>NC_135886.1:87201965-89701965 GCF_964194155.1 Cetorhinus maximus | reverse complement strand
TAGTGCTGTATTGTTGGACTCCGGGTCAGGATTTCTATTTAAATTTATTAGAAATTAGTGTTAATGTGTTTGGAGATTCTGACCTTGTTCTGCTAAACAAATTGCGCTCCATCCCTGCATAAAGCAAACTGTTCCTTGGCAGACTTAGCATGACAAATTGATTTCACTCCAGGATGGCATCAGTCAAAGAGTTCACAAAATAGCCCACAGAGACTTGAGAACAAAAATTTCCACACCTCCAAAGATGTAATTTAAAACTGCTAACTAGCAATGTCAAAACCGAAAAATGGCAATACTGTACAACCTTTTCTTTGTGGAATACTATGGAACAGGCTTGATGTTTATGACCAGATCAAGTGAAAAATAATGCACGATGGAACAGGAACAATAAAATGTGTACACACAATAAATAGTATTCATTAGCAGAGATAGAAAAAATTGGATGAGAATATTTGACCATTTACTGAAAAGTTTCAGTCAGACTGAAGTTCTTAATCATGAGGCTGGTCAAATACTAGGACACATCATGAAGATAGTTTTTCAACAATAATTTGAAACAAGTTATTGTAAATTTGCATAACTCATTTGTGAGACCATGTATGGAATACTGTGTGAAAAATTTGGCACTCTACCTTTGAAATGACAGTGTTGAAAAAAAAGGCTTACTGTGTTAATCAACCAGAAATAGTTAGCAGAGGTAAAGTTAATTTCTTTCAGGAAAAATATGATACTAGAGGGATATGATCTAATTCTTCATATTGGTGATAAACATGTGTTCTGTAGATGGAAGCAGAAGCCAAGTGAGTGTACTAACCAAACAAATTATTGTCCCATAGGGAAAATGAACTCCAAACTAGCAGTCACTGTACTGTCATAATTTACTATTAGGATACATTCCTAGTTGGGAATGAAATTGTAGTTTATAGCGATGAAGAAAGACTGAGATAATGAAATGTTTCACGTGTCACTGTAGATTCTGTATTATTGAGGTCAAGAGGAAAGGATGCCATCTGAAAATAGCAGCTGTCCAAATGGAATAGTGGGCATGAGGGAAATGATTGATAACCTGAAATATTGTTTGATTATTTTTGTAGATAGGGAATATTAATGCAAAAGTTTGCATTTAGAAATTACTATGGCCATTTTTGTGAACAAATTATTACTGCGCATATCTGATGTTCCTCTATCTGCGATTCTAATAGAAATGTTAAATCCTTCACTGTAAATGGGTTAATACCACAACTAAAATAGCAAATGGAGAAAGATTTTGTAAACATATGTAGTGTTTGTTAATAATGTCAACTGTAATTTTGAGCATTAAATTAGTGGTGTCAGCAATTGAGCTAATTAGACACGGTGAAGTGGATTATAATCCTAGCCCTTTGTTGGGACTATTCTGGATCAGGCGTACTCCTTGGATGATCACTTTCACTTAAGGTTGAGAAACATGGGCCTCAGAGACACTTAAATCGGTCTGAAGAACTGATCTAACGTTTCCTGAGAGAAAAGAACTACCAGAGAATATTACCGTCCTCCAGATAGCCTTTTTAGCACATTTTAGCTAGTTTATAACAACCCAGATGTTATCAGGGTCCAGGCATCTCTCTTCAACAATGTACCTCTCCACTGATGGGTGCACAGAGATGGGTTTTCAAGTTTGGATACAGAAGATTCTATGAAGCAATATATTTTCTAAATTATATGAAAGCTTATTAAAGAACCAAACATGCAGTTCACTTTTAATAGTAATCACAACATTGATAGTTCTAGGAAATGTTATGACCCAGCAGTTGTTAAAGTTGAATTATTTAAAAATTCCAGAGGGAAACTTTAAACAACTGTCAGAACCTATATTTTTACTTTTGTATGTTTGAGGTGCAACTCTAGATTCAGAAATCATACCACCAGTTCTCAAGAGGTTTTATATTAAACTAAATGAAACATTTTATTAATTTACACACGTTAAATATATACACCTGGCTACAAATTACTACTACCATAACTTATAACAAATTCCCAAACTAATCTCCATTAAGGCAAAGCAACCCATAGACTTAACCAGACACCAGGCAAAGCATTTTCACCTTATGAATTCAAAATGAGGTTCCTATCACTTCTGTTCCTGTGGAGACAGTTGTAGGCTTACAGCTACTTTGATCTTACATTGCCTCTGCTTCGCACACACGAGAACCATTATCAGTTATATCCAGCACATCTCATTGAATGTAAATTCCCACTGTATCACCAGCCTCTTTGAACTCCACCTCTTCTAACAATAAAACCCCTTTCATAGTACCAATTTTATTAGTAATGTAAACATATTGCTTGGTCTCTGCTAGCTAGGTGCTAGATTTCACCCCACTTCTTGAATGCTCTATTCAAAAAAATGCAAATGCACTCTACCTCTCTTAGATCTCAAAACTAGTACACATCAAAGCACCCGGACGAGTTGGCTTTAATACAATTAAGACACACCCACAAACTAAACCTTTATTTTAAAAGAAAGATATTTTCCAATAATATTATATACATTTATAGCTTCATGATAGAAAGGTAAGTATAATCTTTGTTTTTTAATAGATAATCCAAGTCTTATTAATGTGACAGATATATTTAAGATATCCATCAATATTTAAAGTAGTAATTACCTTAAATCCCTGAGTAGAAAGCTACCGAGTCTAGTGAGATACCTCCATCCCAATTAAGGGAAGAACCATCATCGCTACACTATATCAGCCATAACTTTACCTTGAGAGATGTTGGAGTGAATCCAATGAATCTAAAACCCCTACTGGTATATTTGTACCACAAAAGAGCTGAACCAGCAGAAAGCATATTAAGCACTTGTGCTGGACAACATCCTTTGATTTAGTCAACATCTTTCAAGCAAACAGGATACTGAGAGGTGCAGATGGTGGTCACTACACTCAGTTTCCAGGATTCAGTTGACAAGTTATTTGGGGTCACCCTTAAAGTCATCCATTGTTAGATTGTGGTATCTTACAATTTATCAGTGCCTTGCTGAGGCAATGGAGAAGCCTGTTCTTGTTTTTTTTTCATAATTGCCTTTTGTTAAAGGGTATACCATATCCTTAACCACAGGATGTTAGTATCCTTGAGCACACAACTATGCCCAGGCATGTTTATAATCTTCCAAACCTGTGTCCAGCAGATGAATTCTGCTTTTAATTTTTAATCCTTACTTCATAGGAGACTCTTTTTAATCCTTTAACTCTATAGTTATAGCTGCATTCCATCACAATGGGATGGAATCTTTACACAATGGAGAGACTAATAGCGATCAGGAACATGTTGGTAATTAAAGCAATGGAAGTGAAGTGATGTTTGCTAAGGAGGGGAAGAAGAGACCAACCTCTCAAACAAAGCAGGGGTTGTTGGAAGCGGCCAAGGAAGTCAGCAGCAGAAGTGTTGTCCCTCCAACCTGGAGACAGTGTACCGAGAAAATCCAGGACCTTGGGAGGGTGGGAAAGGAGAGTGATATAACACTTTCAGGTACCAAGATCCACACTGTGACTTTTCCAGCATTCTCCTGCACAACACCTTTCAGAACGACATTCGTTTGCTCGAATGCACCTCCTCACAGCCCCTTCTGAACAACCAGAGCTCACAGTCACACTCATCGTTATGCGAGTTCGTACTCATAGCTTTCTGCCTTCTCTCATTCAAGCAGATCAGAGCTCACAGCTCCAGGTAGAGGCAGAGAACCAAGGTGGACCTGCAGTCATAGCCAAACTAATCACATTGGAAGAGAATGTCATGACAATTAGTAGGGTGGCACATGCAAAAGGTTTAAGTGATGGAGAGATCAGGGTGGCCCAGAGACCTGGTGACAGCATTAGGTGATGCGCTGCCCCTTGGCAGTTAACTGTCACTTGTGAAATATCATGAAATGCACTATGCTGAGTTTGTACCATGTCCCATTGTCACCATTAAATCACAATCCTCGTCTCCCACAGTTCCTTCATGGGTGATGGAGGTGATGATGAGAGACCAGGTCAAAAAGTTCCCAGTGGAGCACGGGCAACCTGAGGATGTATCATCACATGAACCCTGCTCACCCTTCACCAATGCAGATACACACACCTCGGCGGTACAGGTAGCTAGGGTGACACATGGCGAAGAGCATATCACATGTGAGCAGGAGTAGTTCTTGGAGACAGTTACAGCAGTAGGGAGAGGCAGGACAGTCCACGTTCTATTCAGTTGGACATAGGTGCTGAGCTTCAAGGATCATCCACAAAAAGCGAACTTGTGGAGCAGTGATGGGGGATGTGTGTGTTCCTGTCAGCATTTCCAGAGGCAGTGTGCAGCTTTAGAGGGGTCTTGGAGGTGTCCTTCTCGAGCATGTGTGCCATGATGCCTCATGCATTTGAACTGATGTTCACCTCCATAGGAAGAGGCACCAACCTCATGGAGAGTTAAATGCGGCAAGCCGCCAATTGTGTGCTGGCCCTGATGAATTGTTTGCGCACCTTGGCTGCCAGTTTACACAGGATGGAGCAAAGCCTCTCCTCAGTGAGTCAACACCTCACTAACATGCAGCCAGGTACTCTCCTGTACTTGGCTAGTAGGGAAGTGCAGCGAGGCCCTGGGGGGGAAACTGAAGAAAGGGTAGATGGGAGTTGTGGACTCGTCTCAGGGCGGGCTTACTTCTCGGCCCTTGGGTGGAATCATCCCAGATTTGCACTAAGTGGTAGCAGGCGGGTAAAATGACATATTACTCGTCGGCTGCAATGGGGGTTTTTCACAATGTATTGTTCCAAACCTGCCGCATCATTTATGCATTCCTGGGAAACATGCCATTTCTGTGGCGGGTGGGCTCGCATTCACCCGCCAAGCCATCATCTCGCTTCATCACGCCGGGCACCATATTTAAACTCCAGCCGTGCGCACACCTTTCAGTGCTTCCAGCCCACAACTGCCGCAAAGAAGACTACAGCCCCCAACATCAATGACACACCCCTCGAGTGCCTTTTAGATGCAGTGGAGTCCTGCCATGATGCCCTCTACCCCCACTCTGGCCACAGGGTGGGCAGCAACATCACTAATCCAGCTTGGGAGGCAGTGGCAGCAGTGGTTAGCACCAAAACCTTGCAAAAGAAGACAGCCACCCAGTGCCGCAAGAAGATGAATCTCCTCTATTCCACCGGGGTAAATCACTCTTCTCATCACTGTTGACTCACACACTCACAAACCCATCACACATTCACAGGGCCCTTACTCACTGTCAGTTCAAGGGGCACCACCATTCGCGCTCTCACACACACCAATAATTGTCCTCATCCCATCAATGGGACAACTCACCACCCATACATTCCAGGCATACTTATCATCTGCCCTAGCAGGCATCCTGTTTACACTCTCTCCATCTTTATTCATGCACGGCAAGCTGGCACACAACGACAGGGAGAGATTGCTTACCAGTGGAGGAATGCCTGAAATCAAGGTCCTCACGGACACCATCTGGCCGTTAAGGATTTGTACCATTCCTGTGCTGAGGGTGAGGTCAGCAGTGCTCTACCAAGCTCTACCACTGCCATGCACTAATTATCTTCCCTTGTTTTCGCAGGCATATCTGTGGGACAGCTGACAGAGTCCATGACCCAGGGCCTCCAATCAAGTTCTGTAGAAACTTCTGAAGAGGAATCTGAAGACACCCTGCTTGAAGTCCCATCACAGTGCTCTCCCACACCTTCCACCAGTGCAGAGACACACACCTTGGTGAGATTAAACCTTAGAGTAGCCTCGGGATCACAATCTGGTGAGCACATTTTATTTTCTGATCCACAGCAAGTGGCAGCAGGGACTTCCCAGGTGTCCGGCACTTAGAGGCCAGAAATTTGCTGAGTGCGAGTCAGATGACGAGCCTCTGGACTCAGTCATGTCACAGTTGCTGGAGCTGCAAAGGCAAGCTAGGGAACATCAGGAAGGGATGTCTACTGCACCCCTCAGATTGCGAGGCAGGATGGAGGAATCCATCTGCCTTCAGGCTGAGGTTATAGTGCCAGCATGCCAATGTACTGAGGTCAGCACTGGTAGGATGGCAGCCGCCATGGAGACCTTGGTTCAGGACATTGCTCTTGCATGGCTGTGCGGGCTGAACTCCATCGCTGATGCCATATTTGGCCTCCAACAGTGTGTACGTGAAAGGTGTGCCAGGCAGCTCGATCTCACTCCAGTTAGCCGTTCTCCTCAAGGAGTCTGCCAGAGGCCGTTGAGCATCCATAGGGCGGTGTGTGTGGGATCGCCAACCAGCCCTTCTTCCAGTGGGTACTGCTCCTCCCTCTGTGCAGCCAGGTTCCTCCGTCGCTCTCTTCTCCATTGTCTCCACTCTTTGTATGCCAGGGGACATACAGCTAGTACACCAGGCTCCATGATCCTCATGTACTCCTCCTGCAGGATGAAGGAGAGAGACATGTGGGTTAGTATGGGTGTACTAAGGACCTGTCTTGGTTAAGTCTGTAGGCCCCTTAACGGATTGTGGAGAGTGCGGGCCAACACTTGGATGGCCAGGGATTAGTGTGCTATTTGGCTGTTTGAAACCCCACCTTCCTCCGCCCCACTTCACCTGACCGATTGGCAGCAGCTTTGCCCATTGGACTGCATGCTGTGCTCTCAGCTCCGGTGCAGGCATTTTCCTAACTCACGCTGCAAGGCTGCACTGTTAGCTTGAACCATGAGGGAGACTGCTCCAAACCGGAATGCTGATATTGCAAGGGGCTGTGAGCACTTCCAACAGTGACTGCTCCACAGCCAGCTTTAGCAAGGAGATTGTATAATGTGCCCAGTCGTCCAACTGTTCTGCAGTCCACTAAAATGCTCATTAGTTTACAGTCTGTGCCTGAGGGGTGAAAAGCTCTGGAGAACTTGGTGGCACCTTGATGCCTCTGCGTTACTTGTGGCTGCGCTTGAACTGTCTCAGCTGCAGAGGAATGGTCACTCTGTACAAGGTATCCCTAATGTGTGGCCATTTCCCTCGCCAATCCTGGCCTTATAGTGATTTGCTGATGTATTTCAACAAGGTTCCCAACATCCTCAATGGCGGGAATTGTGGCCCACACTCGGCAGGCTGAGCGGACAGTTGCAAACTCATTTCATGATGTTGTGAAACCGATTTTTGGCTTTCTCGCCATATTGTCTGCTCAAGCCACCGAACATGCCTGACATCAGTGGCATGGACGATTCCGCCGCTTGTTGTCTTCTGCCCACTCATCCACCCAGAAAGAGCTGCACCAGCTGTCTGTTCTCCTGATGACTGAGTATGCCCCTGCACAGGTGAAGGTGGTGCAGTCTTTGGCGGGGCCCTCACAGACATTTCGTGATTAGAGCTGGGGAACAAGCAGCCTGCTCCCAGCTTAGCAAGTGCCACATGGGTTGCATCATATAAGAGTAAGAGGAAGCGGTGAGGGAGACCTAATATTCACCCAAGGGCGTTCACTCAGGTGTGTACAACAATGTGAGTGATGTCATGCTGATGTTTATTTCATTGAATAATATTGAACTCCACATTTCCCTGGCCTCTGCTTTATTACACCTCCAATTCACCCTGGACATTAGCCTTCAGGTGAAAAGTATGATCAGATTTCATGAGGAGGGAAGAGTGTGAATGTGAAGGTTCGATTGTTGACCTTTGGAATGCATTATGTTTGGGGGTGGGGAAGGAGAAGCACAGGATTTCTGGTGGCATTCTCAAATGGCCTCACTCACACATATTTAGTGAAGCACATATGGATGAGTCCGTCGCAGGCTTTACTGGCAGCCAGCTACGTGGCTGCAGGCTCTATGACCATATCTGATTCCTCCTCTCCTCCTCCGAAGAAAAGTGCCGGGTGGTCAGCACTTTCCTTTTGCTGCAGTTCCACTTCTCCCTGCAGCACAATGTTGTAGAGGACATAACATTCTAGAGAGCTTTGATGGGGCATGCAGAAGCATGTCTCCAGATCTGCCGAGGCACCTGATGCACACATCAGGAGACCAAATGATTTGTTTTATTATGGCCCTGGGGATATGGTACCTCTTGTATTTCTTCTCTGGCTCCTTCCAGGAGTAATTAGCCAGGTATTCTGAGGCTTGCCCTTGTCTCCTAGAAGCCAGCTGCTGAGGCAGTGCGGAGGAGGGACAAATGTGGAAGATGTGATTTTTGCAAAATGACAGATCCCTGGATATCTAAGGTGGACATGCACAATCACCTATCATGGTCACAAATTAGCTGGAAATTGAAGAGTGGAATCCTCTGCGATTAATCTAGATTCCAAGCTGATCTGATGAGACCTGGGTTGCCACATATGCGCAATGACTCCCTGTACCAATGGGAAGCCTGCCATTGCAGATAAAGCAGACATTTCTGTGTGTCCAACTGTGGAAATGTTCACACAATTGTCAGCCTTGGAAAACAAGGCATTGGTGGTACCTGGGTGATGCACGTATGGGTAACAGATTCAGAGATCCTCAAGATCTCACCAGCAGATCCCTGAGGACTTTGAAGGAGGTCGCATTCTATGATGTCAGCCAGGGCCTACTGTAAAAGCCTGAGCCTCCTGAGGCACTGTTGCTCTGACATGTTGAGGGAGATCACTATTTGTCTATAGCCCCTGTGGGGGATATCGCCCCCTTTGAGCTGCAGCTCTCTATCTATTTTCTTTATTCTGTAAAATGACATGCAGTTGCAGAGAAGACAGTTGCTGTTGCTGCTGCTCCTGTTGCTGCTGCTGATCTTGTTGCTCTCGGTGTTGCTGGTGCTGTTGTGGCTACTCCCATAGCTCCTCCTCAGAGGTTCAGGCTACTGCTGTGTAAGATGTGCCCTTGCTGCTGTAAAGGCTGGGATGAAGTACACTCCAAGCCAGTTGAAAGCACTTCCAAAAAGTCAAAAATGACCCTTAAAGTAGTGAGTTCAGGCTCCCAGAACCAATCTTATAATCACAAGCTTTTTCCTGTCTCTGTCCACAAGCTTCGCAATTTCAATTTTGAAAGGCTTCCCAGCCTGCCAATTCTATTAAACCGTCACTGTTGTCTTACCTTGTTGACCCTGGTGAGTTACAGAGGGCTTGGGAAACTCATGCACTGGCTATTAAAGCCAGAATGCAGAGTTAAAATCAAATGTAATTACCAGTTTGCATATTATATTGACATTCCTGGCAGCTGCACAGAGATTCCCTGCTTACCTGAAAACGTACCCGGGTCAAAAATGAGTAGGATCATGTCGGGTCCCAGACCCAGCGCCACTTTTCAGAGATTTAAACTCTACCCGCAACCGAACCCCCCCCCCACCTTTGCAGTTAAGATTCTGCCCACTGATTCATTTGGATAGGTCAAATATTTAACTGAGCTGGGATGAATTAATACACATCTTGGTGCAAAGATTGGAAATTATGATTAAATTCTGACTGAAAATATATTGCAGTTCTAAAATCATCAATAATAACACCTACTTTAAAAGAAAAATAGCAAATACATGTGTTAAATTGCAAATGTAACAGCACCACCTAAAGCTCCCCTCCAAGTCACATACCATCTTGACCTTTTTTTAAAATGTGATTATGGGATGTGGGCGTCACTGGCTAGGCCAGCATTTATTGCCCATCCCTAATTGCCCTTGAGAAGGTGGTGGTGAGCTGCCTTCTTGAACCGCTGCAGTCTCTGTGGCGTAAGTACACCCGCAGTGCTGTTAGGGAGGGAGTTCCAGGATTTTGACCCAGAGGCAGTGAAGGGACAGTGATATATTTCCAAGTCAGGATGGTGAGTGACTTCAAGGGGAATTTCTAGGTGGTGCTGTTCCCATTTATCTGCTGCCCTTGTCCTTCTAGATGGTAGCAGTTGTGGGTTTGGAAGGTGCTGTTGAAGGATCCTTGTTGAGTTTCTGCAGTGCATCTTGTGGATGATACACACTGCTGCCATTGTGCGTCAGTGGTGGAGGGGGTGAATGTTTGGCAAGTAGAGAGTATTCCATCACGGTCCTGGCTTGTGCCTTGTTGATGGTAAACAGGCTTTGGGAAGTCAGGAGGTGAGTTACTCATCACAGGATTCCTAGCCTCTGACCTGCTCTTATTTATACAGTATTTATATGGCTAGTCCAGTTCAGTTTCTGGTCAATGGTAACTCCCAGAATGTTAATAATGGAGGTTTCAGTGATGGTAATGCCATTGAGTGTCAAGGGGCAATGTTTGGATTCTCTCCTGTTCGAGATGGTCATTGCCTGGCACTTGTGTGGTGCGAATGTTACTTGCCACTTGTCAGCCCAAGCCTGGATATTCTGCAGGTCTTATTGCATTTGGACATGGACTGCTTCAGTATCTGGGCAGTCGTGAATGGTGCTGAACATTGTGCAATCATCAGCAAATATCCCCACCCCTGACCTTATGGTGGAAGAAAGGTCATTGATGAAGCAGTTGAAGATTATTGGCCTAGGACACTACCCTGAGCAACTCCTGCTGTTGTGTGCTGGAACTGAAATGATTGACGTCCAACAACCACAACCATCTTCCTTTGTGCTAGGTATGATTCCAACCAGTGGAGTTCTCCCCCTGATTCCCATTGACTTCAGTTTTGCTAGGGCTCCTTGATGCCACACTTGGTGAAATGCTGCCTTGAAGTCATGTGCAGTCACTCTCACCTGAAAGTATATCGCCTTTCCTTCACCGTCGCTGGGTCAAAACCCTGGGGCTCCCTCCCTAACAGCACTGTGGGTGTACCCACACCACATGGACTGCAGTAGTTTGAGAAGGCAGCTCACCACCACCTTCTCCAGGACAATTAGGGATGGGCAATAAAATGCAGGCCTAGCCAGCGATGCTCACATCCCATGAATACATTTTTAAAAATACGTTAATTTCTATCTGTTAAGTTTTAATATTTGAATTTAAGATAATTCTGGCCATAATTTTAATATGATTGCTTTGGGAGAATGGATTCACTCAATGAATTTTATATAGTTTTCATTTAAGAATTAAAAACAGGATTTATTGCTGTGTGTCACAGTTCAGTTTTACCATGTGTTGGCATGTAAATGCAGATATGGCTTTATTCATCATCAATTTTTTTTGAAATGTGGAATTTCAAACATTGGAGATCTGCAATTATTCATTAGCCCCAAACTTTAGAAAATATAGCAATATTTATAAAAGAGCATTCCTACCAAGACATACACATTTTCAATATATAATGTTGGCATGAGTGAAACAGAGCTCATTAAAGGCTGATACCTTTCAAACATGAATAAAAAGGAAGAAAAATACGCCAACAGGGACAAAATATTCTCTTTCTTGCTATACAGTTAATCCCATGTACAGTTGCCTTCCGAACCTCTCAGTATAGGTGTAGATTCAGGAGCAAGACTAATCAATCTGTTTATTCAAAAGATTGAACTATCCATGCTGAGAAACTGTCAAAACCAATCATTTTGAAATAGGCAAGAAGTGGACCCTCAGAATTTGTGCAAAAGTCAACATATGGGGCAGAATTTTGCCCTTGGCGTGCAGGGCAGTTGGGAAGCTAACCGCCGCCCACGATGGGCACCAGACCATGATTTCACGCTGGCAGGCCAATTAAGGCTCGCCCGGCATGAAAATAAAACTGTAATAAAACATGTCCCCTTATGTGACTCTGTCACATGAGTAGGGACGTGTTATTAATTCAACTGTAAAACTTATATTTTATTTTAATTTGCTTTTGGGAACCTCATCCCGCCCGTGGATGAGGTTTCCACGCTTGGCCTTTTTGCTTGCCTGCCAACCATTAGATTGGACGGGCAGCAAAAAATTTAGGTTAATTGAAAATTAACTTTAGGTTAATTGATTATTTAATGGCCTCAACAGTCCTTTTAATTGTCGGCGGGCACGCTGCCGACTCCTGTGCGCGCCCATCGACTGATCAATCGTGCGACTGTGCGTTCACGTTGGCATGCCCGGCCGACATCAACGCGTGTCATTTCACGCTCGAGTGGGTCGGAGCACACCTGCCCACAAGCAAAAATTTCTGCCCATACATTCTGTTTCAGATATATCTGATATATATTTAAAGAAGTTTCAGAATCTTCTATTTCATTAATATGCATCCATAGGCTGCCACACTCACAAATGCCACCAATCTCCATCCATTCCTATTGTAGTGCTCCTCTGGAAAGAAGCCAGAAATGTTTCCACTCTCCGAGCAGCAACTTCTCAGTTATTTCAGCACATGGGGCAGGATTTTTAGTTCGGCAGGCGCCCATGATCGGTGGGCTTGGGAGTGGCCAGGGAACAGACCTCCCAACGCGACTGGCCCCCAACTGCAATTTCACGCTGGCTGCCATTTAACTTTCAGCCAGCGTGAAAGGCGCGTTCAAAGGTTCAGTGCTGTCGGGGTGAGGGGGGTGCAGGAGAAAGGCGAGTGCTGAAGTCAGCACGGGCACAGGGGAACACGGAATGAAAGCTCCCTGAAGGCAGGGAGTTAAAGGATTTAAATGCAAAAAATAAAGCTTTTAAAAACTGGGTAAAAATGTCCACGCATCAGGATCAATCACCGGAGTAAATGGAGGATGAAAATTCTGTCCAAACATTTTTATATTTTTACATTAATATCGGAAACCTCATCCTGCCCATGGAAGATGTTCCTGAAAAATGGAAAGGCCGCCTAGCCGATTCGCCCGCCCGCCAACAGCAGCGTTGGACAGGCAACGAGAAATCTCAGTTAATTACTACTTTAATGTCCTTAATAGGCCTCTTAATTTTCAGCAGGCGCGCTTCCAACTCTTGCAACCGCCCGTCGAACAAAATATTGCGCAAGGGCGCGATGACATCAGGACGCTTGCCCAATGTCACGCTCTATTTCACACTTGAGTGGGTTGAGCGCACGCCCACGCACCGATCGAAAAATCCTGCCCATGGTTCCAAACAGTCACAATCTTAAGGGGCTGTATATATATATTTGGAGCTGGTTACTTAGGTGCCTACAGAATCTCAGGGAAAAAAAAAACACAGCAGGGAAAAGCCTACAAATCCTGAATAAATAACATAGAATATGGGATAATAAACCAATGTTCCCATTAATGGGACTTTGAGTGATTAAGTTCTTAAAGGTGTTTTGGAGTTTCTCTGGTTGCAATTTTGTTCCTTAAATTTATGCTGTTTGTGTTTGTTTCCTTCCATTCTTTTCCCTTAGGCTTTGCTTTTATTTGTATTTTTCGTTTTGGCTTGCTATATCCAGTTCTGTATTTTTGAGAGCTACAATTTCTGATTTCAACATTCAGAATATGAAAATTCCTCTGAGACTTTCTGAACGTTTTGCAGAGGAAATGCAAGTACCTGTGTGGGCTAAGAGGCAGGCACATTTGCACCTAAGTTGGCCTAGGGGAATCAGTGCTCCTCCATGTTGAACACCATCTGGAGGAAGCACTGAGAGTGGAAAGAATGCAGAATGCACTCTAGGTGGAGGACTCCAATGTCCATCACCAAGAGTGGCTCAGTAGCACCACTACTGACTGAGCTGGCCGAGTCCTAAAGGACATAGCTGCTAGACTGGGGCTGCAGCAGGTGGTGTGGGAACCAACAAGAGGGAAAAACATACTTGACCTCATCCTCACCTGTCTGCTTGCCACAGCTGCATCTGTTCATGACAGTAATAATATGAGTGACCACTGCACAGTCATTGTGGATAAAATGTTCTGCCTTCACATTGAGGATATCCTCCATCTTGTTGTGTGGCACCACCGTCATGCTAAATGGGATAGATTTCAAACAGATCTAGCAACTCAAGACAGGGCATCCATGAGGCGCTTTGGGCCATCAGCAGCAGCAGGATTGTACTTGAACACAATCTGTGACCGCATGGCCTGGCATATCCCCCACTCTACCAATACTATCAAGCCAGGGATCAACTCTGGTTCAATGAAGAGGATTCATTGAAAGGAATGCCAGCAGTAGCACCAGGCATACCTAAAAATGAGGTGTCAACCTGGTGAAGCTATAACACAGGACTACTTGTGTACCAAACAGCATAAGCAGCAAGTGATAGACAGAGATAAGCGATCTCACAACTAATGGATCAGATCTAAGCTCTGCAGTCCTGCCACATCCAGTCGTGAATGGTGGTGGACATTTAAAGAACTCACTGGAGGAGGAGGCTCCACAAATATTCCCATCCTTAATGATGGGGGAACCCAGCACATCAGTGCAAAAGATAAGGCTGAAGCATTTGCCATAATTTTCAGCCAGAAGTGTCAAGTGGATGATCTATCTCGGCGTCCTCCGGAGGTCCCCAGCATCACAGATGCCAGTCTTCAGCCAATTTGATTTCCTTCAAATGAAATCAAGAAATGGCTGAAATCACTGGATAGTGCAAAGGCTATGGGCCCTGACAATATTCTGGCAATAGTAGTGAAGACTTGTGCTCCAGAACTCACCGCACCCCTAGCCAAGCTGTTCCAGTACAGCTACAACACTGGCATCTACCCGGCTATGTGGAAAATTGTCCAGGTATGTCCTGTACACAAAAAGCAGGACAAATCCCACCCGGCCAATTGCCACCCCATCAGTATAGTAATCAGTAAAGTAACGGAAGGGGTCATTAACAGTGCTATCAAGCGGCACTTGCTTAGCAATAACCTGCTCACTGGTGCCCAGTTTGTGTTCCGCCTGGGCCACTCAGCTCCTGACCTCATTACAGCCTTGGTTCATACATGGAAAAAAGAGCTGAACTCCCGAGGTGAGGTGAGAGTGACTGTCTTTGACATCAAAGCTGCATTTGGCCAAGTGTGGCACCAAGGGACCCTAGCAAAGTGAGAGTCAATGGGAATCAGGGGAAAACTCTCCACTGCTTGGAGTCCTACCTAGCACAAGGGAAGATGGCTATGGTTGTTGGAGGTCAGGCATCTCAGCTCCAGGACATCACTGCAGGAGTTCCTTAGGGTAGTGTCCTCAGCCCAAACATCTTCAGCTGCTTCAGCAATGACCTTCCTTCATTCCTTCAAAAGGTCAGAAGTGGGGATGTTCACTGATGATTGCACAATGTTCAGCACCATTTGCGACTCCTCAGATACTGCAGCAGTCAATGTCCAAATGCAGCAAGGCCTGGACAATATCCTGGCTTGGGATGACAAGTGTCAAGTAATATTCATGCCACACAAGTGCCAGGAAATGACCATCCACAAGAGAGGATCTAAACATCACCCTTAACATTCAATGGCATTATCATCAATGAATCCCCCACTATCAACATCCTGGGGGTTACCATTGACCAGAAACTTAACTGGACTAGTCATATAAATACTGTGGCTACAAGAGCAGGTCAGGGGCTAGGAATCCTGTGGCGAGTAACTCACTTCCTGACTCCCCAAAGCCTGTCCACCATCTACAAGGCACAAGTCAGGACTGTGATGGAAAACTCCCTACTTGTTTGGATGAGTGCAGCTCCCGCAACACTCAAGGAGCTTGACACTTTCTAGGACAAAGTAGCTTTCTTGACTGGCACCCCACCCACAAACATTCACTTCCTCCACCACCAGCACACAGTAGCAGCAGTGTGTACCATCTACAAGATGCACTGCAGGAATTTACCAAGGCTCCTTAGACACCACCTTCCAAAACCATGACCACTACCATTTAGAAGGGCAAGGGCAGGAGATAAATGGGAACTCCACCTCCTGGAAGTTCCCTCCAAGTCATTCACCACCCTGACTTGGAAATATATCATTGTTCCTTCACTGTCATAGGGTCAAAATCTTGGAACTCCCTTCCTAACAGCACTGTGGGTGCACCTACACCACATGGTCTGCAGCATTTCAAGAAGGCAGCTCAACACCACCTTCTCAAGGGCAACAAGGGGTGGGCAATAAATGCTGGCCCAGCCAGCGAAGCCCATATCCCATGAATGAATTAAAAAAACACATGCCCTGATCAAATCACATCCACAGAATCAGGCAGGACAGCCATGGATGTCTGTGGAGATCTGTTTTTGCAGGTTGTCCTTCAATAAGAAGGCGCTGAATGAAGTATGTTGTACATCTGAGCTTGATCTTCATACAAGGTGTACCACTATGTGGCAATGACTATGAAGGTGACCACAGCACTGAATCATTATGCCTCCAGACCATTCCAAGTCACCACTGGAGATATATGCTAAATCAATTAACAGTACACTAATTCATGCTGCATATGATGGATGTATTGTTCACTAGGCTTAATTCCGTCTTAATATTCTTGATGAAAAGTCAACAGCAGCATGAAAGGGCACTTTATTTCTTCCATGTGTGCAATATTTTCCAGCATGCAGCATATTATTGGTGGCACTCATAGCTATCAGCTCCAACATCAAACATAGCCTTGGTGAACAGAGAGGAATATATATCTTAATCGGATAAGTGTACAATATAGGTTGGCTGTGAACCAAGGCTTTAGATACATGGGCAGAATAGCAGTGTATTGCAACATTAAGATCTGAAGAATGCTATGATCAGGTGAGAAGGGTTGAATTGGCTCCCCTTTATTCAGCCTCCTCAGTTGGTCACGACAAAAGTGTAAGTTTCTTTTTCACGAGGATATGCCTTTTCCAAATCCAAATGTATTTAACTAATAATGCAGTGAGGAATAAGGAGCCAGTCAAACAAGGTTTTCTTGAGTTAAAGAAAGAGAAAATTTATTGACCGCTAAACCCGAGGAAAAAATAATAATAAAAACACGTCACACATACTTAGGTATCAGAAATAAAGGAAGTTAGAGTCCAATAAAAAAAAGTTAAAAGAATATACAGTTAAGTGTCCTTTAATTTTCCTTGAGGCATAGATTTTAAATGTTATGGTTGATTTAGGTTAGCTGGTTTCTTGGATGCAGTCAGATATAGAAGGTGTTGCAAGTATTATAATATCTCGGTTCGCTGGAAGGTTTTTGATAGTTGATTTCTCGAACCGGGTGATACACACTTTTTCCAAAAGAGAGCGAGAAGGGGAGAGTGCAGCTTTCAGCCTGTTTCCTCTGCTGAATACTTTCTTGACACTCACTGTGTTATTAACAACCTCTTTGCAGTGACTGTAGCATTTCACCCATTGTACATTTCCAAGGGGTTTTGGGTGGGTCTGTCTGCGGCAGCCATTTTTCAATATCCAGCACTTTGCATTTTAATGTCTCTTCCTTAAAAGGTGATGACTTTCGATGGGTCTTTGAAAGTTTGTTTGTTTTTCGCCTTCACCTTGGAAGGTGGCCTTGCATTTTTTAAGTAGTTTGTTCTGTCTCATTTCAAGTTGCAAAATTTCCAGTCAGTTCAAAGTTTAAAACAATATTTTCAAAACTAAAGAGGCATAGCCTCATGACACCGCCGCATCACGAGAAATTAAATTAACTCTCATTTCATTGCAAGGTGTAGAAAAAACACATTGGCTCCCATTCACCCTCTTACTTGAATAGCAACCGTCCTGCTCGACTGTGATTTTGATACCTAGATGGCCCTAAACTGTGTTAGGCCCTGGATAACATGTTCTTAAACTGGTTTCTCCTTTTCAGGTGTTTGGCCACAAACAAAGCATGTCTTCATATGAAAATATTAGGCTGGCATCAGGGTTCTGAAGTTGATTTTTTTTTCAGTGGCAAGCATGGCGGATTATTTTGACTGTAACCCTGTGCCTATTCCTTGTTGTAACGCTGGATTAAATATCATCTGAGGGATATGGTTGGTTTACCTGGATGTTAGCTCCCAGTTTGCTGCTAACAGCCAAGCTGCTCTTGGTTACATGTAGGGGTATTCCATGTTTCTCATTGGCTCTGCCTTCATGCTGTTTAGCACAGAAGCATTTAATATGCAAATTTTTCAGATTGCTAGCCTGGTTGGCTCGGATTGGTTTTAACCTCTCACTGTCCACCTCTATAACCTGTGAATTTATTAGCTCCAACCCAGGCACTCTTTTTTTTTTGTAAAAATATACTTTATTCATAAAAAATCTTCAATCACATTCAAAACCATTTCAAAAACAACATTACAAGGGTACAATCCAGGTTAAACTTTTACAAAATGTATCACCAGGTGCATCAGTACAAACAATATTACAATCATTTACAGCCTTTCATTTTGATCTGTACAGCCCGAGGGGCTCTAAACAGTTCCCAGTCTCTCGGTGCGCTGTGGTAGAAAGGTCTTAGACAGCGACCCTTCCCCATTGCGCCTTTGCGGCAGCTGCCCCAAGCTTTAGTGCGTCCCTCAGCACGTAGTCCTGGACTTTGGATTGTGCCAGTTCGCAACAATCGGTCGGGGACAACTCTTTGTGCTGGAAGACCAACAAGTTTCGGGCAGACCAAAGCGCGTCTTTCACCGAGTTGATGATCCTCCAGCTGCAGTCGATGTTTGTCTCGGTGTGTGTCCCTGGGAACAGCCCGTAGAGCACAGAGTCCTGTGTCACAGAACTGCTCGGGATGAACCTCGACAGCAACCACTGCATCTCTCTCCAGACTTTCTTTGCAAAGGCACAATCCACAAGGAGGTGAACAACGGTCTCTTCCCCACCACAGCCCCCTCGAGGGCATCGTGCAGAGGGGGTGAGACTCCTGGCGTGTAGGAAGGATCTGACGGGGAGGGCCTTTCTCACCACCAGCCAAGCTACGTCTTGGTGCTTGTTGGAAAGTTCTGGCGATGAGGCATTCTGCCAAATGACTTTGACAGTCTGCTCGGGGAACCATCCCACAGGGTCCACCCTCTCCTTATCCCTCAGGGCCTCTAGGACGTTACGTGCTGACCACTGCCTGATGGACTTGTGGTCAAAGGTGTTTTTCTGCATAAATTTTTCCACCAGGGACAGGTGGTACGGCACGGTCCAACTACTTGGAGCGTTCCGCGGCAGCGTGGCCAGACCCATCCTTCGCAACACCGGGGACAGGTAGAACCTCAGCACGTAGTGACACTTGGTGTTTGCGTACTGAGGGTCTACGCACCGCTTGATGCAGCCACACACAAAGGTGGCCATCAGTATGAGGGCGATGTTGGGCACGTTTTTTCCCCCTTTATCTAGAGGCTTGTACATCGCGTCCCTGCAGACACGATCCATTTTCGACCTCCAGATAAAGCGGAAGATGGCTCGAGTGATCGCCATCGCGCAGGAGTGTGGAATGGGCCAGACCTGCGCCACGTACAGCAACAGCGAGAGTACCTCACACCTGATGACCAGGTTCTTACCCGCAATGGAGAGGGAGCGTCGCTCCCACATGCCCAGTTTCCTTTTCACCATAGCCACTCGCTCCTTCCAGTTTCTAACGCATGCCCCGGTCCCTCCGAACCAGGCACTCTTACAAATCTGATTTCTCAGAGGTTAGTGGGCTGTAATTGGATTTCTGCCTCCAGTAGGAATTCTGGTTTTGCGTCCAGCACTTCACTTATAGTGATTTTTAAAACTTGGCCTGTTTCGTCATGTTTATCAGTGGTTAACCCTGCATGGGTTTCACTGCTGTTCCCCTTGTGATCTCTATAAGTATTACCTTCTTTGGGGTAGGATCTTCTCTCTTCCTCTTTTGTTTTGGGAATGGGCATGCCCCTAACCTGTTGCATGTCCCCTGGAACATTACTGCTCCCAAGTGGGCGTCCAGCTCCTGCCTATTATGTTAATAATCTAAATGCAAACATCATCTCTAGAACTTATCTTTTCTTGTGTATATGTGTCTGTGTTTGAGGGAGTGAGTGTTTTGTTGCATTTGCATTTTGGGTGTTGCGAAAATATATGTTTATTCCTTCTTTTAATTTAAACTTTCCAGAAAGTCTGTTTTGTATCTATTCTTTAAGGTCACAACACTCAAAAGGTTTAAAACATCCCTTTGGTCGACTGAGAGGTGAGGAAAAAGGGAAAGGTTATCCTACCACTACTCCCCGTCCGTAATAAAAATGCTATTGAAAACTTTATCTTCTTTATTGGTAGCTTCAAATAATAATCAATATTGGGTTAGTTTTAGGCAGCAGTATGCAGTAGAATTTTGCAACATTTACTGTAACAGTGTAGTGATACAAAAAGAATGTTAGGGATAATGTACAATTCCAAAACAATCTAAAAGCAGAATCAAGCATCATATTTATGAGAAAAATATAACAAAAATGAGTAATGGATATCATGCCAGTATGTGTAGGATCCATAATTGGCTGAAAGGCATTTGTACAAAGGAAGACAATTTATCCAACTATTTATCATGGGCTGAGTGGCCATTTTTTATGTTAGTGTCTTTCATTCTATTTGACGAACAGACATTTTTTAAAAGATGAATTACTTTGAAATTCCAGTACTGCGACTACATGTTTGCTTCATAGTAGTTTGGGAGTACATCACAATTAAGTTGAAATGTTCAATTCAAGTTGTCCCCTGCTATGAATTTGTTTGAGGGAAGTTGATCTGCAGAATTATGAAAATATTCTTGTGTAGAGAATATGCAGAGTTCATAAAATAATAAGGTTTTTATAGCTATGCTTACAGACATTGCAGTGAAGCTTTTCTTCTATCTACTGGAAAAAGCCCCCTATAATGAATCATTATGGAACATATTCATGAAGCTCTATTGCAATATAGATAGATTGAAGTGAAAAGAATGATGTACTTTGCTGGACTGTAAGTAGGTTACCTAAATGAAGTATCATATTATTATTGCCCTCTAAACTAGAAAAGGAAATTCTCCAAGGCAGTCAAGCATTGTCCTTCACAACTATCCAATCTATCTTTTATCTAAGACATTCAATGAAGTCAGACTGTCTTTTGAGTAATAACAAACCTGATTCTTTTAACAAGATCAAATGTAAATGCCCTTGCACAGTTTATAAATTACTTTGCTGCAAAATCGGATACTTGGAAACCCAATTCAGCTCATTTATCTTCAGCCCAAAACATTGGACTCTAAGATAAAGTAAAGGTGCGAGTATACCTTTCTGTTGATTGTATTTTGGTTAAGAATGCTATGCATAAATCTGATTGATTGGGGCAGACTTAATGCAATTTCAAACTGACAGCGATGAAGTCTATCCTTAGAAGTTGCCATTGGCATTCAGCCAAATCTTCTCATCTTTACCTGGAATTTTTTTCAAATTCGTAATGATTAATTGAACACTTCGATCATTTATAAGTTAAGACAAAAAAATGTCATATTCAAATTTTATCTAACAAGCAAAAGAGAAGAACGTAGACTCCTTTTCTTTTCTGTGTAAGGGGTGAAAGTGTACCATTAATATCATTTCTTCTACAATATCATTCCTTTGATCTTCACCGGTCAAGATTATATAATGTACGGCAGGGAAAGCATAGAATAACTTTTTAAAAAATATTTAACAGTAATCATTGGGCTCACATTCAAAATATACTGAGGCCATTTGATTTGCTTTTACGAACACTTTTCTTTTGGATTAAATCCATAGCAATCTCATCAATCTCACCAAGGCATTCAACCATGTGAGTGGTCTATTTAAGCTCAAGAGAAAACTGGGTGCCCGCTGAAGCTGCTCAATGTGATCTCCTCTTTCCATGACAACATAATGAGTAAGATTAACTATGATAGGGCAACATTGGAACCCTTTGAGCAGTGGGGTCAAACTGGGTTGCATTCTGGCACTGACACTCTTTGGCATATTATATTCTTTTCTGGTGTCAAATGACTTTAGGTCATCTACAGAGGGTGTTTACTTACATACCAGCACTAACAAAAAGCTGTTCAGCCTTTCTCACCTGAGATCCAGGTCATAGGTGCTAAAGGTCCTCATCAGAGAGTTGCTCCATGCTGATGATGGTGCACTAACATTTCATACCAATGAACATAGTGGCAAATGGACAGACTCTCTCACACCAGTAAAGAGTTTAGTTTGACCAACGGCATCAGGAAAACATTGCCATACTATCAGCATTGACAATGTGGTGCTGGAGGTTGTTGATAGCTTCACATATCTAGGCTCTACAATCACCAGCAATCTGTCATTTGAGGCTGAAATCAACACACACATCTCAAAAGCTGCAGCTGTTGTGTCCACACCGAGCAAGAGAGTGTGGAAAAACAGAAACTTGCCCGAGAACACCAAACTGAAACTCTACCATGCCTGTATCCTCAGTGTATTCTTGTATTGTGGTGAAATCTGGACAACATATGCTCTCTCTCTTCAGCTACCAAGCCCAAATAGGGCATTGGCGAATATGGACTTCCAAGCTATACTTGCTCTAGAGGTGTGGATCATTTTCATTGGTGGTGCATTGATCAAGTTTATGAGGCTCTTTGGAATGGTCTTTCTTTGTCTACCTCAATCTCTTTTCTCATCAATCTTTCCCATCAGCATCAGACTTTCTAAATCTTAAATTCTTATACGTGCCCAAGAAATTCCAACTGTCAGAAGAGTTCTTTTGGTTTCAGATTTTGCTATTTCATTGATAGTGTGACTTGTCCAAGATACCTTCATTATTCACCTCAAAAACACAACTCTGCAGCTTCAATTCTTCCCTGCATTGCTTCGCTAATCGTCCAACACTGGCTTCCATACGTCAAAATTGGTGTGATGTAGCATTTCAGGATTCTCACCTTTGTTTTCATGACTATTTTGCATTGATCATAATCTTTTTCATTTTTTGAGATGATCTTTGGCCATTCCAATCCTTCGTCTTATTTTTTGGTCTCAAATTCCGTCCGGCGTTAACATACTTCCCAGGTAACAAAATTTGTCTCCATGTTTGATCTTTCCATTCTTCACCTGTGATCTCACATTCTGGTATGAATTTTCTTTTTGGAAGCTACTAGACATTTTGTTTTCTTACAATTTATGCTCAGTCCTTTTCTCTCACTTTCACTCATTATCCAAAATCTTTTGCAGTTTTTCCTCAGAGTCGACAATAAGAACAGTGTCATCAGTGTATCTTAAATTATTAAGGTTGCATCCTCCAACTAATAATCCAGGAAGGTCTTCAATTTCTCTAAGAATATTTTCACTACAAATTTAATAAATCTGAAAAGAAAGCACACCTCTGTCTGATCCTTCCTTTAACCTTCACAAAATCTGTTAGATCATTGCTAGGCAGGAGAAAAGGCTGAACAGTTTCTACCTTTGCTGCCTTAGACGTATTCTCGGTATCTCTTGGCAGGACAAGGTCACAGCATAGAGATCCTGGAGCGTGCTAGTCCCATCAACATACACTCATTGCTGAGACAATGGCCGGGTTTTTATGGCCCCGTTGGAGTGGGGATGGAGCCTTAAAATGCACCGAGCCATTCCAAACTCCATTGACTTTGATGGGAACAAAAAATCTGGCTGGAGTAAAATTGCACCCAAGGATTTCTGCTCTGACTCAGTCAAATTCATTGTATAGATGATAGCCCTATAACCAAAGACTTTCTGTATGGTGAATTCACCATTGGGTCACAACCTCTCCTATAAAGATGCCTGCAAATGCCACTGACAACTAGGAAGCAGTCACTGAAAGGTGGGACCTCTGGAGGCTGAATGGAGAGGCATTGGAAGAGGCAACCAGAAACAAAAAGCTCAGAGGGCAAAGAAGAGGGCTCAGGGAAAACAGAGGCCAGTGAATCCTGTACCTTCTCAGCACACTGTCTTCCTCTGCAGCAAGTGTGGCAGAGACTGTCACGCCTGAGTGGAGCTCCTGAGCCACACCAGGCAATGCTTAATACAGAGCCGACCACCAGAGCACCAGAAATCATCATCTTATTAGAAGGATGGCTTTTTTAAAAATTTGCTCATTCACAGGATTTGGGTGTCACTGGCTAGGCCAGCATTTTATTGCCCATCCATTATTGCCTTTGAGAAGGTGGTGGCGAGCCACTTTCTTGAAGCTCTGCAGTCCATGTGGTGTAGGTACACCCACAGTGCTGTTAGGAAGGGAGTTGTAGGTTTTTGACCCAGCGACAGTGAAGGAACAACAAAATGGTTCCAAGTCAGCATGGTGTGTGGCTTGGAAGGGAACTTGCAGGTAATGGTGTTCCCATGCATCTGCTGTCCTTGTCCTTCATGGTGTTAGAGGTCAAAGTTTGGAAGGTGCTGTGAAAGGAGCTTTGGTGAATTGCTGCAGTGCATCTTATAGATGATACACACTGCTGCCACTGCACACCAATGTTGGAGGGACTGAATGTTATAAGTGGTGGATGGGGTGACAATCAAGCGGGCTGCTTTGCCTTGGATGGTGTTGTTGGAGCTACACTCATCCAGGCAAGTGGAGAGTATTCCATCACACTCTCGACTTCTGCCTTGTAGATGGTGGACAGGCCTTGGGAGTCAGGAGGTGAGTTACTTGCCACAGAAGTCCCAGTCTGTGACCTGCCCTTTATAGCCACAGTATTTATGTTTCTGGTTCAGTTTACTTTCTGGCCAATGGTAACCTCCAGGATGTTGCTGGTGGGGGATTCAGCAATGGTAATGCCATTGAATGTCAAAAGGATATGGTTAGATTCTCTCTTGTCAGAGATGACCATTGCCTGGCACTTGTGCCTACTACAGATCTATACCTGAAGCCAACCAATGTAATATTTTATTGTGTGGGTCTCATCTTTTACATATAGGACAGGCTTGCCCTTGGGCTAAAACCAAGGGTTTACAATATGTTTAATATTGCATAACTTTGAGCAGAGCTGGTATTAATGACCCCTTTATCAGGCTGCACCAGTGAAACTCTGCTCGTTGTCAGAGTGGTACTGATTTAAACCTACCACAGTTCTTAAAAAGGATGTTTTTACTGCTGTCTACCCCAAATTAGACACTGTACTGGTGGAGCTCACCAAAAATACACTTAATTTATTCTGGTTGCCTGCACCAAAATTATTGTGCTTGTTCTTTAACATGGCCTTGTCTCACTCAGGTAGAGGCTATCCTCCAGCAGGGCCTTGACCAAGGAATCAGGGATGGAAGCAGAAATACTGACCACCAACTTCAGACTGACATTGGAAAATGCGCGAAGAAAAGCAGGGATTAATGGCTATAATGGAACCAGTGTTCATGTGGGTGTCAAAGGTAATGGCAAGAAAACTGCTGAACAGATCAACAGAATGTCATGGAACTAGGAACCAAAATGTTGGACCTTGTTTTTAATCATTCATGGGATGTGGACAAATGCTGTAGCGCCAGCATTTGTTGGCCATCCCTCCCCTTCAGAAGTTGGTGGTGAGCCGCCTTCTTGAACCACTGCAGTCCCTGTGGTGTCGGCACACTCACAGTGCCATTAGGGAGGGAGTTACAGGATTTTGATTTCCGACAGTGAAGGAATGGTGATATAGTTCCAAGTCAGGATGTTGTGCGGTTTGGAGGGAAACTTGCAGATGGTGGTGTTCCCATGAGTTTGCTGCCCATTAGAAGTTTGAGAAGGTGTTGGAGAGGAAAACAGGATTATTTTCATGCAAATGCTTGAGTTATAGTGTGAATGTATCATTAAGGTCTCTATTTGTTGATGCCTATAATCCATCTTTCTCCTGTATTTTCCTTTCTAATACTCCTACTATATTCATTTGATTTATGAGTAACTCAGTCTCTGCTGCTATTTGTTCTCTTGGCCTTTATTAACTTCCATATCCAGTTTCTATGCCTTAATCTTGATAAGTTTGTCCTGCTTTTTGTAGAAATGCAAGGAAAATTGCTATTGGCTTTTTCATATACATAATCAATGTGCCTAAACCAAATTCTCCTCTCTCCCTAATCAACCATTAACCCATTTATTTTCAAGAAAGAGTATTGTTACAAATTCTGGTATGTGGATACTCATCAGTCTCTTAGGCAGTCCATATGTCTTATATTTAGAGGTGAGCTCTCCCATTCCAATATCTAACTGTATGATAGCGTAACCCAAGGATGTAACAAAAATGTTGCTTTGTGATCTGAACTGGGTGTTCATGTCTTCCATATGGTTAGTCTGCAAAAATACTCAGTGAGATGAGGCTAGAGACAAACCATTGAGCTATTTTATTTTGCATGAATAACCAGGCAAAACAATATTTATGATTGAATTTGTTTATTTCAATCAGTACAACTTTTCTGCCTAATGACATAAAATAATGAACATGCTTTACTTTTGTACACTGGTTGAGATTTTCCAACCCCGGTGTAGCGAGTCCCGCCGTACTTACTTGAAGCAAAATAACTCCTAACTACATTCTTATATTCTTCTTCTCAGCATCACAAAATTTTCCTCTCCAATCTTCCTGATTTCAAAAACCTGATTAACCTTGCAGCTTTTGTTGGGCATGACTGCACGCGTCTTCTCCTGGTATTTCTTAATCTTCCTCTCTTAATTTCTGGAATGGCAGAGTCTATCCTCCCACCAGAGTCTTAGCACTATGATGAATAATCGTTTGGTAGTGCAGAACTTGAGTATTGCTGAAAAAAAGAGACATGTCTAAGCTTTTCATCTTGCACTCATCAGGACACTCACTCAAGAATACCAATATAATGGGTGAGGAAACAACAATTTATACTGTATTTGAAGAGAATGCTGATTGGTTGGCAAGTGGGGTTGCAATGGAGAATGCAACACTGATGGTGACTGATGGTTAACTGCCAAGCATTGTTTGAAATTTAAACCAGGCAGCTTGACCCTGATTGGTCAGGCATTGCCCTGAGGAATGAGTCAGTAAATGGCTGTCACCTATTTTGTTTAGCTGAAACAGGGACAATGCATGTAATTGTTCTTTCTGTCCACAAAGGACAGGGCCCTGGTATTCCAAAACAAAAACAGAAACAGAAATACCTAGAAAAACTCAGCAGGTCTGGCAGCATCAGCAGAGGAGAGCACAGTTGACATTTTGAGTCCTCATGACCCTTCAACAGAACCTGGAAAAATTTATTAACTTTGCTTCCAATCTCCACCCCTCCATCATTTTCACATGGTCCATCTCTGACACTTCCCTTCCCTTCCTTGACCTCTCTGTCTCAATTTCTGGTGATAGGCTGTCCACCAATATCCATTACAAGCCTACCGACTCTCACAGCTACCTCAACTACAGCTCCTCACACCCCGCTTCCTGTAAGGACTCCATCCCATTCTCTCAGTTCCTTCGCCTCCGTCACATCTGTTCTGATGATGCCACTTTCAAAAACAGTTCCTCTGACATGTCCCCCTTCTTCCTTAACTGAGGTTTTCCACCCACGGTGGTTGACAGGGCCCTCAACTGTGTTCGGCCCATCTCCGGCGCATCCGCCCTCATGCCTTCTCCTCCCTCCCAGAAACATAATAGGGTCCCCCTTGTCCTCACTTATCACCACACCAGCCTCCGCATTCAAAGGATCATCCTCCGCCATTTCCGCCAACTCCAGCATGATGCCACCACCAAACACATCTTCCCTTCACCCCCCCTGGCGGCATTCCTTAGGGATCGTTCCCTCCGTGACGCCCTGGTCCACTCCTCCATCACCCCCTACTCCTCAACCCCCTTCCACGGCACCTTCCCATGCAACCGCAGAAGATGCAACACCTGCTCTTTCACTTCCTCTCTCCTCACTGTCCAAAGGCCGAAACACTCCTTTCAAGTGAAGCAGCATTTCACTTGCACTTCCCTCAACGTAGTCTATTGCATTTGTTGCTCCCAATGTGGTTTCCTCTACATTGGAGAGACCAAACGCAGACTGGGTGACCGCTTTGCAGAACACCTTCGGTCTGTCTGCAAGCATTACCCAGACCTCCCTGTCGCTTGCCATTTCAACACTCCACCCTGCTCTCATGCCCACATGTCTGTCCTTGGCTTGCTGCATGGTTCCAGTGAAGCTCAACGCAAACTAGAAGAACAGCACCTCATCTTCCGACTAGGCACTTTACAGCCTTCCGGACTGAATATTGAGTTCAACAATTTTAGATCTTGAACTCTCTCCTCCATCCCCACCCCCTTTCCGTTTCTTCCCCCTCCTTTTTGTTTTTTAGTACTCCCCCACCATTTTAGTACTCCCCCACCCCCACTAGAGCTATCTGTACCTTGTCTGTCCTGCTTTCTACTCTTAATTAGCACATTCCTTTAGATAATATCACCAACCTCAACACCTCTTTGTCCTTTTGTCTGTGACATCTTTTGGTTATCTCCACCTATTACTGGCTGCTTGTCCCAACAACCCCCCCCGCCCCCCTTAAACCAGCTTATATTTCACTCCTTTCCAATTTTTACTTAGTTCTGTTGGAGGGTCATGAGGACTCGAAACGTTAACTGTGCTCTCCTCCGCCAATGCTGCCAGACCTGCTGAGTTTTTCCAGGTATTTCTGTTTCTGTTTTTGTTTTGGATTTCCAGCATCCGCAGTTTTTTGCTTTTATCTTTGGGCCCTGGTATTACTATATGTAGCTTCTAGTACATGCAAATACGCCACATTGTGAGCCTGACTGACAATCTTAAATTGGTCGTCAGCGTAATTCTTAGCATATTGAGGATTATTTAGCAAATATTGTCCAATTGCGGAATCATATCTAATGTTGGACACTGCTGTCAGTTTTGCAAGCACAGGCTGGTAGGGTACAACCTGTACCCTGTCCATTGCAAACAGAAGCTGAGACACGCTGTTTGATATGGCACACAAACAGTATAAATTGTGGTTTTCCCCCTTATATTGGTATTCTTGCAAGTGTCCTGATGAGTGCAAGACGGAAAGCTTAGTCATGTCTCTTTATTCAGCGATATGATGGATGTTGTGTTTTCTGATTCATTAAGTTAGAAAAAAAATCACACTTTAGGCTCAAACTGCTGGAGCTTCATCGAATGTATTTCTTACAGCTTTCATGTGGCTGGTAGACTGATAGGCTGGTATATTGTTACTTGGCACATAACTGCAGTGCAACAGTGAATGTGATTCCCCGGGATATATATAACAATTAGTTCCTAGCTCTTTATGAATAACATAACAACGTAACAATATAACAATGGGTGTGAGGTAGTTATTAATTACCAGGTCAAGCTAACAAATTGCTTATTGTTTATAGCTTTTTGGAGAAACATATTACCAATTGTATTGAAGCCACATTTTGACTAGGAGCCTTATTGTTAAAAAAAACTCCTGAGAATACACTTTTCACAAATAAAAACATTAAACATAACTCAATTTCCAAATCCTTTCTGCAGGAAAAAGTCAAAATTAAATCCCAAAAATGAGAAGCGTGCGAACTGTTGAAATATTCATATTTTTAAGAAAAACTTGGAATAAGAAACCCATCTCTATGCTTACCCTTGTGATGTTCTCCACAAATGGAATAATTGATCCAGTTTCCAATGTAAAATCCCATGTGTCAGACAGGTGCTGATTTAGTGTGAACAATTCTTCCAAAGAGTGTTGAAAATAGACACATTTATGCAAATGTATATGGTTATGGGACCTAACTGGTTTGTTGCCCACATGTGTGAAACTTTCCAACGTTCATCGAAAAGGCTTTGTGAAATAATACATATTAAAATATGAAATGGATGCCAAAAAATAAGTTGAAGTCCTGGGTAAAATAATGAACCAGATTTTGTGGTCAGCGATGAAGTGATGGTGTTTGTCTATGACCTCAAAGAAAGTTGCCCAAAAAGGTCCTAGTAATCTCTGTGGCACAGATTTCCACTTTCTTGATGTTAATTTCATTCTCTGTCAGCTACAGAAAATCTTTTGTCTGTTTGGAGAGATAAAGAATCAGGATGAACCTTTCTTCATAATTATAATGTATGCAAGTGGTGCAATAACACTTCACGACACATTGTGGCTGATCCTACCATATTCAGTGCTGACTGATGACTCGTTTACACTTCCAGCAAACATATCACATAGAATCCTGATACACTGTTAATAAAAGTGCTTGATTATTTTTTCACAGTCCTTTGCCAATATGTGCTGAAATTACAGGTCTGTCCAGAACAAAATATAAATAGCTATTGTAAGAGAAAGTAAAACCTCTGTTGCTGCTAGCATGATATGATGATATGGTATGATATGGTAATATGGCAATCAGAACTGCACACAGTACTCTGGGAACATAGGTGCATGTGAAATAAGAGCAGGAGAAGGCCATTCAGCCCCTCAAGTCTGCTCCATCATTCAACAAGATTATTGTTGATCTTCTACCTCAATGCCACTTTCCCGTACTATCCCCCTATCCCTTGCTGCCTTTAATATCTAAAAATCTGTCAATCTCTGTCTTGAACACACTCAATGACTGAGCCTCCACAGCTGTCTGGGGCAGAGAATTACAAAGATTCACCACCCTCTTAGTGAAGAAATTCCTCCTCATCTCACCCCTAAGTGATCTACTCCTTGGGCTGAATTTTCCCCCGTCGGGGGGTTGTGCGGGGGCAGGTGGTAGCGGGCGCAAACCCGATCGGCACCCCCAATTGGGTGCGTGCTGCTATTTTACGTGGGCGGGCCAATTAAGACCTGCCCAGCGTGACACACACCCGGAAGCACTGTGCGCTCCCTGTGCGGGCGGCGGCGGGGGTGGGGGGGCGGAAGTGAGTTCCCTGAGCCGGGGCCTGTGCCCTTTCGCACATGCGCGTGGAAGAGTGCAGAAATCCCCCTGAGGCATGGCGGCACCTCAGGGAGATTAATTTAAGTTCTGAAAAATTTAATGAAGCAAAAATAAATTTTTAAGGACATGTCCCCTGATGTGAAACTGTCACATGAGCTGGGACGTGTCCATTAATTTTCTCCAAAGTTTTTATTTAATTAATAAACCCTTCATGAAACTTCATCCCGCTCGTGGATGAGTTTCATGAAATATGCAAAGGCCGCCTGGTCTCTTCGCCTGCCCGCCAACCTTAAGGTTGGACGGGCAGCATTCTAAACAAGTTTAATTACTTTCTCAATGGCCTTAATAGGCCTTTGACAGTTCAGCGGGTGCCCAGCCGATGTGGCTGTGCGTCTGCCAAACTGACAATCTAAATGACGTGCGGTGATGTCAGGATGTATGCCCAACGTCACCGTGCGTCATTTTACTCATTGGTGAGCTCGCCGACCCACAAATTCTGCCCCTTATTCTGAGGCTGTGTCCGCTGGTTCTAGACCTCCCTCTGCAGCAGCTTCGGCCCCAACCCCCCACAAGTCAGGGAAAACATCTTTCCTGCATCTACTCTGTCCAGCCCTATAAGAATTTTGTATGTTTGAATGAAATCAGTCTTCATTCTTTCAAACTCTAGGGAATACAGGCCCAGTTTTCTCAATCTCTCCTCATAGGACAATCCCGCCATCCCAGGGACCTGTCTAGTGAACCTTCGCTGCACTCCCTCTCTGGCAAGTATACCCTTCCTCAGCTAAGGGGATAAAATCTGTACACAATACTCAAGGGCCTGAATTTTTAGCTCGGTGGGCGGGCGCGATCAGCGGGCCTGGGAGCGGCTGGAAAACAGACCGACTGTGATCAGCCTTCGACCACAATTTCACACTGCGTGAAGCTCGTGCTGAAAAGCCCAGTGCTGCTGGGGTGAGAGTGGGGGTGGGGGAAGGGTGGGAGATGATGTCAATGTGGGTGCGGGTGAACGCTGGGAGTAGGCTCCCTGAAGACAGACAGCTGCTTCAGGGAGCTGCAGACCCGAAAATGTTCCAATAAAGTTTTAAAAAGCAGAAAAAAAAAGTCTGAGCATCACAATCAGGCACCTGAAAATATAGATGATAAAAATGTAGCCCACAGATTTTTATTTTTATTTTATTTCATTATGGAAACCTCTTCCCGCCCTTAGGTGAAGTTCCATGCAAAATGTCCAATTCGCTCGTCCGCCAACCATAAGGTTGGACAGGTGACGAAAAATAGCAGGCAATTGCACCATTAATGGGCTTAATTGCCCCCTTAATTGTTGGTGGGTGTGCTTCCGACTTTTGCGACCACCTGCCGAGGTGAAATATCGCGAGGGTGCGCAATGATGTTGGGATGCTCGTCCAATTTCATCTCGTGCAATTTCATGCCCAATCGGGTTGGGCACGCGCCTGCCCGATCAACGTAAAATTCAGCCCCAGGCGTGACCTTACCAAGGTTTTACACAATTGCAGCTAGACATCTTTAATCCTGTACTCAATTCCTCTTGCAATAAAGGCCAATGTACCATTTGCCTCCCTAATTGCTTGCTACACCTTCATACCAGCTTTCAGTGACTCATGAACAATGACACCCAGGTTCCTTGGGACATCAACATTTACCAATATCTCACCATTTAAGAAATAAGCTGTATTTCTGTTTTTTCTACCAAAGTGGATAATTTCACATTTTTCTATATTATATCCCGCCTGCTTTGCTCTTACCCACTCACGAAGCCTGTCTAAATCCCCTTGCGGCCTCTTTGCATCCTCCTCACAATTCACATTTCCACCTTTGCGTCATCAGCAAACTTGGAAATAATACAATTGATCCCCACATTCTTGCGGCATCCCATTAGTCATAGTCTGCCAACCTGAGAATAACCCGTTTATTCCTACTCTGTTTTCTGTCCGTTAACCAATTCTCAATCCATGCCAGTGTATTACCCCCTATCCCCTGTGCTCTAATTTTACTTACTGACCTCTTATGTGGGACTTTATCAAAAGTGTGATCTAACCAAGTTTCAATACAGCTTTAGCATAACTTCCTTATTTTTCAATTCTATCCCTCTAGGAATAAAGCCTATGCTTGGTTTGTTTTTTTTTAATTGCTTTGCTGACCTGTGGCACAACTTTCAGTGACTGATGTGTTTGTACTCTGAGACCCCTGGTAACAAGAGTTGTCATTCACTGACATGTGTCAGCACAATTTAATTTGAAACTGGACAAACCTATGAAAAAAAAGTCGCTACTGTAATTTAAACTGACATAGATGTTAAGTGCTCAAACATAAATTACAGCTTACTTCAACTGCTTTTTCAGCTAATAATCAAGCTATGGTGTTATGAGGGAAACACAATAAACCCATAAAACATATAGTATTGTGGTGTTTGTGGTTTATTTTATAAAATAAGTATTAGAAGGGAATACGTGAATAGTTCTGCTACTATCAGTTAAAAAGTGACTCCAATTAACCATTGATAAGTCCATAAATAATTGGAAGTCAATTGGTGTACATACAGGCATTTTAGCAAAAGAGTGGTTTAAGCAACAGGTTGGAGGCTCTACTCGAAGTGTATGGACATAAAGGCAATCTGGGCAGTAGCTCCATTGAATAAACATCAAATAAGAAAGAAATGTTGTATTCTGATTCAGCAGATCTGCCAAGTTAGTTCCACATTAGTTGAAACATTCAAAGATACTAATTCAGCAGTCAGAGAAAACATAAGAAATAGGAGCAGGAGTAGGCCATTCGGCCATTTGAACCTGCTCTACCATTCAATAAGATCATGGCTGATCTGATTTTGGCCTTAACTCTTCCTTCTTTCCTGCCCACCCCACCCACCCTAACCCTTGACTCTCTCATTGCTCAAAAATCTGTCTAACTCAGCCTACAATATATTAAATTCAACTCAGCCTCCACTGCTCTCTGTGGAAGAGAATTCCAAAGACTAAGAACCCTCTGAGAGAAGAACTTCCTCCTCTTCTTGGTTGCAAATGTGGGAGATCCCTTATTTTTAAATTGTTTTTCCAGCTTTCCTGGTGAACAGACAGAAAAACAACAACGAAGAGCATGTTGCAAACCGCATCGCTTTTCAGAGTTAGGTGTTGAAGAGTATAAAACTAACAATGGGCAATGTTGTGGGGGCTGCAACAGCAAAACTGCTGTCTACTGACAGGCATTGAAAATCTTGGCGATTACAGTACACAAAACGTACAAAGCACCCATAGTGGTTTGTGATGCAGAGATCTGCAGGAAAAGAATCAATGACCTTGAACATAATTGCTGAGGCGATAGCACGTAAAAGATCACTGATTCTTGGAAACAGACAATATGCTCCTGAAAAAAAAAATACTGATGGTTTGGGAAATTGGGTCTTGCTTCTTACATTCTCTTTGGTTGAAGGAGGTGACTTTTCCAAACTCTCAGACTCCACTGAGTGACAATTATTGCATTTTTTACACATAAAAAGAAATAATAATCGATGCCCCTAAGGAGAGCGAAATGGGAATGGAGAGCTCATTGAGAATGCATTAATATGGGAGCAGCATGAGCACACACAACGAATTACAGAATTGTTACAGCACAGAAGGAGTCCATTCAGCCTGTGCAAGTTTATATTAGGCTGAATATAAGAATGGGTAAGTGGAATATAACTGATTTTGTTTCTACCAGGAGATGCAGCACATTATGATGGGGAGTTGCATTTTGGAGAGAGTAGGAACGGAGCTAGTAAATGCTTTGCATGTGGGGGCTATCAGAGAGACAGTCAGTTAGAGTAATTGAAGAAGAAATGTTACAGAATAGTAATGCAAAGGTGGTGATATGTAGCCTCCTTCCAGTTATGACAGAGGATGATGAAACATTGAACAGGATAATTGGTCTCAAAATGTGGCTGAAGAGTTGCGAAGAGGACTGGTTGCAGTTCATTAATAACTCAGATATGTTTAGAGGCAGAAAATGTAAGACTACAATGTGACACCAATTACTAAGAAAAAAAAATGAACAGGACTGGAACATTGCTAGGGAAAATTAAAATTAAAATTTATAGAAGTAAGTGGCAAAAGATCTTCACTATCCAACAAATAAATCAGGGCAAGAGATACATGGGCTAATTATCATGATTAAACGCATCAGAGTTAGCAGCTCTACAACAAAACACTCAGCTGTCAGTGTACAAATTGTCAGTTAGACCCTATCAGGAATAGAGTGCCCAGTTTTGTTCCCTCCAAAATGATGGGTGACATAATGACCTTGGAAAAAGTCCAGAGGAGAACTGCTAGAATAGATGTGGCAGCAAATGCGGTTTAATCGCTCGCTGCCAGATCTGGCGGGGCCACATAAAGCATTATCGGCTCATGCTTTCATCTGCTAAAACTTACACTACTCCACGATCATCCTGGAATGCAAAGATAGCCTCCCTCTTTTTTCTATTCCAAACATTTTTAAAACTTTTATCTCCATCTTTCCCATCTTCACCTCAAATAGTAAGTGGAAGTAGCTCATTAATTTCTTTGTCACTAAGTTTGAGAGCATCCGATCAGCTGCCCGCGCCACTTCGCTCCCTTTGCCTCGTCCACTGGGCCAAATTTCCTCTCAGGCTCCCCCTGCCCTAGACCTGAATTCATATCTTTCTCTAGTTCCTCTCCTCTCTTCTGTCATGCCCTCCCTGAGCTCATTTTGTCCATGAGACCCACCTCCTGCTCTCTCAATCCTATTCCCACTAAACTAATGATGACACAGCTTCCTGTCTTGGCTTCCATGTTCACTGATATTGTTAACAGTTCTCTCTTTTCAGGTACTGTCCCCTCTCTTTCAAATTTACCATCCCCTCCTAAAAAAAAACAAACCTTGAGCCTTCTGTCCTTGCAGACTGCCACCCCATTTCCAACCTCCCTTTCCTCCCCAAAGTCCTTCAATGTGTTGTCACCTCCCAAATCCATGCCCACCTTTCCTGGAACTCTACCTTTGAATCCTTCATCTTAGGTTTCCAACCCTACCAAAGTATCAAAACAGCTCTTACCAAAGTCACAAACGACATCCTATGTGACTGTAACAAAGGTCCCTCCTTGTCCTTCTTGGCCTGTCTTCAACCTTTGACATGGTTGACCACATGATTCTCCACTGCAACATTTTTAAAATATTCTTTTCACAAGATGTGGGCATCAAGGCTAGGCCAGCATTTATTGCCCATCCCTACTTGCTTTAGAAACGGTGGCGGTGGGCCGCCTTCTTGAACCATTGCAGCCCATGTGGTATAGGTACACCCACAGTGCTGTTAGGGAGGGAGTTTCAGGATTTTGGCCCAATCACAATGAAGGAACAGTGATATAGTTCCAAGTCAGGATGGTGCGTGGCTTTGAGGGGAACTTGCAGGGAGTGGTGTTCCCATGCAAATGCTGCCCTTTTTCTTCTCCATGGCAGAGGTTGCTGGTTTGGAAGGTGCTGTCAAAGGAACATTGGTGAGTTACTGCAGTGCATCCTTTATATGTACACTGCTGCCACTGTGCATCAATGGTAGAGGGAGTGAATGTTAAGTTTGTGACGGGATGTCAATAAAGGTGGCAGCCTTATCCTGGGTGGTATGCTGTACAGTTTCAAACCCATCACATTTCTACCTCCTTTCAGTTCCAAAGGAGAGTCATATTTAACTCGAAATGTTAACTCTGTTTCTTTCACCACAGATACTGCCAGACTTGCTCAGTTTTTCCAGCACTTTCTGTTTTTAGTTCAGATTTCCATCATCCGCAGTATTTTGCTTTTCTGTCTTTCAGGTGTGAAGAATCTCAAGCTCCAACAATTTATGGATACCAACACCCCTCTGGACCTTTCCTTCTCTAAATTCCCTCTCCCTTTTTCTAATCTCAGCTATTGTCCATTAATCATGATGCCCATCAACCTTCCCCTTTCTGACCCTGAATTATCTATCCTTAACAAAGACCTCAGCTTCACCTCATAAGCTTCCAGCTCATTGAAATTTGAGCTCGGCATGACACTGAGCTCTACTTCCATCACTTTCATCTTTGTGCCTACTTCTTTGGCCAAGGGTTATCCCCCTGTTCAGTGCACTCTTTTTACCTAAGTTCTATTTTCCCTCCACCTGGATCCTTCCATCTGGCCTCTTACACTCTCTTTATCTTTTCCACTAAGAGCTCCTGATGTAATATTGACAGCCTCAATTTCCTTTGTCCCCTCAATCACTCTAACCTATCTTCCCCGAACCTGCTGCATTCTGTGTGCAAATTGGTTACCATGTTTCATACATTACAAGTGATTAAACTTCAAGTTGTAACCCATTGGCTGTAAAGTGCTTTGGGGTGTTGTGTGGTCATGAAAGGCACTGAATAAATGCCTTTCTTTTTTGAATGGGTTTTTGACTGGGGTAAGCATTGCATCATATAAAATGTTCAGTCCCTTTACAAATAAAACTTGGGCATGTGACCTCCTGAATTAGTTTTGGGGATCAGTGAGGAATTTTCTGAGTGTTTTTCCCTTATTGGTCCTGAGTTTTTTTTTCCTCTGGATTTTTGTGCTTCCCAGAAGATTACATGGTTGCAGGAGGTAATAGTGTATGGTGGGCTTGGTAGGAAGTGTCCAGTCATGATGTCTTAGCCGTCATAAGTGTGCTGCAGTCTTGGGCTAGTCCAGCTGGTCTTTTTCAGCTCAACAATTTTGTATGTCTGTAGTACTTTATTAGTTCCTCTTCACTTCTGTCTTGCACCTTCCTTAACGTCTGTATGTCAACTTTTCCAGTTATCCTTTCCCCTTTCTTACTACCCTTTTACTTATGTTTACTTTTCTCTTGCTACTTTTCACATTCCCTTTTTCTACTCGTCGCTCACCTTTTTTGGTTGTCGACGGAACATTTGCACTTCATGCCCTACCTGATTTGCCACTCCAATGTGGGGAGAAAGTCAGTCTCTGAAAAGCACAGCAAGGAGGAAAGAGCAGGCCGGGCAAGAGAATTTGAGACAATGAGTCTGACATAGGGAACAGAAGGGGACAGGTACAAGAGAGAGAATGTTGCTTTGAAATTTTGAAATAAGAGAAAATTGGCAGTAATATCAGTGTGTTAAGCTTCAACACAATAGGAATTTTTAAAAATGCAAAGTCCCTATGGAGACGAAGTTCCATTTTCACATCGAGGATACCCTCCTTGGTGTTGTGTAGCACTAACAATGTGCTAAATGGGATAGATTTCGAACAGATCGAACAACTCAAGACTGGGCATCCATGAGGTGCTGTCGGCCATCAACAGGTGCAGAATTTACTCAATCACAATCTGTGACCTCATGGCCTGGCATATCCCCCACTCTACCATTACCACCAAGCCAGGGGATCAACCCTGGCTCAATGAAGAGTGCGGGAGGGCATGCCAGGAGCAGCACCAGCTGTACCTAAAAATAAGGTGTCAACCTGGTGAAGCTATAATACAGAACTACTTGCATGCTAAACAGCATAAGCAGCAAGTGATAGACAGAGCTAAGCGATTCCACAACCAACGGATCAGATCTAAGCTCTGCAGTCCTGCCGCATCCAATCATGAATGGTGGTGGACAATTTAAAAACTCACTGGAGGAGGATGCTCCACAAATATCCCCATCCTCAGTGATGAAGGGCCCAGCACACCAGTGCAAAAGATAAGGCTGAAACATTCACAACAATCTTTAGCCTGAAGTGCCGAGTAGATGAACCATCTCGGTCTCCTCTGGAGTTCTCCAGCATCACAGATGCCAGTCTTCAGCCAATTCCAATCATTTCACATGGTATCAAGAAAGGGCTGAAAGCACTCGATACTGCAAAGGCTATGGACCCTGACAATATTCAGGCAATAGTACTAAAGCCTTGTGCTTCAGAACTTGCTGTGCTAGTCAAACTGTTCCAGTGCAAATACACATTGGCTTCTAACCAGCAATGTGGAAAATTGCCCAAGCATGACCTGTACATAAAAAGCAGGACAAATCCAACCCGGTCAATTACTGGCCCATCAGTCCACTCTCCATCATCAGCAAAGCGTTGGAAGGGGTCATCAACAGTGCTATCAAGTGCTTAGCAATCATCTGCTCACTGACACTCAGTTTGGCATCCACAGAGTCACTCAGCTTCTGACCTTATTACAGCCTTGGTTCAAACATGGACAAAAGAGCTGAACTCCCGAGGTGAGGTAAGAGTGACTATCCTTGACATCAAGGCAGCATTTGAGTATGGTATCAAGGAGCCCTAGCAAAACTGGAGTCAATGGGAATCAGGGGGAAAACTCTCCTCTGGTTGGAGTCATACCTAGCACAAAGGAAGATGGTTGTGGTTGTTGGAGGTCAATCATCTCAGTTCCAGGACATCACTACAGGAGTTCCTCAGGGTAGTGTCCTAAGCCCAACCATCTTCAGCTGCTTCATAAATGACCTTCCTTCCATCATAGGGTCAGAAATGGAGATGTTTGCTGATGATTGCACAATGTTCAGCACCATTCATGATTCCTCAGATACTGAAGCAGTCCATGTCCAAATGCAGCAAGACCTGGACAATATCCAGGTTTGGGTTTACAAGTGGCAAGTTCGTGCCACACAAGTGCCAGGCAATGACCATCTCCAACAATCGAGAATCTAACCATTGGCCCTTGGCGTTCAAAGGCATTATCATCACTGAATCCTTCACTATCAACATCCTTGGGGTTACCACTGACCAGAAACTGAACTGGACTAGACATATAAATACTGTGGCTACAAAAGCAGGTCAGAGGCTCGGAATCTTCCGGCGCATAACTCACCTCCTGACTTCCCAAATCCTTTCCACCATCTACAAGGCACACATAAGGAGTGTGATGGAATATTCTCCACTTGTCTGGATGAGTGCAACTCCAACAACACTCAAGAAACTTGACACCATCCAGGACAAAGCAGCCTGCTTGATTAGCACCCCATCCACAAACATTCGCTCCCTCCACCACTGAGGAACAGTGACATCAATGTGTACCATCTACAAGATGCACTGCAGAAACTCACCAGAGCTTCTTAGGCAGCACCTTTCAAACCCATGACCACTACCTTCTAGAAGGACAAGGGCAGCAGACACATGGGAACACCACCACCTGGAAGTTCCTTTCCAAGCCACTCATCATCCTGACTTTTAAATATATCGCCATTCCTTCACTGTCGCTGGGTCAAAATCCTGGAACTGCTAATAGCGCTGTGGATGTACCTACACCATAGCGGCTACAGCAATTCAAGAAGGCAACTCACCACCACCTTCTCGAGGGCAATTAGGTATGGGCAATAAACGGTGGCCTAGCCAGTGACACCCACATCCGCAAATGAATTTTTAAAAAATCTATACAGAATTATTTGTTGTGCTGTTTGATTGATTGATCCCAACTACCACGGCTCACACATACCAGGCATAAACATGTAAGACCCAATGTATATGCCAAGGACCTTTTATTTCAAGAAAGCAAAATTGTAAGCAAACAAATTTCAAGTGAAGCTGGCAAAAAATTAACAATTCTTAATTTGAAAAATGCTTTTAATTTTTATTTTACCAAGATAAAAGAGTGATACTCTGCTTTTCATACTGACATTGTAGTGATCTACATTCTTTAGAATGTGTTTACAGGAGACTAAGTTTATGGCATATTTGAGCACATTTGTACAACTATTTGAAATGTTTCTAGTCTTTGGATGGGGCAGCACACCCTGGACAAATATGTGCAGGGGTTAAATCCATGGTAGTCAGCTTTACCTATGCCTAAAATCCAAAGAATTTCTCGATGATGCATCAGTCATAATCTTGCAACATATTGACAGACCACCCATGCCATTTCATTACTGCTGAGGATCCTTAAGAATTCCTATGCTTCTACCAGCTTTGCTCCAATATTGGCACCACTTGTTTCCACAAGGTAGATTGGAACTGATTACTGAGTTGATTGCCATAATGATGGTTGTCACGCAACAGGCTAAACCGGCTCATCTCTCAGGTACAAAATGCAGCTGAGCTGCTGAGAATTGCCAGCTGAATTTAGAGCTTTCAAAAGCTGCTGAAATGGATGTAACAGCATAAATAAGTGGTTGGTATCTACTGAAAGGTCTACTTTTCAGCTGTCCAAGTAATTTTCCAAGCATCTGGTTTCAATGGATAATTGGCCTTTATACATGCAATCACAACAAATTTGTGCAGTGTTATTCAAAAGTAAACAGATCGATAGTTTTATTTTCCAAACACATTTAATTAAAGTTCAGCAACTATCATTTTTCCCTTTCAGCCTGCTTTAAATGTTAGGCTACTTGTAGTGTACTGCTGCCACTGAAGTTGAAATAAATAGAAGCCACTTATCCAAAAAAAAATTTTTGCTTCATGATACAGCACTTGGCTCTTAACTCTTCCTATAATCTTTGCTTTACAGCCAATCAAGAACATGATGTTCAAATATTGGCCGGTGCTCTGACTACAAATTGAAATTGGTTATTGAAATGGAAGATGATACAAAAATGCCTTTCAGCTCAACAACTCTTTTTGGATTGCAAATCTATATTCTAGATTTGTGAGAAAGTTCTTTTACCTCTGTTTCAAAGTCTGTACTTCAGTCTTTCCTTTCAACAATTATTTACCCAGCATATTTTTGAATGATTTATTATCAACTGTGCCTGTTGGCAGTATCTACTATTAATTCAAAACTCCTAAAGGGAAGATTCCTTCTACCTCACTGTGACGATATGTGGTACAATAAAGAGAAGCACCTGTACTGTTTCCATTTATTATTGTGTTTCATGTTTTACACTTGAAACTCCAGACTTCCAGCAGCTCCAGGGAATGTCTGGCTTCTTACCTACACCATTCTGTTTATTTGTTTTACTCCTACACTCTGATCTTAAATCAAACCCTACAATGACAGCTGTAAAACCATTCAAATATCAGGGCTACTTTCAGTTACCTAATAATAACCCATATAAAACAATATTTTTTATGTTTGCTCTGTCTCCTTTTCCATCTACTACTGCTTTTTTTTCCAAGTCAAACACTTTTTATTCTGATGTCCTTCTGCCTCTTTATCTTATAATGATCATCTTGGTGGTCATGGGACCCATTTGATAAAATGTAGCCCTGCCACCAAAAAAGTTGGCGGTGAACTTACCCCTGCTCCTGATGGCTGCCCCACAACCAGTTAACGCTCTGAGGAGCATTACTTGGCTAGAGACAAACCTTCTGTCCCATCTGAGGAGGAAGTCCCGCCTCCAGGAGTTTCCGGCCAATCTCTTCTCCCAGCAGCACCACCAGGAGCAATGGGCACTGTTAGAACTGCACCCAGTCCCAGAAAACAAAGAGCCAAGAGTCAAATGAAAGGTAAATCTGAGAGAAACTCAGCTGAGCCAGGACAGGAGGCCCTCAGGGGCAGGCAGGTAGCAGGCGGGAAAGTCAATTTTACAGCCCGCTGCCTGCAAACCTGCCTGTGAGGGACTGTAAAATTCGGCCTGTGGTGTCACTATTACCTTAAACATGAGCTCAACAATGTACCATTATGATTTCTTGACAAACAAATATTATTGTGTTACTCTCTGTAACTAATCACATCCTACTAAAGGCCCATTCTAATCTATACTCTTGAAGCTCAGCATGGGATAACCATTACAATTCTGAGCACACAACATATAGGCCTTAAAATTCAGCTCTGTAGCAGCAGTAGTTTTGGTACTATGGGTGCCAGTTTAGGCCAAATATGGCAGTCAGCCTGCACATGACCTTTTATTGTATGACCCATGCTGCTGAGGGTGTTGGTGCTGGTGTTACATGGGTGCAAGGAAAGTAAGCAGGATAGGCAAATTGGAATGTCAATCAGTGTCTAATGCTGATTTGTTATCTGACTAACAATTTTTGACTTCAACGCTCTTTTTGGTGCTTCTCTTAAACACGCACAGCTGAACAAGTCTTCAGCAGCACCAGGGACACCCCCCTTACCAATGTTATTTAAAAGTATTATCATTCCAAATAGTAGCTTATTACTTTCTCTTGACTCTTGCTGGATTTTCCAAGTGATAGTGCTTGATGGGGTTCAGAAATATTAGCAAAGTTCGCAGGGAGTGGTATTGGATATTGGGAAAGAGTTGGCTGTTATTACAAGGCTGCTGAGTACAACTCATGCTCCCAGTCATGAGGGCTATGGTTATAGTTCCTCTTGGGCTGCAGCACCAGAGGAAGATGGAGCAGAGGCAGAAGATAAGTTATTCACTAAGGAGGAGGAAGCTCAGCAGGAGACCTTACTACCTAGGGTCTTGAGGGTGCTCTTCTTCTAACTGTACCTAAACCAGCAGCAGTGTGTTTGGCGACTGCATTTCACCAAGGAAGTGGTCACAGAACTGTGCTACCTCTTAGATCGAGACCTATAGCCGCAGAGCTGGGGAGGACGGTGCTGCAACTGGTCATGGGAGTGACCATGGCCGTGAATATTTTCACCAGTGGATCCTTCCAGGCTGAAATAGGCAACACAGCACACATCTCATATTTCACTGCCCATCGCTGCAACCAGAAGGTCTCGGAGGCTCTGCATGCCAGAAAAGGGCACTTCATTATACTTTCTTTAAACAAAGAAAAGCAGGACAGGTATGCACATGACCTTTTCAGGATAGTGGGCTTCCCCATGGTGCAGGGAGTCATTGCCTGGTGACTTTTCGGGTGCTGCACCTCAATGCTGAGATGTAAAAAAAAGCTCAAAGGCAGCTACTCACTCAATACGCAGCCATGCTCAGTTGTAATGATGGGTTTGTCCTGCATCAGTTCCAGCAGTCTTTCAGCCACTATGGTGAACCAGAAGTTGGTTGGTAACAAACACTGTCTGCCCTACACCTGACTGATGACTCCCTTTACAACCCACCACACAAGGTCAGCACTTGTACAATGACAGCCATGCTGTCACAGGGAACATCACTGAGCAGACTTTTGGGGTGCTAAAACAATGGGTCTGCTGCTTGAACTGCTCAGGAAGAGCCCTCCAGCATTCTCTGGAATGTGTCAAAATTCCTGTTGGTTGGTTCCATCCTCCACAACCTAGAAATCATTGCCACCAGGAATTCAGCAGTACCAGATCAAGAGAAGAAGGGGCAGAGAGAGAAAGAGGAACAAGGGAAGGAGCAGCTGGCACATCTACATTCTGGATGGGTTGCCGTTATGGCAGGTGGATGGTAAATGCCAAGCTCCCTAAATCCTAGAGGGAAACTGGAAGCAGCTGCCATAACTATTTGCAATTTGTACTTATTTTGAGATGTGAGCTTTGAATTCAGTAAAAGAAGGCCACCACATCTTATAGGTTTCTTACAAAACTAAATTAAACTTTTCTTAATAGAATAAATGATTTTAAGCACATGCATATAATCTATAAATTACTACTATGATAACTTCTAAAACCCCTAATTAATCTAAACCCCAGTTATACATCCGTTAAGGCAACAGTGAGATACATAGATTTTAAAACACCAGGTAAAGTAACACACAATACCCTGAACAGTCGAATTCAAAGTGAGTTTTTCTTAGCTTCAGTTCCTTGTACACCGCAGCTTGAGGCTTAGATGCTGGAGGCTTTTCACACTGGTGTTAAATCTTAGAATGTCTGTCCTTGCACACAGTCTTCTCTCCTTTATACATATTTTCCCTTTTCAATGCAAATTCCCATTGGTTCACTATGGGCAGAATTTTGGGTGGGCTCGACTGGCGACCGCCACCCGCAATCGGCAGCGCACTGCAATTTCATGCTGGTGGGCCAATTGAGGGGGGAGCGGAAGCTGGCCGAGCTGCCTCAGGGAAATGAAGAGATATATATTTTAAAAATGTTTAAGTGTAATAAAGCATGTCCCTCATGTGACTGAGCAGGGACATGTTATTAATGGAAAATTAAAGTTTTTATTTTATTTTTATTTGCTTTTGGAAACCTCATCCCACCCATGAATGAGGTTTCCAAAAAAATGCAAAGGCCTCTTGGCCTCTTCACCTGCCTGCCAACCGTTAGGCTGGACGGGCAGCGAAAACTTTACGTCACATGCTAAATTAATGGCCTTAACAGGCCTTTTAATTGCCGGCGGACACGCTGCTGGTTCTAGTGTGTACCTGCCAACTGATCCATCACGCGACTGCGTGTTGACGTCAGCATGCTCAGCTGACTCAGGTGCGCCTGCCCACCAAGCAAAAATTTCTGCCCCATGTCTCTGGACTTTACCTCTCCAACAATAAAATCTATCATAGCACTAATTTTACCTGTAATCTTTGGGAAAAATAAACACACTGTTGTTTAACTTTTCCTGGCTAGGTGGAACATTTCGCCCCTTCTTTTGAATTCAAGCTAGTCAGGTTTATTTAAAACCTCCCCCATGTTTACCTACTTAACATTTCAAACCTAGCTTATCCTATGATGCATAAAAACCTTCAGGCCAGCTGCCTTTAATTCAATTAAGTCCCACACACACACAGACTCATAGACACAGACCCCACTATACTCTACAATAAATTCCAATAACGTTAAGAAAATTATTATATCTTCCTGACATTGCTCATTAATTTATCATCAGCATCTGGTTCCCCTGAATGAAACCCCAGGGCCCCATTCCTCAACATGCATGGTCGGACTGGTGCCATCATGGGTGAGGTTATCAGTGCTCAAGGAGTGTTCATGGTCTCAGAGCAATCCAACAACCTGTGTTCCAGCAGATCACTGACCACCCCGCTGATCCTGAAAACCACAACATCTGATTGGCCACTATTCTTAAGTAAAAACAACCATTTCAAACCAGCTTTATTCAACAACAGCATCCAGTACTCCAAGCAATATTCAATCGACCTTGTGCATTCTCTTAGTGCTTGCTATGTAGGTGGCTTTATCTAACCTGATGCTCCTATGCAGTGTTACCCAAGTGGCTGCAGCTCCTTGTGAGTGAGTGCAGGCTTTGTGCCAGGCCTGCCAATGCACCATGCATTTCTGTGTGCATACCCATCAACCTTTTTCTATATGCCATCCCATTAGAGTCCTCATCTGAGTCCTCTGCAGCCGAGCTCCTCTGCGACCTCAGCCTCCGGTGAGCTGACACATGCTGTCCTTCCCCATGGCCTGGCTGCAGCCCACTTGTGCCCAGTGACTCACCACATGCAGATCTCACCTCTATATTTCCCTCTTAAGGTTCATGCTGTGCCAGTACTTGAACAGGTAGCTGCATGTGTCAAATAAAGCAATGATGTTTCATCCTCCTCGGTTTGTTCACCCTTTAGATTGTCTGAGTCAGATACCAATGGTTAGCCAGCTGGCACATCTTAGGCATCTGAAAACATAAATGCACAAAGTCAGGTTGAGGGAAAGGAAGGAATGCAAGAGGTGAAAGCAAACTACCATGGATGCTGATATGATATGGACTCAAAACGTTAACTCTGTCTTCCTCTCCACAGATGCTGTCAGACCTGCTGAGTTTTTCCAGCAATTTTTGTTTTTGAAAGTAAGAGGTGCATGGATACACCATTTGCAGTTTGTACATCCTATCAGATTGCAGGATGAGGGTGAAGTGGAATTTGAGACGGTGCATTAGGTAGGCATACCTTCACCCTCGATGGTTTCAGGGACATTGCTGGCCACAGCCTCAGTGATGACTATTCCAATGATTCCCATCACCTTGTCCTTCTTGGGGTCTGTACATACAGCCATGCCTATCACCCCCATCGGTTAGCTGCTGCTGCCATCTATTATGGGCCACCTTGTTCTGTGACAGAGAGGGAAGTGTGTTGGTGAGTGTGGTACCATGTACTTGGATGAAGCTCCTGCCACATTTGAATAGCTGGCAGCATGTGCTACCCGTGAGATATGACTGTGCGGCTTCCAGCAGAGCGTGCTGAGTGTGTGGGTTGAAGCATATGAATGTGAGGTTAATAATAATAATAAATAAATATATATTTATTGCAAGATAATATGCCTGTGTGAAGGCTGGTGGAGCAGTTGTTGGGATATGCCATGTAAGGATGCATTCACTGACCATGACCACTTAGTTAACCTCCTGTGGCATTGCATTCAGGCCCTTGGCACTAGACTAGTGGCATTGACCACCTTGGCTATCGTTCTGACTGCCTTTTCTTGCCTGGTGAGCCTCCTGAGAGAAGAGAATCTCTTTCCACCTGTAAACCTCATGCAGAATTAAAGGCCTCCATTGTGGTATCCGAAAACCCTAGGGCACGCTCTTTGGCTTGTTGGACCATCTCTGTTGCTACTGCCAGGTCTTGTAATTTCCTTCAAGCTGTTTCAACCCCTGCTGCTGGTGACAACTGCTTTGGTCTCATGATTGAGGTTGTAATGGATACAGCAGATCATAACACGTAGCAACACATGCTCCAACAAGGTCATCAGGGCTCTTCAATCCATGTAGCGGAAGCAGTGCTTTAGCAGTCCAAAGGTTGGTTTTATGAAGGTTTTTCAGTAGCATGGCTCTCATTATATCCACGCTGCTCATGTATGATTATGCATCTGCATCTTGAGCCAGGTGGTCAGTAGGTACCTCTTGTTACCTAACAGACACACCCTGGGTTGATGTAGCAGCTCAAATACTGATGGTATAATGGACTGGTACAAATTAAAGACATTGTGACTGCTTCTAGGATTCTGGATATTCACCTGTATTTTGTGCCAAGCATGATCGCATACCAATTGCCCACTCAGGGAGTGGAAACCTTTGCAGTTGCGATACATCCCTGAATTTAGATGCAGTGCATGCAAATTTGCATATATGCAGTCAATGGCACCCTGCAGCATGGGGCACCCCCACTTTGCTGGTGAAGCCACATGCACTCACCTGCTGTTTCTCTCTGGTCAGAGACAACATAATGTACTCCCTTTGCCTGGCATAAAGAGTGTTACCTTATTTATACAGCAGTAGATGGTAAACTGAGAGATCTTAGAGGTGTCACCTGCTCAAGTCTGGAAAATTCTAAAGCAAAAATGTTCATGGCCACAGTCACTTTCCCAGCCACTGGCAGCACCATCCTCACCTGCTCAGAGGCTGCCTGCAAGAGGTGGCAGGTTTCTGTGAGCACCTCCTTCCAAAAATGGAGTTGAAAAACAAACTGCTCCTGGTTTCGGTTGAGGTCAGAGAAATCATCCTAGAAGGCCCTGGATGAAGAAGGCTTCCTGCTGAGGAACCTTCTACCTCTCCTCCATCTCTCTCTCTGCAAGTAGATCTTCTGTGCTGCCTCTACTCAATCTCCTCGTCACACAGCAGGCCAAGGGAATGGTTACTTCTGTTGTAATGTGCCTTTAAGGGATAGGAGCATGACATCACTAGGAAGCAAGTGTGTCATGCAACCCAATTTTAGTATCGCTTTTGCCTTCAGCAGAGCACATATGTAGAGCTCTGCTGCTGGTGTCTTCAAGCTTTATACCTGGTATAAATGTAATGTTATGCTCCTATTCCTTAAAAGCATATTACAACAAGTCCATCACCCATGATTTGGAGCAAGTGTTCTGACCAGAACCATTTGAATCACAACCAAGGCCTCCTCCACGTGCAGCACCACTCCCTGGCAGTTTCACCAACTTTAAGCAACTCTGCAGACCACCAATTACTTCTATAAACTCAGACGAGCCAGGAAAAATCAATCAGCAACTAACCTGAAAGTACTTGATGATCTCTTTAAATAGCTCTGGGGGTGAGGAGAGGGGCAACCCTTTTTGCTGCTGTACGTATTTAGAGAGGGCGCTAGCTGGAACATTGATGTCAGAAGTCGCAACATTGACATTAAGTCAGTGTGTAATTACATGCTGACTGATGTTCTGATTAGCTTACTTTACATACCTCTGGTACAAGACCCTAATGACCATATTAGCATCCTCACCAAAATGGCTTCCCAGAAGTGTGTGTGTGTGCACGCAGCATGTATGCTATTTTGGTACCAAAATGGTACCACAGGTGCTACAAAGCCAAATTTTGTGGCCTTTGTATTGCACAGATTGGCTTCTGACAATTATGTCAGTATACTCCCATTCCTGCATCACAGTATAAAATTTTGGGCCTATTCAGTCTTCTGTCTTTATTCACTCCCTGCCATCTAACTTTTCCTCTGTAAGCTCACATGTCATAGTCAATGTCATTAACATGTCCATCCTATCAGAAGCTGACCCATTGGTGATGGTTCTTTACAAGACTCTAATTATAATTATTTCTGTAAATTTGTATAACAGCTATTATTTTCTGTTTTAAACTAATATTTACTTACTAATCAGTGTCATTTACTAAACAGTTTTACTTTCAATGAAAATTTTTCAACGGTTCTTTCCTGGTCCTTTTCCTTTCATATTGTAGGTTATTATATGTCAACATAAAGATAATAGAAATGGATGAATATTAAGAGGAGGTGCCCGGGTCATGCTATTTCTTTTTCTCACAGAGTAATAATCACAATGCTCTGTGAATTAGATTCTTTACATTTAGGAGAAAAATGGCAGAGCATTGATTTTTCTCTGTTAAGAAATTGAGGATAAGAGTCAAGCTCCATGGTGCCAAACTTGGCTTCTCAATTACTCTACTTTGCCTTGCCTTCTTTCCAAGTATGAAGAAAACTTACCTCCAATGATTTTTCCCAAAGAGCTTTGAAAGATAATAAAAACAATAAATGCTGGGAAAACTTAACAGGTCTGGCAGCATCTGTGGAGAGAGAAACAGAGTTAACGTTTCGAGTCCGTATGACTCTTCTTCAGAGCTAAAGAGAAGTAGAAATGTGATGGATTTTATACTGGTTAAGAGGGGAGGGAGTAGGTGGAGCAAGATAGAAGGTAAGGGGTAGGTGGGAGTTAAGGAGTGATTGACAAAGATGTCATGGACACAAGACAAAGGGAGTGTTAACAGTAGTGGTAAGGACTAAAGAATGTGCTGATAGTGTCATAAAGGTAAAAGCAGAAGTGGGAAACCTGGTCAGTTTCACCTTCCTGATCAAGAGGTGTTAACATTAAAATTAATGTCCTTACTGGTACCGAATTGGGATCATCTAATTGAGCACAGTTGGAGGACTTTTTTGGTTCATATGGAAGAGGTACTAAGAGCTTTAACTGGCTAAGGAATTGCAGGTTTGTTCTTTAATAAACAGAGATTGCATTTGGGGCAGAAATAACCACTGTTGTCAATCATCAATGGACAATTTGACTTATTGCCCAATGCACCTTTTTTTTTTTTATTAATTCATGGGATGTGGGTATTGCTGGCTAAGCCAGCATTTATTGCCCATACCTAATTTCCCTTGAGAAGGTGATGGTGAGCTGCCTTCTAGAACCGTTGCAGTCCATGTGGTGTAGGTACACCCACAGTGCTGTTAGGAAGGCAGCGCCAGGATTTTGACTTAGCGACAACGAAGGAATGGCGATATAATTCCAAGTCAGGATGGTGTGTGACATGGAGGGAAACATGCAGTTGGTTGTATTCCCATGTGTCTGCTACCATTGTCCTAGATGGTAGTGGTCAGGGGTTTGGAAGATGCTGTCTAACGATCCTTGCCATGCATCTTGTAGATGGTACATACTAATGCCACTGTACATCAGTGATGGAGGGAGTGAATGTTGGTGGATGGGGTTTCAATCAAGCAAGCTGATTTGTCCTGGATGGTGTCGAGCTTCTTGAGTGTGGTTGGAGCTGCACTCATCCAGGCATGTGGAGAGTATTCCATCACACTCCTGACTTGTGCCTTGTAGATGGTGGACAGGCTTTGGAGAGTCAGGAAGCGAGTTAATCAGCACAGGTTTCTCCCCTCTGATCTGTCCTTGTAGCCACAGTATTTATATGGCTAGCCCAGTTCAGTTTCTGGTCAATGGTAACTCCCAGATAGCGGGGGATTCATCTATGGCAATGCTATTGAATGTCAAGGGGAAATGGTTGGATTCTCAGTTTCTGGTGATGGTCATTGCCTGGCATTTGTATGGTGAGAACATTATTGCCACTTGTCAGCCCAAGCTTGGATATTGTCCAGGTCTTGCTGCATTTGGACATGGACTGCTTCAGTATCTGAGCAATCATGAATTATGCAGAACATTGTGCAAACATTAGCGAACATCACCACTTCTGACATTATGATTGAAAGCAGGCCATTGGTAAAGCAGTTGAAGATGGTTGGGCCTAGGGCACTACCCCGAGGAACTCCTAGTGATGTCCTGGAGCTCAGATAACTGACCTCTAACAACCACAACCATCTTCCTTTGTGCTAGGTATGACTCCAACGAACAGAGAGTTGATTCCCATTGACTCCACTTTTGCTTGGGCTCCTTGATGCCACACTCAGTCAAATTCTGCCTTGATGTCAAGGGCAATCACAGTCACTTCACCTCTGGAGCTCAGCTCTTTTGTCCATGCTTAAACCAAGGCTGTAATGTGGTCAGGAGCTGAGTTTCCCCAGCGGAACCCAAACTGAGCATCAGTGAGCAGGTTATTACTAAGCAAGAGCCACTTAATGGCACTGTTGATGACCCCTTCCATCACTTTACTGGTAATTGAGAGTAGACTGATGGGACGGTAATTTGCTGGATTGGATTTGTCCTGTTTTTTGTCTAGAGGAAATACCCTGGACAATTTTCCACATAGCCGAGTAGATGCCAATGTTGTAGCTGTACTAGAACAGCAAAACTATGCGTGCAGCAAGTTCTGGAGCACAAGTCTTCAGTGCTATTGCTAGAATATTGTCAGGGCCCATAGCCTTTGCAGCATCTAGTGCCTTCAGCTGTTTCTTGATATGACATGGAGGAGGAATCAAATTGGCTGAAGACTGGCATCTGTGAGGTTGGGGACCTCCAGAGGAGGCCGAGATGGATCATCCACTCAGGACTTCTGGCTGAAGATTATTGCGAATGCTTCAGCCTTATCTTTTGCGCTAATCTGTGGGACTCCCCCATCATTGAGGATGGGTATAATTGTGGAACTTCCTCCTCCAGTGTGTTGCTTAATTGTCCACCACCATTCATGACTGGATGTGGTAGGACTGCTGAATTTAGATCTGATCCGTTGGTTGTGGAATCGCTTAGCTCTGTCCATCACTTGCTGCTTATGCTGTTTGACACGCAAGTAGTCCTGTGTTGTAGCTTTACCAGGTTGACACCTCATTGTCGGGTATGCCTGGTACCACTCCTGGCATGCACTGATTGAATCAGGGTTGATTCCCTGGCTTGGTGGTAATGGTAGAGTGGGGAAATGCCAAGCCAAGTACATACCCAGGGATGGTGATGGTGGTGTCTGGGACCTTGGCTGTAAGGTATGATTATGTAAGCATGTACGTCCGGCTGTTGCTTGAGTTCTAAATTGAACGCAAAGACACAGAAGAACTAATATCTGAAACATCGCAGAACAGTTATTTTAAACAGGTTAACAACTTTAACAAAACATAAAGACTTAGTAAGAAAATGCCAACATGTATGTAAAAATATCGCACTTTATCCTCGATGAATTTCAATTTTTAAAATATATATTAAAACACCTTTATTGAGCTTTTTTTGTATTTACTATTTATTGTATTCTTCTGATGTTATTAATTTATTTGTGACATTGCACCTGTGATAATTTCTAAGTATTCACTCTAGTCCAGTATCCTGGATGGGTTCAGTGATGGGTAAACCTTTCAGTATAACGCAATAAATTATGTATCTGCAAAAAAGTCATATGACAATTCATTCCTTAAATAGTCCGATCGACTGACAACTCTTCAGTAATGTAACAGTTCCTGTCATGTTACCATGGAATAAATTATTGTATTTTCCACCACAGTGGAGGGTATTTAATGCTATACTTCTCCAAGTGAAAGCTTCTCTGTAAACCCTATTATTAAATTATTTTTACACACCATATCTGAGACTTAGAGCTTCTCGGTATTTGCCTGTAGGCTATTTCCATCAAATCCTGTATTGATAATGTCATTGTGTGTAGCTACACTATAAAGAATGTTATGAGCATTTTTATATTGCTGATAAAAGCATGGATTCATCCCTTTCAAAAAAGTAAATGTAAAAACTCACCAGCACCTGATAGTGCTACACACAGCAAGTGGAAACATTTGTGCACCATAATTCTTAACATATCACTAACATGGGAGGCTCAGACACTGTCATTCACATTGACAACAAATCTTGGCTCAAAATGTAGATCTGAAATTGAATATAACTAGAGGAAAAAAATAAAACAATGGTTATAATAAAGTAAATAACTTTAAAATTCAACAGCCCAAGTGAGATAACTGTCTTGTTATTGTTCCTGGCAGTCATCATCCTCTATTTATGGTACATGAAGTATAACAAACATGATCAAGCAACATGATGGGACACTTAAATCTCAATAGCACAGCACAGCAATGGAGGAATCTGTCGGATACTACAGTGCCTTAGCAAAAGCAAACAGCCACATTAAAATCAAACTTAAATTATTTCATTCAGTGGCTATTAAACATAATTAACCTGTCTCAGCACTTTTATGGGATAAGTAAAATGTTTTATGTTTACAATAGTAGGAAGTTTGGGACAGCTTGAATTACTTAACAGTTCTCTGTTGATACTGGCTAGATTCCAGCAGTTGAAAAAAAGATGACAAAGGCATTCACAATGGCCAGAATCTGGATATAAGCTTCAAAGCAAATACATAAACCTGAACGAAAATTGCTCTTACTATTTGTACATATACCATCACCAGGTTCCAAGTTAAAACATTTGGCTATTAAAATCAGTTTAAAATGTTTTTTTTCCCTTCAGTATCAGGCTTATACTATAGCAATGGAGCTACCCCTAACAGTAAATAGCTTTAATAGTTTGATGTTCGGGTTTGATTCAGCACTGAAGGAACTGGCTGGCCCAGGAGTTCCACACTTAGGAATGAGAAAGTCAAGTTAACTTTAATTAGTAAATTAGTACATTCAGTTCAACCATTCTTTAAGATTAAGGTTATTGTTACACATTTTATTTTGCCATAACAATGTGGACAACAACTTGTTTTTATATAGTGCCTTTAAAGTAGTAAAAACATCCCAGGATATAGAAGATATGTAATAAGTGCAATAACTTTCAGAAATACAAGCATACATCCGAGAAGTACTCAGCAGGTCAACCAACATTTGTGGAGGGAACCAGAGTTAACATTTCAGGTCAGTAACTTTACATCAGAACTACAAAATGCTAAAAAAGCAAAATATTGTGGATGTTAAAGATCTGAAATAAAACCAAAAAATGCTGGAAAATCTTAGCAGGTCAGGCATCATCTGTGGCGAGAAATGGAGTTAATGTTTCAGGTCAATGACCTTTCATCAGAACTGAAGAAAGATAGAAATGTAGGAGTTTTTAAGCCAATGGAAGCTGGGAGAGGGCAGGTAGAACAAAGGAGAAGCTCTGGGATAGGGTGGAGGCCAGGAGAGATTAAATAACAAAAGATTTCCTGATGCAATAGTCAAAGAGAGTGGTAATGGATATAATAAAGAAACTACGATTGTATCCAAATAAGGTGTGGATAGCTTCATGAAATCCATCTGAATGCAAAATGAAGAGCTAAAGAAAGAAACAAAACAAGACCAATCCGGCAAAACAAAAAGAGAAGAAAACTTACACAGAGCAAGATGGAGGCAAAGGCTCTAATCTAAAGTTGTTGAACTTGATGTTGAGCCCAGATGGCTATAGAGTGCGGGGTCGAAAGATAACGTGCTCTTCCTCGAGCAGGCGTTGAGCTTTACTGCAGCACCGTAGCAGGCGATGGACAGAAAGGCGGAGAATTAAAATGACAATCAACCGGAAGCTTGGGGACGTGCTTGCGGACTGAATGGAAGTGTTCTGTGAAGCAGTAATGTAACAGTTTACATTTGGTTTCCCCGATGTACAGGAGACCACATTATGAGCAGCAAATACAGTATACTAAACTGAAAGAAGTACAAGTAAATTGCTGTTTCATTTGGGAGGAGTGTCTGAGCACTGGACAGTGAGAAGCGAGGAGGTGAAAGGACAGGTGTTCTATCTCTTACGTTTGCATGGAAAGGTGCCATAGGGAAGGGAGGGGCTGTTAGGGGTGACTAGTGGACTAGGGCGTAGCAGAGGGAACGCTCCCCTACAGAATGCTTTAAGGGGAGGACAGGGGAAAATGTGTTTGGTGGTGTCAAAATGGGGCTGGTTCATCTGTTGAATACAGGGACTTTTGGGGTGGAAGGCGGAATTATTCTGGGAGGGAGGGGAAGGGGTGAAAGCAGAAGAGTGTGAAATGGATCAATCACGTTGGAGGGCACTGTCAGCCACAACTCCTTGGTTGAGGAAAAAGGAAGACATGTGGGAAGTGCTGGTGTGGAAGGTTGCATCACCAGAACAGACATAATGGAGGAGATTGAATGGAGTCCTTACAGAAAGCAGGGTGTGAGGGGTGTGAGAATATGTCAGAGACGTAACAGATTTTAAACAAGTACAAAGTCAGGAAAGAGGGAAAAGAGGAGCATAGAATAAAATGGAATGCCTCTAATACTGTGTAAAGTAGGAGAGATTAAGTGACAAAAAGGATAATGGTGGAAAGCAAACTTTCACAATTCAGAGGCTGTTTTGTTACTGGAGAAATGAGATGACAACCTGACAAATTCAGTGTTCTCAAAATAAAAGCTATAATTGTTGTTGCACAGCTCAAATAAATTACCTAAGGGAAAGTACTTTCCAACCCTTAGTCTTTGAGTGTGAACCCATCTGCTCATTAGCAAGATAGCCTCGAGAAAGGGGGAAAAAATAGAAGATTCACAGCATAATCATGCTTCATCATTTCCATGTGTTCTTTACAAATGATAGTAATTTTGACAACAGATGACATCAAAATAAAGAAGCAGATCTGAGAGATGATAAATTCATTATAGACTCAAAAGAGCAGTTACTAATATGTTTTAAACTGATACAGATGATCCAGTACTTTGTGTTTCATATGGTGTCTGGAACGGCTCAGCTTTTTGTACAAGCATGCCTGCTGCCTATTGCAACTCAATTTGAAGCCATAAACAAAAGGTTTAATGAGACTTGAAAGGGAGGTTTTAAAGGTAAATGAACCCTCAGAAGTATAGGCTACACAATACTGCGAGCATGAAAAGAATTATTCAACGTATGAGGAAATGAAGAATCATTGTGCAATATTCTGTATCTCTAACCTTTAAAATTGGCCAATGTTTAGTCACTCCGTCCAAACATATGTCTAATCTTTACCTGAAAGTGCTTTGTGAATTTTGGGAAAAAAAATAGTTTTCCTTAAAATGTGCTTAATCTGAAAGTATTTATCCATGAATAGTTAGAAATGTGCTTAGTTCAACTGGCTTTAGAATGATAAACAACACTTTTTCATTGGAACATCAGGCCATCTCTTATATACTTAAAATTATTTTGCAATTAGCTTTCTTAGAGAACGAAGGAGAAATATTTAGCTGTGTAATATAATAGAAACATGTTAAAAAATAAAGCTCTAGAAAATAATTGTTGGTCATGGCAGGAGATAATTTTGAGAGGAGCTGGATCTTCAAACCACTGGCCGGGATTTTCCATACCCACCCGCCACCGGGATCATCTAGTCCTGCTGAAAGTCAATGGACTTTCGACTCCCACTACAACCCCCGCGGCGGGTCCCACCACAGCGGGGCCAGAGAATCCTGACCACTATGTTAGACATCAACTGGCGAAAGGCACATTTTGTTCAGATACCGAGAAGAATTTCTTTGTATAAAAAAAATCTCAGGACCAGGAATAGAATTTCAGCTTGGTTAGCAGAGGCAAAAGCTATAGAACCATCCAAAAACCAGGGCTGGGATTTTCCGGCTCTGTTCTGGCAGGATCCGCCCAGGAGATTCGGCGGCCCTGCCAAAGCCCATTGACTTACGATGGGACGGGACAATCCCAATGGCAGGCAGGGCCGGAAAATCCCGTCCCATGTGATTGCAGTAATTAGAAGGAATGGTGAGCTGGATCAGCTAGGAACATAAGAACAGAAGTAGGCCAAATTGCTGACCTATATTTTAACTCAATTTACCTCTTTTGATTCCACACCCCTTAATACCCTTGCCCAGCAAAACATCTACCAGTCTCAGATATAAAATTACCATCTGTGCGAGTATCTACTGCTTTTTTTTGTTGTACTTCTGCTACTCTTTGCAAGAATGTTTCCTAACATCTTTCCTGAATGGCTTGGCTCTGATTTTTTTTGTCATGCTCTCTTGCCCTTGATCTTCCCCCAAGGGAAAACGTCTTCTCTATTTAACCTATCAATTCACTTCAAAATCCTATAAAGCTCAATCAAATAGGGGAATACAAGCATAATTTATGCAACCTTTTCTCATAATTTAATCCTCAGAACCTTGTTAACATCCTAGTGAACCTGCACTGTGCTCCTTCCAAAATCAATATGTGTGGCAAGATTGAAAATGCATTTGTGAAGATCTTCTCTGTCCAGCAATATCATCAGATATGTACCAATGTATATTGCCTATGCATTAACCCTATAACCATAAAACATGTGTCGGCAGCTAAAAGAAACATTTCCTAAAAATGAAATGAAACTGCTTTTGGCACTGCTCACGAGATTCCTCTAAAACTTTAAGAGCTGCAGGGCAAATGAAAGAAAACAATAAAAAGATACTTAGTTCCAGGCTTGTTTTAACAGCCATAATGAGATTCTCATCAAGTTATTGTGATTTCCTCAGGGTGTAATTTTAATTAACTTAATTTTCAGAGCATGTAGTGAGACCAGATGTCATTCTGAGATACACAACTTGTGATGGTTTCAGTACAAGAGTGTCGTGTTGTGACAGCCGTCACTGACAGGTGACAGCGATCTCTGCTACTATCCTTGATCTCAGTCCCACTACTAACCTTGAGGCAACTCCACTATCAGCCTCCAGCTGAGCCCTTCCCCCAAGGCAACTTTTAAGCAAATCACCTATTGCAGTTCACACATTGAAATAAAATGAAGTTACTGCTCTCTTAATTGTCAGGTTTATCATTTCTGTAATATAATTGGTTCCTTTCCTGACCGGAGGATAGCAGGTATTAAAAAAAACACTTATGAATGTGAAGCACATCCAAAGTTTGGTTGTACAATATGAATGTTTCTTACTTGCTATAATATGCTCACAACATGATAGAGTTCAACAACTTTAGATCTTAAACTCCCTCCTCCATCCCCACCCCCTTTCCGTTTCTTCCCCCTCCCTTTTGTTTTTTCCAATAATTTATATAGATTTTTCTTTTCCCACCTATTTCAATTATTTTTAAATATATTCCACCCATCGGTTATTTCACCCCATCCCCACTAGAGCTACCTTGCTTGTCCTGCTCTCCACTCTTAATTAGCACATTCTTTTAGATAATATCACCACCTTCAACACCTCTTTGTTCTTTAATCTGTGACATCTTTTGGTTATCTCCTCCTATCACTGCTTGCTTGTCCCAACAACTGCCCCCCACCCCCTCCTTAAAACCAGTTTATATTTCACCCCTTTTCCATTTCTACTTAGTTCTGTTGAAGGGTCATGAGGACTCGAAACGTCAACTTTGCTCTTCTCCGCCGATGCTACCAGACCTGCTGAGTTTTTCCAGGTATTTCTATTTTTGTTTTGTGATAAAGTTCACTTTCAAATTTCAATATATTTATCAATAGTTTTACGGGTCTCACAACATTTACACTCAATTTCTGGAATCTCTCTAAACTATCCACACTTCTCTCTTAACTAAAGACTTACATTGACATTTTACTTCCAGCTGCTGAATTATTTTTCCTTCAAAAACATTCACTTTTGATGGAAATTATTGTTGAATTCACAAGACACTGTTTTTACATCTTCATTGTGGCGCATTGGCTTTAAAACCAGTTGATGGGACCTTGGCCCCTGCATACAATTCATTAGCTTAATTTCCTTTAAAAATGAAACAATAGCCCTGCTAACTTAACTGGCCTCTCATCCTGGAACTGCACCATTGATAAGTTAAGCATTATAATTTGAATTCCAGACCTCCACTGGCCAATGTTAAAAACATTCTGTTTATTACCACCTGGATTGCAGGTGATCTTGGCATAGATTCAGAGCAGAAAATGGTGCAATCCCTTGAAGTTATTTTATTTAACAATGCATTTAAAAAATAATGTATTTAAATAATGCATTTAAAAAATGGTTTAAATATAAGGAAGATGTAGGGCTGAATTTTCACTTTGGCATCCCCAACATCACAGATGCCAGTCTTCAGCCAATTCCATTCACTCCACATGGTACCAAGAAATGGCTGAAGGCACTGGATACTGGCAAAAGCTTTGGTCCCTGAAAACATTCCAGCAATAGTACTGAAGACTTAAGCTCCAGAACTAGCTGCGCACTTAGCCAAGCTTTTTCAGTACAGCTACAACACTGGCATCCACCAGACAATGTGGAAAACTGTCCAGGTATGTCCTGTCCTCAAAAAGCAGGACAAATCCAAACTGGCCCATTAACGCCCCATCAGTCCACATTGTGATGGAAGGTGTCATTGACAGTGCTATCAAATGGCACTCACTCAGAAATAACCTGCTCACTGAAGCTCAGTTTGGGTTCCGCCATGGCCACTCACCTCCTGACCTCATTACAGCCTTAGTCTAAACATCGAGAGAAGTGTTGAACTCCAGAGGTGAGGTGAGAGTAATTGCCCTTGACATCAAGGCAGCATTTGCCTGAGTGTTGCATCAAGGAGCTCTGGCAAAACTGGTAAACAGGGGGAAAACTCTCTACTGGTTGGAGTCATACTTAGCACAAGGAACATGGTTGTGGTTGTTGGAGGTCAATCAGCTCAGTCCCAGGGCATCACAGCAGGAATTCCTCAGGGTAGTGTCCTAGGTCCAACCGGCTTCAGCTGCTTCATCAATGACCTTCCTTCCATCATAAGATCAGAAGTGGGGATGTTCACTGATGATTGCACATTGTTCAGCACCACTCGCGACTCCTCAGATACTGAAACAGTCCACGTCCAAATGCAGCAAGACCTGGACAATATCCAGGTTTGGGCTGATAAGTGGAAAGTAGCATTGACACTAACAAGTGGCAGGCGATGACCATCCAACAAGAGAGAGTCCAACCATCTCCCCATGATATTCAATAACATTACTTTTGAGGAATCACCCACTATCAACATCTAAGGGTTACCATTGACCAAAAACTGAACTGGACCATCCATATAAATACTGTGGTTGCAAGAACAGGTCAGGAGGTGGGAATTCCGGGCGGCACCTGTCACTCATTGAGATTTTGACCAGGGTGGCTGCTAATTGGCATGGAGCCAGATGCCCTGTCCAATAAAGGACACCTGGTGGATTCTCAAAGCTTAAAGGACAAGCACAGGCTATCCAGCTTCAGGAAAACAGCCGGTTGAAGTAAATGGTAAGTTAAGGCGAGGTGATGGTGTAGTGGTATTGTCACTGGACCATTAATCCAGAGACCAAAGTAATGCTCTGGGGACCCAGGATTGAATACCACCACAGCAGATGGTGAAATTTGAATTCAATCAAAAATCTTGAATTAAAAGTCTAATGATGACCACAAAACCATGTCGATTATCGTAAAAACCCACCCGGTTCACTAATGTTCTTTAGGGAAGGAAATCTGCCCTACATGTGACTCCAGACACACAGCAATGTTGTTGACTCTTAAATGCCCTCTAAAATGGCCTAGCAAGCCATTCAGTTCTCAAGGGCAATTAGGGATGGACAATAAATGCTAGCCTAGCCAGCAACACCCCCATCCCATGAACAAGTAAAAAAACTGAGAGGGTACTTCAACATGGAAGTGTCCCCTCAGCCACTTTGTAAAAAATATAATTGGAAAATAGAAAAAGCAGCCGGGCAACCACTATTAGGATTAGGGAGAGTCCCTCTACTGGGCAGCTTCTGGCTGCATCACCACCCTAGCAGGCAGGGATAGCCTGTAGGCCTTTCTAGAGCAATGGGACTCCAGCCTGCCACTGGGTGCCCTCCACCAGGTAGTTGAACTACCAACGGGACCAGCACCCCTGCCTTCATATGGGAAGCTGGAGACCTACTGAAAAGTCCCAGTCAGCCTCCATAGCCCCTGTTTAACAAGGCTCTTATTGAGCTTAATTGCCTGGTCACCTCGTGGAAGCAGACAGCCTTGCAGGGCCAAAATGGCCAACATCGGGAATGAGGTTGGGAAAACAGCATGCCTGTTGGCTTCAATTTTCTGGCTCCTTCCACCTCCATTCTTGACTTGGGCATGACCCAAAAATTCACCCCTTATTCTTTCCTTTGGAATTTTTAATCTACATAATTATTATACAATAGAAGTCCTATAATATCCTGGGGCATCTTATGAGTGCCTCTGAAATCAACAGGCAGCAATGGTAATTCTGCAAACCTACACTCCTACCGGAGGAAACTACTTGCAGATAGCTTGAGATGACTGGGCTTAGGTCTATAACGTTGATGTATATTCCTGGGACCACTGGGTTGTGAATTCATCCCTTACATCTTAGGGATCTTCCCTAAAATCTTACATCTTCCTTACATCATTCACTTTGACAAGGAATGAACATGAGATTAACAACCTTATAACTGGTAAGGGCTCAGTTGAAAGTACAAGATGAACAATCAACAGCTGGAAGGAAAGTAAGGCCTTTATGAACTCTTGGGCAAGCATCTAGGGAATTCCCAGTACTGCAGAGAAGCCCAGGAATGTAAGGGAAGTAAAATGGAGAGGGATAAAAGGAGAGAGAGAAAGAGAGAGAGTAAATAGCAGACCATTGAGATGAGAAACAAAGAGGAACATTTCACATTCATCGTATGGATAATAACCTGGTGGAACAGATGGCTGCTTGTTGTAGAACGTGCCTGACTTTCATCCAATTTCAGTTCAATAGGATAAGAATCTGGTGGGTTCTGTAGCAGGTAGGGAATTAATCCGCTTGGTCAAATTACATTCCAAGAAGTGAAGATGTGAAAATTATCTCCAGAGTTAGAAATCCGATCAGCGTATTGCTTTTCTGTAGAAACAGAAAGTGTAGTTAAGTGGAACACAATGAGCATGAAATTTTGTGCTCACTGCAAGGATCTTACATAAAGTAAATGTTAGTTGCTCATAGGGATGGATCCAACAACACAAAGCTACCCTTAATTTGTCACTAACTCATTTCAAATTGGCAATCTAATTTAGGCCATAAGTGTCTGCTTTGCAAATGTCACCTGGATGCAGTGGACGGAGACAGTGCCCTTCCAGAGTTCAGTTCAAGCATGTTGAGAGGTTAGAGTAGAAAGTGCTTTATCCTGCATAACTTGATATTAGCAGAGGCCAGAAATGGGAAAGCGTTCCATCCCCAGTGCTGACATTTCTTACTTTGAAGAGCAAAAATAATAAACCTCTTGTAGAAACTGTGCAAAGAACAGCATTACAAAGGGAAGTGACTAAATGCTGCATTTTCCCTACTTTATGGACCCATGTGGGGTTCTATTTGCTAAACGTATAGCAGAGGATAAGGGACAGAAGGAAAAATAATTCAATGGGAAAGAAGGTGAGAAGAAGAGAGCAATCAAGTATGAACCTTAAAGAATGCATGGACATTCAGTAGAATAAAGCATTGATGGTAGAACTCTGCATATTTCGTGAGCAAAAATAGAAGTACGATTTAGTAGAATTCTTCAATCATTTCATTATTTGAACTTTCTCAATCACCTTTGGGAATATCTAAGCCTAGAAATGATGGTCTGTGATATTAGCATATGAATATACAATACATTCATGCAAGATCCCTCTGTCTGCTAGTTTGAAAGACGCAAAGCCTGTTTGTTATAAATGGGTTGATGGTCATCAAAGTAACACTTTAAATCCTGTCATGTGAACTCTTTTTGCCTGCTAATGTCACAAACAAGGATCTATTGTACCACTGAAGCAATTTAAATGGTGGTACAGGAACAAGCATAAAAAGAAATCTGTGCTAATCAAGATGAGAATAAACTAAACAATGGAACTCTTACTTTCAAATTATCTTGCCATATGAATCTCTGAAGCATGCATCAAAAGTAAAAAAAAAGTTATAACATCTAAAAAACCTTATTAGCAAAATGAATAGCAAGAAGTTCCCATAAGCCACAACTGAGAAATATTTGGTAGGTTGCTCATACTTAAAAGATTCATGGTAAATCAAATGTAAATCTTAAATGTCACACAAGCTTACAACAATTTCAAGGCTTATAGCCTTGAATTCAGCCCCAGCCATTTTATAGCCTTCTTTCTGATATCTGTTTATTTAATATAAAACTGTTGAGACTCCAAAACCTGTTGCTACAATTTAGTAATGCTCTTATGTTAATGCATAAGTGTGAAAGTATGCCTGTTGTCATTTGCTTCTGTTATTTTCAATAATTGACAATGCAATGCTAATCCCGCATGCAGCCATTAAAGGCCCCATGTTTTGGACCACCAAGGCCCACCTGCAATTTTGGAACTGGAAAAAGTGAATCTTACTGCACAGATAAAGAGCTAATGTCAGAGCAGGCACCTGCTACCCAGGTAGTCATGTGAATGCTAACATTAACCTGCTGTACAGATAAAATGTATATTAGGCACTTCCATGAACTAAGGGAGTGATTTTCTTTGGTTCCTTCAGACACCACAGAGCTTCTAAGGTAGCCAAAATGTGGTCTTAAGGTGAACTGCAAATGTTTGCTGCATTTAGCACAAGATGCCTTCGTGGTAAAGGAGTTGAAGCTTGTCCTGGGAATAGCTGCTCAGAGGATCATTAAGGGGCTGATTGCCACTTGGATTACTTGCTAGCACTCAGCAAAGAGGTTACACCTCATTTTTGTGGATAGTATATTGACAGAGAAACAGGGAAACATAGAAAATAAGAGGAGTAGGCCATTTGGCCCTTCAAGCCAGCTCCATCATTCATAATGACCAGGGCTGATCATTCAACTCAATAGCCTGCTCCCGTTTTCTCCCCATATCCTTTGATCCCTTTTGCTCCAAGAGCTATATCTAACTCCTTCTTGAAAACATATAATGTTTTGGCCTCAACTACTTTCTGTGGTAGTGAATTCCACAGGCTCACCACTCTCTGGGTGAAGAAATTTCTCCTCATCTCAGTAAACCTAATGCCCTCTGCTGCACCAATGAGCTGATTGGGAGTAAACATGTCATTGCTGAGGAATTTGAGTGCTACCTTTCACTGTTCACTTGTTGTTAGATGTATGAAAATGGTTTGAAACATAGTGGGAGGTATTCTGGGAGACATTGTGAAGGCTTCATCAACACTCTATCAACATTTATTCTAGAACTTCTCTGAGCATTATGTTAAGGAGTGCCCTTGGTCAGCAAGAGGAATGGAAGGAGAACATGAGGCCTGGCAGAGCATCACTAGCTGATGTAGCAAAGAGGGACAGTAGGATGAAGGGGGTGGGGTGGGTGACTCCTTCCCACATGCAAGCAGAGGGTAGCCTTCACCATCCGGACCTCCTCCATCAGGGCCTCTGCCGAGAACCTTGCACCCTCTCACGCCAATGCTGAAACATGCAGTTGTGTGTCTGCCAGCCCAACCTACACATTCCACGGAAGTGGATACTTGGAGCCCACATACAATGCTCCACAAAAATTATATCTGATTAGTGTTTTGGGTTAAACTTGCAGGTGCTCCTGTTTTAGCACTTGCAGGCAGGTTCACTTATGGTAATCAGCAATTAGACCCAAAATTGCATGCTAAAACTAGACTTTCAAACAGCTGTGCCTTATCAGCACAGCAACCACTTAGTGCCTGTTTTTACCCATTCACTAAAATAACCCTCTAATTTTACCTGAGTTCTTTCAATACGATCATCTCCCTCTCAATACACAGCAAGACCATACTGAGAAGTCTTTTGAAATATTTCTTGTGATTTTTGGTACTGGTAGAAACAAAGCTCTGGTGAGTCAATGACTGTCACGCAATTGAGCATGTAATGTTATAAAACCAAGCCCCATGGCTCTTAAAACTAGCTTTTCTCCTTTGCTGTGAGAAAAATGTATGCTGAAAAAACATGGAGTGACATTAATAAAATCAGACCCAGTGCTGCTAGCAAATCAACATTAAGTTGTGACCGCCTTGTCACTGTGTTAAACGAGCATTATATACTGGTTTAAATAAGAACCCCTTTGGCAGCTAATAAGCAGCAACTTTTTTTAGTAACCGGATTCACATCATTGTATGGCTCATCATTTCAGCTCACAAATTTGATATAAATATAGCAACATTAGTCACATTCACAGATATAATAAAACTTTTTTTTTACCAAGCTCCAGCTCTGCTTCATTTTCCTTGAATGTTCTTTCATCTTCCATGAATTTTATTTGAATAATGGAGCCCATTTTAATGAAGGCATAGCCTTTTGGCATGGAAAAAGCACAATCTTTTTGTAACCCTCATCCTTTCATCACAATAATCATTATGTTAATTTCACATAATTATTAAAATTATATGCTACTGTGGAAATATTCTGCTATGTTGTTGTCAGCATTGAAATCAGTGTTGAAATGTCTGAAACAAAGATGAGGAAAATCACTTCTAGTTGCCAGTAATCTTCATTACAATCAGTATTTCTTTTTGATTATCTCTGGTTATAAATATGTTACAACTTAGTAGCCAGCATCACACATGCAACATAAGATTTGCCAACTCTTAATGACATCAAACAGTAAAATAAACCAATGATTAGTCATGTGGAAAAATTAAACTTTTTAAAAAAATCTAGTTTTGTTTTAAGTGAGACAAAACAACTGCAGTACGGTTTACAGGATCAAATATGAATGGATTAGCATTTAGCATATAGCACAAATTTTGTACTACAGAGCAGAGCATTTCACTTTGAAAATTGCATTTTGTTCATTGTTATACCCATTGTCTGCAGCCTTTCTCTTCCATTCTTTTGGTTCAATTCCTAATGCATTAATAGCTTTAATATGGAAAGTGAGGGTTCAGAGTAGCACTGTGATGCTGCTATCATTATAAGAGTTGGCTGAAAGTGAGTTGGACACTAGAGTGTCACTGGATGTAAACAGATATAAAACTTCCAATGCTGGAAATCTGAAATAAAAGCAGAGAATACTGGGAATATGCAGCAGGTCAGTCAACTTCTAAAAATAGAAAAGACAGACACGATTTCATAGGAAACAGGAGTCTCTTTATAGAACTGCCACCAAACAAACAGGAGACAGCAGGACACAGGAATGTGGGAACAGGAGTCGGCCACTCAACCCCTCAAGCCGGTTCTTACATTTGATTAGACCCTGGCTGATCTGTGCCTTGACTACATCCATCTGTCTTGGTTCTGCCAACCTTTATACACTTGCATACCAAAAACTGACTCTGTTTTGAAACCGGTTTTGTAATTATTGAAAGGAGATGAATTAAAAGTTTGATATTGTATATACTACTAACACAAAGAAGCAGCCTATAGTCTCTGGACATAGAAAGTAAATAGAAGTAAATAGAAATTCTGCAAATATATAACAGATTCATCAGTATCTGTGAAGGAAAAAAAAACAACCATAGCATTTTGGATGTAAACCCTACATCAGAATTGGGGCTGAGAGATAATTTCAGATTTCAATCATTTACAGTTCGGTTTTTCCTGTTTGAAGAGCTGGAAAGCTATGAGAAATGTTATCTGATATACAAAGCTTATCATAGGCCATGCACAAAGGTAAAAGGAAACATGGAAAGGAGCAGCGTGGAATCTGAAAATGAGAAATAAAGAGGGCTCAATTTTGTCAGTGGCATGCCATTCCCAACGAAGGGACTGGGAGTGTGTGCCACTTCCACTTTCTTGTTTTCTCCCTTTCCCAACGCGATTGCAATTAAAATTTAAAGTTCTGCAGTGTACACAGGCAGCATGTGTGATTCTGCAGCGGGGGATGCTTTTCAGTGGTGAAACCCACTGTCAGCTGACAATGCAGCAGTGGTACAGAGGGGCTGTAAAAGAGTCTCTTGGTCAAGCAGGGAAGGTCTGCATCACGGCCAAAACTTTCCTGCCCAACTCCATTGCCATTAACTTAAGACTTATTGAGGACACAAAGGTGGTATGGGCGTTTTTCAAATTTAAATTTCAATTGTAAATAATTCACATTACACTGGTTTCAGTTTATTCATGTGTACATCATCATTATTTATTGAGACCAGCTTAGCCAGAGAGCTAAATGTACCCGGACACCTCATGGTTGGCACATATTGATGGTTAGAATGGAGTTAGGGACATTTCTTAATTGTGGAAGAAACAATGTTATGTTTTTTTTGTTCACTCTTTATTGAATATTCATGTTAATGTCCAATGTTAGGCTATGACCCTTTATTTTTAAAACTATGATTTTTCAACCTTCAACTAACTGGAGCTTTTGCAATTGAACTCAGAAAGAGCAAACTGTTTAACAAGGCAAGGCCACATTCCAAGTTGATGATGAGAGGCCAACAAGTCACCCTCAGGAGAATGTGAAGAGAGAGACATTCCCTTTATCCAGGCACCTATCAAAACTGATAACTGCCTAAGTAAGGGATAGTAAAATTGTACTGTATTGGATATTGAAACAATGGGTGCCACAGACCGACCCACTCGTAACCTCTTGGAAATACACAGTGGGTGAAGTATTTCAAGGCAAGGCTGTCAGCCACTAGAGAGAGATTGCAAGTGATACAGGCAGAGTCCAAAAAGTCTTCAGCAGAGGAAAAAAGCTGAGAGCTCTCTCTCTCCCTCTCTCACTTTTGGAATAAGAGTGTCACTCGGTTCGAGAAGCCAACTCTACCAGAAACCTGCCAGCGAGCCGAGATATCGTAATATTTGCAACATCTTATACATCTAACCGCACCTAAGAAAGCAGCTATCGTAAACGTTTAGAATCTATGCCTCAAGGACAGTCAAAGGACTCCTAACCGTGTATTATTTTACATGCTTTATAATTGGATTCTAGCTCTCCTTATTTCTGATATGTATGTGTGTGTGTATGTACTAATGACTGCATGAGGACTGAATGCTTGACACTGCATTTTTATTACTTTTCTTGGGTTCTGAGTTAATAAATTTGTTCTTTCCTTGACTCAAAAAAACCTTGATTGATTGGCTCCTTATTGCTCACAGCTTAAATAGTAGAATACAATCTGCTTTGGAAAAGGCATATCCTTGTTAAAAAAGAAACTTGAACCTTTGTTGTGACCAACTGAGGAGATTGAATCAAGAAGAGTCAATTCATCTCTTCTCATCTGGTCATAATAGTGGGACATAGCTGAACTTGCAGGCTCAGCTGGCCCTCCCTTCTATGCATAGTAAAATACATTGTCCAAGATCACTGTCAGCAGGGGAGCAGTGGCATAGCAGTAATATCACTGGACTAGTAATCCAGATACCCAGCCAATGCACTGGGGACATGGGTTCAAATCCCATGACAGCAGTTGGTGGAATTTGAATTCAATTAATAAATCTGGAATTTAAAAAAAAACACTAGCCTCAGTAGTGGTAGTGGTGACCATGGACAATTATAAAAACCGACCTGGTTCACAAATGCCCTTTAGGGTAGAAACTAATGACCACATAACTATATGGTTGACTCCCTCTCAAATGGCCTAGCAAGCTACTCAGTTATCTCAAACCATTACAAAGTCAAGAGGGAATGAAACTGGACAGACCACCAGGCATGAACTATGGCACCAGAAATGACAACATCTAACATTCCAACACCATAAAATCCTTCTTTCTAATATCTGTCTAGTCAAGCAACAGCCTGACATAGTCATACTCACGGAAACATACCTTACAGCTAATGTTCTAGACACAATCATCACCATCCCTGGGTATGTCCTGTCCTACCGGCAGGACAGGCCCAGCAGAGGTGGTGGCACAGTGGTATACAGTTGGGAGGGAGTTGCCCTGGGAGCTCTCAACATTGACTCAAGAAGTCCTGTTCCTGCTGGTTACCAGCATTAGCTTATGAATCAGTGCTCCTCCATGTTGAACACAAATTGGAAGAAGGACTGAGGGTGCCAAGGGCATGGAATGTACTCTGTGTGGGGGTCTTTAATGTCCATAACCAAGAGTAGATTGATGACACCACTACTGACTGAGCTGGCTGAGTTCTGAAGGAAAACTTGGGTCTGCGGCAGGTGGCAAGGGAACCAACAAGAGGGAAAAAGCTACTTTTACTCATCCTCAACAATGTGTCTGTTGCAGATGTTCATCACAGTATTGGTAGGAGTGACCACTGCACAGTCGTGAGGACAAAATCCCTTCTTCACATTGAGGATACCTTCCATCGTGCTGTGTGATATGCTAAATGGGATAGATTTTGAACAGGTTTAGAAACTCAAAACTGGGCATCCAAGAGGCGCCAAGGGCTATCAACAGCAGTATTCAACCACAATCTGTAACCTCATGCCCCATCATATCCCCCACTCTACAATTACCATCAAACAGGGAAATCAACGTTGACTCAATGAAGAGTGTAGGAGGGCATGCCAGGAGCAGCACCAGGTATACCAAAAAATGAGGTGTCAACCTGGTGAATCCAAAGCAAAGGGTTACTTGCATGCCAAACAGCGGAAGAAGCATGCAATAGACAGAGCTAAATGACCCCATAACCAACGGATCAGATCTAATTCATAATTCCTGTCACATCCAGCCATGGATGGTGGTGGGCAATTAAACAAGGATCCCAAGCAAAACTGAAGACAATGGAAATCATGGGGAAAGCTCTCCGCTTGTCGAAGTCATACCTAGCACAAAGAAAGATGGTCGTGGTTATTGGAGGTCAATTAACTCAGTCCCAGGACATTACTGCAGGAGTTCCTCAGGGTAGTGTCCTAGGCCCAAACATCTTCAGCTGCTTCATCAATGACCTTGCCTCCATCATAAGGTCAGAAGTGAGGATGGTCGCTGATGATTACATAATGTTCAGTACCATTTGTGACATCAGAGGCAGTGAAGCAGTTCATGTCCAAATGCAGCATGATCTGGACAACATTCAGGCTTGGGCTCATAAGCAGCAAGTATATTTGCACCACACAAGTGCCAGGCAATTACCATCTCCAACAAGAGAGAATTCATCCATCTCCCCTTGACACTCAATGGCATTACTATCCCTGAATCCCCCACTATCAACATCCTGTGGGTTACCATTGACCAGAAACTGAACAGGATCAGCCATATAAATACTGTGGCTACAAGAACAGGTCAAAAGCTGTGAATTCTGTGGCAGGTAACTCACTTCCTGACTCCCCAAAGCCTGTCCACTATCGCCAAGACACAACGCAATACTGAAATGAAATACTCTCCACTTGCCTGGATGATTGTAGCTTTATCTTGATGATAAGACTTTGTTGAAAAAAGTTTTATGCTAACGAGTATTCACAGCATAAAAATGTGTTAGAAGTTCTGACCCACCACAGGCTCACGCGAGGCCCGACACGTTGCACACAGCTGACTTCATCTCTGCATCCAAACACACCATCGGGAACTAGAAATTTTGCACCCTACCTAATTCAGACACCCCACGTGACACATTGCCCGATCTTATAGGCTCCATAAGATCCAAGCCCATCCTTGTGAGGTGCCACTAAGCATCTAGCAGTAAGATGAGGTACTGTTTCTGATGTTTGCTTTGATCTTAGGTGGAGCTGTGTAGGATTCATTATGAATTGGTCCTGGTCCACAACATTCCCATTTTAATTAACATTATTCTATTTCTTGTGATAAAAGCTAGAACAATGTTGATTAAAATGCCAAGTTTACATTTTCAATTGTTTTCATGATCGGAACCTTTGAGAAAGGAAAGAATGAACTTGTATTCATAAAAGCACCTTATGTGCCCTCAGGAAATCCTAAAGGGTTTTTACAACCAATAGAATAATTTTGAAGTGCACTCATTTTTATTTTGCAGGTTAGCAGGGCAGGCAATTTGTGCACAGTAAAGCTCTACAAATGACAAATGAAATCAATGGCCAGTTAAGGAAGGAACCAGAACAGCAAGAGAACTCCATACCCTTTGAATCATGTCATAGGATTTTTTTTAAAACTCTGTAATGATAAAATAACAGTTGCAGAGCCATTTCATATAAACATTGGACTGATATCTAATTTCTTTTTAAAATTTGATCACACTCAATTAAGTCCTATAGGTCATCTAATTAGGGATTATCCCAAATGCTCTCCATTTGCAATTTATCTCCAAAATTCTTCGCTCTCTGCACCACATCCATCATATTTAGAATGTATCTACACTAATTCCATTCCCTATTCATTCTTCCTACCTTTGTATATTCTCCAGATTGAAATATTTTGTCCTGACCTAATTAACCACTTGCAATAAAATATTTTCCTATAAAGGTTTTTTGAAAACTCCTCTTTTGTAGCTCTGGAGATAATCCTGAGTCTAGACTCTTAATTTGCCAAACAGGGGAGCCAATCACTCCCCTATCTTTTAAAGAAATTCATATTTTTGAATCTCTGTTTAGATCTCCAAATCTTTTCAGTAAAAAAGTCAGTTTTTTCAGCCTTTGCTTATAATCATAACCCCCTATTTCTGCTACATTCAGACTTGTAACCTTAATTGTACAGATTCAATATCACTAGTATTTAATAGTTCTGTGCATAAAATTCAACACCTAGAAGTTCATCTTCCCTACAAATAATGAGTTTTATTAGCTTGTCCGGGTAATGGCAAAATACCTCACAACCATTATGTTGGAAAACCCTTTGATCTCTGTGTCTGTGAAAAGGGATGCAAGATAAATTTGGGACAGTAGTGAGAAGTAGTGAGAAGCAGTTTGAGATGGAAACCTGGCAGGATTGATTATGTTTGTTAAAGGTTGAAGCTGTGGAGGCCTCCACTGAGTTAAATTGGATGAACATGCTGAAGGAAAGGTGGGAGACTTCAGGGTAGAGTTTCTGTTTCGGATGAAAGTAACAATTTGGACACAAATCGGCACTTGAAGTTGCTCTGTTTTTTTGAGGTGAAGCTTGATTCAGATTTCTGGTCAAATCCGTTGCGCTATCATAAATGTAAAATATTCTATGAACCAGTGCAATTAGACTGTGTTTTAGAACACAATTGTTTATCCATTTTCAACCTTACGTTAAAAGATATTAATTGTTATTTAACTTGGTGCAGTTTTTTAGTAAGCTGAAAATGGATTTATGACAAAAAAAATATGCATTTCAATAAAAGTACCTATAGCCTGCCACTTGTGAGTTACTTGATTTTAAAACATGAAATTGACTTTAAAAAAAAACTATATTGAACACTTTCCTTCCTTCATGGGTGCACATTAAATATTTTTTTTAAGATTTAACAACTGTTAAAATATGCCAACCAGTCTTTCACCTGAAAAAGTAAACTTAATTTGGAAAATGTCCTCTAATGGCCAAAAACGGGTGCAATCAGTGGAAACACATCATGGGCCAGGGTTTTACAGCCCCTCCCACTCGGCAGGATATTATGGTCCCGCTGAACTGAATGGAGAGTTAAATGGTTCGCTGTACCCCCAAGGGAAGACACGCCACAGTGGGGTCAAAAAATCCTGGCCATGTTGATTATCTCGATCTGGGGCCATGGCTAATTTGGTGGGTGAGATTGGCTTCCAGCACAATGCTTTCTGAGCCAATGATTGTCATGTGTATTATAAAGATATAAAAGCACCAATCACTCGTAAGGGATTGTGCAAACACATTGTGGGTTCATTTATTAATTCAAGGCACATGAGGATAGATATACATGGACAGAAAGCTTGAGGATATCAGAGCTACAGAGCCGCGTGTGTGCTCTGCTCCTGGCAGAAGTGAAACTGAGGCTGTATCACATGACACAATGCCCTTGAAGTGATGACATGCTGATATAGGGAGATAGTTGCGTAGTGGTAATGTCACTGAACTGGGGGCAAGGGTTCAAATTCCATCATGGCAGCTCGTGGAGTTTAAATTCAATTAATAAAATCTGGAATTGAAATCTAGTCCCAGTAATGGTGACCATGAAACTATCATCAATTGTTTTAAAAACCCATCTGGTTCACTAATGACCTTTAAGGAAGGAAATCTGCCCATCCTTACCTGGCCTGGCCTGGCCCACATGTGACTCCAAAGCCATAGAAATGTGATTGACTCTTAATTGCTCTCTGCAATGGCCTAGCAAGCCATTAGGTTCAAGGGCAATTAGGGATTGAGCAACAAATGCTGACCTTGTCAGTGATGCCCACATCCCACGAAAGAATTATTAAAAATCCCTTAAAGGCATATTACAACAATGTGAAAGACATCAAAAATGCAACTTACACACAGTGTAACTTATGCTTGAAATTGCACAATCTTTTACACTGTATGGGCTAATTTTAGGAGAATTAAGCTGGGAAAACCATTACAAATTTCCAGAAACTTTAGGCTTATTCACTTAGTTCTTGTTACATGATCCACTGATGTGGGGTATCATTCACCAAAGGTAAGTTCTATCATCTGAACTAAGGTAATCTGCTCATAACTAACACCATATGTTCAGCATGTTTTGAAGTAATGAAGAAGGATCTGCATTTATATAGCATTTGTGATATATATATATATCAATGACCTGGGGCCATATTTCCATGGAGGAGGTGGGAGACTTGAGACGGCAAACTTCCTGACTTAGCAGACCTGTCTCTTTTAAAAGGAACCCGCCTGCCATATATTCATTCTGGGGAGGCAGGGCCATGATGGAATCAAGCCCACAGCATCCAGAGTCAGTTTGGTATTGTCAGCTGGTTAGAAGGCCTGCCTCAGTTCCCTGGGACTTTGACCCAGTTGTATTAAGGGCTGTTGGGCCCTCTAGCCCTCACTCCACACAAAATCCACCAACCCCCTTCCACCACCTATGTACCCTCATATCCCCCATGCCCACTCATACGCCCCAGGCCACCTCCATTCCCTGATATCCCTCCCTTCACATATCCCCCATGCCTCCTTAAGGCCACCACATATTCTCCATGCCCCAAAAATCCCATATCCCTTCCATGCCTCCCATGTCCCCATATCCCGAAGCCCTCCCCATGCCCATCATGTATCATCCATAGGTACTTAACCAGTATTCACTTTCAGACCACAAAAGCCATGTGGAAATGAAAAGAAAATAAACATCTAAAAATGTCATAAAGCTCTCACTCAAACACACTTAATATTGAAAAAAAAACTCATTCATGAGTGTCATTCAAAAATGCAAATCCCCTCAACTGTTGTAAAAACATTTACTTCACGAAGCACCTCAAAGACAACTAGTCCTTTAATAACCTCTTAAAACTGTCAATCAAGATGTCTATAGAGCCCCTCCTGCTGAGATAAGTCGTTCTGGCCCTTTTGAAATTCACCAAGCATTTACAATGGGCCCAGCTATAGTAACAAACCTTGGAAATCTAAACAATGGAATCTATTGAAATTGCGGAAAGCAGATGGCTAATAGTTTGTTTTCCTAAACTACACCAAATGGCCTATCAATCAATGCACTCCAACAGCGGCGGGTGGCTTTTGTTTTACTCTAAGTGAAAGCTGCAGATTGTTTTTTTTCAATTTTAAAGGGCTGGGATTTAAATCCACCCTTCAGAAGCATTTCTGCCTTCTCCATAAAATTGTGGTTCCCACACTGCAGGTTAAGGCCAATGGAGCAACAAAAATTCGGTGTGTTTGTACTCAGCAGTCATATCAAATGACACTGCTGAGTCCAGTTTCCTGACTGTGTGATATACTCCCTGCCCCCTTCCGCCCACCAGCAAAAATGGAATCTGTCGGAAATGGAGGCGGGATTTCCCCATTTGGGTTCTGCCTGCCATTCAGAAAAGTCTCCTGAGTCATCGCAACTTGACGAAAATCCGAACCCTAAACTTGGGTATACAGGACATCATTTCAAAGTTTACAGATAATATATAATTCAGAAATGGAGTAAACAGCAAGAAGGATAGCAACATATTTCAGAAAGACCAGATAAGCTGATGAAATCGACAGGCACGTGGCAAATACAAATCAGCTCAGAGAAGTGTAAAGCAATGCATTTTGATAGGAAGAATTATGAGAGACAATCTAAACTAATAAACTTTACAATAAACTGAACAGTGCAATTTTAAAGGGAGTTCAGGAATAGAGAGGGCTGAGGATGTATGTACAGAAATTTCTGAAAGGTGGAGGGAAAGTTGAAAAGTCTTTTCTAAAAGCATACATGATCCTAAAATTTATAGAGGTATAGGATACAAAGCAAAGTAGTTACACTAAATATTTTTTAAATCACTGGTTATGCCTCAGCTATTCTGTCCAATTCTGGGCAGCACACTTTAGGAAGTATGACAAGGCCTTGGAGAGGGTACAGAGGAGATTGAATAGAATTATACCAGGGATTGAACACTTCAGTTATATGGAACGACTGGAGAAGCTGGGATAGTTCTCCTTACAGCAGAGAAGATTAAGGGGAGACTTAACAGAAGTGTTCAAATTCATGATGGGTTCTATTGAGTAAGTTAAACTGGTTCCAGTAGCAGAAGGGTCCAAAGCTAGAAGATATAGATTTGAGGGAATTGACAAAAGAGCCAGAGACAAGATGAAAGTTGTTTTCCGAGCGAGCTATGATCTGGCATGTCCTGCCTGATATAGTGGTGGAAGCAGATTCAATAATAATTTTCAAAGGGGAATTGAGTAAATGCTTGAAGGAGAAAAAAATTGGAGTATAACGGGGAAAGGACAGGGGAGTGGGACTGATTAGAGAGATCTTTCAAACAGTCGGCACGGTTGCCATGGTTCAAATGGCCTCCTTTGGTGCTGTATCATTCGATGATTCTATGGTAGTACCTTTTATGACCTCACAACATCCCAAAACATTTTACAGCCAATACAATACTTTTAAAATGTATTTAGTGTCTTAATATATAAAATACATTGCCAATTTCCATTGATTGAAATCCTACAGATAGCAATGAAATAATAGGCAGATTATACTGTTTTAGAAATGATGGTTGAAAGATAAATATTGGCCATGACAGGATAATTCCCCCGCTCTTCTTCATAACAGTGTCATTCAATCTTTTACATCCACATGAGTCCTCAATTTTAAATCTCATCTAACAGGTGGCATCTTTGACAGTGCAGAACTCCTTCAGTACATCAATGAAGTGTCAGCCCAGATTCTAGTCTCATGTCTCTGCAACAGGACTTGAATCCACATTGTTCTGACTCAAAGGTGAAAATGGTATTGCTGAGCCAAGGTGAATATCTATAAAGCAGCTTAATGGTTCCTGCCAAGTCTCACCCCTTCCAATTTAACCTGATGCATCTCCAAAAGAATTGGAGAATGATAGGGCTGAGCAAAAAATGTGTGGGGGTGAGAGCCCACACACTATCCTGACGGCTGCTCCGCAGCAATTTAACATTGGGAGCAGCATTAATTACATTAAGGCAAGACTTCTGCCCCTTCCTTGGAGGGATGTCTTGCCGGCCAACTGGATGGCTGGCAGCTCTGTAGGCCCAGCAGCGCCAGATATGAGCAGTGGTCATTGCTGAGACTACAGGCAGTCCCAACAGGCTGACGTGTCCCGTCAGCCCAGGATCGGGGTGTTAGTGAGGGGATGAGTTCAGGCTGGGGGGAGGGTTAAGGGGGGGATAATCTGGGAGGTGGGGTTCCCTCCAATGTACCTTGGGGTCCCGAAAAGGAGCTCCCCCTCCTCCTTTCTCAACACCAGCCAGGCTTCCTGTCTGGAATGGGCCTACCCCTGCTGAGAGTAAAATGCCAGGGTGGGGGGGGGTAATTAATGGCCACTTAAAGGCCTCCATAGGCCTAAAGGGAGGAGTATCGGGGGGAGCCCAACTCCTCCCTACCCCCATAAACGTTCAAACAGATCAGGAGCAGGTTGGCGGGTAGGCAGGGGGAAGGCCATCCGCTAGATTTTCCATGCTCCCATCTTCAAATAAAAGCACGTGAACATAAAATCCAGCTCATGCAGTGGGAGGCATGTGAAAAAATCGAACATCCAGTTTGTATGTCTAAGGGGGCAAATTGTTATATCTACTGGGTAGCGTCATTATATACTGAATAGTGGAAAGCACTGATGGAAGTGACAGATTCCGCTCAATCTGAGGAGTAATCTATAGCACAGCCATGTTTGTAATAAGGAACATTTTTCTGGCTTTACATTCCCAACAGAGAACCTCACCCAGTGGAATTGTGTATCAGCAACTCCAGCACATCATGTATCAATTATTTAAATTAATTGGTGGGAAAACCAAGTGCAGAACATGCTGAGGTTTCTGTTATGTGTTCGCAACAGACAAGGTTCCTCTTGGGGAGCAAAGTTGGGAAACCACCTCTCATTCCTCTTCTGGGAAATATTCAGAAGTTATAATTGTCTAGGCCTTTTGCAGTGCTTTAAAGTATTTATATAACGATATTTTTGATTAGATCGTAATTTTATTTTGCCTGCAATGTCTTTTATTTAATGAGGAAATCAGCAAGGTGCAATTCTACAAAACAGGAATATCTGTGATTTATTTAGTGTAGATGAGAATCAGTGAGGCATCGAGAAACGAAGGAGAGAGAAAGCAATTGAGCATTTGTTAGTAATGTGTGGATAGAAATGAAAAGCTCCAAATCCATCCTGACATTTATTTCTACAGGTGTTTGGAATATTCATTTCAAATACATCACAGTCTGAATAGTATATGAACGCATAAAGTGAATGCTGAAATCTTGTTTGGTGGTTTATTGCTGTATTTTTCTTTTTAAGTGTACTTGGATGTGTAGAACTCCAGTTGAGAAATAAAGCAAGAATTAACCCCTTCACTGAACAACAACTTGCATTTGTACAGTGCCTTTCAACTGGCTAAAATGTCCCAAAGTATTTCACCAAGGTATAAGAAAAGAATTGGCCGTGAGCCAAAGAAGGAGCTATTGGGATGGATGACCAAAAGTAGGAGGAATGAAGAGTTTGGGGGTGGCAATGGGAGGACAGAGCTGAGCACTGTAGAATCTCTGTGCTCCTTTAATTCAGGCTTCTTGAGCATCTAGATTTTAATCACTCTACCATTGGTAGCTGTCTCTTCAGCTGTCAAAACCCAAAACTGTGGACTTCCCCCCTAAACCTCTCTACCTCTCTCTCCTCCATTAAGACACTCCTTAAAGACTTCTGGCCAAGCTTTTGTTTACCTGTCTAAATATCTTTCTGTAGCTTGGTGTCAAATTTCATTTGATGGTGTTCATGTGAAACACCTTGGAATATTGTATGATGTTAAGCATGCTATATGAATACAAGTTGTTGTTGTTGTTGTTGCAGGAGGTAACAATGATTCAAAAGGGTGACACAGTGGAGGAATTTGGACAGAATTTTAACCTTAAGGTATTCTAAGTCTAGGAACCAATGTAGGTTAGCAAGGATTGGGATTCTGAGCAGGCAAAACTAAGTGGAGGTTAGATGTGGCTAACAGAGTTTTGAACTAAATGAAGTTTACGGGGGTGGGGGTGCAGAAGAGCATAAGAATAGTCATTCTAGAGATGACAATGTTATGGATGAAGAATTTTAATGATGGGTAACTATGTTAGGGGTACAGACAGGAAATGATGTTTAGGTAGAAGTAGTCAGTCTTTGTAATGAAGATGTTATGCAATTGGAAGCTCAACTTGGGGATTAATAGGACATTAAAGTTGTGGAGTCCAGCCTGAGACGATGAGAGGGTGTCAGAAAGGTGTGAAGGAAATTAAATTAGTGACAAGTACATGGGGTTTGTGGCATGGTTGTAGATGATGGCTTCTTTCTTCTAAATGATTAATGACCACTTGTTAAATTATTACTTTTCTGAATGAGACTGCACATACAACCAAAGCCTTGACCCTGAACTCATAAAATATTGGGTTTATGGAAGCTAAAGATAGATTTTTTTTGTTTTTTTTTTACTTCTTTCCTTTAACTGCTCCTATATTTTATTCCCTGTTTGTGTGGATTCTCCATCTTTGTAGTTTTGTTTTATTTCTCTAACCAAATTTTGCTTCATTATTCTTGGCTGATCTTGGTGCCATATTTTATAAAGTGGTGAGAGTGGGTATTCCTTCAGTGATTCAGAATGCAGTGCAAAATTGAGATAAGAAAGGTGAGCTTATAATAGGGCCAACACATGCAAGTGTAAAACTCTCAATATATTTTAGCAACAACCATCAATAGAGTGGAAACTGTGTTGATAGGTCCCTCTGTGTGTAGCTGCATGTATTAAAGGAGATTGGTCTTTCACTGCTTTTCTTCATGAGACAGGCTCCACAGAGTTGTGACATGGCCTGTCCATACTATGTGGATCATGGAAGGATTTCCCTGTGGCAATGAAGGTTGTCACAGCGTGAATATTTCATGCTGCTGAATACTTCTAAGCTACCACGTGAGACAATGTGCAGTTTGCAGTATATGCATTTATCAAGAAAATTTTATCTACAGCATTTGTAAGAAGTACGATTTTAACTTTTCTTTAAATTCATTTGTGGGATATAAGCATGACGAGCAAGGCTAGAATTTATTGCCCATCCCTAATTGCCCTTGCGAAGGTGATGGTAAGTCACATTATTGGGCCGCTGCAGTCCATGTGGTGTAAGTCCACCTACAGAGCTGTTAGAAGGGAGTTCTGGAATTTTGACCCAGTGTCAGTAAAGAAGCAGTAACATAATTTGTGTGTGACTTGAAGGGGAAATTGCAGTAGGTAATATTCCCATGCATCTGCTGCTCTTGTTCTTCTAGATGGTAGAGGTTACATACCTGGAAGACGCTGTTGAAGGAGTCTTGGTGAGTTGTTGCAGTGCATCTTGTAGACGGCACACACTGCTACTACTGTGGCCCAGTGGTGGAGAAGTGAATGTTTAAGGTCATGGATGGGGTGCCAATCGAATGGGCTGCTTTGTCCTGGATGGTGTTGAGCTTTGTGAGTGCTATTGAAGCTGCACTCATCCAGGGAAGTGGGGATTTTTCCACCACACTCCTGACTTGGACCTGGTAGGTGTTGGACAGGCTTTGGGGGATTCAGCAATGGTGATGCCATTGAATGTCAAGGGGAAATGACTATAACCTCTCTTCTTGGCACTGGCCATTGCCTGGTACTTGTGCGGTGCAAGTGTTACTTGCCACTTATCAGCCCAAACCTGAATGTTGGCCAGGTCTTGCTGCATATGGGCATGGGCTGTGTCAGTATCTGAGGAGTTGTGAATGGTATTGAACACTGAGAAATCATCAGCAAATATCCTCACTTCTGACCTTATATTGGAGGGAAGGCCATTGATGGAGCAGCTCAAGATGGTTGGGCCAAGGGAACTACCCTGTGGAACTCCTGTAGTGATGTCTGGGGGCTGAGATAATTGGCCTGCATCAACCACAACCACAACCACATCCTTTGTGGGAGGGACTTATCTGGTGTGCAGAATGCAAAGCTTTCACTGTGCATAAGGCCTTCCATGAGAGCAAAACATTGCATATGGTTCAAAAAATGAGTATTAGTGCTCTTCAGTTTCCATGCTTTATGATTATTTGGCGACTTTTTCCTGAGAAAACGTAGACAGAGCTATGTTAAGATGCTAAATTTGACCTAAAATGGTTTAGCTTCCCAACTTAACTCCATAGTTGATGGACAGGTGAATGGTCACTACTATGTAAAGTGCAAAGTTCTCTGAGACACTAAAATTGGACAACTGGTTAGCCATGTCTGCCCATTCAGAACAACATTTCAACCTTGATTGGAAACTTCTCTTGAGCTGTTTTAGGGTTTCAAGTTTGATATTTAAAAATCAAGACACAGAAAGGAAGCAATTTTAACCCCTAAAAACAAATGGATTTGGGTTGGCTGGGAAAGAAAAATGTTAACATTTTCAAACCCAAGCCTCACCAGCCTCAAAGCCAGTCACCTTTTGAGGCAGGGCCAGGGGCAAATGACCAATTCACTCTCCGGATGTGAATCGGTCGACTTGGATGTATTTGCAAAAGGAACACAGAAAATTAGCAAGCAGGTACTGAAAGCAATTAGGAAAGTTAATTGAATATTGGCCTTTATTAAGAGGAAACTGAATGACAAAAATTGGGAATTCATGCAGCATTCAAAATTCCATTACTTTGGTGAGACCACACCTGGAGTGCTGTGTGCAGTTTTAGTCTCCATATCTAAGAAAGGATACAGTTGCCTTGAAGGCAGTCCTGTGAAGGGTGTTGACATGAGAAGGCTGTCCCATGATGAGAGGCTGACTAAATTGGGCCTATACTCTCTGGAGTTTAGAAGAATGAGTGGTGGTCTCTTTGAAACATACAAGACCCAGAAAGGTCATCACTGAAAGGTTGGTTCCCCTGGCTGTGGAATCTGAAACACAGGGGGCACAGTCCCAGAATAACAGGTTAATCGTTTAGGACTGAGAAGAAGAGAAACTTCCCCACTCGGGATATTAAATTTTTAGAATTCTTTACCCAGGGGGTTGTGGATGCTCCATCCTTGAGTATGTTCAAGACTCAGCTAGATAGATTTTTTGGCATTAAGGGAGTCCATGGATATGGGATGGGACAGTAAAGTGGATTTGATGCAAACGTTCAGGCATAATATTATCAAATGCCACAAATGGTCAGTAGCCTACAAAACTAATTAAAGGGCTCCATAAGGCTGACTTTTGGAGGCCAAATGGGATTTTCCAGTCGGCATCCAGGTCCCCGGATGCAGCTTTGGACAGGGCAGCTCCCTGGAGATGGTCTCCTGGTGGCAGGCCAGGAGCCCAACACTCCAGACAAGCTTACAGGCCCTCCCTGCCTGCCAGACCTCTGTTGTAGCCGCAGGCCTCCTTGTGGAGGGGCTCTCCCCACTTCCCCCTGCAATGTTGGCCTGAATGATTGACCTATTTTTATTATACATTTAAAAATGTTGGAAAAAGCGTGCCCCCTTCTTCGGCACATTCTCCCTCACTTACCTTAGATGGCTTTCTGCTGCAGCTTCAAGAGCCCAACCACCATCCTTACGTGGATGGCAAGCCAACTTCTAGCCATTAATTAGCTAACCCGAGTAAACTACAGGTGAGTGATTGTTCCCCACAGTGCAGTTTTCAGACCCCCATTTGAACATGACAGTGGGGTCCTGAAGCCTGCAGGGAAAATCCTGCCTCAGGTGTTTTGAAGTTGTGTTTCAAAAATGTCTTTGTATCACTTCTTCGTCTTCCCACTACAACACACTTTCTATTTTCCTGCTCAAAGCAGAATTCTTCCTCAAGAAACCTATTCCATTTGATTATACTGCTATACTGCTCTGAACATAAATTTTTACTGGCTTTTGACAGGGCCTAAGTGTTTGCAATTTGGAAAAATGTTGTATGGAACTTGTTGAGTTCCTTCATGTGACACCAATAGCACATGCATGCCCATAAGTTCTTATAATTTATTGTTTTATGAAACCATTTTCTCTCTCAATATACCCACAATAATGCCAAGATTGTCCCCTATGATACACAAGTTGCAAATTTCTGAGAAAATTGCCTTTTCAGAGTTGTGACCTGAAGGTTAATAATTATCCTTCTTGAGTAATCCATTCAATGCATTAAATAAAGTCTCTTTACATCAAATTAACTTCTGATGGACAGATATTGTAATTTAATAGCAATCTGAACACAACATATTCTGCAAAATATCAAGTATATTATACCTTATATTTCATGAGAAAAATCAATAATGGTTATTTGCCCTATGTAGGTAATTATTTTCAAGAAATAAAATGGTCTTCTCCATATGAACACATGAATTAGGACCAGGACAAGGCCAATCAGCCCCTCGAGCCTGTTCCACCATTCAATAAGATCATGGTTGATATGATTATAAACTCCCACCTACACCCAATAACCTTTTATCCCCTTGCTTATCAAGAAACTATCTAGCTCTGCCTTAAAAATATTCAAATACTTGGCTTCCACCGCCTTTTAAGGAAGAGAGTTCCAAAGACTCACAACCCTTTGAGAGAAAAAAATTCTCATCAAATCTGTCTGAAATGATTGACCCCTTATTTTTAAACATTGACCCCTAATTCTAGATTCTCCCACAAAAGGAAACATCCTCTCCACATCCAACCAGTCAAAACCCTTAGGATCTTAAAGGTTTCAATCAAGTTGCCTCTTACTCTTCTAAACTCCAATGGATACAAGCGTATCCTGTTCAGCCTTTCCTCATAAGATAACCTGCCCATTCCTGTTATTAGTCTAGTAAACCTTCTTTGAACTGCTTCTAATGCATTTACATCCTTTCTTAAATAAAGAGACCAATACACTACACTGTACTCCAAATGTGGTCTCACCAGTGCCCTGTACAACTGAAGCATAACCTCCCTACTTTTGTATTCAATTCCCCTCACAATAAATGATAACTTTCTATTAGTTTTCCTAATTACATGCTGTACCTGCATACTAGCCTTTTGCAATTCATGCACTAGCACACCCAGATCCTTCTGCATCTCAGAGCTCTGCAATCTCTCACCATTTAGATAATGTTCTTCTTTTTCACGCTTCCTGCAAAAATGGACAATTTCACATTTTCCCACATTATCCTCCATTTGCCAGATCTTTGCCCACTCACTTAACCTATCTATGTCCCTTTATAGCCTTCTTATGTCCTCTTCACAACTTACTTTCCTATCTATCTTTGTGTCATTAACAAATTTAGCAACCATACCTTTGGCCCCTTCATCCAAGTCATTTAGATAGATTGTAAAAAGTTGAGATCCCAGCACTGATCCCTGTGACACACCTCTCATTACATCTTCCCAACCAGAAAAATACCCATTTAAGCCTACTGTCTGCTTCCTGTTAGCTAGCCAATCTTCTATCCATGCAAATATGTTACCCTCTACACCATGAGCTTTTATTTTCTGAAATAATCTTTGATGTGGCACCTTATCAAATGCCTTCTGGAAGTATAAATATAGTACATCCGCTAGTTCCCCTTTCTCCACAACATGTGACTGCATCAGAGAACTCCAATAAGTTGGTTAAACATGATTCCCCTTTCACAAAACCATGTTGACTCTGCCTGATTGCCTTGAATTTTTCTAAGTGCCCTGCCAAAACATCTCTAACAATAGCTTCTAACATTTTCCCTTTGACAGATGTTAAGCTAACTGGCCTGTATGTTTCCATTGGCTATTTTCCAGTCTCATGGAACCTTCCCCGAATCTAAGGAATTTTGGAAAATTAAAACCAACGCATCAACTATTTCACTAACCACTTCTTTTAAGATCCTAGGACGAACTCCATCAAGACCTGAATATTTGTCAGCCTGCAGCTCTGACAATTTGCTCAACACCACTTCCCTGGTGATTGTAAATTTCTTGAGCTCCTGAGTCTTTTCTATTTCCTGATTTACAGCTATTTCTGGGATGTCACTTGTATCCTTTATAATGAAGAACGATGCAAAATACCTGTTCAATTCATCTGCCATCTCTTTATTTTCCATTATTAATTCCCCAGATTCACTTTCTGTAGGATCAATGCTCACTTTGTTTACTCTTTTTAAAATATCTATAGAAACTCTTACTATCTGTCTTTATATTTCTAGCTAGCGTTCTCTGATACTCTGATTTTTCCCTCCTCATTAATCCTACTGCTATCCATCTTTGTACAATTATATGCTTTTTAAAAAAAAATGATACTACCTTTAACTTTTTTAGTTAACCATGGATGGTGGGTCCTCACCTTGGGATTTTTCTTTCTTGTTGGAATGTATCTATTCTGTGTATTCTGAAATATCCCCTGAAATGTCTGCCACTGCAGCTCAATTGACCTATCCCTTAACTTACACTTAACTTACCACAACTTGCTAAATGTTATCCCTTTCCCCAACTATTTCGTTAAAACACCCTCTACTTCCCTAGTTATGCAGCTCACTAGAACGCCAGCCCCAGCACGGTTCTGGTGTAGACCGTGCCAATGGTACAGCCCCCACTTTCTCCAGTACTGGTGCCAGTGCCCTACGAATCCACTTCTCCCACACCAGTCTTTGAGCCACACATTCATTTCTCTAATCTTATTTGTCCTATGGCAATTTGCACGTGGCTCAGGTAATAATCCAAAAATTATTACCTTTGAGGTTCTGCTTCTTAATTTGGTACCTAACTTCTCATACTGATTATAGAACCTCCTTTCTCACCCCGCCTATGTCTTTGGTACCTACATGGACCACACCAACTGAATCCTCCCACTGTAAGTTCCTCTCCAGCCCTGAGCAAATGTCCTGAACTTTAGCACTGGGCAGGCAACACATCCGTCTGGACTCTCACTCTTTGCTGCAGAGAGCAGCTTCAATTCTGCTCACTAAACTGTCCCCTATTGCCATTACATTCCTTTTTGCTCCTCCCACTTGAATGGCTTCCTGTACTGCTGTGCCATGGTCAGTCAGATCATCCACTCTCATCCAAACAAGCTGAAATAACCTCAAATCTGTTGGACAATTGCAGAGGCTCACACTCCTGTCCTTCTGCCTTCTGGGTCCCCTTACTTGCCTCAGCTGCAGGGACACCCTCCTGTCCCTGACCACCTCCCAAATCAGAACACCCTAACCTGAAAGGTGTGACTGCCTCCTGGTACAAAGTGTCCAGGTAACGTTCCCCCTCTCCGATGTGTCGCAGTGTCTGCAGCTCGGCCTCCAGCTCAATTGCTCTGAGCCGATGCACCTCAAGCCTTAGATAGTTACAGCAGAGTTTTGAAAAATTAACTCTCATTACTGCAGAAGCTCATTCTGTATTATGGCCTCCTCATTTTGACATTATGATTATTGATATATTTAAGCAAGCAGTGATTTAAAAATGAACCACAAAAACACGTCTAAGTAAGATATAGAATGCAATGTTAATCTTCCCATGAGAAACATCCCCTTTGGTCTGTAAATACACAGTTGGTACACAAGTTCATTCATACTGTAAAAGCCATTAGCTTATCCAGCTCACAGGAAATCTCAACAATTTGCACCATTACAGCTATTGGCAATTTCAGTCAACAAATTGATTATTCACTTCAAAGGAAACTCCTGGAATTGACATTGGTGCACGCGTTAGCAATTTAAATCAACAAACCAATTTGACAAAGGATCAAAGGATCCCTTCAGTTTCTTGATCGACACCCAATTTTTTTAAACTCTGATTAAAAATAATAAAAATGAAATGATTCAAATCTACACATTTGATACTAACAAGTTGGGAGCAATTTTTATTGCAAATCTATGTGCTGTCATGCTGAGTCTTTAAGTGTTCATGTTAGTAATCATATGGGGAGCTTGCATTCTTCATTGATGCTCATACTTCCTGATCAATGAGCACATTATCAAACCAGTCATAATGGTTAGCACCATGTTGTCCGTGAAGTAAAAGGGTAGGTTACAAGATTTTCCCAGTGGCAGCTCATAACTGCTTTGATCTTTTGAGGTTGTATTACATGGAATTACATGAAATGTACAGCACAGGAACAGGCCACTTGGCCCAACCAGGCCATATTGCTGTTTATGCTCCACTCAAGCCTCCTTCTATCTTCCCTTATCTAACTCTATCAACATGCTCCTCTATGCCACTCTACCTCATATGCTAAGCTACCATCCTTTTAAACACTATTCAACTACACCCTGTGGTAGCAAGTTCCACATTTTCTTATATTGACAGCCTCTAGTTTTGCTTTTCCCCACAAGTAAAAACACCCTCCCTTTGCCCACTCTACCACAATCTCTCCTAGTTTTAAAGGCCTTTATTAGGTCACCCTTCACCTTCCTCTTTTCAAGAGAGAAAAGGCCTGTTCATCCTTTCCTGATGGGTATAACCTCCCATCTCTTTTGCATCCCCTCCAATGCCTCTATATCCTTTTTCAATATTGCACATCTTGGAAGCTGTTCAATCTAAATACAATGCAGTCATCCGCTGAGATGAAAGAATCAATAAAACTGATATACTATTTAAGGAACAGTGTTTTTTATCCTCCGGCATAACATGAAAATGACCATTTGCCATGTTTTAACTTTCCTCAGAAAGGCATATTGATACAAAATATTTTTGGATGAGGAAATAAAGCAAGGTGTTGAAGCAGGGCATTGAGAATTAATGCCATGGCAATAGAGAGTTTGTGTTGAACTCTTTCCATGCTATCGAGCTGGTGATCTGAGTTACAGTGCTATGGAGAGATTTTAACAGGAAGGCAGCAGTTTCCCTAGGTCAGTAGAAGGATACATTGAATGAAAATTGTCTATTTCCTATACTGGACTACTGTTAAATGTCTTCCAGTAGTTGGTAAGAATGCAATTGACATATCTAATGTTGGCCCATAACTTTTGAGCTTCGGGGCATCGAACCCGGGAGTACCCCAGAACCCAACACCCCCCCACAAACACACACCTGGAAGCCCCCATGTAAGGATTGCACAGCAATTGCCCTGGGAGTTCAAACTTCCATTGGGCAATTGCCCTGCAATAGGAACCATCTGGAACTCGCAAACTGCAAACTTCAGATGGTTTTGACTGCCTGACAACAATGGTTACCCAGAAAATGTTAGAAGAAATAAAACCACTTTGGACTTCTGAGTAACGATAGTACATCCCTGCCCCCACCCCACCGCTGACACCCCAGTTGTTTCATGTTGCTACTACGCAGTAGCAACATGAGTGGTATTTGCCACTAACAGGATGCTGCCATCAAGCCAAAAAAGACGTTCTACTTAACACACAAATGAGTAATGCGTTACATGAATTTCAATGCCATTGTGATGCTAGGTATGTAGGCCATGCACCCCAAAGACTAGCGGATCATATCAAACAGCATGTCCTACTTACTGTTCGCAACATGCAAGGTACAGACCATACACAACCAGCCCGTGCTTCCAAAACTCAAAACCACAGTGTCCAACATTAATTGGATTGGACACCAGTTGCTAAATAATCCTCAGTGTGCTTAGAATTACGCTGACAACCAATTTAAGATTGTCAGTTGGGCTCACAGTATGGCGTATTTGTGTGGACTGGAAGCTACATATATTAATGCACAGGACCCTGTTCTTTGCAGACAGAAAGAACATGTACACACATTGCGCCAGTTGCAGCTAAACAAAATAAGTGACAGCCATTCGCTGACTCATTCCTCAGGGAAATGACTTGACCAATCAGGGTCAAGATGCCTGGTTTAAACTGCAAGCAATGCTTGACAGTTAACTGTCAGTCACCATCAGTGTGCATTCTCCATGACCATGCCTCTACAAATCAGAGTCCACTTGCCAACTAATCTGCACTCTCTTCTCTTAAAGTATAACATACGAACATATGAACAAATTGTTGCTTTTCCCTTATATTGGTATTCTTGTGAAGTGTCCTGATGAGTGCAAAATAAAAAGCTTTGACATGTCTTTTTTTTCAGCAATGCTCAAAGGTATTTTGTTGGCTGAAGAGGACTTTGAGACGTCTGGTGGTCATAAGACGCACCATATAAATGCAAGTCTTCCTTTTATGTCCCTGTAACATAAGCCACAACTTCCAGCTGATTTTTTGCACCAGCATTCGCTCCTCTGTTATACCCCTTACCTTGAAAAATCATACAAGGCTTTATACATTTAATTATTCTTCATCAGCAATTGCAGCTGGCCATGCAGCTTGATAGCCACTTTAATAAATGTTGGAACCTTTATCTAGCTCCCCAGTTCCTTCACCATCATATATTGCCAAGGGGACTCCATTACTTTGCCTTTCTCATGTAAAAGTCTTTCACCAAAAGCAGAATTTGGTTAAAGCATTGCACAGAACTGCTAAAGGAATCAAGACATTCTGTTGCTGAGCAATATTCTGTAGGTTGTGATTTATCTATCTGGAGCTTAACGAGTTTTGTTTCTAAGTTTATCTCTTATTAATCCTGATTCTCATGGTTGTAGGCTAAGAATCACTGTTAGCCTTTTACCTGTGTGCCAGCTGGAGAGTTCTGGAATTACTGAGGGTGAATTTGGTTTACGCCAACTGTGCAAATTGGCAGCTGATTTTTCACTGCCAATCATCTTTCTGCTGAAATGCACGGAACGATAGTTCAATCCCTCATTGGAGACTCATTTCCTCGTATCACTGTCATTTTTATTTAGTTTGAAATTAAAAATCTTGGCAATATTTTCCAAGTCAATGGAAAATAAAAATGTGTCCGTTCCCTTAGCCAACAGAAGTTTAGGCAAAGCAACAGATTGTTGCAACAGGGTGTGCTAAATTAAAACTGGGACATTCCTCTCAGTTAAGCTGTTTTTCAACTCCTTGGGCAGAATTTTCTGGCTGACATGCAGCTTAAAATGTCGTGCGCTGACGTCGCGTGAGCGTCCCGACGTCAGCGAGCGGCATTGCGATATTTAGGTCGGATGGCGCATTATGCAACGCGACATGTACCCACCATTAATTAAAGGCCTTGTTAAGGCCCTTAAGTCAGCAATTGTCGATGAGTTTGAGGAGCCTGTGCGAACTTTGGCTTGGCGCACAGGCCCAACGGGCAGGCGGGTAGGATATTTTTTATCAAAACTCATGCACTGGCGGGATATGTGTGCTCAGAGGGGTTGTTTGTGTTTTTTCTGAAGTATTTAACGCAGAAAGTGTTTTAAACTTGCCTGTGTGATTGTTAGCAGTTCAGGTTGATTTCCAATAGCTTTCTGTGTACTTTGAAGCTTCAGCTCACCAGTCTGCAGACAGTTATCTTTATCGCGCCTACAGCTTTCCGGAGGCCTCCATTTAGCTTGGCTATGGGTTCTGACATCTCCACTGGAGGCAGCTCCTCTGAGGAGGAAGGGAGCGATAGAATAAGGAGAAGGCCAGGAGTAGACAATCAGCCTCCAGGGGAGCCACCATTGGGAGGCCAGGTGCAGGCACAAGGAGCACAGGGCCAAGAGGTTGTCCAAGGTGGAAAGGGCCGCAGAAGATGCCACTATCCTGCTGCCAGGGTATACAGGCGGAGAAGCAGCTACCTCAGTATGATTGAGGTGCAGTGCCGAAGGAGGTGCCATCTTTCAAGGGAAACAGTCAACTATATCTGTCAGATGATTGGCTCTGAGATCTCTCCTAACTGTGTGGGTGGACACCCCATTCCAGCGGCTCTGAAGCTCACAGTTGCCCTCCACTTCTATGCCTCTGGCTCCTTCCAGGGCTCGGTGATCTTTGTGGTGTCTCCCAATCAGCTGTCCACACTTGCGTCAAGCAGGTTACAGACGCTCTGTTCAGACGGGCATTGAACTTCATCCACTTCCGCTGCGACCAGGCACAGCAAGCCAGAGGATTCGTGGCCATTGCTGGCTTCCCCCGCGTCCAGGGGTGCTATAGACTGTACACATGTGGCCATCAAGGCGCCAGCGGGTGAGCCCGGTGCCTTCGTCAACAGGAAGGGCTTCCACTCCATGAACGTGCAGATAGTGTGTGATCACAGGATGCAGATTCTGCAAGTCTGTGCAAGGTACCCAGGCAGCTCCCACGATGGCTACATCCTCAGACACTCCCAGGTGCCGGCGCTCTTCAGTGCTCCGGCTCGGCTGGATGGTTGGCTGGTGGGTGACTAGGGCTATCCCCTCAGAAGGTGGCTCATGACGCCTCTCCGCCACCCAAGAACAGAAGCTGAGGAGCGCTACAATAGGAGCCAGGGCACCACAAGGGCTGTGGTGGAGAGAACCATCGGTCTTCTCAAGATGCGCTTCCGTTGCCTGGATCGCTCAGGGGGCGCAGTCCAGTACCCCGCAGATCGCGTCTCTCTGATAGTGGTAGCATGCTGCGCTCTGCACAATCTTGCGCTGGAAAGGGGGGATGCAGTTGATGACGAAGACCTTGATGCATTGGATGAGGCTGCACATGATGACTCCAGCAGTGGCTCAGAGGATGAGGAAGCACAGGGTGATGATGAGGGGCAGCACGCCAACCCGCTACTACACCAAGGAGGCAGGGACACCTGGGACAATTTAATCCAATGAACCTTCAGCTAGCTCCACACACATCAATCAGCAGGACCAGCATTGCCTGGTGCTTCCACATGTGGTACTTAGGTGCTACATCTTCCACCTCATCAGCTGCAACTAAGGGCTTAGTACAGAAACATCAATGCCCACTCAAACACTCATGAGATGTCCGTGAAAAATACTAATGCAGCACAAAGAAAACACCCTCAGCCATGGTCAGAAAAGTGGACTTTATTTAGTCCAAAATAAAACACAAATGTCGCTCAGACGTACATAACTATTTTTTCCCTAATCTAGGGCCAACACAAAATCACTAGTGCCATACCCGTGGAGTGCCTAATGTGCCTTATGTTTATGTTTGCGGGTGCTACGTCTAGGTGCCACCCCATCGCTCGGAGTGGCTTGCGAGACAGCCTGCTGACTCTGCTGTCCTGTTGGCCTCGATGACCTTGGCAGCCGTCCTCTGGCCCGTGGAGCCTGTGATGGCCCTGCCTGGGAGGGAGTGGCCAGTTCCAGAACTGGCACCTCCCCAGTTGTTGCAGCCTCAACGGATGCAACAGTCACTGGCAGAGGGGCGGAGGGGCTGCTGCCCTCATCCGGAGCGCCCTGAGAGGAGCTCGCAGCGACGACAGGCAGCTGCTGCGCCGACGTGAGGTCACATTGGACCTCCCTGCTCACCGCAGATGCATGGGCATTGACCGGCGAAACTTGGTGCCCAGAAGATCTCCCACATTGGGAATGACGACTCGTGGCCATTAGCGCTGTGATGGCTTGCAGGTCAGAGTGTAACCCAATCAGAAGAGTCTCAATCCGATCGAAGCCCCTCTCCATGACAGTCGCCAATCTCTCAATGGAGGAAGCCTGAAGCTCTGCCTTGAGGTTCATGCCTTCACTGACACTCTGCCTGGACTCCTCTACCACAGAGACCAACTGAAGCACACCCTCATGCAACCCTGCCAGATGCTCCCGTGCAACCTGCCGCTTGTCCTGCAGCTGCTGCATTGGTGACATCTCCAGAGGCACATCATCACTGCCGGACTCAGCATGTGCCTGGTCCCCTGCAGTCCTCTGGCTGCTGGCGCCATCGGCACTCTCTGTCCTTGCCATCTCCTCCAGCAATCGTGAAGTGCTCTCTCCACTGTAGCCCGGGACACTAGCCAACCTTACATTCCCCACTGATATGTGTGTCTGTGCTGGTGCCTGGCTGGCTGAAATGATGTGCTGCAAGTTGCACGTCTTGGGCCTCAGGTGTGGAGGGGGGCTCCGGAATTGTTAGACGTGGCCATGCGGTGGTGATGCTGAAATTAACAACAAGGACAGTGCATCAGTTAGCGTTCAGTCAGTAACAGCTTTCATCCCTTTCCCCCCCCAGCCTCATAAGTCACTCACCCTTCAAGAACCTAAGGAGAGGAACATTGGAGGGGTGGAAAATAGTCAAAAGGAGGAGGCCCAAACATTACATGCGTATACAGACAGGCTGGTCAGATGGCTTAAGGAATGCCACGTGGCATGTTATGTGGCTTTGGAGTGGGGAGAGTGCAGAGGTTCCTGACCTGGATCCATGCTGGCCTGGAGAGGTGCAGTGATGAGGAAACATTGCAAACACTTGCGACATTTGCCGAGGAGCACAGGAGATTGACAGGTCACATTATTAACCTTCATAATGTTATGAGGGGCATAGAACAGGTGGGCACAAGGCAAAATTTCCCCTTGGCACAGGGATGACTAACGTGGTGGCATTTATTTAAGTTGAGTGCCTTGAGGTTGGCAGGTGAGGTGCTGAGGACCTTTTGGACAGAGAAATGTGGGACACACTGGCTGAAAGGGTGGTGGAGGTGCAAACCCTCCTAAGATGGAAAACATCTTTGGATGTGCAGCAGCGATGGCATGGCATGTTAGGCCATGGGGATAGTGGTCACAAATGGAATAAGGCGACTTTGGAAGGTGCTGGAGACGCGCATCCTCAAGGGGCCGAGGGACCTTTGTGTATGACTCACACATCTGACTGTATCAGCCTGTGAATGAGCAGTGTTGCAGCATTAACGATTGCAGTAACCATCAGTGGGTTGGATGGTGGGGAGACAGAGTGGATGGGACTGTGGCCCTCAAAGACCTGTCCGCCGGACCCCAACCTCGCCGACACCTGCCGACCTGGCCGCCTGCCTTCTCCCCAGCTCCATGGCCTGCTCCTTGTGGCATGCCCACCACCAGCCTGCTGGCGCTCCCTGAGATTGTGCTCAGTTTTTGCCTGCAGAGCAGAGAAGAGGATTTATTGGGGCTGATCGCTCAAGTACTCTGCACGCGCACGCTGCACCCCAACCACAGTGGCCCATCTGAGGCCTCCAGCTGCTCCTGTCCACACTACTGGTAATCAGTCCCCGGAAGATAGTATGGCTGCTCCCAACCCCCTCCCCCAATGGATACCTTGGACACATTCGGTGTCCATCACTTTGAATAACACACGGGTATTAGCGCCCATGGCAAGGAGGCGCAACTAGGTGCGGTGCCGAGGCCAGCAGATGGCTATTTGCCATGGTACCTTGAGGCTCCCCTTCCACCATCTCATCACCATCAATAAGACATGTGTTGGAGTTGTGAGTATGTGTCTGGCTGCCTTCCCTGCAGGTTCCCCCCAGACTACTCAAATGCGACAAACACCAACAGATGCTGCGGGGAGAACACATCTTCTCCTCAGCTACTAAGACTGATGTAAGCATGGTCACTATCTGTTTGCCCACCCAGTGTGTGCCAAATGCCCAGTGCAGTAACGACAGTAAGACATGGGGGGAGCTCGAAGCCTAAGGCTACCTGCTGGGTCAAATGGCCAAGGCTGACATGGTACTCACCCTTCCAGAGCACAACAAATCATTGAATCGCTTGCGGCACTGGGTCCCTGTGCACCGCACATCGTCATGGGAGCTTACAGCCACCGCCACCTCCTGCCATGCCTGCCTGGTGACGTGAGGGGCCCTCCTCCTCCCATCCTCTAGATACAAAATATCCAGACGGTTGGACACCTCTTGGAGGAGGACAGCAAGGCAGGCATCGGAGAACCGAGGGGCACAGTGGCCCCCCGCTGGCCTATCCTGCAGCCAGCCCACCTCCTCCTCCTGTGCCCTGAAAGCAGCATGTCGTTCTCTGTCAGTGGCCATGGTGAACTGCCTCAAGCAGGCTGCCTGGCCACTCTTTATACAGACTGCTGGTTCCCCATTGGAACCGGCAGACTGAACACGTCCACCGCCAATTCGATTTTCCCGTCGTACACGGGAGCCACAAACCCGCTGGGTGGGCCTTAATTGGTTCATCAGTGGAAAATGGCAGCACCGCACGTTTCGGCGGCGGCAATCGGCTGCCCGCCCACCCCCAAGTCGGTCGGGCCTGCCCGCCCGTCAAGGGCAAAATTCTGCCCCTTATGTATAATGACAGAATGCAACATGTCGATATTTAGGTAAATATTAGACACATTTTATAATTTTGACCTTTTTGTTTAAAATGACTGGAATAAATTCAGCTACTTTTTTCATTTTCCACTACTGTGTCTAATTGGCTATAACAATTCTAGCCATAATTCTTCTATTTCTGCCCTAAATTGGTGCTATGTAATGTTTTTCCCAGGGTTGAATTTTCTGGCTGACGCGTGGGTGGCGGAGTCCGCATGTCAGCGCTTAAAACGTCGCGCGAGTGTCCTGATGTCAACGCGCAGCATCATGATATTTAGGTCAGTGGGCGCGCTATGCAGCGCGACACACGCCCGCCATTTATTAAAGGCCTTGTTAAGGCCCTTCAGTCGGCAATTGGCGCCGATTTTGAGGAGCCCGTGCGAACTTCGGCTTGGCACACGGGCCCAACGGGCAGACGGGTAGGTGATGTTTTAACAAACCTCATGCACTGGCGGGATGAGGTTTCATTTTGGCTTTAAAAAAGTTTAATAAAGTTTTTGTGCACTTTTTTAATGTGTCCCATCTCATGTGACATTTTCACATGAGGGGGATGTTAATGATTTTTTAATTTTTCTATTTTTAAACTTTCTCAATCTTTCAGCGATCTCCCTGAGGCACCACTTAGCCTCAGGGAGATGTGTGCTCTTTCGTGCGCATGCGCAAAAGATCGTCCTCTCGCAGTTGGGGAATCGCCTCCCCGGCCCACACAGGAAGCGCATAGCGCTCCCCGTTGGGTGTCACGCTTGGCGAGCCTTAATTGGCCCGCCCACGTAAAATGGCGGCGGCGCCCGTTTCGGCGGTGGCGATCAGCTGCCCACCCGCTGCCGAGTCGGTCGGGCCTGCCTGCCCGTCAAGGGCAAAATTCAGCCGCTGGTGTTTGTCAAAGCCACACCTGAAATGAATATGAAAAAATATGAAGGTCAGCATAATAAACTTATCTGCCGATTTCTTCCCTTCTCTTCCATTCCAAATTTTCGCCATTGCATCTGTCCAGTGACTCCACAAGGCAGCTTTACTGAATAGAAAAGCAAAATACTGCGGACGTTGAAAATCTGAAATAAGAGCAGAAAAAAACTGAAAAAAACCCAGCAGGTTGGGCAGCATCTGTGGAGAGAAACAGAGCTGTTCCAATGAAAAGACATCAGCCTGAAACACTGGATGGAATTTTCTGGTTCCTCACGCTGGTGGGATCTTCCAGTCCTGCCAATGTGAACGGAGGTTTCAATAGTTTGCCGTCCCCGCCTCGGGGAAACCTGCCGCGGGGGGAGCTGGAAAATTCCGGCCATTAACTTTTGTTTCTCTCCACAGATGTGGCCTGACTTACTGAGTTTTTCTAGCACTTTTGTTCTTATTTTCGCCTTACTGAGAATGCAGGCACATCATATGGCGAAATGGTAGCATAACTATGTTCTGCTACTTCAAGCAACGATAAACTCAATATTGGTACATTTTTGTATTTCTAAGATCAATGACATTGGTTATGTAATATTCCTTAAATGGACAACAGGTCTGCTGCAACAGAATTGCAAAGAAAAATGTTTTATTTTAATGACAAAGGAAACTCATTTTTAAAGAATATTGTGGCATGGTTTCTCATGATGCTGGATACAGTAAAATCCTTCTTCAGGCGAACATAAAATATGCCATGGCACTATTTAAAGGAAGGAATCTGCATCTATATAGTGCTTTTCATGAGGTCAGAATGCCCTAAAATGCGTTGCAACCAATGAAATATTTTTAAAATATTGTCACTGTGAGAAGCATGGCAGCAATTTTCACACAGTGATGTGAAAATGATCAGATAATGGATTTCTGGTGTTGTTTCTTGAGGAATAAATACTGATGAGGAGGAATTCTCTGCTTTTCTTTGAAACAGTACCATGGGATCTTTCAAGTTCAGCTGAAACCTCAACTTAATGTCTCATCTAGAAAGTGACATCTGAAACAGTGCAATCCTCCCTCACATATGTACTGGATTGTCAGCCTTTATTTTGCCCATGTCTCTGGAATGGGACTTGTACTCACAGCCTTCTGACTCAGAGGTGAGTGTGCTCCAGTTGAACCATTTCTGACACATTTAAAAAGCAAATGTAGCAGCAATATTAGCTTCCAAATTGCTATTGACAAAGATGGCTAAAACCTATTAAAAGCAATCACTTTGTTGTTATGGACTATATTGTCTTTTCTTTTGTAAACAAATATGCCATGTTTAAGTTTATTTTATTCCAGTAAGCATAGATATGCAGCTGCAAGGCATCTAACTTACGATACCTCATCAAATAAAGTACAAATGAATGAGTATAACCAAAACACTAGCAAATAAGTACACACACTCAGCATGTAGAAATTAAATAAAATAACATTGATTCATTATTCAAATATAATGCCACATCTCAACGTGGCATCATTAGCTGTAATGTTAGCAAGGAATGGGTGAAGGGTAGCATGTAAATGATATCTTGTAATGTGCTAGCATCTCACAAAGTAATTCCTGGGAACAGTTCTGGCTCTAGCTCCTTCATTATTAATTTAGCAGTATACTTCCACTGAGGGATGCATCTGATTTTTAAAAATATGATTTTGCATTCCTGAATAAATTTGGATGACTGAATCAATCAATGTGTCCTGTCATGAAATAATATTAATGTCTATAATGTTATTGGAAATTATTTTTTAACTGGAATTTTAGTAGGCTCTGTGTCTATATGTGTGTCTATGTGTGTGCCTGTGTGTGTCTTGACTGGATTAAAGCCAGCTAGTCTGGGTGTGTTGATGTATAGTAGTTTTGAGATGTTAATTAGATAAACATAAGGAAGTTAAAAGGTAAAAAGCAATTTGCATTTTTAAATAAACCATTTAAAAGAATGGGTGAAATCTTGCACCTAGCTGGGAGACGCCAAGCAATATGTTTCTCTTACTAATAAAATTAGTGGGATGAAAATGTTATTGCTATAAGATGTGATGTTAACAGTCTAGGATACAATGGAAAATTTACATTCAAAGGGGAAGCTAGGTGTAAACAGAAAGGAGTGTGTGTGTATAGGGCAGAGGCATTTAAGATCTAACCAGCCTGTAAGCCTACAACTGTCTGCAAGAGAACCAAATGGAAAGGAACCTCATTTTGAATTTGTAAGGTCAAATGTACTTTGCCTGGTGTCTGTTTAAAATCTATGGGTTACTGTTGCCTAGGTGAAGATTTACCTGGGAGTGATTAATTTGGGGATTTGTTTAAAAGTTATTATGGTAGTAATTTGCAGACATGTGTATGTGTTTAATTTGTTGTTAAATTAATAAATGGTTAATTTAGTTTTATATAAAAAATCATTCGAGGCTCAGTAGTCTTATTCCTGAATTCAGAACTGCATCTCAACCATACCAATTGAAAATGTAGGTTATGCCAATAGTTCAAGTTTCTCTCTGGGATTTAAACAACTCAGTTTTTACCAACTGCTGTATCATAATAGTCATTTTATGTCAATATCAATTTGGTGTCAATGGTGTATTTGAGGGATAGTGCACCCAGTGGGAGACAGCTCTTCCAGATCATTCTGTGCATGAGGCACCATTTTGCTGGTAATACAACAAAAACATTTACACATCAACATACTAAGCTTTTGATGAGAGCTGTGAGAAAGAAACAAGTTACAAATATATAAAAACAAAAAACTACTGCGGATGCTGGAAATCCAAAACAAAAACAGAATTACCTGGAAAAACTCAGCAGGTCTGGCAGCATCGGCGGAGAAGAAAATAGTTGACGTTGAGGACTCGAAATGTCAACTCTTTTCTTCTCCGCCGATGCTGCCAGACCTGCTGAGTTTTTCCAAGTTACAAATAAATGTTTTCTTGCTTTTGCTGTTTGTTTTCTAAAATAGTTTAATGACTGCAGTCTGAGAGGCCTCAGTTACCCAGTTAAAAGATTGAAGTTCCTGTCAGTCAGGGGAAGATGATATGTATTTAAAATATTCACAAAATGCTATAGAATGACTTATTTGGATGTGCACATAACTTATGGTTCCAGGTTAATAGAAAATTGAAATAAAGGCAGACAATGTTTTTGCTGCTTGGTTTCTACTTCCACTTATATTAATAAAGGCACAGGGCTGGATTTTGTGCTAAAATCGTTGAGTGCCATGGCGGGTGAGGAAGAGGTTCGGAATCTGGCTTGGGAAGGACGTGGCTGCTTATCCCAATCGGATGGTGGCCAGCTCATGAAATGAGGTGACATGGGCTTGTGATTATAGTCGATTATAATCCTAGCCCCTTTTTGGGACTATTCCAGATCAAGCGTACTCCTATTATGATCACTCTCGCTTAATGTTGAGAAAGCCAGGCCTCACAGGCACTTAAATGTGTCTGAAAAACTGATCTAACTCTCCCCGAAGAAAAATCTCCAGAGAATATTAGCATCCTCTAGATAACCTTTTTACCATGGTTTAGCTAGATTACAGCAACCTGGATATTATAAGGGTCCAGGCATCTCTCCTCAACAGTGCACCTCTCTGCTGAAGAGTGTATGAAGTTGGGTTTCGAATTTGGATACAGGACAGTATGGGCAGAATCATGCCAGAAACATGATTCAAAGCCCAATATCGGATAGAGAAAACGATGTTTGACCCGCTGGCAGCTATGGCAGCTTTATTCATCATATCGTGCGGCACTTTGTTGAAGAAATACAGAGGCACGGGATTCACGTTGGATTGCTAGCGGGGTAGCCTCTGATTCACTTGCTCCCATTATGATCTCAGGCCTTCAATAATTTGGGCATCATATTTAAAGGGCCCCCTGCACAGCACTAGCACTCTCTAAAGGATCAAAAGCTGCTGGAAAGTTATGGCTGTCAAAGGGAGGAGACATGCTGACCCCAAATTTAACGACGCCTCCCTCAAGTGCCCACTGGACACAGTGGAGACCTGTCGCAAAGCCCTTTACCCCCGCTGTGGGCGAAGGCCAGCAAGCAAGGTCACCAATCCAGCATAGGAGGCAGTGGGAGCGGTGGTCAGCCCCAATGCCCTGCAAAAAAGGACAGCCAGCCAGTGCCACAAGACGGTGAATGATCTCCTCCATTCCGCTAGGGTAAATCACTCTTCTCATCACTCTCAACTCACACACTCACAAACCCTTCACACATTCACAGGGCCCTCACACACTGCCAGCTCAAGGGACATCACTATTCACACTCTCACACATACCTTCATCTGCCCTGTGGATCATGTCCTCATGCCGTCCATGGCACCACTCAGTAGCCCCACATACCGGGCACCCTTCTCATCTGGCCTTGCGGCATCCTGCTTACATTCTCTCCATCTGTATTCGTGCAGGACAAACTGGCACACCACAAAAGGGAGAGGTCACAGACTGGTGGAAGAATGCCCACAGGCTGAGAAGGGTGCCACTGCCACACAGCAGGGCCCTAAAACCAGGCTGGGGCCCTCTAGGTCTTGGCACTCCAGAGGACATCTGCCAAAGTCATCATAGACAGGGTGTAGCAGTCAGCAGGCCACCTCCACCTCCACTGTAGATGTTGGGGGTGCAGCAAGATGTAGCGGCAGGATTAAAAAGATCAAGAAGGTTTAGTTGCACAATGTGTGCATGGTGTTAATTACTTGTACTTAATGCTGACCATTGTATATGCACATCCAAGAATGCCTCCTTGTCTATGGTTCCTTGTTATGTTGAGCAGTGCTTGTATCAATCAGATGTGAAACCTTGTTTCCTGCACAAAATGAAGGTTACTGTCACAGTCCAAGGCCTCTCCCCTGTGCAGTGTGTAACCTTTCGAGCACAGTGATTGCCGGCTTCAAAGTCACTCTTCAGATTAGTGATGTATGCACCTCCATGTGGCATGTGTTAGTTGCAAGAGTCTCGTACCCAAGCATCACTGGGTTCCGTGATGTTCTCTGTGTGCTCTCAGCATCTTTGAGGTAGGGCTGCCCCCTCCCGCACCACCCACCCACCCCATGTCTACACCAATCCTGACGGGTGAAGGCGTGCTGCTGAGGGGAACAGGTGATGAAGTCTGCCAAAGGATCAAGTTGTCCTAAAGTCCATGTGGCCGCTGTTTCTCAGCAGCATCTCCATGATGTAAGCCTCTTCACAGTGCATATGTGAGCTGCCCTCAGCCAGACAGTTGAGAGATGTTCCCAGATGTAATGTGAAGATCTCAGGAGTGTCCCCGCTGCATCTCGTCATCATCCTCATGGAATCCTGCAGAAATGAGGGCCTTACGGCTACACCTGCCTCATCTGGCCGGTGCAGTGGCCTCATTGCCTGCACCCTCACCTTCCAGAACCTCATCACCCTCATCCCCTTCAACATCCTCCTCATTAGAGGTGACGTGCAGTTCTTGCATCTCATCATCCAGGTCCTTCCCGCTTTGCATCGCCAGGTTGTGTAACATGCAGTAAGCCATGATGATGTGCCACACCCTCTGGGGAGTGTACTGCAGTGCTGCACCAGATCTGTCCAGGCACCAGAACCTCATTTTCAGGATGCCTATGGTGTGCTCGACCAAACTCCATGTTGCAGCATGAGTCTCATAGCGCCTTCTCTCAGCAGCAGTCTGAGGCTGCCACACGGGCGTCATTAGCCACATTCTTTGTGGGTAGCCCTTGTCCCTGAGGAGCCAATCCTGCATCCTGTGTGGTCTCCGGAAGATCGGAGGCCTGCGGAGGATGTATGTGTTGTGGACACTTCCAGGGTATCTTGCACAAGTCTGTATGATCTGTTTGTAATGGTCGCAGGCCAATTGAACATTAAGAGAAGCCTTTGCGGTTCACATACTGGACTGCTTGTTGCCACGGAGATTTAAGAGCCACAAGGGTGCAGTCGATGGCACCGTGCACCTATGGTAATCCGGAAATCTTAGCAAAGCCCAGTGCTCTTGCTTCCTGGCTTGTCTGAACCCTGTTGAAATTGGCAAAGGTTGTGCCTTGGCTAAAGGGGCATCTATGACCTCCTGGATACATTTGTGGGTAGAGGCTTGTAAGATCCCACAAAGGGCCCCAGTGGAGCCTTGGAAGGAGCCACTGCCGTAGAAATTGAGCATGGCGTTTACTTTAACTGCCAATGGCAGTGGATGTCCTCCAAGTCCCTTTGATGCCAGATCCAGCAGAAGGTGGCATATGTGTGTGACCAGTCCCCTTGACATGCGCAGGAGTCAGCGACTCTCATTCTTGTTCATCTGCAGGTAGCACATGCACCATCTATAGACCCTGGGTCTAGTGATGCACCTACGATCTACTGCTCTGTGGGGTTCATCCTCTGCGTGTGGAGGAGGCTGAGCTCTCCCTTGGTCTTCAGAGTTCTGCTCCCCCCTTTGGCAAGACAGGTGCCTCTGTTGCATTCTTCCCCTTCTTCTCTCCTGCCTATAAGAAACCAGGCTCCATGTTCCTGATGTTCTCCTCACTACAGTACCAAAGAGATGCAAGGTTCAGCAATTGTCTTCTAAGGACCACTTTTGGTCAAATAACCTGCAGCTGCCTCTCAAGGCTCCTTAACGCATTCTGGAGAGTCCAGGCCACCACATGGATGCCCAGTGTGCATGATGGCTCCCCACCTCCCCCACACCACATGACCGATTGGTGACAACTTCGGCCGCTCGCTGCATCCTGAACTCTCATCTTAGGCGCAAGTATTTTCCTACCCTGGACTCCAATAGTTTCTAATAGAGAATCTGAGCTTTATTATGTTACAGAAAGGTATTTAAGATATCCGTCAATATTTAAAATAGTAACAGCACTGTGGATGTACCCACATCACATGGACTGCAGCAGCTCAAGAAGGCAGCTCACCACCACCTTCTCAAGGGCAACTAGTGATGGGCAATAAATGCTAGCCCAGCCAACAAAGCCCACATCCCATGAATGAATTTTTAAAAAATTAACTTAAATCCCTGAATAAAAAGCTACCGAGTCTAGCAAGATACCTCTATCCTAAGTAAGGGGAGAACTATTGTCAGCAGCTTATACCTTTGCCTTAAGCGACACTGGAGTGAACTCAGCGGATCTAAAAATCCTACTGTGTGATTCCAATGTTTATACCATAAAAAAACTGAACTAGGAGGAAGTATGTTGAGCACTCATGTTGAACAACATCCTTTGCTTTCGTCAACATCCTCCATTTTAGTCAACATCCTTTAAGCAAACAGGATACTGAGAGGCGTAGACAGTGGTCATTACACCAGTTTCCAGGATTCAGTTGAAAAGTTATTTGGGCTCATCGTTAAGGCATTCCATTATTAAATTGTGGCTTCTTACAATTTATCAACAATTTAATTGCTGAGGTGATGTAGAGGCTAGTTCTTGCTCTTTCAGAACTGCCTTGTGTTAGAGGATATACCGTATTATATGCCACAGGATGTTATTGTCCTTGAGCACACAATTATGCCCAGGCATATTTATAGAATTTCAAACCTTTGTCCAGTAGATGAATTCTGCTTTTAATTTTTAATCCTTATTTCATAGGAAAATCACTGTTTTAATCTTATAAAACTGTATTTAGAGCTGGGTTCTCTTATAACTCTGTACTTGCAGCTGCATTTGTTCACAGGATCACCTGGCTGGGGCGGAGCAGATGTTGGGAAACCCACGGCACCTGATCCCTATTCAGGGGAAGGTGCCATATTTAAAAGGCAGAAAGCTCTGTTTGAGAGTTAAAATTCTGCCTGCTGTCTTTCTGAGGGAGGCTTTCAATTGAACTGGCCAGCAACATCATATGTATGAATAACACAACCCAAACCGTGTAAAGATCCAGGGAAAATAAATCTTTTTGTTAGTAAAGGTTCAGTCAGTGGATTTAGCTGTGTTCGGAGATGTCACAATCCACTCAGTGCATAGCCCCATGGCTCAGCGAGAGCTCGCTGCACAACCTCCTCCAGGTCATTCAGAAATGCAGAGAGGTTCTACTTCAAGCTGTTAGCCGCAAAAGACCATCATGAATGATTGGATGGAGGTTGCCGTGAAGAAGTAGAAGATTTTCTCTTGGCGTGTAATTGGATTCTATTTTATCAGTAATCTCACAGGGTAGAATGATCAAATGACTCCTGAGCAGCAAAGTAGAATGATTGAAAGACATTTTTCTTTACTGTCAGTGAGAAGAGTTGGAACCCTCAGGTGTTTCTATGCGACACAACTTTTAAGAGGCTGGAGCACAAAGACTGAATGGTTCACAATGTATCTATGTTTTCTTAATCATCAAGTCTGAAGACTGCTGACTGCTGCTTCTCACTACAATATATTTTCAATATCTACTATGCAACACAACTTTATCATGATATTTCAATACCTCAAAAAACTCAAATAAAGCACCAAGATAGAGTGGGATAATAGGTAAACGACAAAAGGGCAAAATTCAAGTCATTGGAAAAGACTCTTGAGAATCAGGTGCAGTGTAAAACAGGTTACTGATTCACTATGAGCACATTACACATCCCTGTCCTGGCAATTTCACCCCACAAAGCCTGCTCACAGTAAACTTCCATTAGCAACAAAATAAAAAGACTCCAGCCATGATTCCATCCTCTGTTCGCAAGGTAATTATGGATGAAAAAGGCCATCTACCTCAGCTCATCTCATTCATCCAAATGATATATGAGCACATGTATTTGGAGCAGGAGTAAGTCATTCAACCTCTCAAGCCTGCTCTGCCATATGATAACATTGCATACATGATCCCAGTGTCTACTACAACTCAAAAGTACTTAATTAGCTGTAAAGCAATTTGGGACATCATGAAAGATGCTGTATAAATGTAGGTTTTGTGTTTCTTTCAATACACCTGCACGCAATAGGCAGAGTGATGGTAGCAATAATGAAATTGGAGGTCCAATGCTGATTCTCTAAGGATAACTAATCAAAGCAATTGATTGGTGCTATGAAAGTGGTTACACAGAAATCACTACATTTAAAAACCAATTCAACTCTGTATCTAATACAACCTTACCATTCTGACCTCTCTGGCACCAATATACCATCAATGGCATCTGCCCCTTTTATGCTAATGACACTATCCCCAGGATTTGTCAATCAGACATGTACCAGCAACTCAGGAAAAATGTACATTGAATTGTTTATCTGAATTTTTCAGAGAAGAATGATACATGGTACAAAGACTCAATGCGGCCTTTACTCAAGAACTAGACTGCTTTCCCTTCCCCCAGAAGCTGTCATACAAATTGTGTTGTACACCGTGAATTTACAGCCTATCTGGGGTGAGCCTAGGATGAAGTAGAGATATGTAAAGCCTTTCTTTAAGTGATCTCCTACTGACAAATGGGGATTTTATTCCCAGATGTTACAAGAATAATAAAATGGCAATAGTGAGTCAACATTTTGTTTTGCATCAATCCTGGTTTTTATTTTCTTACACTTGTTTTGATGAGTTCCAAGGTTCTCAAGCCTCTGGTATATCAACAAGGCATGTTATCAGTATTGTGTCGACTTTAGGGCAGTATGAAAATTTAGACTACTATTTATATCCTGGTTTAAATTCTAAGGTGAATTTTGAGACACGTACAGTAATTAATTTATGGTACTGAACCTTAAAAGTGACCCCCCTCAATCCCAACCCCACCCTACCTCCACTACATCCACCCCACCAGGCATCCACCACCCACACATCCCCCACCCTGTCACCTCACCCCTACCCCCTCATTTCACCCCCCCAACACACCCCAACCCCTCACCTCATCCCCAAACCCACACACACCCACCCCCCTCACATCATCCCCCCCCGCCCCCCCCCACAGACACACACACACACCTGCACACCAACCCACCCCACCGACCCCACAACCCTGCACACCGCCCACCCGCCTTCTGCCCAACATCCAATTAGTTCCAAAATCTGTCCATTGGGCACTTTGTGGTTTTTTGGCGGGCTTTTCAAAATTGGAACCATGAACCTGCCCGAAGGTCAGAAGCAAGAAGCAGTAGCACAGCAGCTCACTGAAACTGAACTGAAAAACCACCTTTTAAAAAATCGAAGCTCTCAGGTTGACGGTTCCAATTTGTTTCAATAACCAGTCTTCGAGGTCTGGCTCTTCACTCTGAACAACATTAAAACACTGAGCCCGGGACCCCCTTCCCCCACCCACCCCAGTGTTTAGTACCGTCTGCACCCCTTTCTCTCGGGCCCTGATAGTGACCAGGTGGTTGGAAGCTGCTCAGTTGGAGGTGGTCCCTTGCCTCCCATGCATCAACTTCTATGGCGCGCACATAGGCAGCAGGCTTGTGTCATGGCTCTGTTTCCAATTCACTCTCTAATTCCCCATCCTCCTCATCAGATGAGACTACTGACTCCTCTCCTTCCTTCAAGATGATGTTATCACCCCTCTGCATGGCTATGTCATGTAGTGCACAGCACACAACGACTATTTGTGAGATCTCACTGGGTCATATTGGACAGCTTATCTCCCTCTGTATTGCATTTCACCCCTTATCCATTGCGACCTCTCCTGATGTCCTAGCCAGGTGATATCTCTGACACGGTATTAGGTCTTCTAGTTGGCATCTTAAGTCTGTCGAATTCAAATGGGTCCAAAGCCTCAAATTGCAGTGTCATCTTAATGACTGGCCACAATTCAAAATCAACCACATTAATCCTCAAAAGAAAAATCCTAATTATAAACTGAAACCATGCATCTCATCAGACCCAATTTTAATTAAGTCACCTTAACAGTACACAACTTGCACCAATGCAAAGTACATTTCGTGCATCACACAAAATCTTGTGGCGGGGTTAGTGAAAAAGAAAATCTAATTTATATTATTCCACCACAACAAAAGAATTTCTATTCAGAAAAATAAGTTTCTGGTGGAAAAAAGGATGAAGAAAAATTGAGAAAGGAACAGATGTGGGAGGGTGACTAAAGGGGAAAACGTGGGTAATTGTTTATTGTTTGCTTTGTTCTTTCAGGACCAGTGATTTAGCGAACGCTAGGTTTCAGCCTTTATTTAACCAAACCAATAACTTTGCACCATTAAATCTGAGTGCTGGCATTGCCTTTTGTCAATCACCTCATTAAACACCTCATTGCTCCTCAAAAATCAATTTTTGCATTGATCTTTTAAATGGTTGAATTGGGACCATGTCATGTGGATCAGCATCAACCTACCTACAAGAACTTCCTCTGGCTGCACACCAACTGTACATTGATGGAATGAAATTCCATGCAACTCATAAAAACTCCCGGGACGGGCGGGCGCAGCGAGTGGGCCCAGGAGCAGACGCCGCGAAACGGACAGCCACCCGCAATCAGGCCCCAACTGCGATTTCATGCTGGCTTTCCAATTAGCAGCCAGCCAGCGTGAAAGGCGTGCTGAAAGACTCAGAGCTGCCGGGGTGGGGGTGGGAGGGGTGGGTGAGTGTGGAAGTCTGCACATGCACGGGGGAGCGCCGCTGACAGCTCCCTGGGGACACAGAGCTGCTTCAGGAAGCTGAAGATTTGGACAAAGGAAAATAAAGCTTTAATAAATGACATAAACATGTCTCCACATGTGACTCAGTCACTTGAAGAGGGACATGCTTAAAATGAAATTGAAATTTTTTATTTGAGTCTTATACTTAATGTTGGAAACCTTATCCTGCCTGTGGATGAGGTTTCGTCAAAAATGCAAAGGCCGTCTGGCCTATCTGCCCGCCCGTCAACCAAACGGTTGAGCGGGTAGTGAAAAATGCAACTTAATTAATACTTTAAGGGCCTTAATAGGCCTCTTAATTATCAGCGGGCATGTACCGACTCTCGTGTCTACCCACCGACTGAAAGATCGTTAGAGTGCGCGATCATGTCAGGAGGTTCGCCCGAGATTTTATAACTGATCGGGTTACATGGGCACCCACCCGAAGGACGGAAAACCCTGCTCCGTTTATTGTGGTAGCCCTCAGATTGCCAAGTATATTCAATCCATAGTATCTGGATCTTGAATATTGCTGAAAAGAGAGACATGTTGTTGAAACTTTTCATCTTGCACTCATCAGAACAAATGCAAGAATGCCAAATTTCAAATGGTCACAGCAATTAATACTGCTGGAGGAAAGAGTGCTGATAGGTTGGCAAGTCAACTTTGATTGTCTGAGGCATTACCATGAAGAAAGCCACAGGGAACAATAGGCTTCCCAAGCTCCTAGATAATTCAAAAAATGCACAAGGCTTGGACACATTCCTTTTGTTTGCAGAGAAAGAGTGGCTGCATAGGAATGCATGTCACTTCTAGCAAGCGTAAGTGAGCTACATTATAAGTTCAACTAATTTTCTTAAGTTTGCCTTATGCATTTAAGTGTAGCCAACTGTAAGACCTTCAAGATGTCTGCTGTGGTACATTGGAAAAAGCCAGAGGCAAAGAAATTGAAAGCATTGTTGACATTGGCAGCAGTGGGCAATGTGTGGCCATTGGGTCTAGCAACCTTCTTCTTGAAGGTTGAGGCAGAGGTCTATCATCACCTGCCTGTGGATGCACCACTCTCAGATAGGTCAAAGGAGTTGAGACTCTGACAAAAGGCTCTCTCAGTGGGTAGTGCCTCCTATGACTTTGGTCCCTCCCTTTTCTACTTTCTTCCACCTGCACTCCCCTCTTTTTTTATCCATTTGCGGGATGTGGGCATCGCTGGCTAGGCCAGCATTTATTGCCTATCCCTAGTTGCCCTTGAGAAGGTGGTGAGTTGCCTTCTTGAACCGCTGCAGTCCATGTGGTGTAGGTATACCCACAGTGCTGTTAGGGAGGGAGTTCTGGGATTTTGACGCAGCAACAGTGAAGGAATGGCAATATATTTCCAAGTCAAGATGGTGAGTGGCTTGGAGGGGAAATTCCAGGTGGTGGAGTTCCCATCTTTCTGCTGCCCTTGTCCTTCTAGATGGTAGCAGTCATGAGATTGGAAGGTCTAAGGAGCCTTGGTGAATTCCTGCAGTGCATCTTGTAGATGGAACACGCGGCTGCCACTGTGCATCGGTGGTGCAAGGAGCGAATGTCAGTGGGAGGGGTGCCAGTGAAGTGGCCTGCTTTGTTCTAGATGGTGTCAAGCTCCTTGATTGTTGTTAGGGCTGTACTCATCCAGGCAAGTGAAGAGTATTCCATCACACTCCTGGCTTGTGCCTTGTAGATGGTAGACAGGCTTTGGGGAGTCAGGAAGTGAGTTACTCACCACAGGTTTCTGAGCCTCTGACCTGCTCTTGTAGCCACAGTATTTATATGGCTATTCCAGTTCAGTTTCTGGTCAATGGTCACCTCAGGATGTTGATAGTGGAAGATTTAACAATGGTAATACCATTGAATGTCATGAGGTGATGGTTAGATTCTCTCTGTTGGAGATGATCATTGCCTGGCACTTATGTGGCACAAATGTTACTTGCCACTTGTCAGCACAACCTTGGATATTGTCCAGGTCTTGCTGCATTTGGACATGGACTGCTTCAATATCTGAGGGGTTGTGAATCGTGCTGAACATTGTGCAAACATCAGTAAACTTCCTTACTTGTGACCTTATGATGGAAGGAAGGTAATTGATAAAGCAGCTGAAGATGGTTGGGCCTAGGACACTACCCCGACGAACTCCTGTAGTGATGTCCTGGAAGTGAGATGATTGACCTCCAACAATAGCAACCATCTTCCTTTGTACTAGGTATGACTCCAACCAGCGGAGATTTTTCCCTTTGATTCCCATTGACTCCAGTTTTGTTAGGGCTCCTTGATGCCACTCAGTCAAATGCTGCCTTTATATCAAAGACAGTCAATCGCTCCTCACCTCTGGAATTCAGCTCTTTTCTCCATATTTGAACCAAGGCTATTGCACCATTTATTTTCTTTTGCTTTCATGCAGGTGCACTGCTGTCAGGATGGCCAAGCCCTTTAATTGCCGGATTTTGCATCACCACCTGCTTGTGTCCCCTGCCTGTGCAAAACTCCCGAGGCCTGCCAGGACTTGGAGTTCCAGGCCCCCGCTCCATCAAATGGTAAGTTGGATCTCATCGCCTTGATGGTATTTGTATCTGGGATAAATCAGGCTGAGTGGAATGATTGTTGAAGGACACTGCAAGTTTTGACCTGGTGCGGTAGGGAGAAATGAACCTGTGCTGGCAAGTTGTGAGTGATTGTGGGACTGTTCCTGTAATGCTACATACTGGCCAGAGTATGCGTAGTGTAAAAGTGTTTTTTCAAGATGTATTTTGGTTGTGTTAGTCAGTGAAAGCAAAACTTAGCTTTTCCTTTAGTTTGGCCTATTAATTGCCCATTAATTAATGTATGACCTGTGGTGATTTTAGTTTAGTTGTCCCAGTAAAAGTCTTAAAAAGTGATATCTTGTCCACTGGTTTATTTCTGTTGGTTATTTGAGGAATTTGTCCCATTTTATAAGTTATTGGTCTCTACGGGGGCCATAACAAATGTTACATCAGAGGACATTTTCCTTCACCGCTTCTTGTATAAGTAACTCAGCAACTTTGAAAGTTGAAATCATTGAATTTGATAACTAATAAAAAGATACATTGATATAAGAGGAGTGTTCGATAGGGAGAAAAAGTTCATTTTAAATATATTTCAGAAACAAGATTTGAACATAACGCACCTCTAGATCTATTTTACTGAACTTTATTTCTTAAGTGAGTTTTATTCTTCAAAAAAATCAATTTTAATCATGCTGAGCTTGGATTTTGAGTGTTGAACATCCTATTAATTATCTTTTTTTTTATAACCTTTACATGCTTTTCTGCTAGAATTTAATTGTAAAACTAATTACTGATATTTGTTTCCAACTTTGCAGAAATGCCAACTGTCTTGACTTTAATTTGATATCTTCAGACATTTGTATGCATCAGCAATTCATAATAGGTTTATTAAGTCTTTTACAATCATATTTCATGTGGATAAGCATGAATCACAGATGTTTATTTAAGCTGCATTTTGCACTCTTGTTTCTACAAATTATATAAATCTTGGAGTATCACTAAGAGGGCTTTGAGACACTAAAATGTTTCATTTTTAAACATAATATTCTTTCTTATTAAACCCTTTGCCTCTGGGAAGACTCAGGTGAAAGGAAGAACACGTTTGCTTTATACCACTTATCAAATCAATTGTTTTTAAGTTCATGACAGAAGATTCATTTTCATTTGAGGAGTTTGGTGAGGTAAAATACATCCTTCTAGAAAACAAAATATCAGAAATCTTACAGTGTAGCAGCCTTCCTTTTCGGCATGATTCTTTAAAGGCTCTTTTATTTTCAGTTTTGGGCACTATAATATTTGGGTATTTGTGAACTTTAAGCCAGTGATTGAATGATGATTTCAAAAGTGTGTGAGCCAGTCTGCACCATTCAGTCCCTCACATACTGATGTAGCACAACTGGACATTTCTACCCCCATTGCTAAGTATTCCGACCAGGACTCAAAATTCTGCAGTTTGGATAATTTTATATCCAAATGTTTCACCCAAGCTAGCAACTGGATAAACTACTATGTGAATTGTATCTTGACACCATCTCCCTTGCATGTATGCTATAAACACTTGAAATGGGTAAATCCCTCTCAGGCAGAGCAAGCAAAATGGATGATAGAGGAGGAAATATTTGGCATTAGGCTGACTGCACAAGTAAGTAAATATCCTGTACAAATGGTGAATGCCCCATGTATAAACAAATCAGTATCAGTAGCCACATGTTGTGCAGTGCAGATGCCATTTTAATGGTGCCAGATTGTCATAGCTCACTGACAAAATGAATTTATCGACATGTTATATATTCATCATTAGTGATTGCGGGGGTAATGACAAGCTGTGACTGTGTTATCATTGATAATCATCAGTCAGTTCAGGTGATTACATTTAAGTATGTGATAAATTCAAATTATTTTAGAAACTATTAGAAAATATAATTGCATTTGAAATAGCTAAGAGATTCCATTAACAATAATAATGAAAACAAAATACTATACTTTATGTTCAATAACAACATTTGTAAAGGTCTGTGGAAAAATCAATGCTAATCCTTCGAAGTCAAAATTGAAAGCATATATACACAGTCTTGAATAAAAATAATGAACTAGTTTCAATTGAAAAAGCATTTAATAACTTTCTCTTTCATGATTGAAGTGAATCTAAAGTTTTACATACTAGGAACACTCCCTATAAACAGTAATTTATCTAAATCCAAAAAAAAGAGTCCCTCAGTTAGCCAAAACAGAGTTAGTTCCACACTGAAAACTCAGATCAATATTCTGTAAAACCTGATTCAGGATCTCTTTGGGGTCTACTTACATTTTAATTTAAATGCACATATATGTGTGGAGATATGACAATGGCATTGGCATCCTTACCATTTCATTACAACTTTATTACACTCCGTGCTCAATGTTCAGATGGTATTTTGACCAGTGAAGCATAGTAAAGTGTAGCTATAAAAGGAAAAAGAATGTTAAACACACTACTTAATTCTTACTGTCAAACAACTCCATTAGCAACAGCTAAATACAATTTGAGTATTGCTGAAAAAAGAGACATGTCTAAGTTTTTGATCTTTCATTCATCAGGACACTCACAAGAATACCAATATGAGGGGGAGACAAAAATTTATACTGTATGTGAAGAGAGTGCTGATTGGTTGGCAAGTGGCGTTGCCATGGAGAATACACCACTGCTGGTGACTGACAGTTAACTGCCAAGCATTGTTTGAAATTTAAACCAGGCAGCTTGACCCTGATTGGTCAAGGCATTGCCCTGATGAATGAATTAGCGAATAACTGTCACTTATTTTGTTTAGCTGAAACAGGTGCAATGTATGTACATGTTCTTTCTGTCTGCAACGAACAGGGTCTTATGTATTAATATATGTAGCATCCAGTACACGCAAATGCGCCACACTTTGAGCCCAACTGACAATCTTAAATTGGTTGTCAGCATAATTCCTAGCATATTGAGGATTATTTGTCAAATGTTGTCCAATCGCAGAATCACATCTAGTGTTGGACACTGTGCTTTGAGTTTTGAAAGCACGGTCTAGTTGAGTATGGTCTGTACCCTGCCCATTGTGAACAGCGTCTGGGACATGCTGTTTGATACGATCTGCCAGTCTTTGGGATGTACGGCTTACATACCTAGCATCATTTTGGCACTGAAATTCATGTATCACATTACTCATCAATGCTGCATTCTCCAAGGCAACACCACTTGCCAACCAATCAGCAATCTCTTTACATACAGTATAAATTGTTTTCTTCCCCTTATACAGTTATTTTTAATAGTATCCTGATGAATGCAAGACAGAAAACTTAGACATGTCTCTTTTTCAGCAATACTCAAGTTCTGTGCTACCAAATGGCAATTTAAATACAATTGTATTTTTGTTTTTACAGAATAGCAGCATTGCCAGCAATATCTCTATTACTTTAAAAAAAAATGATAGCCAGATGAAGTTGTTAAATAGGCAATGAACATTCAAATCTACTGAAATTTACATGACAGGCTGGATTGTTTCAATTTGAAATCTTCATAATTTTAATAGTAATCAGACCATTGAACCTAATCAGAAAATAGTGTGTGAAGCTTACAGACTCCCAGCCTTTCAGTTCTCAATGCTCTCAACTTGCTATCCTTTTGCCACTGGTGCTTGTAGCTACTCCTACCAGGAAATCTGCTGACATGATTTGTTGTGGTCATCTGTCTTGTGTCATCCTCACACATCCACTGTGGCTCGTCTGCAACCGCTCTGTGACATCTAATTCCAACTGCACCTTGGGCGACCCCTCTTTCTGCTGTCTTCCATTTTGCCCTCTGGAAGAGATCTCTGTAGCCTCTCAGCTCTGATGAACAGGCCAAAGTCTGACATTTTCTTTCCTGGATGCCAGTTTTCACAGTTATTCTTGCTCTTGCAATTTCAAGCACCTCTTAATTTGTCTTATGGTCTGTATATGGAATCTTTAATATTCACATTTCAAAGGCCACCATTTTCTTCCACAGATCTTTACTTATTGTCCAGGTTTCTGAGGCACACAGGAAAGCCTAGCATTTATGAGTTTTTTTTTCTTGTTATAGGCTTGAGTTTTCTTGCTGTTAACACATCTTTCACCTTCATGAAATTATTTATGTTTATCTCTATCCTTCTGATTTCTGCATCACATCTATCATCTTCTGCCATCATTCAACAAAATAGACAAAATTATTTACTTGTTCCAGTGTGACACCATTCATTTCAATCTTCACTCTAATTTCTTCTAATATATTCCTTATAACTACCATTGTTTTTGTCTTTTTAGTATTCATACTCAATCCGCATTCTAAACTTCATGATTTTACCTGATCAATGATATTTTGTAGGGCTTCTTCCAATTCTGCAAGAAGCGCTGTGTTGTCAGGATACCTCAAGTTTGTTATGTTCTTGCTTCCAATTATTGCTCCTGGAAGTACATCTAAGTCTCTGAATATTTGCTTTGTGTACAGATTGAATAATTTTGGTGATAGTACACAACCTTGTTGCACTCCTCTCCTAAGTTGAAACATGTCTGTCTATCTTTTAGCCTGATGCTCGTTATGTGGTTCCAATATAGACTCTGGATCAATCTCACATCTTTACTGTCAATGTCACATTTCAGCACATTTCACATCTATTAGCTTTTGGTGATAAACATGATTGAGCAGCAGAAGGTCAAAGGTTCATATGTCAGTTATATCCTTGAGTGCATATACATAGAAAATCTCCCCACTCCCAAAGTAAATGAAAGTGCATTCTTACTATAAGGCACCATCAATATCTTCACTGGGCCCACATTGTGCCCTACCTTGAAGTGACTACCTTTAAATAAACTAGTTTCAGCTACCTCCCTCGACAAAACTAGTTGATCTGCCCTTTCAAAAGTCAAGGTATTTTTTACGCAGCAACCATAAGGAAGAAGATTAAATGAACTTGAACAAACTCATCTCATGGATCCAACTTCTTTGCATTTTCCACAGTAGCAGTCTAACAAGTGCTGTCATTACCAGGCTAATTAATGCAGCTTTTTGGCATCCAAAGCAGTTTAACAGCAGACGTACAAGGACAGGACAGATCACTTACCTGACAAGAACACAAGGAGCAAATGAGATGATTTCATCATTATTCGGAAGTTTAAGATTTTGCCTGCAGCTTTCCATCACAAATTAGAAGCGTTGCAGCCATTGTTGTCTCCTGGTTCTGTACAGATAGAGAAAAATTGATCCTCTGTTAGCAACATCGTGGAGAAGCCATCGATTTGTTCAAAACCAGTTGTTGCGAGGTCAAACCTGTCCCTCAAGTGAAATGAAATTCATAGACTTTCATTAGTTCAGTAGGTCTGTTAAACAGCAACTTATAACTGTGGCAATGTTAAACCATCCATGCAGCAAATGAAGGCCACCTTGGTTTAAACAGAGCCTCTAAGGCATCAATCTGTTCATATTTTACATAAAAATGCATATTTTGAGCATTGCAATCACTAAACATTATTGCTCTGTGCCTTAAAATACTGAATACATATAGAGAATTTGTACCATTGTACAATTCATCTTCATATCAATTTGATTTATTTCAGTCATACTGCAGTTGTTACTTGTGCAACCTCTTTCAGCAAGTTGTCAATTACTCATTAAATCCTGCTCTATAAGAAACCAGAGTTTTGATTAAATTATAAGATAGCTTGCTGTTTTTATGAAGCATTACTATAGCTGCAGCCTTTACTGATCCCATCGTCTATAGGGGTTATTATAATTTATGAATCATGTCTATTTGCATTTGTTTTATTTGAATCATTTCCCATAGTGGAATACACGTCTGTTAACCGGTGTTAAAACGGATGTATATATCTGAACTGGTCAATACATTGCACAGTAATTTTGTTGCAACTTCTTTACAAACTGCTTAATATATTTTATTCAGATACATTGTAATTCATGCATGTTCATCCGATAAGTTTACAGTGTCAATATTTAACAGCAACTTGTATTAAAATAGTTCTTGTAGTGTAAGTAAACATCCAAAGGGCACTTCACAGAGGAATTATAAAACATGAGCTGAATTTTATGCCGGGGTACAGGGACCTGTCCCCTGTCCCTGTCCAGCCGTTAATTGGCTTGAGGTGAGACTTCTGCCCCATCGGGGGAAACATCATGCGCCCTCGAACTACCAGCCAATCAAGTGTCCCGTAGCCCTCTGGTCCCATCAGAGCCACTGGGAGCAGTTCCCACTGTTGCAACTGGAGTAGTCCCCAAGGGAAGTGAGCTGTCTGGCCACTGCAAGGTGGGGGTGGGGCTACTTAATTGGCTGCTTAAAGGCCTCAATTGGCCCATGGATGAGCGGGCCTCCAGGTGCCTCTCCTGCTGCTGGCAAATTGCAGTGGATCCAAGTGGGTGGGTAGGCCCCGGGAACTGTGTTGCTGGCATTGCGTCCAATTTTACAGCTCCAGCCCCTCGCCTGCCAACTTGGCCCTGGCAGGCTGTAAAATTCAGCCCTTTGACATCGAGCTACCTCCCTCCGCCATCCCCGACAACCCCCCCCAAGTTAATACCCAGTCCCATGTTTTTAATATGCTTAGTTTTTGTGGACAAGTCACCAATTCAGTCACATTGGTGTTATTTTATTGGAGCCAGTTATGCACAAGCTATGAAGAAACTCAAAAGCACTAAATGACCTGGGACACACTTAGGATCCTTAAGGAAGTGAGTAGTTGGATTAATATGTTCAGTGGCTGTGCCATGTGGGAGAGGAGTACATATTCACCCTAAAGTAGGACAGAGATTCGGTGGTGTAGTAAATTGGCAATTTGTGGTTTCACATTTGGACTCATGTATCTCCCAGCCCTGAAGGATGGGATGAAGGCCTCTTTTCACCTTGAGCTATTTAAGTCCTGCAGGTGTTAGTTTAGGATGTTTCGCGAGAACACAGGCATTCTCAACATTTATACTTCTCACCTCCTGTGTTATAAAAACACAGAGGATCCTATAACACTGCAAGTATTTTTTTCTGCATCAAAATTAGTTCAACAGTTAATTATATGTATTTCTTATCATTGTTGCTTTACCTAAGTCATGTGAAACTTGTTGCTGGTGCTGAGCAACAATTCTGTCAAGAAGAGGGGGTATCTTTGGCAAGCACATGCAAATGTCATGGTCAATATTCACTCTGGCTTGGTCTTTTGTTTTCATTGATATCATTGCAGAAAATCCAGCTTCAAAGAAGTAGTTTGTGCTAAATGGAACCAGGGCTTTTTGAGCTACAGAAGACGCACTGAATTCATTAGACCATTCACACCAAAATGTCTCCAGCGACATTTCACTGAACATAGTTCTTATGAAATGTCAATGTGCTCCTCTAATAGCTCTGATGGGACACAGGGGACAGAATTTTATGGCCCTATTGTGGCAGGGGCGGGGCTGGAAAACGCAGTGAACTGTTCAAAAATCCATTGATTTCAATGGGACTGGAAAATCCCGCTAGCAGGAGGGGCCATAAAATTCTGTCCAAGGCGACAGTTTAGTTTCAATATTTTCACAAAAAGGTTTTAAACACCCAGATATGCAGCAGATTGTTCCATAATGAGTTCTGGAAAATATCTATTACATTTATTGCATAAACCAGAGAGATACATGGCCAGCTGTAGTTTGATTACATCAAAATCAATTTATTTCTAGAAAGAAAGAATGTGAGAGCTCAAACATGGCCTAGTCCCCACACAACCAAGAGCTCTCCAGACTTGCAGTTTCTTTTTGAATCCTTTCACATTGGACATAGCAATGAGTCCTCCCACCTTGAAATTTTTATTCATCTTATTCATTCCCCCCATTCCATCTGCAAGGCAATCCAGTCTATGCAGCCACATGTCATCATCGAGCAGCTAGGCTGAGTTCAGATTTCTTATCAGTGAATATTTTATATTTCATCTTCCCTCAGATGAAATATGAAAGTAAAAATTCTGTCTCATTTCACCTCTATATGTATGAGCAAAGAATTGTGCTGGTTGAATTGAAATGCAATCATGTATTAAAGGTCCTACCTGGCTTGCTGTAGTCATGTGACCTCTGCCATGAGGCAATAGCTGGAAGCAGCCATGTCACATTCAGTCCTAATAAAGACAGAGTACGATAAGTACTGTAATCTTTGAGCTTATAAGATAGGCCAGGATTTTGACGTCGGCATGTGGGAGCGGATCCGACACACCGATGCATAAAACGTTCCGCGTTGACGTCGGGCGTGTGTCCCGACATCACTGCACGTCATTTAGATCTTTCGTTTGGCGGGCGCGCGCCAGAGGCGGCTGCCCGCATGCCGAACTGTCAAAGGCCTGTTAAGGCCATTGAAAAACCAATTAAAGTAATTATTAACACTGCCTGTCCAACCTTAAGGTTGGCGGCAGGCGAAGAGCCCAAGCAGTCTTTGCATTTTTCAGGAAACCACATCCACGGGCGGGGTGAGGTTTCCTGAAGGTTTTATTAAATAAATAAATAACTTTTGCTCAATTCATAGACATGCCTCAGTTCATGTGACAGTGTCACATGAGGCTCTGTGCCTCAGGGAGATTTCTGTGCTCTTTAGCACGCATGCACAAAAAAGCGCAGGCTCCGACTCCCCCTCTTCCCCCGCTGCACAGGTAGCACTGAATGCCACCAGTTGTGCATCACACTAGGCGGGCCTTAATTGGCCCACCCACGTAAAATGGCGGCGTGGAGCTGATCATGGGTGGCAATTAGCTCCATGCCCACCCGCTCCCGACCAGTCCACCCGACGTGGGGAAAATTTTCCCCATGGTGTCAGAAGTGGAGCTGAGATTGAGTTTTGAAGAGCTGGAAAGAAGCACAGCTACTAAAAGAAATGTTCAGAGATGCTGAAAGCTGCTACAAAAAGCCACTGAAAAGGAATAGCAAATGAAGGAAGCAGCCTTCAGTGAATCACTGGGGAGTCACTATGGCGTGAATTTCCCTCTCCTGTCTCCTATCAAAACGAAAGACGATATGCAACAGAATTGGCATTTTTTTCCACTTGCAATGGCAAAACTACGAGATTGTGTTGGATTTAATTAATACGCTGGAGTCAGTACAAGCTTTTAACACTGTTGGGGAGAGACTATTACAAATTGTATTCCACCCTAAATCTCTCTGAAGTACATAAAAAAAAAAGATGGCATAAATTTTGAAAGCCTTGAAGGCACGCTTTGAACCGCAAGTGTACGTAACTTATGAACGGTATGTTTTCAATATTAGGGCTCAAGAGGGAAAAAGGTCTATTGATCGGTATGTAGCTGCTGCAACACATGTCACAGAATCTTGTGAATTCAGGCAACTAAAAGATGATCACATTAAAGATAGGATTGTCTTAGGCATAAGGGACCCTGCAGTCAGAACAAGTCTACTGAGAGAGGAGAAACGACCTTCAAGAAAGCGATCAACATGTGCAGAAGTGCTGAGGTTGTAAATTATCAGCTATAATATAGTCATGGCAGAACAGACCAGGCTTTATAGTATGCTGATAGACATTCCAGGCCGAAAGAGCAGAGAGATCACAAACAAAAAGTAGGATGCAAATACTGCGGAGGACATCACACAAAGGAAAAGAAGACTTGTCCAGCATAGGGAAAGCAGTGTTATAACTGCAAGAAGGCGAATCATTTTTCATACAATTATTTGGCTAGAAAGAAGCAAAACAAGCCTGTACAGATGGTCACTGGAAAGATATCAGCCAAAGATTCTGACGAATCACAATACACCATGCAACAGGTTGGCTCCATCAGGTCTACAGGTGATAAATGGTTTGTGACTATTAGAATGATGAACATAGAAGGAGAACATCAAGTCAACATCAATTGTCAGGTAGTCTCTAGTGCATCATGGAACATCATGAACTTCACAGGCCTGTGTGAAGTGGCTCAACATGGCAATCCAAAAATTAAGCCCCCCAAGGTAATGTTAATATAATGGCATGATATTCATGCTGAGAGGACAAATTAATCTGAGAGCCCAATGCAATGGCAAGCATGAAGATCTGGAATTCCAGATCATAGAAGGTATGCAACAACCATTCATCTCAACCAAAGAAAGTCTAAAGCTGAAACTGGTAACCCTAAATGCACCAAAAGAGATTTAAAAATGTGTCACAGCACACTAAACCATTGACTGCTGAATAGATCCTGGAGGTCTATACAGATGTGTTTACAGGGTTTGGATATCTTCCTGATGAATATCATCATGAAGTAGATGAGAGTGTAAGACCAATTCAGCATCTGCCGAGGAGAGTTCCAGCTGACCTCAAGTTAAGCCTAAAAAACAAAATAGAACAGCTGGAAAGAAAAGAGTGATCAAGAAAATAACAACTCCTACGGGCTGGATTAGCAGCATGGTAGCAATGAAACAACCTGAAAAGCTGCGAGTATGCTTAGACCCAAAGGATCTAAATAAAGCTTTGAAGAGATCTCACTACCCCATGCCAACTATCGAAGGAATTTTGTCACAACTTGCTAAGGCAAAGGTCTTTACTTCCCTAGATGCGAAGGGTGGTTACTAGCAAGTGAAGTTGGATGAAAGCAACAGCTTTCTAACCACATTCCGGAAGTTGTTCAGGAGAAACAGATGGTTGTGAATGCCATTTGGCATTTCCACGGCTCCAGAAAAGTATCAGGTCAGACAGCATGAGATAGTCCAAAACAAAATAAAAACAGAATTACCTGGAAAAACTCAGCAAGTCTGGCAGCATCGGTGGAGAAGAAATCAGTCAACGTTTCGAGCCCTCATGGCCCTTGGGCTGCCAGACTTGCTGAGTTTTTCCAGGTAATTCTGTTTTTATTTTGTTTTGGATTTCCAGCATCCGCAGTAGCTTTTAGCTTTTTGTTTTTATCTTTAAGCATGAGATAGTCAGTGATCTTCCCAGAGTGGAAGCCATGATGGATGATCTACTATTCTACAGATGTGGAGAAACAATGGGAGAAACCACTGCTTCCCATGGCCAGAATTCAATGTGGCTGCTAGAGAGAGCTCACCAGGTGAAACTGGGGTGAAAGTTTTCATTCGGCAGACAGGCGTGCGCCCTACCCGACCGAGAGTAAAATGACGCGTGATGATGTTGGACATGCGTCCCAACGTGATCACGCACTCACGTGATATGTCAGTTGGCAGGCGCAAGTGAAAGTTGGCAGCACACCCGCCGACAATTAAAAGGCCATTAAAAAGGTAATTAATGTAAATTTTTCGCTGCCATCCAACCTTATAGTTGGTGGGCAGGAGAAAAGGCCAAGCGGCCTTTGCACTTTTTTGGAAACCTCATCCATGGGCGAGATGAGGTTTCCAAAAGCAATAAAAATCAGTTTGAAAAATCAAATAAATACTTCATTTTTTTCATTAATAACATGTCCCTGTTCATGGGCAGTATTTTACGCGTCAGAGAGCAGGGGTGAGGCCCATTCGCCGACACGTAAAATGATGCGTGGTGACGTCGGGGGAAACTCCCGATATCACCGCGCCCCATTTAAATTTTCAGGAAGGCAGGGTCACAGCGAAATCAGCTGCGCACTCGCCGACCTGTCAATGGTTAGTTGAGGCCATTGACAGAGTCAATTATGTAATTAAATAACCTGCCCGTCTAACCTTAAGGTTGGCGGGCAGGCCAGGAGCCCCAGCGCGAACTAGAAAAAGCATGAATCCTCATCCATGGGCGGGATGAGGTTTCATGTAGGGTTTAAAAAACTTTAATAAAGTTTTTGTGACGATTATGGACATGTCTCAACTCATGTGACTTTGTCACATCAGGGGACATGTAAGGGAAATTTTACTTTTCTATTTTTAGATTTTGTACATTTTGAGCCGATCTCCCTGAGGCTGCACTTAGCCTGAGGGAGATAGTGCGCTCTTTTGTGCGCATGCGCGAAAGAGTGCACTCTTGATTTTGGGATTCCCCCCTCACCCGCACAGGGAGCGCATAGCGCTTCTGTGCAGACGTCACGCTGGACGGGCCTTAATTGGCCCGCCCACGTAAAATGGTGCGGCGCCTCCGATCAGGGGCACTGATCGGAAACACACCTGTGCACACTCGCCATTCAACTTCCCCCCCACAATGAGAGGAAAATTCAGCCCCATGAGGGGACATGTTTCATAACATTTATAAAACCTTTAATTTTTTTTAAAAATCAGTTCATCTTCCTGAAGCTGCTCTCTGTCTCAGAGAGATTATGTAGTGTGCTCTCGCGTGCATGCGCAAAGGTTGTGCTCGCCCAGCTCGCACTCCTCGCCTGCACAGGTAATGCTCAGCGCTGCCACTGGCGTTTCATGCTAGGGGGGCCTCAGTTTACCCGTCAGCGTGAAATTGCCTTCCGGACCCGATCGCGGGTGGTGGGCGGCTTCCCGATCATCCCCGCCCGCCCCCACTGAGCCCGTACGCCAAGGGCAAAATTCTGCTCCTGAAGCTGAACAAGAAAAAATTGCAACTGAAGTCAAGTACACAGGTGATCCACTGAGAGCAAAATGCCTGAATCCTGACAAGGTGAGAGCTGTAGCAGCAATGCAGCAACCAACAGATGTGAAAGCAGTGCAACAATTTGTTGGAGTCATGAGATATTTAGCAAAATCTTTGTTTAATTTGTTGTCAGAGTGTGAACCATCATGCCAGCTCAGTGCCAAGGATATGCAGTGGTATTGGGGAACAGACCAAGAAGCAGTGTTCACTAAGATCAAACAACTAGTGTCATGCCAGTGAGACAGATCTTGAAGCAACCCTAACGCAGCAAGGACAACCAGTTGTATTTGCATCCGGGGCAAACTGAATGATACTACACTCAGATGTGAAAGCAGTGCAATGATTTGTTGGAGTTATGGACTATTTAGAAAGAGTGCCTGGCTATTGTTTCTGCTTGTGAGCATTTTCATCAACACTGCTTGGGAAAGACAAAGTGACAGTGGAGTCCAACCACAAGCCATTTCAAAGCATTTTCCTCAAACCGCTACTATCTGCTCCAAAGCATTTGCAACGAATGTCACCTTGTTTACAGAGATATAATCTGGATGTGACATACAAGCAAGGGGAGCAGATGTACATCGTGGACATGCTGTTGAGAGCAGCAATCCTGATAAAGAAAGTTGAGCATTCTAAAACATAATGTGAAATCTTCCAGATTCAATACGAAGCAGCAGCTCAACATGCGCTCAAAGCCATCAATCCAGCAGAGACATTGGCCAGAATTTTACATCCCGTGGGCCTGATCAGAACGAGCGTGAAATCGCGCGAGATGATGTTGGGTGAACATGTCAACAATATTGCGCACTCACGTGATATTTCGCTCAGCGGGCGTGCGTAAAAGGCAGAACAGCACCCGCTAACAATTAAGTGGGCAATTAAGCCCATTAACGTCCCAATTGTCAATGATTTTTCATGGCCCATCCAACCTTACAGTTGCTGGATGGGCCAATCGGCCAGGCGGGCTTTACATGTTTGATGAATCTTCATCCAAGTGCGGAATGAAATCTCTGTTAGGATGTAAAATAATAAGAAATTCCTGGGGACTGTATTTTTTATGAGGTCTGCTTTTAGGTGCTCGATTGTGCTGCATGGACATTTGTTGCAGCTCGTTTGAGCTTTATTTTCTTATTTGCAGGCCTGCAGCTCCCCGAGGCAGCTGCCTGCCTTCAGGGAGCTCTCTTGAAGCGCTCACCAGCACCCATGGTGAGGTTGGCGTCTGCCCTCCTCTCGCCCCCCAACAGCAGTGCACGGTTTCTCCGGGCACGTTTCACGCTGGCTGGCTGTTAATTGGCCAGCTAGTGTAAGATCACGGTTGGGTGCTGATTGCGGGCGGAAGCACATTTCACGTCCGCTTTGGGCCCGACGAGCGCAAAATGCAGGCAATTGAATCTGACAGTCAAGCGCCTTGCTCAAATCAAATGACTACCCAACAAGATGCAGCTCTCCAAGTTTTGCAAGGAGTAGTGAGAAAAGGATGGCCTGAGAACATCAAGGACACACCTGTGGTCGCAGGAAATTATTGGACATACAGAGATGAATTGACAGCTCAAGTTGGTGTCCTGTACAAAGGCAATGAAGTTATTATCCCTAAGGAGATGAGAGGAGAGATGCTGAAGCACATTCATGCAAGCCATCAAGGTGTTGAATTGAGTCTGAGGAAGGCACTGCTGGCCAAATATGAGCATTGAGAATAAGACCGTATCAGCCAGTGTGATGCTTGTAACGAGTACTAAGCTAAGCAAGCTGATGACGCATGACATCCCAGACAGACCATGGATGAATCTGGGAGTAGATCTCTTCACCCTAGACTACTATTCTGACTCCTGAGAGTTACAGCAGCTGACTTCAAAGACTATCGGTGAGATTGTCGAATGCCTGAAAGCACACTTCAATCATTACAACATTCCAGACATTGTGATGAGCAGCAATTGCCCTCAGTTCATGAATGAAGAATTCAGCTGCTTCACAAAGGATTGGGAAATTCAACACCATACATCAGCTCTGCACTATCCCCAGTCGAATGGGAGGGCCAAGGTGGCAGTGAAAATCACCAAAGGAATCATCAAGAAATCAAGCAAATCCAGCACAGATGTATACAAGGCAATCCTCGAGTGGATTGAACACTGGCTGAAGGCATGGAAATCAGTTCCGTCCAAAGACTAATGTCACACCGCACCTAAACTACTCTTCCTAAAGCAAAATAAAACTACCGCAGCCAGAAGTAATAATAGGTGTAAGTGAAAAAATCAAGGTAAAATGGCAGGAAGCCAAATTTCGATCATTTCGACAAGACTGCCAAACTATTACCAGAGTTGAATATTGGAGAACCAATCAGGGTACAAATCTTCAATGCTTTTAACAGGAGTCAGTCCACATGCCAACTTGGGACATGTAGAGCAGTTGTCACCTTGATCATACGCAGTGGACATGAACAACTAAATATATCAATGCATATACGAAAAACAAGAAAAGCTGTTCCTTTTTTGCAGGCAGCCGAGCAGGAAAATAGGATCTCCCTAGTTACACAGGGGAACACCGGTCCCCAACAATGAAAATGGAACAACAACAACAGTTACCACGGCATCAACAACTGCCACAGGAACGACACTCCCCGGAGAGGGAACATTACCCAGATGAACAGCCAATGACCATGCACATGCATACCATTAAGAGACCTGCCTAAATGCTGCCTCAGGGAGATCGGCTCCAAATGTAAAAATGCTAAAAATAGAAAAATAAAATTTCCCTGACATGTCCCCTCCTGTGACACTGTCACATGAGCTGGGACATGTCCATCACTTTTAGTTAAACTTTTATTAAAATTTTAAAAGCCAACATGAAACCTCATCCCGCCCATGGATGAGGTTTTATGCTTTCTCTGAAGCCCGCCAGGGCTCCCAGCCTGCCCGACAACGTTAAGGTTGGACGGGCAGGTCCATTAATGATGTTATTGAGTTTGTCAATGGCATCAATAGGCCATTGACAGGTTGGTGGGCGCACAACTGATTCGGCTGAGCCCCCGCCGACCTGAAAATTGAAATGACATGGGGTGACATCCGGAGTTCTGCCCGACGTCATCCCGCATCATTTTACGCATCAGTGAGCAGGCCCGCTCCCCGCTCACTGACCGGGAAATCGACCGGGGAATGTTGGATTGAAATGCAATCATGTACTAAAGGTCCTACCTGGCTTTCTGTAGTCATGTGACCTCTGCCATGAGGCACTGACTGGAAACAGCCATGTTACATTCAGTTCAATAAAGACAGAGTACAATATGCACTGTACTCTTTGAGTCTGTAACAGTTCTTTACACCCACAAAGTGCAGCAAAACACCAGGAGCTGGGTTTACAAATGGCCATGAGATCTGGACTTAATGCGGGGGGCGATTTGAAAATCACGGCCCTGGAGGTTGTCAGAGGATCTGACAATTCTAGGACAGTTTGAAATTTTCAAAGGGCCGGTGGTGGGAGGGAATGGGAAAAACTTTCACCACCTATTAATGGCCCATTAAGTTCCTTTAGCAGCTAGTGAAGGAGTCAGTGCAGTTGGGATTACAATTTTTAAAGACTATTTTTGCCAGTCTTCAATAGTCTGGTACACTCTGTCAGGTCCATTCTGTTCGGCAACACAGCTTGTTTCTTTTCATTTGAGGAGCTGCCTGCTTTAATCAGCAATGAAGTGGCAACCCCCAACATGGCTTCCACCTGGCTTTGCCACTGACACCAGGCAGGCAGCTCCTGCCTCTTGGAAACAATAAAGAACACGAGAACACAAGAATCCAGAGCAGGAGTATGCCATTTGGCCCCTCGAGCCTGCTCTGCCAGATGATAAGGTCACGGCTGATCTGATTGTGGCCTCTGGTCTGCTTCCCGTAATTCTTGATTTCTTTGTCAATAAAAATCTTGAATATATTCAGTGATCCAGCCTCTACTGCTTTCTGTAGAGGAGAATTTCACAGACTAACAACTCTCTGAGAGAAAAAAAAACTCTGCACCTCAGTCCTAAATGGGAGACACCTAATTTTAAAATGTGTCCACTAGTTCTAGACTCCTCCACAAGGGGAAACATCCTCTCAGCATTCACCCAGTCAATTCCCTTCAGGATTTTATCTATTTCAACAAGATCACCTCCCATTCTTCAAAATTCCAATGGTATAAGCCCAACCCATTCAACTTTTCCTCTTTAGGTAACTCTGTCAACCCAGGAATCAATTGATTGAACCTTCTCTGAACTGCTTCTAATGTAAGTATATTTTTTCATAAGTAAGGAGACAAAAACTCTACAAGATACTACAGTGTCACTAAGGCCCTGGACAGCTGTAGCAACAGTTCCCTACATTTATACTCAATTCCCCTTGCAATAAATGCCAACATTCCATTTGCCTTTCTAATCATTTGCTGTATCCGCATCTAATTTTTTTTTGTAATTCATGTATCAGAAGGTCCCTCAGCACCTCTAATTTAGCATTAAGCTCGCCTCCTGCCAAATTAGGGTACGTACATTTAAAATTAATGTTACGAGAGCAACACTGTTGAGGCTTTGGGTCGGGACCCGGAATTCAGCCAACTGTCGGATTCCTGACTCCGCTCTGAAAATCTGGTCCCTGGATCTTTTTCCTCTGTATCTAATAAAATTAAAAAGTGTTATTGCTGTGTTGAGAAAACTGTGAAGATCTGTTTCATTACTTTTTGCAGCAGTAGCATCTCAGTGTGCAACGCAATGTGTCCATTGTCGCAGTCCCATCAGTTCAAACCCCAATGTATTTGTCCAGCTGATTTTTGCTGAAGCTATTAAATCAGTTAACAATTTGAAAATATCACCTGACTTTGTTGTTGTCTTTGGAGAACAAAAGTCTTTCCTTTATTTATACCAAAAATAGGCGATTAGGTGGGAGATCTTAGAAATGTCTGTGAATTCATCAAGATGTAGAGCAAATTCATTGCCACTCAGCGAATTAATGCATTGCAAAACTATGTCTTTTGACATTAAATCAATTCATTCTTTGACAATGTAATTTGACATTGGTATTTGTTTCCACCTCCTTGGCCTCCTGCTCACCAAACATTTCCCTTATGATTTCAATGGCACACGGCATTATCAACTCCTCAGCAATTGTGTATGACTTCTTTGCTTTAGCAATTTTCTGTGCCCCTAAGTAAAATGAGATAACACACTATTTTATCAGCAGTAGGCATGTATTTCATCACTACTTTAGCACTAACCAGTTCCTTATCCTTTTGTTAAAAAATGAATGTTGTTTGTGCTGATATATTTTGTGCTTGGCAAATAAATGTTTTCATTTTCAAGGGTTTCAAAGATCAATTGAATAATTTACACACTGAGGTTGAGGTGTATCTCCATTTACATTATAAATAGAACAGAAATATAAGTAGCTCTCTTCATGTTCTCTTAATTTTTCAGAATGAGTGGCAGCTTTATGTTTTTCCCACACTTTCTCGACCTCATTTTTCTTCATTCCTTATGGTTGAACTTGATGAAGGAGATTCTGTAAAACCTCTGGGTTTTATTGTTCTGAAGTTAATGATTGGTTAGATTTGATAGATCTGTACGAAATCATGAGGGGTTTAGCCAGAGTATTTGGAAACAAATTGTTCCCATTAGTGGAAGAATCGAGAACAAGTGGGCACAGATTTCATGCTATTGATAAAATAAGCAATGGAGACATGAGGAAAATTTTTTTCATGCAGCAAGCTGTTGGGATCTGGAATGCACTGCATGAAAGTTTAGTGGAGGCAGGTTAAATTGAGGCATTTAAGAGGCAATTGGATCATTATCTGAAAAGGGAGAATTTGCAGGTCTATGAGGAGAAGGCCAGGGAGTAGCATTGGCAAATAGCTCCTTCAGCAAGCCAGGGTTGAATGGCCTCGTTTCATGCTGTAACCATTCTGTGATTCTGGATTAAAAATGTATCCACATCTGGTATTTATTGTGTACTTTTGCAATGTTTTTTTTTCTGTTCTTTAGAATTCTTCTGCTTCTTGCTGAAATAACTATTACACCTTACATAAAGAATAAATTATTAAGCCCTGCTTATATTCTGTGCCTGTTTGCTGCTCAAGATCCATCTACCCCATTAACTATATGCTTAACAGGAAATGAACCACGAGCAATAAGTGCAGTGTTCATTTCAGAGTGAATTTGTGCTCTCTCAGTCGGACGGGACTAAAACTCCAAGCCCACCTCCTCCATTTCACAAAAAGACAGCCCTCTTATTTTGATACAAAGACCAAACAGGATGGATGGAAATGGAGAAATAAACAGGACCCTGATCCACTTTAACCACTTGATCTCATTGGCGTAAATCCTTTCTTGACAAGGGCAACCCACCACTTTCCCTCTCCCTGTCCCTTCAAAAATATCCAGCAGTATTGCCTCAAAGGGCACTAGTGCCCAGATTAGGTCTATCCAACCTTCAAGAAACCTCTGGCCATGAATATAAAGCTGAGCCTGAGCTATGAGGAAAATTTAAATAAGGCCTTCGGCCATGTTCTTAACTCAAGCTGAAGACATTGTGATAGAGAATCACACTGAATTCCAATAACCACACTCTTGTTATAGACCCAGAGAAGGAAATCTCTTTCCTTCCACTCCACTTTCCCCTTATAACTTATACAGAACCAATAATTCCAAATTGCATTTTTCATGGTAATTCCTTGGCCAGTCAGAGTTGACTTGCCAGCCAATCAGCACCTTGTTTTCTCTTGTGGTATTAGTTGTTGTGATCATTTGAAATTTGACATTCTTGCCTTTGTCCTGATGAGTGCAAGATGAAAAGCTTCAGCAAATGTCACTCTTTTCAGCAATATTCAAGTTTCATTTATACTTTAATTCTAGGGAGGAACAAGACTGTATATTAACAGTGGATTATAGACCAATTAGTATTTGTTTACAAAATACTGTATCACAATCTGAGCCCTTTGTATGAACAAGCCTGACCTGGTAGTGTCAATCTTCTTTAAACTTCCTTTAGCCAGTTTCTCTCAACTGGGGGTGGGGACGGAGCAATGCTTGCAGACAGTTCCTTATTCTCTGAAAGTTTTCCATCATGTGCAGCAACTGGGGGTCCTGGGACCAATTTGCAAGTCTCATCTGTCCATCTGGCCAAATTCCTGATAAGGATGTTTACATAGAAGACTCACAGACCATTAAGTTCTCTGTTATACTTTTCTAAGGTCTCTCCAGACCTAGCCTTTCATTATTTTAGACAGATCTCTTCCTTAAAAATAAAGTCTCTATTTCTTTATGATAATGCTGTTTGGGTTCTTTCTGTTTTGTCACAGTTCAGCAAATTTTATCTTAAAAGGCTGAAAGAAAAAGAAGATGTTTTCAGCACTGTCCACAGTTCGACACAGGGCATGACAATTTATTATGGTCAGACTTCAGCATGAGATTAATTTTAGTCAAGCCAATTTTTAGTAAAGCCATTACTATATGTTGGTTTTCACAGTTGGTGCTTACAGTCAGGTAGGACAGAAGAATACCTGACCAAAGTAGAAGAACTATCATTACAGTACATCTTGGTCTACCCTGGACATGGAGCAGAGGATGCAGAGAGGGGAAGCTTTGTGAAAAGGAAGGAGGAGGGTTCTCCCCAGAGAGCTCTACCTACCAAGGGTTATAATATGGGTTCTTTAGATGTCGCAATGATGAGATCTTGAGACTTGCACGTTTAAACACAAACCTTTTATTGTCTTTAACTGCTTACAGATCCTGGGTTACTGTCATACATGCTGCTGTTGCCATACAGGTAGGCTGCTTCTACAGTGTTCTCTCTATACAGTTCCCTCAGTGTCTATTAACATGTAACTCTATATGCCATATTGTGGGCAGTGGTATTCTCCAGTCCCACATTAACCCTTGCTCTGCTGAGCACCTTTATATTAATATGGTATGCAGGCACACATATCATCTTACAACATGCCCCTTTCTTCTCCAAAGAAAACTTTCCTCTCTTCCTACTTGGTATTACAATACAACCTTTACTTGCTATCCCCTCTCCCCACTCCAAGTCTCTGACTTTATAACTGCAGACTGTCTTGAGGCCCGACAGTTCTTCCACATCCTGGTCTGTCACTTTTGGAGAAATGGTAGTAGTACTCTGTGTTTCTGTTACCTGGTTAACTCCATTTGATTTGCTTTTTATGCTCCTTTGAGTTTTGTTTCTCTTTATTAACAGCTTGTCTGATTTTTTAGGAAACTGTGGGTTTGTCCCGTTTCTTCCGAGGTGCACTCCATTCATTCCTAGAGTGGACTCGAATTTTCTTTTTCTGTGATGCCCAGCATGTTCTTGCTGGTCGTGGACATTTTACAAATGGAACCTTCATTTTCACTTGTTTCACAATCTCAGCCAAACATTTGTTTGCTGTTTTATTATCAAATTATTTCCATCTTATTAATCCTTTAATTCAGCTCAGTTTTTGCTTCTGCTAGTTCCTTGCACTTCAGTGTCGGATTTACATGTTCCAATCTCATTTCTGTCTGTTCTTTCTCTGTCTGCAATACAGCTTTGTCATTGTCCTTCATTTTAGATTCACTGTTGACCAGATCTGTCTCTGACAAAGTCTTAAATTGTTTCAATTCTGTAATTGTGCAATTCATGGCATCATTATCGGCTCACAGTTTGGAAAGTTTTACGGCTTTTCCTTTCAATGCCTTCTCTGTTCCATTCAACTGCTTCTTCTGTTCTTGGCCTGTTCCTTGTAGCTTTCAGCTTCCTCCTAGAATATTTAACATTGCTGAGCCTTCTCTACCAAATGGTTCTTCAGTTTGTTCAGAGTGACGTTAAGTTCATTTTGCTTATCTTTGTAATTTTCTCGTGGAACATACTTTGTCCTTATAGCATGTTAAGATTCTTCAGCAGGTTTTCCTTTTCTCTGCGAAGTTTGCTTGCTTCATCTTGAGATTTTCTGTAATTCAGTAGAGTCTCCTCAAGTTTCTTCTGCTGTGTTTCCATTCTGCTGTTTAAGACAGTCTTCATTTCTTGATGTTGCCGAATAGCTACGCATTCCTCCTTCACTTTATCTTGAAGGACAATCAAATGTTCTTTTAACGGTTTGTTTTCTTGTTGACCTCTTGCCAACTCACTCTTGGCTTCAGTGCACCTCTTCATTGCTACCGATAGTTATAATGCAGCATTTTTTGAAATAATATTCAATATCCTTTTTAGCTCCTGCATTTTTCCATGACTTCATTTTGATTCTTCAAGAATTCTTTCAGGGTTGCAACTTCTTTGTGTGCCTTTGCTGCCTGCTGTTGTGCCAGCTTGTACATCTGGCTGAGTTTTCCCAACTCCTGCTTCAATTTGACAATTGTGGAATTGAGGGTTATTGTTTCCTCCTGGTACCTTTGTGTTGTCTCTGAAATGTGTTTGTTCAGATTTCAAACAGTTTGGTTCATTGAAGACTTCAGTTTACCATGCATTGTCAAAGATATATACTCAGAGCCTTGCAATTTTTGTAGTTCTGCTCACTGTCTTATGATTTAACCATGTGTCTTAACTCAGCATCATTCAGGGTCTTACAAGTTTTTGTATTTTTGCTCACCCATCTTTGTGATCTGACAAGGTTTTGTTCTCTTTGGCTCTTCATCACTTGGCGGATTTGTAATGGACTTCTACTCACTCTAGTGGATTCCTCAATTTCTAAGTCTGTAGTGAAGCCTCTTCAATTTTTATTCTTAGGTACACATCTCTCTAGTCTGGCATCAGCTGCATTTAGTTTTTCATACCTTGGGATACTGTTCTGGGTTCATAATTTAAAATACCAAATTTCATATCACCACTGATGTAATATCTTTTAGAAGATCCCACCACTGCCAACTATAATGTTTTATGAGTTCTTTAGATGTCTCAATGATGAGATCTTGAGACTTGTATGTTTAAACATGAACCCTTTCTTGGTAGTTATTATGACTGGTCCCTGGGTGAGGTCTCCAATTTGTTACGATCCTGGACAAGATACCCCAATCTGGTAACCTCCCGAACAGGATCACAATTTTGCTATGCTCCCGCATGAGGAGAAATGAGCTGGCTCCCCTTGTTTATTCAACCTCCTCGATTGGTCTAAATAAGGTTAATTTAAAGAAGGATCCATTCTCTTCTGGATACCTTTTCCCAGTCCAAATATATTTATGTTTTAGAAGGAGCCAATTTAACCAAGCTTTCTTGAGCCAAAGAAGGAGTACATTATTGGTTCCTAAAAATCCGAGAAAAATAATAAAAATACAACATACATATACACAGACCTGAAATGAGAAGTTGAGTCCAAAAATAAAAGTTAAAAAAGATATACGAATCAGTCTTTGGCTTGTCTGTGAAAAGTAGATGACAAAACATTGCGGCTGTTAAATTGGGTGATTCTGGTAGAGATGACTTTGGCAGTTGAGCAGTTGGTTTGGAGACACTGGGTTCTGCAGGTTAGCTGAAGGAGCTGTCCCATTTTCTGGCTTTGGGTTTGTCAAACTCTCAACTTGGGAAATGCTGCAATCCATTATTAAGGAAGTAGTAGCAGGATGTTTAGAAAATCAGAATACAGTCAAGCAGTCAATATAGTTTTATGAAAGGGAAATCATGTTTAACAAATTTATTAGAGTTCTTTGAGGATGTAACAAGCAGGGTGGACAAAGGGGAGCCAGTAGATGTAGTGTTTTAGAGGCCTGTGGATGAGGAGTGGGAGGTGCTCCACCAGATTGTAGTGCCCCCGGAAGATTGTAAGGAAGTCAATCAAATTGCTCATGCTGTTCTGATGGTTGGTCATGTGGGCACCCACAAAACTTTAGCCTGCATTCGCAAACACTTTCCCTGACCTCACCTCCAGTCTGATGCGGCCACATATAGCAAAATCTATCATACTTGCCATTTTTCAGGAAAACCCCAGGCTACAATCAAGCCTGCCCCTCTCAAATCCATACCGGGTTTTGGTGAACCCTTTGGCCGAACCCTGATAGACTGCATAGGGCCACTGCCCAGAACCAGGACAGACCATCAGTACCTCCTTATCATAATGGACCTGGGCCATCCAATTTCCTTAAAGCCATTCCCCCCAAATAAGGGTTTAGGCTTCCTGCTGTTTGCCACTAGGTGCTCCCCTAATAAGTCCACAGGTTTCAGCCCATTTGTAGTAATTTACGGACATGAAATGCAAGGCCCACTGAAGCTATTAAAAGAGAAGCTTCTAGAGATCAGAGAAGCCTCCCAATGCTGCAGTATGTATCCACATTCCGGGAATGACTTTTTAATGCCTGTGCTGTGGCCAGAGAACATTTAAAAGCCTTCCAGCAAATCATGAAGATCAGCGGAAGGATATAGCTACCCTGCTCAGGGAGCTTAAAGAAATCTGTAGCGACCAACTTGGACATACCCAACTGACAGACCACAATGTAGTTGTAGGAGATACCCCACAGATAAAGTGAAATCCCTACTGATTGAGTCCTGACAAGCTGGCTCAGGTCAGACAAGAATTTGGCTCTGACCAATAAGCCCTAAACGTGGGCAATCAGGTGGGGGCTTCCTAATGAGAGTCCTGATCGAGCATGTAACACCTCAAAAGCTCTTTGTAATAAAGTTTACCTGTTCTTTGTTGAAACTTGCCCATTCCGTCGAGTCATTGCATTTGCCATGAGGGTAAAATAGCTTGGACGCTGCACCTCACCTTGTTACTGTGATTACATTGAATCTTAAAAAAAAAGGAAAGACTACTCACCAAACATGCCACTCTTCAGCAGAATTGATCCTTATGGTGTGACTATGGAAGACTGGAGCCAGTATTCAGAGTGGCTAGGTTCTTATTTCGTAGTGAACAAAATTATAGTGGAGGAAAAGCAGAAAGCCATTCTTCTGAGAATATATGGCAGTAAGACATACAATCTCATTCATAACCTGACGACCCCAAATGTGCCCAATTCTAAGTCCTATAATGAATTAGCAGACATTGTGAAAATGCACTTCCAGTCAAAGCCATGCGTAATAATGCAGCTTTTTTAATTTAGTTCCACAGTTAGGGCCTCGGGAGTGTCCATCACAACCTATGTAGAGAACCTAAGGCAGTTGACAGAATACTGTTATTTCGGGGACATGTTAAATGATACATTGCAGGACTGATTAGACAGATGGAGTTCAGGACAATGCCATTCAGCGCCGTTTACTCACCAAGGACGACATTGACTCTATGCACGCCCTAGAAATCTCCCTCGCCATGGAAAGTGCTGCAACGGACTCGCAGGCTTTGCAACACGTACAACATGGCACCGTTCTTTATGTGGGGCGGGAACCTACCGCTGAGCGTGGTGTGAAACCAGAGACACAGCATCGAAGCGAGATGCAATGTCTGCTGTTAGAAATATGAAAAGGCCAAGTAGAAATACTTCAGCAGCGACTCCTCAATTAAGTTGTTATAGATGTGGACGTGACCACGGACCAGACACCTGTAAATTCAAGGAGGCAGAATGCCATTTCTGCCATAAGAAAGGTCACGCAGTGAGGCAATGCAGGGCAAACTCAAAACAGCCTGTAAAGCAGGAAACCAACATGATTGAATTAAAAAAATACAGCAGAGCCTGAAGCTGCCGACACTGACATTTATTCACTGTTTAACATAACTGCTGTAAAAACTAAACCTATCACTGTCACAATCCAAGTTAATGGGAAGCAACTAATACTGGAGAAGGATATGGGTGCCTCAACTACAGTGGTGAGACAGCACACATTCAAGTACCTAAATGAAGGTAACCAGCCACTAAACCTGGAGCGGACAATTGCTAAATTAAAGGCATACATTGGAGAATCTATTCAGGTAAAGGGCATCATCACAGTAACAGTGTCTTATAGGCAACAAACAGCCCAGCTGCCTGCAATAGTAGTGAAAGAAGAAGGACCCAGTCTTTTGGGCTGAGACTGGTTACAGAAAATTAAGCTTGACTGGTCTGAGATATTTCACCTGAAAATAGGAGGAGTTCCTGAACTGCTAAGGAAATACGACGTGGTACTTCGGGATGAATTCAAGAAGTTTAAAGGCGTGCAGGCCAAGATATAATGGGGATCCTTAGTGACACCAAGTTTCTTTGAGGTCAGACCTGTGCCTTATGCATTGAAGGAGAAAGTGGATGCAGAACTGTGCCGATTAGAAAAGCTGGGCAGCTTCCAAACTGTTCAATTCTCAGAACTGGCAGTACCCATAGTTCCAGTAGTTAACCATACGCATTTGTGAGGACTATAAATTGACTGTAAATAAGGCAGCAAAACTAGATAAGTGCCCCATTCCAAGCATAGACAGCTTACATGCAAAGCTGGCTGGAGGCAAGTCCTATACAAAATTGGATATGAGCCACACCTACCAACAATTAGAACTGGATAGCACATGGAGAGAATATGTGATGATTAACACACACAAGGGTCTTTATCAGTACACTCACCTACCGTTTGGAGTATCATTTGCATACGCTATCTTCCATAAAACAATGGAGAGTCTTTTGCAAGGACTTCCCAATTGGTAGTTTACCTAGATAACATTCTGATCACAGAGTCAATCAAGACTGAAGACTTGGCTAACCTGGAGGAGGTGCTAAGAAGGTTCATGAAAGCTGGCGTATGGTTAAAGAAGGAAAAATGCACATTTCAAGCACCAGAAGTCCCTTACCTGGGTCACAGGGTGGGCATCATGGGTTTGCATCTGGTCAAAGAGAAAGTTCTGGCAATAAAAGATGCATGCTCATCATCCAATATAACCGAACTCAAGTCTTTTCTGGGTATGATCAACTACCATAGCCGCTTCTTGCCTAACTTATTAACTGTGTTGGCACCATTACATTTGTTGTTAACGTGGAATTCACAACAGCAAGAAGCCTGTGTGAAAGTAAGGAAACTGTTGCATTTGTTGTGTTTATTGGTACACTACGACCTATCAAAAGAGCTGGTATTAACATGTGATGTCTCTCCTTATGGTATAGAGCCATGTTATCACATAGAATGGAAAATGGATCAGAAAGGCCCATTGGCTATTTCTCGAGAATCCTCTCCACAGCCGAGAAGGGTTATTCCCAGCTAGAAAAGGAAGGTTTATTGGTGATATTCAGAGTGACGAAATTCCACCAGTGGACGACATTCCACCATTGTGTTGGACTATAAACCATTAATGGGTTTATTCAGTGGGGATAAAGCCATTCCACCAATAGCATTAGCTAGAATACAATGTTAGGCTCTGAGATTGTCTGCATATGAGTATACTTTTATGTACTGTACAGGCTTAGATATTGCAAATATAGACACACTCAGTTGTCTCCCATTACCGGATAGCATTGTACATGCTCCAGTGCCACAAGAAGTTATGCTATTACTGAATTTCTTGGATTCTTCACCTGTGTGTGAAGCAAATTAGACATTGGATGAACAGAGATCCAATATTGCTGAAAGTCAGAGACTTTGTTTTTCAAGGCTGGTCGAATTGTGAAAATTTTCTGAAAAACATCTGAAAATTTGAGACACAGAGAGCTAAGCTGTCAAGATGGAAGTTTGTTATAGGATCAAGAGTCGTTGTCCCAGCACAAGGTAGAGAACCACTCTTGACAGAGCTTCACAGTGCATATCCAGGCATATCAAGGATGAAAGTGCTTGTGCGAAGCTGTGTCTGGTAGCTAGGCATTGACAGTGACATTGGAAATATGGTCAAGCACTGCTTCCATTGTCAGCAACAACAGAAGTTGCCTGCATCCATGGGAGTGTCCTGGTTGACAATGGGTTAGACTACATATCAATTATGTAGGACCATTCTTAGGTTCCATGGGCAGAATTTTCCCCCTGTTGGTGGGGGGTAGTTGATGGGCGGGCACGCTTCCGATTGGCGCCCCCGATTGGAGGCGCGGTGCCATTTTACATGGGTGGGCCAATTAAGGCCCGTCCAGCATGACATCCATAGGGAAGCACTATACGCTCCCTGTGCGGGCGGTGTGAATGCCTAAAATTGAGTGTGTGCTCTTTCGCGCATGCGCATGAAAGTGCGCACTCATCTTCCTGAGGCTAAGTGCTGCCTCAGGGAGATTGCCTCTAGTTTCAAAAATATTAAAAATAGAAAAAAAAAATTCCCTTACATGTCCCCTCATGTGACAATGTCACATGAGTTGGGATATGTTCATAATTTCCAAAAAACTTTATTAAAATTTTTAAAACCCTACATGAGACCTCATCCCGTCCGTGGATGAGGTTTTATGTTTTTTCTACACCCCGCCGGGGTTCCTGGCCTGCCTGCCAACCTTAAGGTTGGACGGGCAGGTCCACTAATTACTTTAACTGATCTGTCAATGGCCTCAATTGATTTTGCTGCGCCCCGCCTTCCTGAAAATTTAAATGGGGCGCGGTGACGTCGGGAGTTCCGCCCGACGTCACCATGCGTCATTTTACATGTTGGCGAGCGGGCCCTGTTCCCGCTCGCCTGCAGTAAAATCCTGCCCCATGTTTTTGTTGATTATAAATGCACATTCTAAATGGAGGGATGTATACGAAGTCAAATAGTCAATATCGAACGCAACTATCTAGAAGCTGCTTCACTGTTTTAACATACATGGCATACCTGAAATTGTCGTTTCTGATAACGGTACAGCCTTTACCAGCACAGAGCTTCAGAAATTCATGAATTTGAATGGAATCAGACATATTAAAACAGCCCCTTACCATCCCTCAGCGAATGGTTTAGCCGAAAGAGAGTACAAACTTTCAAGTCTGGTATGAAAAGGTTATCGGAAAGTACTCTACAATCTTGATTTTCCTGCTTTCTTCTCAGTTATCGTACTTCGACACATTCAACTACAGGTTCGACACCGTCTGAATTACTGATGAACCACCACTTATGTTCATGGCTAAGCATGGTGTTTCCAATTTTAGAGGAGAAGTGTGATAAAGTGGAGTGCTATGTACCTTTAAGAGTAGTTAATTGACCATATGATTGTATCGTCTAATCGCTACACAGCGCGGGCTACTTTGGTAACTGTAAGTAAGAACATAAGAAATAGGAACAGGAGTAGACCATTCAGCCCCTCAAGCCTGCCCCGCCATTCAATAAGATCATGGATGATCTTCTTGTGTTTTGATTCCCACATTGCCATCTAACCCAATAACCTTTGATTCGCTTGCCTAACAAGAATCTGTCTACTGCTGCCTTAAAAATATTCAATGACCCCGCTTCCACAACCTTCTGAGGCAGAGAGTTCCAAAGTCACACAACCATCTGAGAGAAAAACAATTCTCCTCATCTCTGTCCTAAAAGGGTGACCCCTAATTTTAAAACAGTGCTCCCTAGTCCTGGACTCACCCACAAGAGGAAACATCCTTTCGGCGTCCACTTTGTCAAGGACATTCAGGATCTTGTATAATTCAATCAAATCACTCCTCACTCTTCTAAACTCTAGTAGAAACAAACCCAACCTTTCCTCATAATACAACCCACTCAGGTATCAATCCAGTAAACCTCCTTTGAACCGTCTCCAATGCATTTGCATCATCTCTTAAAGAAGGAGACCAAAACTGCACACTGTATTTGAGGTGCGATCTCACCAATGCCCTGTATAAATGAAGCATAACATCCTTACTTTTATGTTCAATCCCTCAGATAATAAAGGATACCATTCCACTAGCCTTCTTAATTACTTGCTGTACCCGCATGCTAACTTTTTGTGACTCAAGTACCAGAACATCTAGATCCCTCTGCACCTCAAAATTATGCAGCTGTCCTCCATTTGAGTAATACTCTGCATTTTTGTACTTCCTGCCAAAGTGAAGATAGAAAAGTACAGCACAGGAACAGGCCCTTCGGCCCTCCAAGCCTGCACAGATCATATTGCCTGTAAACTAAAACATTTTGCATTTCCAGGGTCCATATCCCTCTATTCCCATCCTATTCATGTATTTGTCAAGCTGCCTCTTAAACACAACTATCGTACCTGCTTCCACCACCTCCTCTGGCAGCGAATTCCAGACACTCACTAACCTCTGCGTAAAAAACTTGTCCCGCACATCTCCTTTATAGTTTTCTCCTCTCGCCTTAAATCTATGTCCCCTAGTAATTGACTCTTCCACCCTGGGAAAAAGCTTCTGACTATCTACTCTGTCCATGCCACTCATAATTTTGTAAACTTCTATCAAGTCGCCCCTCAATCTCCATCGCTCTAGTGAGAACAATCCGAGTTTCTCCAATCTCTCCTCATAACTAATAACCTCCAGACTAGGCAGCATCCTGGTAAACCTACTCCGCACCCTCTCCAAAGCCTCCATATCTGTCTGGTAAAGTGGTGACCAGAATTGCACGCAATATTACAAGTGTGGCCTAACCAAGGTTCTATACAGCTGCAGCGTGACTTCCCAGCTGTTATACTCAATACCCCTGCCAATTAAGGCAAGCATGCCATATGCCTTCCTGACTACCTTATCCACCTGCGTTGCTACTTTCAGTGACCTGTGGACCTGTACACCCAGATCCCTCTGCCCGTCGATGCACTTAAGGGTTCTGCCATTTACTGTATAATTCCTGCCTATTTTAGACCTTCCAAAATGCATTACCTTGCATTTGTCCGGATTAAACTCCATCTGCCATTTCTCCGCCCAAGACTCCAACCGATCTATATTCCATTGTATCCTTTGACAATCCTCTTCACTATCTGCAACTCCTCCAACCTTAGTGTCATCTGCAAACTTACTAATTAGCCCAGTTACATTTTCCTCCAAATCATTTATGTATACTTCAAACAGCAAAGGTCCCAGCACTGATCCCTGCGGAACTCCACTAGTCACAGCTCTCCATTCAGAAAAGCACCCTTCCACTGCTACCCTCTGTCTTCTATGACCAAGCCAATTCTGTATCCATCCTGCCAGCTCACCTCTGATCCCGTGCGACTTTACCTTCTGTACCAGTCTGCCATGAGGGACCTTGTCAAAGGACTTACTGAAATCCAAGTAGATAACATCCACTGCCCTTCCATCGTCGATCATCTTTGTCACATCCTCGAAAAACTTGATCAATTTAGTGAGACACGACCTCCCCTTCACAAGACCATGCTGCCTCTCACTAATATGCCCATTTGCTTCCAAATGGTAGCAAATCCTGTCACGAAGAATCTTCTCCAATAATTTCCCTACAACTGACGTAAGGCTCACAGGCCTATAATTTCCTGGATTATCCCTGCTACCCTTCTTAAACAATGGAACAACATTGGCCATTCTCCAGTCCTCTGGACCTCACCCATAGCCAGTGAGGATACAAAGATTTCTGTCAAGGCCCCAGCAATCTCCTCCCTTGCCTCCCTCAGTACTCTGGGGTAAATCCCATCTGGCCCTGGGGACATATCCACCTTAACATTCTTCAAGATGTCTAACACCTCCTCTTTTTTGATCTCAACATGATCCAGGCTATCTACACACTCTTCCCTAGACAAGTCGACCACTAAGTCCTTCTCTTTGGTAAATACTGATGAGAAGTGTTCATTTAGTATCTCTCCCATTTCTTCTGGCTCCACACACAGATTCCCACCTCTGTCTCTGAGTGGGCCTACCCTTTCCCTGGCTACCCTCTTGCTTTTTACATATGTATAAAAGGCCTTGGGATTTTCCTTAATCCTGGTTGCCAGTGACTTTTCATGACCCCTTTTAGCCCTCCTGACTCATTGCTTAAGTTTCTTCCTACTTTCTTTGTAATCTCCACAGGCTTCATCTGTTCCCAGCCTTCTAGCCCTTTCAAATGCTTCCCTTTTTTTTTGACTAATCTCACAATATCCTTCGTTATCCAAGGTTCCTGAAACCTGCCATGCTTATCCTTCATCCTAGCAGGAACATGCCGGTCCTGAATTCTTATCAACTAACGTTTGAAAGCCCCCCACATGTCAGTTGTTGATTTGCCCTCAAACATCCGCCTCCAGTCTAGATTCCTCAGTTCCTGCCTAATATTGTTATAATTAGCCTTCCCTCAATTAAGCACCTTAACCCGAGGACTCCTGTTATCCTTATCCACCAGTACCTTGAAACCTACTGAATTATGGTCACTTTTCCCGAAATGCTCTCCTATTGAAACTTCGACCACCTGGCCAGGTTCATTCCCTAATACCAGGTCCAGTATTGCTCCTTCCCCAGTTGGACTATCTACATATTGTCTCAGGAAGCCCTCCTGGATGCACCTTACAAATTCTGCACCATCCAAACCCCTAGCACTAAGTGATTCCCAGTCAATATAGGGAAAGTTAAAATCACCCACCACAACAACCCTATTGCTTTTACATCTTTCCAAAATCTGCTTACATAACTGTTCCTCAATCTCCCGCCAGCAATTGGGAGGCCTATAGTAAACCCTCAACATTGTGACTGCACCCTTCCTATTCCGGAGCTCTACCCATATTGCCTCGCTACATGAGCCCAATGAGGTGTCCTCCTGTGATATTCCCCTTAACCAGCAGTGCAACTCCCCCATCTCTTCTACATCCCTCTCTATCCTGCCTGAAACATCTAAATCCTGGAACGTTTATCTGCCAATCCTGTCCATCCGTCAATCAAGTCTCTGTAATAGCAATGACATCATAGTCCCAAGTACTAATCCAAGCTCTAAACTCATCTGCCTTGCCTGTTATACTTCTCGCATTGAAACAAATGCATTTTAGACTCCCAGACCCACTGTGTTCAGTAATTTCTCCCTGCCTGCCCTTCCTCTTGGTCTTACTGGCCATATTCACTGGTTCCCAGTCCTTTATTTCACCTGCTGACCTATTGCTCTGGTTTCCACCTCCCTGCCATACTAGTTTAAACCCTCCCGAGTGACACTAGCAAACCTCACAGCCAGGATATTGGTGCCCCTCCAGTTTGGATGCAATCCGTCCTTCTTGTACAGGTCCCACCTGCCCCGGAAGAGATCCCACTGATCCAGATATTGGAAACCCTCTCTCCTACACCATCTGTTCAGCCACGTGTTCAGCTGCACTATCTTCCTATTTCTAGCCTCACTGGCACATGGCACAGGAAGTAATCCTGAGATTACAATCCTAGAGGTTCTGTTTTTTAACTTTCTGCCTAACTCCCTGAACTCCCGCTGCAGGACCTCATCACTCTTCCTGCCAATGTCATTAGTACCAATGTGTACCACGACCTCTGGCTGTTCTCCCTCCCCCTTCAGAATGTCCCGTACCCAATCATAGACATCCTGGACCCTGGCACCAGGGAGGCAACATAGCATCCTGGTGTCTCTTTCGCGAACACAGAAGCGCCTATCTGAGCTCCTGACTCTAGAGTCCCCAATGACAATTGCTCTTCTGTGCTTTGATCACCCCTGTTGAACAACAGAGACTGCTGTGGTGCCACTGCTCTGGCTACTGCTGTTGATTTCCCCTGATAGGCCATTCCCCCCAACAGTATCCAAAACGGTATACCTGTTAGAGAGGGGGACAGCCACAGGGGATTTCTGCACTGACTGCCTGCCCCTTCTAGAGGTCACCCATCCATCTGTCTGTACCTTGGGTGTGACCACGTCGGTAAAACTCCTGTCAATGACGCTTTCCGCCACTTGAATGCTCCTAAGTGGATCCAACTGCTGCTCCAACCGATCCATGCGGTCTGTGAGGAGCTGCAATTGGGTACACTTCCTGCAGATGTAGTTGTCTGGGACACTTGAAGCGTCACAGATTTCCCCACATTCCACAGGTGAAGCACTTCACCCCAGCAACTGCCAATTCTAGAACTATTTAATAAATTAATTTAAATCTAGTAACTGCTTATTGACTCCTTATTGACTATATGTTCCCTAGGGCTAGATTTCTACTATAAATGTTAAATTCTAAGAACAGTAATCCCCTGATTCTGGTCTAGATACCCTCTACTTATTAATTAAGTGATTAATTTATTTGGTTTAATTAGTTTAACAATGTTTTAGTTTCAAATTCAGTGTAGATTCTCTACCAGCCAATCAGGTGCCAGATTTACCGTGACGCCACTTTTAATTTTTTTTTTTAAATCCCCGAGGTCCGCGAATCCCCAAGATAAGGTTTTTATACTCACTTCTCTGGAACTTCACCCTCCGACTCTGCTCCCTGGAACTAGGCCGTGAATCCCCGAGGTCAGGTTTTTATATTCACCTCTCTGGAACTCTGCCCTCCGACTCTGCTCCCTGGAACTAGGCTACGAATCCCCGAGGTAAGGTTTATATACTCACCTTCAAATTTTGTCACCATACAAAGTTAGCCTGGTAGCCAAAAACATAAAACTGGCAACAAGGATAAACCAGATCAATTGACGGAAATCAAGAAACAACTTAAAATTTTCCCACATTAAACTCCATTTGCTAGATCTTTGCCCACTCATTCACTCATCCATCTGCAACCTCCTCATGTCGTCTTCACAACATACCTTCTTACCTTTCTTTGTGTCATCTGCAAATTTAGCTACCATGTCTTCACTCCCCTCATTTAAGTCACTGACGTAAATCGTAAAAAGTTGAGGCCCCAGCATAGACCCCTGTGTGACTTCACTCGTCACATCCTGCCGATCCGAAAAAGATTCATTTTCGCATACTCTCTGCTTTTTCCCAGCTAGCCAATCTTCTATCCATGCTAATATGTTACACCCTACAACATGCGCTTTTATTTTCCATAATAACCTTTGATGTGGCACCTTATCAAAAGCCTTCTGGAAATCCAAGTACAGTATGTCTACAGGCTCCCCTTTATCCACTACGCATGTTACTCCTTCAGAAAACTTCAATAAATTGGTTAAACATGATTTTCCTTTCACAAGAACATCCTGACTCTTTCCGATTGCCTTTAGCTCTTCCAAGTGCCCAGCTATAACTTCCTTAATGATCAACTCTAACAACTTCCCCATGACAGACGTCAAGCTAACTGGCTCAGAGTTTCCTGTTTTCTGCCTCCTGTGCTTCTTGAATAGAGAGGTTATATTTGCTACTTTCTAGAGCTGGAGGTGATTGAAGAAGCACACAAGGTGTTAGTGCTCTGTTCTTAGCTCCAGTAAACCACCAGTATTTGTTCAGTTAACAGGTATCTCTACCTATATTGTCTCAAGCGCCAATGAATGTGTTAATATCAAGGGCGCAGCTAGCATTCACCATACAAAGTGAACCTGGTAGCCAAAAACATAAAACTGGCAACGAGAATAAACCAGATCAATTGACGGAAATCAAGAAAGCCGCTGTAAGCCAGCTACATCACCAATACCTTGAAAGCTCTTTGAAAGCACAGTCTCTTTAGTCATCGAGAATGCCGTGATTTGGGCATCTTGAACCATTCAAACCCGTTTCCGATGACTGGCCTCATTACAACAAATGCCTAGCGTTCTCCTTTACCGCTAATGACATCGCGGGGGAGGACAAGAAGAGGGTGATTCTTTTGTTCATATGCAGAAGCAAAACATGTAGGGGGTGGTGGTGTGTGTCAGCTTCACCTCTGACTTCTGAGCGGACTGAACCCCTCCCACTCCCTGGGTTCTAGACCTTGGACTTGTTTGGGGGTTGTGACAAAGTGCAGCAGACAACTGGTTTTGGTGCAAGAAAAACTGGGTTTATTGAAGTCACAAATGAATTTATAACATTAGGATTACACTGAGATTATACAGACCTACAAAGTACACTTAGTTAAGAATGGGGAACATACCGCATAATGAGGGAAAATCACGCTACTAATCCCCTTACCCTTGTCCCACCCCCAAAACCTAACTAAATTGAACTAGGAGAGGTCAGAGATCATGCTCACCAACCAGGGTTCCTTGACAGTTCAAAATCCAGCCAAGCCGGTTGCAGTTTTGGGGTACGCTCTTTGTGTTTTCTGGGGCCTGCCGTCCCCACGTGGTCCTGGTCTGTGGAATCTGCGAAGGTTATTCAGTTGGGTGGAGGGTGCGGTTGTGGGTGGTTGATCTTCGTGGAGGGCTGTGGTTGTGGCCTTGTTGCCTTCGGTCGAGCCTGCCACTCTGTGCCCCTCGCCGTGATGTTGCCTGCAGGCTTGCAAACCTCCAAATCTCCTCCCTCCGCTTGGCTCAGCTCCCTGCTTAAAACTCTGCTTCAACCGCTCCAAAAACTGCTCACCCTCCTGTATCAGCTTTCAAAACTGCTCACCCTTCTGTCTCAGCTTCACCTTCGTAACTGGTGGCCCAGTTATACTGTTTTTTTCGAATTTCTTATCTGAAACTAAATCAAGGTTAGTTCTCTATCTGATTTGGGCTTCTTCAGGTGATTGTTGTCTCATTGTTTTTAATGGGCTCGCATGATGTTTATCATTGTCTTCCTGCCCCCGTAACTACTCTTGAACTGAAAGCCATTGTATATGTGGAGTATTGATAGGTTGGCATAATTGCATTGATTGCGCCTTTCCTGCCTTAGTAGTTAGTAACGATTATTTATGCAAGATTTTGAAGGGCTTTAGTTTCATGTAAGATGAAGTCTTTCTCTGGGTTGATTGTTTTAAAGGGAAGAATGCGTATTCTGTCTCCTCTCGTCCTAGCCTCCTGTCTGCAGGGTTCTACACTTAACCCAGCATTTGGGTCCTCTGCCATAAAAGTCCAAAAGTCATATCCTTGTTGATGATATGAAAAATGTGGGAATTTTGAGAACCCGTCAAATGTATGGGCTGACCCACAGCCTGACGTAACCTAACACCCCTGATACGAAGACTTCCGATGAGTTAGTAAACATTGTAAAAAACCACCTGAAGTCAAAGCCCTCCATCACTATGCAGCATTTTAAATTCAATTCGAGGAATAGGCTTCTGGGAGAGACAATTGCTGGCTATGTAGCTGCTTTAAAGGAATTGATGGAATATTGTGAGTTCAGAACTTCAATTAATGACATGTTGAGAGACCGATTGACATGTGGAACCGCAGATGATGCCATTCAAAAGTAATTGCTATCTGAAACTAATCTAGTCTTCTATAAGGCATTAGAATTGGCAACAGCCTTGGAGAGTCCTGTTAGAGACTCTGAGGCAAGAAAAGATGCGCAAAGTGGCGCCGTCCATCTTGTAGGGTGGGACGGGCCGGTAACAAAAGGCGCAAAAACGTTGGACTCTGCAGAAAGGTGGGGAACACCCACAATGTACAGGCCATTGAAGAACAACAGTACTACTGTAAAAACCCACAACATTAATGAAAGAAATGCATCCAGGCAGCCTGCAGGCGATCGACAGTTCAGAAATATCAAGTTTTTTTTTGTGCCACCGCAATGGTCACATAATGCAGCACTGTCAAGATAGGCTGAGACAGCATTTTAAAAATAAAGGTAGGAATCGCAAAATCTGTCTTGCTGCAGAACCAGAGGAAGCAAAATCTGACATCTTTTCATTATACAACCTGAAAGTGGGTAAGACTAAGCCAATCCAGGTAGTCATTCGAGTCAATGAACAACCCATCAAGATGGAGGCTAATACTGCGGAATCAATGTCTGTCATAGTAGAACATACGTTCAGACACTTGAATAAAGGAGTCCATCCTTTAAGTTTGAAAGAATCGGACACTAAATTAAAAATATATACGGGTGAAGAAATAAGAGTGAAAGGGATATGTCAAGTCCTGGTGCAGTATGTTGATCAGTCTGCAAATTTACCCCTTATAGTAGTAGCTGGGGTGGGCCCCAGTTTAATTGGTCGCAACTAGCTCAGAAAGATTAAATTGCAATGGGCCGAGATTTATCAAATCAGAATGAGAAAATTACAGGAATTTTTACAAAAGTACGCTTCCATTATCAATGATGAGCTAGGAAGGATTCGTGGGCTACAAGCCAAAATCCACATAGACACTAGCACAACGCCCAGATTTATCAGAACCAGACCAGTCCCTTATGCTCTATGGGACAAGGTTGAGACTGAGATAAACAGGCTAGAAAAGTCGGGTATCTGACAACCGGTACAATTTTCTGAGTGGGCGGCACCCATAGTACCCGTACTGAAGCCAGACCAAAGTGTTCGCTTATGCGGTGACTATGAGTTAACTGTGAACAGAGTGACCAAACTTGATAGACACTGATACCAAAGATGACGAATTATATTTGAAATTGGCAGGGGGCATCACATATTCAAAACTCGACATGAACCACCCATACCAGCAGGTTGAATTGGATGAAGACTCTAGGGAATTTGTGACCATCAATACACATCGAGGATTGTATCAATGGACTCGGCTACCTTTTGGGGTCTCATCATCGTGTGCTATTTTCCAGCGTATCATGGAAAATCGGCTTCAAGGACTGCCTCATATCGTTGTTTATCTGGATGATATCTTAGTCACTGGACGAACTGACGTAGTACACTTAGCTAATTTGGAGGAAGTGCTGAAACACTTCTCAAAAGCTTGGGTGCACTTGAAGCAAGAAAAAATGTATTTTCCAAGCCGAAGAGGTAGCTTCCTTGGGCCATAAGGTTGACGTGCTGGGCCTGCATCCTGTGGAAGAAAAGGTCAAAGCTATTCATGAGGTACCTGCACCAAGAAACACTACATAACTAAAGGACTTCTAAAGCATGATAAATTACTATGGGCGATTTCTCCCAAATCTATCAACTGTACTGGCTCCGTTATACACATTGCTTAAGAAAAACCATAAATGGATTTGGCAAGCTGTGCACCAGGATGTGTTTCTGAAGATAAAGCAATTGTTAAGATCATCAGGCCTACTGGTCCACTTTGATCCAAAGAAAGAATTGATTTTAACTTGTGACACATCCCCTTATGGAGTAGAGGCTGTACTTTCACACCAGAAGGCAGATGGCTCCAAATGACTCTTTGGTTATACATCTCACACGCTCAGTGCTGCATAGTGATGATATTCTCAAATTGAGAAGGAGGGCTTATCTGTTGTGTTTGGTGTTCAGAAATTCCATCAATGCATCCAGGGTCGCCATTTTCACATTATATCTGACAAGAAGTCTCTGCTGGGATTATTTGGAGTGGATAAGGTGATATCCCCCATCGTATCTGCTCGTGTCCAGAGGTGGGCACTGATATTGGTTGCATACAAATACATTTTTATTCACCGATTGGGAAGCCAGATCACACATGCTGACGCGCTGAGCCGCCTCCCCCTGCCAGGTAACGATGTGAAGGTTCCAATTCGCCAGGAACTTGTCTTAGTACCAGATTTTTTAGATTCCTCCCCTGTCCAGGCTAAACAAATCCGTGAGTGGACAAGCCGAGATCCACTTTTATCTCACGCCCTGGAGCAGGTCTTGAATGGATGGTCAGGCGAGCCAAAGTCTGATGACATGAAGCCCTATGTCAATTGCAGATATGAGCTTACTTGCTAGGCCGGCATATTGCTCTGGGGAGCAAGGGTTATCATGCCCCCGAAGGGCGAAGGCCATTACTGGCCGAATTACATAGCACTCACCCTGACATTAGTAGGATGAAGATGCTCATGCGCAGCTACTTGTGGTGGCCAGGGATGGACGTGGACATCGAAACCCTGGTCAAAAGTTGTCTTCAATGCCAGCAGGTACAAAAGCTACCCCTCTTAGCTCCATTGTACCCTGGGAATGGCCAAGGCAGCCATGGGTGTGCCTCCACGTCAACTACGTGGGGCCCTTCTTGGCCCTTCCTTTTACTAATGGACGCCCACTCCAAATGGATGGATGTCTACAAAGTCCGTTCACCCATGTCTGCTGCCTTCATAGGCTATTTGTGACAGAGTTTTGCAGTGCATGGATTACCATAGGTGCTCATGTCAGACAATGGGACTGCATTTACAAGCGGTGAGTTCTACAGGTTTACAACCCACAACAGAATAACTCATATCGAAACCTCGTCTTACCACTCTGCCTCTAATGGTTTGGCTAAGTGGGTGGTCCAAACTTTTAAGTCTGGGATGAAAAAGCTGGATGGGGATTCCATCAGCACCTGTTTGTGCGGTTCCTGTTCGCATACCGGACAACACCACACACGACCACCGATATTGCCCCTGCTGAATTACTAATGAAGAGATGTCTCCACACCCGTCTAACTCTTATCAGGCTGAATTTACGGGGGTGGGTGGAGAGAAGCCAAGAGGTCCAGAAGACCAGACATGATGGCCATAATCGTGAAAGAAATTTCACGGTGGGAGACACAGTCCTCGCAAAGAACTTTGGAGATGGGCCCGATTGGCTTTTAGGTGAAGTGAGTACAGTGACAGGACCTCTCTCCTATAATGTATCGGTATGTGGCTGAACAAGTAAATGACATGTGGGCCACCGCCGGAGAAGAGAGACAGTCCCACAAGAAGGAATGCCATCATCTTCCGCGTTTGAGTCTGCACTGCACGTGGAAGAAATTTCACATGATTTGCAGGTACTGGTGGGGCCTGTTGGACCCGAAAGGGTCGAAGACACAAACTTGCCCTCTTCCACCGACGTGCCTGGTGGACAGTTAACCCCTGAGAAGGGGGTCTCGGAAGACCCAGCCAAGGTCATTGAGCTACGATGCACGGGCATGTCCAAGGAAGCCTCCTGAGAGACTTGACTTGTAAATAGTTATTCGTGCAAATAATCGGGATGTTGTGAAGCTTGTCAATTGTACTTTCAAGTAAAGGGCGAGGAGTGTGGTAAAATGGAGTGCCAAGTTAATTCACCATGTGACTGTATTGTCCAATCGCTACACAGTGTAGGCTACTTCGGTAACTGTAAGTCTAGAGCTGGAGGTAATTGATGAAGCACACATGGTGTTAGTGCTCTGTTCTTAGTTCCAATAAACTACCAGTGTTTGTTCAGTTATTAGTCTTTCTGCCTATATTGTTTCAAGCACTATCAAATGTGTTAATAGCATTCACCAGACAAAGCAAACCTGATAACCAAAAACATAAAAGGAAGGTAGAGTGGAATCAGAGTAATCAAAAATTGAACCACGATATACATAGCAAAGCTTGCACATTCAGTGTAGGTGACACGGTATTCATGCAGAATTTCAGAAGTGAATCTTGTTGGGTTCCTGGAACTGTTGTCTCAGAGACCGGTCCATCATCTTCCCAAGTACAAGTGGAAGATCGTTCATAAGCACGTAGATCATATTCATGCTAGAAAGACATTCCATCAACCAACTATTCCACTTGTGATTAACATCGAACCATCAATTCCTGAGGTGACAGATTGACCTTGAATAAGCATGCCTGATGTCTCTGTGGAGTTCCCAAACCCAGAATTTCCACTTTCTAATGGTGTGTCTCATGCTGTGATTCCAGATCCTGTCGATCCTGTTGAGGAACCTTAAGTGGTAGAACTACGCCGCTCTTGCCGTATAAGAAGAGCACCTCAGAGATTTCATCTTTGATCACCTGAAGTTGTGTATATATATATTGTTGAATATTCAAATGATACCCTGTAAATAGAAATCGTAAAAAAACTAAAAGGGAAGTAAATGTAGTAACTGAAGGTATAGCTTCTCCTGCTGTCTATCAGCGGTCATGTGATATTCTGGGGTGGGGTCTGACAAATGAGCCCTAAGTGTGGGCAGTCCAGGAGGTGGGTCTTCCTGACCAGAGTCCTGATTGAGCATGTAGAACCTGAAAAGCTCTTCATGATAAAGTTTATCAGTTTCTTGTAGAAACATGTCCACTCTGTCAAGTCATTACAGATCTTAACCTTATTTTTCTTGAATTTTGGGTGGCAACTGCTCATTATTCTGCTATTTACATCACCATCACTTGTTTCTTTACTTGTTCCATTACCACTCCCTTTGGCTATTCCCACTAACTCTTTTGTCAGTTAATCCCTCCTGTTTTCTGCCCAATCACAGACATTCCCTTTCACCTTTTTTCCACCCTCCCCTATTTCAGCTGTTTAAAAGCTATTACATTTCTAACTTTTACCAGTCCTCTTGAAAGGTCAGAACCTGAAGTGTTAACTATTTCACTCTCCACAGATGCTGCCAGATCAGCCGAGTATTTCCATAATTTTCTGTTTTTAGTTCAGGTTTCCAGCATCTGCAGTATTTTATTTTTGGATCACTGTTTTAATAGATGCCTTGAGCTGGATTTAATTATAGGCTCCCGATCATGGTCTGAGAACCCAGAAGTGGTTATAATGGAACACTGGAATAGATTTTCGAGGAGGTGTCCAGTTAAGAGGCCGCCTCCAGGAGCCCAGCCCAACTTGGGACAGCAGCCAGAGGAGCCAATAAAGGTGGAAAAGGCTCCTGGCAGCCTGCGGCCCCACCGGGATAGATGAATGCTGTCATTTCAAGTGGTGTCCACAAAGGTACTTCAAGTTAGAGGTGCCTCCAAAGACTTGTAAATGGTACAAAATATACGCTAGCTACAGCTGCCGAGTCATCATTGCAGATGGGGAACTTCTTCACATGATGTCCTGTGGCCACAACTCTGGCCCTCACAGGCCAGCAATCCATGCTGTGCTGCTTTTCAGGATGCACCTTGGGTGCTGGTCTGCAGTCAGGAGGACACCACCATCTACAGGCTTTAGCCACATGGGAGGGGGGGCGGTTAGAGCCTATCGGCTATATGGAAAGTCCAAACAATGCATACAGAGTGCCCTCAGTTTGCATGTTAGTTAACCTAATTATCTACCTGTTGCTGGTGGGCAGGTAACAATCACCTTCCCAACAAGCCACCTCCCTGGCAATCGAGAGGTGGAGGCAGGAATATGCCAGCAAACCAACATGCCAGCCATTAGCAAGAAATTGTCAACACACCAAACTCTAAACTCACTCCACCTCGGGATGAAAATTCAGCCCTTGTCTACCAGAGAACAGGAATTACTTCACATGAACAAAAACAAATTTTCATTCAATTTAAATGTCCCACCCATTTTTCCTCACTAAATTTTGTTTCAAAGAAAGGAAAAACCACAAGTGCCATAAAGCTGAAAGTTGAAAATGCTATAAGTAATGATCCGGTGAATCGGCATTTGAAATGAGTGAAGACAGGTGCGCATTTTAGCTTTTGACTCTTTGTCAGATGAGAAACCAAAACATAATGAAACTTCTAAACGTGACTGAATAAAACAAAAAGGAACGGAGGTAACCACAAGTAGGAATCTTAAATTAGGAATTCAGGCACATAACATACACGGGAAATACAGAGTAAATATCCAGCAGGTGTTTTGAAAAGCTGGAAAGAGGAGAAAAGTGGCTGCTTTTGTATTATTGCAGGAGGTTACAGAAACCAGCAGCCCTGGGTAGAAGTTTAGCTTGCAATGGCTCGATTCATTGAGACTAGCAGAAAGGAAGTGTTATTTTTCCAATCAGTTCTTCCAGCAGTTAGACTGGATGGGTCTGGTGAGTATGGTTTGGAGCTGTCACTGACCCACATGCGCAACACACGAACATACAAATTATGAATTAGGAGCAGGAGTAGGCCATTCGGCCCTTCAAACCTGCTTCACCATTCAATAAGACCATGGCTGATCTATTTGTAACCTCCCACCTACCCTGATAACCTTTCATCCCTTTGTTACTCAAGAATCTATCTAGCTCTGCCTTAAAAATTTCTCCTTATATCTGTCTTAAATGAGTGACCCCTTATTTTTAAACCATGACCCCTAGTTCTAGATTCTCCCACAAGAGGAAACATCCTCTCCACATCCACTCTTTCAAGACTCCTCCCGATCTTAAAAGTTTTGGTCAAGTCACCTCTTACTCTTCTAAACTCCAGTGGATACAAGCCTAACCTGTCCAACCTTTCCTCATAAGACTACCCACCCATTCCTGATATTAGCCTCTGAACTGAGAATTAGTTCTCTGAACTGAATGTAAAATTCAATCATATTATGATCGCTGCTACCTAGGGGTGCCTTCACTATGAGATTATCAATTAACCCCATCTCATTGCACAATACAGGGTTTAGTATAGTCCAGGACGTGCTGTTCCAAGAAACTATCCCAAAAACATTCTATATTCTCCTCATCTTTGCCTTTGCCCATCTGATTTTTCCAGTCTAGCTGTAGATTAAAATCCCCCAAGATTATCACTGTACCTTTCTGACAAGCTCGCATTATCTTTTCCTTTATACTCTGTCCTACCGTGTAGTTACAATTATAGGGCCTGTACACCATTCCCACAAGTGACTTTTTACCTTTATTGTTTCTCATCTCATCCCCAACTGCTTCTACATTCTGGCATCCTGAACTTAGGTCATCCCTCTCTAATGTGATAATACCATCATTAATTAACAGAGCCACCCCTCCACCTTTTCTTAGCTTCCTGTCCTTCTTAAACGTCACATACCCTTTAACATTCAGGTCCCAATTTAGACGACAGTGTACTTGCACCGATGTTCCTTTGGCCATAATATAAATACAGTTCCATGAATGTTTATCTGTTCCTTTTTGCCCTTTATTCAGCTATTTCCAAACCTTTGCTTCCTTTTGATGGCTTTTCACTGTCTTAGTGAGATGACCTTTGTGACTCATCCCAAAAAAGCTGTGTGCGGAGCATTCAAACTATACGGGTCAATAGACTTGTTTTGGTGTAAGTCAGCCATAAATCACCAAGAACTGGTGCAAACCTCACCCAATTCTAATCTGAGAACAAGAATCAGTTCTCCAGATATTTGTCACAGTTCGAGGTGCAGATTTGAATGGAAGTGGAAAATTGGATGAAGGTGAAATCTAAAGTGCGATAATTAGTGTAAATTTTGAAAGCTTTTGGAAAAGCTCCAATGCTACTACAGCCCTGAGGTAACTTTAGCCTAGGCTGAAAAAAGGCTATAAAAAGGAGAACTGGTAACATAGCAATAGTTAAAAATGAAGAAGAAGGAAACCAAATGCCCAGGCATAAGACTGGAGGAAGTGATGGAGCTGCCCAGGACCTGATTGTCAAAATTATTGGCAATTACATTGTTAAGGTTTAATAGCAATTATATTGTTAAACAGGTAATGAGTATTTGTATACCTTTAAATGGTGTCAGTGAGGTGTCAGCTGTGGCTCAGTCCATAGCACCCTCGCCTTTGAATCAGAAGGTTGTGGGTTCATGTCCCACTCCCAGAAACCAAGAACTGTGATTGTACTCGAACGAGTTGCAATCTGTAACTGTTGATAACTCGAAAGAGTTTAAATGGTGTCAGTGAGGTGTCAGCTGTGGCTCAGTTCATAGCACCCTCGCCTTTGAATCAAAGGGTTGTGGGTTCGTGTCCCACTCCCGGAAACCAAGAACTGTGATTGTACTCAAAAGAGTTGCAATCTGTGACTGTTGATAACTCGAAAGAATTTTTTAAAATGGTGTCAGCTGTGGCTCAGTTCATAGCACCCTCGCCTTTGAATCAGAAGGTTGTGGGTTCGTGTCCCACTCCTGGAAACCAAGAACTGTGATTGTACTCAAGAGAGTTGCAATCTGTGACTGTTGATAACTCGAAAGAATTTTTTAAATGGTGTCAGTGAGGTGTCAGCTGTGGCTCAGTCCATAGCACCCTCACCTTTGAATCAGAAGGTTGTGGGTTCATGTCCCACTCCTGGAAACCAAGAACTGTGATTGTACTCAAGAGAGTTGCAATCTGTGACTGTTGATAACTCGAAAGAATTTTGGAGGTGTCAGCTGTGGCTCAGTTCATAGCACCCTCGCCTTTGAATCAGAGGGTTGTGGGTTCATGTCCCACTCCCGGAAACCAAGAACTGTGATTGTACTCGAACGAGTTGCAATCTGTGACTGTTGATAGCTCGAAAGAGTTTAAATGGTGTCAGTGAGGTGTCAGCTGTGGCTCAGTTCATAGCACCCTCGCCTTTGAATCAGAGGGTTGTGGGTTTGTGTTCCACTCCCAGAAACCAAGAACTGTGATTGTACTTGAAAGAGTTGCAATCTGCGACTGTTGATAACTCGAAAGAATTTTTTAAAATGGTGTCAGCTGTGGCTCAGTTCATAGCACCCTCGCCTTTGAATCAGAGGGTTGTGGGTTCATGTCCTGCTCCCGGAAACCAAGAACTGTGATTGTACTCAAAAGAGTTGCAACCTGCCTGGCCTGTACAGGTTTCATTTGAGGTGTCAGCTGTGGCTCAGTCCATAGCACCCTCGCCTTTGAATCAGAAGGTTGTGGGTTCATGTCCCACTCCCGGAAAACAAGAACTGTGATTGTACTCAAAAGAGTTGCAATCTGTGACTGTTGATAACTCGAAAGAATTTTTAAATAGTGTCAGCTGTGGCTCAGTTCATAGCACCCTCGCCTTTGAATCAGAAGGTTGTGGGTTCATGTCCCACTCCTGGAAACCAAGAACTGTGATTGTACTCAAAAGAGTTGCAATCTGTGACTGTTGATAACTCGAAAGAATTTTAAATGGGGATGGCTGGGACACTGGTGGAGGAAGAGTGTTGACTCCACTATGTCAATAAACTCTCTCTGCAAGGAAATATTTTCTGTCTCAGTTTTGGCTTCACCAACTGGCTTGGATCCACTGATAGCTGCTGAAATGAAGGTGGTGCTGCATGAGGTGGTTGCAAAGAAGAAGCCTTTGTTTGCTATTCTGTGATGCCAACTCCACTGGGCAGCTCTGCAGTCTATCTGCAAAGAGGTGAAGGAAGGCTTCATGCCACAGTCAGCTGATATTCTCATTGACAGTGTCAGCTGTAGGATGCATTCTAGCTGCAGACCTCTTTCTAGCAGTTAGCCTCAATTCTGAATCTGACTCTCTGTAGTTTAAACAGTACCTACAAATATGGTTGGTAGGTGTGACTAATGAGGCTGGCTGGTCATCTTGGTAGTTCTTCTTTGGTGTAGTACCAATCAAAGTGTGACTCACTGTGACTTGTGGCATCTCCAAAGAACCATCCAGAGTATTATTTAATCAAACATTCGTAAATGCCCCCATATGGTGTAATTTGATCAGGATGGTAACCGTCAATGGCTCCCACATTTTCATCTGAAAAGATGAGATGCAGAATTCCTGGGATGCCATTTATGACACTATTGGAGCTATAAGGAAGAAAAGGCAGCAACAAAATTACCACAAATACTTGTGCCAGTTTAAGTGGAAGCCAAATAAAGTCATGAGTTTTTCTGTATGTGTAATGAAAATCAGTGCAGAAGTGGCTTTAAGGTGGTGGAATGTATCTTCTTACTTGGATCCTTAAACTTAGCTAAGTTTGTAACTCAGCAGCCATTGAATGGCCAGAAAATTAAGCACAAAATCTTTAGACATTGCTGCTGCTTCATTGAAATATTATGGCCATCGACCCCCAAGCCCACCAGAAAGTCAAATAGTACATGAAGTAGGTATTCATTAGGACTGATCCTAGCCTATTTTTTTGCTCTGCTATGCCCTATCTCCATCCATTTCCAATGGCAAATTATTAGTGACTCAAATGGACCCCAGTATCTTCACTCTATTCAGTCTCATTAAAAGATTTGCTTAAGTTCCAATTTTCAGTTCTGAATGAAGGGTATACACTTACAATGGTCATCTATCTTTCCTGTGTATGGGTAAGGTTGAGCCTGCAGTCTTACTGCTAGCATTTTCTGCTTAACTGAAGTGTTCTTTTCTACTGTGATCTCAGGTATGCTCTCTTAACCCAGAACAGATTCTGCTTGTTCCTTGGCTGAACGTATCAGGATATTTACATGTAAAAAAAAAATCCAGCCTGAATTTTCACAGCGCAATTACGGGTAGGCTGTTAAAGTGATGGCAAAATGCAAAGCTTTTTGTCAATTTCTTTGAGAACATTTTTCTTACTAAGTGGGTACTGTTTTCTTGTTTATGTAAACATTGTCACATTATTTTATCCTTTAATTGGCATGCTTTCCAAGAGTTGTAGTTGTATGGGCTAGTTATAGGAGTTAGAAAATCCACTGCGTTTCATAGTTCTGATTCTGTGTTGTAGGATATTGAACTCACTTACTGGAAACGCTTTACTGTGTGACCACCAGTGGAAGAAGCCATATTATCAAGAGCTTTTTGTGGGAGTTCATAGCGAAGATCTCAGATCAAGTAACTGAGTAGCAGATGATTAGCAGCTTACATTTACCAACAGAATGCCCATAAGGCAAAGATGATCGGCACCTCTCATGGTCATCTGTTCTCAGTTTATGGTGCATTTACCCCTCAAAAATTTTGGAAGAATTTGCAAGTGGAGCTCATATGTCCAATTATAGTTTTTCTGGACAAAAAAGCCAGATGCCGAGTTATAACATAAAATAAACATAGCATAACATAAAAACATGAAGGCTTGCATCCAATCTGTTTTCATCTCCAGCTGTTACTTTACCCAGGTTTGAATCCTGCCATGGCAGATGGTGGAATTTAAATTCAATAAAAAATCTGGAATTAAAAAAAGTAAATTAGAAAGTCTAATGATGACCATGAAACCATTGTCGATTGTTGTAAAAACCCATCTGGTTCACTAATGTCCTTTAGGGAAGGATATCTGCCGTCCTTACCTGGTCTGGCCCACATGTGACTCCAGACACACAGCAATGTGGTTGACTATTAAATGCCCTCTGAACAAGGGCAATTAGGGATGGGCAATAAATGCTGGCCAAGCCAACGATGCCCACATCCCATGAATTAATAATAAAAAAAAAAGAAATACAGCAGAAAGCTGGGGGTGAATTTTACAGAGGGATGCATTAAGCACCTCCTCCCCATCCTAAAAATTGGTTGGTACCTCACCGATGTGAAATCTGCCTGCCCCGCAGCAGCATTAGGCTAAGGGTGGCCTTATTTAATTCTGCCCCTCAAGGACTGGAAATCCCACCCTAGAGAGCAGCTGGTCAATCTGATTTACTGGCAGTTCTGTAGTCCCAGCAAAGAAAGAACAAAGAAAAGTACAGCACACGAACAGGCCCTTTGGCCCTCCAAGCCTGCGCCGATCATTTGCCTGTCAAACTAAAACATTTTGAACTTCCGGGGTCCATATCCCTCTATTCCCATCCTATTCATGTATTTGTCAAGCTGCCTCTTAAACACCACTATTGTACCTGCTTCCACCACCTCCTCTGGCAGCGAATTCCAGACACTCACTACCCTCTGCGTAAAAAAACCTGCCCCGCACATCTCCTCTAAAGTTTTCTCCTCTCACCTTAAATCTATGTCCCCTAGTAATTGACTCTTCCACCCTGGGAAAAAGCTTCTGACTATCTACTCTGTCCATGCCACTCAAGTCGCTCCTCAATCTCCGTCACTCTAGTGAGAACAATCTGAGGTTCTCCAACCTCTCCTCATAGTTAATAACCTCCAGACCAGGCACCATCCTGGTAAACCTCCTCTGCACCCTCTCCAATGTCTCCAATGTGGCGACCAGAATTGCACGCAATATTACAAGTGTGGCCTAACCAAGGTTCTATTACAGCTGCAGCATGACTTCCCAGCTTTTATAATCAATACCCCTGCCAATGAAGGCAAGCATGCCATATGCCTTCCTGACTACCTTATCCACCTGCATTGCCACTTTCAGTGACCTGTGGACCTGTACACCCAGATCCCTCTGCCCGTCGATGCATTTAAGGATTCTGCCATTTACTGTATAATTCCTACCTGTATTCGACCTTCCAAAATGCATTACCTCACATTTGTCTGGATTAAACTCCATCTGCCATTTCTCCGCCCAAGTCTGCAACTGATCTAAAACCCGTTGTATCCTTTGACAATCCTCTTCACTATCTGCAACTCCTCCAACCTTAGTGTCGTCTGCAAACTTACAAATTAGCCCAGTTACATTTTCCTCCAAATCATTTACGTATACTACAAACAGCAAAGGTCCCAACACTGATCCCTGCGGAATACCACTAGTCACAGCTCTCCAGTCAGAAAAGCACCCTTCCACCGCTACCCTCTGTCTTCTATGACCAAGCCAATTCTGTATCTATCTTGCCAGCTCACCTCTGATCCTATGCGACTTTACCTTCTGTAGCAGTCTGCCATGAGGGACCTTGTCAAAGGCCTTACTGAAATCCAACATCCACTGCCCTTCCATCATCGATCATCTTTGTCACTTCCTCGAAAAACTCGATCAAGTTAGTGAGACATGACCTCCCCTTCACAAAACCATGCTGCCTCTCACTAATACGCCCATTTGCTTCCAAATGGTAGTAAATCCTGTCATGAAGAATCTTCTCCAATAATTTCCCTACCACTGATGTAAGTCTCACAGGCCTGTAATTTCCTGGATGATCCCTGCTACCCTTCTTAAACAATGGAACATTAGCCATTCTCTAGTCCTCTGGGACATCACCCGTAGCCAGTGAGGATACAAAGATTTCTGTCAAGGCCCCAGAAATCTCCTCCCTTGCTTCCCTCAGTACTCTGGGGTAGATCCCATCTGGCACTGGGTACTTATCCACCTTAATATTCTTCAAGACGCCTAACACCTCCTCTTTTTTGACCTCAACGTGATCCAGGCTATCTACACACTCTTCCCTAGGCAAGTCGACTGCTAAGTCCTTCTCTTTGGTGAATACTGATGAGAAGTACTCATTTAGTATCTCTCCCATTTCTTCTGGCTCCACACACAGATTCCCACCTCTGTCCCTGAGTGGGCCCACCCTTTCTCTGGCTACCCTCTTGCTTTTCACATATGTATAAAAGGCCTTGGGATTTTCCTTAATCCTGATTGCCAATGACTTTTCATTGCCGAAGGAGAGTAGTGACCACTGTTGGGATTACAACCAGTCCCAAAGAGGAAATGAAGCTGGATACTGGACTTAAGGTAAGTCTGGGAATTTTGGGTGGGCATGGCAGTGGGATCCCAGTGAAGTGGGATAGGGGGATGTATTAGAGAGGCCGGGGAAGGAATAAAAGGGGGTACCATCTTGGAAGGATGCGTCCAATGGGCATGTGGCCCCACTCAGAGGAGGTACCCCCTTCCTGCCCATCAGCAGCCCATGCTGCCAAAGCTGCCAGGCCGCTTGCCTTCCTTCCATCTCCCCCACCCCCACCCCCACAGGCCTGAAAATTATGATGGAGGCGGAATGAGGGCTTAGGTCGCAGTTAATTGTCTACTTAACAACCGGAATAAGCCTAAGGGCAGGTGGGTTGCCTGGCACCTTACCAACCGCCCCCCCCTCCCCTCCATAACATGGCAGACACTTTGGGGATAGGCAGAAAGATGGTGGACAGGCCATCCACTTTATTTTAAATGCACCTCCACCCTCAAATACGCCAGTGGGTGGACGGGTTGTAAACTTCTACCTTTGGTTTGCCATAAATGTGGTTTCATACCAAACATGACAGAAGAGCTGAATTCCAAAGGTGAGATGAGAGTGACTGCCCTTGACATCATGGCAACATTTGAGCAAGTGTGGCATCATAGAACCTTAACAAAATTGAAGTCAATGGGAATCATGCGGAAAGCTCACCACTGTTTGGAGGCATACCTAGTACAAGGAAAGATGGCTGTGAGTGTTGGAGATCAATCATCTCAGTCCCCAGACATTGCTGCAGGAGTTCCTCAGGGTAGTGTCTTAGGCCCAACCATCTTCAGCTGCATCATCAATGACCTTCCCTCCATCATAAGAATAGAAGTGGGAATGCCACTGATTCCACGATTTTCAGTATCAATCACAACTTCTCAGATACTGAAACAGTCCATGCCCATATGCAATAACATCTCGACAATATTCAGCCTTCAGCTGATAAGTGGCAAGTGACAAAAACAAAAATTGCTGGAAAAACTCAGCAGGTCTGACAGCATCTGTGGAGAGGAAGACAGAGTTAATGTTTCAAGTCCGTGGGACTCTTCATCAGAAGTAAAGAGAAATAGAAATGTGGTGAAATATAAGCTGTTTAAGTGGGGGGTGGGACAGGTGGTACCGGATAGAGGGCCAGTGACAGGTGGAGGCAAAGGAGAGATTGCCAAAGATGTCATAAACAAAAGGTCAAAGGGGTGTTGGCAGTGGTGATATTAGCTAAAGGATGTGCTAATGGTGACATTAAGGGTCGAAAGCAGGATGAGCAAGTGACAGATGGCCCTAGTGGGGTGGGGGGAAGGGATTGAAATAGGCTAAAAGGTGGAGATAAAACAATGGATGGAAATACATTTTTAAAATAATAATAGAAATAGGTGGAAAAAGAAAAAAATATATATAAAAAAATATATAATAATTTTTAGAAAAAAGGATGGAGGAGAGAGTTCATGATCTGAAGTTGTTGAACTCAATGTAAAGTCCGGAAGGCTGTAAAATGCCTAATCGGAAGATGAGGTGCTGTTCCTCCAGTTTGCGTTGAGCTTCACTGGAACACTGTAGCAGGCCAAGTGGCAAGTAATGCTTGCGCAACACCAGTGCTAGACAATGACCGTCCCCAACAAGAGGGGAATCTAATCATCTTACTTTGACATTCAACAGCATTACTATCACTGAATACCCACTTTCAACATTCTGGAAGGAGCACTATTGATCAGAAGCTAAAATGGACCAGCCATATAAATACTGTGGCTGCAAGAGCAGGTCAGAGGATGGGAATTATGTGGAGGGTAACTCACCTCCTTTCTCCCTAAAGCCTGTCCACCATCTACAAGGCACAAGTCAGGAGTGTGATGGAATACTCTCCACTTGCCTGGATGAGTGCAACTCCAACAACATTCAAAGCTCAACATCATCCAGGACAAAGCAACCTATTTCACTGGCACCCTATCCACGCCTTAAACATTCAATCTATCACCAGTGCATAATGGCCGCTGTGTGTACCTTATACAAGATGCACATTAGAAACTTGCCAAGCCTCCTACAAAAGCAACTTCCAAACTTGCAACTTCTACCACCTAGAAGGACAAGGGCAACAGCTGCATGGGAACACCACCACTTGCAAGTCCCCTTCAAGCCACTTACCATGTTGACTTGGAAATATATCTCCATTCCTTCAAATTTCCCCCTTTCTAAGAGCACTGTGTGTGTACCTACACCACATGGATTGCAGTGATTCAAGAAGCTGGCTCACCACCACTGTTTCAATGGCAGTTAGGGATACATAATAAATGCTGGCCTTGTCAGTGATGCCCACATCCTATGAATGAATAAATAAAACACTGTATATCTAGTGATGTTATGCAGCCAGTTTGGGAGCAGCTGCAAGGAAATGTGGCATGAGCAAAGGCCAATTGATCCATGAGGACTATTGCTTCAATTTCTTCAGTTGTAAACCAACATGGAGAGCAGACGGAGAGGCTCTATTGCAATCCATAATATTCTAAATAAGACAGAATTAACAAGCAAATGAAAAATCTACTTACTCAGTGGTAATGTCGAAGTGGCAGTTAGTTGCACTAGGACGAGAAGGTAATAGTAGTTGGGACAGATTCCCTTTACACCTACTATCTTTTTGCCATTGATTTGCTGAAATTAGGTTAAATGAAAAATGCATTTTTTTATTTCACTCATTTGCTAACTAATCACCTTTTTCGTTTTAATTTCTTCCCAATTATTGAAACACTCTGTCTCCAGCACAGACACGAAGCATTCCACAGGGATTTGTTTGCAACTACTCACTATTCACATAATTCAAAAGCAATTTTTAAGGAGAGTCCTTTTTGTTATAAAATGAGTGGATGATACCAAGCTAATTTACAAAACGTACTCTCAAGTGACCAATATAAAGTAGCTAGACAGCTTCAGAAATACCTGGACCAATTACGCAGATGGGATGATGGATGGCAGGTGGTATTTAATATAGCCATGTACAAGTTATTTTATATTGGAACAATGTGCACCTGATAAAGGAATAGCTACTATACAGGCAGAAATCCAAAATCTTTAGGTACTATTACTGCTTATTCATTGAAAATTTCTAATTAATGTAAAGCTGTAATTAAGATACATGGTGACAGCATTTAAATTTGAAAAAGGTCATGTCACCTTTTCTATATCATGAATAATTTTTCATTTGGAATATTGGCTGAAATTTTGGGCATAACTGCCTCTATCAAAGAGAACTTGGTGAATTCCTCTCCACACATGAATGTGATGGCTTTTTGCAAGGAAGTGGGTTTATACTTGTATTTTGGGACCTTGTCCAAGTTACCAATATCCATGGATTATACGTGATCATTAATGTCGATAGTATATTTGACCACAAAGGACCAGAGAGGTTTTTGCATTTTCTCTTCTTAGGTTCAGGGTTTCCCATCTCTCTAATAGATGAGTCCTCTCTCTTTCTGATCCAGAGTTTTTTCTTTGTCAGCCCAATATCTAGGTAATTCATAGCAAGTGCAGAGACCAAACAGATACACCTTGTTAGCGTATTCTGGCTATTAGTTGTATTATTTCATGGGTAGGATTTTTGGGTCATCAGGTGGGCACAATGGGCGAGCCCAGGAGCAGCCTGGAAATGGGCTACTACCAGCGATCTGGCCAATTAATGACCAGCCAGCATGAAACGCGTGCTGAAAGGCCTTGCGCTGCTCGGGTGGGGGCAGGAGGAGGGCAAGCGCTGAAGTCAGCACAGGTGCAGGGGAGCACTCACAGCTTCCTGAAGGCAGAGAGCTGCCACAGGGAGCTGAAGAATTTTAAAGCCAAAAATAAACTTTATGAAATTCCAGAAAAAAATCTATCCATAAGAATCATTCACCCAAACATACTGATGATAAAAATTATGCTCAAACATTTTTTAAAAAATTAATATCGGAAATCTCATCCCATCCTTAGATGAGGTATCCTCAAAAATCCAAAGGCCTCCTGGCTGATTTGTCCACCTGTCAACCATAAGGTTGGATGGGCAGTGAAAAATCCAGCCCAATTATTACATTAATGGCCGTAATAGACTCTCGCGTGTGCCTTCTGACCAAAATATCGCACAAATGCGCGATGACGTTGGGACACTTGCCTGACGTCATCATGCGCTATTTTATGCCAGATCGGGCTGGGCGCATGCACGCCCGCCAGTGGGATGTAACATTCTGCCCCACGATTTTCTTCAACTTCGTGGATTTGATCGAGTAAAGATTTTACTATATTTAGCGTAAAAAAACTTCTACGCAGATTTATTGAATGGCGAATGGATAAGTGATCAGAAACAAGAGCATGCTGTTGAATTACAATAGATAAATTAACTATCTAATATATGATAAAATAATAAGTTATATCAGCAATGCTAAAGTGCAATGTAAATTTGACCAGACAAAGGGTTTTTGTATATTGTTACAGACAGGGAAAAGAGATAGACTGAAACCTCCCAGTTCCCTTTCCTTCCTTTCGCAATCAGTAATTTTTAATTTTGATAAGACTGATGTGTGTTCCCAATCCCCCGGTGATGTGCATTCAATTTAAAAGTCACCAGCTGTAGACTTTCATGGTTTTAAACAAGGAGTATTATTTATTCACACACTCACCCTGGAAATGTCTGCTACATCAATCATACAACACACGCCCAAGAAAGATACAATTAAAGATAGTAGTGTACTTCTACAAATATTAAAACCAAACAGAATATCATTGAGAGTCCAGTGAAGGAGGGGGCTTTTTTTCCAATCTGGAATTGAAGTTCAGGTAAGTTCAGATGTCTGGAATCAAACCCGAATTAACTGCATGATTATTTTGAAGTAAAGACAATTCAGCAGATTGTATAGGCAGGCCCTGAATGCTGCATTACAGGTCCAGTTTCTTACAGGCAAACTTAGCTGTTGGAAACAAGTTGTAGGAGGCTTTTAAAAGAAGTTAAGCCTCACATGTATTGAAAAGGCAATATGGCACAGTTTTCTTTTTATAGCTGTGATGTTGTTGCTGGTGTTCTGCATGCTGTCTGGTCTCTCTCTCAGTTTTTGGATAAAAGGAGTTCAAAATCAGAGGGCAGTTTCGATCACATGAAAAATGGCAGTTGATACATGATGAAAGGCAAATGATCTTTCATAGTGAAGGAGTTTCAGTCACATGATCAAAAGCCATTGATATACAATAGTGGTCTTTAGCACTTCATTGTGGGTACTGAGTCTCGATAGCCCTCCTTTGTTACATGGCAGACCTGGAGTCACAGGGTCTGGGAGTTTATTGTCCCTGTGTTTTGGAGTAAGCCTTGAAAATAGCAGGTGTGAAATCTGACAATACTGATTAGACATGTCTATCCAAGGGAGACCCCTGCCCATTATAATCCAATTTGGAACTTTCCAGAAAGCTTGCTAGGCTGTTTAAGTTGCAAAAGTCCAGTGACCATTGTTCCTGGTATTCACTCATTAAGGAATAATGTTTTACACTTCATATCAGGCCTTATCTAGTCACATGCTTTCATGAAGAGAGGCGATATGATGGCTCTGGCTCGTTCAGACCAAAATGAGATACTCTTGTCACATTCCTGATGACACAAAAAGGTTGTGTCATCTGTACTCTATACAATAGCATATAGAGTACTACTGTATAGTTAAATATTGGGCAATACAGCTGGACCCTTAAATGTAAAATGCTCAGATCATTTGCGAAAAGAATGAGAACCTCAACATGTGAAAAATCACTGAAGTCAAGGTGCAACTAGAGACATATGCAAATAACTGAAGAATAGATGCTGCTTTGAGTAGAGATTGTCTCCTCCCAACTCATCCAGTTCAAAAAGCAGTTCATCCTACATTCAGTGTTTCTATCAATCTGGGTTGCAACATTATTGTTAGGTGTTGCTGGTTTTTAAAGACTTTAGGGATTGTGGCTGAAATTGAAGGCACAGTTGGCGTGGAGGAACTTGAGAAAAATATCTGATTTATGCCATAGTTCTAGCAACCTGGATTTGGGCAAGATTCTACTGTTTCTCCAGAAGTCAGGTAGTGTAGGAGAAGCAGATTTTTAAGAGTGGAGCTCTCTCCATTCCTCACCTACCACTGGCTATGCAAAAACCCTACAGGGAACTTAACTGAATTATTTAAATGAGATGGCTTTGCCTGATGTCAGTGAAATAAGATAGTATCCAGGACCGGTGTACTGATGGCTGCAGTGGTCCTTGGACCAGTTTCCTCAGTCCTAGCTTGCATAATGGACTATATCAGATTTGATTATATATACATACTCCATTTTCAATGACAAAGGTTGACCAAACATTTATCCTTTATGTATACATTTAGTAATGGAGTATTAATGGGTGTTTTTCTATTATTTATAGAAAAAACAAAAAATATTTACATAAAAATGCAATGTTAAAAAAACAGAATATGGTATGTCTTTTCTTAAGGAATTATTGTATTGTGTAAATGTGAGTGACATTCAGTGATTTTTCACTAAATCTCTTTGAAAATCTAAAACTAATAACATTAAAAATACCACCACAGCTTCTTAAAACATATCACAAACAGCCTGTGTGCCTACCACATGCCTACCTCTTCCTTCACTAAACTAACAAGTCGAAAAATACACTTAAATACCACAAAGATGCATAGCTTTGTTCTATACAGTGACAAAAAGACACACAAACCATTGCCCTCTTTTCTAATGGATTCCGTCATCAGCTGTCACTAGGAGTAAACACAATGAAAATACCAGCTCACACCAAATGACACTCAACAGTTCCAATCTATGTCACTGAAGCACATCAAATAGGAATCCAAACTTATCATGAAGTGCAACAGCTCTCAGGAATAATGGTGATTCTACGCCTACAGATCTCTATTTGCCACATTTATAATTCATGTCTGTTTTACCTCTGTACCTGGTTTAATATAATCCAAAACACATAATAGAAAGCAGTGGTTTATGAAAGTAAACCTTTTCTTGACTTAAGATATTGGCCCAGATTTTACAGTCAGCAACCAAGTGACGGCACTTGCCACTGACTTTGAAGGACGCTGCCCAAAAATATATCAACCTCTGTGGCATGGATTTCAACTTTCCCAATATTAACTTCATTCTAATGCCAGGCAAGGGAGTTTCTGGCATCCAGCATCAGTGATGTGATCAAGCAGGCTAAGCAGCCAATCACAATGAAGGATTCTCAAAGAGCGTTAACCAGGAATTGACATGCAGGTTTTAACATTCACTTTTCATAATTGTACAAAAATCAAAATAAAGATTGGAACATACATGTGGGACAATGCTAGAAGCTGAAACATCTAACTAAACGTTAAAAAGATAGTTCTATTCTTTTAAAAATTCATGGATTTTTTTATCACGGAAGAGAAAAATTTGACATTCTACCAAGATAAAATGAGTTTTTCAGGATCAGAGATTGTTTAACAATAATTATAACTTAGTACACCGTTAAAAACCCAATTACACCTTATTCAACAAGATGTAACAGTCTTAGGAGTTTTACCATGAAAGTTAGAAATTCATATCAAATCACTGATTTCAAATTGATTTTCATCTGTGAGGATTTCAACAGTGCAATGTACAAACAACAGAAGTTGTCAGTTTCACAGAGTAATAACGGTGATAGCTGACAGTTTTGCTGTCATTACAACCACAAAATAAAGTTCTATAATTCACTCATGCCTATGCTAATACAAAATGATTTGGCTACACATCATTCAGTGGTTTACTACCTGGTGAGCTATTGTTTCTTGGGAAACCATAAGGCCCACCCAAAGGACCTTTGGAAGATTTGACATAAGATACATTCTTACCTCAAATTCTCACCTTGCGCCCAAAAGGCAGTAGCTAATCTTTGAATCATTGCTGCCTTCTTAAATTCTCTGTACAAATTAAAGGCATAGAGGGGAAAATGGTGGAAGCATGTAAATAAGTCTGGTAATTATCAAGGCAGTCTGTGTACAGCTTGCTATTGAAAGGTTAGATCTACTTAGCATCCTGAATGATAAACAAAACATGTTAGAAGACTTGCTGCTTAAGGAGAAATTTGTTTGACTTTTTTATAGTTAAAGGGTTGTGCAGAAAAGCACATGAGACAAGAATATGTGATGAAGTACCAGAAGTAGCTGCTGCCAATCATGTTAATGGAATTAGATTGCTGTAGCACTCACTGACTCTCCTTTGCCTAATCAACATTTGATTGTTCCTTTTCAAGTAAAGATTTCCATGGACATCACTTTTCTGTTTGCAGTTTATTCACATCAAACTGTCTAAAAGCTAAGTAATTAGTAAACACTTGTTACTTTCCTCCACATTTTACCAAACTTCAGCTCTGATTGGTTTCAAACTAATGGTGAACAGGAAAATGCTGTCAATAGTGGCAATTTATCCATTCCAAGTCAAAGTGCTCCTCTAGTCTCATGTAACGTGAGAATTTGTCTGCTGGACGGATTATGGGCTGGATTTTAATAGGCAGGAATGCACAGGGTTGAGAGGATAAAATGGTCAAAATTGACAGTGTGCTGGGAAGTTGGTTCCAATCGTTGAGATGTTTTGTTAACATGTTCTCAACCACCGAACCCATACAGAGTTCACCCTTAGCATTTCGGGGCATAGACCAGATCTATGGCAGTAAAGCTTTGCATTTAGCATGTCCTGTGTAAGTGACCAGGTCCCGGATGATATTTTCCAAGAAGAATTTCAGAACCCCGCGTGTTTCCTTGTAAATGAGGCCGGAGATGCATCAAACACCTCCACATCTAGCAGGGTGATGAATGGCAGGTTTAGTGATTCCCTAGATATTATCTCGGCGGACTTTCCGGTGCCGTTTAACACCACCTTTACCGAGACCTTTACCGCCTTTGCATCTACAGGACATCACACCCAGACACAAAGGGCGGAATTTTTCATGCCCGCTTGCATCGGGCGTGATCGGTGCCATGAGCAGACAATAAGCACAACCAGTTTCACGACGGTGTGAAACCAGTTTACGATTGTCCGCTCAGCCCACCGATGGTGGGCCATGTTTCCTGACATCGGGAACCTCATTGTAATACATCAGCATATCATTAACAGGCCAGCCCACCGGAATCATCCCTCTCCTGCTGGATCGTCCGTCTACATCGGCAGAAAAGCACGCCAATGTGTTTCACAACTGCACATCAAAGGCGTGCACTTGGCGGGCTGCAATTTGAGGTGAACTCGGAGATGAGTGCACAGTAACGTTGTGCAGTGCTCGCCAGAGTCGCCTGTTGGACTTCAAGCTTGAGAGGAGTTGGGGGGGTGGGGGGTCAGGGTTAAGGGCAGCCAGCTGTTGAGGCGACTTGTGAGGGGGGATTTAAGCGCAGCCCAGCCGTTGAATATAGTGCACAAGCATTCGGGGTGGGGGTCAGGGTGGGCGGGGGAAGTAGCCACGCATTAGGGAAACCTGTGTAAAGCGACCATTTCTCTGGAACAGAGACAGTTCAGGTGCAGCCACATTGATATGATTGGAGTCAGGCTTCCAGCTTATCTGCCCACTCAAGCAACGAAGAAGCATCAAATGCATCCATGAAATCTTTATTGCCATCTTTATGAGAGCACACAACTTTATGCATTTCGCACAGGACCAGGACAGCCAGGATGCAAGAGCGATTGGATTTGCCCAGATCTTGGGTTTCCCACACATTCAGGGTGCAATTGACTGCATCATGTGGTGCTCAGATCTCTGTCGCAACACATGGTGAACTGCATTAACCACAAGGGATTCTATTTGCTGAATATGCATCTAGTGTGCAACCACCACAAATGCATCCTGCATGTGGGTGCATGGTTTCCAGGGAATGTGCATGACACCTACATCCTCAGTTGGTCACAGATCCCTAGAGTCTTCCAGGATAAACAGAAGCTGCAGGGTTGGCTCCTCAGGGACAAAGGCTACCCACAGAGGCTGTGGCTGATGACACCCGTGCAGCGGCCTCAGATTGCAGCAGAGTGAAGGTATAATGAGGCTCATGCTGCAGCTCACAATGTGGTGGAGCAGACCATCGGGATGCTGAAGATGAGGTTCCGGTGCCTGGACCGGTCTGGTGGAGCCCTGAAATACAGTCCACAGAGGGTGTCATGCATCATCATCTGGTGCGCCCTTTACAACCTGGCGCTAGAACAGGGAGACGAACTGGCTGAGGAGGAGATGGAGGAGCTGCACATCTCCTCTGAGCAGGGCACCGACGGGGATGAGGGTGAGGAGGTTCTTGGCGGCGACGATGACAGGGATGAGGTCCTTGCACTGGCTAGACAAGGCAGGTGTACATGAGAGGCCCTCATAGCTCCTGGATTTGTGGAGGATGAAAACGGCATGCAGTGACATGACCCCATAGATCTTCACATTGCATCTGTGAACATTTGACTCCAGCCTGGCTTATGGCAGCGCAAATACCCTCTGAGATTGCTCCTGTCATGGAGATGCAGTGGAGGCCCTAATAGCGGCTCAATTGCAGGAGGATGATGATGACATGCAGTGAGGACACTCCGTAAATCTTACATAGCCTCTGAGAATGTGACTCCTGTCTGGCTGAGGGCAGCTCGCTTGCGCTCTGTGATCAGGGTCACATCATAGAGACACAGCCATGAAACTTTGGAAGCATCTGATCCTTTGTCCGCCTTCGGCACCTAAGGCCTTTAGGGGCACAGCATCAGTGGTCATAGATGCTGGGTATGATGGGGGTCAGCTCCTCAAAGTTGCTGAGAGCACACAGAGAATGAGAGAACTCTGTAGCGCCTGCCCACTACATTCTGGCAGCAATGGCAAGCACCACCGAGGTGCAGGCAGCCAAAATGTTTCCAGCAAGTGTGAGGCCGGACCATCACTGTGGTCCTAAGGCTGCACAGGGAAGAGGCCCTTAACTGAGACACCTGCCTTTATCTTGTGCAGAAACGTTTCATATCTGAGTGACAAGAACATTGTTCATCAGAACAAGGAGCCATAGGCAGCGAGACATTCTTGGGAGTTTATTGACAATAAGTGATTAACACCAGTGCTCAGGCTGTGCAATTAATCCCTCTTAACTTTCCTAACCCTACCACTACGTCATGGTGCTCCCCGGACATCCACAGCAGAAGTGGGAGCAGTCTGCTGACTACTATGCCCTGCTTGTGATGACTTTGGCAGGTGTCCTCTGGAGAACTGAGAGTTGGAGGGCCTCACCCTGCTTTTGGGGTCCTGCTGTGTGGCAATGCCCTATGGAGCTGGAGGTGCTGAGGCTACAGGAAGAGGAGATTCGGATCGGCCGGACACTCCCAGAGTCACCTGGATAGATGTCTCCGGAGTGTGCACCTGCTCCATTTGGGTGCCCAAGGGCCCCAGGCTGACTCCTTGAGGAGAACGAGTAGCTGGAGTGAGATCAAGCTACCCGGCACCCATCTCGCATACAAACTGTTGGAGGCCAACTATGGAGGAAGACTTCATTAAAATGGCCTGCGATAGCTCGTCATTCATGCTTGAGACAGATCCCTTCAATCTCTCTATAGTAAAATGCCTAGAACACCTGCCAGTGCATCGCACATTCTTTGTTGTGGCTTCAGAAGTATCCTGTTTATTGATGGCCCTCAAGATTCAGCACCTGCATCCAGCTGAGCAGAGGACATGGAACAGCTTAGGGAAAAACTCATTCCCAAAACAAAAGACGGTAAGAGGAACAGTAGGATGACTTGCAGGGAGACATGGGTGAGGCCACATTGAACCCCCTACTATCTGGCTAACAAACACAGAAATTCCAGTGAAATTGGGCTCCATGTTCGCCAACTAAATGTAAAACAGTGAGGGGACCTGACAGGGCTGCTCAATGCATTTAAAAGCACCTATAGAGACAAGCCAGGCTGCACCACTATTGCTCCACATGATGTGGATGTGAGAGATACCCCTCCCATAAGGCAACATCCCCATCATCTGTGTCCAGAAAAGCTGGCCCTGTTTCAGGAGATAGACTGACTGCATGTTGAGCACCAACTAAAAGCCTTGTAGCAGTAACTGGAGCCCCCAAGTTGTGCTCATGCCCATGCCAGGCACTATACTAGAATTGCTACAGTAGGCAAAAATCAAATTCCAACCCAATAATCTCCTGGCAATCAGGTGAGAAAAGGTGCCTGGGTTCGAGCAGATAAATTCAGTTTACAAAAGTGGACAGGGAAGAGTTCAGCCTGACAAGAGCAGCTCTGCCCTACTGTCAAAAGAACTTACATTTATAGAGTGAGAAGCACCAAATATCCTTACAGATAACCAAGAGCTTGGACCTTATTAACAACCTGGGTCCTAACTGCCAATGTAAAAACCCAAGACCCTTTAGACAACACAGAATCGGGATTTGAAGGGTCACTGAGTTCTGAAATCAATGTCTACACTTATGCCGGACCCCAAAAAGAGGACAAACATTCAGGACTCTAATATCTGAACTGTCTTTCCCCAATAAGGACAGGTTTTTAAAGCAGCCAGGCCACCTAAACATTACCCACATCAAGGGAAGGGACAATGTCATTGCTGATGCCCTTTCCCGAGTTTAAACCTCAGAAACTTAGCAAGGAAGTATCATTGCACCTGCCAGCTGCGTGCTTGACTTACCCGTGTGAATGAGAGAATGAATGTGTGCTGCTTTACTTCTTTGTTTTCTTTTGCAAGACCACATGAAAGAAAGATGAAATAGAATTTGTTCTTTTTTTTCCCCAGAGGGTGAAAAGACTTTTATTTCAATAAGACATGAAAAGAAATCAAAATTATATGTATCAAAACTTTATGGGCACAACTTTTATCTTGGCGTGCGGACACGCGCCTGGCCCGTTCGAGAGTAAAATAGTGTGCGATGACGTCGGGTGAGTGTCTCGACATCATCCCACGCTCGCGCGATATTTCGGTTGGCAGGCATGCTTCCAACTTTTGTGCATGCCCCAGCAATTAAAAGGGCAATTAAGCCCATTAAAGTTCCAATTGCTCTGATTTTTTGTGCTCCGTTTTGTGCAAACTTACGGTTAGTGGACAGACAAATCTGCCAGGTGGGCTTTGCATTTTTGACAAAACTTCATCCAAGGGCGGGATGAAGTTTGTTATTAAATTTTTTTTAAAAAATGTATGGATAGAACTTTCATCACATAAATTTTCAGGTGACTGATTCTGATGCGTGGCCATTTTTTTCACATCAGCACCCACCCTCCTCCCACCACCACCCCGACGGTGCTGAGGATTTCAGCACGTGTTTCATACTGGTTGGCTGTTGATTGGCCAACCAGCATGAAATATTAGTTGGGGGCTGATCACGGGCAGTGATCTGTTTCCCGGCTAATCCCGGGCCTGTCTGCACGCCTGCCCTTTTTTTGCTATTTTAACGTGGACTTCTGCTGAGCCACAAAATGGCTGCTACAGGACACATGATCACAAGATTGGCCATCTGTTCTGGAAGCTACCAACAGAAATTGCAAGAACAAATGAGCTCCACTCTCACCCTTGTGGAATCTCACACCCCATTGTAACACCACATTATAATCACAAAACTAGCCAACAAACAAATGGACTGATTCCCCCAGCCAGGACAATACCAAAAACAGAGACATCAAGTTCGTTATATCTGAAGAAGTGTTAACAGCCATCATTCCACTCCTAAGGGAAACAATGGATTTAGGCCAGAAACAGCTTGCATGGCTACAATTAACTCATTAATGGTCCATATCATATTAGCCTATGCTTCTCGCCATTTGGATCATTTTAATATTACATTTCTAGCCTCACAGCTCAGGCTGCTGCTTTAACACCAACCGCAAAGAACTCCAGCAGCTCCTGGCTGACCATATAGCCAGCTACCATCGCTCACCACCTTGAAGCCTGTTTGTTTTTATAAGCCTCTGATCATCACCTGCCAAGGGTTCTAAGCAGAGAAACACCATTGTGCTACATAGACATTCATTTTAAGAATTTTCATGCTTTTAGCTCCAACCAGAAACTCATCTGGACTGAACTCTGCCATGAAGGAAACACCCCCTGGGCTTTGATTTCTCAGACTTTGGAAATCACGTGAACTAATATTCATTTCTGTGGTTCTTTTACTGTTGTTACCCATAGTTGTAAATCTTCGTCTTTTCTAACCCCCTTCAATCTATATGTATGCATGCATGTGAGGTTGCAAACACTACTCCACCACCGCCCCACCACTCCACGCTAGTTTGACTGTGAATAAACTAACTTCCTGAGTTAATCATAATGCGAGTTTGCTGTGAGTGATTATTAAGTTGTATCACAAACTGAGAATTTGGGGAAACATGCCACAAGCCAGGATTTTTCAGTCAGCGTGCGGGGGCGGGCCAGACATGCAGGCACATGAAATGATGCGAGATGACACTGGGCATGCGTCCCAACGTCGTCACGCTGTCTCGCGATGTTTCGTTCGGCCGGCACACTCCAGAGTTGGCCGCGTGCCTGTCGATATTTATTTAAAAGGCTTATTAAGGCCATTAAGGAAGTAATCAATTTTACGCAGCTCCATGCCTTATGGAGATTGAAGAGCTTTTTCTCGCGCATGCATGAAAGAGTTCTGGCCCCTACTCTCCCTCCTCCCACCCACCCACCCACACAGGTAGTGCTGAATGCTACTGGTCACATCTTACGCTGGGCGGGTCAATGTAAAATGGCGGCGTGAAGCCAATCACAGGTGGCAGTCAGCTCCGCGACCGCTCCTGCCGAGCCTACCTAAGAAGGGAAAAATTCAGGCCACAGTGTACTTCAAAAATAATTCAAAAACACCTCTGCTTACAGACAGGTGGAGAGAGGATAAAGATGTCCAGATTTTCTCTCACTCTCACTCTCACTCTCGCTCTCTCTCTCTCTCGCCTGTCTGTAACACTTGGTTTTCTAAGACAGTTTGTTCCTCTTACTCCTAAGGAAGACTATGTCTTTGCTGCTCCTCACAGCCCCAGCAGCAGATCCATGTTTAAACACTAGTGTGAGATTGCATCATGTGGATCACACCTGCTGCTGCTGCTGATTGGATGGAAACCCAGGAATAAGAAGTTAATAAAGTGATTGACTTACAATTCATAGACAGATATACCCTAAATACATTTCTGGGTTCCCCATGCATTATCATTACCCACCATGCAACCCCCCTCATCCCCTATCCACCTCGTGCTCTTAGCATATCTCCATATTAAAATTTGGCATTTATAGCTGTTAAATCTAAGGAGTTGCCTTTCATTAGGCAAAGCTCATAGCCTGCCCTTCTGTCTTCAGTATTCAGCAATCACATCCTAATGCAGCTAATTGCAGCTGCAAAATAAACTAATCAGGACTCAGAAATCCTACGATTATTCGACAGTCACTGTTCACCAAAAATAAATCTAAAACTGATCAAGTCTTAAAGGCTGCAACTATAAAAATTGTGTAACTAACCTTGTAAGTATACAAGAATGAAACATGATGTTAGATGGAAAATATCTGCTGTTTTTGTTTCAGAATAAAACATTGGAGGCTAAGGGGCTTCTTGATAGCAAGCGTGCTTTACAATGTACAAGCAGCTACTTCTCTGATTTGTTTTTGCTTGGGTTGTGACCAAAATAACAGCAGCAATTTGCTTTCTAAAAACCATGATGATTATAACCACGGGAGCAGTTGTTTTGATGTTGGAACATCTATAGCAACATGCTAGCACAGGAATTATCATTTTCAAATGGATGGCACAAACAGAAATCATTAAAAATCAGACAGTATACCGATACCTATAGTCAATCCACCAAATAAAAAGAAACTATGGACTTTGTACACAAGCCCCAGATATGGCCCCAAGGTTTAGTGATGCCTCACTGCAGGTTCTCCTACAGGCTGTACAGAAACAGCAGGGGGCCCTCTTCCCAAGGGAAGAGAATAGTCCAGCCTGCCTGACCAAGCAAACCAGGATGGAGATTGCAGAGGAGGCCATTAGTCATAGGGTCACCCACCAGACATGGTGGGTGTCTGTAATGGGTCAGAGACCTCCTATTCCCTGCCGAGGTAAGTTCCCCATACCACTTTCCTCTTTGGGGCTTGCATGTGACAATGCTTGGTGGGGCGGGAGTGATCACCCAATCAGTGACAAAGATGTAAAGCAACAGCATAATCCTGTCAGAGGCATGGCTACATCTTGGTGAGTGAAGCCTGTCTGTCTTTGTTGACTCTGACATGGTCCCTCGAGCGCAGCCACATGGATGAAGCATTCATAAGCCTCCATCACTGGCTAAAGCGCTGCCACTTACATAAGTGTTATATTAGTCTTCACTAACTGAGCTCATCTCTGATATCCACTAACAGTGTTCCTCCTTCTGCTTGCAGGAGAAACAGACACACAACAAGAAAGAGGCAACCAAGACTAGTGAATGCAGAGCCAGAACTGGGGGCCAGCCAACCATCTCTGAGGAGGAGCAGGAATCCTCAAAGGTTGCAGTGTCACATCATTCCCTCGTACCATCCACCATCACAAATTCTTTCACATTAGTGTGTAACAGTGGCTTGGCAGTATTGTCATTGACTGGTATTCAAGAGACCCAGGGTAATGCTCTGGGGACCTGGCTTCAAATCCCTCCATGGCAGATGGTGAAATGTGAATTCAATAAAAACCTGTAATTAAAAGTCTGATGATAACTATAAAACCATTACTGATTGTTGTAAAAATCCATCTGGTTCACTGTTCTTTAGGGAAGGGAATCTGCCTTCCTTACCTGGTCTGGCCTACATGTGACTCCAGACCTGCAGCAGTGTGGCTGACTCTTAAATGCCCTCTGAACAAAGGCAATTAGAGATGGGCAATAAGTGCTGGCCTAGCCAACGACGCCCACATCCCATGAATACATTTTTAAAAAGTGCTCATGATTAGATTCAGGGTCACAAGCACATCAAAGACACAACTGAGCAGTTGACAGCCAAAGCCACTGATAGTTGGAGAACTGTGGGAGACCAGGTCCATGCTGAGCCCCAGGCTGATGATGTCCCTTTGGAGTTTTCTGTTGTATCTGCAACGTGAGGTAAGAAAACACCTGGAGGAGCTGCAAGAGGCCATGTACAGACATGCGCCAACAATGGAGCCCATCCAGGCCATCAGTTCTGCCGTGTCTCCAGCATGTGTGTGCTTGGGTTCCTCCATCGAGAGGTTAGCAACCCTAATGGAGAGGCAGAACCGCCAAACCAGTAAGTGGATATCAGAGATGAGCTCAGACCTGAGGGGGATGAGGCAGCCTAAGTTTGGACCAGGTGCTCATCCTTAAGTGAGTAGGGAAATACAAATGTGTCTTGCAAGAGAGGACGAGCGGCTATCTTACACATCAGGGGAACCTCTCAGAGTGTTCCTGGTGTGGACAGAGGTTCCTTAGCTCCTCTGCCAGTGACCAGAGTGGCTTCAATAGCTGCTATGACATGGAAGGGTCCTACACTTGAAGCTGTGAGTGCAGTGGTAAAACCTCCTAGGAACATAAGTGAGTGAAGAAGAGCACCTAGCTGCACTTGGGGGCTCACGGGAGTTTAGATTTTGTAGATGTGAAGACTTGATTATGCAGATGCATTCAATAAATATTAGACTTACTGCTGTTGTCCTTTCAATTTTTAGATGTCACCTACATCCTTGCCCTCTGATTGAACTGCTAGTGTTGGACTATATGTCTGATCAGCTTTGGCAGTGTGCACTGTGAACATGGACCCTGGGTGATGGAGTTTGAGATGAAGGAGCTGTTTGCATGGAAGCTTTATTCCATTGATTGTGAAAGGGTATCAGAGTCAAAAGAAATGGCTATGTATAAGATCATTTCGAGCTTCCCTTGATGAGATGAGGAGATTTTTTTTCTCTCAGAGGGTCGTGAATCTTTGGAACACTCTTCCTCAAAAGATGGTGGAGACGGAGCGTTTGAATATTTAAGGCAGAGGTAGATAGATTCTTGCTAAGCAAGGGGGTGAAAGGTTATCAGGGGTAGGTGAAATGTGGACTTGAATTTACATTGCGATCTGCCATGATCTTATTGAATGGCAGAGAATGCTCCAGGAGCCGAGTGGCCTACTCCTGCTCCTAATTTATATCTTCATATGTTCCTCATCTCTGAATGCCCCTTGCCTCCGGTGCAAGGGGGTTCCTCATAATGTGCTGTCTGCTCAGCCTCTTCCACACCCTTCCTTAAGGAGGAATATACTTGCATTGAAAGCAGTTCAGAGAAGGTTCATTGGTCTGATTCCTGGGATGAGGAGTTGAGGAAAGATTGAGCAGGTTGGGCCTATACTTATTGGGGTTTAAAAGAATGAGAGGTGACCTTATTGAAACATATATAATTCTGAGGAGCTTGACATGGTAGATGCTGAAAGGATGTTTCCTCTTTTGGGGAACCCTTAGATGGAACCTTTGATGTTTAATAATCCTAAATTTATTTCCCTGTCACAAATTTAAAATTGTTTAAAATGCAAACTACCCAAAATGCATAAGTAGCATTTTAAAAACCAATGTCTGCATTGCCAACAGACTAATTATGGACACAATTCTTATCATTTCTATGCCATGACTTTCCTTTTCAGTTTAGCAATTAATAGCCTCCCTGGATGATTTTAATTTATTTTACTGATCACCAAGAAAGTACTGAATTCAGCAATAACAACATCGAAATTCAATTAATTAGCACAACCCCAAAATACATCCCCAGTCAATTAATGTTAGTTATGTAATTGGTTTTCTGCAAATGATCAAGATGGTATTGTGGAGTTACAAAATATTAAATGAAATCACATAGCATTTAGAGACTTTATCCTACAATATGCAAGTCAGCAAGGACAATTAAACTGCTGCCACCTCTCTACAATGGCAAGTGACCATGGCTCAGTAGGATTGTCAATGGATCATATTGTTCTTCCCTCAACCAAATTTAGTTGTCTGTATTTGATATGGACACTTCAATCTTTTAAACCTATAGTTATTTTACTAACCTGATCCCACAGGTCTACCAGAAATGAAAAAAATAGGGAATTTGTAACAAAAAAATACCTTTGCAGGTTGGATCAACAAATAAGAGCACTCATTCCTTCACTGTACAACAAAAAGTGGAAGAAACATTCACTATCTCAAATTCCTGAAAATAATTAAGGTAGCTAACAATTTCAACAGGTATCTGACAATGTAGGCCATGCAAAATATTCAAACAATAACGGCAATGTATCAAAGAGAAATCATTTCCTGGGTCTCACCTTACCTATCTGTGGGTCCTGCAGCTCTACTCTGATCATCATGTCTCCATTTCTTGTTTTAGGCATGGAAAGTGAGAGAGAAGAATCTTGGAAAAATGAGAAGAACAATGCTCAAATGTTCTTTCGCACTAACTGAAATAATGTGATATTTTCCACAACATCATAAAATTATATGGGGCAGAATTTTGCCCTTGACGGGCGGGTGGGCAGCCAATTGCCACAGTAGAAACGGGCTGCGCCGCTATTTTGCGCGGGTGGGCCAATTAAGGCCACCCGGCGGGTTAGTGACTCCCGTGTAGAACGGGAAAATCGTCGCAGAGGTGGGCATGCTCAGACCGCCGGTTCCAATGGGAACCAGCAGTCTGTATAAAGAGTGGCCAGGCAGCCTCGTTGAGGCAGTGCACCATGGCCAGTCGAAGAGGGAGAGAGGCGACTGTCAGAGAGCAGGAGCAGGAGGAGGGGGGCAGGCTGCAGGAGAGGCCAGCGGGAGGGGCACTGCCCCTCGCTTCTCTGATGCATGCCTTGATGTCCTCCTCCAAGAGGTGTCCAGCAGGCAGGATATTTTGTATCCAGAGAATGGGAGGAGGAGGGTGATGAGTAAGCACCCATGATGATGTAAGGCAAACAGGAACGCAGTGCCGCAAACAATTCAATGATTTGCTGCGTTCTGGAAGGGTGAGTGCCATGTCGGCCGTGGCCATTTGACCCAGCAGGTAGCCTTAGCCTTTGAGCCCCCCCACGTCTTACTCTCATTACTGCATTTGGCATTTAGTGCACGCTGGGTGGGCAAACAGATAGTGACCATACTTACATTAACCTTAGTGGTTGATGAGTAGACGGGTTCTCCCCACAGCATATGTTGGTGTTACATGCATTTAAGTAGTCTGGGGGCAACCTGCAGGGGAGGCAGCTGGGCACATACTCAGAACTCCAACACATGTCTTATTGATGGTGATGAGATGGTGGAAGGGGAGCCTCAAAGTGTCGTGGTCAAGAGCCATCTGCTGGGCTCGGTGCCACACCTAGTTGCGCCTCCTTGCCATGGGCGCTAAGACCCATGTGTTATTCAAAGTGAAGGACACCAAATGTGTCCAAGCTATCCATTGGGGGAGGGGGTTGGGACCAATCATTCTGTCCTCTGGGGACTGATCACCAGTAGTGTGGATAGGAGCCGCTGGAGGCCTCAGATGGGCCATTGTGGTTGGAGTGCAGTGTGCACGTGCAGAGTACATGAGCGATCAGCCCCAATAAATCCTCTTCTCTGTTCTGCAGGCAAAAACTGGGCACAAATTGCAGGAGCACCAGAGGACTGGTGGCGGGCACGCCCTGCTCCAGCACCTCACCACCTTCGAGGAGCAGGCCATGGAGCTGGGGAGGATCAGGAGGCCAGGGCGGCAGGTCTCGGCAAGGCTGGGGTCCAGCGGCCAGGTATTTGAGGTCCACAGTCCCATTCACTCTGTCTGCCCACCATCCAAACCACTGATGGTTGCTGCAATCATTAATGCTGCAACACTGCTCATTCACAGACTGATACAGTCAGACATGTGGGTCATACACAAAGGTCCCTTGGCCCCTTGAGGATGCGCGTCTCCAGCACCTTCGAAAATCGCCTTATTCCATTTGTGACCACTATCCCCATGGCCTAACATGCCATGCTGCGCAGCCAAAGATGTTTTGCATCTTAGGAGGGTGTGTACCTCCACTACCCTTTCAGCCAGCGCGCCCCACATTTCTCAGTCCAAAAGGTCCTCAGCACCTCACCTGTGAACCTCATGGCACTCAACTTAAATAAATGCCATCATGTTACTCAGCCATGCGCCAAGGGGAAATGTTGCCATCTGCTCACCCGTTCTATGCCCCTCATAACGGTATGAAGGTCAATAATGTGACCTGTCCATCTCCTGTGATCCACGGCAAATGTCGCAAGTGTTTGGAATGTATCCTCTGCACCGCAGAAATCCAGGCCAGCATGCATCCAGGTCAGGAACCTCTGCATTCTCCCCACTCCAATGGCACATAACATGCCATGTGGCATTCCTGAGGCCATCTGACCAGCCTGTCTGTATGCATGTCTAATGTTTGGGCCTCCTCTTGACTCTTTTCCACTCCACCAATCTTTGTCTCCTTAGGGTCTTGAAGGGTGAGTGACTTATGAGGCTGGGGGGGAAAGGGATGAAAGGTGTTACTGACTGAACGCTAACTGATGCACTGTCCTTGTTGTTAATTTCAACATCACCACTACATGGCTGCGCCCAGAGACACCGCAGCCTCCCCTCCACACCTGAGGGCCAAGACATGCAACTTGTGGCACATCATTTCAGCCAGCCAGGCACCAGCACAGACACAACACCTCGGTGGGGAATTTAATGTCGGCTAGTGTCCCAGGTCACAGTGGAGAGGGCACTTCACAATCGCTGGAGGAGATGGTAGGGACAGAGAGTGCTGATGGCGCCAGCAGCCGGAGGGCTGCAGGGGACCAGGCACATGCTGAATCCGGCAGTGATGATGTGCCTCTGGAGTTGTCACCAATGCAGCAGCTGCAGGACAAGTGGCAGGAATCACGTTTGCATCTGGTGGGATTGGATGAGGGTATGCTTCAGTTGGTCTCTGCAATGGAGGAGTCCAGGCAGAGTGCAAGTGAAAGCATGAACCTCAGGACAGAGCTTCAGGCTTCCTCTACTGAGAGATTGGCGACTCTCATGGAGAGGAGCTTCGATTGGATGGAGACTCTTCTGATTGGGTTATGCTCTGACCTGCAAGCCCTCACAGCAGTAATGGCCACAGGTGGTCATTCCCAATGTGGGAGATGTTCTGGGCACCAAGTGTCGGCTCTCGGTACCCATGCATCTGCGGTGAGCAGGGAGGTCCAGTGTGACTTCACATCGACGCAGCAGCTGCTTGTCGTCGCTGTGAGCTCCTCTCAGGGTGCTCCGGATGAGGGCAGCAGCTCCTCCGCCCCTCTGCCAGTGACTGTTGCATCCGTTGAGGCTGCGATAACTGGGGAGGTGCCAGTTCTGGAACTGGCCACTCCCTCCCAGGCGGGGCCATCACAGGCTCCACGGGCCACTGGATGGCCGCCAAGGTCATCGAGGCCAACAGGACAGCAGAGTCAGCAGGCTGTCTCACAAGCCACTCCAAGCGATGGGATGGCACCTAGACGTAGCACCCACAAGCGAAAGCATAAGGCATGTTAGGCACTCCACGGGTATGTCACTGGTGATTTTATGTTGGCCTTAGATTAGGGAAAAATAGTTATGTATGTCAGAGCGACGTTTCTGTTTTATGTTGGACTGAATAAAGTCCACTTTTCTGACCATGGCTGAGGGTGTTTCCTTTGTGCTGCATTAGTATTTTTCACAGAAATCTCATGAGTGTTTGAGTGGACATTGATGTTTCTGTGCTAAGCCCTTAGTTGCAGCTGATGAGGTGGAAGATGTAGCACCTAAGTGCCACGTGTGGAAGCACCAGGCAATGCTGCTCCTACAGATCCGTGTGTGTGGAGCTAGCTGAAGGTTTGTTGGATTAAATTGTCCTGGGTGTCCCTGCCTCCTTGGTGTAATAGTGGGTCAGTGTGCTGCCCCTCATCATTGCACTGTGCTTCCTCATCCTCTGAGCCACTGCTGGATTCATCATGTGCAGCCTCATCCACTGCGTCAAGGTCTTCATCGTCAACTGCATCCCCCCTTTCCAGCGCAAGATTGTGCAGAGCGCAGCATGCGACCACTATCGCAGAGACGCGATCCGGGGGGTTCTGGAGTGCGCACCCTGAGCGGTCCAGGCAACAGAAGTGCATCTTGAGAAGATTGATGGCTCTCTCCACCACAGCCCTTGTGGTGCCATGGCTCCTATTGTCGCTCTCCTCAGCTCCTGTTCTCGGATGGCGGAGTGGCATCATGAGCGACCTTCTGAGGGGATAGCCCTTGTCACCCAGCAGCCAACCATCCAGCCAAGCCGGAGCACTGAAGAGCGCTGGCACCTGGGAGTGTCTGAGGATGTAGGCATCGTGGGAGCTGCTTGGGTACCTTGCACAAATTTGCAGAATCTGCATCCTGTGATCACATGCATTTTCATGGAGTGGAAGCCCTTCCTGTTGACGAAGGCACCGGGCTCACCTGCTGGCGCCTTGATGGCCACATGTCTATAGCACCCTGGATGCGGGGGAAGTCAGCAATGGCCGCGAAGCCTCTGGCTCGCTGTGCCTGACTTGCCTGGTCACAGCAGAAGTGGATGAAGGTCAATGCCCATCTGAACAGAGCATCTGTAACATGCTTGACACAAGTGTGGACAGCTGATTGGGAGATACCGCAAAGATCACCCACCGAGTCCTGGAAGGAGCCAGAGGCATAGAAGTGGAGGGCAACTGTGAGCTTCAGAGCCGCTGGCATGGGGTGTCCACCCACACAGTTAGGGGACATCTCAGAGCCAATCACCTGACAGATATAGTTGACTGTTTCCCTTGACAGACGGAGCCTCCTTTGGCACTGCACCTCAGTCATGTTGAGGTAGCTGCTTCACCGCCTGTATACCCTGGCAGCAGGATAGTGGCGTCTTATGTGGCCCTTTCCACCTTGGACAACCTCTTGGCCCTGCGCTCCTTGTGCCTGCACCTGGCTTCCCAAAGGTGGCTCCCCTAGAGGCTGATTGTCCACTCCTGGCCTCCTCCTTATTCTATCCCTCCCTTCCTCCTCAGAGGAGCTGCCTCCAGTGGAGATGTCAGAACCCATACCCAGGCTAAATGGAGGCCTCTGGAAAGCTGCAGGCCCGATAAACTTAACTGTCTGCAGACTGGTTTCAAAGTACACTAAAAGCTCTTACAAATCGATGAGAACTGCTAACAATCACACAGGCAAGTTTAAAACATTTTCTGCTTTAAACACTTCATGAAAAACATGAACAACCCGTCTGTGTCCACATATCCCGCCAGTGCATGAGTTTTAATAAAAATTCTCCTACCCGCCTGCCCTTTGGGCCCGTGCGCCGAGCCGAAGTTCGCACGGGCCCCTCAAAATCCTCGATAATTGGCAAGTTAAGGGCCTTAACGAGGCCTTTAATTAATGGCGGGCGCATGTTCTGCTGCTGTGCGTGCCTGCCAACCGAAATATTGCGATGCCGCGCACTGACGTCGGGACGCTCGCGCAATGTCAGCGCGTGACATTTTAAGCGCTGACTTGCGGGCTCCGCCACCCGCACGTCAGCCAGAAAATCCTGCCCATTGTCTATAACATTGTCATAGACCATTCGGCCTAACTGGTCTATGATGGTCTTAATGTCTCATATCAGCCTCCACCAGTTGCATTTAAATTATGTAGTGGAATGTTCTGATTTGCATATTACTGAATACGTGAACAGGTAGGATAGACCATCACAGGAAGTGCCGATGTATTCACCGTAACTGTAACACAGCATACAGAGCAGTATTGATCCCCTGATAGAATGTGTATGCAGTTTTTCCTGCAACCTTGGATACAGTCTGTTCATCAATAAGAACCCAATCGTTTGTTACCATTTAATGCCCCAACGCTCTTCATCTACCCCTATCAACTTATCCTTCTGTTCCTTTCACTTACATGCCACATTGGTATTTCTTTTACTTATATCCCTATCACCTATTCATAATTTATAAACTATGCTCATTGAACAAATATCCAATGTTTTTGTTGCAGTTTTTACGATTGACATCCACTTTAATGTAACATGATTGTTTGCATTTGAGTATAAATGTTGGCATGGAGTTTTCACTTGGTTGTGGAGAGGCACAAAGGGGCTTTTACAATCTGGGGGGGGCTTGCCCCCAATGTGCACAGAGTTCCCCAAAGAATGTACACCACTACCTTCTGTCCTTTTCACCAACTTTGCTGAAAGTGGAAGTAGGTTGAGGCAATAGTTAGCCACTTAAGGGCCTCAATAGGTCAGCGGCAGGTCGGCTAGTGGGCGCCTTACCTGTGCCCCGTATTAAGTGGGCGGGATGATGGTGGACTAGACACCCAACATATTTGACCTGCCCCCTGCAGAAACATGCCTGGCGGGGACCATAAAATCCAGCTCAGTTTACTAATACCTGGTGAAATGACACTTTAAAATACTTATTTTTCATGATAAGCCCATTTTCAGCTGTATTAATCAAACTTTACTTAGTTATCATGTACCAAGGAATAAATTTTAAATCAGCAATTTAAACCATTGTTAAACACCAATTGCACTGGTTCATGCCAGGTTTTGTATTCAGTGATGTGCAGATGAGTTTAAGTGCAAATTGGGGAAAAGAAAGACTTTTCAAAATGGGCACAATTTTGGGTGCAATTTGTGCTGGAATTGCAGGTTGTGTCCCAAAGCAGCATTATTCAGCTCCATTGTTCATATAAATTTGAATTCTGACTTGTTTAAGGGCCATGTTCATCCTGGAAGAATGACAGCCCACATTGAAGACAGCCTGGAGCCAAATCCACTGGTCTTTCATATATTATTGAGAAATTCAAAGACATATATACATATAATGAAAAACAAATATCTTTAAGAATTATCATTCCATTGGGTAAAAAGGAAAAATTTCTATGGAAATATTACCTTCATCTCCTCAAGGCTTGACTTTTCCAATGACCTATTATCTGAACTCCACACACCCTCCCTCACAAGCTTCAATGTACACAGCAGGCCACAGAATGATGTACACCAAAGCCCATACTCCCATCATTCCCATCCTATTCAAGCTTCCCTAACATCCTGTGCTCCAACTTGTCAAATTCAAATTCCTTGCCCTTGTTTTCAGGTCTCTCCAAAGCTTCATCTCATCTGAGCTTAGCCTTCCTACCATATGTCCCCCATGTCTCCTCTGCTTTGCAAACATCAGATTCCTCATCATCTTTCACTTCCTTCTTTCCACTTTGCTCATTCAACCATTATGCTCCAGCCATCTTGAATTCCCAACACAATCTGCTCTGTTTCGCCATCTCCCTCCCTGCTTTCAAAATTTTTTAAAATTGTGGCTTTAGTTCCCATTCTAAACCCTTCCATAACCTTCCTGCTTCCCCTTAGAACAGTAGAGCCATGGAAAAATTACGGCACAGGAAGAGGCCATTCAGCCCATCATGTCTGCATTGGCTGAAGAAACTAGTCGCCTATTCTAATCCTACTTTCCAGCACCCAGTCCATAATCTTGCAGGTTACAGCACTTCAGGTGCAGATCCAGGAACCAGCAACCAACAATCCAGACAGCGAATTCCAGATGCCTCTGTGGAAGGTGATGGCGTAGTGGTATTGTGGCTGGACTAGTAATCCAGAGACCCAGGGTAATGCTCTGGGGATCCGGGTTTGAATCCAGCCACGGAAGATGGTGGAATTTGAATTCAATAAAAATCTGGAATTAAAAGGCTAATGATTACCATGAAACCATTGTCAATTGGGTACAAACTAACGTCCTTCCCTGGTCTGGCCTACATGTGACTCCAGACCCACAGCAATGTGGTTGGCCCTTGAACAAGGGCAAGTGGAGATGGTCAAATGCTGACCTAGCCAGTGAAGCCCACATCCCGTGAATGGATTTTTAAAAAACCCTCTGGATAAAAATATTTCACCTAATATCCCCTCTAATCCTTCTATCAATCCCTTAAATCTGTGTCCCCTGGTAACCATATGGACTGCAGTGGTTCAAGAAGGCAGCTCACCATTACTTTCTCAAGGGCAATTAGGGATGAACAGCAAATGTTGGCCTAGCCAGCAATGCACACATCCCATGAATGAATAAAAACAAAATTGACCTCTCCACTAGGGGGGGAAAAAGTCTTCCTTGTCTACCCTATCAAGGCACCTCATAATTTTGTACACCTCAATCAAGTTACCCCTCAGCCTCCTCTGTTCTAAGGAAAACAACCCTACCCTACCTAATTTCTCCACATAGCTGCAATTTTTCAGCCCTGGCAACATTCTTGCAAATCCCTTCTGCACTGTCTCGAGTGCAATTATGTCCTTCCTATAAGGTGGTGACCAGAACTGTACGTAAAACTCCAGCTGTGGCCTAACCAACATCTTACACAGTTCTAGCATTGCATCCCTGCTTTTTTATTCTACACCCCATCCAATAAAGGAAAGCATTCCATATGCTTTCTTTACTGCCTTAATCACCTGTCCTGCACCTTCAGGGACCTGTGGACATGCACTCCAAGGCCTCTCACTTCCTCAACCCCTCTCAATATCCTCCCATTTTTTGAGCATTCCCTTGCTTTGTTTGTCCTCCAGAATTTATAACCTCACACTTCTCTGGATTTTCCATCCACTCAACCAAACCATTGATATCATTCTGGAGTCCACAGCTATCCTCCTAATTATCAACTACATGGCCAATTTGTGTGCTATCTGCAAATTTCCCAGTCCTGTCTCCCACATTTAAGTCCAAATTATTAATATATACCACAAACAGCAGGCGGCCCAACACTGAACAGTGTGGAATGCCACTGGAAACCTTTTTCCATTTGTTAAAACATCTGTCAATAATTACTCTTTGTTTCCTGTCACTGAGCCAATTTTGGATCCAACTTGGTGTCTGCAGTATCCTTATCCCCCTCATAACGCTTTCTGAGATATTTTCTGCAGATCAGTAGATGTATATTAGTACATGTTTTTTCCACCTCACAAAGGATTATGCATGCAGCAGTATGCTTTATTATGCCACTAAGATTGTGGTTTAATATATACTATCGATCCAACCATCTATAACAACTAAATGGATGCACTTGTCATTGTGTGATAAATGTTTTTCTCACTTTCCTCATCCCTTCTAAAATGGCTGATTGCTAAACTCCTGTAACACTGCAAAAATAAATCTAAAGCACGGTTCTACCCAAGGGAGTAATGATCAAGAGGACTACAAATTGTGGAATTAAAATCATTGTTAAAATATAAAATCATGGCCTTTGTTAAAAGCATTAAATATATTGCAGCACAGCTTTTCTTTCCTGATGTAATTGTAATTTTTTGATACTCTGCCATGGTACTTGGTACCAGAAGTGCCCTGGACCTTAGGAGGTTAAGCACTAATTTTCATAATTGCTGCACTACATGTCATATTTAGTGATACTGTGGTATGAAAGGCCTCAAAGGATGCTAAATTCTGCTCAATCTGCCATTTTCAATAAAGCATTAATTTCCACAGACCATATGCGGTCAAAAACAATTACTGCTTTGATGACAGTTTCTCCACTGAGACTGGCGTAGTCAAGCCAAGAAGGTTTAGCGACATATCTTGATTTCAATCAACGGGGCTTGTTTTTGTACAGATGCTGCAAATTATTTGTTCCATTAAACATTTAAACACACCAAAGAATATTACTATGACATTTTTCTATAATTAAGAAATAAATTATAATCAGTTGAAGCTATTGGATGAGTGATTACACTCTTTGAGAATCTCAGTACCATTTTCCCAACAAACTAAAAGATGGAAAATGTGATAAACCTTGAGAACCAGTAATGGAGGTCATAGGTCATAGTCAGCAATTGCATGTTGTTACAAACCCCATGTTTTCTATCGAAAATGACTTTATTTATCGAGTGGGTTTAAACTACCGGATAAGTAAAAAGACTGAACAGCAGCATTTCAAATGACTAAACAACAGTTTCTAAGATGGCTGAATATTTGCACAATGGTAGACCACAAATTCCAAAGCCATTAGAATGGAGGCAAGTTGTCTGGAAATAGCCCACCAAAGACAATCAACTTAGATGAGTGTGAATGACCCATCTCTTGAACCATTCACAAAATATTGAGACATCATTTGTGTATTCAGCTCAGTGTGGACCAAGCCGTTAGAACTCAATCACTTTGGACAATGAACCCTGGCTGAGAAGGGAACTCCTCTGACCATAATCTAATCATTTCTAAACAATGGACCTGGAATCAACTTGCATGACCATGTTTGGGTAACTGATCAGTTTGTGAGGGTGATCATGTGATGAGCCAACTGACACTTTTTGTGTTTTAAGAAACTGCTTCTCTCCAGGACAGTCCAAAGAAGAACAGGGACAGTTTGAGTGTGAGATCAGAAATACCCCAAGTGGGCACTCACTCTCTCTCCAGCAATCCTGCAAGCCGGTGCCCTGCCTGTTGTTTGACCAGTCACAAGCTGCAGGCAGTGTCTTAAAGAATCAACCCAGCAGCTGCTGACTCCAAAAGAAAAGATAGGAATCATCTGTCAACATCCTTAAATTGTCTGGATGTAGAATCCAAGAAGACTATCGAGCCCAGTCTGAAACGTTCAAGTCATTAACCTACAAGATCCATATACAAGTGACCTTTTTTGGACTTTTGAATAATTCAGCCTACCCTTCCACTTTGTAACTTATTTCTTTGTTTAGATGTGTGTGTGAACTCTTGAATGCATGTGTGAGTCAGAGTCGAAGTGCTCTTATTGTTTTATTTAGATCGGCTGTTAAGTAAATTAATTTCCATTTCTTTTTATTTTAAAACGTACAAGAAATCCTGTCTGTGCACATATTTTTTATGGTCATAGCATTTAAACATTCACAGAATTGGCAAGAAAATTCTTCGGAAAAAAACACTTGTTGCGGCCAACCGGGGAGCGGAAAAGAGGGGAGCCATTCTATCACTTCTCACCTGATCATAACAAGCGTAAAATCTCGAAAATTGCTATCAATATCGGGACATCTAATGATAACATAGCTTACTTTACAAATTTATCACCCTAATAAGGTCCGTTTACATGTAGCAGATGCAAACAAATGTGTCACTATGCATTGCTATTATTAGTAATAAGTCCAGAAAGAGACTGCTAAGTCCATCTTCCTCCCAGCTTCAGCTTTTTGTTCTTGTCTAATGCTTTGACAATTATTTCTAAGAACAACTACATGGTCATCAATTCCATGAGGAAGGACAAAGATGGCTGCAACAAGAAAAGTTCATAAACTACCCAAGTTTGCTGCAGGTTAGCAGAAAAGACCTGAAATTATTTCTGAAAATTCATGCTTGAATATAATGTTCAAGGAGAACATAATATATGCTTGTTTGAATGCCATTGATTGTATGACTCTAGATGCATAGTGACCTAGTTTGACTATTTAAAGTTAGATAATTACAGATGGATTCGGTGATCAGTATTTTCAGAACTGCGAGAGTCCCCCATTTTACCACAAAAGGTGCCCTCCAGTTCTCTGAAGACATCTTTTGAGTTTTGGGTTTGAGAACAATAACTACTTCACCTGAGACAGAGGGCACCTCCCCCACCCCATCAGAATACCACACAGTGGGATATTCCTTGATTGACAGTTATGCCAAAATCATCAGTCATTCCTTTTAACATTCAAAAATCTATATTTGAAAAGTTTATGGTAGTAATTCCCTCAAGCAAACTTGTCCTACAGGATTTTCTCCACAAAAAATATTGCCATTTAAAGTCTACAAAACTCATTAGCATTATACTGAGGCATATTTAAGTTTAATGCAAGTATCATTTATTCAGGTCACCTCAGGCTTTAATGAAGGTAATTACAATTACAAATGTTCTTTAGAACACTGTTCTTTTATTTATCTGTATTCTTCTCACTCTCCCAGCAAAAGGGATTTTATTGATTTCTTTCCACAAATCGGCTGCTGTAATTGGTTACAAAACAACACTGAAGTATTTTGTGATGTTCTGAGGACATGAAAGGAATTATATAAGTGGAACGTCTTTCTTATTGCTCTTGGGTCATCAGTGTTCTCTTTTCCTTCTTCATGCCGGTCTTTCAACATCAGTTTAGATGTCAATTGGCTTCCTTGGGATTGTGGCTGTTTACCCTCCCAAAGGGGAAGTCTCATTATTTCTGCAGTGGTTGACTTGATTTGTTTTGTTCTTGGAATCCTGGCAACGTCAAATTCATAAAGGAGGGTATGTTGGCTGGTGTCCATTGTGAAAATGCAATTATATCCAATATGTAACCCGCTGCCAACATTCAGTCATGGAGCTGGATTTTACGGCCCCTTGCCAGGCCTGTTGTTGACAGAGAGGCAAGTAAAATATGATGGGTGGGTAGCCCACTGCCTTCCTGCCCAACCCTCACCTGGTCCACGTAAAATGGGGCAGGGGGGTAAGGGGGGTGGGTAAGGTGCTCACTACCCTGCCCAGTCTTAGACTTATTGAAACCCTTAAGTGGCCAATTAATGGGTGATGGTCTCTGCCAGTTCAAGCGGCAATAAAAATTTACCTCATGTTTTACGGCTTTCTAAAAATTATGACAAAGTTTAATTCCTTAGCTAGTACCATGCATAAATTAGCTCATAAAGTTCACTATTCTTGGATTGTTTTCTGATCATTCTGTATGTGATTTCTTTTTCCCCTTATTTTTTACTGTAGTTGACAGATAGTACTGTTGGGTGCTTATACCTTCAAAATTTTCTTAGGACTGTCTTGTGCTTCTATATTTGTTACAGATACTATACAGAGCATTGATTCTAGTTGCTGTCTTCCAGCGGGTATGCTCTGTCCTCTTGGGAAATCATCTCACAACCAAGACAAGGAACAGCACTTCTAATCTGTTATGAATCAAAGAAAAGCTTGGGTCCTGTGCAATTCTATCATTTGTCAATAGACTATATTTCCTGCCTCCATATTTTTCAGGTCTATCACTGGTTTTTGCACAGTTTAACAATTTTTGCGCTTCATGATCTTTTTGGAAACCATCAAATTATTTTCCCTCTGCGAACATGACTCCGACAGTTTTACCCCTTCATGTTTTTTGCACTCAAAAAATGTATTCACTCGACTGTTGCTGAGTCAGATTCTTTAACTGGCTGCTGCAGTTTTCTCCATAGCCGCAGCACTAAATAACTCCTCACTCCCCTTGCTGTGAGAGTAACCAACTGGGAGCTTATCAAGAATTTACAGTTAGGAATATCCGGGGCGGTCAGATGTATACATTGGCTTGGAGTTTCCACTTAGTTGCTCTGTGATCTTGTTTTGCAATTCATCCAAAATCGATGCAATTGATTCAACACATTTCTGAATTTTAAGCACAAATTGTATTCAGCACAAATCGCTTTTCAAAAAACATTGTACTAGAGACCCAACCTGCCCACAAAACTGGCCATGGCTCCAGGGTGAATTAAATACCATTGGGAGTTTTCACTAGTTGTCCTCATTTGCTGGTTTAGTAACCTGATGTATAATATACCTTTAAGAAGAATATATAATGGAAGATGACATGATCTTATCCAATAGCAGAATAGCGTGGGTTACCTCAGTAGTCAGTAGGAGAAGTCTTGAGTCTGTAATATAGAGACAAGGTTTGAGTTGTAAGTACACAAGTGTAACTGCAGAGTTTCTTTGTAAATAAGTAGAATGTGTTCTACATCAGAACTGTCTGCTGATCTACTCTGTCTATGGTACCAACTCAGTCATCCCGAAACAAGTGTGCAGCCCAGATCCATTAGTCCAACTAAGCTAAGAAATAAGATCCAACAAAAGGGCGACGAGAGAAAAAGCAAGAAAAAGCAAGGACTGACGAGAAAAAGCAAGAAGGACGAGGAAGGAATTCAAGTGAATCGAAATCGGGCCATACCTCGCATGGTAATTGTAAGTTGAATTTCCATCCTAATCATCGAAGCAGTCCCCTTGAAGCATGCCGCAGTTTGGAAGAGTTGATTCTTCTGACCCAACTGTGGACTATTAGTCTCATTACGTTGAACGCCTCACGTTCTTTTTCCAAGCTAAAAACATTGCGGGGAGGAGAAAGGGGGGTGAGTAATCCTTTTATCCATGCATTGGAGTAAGACCTGCTGAGTGATTTGAAGTTTGACAGCAACCCAATGCCCCGGATTCGATAAGTTTTGATGACTTAGTGAACCTTGTGAAGAGTCATTACCAGCCCAAGCCCTCGGTTATGATTCAATGGTTCAAATTGAATTCAAGAAATAGAGCCTTATGGGAGACAGTTGGTTGTTATGTGGCAATTCTGAAACATTTAACAGAATATTGTGAGTTTGGTACATCTATAAGTGATATGGTTAGAGATTGTTTGGTGTGCGGTATAAATGAAGATGTGATTCAGAAAAGATTACTGTCTGAAGGCGCTAGAAATAGCAGTGGCCATGGAAAGCACAGTGAGGAACTCAAAAGCCATACAGGGAGCACAAAAGGGCACCACCCTTCACGTGGGGTGGGGAGCCCCAGCCAAAAAGGGTGTGAAAATGCATAGCTCTGATGAGAAGTGAGAAGCAGCCATCACTTTCAGACAAATGAAAAGAAATGACTCAGCAGCTACAACATGGAATAATGGTAACAGAAATGGAAGCAGACAACCTTGTAGTGAATGGAAATTTAAATAAATCGAATGTTTTTCTGTCATTGAAACGGACACCTCATGAGATATTGCAATGATAAAATCAGGCAGATATTCAATCAAAAGAAAAAAAACCCGGGAAATCTATAACGTGGAAGAGCCTGAAGTAACAGACTCTGGGCCAGGATTTTCTTGTTGGCGTGTGGGAATGGGCCCTGCACACCGACGCATAAAATGACGCGTGGTGATGTCGGGCAAGCGTCCCGACATTACCACGCGCCATCGCGATATTTAGGTGGGCGGGCATGTGATGGTCTCGGATGTGTGCCTGCCATTAATTAATCAGCTAGTTAAGGCCCTTGAGGCAGCAATTGCCTGCAATTTTTTGGGGCCCATGCGATCTTCGCGCGGGTGCGACGGGCAGGCGGGGAGGAGACATTTGTATCAATCTCATCCAGGGGCGAGGTAAGAGGGGTGAGTGGGGTCGCGAGTGGTGACTGTTAGATATTTAATTGTGAAAGTTACTGCTACTTGCCTGTGTGAGCAGGAGCACTTCAAAACTCTTCCCAGCTGCTTGGACAGGAGTAACAGCCTTCAGGTCAGGACTCTACAGGAAAGATCATTTTTGGGGCCTGCAGCTCTCAGGAAGCCTTCCCTTAGCCTGGGAATGGGAGTTGTGCTCTCCACTGGAGGCACCTCCTCTGAGGAGGAAGGGAGGGCCAGAAGGGGGAGGAGGCCAGGAGTCCATATTCAGCCTCCAGGGGAGCCGCCTTTGGGAGGAGAGGCACAGGCACAAGGGGCACAGGGCCAACAAGAAGTGCAAGGTGGAAAGGGCCGCAGAAGGTGCCACTATCCTGCTGCCAAGGTTTACAGGCGGTGAAGCAGCTACCCCAAAATGTCCGAGATGCAGTGCCAAAGGAGGATCCGCCTCTGAAGGGAGACAGTGACCTCACCCAGGGTGTAATCGACTGCACACATGTGGCCATCAAGGTGCCAGGGGGTGAGCCCAGCGTCTTCATCAACAGGACGGGCTTCCACTCCATGAACGTGCAGATAGTGTGTGACCATAGGATGCAGATTCTGCAAGCCTGTGTAAGGCACCCAGGCAGCTCTCATGGCACCTACATCCTGAGACACTCCCAGGTGCCGAGGCACTTCAGTGCTCCATCCCTGCTGGATGGATGGCTGCTGGGTGACAAGGGATACCCCCTCAAATGGTGGTTCATGACGCCTCTCCGCCATCCAAGAACAGAGGCCGAGCAGTGGTACAATAGGAGCCATGCCTCCACAAGGGCTATGGTAGAGAGAACCATAGGTCTTCTCAAGATGCGCTTCTGATGCCTGGCTGTTCAGGGGGCACACTGCAATACCCGCCAGATCGTGTGTCACTGACAGTGGTTGCATGCTGCACTCCCCACAATCTGGCACTGGAAAGGGGGGACACAGTGGAGGAATAAGATGCTGACGCAGCTGTTCTTGCAAGACAGCGAGTCCAATGGTGAGTCCGAGGATGAGCACGGTCAGGAGAACACTGAGGGGGTAGATGCTGACCTGGGCAATCTCCAGGGAGGCAGGGACACCCGGGAGGCTTTGACCCAACGCTCCTTCAGCTAGCCTACCAGATAAGAACCACCACCACATGCCAGGGATGCAGACTCCATACTCGATACCTGACAGGAACATTTCCTTGTTGAACAACATGCACTATGTGCCATTTCAATAAAGCTCAATGACAAACAAGTCACTCATAACATCATGAGTTACCCTTCACCTGCAGAACTAATGAAGCACCCAGAGGCTTGTTGAACAGAAACATATTTAATGCCGTGGTGCCTGGCATACATAATACAAATGAAATTGAAAGGTGTTATTCATCACACTAAATAATATTTAATGTAAAACGGGGGTATAAAATATCACCAGTGATAAGCCCGTATTGTGCTTAAGATGCTTTAAGTTTTCCCTTGTGAGTGCTACCTCTAGGTTCTTCCCCCTCGCTGGCACTGGCATTGGAGACAGCCTGCTCCCTCTGCTGACCTGTTGGCCTTGATGGCCATGGGGGGGGCGTCCTCTGGCCCGTGGAGCCTATGCTGGCCCCGCCTGGGAGGGAGCGGCCAGTGCCATGGCTGGCATCTCCCCAATCACCGCAGCCTGATCAGATGCCATGATCACTGGCAGAGGGGCAGAGGAGCTGCTGCCCTCATCCGGCGTGCCCTGGGAGGAGCCCGTAGAGACAACAAGCAGCTCGTGCACCAATGCCAGGTCGCTTTGGTCCTCCCTGCTCACCATTGATGCATGGGCACCTAACTGAGATACTGGGTGTCCAACCCATCTCCCACATTGACAGTGACCACCTGAAGTCATTGCCGGTGTGAGGGCTTGCAGGTCCAATCGCATCCCCAGGAACCCCTGATTCAGCTCCTGGAGGAGCATCTCCATGAGAGTCGCCACTGTCTCTATGGAGAAGGCAGTGCGCTCGGCCTTGAGGCTCATTGCATTGATCAGCCGATCTGTAACCCTGGAGCTGCAAAGCACTCAGTCCAAGCAGCCAGGGCTCACCTGACATTTGCTACTCACACTCCAAGAACTCTGAGGTCCAGGGATGGCGGTGGTGGGGAGCATTCCTAACTGCTGTGCTAAGTGATCCATGCCAACACGGTACTCACCCTTCCCGATCGCAGGAGATCATTAAACCACTTACGGCACTGCACCCACGTGCGCCTCACCACGTCATGGGAGCTCACCTTGGATGCCACTTCCTCCCAGGCATTTTTGGTGAGGTGGGGGGCCTCCTCCTCCAGTCCCTGGGGACAAGGATCTCTCTCTGTGTTGCTGCCTCCTCCAGGAAAGCAACAAGAAACTCATCAGAAAAATGCAGGGCTGACTGCCCCGCCGACCTGCCCTCCCGCCTGCCGTGTTCACCAATTACGAGCTCCATGATGACGTGTGTTTGCTTCACTGGCAGCCTTCGCATGGCTGCCGCAGCTGCTTTTGAATCAGCCACCGGGTCGCCATTGGGCCCAGCGGACACTGGGCTCCCGCCCCCGCCCGCCCCTTCTCCCCATTGTCGCTGTCACGTCTTACGCTGGGCGGGCCTTGATTGGTCCGCCCGTGTAAAATGGTGGTGCAGAGCCGATCGCGGCGGTCACCTTCCCGTCCTCCCCTGCCCGCTCCCGCCAAGCCCACACGCCAACCGTAAAATTCTGGCCCTGGAAATCAGATTGCAAACGCTGATGGACTTAGTCATTTGCCTTTGAAAGAAAACAGTGAGGATGTTCCAGTTCCTCAAGAACTCGATTTATTATTGAACTTCTTAGATTCATCACCGGTATGTGTGAGACAGATCAGAGATTGGACAAGTCGAGACCCAGTCTTATCCAAAGTACAAGAGCAAGTTCTTCACCGTTGGTCACAAGAACAGGAATCTGATGAAATGAAACTGTATTTTCACAGAAGATATGAGATAAGCAGCTAGGAAGGTATCTTATTGTGGGGAGCTCAAGTGATTGTTCCTCCAAAAGTATGAAACCCATTGTTAACTGAACTACACAGTGCACATCCAGGTATTTCTCAAATGAAGGCCATAGCACGCAGCTATATATGGTCGCCTGGAATGCTTGGGGAAATAGAGTGCTTAGTGAGAAATTGTATGCAGTGTCAGCAAGTGCAAAAGTTACCTCCTACAGTTAAATTACACCTTTGGGAGTGGCCAGGAAGGCCACGGGTGCGATTACATATTGACTATGTGGAACCTTTTATGGGAGCAATGTTTCTCCTTATTGTTGACACTCACTCTAAATGGATGGACATATATGAGGTGAAGTCACCAATATCCTATGCGACAATTGACAAGCTACGTCAACATTTCTCTATCAACGGACTGCCAGAAGTGGTCGTATCAGATAACAGCACTGCATTTACGAGTGCTGAGTTTCAACGGTTTGTCAGCCTTGACGGTATTACTCATTTAAAAACTTCACCTTACCACCCTTCGTCGAATAGACTGGCGGAGAAGGCAGTTCAAACATTCAAAACTGGCATGAAGAAATTAACAGGAGACTCCATTGCAACCAAGGTAGCACATTTTCTTTTCCATTATAGGACCACCCCTCACACGACAACAGGTGTCACACCTGCGGGATTGTTGATGAAAGGCAGTCTCAAAACACAATTGGGCTTAATAATGCCAAATTTAGGGGGGGAAGGTGGAAAGGAGTCAGGGAAATCAGAAAACTGGACATGATTGGCATAGATGTGACAGGAAGTTTACATTAGGAGAGACGGTATATGTGAAAAGTTTTAGAGAGGGACCCAAATGGTTATCAGGTGAAATAAGTGCAGTGACTAGACCTCTTTCTTACCACGTGAAAGTGGAAGACCGAGTCATACGGAAACATATAGATCATATATAGGGTATAGAATCTTCAGGCGAGATAGGGGAGGGGGTAAAAGAGGAGGAGGCATTGCATTATTAGTTAAGGAGTCAGTTACTGCAGTAAGGAGAGATGATATCTTGGAAGGGGCATCGAATGAAGCTTTGTGGGTAGAGCTTAGGAATAAAAAAGGTGCAGCCACATTGTTAGGTGTTTATTATAGACCCCCAGATAGTCAGCGGGAAATTGAGGAGCAAATATGTGCACAATTTGTGGAGGTGTGTAAAAACAATAACAATAGGATAATTATATTAGGTGATTTCAACTTTCCCAACATTAATTGGGATAGACATAGTGTTAAGGGCTTGGGTGGAGTGGGTTTCTTGAAATGCGTACAGGAGAACTTTTTAGGTCAATATGTAGAGGATCCAACAAGGGACGGCGCAATGCTGGACAGGCGGCTGAGGTGGTGGTGGGGGAGCATTTTAGTGATAGCAACCAACAACATGGTATAATGGACAAAGAAATAGACAAATTGCAAAAAAATGGTTTGGATTGGGGGAGAGTAGATTTTAGTAAAATAAGGCAGGATCTGTCCAAGGTAGACTGGGAACAGCTACTTGTGGGGAAATCTACAGAAGAGCAGTGGGGGGCATTCAAAACCGAAATGCGGAGGCTACAGGCTCACCGTGTTCCCTCTAGGGTGATAGGAAGGAGTAACAAGCCCAGAGAACCATGGATGACCAAAGATATTCAGGATACAATGAGAAGGAAAAAAGAGGCTTTTAGCAGGTGCAAGGGAAGCAAATCAGCAGAGGCATTAGTGGAGTACAGAAAGTGCAGGGTGGAGCTTAAGAAAGCAATTAGGAGAGCAAAGAGGGGATATGAGAAACTCTGGCTGGTACAAGTAGGGAAAATCCCAAGATATTCTATAAGTAAATCAATGGGAAGAGGATAACCAGGGATACAGTAGGGCCCATTAGGGGCCAAGGGGGCAATCTATGAGTGGAGCCAGAGGACATCGATAGAGTGTTGAACGAATACTTCACATCCGTCTTCATCTAAGAGAATGAGGATGAAGGTACGGAACTCGAGGAGAGAGACTGCGATTTCTTGAGCAAATTGATATAGGGAGTAACAGTGTATTGGAGATGTTGGCAGGCTTAAAAGTGGACAAATCTCCAGGTCTGAATGATTTGTGTCCCAGACTGCTGAGGGAGGCAAGGGAGGAGATCACAGGGGCTCTGACCCAAATTTTTAATTCCCCTCTGGCCGTGTGGGAGGTGCCAGAGGACTGGAGAACAGCTAATGTGGTTACACTATTTAAGAAGGGTTGTAGAGATAAGCCAGGAAACCACAGACCAATGAGTCTCACATCAGTGGTAGGGAAACTATTGGAGAAAATTCTGAAGGAGAGAATCTATCTCCACTTGGAGAGGCAAGGTTTGATCAGGAATAATCAACATCGCTTTGTCAGAGGGAGGTCATGCCTAACAAATTTGATTGAATTTTTTGAAGAGGTAACCAGATGTATAGATGAAGGTAGAGTAGTTGATGTAGAATATATGGATTTCGGAAAAGCCTTTGACAAGGTCCCACATGGGAGACTTATAAAGAAGGCTTGATAAGGTGGATTCAAAATTGGCTTAGTTGTAGGAGACAGAGGGTGATGACGGAAGGCTGCTTTAGTGACTGGAAGCCCGTGTCCAGGGCGTACCACAGGGATCTGTGCTCAGTCCCCTATTATTTACCATTTATATAAACGACATAGATGACTATGTGGGGGTTAGGATTAGTAAGTTTGTGGATGACACAAAGATTGGCCGGGTGGTTAACAGTGAGGTTGAGTGTCTTAGGCTACAGGAAGATATAGACGGGATGGTCAAATGGGCAGATAAGTGGCAGATGGAATTTAACCCTGAAAAGTGTGAGGTGATATACTTTGGAAGGAGTAATTTGACAAGGAAGTACTCAATGAACGGCACGATACAAGGAAGTTCTGAGGAACAAAGGGACCTTGGCGTGTGTGTCCATAGATCTCTGAAGGCAGAGGGGCATGTTAGTGGGGTGGTGAAAAGGGCATTTGGGACACTTGCCTTTATCAATCGAGGCATAGATTACAAAAATAGGGAGGTCATGTTGGAGTTGTATAGAACCTTGGTGAGGCCACAGCTGGAGTACTGTGTGCAGTTCTGGTCACCACGTTGTAGGAAGAATGTGATTGCACAGGACGGGGTTCAGAGGAGATTCACCAGGATGTTGCCTGGGATGAAACATTTAAGTTATGAAGAGAGGTTGGATAGACTTGAGTTGTTTTCGTTGGAGCAGAGAGGACTGAGGAGCGACCTGATCGAGGTGTACAAGATTATGAAGGGCATGGACAGGGTGGATAGGGAGCAGCTGTTCCCCTTAGTTGATGGGTCAGTCATGAGGCGACACAAGTTCAAGGTGAGGGGCAGGAGGTTTAGGGGAGATGTGGGGAAAAACTTTTTTACTCAGAGGGTGGTGATGGTCTGGAATGTGCTGCCTGGGAGGGTGGTAGAGGCGGGTTGCCTCACATCCTTTAAAAAGTACCTGGATGAGCACTTAGCACGTCATAACATTCAAGGCTATGGGCCAAGTGCTGGTAAATGGGATTAGGTAGGTAGGTCAGGTGTTTCTCACTTGTCGGTGCAGACTGAAGGCTGAAGGGCCTTTTCTTCACTGTGTGATTCTGTGATTCTGTGATATAAGGAGGAGAGAAACAAAGTCTCAGGAAATTATTCATCCAGTGTTCACGACTGCATCAACATCTCCTGTTGGAAGAACTCAACTGAGTATGGATGTGTCTGAAGGATCGGCTGCACCTGCAAGAGTTGAGGAAACAGATTTGCAGGCACCCACTGAAGAACCTGATGTTCAGACAAAACCCGAAAAAGAGATTCCTGACAAAGTACCTGAAGCTGTGGAGCTGAGACGTTCTACATGCATAAGGAAACCCCCTGAAAAACTGAATCTGTGGCCAGGATTTTTCAGTCGGCGTACGGGGGGCGGGCCCAACACGACGGTGCGTAAAATGACGTACGATGATGTCGGGCATGCGTCCCAATGTCATTGCACTGTCTTGCGATGTTTCATTCAACGGGCATGTGCCGGAGTCGGCTGCACACCCACCGATAATTGATCGGCCTATTAAGGTCGTTAGTGAAGTAATTAATGTAAAGTATATGCTGCCCGTCCAACCTTACGAGGTTTTTTAGGAAACCTCATCCACGAGCTAGGTGAGGTGTCCTAAAGCTTTTACTACTTAAATAAAAAGTTTATATGAAAAATAAAAACATGCCCCATCTCATGTGACACAGTCACATGAAGGGACCTGTTTCATTGAAGTTTTAATATCTGTAAACATTTTTTTAAAAACCGGTTCAATCTTCCTGAGGCAGCTCAGAGAGATTGAAGCCCTATTTTGTGCGCATGCGTGAAAGAGCGCTGATCCTGACTCTCCCTCTTCCCCCTGCCCGCACAGGTAGTGCTGTGCGCTACCGCTCGCGTATTACGCTGGGCAGGCCTTAATTGGCCTTCCCGCATACAATAGTGATGCGGAGCCGATCACGGGCGGCGGTCAGCTCCACGATTGCCCCCACCAGCTCCCGCCCCTGTGGAGCCCATCCGACACAGGAAATATTCAGGACTGTAAATTACTTATCTGTGTAAATAATTTGATATTTTGAGAAAAATTGTAATTGTAACTAAAGAGTATTTCTGAGTAAAGGGGGAGGGAAGTAGTAATTTGTTGTGTAATATACCTTTAAGAAGAATATATAATGGAAGACCACATGATCTTATTATCCAATAGCAGAGTAGCGTGGGCTACCTTAGTAGCCAGTAGTCAGTAGAAGTCTAGAGTCGGAGTCTGTAATCTAGAGACAGGGTTTGAGTTGTAAGCACACAAGTGTAACTGCTGAGTTCCTTTGTAAATAAATAGAATGTGTTCTACATCAGAACTGCCTGTTGATCTACTCTGTCTATGGTACCAACTTGGTCATCCTGGAACAAGTGTGCAACCCGGATCAATTAGTCCAACTAAACTAAAGACCAGGATCCAACAGCAGGCCTTCAATGTGGCTGTAAAAATTAAGCTGAATGTTTTGGATGCAATGACAATAATAGAACTGACCAATTTACTCAAATATAACTAGGAAAAGATTCTGTAACTTTTTAAAAAGTTTATTTAACTAATTTAAAATTAGGTTGCCTACACATGTGTTTTGTGCGGAACACATTTGCAGCTTTATTATTCAAACTTTAACACATATCACTCTTAAATAATTCAATGAATATTTTTAAATCAATTTGAAAAAAAATGTTTTAAAACACTCTTCATTTGTGTTAGTACATGGCAGATTTTACATTTGGTGATATTTAAATGAATTTTAAAGCAATTTGTGGTGCAAGAACTTCACATAAAACAGAAACTCTACCCACTCCATGGGAATCCCAAACCTATTATTCAGTTTTTAGGTTGAACATAAGTTTTCTGTTTTAAAAATAAATTTCATAAAATTGGCTTAATGCTTCTCAAATATGCCTATTTTAATATTTTTCATGAAAGCATTCTCAGGGGTAATAGAACAAAAATATCCCCTAAACCTCAGTAAAAACCAATGCTATATGTGTTCTTTTGTAATTTTTTTTTTCTCTTGATTGTTTTGTTGTTGAGCATATATTGGATTGACGTCTTGCTGATGTACTTCTCTGATTATTGCCACTGTTTTACTGGAAAACAAAGTGACCATAATAAAAAGTATGATGTGACTAAACAGGAAATGTCACAGAAAGCCTCCAAATGTGAAAGCTGACACATGTCCCATTTATCAAACATAACTTTATAGAAATCAAGGGAACATTTGCTATATGCTGCGATGACAATGATAAATTATGGTTTTACAACACCGAGAATCTGGACTTTAATTTTGTACAACATTTAAAGATTTTGTGATTGAAAAAGTAAAGTGCCAGTAGCCATTATTGATTGGTCTGACTATCAGGAAAATGACATTTCTCTCCAGTTTAGATAAATTGCAATTTCTGAGCTTTGGCTAAATGAACTTTAAAGTTGTATAACATTTAATGATTTTATGATAGAAAAATAATTTGCAAGTAACTACTATTGATTGCTTTTGCTAATAGCAAAATGTCATTTCTGCACAGTTCTAGTTTCTTGTGAGGTGTGTAATGAGCTGAAAATCAACAGAAAACTTTATGAAATATATGCCCATACACTGCGGACATGTTTTGGCTGAGATCCTTTCCTACACCTTTAGTCTTATCTGCACAATCACCTTCCTTGGTTACCCTGTTTCAGCTCTTTCTCTGTTCAAATTAGAGACTATTTTACTTAAAGCAAGGCAACAATGATATATCAAGTGCATTTGAATTAATATTTCTTTTGCTCAAGAGGCATTACCTCCTGAATGAAAAGGAAAGGAACATACATCTGTATAGCATTTTTCATGACTGTAGGTCATCAGAAACCACTTTGCAGTCGATAAAATACTTTAGAAGTGTAATCACTTTGCAGTACAGGGATACACAGCAGTCAATTTGTGCCAGAAACAGCAATGCTCAGCTCATCTGTTTTTGGTGGCGTTGCTTGAGGGTGAAATGTGAGCCAGGATACCAGGGGAAGCTCCTTCCTTTACTTTCAGCAGTGCCATGGAACATTTCACTTACAGAGAGGCAGATGGGGTTGATAATTTTAAAGTTGCATTCAAACTGAAACATTTATGTGATGTCACTCAACATCTCACTGCAGCATCAACACTGAGATCATGTGCTGAAGTTGTGGAGTGGGGATTGAGCCCACAGCTTTCTGCCACAGAGTGTTAATGGCTGAACCAAGCTGATATCTCTCAGGTATTATGCAGTGTATATGAGGCAGTAAACATTCCTTTCACTCTTACTTGTGAAGACGGGGCTTTCAAGGTTTGTATTGATAAGGAAAGTCTGCTTTTTAATTGAAAGAAATGCCTCTGCAAATTTTGTCTAATCAGCAGGATATATTAATGTCATCTCCCTAATAGTTTGATTACATCCTTCAAATATAAAAGCAAGATGTTTGGGTTATGATATATAATGGAAATGGAACGAGTTTAGTGCAAAATCCCTTTTCACTTTTACTTTGTCATATGGCCAAAGAATTAGAATGGAATATTTGATCCATTTTTATCAATGATGATATGTTTCAAAATAAAATATGGGCCTGAATTTTTCGGTTGTCAGGTGCACGCAATCGGTGGGCCCGGGATTGGACGTGAAATGGACCACAGGCCGCGATTGGCCCCCGACCACGATTTCACACTGGCTGGTCAATTAATGGCCAGCCAGTGTGAAACGTGCGCTGAAATGCTCAGCTCTACCGGTGGGTGTGGGAAGAGGGTGGATGCTGACATAACCGAGGGTGTGGGTGAGTGTTTTGAGAGAGCTCCTTGAAGGTGGACAGCTGCCCCAGGGAGCTGCAGACCTCCACAGACTAAAGGACATGACAAAAATGCAGCAAAATATATCCATGCAGCACAATCAAGCACCTGAAAGAATACCTCACAAAACACTTTGCAGTCGATAAAATGCTTTAGAAGAGCAATCACTTTGCAGTACAGGGATACACAGCAGTCAATTTGTGCCAGAAACAGCAATGGGTTTATTCCCCCACAGAGATTTCATCCCACCCTGGATCGAGGTTTGAGCAAAAATGTGAATGCCGGCTGGGAGAATGGCACATCCACCAACCGTAAATGTGGATGGGTAATGTAAAACCGCAGTGAATTGCATAATTAATGGGCTTAATTGCCCACTTAACTGTTAGCAGGCGCACTTCTGACCGCTGCGCGCACCCGCCGAGTGAAATATCGCGTGAGTGCACGGTGACTTCGGGACACTCGCCCAATGTCATCTCACGCTATTTCACATCCATTCGGGTGGGGCACGTGCCTGCCCGCCCACCTGCGAGACGTAAAATTCCGGCAATGGAATGCAACAGCTTTCTTTATATCTTTGCACTTATTAAAACAAGTCAATTGCAAGCAGTTTACAGCTATAAAACTACAAACTTTACAAAGCGCTGAGCAAAGGATGAATCTTGCACTCTTAAGGTAACTCATCAATAGTTTTGCCTATTCAGCTCTGATTTGTGCACCTATTTTGATGCAAACTCCTGTAAATAATGCATGTCCCATGTGCCAAAGATCTACTCTTTACACTGAGAAATTGACTTAAATTTTTATATTGCTCTATTGGCATCAATCCAGCTTTTGTATATTTAAGGCCAGTGCAACAAGTAATTTCTTGGGGATTTGTAAGGACGTAATTGCTCATAATTGTCAGAGCAATTTTTCCAACAGTCTCTGAAATGCAAAGAAAGATAGCCTTCAGATATGCTTTCATCGTGATTGGCAGGAAATTGTTCCTGTGAAAAAGTTGTTGGCTTTGAAAATTGTTGAAACACACAGATTTACTAAAGACCTTTTCTGGTTAGTAATTGTAGGAGAATGTAGAAAACAATAATCTAGAGATAGATTTTGCAATGTAGTGCTCCCAGTGTAGAACTTCAAGTATTAGGGGCTTAAAGCAGAGTATCAGGGACAGAAGTTAGCAAAGCTATTCCACCCATTTGCTATTTCACCAACCCAACCCCCACCCCCCACTCCAATTTGTTGTTCAAGGTTTTCTATGCATACTGAGGGTATGTAATGATGTTTAAGCAAAGTAGAAGCATTATATGGCTGGCAAATAATTTATTTAAATTTCAGAGAATTAAATGAACCTAGAGCTTGCCCAGTGTACATGAAATTCACTAAGCAACAAACATAATACAAAATGATAGCCCAAAGTAGCAGAGTACCACAGGCACTCAGCATTGCATTATCATGCCTGACACACAGCCCTCCTGTGCCATCAACTTAGTGAGGAGAGGGTGGAAGCAAATAAGAACATAAAAATTGCCACATGAATAAAGGTCAAAATCCATGGAGTCCGACTTCTACCATACTGATCCTTGCATGAAAAAAATGATAGTGGAGTTATGGTCTAATTATAGAAATCAATCTCTAGCAGTTAGCCTGCAATATTCTGAGACATGACACAAGAAAACCCCACTACTGGAGGGTTTTATGGACCTATAGGCCCCTCCCAAGCCCACGTGTTATAATACAAAGCTTTTATTGTTAGGCTCACATTTTTGAATGTTTGAATACATCTTTAAAAATTAAACATGGGAGGAACTGTAAACCCCCAAAATGGTTAGATTTAATTTGGTTATGAATTCAAAAGTTAAAAATCTGAAGCATGAATCCATCTGCCTCGAATCTGTCCACAGTATTAATAGAGGTGTGACCAGGGGCAGATGACCAGTTAACTCACAGGTGCCTGATGATTGTACATGTTCGCTGCTGACTGCAGGGTGTCCACTCCCATACATCCCTAACACCCCAGGGTAATGAAACAGTCTGTGCCCACATACAACAAGACCTGGACAACATTCTGGCTTCAGTTTGTAAGTGGCAAGTAACATTCGCAATATACAAGTGCCAGGCAATGATATTTAATAACAAGAGAGAATCTGACCATTTCCCCTTGAAATTCAACAGCATTACCATTGCTAAATTCACCACCATCAACATTGACCAGAAACTTAATTGCACCAGCCTTATAAATGCTGTGGAAATTCTATGACAAATAACTCACCTCTTGGCTCCCCAAAGCCTGTTCACCATCTACAAGGCACCAGCCAGGAGGGCAATGGTATAATTCCCATTTGCCTGGATGAGTGAAGGTCCAACAACACTCAAGAAGCTCAACACCATCCAGGGCAAAGCAGCCTGCTTGATTGGGACCCCATGCACCATCTTAAAAAATCAATCCCTCCACCACCAGTGCACCATGGCTGCAGGGTGTGCCATCTACAAGATGCACTGCAACAACTCACCAAGGCTCTTTCAACAGCAGCTTCCAAGCCCACAACCTCTACCACCTAGAAGGGCATGGGCAGCAGATGCATGGGAACACCAGTACCTGAAAATTCCCCTCCTGGCCACATCCCATCCTACTTGGAAATACACTGTTGTTTCTGCACTGTTGTTGGGTCAAATTCCTAGAACTTTCTTCCTTAAAGTACTGTGGATGCACCTGCACCAGATGGACTGCAACAGTTCAAGAAGGCAGTTCACTACCACCTTCTCAAGGGCAATTAGAAGTGGGCACTAAATTCTGGGCTTGCCAGTGGTGCTCATATCCCATGAATGAATCCAAAAAAGGAAGATTAGTCATTGAAACTTTTCAAGGAGGATGAAAACCTTCATGATAGCAATGATTCTATTTTTAATCACAGTTGTCTGGGTTTCCTTTGAGTCAGGAAAACCATAACTATTTACTCAAAGGGAGGTCGGGAAGAGATTAAGGAGGAAGGGAGAAGATCGTTTGGAGATGGGATGGGGGAGGAGAGATGAAGGTTGAGGTGGGAGGGGTCTGGGGGAAGCGTGGAGACATTAAGGGAGGAAAGGAGCAGATTCTGGGGGACTAATGGAAGACATGTGAGGTTGCAATGAGTTGAGATTGCAGATCATGTAGGACATTGGAGTACATTGGATCACAGAAGACAGGGAGGGAGAAATCCAATCACTCATGAGGCTAACAGGTTGCTTGGGGTGGCCTGGAGGAAGCACTTCTGCTCCTCCTGGCTCACAAGCATTGCTGGAAAAGCACTTTGCTGTTCACCTCCCTTCAGCTGCCTGTCTTCCTGTGGTCCAGGGTACTTGTACGGTCAGTGTTAAAACTGCAACAGAGAAAGAATCTGAGGCATGTAGCCTCATTAAAATATTGTAATGTCTGGGCCTTGGTTGGCTGCCCATCCCCAAATATGTGACCGTTAAAACTGGAAGTGGCAAGTTTGAGGAGAGTTGGTTCTGGTTTGAGAATTTTTGCATTTTTACTTCCAACCAAACTCAAATCGACCCATTTTGGGGAGTTAAAATTCTCCCAGTGTCTTCTAATTAAGAACTAACATTTCTAGCACTTCCTTGAGCCACAATTTTGAATTAAAAAATGGAGCAGAATTAGTCATACACAAGGGAAAGCAGGGCTCAGGTAGGGAAAGGATGTGTGTGAAGTTAATTTTATAATGATGGCTCATTTATGAGCAGGTCATTCTGCAGTCACAGGTTCCAAAATCTTTCTGCAGGTTTTAAACTACTGAATGTCTCGCAAGCAGCTGTATTCTAGCCTTGCCTGTATACTGTGCTGCATTAGGTTAGTTTGGCATAATGCTTGATGATTTGCCAGTCTGATTTAATGGTCTGAGTTTCTGTTAGGGAGCCAGCAATAACAATGCATCAACCTTTAACAATGTTTCAATCTGCCAGTGTGTGGAGGAAGGCATGGTGGGGGAGGGCAACATGCAAATTAACCGGTAAATTTGCTGCCAACACATCTTGCAACAGGATACAGTAGGCTCAATAATCATAAATAACGGAAAAAATAATCAACAGCAATAATAGAATGAGGTAGGCGTCATCGCTGCTCATTCTCGATCTGGTACTCTCTTGTATTTAAAAATGTAGTTGTTGCTACTGTTCTTCACACCAGATGAATATTTTCAGGTGTCAATCAAGACTCAGTCTCTGAGTCACAGAAAGTTAACATGCATCTACACCAAATAATTAAATGGTCTGTTACTCTTTATTTCAAAGGGGTTAGAATATATAAGTAAGTAAGCCTTGCTGTGATTATATAGGGTTTTGGTGAAATCACGCCTGGTACAGTTTTAGCCTCCTGTACCTAAGGAGGGATATGCTTGCTTTTTAAAAATTCATTCATGGGATGCAGGCGTCGCTGGCCAGGCCAGCATTTATTGCCTATTACTCAACTAGTTGCCCTAGTTCAGAGGACATTTAAGAGTCAACCACATTGCTGTGGGCCTGGAGTCACATGTAGGCCAGACTAGGTAGGGACAGCAGATTTCCTTCCCTAAAGGGTATTAGTGAACCAGGTGGGTTTTTACAACGATCAAGTCATTATTAGATGTTTAATGGATTCAAATTCTACCATCTGTCATGGCAGGATTCAAACCCAAGTCCCCAGAGCATTACCCTGGGTCTCTGGATTACTAGTCCAGCAACAATACCACTACGCCATTGCCTCCCCAAATTTTCAAACGTTCACCCTATTAATTCCTCAGAAGGGAAGGCTGTCCCATTAGGAAAGATTGAGTAGAATTCTCTGGAGTTTAGAAAAATGAGAGGTGATTTCATTGAAATGCATACAATTCTTAGGGAGCTTGATAGAGTAGATGCTGAGAGCAGGGCCGGGGAGAGAAATCATGGGCCCCAGTGCTTTTCTCTTTCCGGGCCGCTTATTCCTCCCGCCATCACACCCCGCCTCCAGCCGCCCCCCTCACCATTTTGACATCCCCCCTCAATCATGATATTTTTCCCCTTATAAGATTTACCAATCAATTCAGCAATCACAGAAAGGTCCTGGTAAAACAATGATGCCCATTGTTGGCATCACCTGGTTATAAATGTCATCCGATATATATGCAGCTTTTGTCATTAACATTAAGAACAGCAACAATATAATACAGTGTTAGTCTGTGAGTGCCCTATAGGTAATCCCACTGCGACTATTAAACAAACAAGAAAGTAGGAAATTTACTTTAACAGCATTGTGCAACATTGTTAATTTGACAGGAAAATGTCCCATGAGTTATTTATAACTCTGTGCAGACCATAACACTGATTTGGGGTGACTGCCTCAGCCCTCACTAACGTTTTCTGGACATTGCACCATATGGACACAGTGACAGTAAATACACATTTACAAACCCCCCTAACGTCACCCCAACCCACATTCAAACAGGTCCCCTCCCTCCCCTTCAACCTCAACCCCAATGCCCCCCTTTAACCTCCCAAAATTCCTCTCCAACCTTTCCCCGTCAACCCTGCAACCCCCTCCCACCTCCTGTCTAACCTACCTTCTAACCTCTCCTCTAACTTCCCTTCTAACCTCTCCCAAACCCCTCTCCCAGCCCTTTCTCCAACCTCCCCCACAACCTCCCTCACCTCCACCCCCTCAACCTCCCCCAAAACCCCATCCAACCACCATCCCCCCAACAACACACAGACACACAGCATCCAATTGGTTCCAAAATTGCAGGGATTTCACTTGCCATTTTTCAAGTAAGAACACTGTCCTAACAGTGCTGCGCTGCTGTTACTGCACTGCTGTTGCTGCGCTACTGTTGCTACACTGCTTTTGCTGCACTGCTTTTGCTGCACTACTGTTGCTGCACTGCTGTTGCTGCACTGCTGTTGACCTTCAGGCAGCTTCCGTTTTATGGCGGGCTTTTCAAAATAAAAGACCAGACCCATGAAGCTGCCTGAAATTCAGAAGCAGCAGTGCAGCAAATCAGTGAAATTGACACTGACACTGAAGTATCAGCTTTGAAAAGGGTGTAACTCTCTGGTTCTGATTTTTTATAGTGACAATGACTGCTCAGTCTGGATGGCGAGAAACCCCGTTTAAAACACAGAGCTTAGCACCCCCGCCCCCCCACCCAACCAGCCCTGGGCTGTGGTGTTTGGCACTACCTGCATCCCCTTCTCTGGAGTGGAACTTGAACCCAGAGCTTCTGGCCCAGAGGCAGAGATGCTCCCCACTGCACCACAGACTTTTCTTAAATAAATTATGGTGGCTAAAGGCAGGAGAGGTTTAGAAGTAGTATTTGGAAATTAGACTTTCATCTTACCATGCTAAGGCACAACAACAATGTTGATGGAATTTACACTAAAGTAGTACCAGTTCATAAAGCTCCTCCAGTGTGCACCAGTTGACGGTGTAAAGATTGAAATGTCACTCAACCCGTGGGAGTGTTATCGTCTGATATCACATTTCTACATACTTTTCTGTCTCCAAGTATTCAACAAGGTCTCAAAAAACTTGTCAGGTAGAGTTTGTGCGCTGAAGCCTAGTCTCAAAGTTTACAGTTGTCGTACTGATAAGTTCACAGCTGCAGCACAGTAGGTGACCACTTAGGATGTGCAGTGATTGAAGCTTAAAATATTAATACACTAAAAGTGTTTAGATAAGAAAGATGATGGTGTGACAGTTTCAACTTTGACTGAAAGCTTGTGGTGATGGCATTTAAACATTCAGCAATGTCACAGTCATGAGAATAGTTAACACACTTGAGAGTGCTGCACAACAGCGTGGCAATGGAAGCTGAGATTTGAGGTTTTATTCAAAGTGTGCAGTACCATCAAATTTGCAAGACTAAAAGGTGAGCGTTTCAGAAGGAAAATGACAGAACTTTGAAACTATTCATTCTGCCAAATGACTCAGAATTTTCAGTAATGTACAATCTACTTTTTATCAAGGATAACCTCTTTGTTATGGGCGGCTATGCTGGGTGTCATTTATTAATGGCCTCATAAATTTTAAATGGAAAAGTTGGGCAATCTTCCATTTTGAAAGGAAATGCAAACTGTAAGAAGCTAAACCCAAGTAGCACTTGATTCTTTAGATATTTTTGTGCCTGTGAACTCTCAAAGAAACAAAAGAGAAAATAAATGAGGCTTTGATTAATCATAGAATCATAGGCTGGATCTTTCCAGCCCCATTGATGTCGGGCGTCATGATGGGCGAGACGGGGTGGACATTATGGCGAGAAGGCCAAAAATTAGTTTCATGCCGGCCTTGGTCTTGGCCATGGACTGCTACGGATGGTCAGTGGGGTCGGGGGAGAGCAAGGTCTAGGTTTAACTGGGAGAGAAAGGTGTACCAGGGGTTGGTGAGGTTGGGAGGTGGGGAACAAAGGTGCCAGAGGTTGAAGTTGGGTAGAGGGGGAAAGAAGGTGTTGTGGGGAGTGAGGTTGGGAAGAGGGAAGGAGGTTGTAACAGGGGACAATGTGGCAACTGGAGAAGTAGGTATAAGGGAGGAGGAAGGTGTAAGGGAAGGAGTTCAGAAAGGGGAAGGAGTTTGGAAGGGGGGAGGACTTCGGGGGGGATGTCCAGATGAATGTGCAGGGGAGGGGTCTGTGGAGTCAATGACTGCCTCCTGGGGTGCGAACTGAAGGTGGGCATAGTAGGAAGGAATAGCAAGTATGAGAGGGGGCAGAGTCAGCTGGAAGGGTGGGACGGTGAGAGTGTAATGGTGGTGGTAGAAGGTACAGCGAGGGTGGTTGGTGTAGACTCAGCAGCAGACACGAACTGTGGGGGAGAGGTCCCTGTGAACCAAAGTAGAGCTAATTAGTGCATGGCAGCAGATTCAAAAGCAGAAGAGAGAGCACTCACAGTTGCATAGAAAGGGGGATGATGGGGTGCAGGATCCTCATATGGGTGCTTGCCACCGACCTCACCGTCGCTGCAGGCACGGCCAATGTCCTCACCAGCTAGCGCGATGGTTCGCTCCTCCAAGTGAGTGTGGGGTCTAATGTGGGCCACTCCATCCGCACTCTGGGACCTCTCCCTGCCATTGTGAACCAGCTCCTCCTGCATGAAAACATTTGGAGTGAGTGTGAGCAGGACACATGGCACTGCGTGGAATGTTTTTGTGGTGAGCGGAGACATGGAGAAGACAAGGACTCGAGCTCCAGAGGATATGAACCTGATGGAGATGTGGGGGTTTGTGTGAGAGTTAGTGGTGTTGTCCCTTGAGGTGTGAGATCCCTGAGGATGTGTGATGTGTTTGCGAGTGTGTAAGTTGAGAGTGATGAGGTAGTTGACTTGCCCTGGCGGAATGGATGAGAGCATTCATCCTCTTCCTGCACTGGATGGCTGACATTCTCTGTGCTATGGTGGTGCTGACTGCCGCTGCCACAACCTCCCAGGCCAGGTTGGTGGCCTCACTTAATATGGGGGCCTGCCTTCTTCTTTGCTTTCAGGGCCATCTGTCACCTGGAGCAGTCCTGATTTGAAGGCAAGAAGTAGGCAGCGCTCTGGTGTGTTTTAAATATGGTGCTTGGAGCGAGGAAGTGCTGAGGTCACGGCATGGTAGGCAAATCTGAGCCCGCCCCCAGAGAGCTGGCGTGTTCCCCCTGAATGCATCATTAATGAGGTGGGATGCACCAGGAATGGGGCAATATGGTATGAAAAGCCACAACTGCGGCCAATTTTCCCGCCCACTACCGCACTTAGTAAAAATCTGGGACGATCCCGCCCATAGAATGATATAGCACCAAAGAAGACCACTTGACCCATTGTGCCCATGCCTGCTTTTTGGAAGAGCTATTCAATTAGTTCCACTCCCCTGCTCTTTCCCCATAGTCCCATACATTTTTCCCTTCAAGTATTTATACAATTGTCTTTTGAATGTTACAGTTGAATCTGTTTCCCTTTATGATAGTGCATCCCAGACCACAACAACTCGCTCCGTTAAAAAAAAAGTTCCTGATGTTGTCTGTGGTGATTTTGTCAATCACGTTAAAACTGTGTCTTCTGGTTACTGACCATTCTACCATCAAAGGAATTACATCTTACTTCATTTATCAAAACCATTTGTGATTCTGTACAGCTGCATACAATCTCTTCTAAGGAGAACAATCCTAGCTTCTCCAGCCTCTCCGCAAATCTGAAGCCCCTCATCCCCAGTGTCATTCTAGCAAATCTCTTCAGCATCTTTTGCAAGGTCTTGACATCCTCCCTAAAGTTTGGTGTTCAGCACTGAATACAGTGAAAGAATACAATCAAGAAGGTTGGATGTCAGAAAGCTTAGGGATAAATGCCTCTATATTGCTGTAGGCAAGGAAGAAGGATTCAGTGTGAGAGACAGTGAAATATTGATTCAAAACAGTAGTAATATTTGATGGGATGCATTAACTTGTGAAACGAGAAATGAGCTTTGGAGAAAAGAAAATGTTAACTCAACGATCAACAAAGGCAAAAACTTGTCAACTTGTCATGGAATCTGTGGTTGCCAAGCTTGTGTTTTTCGAGGCAGACCCTAACTGAAAACAGAAATGGAAAAGAGGAACAGGAAAAAGGAAATAGAGAAAGGAAACTGACCCTCCTAGTTTCCAAGGAAACAAAAACTTAAACTGAGCTTTGGAAACCAAAATTTCTGGGCAGGTTGAAATTGGCTGAGGCTATACAAAGGGACACAGAGCTATCCAAACTCGGTAGTAGCAGTTAATGAATCCAGTGGTGCAGTACAGGCAAGCTGAAGGAGACAGAGCCCAGGTCCAGAAGCTGAGGATCAGTTGCTGCAGCTGTTCCTGTTACTTGAAGATAATTTTGGTGGATTTATGCCATCCAGACCGAGAAGAGGAGGTTCTGCAGACATGTATCATTTTCGGTGAAGATTGTGCCTGTGGAATTCAGGTTGGTTTTACATTGCTGTCGGCTGGGATCGGACTACATCCTAGAAAGAAAGGAGCTGAAATTCTTCATAAGGAAGACAGACTTTTGAAAGATTTTGTTACTGAGTTTAATGATAATGTGTGGACCGCTGAGCCGATTTGTAGGATCTGTTTCAGTTATATCTGCCATTGAATGTGGAACTTCTAGTTTATAATTGACAGCAATTTGCCTGTTAATTTGTGTTTAACTTATGGTGACCCTGGGTTGTAGGTTATCAGTGGTTAGCTAAGATAGTGTCTAGTGTTTGCTTTGTTTGACTCTTGCCTGGCAAAAATTCTTCTGTTTTTAAATCGTGGAATCTTGCGGCTTAATTCTTTTAGTAAAAAACTGGGATTTTGGATTTCTTCCTTTTTTAAAAAAGTTACTGGCCTTTACTAAGACCATAACAAATTTGAATCTGAGAGTGACTGCATCAACATTGTAGGTGGAGAAAATGCTCCTAATGTTATTTGGTTCTTCTAAAGAGAATAGGCAGCAGAAGGAGTTCTCAGCATGGAATAAAAACACTATCCTTCCCAATGTCATATGTCTAGGCATAATTTTATTATAATATTTTGGATATGGTTCACACATCACAAATGCTACCTGGAGTTTGTTTTTTACGCCTAGAAAATCATCGGCTGTCCCTCGATTCGGGGATGATGTCTACTCAGAGTTGTGAGTTTCTGCCATGTGTCTTCATGTGATGAAACAGGCCAATTCTCAACCCACAGATCTTTGGGCATAAGAGATAGAATATCCCATGAGGTAGTGTTTCTTTCCTTCTCTGTCGCTGCTCCACCTCTGCTCTGTACAGTAGAACTTCTGTTGACTTGTAGAAATCTTTATTGTCAAACATTCACTGCCATTTTTTGTAGAAGCTGGTGCAACTGATCCAGTGCTGAATCTCCTCATCAAAGGTGGCCTTTTGAGAGAGGTGGCTACCAAAGTACGAGAGGTGTTAAATATATTTCAGAGTCTCTTCTTCAAATTATACGGGAGGTGGAATAGGCTGACCAGGTGTGGGTTGACATATGGGGTTTTTTTTGGCAACATTCAAGGACAGGCTGAGTTTCGTGTATGCAAAATTGAAGAGATCGAAAGTGGCTTGCAAATCCAGTGCAGAGTGGGCAATGACACTGGAGTCATCTGCAAACTGTAGATCAAGTGTGTCTTTGGTAGTCAGTTTAGTATTGGCACAGAAGTTAATGTATTTTCCATCAAGTCGGTATTTAATACTCATCTGAGGGCAAGTGGTCTTTGATGAGGTGAACAGCGATTGACAGGTAGATCGTAAATCGTATGGGGATTAACATAGGGCATTTCTCGACACCGGTTGGGATTTTGAAGGTGCCTGCTTCAGATCTCCATCTCAAGACATTTTCAGTCATATCATCATGAAGCTGCTGGATTGTGATGAAGTTCCTTGGACATTAAAATCTTTGAAGCACAATCCACAGAGCCTTGTAATTTATTGAGTCAAATGCTTTGGACAGGTCGTTGAATGCAATGAAGAGTTGAATGTATTGTTCTCGACATTTTTTGTGGATTTGGCTTGCAATAAATATCATGTCAGAGGTACTTCTAAGCCACACTGTCTCTGGGAGGATTTCCTCAGCCACGGGAAGTAGGCAATTTGGAAGAATGCATACCAATATTTCACTGCTTTCAACAAGAGAAAGATACCTAGATAGTTTCAAAAGCATGATTTATCTCCTTCTTGAAGATAGTTACAATTGCCACATCCTGAAGTCAGGGGGTGGTGGGAGGTGGGGTGACTAGGGGTGGAGTTTGTTTTCCTCCCAAATCCATAGTATGAGTGCATGGAATCTTGATGTGAGCAAAAGCCCACCAGTTTAAAGACCTCAGCTGGAATACCATTAGGGCCACAAGCTTTGTTGTTATTCATCTGCTTAATTGCTTGTTGCAGCTCTCCCATCAATGGTGGTTCTCCCATAGATGCTACTACCTGATGTTGGGGGATAGCCTGGAGAGGATCAGCTGTCACTGTGGATTCACAGTTGAGGAGCAATTGAAAATGTTATTTCCAGTGTTTACTGATGGCATTGTCATCCTTAAGAAGAGAAACAATATCCTGTGAGTGAAGGGGACTTTTTTCATTTGAAATCTTCCAGATTTGTCTTTGTGCGTCAGCCTTGAGCTGTTGGAATGTTGCCTTCTTGACTTGTGACCTTGTATTGTTCTGCCAGGCAATGAAGGCTGCTTGTTTTTGTTCTAGGAGGTCACATACTTCAGCACTGTTTTCATTGAACCAGTCCTGGTGACAAAAATGTTCGACCCCAGTGGCCTGGGCACAGGAGTCTAGCAGAGCTGACTTAATTTTATCCCACTATTCTGAAATTGAGATGGATGCGTGAAGGTTTTCCAGATTGATCATGAGCTGCATTTGGAATTTCTCTCTTCTGTTGGGCTGCTTTAGGGCTGAGACATTGATCTTCCTCCTTTTGGACTTTCGGAACTTGCGACGTCTTGGTGCTATCACCGATAAAACAAGTCCTCCATGATGCCCAGCAAGCATCAGTCCCCGTGTAGATTGAGTGATAAGGACATCAATTAGATCTTTGATCCGAACAATGACATAATCCAAACAATGTCATTACTTTGATCCAGGATGCCTCCATGTGGTTTGGTTTTTGTCCTTCTGGCAGAAGATAGTATTCAGTATAATGAGGCCATTTGAGCACACTTTGTCAGCAGGAGGACACCACTTGCATTGTCTTTTCCCAATACGTTTTTCCAAATGGATCCCCTCCAGACATCAGCATCATGGTCAACCCTGATATTAAAGTCCCCCAGAGGGATGGTCTTTTCTTCCTTTGGGATGGCAACATGGACTTCATCAAGGTGAAGACAGAAATTTTCCTTAACGTCTTCATCGGCATAAGTGCTGATGGTGGTGGCATATTGGTTACAGCTGAACTGATGGTGAAATGTCATGAGTTTTTCATTTATACAATTTGGGAGTTCTGGCAATGCATCCTATTCCGGATGTAAAAGCCATTAACCAGAAACTGACTGGGCCAGCAATACTGTGGCTACAAGAGCAGATCAGAGGCTGGAAATTCTGTGATGAGTAACTCACCTCCTGACTCCCCAAGGTCTGCCCAGAATCTTCAAGGCACATGTCAGGAGTGTGATGGAATACGCTCCGCTTACCTGATCGAGCGCAGCTCCCACAAGACTCATTAAATTTGACACAATCCAGGGCAAAGCAGCCTATTTGATTGGCACTCCATCCACCACCTTAAACATTCACCCCTTCCACCAATGGCAGCAGTATGTACAATCTACAAGATGCACTGCAGCAATTTGCTAAGCCTTCTTCAACAGCACCTTCCAAACACATGGCCTCTACCACCTAGAACAATGGGAGCAGCACCACCTTCAATTGCCCCTCCAAGCCATACACCATCCTGACTTCAAACTATATTGTCGTTCCTTCACTGCTGCTGGGTCAAAATCCTGGAACTCCCTCTCTAACAGCACTGTGGGTGTAACTAGATACATGGACCACAGTTTAAGAAGGCGGCTCACTACCACCTTCTCAAGGACAATTATGTATGGGCAGTAAATGCTGGCCTTGTTGGTGATGCTCACATTCCAAGAAAGACTAAACAAAAATGCTGCTGCAGGATTTAAAGGCATGCACTAGTTTAAAGTGGTAGGCATAATCAGAATCAGTTTTGATGCATGTCAGAAAAAATCTATCATGCTAACAAAGAAACCTCCCTTTCTAACGTAGTTGGAAATATGTTAAATGAGGGAATTAAACTAGCACGGAGGCCTTGTTTGGCACTGGCCTATTTGGGGTGCCACAGATGGCGCCCCAGAGTAATGGCATGAGTTGGTCGGGTAGTGAATGCAGAACTCCATGGTTCCATGGAAGGCACTAAATGCTATAAGTTTTATGATCTTACCAGGCTAGGCAAGGTAAGAGAAACCAGTCATGCCCTCTGTAAATGCAGTACCAAACAATGACCTACTCTTTGAATATGTTAAAGTCCTTGTAAGGATTAACATCAGTGCACAGAAGCAGAACATTGTATTTTGCATTATCAACCTTCTTCTTGCAGTACTCCTTCACTCACATTCACAAAAAGCCTAGTGTAGTATGTAATTACATGTCTGAAGAACATGTCATTTTACCCATCATTGACTGCATGCTGACAGGTGGGTATGACTGCATGTCATGGTTATAAAGGGTAACTTAACCACTTTGTTTTATTTTTTAATCACCAGACAGATGATAGCAGCCAGCTACACCAACTATTAACCCCAAAGTTCCAATCTGTCGTTCCCTAGGAGAAAGAACTGCCCCAAATCTAAGGGAAAGTTGTCATTGAGGATGTTCGAAACCTGGAAAAGAACACATGCTAACTGATGACATTCTGCTTTCCCTCCCTTCTCATCCTGCATAACCGACAGTAAACTTTATCATGAAATCCCAATATTATTCTGATTATTGAATCTGACCTGGGGCAGAAATTTTAGCTCGGCGTGCGGGCACATGCCTGACCTGTTCGAGTATAAAATAGCACGTGATGACGTCAGACGAGTGTCCTGACATTATCCTGCGCTCGCGCGATATTTCAGTTGGTGGGCACGCGCAAAAGCCGGAAGCGCACCGCCGACAATTAATAGGGCAATTAAGCCCATTAAAGTTCCAATTGTCCGTGGTCCGTCCAACCTTACAGTTGGCAGATGGGCAAATCTGCCAGGCGGCCTTTGCATTTTTGATGTAACCTCATCCATGTGTGGAATGAGGTTTCTGTTACTAAATAAAATAGAACAAAAATATTTGGACAGGATTTTCATCATCTATATCGTCAGGTGACTGATTCTGATGCATGGACATGTTTTCCTGGACTTTAAAATCATTATTGATTGCTTTCAAATTGTTCATCTCCCTGAGGCAGCTCTCTGCCTTCAGGGAGTTTTCATTCCCCGCTCCCCCACGTCCACGCATATGTCAGTGCCCGCCCTCCTTCCTCCCCCACCTCGGCAGCATTGAGCTTTTCAGCACGCGTTTCATGCCGGCTGGCCGTTAATTAGCCAGCCAGCATGAAATAGGGGTCCGATTGCGCTCGGCGGTCCCTTCCCCGGCCGCTCCAGGGCCCACCGATCGCGCGCGCCCGCCAAATCTGGCCCAGATTTTTCAGACTCCGGATCGTCAGAGATGGCACATACAACCTGAGATGCAAATTGGGACCCCGCGGAAGGCCTGACACGCTGACCTCCGTAGGAATTTCCGGGAGGTTTGAACTTCTGGCAGGCAATTCCTCTGCTCACCTAAGCTAGAGTCGGAGACTTTGGTCAGTTCCATGGGACTTACCTGAATAGTTAGCCGGGAAATGTTAGACAGAAAAATCCTAGTCTAACTCCTGGGTAACTACAGAACTAATCCCACCCCCCACCCCAATCACTCACTGACACCCTGACTCCCAATTTGACCATTTGGTTACCCCACTCCCAATTTCCTGACTAGCCCTCTGACTCCCAGAACTTCCAACTGCTCACAACCCAACCTGATTGTCTCTCCCGACCATGCTAACCCCCGACCACCTAGCTGCCATCCACCCTCCCAAACCAGACTGTTTACCCCTCTGACCGCGCTAACCCCTGACCACTCCCCTGATCAGGCCGGACTACCCCTCACTACCCCACTACCCCCCACCGACATTACCTGGCTAGCACCAACCTGGCTACCCCTCCCCACCCGACCTGACCTGACTAGCCCTTCCCACATGACTCGACTATCCACTGATGAACACTTACCACCTCAACGACCTGCCACCCTACACTCCTACCACCCTACCCACCTGCCACCCCAAACAACTACCACCCTACTCACCTGTCACCCCACCCACCTACTATCATACCCGCCTGCCACCCTACTCACCTACAAACCTTCTCATCTACCATGCCAAGTGTGGCCTAACCAAGGTTCTATACAGCTGCAGCATGACTTCCCAGCTTTTATACTCAATACCCCTGCCGATGAAGGCGAGCATGCCATATGCCTTCTTGACTACCTTATCCACCTGCGTTGCCACTTTCAGTGACCTGTGGACCTGTACATCCAGATCCCTCTGCCCATCAATGCACTTAAGGGTTCTGCCATTTACTGTATAATTCCTACCTGTATTAGACCTTCCAAAATGCATTACCTCGCATTTGTCTGGACTAAACTCCATCTGCCATTTCTCTGCCCAAGTCTCCAACTGATCTATATCCCGTTGTATCCTTTGACAATCCTCTTCACTATGTGCAACTCCTCCAACCTTAGTGTTGTCTGCAAACTTACTAATTAGCCCAGTTACATTTTCCTCCAAATCATTTACGTATACAGCAAAGGTCCCAGCACTGATCCCTGCGGAATAGTACTAGGCACAGCTCTCCAATCAGAAAAGCACCCTTCCACTGCTACCCTCTGTCTTCTATGACAAAGCCAATTCTGTATCCATCTTGCCAGCTCACCTCTGATCCCGTGCGACTTTACCTTCTATACCAGTCTGCTATGAGGGACCTTGTCAAAAGCCTTACTGAAATCCATGTAGATAACATCCACTGCCCTTCCATCATCGATCATCTTTGTCACTTCCTCGAAAAACTCGATCAAGTTAGTGAGACACGACCTCCCCTTCACAAAACCATGCTGCCTCTCACTAATATGCCCATTTGCTTCCAAATGGTAGTAAGTCCTGTCACAAAGAATCTTCTCCAATAATTTCCCTACCACTGACGTAAGGCTCCCCGGCCTGTAATTTCCTGGATTATCCCTGTTACCCTTCTTAAACAATGGAACAACATTGGCCATTCTCCAGTCCTCTGGGACCTCACCCGTAGCCAGTGAGGATACAAAGATTTCTGTCAAGGCCCCAGCAACCTCCTCCCTTGCCTCCCTCAGTACTCTGGGGTAGATCCCATCTGGGTGTGGGGACGTATCCACCTTAATATTCTTCAAGGTGCCTAACACCTCCTCTTTTTTGATCTCAACATGATCCAGGCTATCTACACACTCTTCCCTTGACAAATCGGCTGCTAAGTCCTTCTCTTTGGTGAATACTGATGAGAAGTACTCATTTAGTATCTTTCCCATTTCTTCTGGCTCCACACACAGATTCCCACCTCTGTCCCTGAGTGGGCCTACCCTTTCCCTGGCTACCCTCTTGCTTTTTACATATGTATAAAAGGCCTTGGGATTTTCCTTAATCCTGGTTGCCAATGACTTTTCATGACCCCTTTTAGCCCTCCTGACTCCTTGCTTAAGTTTCTTCCTACTTTCTTTGTAATCTCCACGGGCTTCATCTGTTCCTAGCCTTCTAGCCCTTACGAATGCTTCCCTTTCTTTTTTGACTAATCTCACAATATCCTTCGTTATCCAAGATTCCTGAAACTTGCCATGCTTATCCTTCATCCTAGCAGGAACATGTCGGTCCTGAATTCTTATTAACTGACGTTTGAAAGCCTCCCACATGTCAGTTATTGATTTGCCCTCAAACATCCGCCTCCAGTCTAGATTCCTCAGTTCCTGCCTAATATTGTTATAATTAGCCTTCCCCCAATTAAGCACCTTAACCTGAGGACTCCTGTTATCCTTATCCACCAGTACCTTGAAACCTACTGAATTATGGTCACTTTTCCTGAAATGCTCCCCTACTGAAACTTCGACCACCTGGCCAGGTTCATTCCCTAATACCAGGTCCAGTATTGCCCCTTCCCTAGTTGGACTATCTACATATTGTCTCAGGAAGCCCTCCTGGATGCACCTTACACATTCTGCACCATCCAAACCCCTAGCACTAAGTGATTCCGAGTCAATATAGGGAAAGTTAAAATCACCTACCGCAACAGCCCTATTGCTTTTACATCTTTCCAAAATCTGCTTACATAATTGTTCCTCAATCTCCCGCGGGCAATTGGGAGGCCTATAGTAAACCCACAACATTGTGACTGCACCCTTCCTATTCCATAGCTCTACCCATATTGCCTCGCTACATGAGCCCTCCGAGGTGTCCTCCTGTCGTACAGCTGTGATATTCTCCTTAACCAGCAGTGCAACTCCCCCACCTCTTCTACATCCCTCTCTATCCTGCCTGAAACATCTAAATCCTGGAACGTTTATCTGCCAATCCTGTCCATCCTTCAATCAAGTCTCTGTAATAGCAATAACATCATAGTCCCAAGTACTAATCCAAGCTCTAAACTCATCTGCCTTGCCTGTTATACTTCTCGCATTGAAACAAATGCATTTCAGACCCCCAGTCCCACTGTGTTCAGTAATTTCTTCCTGCCTGCTCTTCCTCTTAGTCCTACTGGCCATATTCACTCATTCCCAGTCATTTATTTCACCTGCTGACCTATTGCTCTGGTTTAAGGTGAGAGGAGAAAACTTTAGAGGAGATGTGCGGGGCAAGTTTTTTATGCAGAGAGTAGTGAGTGTCTGGAATTCGCTGCCAGAGGAGGTGGTGGAAGCAGGTACGATAGTGGTGTTTAAGAGGCAGCTTGACAAATACATGAATAGGATGGGAATAGAGGGATACGGACCCCGGAATTGCAAAATGTTTTAGTTTGACAGCCAATATGATTGGCACAGTCTTGGAGTGCCGAAGGGCCTGTTCCTGTGCTGTACTTTTCTTTGTTCTTTGTTCTTGTTCTTTGTTCACCCATTCCCAAATATTCGTCCACTCACTAACATTCACAATGAACCTTTAAACTTACCGTACAGCAGCTAGTGCTGTAGAAGGGGGTATGTCTTGTCTCCCCCCGACGCTAAAACGCTGTGATGGAGCTCGCCGATGGGAACTGTGATTCACTTTTCTGGAGAAGCCAGGCTTGGAAGACCTGGCAAGAAACGCAGAGCAGCACCTAGGTGTGGAATAGTTTGAGCGGAATTGCAATCCGACGATAATTGCTTCTTGGCAAGAGAACCGGGCCCACGTCCTCAGAAAACCTTCCAAACCTTTCTTACTCTTCTAAATCTATAAACAGAACATAAAGAAAAAAAATCCGACTGCAAGAGAAACTGACAGCATCTCACATAATGCTTCCTCATTCACTGCCATCTCTTCCATGCACATGGTCAATGACATCCAGCCCAGGAGATTTAACAAGGAATTCTCTGGGTGATACTGAGCACAAAAAAGCTACAGAAAGTCGTGTACCTTAGGAGGAACACATTGCTGATCTGAGGGTCAAAATGCTGATGAGCCCAGGGATTGGGATCTCACAGACCCTGCTTTCAAAAGGAACTTCAGATGAACCACAGTTGATAGATGCTGAATCAGACTATATGCTGCAGATAACCACCCAGGTAGAGGATGCCCACATCCCATGAATGAAAGGAAATGGAGCAGCTCTAGGACATCTGTGATGGAGGCCCCATGTTTTGGCCCTAAGAGCAGCCTGTGTTTATTCAGTGATGTTCAGACTACTGTGTTAGTATCTTGGATAGTCAGATTGAAGAGGATTGTCTCTACTAGCTTCAATCGGCTTTGCAGTAACAAGAACTAGGCTGCCCCTTTAGCTATCTCAGCCAATCAATAAGATCAAGACCGATCTTCAACCATAACTCTGCTTTTCCACCTAATTCCCATATCCCGTAATTCCCTTGGAGTCCAAACGTCTATCGATCTCAGCTTTGAATATACTCAACAATTAATCATAGCCCTCTGGGCTAGAGAATTTCAAAGTGGTAAGAATTTTTTTTCTCACCCCAGTCTTAAATGGCTGACCCCTTATTCTGTGACTTTACTTATTTTTCCTAATTTTGACAGAAGAGAAATAAAGCTAATTTAAAAATAGGGTTTAAATTACAGTTAGAATTCTCATAGCTCATGGGTTGTGTCATCAACTATGAAAACACAAAAAAACATTTGCTAAGGCTAAAAGTAGATAAGGGAGGCCCAAGATCTGGACCTGGACGCATGACTTGTGCCGATGATTGGATGGATTTTTCTGTAGTTCATATTTTTAATGTATATCCTCGGGTGTTTGGGTCTTTCTCAATATAGAAGTGCAAGGAGGACATTAGACAGGTGTACAGCATATATAAGTAGATGGGCCATACCTTGTAATCAAGGATGAACAGAGTAATGCAAATCTCCATTGTTCCTTGAAAACTACCGTCATATATTAATTCTCACTTATACATAAGCAAAAATCGTAAATGTACCAATATGGTGTCAACTTTGAACTATCAGATATATAGCCTAAAGGGACTTCAAATTTATTACAGTGGTGTACTCAATTATTACTCTGATGCATAAATCAACCTCATTGTACCAGTGTTCAGTTCCTTCCCTAGAATACCACACAGGTATTATGAGCTATGGCTGCAGGGACTAGCTCTGAACTCCCAAAACCCACCAAGAAATTTGTCTTAGCCTGATGGACGGCATAAAGTGAAGTTGCCATGGGAACTACTCAGAAAGTGAGCATTCATTTGTATTATGCCATGGTGCTGGTTGTAAATGAACTCCATGCTGAGGAATGGAATTCTTTCCTGTTGATCTAGATAATCACATTGAGCAGGGGCTCGTGTATGGCTAAATGCATGCAATCTGTGGCTCAGTTTCCTCTGCAATGGCTGAGGTAAAAATTACCCTCGATTTGCTGCATTTTTAGACTGAGCTATACCAACACAACAAGACTTGATAGTTCTCAGGAAGGACTCTGCAACTTTCATTGTTTCAGGTTGGATTGGCATGTGAAAAACTGAATTCTGTGCAGTGGTCTTTCTAGCTTTGCTACAGAGGCAAATTTTAAACCCTTGTAAACTCAAGTTAAACTAAAAACAACACGTTGATATAAATGATCCACAAAATTGTTGAATTTCCCTCAATGCAAGTCACATATGGAACCATCTATTGAAGAAAATACATTACAAAAAATATGTTATCAATCAACACTAGCTCTGTGCTGGAATTAATTGAGCGAGTCTGAGCTTTTCTCTTTTCTTACAAATAAGATATTTGCTAACAAACTAATGTTAAAATAAATGATGACCAGCAAGAAAACTTAATGACGCTGCAGAGATTTGCTGTTGGCCTTGGAAAAAAAAAACCTTTATCTAAAGCTCTGAAGAGGCGTTTCAGGGTTATTTTCTGTTTTAATCCTGTACCATCTTGACAGCCATTTTGGGCAGTTACAAGGATGTCAAGGGTAGCTTGGAGCAGCCCACACTGTTTCCACTAGTGATATCTAAATTGGATCACTTCAAGCAAAGAAACCACTGTGATGATGATAATGCTCCACAAGCAGCTCACAATGTCAGCCTGTTTTGCCTTTCATTTATTTTTTTGTCTGCAGCCCTGAACACAGATAAGATAAAAAGCTGTCAAGCTAATTATAAAATATACTTCTAGAAACAATTGCACAAGCAAAATATCAGATAATGTCACATTGTAGTGGCAAAGTTCAACATGCTTGTATATCATCCGTCATGCTTCATACGTCACTCTGACTTTGTCTTATATGCTGGTTCAGATCAAGAGAAACAGCAGCTAGTTTCAGCTGTATTGCTGCATAGATGAGCTTGTTCCCAGTTCTTCAGAGCCATTGGGCTGCATTTTCCCAGCTCTATAGAGTTTGGAGGTGATGTGGCCAGGAAAATAGGAGGAAGTCATGTTGGAATGGTTCCCCGATGCACTCCCTGCTCCAGGAATTTTCTCAGGGACAGGTGGGGAAGAACATTAACAGCCCCTTTCACGAGGCACTCAAGGGCCCAATTAGGGGCCATTTTCCAATAGAGATGTGATCTCCTCGCCATCTGAGTGGTCCCCCTGCCATATGTGGAGCCTGCCAACTTTCTAGAGACAGCCTCCTGGTGGCTGATCATGGGGGCTATTGGCGCCTTTTTTAAAATGCTTCCCACCCCTTCTGTTGCCAAATCAGCAGGTCGAGGCAGCGGCTGCAGACCATCATGTGGAAGGTTTGTCCCCTCCACAATAATGGCCTAACAGCAATGGCCACACGTAATTGAAATGATTTTAGATGTCTTGAGACAGCCTCGCAGACACCCACCTATATCTACAGTGCCCACCTCTCACTGTGGTACTGCCGACGACTCCACAGCTTCAAGTACACCTATTGGCCCTCCCACTTGTGCAGCCCACCCACGTCCTTAATTGGACAGGGCCCCCAACGGCGAAGATCAAGTACGTAGGTGGGACACCATCGAAGACGGGACCCTCACATGATTCCAACGTCAGGATTCCAAAGCCGCTGGAAAATTCAGCCCGATGTTTCAACAGAGCTGAAATCCAGCAACAGATGCTAGAAAATATTTTTGTTTAAAATCTTTGATTGAAAAGAAACTCTCCCTACAATCTAATTTCTGGTGTCAGGGATACTTTCACCAGCAAAACTGTGGGAAATTTGTTTGGTGGATATTCTGAAGGTGGAAGAAAAGAAATTACAGCACTGAGGGAAAAATTAGGATTGAGGTCAGAAACTGATTGAGTGTCAGCAAATTGCTAACAAGTAATGACGATCCAGGTTAAAATCTTCCAAGATAATAAGTCTTGAGCCTCTTTATAATGGAGTGGGCGCAGGTTGCCTCAAGACTAAACAACCTTAGAGAGGAGACTTCAAATGGCAGTAAGGCTCTTCAGTTCCATAGACAAAAGATGTTTTAATTTGTCCATACCCAGGTGATGCACTTCTGGATGGAAATATGTACACCCTTCCTCCCTGCCATATTGGGGCCTTAGTACTCTGAGTAGCACTTGTAAAACGAGTGTGACATGGACAACTATCAAGTCCAAAGCCCCTAATGATGCATTATAATAAAAACTTCAATTAAATCTCTACTCATTGGTTGGAAGGGCATGTCATTTGTGGAATATTTCATATCTGTGGGTGAGAACATGCTGTTCTTTATATGCCTCAGAGGACAAACCTTTTATAAGTAGGAGAAGTCAAAATTAGAATGTTGCTTTTTCACCAGTACTATTGAAGCATAATCTCTCATTTCTATCAGTGATATTGCTATTCTTTGGTAACCACAAGAACAAAACTAACAATAGAGAAAAATTGTGAGTAAAGAAGAACAGTTTTTTGCCAGTTGAGATGTTATGTGTAGGTGCATGGAGAGGCAATAATTAGGAAGCTTAATGAGGTTGCTGCACTGTGTGTCATCAAGATGAAGATTAAAGTTTGCTAATATAACCTGAAAAGTGCAGAAAAGTAAGTAGACCAGGAAATCCCAAGGCATTGAAGAGAAAATAAGTTGCCTATTAATTTTTATCTCCAAAAAATACACTGTATTCATAAAAGATTGTCAAATTACATTCAATAACAGTTTGAATTTGACATTGTCGAAAGTGCAATACAGTTCAATCTCTTTTCATACATCATGTGGCACTCTGAGGTGCCTCAATACAATTAAAATTACACATGATATTTACAATATACAATTCATGAGTAAGATACCACCTGAGAGGCTTTACACAGTTTCCAGCCCAGTATACCATGGCAGGTAAGCCTTTGTGGCCGCTGCTCCAAGCTTTAGTGTATCCCTCAGCACATTGTCCTGAACCTTGGAATGTGCCAGTCTGCAACACTAGGTCATGGATAACTTTCTGCACTGGAAGAGCAACAAGTTTTGTCAGACCAAAGAGCATCTTTAACCACGTTGATGGTCCTCCAGTAGCAGTTGAAGTTTGTCTCGGAGTGCATTCCTGAGAACAGCCTGAAGAGCACAGAGTACTGTGTTTTGTTGGGATGAACCTTTGCAAAAACCACTTCATCTCTTTTTAGGCCTTCTTTGTAAAGGCACTTTACAGAAGGAGATTGGTAATGGCCTCTTCCCCACTGCAGCCACCTCGAGGGCAGTGTCCAGAGGATGTGAGATTCCAGTAATGTAGGAAGGATATGACGGGGAGGGCCTTTCTCACCACTAGCCAAGTTATGACTTGGTGCTTGTTTGAAAGTTCTGACAATGAGGCATTCCGTCATACTACTTTGGCTGTCTGCTCAGGGAACCAGCCAACAGGATTCACATGTCCTTTTCTCACAGGTCTTTGAGGATGTTATGTAAGGCTCACTGCCTGATGGACTTATGGTCAAAGGTGTTTTTCTGCATATGAGAGATAGGTGGTAGGGCATGGTCCAACTAGCTGGAGCACTCTGTGGCAACATGAGCAGACATATCCTTCGCAACACCGGGGGCAGGTGGAACCTCAGCATGTAGTGACATTTAATGATTGTGTATCTAGAGTCTACACACAGCTTGATGCAACCATACAATATGAGTTGCTTATTGTTTGTTACTACCGGGAACAGTCCCACAATGTGGAAGACTGGGTACAATCTGACATTCAGTCGAGTTCTTGCCTATCCACATTTCAGGCCTGTCCGAATCCAATATACTCAATTTGGATGCTCAAAATCCTCAGGGCATTGCAGTATTCCAGGAAACCTGCTATTACAAATGTGACTCTTTTTAAAATTTCATTTGTTTTGTTCTACAGCAGTCTGGAAGATTATAATCTCCTACATTTGGGAGATATTCAAATTTCATTTTGCAATCAGTTCCATCTACAATAGCAGTAGCATTGCAGGATATTTGTCAGGCTTTGGTAACCTATCAGAACCAAATTGTTCATCAAGTTCAACACAAAATGAAATGCCAGAAAATGAGACCATATGAAACAGCATCGCTCATTTTTCTCAGTTCTAATTTCTCTAATGGGGTTGCAGCTATGTTTAACCATGGTGGACAGTGACTATTGAAACTACAGTCATTTGAAAAAGCTGGAAAATAAATGGGTCAGTGCATGACTTTAAGCTGTTATGCAAAACATCCATCGCAACACATCTATCGTCAACAATCAAAAAGTTAATCAAGCAATTAAATGTTTAATCACAATAATTCCAAGCTGTTACATTGTTAAAACATCATTATTTGTTTGTTTATTTTATTTGGCAATTAATAAAGATTGGTCACTCCAAATTTTCTGGGGTAATTTTTCATTCCACCATAATTTCATCTTTTTCTTAGCAAAATCAATTATTTCCAGAAAAGAAAAGAAAGCCAAAATAGATGCAATCTGTGGCAATTCATATCGATTTTCTCTTGTTTAGTGCTTTAAAAAAGATTTTAATACATTAAAATAACATTTTCTTTCCTTTCTAATAAGCAATTTCATTGTTGCTATTGACAAAGGGAAAGTTTTAAGGAAAAAATCCAAATGTTGAAAAGCACTTTGAGCTAACATTCTCACTCCCCAAAGGATTCTGAATTTGTAAAGACTATTGCTGAGGTCACGTTTAGATATTTGAAAAATGTTTGTGAGACCACATGAAACATGAGCATCTATTCATTTTCACCCAATTTCAAGTAGATTTGAAACAGGCAGTTGTGGAAAATTGGTCAGAAGATAACTCGCTGGTTCTTGACCGATTGTTGACCCTCTTCAGATCTTCTGCAAGAAATGATGACAACATTGGGCAGAATTTTCTGCCTGTTGGGCAGGCTGGTCAGGAGCAGGCGTGGGCGAGCACAGAGCTGATCGCCACCCGCGATTGGCTGCGCGCTGCCATTTTACATGGGTGGGCCAACTAAGGCCCACCCAGAGTGATGCATGGCCGGTAGCGCTGAGCACTACCTGTGTGGGCGGGGGGAGGAGGGAGAGTCGGGGCCTGCCCTCTTTCGCACATGCACACCAAAGAGCGCAGTAATCTCCCTGAGGCAGCTCAGTGCCTCAGGGAGATTTAGTTCATGTTGAAATATTTAAATAAAGAAAGGTAAAAATGATTTAGACATGTCCCCTCATGTGACAGTGTCACATGAGCTGGGGCATGTTTATAAATTGTGACAAAAATATTTATTCATTTAATAAAACCTTCAGGAAACTTTATCCTGCCCATGGATGAGGTTTCCTGAAAAATGCGAAGGCTGCCTGGGCTCTTTGCCTGCCCGCCAATCTTAAGTTTGGACGGGCAGTGTTGATAATTACTTGAATTGGTTTTTCTATGGCCTTAACAGTTCAGCGGGCACGCAGCTGCCTCCAGCATGTGCCTGCCAAACGAAAGATCTGAATGATGCGCTGTGACATCGGGACACCTGCCCGACGTCACTGCGCGTCATTTTACGCGTCGGCATGTTGGGCCCGCCCCCACATGCTGACGTGAAAATTCTGGCCATTGAGTATTTCCAGCCAATTGTAGGCAGGCCTATTCAATATGGATTGTATGAGAGATCTTAATTTAAAGTGATTTGCAAAAGAAGCAAATGTTCCTGAGAAAAAACTTTTTCATACGAGTGGTTCGGGTCTGGAATGCACTGCCTAAAAGTGTGGTGGAAGCAGGTTCAATCGAGACATTCAAGATGGCATTAGATAATTATTTGAATAGTAGAAATATATAGGGGTACGGGGAAAAGGCAGAGCAATGGCACTAGGTCATAATGCTTATTTGGAGAGCTGGTGCAGACACGATGGGCCAAATGGCCTCCTGTGCTGCTAAAGTTCTGTGATTCTGTAATGATGAAGTGACATTGTGAGAGAGAAATTGGCTCTGTAGCACCTGTTCTTTAGGCACTATGCAGTCTCCTGACATTTGAAATGATGACCGATATGCACAGCACACATATAATGGGGGTGATGCAGGACATAATCTTCATAAAGGGATTTGTGCATGCACACCTAACGGCCACTGACAAAATGCAGAGCAGGTAGATTTTGATATTAATCAATGTATGTCGCTTGACAGTGCGGTCATTTATGAACACCACACTCCAGCCTGTGCCATATCTTAACCTCACATGGCTGAAAGCAAAAACAACTGCCTAGAAGGATTCCACCCCATGCCCCCAAATACAAAGGAAGCATGTTATTGGATAGTTGCCGGATTATTTCTTCTGGTTGCTGGTGCAATTGTAATTAGCTTTTGGAGCTTTCTTGCACTTACATAAGGCTTCAGTAGAGGGAGTGGTCTGACTGGTGCTGAAGCATGTTATTATTCATTTAAAAGTGGTTCTGAAACAAGTTGCTTCCATTCATGGGTGGCCTGATAAGCCTTCCCCTTGGAATTGAATAAGACAGAGGGAATAAAGAGAGGCCACAAAGACAAGGGCAATCTACTAGAAGAGGAAGGAAGAGGTGGGGAGAAGGGATCTCAGGAAGAGACTGTATCTACCAAGGATTTTATAGAGCAATTCTCTTCACTCAACTTCAGCGATGACCAATACTTGAGTTGTCCTCTCTTTGCTAAAAAGATCTTGATTAAAACCTGCTAACTGATGCAGCCACAGCCGCAACCTCAAAGCAGGAGAAGCCCCACATTGCCTGTGGCTGTTGACACTACCAAGGCTCTTAATTTTTATGGCTCCTTTCAGGCTGCTGCTGGATACATAAACAATATCTAGCAGTTTTCAGTGCACTGCTGTATAAGGGATGTTTATGGGACTTTCTATACACAAAGAGGCTGCTTCATCACATTCATCTTGCCAGCAATAAGCAGACAAAATAAGCACAAGGGTTTGCGCAAATTGCAGGCTTTCCCATGGTCCAGAGTGTCATTGATTGAATGCGCATTGACTTGTGCGAGCCTCATGTTAACTCAACCGCTTTCATGAACTAAAAGGGATTCCTCTTCTTCCATTTGCAGCTGGTGTGCAGCCACAGGCAGCACATCACGCAGTTGAATGGCATTTATCCTGCAGTGGTCACAATTCCTTGCGTGACAGTCCTCTGTGTCAGCCATATTTGACCAACCATGGCAGGTCATGGTTATTAAATGACAGAGGTTAAACATTCATTGAATGGCTCATGATTCAAGATTGCAACCCATGCACAAGTGCAAAGCAGGCAAAAAAATGAGAGGCATGCTGCCACAAGGAACACCACAGCACCTGCCATCAAAGTCCTCAAGCAACAGTTTCACAGTTTGAAAAAGTAATCTCACGCTAAAAGATAATAATATTGTGATTTATTGTAAAAGTGGGTTAATAGTGGGGTTTGGATAGTTTCTCTATGTGTCTGTGTGTGTGTGTGGAATTTAATTGAATTTGAGCCAGCTGGACTGGAAGCTTTGAGTCATCAAAGAGAAGCTAGGTTTGAAATGCTAAATATAAACTTGGCTGAAATTTAGAATGTGAAGTGTAAGGAAAATTCATATTTTTAGATAAATTAGGATAGTTTGAATTTCAAAGAGATGGTAGGATGTTACACCTAGCCAGAGGAAGCAAAGCCAAACAGTGTGTTTATTTTTCCCAAAGGTTACTAATAATATGAACACTATGAAAAGATTTATATTATGAGAAAGGTAAAGTTCCAAATACCTGTGGGAACAGTGGAATTTGCATTAATAAGTGAGAAACATGTATAAAGAAGATGAGGCTATGTGTAAGATGGGAAGGCATTCTAAGATTTAACAAGTGTGAAAAGCCTTCAGCCTCTGTGCATCAAGTTGCTGTCTATAAGAACCGAAGCTGAGAAAACTCCCTTCGAATTCTCTTGTCCAGGGTATTGTGCACTTTGCCTGGATCTGTTTAAATCTATTTGTTTTCTACTGTTGCCTTAATGTGGTTATAACTGGAAGCCAGATTGATTAGGGGTTTTAGGAGTTATTATAGCAGTAATCTGTAGACCTATGTATGTGCTTGAGATCTTTTCTTTTGTTAACAAATGTTTAATTTAGTTTTCTGAAAAACCTCTGAAGTCATGGTAGTCTTATTACTTCTGAATTCAGGGCACACATCTCAAAAACAAAATATAAATTGTAAAACAGTTGTGACCGCGTGGTCAAGTTCCCCTCTTGGATTTGATCCACCTGACACACATCATCTCCCATGTCATAACAAAATTGGGAACTCTTTGTGGGCTATATTTGAAATTTGTTGATTGGCTTTGAGTTAGTGGTTACGAGTATGCGAAGCACTTTAAATTCAGGAGTTGGTGTGAGGTATTTTTAAAGGGGTGAGACTGCATAAATGGCTGTATCCATGGCTAAAACTTTTTTGGAAGTAGAAGATATAACTCTGATTAAGTATATAAGGGTAAGTTAGCAGAGTTGGTGCATTAGTTGCAGTTGATGTTACTTGTAGGGGCAAAGAAAGCAGGCATAGTTGAAGTGATAGCACAGCATTTGAAGTTGGAAGTGATACCTGACACTTGTGAGTAACAATTGGAGGCAGTAAGACTTCAGCTAGAAATGAAGAGGCTCGAACTTGAACAAGCAAAGGAACTAATAAACTTGAATTGGAGGCAAATGAAAAGGGAAAAAAAATTAGAAATGAAAATATTGGAATTAGAGGCAGCAGATAAAGGAAAGGAAAGAGAAAGGGCATTCCAAAGGGAACTGGTGGAAAGGTAGGAGAAAGAAAAAAGACAAGAAAGGGAACTTTAGATGGTGAAGTTAGAAAAGGAAAAGAGAATGAAAGAAGGAGACAGAGAGTACCAACTAAAGCAGGATTTTAAAAAGGAGATATCAGATGCTGAGCAATGTCCTGATTATGAGAAAACCTTTAAGATAAAGCCTAGTGGAGAGATATTTAAATTTGTCCAAGCTGTCCTGAAGTTTAAGGAAAGAGATGTAAAGGAGTTCTTTATTTCATTGGAGAAGATAGCTGAACAGGTGAAATGGCCAGAGGAAAACTGGACATTGTTGTTACAATCTATGTTGGTGGGTAGAGCACATGAGATTTATGCTTCACTGTCAGAAGAAATGGCAGTGGACTATGATGTGGTAATAAAGGCTATTTTGAGTGCATTTGAGTTGGTTCCTGAGGCATAAAAGTAGAAATTTAGGAATGTGAGAAAACATATTGGGCAAACTTATATTGAATTTCAGAAAGTGAAGCAAAGTAATTTTGACCAGTGCATACGGGCATTAAAGATAGAGACAACATATGTGGCTTTTAGAGAAGCAATTCTTTTGGAAGAATTTGGAAGATTCAATTCTTTTGGTTGTGAGAACTCATGGGGCTGAATTTTGCCGTTGGCGAGCAGGGGGCGGGGCCCGCTCGCTGACACGTAAAATGATGCGGGATGATGTGGAGGGAATCCCTGATGTCATCCCGCCCGCTTTACATTTTCAGGAAGGCAGGCCCGCAGCAAAATCAGCTGCGGGCCCGCTGACCTGTCAATGGTCAATTGAAGCCATTGTCAGGATCATTGAAACACTTAAAGGAACTGCCCGTCCAACCTTAAGGTTGGTGGGCAGGCCAGGAGCCCCGGTGGGCAATAGAAAAAACATGAAACCTCCTCCATCGGCGGGATGAGGTTTCATGTAGGGATTTAAAAAGTTTAATAAAGTTTTCGTGTAATTTATGAACATGTCCCATCTCATGTGACATTGTCACATGAGGGGGACATGTTAAGGATTTTTTTTTCTATTTTTAATGTTTTTAAAAATGTCAGCGATCTCCCTGAGGCAGCACTTAGCCTCAGGGAGATGTGCGCTCTTTTGTGCACATGCGCGAAAGACTGCACTTTCGCTTTTGGGGAATCCCCCCTCCCGCCCGCACAGGAAGCACATAGCGCTTCCCAGTGGACGTCATGCTGGGCGAGCCTTAATTGGCCCACCCACTTAAAATGGCGGCGTGGCCCGCTTCTCCGGCGGGGATCGACTCTCCGCCCGCTGGAGATTGGGTCGGGCCCGCCCGCCTGGCAGGCAGAAAATTCTGCCCATGTAGAAGAACAGAGGGTTAAAACAGTAGGATGGTAAGCAGAGATAGCTGATAATTATGAGTTAGTTCATAGATCTAAACTTTTTTTTGTCACCCTTCTAATCAGAGAGGATAGAAAGTAGTAATGTGAAAGGGAGGTGGGTAGTTAGGGAAGAGAAGGAGTAGGTGGAAATTCCCAGGAAGTTTTTTTTCTCAGAATAGAAAGGAAGGTGCTAAGGATAGAAGTGACACTCGAAATTTGAGGTGTTTTCATTGTAATGAAGTTGGGCACACAATGTCAGTGAGTTGGAAATTACAGGGAAAATCTGTTGGGATTATTGGGATGCAGGAAAGTTCTGGAAGTAAAAGTACTGTGGGTTCTGAGGTTCAAACACAGGAAAAAACAATGGTTTGTGTACAGGTAAAACAGGAAGAATTAGTGATAGGTAAAGAAGTGGGAATGTGTTCACAATTCACCCAAGGGAGCTCTGAGGAGCAGGTTGCAGAAATGTTTGAAGATGTTTTATGTGAAGGGGAAGTCTTTCCATGTGTTCAGGGTGGAATAGGAAAATATATTAAAATTTTAAGAGACACAGGGGCTAGTCAATCCATAATGTTATGGGATAGTGATATTTGTTGCTCAGAGGGAGTATTGCAGTAACAAGTGATAATAAGTGGGATTCATGGAGATGCTAAGCCTATTCCATTGTGGAAGATAAATTTAAAAAGTAGAAAACAGGTGAAGCGATTGTTGAATCAGTGGAAAAATGCACATTCAATGGTAAGCAGAGATAACTGATGATTATGAGTTAGTTCATAGATCTAAACTTTTTTTTGTCACCCTTTTAAATCAGAGAGGATAGAAAGTGGTAACGTGAAAGGGAGGTGGGTAGTCAGGGAAGAGAAGGAGTAGGTGGAAATTCCCAGGAAGTTTTTTTTTCTCAGAATAGAAAGGAAGGTGCTGAGGATAGAATGAGATTCAATTTATTCTAGGTAGTGATATAGCTGGGTCACAGATGTGGCTGATGCCATAAGGTAGTTGAGCAGCTGTAGAGTTGTTTTTGACAGAAATGTTGCAGAAAAAACATCCTGAATTGTTTCCAGATTGTGTGATAACAAGATCACAGGCTCACAGGTTGAAACAGGAAGTTAAAAGGTGGGGAGAAGTTGTTGAAGTCCAATTAGCTGGCACTGTTTTTGATAAGATTGTTCAGGAAGAAATAATGGAGATTAATACAGCTGTGTTATTTAGCTCAGGGCAGTTGGTAGAGTTACAGAAAAAAGATCCGCAAATAAGACAGTTATATCAGACAGCTTACTCAGAAACAGAGGCAGAATGTATTCCAGAATGTTATTATCTTAAGGGTAATATTTTAATGAGAAAGTGGTGGCCATATCATGTTTCAGCATATGAAAACTGGAGGGAAGTGCATCAGATTGTTATGCCATTTGGATATAGAAATGAGATCCTGAAAATAGCTCACAAAATTCCAATGGGGGTGATTTAGGAATAAAAAAGACACAGACGAAAATACAAAGAAACATTTTAAATGGCCTGGATTGTATAGAGATGTAGTCAAATTCTGTAGAACATATCACACATGTCGGCTGATAGGAAAACCATAAGCAGTGATTAAGTCAGCACCATTAACTCCAATTCAAGCATTTGAAGAACCTTTTACCAGGGTCATGCTTGATTGTGTAGGACCCCGCCCCAACACTAAAAGTAGAAATCAGTATTTGCTGACAATAATGGATGTGTCTACAAGGTTTGCTGAAGCGATACATTTGAGAAATATTACAACAAAGAGAATTGCGGAAGAGTTGACTACATTTTTTTTTACAAAATATGGTTTACCAAAAGAAATACAATCAGATCAGAGTTTGAGTTTCATGTCACAGCTGTTTAAGGAAGTAATGAACAGTTTGGGGCTAAAACGGTTTAAGTCAACAGCTTATCATCCTGAATCACTAGGGGCTTTGGAAAGATGGCATCAAACTTTAAAAACAATGATGAGGGCATATAGTCAGAACTATCAGCAGGATAGAGAAAGGGGAATTCCATTCTTGTTATTTGCTATTAGGGATGCTCCTAATGCATCAACTGGATTTAGTCCTTTTGAATTAGTCTATGGTCATGAGGTAAGAGGACCACTGAAATTGATTCATGAGAAATTGGTGAGTCAAAATTCGGAAACAAGTCTCCTGGGTTATGTATCAAACTTCAGAGAAAGATTGGACAGAGCATGTGATTAGCTAAGGAACATTTAAAGATATCACAGCAAGTGATGAAAGTGAAGGCAGGCAAGAAAACATCAGCTCGTAGTTTTGTTGATGGGAAAAAAGTGCTAGTTCTGTTACCAGTACTGGGTGACCCATTAAATGCAAGGTTTAATGGGCCTTACAGGATTGAAAAGAAACTGAGTAAAGTAAGTTATTTAATAAATACTCTAGATAGAAGAAAGAAGCAAAGGGTGTGTCATGTAAATATGCCTAAAAAGCACTTTGACATGGAAGAGGACTAAAAGCAGTCTTAGTGGTGGTAGACAATGAGAAAGAGGTAGAAATGCAGGATTCTGAAATTGATTTTCCTCTAATCAAATTGGATAATGAAGGGGTGCTAGAAAATTTAAATGTAATATTGAGCTACCTTCCAGACAAGTGTCAAAGTTATTTGGGGAAGCTATTTCAGTCATACAAAGCTATTTGTGGAACAAGCTGGGGAGGAAAAATTTAGCTATACATGATGTGTATATAGAAGTTTCATCTTCGCTAAGACAATTTCCTTATAGATTAAATCCAGCGAAGTTATCACAAGTACAGAAAGAAATTCAATTCATGATTCAAAATAACATCATTGAGTCTAGCTGCAGTAACTGGAGTTTGTCTATTGTGATCGTACCGAAACTAGATAGCACACAAAGATTGTGGGCAGAATTTTGCCGTTGATGGGCGGGCAGGCCCCACCGGCTTGGCAGTGGGCAGGCAACCAATCGCGCCGCCGAAACAGGCCCCGCCGCCATTTTGAGTGGGCAGGCCAATTAAGGCCCACCCAGCGGGCCACTTGACAGGAAGCAAAAGAGCGCACAACTCCCTGAGAGTAATTGCTGCCTCAGGGAGAGCGCTGAAAGTTTTATAAACTTAAAAAATAGAAAAATTAAAAAATTATTAACATGTTCCCCTCATGTGACAATGTCACACAAGATGGGACATGTTAATAAATATCACATAAAGTTTATTAAAGTTTTTTTAAAACAGACATGAAACCTCATCCCGCCAGTGGATGAGGTTTCATGTTTTTTCGGAAGCCCGCTGGGGCTCCTGGCCTGTCCACCAGCCTTAAGGTTGGATGGGCAGGGCCTTTAATTGGCTTAATTATCCTGTCAATGGCCTCAACTGGTCATTGACAGGTCGGTCGGCGGACAGCTGATCACACTGTTCGCTCACCTTCCTGAATGTTTAAATGGGGCGGGATGACGTCGGGGGTTCCTCCCGATGTCATCCCGCGTCATTTTCGTGTCGGCGAGCGGGCCCCGCCCCCAACTCGCAGACGGAAACATTCTGGTCTGTGTGTGGGCTATCGAACAGTGAATGTGGTGACAAAATCAGATTGAAATCCCATACCACAGTTATTTTGAATTCTCCTGTCCAGGGTATTGTGTAACTTTGCCTGGATCTGTTTAAACCTATTTGCTTTTTACTGATGCCTTAGTGTGGGTGTAACTGGAAGCCAGATTATTTAGGGGTTTTAGGAGTTATTATAGTAGTAATTTGTAAACCTATGTATGTGCTTGAAATCTTTTCTTTTGTTAATAAATGTTTAATTTAGTTTTCTAAAAAAACCTCTGAAGTCACGGCAGGCTTATTACTTCTGAATTCAGGGCACACATCTAAAAAACAAATACAAATTGCAAAACAGTTCTGACCACATGATCAAGTTTCCCTTGCGGACGTGATCCACCTGGCACACATCATCTGCCATGCCATAAAAATCATAACACAATAAAATTCCATATTAAGTTGGAATGCGACTGATAATGGGGTTGAGACATGGCATGAGATTATTTGAGATTGTTGATGCCAACTCTGTGTCAAAGCTTTTCAGGAGAAATCAGTCAAGAATGCCTGCAAGCACCCCCACACAGGTGGTGGAAAGGCAAGAATTGAGATCCTGACTCCATTTGAGGCTCAAGTGCTGTCTCTTGTAGAGAATGAGCACAGCAAAAAGACCTGGACCTGGTGAGATGGCAAAAGTATCAGACTAGGTGATTAGATGAGATGGTCAGTGTAGTTTAAAGGTTAAATGGAAAACCGCATGGTGTTTGGTGCTGGGGTTGCACAGTCTGGACCCTTAACAAGCATCATGATCAGAGGCTTCACATCTTTGTTCAGGCATTAATTGATTCCACAGAGTTCATTCATGCATGTCTGGCCATGAAAAGGTGTATGTGAGTCAAGAGTTAGGCATAAAGCTTTAAGTAATATGATAGCCAATTACCCCCCTTAATAATTTCTATCTGTTGCAGGAGAAGGCTCTTCTGTGCAGCTTCCAGCAGAATCAGTTCAGCAACCTTCCTCTTCTGAGAAAGAGGAACCTTCAGAGGGTGCAGCATCACATCCTCTCTCTGCACCGAGCACCATTGCAGGTACTGGCAATTTGGCAGGATTCAGCGCATCGGTCAGGGGTAATGCCCACCTTGGTGAGGGGACTTCACATTCACACATGCAGCTGCCAGAGAGTGTGGTAGAGTGAGCAGTCAGAGGAGTGCCTTGGGTGATCCAGAGTCTGATTCCGAGTTAGATGATGAGCCATTGGAGTCATCCGTAAGGGGGCAGATGCTGGATGTTCAGTGCGAGGTCTGTGAAGAGATTGCTGCTTTACCAGAGGGATTGAATGCTCTGGCCTGGACTCTAGAGGCATCCATCCAGGCCATGAACACTGCGATCACCCACTCCTCGGAATGCCAAGTCTTCACCATGGACAGACAGGCAACTGTCCTGCAGAGGCAAACCAAGCATATTGCAGATCCAAAACAAAAACGGAATTACCTGGAAAAACTCAGCAGGTCTGGCAGCGTTGGTGGAGAAGAAAAGAGTTGACGTTTCGAGTCCAACATGACCCTTCAACAGAACTGAAGTATAGTTAGGAGAGGGGTGAAATATAAGCTGGTTTAAGGTGGGGGGCGGGGGAGAGAAGTTGAGGGTGGGGTGGTTGTGGGGACAAGCAAGCAGTGATAGGAGCAGATAATCAAAAGATGTCACAGACAAAAGGATCAAAGAGGTGTTGAAGGTGGTGATATTATCTAAGAAAAGTGCTAATTAAGAATGGATGGCAGGATACTCAAGGTACAGCTCTAGTGGCCTCTCACAACTCTTTCTCCGGTACATCGATGATTACTTCGGTGCTGCTTCATGCTCTCGTCGGGACCTGGAAAAATTTATTAATTTTGCTTCCAATCTCCACCCCTCCATCATGTTCACATGGTCCATCTCTGACACTCTCTTCCCTTCCTTGACCTCTCTGTCTCAATTTCTGATGATAGACTGTCCACCAATATCCATTACAAGCCTACCGACTCCCACAGCTACCTCGACTACAGCTCCTCACACCCCGCTTCCTGTAAGGACTCCATCCCATTCTCTCAGTTCCTTCGCCTCCGTCGCATCTGTTCTGATGACGCTACCTTCAAAAACAGCTCCTCTGACATGTCCTCCTTCTTCCTTAACCGAGGTTTTCCACCCACGGTGGTTGACAGGGCCCTCAACTGTGTCCGGCCCATCTCCCGCGCATCCACCCTCACGCCTTCTCCTCCCTTCCAGAAACATGATAGGGTCCCCTTGTCCTCACTTATCACCCCACCAGTCTCCGCATTCAAAGGATCATCCTCCGCCATTTCCGCCAACTCCAGCATGATGCCACCACCAAATACATCTTCCCTTCACCCCCCCTGGCGGCATTCCGTAGGGATCGTTCCCTCCGGGACACCCTGGTCCACTCCTCCATCATCTCCTACTCCTCAACCCTCACCTATGGCACCTCCCCATGCCCACACAGAAGATGCAACACCTGCCCCTTCACTTCATCTCTCCTCACCGTCCAAGGGCCCAAACAGTCCTTTCAAGTGAAGCAGCATTTCACTTGCATTTTCCGTAACTTAGTCTACTGCATTTGTTGCTCCCAATGCGGTCTCCTCTACATTGGAGAGACCAAACGCAAACTGGGTGACCGCTTTGCAGAACACCTGCGGTCTGTCCGCAAGAAAGACCGAAACCTCCCTGTCGCTTGCCATTTTAACACTCCACCCTGCTCTTTTGCCCACATGTCTGTCCTTGGCTTGCTGCATTGTTCCAGTGAAGCCCAACGCAAACTGGAGGAACAGCACCTCATCTTCCGACTAGGCACTTTACAGCCTTCCGGGCTGAATATTGAATTCAACAACTTTAGATCTTAAACTCCCCCTCCCCCCATTCCCACCCCGTTTCTTCCCCCTCCCATTTTTTTTCAATAATTTATATAGATTTTTCTTTTCCCACCTATTTCCATTATTTTTAAATCTACAACTAATACCTTGTCAGTCTTTCCACCCCACCCCCACTAGAGCTGCACCTTGAGTATCCTGCCATCCATTCTTAATTAGCACTTTTCTTAGATAATATCACCACCTTCAACACCTCTTTGATCCTTTTGTCTGTGACATCTTTTGATTATCTGCTCCTATCACTGCTTGCTTGTCCCCACAACCACCCCACCCTCAACTACTCTCCCCCGCCCCCCACCTTAAACCAGCTTATATTTCACCCCTCTCCTAACTATACTTCAGTTCTGTTGAAGGGTCATGTTGGACTTGAAACGTCAACTCTTTTCTTCTCCACCGATGCTGCCAGACCTGCTGAGTTTTTCCAGGTAATTCTGTTTTTGTTTTGGATTTCCAGCATCCGCAGTAGCTTTTTTGTTTTTATCATATTGCAGATCCAATTGTCGGGATGCACTCTGACCTCCAACCCATCGCCCTGCTCTGAGCTCAGGGGCTCAGGCCCAGGGCAACAGTGGAACTGGGAGCTTGGTCACCAACCCGCCTCTTGGAACCTCACTGGTTGGCAGGAAGGACCCTGCTCATCCTCTTTTATGATTGGAATTGTTCCTAAATTACTAATTAAAAATATGGATTTTATTTTGGGAAATGATATAGTGGGCAATGTTATTTTTCCATAATCTGGGACAGCATGCAACAGTTTAGGAATGGTTCCTGGGAGTATGAAAACTCCTCACTTATCTGTGATCCAGCTAAGAAACAAACCAATGCACAAAAACATACTGATGGGATACTTCCTATAAAGGACAGTACAGAGACAGCAATAGTGTCTGTAGAATTAAATCAAACTTCGTCACAGAAAGGACTGAGACCTTAGAGTGACCCAAAAGGGCTAAAGACAACACTGAAGTAAACAGTCCTATCAGTGCTGAGACAGGACAAGAATTAACCATGCATGTCAGTGTTGAGATACAGAATCCATCATGAAAAACTGGACTGTGTTCAAGAGATCAGTTACAATTTCAAGATGCTTGGAATAAAGTAATTTGTGAATTGTGTGGAAGACTCAAAGTCATAGAAAGACAATTCAAGGTCCAAAATGAGGAAACTGTTGATTCAATCTGAATGAGGTCAAGAGAAACTGAAGGATAACAAATTGTTCAAAGATCAGACCAAACAAGAATATCAAACCTTTCTGCTTGAGCATGAAAAGCATCTGAATGATATCCTACCAGCAGTGAAGGAAGCTTTTGATCAAAGAAGGAATGAGTTGTTGCCACAAAAGGAAGCCATTTTGAATTTGGTATCTCACAATGAGAATTTAAAATACTTGAATCTGGAAAAAGCTCAAAAAGGTAACGTAGGGCCTGAAGTTAAAGACTAAGACAATTTAACTATGGACTTAACTGAAACATTCTTTTGTGGTGTTTAAGGATGAGAAAGCTACAGCCATGGAGGGCAATAAAGCTCAGAAGCTGAAATCAACACAGACTGTTTTAAAGACTGAACTTGAAAATTCACCTGTGTGTGACAATGAGGAACCTTCTTTTGCAAATGGACCTTTGGACTATAATTATTGTAAGAAAAATAAACTTTCAGAAAACACTGTATAAAGCAATATTTTTCATCTTAAACTGGACATAGAATTCAACAGAGTGCTAATGGACTTGTGAATTTCATTGACAATGGGGAATGATTATGTGTGCGTTGCATACATAGGATAGTTTTAAGATATGTAAAATGTTATATTCTAAATGGTAAATGAAAATGCGTCACCCTTTTCATTTTGCTTCTGGCAGGGACCTGTTGTGAATGCCTAGTTCATGGTCCATATTAATATTTTAGGGGTAATTCTTAGATCTGGGAATATTAAAATTTAACTGTAGAAAGTGGGATAAATGCAAATAAAGCTGCTTGGGTCTATTACACTTAAAAGTTTGGAGCCATTTTGTCTTAAGGGGTTAACAGCTAGAAAGTTAAGCTAGAAAACAGTAGGTGGGCTCAATTAGCTGGAGAATGGAGACATGGGCCCAGATCTTCTGGTCTCCAGATGGTGGTACTCTAGACTTAGTGCGGAAACTGCGCTGGTGGACCCTTGGAAGTCCCAATGCAAGGACTCCATGGGAATTACCCAGGAAGTTTCAACTCCCCTTGGGCATTTCCCTTGCATCTGGAGCCCTCCAAAACTCTGATTTAAATCCCGAGATTTCAAATAGCTTCAACTTACTTAGTAGAATAGTTACCCAGGAAAAGTTAGAAGGATTAAAACCAGTTCTAACTCCTGGGTAACTATACTACTGACTCCTATTGGATCCTCCAACTAGCCCTCCCCACAACCACCCTCCCCAAGTCCCGACCACATCCTGACCCACAAACCCCTAATGCTCTGACTACCACCCTCATCCCCCAGCCTCCATCCGGCTCTACCAACCAGCCTCCCGATTACCCCGAACCCCTGATTATCCCCCACACCACCATTCCCCCAACCATCAACTACCTCCCAACCTCCCAGCTGCCCTCACCCCTGATTACTCCCCATCCCCTGACCACCGACTGCCCCCAACCCAGCAGCTACCCCCTACCCCCGCCAGACTAACCCCCAGCCACCCGAATACTCTCCCAATCCCCCCATAACTGACCATCCCTGCTCACTTAGCCATTTACCCCCTCCCCCACTTACCTGCCACTCTAGACCCTCACCCACTTACCTTACATACTTACTGTCTATAGCTTTTCAATGTGGCAGTATGAATTGGAATGGCTTTTGAGGGCATTCAGGGACTAGATCTCGGAAAGTGAAGTGTTAAAATCCCTCATGAGGGAGACAGAGTTTTAACGAGATTTTGTGACTCATTGGCCTGAATTTTCCCGTCGGTGATTTGGGGGCGGGGCCCGCTCGCTGATGGGAAAATGACACAGGATGACATCGGGAGGAACCCCTGACGTCATCCCGGTCCATTTAAATCTTTAGGAAGGTGGGCGGACAGCGAAATCAGCTGTCCACCCGCCGACCTGTCAATGGCCAATTGAGGATATTTACAGGGTAATTAAGATAATTAATGGCCCTGCCCGTCCAACCTTAAGGCTGGCGGGCAGGCCAGGAGCCCCAGCGGGCTTCTGAAAAAACATGAAACCTCATCCACTGGTGGGATGAGGTTTCATGTCCGTTTTTAAAAACTTTAATAAATTTTATGTGATATTTATTAATATGTCCCATCTCGTGTGACATTGTCACATGAGGGGGACACGTTAATAATTGTTTTATTTTTCTATTTTTTAACTTTGTAACACTTTCACTGATCTCCCTGAGACAGCGTTTAGTCTCAGGGAGCAGTGCGCTCTTTGACAGATGGGGTTCCCTCCCCACCGCACAGGAAACGCATAGCGCTTCCCGTTGGGCAGGCCGCTGGGCGGGCCTTAATTGGCCTGCCCACTTAAAATGGCGGCGGGGCCCGTTTCGGCGGCAAAGTTCGGCTGTCCGCCCGCCGCCGAGCCGGTAGGGCCTGCCCGCCCATCGAGGGCTATATTCTGCCCACTGTGTTCGCTGACATCCATGTGGGTTGCTGAGAATCTGTGGGATCTGTTTTGGTCACAAGAGCCATTTAATATGCAGTGTGGTGCGTTTGACCACAGTATGCCTGTCAATTCAAATTTAACTCATGTTAGTTCTGAATGTTAGACTGTAAGTTATATATTATAGATTATTTTACTTTGCTGATGCTGTGAAACAAAGTTTTCATTTTAAGGCTGTGAGCAAACTTGTGGCTTTATTCTGCTAGTGAGTGAATGGGGGTTTCAAACTTTGTCTACTTTAAACAAAAATACTGGTCCCTAACTGGATCATAACAAACAGCAGAGAAAAAGTACTGGAGAAACTCAAAGAACCATAATCTAACAAATCCCCAGGAACTGATGGCCTACATCCTAGGCTTCTAGAAGAGATAGCTGCAGACATAGTGGTTGCACTGGCTATGATTTTCCAAAACGATCCCAGCAAATTGAAAGTTGTAATACCTCTATCTGGGAAAGAATGGCGAGAGAAACCAGGGAGTACAGGCGTGTTAGCCCAACATCAGTCATCAGGACAGTGCAGGAACCTGTTATTAAGCAAGTCTAGACAATGCACTTAGAGAATCGTAGTATGATCAGACAAAGTCAACATGGTTTTACGAAGGAATATATTGTTTGCCAAATTTATTAGAGTTCTTTGAGGATGTAACAAGAAGGGTGGGTAAAAGTGAACCAGTTAATATAGAGGAGAATTTTCTCCCCGTCGGGCAGGCTGGGCAGGAGCGCAGCCGATCGCCGCCCGCGGTCGGCTGCATGCCGCCATTTTATGTGGGCGAGCCAATTAAGGCCTACCCAGCATGACATGCACCCGGAAGCGCTCAGCACTACCTGTGCGGGCGGGGGGAGGAGGGAGAGTCGGGGCCTGCGCTCTTTTGCGCATACGCGCAAAAGAGCGCAAAAATCTCCCTGAGGCGCAGAGCTGCCTAAGGGGATCAATTTGGTTGTGAAAAATTGAAAAAAAGAATTAAAAAATTATTCAGAAATGTCCCCTCATGTGACAGTGTCACATGAGCTGGGACATGTCTATGAATTTTAATAAAAGTTTTCATTAAAGTTATAAACCCTTCATAAAGCCTCACCCCGCCTGTGGATGAGTTCCATGAAAAATGCAAAGGCCGCCTGGGCTCTTCGCCTGCCCGCCAACCTTAAGGTTGGATGGGCAGCCCTGACAAGTATTTCAATTAGTTGATAAATGGCTTCAATAGGCCTTTGACAGTTTGGCAGGCGCGTAGCCGACTCCGGTGTGCGCCGGCCAAACTGAAGATCGGAATTACGCGTGGTGACATCGGGACGCACATCCAATGTCACCGCGCGTCATTTTATGCGTCGGTGTGTGGGCCCACACCCCCCATCCCCCCACCTCCCCACGCCGACCAGAAGATCCTGCCTATAGTATACTTGGTTTTCCAAAAGGCATTTGATAACCTGCCACACTAAAGGTTAATATGCAAGATAAGGGCTCATGCAGCTGGATTTTATGCTCACCTGTTGGCGGATTTGAAAGTGAGGGCACACTTGATGCCCACTTAAGAGCCTCATTCTGCCACTGCTGGGATTTAGTCGGCAGTGGGAGAAGCCAATGCCAACTCCTGGCCCAGCAGATTCCCCTGTGTGAACAGGTGGCAGGCTGGGGGCGGGAGGTGCTTCCTCCTTCATGGGCCCCCTGTGCAGTATGTGTTTAAAAATATTGGTGCATGTGCTCTCATAGGATCAGCCATTGCACAAAGTTTCAGAGCACAGATTTGATTTTCAAATGACCCCCACCATTTCTTGTAGCCACAATGCGCTTCCCCTTTGAGAGATGCAGGCTGAATTTCAGGAGCTCTAGCCACTCACGATATTGAGTCTCTGGCTTATGCATGCAGCCAATGAATGGTACATGTAGTACCGTCTGTATGGAGCAATCATATAAAAAAGCAGACAGTGCCAATTTATCATGCAGTCTGCACCGTAATGAGTAGGCACAGGTTAGTCATGTATCACGAGCCCCTTGCTCATTTTTGGCATTTGGCCTATATCTGGCCCTGTGCCTTTGATCATTATCACCATAGCAATGCTAGATGCAAGGAACCAAAATGTATTCACAGGCTCAGCCTAATTAAGAATAGGCTGTATTTACAGTTTGACTGCCCAGTGGATATGATGGGCATTGATTAATTGCTCCATATCGCTGTGGATGCAGCAATGATCACTGATAATTATCACCTTGCAGCTGGGGTGGCCCTCAGAGTCAGGCAGTTGCTAATTTAAATAGAAATTTGGGTTCTGTAATATTAATATGATGACAGGATAAAATTGATGATGGAAAAATCAGATTATATACCACTCAGCTAAAACAGAGCCCTCTCCACACTTTCCTTCCAATTGCACATATAGGCAACAATGGCATGTACCTCAAGTAATCTAAGGAAGAATGCATGAAAGCTGTGATTCAACAAGGAGGCTGTAATAAACTTGTGGTACATGACACATGAAAACCTGTAACCACATTTCAGGGCAGACTTGGCACTAGCAGTGGCTGTCAGGTTCATTTTAGCCCTTAACTGTTTTGAATCCAAGGTACACACCCAAGATCAGCAATATCCATGAATCTGCAGTGCACAGATGTATTAAGCAAACAACCAATATATTGTTTGCAAGAGCAAGAAACTTCATTACTTTCCCCATTGGTGACTGTCAACAGAGGGAGAGAGCCCATGTTTTTTTCCAGATGGCAGGATTTCCTCAATTTCAGGAACCATTGAATGCACACATAGCAGTACATGCTCCTGTACACAATTATGATTCATTTGTAAACTACAAGAGCTACCACTCCATTAAGGTGCATCTCGCCTATGACAATCAGCACAGGATTATAAGCGTCAATAGCCCATTGCCCTGGCAATAGTGGCTTTATTTTAAGAGAATCCATCTTGTCCTAGAAATTTGACTTGGGAAGGCAAGTGCCATGTGGTATGGCTAATGTACCCTAGAATCTAATCTAGTTCTTCTACGTGCTCCTTCATTAGCACGGTATGAAAGATGGCTGGCTACCGCTTGATTATGGCCAATGCTTGACACTGAGACGCCCCTTGACCTATGTGAGCAGAAGCCTGAGAAGGCCTTGCTGCAGGCTGCTCGGTGCAGCATGGCCTTGCCCATTTTATTGCACATGTCATTGGAAACAGGTAGCTGGAAGGCCTGTGTATATCATCATTGTGATTTACATCATCCAGTTCAACTCTAAGTCTGGCCCTGTTGCTGTCCACCACTTCACTGTGTGTAATGATCTTCATGGCAGCAGTGCTGACTGTTGCAATGATACAGTTAAAGCCTCTATCCATGGCCTGTACCATGCAAAGGAGAGATTCTGATGCACATCATGACTTAAGATCTCTATGGCTGCAATCTGGGCATTCACAATAGGGCCTAGGATGAAGTGAGGAAGGTGGCCGAAGACCACACTCTGGATGTTCCACAAGCAGAAACAGGTTACAAGTTTAGACTATTCCTTCCACCAATCAATCTTCTGATGCTTTTTAAAGCACATGACTGTTTTTCATCATCATCTGTCAACACAAATTACACTCCATAACGTGTTACAATTCCAATGTTAACAATGATAACAAATGACTTATATAATTTTATTTTCTTTCATAAACTGATAACTGAGCATTGTTGAACTTATACATTGGGGATAAGATGTATCTAAGGCATTCAATGCATCACTATGTTGAGCTATTCCTAAACTGCATTCATTTCCCTGAAAGTGCTTTTTATTCAGTGGCAGGTCCTTTGAATTCAGTAATTGCAACACTTACTGATTTTGACATGCTGAAAGCTGCATTTATTTCTCCTTGCCCTACTTTTGCAATTATGTTGTGGAAATACACTGGAGAAAATGTGCCTCATCTGATGGATATGCAACAAGCTTGTTCTGCTCCTTTATCAGATTCGTCCCAATCTGTATTAGTAGTTAAATTTTCCAAACACTTTTCACAAGCTCTCATCCGTCATTGCAGTAATGCCATCTCAAAAAGAATCTCAGGCAACTGTGACCTTCTCTGTGCAGTGGGAATGATGAAAAGACAGAAATAAATCGCCTCCCTCGTGATAATTGGAGGGGTTACTCAGGGAAATGATCATTTTAAAGGTAGAAATGCTTCAAATGATGATATCAAGATTCAATACTATTTTACAGAATATGAACCATATTAATGGAAAATAAATTTGCTGCAATGAATAAACACCGCACACTGTCAGAAAGATAGATTTAAAATCAAAATGATTCATCACAAAGAAATGGGTAAAATAAAAAAGATTTAGACTAAGAGGTGGCTTCATGCACCAAAAAATGACAATCTATAGGATAGATCTTTTTGAAATAATGCAAAAATGATTGCTCTGCTAATAGGGACAGAGCATAAATTTTGATGAGATGCCTTACAAAATGCTGGACACATTGAACATATAAAGCAGGGACCATGTTCAATTAGGTGGGAATTCTTGTTGTTATCAAATATTAAGGAAACATGATTGTTTCAAACTGAGGTATGTTTGTTGATACTGGACTCAACGATGAGTCAGGTTTGTAACAAATCAAATACCAGCCGTAAACTTAAGGTGTTAAGTGTATGAAACAGAGGTGTATATTAAGTTGCCATGATTAGCTATATCCCAGAGTGGGACCTGCTGACACAGGCCTAATTAAATGGACAGTCAAGTTTTATTCCAGCAAGGCATATGGTCTATCGGTTTTGATTAATAATCTAGTGTCTCTGTTTGATGAAACTACATTTGTCTTATCCAGCTGTGTCCAGAACGCCACTAGAATTTGGTAATGGAAAATGAGGTCAAAGTCTGCTCTGAGATAGTCAAGCAGTGAGGTTAACAGCACCTCCTTGCTCCTATGCAGTGCCATTTCTGGATTATTTGAGAATGTGTTACTTCCAAGGCAATGTGTAAAATAAGACATTTTTCTGTTGGAATAAACCTTGACTACCTGTCTCAGCAAGCCCCACGATGCAATATAGCTAAGCATGGCAATTTAAGTTAAGGAAACAACTTGCAAAGCTTCCAGTCATCAGCTTGCGAAGTCAATCCTTGCCCATTAATGTTGGTTTGTTGACATACAACAATGGGTAACTGAGGGACTAGCCCTTATATTGGACATTACGCTCCATTTGTCCATATGTTTCTAACACCTCAACAGAGTACATTATCAATTGAACTGTGCTGTCAGTTAGAGGGACATGACTGAATTTGCACTCATAAATCTTTCTACTCATGATAGAACAATCTACAGCCATATTGATGTGCATGTTGATGTACTGTGATTTACCAACACCTTCATGCAAAACTGTCTGTCATTTGAGCAATTGCTAGTGACATTATTACTGTATATCCCTAACTCCTCTTCACTTAAGCACTCTGAATTCATTTCAAAATTGTGAGCTCCACCCTTGTGATGTTACTGTTTTCCAATATCACCGGAATGAGCTCTCTTCCTGCTTTGGCCTTCACTCACCAAGCAGTTTCAATATGACCTATCTTTTGGCAATTAAAATGTTTGGCTTTTCTGTATTTGCATGTCTGTGTCATATAGTTGCCATTACAGTGATGACAAGTCACTAAACCACTATCACCAGCACTCTTCTGGCCAGGTCTCACTACTTTAGGCTTCGAGGAATCCTTCTGACATTGGACAGAAGTTACTTGCATAGGACAAAATTCCTGAGCATTCTTTGGTGCCATTTCCTTGAAAAAAAACAAGCTTACACGCTAGCTCAAATTTAAGATTTTGTGTGTTTAGTAATTTGGGGCTGAATTTTTAGCTCATTGGGCGGGTGAGCGCCTGACCCAACTGAGCATAAAATGACGCGTGAGGATGTTGGGTAAGCGTCCCGACGTCATTGTGCGATATTTCAGTCAGCGGGCGCGATCAGCGATCAAAAGGCCTATTTAGGCCATTAAAAAGGCAATTAAAATACATTTTTCACTGCCCTTCCAACCTTAAGGCCAAGTGGCCTTTACATATTTTTGGAAACCTCAGCCATGGGCGGGATGAGATTTCCAACAGCAAATAAAAATAGAATAAATTTTTAAAAATTTAATTAATAACCTGTCCCAGCTCATGTGAGAGTCACATGAGGGGACATGTTTTATAACATTTTAGAAAGCTTTCTTTTTTATTTTGAAAAATGTTCATATCTGTGCCTCAGGGAGATTTTCAAGCACGTGCCCGTGTGCATTAGCAAAGCTCAAGCTCGCCCCCCCTTACCCACCCCCCGCGCCCCGACACAGGCCCACCAGCATGAAATCGCGATCTGGCCCTGAACGCAGGCGGCGGTCGGCTTCCTGACTGCCCCCGCCCGCCCCTGCCAAGCCTGCCTTATGAGGGAAAAATCCTCCCCTTGGAGTGGATTCTTTCATTCACCAATCCACACACAAATCTGTCTTGTACATGGTCTATGTGCCAAAGTTGCAATGTAATGATGAATTCTTCAGTATCACAATGTGCTCACCAACTGTTTCACTACTTTTCTAGTTTCTGGTTCCAAATTTGTACCTTTCTGCTACCTCGAGTAATGTAGGATGAAATGTTCCTCTAACTTGGTGATAATTATTTTGTATTGCACATCTTTTGCCTTGTTAGTGTGTCATACACTACTGGGTCAGTCTTTGTTAGCAAAATTGTTTTCTTGCATTCAGGAATTGCTTTATTCTGAGCCTGGGCTTCTTCACTTTCACCTCGAAGTTCTAAAATATTAGTAGCTCTGGAAAACATTTTCATTCTTTGAATATATGATTGGAATGGTTCCTTTGCTCTCTCATAAATATCTAGACTTCCAATGTATCCCATAGGCATAGCCAGATCATCCCACTTCTAAATTCACAGTGACCTAATGTCACAAAAGTATAATAATTCTCATAATTTTGTGATTTATTGTAAAAGTAGGTTAATAGTGGGGTTTTGATCATTTCTGTGTGTGTGTGTGGTGGGAAGGGGGGGTGGAATTTAATTGAATTGGAGACAACTGGTCTGGAGGCTTTGACTCATCAAAAGAAGCTAAGTTTGAAATGCTAAATACATAAACATGGCTGAAGTTTAGAATGTGGGGTGAGGAGAATTTGCATTTTTGGATAAATCAGTGTAGTTTGAATTTCGAAGAGATGGTAGGATGTTACAACTAACCATAGAAGCTAGGCCAAGTAGTGTGTTCGTTTTTCCTAAAGGTTACTGATATTATTAGCACCATAAAATGATTTATATTATGAGAAAGGTAAAGTTCCAAAGACATATGGGAACAATGGGATTTACATTAAAAGGGAGCAAGCCTCCAGCATTTGTGCAACAAACCTGCTGTCTACAGAAACTGAAGCTGGGAAAAGCCATTTTGTACTCTACTGTCCAGGGTATTGTATTGACTTGCCTGGATCTGTTTAAATCTATTTGTTTTTACTGTTGCCTTAACAGGGATGTAACTCGAAGCCAGATTAATTTGGGGTTTTAGGAGTTATTATAGTAGTAATTTGTGGATCTATGTATGTGCTTGGAATCTGTTCTTTTGTTACTAAATGTTTAATATAGTTTTCTAAAAATCTCTGAAGTCTTGGTATACTTATTACTTTTGAATTCAAGGCATGTATCTCGAAATAAATACAAATTGCAAAACCATTGTGACCGCATGAACAAGTTTCCTCATGGATTTGATCCACCTGGCACACATCATCTGCCACATCATAACACTAGTAAATACTTTACTGTAACTGTCACAACAGTGATGCAAAGTCAAAAGTCAAGCTATAACAAACTCACCCAAAGCCAGTCTAGGCAGTGCTTGACTAAGATGTACACTAGGACCCTACAGCAGCCCATTCAACTGAAAGTGGCCATGCAATGTCGGAAGCACTGAAGCTGAACACAATCCAGTTATGATCTCTTCCATCTGAGTGATAGGTCACCAGACTCCAGCTGATTTTTTTCATCACAGTCTCTACCTGCCGTTTACTACCAATATTTGTGTACATGGATTTCATCTCATCACCAAAATCCGTTAACATATTGGGAGGCACTTGTAAAGAAAGACAAATACCAAGGTAACAAGTTCACATGTTTAATTGCATCATTGCACACTGCATACGTTCATAACATATGTATACATTACAACTCACACAGCCCTGCATATACAATAGTGGGATCTGGGGATAATATCAATGGAAAATCAGTGTGGCTTGAACCAGATTTTGCAGGTGCATTTCTTCAACATTTCCAAAGAAGAATCAAACTAACATTGGATGAGATGAGGCTTGGTTCAAATCATCAACCTTATTCCACAGTAAAGTAAATGTACAAGTAACAGTTCTGATCAAATTCATTTTGTTCAATCAAAGCAACTTATCTCTGTGAAATAACCTAACAATAAATAACATGCTAACCAACCTCAGTTTAGCAACTCACCTTGCTTTATTTAAGCAGAGTGATTTCTGTGCATTCTGTCACACAGTTCACAGCAGAATCTTACCTGCCGGAGAGTCCTATCTTTTGTTGCTTGTCTGTCTTTGCTGAATTCTGTTTCCAAAAGCCTTTTTAGTGGCTGTTGTCATGAAGATGCGCTTTATGTCAAATAATGATTTTTAATCCAGCAACTGGAAACCTGAATTGAAATTTTAATAACAAACCTTTTTAAAAGCACAGAGACTAAAGTGACTTGAACTTGCAACCAAAGATGGCTACCTCAACTTATATTACTGTACATCCCACATTCCAATCCATTGGAATGGACTCACAAGACTGAAAAACCCACCAAAGACAATGACCCATATCTCTTGTTTTATTTACATGATATTAAGACAATCACCTGAGGTATTCAACTATTGGAAATGGACCATTAAGACTAATCACTTGGACAATGGGACCCTGGCTAAATAACTTTACAGACATGAGCTAAGTTACCATTAGAATACACAGACCTTATTTGGATCCACTAGGCAGTTGGAGTAGGAAAGTCACATGACAAGCCAATACTATTTATTTTAATCACGTGGGCAGAATTCTCCCTTTGGCGATCGGGGGCGGGGCCCGCTCACCAACGTGTAAAATGACATGCGGTGACATTGGGCGGGCTTCCCGGCATCACTGTGCGTCATTTAAATTGCCAGTTCGGTGAGCGCGCAGCTGCATTGGCTGCGTATCCGCCAAACTGTCAAAGGCCTATTAAGACCATTATTAAACTAATTAACATTGTTAAGAATGCTGCCTGTCCAACCTTAAGGTTGGCAGGCAGGCGGAGAGCCCAAGCAGCCTTCAGAAAAAACATAAAACCTCATCCATGGGCGGGATGAGGTTTCACGAGAGATTTAAAATTTGTGTTACAATTTTAATTGAAGTAATTGACATCTCCCAGCTCATGTGACAGTGTCCCATGAGGGGACATGTCAATACAATTTTTCTCATTGTTTATTATCTTTTTAAAAGCAACACTGAACTCCTGAGGCAGCACTTTGCCTCAGGGAGATCTGTGCACCCTTTCGCACGCAAGTGTGAAAGAGCGCACTCCCAGCTTAGGGAATCCCCCTCCGCCCGCACAGGGAGCACATAGCACTTCCTGGCGCACATCATGCTGGGCAGGCCTTAATTGGCCCGCCCATGGAAAATGATGGTGCGCCCTCAACTGGGGGCGCCGATCGGGAACCCGCTCGCTCGCACCTGCTCCCACACAACCCCTCCAATGAGGGGAAAATGCTGCCCCATGTTTTCTCAGCAGAACTGAGGCCAAGCAGCTGAGAGCAAAGGCCGAAGTGGGGTCCCTCCTCCCTCCCTCCCTCCCTCTCTCTCTCACTCTCTCCACCTACCTGGCATGCTTTGACGCCTGTTTACTGACTGTAATGATCCAGGGACACTCCTGCTACAAACAGAGACTTCCAAGTAATTCAGCCCAGCACTACTGTCTCCAGAAGAGTAACCAAATCAGCCGACTACACCTTTAAATTGGAAGCATCAAGGTCATCAAAATCAGCCTGAAGCCAGCCAAGTCACCAAACCACACACTGTATATTCTTTTTACTTTTTATGCACTATACTTTGGCTAAAATATCATTTTCCACTCTGTAATTTGTATTTGTGGGTGTGTGAACTTCGTGTGTGTGTATCTGCGTAAGTCAGAGCATATTTTACTTAGATTGTTTTAAGTATAATAAAATTGACCTCTTTCTTTGTTAAACTCAGGAAAACCTGTCCAATTGGTTCTTGCATGATCACAGTGCGTAAACAATTTAGTACTCATTGAATTGGCAAGCATATCCTTACCAAACAAAAAAAAGTTTGCAGTCAAACGAGGAGAGGGAAAAGAGTGGAGCCATTCAACCCCTCCTTACCTGATCACAATACCATCTAAAATAGTTTGATTTCCAAATCCCTTCTGTGGTAAAAATGTCAAAGAAACCACGAAATGTGACAAACATCAAGCTCCAGACACAGACATGGAACAATCAAAACTTAAAAGGTGATAGGTTTTCTCCCGTCAGTCATGGCTAAATATTTTTTCAACAATTATGGAGTTTGGATCTGGTTGTTGTATGTCTGTAAGAATAGAACTATTCATGTAAGTGGCATTACTTCCTGTAAGGGCTATGAATTATATTTGTGAGACAAATTTCACTACAATAATCTGCAATCTGAAGGAATTAGGGGAAGGGGGAATGGTTGACTTGGAAATGTATTCAACTGTGACATGCATACTCATTCACTTTTCCAAAACTGCTTTATACAATTCAAGGTCACAGGGAGTTGGAGCCTATCCTTACAGGCAATGGGTGCTAGGCAGGGTACACACAGGACAGGATGCCAGTCCATCACACTCACACTGAGGGGCACTTTAAACATAGCCAACCCACCTAACCAGCATACCTTTGATCAGTGGCAGAAACCCACACAGACACAGGAAGAACATGCAAACTCCACACAGACAGACACCTGAGGTCAGAATTGAACCTGGGTCCCTGGAGCTGTGAGGTAGCAGTGTTGACCACTGCACCAGCATGCCGCCCCGACATGCATACTAATAATGTGTAATTTCATTTTTGCTGAAAAAGTGGAATTTACTTCTGTTTGAAAAATTAATTTGGAAATATATTTCTTTTTAAACAAGGCTAAAATGTAAGATGGACGTTTTGTCAAAGAATTAAACTCATAGCCGTTGAGGAACATGAAGTCTGCCCTGGGACCGAGGCTGAAAGATCATATGTCACATAGGATTGGGATGAAAATCTTCACTTCTTAATAACTGTATTTATATTGTTGCCAGTAAAATTGCTGTGGGGGCACTACATTTATTCTTGAGAGTAAGGTCTTCCATCCTCTGTCAAAATTTGTGGGTAGCGCCAAATTGGCCCCATGGTTAATACAGATGAGTATTGTGACAAAACAGAGGAAGATAAAATAAACTTGCAACATCGGTGTGTAATCAGAAAAATTAATTTTAGGTAATTTTTCATAGAAGGAAGAAGGAGACCATGTACTCCATGGAAAATAAGTGTCCAAATGGGGTAGAGGCGCAAAGGAATCTGGGGGTACAGACACACAAATTGTATTCATATAGGCAAATAAGGCAACAAAATTATTGCTAAAGGAATAGAATTGAAAAACAGAGAAGCTATGTTAAACTAGTATAGAACCTTAGTTAGACCATGCTTATAGAGTTGTGAACAGCTCTGGCCTCCATATTATGGTAAAGGCATAGAGATACTGGAGAAAGTGCACTAAAGATTTACCAGGATGATGATGAATGGAGAAGTTATGCCAATCGGGGAAGATTGAATAGGCCAGGTCTCTTTTCTCTAACAATGAAATTAGAGGGGGGATGACCTGATTGAGGATTTTAAGATTATGACATGGTAGACATAGAGAAGATGTTTGCACTCATGGGGAGACCAGAATTAGGGGCCCTAAGTTTAAGAGAGGTGTTAATAAATCCAATACAGAATTCAGGAGAAATTTCTTTACTCACATAATGGATAGAATGTCAAACTCACTACCACAAGTAGTTAAGGTGATTAGCATAGATGTATTTAAGGGGAGCCAAGACATGAGGGAGAAAGGAATAGAAGGATATGTTGAAGGGGATAGAGGAAGATCAATGGGAGGAGGCTCATTTGGAGCATGAACACCAGGAGGGACTTGCTGGGTTGAATGGCCTGCTTCTGTGCTCCACATACTGTTCAATACTATGTAATACTTACTTTCAAACAAAAGACATATAATCAAGTTTATTAAAGCCCTGAAATTAATGAACAACATTTTGTATGAGGTTCCTGAAACTATTACAACATTTAATTAGTGTCTACATTGAAAACATTCAGCCATGGTGGATGGTATCACCAATGAGTTCACAATCTCGATGGATAGTCATTTGGATATAAAATCCATTACAAGTAGTAATGACACAAAAATTGAATATCTAGCTCACGGTATTTTTTTAAAAAACGGATACTACCAGAAAGCCATAAATATATCTCTCATGTAAGTTACTGCACACCAGAGATTGCTATATCAAGACAATCTGGTGTGAATATTACTGTGGTGGTGGCTTTATTAGGCCCTGCAATCACAAGATTATTTAAGAAGACAAGTTGTATTTTCAATACTGTTGTGTTGGTCCTGCATTTTAAAACAAAATCTAATTTGATTTATTCTAGTATGACCAGAAGGTGCAGCTTCTAAAACCCGATATTAAGTTCAGTGCTACTGCTGCCACATTTGTGAAACGCATAAATATTCCATACTGGGGACTGTTACACAAGGTCTTTTGGCAGTAAATATACATGAATGTCCTTGATGTGAAATTTATTATGTGTATTAGAGGAACAGCATAATTTCGGCTGTTTTCTTGATTGATTGGAAAATCACATGAAACGATGATTTCCTTTCTGCATCCTATCTCCAAATGTATCCACTACTAAATAAAATGCTGGACCTGAAATTTAATCTCCTTTCATCAATATTTTAGTACCAAAAATGACAGAAACAAATTTCATGCTGAATTCAAATTGAAATGATGTGTGTTCAACATCTTCCCCATGTAATGTAATCTGCTGATTATTGTGCCTTACTATAAGCTCTGTCTGAGTTCATCTTGGTGAGCTTTAATGTGCTATCAATGTATTGTCTTACACACTTAACATCTGTTGTAAGAGCAATGATGAGTGGAAACAATAATGGAAACGTTCTGTATACAATCAAAACAGGGAGATTATTTTAGTATTTATATCTTATCTGTATTCCCACAGAAGGTTAAGGCTCCAGCAGTTCCCAACAAGATCAATTAATACATGTTACAGTTATTTTGATTAACAAACTCATTTACAATTCATCATTTGATCAGAAGATTGCCTTTGCAGTTTTAGAGGATTGAACTGGACACAACTCGAAAATAGGCGTGGGGATCATGCTGCCTGTACTTTTTACTGGATTGCTGCGTGCAGCCTGGGTTACCTGCACTGTTCATTGGCTGAATGCTTCAGCAGGGGGCTCAATTTCGCACATGGCTGGCAGTATTAAAAAGGCAGCCTGAAACTCTTAAAATGGAGGTGCATAATGGCTGCAAGAGTGGTGGGAGAGATTTGTGAATGGGATCTGTCTTGTAAAAGATTGAAGAATGGCTGAACATGCGAGGGAGCATGCAGCAGGTATCCTGATAATCCACTGGAGGTTTTGTGGAGGAGTTGGAAAGGAGGAGAGAGCAGGAAGCCCTCAAGACACATGCTCAGGAGACAATGGGAACAAAGGTCATTGCCAAGAGTGGAGCTTACTTGGGTACAGCACAGGAAACAGTTTAATAGTGGGAGGTGATGACATAGTGGTATTTTCACTGGACTAGTGACCCAGGGTAATGCTCTTGGGATCTGGGTTTGAATCCCACTACAGAAGATGGTGACATTTTAATTCAATAAAAAAGTCTGGAATTAAAAGCCTGATGATGACCATGAAACCATTGCTGATTGTCGTAAAAAACCATTTGGTTCACTAATGTCCTTTAGGGAAGGAAATCTGCTGTCCTTACCTGGTCTGGCCTGCATGTGACTCCAGGACCACAGCAATGTGGTTGACCCTTAAATGCCCCCTGAACACGGGCAATAAATGCTGACCTTGCCAGAGATGTCCACATCCCATGAGCGAATATAAAACAAAATGACCTCAGACAGGCTGTCAATGTAAAGTAAAATTTAAAGGCTTAATGTTTATGTTAATTAGACAATGATATTAATGATGATGTAAACATGACATCAGATCAGATGACCAAGGGACTCCAAAGGAGTAGATCAGAGAACCATCTGTGTAAAGAGAGTGATACATGCAATCTTGGATGTAAATAGTTGTAAATAAATAGTTTTAAGAAAATCTTAATACAGCCTATGTCCAAGTCACTTATAGTGACCCCATTCAGCCTGAAACCAATGTGTAGCATAGGACAACGATCCAAACCAGTCAAGGTAAATCAGTTCATCTTCAAATGGCACATTCTATCAACTGCAGCACTAACTTCATCCACTGATCAATTCACAACACCTGCATTACACAGCTACCAACAAACTCCATCAAACACAGCTCAACCTAATCATTCATAAGCTTTACCTCATGCTCACACATTAAGCACTGTTGAAAGTCTATCACCCACAACTCTGTTCATGTACCCTGTTGAACATGTAAGCTGTTCAATCATGACAGCCACATCAACCAAACATATTGCGGACCCTCACTTGCACACTTTCCTGTTATTTGCAGGGGAATGTGATACATGACAGCAGCCAAAATCAACAAACTGAAGAAGGGCAACCACACCTGCATGTTTTAACCCCCTTGGGTGGAGACAGTGCTGGAGATCATGGGAAGTGTAGCACTGAGGATGTAATCACCGGCTGGAGCAATGGATAATGAAGGTGTCAGCATACCTAATCCTCGTGCTCTCATCCCACTTTTCCATCATCCCACAATCTTTTCTGATTGGGAAGCGGCAGGTGCCATAAGCATACACTTCTCACTTTCTCCTCTCCCCTCACTATAACCCAACCCAACATTTGAGATACCGAATAACTGGAATCTGCCCAGTCAGCGGAGTAAGTGGCAAAAGACAAAAAAACACCATCACTCAATCCTACATTCGCAGCCACCCGTTCAGGTACTGACACCAAACAAATTTTAGAGGCTAGGATAGAAGAGGGAACTCCATATGATGAGACACCAGGCACATGTACACAGGAGGGAGAACAGGTGAAAGGCTGACCCAGGTTCCAGCTCGGTCAAGTGTAATTCACACACTGACTTTGCCGCAGAGGACTCAGATGAAGCATTTGCGGGCCAAGCTATAGAACAACGCTAATGGGTGTTCATAATCAAATTCTTGGTGCTCAAGAAAAAGTGCTAGAAAGCCTATGCACAATACCAAGGAGTTTGTATGAATCTAACACTGCCTTGGTGCAGGTCTTTGTGCAGAGTTTGGAGCCCAACCTCTCCACCGTGGAACTGGTAGCCATCTCCATCAGTGCATCTGACGTAACCTGCCATAATGCAGCACTTGATGGCCAATGTCACAGATCCCATTGCAGCACAAGCAGCTTTGATCAAGGGTCTGAGAGCAAGAGTCAAAAGAGACTGCTGCCGACCTAGCTATTGAAAGAGGCTTCCAGGACCTCATGGCGCTCCATCAATCTGTCTTCCAAATGATGACAAGGATAGCTGAGATGCCATACTGGATGAATTGCAATGCCTCCATGTAGCACAAACTTATTGTCCTCTTTCAGGTTGACAGCACTTGTGCTTTCACTCATGCTGCTTAACCGATGTCCTTGCTGCTGCCTGTCAGCCAAGCAACCCAGGCTGCTGCAGCCTACGCAGGCAGGGATGGTGCAGTGTGAAGCTGTGCCTTCTTGACCCAGAATTGTTCAAGGTCACTCTCAAAGGCCAACTGCAATCCCCTCAATTGGAGGTCAGCAGTCTTCCATCACCCATGCTGCAACTACTGGGAAAGCCCTCCATAGGTGATTAGGATAGGCAAAGGCACATAGAAGAGACACTACAGAATGCACAAGGATGATTAGTGTATTTTTGGGTGCAATATATAATGATTGATTTATGAATTTGAATTGGAATGTGCATTTCCTGGTAATTTTTACTTTTTGTCTTGTCAAAAAGAAGACAATGGGCAGAATTTTGCCATTGGCGAGCAGGGGGCAGGGCCCGTTCGCCGACACGTAAAATGACGCGGGATGACGTCGGGCGGAACCCCCAACGTCATCCCGGCCCATTTAAATTTTCAGGAAGGCGGGCCCCCAGCAAAATCAGCTGTAGGCCCATTGACCTGTCAATGACCAATTGAGGCCATTGACAGGATAATTTAAACAACTAAAGGACCTGCCCGTCCATCCTTAAAGTTGGCGGGCAGGCCAGGAGCCCCGGCGGCAAATAGATAAAACACAAAATCTCATCCAGCAACGGGATGAGGTTTCATGTAGGGTTGTAAAAAGTTTAATAAAGTTATTATGTAAATTATGAACATGTCCCATCTCATGTGACATTGTCACATGAGAGGGACATGTTAGGGATTTCTTTTTCTATTTTTCATATTTTTCAAAGTGTAAGCGATCTCCCTGAGGCTGCACTTAGCCTCAGGGAGATGTGCGCTCTTTCGTGTGCATGCGCGAAAGAGCGCACTCTTGCTTTTGGGGAATCACCCCCCGCCTGCACAGGAAGCGCATTGCATTTCCCACCGGATATCATGCTGGGCGGACCTTAATTGGCCCGCCCATGTAAAATGGCAGCAGGGCCCGCTTCTCTGGCAGGGATCGATTCCCCGCCTGCCGGAGATTGGGTTGGGCCCGCCCACCTGACAGGCAGAAAATTCTGCCCAATATGATTATCACCGATAGAGGAATGGTAAGGGGTGTGGGACTGTTGATGAATAGGTAGTGTGGTTGAAATTATTAGTATCATTCATTCATTATTTCATTATATAGCACCTGGGCAGAAAGGGGCTGTCTATGTTGTAGCCTCCTTTTCTCTTCCTGATGCTCCACCTTCTGCTGCACTTACTTCTTTATTATCTCCTCCTCCTCCTCTTCCTCTTCGTCATGTTCTTGATCCTCAACTTCCTATCTGATAGGTGGTCGCAAGGGCCATTTTCTCATAATGGCTAGTCTGTGCAGCATGCAGCAGTCCACCACGAAGGTTGACATCCACTGCAGGTTTCTTCCAGAGTAGTCCAGACAGCAGAACTGTTGTTTGAAGGTGTTAGTGGTATGCTCAATAATATTTCTTGTTGCAGTGTGGCTCTCATTGTAAGCCTGCTGTGCATTTATATACAGGTACCAGGCCAGCTATGGCCCAAATCATGAGTGGATAACACATGTCGCCCAGTTGCCGGCCTTTGACTTGTGGTGATTTATATACACAAAGGCCAGGTGCAGAATAAAGGAATCAGGATTCCTTCCAGGACACTCAGCATTCACCTTCTTGATGTGCTGCCTGCAGTCAGCCAAACAGAGAATGAATGGAATCCCTCTCAATTTAGGAAGGTGGCAGAGTTCATAAGAGGTGCATGCAGGCTAATGTGCATGCAGTCAATGGCACTATGCCCCATGGGGAAGCCTGCAGTGCATGTAAACCCTTATGCTCACTCTGCCTGCTCATCTTTGGCAAGAACGAATGAGCTGAAGCTGTCTCACTGTGCATGGAGAGCCTCAATGACCTGAGTTATGCAACAATGCAGGGCAAACTTCAGACATTGCTCATATCTCCAACAGCAGGCTGGAAGAATCCAGATTCATAAAAGTTAAGAGCTATGGTCACCATGACAGTCACAGGCAATGTAACCTGCTTTGAGGTTGCAGCTGTGACTGCAGCATTGGACAGATTTTACTCATGACCTCATTCATGAAGTAAAGACATCTCTAGAATTTATCATCACTGGAGTTGAGATTACAAAATTGTTCCCTAAAGATTCCAGGCAGATAAGAAGTTAAAAAAAAAGTTTTTTTAAAGAATCCATTAAAGGTTAATATGCAGGTACAGCAGGTAATTAAGAATGCTAACAGAATGTTATCATTTATTGTGAGGGGAATTGATTACAAAAGTAAGGAGGTTATGCTTCAGCTGTACAGGGCATTGGTGAGACCACATCTGGAGTATTGTGTACAGTACTGGTCTCCTTATTTAAAGAAAAATGTAAATGTGTTGGAAGCAGTTCAGAGAAGGTTCACTAGACTAATATCAGGAATGGGTGGGTTGTCTTATAAGGAAAGGCTGGACAGTTTAGGCTTGTATCCACTGGAATTTAGAAGAGTAAAAGTTGACTTAATTGAAATCTTTAAAATCCTGAAGTGCCTTGACAGGGTGGATGCGGAGAGGAAGTTTCCTCTTTTAGGAGAATCTAGAACTAGGGGTCACTGTTTTAAAATAAAGGATTACTCATCTAAGACAGCGATGAGGAGCCATTTTTCTCTCAGAGGGTTGTGAATCTTTGGAACTCTCTTCCTCAAAAGGCAATGGAAGCAGAGTCTTTGAATATTTTTAAGGCAGAGTTAAATATATTCTTGATTAACAAGGGGCTGAAAGGTTATCGGGGGTTGGCAGGAATGTGGGGTTGAGGGTACATTCAGATCACCCATGATCTCAGTGAATGGCACAGCAGGCTCGAGGGGCCGAGTGGCCCACTCCTGCACCTAATTCGTATGTTCATATGTATGTTCATTATGAGGCTGAAGTTCATGCTTCTCTGCTGGCTTTGTTGGTTATAGAGTTAACAATTGTCTCATGGGCAACAGTAAATATCACACAGGCCATTGTAGATTACATGCATTAAAGGTGTCCACGAAGCCCTCAAAGCTCACGAAGCTTCTAGTTGTCAGTCTTCCACATGGGCGAATGATAAGATAATTGGGATCTGAATTGCACTATTCTTTGTGTTGAATTGGTCTGAACCAAGAGCTAGCTTCAAACTTATAATTAATATAAATGCTTTTGCCTGAGAACTGACATTATTTTCTGGTACTCCCAGTGCACTTCAAAGTCCATTTGTATATAAAAAAAAATGATATGCTCACCTGGTATGTACAACTCTGGAATAAAATGTGCATTATTATTAACAATATTTGCATATGGGACAAATATCAAACTGAAATGTCTGGAAACATTTCACATAATGGATTACTTTTTGAAGTCCAGTGATTGTGCTTGTGTGGCTAGCATTAATGATATGAGATTATGATAATGATTGACCTTGTTCACACATATTTGTATAATCCTCAAAGTAATATCTATAATAAAGATCTGTCTGGATGAAGCTCCCAGAGTTTTAATCCCAAAAAAGACTTTGTCCTTCAGGCATTAACTTTGATCTTCAGTGATGCAGATGAGAGTATATTATGACGATCTCCAGTGTCTTTCTGGCTTCCGTTATGTTACTCATTCCAGCCTCGGGTGCTGAAAGCATTTTGCCTCCTCTGATCATTGCATATTTTGCTTTACATTGCTTTTCTGTCTGAGATTATTTGAGCTAATTGAGTCTGTTTATATTTCGCTCTACTACACTAACTTGACATCCTTGAGCAATCTAATTCTTCACCATTAATTTCCTACCCAGCAGACCTTCCTCTGTAGTGGCATGCACTCTCATCTGCTGCCCTGGTAATGATTCTGATTGGTAATGATTGAAGAAGAAGTATGCTAAAGGGAGGACAAGGCAACCATGGCTGACAAGGGAAGTCAGGGACAGCATAAAAGCTAAAGAGAAAGCATACAATGCGGCGAAGAGCAGTGGGAAACCAGGGGATTGGGAAGCCTACAAAGACCAACAGAGGACAACTAAAAAAGAAATAAGGAGGGAGAAGATTAAGTATCAGGGTAAACTAGCCAGTAATATAAAAGAAGATTGCAAGAGTTTTTTTTTAGATATATAAAGGGTAAGAGAGAGGCAAAAGTGGACATTGGGCCGCTGGAAAATGACGCTGGAGAAGTAGTAGTGGGGAACAAAGAAATGGCGGAGGAACTGAATAGGTACTTTGCGTCAGTCTTCATGGTGGAAGACACGAGTAACATCCCCAAAGTTCAAAAGAGTCAGGGGGCAGAGGTGAGTATGGTGGCCATTACCAAGGAGAAGGTGCTAGGAAACCTGGAAGGTCTGAAGGTGATAAATCACCTGGGCCAGATGGATTACACCCCAGAGTTCTGAAGGAGATAGCTGAAGAGATAGTGGAGGCGTTAGTGGTGATCTTTCAGGAATCACTGCAGTCAGGGAGGGTCCCAGGGGACTGGAAAATCACTAATGCAACCTCCCTGTTTAAGAAGTGAGTGAGGCAAAAGACAGGAAATTACAGGCCGATTACCCTGAAAACTCGGTCATTGGTAAGATTTTAGAGTCCATTATTAAGGATGAGATTTCAAAATACTTGGAAGTGCATGATAAAATAGGGCAAAGTCAGCATAGTTTCATCAAGGGGAGGTCATGCCTGACAAATCTGATAGAATTCTTTGAGGAGGTAACGAGTAGGTTAGACAAAGGAGAGCCAATGGATGTTATCTACTTGGACTTCCAAAAGGCCTTTGACAAGGTGCCGCACAGGAGGCTGCTCAGTAAGATAAGAGCCCATGGTGTTAGAGGCAAGGAACTAGCATGGATAGAAGATTGGCTGCCTGGCAGGAGGCAGGGAGTGGGGATAAGGGGGTCCTTCTCAGGATGGCAGCCGGTGACTAGTGGAGTTCCACAGGGGTCAGTGTTGGGACCACAACTTTTCACTTTATACATTAATGATCTAGATGAAGGAACTGAGGGCATCCTAGCTAAGTTTGCAGATGACACAAAGATAGGTGGAGGGGCAGGTTGTATTGAGGAGGCGGGGAGGCTGCAGAAGGATTTGGACAGGTTAGGAGAATGGGCAAAGAAGTGGCAGATGGAATACAACGTGGGGAAGTGTGAGGTCATGCACTTTGGTAGGAAGAATAGAGGCATAGACTATTTTCTAAATGGGGAGAGAATTCAGAAATCTGGAGTGCAAAAGGTCTTGGGAGTCCTAGTCCAGGATTCTCTTAAGGTTAACTTGCAGGTTGAGTTGGTAGTTAGGAAGGCAAATGCAATGTTGGCATTTATTTCGAGAGGACTAGAATATAAAAGCAGGGATGTGCTGTTGAGGCTTTATAAGGCTCTGGTCAGACCACATTTAGAATATTGTGAGCAATTTTGGGCCCCATATCTCAGGAAGGATGTGCTGGCCCTGGAGAGGGTCCAGAGGAGGTTCACGAGAATGATCCCAGGAATGAAATACTTAACAAATGAGGAACGTTTGAGGACTCTGGGTCTATACTCGATGGAGTTTAGAAGGATGAGGGGGGATCTGATTGAAACTTACAGAATACTGAAAGGCCTGGATAGAGTGAACATGGGGAAGATGTTTCCATTAGTAGGAGAGACTAGGACCCGAGGGCACAGCCTCAGAGTAAAGGGAAGACCTTTTAGAACAGAGATGAGGAGAAACTCCTTTAGCCAGAGAGTGATGAATCTATGGAATTCATTGCCACAGAAGGCTGTGGAGGCCAGGTCACTGAGTGTATTTAAGACCGAGATAGATAGGTTCTTGATTGGTATGGGGATCAAAGGTTACGGGGAGAAGGCGGGAGAATGGGGTTGAGAAACTTATCAGCCATGATTGAATGGCGGAGCAGACTCGATGGGCCGAATGGCCTAATTTCTACTCCTATGTCTTATGGTCTTATGGTCTTATTCTTTCACTGGATATATTGACGTTAGCCCTGATAGTCGTACCATCCTTTGCCTTGAGAAGGGATATCAGCTAACGATACCAGAATAACTGGACACCAGTGACCCTTAGCATAGTTTCTCAGTTAAGTTATTGCAGCAGAATGCCTAAAGGTGTAAGCAAGTCACAGTGAAAGTAAGCTATGTTTTCCTTCCTGGAAGAAAATTTTAAATGTGTAAATTAGAAGTAATAAGAGAAGCCAGATGACATTTTATTTACCAAAAGAGTAATAAGCTATGAAATAATATGGAATAAATTACCAAGGACAACCTTTGGAGTGAATCACATAAATGAACTCGAAACAAATGGACAAGTTTCTGTGCAGATGAAATTTGGGGATATAGTGATAAGAGGAATTACAATCAATCAAGGAGGAATGGGTCTTCTCTAGTTTTTAAAACCTCTTTTTTGTTGAAAAGTAGTGGAAATGCACAACATTGTTAGATTCCAAAATAAATGTGGACAGAATTAAAGTCAGGCAGGAATAAACAGTGGCAAAACCAATACACACATCAGCCCTCACCTAAATGCATTACAACAATATTTAACATATTTAACATATTTGCTAATTGAGTGCTGTTACAACTTGGGAATTTGTTATATTTTTCATTGCAGGGATTTGGTAATGAACCATGTTAAGTGCATTTTGAAATAAAATAATTTCACACAGGTTTAAAAATCCACCTCCTGCAACCACTGAGATGGATAGATTTACCTGTTAATGAGTCAGATATTGAAGAGGTTTCCATAGGGACTTGGGACATTAACCAATTTGTTATCTAATCTCAGATGGCCTTAAAAACATCCACACCTATTAAAACAAGGATGATTCTGTTCACATGAGCTGTGTGCGAGGTAGGAGCTATGAATGTACCATTGGGGAAAAAAGCAGTTGATTTTATGACTGGAAGAGAATTCTGTTCCCAGCTTCCCCCTCCACAACAGTTATTTTGCTGCCCTACGCATATAGTGGACGATGCCTAGGGAGCTAAATTGGAGAACCCCCAAAAATTGGTGCAGAGATTACAACACATGATTAACCCATGCCTGTTCAATATAAGGCAGGATGTGTCATACTGCCTGCTCATTATAATATTTGTTGCCTACAGCCAGTGCTAACCTTGCTGTTTATTGGCTGCATACATTAGCAGGGGGCCCAAAATCATAAATTTGTAGCATAAAGCTAGCCTGCACCGTTTAAAGCCCGCCTGCACCTCTTAAAAGGGAGGTGCACTCCAGCTGAAGCAAGTGCTGGCAGTTGCACAGGAAGTGAATATGGCCTGGGAGACAATAAAGAATGGTACTACAATTTCTTGTGCTTAGAATCCGGATGGCTCGTCCGTGGCTGAAAAAGAATTCCATTAAAAAAGAATGTTTACAATGTATTGAATTGTTCCTGGCAAAAGAGGCAAGGCAAAACTTAAAATAAAGTGCAATTGCGCTGTTTGGCATGAATATTCCCAACAACCAAAGATTATGCATTTGAGATGATCTCATTTTAATAAATTGATTGACATCAAAACCAGTACCTTTGAAAGAGACTCTTTAATACCATTACTCAGTGCAGTTAAAACCAAAAATGATTTCACATTTTTAAAAAACACAACTGCAGCCATTTATTTAAGGTGTCATTTCCACAGATTAAACCCATGTACGTTTTTCTGTTATAATATCAGCTGTTGTCAGGCAACAGGCCTGACGGCAGGACTTTTCCTTCTAAACCTTCCACAATGCTCTGTCCTTGTAGACGTAACATTTCACTGTGGTGTGCATTGAAACATCCTGTTAAGATGAAAATCTCATTTATAGAATGGAACTACTTAAAGCTGACTCGTGTCAATTGTAATGATGAATCGATTTCACTACATTTTCAATAACCTTCGAGGTCAGGGAGGAACTTGAGTTTTATCTTTTGTTGTTCGTCTTGCTCAGAAGACTGAATTTAGTTCAGGAGGGACCTTGCGTTTGCAAATTGTGAGTGAGATCAATTAGGGATTGTTCTTTTTGCTTCACAGTTTCTTATGTCTTTAGAAAGAATGATCTCTGAAATGAAATGCAAAATATTTGAAACTACAGACTGAAATTTGTTCTAAAAATGTAAATGTATAATATTGTAATAAATCATGTGAATGGGGCTTTCACAGTTAGGGAAAATAGTAGTAACTTCTCTGCCATAACTAGTTATGATTTATAATATTGCTAATAGTTTTGATAACCCACATACACAACTCAGGGATTCCTGAATCCTTATGTTACAACAGTGGTAATACATTGAAAATGCTTTAGGGCATTCTCAGGTCATGAAAGGCAATGCATAAATGCAAGTTCTTTCTTTTCTGGGTCCTAAACCTAAGATCTGAAAAGTAATTCCCAAAAGTAGGTGAGTTGGGGTTGTGTCAGAGGTTAAATTTCAAAAAATCAGACACAGGATCTCAACTTGTCCAAATACATGGTTTAACTGAGACAGGGTGAAGGTCAGGTGGTAAATCGGTTGGAAGAGGTAGGTTTGTTATTTAAATATTTTATTAAGAATGCCTAACTCCAATTTACCACAAGTTTTATTTTTAATTCATTTCAACCAGGTTTCCTGTGACTTGGGAAACCCAACAGGTGAAAGGTGATAAGGAGAGTTAAACCCATGTGACAAATACTTTTACAGCACTGCTTCTAGGCCAGGAGGAACTGCAGCGTTTACCCCAGGCCAAAAAAGCTGTCAGCTCGATCGCGCCCCACTAAGTCACACCCCACAATCTGTCTGCTGCCATCCCATACCATCTGAATTTGGTCCCTCATCCCCACCGCCATGACCTCCATCAGACTCTCCAAAGCCACCATTGGAGCCCACCTACCCTTCCAGACCATTGTCAGATTGCCCCCTCCCCATCACCACCTGTTGTCCCTGAATGCCATCAGTCCCCCTGCCATCAGATGCCCAGTGATCTGACACGTGCCCCCTTGCAATTCAACCTCTGTCTGTGATCAGATCCCCATATAGCAAACAGTCCTGCTGATCATTTGGGGTCAGGGAAGAGAAGGTCAGAGGGAATAGTGCAAAGTACAGCAAGTGTTGAGGTTGGAAGAAGAGATGTGGTCAGAGGAAATTCAACAAGAAGAAGAATTCAGAGGGGTGATGTTATGCAAGAATTGTTGAGGCTTGCAATCCTTGAAACCTGAAAGGAAGAAAAAAGTTTTGAGTTCATATGCTGGATGAGGTGAAGGATGAAATGGAGCTGCATTTAAGAACAGCATTGAGACAGTAAAAATCCTTGCTGCAAAAGAGAAAGGTCATGTGCATGCATGTGATGATGCATGATGCTGAGTGTGGATCTCAGGATATGACAATAGCAGTGATCCGAGGAATGTTGAATATCTTGAAAAAACCTGCAATCATGGGCTGGATTTTACCAGCTCACTATGGATGAGCTGGGAGGTCATGTAAAATGGGAAGAGAAGGCTGGAGTGGAATGCCCTTCACTTTCCTACAGCCATGGCTTTTTACCAGAGACAGGGAAGTTGGAGGACAACCATCCCACCAGGGGCCAATTCATCCATTTAAGTGGTAAACTAAGGGCCTCATCCCATAGCCACTGGCAAGCGGAGCATGGGCCCTCTGCTTCTTCGGGAGACTACCTGGTGAACCCTAGCGGACTCCCCTTGGGCTCATGTTTTGGGGTGTCCTCCTAATCAGCAGTCTACTGCACTCACAAACCATCCCCTCACCTCGCCACCTCATTGGTGCCCACCTGACTAACCCCAGTGACCCCAGGTCCCACTTACAGGTTGGAACAGCAGCCTGCTCCCATTGTCTTTGCTAGGTGCTCCCATGGCATCCTCTTTGCTGATCTGCGGGCCCTCCAATTGGCTGGCTGCTCTTGAAGGCTGTATCTTATCCTTTATAGGGGCAGGAGCCTCAATGGCAACTGATGTTGGAAAGCCAGAAAATGTGGCTGGAGCCTTGTCCCACAAACAACTGAGGTGACTTTGCCCCAGGATCTTGGACCCATTGCGGTGCACCCTGCCGTTCCAAAAAAATTCCAGCCCATGGGTAATCTGAAACATGGAAGATGGAATTTCAGTCAGAATCCACTTGAAATAAGTCAGGGCCATAGGCTATTGATGAGCGAAGGGGTTGTGAAAACAAGTTTGGTAGATACCTGATCAAACACAAGAAGAGAAACAAAAAGCAATGAATTTAATCAAGGCAAAAGAGGCAAATGGAAATCCCATTGGAGAGAAGAGCAAACTTCTTCAAGGCAGGCATTCCTCGAAGGGAAGTGGCAGTGAATTAAACATTAATACAAACGCAAAACACCATGGGTTCTGGAAACCTGAACAGGCTAGAAAATGCTGGAAACGCTCAGCAGGTCAGGCAGCATCTGTGGAGAGAGGAACAGAGTTAATGTTTCAGATCCATATCCTATGGTCAGAACTGGAAAATGTTAGAGATGTAGCATGTTTTAAACAAGCACAGAGGCAGGGAAAGGAGACTGTAGTACAGATGGGAAAGATACGGGTAAGTCCTTGATAGGGCAGAAGGCAGGAGTGATTAAACAACAAAAGGGATGATGGTGCAAGGTAAAATTAAATGTCAATGTGACAAATAGAGAAACAAAAGATCGGTCTGGATAAGCTGCAAATGTCCTTGACTTACTGCATTGTTGCAATGAACACAAGCTCAAGGAATAGCACCCCATTGTAATAAAAGCAAAATACTGCAGATGCTGAAAATCTAGAACAAAAACAAAAATGCCTAGAAAAACTCAGCAGGTCTGATAGCATCTGCGGAGAGGGACACAGTTGACGTTTCGAGTCCATATTACCCGTCATCAGAACTCTTTTGGGATTTCAGCTCATTAACAGTTGTGTGAATAGCACCCCATTGTTTGATTAAGCCTGTACACCTTTCTGGATTCAACAGTGATTTCAGGTCATGACTTCTGCCTCATTTTTTTTGGACAGCAGGTTTCCAGTGTCTAAATGATTTTGTTTTTCATGTTCTCCTGCAGTTGTTTGCTTTCTTCACAATAAACCATGCTCCTTATTCTTGAGTAAGCTTCAAATTTTGATATTGTATCCCCTAAACCAAAGTCCATCATTTTTTATTTAATCTGAAGAACAGCGATCCTAGCACTGGCCTTTGCGCACCACTATTTTCATTACTCAAGTCCAAAAACAGACATTAAATACTAATCTCTCTTTTCTGGCATGTAAACAACTTTTGATCTATGCTGTATGTATCCCGCACACTATTCTTTTATATTCCACTATTCCAGAGAATTCTAAAGTATTCCTTTAATGCCACAGAAAATAATTTTTATCAACAAGGGTCCTATTGGGCATTTCTTTCAAATGCCTTTTGAAAAGCTGTGCACACAAGATCCACTGCAGTTTCCTTTTCAATACGTTGCTATCACTGCAAATGTTTTGTCTTGTAGCTTGCTTTGAAATGCGTTCCCAAAGCACAGCAAAGCATGAAGTTAGAGCATGCAGTATTGATGTCAACTTAATGCTGTCATCATAGTGTGGATAGTCTGGATAAAAATAAACACTACACAATCTTTGGCAATAACATGACACATTCTGGGTGAGGAAAAGCTGCATTCCCCAAAAATTGAAAACACTTTTGTTTCTGAGTTGAAACTGTCTCTGCTGAAGAGTGCACATTTTGTAACTGGATGAATAGCTTATCTAAAAATTGTTCATGAGACATTAATAGCCTGGAGTTTCCAAAGCTTAAATAAGGTCAAATTCTTTTAATCTGATTTCCTTGTGCATTGCTTGTATTCTATTAATTGTAAAATTAGGGGTATAAAAAAAGTTTGCTGTATCTTCTCTTTTGGGATTTCAGCTCATTAACAGCTGATGAATGCTACACTTCAGTAGAAAAATAGTCATTTCTCTTTACAAGAGAAAGGCTCAATTACCAAAGATATTCAATGAAAGATCTAGTCCCAGGTGTTGCTGCTGTTGACTTTCCCAATGTTTTCTTTGATACCCTGTCTAAATTTCCCACATGACTGTCGCTTTTGTCTTTTCTTTGCAGAAAAGTAATGATGCACCAATACATTTGCACAAACTGGCGAATAATTTGTTCAAACACGCAAAGATATTTCATATAAATTAGTAAATAATCCTCATCCTCACGGGGAACTGCCTAACTCAAAACGATGAGCAGATAATTAGGCTATGTATTTGTAATTGCTGTAGCGTATCTCCAGGGACGTGTTCCTGAACATCTGTTTATAGCCATCAAATATAATCCATTGTAAATAACAAGCATATTGTCTCTCCAGAAATTCATATGAAACGTATGGTTCAGATTTATATATTTGCAGATGCAGCAGACTTTGTTTGCTATGCAGCAGCAGTGCTAATGGCAAAAATAAAAAAAAACATTGCATTTTTAATCTGCTAATTTATCATTTAATTTTAAAGCAATGGCCACTAAAATTCAACAGTGCAAGTCTAATACAGTGCACTCCTGTTAAAAAGAATCCCCAGTCATGCCAATTTGATTTCATTAACCTTCTACTTTCATTATGAAGTGCCACGTCAGGTGCGCTATTCAACACATTTATAGTGTAATACAGGATTTAAGTAACTGCAATTTTTAAAGATGAATGTTTTTCCTAAATTATATCTGTATATACATCCCCATTAAAAATATAAATTAAAATCAAAGCATATTTCACATGTTTGTAAAATTATGGCACAGAATGCAATTTTGTGGAACAAAAAGATGTTATAAAATGCCAACTGTGGCATGAATACAGAGTAAAGCCCTTCCGCACTTTCAATTAAGCAAAGTCGAACCGTGTTTTTTCTCATTGAATTGAGCTATTTTGCTTTGGTTTCCAAATCTCTTTCTTCCCTAACCTCCTCCTCCTCTTTACTTTGGAGGCATCAGTCTCTGCTTTGAAGGCAAAAAGCAGTCCTGCAATCTTCCTGTAAATGCAAACAAAGTATAAGGGACTCAGTTCTTGTTCACAAACTGCGTTGATAATGGATGGAGTAATATGATCCATAGAAGCCTATAAGTTGGTGGAGTTTACTGTTGAAAGGCATTGTTTCCTGTTATCATTCTTACCAGTGACAGTTATTAGTCAATACTAAAGATCGTCCTTAAAAAAAACTGACAATACTTCTTGAAAAAATTGAATTTTGAAGTCATCTAATCTGCATCAACCTGAATTGTCCACCAAGGTTGTAAATAAGCAGTAAATACTTTCCAATTGAAAATCTGGCAACTTTGATGTGAATCTTAAAGGAATACATCAAGGCTAAAACATTATTGGGTAATCTAATTGTCATGTCACACAAGTTTAATCTGGAGAGTTAGTCAATTACAATTTCAATAAATCAGTTTCCACTTGCCTTTCCACAAACATTTTCATTTTTATTCTCACTGTATTAACATATTATTTTTGGAAACCATGACCAATTAGATCAGTAAAGTCTGATGGTGACCTGCATGGCACTTAATTAAGGGGAACTCCAAACATGTAATTTGAAGGTGTTTGGAGTTGGGAATCAAAAAGAAGGAAGTGCCAGTATAATATCCAGATAGGAGAAGGCTGTGCCTTTGTTCAGTGATGGTTCTTTTACTGCTGTTGGCTGTGAGGACCTGCAGCAATACTCTGTTGCCTAGCAATGGGGTGAAGAAGCTGGATGGGTACATCAAGAAGGGGCTTTTCAAGGTTGCAGAGAAGGTGATCAGGAAGAACATGGTGCCATGCTCATGAATACAATGTAGGAAGCAGTACAATAACCTAAGCAGGACAGGAAAGGTAAGAGCAATGTTACTTCCACCTGTAACCTGACGTGCGTATTATCGTAACCCCTCACTCTGCCTTCTCAGGCCTACTCCAGCACGCCACTCCTCATACAGCTATCTTACAGGTGGACCCATACCTCACTATCTATGCAATTCCTCATATCCCCATCTGTTCATCCAGCACTGACACCATCATCATAAGGCAATGTCATGCCTCTCCCTCATAGATACCCTCAATGAATGCTCTCCATCCATACACTCAACACATTTCATACCTCTTAGAGGAGCCCCCCAATTGAAGCACCATCTTGTGGATCTCTCCTGCAAAAGACAGTGGAGCTCCAGTGTTTATTGTGCACTGATCCCTCAAGAAACAAGCCTTTATGTGCTTGGTTGCACTAAGAACAACAAGGGGATGAGACATTGATTACAACTGAGCCCTAACAGACAGGAAAAATTTACTTTCTTTCATGACAGCTGTAAAGAGTCCTAAATAAATGAGTTATGAACAGAGGAACAAAGGAACAGGAGTAGGCTATTCAGCCATCCAAGACTGCTCTGCCATTCAATGCGACCATGGCTGATAATTTACCTCAACACCACTTCCCCGTGCTATCTCCATGTCCATTGAAGTCATTAGCCTCCATAAGTATGTTGATTTCTATCTTGAATGTGCTCAATTATTGAGCTTCCACATCCCTCTGGGGTAGAGAATTCCAAATATTCAATGCCCTTGAGTGAATGTCCTGCAACCATTCTGTGACATCCTTGACCCTGGCAACAGGGAGGCAACATACCATCCCGGAGTCATGTCTACATCCACAGAAGTGCCTGCCTGTTCCTCTAACTAATAAATCCCCTATCACTACTGCTCTTCCTCTCCTCTTTCTTCCCTCCTATGCAGCCGAGCCACCCGTGGTGCAACAAATTTGGCTATGACTGCACTCCTCTGAGGAACCAACGCCCTCACCAGCATCCAAAATAGAAAACTAATTAGCTTGTGGGACCTTAGGGGATTCCTGAACTACCTGCCTGGTTCTTTTGAACTGCCTGACCGTTAGCCATTCCCTTTCTGCCTCCAAGCTCCAAGCCTGCGATGTGACTACCTTTTTGAATGTGTTATCCATGTAGCTCTCAGCTTCACGGATGCTCCACAGTGACTCCAGCCACCACTTGAGCTCTGAAATTGGAGCTCAAATTTCTGCAGCTGATGACACTTTCTGCACATGTGTTCGGCTAGATCACCGGTAACATCCATGGCTTCCCACGTAATACAGGACATACATTTCATGTGACCGCGTTACCTTGCCATGTCTTAACTTTAGTTCTCTTACATTAACTTTATATTACTTTGATTTACTTATATTAATTATACTTGGCCTTAACTTAATAAACCTTACAACTATTGATAAACTTTACTAGTACTGATAAATCTGACTAATACTTAACACACTTTGCAAGTTGTAATAAAAATTAATTAAAGCACATCTTTAAGATGGCTTTCATTGATGATCTGGCAGATAGGCAGCAGCTGTGCTTCCTTAACAGATGCCTGCATTTTCCATTCTAACATACCTCCCTGTTAATGCTCAAATGTATTGCCAATGACTCCTGCAGTCTCTCATTAAAGCACACCAAATGGTACTGGTTCCTATTGCACATTCTCAAGGAAGTCTTCTTCTTTTCTTTCAGCTCTGACTCTATTTCAATGTTGTGACTGTAAGCAGTTTGAGTGTGCCCCCTGAAAGGGCCCCCTAGATCAGCTGTGGTATCCTCCCACACTGCCTTAGACCCCTCCCATGCAGATTATTTTCTAGTTTTGATTTAAAACTACACAATAGCTTTGGGGTTTCAAGATGGTAGTGCTGCATTTTTACTTTAAGAATAGCTTCGACCCTCCTCCCCATGTCAGTTTTGTGTCCCTCCAATCTTCCAGGGACCTCATGATGTGCAGGTAGACTTCTGTCTGGTATTTTCCAGCCTCCCCCAGTAATCATTGAACCAATGTGCCTTATGATGGACATTACAGCCCTCCCACCTGAACCCATCACTGTTGATGTCCCAATGACACATGTGGCCCTCAGCCTTGCCCATCTCGAGTCTGTGTGCATGGTCACATACAGAGGAGAGCCGCTGCCCCCAAACAGAAGAGCTTCAAATACCTCCCCACCACCCCATGCTGCTTTATTACCTTTTCCCCATTTACAGGCTGCAGATTCCTCCCCTGATCATGACCATCCCATCTGCAGCCCAGTACCGAGCCAGATCAGCCCATCACCACTGACTGTAAGACAATGAACACGCCCTCCACATCAAGCTGTACCTTATCCCAATTGAATGCACAGGCCTTACCCCTCCCTGGATAATGTTACAATACTTGACCAGCATCCAGGATGTGGGGGGAGGTTCAATTAGGGAGCAAAAGGTTTTTGATTAAATTAGATAGAGGTTGAGATTCAAGACACCTACTTTTAAACAAACAAAAACAACCTTTACTATACAAGTTCAGAAAGAAAAAAACAATTTACAAATCTGTCTTACACGCTAACATTCAGGGTAAGTATGAGGCACATGTGAATTAACAGATGAACTATGGTCGGACACACCACGCTACAGAGTAAGCGACAGATGCGGCCAAAGCAGATTCTAAGGATTTCTCAACAAACCACCCAGATGTTAGTCCCACTGTGAGTCAACCAATTTCAGTTAAAGTTTGTTTTTCTCACGTGGGTTTCCAATCTATGCCTTTGAAGACCCTGTTTTAGAAGTCTCTCCAAAGGTTGCCCCCACTTGGAGGGCTTTAATGATGGTCCACCTCACAGGGTTTTAATATTGCCTTCTGAGATTTTTTCTCCCTGGATTCTCGAGTACACTCAAACACTAGCTCACAAGCACACTTTCAGATTTATGGCTGTGCCAAGCAGAACACCACTGCCCCTAAAGGGCACCTTTGCCGCAACAGTCCTCTTAACTTAAAATTTGCTCCCCACAGCCTTTTCTCTAACTTTTTAACTCAACTTAAATGGGACCTCTGCCTGTCCTTGTCTCTGTGGCACATGTTGGCTGGCAGACCCCTCAAAGCAAACTGCCTCAAGAAGAGCTGTTCACTGACTCCTGAACTGATCTGGTAACCTATCAAAACACTCCCAGAGGGCCCCAGCCTTGTTACTAGGCAGGAACTAATGTAACAAGTATTGGAACATCCTATACCTTAAATGTTAAAATCTCCACAAACTGCTAATTTAACAACCAGGGACACTCAAATCAATGGATTTTGTGACACCCATCTCCTTGGAAGAAAGAAAGCCTCACTACAATGAAGGTTTCTTTATAATGACTTTACAGTTTCTTTGCAAGGAGTACTAATATCATAACTTTTAACAAATAGCTCATTAGATACTACCACAGAAAAAAAACTTTTCATTTTGTTTCACAGCTACACATATCATATTATAGAGTTGTAAAGGTTTAACTAAAACAAATGTCAATACATGTAACAAATGGAATTATCAAGATTTAAATATCACAGAATTATCATAACTCAATACTTGTGTTTTTTTATCCTTCGTATTCTCATTCTTTAACTTGGAAAAGAATGCTTCGCTTAAGTCTACAGCCCAATTGTTGTCTTTTTCATTAGCTGTAGGCGTAATTCTATCTCTAAGCTCATTACTCTTTTCATTACGAAGCTCTAACAGTTCATCGGTCTTGGTTTTTAATTTGGCATTTAACCAACTGCTCTGATTCATCAGCAATTTCTATTCCTGTAACTGACGCTCAGTTTTCTCACCAGTTCTTGTATTTCATTAGCAAACTCATCTTTTGCATGTAAGTGTTAGTTCTCTACACTGATCAGTTTTTCCTTCAATTGCTTGTTATTGGTACTGAGCATCTCGTGGTTGGTCACAGTAATTTTTAAGAGTTTGATAAGATTAGCATGCTCAAGTGCCTGCTGCAATACAGCCATTGCCATGTTACTGTCTCCATTAACCAAATCATTACTCAATAAAAATAACCTACTCCTTCTATAGGTAACCTAGGAACAAATCCCACCATAACAATACCATTTACTAATAGCTCCATAAATTAATCTTACACAATGGAACAGGTTCATAAGTTCCATGAGTATCTCCTATTAATTAATAACTTTTCCTTCATCAAACCACCTGGAGCACAATTTGTATCATCAGCCACCATCAATGATTGATCTGTCCTTGTATCTCTCAAAATTTTAATCTGTTTAATTATTTTGTTGGAGGGGTAAGGGAACAAATCTTTCTTCGACAAAACATTTAGAAATTCCAGTAGCCTAACTCACTTTAGCGGTATTCAAAGAATACCTTAACATCCTGAGCCATATCGCCCTTTCTAGTGTGTTCTGAGGGACCACAGCTACGATTTTAATATCCATTTACTCTTCTGGTGCAGCTTTTTCTGAGGATTCTTTAAGCGTCCCTACTCTTCCCAATGTTTTACCTTTCAGCTTCCAATAATGGGCTTTGAGATGCCCTGTCTTAATGCAATAAAAGAATACCGATTTATTTTCACCCCTTTTATTCTCTACACTGTCATTTTCTTGACTGGAACATCTTCTGCCTCCTCCATAAAGCCAGACTCTATCCTGTTCTTTCAGTTTCCCTGTTGGTTTACAGATGGAGATCTATTGCCCCCTAGCTGCCTATGTGATATATCATACCCATCTACCAGAACTACTGCTTCTCGTACCTAGAAACCTTATAGTCTTCCAGGTGTGACCTAATAGCTATTGGGATAGCTATTTTGAAATTATTCTAGTATCACTACTCTCTCACATTTTCAAAATTTTGCTCTACCTTCAGGTATTGAAATCACCAGTCCCACAACATTTCTTTTTCCTAGCAAATTCTTCAAATGTCTTATTCTGTCTTTTCTTTAAAGTCTGAAATTTCAACTTATATTATTCAGGGACAAGCTCATAAGCAGTAAGTATTGCAGCTATAACTATCTCATAATCTGAAGATTGTTCTTCTGAAAGACTAGAATACACGCCAATAGCCTTTCCAACTACATACTTAGCAAAATGAGAGTCCATGTGCCCTTTGGCCACTTTAAATGATTAGCTGCCTTTTCAATTGAGATAAAATGTCTCTCAAACCTGTGAATTTAGGCAATGGGTGAAGATTTTTTGTTACATCAAAGCTCAGAATGGGGCTTAATTCCTCATCCAGACTATTACATTCTGTTTTATTCATAACCTAAGCTTTTCTCTAGCCAGTTCATGCTGTCTGATTTATTTCTTTCTTTAAAACTCAGGCTCAAGCTTTCACATTTCCATTTCTTTCACTCTTTCTCTTTATTATTTTTTCCCTCCTCTTTTGCCATTTCTTTTTCCATCTCAAGTTGCTTCATTTATTTTCCCTGTCCAAGTTCAAGTTGCTTCATCAGTAACTGAATTCTAGCTAATTCTACTGAATTTCTATCTGGATTCACTTTTGCTTCTTCCAATCACATATGCTGTGCTATTACCTCAATTATTTCTGCATTCTTAGCTCTGACTTTTAATTCCAACTCTAACTTTTCTGATAATGCAATTAACCTAGCCTTGAGTAAATGTTGTAAATCAGGGATAAATCTTCCCTCTCCAGAAAAGTCTTAGCAATTGACACAGCCATTCTGATTTTCAATCAATATAGTAAAATTCACCATGGAAATTTTATAAACCTTAACTTCAGCAATTATCAGCACCCACATTTACCTGTGGATCTGAGATCCCACAAGAGCCCCCAGTTTATGATACAATATTTGGCCAGTCCCTGGCATGTGGGGGACATCTGGTTAGGGACTGATGACATTTTGTTTAAAGTAGATAAAGTTGAGATTCAAAGCGCCTGCTTATGTAATAGAACCACAAGATTACATGGGTTTTGATCAAACAAAAACAAACTTTACTATACAAGTTCAGAAAGATAAAACAATTTACAATTCTGTGTTACATTCCTAACATTCTGGTATGAAGTACATGTGAATGAACAGACGAACTGTGGTCAGACACACCACACTATAGAGTAAATAACAGTTGTGACCAAAACAGATTCCATAGATTTCTCAACAAACCACCCAAATGTTAGTCCCACTGTGAGTCAACCAATCTTACTGAAGCTTCAACTTTCTTATGAGCATTTTTAATCTCCACCTTTTAAGATTCTGCCTTGGAATTCTCTCCCCATGTTACTCCTATCTGGATGGCTTTAACAATGGCCCACCTCACAGGGTTTCAATCCTGCCTTCCGAGACTCCTTCTTTCTGGACTCTTAAGTACACTCAAACACTAGCTTACACTTTCAGATCTATGGCTGTGTCAAACAGAACATCATGGCTCCTAAGGGCTACTTTTGCCCCCAAATGCCCTCTTTATTTGAAGTCTGCTCCCCGCAGCCCTTTCTCTAACTTCTTAAAATAACTTAACTGGGACCTCTGCTTGTCCCTATCTCTGTGACATTTGTTGGCTGGCAGACCCCCTGAAAATGAATACCTCAAGAAGAGCTATTCACTGGCCTTTGAACTGATCTGGTGACTTATCAAAACACTCCCAGAGGACCCTTCCCTTGTTGCTAGGCAGGAATCAATGTAACAAGCATTGGAACATTCTGTACCTTAAATGTTACAATCTCCACAGACTGCTAATTTAACACTAAGATAAAAGCAAAATACTGCGGATGCTGGAAATCTGAAATAACAACAGAAAATGCTGGAAAAAACTCAGCTGATCTAATAGCATCTGTGGAGTGAGAAACAGAGTTAATGTTTCAAGTCTGTATGATCCTTCTTCAGACCTAAACAAACAGACTCGAAACGTTAACTCTGTTTCTCTCTCCACAAATGTTGTTAGACCTGCTGAGTTTTTCGAGCATTTTCTGCTTTTATTGCTAATTTAACACCCAGGGACACATAGATCAATGGATTTCATGATAAGTGGGGCTACGCCATGTGCGCCATGCATAGCCCAGTAGCATGTTCCACAAAGCCCCTGGACTGCCTTTAACCTCTCACCCTGACTATGAGGTGCACAAAGCCCCAGGATTGCCATTAATCTCTTACCATGACTATGAAGTTCACAAAGTCATACAGCTGCCTTTAATCTCTCATTCCAACCTATCGACTCCAGGTGAGGGACTATGACTGTCTTTCAATGAGCTCTCCTGTTCCTTCATGACTGATCCTAACACAGTATCCCTCCCCCCCTCCATGAGTCCAACCCATCCCTCATGTGCAAGCCTTTTGCTTCCCCGACCTCCATAGGCCTCTTGTGCCATGCTAACACAAACAGTCCCCCTCCTATTCCAGAGTCTGCATGCATCCCCTTCCATTCACACAGATCGATTCCCATCCACTCCCTCTATGTCTGTGTTCTAGTCTCCCATGTCAGGCTGCAGCTTCCCCAATCTTAGTCTCCCCTCTGCCTTCATCATTCCCCCCACCACATCCAACCCCAACATACCCCATTGTCTCTCATGTCTCTGTCATCTTGCCCCACTCTCCAACCCCACCATACTCCATTCACCCCAATGTCTCTATCACCCTTCCCCACTCTCCAACCCCACCATACCCTGTTGACCCCCATGTCTCTGCCATCCCCTCTCCAATCTCACCATACCCCATTGACTCCCCATTTCTCTACTATCCTTCCCTCCTTCCCCCTCCAACCCCACCATACCCCATTGACCCCCATGTCTCTGTGATCCTCCCCAACCCCCCCCAACAAACACCACCTACAGTTGCAATACTGGTCTCTGATTCAGAGTTCGGCCCTGCCTGAGACCCAGTGCACACACTGATTGCTGTCTTCCTGGAGTAAGGAGGCACACAAACATGAGCAGACCAAACCTACACCCCCACCAGTGTGGTGTTACACTGACATTGCTGAGAACTGCAGCACTATTGCAGGTAGACTTTGAATGTTGCACTCACCTCAAAGTCATGAGTGAAGTGAGGATGGACAGCTGCAGGCCACTTACATTCGATCGTGATTTATACCAGTCTAATTTCCCGCTGGTGTGGCACGTAATTGGGAGGGGGACCATGATTCTGGTAAGTATCATTTTTAATGAGCATTCATGACATGGTAATGCATGCACATTGGATTCCTGACATGGGTCAGTGGGAAACTTGACCTGCCATCAGCCATCATGAAAGTGGTGAGGGGAAAATTCCAAATTGATTTGCCACCAGCGGGATTCAGACTTTTGGCCTCTCTCTGAATTTTCCACTCCCATCCACCACAAAACCCACCACTGGCTGAAGTGGAAAATTCCACCCTCGGCCTCCGCCTCACTCAGGCATAGTCTCCTGACCGGCACACCTAACTGAGTTTGGACAGTTTTGACTCACTACTTAGTGGACACTCTTCCATAGGACAGCCACACATAATGTTACGTTATTAATGGTAAATTTCACAAAAGATGTACGGTGTGTGGAGCAAAGCAATGTTGCACTGACTCAGTAAAGGGCGCTCTTCTGAAATTGGGATTAAAGTGCAGTGTAGTAAGAGTTTTTCCCTTGCATCCAATGCAGTAAGCCTGGCCCGGAGTGGCTTAATGCTGACTAAGTGCAAGAGGTGGGAAATCCTCCATTCTCTATTGCAATCCTTCATATTGCCCCTGGGATGAGGGGGTTGTCCTATGATGAGAGGCTAAGTAAATTGGGCTTATATTCTCTGGAGTTTAGAAAAAATGAGAGGCGATCTCATTGAAACCTACAAAATTCTGAAGGGGTTTGAGAGAGTGAACACTGAGAGATTGTTTCCATTGGCCAGGGAATCTACAACATGGGGACACCGTCTCAGGTTAAGGGGCCAATCATTGAGGACTGAGATGAGGAGAAATTACTGAACTCAAAGGGTTGTGAATCTTTGGAATTCCCTACCTCAGAGGGTTGTGGATGCTCCATTGTTGAATACATTTAGGACTGGAACAGACAAATTTTTGATCTCCCTGGGAATTAAGGAACATGGGGAGCAGGCGGGAAAAAGGAGTTGAAGGCCAACATCAGCCATGATCGTATTGAATGGTGGAGCAGGCTCAAGGGGCCATATGGCTCCTATTTCTTGGATTCATGATGTGATTAATTAGCTGCTAGTAAGGGAGCTTATCTTTTTTAAAATACTTTTAAAACTTGACCTCTAAGCTTTTCCAACCGAGCAAGTTTGCTGAAGATTTCTGCAGCATAACTGGAGATCCATTTTCAGCAGTACATCATGAAGTTCCAGGATTGGTCTATTCTCCCAGGCAGATAAATAACCTGTTGGTGTAAGTAATTATTTGCAGACCTATTATAAATCATTAGGGTTTTCAGCAGCATCAAATTCACAGGCCTAAAAGATTAAGCATTTTATTCTATTCATTTTAGCTAAGATTTATGTAACAAAACAGAGATGTTGTGTTTTTTTTTAAATGATATAAAGGCCTCATTAGGGATTGGGTAAAAAAATTGGGCAGAATTTTCTCGGAATTGCATAAGTGCAGTAGCGGGAGGGTAAAATGGAGTCCTACACGCCGACAAAAATGGCATGTTTTCACGCTGTGTCTTACTGAGCCAGCCTCATTATTTATGCATTCCTGGGAAACACGCCACTTACATGGCGGGCGGTCTCTCATTCACTTGCTCACCATCACCCCGGTGTTGCATCACACTGGCCGCCATCTTTAAAAGGCAGCTGCCAGCAAAGCGCTCAGAGCCACCACTCACCACTGCTGCCCGGGAGACATGGCCAGCAAAGGCAAAAAGACTGCAGCCCCCCGCTTCAACGATGGGTCCCTCAAACGACTGCTGGATGCCGTGGAGGCCTGCCGGGATGTGCTCTACTCCCATTCTGACCATAGGATGGGTAGCAATGTCACCAACCTGGCTTGAGAGGCGGTAGCAACGGTGGTCAGCATGAACGCACTGCAGAGGAGGACAGCCACCCAGTGCCACAAAAGGATGAATGATCTCCTCCGTTCCGCCAGGGTAAGTCACTCTTTTCATCACTCCTAACTCACACACTCACAAACCCATCACACATCCACATGGCCCTCACTCACTGACAGTGCAATACACATCACCATTCACTCTTTCACACACACCGTCATTGTCCTCATGCCATCCATGGGACCACGCACCAGCCACACAGGCCAGGCACACTTATCGTCTGGCCTGGCAGGGGTCCTGATACACTCTCCCCATCTCTATCCATGCAGCACAAACTGACTCACAACAGGAGAGAAAGGTCACAGGCAGGTGAAGGGATGCTGGAGATCAAAGTTCTGACAGAATTCAAAAATGGAGCCATCCAGATGGCCGGCGATGACCGGGACCAGTCCTGTGCTGACGGTGAGGTCAGCGCTGCTGTACCAAGTGAGGATCCAGCAGTGCAACATCCATCAGACAACCATGCCATGAGTGATGTGTCCTCTTTCACAGGCCACTGCCATGCACTAATTATCTCCTCTTGGTTTTGCAGGTACATCTGCCAAACAGCCGACAGAGTCCATGACCCAGGGCCTCCAATCAAACTCCGAAGAAACCACTGAAGAGGAATCCGAAAGCACCCTCCCTGAAGACCCATCACAGCGCTGACCCACACCCTCCACCAGCTCAGAGACACACACCTCGGTGGGACCTAGCTTTAGAGTAGGCTCGGGATCACAATCTGGTGAGCACATTGCACTGTCTGATCCACAGCAGGTGGAAGCATGGACTTCCCAGGTCCCCAGCACTTGGAGGGCTGCTGGAGGCCAGAATATTGTTGAGTCCGAGTCAGATGATGAGCCTCTGGACTCGGTCATGTCACAGTTGCTGGAGCTGTAAAGGCAAGCTAGGGAACATCAGGAAGGGATGTCTGCTGCACTCCTCGGCTTGCAAGGCACGATGGAGGAGTCCGTCCGTATTCTGGCTGAGGCGATAGCTCCAGTATTGCAACACACTGAGGTCAACACTTGGAGGATGGCAGCCGCCATGGAGACGGGGCATCACTCCTGAACTGCTGCGTGGGCTTAAGTCCATCTCTGATGCCATAGTTGGCCTCCAACAGTGTGTACGCTAGAGGGGTGCTGGGCAGCTCGATCTCACTCCAGCTACCCCTTCCACTCACTGAGTCAGGCAGGGGCCCTCAGGCACCCATAGGGAGGAGGATCAGCAGGTGCACACTAGGGGACAATCCACCCAGGTGACTCTGGGAGTGACCGGCCCACCTAAATCCAATCTTCCTGCGACCTCCATAGGTCCAGCTCCACAGGCCGAGGAGGGTGCCACTGCCACACAGCAGGACCCCGAAAGCAGGCCGGGGCCCTCCGAGTCTTGCCCCTCCAGAGGACGCCGGCCAAAGTCATCACACACAGGGTGTCACAGTCAGCAGGCTGCCTCCACCTCCGCTGTCGATGTCTGGGGAGCATCAAGACTTAGTGGCAGGGTTAGGAAAGTTAGGTAAACATAATTGCACAGCCTGGGCACTGGTGTTGATCACTTGTATACACTGTTCACTATTGTCAATAAACACCTAAAAATATCTCCCTGCCTCTGGCTCCTTGTTCTGATGAGCAGTGTTCTTGTCGCTCAGATGTAAAACCTTTCTGCACAAGATAAAGGCAGGTGTCACGGTCCAGGGCCTCTTTGCTGTGCTCTGTGCAGCCTCCAGACTACAGTGATGGTCCAGCCTCACACTCCCTGGAAACATTATTGATGGCTACACCTCGGCGGTGCTGGTCATTGCTGCCAGAATGTAGTGGGCAGGGTCCACAGAGTTCTCTCATTCTCTCTATGTGCTCTCGGCATTTTTAAGGTGGGGCTGGCCCCCATCACACCAGCATTTGCGACCAGTGATGCTGTGCACCAGCTCCGGAGGGCTGAGGTGCTGAAGGTGGGCCCAGCATCAGATGCATCTAAAGTTTCATGGCTGCATCTCTGAGATGACCCTGACCATGGAACACAAGTTAACTGCCCTCGGCCAGACAGGAGTCAGACATTTTCAGAGGCTATGTGAAGATCTATGGAGTGTCCTCACTGCATGTTGCCATCATCCTCCTGCGATCGAGTGGCAATTAGGGACTGCACTGCATCTCCATGACAGGAGGATTCTCACAGAGGTTTTGTCACTGCCATAAGCCAGATTGGAGTCAAACGTTCACAGCTGCGATGTGAGGATCTATGGGGACACCTCACTGCATGCCGTCATCATCCTCTACAAATCTGGCAGCTATGAAGGCCTCCCAAGTGCGCCTGCCTCATCTAGCCAGTGCGAGAACCTCATCCTCATCGTCGTCACCACCTGCACATTCAGTGAGTGGAAGCCCTTGCAGTTGATTAATTCCACCGTGTGTAGCGACGGAGACCTGAGTCAATTGTATCCTGCACCTGTGGGAATCCCAAGATCAGGGCGAATCCAATAGCCCTTGCACCCTGTTTGTGCCGGTCCCAGGCAAAATGCACAAAGTTGTGTGCCATGGAGAAGATGGCATCTGTGGCCTCATGGATGCATTTGTGGGTGTCGGATTGTGAAATCCCACAGAGGTCACCTGTGGAGCCCTGAAACAAGCCACTGGCGTTGAAATTGAGCACCATGGTCACTTTCACAGCTACTGGCAGTGGATGCCCTCCATGCCCCCTTGGTGCCAAGTCCTGCAGTAAGTGGCAGATGTGCCAGGTCCATAGACATGCGCAGTCATCGGCGACACTGGTTCTCAGTCATCTGCAGGAATGGCAGGCGGTGTCTATAGACCCTGGGTGTCGCCAGGTGCCGACCAGACAAGGCTCACTGTCACTCCTGGGCAGCATGTATGGGAGCCCCAGCTGCCCCTTCTTCATGAGGTTGCTGCTCCTGCCTTTGCATGGCCAGGTGCCTTAGTCACTCTCTCCTCCATCTTCTATGGTCTCTGTAGGCCATCAGGCATACAGCTAGGTCATCAGGATCCATGATCCTGACGTGGTCCTCCTGCAGCATGAAAAAGAGCAAGAGACGTAGTTATTATGGCTGTACTTTGCACCTTTCCTGGCCCTGTGTGACCGCCCCTTAATGCTTCCTGGAGAGTGCTGGTCACCTCTCGGATGGCCAGAGATGAGTGCGCTACATGACTGCCCTGTCAGCCTGCGATATGGGGGACACTGGTCCAAACCAGGATGCTGAGATTGCAAGGAGTACCTCCAGCAGTGACTGATACATGGCCAGCGTTGGTGAGAAGATTGTACAACGTGTGCAGTCCAACTGCTCCTAGGTCCAATAAAGTGGTGGCAGATTCGAAGTCTGTGCCAGCGGTGGGGGGTTGAGGGGGGTGGTGCGGTGGGGGGCGTAAGGCATGGAGTGCTTGGCTGCCCTTTGGTACCTCTGCATTGCTTGCATGGGCGGGCAGGTTAAGAGCCCGGCCCCAATCATATCACTGTGGCTGCATCTGATCTGTCTTAGTTGCAGAGGCATGGTCAGTTTATACAGGTGTCCTTAATGCGTGGCCATTCCCTCACTTACCCTGCTCTCCACCTCAATTGCCTGTGTGTAGGATGCAGCACCAGGGCAGCACTTGACCCACCCTCCCCCTCAGCGTTGCCTCCGAGGCTGCCCAGCACTTGCCCAGGCAACCCCTCCCCCCCTCAGCAGTCACCTCCGAGGCTGGCCAGCACTTGTCCCCAGACGTCATCTCCCCACCACCCCCCTCAGCAGTCACCTCCAGGGCCAGGAATCAGTTGCCCCCACCCCCCGGCAACCCTGAGGCCTGTAAACAACGGGCGAGCTGTGGAGAACTCTGCTACTCACTCACTTCAGTTCCCCCAAAGTGAAGGCCGCCAAGTGCACGTTGCCTGTGTGATGCTGTGAAACACGTCGACATGGACGGACGTTACAGCGGGGTTCCATGAGCCTGATGGGATAGCCTTTTAGGTATATGTTAATAGATTACAATTAGCTCCCCACTGACTGATAGTGGGAAACGGGGCGGGCTGAGTGGATGATTGCGAGCTGCCTTCACGCTGTTGTGAAGCAGGTCATGCCATATTTTTTGTGCATGCCACCTATCAGGCCTGCCGCCAGTGGGCTCCGAAAATTCCGCCCAACGTGTGTTTATTTATTAAGAATAGGCAGATGAGAACATATATACATGGATATAAAGCTTAAAGACACATCAACAGCAGAGCTGTCTATGTGTGCTCTGCTGTAAGCAAAAGTGAAACTAAAACAGGAAGGCAGCTTGTAGAGCCAAGGATGCCCCTTCTGTTTTCGCTGGGTTAGGCAATCTGCTGAGTGTGACCATCAGGCCACTTGGCTTGTAATTGATCTCAGAGTTGTAACCTTGAATCTTCACCAAGACACACAATCTATTATTTGTGGTCTACTTGGACTTCAGCAAGGCTTTTGATAAGGTCCCGCATGGGAGACTGATAATGAAGGTAAGAGCCCATGGGATCCAAGGCAATTTGGCCAATTGGATCTAGAATTGGCTGAGTGGCAGGAAGCAGAGGGTGATAGTCGAGAAGTGGTTTTGTGACTGGATGCCTGTGTCCAGTGGGGTTCCACAGGGATGAGTGTTGGGTCCCTTGCTGTTTGTGGTATATATAAACGATTTAGACTTGAATGTAGGAGGGTTGATCGGTAAGTTCGCGGATGACACGAAAATTGGTGGCATGGTAAATAGTGAGGAGGATAGCCTTAGATTACAGGGGGATATAGACGGGCTAGTCAGATAGGCTGATCAGTGGCAAATGGAATTTAATCCGGATAAGTGTGAGGTGATGCACTTGGGCAGGACAAACAAGGCACGGGAATACATGATAAAAGGTAGGAATCTGGGAAGAAGCGAGGATCAGAGGGACCTTGGTGTGCATGTCCACCGGTCTTTTAATGTAGCGGGACAGGTAGATAAGGTGGTTAAGAAGGCATATGGGATACTTGCCTTTCTTAGCCGAGGCATAGAATATAAAAGTAGGGAGGTTATGCCGGGACTGCATAAAATGCTGGTTAGGCCCCAGCTAGAGTATTGCGTGCAGTTCTGGAATCTGCATTGTAGGAAGGATGTGATTGCGCTAGAGAGAGTGCAGGGGAGGTTTACCAGGGTGTTGCCTGGGCTGGAGAGTTTTAGTTATGAGGAGAGATTGGAGTTATTTTCCCTGGATCTTAGAAGATTGAGGGGGGACATGATTGAGGTTTATAAAATTATGAGAGGCATAGATAGGGTAGACAGGGATGAACTTTTCCCCTTGGTGGAGAACATAGATTTAAGTTAAGGGGCAAGAGGTTTAGAGGGGATGTGAGGAAGAATTTTTTCACCCAGAGGGTGGTGGGAACCTGGAACTCACTGCCTGAAAGGGTGGTAGAGGCAGAAACCCTCATAACATTTAAGAAGTATTTGGATGTGCACTCGCAATGCCATGGCATACAAGGCTATGGGCCTAGTGCTGGAAAATGGGATTAGAATAGTTAGGTACTTGTTTGACTGGTGCAGACTCGATGGGCCGAAGGGCCTTTTTCTGTGCTGTAGATCTCTATGACTCTATGGCTCTATAATCTTGGTGGCGCACTGGTCAATGGTTTTCACCAAACAATTTCCAGTGTCTTGTGGTCAGTCTCTACCACAAATCTTTTGCCAAATAGATAGGCATGAAAATGCATGATTCCAGACACTAAAGCTAATGTTTCCCGTTTGATATTGGAGTAGTTGGATTGCATTACAGACAGAGATTTTGAAGCAAGTACAATCGGTTTGCCTATCTGTGGTATGGATGCTCCCAGACCTTTCCATTAGGCACCTATCTCCAGCGTAGTTGTCCCTTAGGATTGTAAAATTGCAATGTTGATGCTTCTAATAATGACTGTTTGAGTGCTTCGAAGAGGATATGGTTCCAGGTTAGGATGCTGTGTGACTTTGAGGGGAACTTGCAGCTGGTGTTGTTCCCATGCATCTTCTGCCCTTGTCCTTTTAGGTGGTAGGGGTTATAGGTTTGGAATGTGTTTTCAAAGGAGCTTTGGTGAGTTGCTGCAATGCATCTTGTAGATGGTACACAATGCTACCACCATGGTGGAGGGGTGAATGCTTTGGGTGTTGTATGAGGTGTCAATTAAGTGGGCTGCTTTGTCCTGGATAGTGTTGAACCTCTTGAGTGTTGGAGCTGCACTCATCCAGGCAAGTGGGGATTCTACCATCATATGCCAGTTTTGTGCCTTGGAGATGGTGGACAGGCTTTGGGGAGTCAGGAGATGAGTTGCACGCCACATAATTCACAGTATTTATCTGCCTGGTCCAGTTAAATTTCAGCCATTGTTAGCCCCCAGGATGTTGATGGTGGTGGATTCAATGATGATAATACCATTGAATGTCGAGAGACAATGGTTAGATTCTCTATTGTTATTGATGGTCATTGCCTGACACTTGTGTGGCACAAATGTAACTTGCCACTTAGTAGCTCAAGCCTGAATGTTGTCTAGCTCTTGCTGCATATGGACAAATCTGCCAATTAGAAGTCAAACTGTATACAATTTTTCCGTAAATTGGTTCATACCATTATTTCCTTCTTCTCCAATATAGCATCATGTTAGAGCTTGTGAACACTACAATGATAGCTGAATAATGCAGCAATTAATACTTTCACCTTAGTCTTTGCATATCTTCCTTCCACAATCTGCTCAAAACATGTTTTTTTAATTTATTCTCACAATGTGAGCAACATTAATAAGTTTACATTTAGTGGTCATCCCTGTCACCCCAAATAATTGGTAATGGACTGCATTCTTGAACCTTTACAGCCTTTGAGGTAATAGTAGCCCCATGATGATATTGGCAGAGAATGTCAGGAATTGTATTTCATGAAAGAAAGGCAATATATGTCCATGTCATGCCGGTTCTGTGATATGAAGGAGAACTTTGAGGCACTGATGATGTTCCATAGTATTGCTCCTCTTGTCTTTCTTAGTGGTAGAGGTCATAAGGCTGGGCACTTTCCAGTACCAGGTCCAAGGCCCATTTTCCATTTGTGACCTTAGGTAATGATATGAACAATAGGTTTAACTTCAACCACAGGGGGCAGAGATTGTCAAGACTGATCCTATTCTTAAGTGACATCCAGACAAAAGAAAATTCCAGAAGGGTCACTGGATACCAATCTGAAACTTAGCTCATTGTCATTCCCATAACCAAGGGTGCTTACGATCATTTGTACCGTCTGTGCTGACATTTCAGTTGAAATCTATCTCTACAAAGCGGCTATCGAATCTGGAACCTTCTGGTTTGTGTGTCTTAGCTGCATGTCATGAACTGAGCTAATGTACAGACAGATACATAATCCACTGAATAATTGTGACAGAAAGTGTAAAATAACAAGGCCTGTCGATACCCATAAATAATAGACTACTGCCAAATCTTTTAGCCACATTGCCATTGTTACTAAACTCCAGTGTAACAAAAGATAAAATTATTATTACTTGCAACCAAGTCATTATAAAAGATATTCACAAAAGCTTAGAAGTATTTACCACTTATAAAAGATATTACACATTTATTTAGTTGCACTATGTCACAATCATTAGGAAGGATTGCCAAAATTATGAAATATAAGGGTAAATTCAGTGATCTTGAAGTACACTTGAATGGGACACAGATCAGAGAATCAGCACTATGGTTTCGTAGCTCTAGATCAAGCAATCTCCACTGGGAGTGTGCCAGGCTGAACTTATCCTATAATTCTCTATTTTCTGACAAGGCACACTTGTCAAAAGAAAATCCATCACAAGGTAAGATACAGAAATAAACTGGTTACAAAAATCTTACACAGCCTATAGTTGATGCCAAATGCTTTTTATGCTCTGATGTCGAAGCTACTGATTTTCAAAAGTGTATAATTTTCTGAAGTTTTGAAATGACATGAGATACAATGACTCACAATAGAGTTATTGATGTGATGTAATGGATATTTACTCTTCAATATTTCTTCAGGTTGTGTACAATTTTGTTGATCTTTAAAACGGCAGGGATCAAAGACAACTAACTGTCCATTGAGGCAAACCTTGAATTGATCTGAGCCTTAAAGGCCCAGCTGGAGATTTTAGTATTTCACAACTGCTGTAAGGTACTGGTAAGGGTACCGGTGGAGTTAGTAGCAACAGTGCAGGCATGCTATAAAGCTCAGAGAGGGCAGCAGCAGTTGGTGCGACACTCCCTTAGTGTCCTAATTTTTCTGAATTGTTTCTTATTCTGAAACAAGTTGCAATCTATCAAAGGGAAACAATACAAAACTATCCCTTCCCGGGTTGTCTCGATGATTCCAAATCTAGACTACCAGTCTCGCATTGGAAAGTTGAAATCACTTCACAATTACATTAAATATGCTCAGAAGTATCTCCCGAAAGTTAGAATTGTAAATGTTTTAGTGAGCAGGGAGTTACAGAATCTCTGCTGTTCCTGTACAGAACTATGATTCTGTAAATTAAATCTTACTTAGCTGAAGGAAAGTAAAGGCAAATGCTGGAAATCTGGAAAACCGACACAAAAATACTGAAAATTTACAATAGCTCTGTCAACATCTTGCACGGAGAAAAGACTACATTAGTATTACTGGTATAAGATCCTCTCTATTGGAAATCCTATAATTGCTGTCTATTATTGCAATTTTTGAAACAATGATTTCCAGTGGAAACCACTCTAAACCACTGGAATTGCAGAGTATCCCCTTCTTACATTATGTAAGGTAAAATGAGTTAGGAGATCTAATTTGATACATACTCTTCTGTGACAATACTTAGACACAATCATCAAAGTTCTCTTACCCTATCAATGCCCCTCTACACAATGCAATCATATACACCTTGAGACTATATCATACAACACTGTATAGCTCTTGCATTGATGATGCTGTCTTCCCTTTGATAAGTATGTATAACAATATTGATTTAATTATTACAATATTCAGATCATTTTTGACACACTAACAATTTTATGGCATATATTAATGATTCGGATGTAAATGTAAGGGAAATGAGGAAGAAGTTTGTAGATGACACAAAAATTAGCCACATGGTTTATAACACGAATAGCTGTAGGCTGCAGGAAGCTATCTATGGGCTGGTCAAGTGGGCAGTAAAATGGCAAATGTAATTCAACCCAGAGAATTGAGAGGTGGTGCATTTGGGGAGGTCAAACAAGGCAAGGGAATACACAATAAATGGGAGGGTAGAGAGGTGTAGAGAAAATAAGGGACCTTGGAGTGAATATCCATAGATCCCTGATGGAGATCCCTGGTGGGAGTAACAATGACTCTCTTTGGTGCTGAGAGTGAGAAGACTTCATTTTAAAAAGAGCACGGAGAGTTCATTTTAAAAAGAGCGCAGAGAGCGGGGAGACTTCATTTTAAAAAGAGCGGAGATAGTGGGGAGACTTCATTTTAAAAAGAGTGCAAAGAGCAGGGAGACTTCATCTTCAAAAGAGTGCTGAGAGCAGGGAGACCTCATTTTAAAAAGAGCGGGGAGAGTGGGGAGACTTCATTTTAAAAAGAATGGGGAGAGCACGGAGAGTTTCATATGAGACCAGCGGTGGAGTGACATCATGAACCACAGTTTCACGAGTGCAGGGAAAGCAGGTGATTAGTGAGTAGGATTAGTGATTATTTCTAGTCTTTAAAGTAAAAGTAAGGTCATTAGTTTGTGTTTAGGTGCCTAGTCTTTTTTTTCTTCAAAATAGCTTAAGTATAAGATCAATGCTGGTGTACAAAATAATTACAATAAATAGTAAAGAGCGGGGCTTTCTTCAAGTGTAAAGATCAGGGTTACTAGAGTAATTAATTAATAAATTAAATAAAACACAATAGTGATGGCAGGGTGGGTGATGTGTTGCTGCTGCAGCATGTGGGTTTTGCTGGACACCAAGGTGATCCAGAGCAAGCACATTTGTAGTAAATGTTTTCAGCTTGAGGAACCTCAGGTCCGAGTTGAGGAGCTGGAGTCTGAGCTGCAGACATTGCGCCGCATCAGAGAGGGGGAACGTTACCTGGATAACTTTGCTCCAGGTGGCAGTCACATCCCTCAGGTTAGGTAATTCAAATTTGGTCTGTGATCAGGGTCAGGAGGATGCCACTGCAGGTGAGGCAGGTATGGGGACTGAGAGAGTAGCATTCGAGGACCCACGGCCCCTGCAATTGTCCAACGGTTACAAGGTCCTTGTAAGCTGTGTGGATGAGAGCGGGGACTGCAGGGTAGATGAGCGAACTGACCACTGCACCATGCTGCAGGGAGCCCTTCAAATGGGGGGAGGAAATTGGAACATTGTAGTGGTAGGGGACAGTATAATTAGGGGGATAGATACTGTTCTCTGCAGCCGTGAGCGTGAATCCCGAAGGCTGTATTGCCTGCCCAGTACCAGGGTTAAGGACATCTCCTCAGGGCTGGAGAGGAACTTGGAGTGGGAGGGAAGGGATCCAGTTGTCGTCATCCACATTGGTACCAATGACATTGATAGGACTATAAAGGAGGTTCTGCTGAAAGAATTTGAACAGTTAGGAGCTAAATTAAAAAGCAGGACCTCCAAGGTAATAATCTGGCAAACTGGCATGGGTGAATTATGTCAAGGGGTTAAATGCGTGGCTCAAAGTTTGGTGAGGGAGGAAGGGGTTTCAGTTCATGGGACAGTGGCACTAGTACTAGGGTAGAAGGGAACTGTTCCGGTGAGACGGGCTTCACTTGAGCCGTGCTGGGACCAATGTCCTGGTGAATCGAGGGGGAGCAGGGTTCTGGAGCAAAAGGATATGGCAGCATTGTAAGGAAGCTACTTAGGTAATGATAGCCAGAGTGTGACAGGAAGGGACACAATGTACACACATAAAGAAACAGCAGCAAATAGGGTCAAAGGGGGAAAAATGGTAAAAAAAAAACAAAATCAGTGGCTCTTTACTTAAATGCACATAGTATTTGGAACAAGATAAATGAATTAACGGCACAAATAGAGGCTAATGGGTATGATCTTATCACCATTATGGAGACATGATTACAAGGAGATCAAAGCTGGGAACTAAATATTCAAGATATGTGACTTTTCAAAAGGACAAGCAGGAAGGAAAGGATGGTGGGGTAGTTTTGTTAGTACGAGATGGACTAAGTACAATAGTAAGAAATGATCTTGGATCGGACGATGTTGAATCCATATGGGTGGAGGTAAGAAATAACAGGGGAAGAAGACACTGGTGGGAGTAGGCCCCCTAACAGTAACTATGCTGTAGGACAGAGAATAAATCAGGAGATGATGAGGGTATATAAAAAAGGTAGTATGTTAATCATGGGTGACTTTAATCTTCATGTAGATTGAGAAAATCAAATTACAGAGGTAGCTACAAGCAAGAATTCATAGGCGAGGATGTTTCCTGTGAGCGCGGGCTGGGTGGGAGTGGGAGTGGGCGTGGACGGGCGCTGAGCCAATCGCTGCCCATGATCATCTCCGCGCTGCTATTTTACGCGGGTGGACCAATTAAGGCCTGCCCAGCGTAAATCGCGGCTCCCGAGATCAGCGGGAAGGCGCGGACAGTGGCAGGAGGCCAATGACTGCCAGGTCCAAGGCGATCAGGCGGCCTATTCAAACACAGTGCAGGCAGCTGCTGATGTCAGTCAGAAGCATGATGAATAACATCCTCAGAGAGCAGGCTAGGCGGGAGGGCAGGTCGATGGGGGAGTCGGCCCCGAGGTTCTCGGATGAGTGCCTCTCTACCCTCTTCGAGGAGCTGGCAGCATGCCACGAGATCCTGGTGCCAAGGGACGGGAGGAGGAGCCCCCCCCCACATAACAAAATGGGAGGATAAGACATTACGGGTCAGCTCCCACGATGTGGTGAGACGCACCTGGGTGCGGTGTCGCAAGCAGTTTAATGATCTCTTGCGATCGGGAAGGGTGAGTACCATGTTGGCATGGGCCACTTAGCACAGCAGTTAGGTTTCACTTCCCCACACCCCCCACGGCCCCGCCTTGCTCAACTCAGAATTTTATTTTTGTGTTCATTCATTCACAGGATGTGGCCTTTGCTGGGTGGGCCAGCATTTATTGCCCATCCCTAGTTGCCCCTGAGAGGGTGGTGCTCAGCTGCCTTCTGTATCCACTGCATGTGGTGCAGGAATACCCACAGTGCTATTTGGCAGCGAGTTCCAGGATTTTGACCTAGCGACAGTGAAGGAGCAGTGAAATATTTCCAAGTAAGGATGCTGAGTAACTTGGAGCGGAACTTCCAGGCGGTGGTGTTCCCATCTATCTGCTGCCCTTGTCCTTCTAGGTGGTAGTGTTTGTGGGTTTGGAAGGTCTTAGAGTGTGAGTGCCAAATGTGATGGAGGCAGCATCTGGGCAAGGAGGTCAGCCCAGGCTGCTTGGAATGAGTGTCTTGTGGCTCTAGGGTCACAAATCGGATGAGCCCTGCAAGGTTTTCCTCACATGGGGGTGGCCAGGCTGCAATAGCAATGCATGTACAGGGTGGATTAATCAATGTTCCTCTCTCCTTTCAGGAGAAGACAGCACACAATAATGCTAAGCGGCTGCAGACTGGCAGAGGGCAGCCCCACCTTCTCATCATGACAAGATACGAGAAGGAGGCACTGGAGCTGGAGAGGCACCATGCACCCAGGTCAAGTAGCTGCAGTGAGGTTGGGGTGCCACTGGGAGGTACGAGTGCCGTGCACTGAGGTGACAATGTCTGTCAGTGCAAACATTCCACTGTTGACTGTATATTGATTTCAGCATCCAACATGGGTTGCCCATTGATAATGGAAGGAGGAGCGTATCCTGATCCGGGTGCCAGGCATGCACATTAACAGTGTAACGACTTCAATTAATCAAATGTCCTCGTTCTTCCTTTCAGCCTCACCAGAGCACGCCTGGTCTCAGGAGGCAGAGGGACCGCCGCTGATCCCTGACGGCACAGAAGACATTAACGCACAATCATTACACCCTCTCAGGCAGGCAGCAGCACAGGTACCAGCACCTCAGTGGGAATAAAATCGTTGGCTACTATCTCAGCGCACAACAGTGAGGGCACTTCACACTCACTTGAGGTGCAGGTGGAAGCAGAGAGTGCCCAGGATGCCGGCAGTCGGAGGACTGCTGGGGACCAGGAACATGCTTAGTCGGTGGTTGATGATGAGTCTCTGGAGCTGTCCCTGAGGCAGCAGATGCTGGAAGTCCAGGAAGGTGTGTGGGAGGATATGGTGGAGATACATGAGGGAATGCATGCCATGGTGTCCATTGTGGAGGAGTCCATGCGGAGCATGAGCAATGCATTGACCCTTATGCTTGAGCGCACTGCCTCCTCCATGGAGAGATTGGCTCCTCCAGGAGAACAATCAGGGCTTCCTGGGGATGCGCTCAGACCTGAAAGCCCTGACAGTGGCATTGACCTCAGGTGGTCAGTGTCAGTGTGGGAGATGGATTGGGCACCCAGTATCCCAACTAGGTGCCCGTGCATCAATGGTGAGCAGGAAGGTTCAAAGCAACTTCATGTTGGCGCACGAGCTGCCTGTTGTCTCCACGGGCTCCTCTCAGGGCGCTTCGGATGACAGCAGCAGCTCCTCCACCCCTCTGCCAGTGACCATGGCATCTGTTGAGGCTGCGGCGATTGAGGAGATGCCAACCGTGCCACTAGCTGCTCCCCTCCAGTGGGGGCCAGCACAGGCTTCATGGGCCAGAGGATGCCTGCCAAGGTAATCAAGGCCAACAGCCTAGCAGAGTGAGCAGGCTGTCTCCAATGCCAGTGCCAGTGAGAGGGGAGCACCTAGACATAGCACCCGTAAACGTAAGCGTAAATCACCTTAGGCACAACAGGGGCTTATCACGAGTGGTTTTCTTTTGCCTCATGTTTAAGTTAATTTTAAATCGGTGTGCTGTTCAACACCTTTTTATGGACTTTGATTTCTGTATGCAAGCTGGCAATCATTAAAGGTTTTGGTTCTCAACAAGCCCCTGGGTACATCATTAGTTTTGCAGGTGAAGGGGAATCCATGATGTTATGAGTGACTTGTTTGTCATTCAGCTTTATTGCAAAGGCACATAGTTAATGTTCCTAACCAGGCAAATGTTGCTCTCAGATATCAAGCATGGAGTCTGCAGCCCTGGCATATGTTGGTGGTTCATCTTTGGTGGGCTAGCTGAAGGAGCATTAAATCAAAGCCTCCTGGGTGTCAAAGCCTCCCGGGTGTCCCTGCCTCCCTGGAGGTTTCTCGGGTTGACGTCTATCCTTTCAGCGTTCCCCTGAGTGTGCTCGTCCTTGGACTCACTACTGGACTCATTGTCTGCAGCCAGAGCAGCTGCAGCAACATCTCCTGCCTCCACTGCGGCCCCCCTTTCCAGCACCAGATTGTGGAGAGCGCAGCATGCAACCACTATCAGTGGCACAAGATCTGGGGGGTATTGGAGTGCGCTCCCAACCGGTCCAAGCATAGGAAGTGCATCTTGAGAAAACCGATGGTTCTCTCTACCACTACCCTTGTGGAGGCATGGCTCCTATTGTACCACTGCTCGGCCTCTGTTCTTGGGTGGCGGAGGTATGTCATGAGCCACCTTTTGAGGGAATAGCCCTAATCACCCAGCAGCCATCCGTCCAGCCGCGCTGGAGCACTGAAGAGCCTCGGCACCTGCGAGTGTCTCAGGATGTATGCATCATGGGAGCTGCCTGGGTACCTTGCACAGACTTGTAGAATATGCATCCAATGGTCACACACTATCTGCACATTCATGGAGTGGAAGCCCTTCCTGTTGACGAAGGCATCGGGCTCACCCGCTGGTGCTTTGATGGCCACATGTGTACAGTCGAGTGTACCCTGGATGCGGGAGAACCCAGCAATCGCTGCAAAGCCTCTAGCTCACTCTGCCTGGCTGGCCTCATCTGAATGGTACTGAATGAAAGTCAATTCATGCCTGAACATAGCATCTGTCACCAGCTTGACACAACTGTGGACAGCTGACTGGGAGACTCCACAAAGATCACCCACCAACCCCTGGAAAGAGCTAGAGGCATAGAAGTTGAGGGCAACCATGACCTTCAGCGCCACTGGCATGGAGTGTCCACCCATACAGTTGGACCTGATCTCAGGGTCAATCCTCTGACAGATGGAGGTCACTGTCTCCCTTGAGAGGCAGAGCCTCCTTTGGCACTCCACCACAGGCATATTGAGGTAGCTGCATCGCTGCCTGTAAACCCTGGCAGCAGGATAGTGGTGTCTTCTGCAGCCCCTTCTGCCTTGGACTTCCTTTTGGCCCTGCGCACCTTTTGCCTGCACCTGTCCTCCCACAAGTGGCACCCCTGGAGGCTCAATATGGACTCCTGGCCCCCTCCCACTTCTGGCCCTCTTCCTCAGAAGAGGTGCCTCCAGCGGAGAGCACAATTCCCATTCCCGGGGTAAGGGCAGACTGTCTGTTAACTGGAGGGCCCCAAGTGTTATGATTCCTCCAGAACCCTGAACTGGAGCCTGTTCTTTCTGTCAAAGCAGCTCTGAAGAGAAATGAAGTTGTCCTGTTCACACAAGCAAGTAACAGTAAATAATAAACTAAAGTTCTAACTACTCGCTTTAGCGAGCCCACTCATGCCTCTTATCCTGCCTGTGGATGACGTTTATGAAAACGTGGCCTACCCACCTGCCCGTTGCACCTGTGCAATGCACAACTGCAAAAAATTGTCTTCGATTGCTGCCTCAAGGGCCTTAACTGGCCCATTAATGGTAGGCATGCCTCGGAACTCATAGCGTGCTCGCCTTCTGAAATATTGTGATGGCCCTCGGTGACGTCTGGATGCACGCCCGACGTCATCACACGTCATTTTATGCACCGGCGTGTCGGGCCTGCCCCTGCACACCGACCAGAAAATTCTGCCCATAGAGTGTATTCAAAACAGTTTCCTTGAACAATATGTTGTGGATCCAACCAGGGATCAGGCTATTTTGGATCAGGTAATGTGTAATGAGTCAGGTTTAATAAATTATCTCAGAGTAAAAGATCCCCTAGGAAACAGTGACCATAACATGGTAGAATTTAGCATTCAGTTTGAGAGTGAGAAACTTAGGTCAGGAACAGCTGTGCTAAACTTAAATGAGGGCAGAGTTGGCTGGAGTGGACTGGGAAAGGAGTTTAGCAGAAAAGACGCTTGATGAACACTGGCAAATGTTTAAGAAAATAGTTCATGACTCACAACAAAGATATATCCTAGTGGAGAAGCAGGATTCCAGGAAGGAGATAATCGTGATTAACCAAGGAAATTATGGATAGTACCAAATTGAAAGAAAAAACATACAATGTGGCAAAGATTAATGGTAAGCCAGAGGATTGGGAAACTATCTGATGGGTTGCATCCGAGGATATTAAAGGAAGTAGCTACAGAGATAGCGGATGCACTGGTAGTAATCTTCCAAGAATCCTTCGATCCTAGAAAGGTCCCAGAGGATTGGAAAATTGCCAATGTAACACCCTTATTCAAAAAGGGAGGGAGACAAAAACAGGTCAGTTAGCTTAACATCCATCATTGGGAAAATGTTAACGTCTATTATTAAGGATGTAATGGCAAAGCATTTAGAAATGTATCATATCATAAAGCAGAGTCACCATGGCTTCATAAAGGGGAAATCATGTCTGACAAATTTATTAGAATTCTTTGAGGAGGCAACAGACAAGATAGATTAAGGGGAGCCAGTAGATGTAATATATTTGGATTTCCAAAAGGCATTCGATAAGGTGCCACACATATAGCTACTAATTAAGATGAGAGCCCATGGTGTTGGAGGTAGTATATTAGCATGGATAGAGAATTGGCTAACTAATAGAAGATAGAGATTTGGGATAAGGGGAGCATTTTCGGGATGGCAACCTGTTGCGAGTGGGAATGCCACAGGGATCAGTGCTGGGGCCACAATTATTTACAATATATATTAATGACATTGATGAGGGAAGTGAATGTACTATTGCCAAGTTTGCGGATGACACAAAAATAGGTGGGAAGGCAAATGGTGAGAATGACATAAAGAGTCCACAGAGGGATATAGACGGGTTAAGTGAGTGGGGAAAAACTTGGCAGATGGAATATAATGTGGGAAAATATGAGGTTATACACTTTGGCAGGAAGAATAGAGGAGCAGAATATTATTTAAATGGAGAAAGACTGCAGAAGGATGCAGCACGGGGGGATTTGGGGGTCCTCGTGCATGAATCACATGAAGCTAGCAGAAAAGTTCAGCAATAGGGAAGGCAAGTGAAATGTTGACCTTTATTTCAAAGGGAATGGAGCATAAAAATAGGGAAGTCTTGCTATAACTGTACAAGACATTAATTAGACCACACCAAAAATGCTGTGAACAGCTTTGGTCCCCTTACCTAAGGAAAATCATACTGGGATAAAACCAAAAAACTGGAAATCGAAAACAAAAATAAAAATAAACATACCTGGAAAAACTCAGCAGGTCTGGCAGCATCTGTGGAGAGGAACACAGTTAACGTTTCAAGTCCGTATGACTCTTCAACAGAACTAAGTAAAAATAGAAGAGAGGTGAAATATAAGCTGGTTTAAGGGGTGGAGGGGGGTGGGAAAAGTAGAGCTGGATAGAGGGGCAGTGATAGGTGGAGATAGCCAAAAGATATCATAGACAAAAGGACAAAGAGGTGTTGAAGGTGGTGATATTATCTAAGGAATGTGCTAATTAAGGGTAGAAAACAGGACAAGCAAGGTACAGATAGCCCTAGTGGGGGTGGGGTGAAGGAATCGAAATAGGCTAAAAGGTAGAGATAAAACAATGGATGGAAATACATTTAAATATAATGGAAATAGGTGGGAAAAGAAAAATCTATATAAATTATTGGGAAACAAAGGGGGGGATCGGAAAGGGGGTGGGGATGGAGGAGAGAGTTCATGATCTAAAATTGTTGAACTCAATATTCAGTCCGGAAGGCTGTAAAGTGCCTAGTCGGAAGATGAGGTGCTGTTCCTCCAGTTTGCGTTGAGCTTCACTGCAGCAATGCAGCAGGCCAAGGACAGACATGTGGGCATGAGAGCAGGGTGGAGTGTTGAAATGGCAAGCGACAGGGAGGTCTGGGTCATGCTTGCGGACAGATCGAAGGTGTTTTGCAAAGTGGTCACCCAGTCTGCGTTTGGTCTCTCCAATGTAGAGGAAACTGCATTGGGAGCAACGAATGCAGTAGACTAAATTGAGGGAAGTGCAAGTGAAATGCTGCTTCACTTGAAAGGAGTGTTTGGGCCCTTGGACGGTGAGAAGAGGGGAAGTAAAGGGGCAGGAGTTGCACCTTATGCGGTTGCATAGGAAGGTGCCATGGGAGTGGGTTCAGGTGGAGGGGGTGATGGAGGATTGGACCAGGGTGTCCCGGAGGGAATGATCCCTGCGGAATGCCGCCGGGGGGGTGGTGAAGGGAAGATGTGTTTGGTGGTGGCATCATGCTGGAGTTGGCAGAAATGGCAGAGGATGATCCTTTGAATGCGGAGGCTAGTGGGGTGATAAGTGAGGACAAGGGGGACCCTATCATGTTTCTGGAAGGGAGACGAAGGTGTGAGGGCGGATGCGTGGGAGATGGGCCGGACACAGTTGAGGGTCCTGTCAACCACCATGGGTGGAAAACCTCGGTTAAGGAAGAAGGAGGACATATCAGAGGAACTGTTTTTGAAAGTGGCATCATCAGAACAGCTGCGACGAAGGCAAAGAAACTGAGAGAATGGGATGGAGTCCTTACAGGAAGCGGGGTGTGAGGAGCTGTAGTCGAGGTGGCTGTGGGAGTCGGTAGGCTTGTAATGGATATTGCTGGACAGTTTATCACCAGAAATTGCCCTCACACCTTCCTCTCCCTCCCAGAAACATAATAGGGTCCCCCTTGTCCTCACTTATCACCCCACCAGCCTCCACATTCAAAGGATCATCCTCCGCCATTTCCGTCAACTCCAGCATGATGCCACCACCAAACACATCTTCCCTTCACCCCCCCGCCGGCGGCATTCCGCAGGGATCGTTCCCTCCGGGACACCCTGGTCCACTCCTCCATCACCCTCTACACCTCAAGCCCCTCCCACGGCACCTTCCCATGCAACCGCAGAAGATGTAACACCTGCCCCTTTACTTTCCCTCTCCTCACCGTCCAAGGGCCCAAACACTCCTTTCAAGTGAAGCAGCATTTCACTTGCACTTCCCTCAATTTAGTCTACTGCATTCGTTGCTCCCAATGCAGTTTCCTCTACATTGGAGAGACCAAACGCAGACTAGGTGACTGCTTTGCAGAACACCTTCGATCTGTCCGCAAGCATGACCCAGACCTCCCTGTCGCTTGCCATTTCAACACTCCACCCTGCTCTCATGCCCACATGTCTGTCCTTGGCCTGCTGCATTGCTGCAGTGAAGCTCAACGCAAGCTGGAGGAACAGCACCTCATCTTCCGACTAGGCACTTTACAGCCTTCCGGGCTGAATATTGAGTTCAACAATTTTAGATCATGAACTCTCTCCTCCATCCCCACCCCCTTTCCGATCCCCCCTTTTGTTTCCCCATAACTTATACAGATTTTTCTTTTCCCACCTATTTCCATTATTTTAAAATGTATTTCCATCCATTGTTTTATCTCTACCTTTTAGTCTATTTCGATTCCTTCACCCCACCCCCACTAGGGCTATCTGTACCTTGATAAAAACAAAAAGCTAAAAGCTACTGCGGATGCTGGAAATCCAAAGCAAAAACAGAATTACCTGGAAAAACTCAGCAAGTCTGGCAGCATCGGTGGAGAAGAAATCAGTTAACGTTTCGAGCCTTCATGGCCCTTCGGCAGAACTGGAGCATAGTTAGAAGAAAGGAGAAATATAAATTGGTTTAAGGTGGGGGGGGGGGGGGGTGGTGGGGAGAGACACATTGAGGGTGTGGTGTGATGGTTGTGGAGATGAGCAGATAATCAAAAGATGTCACAGACAAAAGGGTCAAAGAGGTGTTGAAGGTGGTGGTCTTTGTCTGAGAAAAGTGCTAATTAAGAATGGAAGACAGGATATTCAAAGTACAGCTCTAGTGGGGATATTCAAAGTGGAAGACAGGATATTCAAAGTACAGCTCTAGTGGGGGTGGGGTGGAAAGACTAGAGGTTTTAGTTTTAGATTTAAAAATAATGGAAATAGGTGGGGAAAGAAGAATCTATATAAATTATTGAAAAAAAGCGGGGGGGTGGGAAAAGAAACGGGGTGGGGATGGGGGGAGGGGGAGTTTAAGATCTAAAGTTGTTGAATTCAATATTCAGCCCAGAGGGCTGTAAAGTGCCTAGTCGGAAGATGAGGTGCTGTTCCTCCAGTTTGCGTTGGGCTTCACTGGAACAATGCAGCAAGCCAAGGACAGACATGTTGGCAAGAGAACAGGGTGGAGTGTTAAAATGGCAAGCGACAGGGAGGTTTGGGTCTTTCTTGCGGACACACCCACACCCACCCCCACTAGAGCTGTACTTTGAATATCCTGTCTTCCATTCTTAATTAGCACTTTTCTCAGACAAAGACCACCACTTTCAACACCTCTTTGACCCTTTTGTCTGTGACATCTTTTGATTATCTGCTCATCTCCACAACCATCACACCACACCCTCAATGTGTCTCTTCCCCCACCCCCCGCCCCCCACCTTAAACCAATTTATATTTCTCCTTTCTTCTAACTATGCTCCAGTTCTGCCGAAGGGCCATGAAGGCTCGAAACGTTAACTGATTTCTTCTCCGCCGATGCTGCCAGACTTGCTGAGTTTTTCCAGGTAATTCTATCTGTACCTTGCTTGTCCTGCTTTCTACCCTTAATTAGCACATTCCTTAGATAATATCACCACCTTCAACACCTCTTTGTCCTTTTGTCTATGACAGCTTTTGGCTATCTCCACCTATCACTGGCCCTCTATCTAGCTCTACTTGTCTCCCCCCCCCCCCACCAAACCAGCTTATATTTCACCTCTTTTCTATTTTTGCTTAGTTCTGTTGAAGAGTCATACGGACTTGAAACGTTAACTGTGTTCCTCTCCACAGATGCTGCCAGACCTGCTGAGTTTTTCCAGGTATTTTTATTTTTATTTTTGTTTTGAAAGTTATACTGGCATCGGAGGCAGTCCAGAGAAGGTTCACTCAGTTGATCCCGGGTATGGAGGGATTTTCTTCAGTGACGGTTTCTTTTTAAGAGGTGCTTAACAGCATAACTTTTGACAAATAGCTTATTGCATGCTATGCAGATAAAGCTTTCATTTTATTTCACAACTGCACATGTCATATTATAAAGTTGCAAAGTGTTAACCAAAATAAAATTCAATACATGCAACAAGTAAGATTAGCAGGACTTAAACATCACAGAATTATCATAACGCTTGTGTTTCTTCTTCCTCTTATTCTCAGTCTTGAACTTGGCAAAGAATGTTTCACTTAAGCACATAGCCCAATTGTCATCCTTTTACTTAGCTGTGGGTGTTAATCTATCTCTAAGCTCATTACCCTTTTCACGATGAAATTCTAAATTCAGGAAATGATGTCCCTGACTACTTGTGATGATTTTATAGTAGAGTAAATGTTTATTAAAAGAAAACAAAAAGCATGTGTACTTAAACTCAGTCTTGGTTTTTAATTTGACATTCAACGAACTGCTCTGATTCATCAGCAAATTCTTTTCCTGTGAATGACATTGAAGTATTGTCTCACCAGTTCTTGTTTTTCATTGGCAAACTCATCTTTTTTTCATGAAAGTTGCTTCTTTACGCTAATCAGTCTTTCCTTTAATTGCTCGTTAATGGCAATAAGCTTCTCCTATTTGGCTACAGTAATTTTTAGGAGTTTGGGAAGATCAGCATGATCAAGCACCTGCTGCATTTCCATGTTACTGTCTCCATAAGCCAAATCATTACCTAATTAAAAATCTGTCCCTTCCATTGGTAAACGAGGAACAATTCCCACTGGAACAATTCTGTTTTTTTTAAGTCACCTCGTAAATTGACCTTACACAAGGGAACAGGTTCATAAGTTCAATGAATATATCCTGTTAATACCTTTTACTTCATCAAACCATCTGGAACACAAATTGTATCATCAGCCACCATCAATGATTGATCTGTCCCAGTATTACTCAAAATATTAATTGGCTAACTTATTTTGTTGGGGGGGAGGGGTGCTGTGGTAAGGGAACACTTCCTCCTCTGTGAAGAAGACAGGCTGTTGGGGGTTGTAACTATGGTAATTGGAGTAAGAGTCTGAGTGACCGCAAGAGTCTAAAACAACAGTAAGAAGTGGTTTTGATATGTTAATGAACCAAGGGGAACTTCAATCAGAGTTTTACATAAAACAACAACAGGCGTAGTTTTAAATTGAGTTGTTTTAATTCAAAGGGTAATATATGCAGGTTGTAAAAGGTGTAAGTAAGGTAAAGATAGCGCAAGTTTGTTTTTTATAAGTCTAATAGCTAGGGTAAAGAAACAAGTTCAATCAATTCTGGGAAGAGATTGGTTGAGACAATAGAGAGATTAAAGGAAAGGAATGTATTTAGTAAATACTGAAGCCTAGGTGGTGGTAGCTGCTTAGATCTCCCAGAAGGCAGCAGAGTAACTGGTCAGACCTCCCATAAGACGGTGTGAACAAGGCCAGACCTGGGGAACACACCAAGGTAAAAGGCACTGTGTGGTAAAAATTACTAGAATTCTATAGAAAAATCTATAAGAATGGTTGCTGAACAGAAAAGGGGAATGTTTGCTTTGAGGGTAGTTAAGATATTGTGGAACTGTTTTGAAGTACTGTTTATTGTATGAAGCCATTCTTGAGTTTAAGTGTACTTTTTTTTTTGCTTTCTTTAATTAACGTTCACTCTACTATAAAAGCATCACAAGTAGTCGGGGACCTCATTCCCTGATTTCAGAACCTCTTCTCGTATTATACAAATTGCAAAAAACATTTTGTCAGCTGTTTCACGTTTCCCTTTGGGATTTGGGCAGCTCAGCATTTACCATCAGCCGTGCCATAACACCTTTGAGATGAAACATTTAAAACCTCCAGTAGCCTGACACCTTTTAGCAGTAGTCAAGGAAGAATCCTCTTGATTATCCTGAGCCATATTCGCCTTTCAAGTAGGTTCTGAGGAAACATGTTTCATCTGTACCAATGCTATGGTTTGGACACACATTTCCTCTTCTGGTATAGTCTTTACTGAGGATTCCTTAAGCATTCTTACTATCCCCACTGGTTTATCATTTAGTTTCCAACAATGGTCATTGAGATGCCCTGTTTTATTGCAATAAAATCATACTGGTTTCTTTAAATAATTTTTACCTTCTATACTATCCTTTTACCTGACTGGAAATCTTCTGCCTTCTCCATAAAACTAGGCTCTTTCCTATTCCTCCAGTTTCCGTGTTGGTTTACAGATGGAGATCCACTGCCCCCCAGCTCCCTATGTTTCATATCCATCTGCCAAAATTGCTGCTTCTCATACCTTAAAAGTCTTACAGTCTCCTAGGTGTGACCTAATAGCTATTGAGATACTATTTTGAAATTCTTCCATTATCATTCGCTCTCTCACATTCTCAAAATTTTGTTCTAACTTCAGTAATCAAAACCATTGGTTACACAACATTTCTTTTTCCCTAGCAAATTCTACAAAAGTTTCATTTGGTCTTTCCTTTAAAGTTCAAAATTTCAACTAATATGCTTCAGGGACAAGCTCATAGCACTAAGTACTGCAGTTTTAGCTGTCTCATAATCTGAAGATCATTCTTCTGAAAGACTAGAATACACCTATTATAGCCTTCCCAACCAAAACACTTTGAAAAATGACAGTTCATGTGCCCTCTGATCAATTTAGTTGGTCAACTGCCTTTTCAAATGAGATAAAATATGTCCCAACCCTGCCCTCAGTGAATTTAGGCAATAGATGAAGATTATTTGTTCTATCAAAGCTCAGAATGGGACTTGGTTCCTCATCCAAACTATTAGACTCACTTTCACTCCCTAAGTCTTTCGCTAGCCAGTTTGTGCTCTCTGATTTCTTTCCCTCTTTGAAACTCAAACTCATGCTTTCACATTTCCATTTCTTTCACTCTTCCTCTTTCCTTCTCCTATCTGGATTCACTTTTGCTTCTTCCAATCCCAGATGCTGTGCTATTGCCTCAATTATCTCTGCTTTCTTAGCCCTTGCTTTTAATTCTAACTCTATTTTTTTCTGCTAATGCAATTAATCTAGCCTTGGTTAATTGCTGCAAATCAACCAGGGATAAACCTTCCCTCTCCAGAAACATCTTAGAAATTGGAAAAGCCATTCTGATTTTCAATCTGTATAGTGAAATTCACTGGGAAATTCTAATAAACCTTTCCCTCAACAAATATCAGCGCTCGTATTTTTGTGTGGATCCAAAATCCCACCAGAGCTCTCAATTTATGTTATGATCCTTGGCCAGGTGCTGGGATGTGGGGGGGAGATATGGTTAGGGACCAATAACATTTTGTTTAAAGTAGATAAAGGTGGAGTTTCAAGACACCTGCTTTTGGAATAAAGCCACAAGATTCCACAGGTTTTGAACAAACATAAATAAAATTTACTAGACACATTCATAGACATAAAACAACTTACAATAAATACCTCATACTCTAACATTCAGGGTAAGTATGAAGTTCATGCGAATTAGCAGACAAATTATGATTGAACACACACACCACAAAGTAAATAACAGATGCAACCAAGAAAGAGTCCATGGATTTCTCAAGAATCCATCCAGACATCAATACACACCAAGCCAAACGATCTCATTGAAAACAAAAACAGAATTACCTGGAAAAACTCAGCAGGTCTGGCAGCATCGGTGGAGAAAAAAAGAGTTGACGTTTCGAGTCCACATGACTCTTCAACAGAACTGTCTCATCAGGGATTCCCATCTTTACCCTCGAAGATCACTTTTTGGAATTCTCTCCAAAAGCCACTCCCACTTGGACAACTTTAAGAAATGGCCCGCCTCACAGGGCTTAAATCTCGACTTCCAAGATTCCTTTTCCCTGCATTTCTGAGTACACTCAAACACTAGCTCACATGCACACTTTCAGATCTATGGCCTTGCCAAGCAGAACACCACTACTCCAAGTGATACCTTTATCCCAATAGCCCTCTTAAGTTAATGTCTGCTACCCACAGCCCTTTCTTTAACTTTTTAACTCAACTTAACTGGGACCTCTGCCAGCCTTGTCTCTGTGACACTTCTTGGCTGGCAGACTCCCCTAAACTGACTCAAGAAAAGTTGTTCGCTGACCCTTGAATTGTTCTTGGGGCCTATCGAAACACTCCTAGAGTGGACAGTGCTTACTAGGCAGGAACCAATGTAACAAATATTGGAACATCCTGTCTGCTTATTTAGTACCCAGGGTCACAATAATCAATGTTTTCATGACATTAGACAAGGCATAGAATATAAGAGCAGGGAGGTTATACTGGAAATATATAAAGCATTGGTTAGTCCACAACTTGAGTACTGTCTGCAGTTCTGATCACCTCATTGCTGAATGAATGTAACTGCATTAGAGACGGTGCAGAGGAGATTTACTAGGATGTTGCCAGAACTGGAAAATTGCAGCTATGAGGAAAGAATGGGTAGGTTGAGATTGTTTTCCTTGGAACAGTGGAGGCTGAGGCGAGATTTGATTGAGATGTACAAAATTGTGAGGGTCCTGGATAGAGTGGATGGGAAGGGCCTATTTACTTTAGCAGAGAAGTCAGTGACAAGGGAGTATGGATTTATTGTGACTGGTAGAAGGATTAGAGGGGAGATGAGGAATTTGTTTTCACCCAGAGAGTTGTAGGGGTCTGGACCGCACTGCCTGAAAGGCTAGTAGAGGCAGAAACCTTCAACTCATTTAAAAGGTGCCTGGATATGAACCTGAAGTGCTGTAACCTACAGGGCTACTGACCAATTGCTGGTAAGTGGGATTAGGCTAGGTAGTTCATTTCTCAGCTGGTGCAGCTACGATGGGCCAGATGGCCATTTTCTGTGCCGTAAACATTTTATGATTCTATTATTCTAATTGCACTTAAAATCATAATAATAATTTGCACTAGAGCTCTGTCTATCAAGCATGTTATGGGATTAATTATAAAAGAATAGTAATTGGTCTTTTGTAAATCTTAAATCTCTATGGATGGAATTTTGCGGCCCCTTCCACCAATGGGATTTTCCGGTCCCGCTAAAGTCAATGGACTTTTCAATGGCTCATTACATTTTACCGTCCCGCCCCCTCTGTGACAAGGCTGTAAAATTCCGCCCTATAACTATAGCCAGTTGTATAGGATTACCATAGTTGTCTACTAACACACAAGAAAAAGAATCTATATGATCTGTTGGGAGGAACAGAAGCATTTCTACGGTGTTGTATGTGATGGCCTCTGGGATAGACAAAGTAATTCTTCTCAAATTCCCTGGTCTGCTAGACTGTATTGAGTTCAGGACCATAAAATTGCCTGTTCCTACAAATGTCAAAGAGATCTATAAAATTACTTCAGTGGGTGATGGATGTTGTCTCTGTAGAACTGAGGGTGCTGCTGGTAAAAATCTGAGCCTATGTTGCTTTGAAGGGTTTCAATCTTCTATTGGCTTTCCCAGTCATTTCTGTCAGTTTTTTTTACACAATATACATGAAACAGCATTACTGAGGAAAAAGATGGAATACTTAGAAGTTAATGTAGAACTCCTGTACTATACAGGTATAGGAGTTATCTGCCAACACTACAATCTTGAGCTTTTCAGCACTGACAATAGAAAATCACTTCTCTAAGCATTGTCCACTTCTGCCCTTCTTCCTGCAGCAATTCAGGCCCCATATATATTTCAGATAACGAGTTAACCATTTCTCAGAGGTTGGAATAAACATAAAGAACAATGACCCTGAATTTCTGTGGGTCTTTCTGCTGCCCATCTGGTATGACTCCACTGCAAAACTTGGGAAACCCAGATCTGCTGAGTCTTGGCCTTTGTTCCAAGTTTTGGAGGTGAGGGACCTGTTACTTGGTGTAAACCTTCTGTCTGTTACAAGCATGGTCCCTTATGTCAGAAACTGTGGACAGGCGATTCTCAAACCAGTAATTTCCTCTCTTCTAGCCTGGATTATGCTGGCATATGATATGCCAACAACATTTATCAGATGCACTCAGGGTACAAACTTGTGTCACACACTTGCAGCTACCAGCTGAGGTGCTGACACAGCGGGTCCTCCAACAAATTGCGAGGATTGCTGAAGTGCTGCCCCAGGAGATTGGCAGGGGGTTCATGTCGCATGAAACTGCTGTTCTCTCAGGATAACAACATTCATCTTCCTTCCACTGGCACCCTGCCAATGCCTTTGCTGTTGCCTGTCAACTCGCCAGCCCAGACTGTTGCCATCAGGCCCAGAACTACTTGACATCATCCTGAAAAGTTATCTGCTGCCTTCAACACTCAAAGTCAGCAGTCTTTAACCAGCCATGCTGCAGCCACTGGGGTAGTGCAACACATGAACACATAAAAGACTGGCACTAAAGGAATGGACAAGCGTGATTATTTTACTTTTCAATGCAATATGATGGTTTGGTTTATAAATTCAGTTTGGAACATTTATGTTGTGGCAGCTTTTATTTTTGCCAAGAGAATGCAGTTATGGTCAGTAACAGAGTGAAGGTAAGTATGGGTCTAGTGGTGAATGGGGAAGTGGGGTTGCATTTACTGGTATTGCATTCTGATAAGTCAATCACAGACAGCTCAGCCAGAAAGGGGTTGTTTGTTTTCTCCTTCTTCTCTTCCTCCCCCAGCTGCTGGCCACATAGCTGGTGGCAAGGCCTGTGCCCTCATGGTGGCTCAATTATGCAGTCTCCAAGAGACCACCACAAATCTAGATGTGATCTGCTGAGCACTGCACAGCTCCACCAGAGTGGTCCGGGCAGCAGAAGCATAGTTTAAGCATCCCAATTGTCTGCTTTACCATATTTAGTATGGCTGCATGGTTTTCGTGCTGCCCACATATGCGTAGGTTACACACCGGAGTCATGAGCTGTGCTGTCAATGGATTGCCCTTCTTTCTCAATAGCTCCCCTCTGATTTATCATTGTGGCTCAAAAGCCGAAGGCACAGAGGATGCTGCGGAATGAAGTTATCATGACTGCTGCTTTTGCAGCAATTAGTGTGAGAGTATTTGATGATCCCTTCCAATAGCACTGACGTAGGGGGTCCTCCCTGCTTTTAAATACATATTTCAAGAGATCGCAATGGCTAGAGCGTTGAACTCCAAAATAGCAGGGCTAGCACCAAATCAGTTTAAAATGCTGACTGATGTCATGATTTGTACTCTCTTTAATCTTCCAGCAGACTTTCCCTGTGCGTGTGCTAATGTCATCATGAAAATGGTGTTCAGTGCAGTTAGCATCAGAACTATACATTAGTATCGTGGACAGCACTTTGGAGGTAATATGGCACTCATAGCACGGAGAAGTCAACACTAATAAGTATAATGTCGTGGCCATTGTTTCCAGAAATTTAGGAGTCTAGAACAAGGGGATATAAATCTAAGATTAAATCTAAGAGATTTAGAACAGAGAGCAGGGGAAATCTTTTTTACAGATAGATCTAAGGTTGTGTTGGGTACTGCCAAATTTGGTGATTGAATCAGAAAATGTGTCTATATTGCAAAAGGTTAGGTAGGTGATTAAAGAAAAGCGGGATAAAGAAATATGCATTTTCTGCTTTCAAAATCAATCAGCCATATACTGTAAAGCAGTTGCTAAATTAATTTCAAAAATATATCCTAACCTGATACTGGGTTTTTCACTGCAAACAATAGAACCTAACTGATTAAAATTGAGGAAGTTACATGTGTACTGTGATATATTTACTGATGACAAGTAAAATTTCCAAGCCAAACCTAAAATATTCGTTATATTTTGTGCTCCATTGGAAGTTCTCAGAGAACATGCTTGATTGACATGCTGCCCTCATTTTGTAAGATTTAATCATTTAACGAATCTCCCTTGATATGGAATTATTTCAAAGGAATGTTCTGAGCATCATAATATGCTTCTATATCTCGCTCAGGAATTCTGAAAAGCTGACATTCTTTTGAAAATAATAGTCCCCTGTGCACACCAGTAATTAAAAATGCCAATAAAAATAAATATCCAATCGGCTTTACAAATAATATTGATAAATCTAAACCACAGTCTAAATGCAATTGCTCATTTTGTTCAATTTTTGTAGAATAAACCATTTGTAATAATTCACTGTAGAAACCTGAACCACACATGGAAGAAAATTTTGTTTATTATGCAGCTCAGGAAGTGAAAAGTCAAGTCCCAAGTTGTTTATGCCCATAATCCGCACTTATTTCCATATTTCCAACTTTGTTCTTCACAGTGCTCAACACTGAGCACTGAAGGATAGGAACAATTTAATTGATCAACCATGACTTTTCAGACTCGTAGCTTGTAAAGCTAATATGGAATTTCTGACATCCACATAATTGAACCTGTTCTGATTGGTTCAGGGCCAGAAAAGATAAAATAGCAGTAGATGCAAAGTTGTTTCTAAATTATCATTACAATCTGACATCACTAGATATAATTTTGAAGAGAAATGAATGAATATACAACAAAAAATTACACACATTATATTGATTTGCTATTGGCATCTATTTTTTTTTTCTTCGATAAGGGATGGGAGCATCAGAAACAAGACCAGCATTTATTGCACATCCCAAATTGCCTTTGAGAGGATGGTGGTGGGCCACTTTCTTCAACCACTGCAGTCCATGAGATGTAGGTACGCCCACACAGTGCTGAGAGGGAGGGAGTTTTAGGATTTTTCAGCAGTAACAGTGCAGGAATAATAATCTAGTTCCAATTCAGGATGGTGTACGACTTGAAGGAAACTTGCCGGTGGTGATATTCCCTTGTGTCTGCTGCCCTTGTCCTTCTAGGTGATAGAGGTTGTGGGTTTGGAAGGTGTTGTCAAAGTCACATTGGTGAGTTGCTGCAGTGCCTCTTGGAGATGGTGCACACCGCTGCCACTGTGTGTTAGTGGTGGAGAAAGTGAATGTTTAAGTTGGTGGATGGGATGCCGATTAAGCAGGGTGTTTTGCCTTGAATGGTGTCGAGCTTCTTGAGTGTTGTTGGAGCTGCACTCATCCAGACAAGTGGAGAGTATTCCATCACACAGTTGACTTATGCCTTGCAGATGGTGGACACCCTTTAGGCAATCAGGAGGTGGGGTATTTGCTGCAGAATCCACAGTCTCTGATTTGCTCTTGTAGCACAGTATTTATATGGCTGTGCCAGCTAACTTTCTGGTCATTGGCAACATCCAGGATGTCGATGGTGGGAGGATTCAGCAATAGTAATGTCATTAGATGTCAAAGGGAGATGATTAGTTTCTCTCTTTTGGGAGATGGTCATTGCCTGGCACTAGTGTTACACAAATAATTAACGAATGATGATCAGCCAAGCCTGAATGTTATCCAGGTTTTGTTCCATTTGGACATCAATTCTTCAATATCTGAAGAGTTGTGAATGGTACTGAGCACTGAGCAATCAGTAATACAGGTAGTACTGTTTGTTTTGTCTAAGATATCAGCAAATAACTAGTTAAGGAGTTTGTATTTTTGGGTGGTAAGTCATTCAAACACTTACAAATTAATGACAATGGCAAACTCCATCAAGGTGTAGGGAAAAAGCATCAAGGAGTTATTAAATTTGCTAAAGGCAAAATAATTTCACACAGTTGATGAACACCTCACTGTCAGAAGTAGCTGCTAATAATTTGCCAAATTGCTCTCGGCGGTGAAGCTGAACGCAAGTTACAAGCTGTCAGACATTTTAGCTGGTTGCAAAACTTACATTTTGTCTCAAATAGTCTCAGCTTCTGGACAAAATTATAGCATGTAGGATTTACTAAGTTCGACTTAGTAGGTCAAAACATATTGCTGGACTGGAACAACAACTTATATATAAGTGGATGTAGAAAAGAAGCTTCAGTGAAGAATTACTCCTGTTCAAGGAGGTTATGTTTTATCCCTATTGGCTTATGTCACAAAAAGATTTGTCTTGCAGATGCGGGAAGGTCTTAGCCTTACCTCAATGAATAAATATTGCACCAATATGTCTGATCAATGACAGCTAAAAGAAATCTCTTAAATGACATCATCTTGGTTGGTGATTTTTACTTAGTATGTCATAATATGAAGTATTAGTCTCAATATTTTCTTTTCACGACATGAGCCGATATCTTGGCTCTTTGCCGGTTGCCATATTGTACCAGGAACATTTTGAATGAACAAATCAAAAAGGAACAGGACTATGACACGTCGAGGCATAGGAATCCAATGCAGAGTGCACTGATGTCAGCACAAAAATGAGCTGTGCTGTAATTTGTTAGGGAAAAACAATGCCAAGATATTGCAGAAGAGATCAATGTCTTATAGCTTAAAGACATTGCATATTTCAGCACAGTTTAAAAGATTAGCAGTTGAACCCACACGATGGGCTTCTACGGTGATTAACGAGTCTCTCTTGTGTGCAAAAAAGCTCTGAAGTAGTGAAGTACTGAAGCCAAAGAAGAGGTAAAAGAAACTGGAAAAAAAAATCTGGATTGATTTAATGACAAGAAAGAGATATTGCATTTATGTAGCGTCTTTCATGAGGGCAATCCAAAATGCTTTGCAACCAATGAAATGCTATTGAGGTGTGGTCACAGATGTACATAACACAGGGAAACCTAACAATCAATTAGCACACAGCAAGTTCTAATATTCAACCATGAAATAAATGACCTGAACATCTATTCTAGTGAGTTTAGTTGCAGGACAGAAGCACAACTCACTAGTCTTCTTCAAATAGTGCCATAGGGTCTTTTACATTCACTGAAAAGGCAGACAACCATTTATTGTCTCATCTGAAAGGTGGCACCTCCGACAGTGCAACATTCCCACAGTGCACTTCCTGTAAGTGTCATTCTTACTTCTGGTAACATTTTCTTCATCCCACCTAGCTGATATCACTGTTTAGCATATATTTCAGTTCTGTTGACGTTACTACAATATGAAACACAGAAACTATGAATTTATACTGAAGTATCAGCTGAGGTATGTACTGTGGAGTATAGCATAATTTCAAAACCTTCCAATTCAGAGGTGAAAGTGCTGCCATTGAGAGAAGGCTGACATGTGGGCCAGGATTTGGCTCACATGGCAGGGGTCCCACTGCCAGGGCTGGACAAGGGGTTGGGTGGGTGGGAGGGGGTTGGATCCCTGCTTTGGCAGTACCCGAGGCTGCATCTTATGAGCAGCAGCCCATTAGGTGGCTGCTGCCTGGTCTGCCATCCTATTAGGGATAGTGGACTACCCCTCAAGAGCTTCTGGCCAAATCAGAGGGCTGGCATCTCAGCAGTCTCAGCAGCACAACAGGAAGTGTGGGGGAGGGGCGGCGGCAGCGGGGGGAGGGCGTGTGGTGGTGAGGCAGATGGTGCCAATGCCATGGGGGTGACTATGGATGCCAGGGGAGCCCTTTGTGGACCAAAGAGTGCCAAAAAATTAGGGTACTTCCCACACAGAGCTCAGTGGGAGATCACCGGGTGGTTCTACTATGTTGCAGAGGACCCTCCCCGACAGCAGGCAAAATGCCAGCAGAATCAGCATGAGGACCTCAAATAGCTCAATTGTGATCCAGGAGGACAAGTTGTCTGTCACCCATCCCAACTGGAAAAATGACAAGGTGGCAGGAAGGCATCTGATACTGTACCATTTAAAACAAAAACAGAAATACCTGGAAAAACTCAGCAGGTCTGGCAGCATCGGCGGAGAAGAGCAAAGTTGATGTTTCGAGTCCTCATGACCCTTCAACAGAACAAAGTAGAAATAGGAAAGGGGTGAAATATAAGCTGGTTTAAGGGGGGAAAGAAGGGGTGTGGGGAGTTGTTGGGACAAGCAAGCAGTGATAAGAGGAGATAACCAAAAGATATCACAGACAAAAAAACAAAGAGGTGTTGAAGGTGGTGATATTATCTCAAAGAATGTGCTAATTAAGAGTGGAGAGCAGGACAAGCAAGGTAGCTCTAGTGGGGGTGGGGTGAAATAAGCGATCGGTGGAATACATTTAAAAATAATGGAAATAGGTGGGAAAAGAAAAATCTATATAAATTGTTGGAAAAAACAAAAGGGAGGGAGAAGAAACGGAAAGGGGGTGGGGATGGAGGAGGGAGTTCAAGATCTAAAGTTGTTGAACTCAATATTCAGTCCGGAAGGCTGTAAAGTGCCTAGTCGGAAGATGAAGTGCTGTTCCTCCAGTTTGCGTTGAGCTCGTTTTTATCACTGTACCGTTTAATGCTGTTTTGCCTGACTTCCTGCCTCTGACCCAGTCCTCAAAGGCCCCTCAGCCCATGCTCTCTTTATCTGCCATATTTTTTCAATTATGTCAGCATTGGTGATCAAGAAAATTCCAAGTGACTAAGGGTGTTCAGGAGCATGAATGGAAGTGTGGAAAATTCAATTCATATCGAAAATTGGAGTTCAGCTTTTAACCTGAATCTGGTCATGCCAATCCTGAGTCCGAAGTTATCATTGGATGCAAAAAATGGAAAATGCTTTGTTGAACCAGAACTAATATTCTACACTTTAATGAATACTAAAATTATTTATATGCTAGCAGTCTTACATATAGCTTGCACTCCCTGTAAGTGTCATCCTTACTTCTGGTAACATTTCCTCCATCCCACCTATTGTGTCACACTTTGCTGATGTCACTGTTTAGTATATATTTCAGTTATTTTGATATGACTATAATAAGAAACACAGGGCAGAATTTTATGGCTGACGTGTGGGTGGCGGAGCCCGCACGTCAGCGCTTAAAATGTTGTGCGCTGACGTCGAGTAAGCGCCCGACGTCAGCGTGCGGCATCGCGATATTTAGGTGGGTGGGCGCGTTATGAAGCGTGACGCACGCCCGCCATTAATTAAAGGCCTTGTTAAGGCCCTTAACTTGTCAATTGATGCCGATTTTGAGGAGCCTAGGCGATCTTCGCCCCGGCGCACGGGCCCAACTGGCAGGTGGGTAAGTGATTTTTTAACAAACCTCATCCACGGGCGGGATATGTGGGCTCAGAGGGGTTGTTAATGTTTTATCTGAAGTATTTAATGCAGAAAGTGTTTTAAACTTGCCTGTGTGATTGTTAGCAGTTCAGATCGATTTCTAATACCGTTCTCTGTACTTTGAAGCTTCATCTCAGCAGTCTGCAGACAGTAATCTTTATCGGGCCTGCAGCTTTCTGGAGGCCTCCATTTAGCCTGGGTATGGGTTATGACATCTCCACTGGAGGAAGCTCCTCTGAGGAGGAAGGGAGCGATAGAATAAGGAGGAGGCCAGGAGTGCACAGGGGAGACACCTTTGGGAGGACAGGCGCAGGCACAAGGGGTGCAGGGCCAAGAGGTTGTCCAAGGTGGAAGGGGCCGCAGAAGACATCACTATCCTGCTGCCAGGGTATACAGGGTATACAGGGTATGCAGGGATTACAGGGTATACAGGCAGCGAAGCAGCTACGTCAATATGACTGCAGTGCAGTGCAGTGCCGAAGGAGGCTCCGACTGTCAAGGGGGACAGTGAACTATATCTGTCAGATGATTGGCCCTGAGATCTCCCCTAACTGTGTGAGTGGACAACCCATGCCAGCAGCTCTGAAGTTCACAGTTACCCTCCACTTCTATGCCTCTGGCTCCTTCCAGGGCTCGGTGGGTGAACTTTGCGGTGTCTTCCAATCAGCTGTCCACATTTGTGTCAAGCAGGTTACAGATGCTCTGTTCAGACGGGCATTGACCTTCATCCACTTCTGCTGCGACCAGGCAAGTCAGGCACAACGAGCCAGAGACTTCGCGGCCATTGCTGGCTTCCCCTGCATCCAGGGTGCTATAGACTGCACACATGTGGCCATCAAGGTGCCAGCAGGTGAGCCCGGTGCCTTCATCAACAGGAAGGACTTACACTCCATGAACGTGCAGATAGTGTGTGATCACAGGATGCAGATTCTGCAAGTCTGTGCAAGGTACCCAGGCAGCTCCCACGACGCCTACATCCTCAGACACTCCCAGGTGCCAGCGCTCTTCAGTGCTCCGGCTCGGTTGGATGGCTGGCTGGTGGGTGACAAAGGCTATCCCCTCAGAACGTGGCTCATGACGCCTCACTGCCATCCAAGAACAGAAACTGAGAAGCGGTACAATAGGAGCCACGGCAGCACATGGGCTGTGGTGGAGAGAGCCATCGGTCTTTTCAAGATGCGCTTTCATTGCCTGGACCGCTCAGGAGGCGCACTCCAGTAACCCCCAGACCGTGTCTCTCTGATAGTGGTAGCATGCTGCGCTCTGCACAATCTTGCGCTGGAAAGGGGGGATGCAGTTAACGATGAAGACCTTGACGCAGTGGATGAGGCTGCACATGATGAATCCAGCAGTGGCTCAGAGAATGAGGAAGCACAGGGCGATGATGAGGGGCAGCACGCTGACCCGCTATTACACCAAGGAGACAGGGACATCTGGGACACTTTAATCCAACGAACCTTCAGCTAGCTCCACACACATGGATCTGCAGGACCAGCATTGCCTGGCACTTCCACACGTGGCACATAGGTGCTACATCTTCCACCTCATCAGTTGCAACTAAGGGCTTAGAGCAGAAACATCAATGTCCATTCAAACACTCATGATATGTCTGTGAAACATACAAATGCAGCACAAAGGAAACACCCTCAGCCATGGTCAGAAAAGTGGACTTTATTGCCATCAAAATAAAACACAAACATCGCTCTGATGCACATAATGATATGTTCCCTAATCTAGGGCCAACACAAAATCACCAGTGACATACCCGTGGAGTGCCTAACGTGCCTTATGCTTACGTTTACGGGTGCTACGTCTAGGTGCCGCCCCATCGCTCGGAGTGGCTTGTGAGACAGCGTGCTGACTCTGCTGTCCTGTTGGCCTTGATGACCTTGGCAGACGTCCTCTGGCCTGTGGAGCCTGTGCTGGCCCCGCCTGGGAGTGAGTGGCCAGTTCCAACACTGGCACCTCCCCAGTTGTCGCAGCCTCAATGGATGCAACGGTCACTGGCAGAGGGGCAGAGGAGCTGCTGCCCTCACCTGGAGCGCCCTGAGAGGAGCTCACAGCGACGACAGGCAGCTGCTGCGCCGACGTGAGGTCACATTGGACCTCCCTGCTCACCGCAGATGGATGGGCACTGAGCTGAGAGACTTGATGCCCAGAACATCTCCCACATTGCCAATGACCACCTGTGGCCATTACCGCTGTGAGGGCTTGCAGGTCAGATCGTAACCCAATCAGAAGAGTCTCAATCCGATTGAAGCCCCTCTCCATGAGAGTCGCCAATCTCTCAATGGAGGAAGCCTGAAGCTCTGTCCTGAGGTTCATGCCTTCACTTACACTCTGTCTGGATTCCTCCACCACAGAGACCAAGTGAAGCACACCCTCATGCAACCCTGCCAGATGCTCCCACGCACCCTGCCGCTTGTCCTGCAGCTGCTGCATTGGTGACATCTCCAGAGGCACATCATCACTGCCAGACTCAGCATGTGCCTGGTCCCCTGCAGTCCTCCGGCTGCTGGCGCCATTGGCACTCTCTGTCTGTGCCATCTCCTCCAGTGATTGTGAAGTGCCCTCTCCACTGTGCCCCGGGACACTAGCCGACGTCATAATCCCCACTGATCTGTTTGTCGCTGCACTGGTGCCTGGCTGGCTGAAATGATGTGACGCAAGTTGCAAGTGTTGGCCCTCAGGTGTGGAGGGGGGGCTCCAGACGTGTTCCTGGCGGCCATGCGGTGGTGATGCTGAAATTAACAAAAAGGACAGTGCATCAGTTAGAGTTCAGTCAGTAACAGCTTTCATCCCTTTCTCCCCCAGCCTCATAAGTCGCTCACCCTTCAAGAACCTAAGGAGACGAATATTGGTGGGGTGGTAAATAGTCAAGAGGAGGCCCAAACATTACACACGCATACAGACAGGCTAGCCAGATGGCCTAAGGAATGCCACATGGAATGTTAAGTGGATAGGTGTGCGGTTAAGCACTTGGGCAAGACAAGCAAGGTACGGGAATACATAAGTAATGGTAGGACCGTGGGAAGTCACGACGATTTCAGGGACCTTGCTGGGCAGACCCGTTAAGGTAGCAGAACAGGAACATAAGGCGTTTAACAAGGTCAAAGCCAAACTTGCCTTTATTAGCAGAGGAATAGAATGTAGGAAAAGGGAAGTCATGTTGCAAGTGCAGAAAACACTGTCGAGGCCACATCTACACTTCTGCGTTCACTTGTGACCTGCGCTTCATGGGAGGGATGGCATTGGAGTGGGGAGAGTGCAGAGGTTCCTGACCTAGATGCATGCTGGCCTGGAGAGTTGGAGTAATGAGGAAACATTGCAGACACTTGCAACATTTGCCGTGGAGCACAGATCACATTATTGACTTTCATAATGTTATGAGGGGCATTGAACGGGTGGACAGAAGGCAACATTTCCCCTTGGCGCAGGGATGACTAACGTCATGGCATTTATTTAAGTTGAGTGCCATGAGGTTGACAGGTGAGGTGCTGAGGACCTTTTGGACAGAGTAATGTGGGACACACTGGCTGAAAGGGTGGTGGAGGTACAAACCCTCCTAAGATGATATAAGTCTTTGGATGTGCAGCAGCGATGCCTTGGCATGTTAGGCCACGGGGATAGTGGTCACAAATGGGATAAGGCGCCTTTGGAATGTGCTGGAGACGCACATCCTCAAGGGGCCGAGGGACCTTTGTGTTTGACCCACACGTCTGACTGTATCAGTCTGTGAATGAGCAGTGTTGCTGCATTAACGATTGCAGCAACCATCAGTGCTTTGGATGGTGGGGAGACAGAGTGGATGGGACTGTGGCCTTCAAACACCTGGCCGCTGGACCCCAGCCTCACCGACACCTGCCGACCTGGCCGCTTGCCTCCTCCCCAGCTCCATGGCCTGCTCCTCATAAGTGGTGAGGTGCTGTAGCACGGCGTGCCCACCACCAGCCCACAGACACTCCCAGCTATTGTTCTCTGTTTTTGCCTGCAGAACAGAGAAGAGCATTTATTGGGGCTGATCGCTCATGTACTCTGCACGCGCACGCAGCACCCAAACCACAGTGGCCCATCTGAGGCCTCCAGCGGCTCCTGTCCACACTACTGGTGATCAGTCGCCAGAAGATAGTACGGCTGCTCCCAACCCCCTCCCCCAACGGCCACCTTGGACACATTCGGTGTCCATAACTTTGAATAACACACGGGTTTTAGCGCCCATGGCAAGGAGGCGCAACTAGGTGCGGTGCCGAGGCCAGCAGATGGCTCTTGGCCACAACGCCTTGAGGCTCCCCTTCCACCATCTCGTCACCATCAATAAGACATGTGTTGGAGTTGTGAGTATGTGTCTGGCTGCCTCACCTGCAGGTTGCCCCCAGACTACTCAAATGCGACAAACACCAACATATGCTACGGGGAGAACCCATCTTTTCCTCAACCACTAAGGTTGATGTAAGCATGGTCACTATCTGTTTGCCCACCCAGCGTGTGCCAAATGCCCATTGCAGTAACGACAAGATGTGTGGGGGAGCCTCAAAGGCTAAGGCTACCTGCTGGGCAAAATGGCCAAGGCTGACATGGTACTCACCCTTCCAGAGTGCAACAAACCATTGAAGCGTTTGCGGCACTTTGTTCCTGTGCGCCGCACAGCATCTTGAGAGCTTACAGCCTCCACCACCTCCTGCCACGCCTGCCTGGTCACGTGATGGGCCCTCCTCCTCCCATCCTTCGGAAACAACACCTCCCGATGATCTGACACCTCTTCCATGAGGGCAGCGAGGCAGGCATCGGGGAACCGAGGGGCACATTGGCCCCCCGCTGGCCTACCCTGCAGCCTGCCCCCCTCCTCCTCCTCTGCCCTCACCTCTTCTGGTGCCCGGTCGCTGGCCATGGTGAACAGCCTAAAGGAGGCTGCCTGGCCGTTCTTTATACAGACTGCTGGTTCCCCATTGGAACCGGCAGTCTGACCACGCCTGCCACTGATTTGAATTTCCCGCTGAACACGGGAGTCTGTAACGCGCTGGGCGGGCCTTAATTGGCCCGCCCACGCAAAATGGCGACGCGGCCCGTTTCGCCGGCAGAGATCTGCTCCGCGCCCGTGCCAATTGGGTCGGGCCCGCCCACCCGTCAAACATAAAATTCAGCCCACAGAGATTATGAATTTCGGCATTTTCTCAGCATAGTGGGGCCATTTGCGTCACACTTGCATACCCTCCATTTATCCAGGATTGTGATTTATATCAAGCATGTGTTGAAATAAGTTTTCCTTTTATCTTCTTACACGTATTTTGCAATAAAATAGAGATGACATTATGGGTTTATGTTTTACATATTCTTCAGTTTAAAGCTTGAAGGTTTGATTAAAACTTACTAATACTTCATTGTAGGCTCATGATGTTGAATAGAATCTTATGAAAATAGTCTGCATTCTTATTAACAAGCTACTGTATCCTACAGGCACACAACCTCAGCTATCCAGACCCAATTATTGAAATAAATTGAACATTCTGACTCATTTTGACAGAAACTCAAGCACATGTTGTGAAGTTATTCTGCGTGATAGTCAGTGAAAGAGCCTGTTGTATTTCAGTACATAACAGAAATGCCAAGAGAACACATTGATGAAGATTTAAAGACACATTCATATTTGTAATATTTTAACAACGTAGCCAAATTAGTAAGGTGCAGTGAAATGCACTGAGAAAAGAAAAGATCTGAATTAGCTTAATTGGAATTAATATGAACACCTAAATTTAGCCCAATTTAGAGCATTTCACCTTTGAATTGACTTGTCTCTTTAAATAAAAAGGTGGCATATATGAGTAACGAACCAAAACCTCTCAAAACTGTCTGCATTTATATGCTGTCCATCGTGCTGATAGTTATGCAAAGAGAAGTTAATATTCCTTTACGTGAACACTGCTATTTTTAAATGCCCCATCTACAAGTTCCCACTGCCTCATCATCTTCTCAGTCACCTCTAATTATTCTTCCCTTCTACGTCCTGTTCAGTATCTACAATGTTCATTCATAATGCCTTTAGATGGAAAACACACAATTAAACTAATTGTTGCCATGACTCGCGATTGCATGTGGAGTTGGACTACAAGAGTTATGTTGTTTTAGTCTTGTGAAGATAATGGTTGATGGTCTGCTAGAAAAATGAAGGCCAGGATTTCATACTGTGTTAGAATCCAACCTAAAGTCGGTTGGGAGGACACTGTGCCTGGCCTTTACTTGTACCCCCGACTCCAGATAATTTCCCAGGTTTGAGTTTTCTGTCACCATCTGGGAGCCAGTCTGGCGAAGGCGGCCAATTGAAAATAGCAGCAACAGGTGTCCCTTGACTGACAACCTTCAGTGATGGCCTTGAAAAAGAAATTAACAAAATTCCATAAAAATACAACACCTACATTTTAAGTTCCCCTTTTTTTCTGCTTTAACAACCCTGGATGTCAGGAATACAATACTAAGGTGCAAATGGTGTGTGATACCTCAAGTTGCCTACTTCCATCATTTGCCCCTAATTTGAGGGCAACTATTCATATAAGAGCATATTTTACATTCCCTTCTCATTTTTGACAGAAAGCCATGGAACTGGCAGAAGAGGACAGGAAACTATAGGAGTGGTTCCACCACCAATTTCCTACCCCCATCCTCTGGAATCATGCCATTGAGTAACCTTTACTTCATCAGGTAATCCTTCCCTAAGCCCCTGACAATTTGATAAGCAGTTTAAGGTGCTCCTGAGCATGTAGTTTGGGGATTTAGTGAAGACCCCTAATGACTCAGAATTGAGTTCTTGCCATTAAGGATGAACTATCAGTGGGTGTGTTCAATCCCTGGTAGGATAACAGAGAGGTTTGATGTTTCTCTTTAACCTGATGGTTGAATATTGTTTATACAATCTTTTGTGGCCTAATGGAGTGAATGGTGGCTGTGTTAATTCCTGTTGTTCAGTCTTGAGTCAGTCATGTAACTATTCACTGGATTGATCTTATATGGGTCTCAGATTCCACAAAGATATAAATGTTGGGTATTTCAAAGCCAAAATGAAGTTCAATTACATTCAATCATGTATTCAGAACTTCATTAATACTGATTGTTCAAAATGATGTCTTTGTGTGGAATATATATTTAAACCATTTTTCTTTCAAGCATACTTTCTCTCACAGCTGCTGTTCCTTGCAAGCAAATAATAATGCAATTGTCTCAAATAATACGTTTTTATAGTTTGAAAATTCACAATGAAAAGAAGAGAGAAGACAAATTTAAAAATGTATGTGAGAGAGATCAGGGAGCATGAATAAGAGGAAAATATTTTCTAAACAATGGGGGGGTGAGAAGCTGTACAATTTCCAATTCATCGGAAAAAAAAATCTGGGATTACTTGATTAATAGTAAAATTTCCTTTGCTTCACGCAAATTAATAATCTGATACAACATCACTGTCTCTTCGAGTTTTGATGCATACTGTGTTTGCTACATAGTTTCAAAGGTACCAAATTTTCTTTTCAAAATGTTGTGGTGAGATAGTCTACTTCCCCTCCTCTGCATTATTGAAGCATATAATTTTTAAAGTATGTTGTTTGAAATAGCACCAAGAAAGGTATTTTGCCAGATTTATTCAGTAGTAATTAAATCAATCATCAGCTTTTCTAGTTATGGCCTTTGATTTTCTCTTGTTTTTTTTCAAATAAAGTAAGGCATGTTAATAATTAGGAATGAAACATTTTTCCATTTAAAGTATCATGTGTCAGCAGCGAGCTGATATTCAATGCAGTTAGATGTATACGGACTGCACCTGTATTCTGTTATCACAATAGCAACACGGCTTATCTCTTACACTAGCCATCCTAGATTCAGCCCAACTCCCCAGAGTTGAATGTCAAGTGTCCAATATATTGATCAATCCGTTTGCCAACACTTTGCGTTAATCTTAATAATTTTCCTTGTGTCTGAAGGAGAACTCCTCCTCCTGGCCCCATGAAGGAAATATTACCACTTATCCATGAAGACCTCTTTGAGCTCCTGACAAGCTCCAACTAGTGGGAAGGCCAGAGTACTTTATTGCCCAGGTATCAATTAAAATGTAATCAGGGCCCTAGTGATGCATTGAGATCCTAATTTGCACAAAATTATAGGGCCCTGCCTGCCTCTGGTGGGCATTTTAAACACCTAACTAGAGTGAGTGGTTAAAAGGGTGACCAGAGGGATTCCAATGGAAATAGGACAGTGGGAGGATTGAAAACTTTTATTTTAGAGGCACTCGCTGTGGGAACAGAAGGGGGATGTCCCCTGTTGCCTCTCAAAGTGGCATCCACCTGTGTAAGAATGTGTGTAGGATTCTTTCTGGGACACATTTCTCCCAGTAACCCACATTAATGTCACAGGATTTCAGGTTCCCTTTGAGCATATCCTCATACACTTGAAGAATTGTTTTCTAAGGGAATGTTTACCTTATTTCAGTTGAGAGTAGAAGATAATTCTAGGCAGCATATCATCAGATATCCTCAAGGTGCACCACAGAACTAGATAAGAAATGTTTTATACTCAAAAAAGGCAGTAGTGTAAAGTATCATCGAAAACTATTATTAAAATTGTAAAAAAAAAGCATTTCAAAATGACTCAAGTATTTCAAGCATACCTTTTGATAAAATGGCACTGAGTGGGTTATTCATCATTATAGATATGATGTTGAGAATGTAGGTCATTAATCAGGACACAAAACTCTAATCCAATCCACAATGGGGCCATGAGGCCAATTAAAATCTGTTGTGGATGGTGACAGGATTTTTGAAAGCTCTAAAGGCTAAAAAGGAAGGAAGCGGTCTTACGGACTATCGGGGAAAGGTTTATTTATAACTATGAACGGAAACTCCAACTCAGTCTTTTTTCCCTCAGCCTGACCTCATGGTTTTATTAAATCATGTAAAAATGTATTGATACAAGGGTCAATGATATCTAACTTTTAGATAAGTGAGCAGTCTGCTAGAAATTGAAGATTCCAGCGGGAAAAAAACCCAGTAAAATAGTGGTCTGAACTGGAATTCCTGTTTAAGATTTACAAGGTCAGTTCCGACCAGTGCCAGTCATTTCACCCCACTGGGTGTTATCATATTTGTAATGCTGTTTATTGGTTTTAACCTTCCTCAGTTATACGCAAAACTTGCTAAGGCAAGCCGAGTAACATGCTTTGCTAAATATGATCCTGGCACAAGGCATGTCAAACTGTTCCTGTGCTTCAGCAGAATAATTTTGTTTCAATCATCTATGCCTAATATATAATTTAAATGTTTAATGGCAAGGAAGTCAGACTGTGCACTGAGAAAGTTGGGTTGTTGAGTGGCCCCAGTGGTGAGTAACCATGATTGGATCAGCATGGACTGATTGAAAGGATTGAAAGGGAGAGGAGGATTTTGAATTGGAATGACATTGTTATATTTTTAGGAGCTCATAGAGAAAGAAGACTGGAAAGAAGCTTGTAGTGAAAATTAGACAGAGTGAAAAACAGCCAAAGTGTAGGACAATATCATAGGATACATTAAACAATTGGTGAATGCTAAAGTATTTTTATATTTTTAGCATTCAGTAGTTGGTTTGATTTCCTTTTTTTACCGATTTTCCTTTCTGTAGTTTCTCCAAGGCAGGTATATCCTAAAAGGATTGCTTGGGCCCTTGGTTTCATGCCTCCTCCAATATGATTACATTGCTGTTATGGACTTTCAACAGTGGCCAAGTGTGATGAACCTTCCGATTTCCCCGTCTCTACGTCTATTTTTAATTTATTCATGGGATGTGGGCGTCACTGGCTAGATCAGCATTATTGCTCGTCCCTAATTGCTCTTGAGAAAGTGATGGTGAGCAGCTTTCTGGAGGGTGGAAATACCTAACTCACCTACCTAGTGGATAGTTTACACAGGGGGTCTATATCTGAAGGATTCTGAATCTGGATTTCACTGTTCTCTAGTACACAATGAGTTGAATTTAATGGCTGCAGTAGTGGCCCCATCCAAGGGCTAGAGAGCTGGTGGCAACCCTGCCACAGTCATTTCTGGGAGTCCTGATGGGAACCAGACAGGTAGCTGCCTGCCGTGAGATTCCCAGGGTCATCAGGAAGAGAATCTTCTCAGAGAAGCAACTGGCCAATCAAAGGTCCTGGTCCCAGCAGCACCACTGGGAGCAGTGATCACAGCTGCAGCAGGACCAGGATAAGGAACAGTGATGGAGGCCCTGGAGCCCAAGTGATTAGGGCTGCCTAGTTGATGCCATGCCCTGATGACAGGTAGGAGGGGGCTCAATTTAGAAACCTGGCGGAGTCTTTCTGAAGGAGGGGTGGTGGTGGACCTTGCCACCAGTGGGGCCCTCCATTAGGAACAGGGCGCCAGATCAGGAGTAGCATCCTGTGCCCATAGGGAGGCTACCTGGTGGCCTTACTACCTAGCATGGTCCCCCGGCAATGGGATGAAGCCCTTAAGTGGCTATTAATCAGCCACTTAAAGACCTCAATTAGTCTAGGGGTGGGAAGATCAATCTCAACCTTCTCCACCCCAGAATTAATCTTGGGGGGTGGGTAAGAAGTTGACAGGCCCTCCACCCTGCAACTTCCTGCACAATTAAACAGCCTTATCTGCTTCCCAGTCTATTCCTGGGTTGGGGGGGTGCAATAAATTTAACCCAGTGTTGCAACCCCAACATGTCATACTCATTTCAAATGACCATATGTGATCAAACTTTTACATGTTAATCTTAATCTTAAACACTATGGTGTAAGTGAAACACTTTTGGTGGGTCAAAGAATTACCTCGGTCGCTGCATATTGCCAAACTGCAAACTCAATTAGTGGCCCAGATTTTTCTGGAGCTGGACATCCTTTGGCATAGCCTGTTAGTTACACTTTTCCCTCACACTTCAGCTTAAAACACTTTGGGCCGGCTTTTCATGGAGTCGGGCCAACTCCAGAGAATTTTAAAAATGGCAGGTGGGGTCTGGATGTGGAAATCCCACCAGCATTTCCAACAAATCCAATATTTGCTGGCAAGGGGAAGGAGACAAGGCTTTGTCATGAAGATATATTAATGTCTATAACGTTATTGGAAATTATTTTTAAAATAGAGTTTAGTGGTGTCTGTGTCTGTGTGTGTCTTAATTGGATTGAAACCAACCAGTCTGGGTGCTTTTGTGTACAGTAGTTTTGAGATGTTAATTAGATAAACGTAAGGAAGTTGAAAGAAAAAGTGCAATTTGCATTTTTAAATCAACCATTCAAAAGAATGAGTGAAATCTCGCACCTAGCTGGGAGATGCCAAGCAATGTGTTCATATTACTAATAAAATTGGAGGAATGAAAGGATATTATTGTTAGGAGAGGTAAAATTAAAAGCCTAGTGATACAATGGAAAATTTACATTCAAAGGAAAAGCTAGCTATAAACAAAAAGGAGTTTGTGGCATTTAAGGCATTTAAGAGTTAACAAGCCTGTAAGCCTACAACTGCATCTGCAAAGGAACCAAATTGCAAGGAACCTCATTTTTCAATTTGTAAGGTCAAATGTGCTTTGTCTGGTGTCTGTCTAGAGTCTATGGGTTACTGTTGCCTTGGTGAAAATTTACCAGGAAGTGGTTAATTTGGGGATTTGTTTAAAAGTTACTATGATTGTAATTTGTAGACATGTGTATGTGTTTATTTTATTGTTAAATTAATAAATTTTTAATTTAGTTTATATATATAAAAACCCTCTTGAAGCTTGATGGTCTTATTCCTGAATTCAGAGCTGCATCTCAAACATACCAATTGAAAATATAAGTTATGACAGTTGTTCAAGTTTCCCTCTGGGATTCAAACAACTTAGCCTTTACCAACTGCTGTGTCATAACAGGCTTGAATAACACTTGTGGGAAATCCAAACTCAGCTGGGCCATTTTTGTTGATTTCAAACAGACCCTACAGGCTGAAACTATCAGTAACAGTTAAATAAAAACTGGCTGTTGGACTGCTTTGATTTATAGGCCATCTGGTATAGGTTAGAAAAAATCATTACCATCTGTTCCTGCAGTTGCAACACAGTTCATTGTTGATATTTCCCAGCAGCTGCTATTACAGCTGAGGTCATTATGAACACTTGCCTGAATTAAAAAAAAACAAAAGCAGGGTGGATGGGCTGAGTTCACACTTTGATTGATCGTTTGAAGAGACTATTAAAGGATTAGCTGTCTTTGATGCTATTGCTGAACAGAAATTTATTTTTATAACACATTGAACACTTGAGAGGATTTCAAACATTTGGGTTTCATGAGTGAGACTTTTCTCTCTCAAGTGTGTGTGAGCCCCAGTAGGTTGTTAGAAGTTTAATTTGTTTTCATTTCCACATAGCTCCTGAAGTCTGCCCATATTGGATACTGGGTGAGTGGCTAAGGAGGTGGCATGGAATATGAGGTGGTGTGAAGATGGCATGAGATATATGTTGGTATGGAGATGCATGGAGAATGAGCAGGGGTCGAGGGAGTGTGACCAGAGAGCCAAAGTCCCAGAGAACTGAGGAAGACTTGCTAATCATCGACCTTTGCACCTGCCTGCCCCTGTGGCTGCCTATGATCTGTTTCCAGGGTTGGCAGGCTGAGTCTACCCTGCCCCACCTTCACAGAGTGAAATTTGGTTCTAACTGGGCCCTTTAAATCGAAGCGGATCTGCCGACTTGGGAAACTTCTTGACTCGAGCTATCTGCTTTGGTAGTGAAAAGTTGTCACTTTGTGTCATAACTGACTAGGATTAGAATTGTTGATGGTACTGTGAGGGCAATTGGACCATCTGGAACCTTAGTAAACAATGGGACCAAAGGTAGCCAATGAGACTTAAAGATTAAGAAAGAAACAAAGGAAAGACTGAAAAGGAGGGTTGATTGAAGTCAAATCCAATACAGAAAGAGAAATAAACATAGGGAAAGAAAGACTGGATTGATATAGATAGAGAGAGAGAGAGCAACAAAAAGAAACATAAATGAGAAGTAAGAAAAAAGCTTAAAAATAATACATTTTTAAATATCCACCAACTATTTACTACATGCAGGAATGAGATTCACCAGTTTAAATTGTTTCCTCTCTTGATTGGAGTGGTTGATAGGCATTTTATTAGTAATCATCACATCATTAAAGAGGTATTTGTGCAATTGCCCCAACTTTCTGTGATGAGTTTAATTCAAGTTTAAGGTGAAATTCCAGCAAGTTCTTAAAAACAATTGGGTGCTTAAAGGCAGACTGTTATTTTTCCAAACCTATTAATGTGCGAATTGCCCAGCAACTTGTTGAGATTTGCAATTCACTGCAGCATCTCTCCATCATCAAAAGTTCCCATATGTTTTATAAATTAATAACTGAGTGCCATTAAACTCAGCATCATTTTGTCAGCAAGTTCTGAGCCTTTTGTTTTGAATACACTTACAATGTCATTACACAAAGCAGCCAGGGCAGTTCTTCCCTTATAGTGAAGAGCCAGAGAATGTAATCTATAGCCCTACTTGTAAATAATTAGGTTAGAGACACGTAGGAAATAAATCATGTCATACAGCTTATCATTATGTATCTCCATATTCCCTTCTGTTGGTCTGTGAAGATTGTGTTGCCATCATGTTACCACTTGACTTTCTAATCGGGTTTTCAACTGAAGCAATAAAAACAAAGCACCAGTTAAGACTGCAGGTGGAAACTAGTTTTCTGAAAATTCCCTGAGAAATTATAGACTTTGCTGAATGATACAAAACCTATCCATCTTGGCAACTAATTGGTATTGTAAAACACAAGCTGCGGTCACTCCAGTGTCAGCATAGTGCAATAGTTATTAAATGTGTTCTTGGCTAACAAATTGTAATTAAAATAATGGATAGTTGGAAGGGATTTGAAGGCAGTAATCACTGGAGGGGTTCAGATATCAGCCGAAACCACAAGTGCAAAGGACAAGCAGTTAATAACTGCTATCTGAACCTGCAAATTAAACTACAGCTTTCAAATCGCTCTAGGATATCTTTTTTTCTCATGTTTGGCAAGGATATCAAGGGATCTGGAACCAAAGGTGGATGGAGTTAAGATACAGACCAGCCATGATCAATTTGAATGGCAGAACATTGTTTTATTCTTTCACAGGATGTCACTGGCTGGGCCAGCATTTGTTGCCTGTCCCTAATTAAGAAAGTGGTGGTGAGCCACATTTTTGAACAGCCCAGTTGTGTAGGTACAACCACAGTGCTGTTGGGAAGGGAGTCCCAGGGTTTTGACCCAGTGACAATGAAGGAACGGCAATATGGTTCAAGTTAGGATGGTGCATGGCTTGGAGGGGAACTTACAGGTGGTGGTGTTCCTATGCATAAGCTGCCCTTGTCCTTAGAGGTACCTTGTCCACTCCTGACTTGTGCCTTGTCGACAGTGGACATGAGATGAGTTAATCACCACAGGATTCCCAGCTTCTGACCTGCTCATGTAGGTTTATTTTCTGGTCAATGGTAACCCCCAGGATGTTGATAGCAGGTTGATAACTGGAACAGGTTTGAGGGGCTGAATGGCCTACTCCTTTCCTCTCTTCCTATTAAACATTAGCTTTTTCTCCATGACATTGCTTATGGACAATCTAGATCTGGAGTTTTTGTCTTGATTTTTAGTTGTTCACTGCTCTGTCCCTTTAAAGTTGCAACTCAGGTACTTCCTATGACTTAAATAGAACAATTGACAGTTAATTGAAGTCATTGGAAGTTTCTCTAGGACAGTAACTGTTTGGCTTCTTGCTGGGTGGAGAATTACTTCATTTCTGTCTTCATGTGTCAGCTTTTGGAGAAAAGGTAGCTTTTGCACTTTGAAAAATACTGGGGCAAAAATTTTCCGTTAGGCGGGCGGGCAGAGCAGGTGCTGAGGCGGGCTGTGCCACCATTTTGCACGGACGAGCCAATTGAGGCCTGCCCAGTGCATTTCCGACTCCCGTGGAGAGCGGGAATCTGAAGTTTGCGGCAGGTGTGTACAGACCGCTGGGTCCAATGGCAACCTGGCGGTCTGTTTAAAAAAAGGCCTGGCAGCATCCTTTAGGCTGTTCGGTATGGCCAGCTGCAGGTGGTACCACAGGGGGTCTGCACAGCAGGCCAATGTTGATGGAAGGCCAGAGGAGGAGGGCAGGCTGCAAGATGTGGCCCAGGAGCAGGGCAGGCTGCAGGGTAGGCCAGCGGGGGCCCAACGTGCCCCTCACTTTTCTGATGACTGCCCTGCTTCCCTTGTCGAGGAGGTGGCAGCACGGTGGGAGGTGCTGTTTCCCCAGGATGGGAGGAGGAGGCCCCCCCACATGACAAAGCGTGCCTGGGAGGAGGTGACGGAGGTGGTGAGCTCCCGTGACATGGTGCGGTGCACCTGGATCTAGTGCCATAAGCCCTTCAATTATTTGTTGCGCTCTGGAAGGGTGAGTACCATGTTGGCATTGGGCATTTAACCCAGCAGGTAGCCATAGCCATTGAGGGCCCCGCCCCCAAGTCTTACTGTCGTGACTGCATTGACTCATGTTGGGCATTTGCCGTACGCTGGGTGGTCAAGCAGATAGTGCCCATGCTTACATCAGCCTGAGTGGTTAATGAGAAGATGGGTTCTCCCCCGCACCATGTGTTGGTCTTAGTCGTACATGACTAGTCTGGGGGCAACCTGCAGGAGATGTAGCTAGGCACATACTCAGAACTCCAACACATGTCCTATTCACGGTGATGAGATGGTGGAAGGGGAGCCTCAAGGTGTCGTGGCCAAGAGTCATCTGATGCCCTTGGCGCTGTATCTAGTTGTGCCTCCTTGCCATGGGAGCTAAGACTGTGTGTTTCTGAAAGTGATGGAGGCAGAATGTGTCCAAGGTGGCCGTTGGGGGGGGTTGGAAGTAGTGGTACTATATTTTTGTGACCGACCAGCAGTAGCGTGGACAGGAGGCACTGGAGGCCTGAGATGGGCCACTGTGGTTGGGGTGCAGCGTGCGCATGCAGAGTACATGAGCAATTAGCCCCAATGAATGGTCTTCTCTGTTTTGCAGGAGAAAAATGCACACAATGCATATGAGCATTTGTGCACTGGAGGCGGCCAGGCCCAGCTCGTCATCTTGAGCTGTTTTGAGCAGGAGGCCCTGGAGCTTGAAAGGCACCATGCGCCCTGGTCCACAGGCATCGGTGATGCTGGGGTGGAGCGGCCAGATATTTGAGGTCCACAGTGACGCCCGCTCTGTCTTCCCACCATCCAAAGTACTGATGATTGTTGGAATCGTTATTGTAGCAACACTACTCATTCACCAACTGATAGAGTCAGGGGTGTGGATCATAGACAAAGGTCCCTCGGCCCTTCGAAGATGCCAATCTCTAGCACCTTCCAAAGTCGCCTTACCCCATTTATGACCACTATCCCCATGGCCTTGTATGCCATGACATCGCTACTGCACATCCAAATGCTTATTCCATCTTAGGAGGGTTTCTGCCTCCACCAACCTTTCAGCCAGTGCTTCCCACATTACTGTGTGCAAAAGTTCCTCATCACCTCACCTGTCAACCTCATGCCCCTTACCTTAAGTAAATGCCACAAGGTTAGTCATCCCTCTGCCAAGGGGAAAAGTTCCTTTCTGTCAACCCTATCTATGCCCCTCATAATGGTATGAAGCTCAATAATGTCACCCCTCAATCTCCTGTGCTCCACGGCAAATATCACCAGTGTATGCAATGTGTCTTCAAAACTCCAACTCTCCAGCCCAGCATGCATCCTGGTCAGTGACCTCTGCACTCTATCCACTCCAATCACATCCCTCCCATGAAGCGCTGATCACAACTGAATGCAGAAGTGTAGCTGTGGCCTCGGCAGTGTTTTCTGCACTTGCAACATGACCTCCCTGTTCCTACATTCTATTCCTCGGCTAATAAAGGCAAGTATGGCATTTACCTTCTTAAATCCTTATGTACCTGTCCCGCTACCTTAACGGGCCTGTCAACATGCCCAGCAAGGTCCCTCTAATCGTTTTTACTTTCCACGGTCTTACCATTCCTTGTGTTTTCCCATAACTTGTTTGTCCTGCCCAAGTGCATCACCTCACCCTTATCCACGTAACATTCCATTGGCATTCCTTAGGCCATCTGAGCAGCCTGTCTGTATCCGCCTGTAATGTTTGGGACTCCTCCTGACTATTTCCCACCCTAACAATATTCGTCTCCTTAGGTTCTGGAAGGTTGAGTGCATTATGAGCCTGGGGGAAAGGGATGAAATGTGTTACTGTGTGGGCCCTAATTGATCCACTGTCCTTGTTATTATTTTCAGCATCATCAGAGCCTGTTGACCAGGAGCAATTGCAGATGCCCCCTCTCACACCTGAGGGCCATGAACTGTCACCTGCGTCACACCATTTCAGCGAGACAGGCACCAGCGCAGAGACTAGCACATCGGTGGGAATTGTTACATCAGCTAGTGTCCTGGGGCACAGTGGAGAGGGCACTTCACAATCACTGGAGGAGGTGACAGAGACAGAGAGTGCCAACGGCGCCAGCAGACGAAGGACTGCAGGAGACCAGGCACATGCTGAGTCGGGCCATGATGATGTGCCTCTGGAGATGTCCGCCATGCAGCAGCTGCAGGAAATGCGGCCGGGTGTGCAGGAACATCTGGGAGTGTTACATGAGACTATGCTTCGTTTGGTGTCCGTGGTAGCGGAATCCATGCAGAGCATGAGTGAGCCTCATTTTAGAGCGTCATGCTTCCTCCATGGAGAGATTGACGACTTTCCTATGAGAGAGGCTTCCAGCAGAACAACCAACTTCTCCTGGGGTTACGCTTGGACCAGCAAGCCCTCACAGCGCCAGTGGCCATAGCTGGTCATTGGCAATATGGGAGATGGTCTGGGCATCATGTTTCCTAGCTCGGTGCCCATCCATCTGCGGTGAGCAGGGAGGTCCAAAGTGACCTCATGTCAGCGCAGCAGCTGCTTGTCATCGCTGTGACCTCCTCTCAGGGCGCTCCGGATGAGGGCAGCAGCTCCTCTGTCCCTCTGCCAGTGACCGTTGCATCCGTTGAGGCTGCGACGACTGGGGAGATGCCAGCTGTGGAACTGGCAGATCCCTCTCAGGCAGGGCCAGCACCGGCTCCATGGGCCAGAGGACGTCCACCAAGGTCATCGAAGCCACCAGGACAGCCGAGTCAGCAGGCTGTCTCAGAAGTCACTCCGAGCGATGGGGCGGCACAAGACGTAGCACCAGTAAATGTAAGCATAAGGCGCTTTAAGCACTCCACGAGTTTCTCACTGGTGCTTTTGTGTTGGTCCCAGATTAGGGAATTATTATTTTTTGGAGTTGTAAAAACGTTCGGGATTCATTTTGTTGGACCATATCATGGATCAAAATTAAGTCCACATGTGTTACCATGGCTGAGGGTGGCTCCTTTGCGCTGCATATGTATGTTTCACAGGCATGCCATGAGTGTTTGAGTGGACATTGAGGTTGCTTAGTTGCAGCTGATGAAGTGACAGATGTGGCGCTTAAGTGCCGCCTATGGATGTGCCAGGCAATGCTGGTCCTCCAGATCCATGTGTGTGGAGCTAGCTGAAGGTTTGTTGGATTAAAATCTCCCGGGTGTCCCTGCCTCCTTGGTGTAGTCTCTGGTCAATGTTTAGCCCCTCAGCATTCCCCTGTGCTTCCTCATCCTCTGAATCACTGCTGGAGTCATCGTGTGCAGCTGCATCCACTGCGTCAAGTTCTTCATCGTCCACTGCGTCCCCCCCTTTCCAGCGCGAGATTGTGAAGAGCGCAGCATGCTACTACTATCACCAAAACATGATCTGGGTGGTGCTGGAGTGCACTCCCTGAGTGGTCCAGGCATCGGAACCGCATCTTGAGAAGATCGATGGCTCTCTCCACCACAGCCCTTGTGGAGGCGTGGCTCCTTTTGTACCACTGCTCAGCTTCTGTTCTTGGATGGCGGAGAGGCGTCATGAGCCACCTTCTGAGGGGATAGCCCTTCTCACCCAGCAGCCATCCATCAAGCCGAGCCAGAGCACTGAAGAGCCCCGGCACCTGCGAGTGTCTGAGGATGTGGACGTCGTGGGAGCTGCCTGGATACCTTGCACAGACTTGTAGAATCAGCATCCTGTGATCACACACTATCCGCACGTTCATGGAGTGGAAGCCCTTCTTGTTGACAAAGGCACTGGGCTCACCTGCTGGTGCCTTGATAGCCACATGTGTGCAGTCTATTGCACCCTGGACGCGGGGGAAGCCAGCAATGTCCGCGAAACCTCTGGTTCGCTGTGCCTGACTTGCCTGGTTCCAGCGGAAGTGGATGAAGGTCAATGCCCATCAGAACAGAGCGTCTGTAACCTGCTTGACACAAGTGTGGACAGCTGATTGGGAGACACCGCTAAGATCACCCACCGAGCCCTGGAAGGAGCCGTAGGCATAGAAGTTGAGGGCAACTGTGACCTTCAGAGCAGCTGGCATGGGGTGTCCTCCCACATAGTTAGGAGAGATCTCAGGGCCAATCATCTGACAGATATAGTTGACTGTCTCCCTTGACAGTCGGAGCCTCCTTCGGCACTGCACCTCAGTCATATTGAGGTTACTGCTTCTCCGCCTGTATACCCTGGCAGCAGGATAGTGGCGTTTTCTGCGGCCCCTTCCACCTTGGACTACCTCTTACCCAAGTGCCCCTTGTGCCTGCGCCTGTCCTCTCAAAGGTGGCTCCTCTGGAGGCTGATTGTGCACTCCAGGCCTCCTCCTTATTCTAGCCCTCCCACCTCAGAGGAGCTGCCTCCAGTGGAGATGTCAGAACCCATACCCCGGCTAAAGGGAGGCCTCCGGAAAGCTGCAGGCCCGATAAATTCCTTGACTGCAGAGTGCTGAGCTGAAGCTTCAAAGTACACAGAAAGCTGCTGGAATTTGTTCTGAACTGCTACAGATCACACAGGCAAGTTTGAAACATTTTCTGCAATAAATACTTCAGATACCAGATTGACAACCCCACTGAGCACTCTTATCCTGCCCAATGTTGAGTTTTATTAAAAAGTCGCTTACCCGCCTGCCTATTGCGCACGTGCACCAAGCCGAAGATCGCACGGTAGCCTGAAAATCGGCGTCGATTGCCGAGTTAAGGGCCTTAACTAGCCATTAATTAATGACGGGCACTTCATCGCGTGCCTGCCCAACGAAATATCGCGATGGCGCATGGTGACATCGGGACGCTCGCCCGACGTCACCGTGTGTCATTTTACGTGCTGACGTGCGGGGCCCATCCCCCCACACATCATCCAGAAAACTCTGCCCTAGTAAACTCTTAATATGTAAATTGATGTATTTATTTTATGGTGTAGTTTTATTCAGTCTGAGACCCATTGACTGATACCATCATTGTGCTTCACCTCATCATTTAACAACATTCAGACTGAAGGATTCGTAATTGCACTTTCTGCTTGTTCATGTGTGAGATTTGAATCATTGGACACTCTACTAGGATCGTTAGCTGCAAAATTTGATTGAGTAGCACCCATTTTTTCAATGTTACAGGTAGATTTTTGTTCCAAAATAACGTACATGTCATGTATGCACACTTCTGGTGCTGGTTGTGCCAAATGCCAACTTGGATTGTAATGTCAGTGTGTAACATTGACCTGGCACTAGCAGAGCCATTTTGAGCTCAACAATCCAGCTAATACCCTCTCTTAACTTCACACAGATAAACATCAGTTCAGCAACAGGATGGGGCAGTCCACCCCACCAACTAGCTCTATTTGAAGGGATCGTCAAAGACTTTCAGATTAGTTGCTGATGAATTTCTATTGGCTGTTGCTGAGTTAATAGAACTGCTTGGAGATTTGACTATTGGTCAAAATTGCTGAAGTCTAGAAAGAGTGGTGTAGCAGGTGCCAAAGGCATTGATCCTAATTTCAAGGGCTCTGGACAAAACACATGCTTGCAGACATAGGTACATTAGTTTGTAATCCCCATGGCCAACAGCATGACAGCCATGACAGAAAGGAGGACAAGAGTGGGGAGGAGGAGGAGAGAGACGGGCTCTCAGCAGAGAGCTACCTCCACATAGGATGTTCATGGAGAAATTCTACCTATGCCAGCTTCATCAAGGAGCAGTGTGTCAAGCATCTCAATCGCTTCACCAAGAATGTGTTCACTGAAATCTACCCCCTGCTGCAGCCACAACCGCAGTCTCACAGCTGGGCGAAGATGCCATTTCCAGTGGCTGTGAAGGTGTCTGTAGTCATGAACTTTTATACATCTACTGGAACAGATCATTTTGCAACATTCCCAGCTCTTCCACTATTGCAAAAAGGAGGTCACTGAGGCTCTGTCTGCAAATAGAGCTGCATGCATTTCATTCCCTCTGGAGAGGAAGAGAGAAAAACCGGCAGACTGAGCATATAGCTTTGCTAGGATTGCAGAATTCCCCAAGCTGTAGGTTGCCAGTGACTGTACACATAATGCTTTGTGGGTCTGACATGTGAACTGTCAAATGTACAGCAAGAAAAATGCTTACCACTCCCTCAACATCCAGCTGGTCTGCGACCATACACAGCGAATCATGCAGGTCAATGCCTGGTATCCTGGCAGCAGTCCTGATGCCTTCATTCTGTGTCAGCCAACTGTGCCACCTTCATTTGCACCACTATGACAATCCAGAGGGTGGCTACTGGGCAACAAGGGTCATGCGATGACCACATGGCTCATGGTTCCATTGTGCATTTGGGTAGACCACTCCATCAAAATCCTCTGCAGCAGAACCTGTGTGTGACCTCTCCTCAGGTGGGAAGCATTAGGTGTATACTTTCACCATCTGCAACTTGTAAATCAGAAGAGATTGAGGGAGGAAGGAGAAGTGAGATATAACAAAGTGGATTAGGTATGGGCATACCATCGTCTTCATTGGTTTCAGTTCCAATGGTCTCAGACATGGTCGCTCCAGTGATGGCAAGTGCTATCTCCTCCATCAGGGTGGTTACATAACATGTAACCACACCCGTCCCCTGTCGATTAGCTGCTGCTATCTTGGTAATGCATCACTTTACCCTGCAAGAGAGAGGAAGGTACTTCAGTGAGTGTGATGCATTTTTTTCTTAGTGATGCGACCACCATGGTTGAATAGTTGGCTGTGTGGGTAAGCTGTGAAATGTGGGTGTGAGGCATGCAGCAATGTTACATGTGAGAGAGTGAAGTGAGGGAGGTACAAGTCATAACTGATGCACATTATTGATAAGTGAGTGAAGCAGATGTGATGAATTAAGCAGGGGCTGAGGCCACTGGTCAGTTGTAAGAATATGGCATTTGAAGATGAACTCACTGAACTTAACCATTTGTGTGAGGTCATTAAACCTCTTGCGGCACTGCATCCAGATCCTCAGGGGTACATGTTTGTATTGACCACAATTGATATCTGCTCACATTCATTCCTCTCTCAGGAGGGCCTTCTGGCCCCTTTGGATAGAGGATCTCGCTCCTGCTCTCCATGCTGCACCAAGGTTTCTAGTGCTATGCCAGAAAACCTTGGAGCACATTCTCTTCCCTGTCACACTCTCAGTCAATGTTCTTCCAGCTCTGAACGTCTTATCTAAGCACTTCCAGCACAAACCGGAATCCTCTAGTGAAAGCTGGATTTAAGTAGTGCAAGACCCGCACAAACCAGAGACCTCAGCTGAGGTGTAAAGCTAGTCAGCAGTGCCTTTAGCATTGGCTACCTGCTATAATCTTATAAATCAGCAGGAAGAATAAAGTTTGTGTTATGTCTGCATCAAAAGGAAGAGTCAAGGGTTAATCACAGATTGTGATCCCTGTGCCCATATTCAGGAGCTATCGAATTTTGCTCCCATTAACTCTAATTATCGTTTGTATTTGATTGCACTTTTGCTGTAAAATGTAATATGTAACAGCGGATTGCTCTGTCTAGTTATTGGATTTCTGTTGGGTAAATCAGGATGTCATAAATTTTGGAAAGCACAACCTCAAAGCAGTCGCTTCTTGCACAGCTCATTGAATTGTGTTCCTAATTATACTAATAAATTCCAAAAGTTGGCTTCTAAATGGAAACATTCTATCATGACAGAATAGAATCTGTGCTGACAACTGCAGCAAGGTGAGGAGTTCTTTTTGGATTTCTTTACTGTTGCAGAGTGCAGGCGGAATTTCTACTTCCGCATTTATGTGCTTTTCTTGTCATCCATATGATAAATTAAATCCATAAAATCTTCTAATGACACACAACCAGTTTCATCCTAACCGTGAATCATGTGTTCCCCAGTGGCAAGGGTTATGGCTCCAAGGGAGCTACAACTTTTAGCTGCCTCAACTCGTTTTTTAACAACTGAGGTTGGAAAGTGTCTCAGTGGGCTATTTGACTCTGGGGCTCATGATGCCAAAAATCAGAATCAACCATCATCTGACATCTCTGCACTCCCAGAAGCAGTTGCTGGACATTGGTCAGGAATCCACATGATGTCTCCTTTACTTTACCTGAGAACACTGATGCCAATTCCACTGCTATACTTGACTGAAATTTGCTAACTCCGCTGACATCAGAATTTAAACCTGACCCCTTCTTGGTCTACATAGTTCACTGTCTCAGTGTTACACAAATCATTTACCTACTGAGGCAATTGATGATGAAATTTGATGTTTGGATATTAGATATTACCAGAGAATCCTGAAAGAACACATTAAATGATGCACATTGTAAATCTCACCCTATCAAACCCCCTCACCCCTTCCCTCTATCTCTCTCCAGCCTGACAATAGCCTTCCATGATCTCCACATTCTTCCAAGTGTAGCGTTTTGCATATCCCTGATTTACAACACTTCACCATTGGTGGCTATGCCTTCAGTTACCTATGACATAAGCTGTGGAATTCCTTCCCAAAATCACTTCACCTCTCTACCTCTCATTCCACCTGGAAGATGTTTCTGAAAACCCATCTCTTTGACCAAGCTCTTGGTCACCTTTTTTAACATTTTTTCATGGGATGTGGGCATTACTGGCTAGCATTTATTGCCTATCCCTAATTGCCCTTGAGAAGGTGGCAGTGAGCCACTTTCTTGAACCAATACAGTCCGTGTGGTGTAGGTACACCCATTGTGCTGTTAGGAAGGGAATTCCAGGATTTTGACCCAGCAACTGTGAAGTAACAGCGATATATTTCCAAGTCAGAATGGTGTGTGGCTTGATGGGGAACTTTCAGGTGGTGTTCCCATGCACCTACTGCTTTTGTCTCTTTAGGTGGTAAAGGTCATGGGTTTGGGAGGCGCTGTTGGAGATGCCTTTGTGAGATGCTTCAGTGCATCTTGCAGATGGTACACACTGCAGCTACTGTACATCGGTGATGGAGGGAATGAATATTTAATGTGGTGGATGGGGTGCCAGTCAAGCGGGCTATTTTGTCTTGGATGGTGTCGAGCTTCTTGAGTGTTGTTGGAGTTGCATTCATCCAGGAAAGTGGAGAGTATTCCATCACATTCCTGACTTGTGCCTTGTAGATGGTGGACAGGCTTTGGGGAATCAGAAGGTGAGTTACTCATCGCAGGATTCCTAGCCTCTGACCTGCTTTTGTAGTCACAGTATTTATATGGCTGGAGGTCCAGTTCAGTTTCCAGCCATTGTTAGCTCCCAGAATGTTGACAGCAAGGGATTCAGTGATGGTAATGCGATTGAATGTCAAGGGGAGATGGTTAGATTCTCTTTTTGGAGTTGGCCATTGGCTCACACTTGTATAGCACAAATGTTACTTGCCACTTGGAATGTTGTCCAGGTCTTGCTGCATATGGACACGGACTGCTTCAGTATCTGAGGAGTTGCGAATGGTGCTGAACATTGTGCAATCACCAGCGAACATCCCACTTCTAATTGAAGGTCATTGACCTGTTCCAATATCTCCTTAGGTGACTCAGTGAACCAACTTTTGTTTGATAGCAATAAAAACTGTAAGCGTTGGAAATTCTCAGCAGGTCTGACAGCATCTCTGGAGAAAGGAACAGAGTTAAAGTTTCAAGTTGAATATGATTCCTCTTCAGAATACACAGACCATATTCAGAATGTTAACTCTGTTTCTCTCTCCACAAATGCTGCCAGACTTTCTGTGTATTTTCAAGTCAGAATGGTGTGTGGCTTGATGGGGAACTTGCAGGTGGTGTTCCCATGCACCTTCTGCTTTTGTCCCTTTAGGTGGTAAAGGTCATGGGTTTGTGAGTTGCTTCAGTGCATCTTGCAGATGCACTATTTTTATTTCAAATTTCAAGCATCTGGATTATTTTCCTTTTATTTGTTTGATGGTGTGCCTGTGAAGCAGGAATTTTAACTATACCAAAGATGCTATATAAACGCAAATGATTGTTGTTGTTGTGATAGTTGTACCACAATTTTCAGGAATATTGATTGGTCTATGGCTCATGAATGCTGGATCAGGGACCTGGTTTGCGGCAGAGTCAATGATTTACCCCCTCAGACTAACAACATGGCACTAGAGAGAGGTGGGAGCGGACACCAGGGGCTGAAATTTTACTGACCTAATCTGTCAGGAGTGGGATGGGGATAACACAAAAGTCACAGGAGACCCAGCAGGCAGGATTCTTCTGCATACCATGGAGCTTTAACTCCATTGCCTGAACACAATGCCATTGATTGATTCCTTCTCCCCAAAAGCCAAGAGCCAAACATTAGGGCCATGAGCTCTAAGGATGTGGACCTACAGGCTTCCATCAATGGGGTAGCTATTCCAGCTAATGGGGCACCAAGGGGGAGAGCTCTTTGAGGCTTAAGATGCAGTTTACCTAATCGTGCAACTCATTTACACCCCTACTTCCTGGAGCTTTTACACTGAAATCACACTCTTAACATGTATCCAGCAGGTCCTCGGCCATTATTTTAGAAAGTAGTTAACTCAGTCAGTTAGCAATGATCCTGTAACAATCATAACTTGCTAAATCAATGAAACAGTGTGCAGGTCTTGTGCCCAGTTAGGTTCAGGTGCTACCACTGTAGTTTGTCAACATAAATTTATGGGCCAGAGCATTCTTAATCAAAGTGTAAAGATGAACTGTGCCGCCTGCACATTTTTTGTTGTTGATATCATCTGTTTGGTGTCTCACACAGAGAGGAAATCGTTGTTGCTCTGACAGGTCCTGCATTGTATTGACATGTTTACCCTTCAGACACTCCAATTCTAACTAGCTCATCACATATTGAATATCATTGGGTGAATGTTTCCATCTTGTCAGGCTAGGCATCGAGAGCCTGATCACTTAGGTCATATTGTCAGACATACATCGGTTATTCAAATAGTAATCATCCCATCTCTGGTAACACTGTTATTTCTACATTAGCCATAATTTCACGGTATTTGTCTCAAACTTACATTTTACATTTAGTTAGTCAAAGCAATAGTGCATAACAAAATACCATTGATAAAAAAAGTTTAAGGGCTCAAGCTGACTGAATCAGAACAACATACAATCCTGCTCCATTTCTGCGCAATACAGGAATGACCCTTAAAGCACATTTGCCACATATTTACTGCTACTGACATTTTTAGGATAAATCAGATTGGTTATGAAATGTAATGTGATCTTTGATTAAAGATTTGTTTAAAAATCATTTTCTGATCATCTAACCTATTACCCTACATTCTACAATTTATTAGAGGTGCAGGAAGAGATAACACAAAACAAACCACACGCTGCATATCCGCATAAGGTAATGGAGATAAATAAGGAAAAATGGTGCAGTAACTTTGCAAAAAACTTCAGAGTAAAAGTGCAGGACACGCATCCTTCTTGCAGCATTGCTTTCACAATGTGTTTTTTATAAGAGTGAATACTGCTGCCGCCATGTTAGTCAACGAGTTGGAGGTAAAACAGGACTTAGAGCAGGACTTGTAGCAAATAGTATCATTTTACAGCAAAGTGAATCTATTTAAAGAGTCTCTCAGCATTACACAAAATGGAACTCATGACCGAAACTACAGCAGTGTCAAAAGCAGGATTATTTTCCCAGCAAAATATAATGAATAGAGGAGAGTTACATAACACAAATTATGTGCATAAAACCAATCCCAGATACTTACTGTATTGCGATGTTTAGCTGTGATTGACAGGGAAAATATCCAGTCAGGATTTATTGTGTTACTATATGTAGCCTTTTTTAAAAACGGTTTACTAACATTAAAAAGGCATGAATTTGCAAAATGCCATTACCCTTAGCAAATTTTCAACAGAAAAATTAAATAAGTAACTGATGTTTGTATACAGTTAAACAGAAATGGCTAGCAGTTGATTTTACAATTGTTTACCTTTAATTGCATATGCTGAACATTATTTGAAGTAGATTCTGTCTATCAATCTTTCATACAACCATGTTATGACATCTCAGTAGCATTCAAGGAAGTCTTTTCAGTACTGTGAGGATGACCATGGCTTTGCAATGAATATACTCAAGACCTGATCAAAAAAGTTGTAGGTGAGAGAATAAAGCAGCTGTCAAATTAACAAGAAAACCTATCTGCCTGGCTAACTAGCCAGATTTTGTACTGTAATACAAAGATGTCAGCCTGAACATTAGCAGGGGCAGGTTACATTTGTGGGGAATGGGTTGGGGTGCACAGTGGAATTTTGGAAGGGAAACCCCAGAACACTGGGTTTTTTCAACATGCTGTGGGATTTTGATTCCTCAATGTATGTCTTTTGTTATTGGTAGGTTTTCAGCCTGGAATTCATCCTGATTAACAGGCTTGGCTTATAATCAGGCAGGGAGGATTTTGGAGCAGGCTAAAGGAGCAGGTCCATTTAATTGCCAAACCGCGACTGTATTGTGTGCAGGTATGGGGGGCAGGGGGAAATGGAATGGGTGGTGTGGGTGGGAGAGGGAGTGTGTTAGATTTAGAGGGGTATGGGCTCATCCCTATTACATGGCTCCAGGGAAGGGAATTTCTGGGGAATCCATTCCCCAATCCCAGGGGAATTGGGTATCCAATCCCTGGCCCCAGTGTCTTTGTATGAGACAGTGGGGGCAGGGTTGTCTAATCAGAGGGGTAGCTTGACGGGGTTGGGGACAGGCAGAAACACTTCTGCTCCTCCTGGCCCACAAGCATTGTTGTAAAGGTACATACCTTCTTCTTGAAGCTATCCTTATATCCCTTCAATTGCCATGTTTCCCAAGATCTGGGAAACCCAACTGTCCACTGTAAATCATGTGAAGCACTTTAAATCAGAGGCTCACAGCCTCAGTAACATTTTAATTTGACAACTTGCCTCCTATCTGCCCTTCCAACCCCTTGTCCCATCTGTGTTAAACCCAGAAATGGGCAGATAAAAGCAAAATACTGTGGATGCTGGAAATCTGAAATGAAAAAAGAAAACACTGGAAAAACTCAGCAGGCCTGGCAGCATCGGTGGAGAGAGAAACATAATTAACATTTCGAATCCATATGACTCTTCTTTAGAAGCATGTGTTAGCCTCTTGAGAGAGAGGTTGGAATCATGCAAAGGAGCCTGCTTTGTAACCTGTATAAATGTAATACTAATAAACAAATGTTAAGCAGAAATCAGAGTATGACCATAGTCTGTCTACTAACCAAGTACCATGCCTAGTGTCCACAGATAGAACACCATCTCAGTCCTAAATAATCAATCCCTTATCCTGAGACTCTGGCCGGGACTTTTTGTGCCCATTGGCGTCGGGCATGTTCGGTAGCATGAGAGGACAATATGGCGAGAAGATCAAAAATCGGTTTCACGTTGTTGTGAAGCGGCCACGGATCAGGGAAACCTTGTCTAAAGTGACCAGTCCTCTGCAGCTGAAACAGTTCAGGCACAGCCACATTGCTATGATTGGAGTGGGGCTTCTGGCTCATCTGCCCACTCAAGCAACGCAGAGGCATCAAAGTGCACCAAGTGCTACAGAAATGTTCACCCCTTGGGCACAGACTGCAAAGAAATGAGCATTTTAGTGGACTGCAGAACAGTTGGATGACTGGACATGTTGTAGAATCCCTTCACTAAAACTGGCCATGGAGCACACTGCTGGAGGTTCTCACAGCCCCTTGTAAAGTCATCATCCTGGTTTGGACCAGTCTCCCCCGTGGTTCAAGCTGATAGTGCAGCCTTGCAGTGTGGGTTAGGAGAATGCCTGCACCTGAGCTGAGAGCACAGCATGCAGTTCAATGGGCAAAGCTGCTGCCAATCAGTCGGGTGGGGTGGGGCAGAGATGTGTAGGGTCTCCGGCAGCAATGCAGTGCACTAAACTCTGGCCATCCAAGTGGTGGCCAGCATTCTCCAGGATGCATTAAGGGCCTTCATCCTTAACCAGGACAGGCTCTTAGTATACCCATGGTAACCCATGTGTCTCTCTCTTTCATCCTGCAAGAGGAGTACATCAGGATCATTGAGCCTGATGACCTAGCTGTATGCCCCATGGCATACAGAGAGCAATGACAATGGAGAAGAGAGTGACTGAGGTGCCTGGCTGTGCAGAGGAAGGAGCAGTACCCTCTGGTAGAAGGGGGCTGGGGCTCCCACACATGACGCTAAGACTGCAGCGAGCCGTCACTGGTTGGTGCCTAGCTAGACCCAGGGTCTAAAGAAGCCGCCTTACATTCCAGCTGATGACCGGGAACCAGTGTCGCCAAAGGCTGTGCATGTCTAGGGAACTGGTTGGTTGCATCTGCCAGCAATTGCAGATTTGGTGCCATGGGGATGTGGGGGGCATCCACTGCCAGTGGCCGTGAAAGTGACAAAGGTGATTAATTTCTACGCCAGTGGTTCCTTTTTGGGCTCCACAAGCCTCCACCTACAAATGCATCCATGAGGTCACGAATGCCATCTTTGCGAGGGCACACAACTTTGTGCATTTTACCCGGGACCAGGACCGCCAGGATGCAAGAGCGATTGGATTCACCCAGATCTCAGGTTTCCCACAGCTGCAGGGTGCAATCGACCGCACTCACATGGTGCTCAGATCTCCATCGCAACATGCAGTCAACTGTGTCAACCACAAGGCATTCTGTTAGCTGAATGTGCAGCTGGTATGCAACCACCACAAACGCATGTTTCAGGCTTGCGCACAGTTTCCAGGGAGTGTGCATGACTCCTACATTCTCAGTCAGTCACAGATCCCTGAAGTCCTTGAGAGTCCACAGAAGTTGCAGGGTTGGCTCTTCAGGGACAAGTGCTAGCCGCAGAGGATGATGACACCCGTGTGGCGGTCTCAGACTGCAGCAGAGCAAAGATATAATGAGGTCCATGCTGCAGCCCACAACTTGGTGCAGAAAACCATTGGGATGCTGAAGATGTGGTTCCGGGGCCTGGACCGGTCTGGTGGAGCTCTGCAATATAGTCCGCAGAGGGTGCCACACATTGTCGTTGTCTGCTGCGCCATTTACAACCTGGCAGTGCAATAGGGAGAGGAGTTGGCTGAGGAGAAGATGGAGGAGCTGGAGGTGTCCTCTGATGAGGAGAAGACCAGTGGGAATGAGGAGGTCCTCAAAGGCAATGATGACTGGGATGAGGCCATTGCACTGGCCAGATGAGGCAGGTGCACTCGGGAGAGCTCATAGCTGCTAGATTTGTGGAGGATGATGACAACATGCAGTGAGGAGATGCCACAGATACTCACATTGCATCTATGAATGTTTGACTCCAGTCTGGCTTATGGCAACAAACATACGCTCTGTATTAATGCTCCTGTCATGGAGATGCAGTGGAGGCCCTAAGAGCCGTTGGATTGCAGGAGGACGATGATGACATGCAGTGAGGACACTCCATAGATCTTCACATAGCCTCTGAGAATGTTTGACTCCTGTCTGGCTGAGGGCAGCTCGCTTGTAGTCTGTGATCAGGGTCATATAATAAAGACGCAGCCATGAAACTTTGAAAGCATCTGATCCTTTGTCCGCCTTCAACACCTGAGCCCTCCAGGAGCACAGCATCAGCGGTCACAGATGCTGAAGAGATGAGGGCCAGCCCCACATTAAAGGTGCTGATGTTACTCTGTGACGCATGGCCACAGCATTCTGGCAGCAATAATGAGCACCATCGAGGTGCGGTCATCAGTAATGTGTCCACGGATTGTAAGGCCGGTCCATCACTTTGATCTGAAGGCTGCACAAAGCACAGGGAAGAGGCCCTGTACTGAAACACTTGCCTTTATCGTTTGCAAAAAGGTTTCACATCTGAGTGATACGAACACTGCTCATCAGAACAAGGGGCCATAGGCAGGGAGACATTTTTGGGAATTCATTGACAATAGTGAACAGTATGTACAAGTGACTAACACCTGTGCCCAGGCTGTGCAACTAATTCTCCTTAACTGTCCTAGCCCTGCCACTAGTTCTTGGTGCTCCCCAGACATCCATAGCAGAGGTGGAGGCAGCCTGCTGACTGGAGGTTGACAGCCTGCTACGCCCTGTCTGGAGGGCCCTGGTCCTTCTGTGTTGCAATGTCATCTTCCTTGGCCAGTGTATTTGGAGCTGCTGAGGTCACAAAAAGAGGGATTCAGATGGGCCAGACACTCCCAGAGTCATCTGGATGGATGGCCCTTGTGGGGTATGCCTTCTGATCTCCCTACCTATGGGTGCCCAAGGGCCCCTGGCTGACTCCTTGAGGAGAAGGGGTAGCTGGAGTGAGATCGAGTTGCCCCACACCCCTCTCGCATGCACATTGTTGGAGGCCAAATAAGGCGTCAGCAATGGAGTTGAGCCCAAGCAGCAGTGCAGGAGCGACATCCTAGACCAAGGTTGCTATGGTGGCCACCATCTATCAGTGTTGACCTCAGTGCGTTGGCATGCCGGCGCTATCACATCAGTCTGAAGGCGGACGGACTCCACCATTGTGCCTTGCAATCTGAGGAGTGCAGTGGACATCCCTTCCTGATGTTCCCAAGCTTAACTTTGCAGCTCCAGCAACTGTGGCATATCTGAGTCCAGAGGCTCATCATCTGATTCGGACTCAGCAAACTTCTGTCCTCCAGCAATCCTCCGAGAGCCAGAAACCGAAGAAGTCCCTGCCGCCGCCTGCTACAGATCAGACAGTGCAAAGTGCTCACTAGATTCTGATCCTGAGGCTATTATAAGGCTAGGTCCCACCGAGGTTGTGTCTCTGCACTGGTGGAGGGTGTGGGTGGACGCTGTGATGGGACTTCAAGGAGGGTGCCTCTAGATTCCTGTCCAGAGGTTTATTTAGGGCTTGACTAGAGGCGCTGGGTCATGGGTTCTGTCGGCTGTTTGGCAGATGTGTCTGAGAAAGCAAAGGGAGGTAATTAGACTTGAAACAGGACACATCACTCACAGCATGGTTGTCTGATGGATATTGCACTGCTGGATCCTCATTTGGTAGAGCACCACCGACCACACTGTCAGCACAGGACTGGTCCAGGTCCTTGCCTGCCAGCTGGATGGTTTTCCTCTCAAATTCCTTGAGGACCTTGATTTCAGGCATTCCTCCACCGGCCTGCCACCTCTCCCTTTTGTTGTGTGCCAGCTTGTCCTGCATGAATAGAGATGGAGAGAGTGTAAGCAGGATACCTGCCGGGCCAGATGATAAGTATGCCTGGCATGTGTGGGTGGTGAGTGGTCCCATGGACAGGATAAGGATAATGAATGCATGTATGAGAGAATGAATGGTGATGCCCCTTGAACCAGCAGTGAGTGAGGGCCCTGTGGATGTGTGATAGGTTTGTGATTGTGTGAGTTGGGAGTGATGAGAAGGGTGAACAGAGGAGATCATTCATCCTCTTGCGGCACTGGGTAGCTGTCCTCTTTTGAAGGGCATTGGCTCTGACCATCACTGCCACCGCCTCCCAAGCTGGATTAGTGAGCTTCATACCCATCCTGCTGCCAGAATGGGGGTGGAGGACAGCATGGTGAGACTCCACTGCGCCCAAAAGGCACTCGAGGGATGCGGCATTGAATTTGGGCGCTGCTGTCTTATTGCCTTTTGGGGCCATGTCTTCTTTCCAGCAGTCGTGGGCTGGAAGTACTGAGAGGTATACACGCGGCTGGACTTTAAATATGATGCCTGGCCTGATGAAGCGGCAGGGTGATGGCATGGTGGACAAATGAGAGCCTGCCTGCCATGGAAACAGCGTGTTTCCCAGGAATGCATAATTAATGCGGCAGGTTTGGGGCGATAGGGCATGAAAAGCTGCCATTGCGGCCGACAGGTAAAACGTCAGTTTACCCACCTACTACCGCGCTTAGTGCAAATCTGGGGTGATTCCACCCTCTGTGTTCTAGAGTCCCCAGCCAGGGGAAACAATTTCTCAGTGTCTACCCCTTCAGGATTTTGTGTGTTCCAATGGGATCACCTCTCATTCTTCTGAACTCCAGAGATTATCGGCCCAATTTACTCAGCTTCTTATCATAACCCTCTCATGCCATTCTAGTGAACTGGATCTAGCTGTACTGCATCTAATATAAATATATTCTTTCTTTGATATGGAGGCAAAATTGGTATACAGTCATCCAGGTGTGTTCTCACCAAAACCCAATACAACTGTAGCAAGACTTCTTTATTTTTGTACTTGCAAAAAGGCCAACGTGCCATTATCCTTCCTAATTGCATGCTGTATCTGCATGCTAACCACTGTGTTCCTTGTATGAGTACACCCAAGAACATCAACATTAACATATCCATTGTCTAAAGTGTTTAAAATGGCATCCCATGTCACTTCAGATTTATATTCCAGTTGCATTATCAAATTGATTTTAGAGGAGACTTGCAGTACAAGTGAATTCTGAGCCTAAATGAGTCCGGAAGCAATGATTTGTCAACTTCAGTGGAGATCCAGTTTGTAGAGAAAGTCTTTATTCAAAGGCATTGCTGCAACTAAATACAATAAGGTCACCATTAAATATGCAATAGGAAAGATACACTTGACTGCATTTCCAATGATGATTTTTATACCCAATATCTGACATTGGAATATGTAGAGAGTTAAATTTCTCACATAGGTTGCCCAAGTATTATGCTGGTTGATGGACTAATAATGCTCTTTGAAGATTTATTTTATGTTTCCAAAACTAGAAGTGATTTTTTGAAAGTTAATATTTTACAGCATTTCCATAGCTTTGTGATTTCAGTTAGCTGTCACGAATGTACTCAATCTGCAAGGAAACATCTGAAGCGGATAATAACATGGAATAGATTTTTTTTCTGCAAAAGGTAGAGCTTCATTTTGAGAAGATAACAAATGACAGGTTAATCTTTTCTGTAGCCGTTAGGGTTATTTGAGTAGAACAACACAATACTGTGAACATGCAGCTTGGTAAACCATCAGAGGCCGACTGTTTTATTTGTTAATTTAGTAAGATAGTTAACATAAACTATTCTAATGCAAATTAAATAATGAACAATTCAAACTAAACCACCACTTTTTTTTTAACAGCACAATTTCCAATAAGGCACAAGTGAAATAAAATAATTTTCCAAACTCTAAATGCTGTAAAATGTGATTCAAGAGGTACATGATTTACAATTTTGTGCAAAAAAATCATCAAAAGGAGGGATCTTGTGCACTTCAAATAGTTTTTTAAAAATTCTTTCATGGGATTTGGATGTCACTGGCAAGGCCAGCATGAGTTGCCCATCCCTGGTTGCGCTTAAACTGAGTGGTTTGCTAGACATTTCAGAGGGCAGTTAAGAGTCAACCAGACTGCTGTGGGTGCAGAGACAGATGTAAGCCAGACTGGAGAAGGATGGCACATTTCCTTTCCTAATGAATTTTTACAACAATCGATAATAGTTGTCATGGTCACCATTACTGAGAGTAGCTTCCAATTCCAGATTTTATGAATTGAATTTAAATTCCACCAGCTGCCACTATGGGATTTGAAAACCTGTGTCCTCTGAGCACCAGCCTAGGCCCCTGGATTACTAATCTAGTGACATTACCACTACACCACCACCTCTCCCTATAATTTGTTACATTATTATAGTAAATACATTATTTCACTTGGTACTTTTCAAAATACTCGAACCTCAAAAAAATTCACTTGAAATGCAACTAAAAAATTGAGAGTTCTCAAGGAATTTGAGAAAGCAGCCTAATAAATTGAATAAAGTGACAGCTTTGAAAGTGATCCTTAAATGGGGCCTAGGGTCAAGAATAAACATGCAAGATTGATCAAAGCTGACCATATTTTGCAAAATAGAGTTAATCCACTGTTAATCTATTGTTAGAACCTCCATACAGACCATTAACTTTTAAAAGGAAATTTAAACTTCCAGTTTATAGCTGAAAATGTGACACAACAAGATTCCACATTTTAAGACTTTTACTATAATAAGCAAACTAGGAGCAACATTGACAAAACACCCTTTGCGTAAGTAACTTGTACTTTAAACCATCAAATAGAACTTTTCCCTTTTACTTCTAACACAACCAAAAACCCCACTTCACAATTATACGTTACATTATCCCTTGGGTAGACATTCAGTTCTCCTGAAACTAGTCCAAAGTGTTTCTTATCTCCTGAGGGTTTACTTCTATTCCTTTCCTTTCCCAGTTTGGTAACTTTTAATCCCAGAATTTACTTCCATGATGAGGGTTCTTCTTGAAGATTGTCCCTCTAACACAGGCTAGGTGAATCTTCCAACCTCATTTCAAATCTTCAAAAATCTAGTCTTTTCAAGCCAAGTATGAGCTCCCCCACATTCCTGCATGGTGAACCATAGTCTTTTGTCCTCTGCTGCTCTCTCTTTCCCGGATCCTAGCAGACTAGCTATGACCAGCTGCAACATTCTCTGCAGCATCAAGGTCTGAAAAGATATTGAAGGTCCAAGATTTCAATGGGTTTAGACGCCGAAGAAAAAAAGATCAAATGCCAGTAAGCCTTTCAGGAAAAGGTGAAGAGATGATTTCCCAATAATCTTTCAGGAGGACTGACTACCTTCTGTAGGCAGTGGTAAGAGAGCCATATATCTCTCTGTATGAGGCTGCAGCACACTGGGCAATGGGAAGAATTGGTGAGAATATGGAGACAAGACAGCCTCAACTTCTGCAAAGAGACAAATTTCCTGTAGAAAACCAATTCAGGGATGAGATTGCTGGACAGGATTCTGCAGCTTCAGAAGTGCTAAAGATTCTGACACAGCTACTTTTTAAACATTCTTTTATGGGATGTGGGTGTCGCTGGCAACACCAACATTTATTGCCCAATCCCTAATTTCCCTTGAGAAGGTGGTGGTGAATTGCCTCCCTGAACCGCTGCAGTCCATGTGCTGTAGATACATCCACAGTGCTGTTAGGGAGGGAGTTCCAGGATATTGACCCAGCGACAGTGCAGGAACGGCAAAATATTTCCAAGTCAGGATGGTGAGTGGCTTAGAGGGGAATTTCCAGGTGGTGGTGTTCCTATTTATCTGCTGCCCTTGTCCTTCTAGATGGTAGTAGTCTCAGGTTGGAAGGTGTTGCCTAAGGAGCCTCAGTGAGTTTCTGCAGTGCATCTTGTAGATGGTACACACTGCTGCCACTATTCATTGGTGGTGGTGGGAGTGAATGTTTGTGGAAGGGGTGACAAACAAGCGGGCTACTTTATCCTGGTTGGTGTCAAACTTTTGAGTGTTTTTGGAGCTGCACTCATCAAGGTAAATGGAGAGTATTCCATCACGCTCCTGGTTTGTGCCTTGTAGATGGTGGATAGGCTTTGGGAGTCAGGAGGTGAGTTACTCAGAATCACATAATCACAGAATTTTAACAGCACAGACGGAGGTCATTTGGCCCATTGTGTCTGCACCGGCTCTCCAAATGAGCATTATGACCTAGTGCCATTGCCCTGCCTTTTCCCCATACCTGGCACATTGTTTCTATATTGTTTTCTATTGCTGTCTATTGTTTCTACTTACTGCAGGATTCCTAGCCTCTGGCCTGTTCTTGTAGCCGCAGTATTTATATGGCTGGTCCAATTCAGTTTCTGGTCAATGGTAACCCCCAGGATGTTGATAGTGGAGGATTCAGCGATGGTAATACCATTGAATATCAAGGGGCGATGGTTAGATTCTCTCTTGTTGGAGATAGTCATTGCCTGGCATGTGTGTGGCGCAAATATTACTTGCCACTTTGTCAGCCCAAGCCCCGATATTGTCCAGGTCTTGTTGCATTTGGACATGGACTGCTTCAGTACCTGAGGAGTCGTGAATGGTACTGAACACTGTGCAATCATCAGCGAACTTCTGACCTTATGATGGAAGGGAGGTCATTGATGAAGCAGCTGAAGATGGTTGAGCCTAGGACACTGCCCTGAGGAACTCCTGCAGCGATGTCCTGGAACTGAGGTGATTGACCTCCAATAACCACAACGATCTTCCTTTGTGCTAGACATGACTCCAACCAGTGGAGAGTTTCCCCTTGATTCTCATGGATTCCAGTTTTCTAGGACTCCTTGATGCCACACTAAGTCAAATGCTGCCTTGATGTAAAGGACAGTCATTTTCACCTCACCTTTGGAATTCAGCTCTTTTCTATGTTTGAAAGGCTGTAATGAGGTCAGAGGCTGGGTGACACAGGTGGAGCTGATACCAGTGAGCAGGTTATGGCTAAGCAAATGCAGCTTGATAGCACTGCTGATGACCCCTTCCATCACTATACTGATGATCGAGATTAGACTGATGGGGCGGTAATTGGCTGGGTTGGATTAGTCCTTTTTGTGTACAGGACATACCTGGGCAATTTTCTGCATTGCCGGGTAGATGCCATGTTGTAGCTGTAACTCTTTCAAGACAAAACCAAATAAACTAAATTAACAAATCAGGGGGCACAATAAAAGGCAGTCCCTTAAAGAGAAACTGCAAAAACAAAAGACAAAATTTAAAGGAAACTTACAAACATTAAACCAAAATGTGATCATAGGTGTCAATAAAACACCCCAGTCCCCGCAGTGCCCACTGAGCATGGAAGGCCTCGATGGTTCCAGCGGACACCGCATGCCCCCTCTCCAGGGACGCCAGGCCGCAAACGTAGCCGCAGAAGAGGGGCAGACAGTTGGGCCCGATTACCCCCTCGATTGCCCGCTGCCTGAACCTGTTAATGGCCAACTTGGCCAGGTCCAGGAGCAGGTTCATGAGGAGGTCCTCCTCCCTCCCTGCCCCCCCACTCAGCACTGGGTGCCCGTAGATCAGGAGGTGGGACTGAAGTGCAAACAAAACAAAAGCAAAAGGTTTTTCAAGTAACTAATATTGGAGCTATACTGGAACAGCTTGGCTAGGGATGTGGCAAGTTCTGGAGCGCAAGTCTTCAGTACTATTGCTGGAATATTGTCAGGGCCCATAGCTTTTGAAGTATCCAGTGCCTTCAGTTGTTTCTTGATACCACATGGAGTGAATCGAATTGGCTGAAGACTGGCATCTGTGATGCTGGGGATCTGCGGAGAAGGCCAAGATAGATCATCTACTCAGCACTTCTGGCTGAAGATTGTTGCGAATACTTTAGCTTTATCTTTTGTACAGATGTGCTGGGCTCTTCCATCACTGAGGATGGGGATATTTGTGGATTCTCCACCTCCAGTGAGGTGTTTAATTGTTATCACCATTCACAACTGGATATGGCAGGACTGCAGATCTTAGGACTGATCTGTTGGTTGTGGAATTGCTTAGCTCTGTCTATCACTTGCTGATTGCACTGTTTGGCACACAAGTAGTCCTGTGTTATTGCTTCACCAGGTTGACAACTCATTTTTTTAGGCATGCCTGGTGCTGCTCCTGACATGTCCTCCTGCACTCTTCATTGAACCAGGGTTGATCCCCTGGCTTGGTGTTTATGGTACAATTGATATGCCGGGCCATGGGGTGACAGATTGTGGTTGAGTACAATTCTGCCGCTGCTGATGGCCCACAGCACCTCATGGATGCCCAGTGTTGAGTTGCTAGATCTGTTTGAAATCTATCCCATTTAGAACAGTGGTAATGCCACACAACACAATGGAGAGTATCCTCAATGTGAAGATAGAACTTCATCTCCACAAAAACTGTGGGCTGGCGGGCAGGTTGGTGAGGATGAAGTTAAGTCTGTTTTTCCCTTTTATTGGTTTCCTCACAACCTGCCTCAGACCCAGTATAGCAGCTATGTCCTTTAGGACTCGGCCAGATCGGCCTGTGGGGGTGCTTTAGAGCCACTCTTGGTGATGGACATTGAAGCCCTCCCCATCCCATCCAGAGTATATTCTGCGCCCTTGCCACCCTCAGTGCTTCCTCCAAGTGGTATTCAACATGGAGAAGCACTGAAGGGGTTTGAAAGATGGTGGTGGTATGGTGCGTGGTAATCAACAGGAAGTATCCTTGCCCACGTTTGACCTGATGACATGAGACTTCTTGGGCTGGAGTCAATGTTGAGGACTCCCAAGGCAACTCCCTCCTCCCAATTGTATACCATGGTGCCGCCATCACCCGGGGATTATGATGATGGTGTCTGGAGCATGATCTGTAAAATGTGGTTCCAGTGAGTATGACTATGTCAATCTGTTGCTTAACTAGTCTATGAGAAAGCTCTCCCAAGCCCCCAGATGTTCGTAAGGTGGATTTTGCAGGATTGGGTTTGCTTTTGTTGTTTCTGGTGCCTAGGTCGATGCCATGTGGTCCATCCAGTTTCATTCCTTTTTATTGGCTTGATACAACTGAGTGGCTTGCTCAGCCATTTCAGCATCAAACACAATACTGTGGATCTGGAGTCACATGTAGGCCAGACCAGGCCAGGTGAGGGCCGCAGATTTCCTTCCCTAAAGGGGATTAGTGAACCAAATAGGTTTTCATGACAATTGATTCATGGTCATCATTAAATTTTAAATTCCAGATTTTTATTGAATTCAAATTCATGGTGGGATTTGAACCTGGGTCCCCAGAACATTGCCTTGGGTCTTTGGATTACCAGTCCAATGGCAATACCACTCCACTACACTACACCACCACCTCCACCTTATGCTGAATCCAGCTCTGGAGGGAAGAATATTTTCACCTGGGGCTGAATTATGGGTGTCAATTGACTTTCATCCATCACTGTGGCAGTATGGACTCTGAAATGGACTCAGGCAATGCATCCTCTCTGGAAGACTCTCTGTGGGGAACAAGAGATAGACTAGGCAATACAATGGCAGGTTCAGTGGAACAAAGATCTGAATGCTGTTCAGCCACCAGGGCCGACTCCTTCAAAGAGACAACATAAACTTCATGTCAAATGGAAAGATGAATCATCCTCTAGGACTTCAACCTCCAACAGATCATTCAGCTCTACAAGGGCTTCTTTCTCATTGCTTTCTTCGAAGAATAACTAATTCAGTTCCAGCAGGTCTTCATGGGGGTGGTCATTGTCTGCTGCAGTGTCTTAGGTATCTACTACCTCTGGCCTTATTTCGCGAAGAACTGAGAGACTCATAACTTCAATCTGTGCCCGGGATCTAGTGCATGACGTCTCTATGAAACAAAGAAAGGAACTTGCTGCTAATTATATAAACTTCCTCAGCTTCTGGGGTTTGTAGATCTGGTTCTAAATATAAGTTTGAAGATCATTGCATGAAAGACAGTGAGCCGTTTAAATGGTGGGCATCATCTGGTTTTTCTACGATTCCTAGAATTATGCCAACATTGCCACTCAATAAGTATGTGCATTGATTGTGAGAACTAGAGAGAATCAATGATCTGTCACCCCTTGTAGCAAAGATAATCGATAAGCAATAATCTTGCATTTCAGTGGAAGATTTAAGCTGCCTGGACCATTTCATTTGATCTGATGGATGAAGGTTCATTTTCTGAAGCCAATCAAGGTCATGTGCTAATATGTTAATGGCAGCTTTGAGCTTGCACTTTAACTGGCCAATAGTCTGGACTAAGACAATCAACTTCCCCAATGAACCCTCTAATTTTGTCTTTATCGTGATTTCCTATTTCTTGAATGGAGCATGTTCCATAAATACTTTCTTGTTTTCTACTTTGATTAAAATTGTTGGATCGGCAGAATGCTTTAAATGTCTAGTTTTGCTGCACTGGAAGCATTCTGTGCCCCCTGCTGGGCTGTCCTGACATCTATGCTGGGTTTTTGCACCACATCTCAAAATGGCTGCCATTGTGGAGTTTCTGGCCCTTTCTCCTGGCTTGGAGGGCTTCCTTGAGGATGGGGCCACTGCCCATAGGCCTACCCAGTCAACAGAGGCATGTGAAGCCTCGGGGTCCTGCCGAATTATAGCCCGATTAAATTCCCTAAGCTCTGTCTGCCTCGCATACCGGACCGCTTGATCCAAAGTAAGGTCATCTATGGTCTGTAGAAAGTCTGAGAGTTTTTCATCTTGGATACCCACAACTATGCAACCATGAATTAGCGCACCCTTCAATGCTCCATATCCGCAAAAACTAGTTAAGTGATATAGGCCGGTCAGAAATAATTCAATCAATTCTCCAGGTCATTGCAACCTCTGGTTAAAACATACTCGTCAATTACTAAATTTCGCTTCAAGCTAAAATAAGTGTCAAAGGCTTTGAGTATGGTCTCAACATCCGCAGTGGACTCCTCCACACCCTGCCTCAGAAAAACGTTGTCTGCTACTGGACCTACAGCATAAAGGAGGGAACTGACTTGATATTTTTACTCTTCAGGGTGAAGTCCTGAAACTGCTTGGTACGGAAAAAGTAGCATTTCCATAACTCACACTGCTGGCCTTTCTGCCGGCCCTCGAGGCAGTCAAGTGGGCAGTGTAGTGGCAGAGACTGCTCACCAGGTACAGTCATCGTTATCTCTTTCTATTGTGCTGCCTCCTTACGTCAATTTGTTACGAGCTGCTATCAAGGTGTTCTTCACTCGGTGGCTCCTCCAATAACACCAATGTGTTTGTCCATCAATGCCTCTACTTCTCCAAAATGTTGTGAGATGGCCCTTCTATCCATGGACTCGAGGCATGGTACTTGGGCAGTAGACAGATGTAGTTGTACTCTGGTATCTAACCCTTTATACTACAGGTGGAAGAAATTTCTTCACTCAGATAAGCATGAACCTTTGGAATTCTCTATGCCAGAGGCTTGTGAATCATCGAGTATATTCAAGGTTGAGATACACAGATTTTTGGTCTCTCGGGGAAGTTGATGGGAAAGTGCGTTTGAGGGAAAAGATCAGCTAAGATCGCATTGAATAGTGTAGAAGGTTTGAGGAGCCATATGGTCTACTCCTACTCCTATTTCTTATGTTCTTATACAGTAGGTGTTTATTCATCAGCAGAAGGGCTGAAAGAATAAGGGTAGTCTCATAATTCCAGGGATGTGCTTACACACCAATGACAACATGCTCTTCTAGAATTGGCTGAGTGCACATGTTTGGTGCAAAAGGTCTTGAGGTTATAACTGGAAGTATTTCTGTCTTCAGCCTTTTGACCAATATGTCAGTGATTAAACTATGAAATGATTGCTTATAAGCAATGACAGAAACATGGGAAACAACACATTGGGTATATTTTGTGATTCAGAATGCTTGTAAAATCATACAGTTCAAAAATTGAACACACTGATCATCACTTCCAAATTTCAGATATGTGCCCTGTTGATTACTCTGCACTAAGATCAGCAAATGATAAGAACTATCCCATTATCGCAAGGAAAATCCCCCCATTACTTTCAAGCCAAGGTAGCAGGCCATTGCTGGCAAAGGCTGTAGTCCTGGTTAACTTTCCTTGACAATAAGAAGTGATAAGCCTGCCAACTACTGGTTAGCCATTTATGATTTAATATTACTGGAGCCGATACAACCTTTCCCTGTAGGGGGTGGTGGTGTGAGTCAGTTTCACCTCTGACGTCTGAGCGGTTCGAATCGCTCCCACTCCCTGGGTTCTAGACCTTAGACTTATTTGGGGGTTGTGACAAAGTGCAGCAGACAACTGGTTTTGGTGCAAGAAAACTGAGTTTATTGAAGTCACAAATGAACTTGTAACATTAGGATTACACTGAGATTATACAGATTTACCAAGTACACTTAGTTAAGAATGGGGAACACACGGCATAACGAGGGAAAATCACACTACTAATCCCCTTACACTTGTCCCACCCCCAAAACCTAACTAAATTGAACTAGGAGAGGTCAGGGATCATGCTCACCAACCCAGGGTTCCTTGACAGTTCGAAATCCAGCCAGGTAAGCCGGTTGCAGTTTTGGGGTGCGCTCTTTGTGTCCTCTGGGGCCTGCCGTCCCCACGTGGTCCTGGTCTGTGGAATCTGCGAAGGTTCTTCAGTTGAGTGGAGGACGCGGTTGTGGGTTGTCGATCTTCGTGGAGGGCTGCGGTTGCAGCCTTGTTGTCTTCGGTTGAGCCTGCCAACCCGTGCCCCTCGCCGTGATGTCGCCTGTGGGCTGCAACCTTCCAGATCTTCTTGCTTAAGCTCTGTTTCAACCGCTCCCAACTGCTCACTACCCTGGGTCAGCTTTCAAAACTGCTTACCTTTCTGCTAGCTGGTTTCCCTCCCTCTCCCTTCTGCTAGCTGGTTTCTCTCTCCCTCCTTCTTAACTGACTGCCCAGTTATACTGTCTTTCGAATTTATTATCGGAATCCAAATCAAGGTTAGTTCTTTGTTTGACTTTGGTGGGCTTCCTTAGGTGATTGTATGTCTCGTTGTTTTTAATGGGCTCGCATGATGTTTATCATTGTCTTCCTGCCTAGTAACTAGTTTTTGAACTGAAAGCCATTGTATGTGTGGAGTATTGATGGGTTCACATAATTGAATTGATTGTGAGCGATTATTTATGCAAGATTTTGATGGGCTTCAGTTTCGTGTGAGGTGAAGTCGTTCTCTGGGTTGATTGTATTAAAGGGACGAATGCGTATTCTGTCTCCTCTTGTTGTCTGGTTTCAGGCAAAACAATCCACACTGTACTCAATAAGCCCGGGCATGTGCAGCCCCAGGCCTTCATGGGCCCAGCCTCCTGTCTGCAGCGTTTTACACTTAACCCAGCAGTTTAAAAGTCCAAAAGTCATATGTTTGTTGATGATATGAAAAATGTGGGAATTTTGAGAACCCTTCATCCCCTCCACTCCTGAAATAATTTTTCAGTTAAACAGATGCAACATGCGTTAAGTTACTGAGCTACTTCATCTTTTTTTTTTTGGCTTAAGTGTATATAAGCAGCACTTAATGGAAAACATGAAAGTTCACTCAGCATTGGTTCGGTTTGTACTGTATATGACGTTAGCTGCATATGACTGAAGGTGGCTTAATAAGAACAGAGAAGCGGATAAAGGTCAGAGGGTAAGGTGAGTGGAAATAGTCAAAAGAGAAGTATTTTTACCAACAACTTTAGCGTAGCATCAAGTGTTTACTACACCCTTGGTATGAGGCAGAGGAACATAAACAGCAGGGGATAATAGATGGAGGTGATTTGAGGGTATAGGAGTCAGCCTGATGCTGCCGCCGCATACACACCCATCCCAAATATTTGGTTCAACTGCACTAGATTAACCAATTGAACAATTTGTGGGATGACCCTGTCTCGCTCTGCACACTAAGTGTAATATTTGTTTTTTCTTTTGGTTTTACTATAATACTTTTGTTTTTATCCAGGTATGCCCAATGGATTACGTAAAGATTCGGGTTCGTAAAAAGATACCTGTGCAGTTGAAGTTAGATCTGATCAACGAAACACTGTGGGGACAGACAAGACCAGTTTCTTTCCTACTCACCCACCTCTGATATATAATGGTGCAGTAATGACAAACAATAACTTGTATTTATCTAGTGTTTTTAACATAATACAATGTCCCAAGGTGCGTCACAGGAACCCTATAAAACAAAATTTGACACCAAGTTATATAAGACAATATTAAGGCACCTGGCCAAAAGCTTGGTCAAAGAATTAGGCTGGGATTTTCCGCTCCCAGCTTGGGTGGGCATCATGGAGGGTGGGAGCAGATAATATCGCGAGAGTGAAAAAAAATCAGTTTCATGTCAGCGGGAAATCAGGTTGCTATTTGCCACAACTGACATCAATTGTGGCACACATTTTCTGCTGTGCCATGTCAGGAAGGTCATTTTAATACATTTGAATATGATGAATACTCATTATAATAGCTACTCATCAGAATCACTCCCATGCTGGATCAATAGTTGTCTAATTAGAGTGACGTGTTTCACAGCCGTATGTAAGTAATGTGTACCTGGGTGACCTGCACTTCAGGTCCTGACTTCATGGTTTGTTCACCTTGCATTGCACAGCACTTGGGCCACCACAGAATCCATGCAACGCTTCGTAGGCAGCACCACATCACTCTCAGGGGGCTTTCAAAGGCAAGGCCCTACCAACCAGCCCAGCAGTAAGGCAGGGGCGACGTGTAAGGAACCACAGGGCAAGGACTTCACTGGGGGAAGGGTGAAAGTGCTCACAGGCAAGGGAAGGGGCAGCAGGGCAAGGCCTCCACTGGGTGAGGAATTAAAGTGGGGAATGATACACTCCGACACGTGACTAGGGTGCAGGTTGAAAGCGTCCTCCGGGCCAGAAAGGGGAAGAGTGTCTTAGAGATGACATAAGCGAGTTGGGGCCTGAATGGGAAATGGCAGGTTGAAGAGGTGCTTCAGTTTACATCACTGACCTTGCAAGGACTGTCCTTGACCCAGACCAGGGACAGGGAGGGCATGTCAGTCAAGTGCTGTTCATGCCCAGCATGTTGTGTTTCGGGCATGATTGTTGTAACAGGCACCTTAGTCCGGGGGGTTTCTGCTTCAATAATAGGCCGTGGACGGCAGACTCACAGACAGGGTAGCCTGTAGATGGTTCAAAGGTAGTATAGGGCCATTTAAGGGTTTCATGGGGGTTGGGGGATTGCTCAGAAGCTCGCTGTGCAGTTGACCTCAAGAAGGAGTGAGCTAATCGGCAAATGGGTATTAGACACATCAGCCTCAATGCATTCAGGAGGTTCTCCTTGATATCCTCTACAATCAAAAATGCATGAGGATTTGGGGGTGAAGCCTTGAGAATCCTTGGAGGAAGGGAAACCTGAACATAATGCATCCCCAGGGTGATGGCAGGGATTACTGTAGACATACAAAAGAGGGTTCAAGCTATCTGTTGGGAGGCCTCAGTACCACCATCTTGAAACCTGAAGTGATGGCGCAACATAAAATTCACCTGAGGAATAATTCAACTCGTGAGGGCTCTGGGGGCCATTTGGAGGGCCTGTGCACTGCACTGGGGGGCTGATTAAAGGGACACCCAACTGAATTGTGTATTGACAAATGAGGAGAGATGTACACCTGAGAAATGTTAGTAGCCTTTCAATGATAATGTAGGGAATCAGGAGAATGAATCAATGAAGCGCATTCATGCGAGTTTAATGACGAATCATGGCACTAATAGAACTCCTTGCGTTAGCCCCTTGTTCCAAGCGTGTCAAATGCCCACAGTGATAATGAGCTCTAGAGCATTTTGGCGAATGGACAAGATGCAGATGCCCCCTTAAAGCAGGAGCTCACAGACTTGGTGCTGGCAGGCTCACAGATAAGAAGTATCAGAGCCACCCCAACTAATCACAGTTCCTTAATGGACATTAGACCTCATGAGTATCACAAGGAGTATAATATAACAGTGATTGAGGATCCCAGCGCCTGGCTAAACCAATCTCATAGCGGCCGCTCATGTCAAGGGAGGGAGATGGGGGAAGAGGGGGAGGTGAACAATCAAACATTCTTTGCGCTGGCCAGAATTTCAGTGTCAAGTAAATGTTGTCACTGGATCCAAGCCCCTGAACCACAGTCACACACTACCAATATACAGAAAGTGGAGCTTTGGAGGCTCATGCTGACTCATTTTTTCTCATTGATACCACAGAGAGGGGAACTTTAAGAAGATGGAGGCTGGATTTATGCTGCCTACACTATCGCATACAGGCATGAGAGAAGGCGGAGACAATTGAGATTGCGGCGCCAGGCTCGCCAAAGGGAGGAACTAAATCCTCAAGAGCAAGGGGCAGCAGGGCTCCCTCTGGACACAGAGGATGAGGCTCACAGAAACTTTGTGCGTAGCCGGCTCTTGGGACTAAGGGTCTACAGGCTTCTCATGTCTTATCTGCAGATGAACAAGAGACAGCGCCGCCCACACCTTCACATGTCCAGGGATCTGGTGACTCACATTTGCCATGTTGAAGGGACATGATAGCACAGTGGTATTGTCACTGGACTAATAATCCAGAGACCCAGGGTAATACTCTGGGGACCTGGGTTTGAATACCACAACAGCTGATGGTGGAAATTGAATTCAATAAAAATGTGGAATTAAAAGTCTGATGATGACCAGGAAACCATTGCCGATTGTTGTAAAAACCCATTTGGTTCACTAATGTCCTTTAGGGAAGGAAATCTTCTGTCATTACCTAGTCTGGCCTACATGTGAACCCAGACCCACAGCAATGTGGTTGACTCTTAAATGCCCTCCAAACAAGGGCGATAAGGGATGGGTGATAAATGTTGGCCTAGCCAACGACGCCCACATCCCATGAACAAATATTTTTTTTTAAAATCCAGGAATTGGCACCATGGGGACTGGGTGGGCATCCATTGCCAGTGCCTCTGAAAGTCACCACCACACTGAACTTCTACAAGACTGGCTCCTTCAAGGGCTTCATTGGGACCTCTGGGGGATCTCTCAAGCTCCCATGCACAAATGAATACATGGGGTGGCAGACTCCATTTTTGTGAAGGCCCACAATAATGTGCACTTAGCCAGCTATCAAGAGAGCCAGCACTGGGCTCTGCTGAGGTTTCCAGATTCCCATAGGTGCCGGGTGCAATTGACTGCACTTATGTCAAAGCTCCCTGGAAACAAGCACTCCAATACATAAACAGGAAAGGATTCCACTCACTCAATGTTCAGCTCGTCTGTGACCACAGGAAACAAATCATGCAGATGTGTGTGAGATACCCAGGAAGCTGCCACGATTCATACATCTTGAGTAGATCGCAGATCCCTGACATCTTCAGGGACCAGACAGAATCCAGGGTTGGCTCCTCATTGACAAAGGGTGATAACTGAGGAGGATGAGGAGGAGTAGTTTGCATCCTCTTGGTCAAGTTACCTCTCTCATTGGCCCACATGAAAGCTGGCATTGCTAACGCTCTCCTTGCAACCATGCACTTCAATATGAGAGTGAGCACTCACCCATTTTGTGAACCATTGCCAGGTCCTTTGAAAGATGACGAAGCCTCGGAAACATGTGTCCTTATTAAGATAAGGTCCAACCTGGTGGAGGGCATTCTGGCATCACACACCAGAAGGCACAGCCTCTTTCAGTGTCTCTGCAGCATCCCAGTCATCACGGCAGCCTAGTAGAGGCAAGAGCTACTCTAGCATCCTCAGTGCACACGTAGCCGTATGCCTTCAGTCTGACAAAGCGCCTCAAAGGAGCGAAAACAGACAACGCATTCTGTGTCACCTCGATGGTTTAACTGAGAGGTGACGCTTGGGCCAAGGCAGCAGGGATGTTTCGCAGGCCAAACTGCATTTTGACATCATGTGGTTCTTTGTGCCACCCTCTACTCCATCACATTGACTCTCTCAGTTAGGGATGTAGGTATATATTCATCCTGACCTTTCCATGAATTTGGACAACCTGAGGATCACAAGGTTCACACAGTCAGTCTGCCCTCATGGCCAGCCCTGGCCCTTGCCAGCTGCAAATTGCAAAGACACCATGAACCATGAACCAGTGAAAGTAACACCTGTTTAATAATAGAGAACTCATCAGGTTCATTACATTCTGGTTGTATCCTGTTGGACAAAAGTGTCAAAAGCTACCATGTGCGCTTCCAGAACATGCTCCAAAACTCCTTCGATTGCACCACATGACCATTTGTACTTATCCTCAATGACCTTGGTGAAGGTATAGGTGAGGGAGGCTACTCAAACCATGTGGCTCAGCTCTGCATCCCCACATTGTGACGAGAGCTTTGTGGCCGCAATGCAGACAACTACAAAGTTAGAAAGGCAGAAGTTTGGAGGGTTGAGCATCAGCAACCTGAAGTGTCTTTGAGGGTCAGAGCTCCGGCACTTAAATGTGGATAGGTGCTCACACTTCTCGCTGAGTTTAGCAAATGTGCACTGTGAGAGTCGGCAATGCGCAAGGTGGACAGGATAGCACACGATCTCTGAGTAAGGTATCATTGATAAAAAATCTTGCCAGGTGACAGTGAGTAAATGGAGTGTCAGGGTTTATGACTCTTCTCCATGCATTTACACATGTCTCAATGGATGCAAGACCCTCACCTTACAATAATGCAGACAAGACAGGTGAACACCTTAGCCTCAATCTTAAACAGCAAGAATGAAGAATAAATCTTGTGAAAGAGGTTCCTCACACAAGCAGACTTGACATTAAGGTTGAGGCATCAATGATGTTGGAAATGATATGAGGGCACACACACACACACACACAAACAGTGGTGATGTGGAAGCTGACAACATCGACCTGAGGCACTTCATTTCAACATCTGCAACAAGTCGGGGTAGGGACCATGATGTCACACCAGATGGACAACAGCACAGCTGATCATAAAGAGGAGGCATACACAGAAGCAATGTGGTTGACTCTTAAACACCCTCTGAAATGGCCTAGCAAACCACTCAGCTGTAACAAACCGCTACAGAAACCACCTGGCACTGACCTAGGCACAGGAAACAACAACAGCAATCGCAGCTCTGTCGACGCTGCAAAGTCCTCCATACTAACATCTGGGGGCTAGTGCCAAAATTGGGAGAGCTGTTTCACAGGCTAGTCAAGCAACAGCCTGATATAATCATCCTCACGGAATCATAGTTTACAAATAATGTCCCAGACACCACCATCACCATCCCTGGGTATGTCCTATCCCACCGGCAGAACAGACCCAGCAGAGATAGCGGCACAGTGGTATACAGTTGGGAGGGAGTTGCCCTAGGAGTCCTCAACATCAGCTCTGGACCCCATGAAGTCTCATGGCGTCAGGTCGAACATGGGCAAGGAAAACTCCTGCTGATTACCACGTACCACCCTCCCTCAGCTAATGAATCAGAACTCCTCCATGTTGAACACCACTTGGAGGAAACACTGAGGGTGGCACGGGCGTAGAATGTTCTCTGGGTGGGGGACTTCAATGTCCATCACCAAGAGTGGCTTGGTAGCACTATTACTGACCGAGCTGGCCGAGTCCTAAATGACATAGCTGCTAGACTGGGTCTGCGGCAGGTGGTGAGGGAATCAAGAAGATGGAAAAACATACTTGACCTCATCCTCACCAACCTGCCTGCTGCAAATGCATCTGTCCATGACAGTTATCGGTAGGAATGACCACCGTGCAGTCATTGTGGAGACGAAGTCCTGCCTTCACATTGAGGATACCCTCCATCATATTGTGTGGCACTACCACCGTGCTAGCAACTCAAGACTGGGCATTCATGAGTCGCTGTGGGCCATCAGCAGCAGCAGCAGAACTGTACTTAAACACAATCTGTAAACTCATGGCTGGGCATATCCCCCACTCTACCATTACCATCAAGCCAGGGGATCAACCCTGGTTCAATGAAGGGTGCAGGAGGGCATGGCAGGAGCAGCACCAGGCATAATTAAAAATGAGGTGCCCACCTGGTGAAGCTATTAAACAGGACTACTTGTGTGCCTAGCAGCATAAGCAGCAAGTGATAGACAGAGCTAAGCAAACCCACAACCAATGGATCAGATCTAAGCTCTGCAGTTCTGCTACGTCCAGTCATGAATGGTGGTGGACAATTAAACAACTCACTGGAGGAGGTGGATTCACAAATATCCCCATCCTGAATGATGGAGGAGCCCAGCACAGCAGTGCAAAAGATAAGGCTGAAGCAATTGCAACAATCTTCAGCCAGAAGTGCTGAGTGGATGATCCATCTCGACCTCCTCCAGAGGTCCCCAGCATCACAGGCGCCAGTCTTCAGCCAACTCGATTCACTCCACTGGCCCTAGCAAAACTGGAGTCAATAGGAATCAGGGGGTAAACTCTCTGCTGGTTAGGGTCTTACCTAGCACAAAGGAAGATGGTTGTCGTTGTTGGAGGTCAGTCATCTCAGCTCCAGGACATCACTGCAGGAGTTCCTCAGGGTAGTGTCCTTGGCCCAACCATCTTCAGCTGCTTCATCAATGACCTTCCCTCTATCATAAGGTGAGGAGTGGGGATGTTTGCTGATGATTTCACAATGTTCAGCACCATTCGTGATTCCTTAGATACTGAAGCAGTCCATGTCCAAATGCAGCAAGACCTGGATGATATCCAGGCTTGGGCTGACAAGTAGCAAATAACATTCATGCCACACAAGTGTCAGGCAATGACCATCTCCAACAAGAGAGAATCCAAACATGTTCAATGGCATTGCCATCACTGAATCTCCCACAATCAACACCCTAGGGCTTACCATTGACCAGAAACTGAACTGGACTAGCGACATAAATACTGTGGTTACAAGAGCAGGTCAGAGACTAGGAATCATGCGATGAGTAACTCACCTCCTGACTCCCCAAAACCTGTCCGCCATCTACAAGGCACAAGTCAGGAGTGCGATGGAATAATCCCCACTTGCCTGGATGCGTGCAGCTCCTACAACACTGAAGAAGCTGGACATCGTCCAGGACAAAGCAGTCCGCTTGACTGGCACCACATCCACAAACATTCACTCCCTCCACCACCGAAGCACAGTAGCAGCAGTGTGCACCATCTCCAAGATGCACTGCAGGAAGTCGCCAAGGCTCATTAGACAGCACCTTTCAAACCCACGACCACTACTGCCTAGAAGGACAATGCAGCAGATAGATGGGAACACCACCACCTGGAAGTACTACTCCAAGCCACTCACCGTCCTGACTTGGAAATTTATCACCGTTTCTTCACTGTCGCTGGGTCAAAATCCTGGAACTCCCTCCCTAACAACACTAGAGGTGTACCTACACTACATGGACTGCAGCGGTTCAAGAAGACAGCTCACCACCACCTTCTCAAGGGCAACTAGGGATGGGCAATAAAATGCTGGCCAAGCCAGCGAAGCCCACATCCCATGAATATTTTTTTAAAAAATGAAATGGGTGGGATTCTATTTACATTAGTGTAAAGTATATTACATGTGGTTAATACCCCTGCCACCATTGTGCTTCTAATATTTCTTAACTTTCCTAACCCTACCGTTAAGTCTTGGTGCATCCCCGACATCCACAGCGGATGTGGAGGCACCCTGCTGACTGCTATGCCCTGTTTTCTGTGATGATTTGGGTGGGTCCTCTGGAGGACTGATGGATGCCATCAATGGCTACATCAGTGAAGTGCATCTCGTGCTGCAGTGCAGGACCAAGTCCTGGACCAAGGTCTCCATGGCAGCCGCCATCCTACCAGTGTTGACTTCGGTGCGTTGGCATGCAGGTGCTATAACATCAGACTGAACATGGATAGACTCCTCCATCATATGTTGCAATCTGTGGAAAGCAGCTGACAACACTTCCTGATATTCCTCTGACTGTCACTGAAGCTCTACCAACCGAGTTAGGACCAAATCTGGAGGCTCGTCATCAGACTCGGACTCAGCAGGATCCTGGCCTCCAGCAGCCCTTTGAGAACCAGCTAACTTAGATGTCCCTGCCTCTGCCTGCTGTGGACCAGGTTGGGTGCTGTGCTCACCAGATTGCCACTCGAGGCTACTCTAGAACTAGGTCCCGCCGAATTGTGTGTTTCTGCGCTGGTGGAGAGTGTGTATGAGCACTGTGAAGGGTCTTCAATAGTGCCCTCCTCTTCTTCTACCTCTGAAATGTCTCCAGGGCTGGAGATGAGGGCCTGGCTGAATAATGCCCCCAGACACTTTCCAGAGGTGCCTATGAAAGAAAGTAGAGATTACTTAAGGATGGCAAGTGACTGGAGGATAGCAGAATGGACTCACAGTGTGGTTGTCCGAGGGATGAGCTGGTGTGGGGTCCTAACTTAGGTTGGTACCACCCATCTCACCATCGCCACATGCACCATCCCTGCCCACTCCGGCCAGAGTGATATCATGCTCCTCATATGGAGTGAGGGCCTTAACTTCAGCCACTCCACCCCCGGTCTTGGACTTCTCTCTTCTATTTGTGTGCGAGCTTGACCTGTATGAAGACAAATGGAGAGAGTGTGAGCAAGACACATGTCAAGGCAGATGGTAAGGGTGCCTGCCTTGTTTGTGTGATGAATGGAGCAGTGGAGTGGATGAGGGTAAGATCTCTATAAAATTTGAGCCCAGATGGAGATGTGAAGGTGTGTGTGGGAGAGTTAGTGATGATATGCCTTAAGCTGGCAACGTGTGAGATTTCTGTGGCGTGTCATCCTGCTACGTCCTGTTGGCTTGTGAATGTGTGAGTTTAGGGTCATGAGTTGGTTAACTTACCCTGCCAGAGCAGATAAGATAATTCATCCACTGAACTTGCAGACATTTTCTGCGCCGCATTTCCGAACTACCGAAGACGCAGCCTTCCAAGCCGGAGTGGTGGCGTTGATAGACCTCCTCTGGCCATTGCTGGCGTACAGGACATTCATTGGGCCTCGTCAGTGTCCAGCAGGTGGCCCAGCGAAGCATCACTGAACTTGGGAGCTGCACTCTTCTTGCCTTTCGGTGCTATTTCTTCCCTGGGGCTATCCTGGCCTTGAAACATTGAGAAGGCCGTATGCAGGTGTGGTTTAAATATGGCACTTGGAAGAAAGAACTGCTGAGGTCATGGCGGGGCGACCGAACCAGAGACCACCTGCCTGTGATCTGAAATGTTTCCTGGCGGACAATATGGCACAAAAAGCCTGCCTTTGTGCACAGTGGGGAAAACATTGCTTTTCCCGCCTGCTACCACACTTAGAGCACAGGTGGGAAAATCCCGCCCGCAGACTTTAAAGAGTGTCCTGAAGGAGAAATGAGGGATAGTGAGGTGTAGAGGTTTAGGAAAGGAATTCCAGAGCTTAGGGACTAGATGGATGAAGGTATCATCACAAATAGGGGGTGGTGGGATAATGGTGCTGTCACAGGACTGTTAACCCTGAGACCCCAGGTAATCCTCTGGTGACCTGGGTTCAAATCCCAAGATAGCAGATAATAGAATTTAATTTCAATAAAAAGAACAATCTGGAATTGAAAGTTTGATGATGGCTGTGAAACCATTGTTAATTGTCATAAAAACCTGGCTCACAAAATGTCCTTTCAAGAAGGAAATCTGCTGGTCTGGCTGACACTAAAATGCCCCTCTGAGCAAGGTCAATTAGGGATGGACCATAAATGTTGGCCCACATCACGTGAACAAATAAAAAAAAGACATTTTATAATTGTTTAGATTATAAATATTCTGCACTGACTTTTTAAACTTTAAGAAGTTTTAGAAATACTAAGTAAGTATATTTCTAATTAAAGACTAATAAATATAATTTGATATTTGGCAAGTTAGGAGTAATTTTAGTGCAGATACTGTATTATCATCTTTTCATGAAGTAAATAAGAATCCTGATATAAAACTAAAGATCCATGTTGGCCAGACCAGTAGGGGAAACAAGGGTTAGCGGTGTTCATTGAATTTTCTGAGCGTCTCCAATGATCTCATCAAAAAATTCTATACTATTGTGTACTAGTACTAGAAACAGAATACATCCTGGTTTAAGGTGTACACAGAATTGCCCAGTCTGTAATATTTCAATACTATTGTAATATGAATATGAACAATGTTCTTCATGAGTCATGAACAATTGATTATTCTATTTATTTTAATTTGAATAAGGTTACCTTTAATTAAATACTAAAATGACATTAAAAGTAAACAGACATATCATACAATAAAATAACAGATTCATTTTCAAGTCACCCTTTTGTTTTATCTCCACAGTTCATTTATTTGCATTTTGTGTTTTTACGGCAGTGACATTACTTCATTAAATTTCTGTTAAATGTAGGCCATGAAGCTAATTTTTGCTGGTAGTAATTTATTTCACCTTGTCCAGAACAGTAGAACCTGAGGACAGAGCCTGTGTTTAAAGGAGGGGGGTGGAGGGGGGGTGGAATTCAAAATTAATCTGCAGAAGATATATTTCAGTGAGTGAGTGGAAGTTAGCGTTGATTTATTAAAATGTAAATTAGCTTTCTTTCAGAAAATAGCATTTTGGGATATAGTATCTGAGTAATTTGATAGATGTGTTAAGTGTAACATCCTTGAGAAAAACAGGTGATTTATGTTTCCCAATGTTACAATGTTATTCACCATTGGTGGCTTTCCTCACATCATTTCTGAGTCAATTGTACTCAAAATGATGAAAATTGATTACCTTGTTTAGCCACAACTCCACTATCATTATTTCCACTATCAAAATGGTAGAAGGTGAACTAGCTAGACTTTGGTCATTTTCTCATCTAGTAATTCTTATGTAAACAAAGGGCTTAGTATTTAACTGCAAAATAAGATCCAACTTATAAATTAGAGAACTTGTTTCTGTTGCATTCCTTACTCTCCATTAGTGACATATGAAAAAAGAGCTGGATTTATGTGTGACTAAGGACTGAATACATAGCATGTTTAGGAGATGATATATTTCAGTCATATTGTTTTGTTTTAACGGGTCAAGTAGGCATATAAACTGGGGAGATAACATCCCTGCTAATGTGGTCAGTAAAAAAAAATGTGTGGTATAATGCTCAACCATCCAGATGACGAAGGTCCTCCCAGGTTTGACAACTGGTTTGTTCCAAGTTTACAGATTTTAGCAAGCTAACACTGATGGCACATAGTTTTCCTCTGCACTGGCTTAGACAATATATACACAAAAGAGTTCTAGTCATTAGAAGAATACCCTATTGAAGGTTAATGGTGTCTGCAGGACAATATTGCAATATTTTATGAGTGAAGAAAGCTGGGGGGTAGGAGAACAAGGGAGAGGCAACCATACTGCTATAGTGACATCCCACTTGAAACTTTGAGCAAAACCTACTCAGGAAAGTCTCTGACCCAACTGCTACTTTAAATAGAGTGCAGGAAATAGGTGGATACAAACAACATGCTGGGATAGACAAAAACAAATTATCACTCACCAATCACATGTAATTCCAGAGACCACTCCAATAGTAGCTCAGTGGACACCATCTTGGCGAAGGATGCAGCTAAAACGTGTTGGTTGGGGGAGAGCTTTGTGCTCCTGAGTGCATGTTTATGATATGCGTTATGAAAGAAGAAAGAATGTACATTTATATAATCCCTTTACCAATCTCTAGATGTTTCAAAGTGCTCTAATGAAATACTTTTCAAGTGTAGTCACTGTTGTAATGTAGGAAATATGATGGCCAACTGATGTATAGCAAAGGACCACAAAGAGCAATGAAATAAATGACCAGACCTTGGCCACAACACTTAAATCCACAGCATCAGTAGTTTTGGCACTACAGTTGCCAGTATAGAAGTAAAGTGATGGCTAAGCTGCTTTTATCCACTTCCAGTGTAACCCGAGCCTAATGCCATCAGCAAGGGCATTAGCGCGAACATTGTAAATGTGCACTGGAACCATGGAGAGTAAACAGAATATGAGTCAGTCAGCTTCCAAAGCTGAATTGAAGTCAGTGCCATTTTGGACCTCACCACTGAAGTTAATGCCCTTTCTTAAGCACATACGGCTGAACATGCATTCAGGAGCACAAAGGTCCCCTCCAACCAATGCGCTTTAGAGGCATTATCATTGGACTTGCAGGTTTGTTGCTTATTGCTAGCTACTAACTCTGTTTGGGGTTGTTGAAGTGCTGGGTGTTTAGAGGAGTTGCTTACTGATGGTGAACTCTGCAGGGAATGGTGCTGTACACAGGTAAGGCATTGGTGGCAACTGCAAGAACTTTGAGCGCACCACTTGTTACCAGTTATGGGTACCATGGTGGCCATCCCCTTGGGCTGCAGCAAGAGAGGGAGATAATGCAGAGGCAGCATTGAAGAGGGCAAGCTGCTGGCTGAAGGAAGAGGAGATAGGAACATACCATCATCCTTGATGGCCTCAGACAATGGACTGGTCACTGCCCCAGTGATGGGGACCCCAGTAATAGCTAGCGCTGTCTCTTCCAAGGGGGTTAGCATATGCAACCATTCCTACCCTACACTTTAGCTTTTGCTGTCTATAATGGCCTATCTTGTCCTTCAAGAAATAGGGTAGTGTGTTGGTAAACATGGTGCAATGTGTTTGGGTGATGTCCCTACAAAATTGAGTAGCTGGCAGTATGTGTAAGCTTTAAGGTATGAGTTTGTGTCTCACATTAGTGGTAAGTATGTAAAGGGCGAGGTGAGGCTATGGATGTGAGATGTGAGGCTATGGATGTGAGATATGAGTCATAGTTGATGGTGATTGATGGTAGACAAGTTAAAAGGGTTGTGGTAAATTGCATGGTATATGAAGCTAGTGGTTCATTTGTAAGGATATGACAATTGAAGATGGATTCAGTGACCTTGGGCACTCATGAAAATTCATTATACTTCTGCCTGCATTGTATTCAGGTGCCCGGTGCTATGCTTGCACAGGCAGCAATGGTCACCTACTCTATTATGATCCACAGCTGAGGCTACCATTGGATAAGCCTAAACACAGGGCAGAACCCAGCTTGATAGATCCTAACTTTTATTTGTTTGTTTAAATATGTGGAGAGGGGCTACTGAACAGAGTCATTGAAGTCAGCTAATAAACTTTTAACAAAAGCATAAAACATGTATTAAACGAGAAAAGATGAATTTAAGCTTGAAGCTTGGAGCCTTTCTCTTCCCCTTACTCTTAACCTCACTTAACAGGACCTTTTCCAGGTTCCTGTCCTTCCTTTGACTAGAAGGTTTGCTTGGGACTTTCTCCTGTTCTACTCCCCTGGATTCTTAGTGACTTTTTCTTTATCTTGGGACTTGTTATCTGTCCAGTTTGCTCAAGTCTCTCTCTGACAGCTACTTTCAACCAACTTTAGCTTGGAACTGGCTATCTGCCCCTTCTGGGTTGCTTCTGCCTGACAGCTATCTTCAAAACCCAACTCAAAAGCTGCTGTTTCTACTTTCCTCTGTGAGACTTTGGGAGGGCCCTGCCTCTCTGGACCCCTGCTACTAGACAACAGCTCAGTTTTTCTACTCTTGTGTTTGCTTAACTTCTCTCACAGCTGTGAACTCTCATTAGAAATGCAAATGCTTTTTAAAGTGAAACAAAAACTCAGTTTGACATTTTCTTAACACAGATACAAAAATACAAATTAAACTTAAACATTAAAGCTAAAACTTATTCCTAACACTCACAAATACAAATATAATTTACTTAAACTATCTCTATTTCCTAACATACTTCCACTGCCTTCTTAGTGTCTACCTGGAGGGCTTCCTGGTCCCTTCAAGAAGGAGGACCTCTATCCTCCTATACAGCTCCAGCACCAAGGCTTCCAGTGCTACATCAGAGAACCTTGGGCCATGCTCTATAGCCAGTTGTGCCACTTCTGTTGTTTCTTTCTCCTGTTGAGTTCCTCCTTCACCACTTCCAGTCCTTTAAGAGGCGTAGTTTGGTTTGAAGTAGTGCTGGCCTCGCACAAACCTGTACCCCCTGTCATAGTGTGCAACAAGTAAATGGAATGTTCAGCACTGGATTGGATACCCCAAGTATTATAAATAGCTGGCAGTGTTTGCATGTCATCAGAACAGGCATGGGTTAATAGCATATTGCAATCCCCATACCTGGTTTCTGGGGATTACCAACTTAACTTCCCCATCTGTTTTAAAGATGCTGGTTGAGGGGTAAACATTGCCTGGGACACTGGAAAGAACTCACCTGCTCTTCTTCAAGCCTTGGGATCATTCACTCTACCTGAGAGGTCAGGCGGGGCCTTGGGTCCAAACAGGTAACATCTCCAATGGTGCAGCATTCCTTCACTACTGCACAATAGATTCAGCCTAGATTATATCCTCAAACCTTGGAGTCATCCTGCAACCTTCTGACTCAGAGGTGGGATTGCTATCACATTCTATTAATATCTTGCCACTATGTGTATATTTGAGTATATATCTGAAAGAGAGGGAGAGATTTCAAAAACTATCCAGATCAGCCCAAGTACTACATGTCACACGTTTGATTCATCTCTTTTCAGAACCTTAAATCTTAACCCTTCCCAACAGAGAGATTTTCAAACATTAAATTTATTGCATTGTTTATAACTTACTACATACCTAAGCTGAATTAAAAAGGGCAAGAAAGCCCAAACTGCGAGGAATTATAAACCACATTTTAGGACTGCAAATAAGAAATTGATTTTTTAAAGAAGCCTACATAAAAATTATTTCAATGTAATTTATTAAACTAAGGTGCTAATCTGACCATTTTCCCCCAAATCCCCCTTGATTGCTTTACTGTGTTCAATAAATTTCACAGGCCAGGTTTTCTGGTTCTGGTGCATTTGCAGGCTTTTTATTCACTTGAAATGTAGCAAAGTAGATTTGATCTTCCAGGTTTCTAATTAGATATTCATTATGAGCTCCTGGCCTGGAATGCTCCTCTTATTAAGAGCCTGCCGAAGGCTAAAGGAGACCAGGGCTGTGTGTAGCTGCAGCTCCTCATGCACATCAGCTGCTTTAGGTGACTTATTTTTCTCTGTTGGAGTAAACTGATCAGAACCAAGATATAATTGCTCAAAATCTCCAAATGCTCTTACTGTTCATTGCTGGATTATTTACCCTTCATGTACTATTAAAGGTACTGTCCCCACAGAAAAGCCATCTGGACTGCTTGGGAGAAGGTGGTACAAAGTATCATTGCTGTGCCAACATTCAGGGGACTGAGGAACAGATTAGAAAAAAAAAACTTGCCAAAGGTCTCTTAATCTGTCAAACCAAGAATATGCAGTATCTCCCTACACAAATTAATTGGGCAAAGTATGCATATCACAAAGCGTTTCCTCTCACCGTCACTGAAATGACTCAGAGAAGTGCATAGCTTTTTCATACTTTCACTCACACGTCAATTCACTGTCAACTTGCAACTGGGGAATAATATTAACAACATTTGTAATTATATTGTGTTTTTAACAGAAAGAAAACAACCCAAGGCAGTTTATGAGTAAAATGACTAACAGCTTGATTGAGAAGATGGATTTTGAGAGGGATCTTAAAAGTTAAAGATAGAATTGAAGGGAGCTGGGGAAGGAATTTGGGAGAGTAAGGCTGAGATGGCTGAAGGCACAATCACCATTGGTGGTCTGAAAAGAAAAGGGTTTCATAGAAGGCTGTAATAAGCCAACAGTGCATTTGGAAGGCAATGTTAGACTATAGCTTGTAAAGGTAATGTAGGTGAGGTTATGGAAAGATTTATAGATGAGGAAAATAATTTTAAAGTTGATTCATCATGGTTATGGTGTCATTGCAGATCAGTGATATTGGCACAGCCATCCTATTAAGGACAGCAGCCTGCCCCCAAGAGTTGCCAGCCCAATCAGAGAGGCAGTAGTCCCGCAACCTCAGTCGGGCCACTGGAAGCAGTGGCCATTGCTGGGGCTACACGTGGAGGTTGAGGGTGCATCGATGGCCGTGAGGGTCCATAGGATCTGGGGTGTACTGTGTCCAAGCAGGCCCCAAGAAGGCAGTTGAGGGGAGTCACTGAGGACAGCTGGAGGGCCCCTCTGTGGGACATAAAGTGCCCAAAAAGGAGGCTTCCTCGCAGCCTGCTGGGAGGCCACCATGGTTTAGCTGGTGGTCGCCCCATGCAGTGGTGGGCCCTCCCCTGGGAGGCAAAATGCTCACAGAGGTGAGAAGAGGATTGGTCACTTAAATCATTTAACTGGGCCCCAGATAGGCAGTTCCTCTGTCACCTTTCATGCCACTGGTCAAATTCTGCCCACTGTTGCGGAAGTGCAAGAGATAGGATGTAGCATTTCAAGCTCTTGTTTGGTGAAACAGGATTCCAGGGTTGTGACTATCTCAATTCTAACTGAGGAAATGATCAATGAGACAAACAAAGTTGGTGGAAGAAGAGCAAGATTTCTTGCAAGGACCAAACCCAACATTTCCATTTATCAATTACATGGTTTAGTTATGTGTGCCATAAAATACTCTCAGGCATCATTCACTCCACTATTGACACACAGTAGCAGCAGTATGTACAATCTACAAAATGCGCTGCAGGAACACACTAAGGTTCCTTAGACAGCACCTTCCAAACCCATGACTACTACAATCTACAAGGACAAGGGCAGCAGTTAGATGGGTTCACCACCACCTGCAAGTTTCCCTCCAAGTCACTCACCACTCTGACTTGGAAATATATCACTGTTCCTTCACTGTCGCTGGGTCAAAATCCTGGAACTCCCTCCCTAACAGCACAGTGGGTGTACCTACACCACATGGACTGCAGCGGTTCGAGAAGGTAGCTCACCACCATCTTCTCAAGGAATAGGCAATAAATGCTGGCTTAGCCAACGATGCCCACATGCCATAAATGATGTCACTGGTGGTAGTGCACTGCAATATCAAGCCCACTGCTTCCCGAGCCACGTCAAATGTGAAAAAGTTTGATCAACCCACTTAATTGTTTAATTTAGGTTAACAGAATACAAGCATCAGGTTTGTAAACTTAATCAGCAAATAACTATTTATTGAACAAATTGTCTTTAACCAGTGGCAAAAAAAAAAATATGAACTGCTAATTTCTAACTCTATAACCTAAATTCTACCCCTTCTTAAATTCCTATACACATACATACAAGTCACATAAGACATGAATTTTAAGGGTGGGATAAAACAGTTCAATAGCACCAATTCCGGAGTATAGAATTTGATGGGTTGATGTTGATCGATATCTTCTAAATTCCTTTCAGTTATTTGTTGATGACATAAGGTGGTCTTCCAGCACTTTCAGACTTTAGTTCATTGATTAAGCACTTGTCTTTCAACGTCTCTAACAGTGATTTTCCCCTTTTCCTCTTGACAGGGGTTTTCAGCGAATGACAGCAGGTTATAGAGACATGGGGAGAAAAAGCCAGCTAGCTATAATTGTAGAATTAGTGGAATCTGACATACACAGGAAGCAGAAGTTTTAGGCCTTTTATCTTTCAGGCTAGGAGCTATTCTGCTGCACTGCTCTCACACAAGCCCTGGTCACCTGGTCAGGAGCCAATTGAAACATTGTTGCCAGGCCCATTAGGCCAGAATCCTCCACGACACTTCCTGTCTTTCATGGCATACTCTGTTCCAGGACAACAGCATTGTATATATCCATCACACTGTTCCAGTAGACATGTCCTTCAAACTGCAACAGAAATAAAAAGATATGTTCTTTATAATGAATAAAAATAAACTTGTCACAAATATGCTGCTGACCCAAAACAGGTTTTCATGCACATTGTGGGCCATCCATTGTTGGCCATGCATCCCATTAGGCAGATATAAAACAATTCTACTTTGAGAAATCAACAGGCCACTGTAGTGAACATAGCTTTCAGATAAATACCAAGCTGCATTCGGAGAAAGGTAAGAACATGGATGTGGTTACAGCCACTTAATGGATGCCACCTTCTTGAAGGATATTCCTGTTCTTCAGAGTTTTTCAGAAGTGTTTCTATACAGTCATTTTCTCCGTGCAGTTGGCAAAAAAGATTTAGTTTCTTCTCTTGTCACTCAAAATATTCCCATCATGGTCTGACCTGGGAACTGCAAAATAGATGCAGAGAACATTTTTTTTCTTTATTCTTTCATGGGATGTGGACGTCACTGGCCAGAATTTGTTGCCCATCCCCGATTGCCCTTCAACTGAGTGGCTTGCTAGCCCATTGCAGAGGGAAGTTAAGAGTCAACCACCTATTGGCTGAAGAGCAGCAATTGTATACATGCCTGTAAAGAATATGATCTATAAACTTTTGAATAAGAAAGGACTCCATGCAGGTTCACAGCAGAGCAGTTATCCACACCTGACATCAATCTACATTCAAAGGTAAGAAAAATCCATACACATTTTTTATTTCAGGAACATTTAGGCCTCAGCATGTGCTCAGGAACAGCTTTTGAAGATTTTATTCTACTCTAAAAATGCAATTGCATAAAACTATGTTGCAATTTCACTGATGCTAAATATGACAAGTTAAATATTAATTAGCTTGGGATAATTAGGGCTGCATGATGGATGCCCTTCATGCCTGATTTGTCTTTGATAATTATAATAATGTTTAATCCTAATAATTATTATACTTATAATATGTTTCCAAAATACAATTTTAAATGTACAGCTATTCAGAAATCATCAGAAGAAATGCATTACCCGGATTAAATCCTAAACTTTGTTGCAAATGCACATAAATAGGATTAATTAACATTGATCTTTTTTCTGTTGCTTACACATGCCTTTCCCTTTACATTTCTGACGTATTTTAATTCAATTTTCTCAAGTTAGAATTCAAAGTGACACTTTGGAATGTTAGGCTGGAAAAACAGGAAGGGAACTTTTGTGCATTTGGACTTCTGTCCAGGAGCCTTGCCTGCTGAGAACACGTACTAAGCATGGACTTTCCATTAGGTCTTGCTGGTTCTATCAGTGCAATTCTCCCAAAATCTTCCAAACATGTGAAAAGCCTCGAGGAATATCAGCCACCAATTATGTCCAGTTTCAGTGGTCTATTGCGCTGATTTACAAAACATTGGCCCAGAACTTCGGGTAAGTGTCACAGAGGGTGCATCCAACACTGACTGTGATTTAAACTGCCCACTTATCATTTTATGCTGGAGCCTTTGCACCTTCAAACATCGGCTCCAGCAGGGATGTAGAGACAAGCACAGTCAGGAGGAAAATTGTCGGACATAATTCCAGTACAACCACGTCCCCTTTTCTCATCATGAACTGAAGAAAGGCCCCTTAAGGCCTGTCTTCAGTTCAATGACTTACATTGTTTTAAATGAAGCTGGCAACTTCCGAAACTGCATAGCCGCACCTGACAGTGATAGCCCCATCCCTCACTCTCGACAATGTTCACCACCCTCCCTCACCCCTGACAACGTGACAGTGCTAACCTCCTTCCTCGCCCCCGACAATGTTCACCACCCCTCCTCACACCTGATAATGTTCACCCCCCAAAATTGTTCACCCCGCCCCCTCACTCTCCCCCAACACTGACACGCCCCAACTAGCTGACTGTTCCAACAATAGCTGAGCAAGAGCCAGGGCTTCTAGAAGGTGAGTAGGGAGAAGACATTTGGGAGGGGGTGAGCAATGTCTGGGAAGTGTGGGCGGGGTTGGGAGGGCAATGGGTTGAGCACTGCCTGGCGGGTGGATGGGGAGGGGTGAGCACTATCCAAGGGGAAAGGAGGTGAGCACTGTCTAAGGCGGTGCAGAGGCATGAGCATTGTTGGGTGAGGAATGAACATTGCCAAGGTGGGGGCTGAACATTGCTGCGGGTTCTGGAGTGCTTTGGCACTCCGGCTGATTTTCTCTGCGTTTCCCTGGTTTTGTAGCTGCTATGAAAAGCTCTTAGGTAAATCTGTGTAAAGACCAGGCTAAATATAGCGCATATAGCCCAAGTCACTGTGATTCTGGCCACCTGATTTCACTGTCGTTGAGAGTCAGGAAGCAGTCTGGGCAGGGTAAAAGCAGCAATTGGAACTTTAAACTTCCCACACAAGTACTGGGAATGTGCACACGTTGGGACTTCCTCAAGGTCCCGAGGCATATCAGTGATGTAAATTGAGGCAGAGGCATCTCTGCATATTGGAAGATTTGGGCCATTGTGATGGAAGCTGGTGTTGCCCACAAAATGGGCCCTATTCCCAGATCAAATTAAACAAATTGATGGGTTTCGGCTGTTTTTGTCCATTTGTAGACCCTTGAGGAGTTTCTTAAACTTTAGTTTTTTTATTTAAATAGAAGATGAGTGGCAGGATAGATGATTGGGCAGAATATTAAGAATGGCAGAGGATGACTAAAAGGTTAATCAGGAGTAAGAAATTGGAGTATGAGAGGCAGCTAGCTAGAAATGTAAAAACGGATAGCAAGAGTTTCTTTTGGTATTTAAAACATAAAAGAGTAAATAAAGTGAGTGTTGGTCCTCTAGTGAGTGATAATGGGGAGTTAGTAGTAGATAATAAGGAAATGGCGGATGAAATGGACAAATGTTTCACTTCAGTTTTACTATAGAGGATACTAAAGACATCCCAGTAATAACTGCTAATCAGGAGGTGAAAGTGAGAGAGGAACTTGGTGAAGTTACAATCACTAGGGTAACTGCTGGGCAAACTGATGGAGCTGCGGCTGACAAGTCTTCGGGTCCTGATGGACTTCATCCTAGTGTCCTAAAAGAGGTGGCTAATGAGGTAGTGGATGCATTGGTGTCAATTTAACAAAATTCTCTGGACCCTGGAAATGTTCCATCAGACTGGAGCGTAGCAAATATAACATCTATATTCAAGAAGGGAGGGAGGCAGAAAGCAGGAAACGACACGCCAGTAAGCTTGACATCTGTCATGTGGAAGATGTTGGAATTGATCATTAAAGAGGTTATAGCTGGGCACTTAGAAAAACTCAAGGCTATTGGGAAGAGTCAGCATGGTTTTGTGAAAGGGAAATCATGTTTAACCAATTTATTGGAGTTCTTTGAAGGAGTAGCATGTGGTGTGGATAAAGGAGAGACTGTAGACGTGCTATATTTGGATTTCCAGAAGGCATTTGATAAGTTGCCACATCAAAGGCTACTGAGGAAAATAAAAGCTCATGCTGTAGGGGATAATGTATTAGAACGGATAGAAGATTGGCTGGCTAGCAGAACACAGAGAGTATGCATACATTGACCTTTTTCTGATTGGCAGGATGTGACAAGTGGAATCCCGCAATGTTCTGTGCTAGGGCCTCAATTTTTTACAATTTATATTAATGACTTAGGTGAGGGGAGTGAAGGCAGAATAGCTAAATTTGCAGATGACACAAAGAGAGGTAGGAAAGTATGTTTTGAGGAGGGCATAAGGAGGTTGAAAACAGATATAGAGAGGTTGAGTGAGTGGGAAAAAATACGGCAGATGGAGTATAACGTGAATTTGTTCACTTTGGCAGGAAGAGTAAAAAGGCAGAGTATTACGTAAATGGGTAAAAGCAAAATACTACGGATGCTGAAAATCTGAAACAAAAACAAAAATACGTGGAAAAACTCAGCAGGTCTGACAGCATCTGCGGAGAGGAACACAGTTAATTAATTACTTAAATGGGGAATGGCTGCAGAATTCTGAGGTGCAGAGGGATCTAGGTGTTCTAGTGCAGGAGTCACAAAAAGTTAGTGTGCATTACAGCAAGTAATTAAGCAGGCTAATGGATGCTATCCTTTGTTACGAGAGAAATGCAACTTAAAAGTAAGGATGTTATGCTTCAGATATACGGAGCATTGGTGAGACCACGTCTCAAATATTGCCCTGAATTTCATGCTTGACCTGTGTGCCAAGTTGGCGGGAACGGAAGTGGATGTGGAACCTGCTCCCGGCTGCGGTCGCGTTGCAAACGCGATTTCAAATTGGATGGCCAATTAAGTTCCTCCCAGTGTGAAACCCGTCTTCTGGATGGTTGGGAAGAGCCGGGCAGAGGCGGGGGTGGCAACCCAGTGGACACTTTAAACCCGGCTAAGGCAGCTCCCTGCAGGCTGCCAGGGGAGAATGTTTAGAGTCGGTCTGGAGACTGGAGCAATGGCCTCACCAGCAGCTGGAAACACCAGGCGGGAGGGCAAATCGGGTGGGCACTCGGCCCCCCATTTCTCGGATGAGTGCCTCACGGTCCTCGTGGAGGAGGTCGGTGTCAGGCGGTTCAATCTCGTACCCAGGGATGCAAAAAAGCCTGTGAGGAGGTGGCAGCCGAGGTCAGCGGCCACTATGTTGCACGGCGTACATGGGTGCAGTGCTGCACAAGGTTCAAATGACATGTTGTTCTTCTCTCTTAGATTCTCCAGCTAGAACACAGGACCCCGAAGACCAACCCTTGATGCCAGAGGACTACGGGCCTTTAGGTGCACCTGCGTCACAGCTCCTCTCTGAACCAGGCACTAGCACAGATATTAGCATTTCAGTGGGCATTATACCATTGGCTGGAATGTCAGTGAACATCGGTGAGGCTACTTCACACTCACTTGAGGAGCAGGCAGAGGCAGAGAGTGCCGAGGGCAAAAGCAATCGGAGGACTGCTGGAGACCAGGACCATGCCGAACGGAAGGCAGATGATGGGCCTCTGGAGTCGCCCTTTAGGTGGCAGATGCTGGATATCCAGCCGGATGTGCGGGATGATCTGATGGACATCCATGAGGGTATACATGCCATGGTCTCTGTTGTGGAGGAGTCCATGCGGAGCATAAGCACTGTGTTGACCCTCTTGCTGAGCGCACAGCCTCCTCCATTGAGAGAGTGGTGACTCTCATGGAGAGGCAGTTCCAGGGAGAGAATCAGGGGTTCCTGGTGATGCACTCAGACCTGCAAGCCCTCACACAGGCAACAACTTCAGCCAGTCAGTGCCAACGTGGGAGATAGCTGAGGCACACAGTATCCCTACTAGGTGCCCATCCATCAATGGTGAACAGAGAGGTCCAGCACGACCTAATGTTGGTGCACAAGCTGCTTGTCAACTCTGCGGGCTCCTTTCAGGGCATTCTAGAGGATGGCAGCAGTTCCTCCGCTCCTCTGCCAATCATCGTGGCACCTGATGAGGTTGCAATGACTGGGGAGATGCCAGCCGTGACATTGGCTGCTACCTGCCAGGCGGGGCCAGCACAGGCTCCACTGGCCAGAGGATGCCCGCCAAGGTCATCAAGGCCAACAAGACACCAAAGTCAGCAGGCTGTCTCCAATGCCAGTGCCAGCAAGGTTGGGGGCACCAAGACACAGCACTCATAAACATAAGTTTAAGACAACATGAGCTCAAAAGAGACTTCACAGGTGATCTCATGTTCTGCCATGTTTTGTTAATACGTTTACTGGTGTGACCATTAACACCACATGTAGTTATGTTCATTTGATGTGAATGTCACAAAACTTTTGCTTTTGTCTTAATGGCCTGTGTAGCTTCGCCTTTTTTTGGCGCAGGGCACGCCAGTACCTAAAGCTGGACACGAATGGCTTTAAACTTTATTGCACAGGCATTGTGTGGACTTTGGGTTCAAATTAAAGGGTCATTTCAAACATCCTGGATGGAGGTGGTATCCCTGGCATGAGGTGGAAGCAGATCTTTGGCAGCCTAGCTGAAGGAGTATTGGATCGAGGCGTCCCTGGTGTCCCTGCCTCCCTGAAGGATACAGAGGTCTGCCTCACCACCTTCAGCGTTCTCCTCACCGTGCTCCTCTTCTGACTCACCACTGGATTCATCCTTTGTGGCCTGTGGAGCTGCATCAAGATTCTCTTCCTCCAGTGGGTCCATCCTTTCCAGAGCCAGATTGTGGAGAGCGCAGCATGCAACCACTATGAGTGACACCTACCCTGGGGGATATTGTAGTGCACCCCCGAATGGTCGAGGCATCGGAAGTGCATCTTTAGAAGGCCTATGATCCTCTCTATCACCGCCCTTGTGGAGGCATGACTCCTATTATACCGCTGCTCTGCCTCTGTTCTTGGGTGGTGGAGAGGTGCCATAAGCCACTTTTTCAATGGATAACTCTTGTCTCCCAGCAGCCATCCATCCAGTCAGACTGGAGCGGTGAACAGCCTTGGCACCTGGGAGTGTCTGAGGATGTAAGCGCCATGGGAGCTGCCAGGGTACCGTGCACAGACTTGCAGAATCTGTCTTGTAGTCAGAAACTATCCGGACATTCATCGAGTGGAAGCCCTTCCTGTTGACAAATGCACCTGGCTGACCCCTTGATGGCCACATGTGTGCAGTCACTTGCACCCTGGATGAGAGGGAACCCAGAAATCACTGCAAACCCTCTGGCTCACTCAGCCTGGCTGGCCTCATCCATTCAGAAATGAATAAATTTCATTACCCAACTGAACAGAGCATCAGTCACCAATTGACACAAGTGTGGACAGCTGATTGGGAAACTCCACAAAGATCCCATACTGACCCCTGGAAAGAGCCAGAGGCATAGAAGTTGAGGTCCACTGTGACCTTCAGCGCCACTGGGATGGAGTTTCCACCAACACAGTTGGAGGTGATCTCAGGCCCAATCATCTAACAAACGGAGGTCAGTCTCCTTGGAAAGGTGGAACTCCCTTCGGCGCTACACCTTGGACATGTTGAGATAGCTGCATCACTGCAAACCCTGGCAGCAGGATAGTGGCATCTTCTGCAGCCCCTTATGCCTTGGACTATCTGATGGCCCTGCGCCCCTTGCGCCTGCACTTCTCCCCTGCAAGCTGCATTGGGACACCTGGCCTCCTCTTACTTCTGCCCCTCTCTTCCTCTTCAGAGGAGGTGTCACCAGCAGAGAACACAATCCCCATTATCAGGGTAACAGAAGGCTATCACAGACAAATTCTCTGGGGGTCTTGGAGACACACTAATGAGTCCTGAAATGAAGTCTAGAAATGCTAAGACTAAAGCTCAGAACAGAGGTGAAGCTGTCGAGTTCAAATAAGCAACCAGCAGCAAACTATCTCCTAAATTCCTCACTACTCGCAAAGGAAATGCTGATGACCCTTTTTACTCTGCCCTTGGATGAGGTTTTGTTGAAAGTGGCCTGCCAGCCTTCCCGTTTTGCCAGTGTGACGAGCGCGAAATTGCACGGGCAACGTAAAATTGTGAGCATTTGTCTTTTTAATGGCCTTAAGTGGCCTTTTAATTGTTGGCGGGCGCGCCTGCTGACTTGAAGATTACTCACGTGTGGGATGATGTCTGGATGCTCGCCCAACGTCATCTTGCGCTATTTCACATCCATTCGGGTCAGGCACGTGCCCACCTGTGAGGCATAAAATTCTGCCCATTGTGTGCAGTTTTGGTCTCCTTATTTGAGGAAGGATATAAGTGCATAGGAGGCCATTCAGAGGAGGTTTACTAGATTGATACCTGGAAAGAGTGGGTTGTCTTATGAGGGAAGGCTAGACAGACTGGGTTTGCTTCCACTGGAGTTTAGAAGAGTGAGGGATGACTTGATTAAAGTATATATGATCCTGAAAGGGATTGACAAGGAGGATGTTGAAAGGATGTTTCCTCTTGTGAGTGAGTCCAGGACTTGGAGGCACTGTTTTAAAATTAGACATTGCCCTTTTAGGACAGAGATGAGGAGAATTTTTTTCTCAGAAGGTTGTGCAACTTTGGAACTCTCTGCCTCAGAAGGCGGTGGAGGCGGGGTCATTGAATATTTTTAAGACGGAGGTAGGTAGATACTTGTTAGGCAAGGAAATCAAATGTTATTGGGGGTAAATGGGAATGTGGAATATGAAGCATAAACAAATCAGGCATGATCTTAATGAATGGAAGAGCAGGCTTGATGGGCCGAATGGCCTTATTATGCTTCTATTTTGTATGCTCGTATGTACTGTACGCCAATGAAAGTAATAAATGTTTCCATTTTTTTAAGTCATTCTCAGTTATTTAAAATTGGATTATTCACTGATGATGGACTAAACACTGCAATTATAATTTTTGTGCTAAACTCAGTTGCACCAGGTTACCACTCTTAAATGCATCAAGAAATACTTTTAATTCAAAAAAAGTTCTAAAATGCTGCCCGAATAGGATTGGTGCTATGCAAATGAGTTTGAGCAGAAACTTGACCAAAGTAAAGAAAATAAATCACTTCTGAAAACTATTGCAATTTTGAGCATAATTTTCACCTGGATTGCTGATTACAGCCTAAGTGGAAGCTCTACCCCTGGTGTCAGAAACTTAGGTGGGCCTGTATTTTCAGCATGTGCTCTCAGTGGTCTAGAGTCTGCCAGAAGCACAAGTGCAGCCTATAGGCTTTTCCATGTGTTTGTATGATAATGCTTTGTTATTTTAGCAGGTTAACAATTCTGTTCAAATAGTTAAGAGTATCATACAAACATGCTTAGCGCTCCTCCACAAAGATTGTAGCAGTTATTTATAGACTGTAATTTCTCGACATGCAGCACTTTGTTCACCAATTTCAGACACTTGAATGAAACTTTGAAGATTTGTTGATGTCAGGAATTCAGCTTTTTACAGTTTTTTTATTGATCACTGGACTGATACATGGGATTAAGTTGTCTGTATACCACAGGCTTTCAAGTGGTAAAACCTATAAAGCACAAAACACAAGTTTTTTGAGAATTTGATATCAGCAGTTGTACACCTTTGATGATGTGATTCCATTGCACCGATAAACTGCAACCTGAATAACAAGCTCTGCGCTTGAAGCTGCTGCCAGATATGCTGTTAATTGGACTGTTCATTCGCAGCCACTAGTGCCACTTATAATCAAAGTCCTCCAGTGGGCACTAATTTGCCTCATGGTGCCATTCAGATTAGCATTAAAAAGAACAGAATACAGAAAGGGAAAGAAAACTCATATTGACTCAACAAGTTGCAAGAAAGTTATGATCCTTCACTGGAGTCGATGGTTGTGGGTGCTTACTGAGTGCCTGAGCAGCCCTAATAATTGCAATAAAAGTAGTTGTGATGGCTGAACCAGTGGTGGTTCTTGTAAATATACAAGAGCTGATACCGAGACATTCACTGACTGTACAGTACGAGATGGGAATCCATTTACTTCCTTACATTTCCGTGACATACCATTGGATGCTTTTCTCTCTTCAACAAGGTTTGCATAAATGCAAATTGTTCTAGTTTTCTATTAGCAGGTGAAAACAGTGCCATAGGCTCAGAGCAACCATGGGCTGAACTTTCCCCCCATCAGGGGGGCTGTGCAGGGGCGGGCAGGAGCGAGCGCGAACCCGATCGGCGCCCCCGATCGGGTCTGCGCCGCCATTTTACGTGGGCGGGCCAATTAAGGCCCGGCCAGCACGATGCTCGCCCGGAAGCGCTGAGCGCTCCCTGTGCAGGCGGGGGAGGGGGGTTGGGATTCCCTGAGTCGGGGCCTGCGCTCTTTCGCGCATGCATGCAGAAGAGCACAGAAATCTCCCTGAGGCATCTCTGTGCCTCAGGGACGTCAGTTTGATGTCTGAAAATTTAAATAAAGGAAAAGAAAACTTTTAAAACATGTCCCCTCATGTGACAGTGCCACATGAGCTGGGAGATGTCAATGAATTTTTAAGATAATTTTTATTGAATTTTAAAACACTTCATGAAACCTCATCCCGCCCGTGAATGAGGTTTCATGAAAAATGCGAAGACTGCCTGGGCTCTTCGCCTGCCCGTCAACCTTAAGGTTGGATGGGCAGCTCAGTTAACTGTTTTAATTAGTTTTTAGCAGGCCTTAACAGGCCTTTGACTGTTCGGCAGGCACACAGCCGACTTTGCTGCACACCCGCTGAACTGGAAGTCTAAATGACACACGGTGACATCGGGACGCACGCCTGACGTCACCGCGCGTCATTTTACGAGTCGGCGAGCAGGCCCCACCCCCGCTCACCAACCGGAAAATTCTTCCCCATGTGCTCTGCATTAAAAACGTAATTTTCTCAGAAAGAGACATATTCTGGTTTCATACGTAAGAAAGGTAGGCATACAGGAATATAGCAAACCTCTTACAAACAAACAAGATGATGAGATCAATGCCATTTCACAGGAATATTGCTTTTGAATATTGGGAAATACCTGGCAGCCATTAGCTTCAGTGATTAACCATGCTTTTCTTATAAGCTACGAGATAGTACCAGTACTACAACTAACAAGAAAAAGTCATCACTGCCCCATGGCATTTCCACAGTACGAATGTTTGTAATAACACTTCAATCACACCAGGTGTCTCACTGAGTGTCCCTTATCACCTGTTAATTTTTAATAATTTGCATGCCGATGCTTCTCTTGAATAATAATAATATTATTGATTGTACTATTATGAGGCATGCTGCACATCACCACTGCCATCTCTCTGGGAACATCCTAGTTTTGGCACAGACCTCACGGTGGTTTTCCTCAGGCTTTTAGGTTGTCAGAACAGCTTGTGACATCAGTTAATTTTGAAAGGAAGACTTGGAATCCCTCAGCAGCCATATTTGCAGCCTGCTATCTGCTAGGAGCATGTCTTTAATGCTGATTGTTGAAGGATGCAAGAATCTTGATAGCTAGGATATGTAACATTAATATGGAGGATAGCAGGGTGCCCTCAAACACAATCTGGACACTAACTCAGCAAAATCCCCTTCTATTTTTGTATAACATGGTTTTGACTCAGGAACCTCAAATGGGCAATTTTGTGGAACCATTGATGTCCTGTATCCTTGAAACACTGTCAATTCCAAGGAAGTCCTACTGCTTTGATTCACAATGCTGCAGACCTATACCGAAGAGCATATGAGATGGATGCCTCAGCAAAGTCTTAGTGACATTTTAGATGCACCAGGACACTAGAAAACAACTTAAATCCTGTGTAATGTTTGAAGCAGTAAAATTCAGCGCTGTGTATGTTTGGAGAGATTCAAGCAGAGGTGTGTGTACTGCCCCTGAGAGATGCCCATAAGACAGCAGGTGATCAATGGCCAGCTTCCTAGGTAACCACAGGTGTTGAATGTGCTGCTCTGCAGCCAAATCCAGGTAGTTGCCTCTGATATGACAGATGAATTACCAATGATCCTAGGGATTGTGAGGGTTCCATGCAGTCAGTACTTCAGCTGCCTGTCTTCTGCACCTACACACACAATACAAAAACTGACTGGCTGTGTGCTTCACTGTGGAAACTTTACAGTAATTGATGCACACTCACTATTTTACTGTAGTTCAACTAGAGACAAACAGGGCCCTATAATCACCGAAGAGCTGAAAACAGGGGAAAGGATTAGGGGGAAAAATTTGATAAGGCCTGAAAATGAACATGGAACTAATGATGCATGATTAACTAGCGGCTGTCATGTGATAAAAGCAAAAAACTGCGGATGCTGGAAGTCGAAAACAAAAACAAAAATACCTTGAAAAACTCAGCAGGTCTGGCAGCATCTGTGGAAGGGAGCACAGTTAACGTTGAGTCCGCATGACTCTTCAACAGAACAGTTCTGTTGAAGAGTCATGCGGACTCGAAACATTAACTGTGCTCCCTTCCACAGATGCTGCCAGACCTGCTGAGTTTTTCAAGGTATTTTTGTTTTTGCTGTCATATGATGCAGGCAGCACACAAACTTTGTGCTGACTTCTCATTTACAGTGCTAGTAGCACGCAGTCCAATGCTAAATTTGCTGTTGAGTGGTTGCACGCCCCAGTAGTGGGTAGAAGCTTGTGCCAGAGAGCAGCATTACTTTAAACCAGCTTTTATCTTTTAAAGGGGAGGTGCACTCTGGCTTCAGCATGTGCTGGAAGTGCCTTGTGAAGAGTTCCTGAGCAGGAATAATGGTGTAACAGGTTCAACAAGGCCGAGGGCATACCTTCCAATGCAGTGGAGGCCTTAACTCAGGAGTTAGAAGGAGAGAGGACCAGGGGACCAGGCAGACAGACACTGTAAAGGCAGTGGGAGCAGATGGTTGTCACAGCCTATGCGAGCAGTGAAGCCACGAGCATCTGAATGTCAATTGACCTGGTGCCACTTAGCTTAAAGTTTGTCACTGGAAATATGTTGGAATCCATTATTAAGGAAATAATAGCAGAACATTTAGAAAATCATAATACATTCAAGCAGAATCAACACACTTTTGTGGAAAGGAAATCATGTTTGACAAATTTATTGGAGCTCTTTGAAGATGTAACGATCACAGTAGATCATGGTAACCAGTAGATGTAGTGTATTTGGATTTCCAAAAGGCTTTTAATACAGTGTCACATAAAAGATTACTGCACAATATGAGAGCTCGTGGTGTGGGGTAACATATTAACATGGACAGAGGATTGAATAACAACAGAAAACAGAGAGTTGGGTTAAATGGGTCTTTTCACATTGACAAACTCTAATTAATGGGGTGCCACAGATGTAGTATAAAGGGTTAACAGATGGGCTATGCTAATGTATGACGCAGATGATAATGTATCACTGACACTAGTCAGTAGTGTGTTCGACCCTCGAGAGAGAGTTTGGAATCATGCCTAAGAGCTACGTGCCTGTTCTGTGACCTTTTCAGATATAACACTAATCTACAAGTATTAAGCAGATACCAGAGTGTGCCTACAGTCTGTCTGAGAACCGAGTCCCATGTCTACAGTCCAAGACAGAAAGGCCCAATCACAGATCAACAGGGATCTGTGCAGAATCCTCAACTATTTGCAATCTATAATAATGACTTGGGTAAAGGAATTGACTGTATTGTAGCCAAATTTGCTAACTATACAAATATTGGTAGGAAAGTAAGTTGTGAGAAGGACACAGTCTGCAAAACGCTATAGATAGGTTAAGTGAGTGAGCAAATTATTGGCAGCAGGAGTACAACGTGGAAAAATGTAAGGTTATCCACTTTGGTAGGAAAATAGGAAAGCAAAATATTATTTAAATGGAGGAAGATTTCAGAAGAATCAGGGTGTCCTTGTATGTGAAACATGAAAAAGTTAGCATTCAGGTGCAGCAAGTAATTAGGAAGACAAGTAAAATGTTGGTATTTATTACAAGAGGAATGGAATAGACAAGTAGGGAATTCAAGCTGCAGCTGTACAGGGCATTGGTGAGACCACACCTAGATTACTGGTTACTGTTTTGGTCTCCTTACTTATTTGAGACAGGGTCTGCATGTGGTGAGTCATTGGACAGGGAGAAAAGATAACACGAGTGCCAGCTCATCAGAGAGCAAGGGCCCACATGAGTTCTGCTGCAGAGGAATCAGGTGAGGACTTTGGAGCAGCATACAGAAAAGGCTGATGGTCACATACAATGCATGGTGCATTAGTAAGCCTGTCAAAATAGTCTGCAGTGTCAAGGGGCATGGAAGAGGTGGCACCGACATTGCACAGAACTTGAACATTCTTTTAGGTGGAAATAGTGGTCAAGCCTATGAGAACTTTTGCCTCCGCTTGAGAACCCTTCTCCCTCTCTTCCTCCTTTCTCTATGAGCAGCTTGTCCTCTCTGAGCTGCCTCTATTCCACCTCTCATGCCGCAGGTCAAGTGGAATGGTAACATGACTGGGAGCAAGTGGTCGGATTAGCTGAAACACGTGCTAGCCACACACACTGCTGGCCTTGTTGACTGGTGAGCAATGTGTTTGCCATTGGGCTGCAAGCTGAAATCACTAAAATGAGAAAGCAGCATTAAGTTTCCGTGCCAACTTGCCTCCATGGGATCGAGGGCAGGGTAATTGCAAATTATGTCCTTGTGCCTGAAAAATAGGAGTGCACTAATCTTTTTCCACTGTGACACAAAGGTTTCTGTTAAAATCTTAGAATTATAGCACAGAAGGAGGCGACTATTTTCAAAATATCTATCTGTCAAGTGTAAGTTACAGTTACAGTTCTCTGTTTAGTTATATATCAGCCTTAGCCAAGTCATCTGGTAGAGGCAAAATGAAGGAAGGTTTAGTCAACTTTCAGGACTCTGACAATTGGCTGGTAGTGTTGAGAGATGCTTGGCTGGCAGCCTTCTGATTATATGGTGTCAGAGTGACAAAGTTACTCAGTAACATTTAGAGCATTAACATTTAAAAAGGTACAGCTACATAGATTTAGAATTTCTTTAATGAGCATATGCTAACCCAATTCTAAATTACATAACCAGTGATATACATTTGCTTAGCTCAGTTACAATATAACGCTTCAGAAAAACTGAAATACATTAGACACTCTCTCAATAACATTCGATAAATGGGTAGGAGATCAGATAAGCAACTTACATTTTTGGAATATTGAAATGTCCCTTGGCAATTTAAAAATCCATCATTCAGTGAAATCTATGGATGGAATCGTCCCAGATTTACACTAACTGCAGCGGTGGACGGGATAAAGGATGTTTTACCCTCTGGCTGCAATGGCGACTTTTCAATTCGTATTGTCCCAATCCCGCCATGTTGATAATGCATTCCGGGAAAACACGCCATTTTGATGGCGGGCGGGCTCTTATTTGCGCACAATGCCATCACTTTGTTGCTTCCTTATGCCAGGCACCATATTTAAAGTGCAGTTGGGCGTACACATCTCAGTGGTTCCAGACAAGGACTGCTGCAAAGAAGACATGGCCCTGAAAGGCAAGAAGACTGCAGCCCCATGGTTAAATGACGCATCCCTGGAGCACCTTTTGGACGGATTGGGGGCCCGCCATGATGTCCTCTACCCCTGCTCTAGCCGCAGGAGGGGCAGCAACATCACCAGTCCAGCATGGGAGCAGTGGCAGTGGTGCTCAGCACCAATGCCTTACAAAAGTGGACAGCCATCCAGTGCCAAAAGAGGATGAATGATCTCCTCTGTTTCACCAGGGTAAGTCACTATTCTCATCACTCTCAACTCACACACTCACAAACCCATCACACACCCATAGGGTCCTCACTCACTGCTGGTTCAAGGGACACCATCATTCACTCTCTCACATACACCTTCATTGACCTCATCCCATCCATGGGACCACTCACCACCCACACACGCCAGGCGTACCTATCATCTGGTCTGGCAAGCATCCTGCTTACACTTTCTCCAACTCTATTCATGCAGGACAAGCTGGCACACAGTTGCTGGGAAGTCAAGTTAAGTCACGCTAAGGAACATCAGGTAGGGATGTCTGCTGCATTCCTCAGATTGCAAGGCACGATGGAGGAGTCTGTCCGCATCAGTCTGAGGTGATGGCACCGGCATTGCAATGCACCGAGGTCAACACTGGTAGGATGGCAGCCACCATGGAGGCCTTGGTCCAGGATACTCGTCCTGCACTGCTGCTTGGGTTTAAATGCACCGCTGATGCCACAGTTGTCCACTGTCAGTATATACGCGAGAGTGGTGCAGGGCAGCTTGATCTCACTCCAGCTACCCCTTCTCCTCAAGGAATCAACCTGGTGCCCTGGGGCACTAATAGGGAGGAGGATCCACAGGTCCACCCTCCAGAACCATAAACCTAGGTGACTCCAGAATGTCCGGCCCATCCGAATCCCCTCTTACTGTGACCCCCAGCAGCGTCTGTTCCACAGGCTGAGGAGGGTACCACTGCCACACAGCAGGACCCCAAAAGCAAGCCCGGGCCCTCCAGAGGAGGCCCACCAAGGTCATCACAGACAGGGCATTGCAGTCAGCAGGCTGCCTCCACCTCCTCTGTGGATGTCGGGGGAGCACCAGGACGTAGCGACAGGGTTAGGGAGGATAAGAAGATATAGTTGCACAGCCTGGACATGGGTGTTAATCATTTGTACATAATGTTCACTATTGTCATTAAACTCCCAAGAACGTCTCCCTGCCTATGGCTCCTTGTTTAGACGAGCAGTGTTTGTGTCACTCGGATGTGAAACCTTGGTTCCTGCACAAGATAAAGGCAGGTGTCTCAGTCCAGGGCCTCTTCCCTGTGCCTTCTCCATCCTTCAGATCAAAGTGATGGTCCAGCCTCTCACTCCCTGGACACATTACTGATGCCTGCACCGCGATGGTGCTTGACATTGCTGCCAGAATGTAGTGGGCAGGTGTCACAGAGTTCCATTCTCTCAGTGTGCTCTCAGCACCTTTAAGGTGGGGTTGGCCTATATCTCATCAGCATCTGTGACCAATGACACTGCGCTCCTGAAGGGGGTAAAGTTCTGAAGGCCGACAAAGGATATGACCCTGATCACAGTGCGTAAGCAGGCTGCCCTCAGCCCAGGAGTCAGGCATTCGCAGAGGCTTTGTGAAGATTTATGGAGTGCCCTCACTGCATGTTGTCAGCATCCTCCTGGAATACTGACTATTAGGGCCTCCATTTCTTCTTCTTATCATGTCCACGGACAGTCTATACATGGCCCAGCCAGAACTGGACACATTTTTGCGCCTTGTTGTTGAATTCGGCAAGATCTGCAACAGTGCAGGGTTCCTCTAGCGATAGGCATTGCAGGAGATGTTGCATTGTCTGTGGCTCAGTTCCACATTCACAAGTTGTCGGGCTGGATGTATATCCCCATTTGCTTAGTGACACTTTTGAATGACCTACCCCAGTCCTAAGTCTGTTAAGGCACTTCCAGGTTTCCCAGTTGCAATTAGCTCCTGGGGGAAGGCTTTCATCCGGTAGAATTTCCATCGCTGGGGGTTGTTCGAGACTGGCGAGCCGGCCTTTCCACAAGGCGATGCGGGCTTTAGATGGGGTTGATTGTAATGGAACAACACTGTTCTTGAAGCTTTTCCTTGACTTTAGGCGGCTGGGTATAGGTGTATGACCATGTAGAGGGTGCCTCTCATCTGATGTTTGACGGAGTCGCTCTTTCTTGCTGGCTACCGTTCTTCTTATATCAGGGGGAGCGATACCCACCAGGATATATAGGCTATTGGTGTTTGTTGGTTTTAAACAACCTGTGATAAGTCGGCAGCTTGCATTCAGAACGGCATCCATCTTCTTAGCATGAGTAGATCTTTCCCATGCTGGGCAGGCGTATTTGGCAGTGGAATAGCAAAGAGCAAGTGCACTGGTTCGCAATGTTTTCAAGCTTGCTCCCCATTTTGTGTTAGTGAGCTTATTCAGGATGTTGTTTCGTGCGCTCACTTTTGCCTTTGTCTTTTCGATGTGGTTCTTGACGGTGAGGCATCTGTCAAGGGTGACTGCTAAGTAGACAGGATGTTCGCAATGCGTCAGTGTTGCTCCACACTAGGTTACTTTAAGCTGGCGTTTGGCATCACGGTTTCTGAGGTGGAATGCACAAACTTGCGTCTTTGAAGGTGGTTTTCTTCATAGTAGGATGTTAGTCTCTCCAAGGTCTCAGAAAGTGTTTTCTCCATGGTGTTAAAATCAGTGCTTTGGGCAGTGACACATAAGTCATCAGCATATATAAAACGGCGTGTGACACCATCTATAGGTTGGTCATTCGTGCAGATGTTGTACAGCAGTGGTGCAAGCACGCTTCCCTGAGGAAGACCATTCTTCTGAATACGCCACCTGCTGCGCTTCCCACCTAGTTCAACATAGAACCGGCAATTCTGAAGCAAACTTTCTACCAGCTCTGTTAAGTGAATATCTTTTGTCATCTCTAGGATCTTGCAGAGGAGACGTCTATGGTTCACTGTATCGTATGCTGCTGACAGGTCTACAAAAACAGCACATGTTACCATCCCTTGCTCAAAACCATCTTCGATATGGGCCTCCACTGCATCTCCATGACAGGGGCATTATCACAGAGGATATCCTGACTGCCATCATCCAGACTGGAGTCAAACATTCCCAAATGTGATGTGAGGATCGATGGTGTCTCCTCACTGCAAGTCTTCGTCAACCTTCACAAGTCTAGCAGCTATGAGGGCCTCTGGAGCACGCCTACCTCATCTGGCCAGTGCGAGGGCCTCATCACCATCATCATCGCCTTCAAGGACCTCCTCACCCTTACCCCCGTTGATGTCCTCCTCATCGTAGGAGATGTGCAGCTCCTTCATCTCCTCCTCGGCCAGCTCCTCCCCCCATTGCTAGGCCAGGCTGTAAAGGGCGCAGCAGGCAACGACGGTGCATGACACCCTCTGTGGACTATATTGCAGGCCTGCACCAGACCTGTCCAGGCACCAAAATCTCATTGTCAGCATCCCGATGGTCTGCTCCACCAAGTTGCGAGTCGCTTCATGAGCCTCGTGAACCTTCGCTCTGCTGCAGCCTGAGGACACTGCACGGGTGGCTCCACATCAGTCACATACTCTGTGGATAGCCCTTGTTCCTGAGGAACCATTGCCACAGCCTCTGTGGACTCTGGAAGCCATCAGGGATCTGAGACCAACTGAGAATATAGGAGTTATGCACACGCCCTGGGAACTGTGTACAGGCCTGCAGGATCAGTTTGTGATGGTCGCACATCAGCTGAACATTCAGCAGTGGAAGCCCTTGCGGATGACATAGTTGACCACGTATTGCCATGGAGATCTGAGTGCAACATGAGTGCAGTCGACCGCACCCTGCACCTTTGGGAAACCTGAGATCTGGGCAAATCCCAGTTCTCTTGCACCCTGGCTCTCCTGGTCCTGGGTGATATGCACAAAGTTGTGTGCCTTCGCGAAGATGGCATCCGTGACCTCATGGATGCATTTTTGGGTGGAGTATTGTGATATCCTACAGAGATCACCTGTAGAGCCCTGAAAGGAGCCACTGGTGTAGAAATTGAGCGTCGTGGTCACTTTCATGGCCATTGGCAGTGGAAGCTCTCCATGTTCCTGTGGTGCCAAATCCTGCAGCAGCTGGCAAATGTGACCGACCAGTTCCCTGTTCCCAGGTACCTGACATGCACTATCTTCAGCGACACTGGTTCTTGGTTATCTGCAGGAATAAAAGGCAGCAGCTATAGGCTCTGGGTCTAGCTAGGCGCTGACCAGAACGGCTCACTGTGGCTCTTTAGCTGCATGTGCGAGAGCCCTAGCCGCCCCCAATGGTGCTGCTCCTCCCTCCGTGCAGCCAGGCGTCTTTGCTCTCAGGGTGCCATGAGGCATACAGCTAGGTTCCCAGGCTCCATGTTCCTGATGTATTCCTCCTTCAGGATGAAAGAGACAGATGCTTGAGTTAGCATGGCTGTACTGAGAAACTCTATTTGTTAAGTCTGAAGGCCCCTATTGCCTACTGGAGATTGCTGGCCACCACTTGGATGGCCAGAGTTTAGTGCGCTGCATGGCTGCCCAAGACCCCACCCACCTCGGCTCCACTCCCCCTGACCGACTGGTGGCAGCTTTGCCCATTGGGCTACATGTTGTGCTCTCAGCTCAGGCGCAGGCATTCTCTTAACCTGCGCTGCAAGGCTGCACTGTCAGCTTGAACCATGGGGGGAGACTGGTCTAAACCTGAATGATGACATTGCAAGAGGCTGTGAGCATCTCCACCAGTGACTGCTCCATGACCAGCTTTAGTAAGGAGATTGTACAACGTGCCCAGTCGTCCAACTGTTCTGCAGTCCACTAAAACGCTCATTAATTTGCAGTCTGTGTCCGAGGGGTGAAAACTTCAGGAGCACTTGGTTGCACTTTCAGGTCTCTGTGTTGTTTGATTGGGAAGATAAGCTAGAGGCCCGACTCCACACATGTCAATGTAGCTGCGCTTGAACTGTCTCAGCTGTGGAGGAATGTTCATTTTATATAAGGTGTCCCTAATACGTGGCCGCTTCCCTCCTCCCCACCCCACATGTGCTTGTGCACTACCATCAACCAGAGGGCAGCCCTTGCCCAGCCCCACCAAGTCACCTCAACTGCAGTGCAGCCCTTGTGCCCCCCACCACAAGTCATCTCAACCACAGGACAGCCCTTGCACCACCACCCCCAACTTGCCTCAACCGCAGTCCAGCCCTTGCCCCAGCACCGCACTGTCAGCCAGCCAGGAAAAAGCAACTTGCCTGCACCCTCGCCTGAATGTGCAGTGCCTCAACCTTGAAGCCCAACAGGCAACCCTGGCGAGTGCTGTGCAACGTTACAGTGCACTCACCTCCAATTCCCCCTCAAAGTGTAGCCCGCCAAGCCCGTGCCTTATATATGCTGTTGTGAAACATGTACTTGGATGATCCAGAATGGGGGATGATTCCGGTGGGCTGGGCTTATAACGATATGCAGATGTATTACAATGAGGTTCCTGACTTCCGACAACAAGAAACGTAGTCCGCCATTGATGGTCAGAGTGGATGATGTCAAACTGGTTTCATAACATCATGCTGCCACTGTTCATCAATGGTGGAGAGAGTGAATGTTTGTGAATGGGGTGCCAATAAAGTGGGCTGCTTTGTCCTGGATGGTTTCAAGCTTCTTGAGTGTTGTTGGAGCTGCACTCATGCAGGTAAGTGGGGAGTATTCCATCACATTCCCGCCTTGTAGATGGTGGACAGGCTTTGGGGAGTAAGGCAATGGGTTACTTGCCACAAGATTCTGAGCCTCTGACCTGCTCTTGTAGCCACAGTATTTATATGGCTAGTCCAGTTCAATTTCTGGTCAATGGTAATCCCCAGGGTGTTGATAGTGGGGAATTCAACAATGGTAATGCCATTGAATGTTAAGGGGCGATGGTTGGGGATTCTCTCCAGTTGGAAATGGCCATTGCCTGACACTTGTGTGGCGTGAATGATCCTCGCCACTTGTCAGCCCAAGTCTGGATATTGTTCAGGTCTTGCTGCGTTTGGACATGGACTGCTTCAGTGTCGTAGGAGTCACAAATGGTGCTGAACATTGTGCAATCATCAGCGAACATCCCCATTTCTAACATTATGGTGGAAGGAAGGTCATTGATGAAGCAGCTGAAGATGCTTAGGCCTAGGACACAATCCTGGGGAACTCCTGCAGTGATGTCCTGGAACTGAGCTGATTGACCTCCAACAGCCACAACCACCTTCCTTTGTGCTAGGTATGACTCCAAACGTTTTGTCAATATGAATAGGAAACTTTAACTGTGGCGGCTTTAAAGTGTCAAAATGTGAGTTAACTTTTACTCTTGTACTGAAAAATAAGAAGATGTTCCCAAGAAGAGCCCTACATTCTGAGAAGTTTGCTTGAGAAGTCCCCAGAAAAGTCATTGAAATTCTGCATGTCATGAATGGCCTAAAGGTATTGTTTTTTAAAAAATCTCAACATACTGTCATTTTTGTTATCAAAATGTTACAAAAATTTATCTCTGATCCATTGGGTTATCTTGCAGATATTTGATTCTCCACAAAGAGCCATAAATTAAAAATTGCTTGCCCAAAGGCAGATTAGACTGCTAAATTATACTGCAGCTTCACAAGATATAAATCTCTATTTACTTTTCTTGGTGGAGCCCGAGGTTGTCACTGAGCAAACATTTCATTTAGGTCATGGATTGCAAGCTAAGAATGAAGCTGATAGATTTGCATTATGTACACTCATGCTCTAGATTACTTGGGACTTTATTGCCTTCAACAAAGCGAGAATTGCATTCTAATTTATAATTCAAATCTGAATCTCTACAGATCAATTAGAGATATTTTTATTGGAAAATTAGATTCTACTTCTTACAAATTTGTTTGATAGGAATGTGAAGATGATAGGGGTTTACTAGCATTCAAAACATTCCAAGAAGAATAATCTAGTTATCATTTAAAAATAATCAGATATTCAGCTCTTAATCTGCTACCAATATCAATGGTCTTTATGTAAGTAATTGCTTAACCTTTTATTACGTAAAATTCATGTAGACTAATTTTTCAGAGCAAATGTGATGTTTTAAGAAAAATACAAAAAAAACTAGCAGATCATGTTACATGGTCATAATTAGTAAAACCTTTAGTTTCTATTTCTCCTTGTGACCTTTCCTGTCTACCAACGTCCTCAATATTATTCTGCAACAGGACAAGTGGTCTTCCAAACCACCCATGGCATTTAGTATCAGTGCTGCTGAAGCGATTAGACATTAAGGAGCTGAGTATATAGTGACATGAAACATTCCTAGCTGCTTTTCAAGGTGAAATGTTCAAACACTTCAGCCTAGCTTCAGAACGACTGCTACTCAACAAGCGAGAGGTTACAGATGACATTGTGCATTCCTACATCAAGGTCTGAGATCACGAATGTAAGCATTCAATTCCAGCATCAGATCGCCATAAGCCCAAACATATATGAAGAGTGTAATTTTATCAACTTCATCTCTGCCAAAATGGTGGGACCATTCTGGACCACTAACCTATTGAATCATTTAGTGGGCTTTGCAGATGCTTTTTCACTGAGCTATAGCATTATCACGCCATCCCCTAACCAATGAAGGAGGGCGAGTGCATTGATGCATCTAAACAAACAACGAAGGATCCCTATTTAAAGGAACATGACAGGACTGACAATGGCAAAACTGAGTGAAGCATCTGGGAGGGAGCAGAAAACTGGAACAGAATGGAGGCAAGACATGAGAAGGCTGCCCCACCCAATTTTCACACTTGCTCCTGAAGGTAATGATGGATGTGGTCAGGTTTTCCCCACAGATTCCTCACCACCACCTCCCCCTCCCTGACCATCCCTTTCCTTCAAATGTGCCATCAGCACCCCACATTTCAAAACAACAAACCTTGATCTCTCTGTCCTCACAAACTATTACCTCATCTCCAACCTCCCTTTTCTCTCCAAAGTCTTTGCACATGTCTTTGTCTCCAAAATTCATGCCCATCTTTCCTGGACATGCATGTTAGAAACTCTTTAATTCAGTTTCAATTCCTACCATAATAACGAAACAGATCTTATCAAAACCGCAAATGACATACTGTGTCTTTCCCCTCTCATCGTTCTTGACTTGTCTGCAGTATTTGACATGGTTATTTGCATCCTCCTCCTCCAATACCTCTCCATCATCATCTAGTTCGGTGAAATTGCATTTGCTGGTTCTATTATTACCTATCTAATCATAGTCAGATAATCAGCTGCAGTGGCTTCCCTGCATGCTCCCACACCATTACCAGTGGTGTTCCCCAAGGATCTATTCTTGGCCCCCACCTGTTCCTCAACTACATGCCACCCCTCGGTGACATGATCTAAAAACTAAGCATCAGTCTCCACATGTATATTGATGCTGCCCAGCTCTACTTTGTCTCCACCTTTCTCAACCCCTCCAATGTCTCTAAATTGCCAGACTATTTGTACTGGATGAGTAGTAATATCCCCCAATTAAATATTGGAAGAGCAAAGCCAATAACTCCTGCCATTATAAAAGCAAAATACTGCAGAAGCTGGAGATCCGAAATAAAACAAAAAGTGCTGGAAAAACTCAGCAGGTATGGCAGCATCTGTGGAGAAAGAAATAGAGTTACTGTTTCAAGTCCAATATGTCTCTTCCTTGGAACTGTCATAAACTCTGTTTCCTAGTCACAGATTTCTTCCCTTTCCTTGGTAACTGTCTGAGGCTGAACTAAACTATTCACAACTTTGGTGTCATAGTTGACCCGAGATGAGATTCCCTGCACCATCACTAATATTGCCTATTTGTACCTCTGTGACATTACCCACCTCTCTTCTACTGCTGAAATCACCCCCATGCCTTTTTTTACCTGGCACTTGGCTATTTTTATGCACTCTTGGCCACCCTTCCATGTTCTACATTCAGTAAACTTGAAGTCATCCAAAACTCTGCTGCCTATGTCCTAACTCATACCAAGTCCTGCTTATACATCACTGACCTACACTGGCTCCCAGTTAAGCAATGTCTTGATTTTTTAAATTCTCATTCTTGTCAAATCCCTCCATGTTTTTGCCCCTTCCTATTGTTATGTTTTTGTAATCATATAAAGGCACCAATCATTCAAGGGATTAGGTAGCACATTGTGCCTTCATTTATTGAGACTAGAACCATGAGAACATCATCAGAGTTGTCTGCTGTGTGCTCGGTTGATAGCAAAAGTAAACTGGATTGCATGACACACTTCCTTTCTAATGATGTCATGCTGCAATCCCTTAAAGGTATATTACAACGCCTCGGTAATCTCCTGCAGTCCCACACAAAAATGCTATAGAATGTGATAAGATCAGAGAAACAGCAAAAAGAAAGCTTTTTAATCTGATTCAAGCATTGTGTAAATCCATTCAACCTGGTTAAAATGAAACTGGATCTAAAATTAAGTGCTTCAAGACATTTAGCTTATATCCCTTTGGATTATGGAAATCAGATGAACTGTATTCATTTGTCCTCTGATTCTATGCACTTGAGAAGAAGGTGCTTATGTTGTCCCTGTGTTGTCTTTGCTGCTGCATTTCCTATGTTTTAAGATTGCTGATTACAATCTGTGTGTAAGCAGACTCTTTAGCCCAGATTGTGCAAGACCAACATGGACTTGCAGTGACTTGCATGAACTTCGACTGGCAGTATGGAGCACTGGTGTTCTCATTTAATACCAGCAAGCCCCCTTCCTTTAAAACTCAGGCACTGCACATGTAAAATGCTCGTGGGGAAGTAGTTCTCTTGACTAAATGCTGCTACTCACCATTAGATAATTGTTTCTTAGTGGTGAAAGAAGCATCAGCACCGTGCAATGATGCTAAATTGTTTGCTTTCAACATATGGGCATTAAGGGCAGGAGAAAAAATCCACTGTTTTTCAGCAGAGTGCCAAGCAAAGTGTCCCCACTGTCATACATTGTTCTATCATAAATGTACAGCCCAAATTGAAATAATGACCTCCAGCATCATTTTTTTTTAAACTTCACATAAACTGTAGAGAACATTCTAGCAGAATCCATGATCACCTTGCAGATATTAACTGCTATCATCCAGACTGCTGGTCATCCACATGGCAAGAAAAGAACCACGGTGCTTCATCTGACGGAGGTGGTCTCATACTCAGCACTCTGCCTACCCACTCAAAGGAATGATGCTTTGCCAGAAGACAGATAATGTTCTGACAGTTACATTGCTGCCGGCATCAATCCAGCTACTGTCCCAGAGATTTGTGCAAAAAATTGAGGCTGACATATCAGCGCAGTACTGGGGGAATGCTGCATAGCTGAAGATGCCATCCTTCAGATGAGCTGTTAAACTAGGGTATCCATTTGTCCTCTCAGGTGGATGTAAAAGGTCCCATTTTGTTGTCATATTACTACTGTTTGTGGGACTTTGCTGTGCTCAAGTTTGCTGCTGCATTTCCCTCCATTACAACAATGATTACACTTGAAAAGCACCTGGTTGTCTGTAAAAGCACTTTGGGACATCCCGAGGTCATGAGAGGACAATAGTTTAACATTTGGATTAATCTCTGTCTTCTATGAAGATACAGAGGATAGAGTAAACACTTACTTTGACGTGTCTTCTAATGTCCCTGAACTTATTATGCATTGTTCTGCAATCATTACCTACACAGCAAGGAGCTAGGATTGAATAAAAGTGTGACCTTCAGTTTCAAGAAGGGCCAACCTCCTTTTCTGTTTCTTTTGTAGCTATGCCTTGATCTACCTAAAAAGGAGAGTGTCTTTAGTCACCATCATTTGCAGTTGGAAATGGGAACACTGTTAATCTGTTTCCCCCTTCCGGTCTTTGCTTCATACTGATTATTTGCATTTAATTCTGAACAAATATGTGCAAATAGAAATTTGACAACTTCAATATAAATTAACATTGAGAAAAGATGTGTTTCAGCTTTATTGGTGTTTTATGCAATTACGTTGGGGAGCCTGGTTGGTGAAGAAACGCATGGCATTTATGTTGTTAATTTGTACACAAATTCAGTAAAAGTTTAAAGTAAAGTCAGGCAGGTGAAGAAAATAACTACAGATTAGGGGCAGGATTTTCCCTTCAAAAGGCGGGTGTGGCTGGTGGACCCAGAGACGGCCGCGAAACAGACCGCTGCCTGCGATTGGGCTCCATTGTGAAATAAGCGATGAAAGCCTCAGAGCTGCCAGAATGGGGGCGGGAGTAGCACGAGTGCTGAAGTTTGTGCATGCGTGGGGTTTGCACTCTCTGAAAGCTCCCTGAAGGCACAGAGCTGCCTCAGGGAGCTGAAGATTTTTAAAATGAAAAATAAAGATTCTACAAATAATATAAACATGTCCCCACGTCTGAATCAGTCACAGAAAGAGTGACATGTTAAAATGATTTTCAAAAAATGTTATTTAAAAAAATTGACTGTTGGAAACCTCATTCGGCCCATGGGTGAGGATTCGCAAAAAATGCAAAGCCACCTGGCCTATTCGCCCGCGCGCCAACCATAAGGTTGGGTGGGCAGTGAAAAGTTCTACTTAATTGCTTGCTTAAGGGCCTTAATAGGCCTCTTAATTGTCAGCGGGCGTGCTGCCAACTATCGTACCCGCCCATGGACCGAAATATCACACAAGTGAGTGATGGCGTCGGGACACTCACCCAACATCCTCATGCACTATTTTACTCCTGATCGGGTTGGGTGCGTACCTGCCTGTGGGACCAAAAATTCTTCCCTAGGAGAATAAATAAAGAACTAGTGTGGCTGGCAAATATTTTTACTGTTTTCCTACTTTTAGGTTTCTGTATAACACTCAATCTAGCCAAAAAGGCTCATTGGCAGATTTCTGCTAGGGCAGAATTTTGCCCTTGGTGTGCGGGATCGGTGGGGGTGGGCAGGGGTGGGCGGGATGCCGACTGCCTCCCGTGATCGGGCCTGGAAGGCACTTTCTCACTGGCGGGCCAATTAAGGCCCACCCAGCATGAAATGTGAGCGGCAGGACTAAGCGTTGCCTGTGCGGGTGAGGGGAGGAGTGCAAGCCGGGTGAGCACAACCTTCGAGCATCCACACGAGTGTGCGCTACATAATCTCACAGAGCTGCTTCAAGGAGATGAAGCTATAGGAAAAAATATAATTAAAAAAATAAAAATGTGATGAAACGTCCCCTCATGTGAATCTGCCACATTAGCAGTGACATGTTATTAATGAAACATAGGGTAGAACCTTGCCTATGACATGCGGGCTAGGCGGGAGCAGTGGGGACAGGTGCAGAGCTGATCGCCTACCTGTGATCGGCTGTGTGCCGCCATTTTATGTGGGCGGGCCAGTTAAGGCCCGCCTAGCGTAATGTGTGGCCGATAGTGCCCAGCGCTACCTGTGTGGGTGGGGGTAGGAGGGAGAGTCGGGGCCTGCGCTCTTTCGCACATGCACGTGAAAGAGAACAACAATCTCCCTGAGGCATGGAGCTGCCTCAGGGAGATTATGTGGATAATAAAAGTTCCTGAAAAATTAAGTAAAAAATTATTTAAACATGTCTCCTCATATGACAGTGTCACATGAACAGTGGCATGTTTGTGAAGTGTACACAATGTATTTATTAATTTTATAAAACTTTCAGGGAACCTCATCCCGCCTCTGGATGAGGATCCTGGAAAATGCGAAGGCCGCTTGGGCTCTTCGCCAGCCCGCCAACCTGAAGGTTGGATGGGCAGCATTGTTAAAAACTTCAATTACTTTTTTAATGGCCTTAATATGCCATTGTTGTGCTGAGGTGAAGGTAAACTTGCTGACTCTTTAGGAATGACTGCTGCCACTTTGAAGTATTTAAGAAAAAGAAAGAGACAGGAATATGATAAGATGAAACAGAAAGGTTCAATATAAAACTGTTGAAGTCACTGAAACTCTCACATTGAACACCAGAAAGCTGCAATATCAAACCATCACCAGATTTGTTATTTTAATGCTTTATTTTTAAAAATATAATATAATGAATTAAGACCTTTCTCATTGATTCTACATTTGCTAATCTGATGCTAATTTATAACATTCAAAATTTAGCAATCCATAGAAAATCTTTACAAATATATATTAAAAATCAGACTGAGTATACATAAGGACATCTCAAGTACTTTAAAAATGTATTACACTTGTGACCAATATCTAGTTCATGGTTCATATTAATATTTTAGAGGTAATGTTTAGTTTTGGGAAGATTGTTGTTGTGAAGGTAAGGTAACAAATGCTGGCCTTTAGAGAATTCCAGAACATCTAGAAGAAAATGGCAGTTCAGAAGGTTACCCATGTTTGTTTAATAGAGTCAGAAGAGAAGAGAAGGAGCCTAAAACAGTAGATGGGCTTATTTAGCCAGAGAGCTGGAGATGTGATGTCTACACTACATGCAAAGAAGTTCAGTCCAGAGGAATGTTTTGTTTTGGTAGTTAGAGCTAAATTATTTTAAAAGCACTCAGTGAATCTTGAAAGAGTACGTTGTCATTGGGATGGGTGGAGCTTAAGAAGGTTCTCTGGTTTCAATTTATCCATGTGTTGCTGAGAGAGAGGGTTGGTGCAGTTTGGACCTCATGCAGTTGCAGCCCACAGAGAAGCCCTGTGAACTGTTAGCAGGTTCCAGGCAGTTAGGGCTCAGTAAGGTCTTGGGGAATTGAGAAGGTGGCAGAACGTCACTGGCTCTACATCAGGCAGTTAGGGCTCAGAGAAGCCAGGGAACCATTTATAGCTGTGTGCAGCCGGGTGACTGGAGTTCTAAGAACCTGGGGCAGTACCAGCTTAGTGAAGATAGTGGTCTGCAGAACAGTTGAAAGTATGTCAGTAATTAGAGGTGGGAATATATCTTTGTGAATCCTGTGGAATGCATTCTCAGCGGGAGAGATTGAACCATTGGCAGGTGAGCAGCCATTGAGGCAGTCTGAGTTGGAGTGGCTTTTGAGAGAATTCAGAGACTAAACCTTCAACAATGAAGAGTTGAAATCCCTCATGAGGGAAATGGAGTTTTAATGAATTATTGTGACTCACAGTGGTCACTGACGTCTGGGTGGGTTGTTGAGAAATCCATGGGATCTGTCTTGGTCATTTCTGCCATTTAATGTGCAGTGTGATATGTTTAACCACAGTTTGCCTGTTAATTCGTATTTACATCATATTAATTCTGAATGTTAGATATAAAATAGATATTGTAAATTATTTTACTTTTCTGACTTTGTATAGTAAAGTTTATTTTGTTTGTTTAAAACCATGAAATCTTGTGGCTCTATTGTCCTAATGGGTAACTGACATTTCAAGCTTTGTCTACTTTAAACAAAAAATTACTGGTCCCTAACCGGATTGTAACACACCTTCACTAAAATTTGCAAAATTAAGAAAAGATTATTTCCAAAGGAAATACAATTACTTCTATAATTTTTCTTTCAAATATGGTCTCATATAATAGTTACACTCTACTGATATGTATGAATGATTAATTGGTTAAAGTTGAATACACTCCACTTTCTCTTCTCAGTATTCCCCATGGAGGCCACATGCCTATGTGACTTGATGTCTACAGTCAATGTCACTTTGTGATCAGTTAACAGCAGATTTGGAGCTGATATGGTGCACCACTAGGACATGAACAATCATTCTGTTGATGGAATTATTACCAACCGTAACAGGTAGATTTGGGTGATAAGCAGCCGTGGGATTTGATCCTGTGACCATTTGATTAGGAAGTCATCAGTATAGCTACAAAGCTTCCAAGCTGTGATTATGAAAGTGTTAAAGCAGAAGAAGTCTAATGGAATGCTTTAAGAAAAAATACAGGTTTGTTAAGGGCCAGAAAACATGCTGCCATTTTTATTTAAAAAAGGTAACACATTCAGGTAACACCTTTCGAAGGCTAAATTTTGACTGTATGAAATCAGCAAAATATTGTTTTGTAAAGATAAGCTGCAGTCACTTTAATGCCTTAAAATTTCCTTACTATATTTATCCATCTGTCCTTTCATTTTTGAAATGATTGCAAGCAAGAACCTTAATATCAACAACCACTGGGCAGAGACCTGAGACTCCAGGCGGAATTTTGTGCTTATGGCAGGGGTCCGGGTCACAGGCCCAATAGCAGGGGGGGTGGGGTGGTGGGGAGCAAGTGGATGCAGTCGGGGTGAGTGAACCCCCTCCTGCTGCACTATGCAGAACCATAGCCATATTTCACAGTGGTCAGACAACTAATTGCTCGTTGCCAAGGCGGCCATCCCTATTAAGATGATTGTCTGCTCCCAGGAACTGCCAGCCAATCGGATGTGGTAGCCACTGCTGGGACCTCACCTGGAAGAAGAGGCCCCACCCTCTCAACCAGGTAAATTGGTCTGTGGGGTCTGGGGCCAGTGAGGCAGTTTCTGGCGCTGAATGGGGGAATGGATGGATTTGGTGAGAGCAGAAGGTACTGTTGCCAAGGGAGTAGCCATTGCTGCTTCCATGGGCCAATAGCCCTGAGTGCTTCCTCCTCCCCCGGGCCTTCTTGGAGGCTGCCAGAGTTTACTTGGCAGTTTCTCCACATGTTGAATGGCCCACTTGCCACTGGTAAAATGCCAGCAGTGGCAGGAAGGGGCCCTTAAATTGGCCACTTAAATGGCTCAAGTGGCCTCTGGGTGAGAGGGGCATCTGGCCCCTTCCCTGCCTCTGGCAAGATGATATGGCAACGGGAAGATGACGACCACTCCACACCCTCCTCCCCCTTCCCTCAAGATTTTTTGGGTCCCTCTCCTCCAAGTTTGGCTCCAGAGAGCTGGTAAAATTCAGCCCACTAGGACTATTGATAAATTTGGAAACATGGCAACAGTTGCTGGACAGTTTATGGTATGACACAAGGCAATAACTCACTTATCAATTTGGTGGAAATGCTCCTGTTTTATTCTGATCTCAGATATGTTTAAAATGCTTGATGGCTGAATCATTGACTTGTAAATGATAAAATGGCAACACCCTGCTGTATTTTCTTTTGATGTTGACATCCTTCCATCTATGAGAGATGATTGGCATGCAGCAAACAATCCATTTAGGTGGGGTGTCCTCATTTCCTGGACCTTTTGCTGATCGCTGTGAAGGCAATTCCTTGAGAGGCCTGCCAACATGAAGCTGCCAAGTGACATTGTGGGTTGTTGTTTTCAGTATTGGCATCTATCGTCAAGCTGCTGTAGCCACTGGTTGTCATGGTAGTGCAAGCCAGCCCACAGGAAATGTTGACATTCCCTCTTTCGCCAGCTGGTGTCTCCCAGATGATACATAGGGCCTTTATGTCACACTTGCAAGGATCCTTGAGGTGGTGGCTTGGGCAGCCCACTGTCATCTGGTTCCAGCTACCTCAGCCTTCAGAAGGTCCTTGGGTACCCTGCTGCAGGAGCTACCAATTATTCTTCTTAATAGTCAAATCTGATCAAGTGAGGTTGGCACACAATTCTTGATGTGCATGTTTAAAACTTTCCATCCCCAATTCTCCTTGAAGTCTTCTGTATCACTAGACACTGTGTCCTTTCACTTACTATCATCTGAAGGTGAAGTAATAAAACATATGCTTTCCCTGCATTAGAGGAGGCCAGGTTTAGACAGCCTGAGAATTATCTTCTCAGAATCATGAACACAAATAATGTCAAGGGCTGATTATATTTATCTTGATTTAATTCTGATTAAGGTATTATATCAGTTGTATACTATTTAATTTGTTCCTGCCTTTCAGAATGCATTACTTACTAAATAGCCTGTTGTCATCTAATTAATTACAATTACCTCTCTATAGTGTAAAATGTTAAAATATATTACAAATATTGCACCCATTGTACATACACTGTCCAATGTGAAATAGAATGTAATATTTATGGAGAAAAAGGACATTTATCAGTGGAGCATGGTACATTGCTCACTTGCAAATCAAGAACTTTAATTTATAAAGTTAGAAGTTTTATAGTAAAAGGATAGCATTAGTGGGAATTTCCTTTGGTCCACCAATCAGAACAAATGTTGTCCATTGTCTTTTTCTATTTACATATCTTGCACTTTTTCTTTCTGATTTTGTGTCTCCCTGCATTTTGTACTCCTTGTTCTGTGCATTATGCATAGCCTTGCACCCACTGGACAAAATCTCACTGGCTATGGGAAGTTAAAGTACAAGACTCACTCCAAATCAGTCTAAATATTCAAATATCCAGAAAATGTGCATTTTTCACCCAATTGAATCGTTAAACAAAGCTCTAAATATACAGAGAGACAGCTTACTTTCTTACCTCCAAGCACAGTTAAGCCAACAGATTCCCTTTCGGTCTCATTTCAGGACAACTGAAGCTAGAGGTGGACTGATATTTGCACAGAGTAATTTGAAAAGAATAATGTAACTCAGAAATGCATTTTTATTAGCTTTTTTAACAGAAGTATTGGTCTGGAATTACTGTGTATAGCTAAGGGGGGTGTGGGGAGAATTCAATGACAAAAGTGGAGACACAACATGTAAACTCCTTAGCTTTTCTGAAGGTAAATGTGTCTAAGGTAAGTGAGGCTTGTTTGAATAGCCATAAAGGACACTTTGTATGGCCTTGCCAAATTAAGATAATTAAGATCAGGTTGGACAGTCAGATGTCCAGCTGCTCCTACATTTGACAAGTATAGAGTGATGCAACTGTTTATGTAATAATTAACTATATATTATACTCATTTCTCTGTCATGTTTGCAAGGTATAAATCATTCTTCCTCTCTCTCTCTCTTTCTTGATATATGTATATATATAACTAATATGTGTACTTTCTGCTAATCGGAAGTTAAAAATGTTACATTATTATTAACAATGTAAAAGACATGAACAACTGCTAGAATATATTTGCTTGAAGGAACTGCATGATGGCTAGTATCAGTGGTGTCTTATTTATTGGCAGTACTACATGATATGAAGGTGGAAGAATTACATGTTGTGTAAATTTAATTACACCAAATTGAAACTGCCAGCAGTGGAACGTTTTTAATTGCAACTATACGGTATAGGCCAGATGAAATTCAGCTCCTCACCACTGTTATATGTAGGAATTACAATGTGGAAACAGGCCCTTCAGACAAAGCAATCCATTTGGTGTTTACCCTCCAAAGAGACCACATCACATTTAATGGTCCAGTTTCCAGATCCCCTTTCTTCAGCCACCAAACAAATTTACACAGGGAGAATTTTCCCCATGTCGGGCGGGCCGAGCGGGAGTGGGCACGGGCAGGCACGGACCTGATCGTCACCCGTGATCTGGTCTGCGCCTCCATTTTATGCGGGCGGGCCAATTAAAGCCCGTCCAGCATATTTCTCATCTCCCTCCATGGAGAGAATGGCGACTCTCGTGGAGAGGGTCCTCTAGGAGAACAATCAGGGCCTCTTGGGGTTGCGCTCGGACCTGCAAGCCCTCACAGCGGCACTGACCTCACCTGGTCATTACCCATGTGGGAGATGGTTTGGGCACCAAGTATCCCAGCTCGGTGCCCATCCATCTACAATGAGCAGGGAGGTCCGAAGCGACCTCATGTTGACACAGCAGCTGCCTGTTGTCTCTGTGGGCTCCTCTCAGGGCGCTCCGGATGAGGGCAGCAGCTCCTCTGCCCCTCTGCCGTGACTGTGGCATCCAATAAGGCTGCAGTGACTGGGGAGAAGGCAGTTGTGGAACTTGCTGCTCCCTCCCAAGCGGGGCCATCAGAGGCTCCATGGGCCAGAGGACGGCCGCCAAGGTCATCGAGGCCAGCAGGACGGCACAATGAGCAGGCTGTCTCAGATATCAGAGCCAGCGAGGGGACAGCACCTAGATGTAGCACCCGTGAGCATAAATTTAAGGCACATTAGTCACATCATGGGCTTCTCACTGGTGCTTTTATGTTGCCCCATATTAGCTCATTTAAGACTTGGAGTGATGTGCAACACCTTTCTTTTTTGGTTTCTGAAGTTACTTTTGTAATCTCAATAAATTTTGATGTGTAACCATGCCTCAGGGTGATTCCTTACTTCTGCAGGTGGACAGGAACCCATGATGTTATGAGTGAGTTGTCTGACATTGAGCTTTATTGACAAGAGCATTAGTTAATGTTACTATCTAGGCAGATTTAGCACTCAGATATCAAGTATGGAGCCTGCAGCCCTGGCGTGTGTTGAAGGTCCATCTGTGGTGTGCTAGCTGAAGGTTCTTTGGATTAAAGCCTCCTGGGTGTCCCTGCCTCCCTGGAGTATGCCCAGGTCAGCGTCTACCCCCTCAGCATTCTCCTGTGCGTGCTCATCCTCAGACTCAGTGCTGGGCTCATCGTGTGCGTCGGGAGCAACTGCGTCTACATCTACTTCATCCACTGCGTCACCCCTTTCCAGCGCCAGATTGTGGAGAGTGCAGCAGGCAACCACTATCAGGGACACATGATCTGGGGGCTATTGGAGTGCACCTCCTGAATGGTCTAGGCATCAGAAGCGCATCTTGAGAAGACCAATGGTCCTCTCCACCACAGCCCTTGTGGAGCCGTGGCTTCGATTGTATTGCTGCTCAGCCTCTGTTCTTGGATGATGGAGAGGCTTCATGAGCCACCTTTTGAGGGGATAGCCCTTGTCACCCAGCAGACATCCATCCAGCCAGGCTGGAGCACTGAAGAGCCTCGGCACCTGGGAGTGTCTGAGTATGTAAGTGTCATGGGAGCTGCCTGGGTACCTTGCACAGGCTTGCAGAATCTGCAGCTTGCGATCACACACTATCTGCACGTTCAAAGAGTGAAATCCCTGTTGACGAAGGCACCGGGCTCACCCGCTGGCGCCTTGATGGCCAAATGTGTGCAGTCGATTGCACCCTGGACGCGGGGGAAGCCAGCAATCACTGCGAGGCCTTTGGCTCGCTCGGTTTGGCTGGCCTCGTCCCAGTGGTAGTAGGTGAAAGTTAATTGCATGCTTGAACAGAACGTCTGTCACATGCTTGACACAAGTGTGTACAGCTGACTGGGAGACTCCACAAAGATCACCCACTGACCCCTCAAAAGAGCTGGAGGCATAGAAGTTGAGGGGAGCTGTGACCTTTAGCACCACTGGCATGGGGTGCCCACCCATACAGTTGGCGCAGATCTCAGGGCCAGTCATCTGACAGATGGAGGTGACTGTCTCCCTTGAGAGACAGAGCCTCCTTCGACATTGCACCTCAGACATATTGAGGTAGCTGCTTTGCCGCCTGTAAACCCTGGCAGTAGGATAGTGGCATCTTCTGAGATAACGAGACATCTGCTCAATGGGTACATAACTGGAGATTGTGCTAGGCAGTGTAGTGAAATGTGACAACTAAAAGATATAAATTGCGTCGCAGACTTTGTATTGTGAAAGAGGCCCTTGGAAAGACAGTGAGGACTGATCTCCCAGCATATGCTTGAATAAACCTTTGTTTACTAGAAAACTCACAGATTCAAATGGTCTCTGTTCAACATAACACTAGCTACAAGAGACTATGCAGTAGGTGACTCTGCATCTGCTTGTTATCTGATCCACAACTTAAAATATTCAGTGGTAGGCTGGTCTACCAGGGCTTGTAAAAGTATTGGTTAACATTTTGGTTATCTGTTTCTTGATCATCCTAGCGTGCCAAGTACCATGGCCAGAATTTTCCCGTTGGTGTACGGGTGCGGGCCCCGCACACCGACATGTAAAATGACGCGCGATGATGACACTGTCCACCATCGCGATATTTAGATGGGCGGGCACACGATGTTTTCCGATGCGCGCCCGCCATTAATTAATCATGTAGTTAAGGCCCTTGAGGCAGCAATTGGCTGCAATTTTTCGGAGCCCGTGAGATCTTCAGGATATCGCACGAGCAGGCGGTTAGGAGACATTTGAATAAACCCCATCCATGGATGGGACAAGAGGGGTGAGTGGGGTCGCAAATGTTATCTGTCAGGTATTTAGTTGTGAAAGTTGCTGATGCTTGCCTCTGCGAGCAGGAATACTTTGAAACTCATACTAGCTGCTTGGACAGGAATAAAAGCCTTTAGGTTATGACTCTACAGTGAAAATCATTTTTGGGGCCTGCAGGTTTCCTTCCCTTCACCTGGGAATGGGAGTTGTGCTCTCCACTGGAGGCACCTCTTCTGAGGAGGAAGGGAGGGCCAGAAGGGGGAGAAGGCCAGGAGTCCACATTCAGCCTCCAGGGGAGCCACCTTTGGGAGGAGGGGCGCATTATCTCACTGGGAAATGCCTTGGACCTAACGTCTCCCAGCCTATGCTCTCATCCCTCTAACACCTGTTTACCCATCCTATGAAGGTCATTAAGCTGGGTTCCCATTATACCCATGTGTTGGCTATATTCCCCATCATGCTTAGAAAGAGCTCTTTCAACTACACATAACGCTTTTAATGCTAATACCTACATTTGTCTACTTTTAAAGCTGTTAGTGCACATCTTAATATCAACTTTAATATCGACTTATTTCATGACCCAACTTCACTACCACTTATCAGAGAACTGCTACCTAAACCGACAGCAACCATCAGTTGTGGCCTGTAGGTTTGCTGCATCTCTATGCATGCCAGCGGCAATGTTAACCTATGAGGATGGTACTATGAAATGGTTCAGAGGACAAGCCTGTTTGCAAGCAATTCATGCGGCACCACCTTGGCCATCAAAAAGTGGTTGTGTTGGGTTGTCCATCACTTGTCTGCAGGTTCATGCCTACCCCAAAGATTCTATTTTCCTTCAATTTTATTGGCCATTTAAACCCATGTACCCTTTGTTATGGTTGAGATGCCTTTTAAAGCTTTACAAAAAATCTTTATGCTCCCTTGTGGAAATCACTTTTAATTGTTCCCAGTAATTAGACTGGCTATTTCTATTGCCTTATCATATGGGGTTTGCACTAACTTTCAATCATTTAGAACTGACTTAGGCTTGAAATTTGAAATTAGCCCCCAAGTCAATAAGCCTAACTCTCCTTAAGGGATAGATTTCTCTGTGTAAAAGTATTTTTTTCTAAAAATATTGAATTCTCGGAAGTGCAAATAGTGTTACTTCTCTAAGCACTGCTTCTCAATTACAAAGAATAACCATATACTGGTTTATTCAAATGTCATCTACACTACTTATTCTTTTCACATATTTCTTTCATCTTTGATGTTGCTGCCGAGAATGATGACTAAATTAAGGTACAAATTTGAAGTGGGGCAGATTTCAAGGTTGCTGATCATCATTAAAATCCTGGGCCAGTATTTTGCCATCGTTGGGCGGGATCAGCGGGGGCGGGTGGAAGCAGTCGGGAAGCTAACCGCTGCCCGCAATCAGGCTGTGACCGCAATTTCACACTGGCGGGCCAATTAAGGCCCTCCCGGCGTGAAACACGTGCTGCAGGGCTCAGCACTGCCTGTGTTGGGGGGAGGAGGGCAAGCGCGCGAGTGCGCGCAGGAAAAACTCCCTGAGGCACGGAGCTACCTCAGGGGGAAGAAGATTTTTAAAATAAAAAATAAAGAATTTTAAAATGTTAAATAACATTTCCTCTGTCACATGAGCAGAGACATGTTATTAATGAAAATGTAAAATTTTTATCTTTTTAATTACTGTTAGAAACCTCATCCCACCCGTGGATGAGGTTCCCTAAAAAATGCAAAGGCCGTTGGCCTTTTTCCCTGCTTGCCAACCGTAAGGCTGCAAAAAATTACATTTAATTGGTGTTTTAATGGCCTTAATAGGCCTGTTAATTGTCGGCAGGCGCGCTGCCGATTCCTGTGTGTGCCTGCCAACCAAAATATCACGCCAGTGCGCGATCATCGCGTATCATTTTATACTCGTTTGAGCAAAAAGTTCTGGCCCTGAAGTTGAACCTTAATTTGGTCAGTTTGGATCCAGATAATTTCAGCAAAACCGGTAACAACATTTATAGGGTCAGCACCAAAGGAGCTCTCACAGCGCAGAGACTGATTAAGATCACAGCCTTATCTCCCCTTGAATCCTCTTAACGGCAGCTAAAGAATAAAGTTTATAAACACCCTGTGGCTATTTCTTATCTCATATCACAACACAACAAATCTCTGCCAAGATGGTTACTGGTTTCACTGTTATTGCTGGTACTCCATTGGCCTCTTCAATCATATGAATGTCTACACGGCTATTGATTTTCTCCATTCTGAATGAATGTGATTGTGCATTGCCTGGAGTGTGTCCGAACTTGTGATATTGAATCTGTGTATCCTGGCAAAGCCAGCATTTATTGTCCACAGCTAATTGCCCTTGAGGAAGTGGTGGTGTGCTGCACAAGAACACAAGAACATAATAAATAAGAACAAGAGTAGACCATACAGCCCATCAGGTCTGCTCTGCTATTTAGTGCAATCATGGCTGATCTCGGGCTTCAACTCCAGGGGGAGAATTTTTAGCTCGTCGGGTGGGCGCACAGCCAGCCCGACCAAGCATAAAATTACACAAATGATGACGTCAAGCGAGGGTCCCAATGTCATCGCACGCTTGTCTGACATTTCGGTCAGCGGGCGCACGCCGGATTCGGCAGTGCGCCCACCAACAATTAAAAGGCCTATTAAGGCCATTGAAGTTATAATTGAAATAAATTTTTCACTGCCCGTCCAACCTTACAGTTGGCAGGCAGGCAAAAATGCCAAGCGGCCTTTGCATTTTTTTTAGGAAACCTTATCCACGGACGGGATGAGGTTTCCAACAGCAAATAAAAACAAAATAAAAAATTTTAATTTAATTAAGAACATAACCCTGCTTGTGTAATAGAGTCACACGACGAGACATATTTTATAACATGTTAGAAATCTTTAATTTTTATTTTCAAAACGTGAGCGGCAGCCCTGTGCCTCAGGGAGCTTTGCCAATGTGCACCCGCGCGCACGCGAAGTTCACCCTCCCCCTCCTCCCCCACCCCCGCACAGGCATCGCTGAGCACTGCTGTTCACGTTTCAAGCTAGGTAGGCCTTAATCGGCCCACCAGTATAAAATTGCAGTCCGGCCCTGATCACGGGCGGCGGTCGGCTTCCCGACCACCCCTGCCTGCCCCTGCCGAGCCCATCTGACAAGGAAAAATCCTGCCCCATGTTACTGCCCACTCCCCATATCCCTTGATTCTCCAAGAGACCGAAAACCTGTCTATCTCAGCTGTAAATGTATTCAATGGCGCATCCAGAACCCTCTGGGTAGACAACCCCAAAGATTCACAATACTACTGAGTGAAATAACTTCTCCTCATCTCAACCCTAAATGACCTGTCCCTTATTTTGAGGCTATGCTCTGTGTTTTAGATTCCCCAACTAGCAGAAATAATCTCCCAATGTCTACCCTATCTAGCCCCTTCAGAATCTTGCATGTTTGAATGAGATTGCCTCTTATTCTTCTAAACTCCAGCGAATATAGGCCCTATTTACTCAACCTCTCATCATCAGGTAATGCCTGAACCTGCAGGAAGCCGCACGTCATTAAAGCTTTCACTTTTATTTTTAGTATTGTTAATTTTCTCATCACAGGACAACCTCACATCCCAGAGACCAATTTAGGGAACCTTCACTGTACTACCTCCAATGCAAGTATATCCATCCTTAAATATGGAGACCAAAACTGCACACGGTATTCCAGGTGTGGTCGCATCAAACCATGTACAATTGTCGCAAGACTTCTTTATTCATGCACTCTAATCCCCTTGCAATAAAGGTCCACGTACCATTTGCCTTCCTAATTGCTTGCTGTACCTGCATGCTAACTTGCTGCATTCCTTGTATGAGCACACTCAAGTCTCTCTGAACATTAATATTTACAAGTTTCACATCTTTAAAAAAATATTCTGCTTTTCTATTTTCACTGCTGAAGTGAATAACTTCCCACATTATACTTCATTGCCATCTTGTTGCACATTTTCTGCCTTCTTGAACTGCTGCAGTCCATGTGGGGTAGTACACCCACAGTGCAGTTAAGTAAGAAGTTCTTGGATTTTGACCCGGTGACAGCGAAGGAGCAGCAATATCGTTTCAAGCTATTGTATGTGTCTGGGATGGACTCTTTCAGGTGGTGCTCTTCCCATGCACCGGCTACCCTTGCCCTCCTAGGTGGTAGAGGGTGCCTTTTTTGGGAACTGCTGTCGAGGAAGCCTTGGCAAGTTGCTGCAGTATATCTTGTAGATAGTTCGTGCTGCAGTCACATTGCACTGGTGGTGGATGTGGTGCTGATTTTTCCTGGATGGTGTCGAGAATCTTGAGTATTGTTGGAAGTGAAGAATATTCAATCACACTCCTGATTTGTGCTTTGTAGGTGGTGGAAAGGCTTTGGAGAGTTAGATGGTGAGTTACTCATTGAACCGCTAGCTTCTGACCTGTTCTTGTAGTCACAGTATTCATATGGCTAGTCCAGTTAAACTTCTAATCAGTCGTGATGCCTCAGACATTGAGGGTGGGGGTTTGATGGTGGTAATGCAGCTGAATGTTGTGGGGAGTTGATTAGTGCCTCTTTTGTTGGAGATGGTCATTGCATTGCACTTGTGTGGTGTGAATATTACCTGGCATTTGTCAGCCCAAAGTTGAATGTTATCCAGGTCTTGATTTATGCAGATGTGGATTGCTGAAAAATTACAATTGGATCTGAACACTATGCAATCATCAGCAAACATCCTCACATCTGCCCTTATGATGAGGTGAATGTGATTGATGATGCAGGTGAAGATAATTGGGCCTAGGACACAATCCTGAGGAACTCCTGAAGCTTTGTCCTGTGGCTGGGATGCTTGGCCTCCAACAACCGCAATCGTCTTCCTTTGTACTAAATACAAACACAGACAACAGTGAATTTTACCCCTGAACTGCGTTGGCTTCTATTTTACTAGGGCTCATTGGTGCCACACTTAGCTGCCTTGATGCCAAGTGCAGCCACTCTTACTACACCTCATTACACTACAGATCCTTTTGTGGACCATTTGTAATGATGTCTGGAGCCAAGTGGTCCAGGTAGAACTCAAACAGTGCATGTTAATAGTAAATAAGTTCCTAGTCTGTGGAGCAGCTCTCCCAAATCTTTGCCACAAGTTTGCAAGGAGATCTCTGCACAGCCAACTAGATGTGTTTTTTGGCATCTCCAACTTCACTGCCTAGATTGATGCTCGGTCCATATGGTTTTATTCTTGTTTACCAGTTTGATACAAATGTGTGGCTTGCTAGGCTATTTCAGAGGTAAGTTAGGAATCAACTACATCGCTGTTGGTCTATAGTCACATAATTACAGATTTCCTTCCCTAAAAGGCATTAGTGAACCACTTGGGTTTTTACAACAATCTACTAGCTTCATGGTTACCATTACTGAGACCAGCTTTTTATTCCAGATTTATTAACTTAATTGAATTCAAATCCATAAACTGTCATGGTTGAATTTGAACTAATATCTCTAAATTATTAGTTGAGGCTTCTGGATTACTAGTCCAGTGATATAACCACTATGTTACTGTTTGGATTAGATTACTGTTACTTTGACTCATTGTCAGTTGGTTGGCACTGAGCATTTGAATTCTTTTAATTTCTACCACACTGTCGACTTTGCCTATCCAAGTGTTCAGGGATATTGACTGAACCTCCATTCTTTGTCATACAACTGCTGCACTCAGGGCCTATAGGTTATTTCTGGAGCTAGACAATTTGATGCATTGCCATTTTATTTTGTATTCTATCTGAATAACTTTGCATACCATCTTGTTGAAGGCAGCTACCATTTTATAATCAGGTGCTCTGCAGATTCCATTGTGGATACATTGAGCTGAACAGCCACAGACCTGAAATGTTGGGCCAGATTTTTAAAAGAGGTTGGGGTCCAGACCAAAGGTGGGCAAGCGTGCAATTTGGCGTTCCCGGTCTCCGTGCTGGTTCACCGCCACGATCCTTCACCCGAGCTATTCTGAAAGAGGCCAACTCAGGGTGGCATTGGCTGCCCTCCAGCAGGCAGGTAGCCAATTTAGGTTAATTAGCTATGAATAAGGAACCTATTAAAGGAATTCCAGTTGGCAATGTGGGCAGCGCACATCAGCCTGGACCACATTGAGGCCAACACAGTGGGCTCAAAGCAGGAAGGGAAAGGTCCCCAATAGATCAATACAGGAAGGCATCCGCGGCCTAATGGGCATTGGGCTACAGCTGCAGCTGCAGGCCGTCCCCTGCAAGAGTTTCCCCTCCAGAATCATGGTTAGGCAGCTGTGTTTTTTAAAAATGACATAAACTTACTGACACTTGTCCCTCAGTTTCTGCATCCTCACATCAAAGTCTCCCAATTTGGCTGGTGGGGCTGCCGATCTCTCAACCTCCCATTGGCCCTCCAGCATCAGGAGTCTGCCACCATCACTAATTGGATGGCAAGCTCGGTCTCTAGCGTTTAATTGGCTGAAACATTAAGAATCTTGGTGGGACCATCGAAAGCAAGCCATGTGGGGACGGGACCTGAAACTAGCCCCATGTCCTGCCCCTGACCCCTGATTAAAAATTCCGCCCATTGACTCTCTTTCTCTCTCTGCAGACGCTGCTAGACCTGCTGAATGTTTCCAGCATTTTCTGTTTTTATTTCAGGTTTCCAGTATCTTGCTTTTGCAATGTGTAGATATGTTGCCTCTTGCAAACATTAATTAGTTGATAATTAGAAAGTTACAATCTAACTGAGTGCAGGAGTTCCAATGATATCAAACAGGAAGAGAAAATCTTAACTGGTTTAGGCATGACATCTGATCTGGAAGATAGATCACATGATTTTCTTTTATCTATCATTAATATTGATAACATACAGTAATATTTCTGTTTACAATGTTATGTCTGCCTCACCATTTTTTGTCATTGGCCTCTGAAAGCTATGTCAACAAAGCAAGCAATGGGTGAATGACACCACAGAACTTACATTGGAAAATCCTTTCTTTGTTTTTCTCTTTCCCTTTTTTTTCTCTCTCTCTCTTTCCCCTTTTCCTTTCTCTCCCTTTTTCTTTCCTTCCCTTTCTCTTTCTTTTTTCTCTTTCTCTCTCTCTTTCTACACTCTTTCTTATTTAGTGTTCAACCCTTATGGATTAAAATATTTCCCTTGTCCTTGATAGAAGAAAAGAATGTTAACGGACTTGCAGTTATAATAAAATAAATCTGATATGTCTTGAGGTGCTTCCTTTCCATTGTGAATTCCTGGGATTAACTGATAACTAAGATTAATGTGTTTAATGCTTCCACAAGGGTATTGAAGCTGGATGTGACATCATTACTTCAGATTTATAATGAAATAATCTGTAGTTGATTACAGAAATATTATAGCTCAATTAATTAAATATTATTTGCATTTCCCTATCCTTGTTTAAGCAGTGCTCCTTGTGGATTAGAACATAATTAAATCTTTAATGAGAAATGTGTTGAATTGAAAGATGATAGGAAAAAGTAAAATATTGTGAGCTCAATACGATGAGTGATTTTGCTGCTTAAGCCCTACCCAGAAGGTTGTGGGTTTGAGCTCTAAGGTTACCTATCATTCCAATCCACTCTCACTGGTTGACTGAGCTTTGTCAGTTGTCAGTTGTCAGCTGTGATATTGGATGAATCACCACATACAGTAAAGGTCCTGACATGGACTATTTTGTGTTGCTTGATCCGTCGCTCCTGCTGGCTGACCACCTGGAGAGATTTGTAATAAAGACCATCTAGACGTCTCATGAAGAGAAAGATGCACATCGCAAAGGCACCTTTTGGAAGAAAATGTCTTCACCTTGCAATAACAAAATAGAATGAAAGCTTTCCTGAATAGGAGGCTTCTGATAACTTGTGGTGACTAATAGTAGTGTGGACAATACCGTACTGAGCTTTATCCTTCGGAGTGGCACTGCTAAACCAATTAGATCCACTCTCAAAAGCGCAAGCTTGATTGTAATATCATGAGATTTAACATATAAAATTAGTTAATAAAATGACAGTGTTCCTTTTACTTGACAAAGGAATAAGAATTTGAGCGGAATCATCCCGGATTTGCACTAATTGTGGTACTGGGCAGGAAATAGGATGTTTTACCGGCTGGCCACAATTGCAGCTTTTCGTGCTGTATTGTCCCATTCCTGTCTCATTAATTATGCAGCCACAGAAAGCATGCTATCCGTCTCGCTGGTAGGCGGCTTCCAATTTGCCCACCACACTGTTACCTCGCCGCTTCCTCGCACAGGGCGTCATATTTAAACTGCGGCTGAGCACACACTTCTCAATGCTTGCAGCCCAGGAGGGCACCAGTGAAGACATGGCCCCAAAAGCCAAGGACAGCTTAGCACCCTGATTCAGTGGCACATCCCTGAGACACCTTCTGGACACCATGGAGGTCCACCGCAATGTCCCTATTCTGTCTCTGGTCACAAGAGGCCCATCAGTCTCACCACTCTGGTTTAACAGGCACTGGCAAAGGTGGTCAGGGTCAATGCTGCACACAAGAGGTTGGCCATCCACTGCAGAAAACAGATGAATGATCTCATCTGTGCCGTCAGGGTAAGGCAGCCATTTCATCACTCGAAACTCACACAGTCGCAAGGCCATCACACATTCATTGGCATCTCACTCACTGCCAGCTCAAGGGGCATCACCACTCACTCTCTCGCACACAAATCCTCACATCTCCTCTGGAGACTGCCTACTCAGCCCACACCATCTTGAGGCCACTTGCACAGATCAATATGCGCCCCCACACACATCCTGGGATAACCCCCTTCCCCAGTGCAGCATTCATCCTGCAGCATCTTCCCCTTCCCCAAGCAAGCCCTAGTCCTGCAGCCGCTAAAAAGCCACCCCCACCTTCCAGATGGTCTGATAGGTAGAGACCTGCTGTGAGCCCCCTTAAAAATGACATGGTGCTGCATGTGAAGCCTGCGAGTGCTGCCTGAAGAAAGGCAGATAAACAAACCTCGAAGTCCCATGGGAAGTGCAGCTCATCAGGTGCACATCGCTTATGTGCAGTTGTGAAACATGTCGGTGTGCTATCACGCCAACGTGCCCGAATGATCCAGCTTGGGGGAATGATTCTGACAAGCGGGGATTATAATGATATGCAGATGCATAAAAATAATGTTTCCGACGTCCGGTAGCAAGTAACGTGGCCCACCATTTCGGGTGGAGCAGACAATCACAAACTGTTTTCACGACATTGTGAAACCGATTTTTTGGCCTTCCCACCATACTGTCTGCTCACACCCACCAGGGCACTTGACGCCAATAGGGACGGAGAATTCCACCCTTAAAATCACAGAGTTATTACAGCGCAGAATTGGTCAGCCATTTGGCCCATGGTGTCTGCACCAACTCTTTGAATGAACAATTCACCTAGTACCATTCCTCCGCCTACTCCGCATAACACCGCACATTCTTCCTATTCAGATAACGGTCTTATTCCCTTTTGAATACCTTGATTGAACCTGCATCTACCACACAATCAGGCAGTGCATTCCAGACCTTAACCACTCGCTGCTTGAAAATGTTTTCCTTCATGTCACTTTTGCTTCTTTTGCCAATTACTTTAAATCTACGCCCTCTCTTCCTAAATCCTTTCACAAGTGGGAACAGTTCTTCCCTATCCATAGAAAATGAGTTACCTGTCCTCCTGAGTTGTATGATCATTCCACCTTTTAAACTGTTTCATGAGATTTGAACAAATATATTGCTATGATTAACATGGAAAAACTTGTCGGGCGCTTGTCAGGCGCACATGACCAGCGGGCCCAGGAGCAGACGGGAAACAGGCCCTCGACCGCGATTTCACGTTGGCTGGCCAATTAATGACCGGCTCAGCACTGCCGGTGGATGTGGGAAGTGGGTGGGTGCCAACGACACCGCAGGTGCTGGTGAGCCCCCTGAAGGCAGACAACTGCCTCAGGGAACTGCAGACCTCCACAGAATAAACAACAAAAATGGTGCAAAATATGTCCATACAGCGCAATCAAGCACCTGAAAGCACACCTTACACGAAACCGGTCCCCAGATATATCTTTTTTTTTATTTCCCCGCGGAGATTTCGTCCCGCCCTGGTTCGAGGTTTGAACAAAAATGTAAAGGCCGCCTGGCCAATTGGCCCTTCCGCCAACCGCAAAAGTGGACGGGCCTGGAAAAATCATTTTCAATTGCCTCCTTAATGGTCTTAATTGCCGCTTAATTGTCAGTGGGCGCACTTCCGACTGCCACGCATGCCTGCTGAGCAGGATATCATGCGAGTGTGTCACACTTGCCTGACGTCATCTCGCGCTATTTCACGGCCAGACGGGTTGGGCATGTGCCTGTCTGCGGGACGTAAAACTCTGGCCAATGTTACGTTTTTAGTTTGAATATTCTGAATAAAAACTGCTGACTGCAATTTTAACTCTAAATTATATGGCATCCAATGGCAGGGCAATTTTTGCACTTTGGTTCCTTGTGTGCATATGCAATAGCAATTTGTGTCACACAAAAGTTTCATATTTCCAGCAAAACATGGTCACTTGTAGTGGCATTAGTACCAGTATCATCATCTTCATATAACTTCCATTTCTCATTGTAGTTTTCTGAGCTCTCTTCAAAGTTCTGTGATGGATTATAATATATTTTCCCCTGTCTCTCCCTCCCTCTTTCCTTCACTATTTGTTATCTTCAAAATTTGACCACTATTTCTAATACAGATTCATTATAAATCCAAACTGGTGCTCTATTTAGGCTCTAAACTTTGCTCTATTGATTAATATGCCAAGGTGCTTCCATAGATAACATCAACACAGGAAAGTTTCTTCTATTTGCCCTCTAAATCATTGCAATGTTGAAGATACAAGAAATCCACAGTACTTTGAATGCATTCTTCATATTCCCTCTTTTGTATTACTTATGAACATCTATTTATTCCATAGGCTTGATTTTAATAACTTGTCTTAAAATATTCAATTTAAGTTTCATATATCCAGTGTTCAGTTTTAAACGGGTTGAGGTACCCATGGGATGAAGGCTGTAATCAAAGTATTAACCACCAACTGAAATATATTGGATTCAGTACAATTTAAACTGCATGAAAAAAAAGCACAATGTTCCTTATAATGCCACTGAAGCAATGGATGAGAACAGCTTGAGTGTTCGCGCTGAACACATGCTGTAGGGTAATTTTACATTGTGAATACTTTGAATTTCTTTTCCCTCTATTTTACAGTTATCAAATGTGATTGTTGCAAGTTGATATTCAGTCATAGTCTTCAGTGTGTAGAAGTTAAAACCTCCATTTTCACTTCTTCAGGCTAGCCCCTTTATATCTCCGGTGGGGAAAAAAGGGAAAATGCAACTTTATTTCTCATTCAGGGCAATGCTACCCAAACAGGCCAGGAATTATTATTCAGCTTAAAAGCTCAATTCAGTGGTTGTAACTGCTTTTTCATCTTGATGCTTACACTTTCTGTGGATAACATCTTGTCACTAGTAAAATGCTTTTGTTACTGCATTGTCATAGTATCAGAGTATATTGTTGAAAATCTGGATATGTCAGACCAGTTTATGTTTGATGCTTGCACAATCTGCCAGTTTCTGAAAAATTCATTATGGGGTAGTTTTATGAGGGGGTCACTGAATCTAAAATTTGACCTATGAAGGTAGCTATGTACTGGATTGAATATAGGATCATGAAATGGATAAAATACAATTTAACATCAGTAAATTGCTGAATGAAATGGGTCAACTGTGTCAAAGTAAACACATGATGAAATGGATGAATCAGACTAGGTAAAACATATTCTGATAAATTAATGGAAGTGAACAATCTAATTAGTAACAAAAGTGTATGGAAATGTGTGGTTGAATCCAAAACAGGCCTCTGCATGAAATTTGAATAGGTTTCACACAGACACATTTTAAGAGACATATTTTAATTTAAAAATGTCTCCTGCACCTGTGACTGAAGTAAACATTTCTTCATGCTTAATGCTGAAATAGGTGAGTTGCATTTGTTAAAGGGACTAAGTCATAGCTTATGTTTTAAATTGCTGTCTATCTTTGACTTAAATACAAAATCTACTGCAATGTTAGTGAAAACAAAAAATGCCACATGTTTTCCTATTACAGTGCACGTTTTACCCCTCTGGGAGACAGAGTAGGATTTCCACTTTTGGCATGATTGGCGACTCCAACACAAAATGTGTCCATTTTGAAAAGTATTTTTTCCCAGGTTTCTGCTCAAACTCTTGCATATCAGCAAATACAAAATCTACCACAAAAATCAGTACCTTCGGACACGTTTTAAAACATATTTTAAAAAAGACGTTGTTTTAATTTTTTTACCATATCTAAGAGTGGTAACTTGGTGCAGTTTGATTAATACAGCTGAAAATGGATATGCCACAAAAAATAAACATTTCCAGTCACAATATCAATCCACCACCTGTGGGTAACCTGACTTTGAATTATTGAAAATTACTTTTTCCAGTTAGATTGGGGTATAATAGTTTCTTTCACAAAAAGATTCTAACAAACACAATGGGCAGGATTTTCCCCCACGTCAGGGGTGAAGTTGAATGACGGGTACGTACAGACGCGCCTCTGATCGGGGGCGTGGTGCCATTTTACGTGGCGGGCCAATTAAGGCCCGCCCAGTGTGACGTCCGCACGGAAGCGCTATGCGCTCCCTGTGCGGGCGGGGGGGAGCGGAATCCCAAAATCGAGAGTGCGCTCTCTCGCGCGTGCGCACGAAAGAGCGCATTCATCTCCCTGAGGCTAAGTGCTGCCTCAGGGAAATAGGCTCTAAATGTAAAAAAGCTAAAAATAGAAAAATAATATTTCCCTGACATGTCCCCTCATGTAACACTGTCACATGAGTCCATGATTTTTACAAAAACTTTATTAAATTTTTAAAAAACCTACATGAAACCCGTGGATGAGGTTTCATGCTTTATCTAATGCCCGCCAGCGTTCCTGGCCTGCCGCCAACCTTAAGGTTAGACGGGCAGGTCCATTAATTCGTTTAATGACTCTGTCAATGGCCTCAATTGGCCATTGACAGGTCGGTGGGCGAGCAGCTGATTTTCCTGCACCCCCGCCTACCGGAAAATTTAAATGGGGCGCGGTGACGTCAGGAGTTCTGCCTGATGTCACTGCGCATCATTTTACGCGTCGGCGAGCGGGCCCCGCCCCCTGCTCGCCGACGGGAAAATTCTGTCCAATTAGTGGAAAATCCAAATTGTGATTACCATAGATCATGGCCTGTTGATGTTGACCCAGCATATAAGTTGACTCCCCCCTGCCCACAACCCTTTTCAACCAAAACATGCTGTACTCGCATTAATAGTCAGCCTTAATTTTTCACCCCTCAAATAGTTGTTTTACTTACTGATACCTTATTACTAGGTGCAAAGAATCAAGCTGGTTATATGGGCTGCATTCATGGGCTGCATTCCAAAGATTTGTGGGAATTTAAGACACACCCTCACAGAGCAGACCCTGCGTGGCACATGATAAAGATGGTGATTAGCCACACCCATGCCCACGCCAGTGGTTCACTTTTATACTCTGCATATACATTTTTGGAGAAATTTTTCGAACCTTTAACCCTGATATCTACAGTAATTCATCCTGGTGATGCAGCCAGTTTTGTTGGTGGCATCTGTTTCTAGTGCAATATATTTAAAGCTAGCTTAATAAATCATGGAAACTCAATGTTACGTGGAATGCAATTTGCATTTAAAATTCCGTCATCCTTTCCACCATTTACACCAATACCAGGTGAGTTGCAAAATGAAAATGCAATTGAGGCTGTTTTTTTTTCCATTTTAACACATTGCCTTGATTAAAAGTTCAGAACGTGTTGAGTATACATTTCATTAATCTAAGTTTAAACTATATGGTTAGGCATATATTTATAATTAACATGCACTTAGCCACTTCAAGGTATATTGGTAGAATCTATTTTATCTTTTTCAATGTGCTGCCTATTAATAACTCATATGTTTGTTTCTCAAGTGTGACCTCTATAACAGGAGATTACTATATAGTCATATATGCATTTTCCTCACAACCGTATATTTCCTTCCTTTTGTGCATGTTCTCTTTATTCCAGCATGTGACAATTTTTGCATCTGCTTTTTATTTCAGTGTATGATTGCCAATTTCAGATTTTGTTATATCAATCCCACATTATAGCTAGTAGTATAGGAGTTAGCTGCAAGTCCTGAGCTTCTAATTGATAAGTGTCACAGGATCTGGTTTGGAAAGAGATAGTCAATACTGAGGATTATAAATTTAGTTAGGAACAAAATGAACACTCTATCACTCTGAAACAGTGAAGTAAGAGTTCTAACAAAAAGTTTTCCTGCTTTTTCATCAAGCCATCCTGTCTCTGGTTTATTCATTGTCACCATCACAGTATTATGGCTGCTGGATAGGAATGGATGAATTTTGAAATATAAGTTGCCATCTGAATTATTCAAATGGTTTTTAATGTAATGTTTAGAAGGCACAGCACCAGTTCAATTGATAGTTTGAAGACATGTAAAATGAGCAATTCGTGTGGTAGCTTTTTAACCAAGTTATTACAGTTATACAATTAAAATTGATGTAGAATAACTAAGTCTAATTGAGGCTTTCTGAAGAAGTTACTAAGTTGTTGACTTCTAACATTTTCCGGAAAATGTATGAACAATGATTTATAAATAAAAATACAAATTGCTGTGGATTTGTCCTAAATGTAACTTGGAATACCCAAAGATTTTGGCATTCAGATTCCAGAGCAGTGGTTCCAACAAAATTAGAGACAAGGAAACAAATTCTATTTCACAAAATAGCTACAGTATGTTAAAAAAACAAGATATTCACATCAAATTTGGACATCAACTAAATCTATGAAAACATTCCACTCATTTAAGAGAATTAAGTGATGGATTAGTGTTTTTTTTTTCATTTGTTTTAAGGGATGTGGGTGTCACCAACTAGGGCAGCATTTATTGCTCATCCCAAATTGCCTTTGAGAAGGTAGTGGTGAGCTGCCTTATTGAACCACTGTAGTCCCTGCATTGTAGGTACACCCACAATGCTGTTAGAGAGGCAGTTCCAGGATTTTAACCCAGTGATAGTGAAGGAGCGGTGATATAGTTTCAAGTCAGAACGGTGAGTGGCTTGGAGGGGAACGTTCAGGTGGTGGTGTTTTCCATCTATCTGCTGCCCTTGTCCTTCTAGATGGTAGCGGTTGTGGGTTTGGAAGGTGCTGTCTAAGGTGCCTTGGTGAAATTCTGCAGTGCATCTTGTAGATTGTACACACTGCTACCACTGTTTGTTGGTGGTGGAGAGAGTGAATGATTGTGGAAGTGGTGCGAATCAAACAGGCTGCTTTGTCCTGGATGGTGTCAAGCTTCTTGAGTGTTGTGGAAGCTGCACACATCCATGCAAGTGGGGAGTATTCCGTCACACTCCTGACTTGTGCCCTGTAGATGGTGGACAGGCTTTGGGAGTCAGGAGGTGATTTACTTGCCACATGATTCCTAGCCTCTGACTTGCTCTTGTAGCCACAGTATTTATATGGCTGGTTCAGTTCAGTTTCTGGTCAATGGTAATACCCATGATGTTGATAGTGAGGGGTTCAGTGATGGCAATGCCATCGAATGTCAAGGGGCAATGGTGCGATTCTCTCCTGAGATAGTCATTGCTTGGCACTTGTGTGGCATCAATGTTAATTGCCACTTGTCAGCTCAATCCTGGATATTGTCCAGGTCTTGCTGCATTTGGACATGGACTGCTTCAGTATCTGAGGAGTTGTGAATGGTACTGAACACTGTGCAATCATCAGCAAACATCTCTACTTCTGACCTTATGATGGAAGGAAGGTCATTGATGAATCAACTGAAGCTGTTTGGGCCTAGGACACTACCCTGAGGAACTCCTGTAATGATGTCCCGGAGCTGAGATGATTGACCTCCAACAACCATCTTCCTTTGTGCTATGTATGAATCCAACAAGTGGAGAATTTCCCCTGATTCCCGTTGACTCTAGTTTTGCTAGGGCTTCTTGATGTCACCCTCAGTCAAATACTGCCTTGACGTCAAGGGCAGTCACTCTCTTGTCACCTCTGGAGTTCTGGTCTTTTGTCCATGTTTTAACCAAGGCTGTAATGAGGTCAGAATCTGAGTGGTCCTGGTGGAATGCAAACTGAGCATCAGTGAACAGGTTATTGCTAAGCAAGTGCCACTTGATAGCACTGTTGATGACCCTTTCCATCACTTTACCAATGATCGAGAGTAGGTTGATGGGGTGATAATTGGCCGTGTTGGATTTATCCTGCTTTTTGTGTAGAGGACATACCTGACCAAGTTCCCACATTGCTGGTTAGATAGTTTGGCTAGGGACAAAGCAAGTCCTGGAGCGCAAGTCTTCAGTACTATTGCCAGAATATTGTCAGGGCCCATAGCCTTTGCAGTATCCAGGCTTGTCCAGCCAAAGGCCTGCAGGGCACGGTATGGCTCGTGAAGGCCTTTATGTGGCTCCTGGAACTGCTGTTCAAAGTGCCATTAAGACAGGTAAGTGAGATTCAAGATTTTGCAAAGAGCTGCTCTTCCAATCACAGGCCATTCATTTTTGGCATTTGCTGCTAATAGGCTCACTCTGATTGGAGGAGCAATGAACACCAGCAGTGGTGAGTGTACTGAGGGCTGCCAGGGCCTGGGGGAGCGAAGGGCCTGGGCGGAGAGAAGGTGTGGTGGGCCCAGGTGAGGAGATGGTGTGGCAGGCTCAAGGGGGCAGAAAGTGTGGCGGCCTCACGATGGGGGAAGTATGGTGGGCCCAGACAGAGGGAGAGGCTGCCTGGTCAGGAGGAGAATGTGTGGCAGGGGACAAAAGGCATAGAGTCTGGAGTGAGAAGGTGCAAATGTGTGTATGAGAGAGAGTGTGTGTCTGTGGGAGAGAGTGAATGAGTGTTTGTGAATGTGTGTGGGAGAGAGTGAGTGAGTCTATGGCTGTTTGGGACAGATGTGAGTGAGTGTATGTGTGTGTGAGAGAGAGAGAGTGAGTGAGTGTTTGTTTGGGGGAGAGAGAGAGAGTGAGTGTATGTGTGTGTGTGTGTGAGAGAGTGAGTGAGTCTATGGCTGTTTGGGACAGATGTGAGTGAGTGTATGTGTGTGTGTGAGAGATAGAGTGAGTGAGTGTTTGTGTGGGGGAGAGAAAGAATGAATTTATGTGTGGGTGTATGAGAGAGAGTGTATGTGTGGGAGAGAATGAGTGAGTCTGTGGCTGTTTGGGACAGATGTGAGTGAGTGTATCTGTGTGGGAGAGAGTGAGTGTGTGTTTGTGTGTGTGTGTGCATGTGTGAGTGAGAGAGAGAGAGAGTGTGTGTTGGAGAGTGAGTTTGTGTTTGTGTGTGAGAGAGAGAGAGAGTGTGTCTCTGTGTGGTGGGGGGAGGGTGAATGTTTATGTGGGGGAGAGAGAGAGAGTGAGCGTGTGTGTGTACGCGTGTGTGTGAGAGAGTGTGGTTTCTGTGCATGAGAGAGTGAGTGTGTATTGGGGGGGGAAATGAGTTTGCGTGTGTGTGTGTGTTTGTGGGGGCAAGTTTTACAAGGACAACAAAGCCACAGAGTCAGTTATGACTGAGTCTGATTATTGACCAATATTCACTGTTTTTACCCTCAGTGCAATCACTATCCAATTCTGATTATCTTGAGATATTCCAAATGAACACATGCCTAATTGATGGTAAGAGGCCAAGGCTTGTACTTATTGCATACAATCAGAAAATAATTATTTAGTGGATATAACAAATTCATTGGACCAGTCAGTAACTCTTCCCAATAATCTGATGAAGCAAATATATGCATAGGCACGCATTTTAAATTCCCACGCAGATTAATGCAGTTTAACTCTTCTGAAGAGTTCTGATAAAATAGTCCTTTAATGCCACATCACCAACCAGGGATAAGCAATGAAGAAGAACATAGAAATTTTCTTTCAACACAACAAATGTTATTGTTGCTGAAAGATACCATTTTAGAAATAGTCTATCACTTCAATGGTGATAGAATGGTTTCCTGGTCTGATGAAATGAAGGAGCACTTTAATTCCTTTTCTGCTTCTCATAAAGTAACTAAAGCCACTTCCTGGAGTGGAGACTAACAACTGACTAATTTAGAGTGCTCTGAAGGTGGAGAACCATTTGATGCTTTGAATTGGGGTGGGGTGCAGTATGGAGGGGTGAAGGGTGTCCTGAAAGAAAGTGGCTACTGCAGCTTCATGCAATTATTTTACAATTAATTTTACAATGCTCTCATACCTGATAAACTTCCCTTGTCAAACAATCCCAACAAATATAAATGTATCTGCCATCTGAGCTACTACTTTGCATGAACTATATAATGCTGGAAAAGTAATGTTTATTGCATAACCAAACCATGTGAACTAACCATACATCCCCTCAAGGATTTGATTCGTAATGATTTCAGCAAAAAAAATGCCACTTTTTTGAATACTCTTTCTCCATCATCAGTAATAATGTCCAAGTTCCTATGGCAAATTGTTTTGTTCAGAATGAAAAGTGAAAATGAAATTCTCAAACTAAAGCTGCAACTACAATTATCATGGTTTAATAACTTCACTGAGTAATTACAATAAAAACATAATTGTGAATGTTTCAGGAACTTGCAACAGGCCATATCTACACTCTCCACTCTCCTCTGCTTCACTGCTCTGCAAAATTAAGTCACCAGTAGTCCTGTCATATAAAACAAATTTAGGATAAATCTCATCGGTGGCTACATATTAACTGACAGTTCTGCTGATGAGGAAGTATAATTTTTGGAAGTTTTAAATGGAGCACAGAATGATTGTAAGCATGTTGATGTGTTATTGACAGATGATAGATGCTAACACTCCAGAGACCTCAACAAAGACAATTACACCACTTACTGGGTTTGTAAAAATAATTCTAATGTTGCTGTTAAATGCATAGCAAATGCTACGGCGACTACTGGCAATCCTTTTGTTAGTCGTCAAAGGAGTTATCTTGATCTGTAAACAGGAAACAGTATCAATCAGAAATCATATATGTGTAGGCTGTACTCAATGATTTTGGATGCTAGGAATTAACATCTCACAAAACTACTGTTCATTTGAGCTCTAGGTAAATGTCTAAATCTCTGATTACTCCCCAAGGATTTTTTATTTTATTTAATGCCTCCTCACAAACATTTATTGTTTCCTTTGCATGTGAGAGAAAGCTGTTTTGGCTGCTTTGAAACAATATAATTAAATACCTATTAGATTTGAAATGGCAGGATATATGTCATCATACTCTGAACAGCAATTTTGAAACCTAAGAAATGCCCATACTGGCCAAGCAAGACTCAAAAATAATCTGTTTATCTTTGATAATGCAAAATAATTAAGCAACAAACCAAATAGACTATTCCACCAAATAAGCACTCAAAACATATTTGTTTACACTAGGTATCTTTAAGTAATTTTATTAAGCACCAGATATAATATCAGCTGAACAAAATGTTATAGAAGCTGAAGAAAAGCCTGCTATTTTCCCAAGTTGCAGCTGTATAATGTCTTGGAGGGATTTCCTGAATGCATATCAGTAAGGGATTACAGGAAATATATAAGTACAAAGCAATAGACAGCAGAATCACTAGCAATATGGTAATGGAGAATTAATCATACACAAAAGTTATTTTACTGTGTATGATAGAGAAAGAAGCGTTGCTTGCAGACAAGAAGTCTTACCATACTGTGTTTATATATTTATTCCTATCTCATAGCTTGATTGTTTATTTGAGTTTGCTTGGTCAATCTACATTTAGCACAATTTCATTACTTTATGTCAAGGTAGTTGCCAATCTTACAGTGTTGGATGATTTAGCCTGACACAGAGATGCCAAGTCATAGTAGTGTTTAGGATTGCCCTTTGAGAATAATTTAATTCAATTTAATTCAATCGTGGGATCTGGACATCGCTGGCCATGCCAGCATTTATTGCCCATCCCTAATTGCCCTTCAGAAGGTGATGGTGAGCTGCCTTCTTGAACCGCTGCAGTCCATGTGATGTAGCTACACCAACAGAGCTGTTAGGGAGGGAGTTCCAGGATTTTGACCCAGCAACAGTGAAGGAACGGTGATACATTTCCAAGTGAGGTTGGTGAGTGGCTTGGAGTGGAAATTCCTGGTGGTGGTGTTCCCATGTATCTGCTGCCTTTGTCCATCTAGATGGTAATGGTCGTGGGTTTGGAAGGTGCTGTCTAAAGAGGTGGGTGAGTTCCAGCAGAGCATCTTGTAAATGGTGCACACTGCTGCCACTGTGCGCCGGTAGTGGAGGGAATGAATGTTTGTGGATGGAGTGCCAAACAAGCAGGCTGCTTTATCCTGAATGGTGTCGAGCTTCTTGAGTGTTGTTGGAGCTGCACTCACCCAGGCAAATGGAGAATACTCCATCACACTCCTGACTTGTGCCTTTTAGATGGTGGACGGGGGAGTCAGGAGGTGAGTTACTCGCCAAAGGATTCCTAGCCTCTGATCTGCTCTTGTAGCCACAGTATTTATATGGCTAGTGCAGTTCAGCTTCTGGTCAATAGTAACCCCCCAGGATGTTGATAGTAGGGGATTCAGCGATGGTAATGCCATTGAATGTCAAGGGGCGGTGGTTAGATTCTCTCTTGTTGGAGATGATAATTGCCTGGCACTTGTGTGGCATGAATGTTACTTGCCACTTGTCAGCCCAAGACTGGATATTGTCCAGGTCTTGCTGTATTCAGACATGGACTGCTTCGGTGTCTGAGGAGTTGCGAATGGTGCTGAACATTGTGCAATCATCAGCGGACATCCCCACTTCTGACTTTATGATGGAGGGAAGGTTGTTGATGAAGTAGCTGATGACTAGCTTGGGCCTAGGACACTATCCTTAAGAACTCCTGCATTGATGTCCTTGAACTGAGATGATTGACCTCCAACAATCACAACCATCTTCCTTTGTGCTAGGTGTGTCTCCAACCAGCGGAGAGTTTTACTGCTGATTCCCGCTGACTCCAGTTTTGCTAGGGCTCCTTGCCACACTCAGTTAAATGCTGCCATGATGTCAAGGGCAGTCACTCTCACCTCACCTTTGGAGTTCAGCCCTTTTGTCCATGTTTAAACCAAGGCTGTAATGAGGTCAGGAGCTGAATGGCCCTGGTGGAACTCAAACTGAGCATCAGTGAGCAGGTTATTGTTCAGCAAGTACCACTTGATAGCAATGTTGATGACCCCTTCCATCACTTTACTGATGATCAAAGGTAGACTGATGGGACGGTAATTTGCTGAGTTGGATTTGTCCTGCTTTTTGTGTACAGGACATATCTGGGCAATTTTCCACATTGCCAGGTAGATGCTAGTGTTGTAGCTGTACTGGAACAGCTTGGCTTGGGGCATGGCAAGTTCTGCAGCACCAGCTTTCAGTACTATTGCCGGAATATTATCAGGGCCCATAGTACCCAGTGCCTTCAGGTGTTTCATGATATCACATGGAGTGAATTGAATTGGCTGAAGACTGGCATTTGTGATACTGGGGACCTCCGAGGACGTCGAGATGGATCATCCACTCAGCACTTCTGGCTGGAGATTGTTACAAATGCTTCAGCCTTATCTTTTGCATTGATGTGCTGGGTTCCTCCATCAGTGAGATGGTGATATTTGTGGAGCCTCCTCCTATAGCGAGGTGTTTAATTGCCCACCACCATTCACGATTGGATGTGGCAGGACTGCAGAGCTTAGATCTGAAATGTTAGTTGTGGAATCGCTTAGCTCTGTCCACCACTTGCTGCTTATGCTGTTTGGCATGCAAGCAGTCCTGTGTTGTAGCTTCATCAGGTTGACACTTCATTTTTAGGTATGCCAGGTGCTGCTCCTGGCATGCCCTCCTGCACTCTTCATTGAACCAGGGTTGATCCCCTGGCTTGATGTGAATGGTAGAGTGGGGGATATGCTAGGCCATGAGGTTACAGGGTGTGGTTGAGTATAATTCTGCTGCTGCTGATGGCCCACAACGGCTCATGGTTGCCAGTCTTTAGTTGCTAGATCTGTTCAAAATCTATTCCATTTAGCATGGTGGTAGTGCCACACAACATGATGAAGGATATCCTCAATGTGAAGAAGGGACTTCATCTCCACAAGGACTGTGCACTGGTCACTCCTACCAATACAGTCATGGACAGATGCATCTGCACCAGGAAGGTTGGTGAGGATGAGGTCAAGTATGTTTTTACTCCTTGTTGGTTCCCTCACCATGTGCTGTTGATCCAGTCTAGCAGCTATGTCCTTTAGGACTCGGCCAGCTCAGTCTGTGGTGGTGCTACCAAGCCACTCTGAGTGATGGACATTGAAGTCCATCTTCCAGAGTACAGTCTGCACCCTTTCCACCCTCAGTGCTTCCTCCAAATGGTGTTCAACATGGAGAAGTACCAATTCATCAGCTGGGGGGGGGAGCGATACATCGGCAGAAGATTTCCTTGACTGTGTTTGACCTGATGCCATGAGAATTCATGGGGTCCGGAGTCGATGTTGCGGACTCCCAGGGTAAGTCCCTGTATCCCACTGTGCCTCCACCTCTGCTAGGTCTATCGTGGCGGTGGGACAGGACATATCCAGGGGTGGTGATGGTAGTGTCTGGTACATTATCTGTAAGGTATGATTCCGTGAGTATGACTATGTCAGGCTGTTGCTTGACTAGTCTGTGAGACAGCTCTCCCGATTTTGGTACTATCCCCCAGATGTTAGTTAGGAGGACTTTGCAGGGTCGACAGGGCTAAATTCACCATTGTTATTTCTGGTGCCTTGGTCAATGCCAGGTAGTCCATCCAGTTTTATTCCTCTTAGACCTTTTAGCAGTTTGATTCGACTGAGTGACTTGCTAGGCCATTTAAGAATCAACTGCTTTGTTGTTGATCTGGCGTCACATGTAAGCCAGGTTCCCTTCCCTGAAGGACATTAGTGAACCAGATGGGTTTTTTTAACGACAGTCAACAATGGTTTTGTGGTCATTGTTAGACTTTTAATTCCAGATTTTTATTGAATTCAAAGGTCACTATCTGCCGTGGCAGGATTTGAACCTGGGTTCACACAGCATTACCCTAGGTCTCTGGATTATAGACCAATGACAAAACCACTACGTCACAACCTCGCCTAAACCAAGTCAGTTAATGACCCTTAGTCAAAATGAATGCTATTTGTTGCTGATGTGGATTAACCATGTACCTATTTTTATATTTAAAATGTGACAAGTGAAAAAGAGGACAGAAGGAAGTTTTCAAATCAGAAAGGGAGTTTTCTGAAGTACAAGCACTGACAGGTGAGGCACTGGGCCATAATGCATGGGAGAGTGATGAGGTGGTTTCCTCCACCATATACGGTTGAGATAATAGTGAACAAAGAGAACATCTTATTTCAATAATAAGCATGAAGTAATATGTTGTCAAGGTAAATAATAAGCTGTTAATAGAGCACTGAAGTGTGAACGAGGAATGTACGAAGCAGAATGGCAGATGATTACCAGGTACATGCTGAGTTCATGGTCGAACTGAAGATGTGATAGGCACCTTTGTGCTTGTATGGCATATTGCTTGGTGCTCATTTAGCATCTTCCTGTTTTTTTTTTGGCTCAACCTCGTCATCCTGGGACAGGGTAAAATAACTAATAGATTGGAAGGTCAAACAAAGATGTATGCCTGAAACTGGGAAGGACCAAAATATGTAGACCAGCATGTGCAGCCAGGGGTCCACCAATTGTTCATGAAGAGATCTTCATTGATTTTAAACCAAGTTTAAGTAGCTTTTTAGCTTTATATTAGTTCATAGGGTGGATTATTGATCATATTTTTTTTAAAAAACAGCAATGGCTAGGAAATAGGCTGTTAGGGAGAAAAATTAGAAATATTTAATAGATTAATTTGTTAAGTGCATGATTAGCTATACATAACAAGTAAAATTAGTAGGATGGATTTTAATTCCCTCACACTGACAGAAACCTCTGAAGAAGAGACATACGGACTTGAAACATTAACTTTATTTCTCTCTTCACAGATGCTGTCAGACCTGCCGAGTTTTTCCAGCATTTCCTGTTTTGATTTCAGATTTCCAGCATCTGCAGAATTTTGCTTTTATTTAATAACTTTTTTCTCCACCTTTTGGCTATCTTAAAGTCTAGGGACTGATTTAGGTGGAAACCTCTTTAAGTTATGCTAATCAATGTCCTGTTACTTAGATAGGATCCTCATGCCAATGTTAAAGTCTGCATCTACTGTGGGCACTCCATTCAGTAGAATCTCGGACTGAGAATCTAAGGAAAGAGATACCATGGGCCCAAATTTTTAGTTTGGCGGGCGGGCAGGATCGGTGGATCCGGGATGGGTACAGAAATGGACCGCCGACTGCAATCAGCCTCGACCACGATTTCACACTGGTTGGCAATTAACGGCCAGCCAGCGTGAAACTCACGCTGAAAAGCTCAACGCTGCCGGGGTGGGGGCAGGAAAAGGGCGGACGATGACGGCAATACAGGCACGGGCAAGTGCTGAGAGAAAGCTTCCTGAAGGGAGCTGCAGACCCGAAAACCATCAAATAAAGTTTCAAATTGCCAGAAAAAAAAAGTCCAAGCGTCAGAATCAGGCACATAAAAATACAGATGATAAAAATGCTGCCCATAGGTTTTTATTTTTATTTTATTTCAATATGGAAACCTCATCCCGCCCTTGGACGGGGCTTGATGAAAAATGTAAAGGCTGTCTGGCCGATTCACCCGTTCGCCAATTGCAAGGTTGGGTGGACCACGAAAAATTGGGGTCAATTGCTCCGTTAATGGGCTTAATTTCCCTTTTAATTGTCGGCGGGTGCACTTCCGGCTCTTGCGCTCGCTGGCCGACCGAAGCATCACACTATTTCACGTATGATCGTGTTAGACATGTGCTCATCTGATCAGCTTAAAATTCTGCCCCATATTTTTCTAGCACCAGCAGAAGCAAGATTGTTTCTCTCAACCCTCCATAAAATAGATTGGGTTGCTGCTGCCAACCCCATGTGGTTCCAAAACCCTCATAGGCCCAAATCCCATGCCTTATCTTGCTGACAAATGTGCAGATTCTGGGCTGCCTAATATTTGCCAGCTCAAACCCAATAAACTGCCTCTAGGTGCCCATTTGGGGTGGGCAGCTCAACATCACTGTTTAAATAATGCCTGGTGTTAAAATTTTACCAGTGCGAGGGAAGGCAATGGGAGGCCTGTTTGCCTGTGGGTCAGGTAAGACCCTTAAGTGGTCAGTTGGTTACTTAAGGGCCTCCTCCTGCCGCCACTGGGATTTAACGCCAAGTGTGCAGCCTGGCACTGCTTGGCCCAGTAGCCGGTGAAGAGGAGGGATATGTCCTTTACAGGCCCCCAGTGTCCATTGGAGGCCCCCATCTATGTCTCCTCACTCCATATTTCCCCTCCCACCCTGTCCTGTTCACCCCGACCCTCACCCCAATCGACCCTTTCACCATGGCCTGCCAGCCTGGCCCCAGCAAGACCCTGGGCTTGTGTTAAAGTCTAAGCTCCATTGCAGCACACCTTCTTTGGGGTTGGCTTCAGTTCCAGAAGTGGCCACTGCTCCTGGTGGTGCTGCTGGGAGCAGAGATCAGTCAGGCATTTGATTCACCGGCGGCTCTCAGAGATATTACTTTCTCTCCAGATATAGACAAAGGTCTGTCTCAAGCCAATTAATGGCCAAAATGGCCTAGCAGGGACAGGCCCACCCCTGAATTTTATGCCAGGAGAAGGGACCCTGCTTCCCACTTTGTTAAACCCAAATGACTGTTTCAAGTTAATAACCTTTCAACAGAACTGGGAAAAGTTAAGATGTAACAGGTTTCAAGCAAATACAGAGGCAAAGGCAAAAGGGAAGTGGGGAAAAGAACACGAGGGAAGGTTTGAGATGGGGAAGAGGCTGGAGAGAGACAAATAGGGTGACAATGTAAGACAAAAGGGGTTAGTAATGGGACAAGTTAAAAAGCCAAAAATTGGTCTAAATAAGGTGTACCTGACAATAACAAAATCATAACCAACAGCTTCTGACTAAAAAAATGTGAGCGGTGGTTGGTGATTTTAAATTGCTGAACTCAATTTTGAGTCTGGAATTGTTCAACTCCGAGTTGAATCTGGAAGGTTGTAAAGTGCCTAATCAAAAGATGAGGTGCTGTTCTTCGAGCTTCTGTTGAGCTTCATTAGAATAGTGTAGGAAAGCAAGCATATAGAGGTCAGAGTGGGAGTGAGGAGGAGAATTATAATAAAATGCAACTGGAAGCTCAGGGTCACACTTGCAGAATGAATGGAAGTGTTCCGCAAAGTGATCACCCAATCTGCGTTGTGTCTCCCTAAAGTCGCTTGTCGTTTTAACAGCATGATGCATGAAATGATTAAGGTCTAGTTAGTGGAAAATAAAAATAGAATTTGCATTTGTATTGCATTACTTCTGGAGATAGACTTGACCTTTGTTAAAGTATTAATGATTGCATAGCAGATTGAAGCTGCCATGGGTAATGTTAAATTCATTACTGAGAAATATATGCTTCAGCTTTATGGTACTTGTTCCAAATACAGGTACTTTTATTAGCTGACAACATTAAAACAATGATAAATCTAACCTTAGATCCAAAAAGAAGGTGACAAGTTCTGTGTTTCCAGAACAGGCCATCTGGCAAATAGCTGATCATTCCTTATTAAGAATGCTAAATGTTAATTATCTGCGAAACAGAACACATTTCTAAATTTTGCATTTACTTGTGCACCCAATGAATGAAGTGACAGTGACTGAAGTTGTCATGCAAGTCTTCATAATTATATCACCAATCTAATTAAGGATAATTGCCAGTCAGTGTGTCAGTCTTGGCTTTCTAGGTAACACACTCACCAATCAGAATATTTTGGAGTAGAAATGTATCTTAGGTGGTAACCGTGGAAAGGAGTGGTATAACATGGGCTGGTCCTTATTAACCTCATCCAATATTCAGTTTCATTGACTTTAATTTCGATTCCTTCATCTTCAAACCTTACTTCAAAGCCTTGAAAATGTAACCCAGGCTCGGAATTCAGCACAGTGCTGAGGGGGTTCTGCACTGCCATAGATGCCACCTTTCAGATGAGGTGTTAAATAAAGTCACAATTTGCCCTCATAAGTATAAGTAAAAATTTAATGTTACTATTTGGTGAAAAGTAATGTTCTGTGCAATGTTTATCTTTGGTTATTACAATTTCTGTGACTTTCCTGTATGCGCATTGACGAAAGGACTCAGGTATTAATGGGGAGCCGAGGGTGGTGCAGGGAGCATGTAATCAGTTGAGGAACCCAAGAGGGCCAGGAACAAAAGATCGTAAGAAATAGGAGCAGGAGTAGGCCATTCCACCCATCGAACCTGCTCCACCATTCAATAAGATCCTGGCTGATCTGATGGTGGCCGTAATTCCACTTTCCTGCTCATCTCTCCCTCCCCAACCCTTGCCTCCCTTGTCAATCAAAAATATGCTAACTCAGCCTTGAATATATTCAATGACCCCATGGTCATCTCATGGCCCTTCATACCCCCATGCCAAACTAGGGCATTTCCATGCCCATTCACCCACTGTATGGAACCAATTGACCCTATAGTGACAATAGGATGTGTTAAAAAAAGCTTTAAATGAACAATGATTCGCTCAGAACGTTCCGCTTTCTTAAAATAAAACTCCTTTCATTACAGGCCAATAAAGTGTCAATCACCCAGACCCTTTAAGGTGTCAATAGCCAAAACTACTCACATTTGAAACCTCTTTATCTTGTGTAATTAGACATTGTGCAATTCACAGGGGAGATCAGAGAGCCAGAGGTGTCAATCAAGCAATGTTTTCCCTGGGGCACAGGTGTTTCAACAAAGTATTGGATGTCTGGGCTACCAACCAAGAATGCATGACGAGGGGCCATGCGATGGGGGGGAGGTTGTTATGAGTGGGTGCATAGCTTGGCATGGGATGGTATGAGAGACCATGAGGGGTAGGTGGAGGGGCATAGCTTGGCATGGGGATATGAGAGGCTATGGGTGTGGGTGGAGGGGCATGATGTGGCATGGGTGGGGCATGGGGAGTATGTCAGGGCTGAGGGGCTATGAGAGGTGGGGGCTAGAGCGCCCCACTGTTTTATTATAACTGAGGTGAAATCCCACAGCACCAAGGCAGGTCTTTCCCAGATCCCACTTTGGCACCCAGCAGCCCCTGTGACTGCCTCCAAACTCTTCCGGGGTCAGCAGACCTGACTGTAGCCTGCACCCAAACTCCAAAATGAAAATCCCATCTTTGTGAACACTTTTTCCCAAGGCAGGTGCGCTGAATCTCAAAATTTCCCAACTCTGGCTATCCGCCTCGATGATGAAAATTTGGCCAATTGTACTTGTAGAATATTTTGCTGTCTGTGTTTTTTATGTTTTTTGCCAGGCTTCTCTCAAACTCCAATTTCTCCCTGGAGTGCTGTATTTGGCTGCAGTAGAGAGCTTCGATTGGTGACTCAGGGAGTTTAAGGGTTAAAATAAGGGTTAAATTCTACCTAAAGCCTAGTCTTTCTTTAAGTTAACAATTAACTAAAAGCTGCTGTTAGGGTTGGAAGAAGGTGAGTTTTAGAACGGAGAGGAGAAGCTAACGAGAGCGGTTAAAAAGGGCGCGAGAAACAGAGGCTGAGACTGGAGAGGAGAGGCGTACCCTCAGGACATTCAGGCGGTGGAGTTCGAAGTGACATCATGATTCAAAAAGTGACATGATGTAGAGGAGGCAGCTGATTGGTAAGTATAGTCAGGTGAGTACTTCTACTTCTTCTACTAATTAAATTGCTGCAGTCCATTGCCATTCTAATTTAAACCCTCCCTGACAGCACTAGCAAACACCCTCCCACACCCCCACCCCCCTCACCCCCCCACCGAGGTCCCAGTCCAGCCCAGATGCAACCCGTCCTGTTTGTACTGGTCCCACCTTCCCCAGAACTGGTCCCAATGTCCCAGGAATCTTAATCCCTCCCCTCTACACCAGTTCTTAAGCCATGTATTCATCTGATATATCCTATTATTTCTATTCTTGCTAGGACGCAGCACTGGTAATAATCCTGAGATTACTAATTATAAATTTATATCCTAACTCCCTATATTCAGCTTGTAGGACCTGATCCCTTTTCTTACCTATGTTGTTGGTGCCAATATGTACCATGACTGGGTATCCTAGACTGGGTATTGTGCAATGAGAAAGGATTAATTAGCAACCTTTGGGGAAGAGTGACCATAAAATGATAGAATTGTCCATTAAGATGGAGGGTGAAAAAGTTGAATCTGAAACTAGGGTCCTGAATCTAAATAAAGGGAACTACGAGGGTACAAGGTGTAAGTTGGCAATGATGGATTGGGGAACCTTACTAAAAGGGTTGACGGTGGAAAGGCAATGGCTAATATTCAAGGAACATATGCATGAATTACAATAATTATTCATTCCTGTCTGGTGCAAAAATAAAACAGGAAAGGAGGCTCAACCATGGATTACAACATAAATTAGAGATAGTATTAGATCCAAAGAGGAGACAAATAAAATTGTCAGGAAAAGCAGCAAGCCTGAGGATTGGGAGCAGTTTAGAATTCAGCAAAAGTGGATAAAAAGATTGATCAAGAAAGGGACAATGGAGTATGAGAGTAAATTGTAAGGAACATGAAAACTGACTGTAAAAGCTTCTATCAATATGTGAAGAGAAAAAGATTAGCAAAGACAAATGTAGACCCCTTAAGGTCAGAAACAGGGGAAATTATAATGGGGAACAAAGAAATGGCAGAAGAATTGAACACATATTTTGGTTCTGTCTTCACAAAAGAGGACACAAACAATTTTCCAGATATGTCAAGGAACCAAGGGTCTAGTGAGAGGGAGGAATTGAAGAAAATCAGTATTAGTAAAAAAATGGTGCTAGAGAAATTAATAGGGTTAAAGGCTGAAAAATAATCTATACCCCAGAGCACTAAAAGAAGTGGCCCTGGAAATATTGGATGCATTGGTGGTTGTCTTCCAAAATGCTATAGATTATGGAGCAGTTCCTACAGATTGGAGTGTGGCAAATGTAACCCCACTATTTAAAAAAGGAGGGAGAGAAAAAACAGAGAATAACAGACCAGTTAGCCTAACATTAGTAGTGGGGAAAATGCTAGAGTGCATTATAAAATACATGGTAACGGAACACTTGGGCAGCATTGACGGGATTATACAAAGTCAGTATGGGTTTATGAAAGGGAAATCATACTTAACTAATCTACTGGAATTTTTTGAGGATGTAACTTGTAGAATAGATAGGGGAGAACAAGTGTATGTGGCCTATTTGGGTTTCAAGAAGGCTCTTGACAAGGTCCCACATAAGAGGCTAGTGGGCAAAATTAAAGTACATGGGATCAGGGGTAATATACTAGCATGAATTGAGAATTAGTTGACAGACTGGAAACAGAGAGTGGGAATAAATGGGTCTTTTTCTGGATGGCAGATGGTGACTAGTGGTGTACTGCAGGGATCAATGCTTGAGCCCCAGCTATTCATGATATATATAAATGACTTGGATGAGGAAACCAAATGCAATATTTCCAAGTTTGCTGATGACATAAACCTGGGAGGGTTTCTGAGTTGTGAGGAGAATGCAAGGAGGCTTCAGGGCGATTTAGACAAGTTGTGCGTGTGGGCAAACACATCGTAAATACAGTACAACGTGGATAAATGTGAAGTTATACGCTTAGGTGTGAAAAACAGAAAGGCAAAATGATATATTGGGAAATGTGGATGTACAAAGGGACCTGGGTGTCGTTGTACGCCAGTCAATGTAAGCAAACAGGCAGGTTCAGCAAGCAATTCGGAAGAAAAATGGTATGTAGGCCTTCATTGCAAGAGGATTTGAGTTCAGAAGTACGGATGTCTTTCTGCAGTTATACAAGGCCTTGGTGAGACCACACCTGGTGTATTGCATGCAGTTTTAGTCTCCATACCTAAGAAAGGATATACTTGCCATAGAGGGAGTGCAGCGAAGGTTCACTAGGCTGATACCAGTGATCGTGGGACTGTTGTATGAGGAGAGATTGGTTCAACTGGGCCTGTATTCACTAGCGTTTAGAAGAATGAAAGGGGATCTGATCGAAACGTATAAAGTTCTAACAGGTCTAGATAGACTAGATGCAGGGAAGATGTTTCCCCAGGTTGGGAGGGGCCACAATCTCAGGATACGGGGCAGGCCATTTAGGACTGAGACGAGGCAAGATTTCTTCACTCAGAGGGTGGTCAACCTGTGGAATTCTCTACCACAGAAGGCTGTGGAGGCTGGGTAATGAGTATATTCAAGAAAGAAATTGATAATTTTTTGAATATTATGGGCATCAAAGGGTATGGAGAGAAAGCGGTAATATAGCGTTGAGATAGAGAATCAGACATGATCATATTGAATGGCGGAGCAGGCTCGAAGGGCTGGATGGCCTACTCCTGTTCCTAGTTTCCATGTAATTATGTTTTAGTCATCCTTTGCTGTTTTCTAACATTTTCCCAATCTTTTGTCCTACTACTAATCTTTGTAGCATTGTACCATCTTATCTTTTAGTTTGAAAACCTCCTTAACTTCCTTAGTCATGAATGGTGCATCCTTCCCATGGAGTCTTTCTTTCTCAATAGAATATCTTTGTTGACAGTTATGAAGTATCTCTTTAAATATCTACCATTGCTCCTCTATCATCTTACCTTTCAATCTATTTCACAAATCCATTTTAGCCAATTATGTCTTCATTCCCTTGTAGTTACCTTTATTCAAGTTTAAGACACTAGTTCCTGACCCATATTATTCACCCTCAAACTAAATGTGAAATTCTATTAAGTTATGATCCCCCTTACCTAGAGGATCCTTTTCTATTGGGGAAGAAGATTTTTTTTCATGTAACACAGCTTCAAGAGGTGCTACAGAAACCTACAGGGTCAGACAACACTTCTGGCCAATGCCTCTATGGCCCACAAGGGTTTCCTCATTGACAACATTGAAGAAACCTATGTGGGACATGCAGGTAGGAATCAGTGGTATTGTTTGCCCCTGTGGAATCAAGGTAAACTTGATAAAGCTATGCAAACAATTTTTTCTCCTTCAGCTTCCTACTGATCTTGATGGCAGACCTCGTTATAATCTTGTTGGGCCACTTCCTACCCAATAGCTGGCCAAGTGGACTCAACGGGTGGAAGTGAAATCTCGCAGCAGGAGGCCGAATCTGGGGATCCGTGGGGGTCTTTACTATGGAATGGAGCATCATCCTTGAGCTCATGATCAGCAAGAGGGAGTTTAGGATGGAGATGGGTTGGGTTGGGGTGGCGGCTGTGCTGCAGACCAGTCAGTAAAGGATAGAGATCAGAGGAAAGGGGTTGGAGATTGTGGGGGGTGGAGAGATGCAGAAGGCACCATGCAGTAATTGAAAGGAAAGAGGTGTTCTATCTACAGTTGGGGTTGGGGAGGGGTGCATGTCATGTTGTGATCGGAGATGGGGTTGATCTGGCTGCAATTAGTTGCAGGGGGTGGCTGCTGGTGGAGGTGGGGTGATGTAGTCCTGCTCAAGGGGAACCCTTAGCTCTACCGCCCTTTTAGACAGTGAGTTCTAGAAACTAACCAACTTCCGGGAAAAAGAAATTACATCTCAACTCCCCACCGTTCCTTCTATCAATTACTTTAAAGGAGGGATTTTCCAGCCCTGCCAGCGGCAGGCATCATCATGGGCGGAATGGGAAAATTTGGAGAGCGGCCAAAAGTCAATTGGCTTATGGCCAGTCTCCAAATTTCCCCGTCCCACCCGTGACGATGCCTCCCGCTGGCGGGACCAGAAAATCCTGGCCTAAATCTATGACCTCTTGCTAAGGGTAATTGACCCTTCCTAACAACTCTATCTAGGCCACTGAATTACATCTCTGCTCAGCCTTCTCTGTTTCAAAGAAAACAACTCCAGCCTATCCATTTTTTTCTCATAACCAAAATTTTCCATTCCTGTCAAAATCCTTGTAAATCTCTTCTGTACCCTCTCCAATGTAATCATGTCCTTCGTTATAATGCAGTTTCCAGAACTGTACACAGAGCTCTAGCTATGGTCTGTTTGGTACCTTACACAGTTCTGCTCTTATACTTTTGATTTCAGCCAATAAAGTCTCCCTTATATGTCTTGTCGAACACCTTATCTACCAGTCCTGCTACCTTCACAGATCTGTAGGCAGACATTCCAAGATCCCTCTGTTCCTCGACACTTCTCAGAATCCTATCAATTATTGTGTATTCATGTGCCTTGTTTTTTCTCCCCAAGTGCATTACCTCGCACTTATCTAGGTTGATTTACATTAGCCACTTTTTTGCCCATCTGACCAGTCCACTGGTACCTTCCTGCAGTCTACCGCCTTCTTCCTCACCATCAACTGCAATCAACATATAATTTGTGAACCTCTTAATCATGCCTCCAACATTTAAGTCTGAATTACTGATTATATATCACAAACAGATAGGGAACTAGTGCTGAGCCTTGAGAAACACCACTGGAAAAAGCCTTCCAGGCTCAAAAATACCTGTTGGCATAACTCTTTGCTTCCTGCCTCTAAGCTAATTTTGGTTCCAACAGGCCGCTTTCTCTTGAGTTTTTAATTTTCTGACCAGTCTGCCATATGGCACCTAGGGAAAATCCATGTAGATTACATCAAATGTGACACCCTTCATCAACCCTCCTTCCTAATTCTTCAAATAATTAAATCAAGTTAGTCAGATGCAACCTCCTCTTAACAAATCCAAGCTGACTGCCCTCACCTCCCTAAATGACATTTTATACTGCCTATCAGTATCTATCACAATAGTCTTCCCATCTAGCACAAAGTAAGGTGGTTGTGGTTACTGGAGGTCAATCATCTCAGTTCCAGGACATCACAGCAGGAGTTCCTCAGGGTAGTGTCCTAGGCTCAACCATCTTTAGTTTCCTCATCAATGACCTTCCATCATGAGGTCAGAAGTGGGGATGTTCGCTGATGATTGCACAATGTTCAACACCATTCATGACTCCTCAGATGCTGAAGCAGTCCATGTCAAAATGCAGGAAGGCCTGGGCAATATTCAGGCTTGGGCTGGCAAGTGGCAAGTAACACTCATGCCACAAAAGTTCCCAACAATGACCATCTCCAACAAGAGAGAATCTAACCATCCCCCCATTGACTTCAATGGCATTACCATTGCTGAATCCCCAACTCACAATATCCTGGGGGTTACCATTGACTAGAAACTGAACTGGACCAGCCATATTGTTACTGTGGCTACAAGAGCAGGTCAGAGACTAGGAATCCATCAGCGAGTAACTCACCTCCTGACTCCCCAAAGCCTGTCCACCATCTACAAGGCACAAGTCAGCAGTGTGATGGAATACTCCCCACTTGCCTGGATGAGTGCATCTCCATCAACACTCAAGAAGCTTGACACCATCCAGGACAAAACAACCTCTTTGATTGGCACCCCTTCTGCAAACATTCACTCCCTCCACCGCCGATGAACAGTAGCAGCAGTGTGTACCATCCAGAACATGCACTGCAGAAACTCACCAAGGCTCTTTAGGCAGCACCTTCCAGACCCACGACCACTACCATCTAGAAGGACAAGGGCAGCAGACACATGGGAACACCACCACCTAGAAGTTCCCCTCCAAGCCACTCAGCATCCTGACTTGGAAATATATCACCATTCCTTCCCTGTCGCTGGGTCAAAATCGTGGAACTCCCTCCCTAACAGCACTGTGCGGGTGGAAGCTCACCACCACCTTCTCAAGGGCAATTAGGGATGGGCAATAAATGCTGACCTGTCCACATTCCCGCAAATGAATAAAAAAACCACCAAGATTAGGCTGGCTGGCCCCCTAATTACCCAAGCTATTCCTTTCTCCAGCACCATGCCTGTAGCCAGAGAGGATTAGAAAATGATGTTCAGAGCTTTGCCATTTCTTCCATTGCTTCCCTTAGTAGCCTAGAATACATTTCATATTTAATGTGCATATTTAAAACAGGATTCTTTTTTCCTACTGATGGGTGCCCTGCTCATCTGCTCAAAAGATTAGGTTAATATGGGGATATTCCAGATGTAAAGCAAGATGTGTGGGTTTAAATGGCACTCATTATTTTAACTGCCCAACCCGCCTTTCCACCCAGCCTGGGTTCTATGAGGTGTAGACAATTATAAAGAGGGCCAATGTGTCAGCAGTGGCTCATTGGGTAGTACTCTTACCTCGGAGTCAGTCAATTGTGGGAAGAAGTCCCACTCCAGAGACTTGAGCAGAAAATCTAGGCTGACTCTCTAGTGCAGTGCTGAGTATGTTACAATGTCAATAGATACCACTTTTCTGATGAGATGTTAATCCAAGGCCCAGGCCACTGCGTCTCAGGTAGATTTAAGAGATCCCACAGCACTACATCAAAGACAAGCAGAGAAGTACTCCCCGGCGCCCTGACCATTACTTATCCTTCCCTTTTGTGGTAACTTGCAATGTGCAAATTGGAGCTCTCATGTTTCCTACATTACAATAATGTCTACACTTCAAAAGTGCTCCATAACATACTTTGAGACCCCCTTAGGTCACAAGGTTTGCTTTATCAATGAATGTCTTTTTAACTAACTAAGCCTAAGGCCACATAATCATAGCAAACTTTACAAGTTAAGAAAAGACACAAGGTGGTGAACGATTACATTTTGAATCACGCTATGTATAATCGAGGGATGGAACTTGTGTCTGCTCTTCAATTCCATCTTCAGCAGCCAAATGTGCCAGGCTTCAGTCTTGTGGATGTAGGTTCACCACGGTGGAGCAGTACTTCTGGAGGCTGAGATTGTCATGTCAGGTGATCGTAGACACCTGCTATCCTCTAGAAGGGGCCCTGCTGCTGATGGACCTGGTCGTCATGCATAAGCAGTATCTGTAAAAGACACCCAAGCAAATGCACACTCTCCAACGTCCCACCATCTCAGCCAGGCAGGCACAAGTGCAGATACTAGCAACTCAATGGGAATTAGATCTTCGGCTAGTGACCCGGGACATGGCGGTGAGGGCACTTCACACTTGCTTGAGGTGCGGGCAGAGATAGAGAGTGCCCAGGGCGCTGGCAGTCGGAATACTGCTGGGACCAGGCACTTGCTCGGTCGGTGGCTGGTGATGTGCCACTGGAATCCTCCGTGAGGCAGCAAATGCTGGAAGTGCAGCAGGGTGTGCAGGACGATCTGGCAGAGATACATGAGGCTGTGTGTGGCATGGTGCCCATGCTGGAGGAGTCCACGTGGAGCATCACCATTGCAATGAGCCTCATGGCTGAGCGCCATGCGTCCTCCTTGGAGAAAGTGGCGACTCTCGTGGAGAGGCACCTCCAGGAGAACAATCAGATCCTCCTGGGGTTGCGCTTGGACCTGCAAGCCCTCAGAGCGACATTGGCCACAGCTAATCAGTGCCAGTGTGGAAGATGGTCTGGGCACCAAGTATCCCAGCTTGGTGCCCATCCATCTACGGTGAGCAGGGAGGTCCGAAGTGACCTCAAGTTGGTGCAGCAGCTGCCTGTCATCTCTGCAGGCTCCTCTCAGGGTGCTCTAGATGAGGGCAGCAGCTCCTCCGTCCCTCTACCAGTGACAGTGGCATCCGATGAAGCTGCGGTGACTGGGGAGAAGCCAGCTGTGGAACTGGCCGCTCACTCCCAGGTGGGGCCATCAGATGCTCCGCGGGCCAGAGAACATCCGCCAAGATCATCATGACCAAGAGGACAGCAGAGTGAGCAGGCTGTCTCAGATGCCAGTGTCAGCAAGGGGACAGCACCCAGACATAGCAGCCGTAAGTGTAAATTTAAGGCACCTTAGGCACACCACAAGTTTCTCACTGGCGCTTTTATGTTGGCCCATAGTACTTAGTCAAAGACTTGATGTGATGTCCAACACTGTTTTTGTTTTGCTTTATGATGTTACTTTAGTTTACTCAATAAATTTTGACATGTTGCCATGCCTCAAGGTGATTTCTTACTTCTGCAGGTGGACAGGAACCCATGATGTTATGAATGAGTTGTTTGACATTGAGCTTTATTGACAAAGGCCTTAGTTAATGTTACTGTCCAGGCAGATTTAGCACTCAGGTATCGAGTATGGAGCCTGCAGCCCTTGCGTGTGTTGAAGGTCCATCTGTGGTGTGCTAGCTTGAGGTTCTTTGGGGTAAAGTCTCCTGGGTTTCCCTGCCTCCCTGGAAGATGCCCGGGCCAGCGTCTACCCCCTCAGCGTTCTCCTGTGCGTGCTCATCCTCGGACTCAGTGCTGGGCTCATCGTGTGCATCGGGAGCAACTGCGTCCACAACTACCTCATCCACTGCGTCACCCCTTTCCAGCGCCAGATTGTGGAGAGCGCAGCATGCAACCACTATCAGCGCCACACGATCTGGGGGCTATTGTAGTGCGCCCCCTGAGCGGTCCAGGCATCAGAATCACATCTTGAGGAGACTGATGGTTCTCTCCACCACCGCCCTTGTGGAGGCATGGCTCCTATTGTACCGCTGCTCAGCTTCTGTTCTTGGATGGAGGAGAGGCGTCATGAGCCACCTTTTGAGGGGATAGCCCTTATCACCCAGCTGGGCTGGAGCACTGAAGAGCCTCGGCACCAGGGAGTGTCTGAGTATGTAGGCATCATGGGAGCTGCCTGGGAACCTTGCACAGACTTGCAGAATCTGCATCCTGTGGTCACACACTATCTGCACGTTCATGGAGTGGAAGCCCTTCCTGTTGACGAAGGAATCGGGCTCACCTGCTGGTGCCTTGATGGCCACATGTGTGCAGTCTATTGCACCCTGGACGCGGGGGAAGCCAGCAATTGCTGCGAAGCCTCTGGCTCGCTGTGTATTGCTCGCCTGGTCCCAACGGAAGTGGTTGAAAGTCAATGCACACCTGAATAGAGCGTCTGTAACCAGCTTGACACAAGTGTGGACAGCTGATTGGGAGACTCTGCAGAGATCACCCAATGACCCCTGGAAAGAGCCCGAGGCATGGAAGTTGAGGGTAGCTGTGACCTTTAGAGCCATTGGCATGGCGTGCCCTCCCATACAGTTTGCGGAGATCTCAGGGCCTGTCATCTGACAGATGGAGGTGACTGTCTCCCTTGAGAGACGGAGCCTCCTTCGGCACTGGACCTCAGCCATATTGAGGTAACTGTTTCACCGCCTGTAAACCCTGGCAGCAGGATATTGGCGTCTTCTGTGGCCCCTTCCGCCTTGGACTTCCTGTTGGCCCTGCACCCCTTGTGCATGCGCCTCTCCTCACAAAGGTGGCTCCCCTGGAGGCTGAATGCGGACTCCTGGCCTCCTCCCCCTTCCTCCTCAAAGGTGCCTCCAGTGGAGAGCACAACTCCCATTCCCAGACTAAGGGAAGGCTTCCCGAAAGCTGCAGGCCCAAGAAATGATTTCTACTGTAGAGTCCTGACCCAGGCTTTTACTCCTGTCCTAGCAGCTGGTATGAGTTTTCAAGTCTTCCTGCTCACCCAGGCAAGTAAAACTTACTTTCACACTTAAATTCCTTAAACATCACATTTGCGACCCCACTCAGCCTTCTTATCCCGCCCGTGGATGAGGTTTATACAAATGTCTCCTACCCGCCTGCCCATTGCGCCCTTGCAACGTCCTGAAGATCACACGGGCTGCGAAAAATTGTATTCAATTGCTGCCTCAAGGGCCTTAACTGGCCCATTAATTGATGAAAGGCACACATCGAACTTATAGCCCACCCGCCTTCCCAAATATCGCAATGGCACGTGGTGGCGTCAGAACGCTCGCCTGACGTCACCGCCTGTCATTTTACATGTGGTCATGCAGGATCTGCCCTCACATGCCAATGGGGAAATTCTGGCCCAGGTATTTGAACTCATCTAAGCCCCAATCCAGGATTGGAAAAGGACTCTGTTCTCTGCCAGACCCAAAATGACTGATCTCCTACAAAAAGCTGTTAACTATTCCTTTGGTTTACTGCTTGTAGAAGTGCACTATCTTCTCTAATTTTACACTTCTTGAGTACGTGGTATGTGACTGATGTAGCGTTTAGACTCCTGCTGCGTGTGTGAATAAATAATCTTCTTTATTTTTAAACCCACAAAAATCTGCTGCTGGATATTTAAATTGACCACAAGTTAAAGGGGCTTAGAAATGCACATAGCTACCTTTTACAAACCATCCATACTGATTGCAAACAATAATGGAAGGGAATTGGGGGTTTCAGTTTATTTCTCTTGTCCTGTCCATAACACAATGCAATTTCCTTTTGAAGTCATTGTTTGCCTTTGCTTCCACCACCTCTTGGGCAGTGAATCCCAGGTCAATATCACTTGCTGCATAAAAATGTTCTTCCTCACATTACCCCCCTGCATCTCTTATCCAAAACCATATATCTGTGTCCCCTAGCCCGTGTACTTTCAGCTAAAGGGAACAACTTCTCTTTATCTATCTTTTCCAAAATTATCATACTCTTGTGTACTTCTGTCAAATCTCCTCTCAATCTCCTTTGCCCTATGAAGAACAACCCAGATTCTCCAAACTAACCTTTGTAGCTAAATTCCCCTGTCCTTGGAGTCAATCTGGTAAATTTCCTCTGCACCCTCACATGGAGCCTCACACCCATCCATCCTAAACTGTGGTGATCAGAACTGGGCACAATAATCTACCCTCAAATGTGAACTCTACACCGCTGTCCCTGACATCATGCTCTGCTCATGCAATTCACCAAGTGAAAACCCACCTAACTGCCTAAAAGGACCCATTGAAATGGTACCTGGTAATCATGTGCCCTGTGATGGTGCACCCTCAGAAGAGTTCAGTTCCTCTGAGGTATTATAATCCAGAAGAGCCATGAGCTGCTTTTCTTCACGTATTGGCCCTGGGGGAGAGAAGAGCGGGATACGAGTTAATAATTGTCATGTAAAAATGTTGCTGTTTTACATAATTAAGGTTATCATAGTTCACTCTTCTAAACAGTGGAGGTTGTGGGTGTGGAAGGTGCTGTCAAAGCAGCCATGGAGAATTCCAGCAGTGCCCTGTAGGTGGTAAACTTTGCTGTCACTGTGTACTGGCGAAGGTTTAAATTAGTGGAAATGGTGCTAATCATGCAAGCTGCTTTATCTGGATCACATAGAGCTTCTTGCATGTTGATGGAGCTACACTCACACAGGCAAGTGAGGCATATTCCAGACTTGTGTCTTGTAAATGGTAGACAGGTTTTGGGAGTTAGGTGGTGATGTACTGAAAAAATCCCAGCCTCTGGCTTGCTCTGGTAGTCACAGTATTTATCTAATTGGTCCAGTTAAGTTTCTAACCAATGGTGACCCCCAAGATATTGATGGTGTGGAATCAACAATAATAATGTCAAATAGTTGTTTGGTAGTACAGAACTAGAGTATTGCTGAAAAAAGAGACATGCTGTCAAAGCTTTTCATCTTGCGCTCATCAGGGCAGTTCACAAGAATACCAATAGTAGAGAGAATAACAGTTTATACTGCATGAAAAAAGACTGATGATTGGTTGGTAAGTAGACTCTGGTAGAGGTGCTGCCATGGAGAATGCACCAGGGAACAGTTAACTTAACACTTAACAGTTAACAAGTTTTTGTTCAAAGTGAAACCAGGCAGGTTGACTCTGATTGGTCAAGACATTGCCATAGGGAATGAACCAGGAAATGGCTGTCCCCTAAGCTTTTGTTTGGTTGAAAAAGGCACAATGTGTGGACATGCTTCTTCTGTCTGCAAAGGACAGGGCCCTTTGTGTGAACATATGTAGCTTGTAGCATGCATAAATGAGCTACATTGTGAGCCTGACTGATATTCTTAAATTGGTTTTCAATGTAATTCTTAGCACAGTCAGGATTGTTTATCAAGTGTTGCCCAATTGCGGAATCACATGTAATGTTGGACATTATATTTTGAGTTTTGCAAGTGTGGGCTGGTTAGGTACAGTATGTACTTTGCCCGTTGCAAACAGCTGAAGGGACCTGCTGTTTGATATGATCCGCCAGTTGTTGGGGCATACGGCCTATAAATCTAGCATCACAGCGGCATTGAAAGTCATATACCACGTTACTCATTTGTGTGACATGCAGAGCATCTTTTTGGCTTGGTAGCAGCATCCTGTTAGTGGAGAATATCACTGATGTTGCTACTGCACAGTAGCAGTGTGAAACAACAACCTTCAATTGTTGCTCAAATTTTTGAAACACCTTGCCCTTTCAAGGTAATCTGAGGTAGACTGGGCACTTTTCAGGGCCAAAAGAGGCGGCCTTAGGACCATTCATGAGTTTGTGCGATATACAGCAAGCAATGATCTGATCAGGGATCTCGCTTTGAAGCACCCAATTTCAACATCAAGCTTGCATGGTGAGTAAATGGCTCGGGCCCTATTTACGAGATTGCTGATAAGGCCAATCTTATAGCGTGTAAAACTGTAGGAATTCCAATGTGTGTATTGACCAGTGAAGGTAGGGTTGCAGTAGACAGTAGTGGAGACCCACTGGCAGATTTCTCAACTAATATCTTGAGTGACTGCTCCATTTCAAAGGCGAACTTGAGCACAGCATGGAGCCTATTAAGGGGCGTAAGGAAGTTCTTACATGCAGCTGCGGATTTAAATATAGCAAAGGTATTATCCACATATCGGAAATATGTAAGGGGTAGGAGGTTAGGTGTCATACCATCAAAGATGTGTTTTTTGTGAAAACTGACAAAGATGTTAGCAAGAGCTGGGCCTGGAGGGGATCTTATGGCAACACCATCTATGTGGGAAAAAATGGTGCCATTAAAATTGAACTCAACTGCATGAGTTGTTTAATTCATAAGTTCAATGAATACAGATTCAGACAATAGCGGTGTGTCTAGATTGCCGTAATATAGTGATGTGGTGCAAATGTCTAGGGCTTCCTTGAGCAGTATATTGGTAAATAAGGTAGCAAGGTTGAATGAGTACACGGAAACAGCACCGCTATCAATATGCAAGTTCTGCATGTTCTTCGCAAAGATGAAGGAATCCTTCACCGTGTATGTGGAAAATTTGCTCAGAACTAGTTATAGCAACTATTTGGCCAATTCATGTTGTGAAGAGCCTGGCTTAGATAAAATAGGGTATAAAATTCTGGAAAAACTCAGCAGGTCTAGCAGCATCTGTGGAGGGAGAAACAGAGTTAACATTTCAAGTCCAAATGTAGACTCGAAATGTTAACTCTGTTTCTCTCTCCACAGGTGCTGCTAGGCCTGCTGAGTTTTTCCAGCATTTTCTGTTTTTGTTTCAGATTTCCAGCATCTGCAGTATTTTGATTTTATACCAAATGTTGACTATTGCCATGCCATTTTTCCTCTTTATGACCAGTCAACAATTGTTCATCAGACGTGCTGAGATAAATAGCACAAATTTGGAATAAAGGTTTTAAGGAAAAAATACACTTTTCAGAAAATAGTATTGAAAATTAATGGAAGAATTTTGCAAAAAAAATTAGAAAAGGGTGAGGAAAAAAGGTAAAACTAAGAAAAAGAAGAGAGATTGAAAAAAACCAACAGGGGAAAACATTGAAGCTGAAAAGTAATGGACAATGAAAGTAAAAGACACATTAAGTACTTTGCAGCACATGGCAAACAAAATCTTACATATTGGAAAATTTAATTAAATTTGACACTTATATTTACCGGGCAATCTCCCGCAACATTGCTCTGTGTCCCAATTTTTAGAATCAGGTATTGAAGCAGAAGAAGGGCCCCATGTAGGCCCAGCCAATGACGAACATGATGATTTTGAATCCCAGCTTCTTTGAACTGTATCCCTCACCCATAGTACCATTCTGGTAAATCTCCTCTGCACACTCTCCAAGGTTTTGTCATTTTTCATAGCATTCACCTTCACCTTTCCACTTGCATCTGGGGCTGATTATGAAGGATGAAAGTGAAGCTGGTAAAAGAATTATCATTGCAGGTTTTTGCTTTAGTTTTGGAGACTGATTGGTTCATTCTAACAACATGGTATTATTGGCTGTGTGATCAGCGTAGATCAAATAGTCATGTTTCTGGCATACCATGGGTGAGGGATACAGTTCAAAGAAGCTGGGATAGCTCTCCTCAGAGTAGTGGAAGTTAAGGGGAGGTTTAATAGAGGTATTCCAAATTCTGAGGGATTTTGGTAGGGTAGATAGGAAGAAACTGTTTCCACCGGCAGGAGGGTTCATAACCCAAGGTCATAGGTTTAACATAATTGGCACAAAAGCCAAAGGAGAAATGAGGTGACATGTTTTGTCCAGTGTGTTTCTATAAGCTGGAATACACTACCTGAGTGGGTGGTGGAAGCAGATTCAATAGTAAATTTCAAAAAGTGAATTGGATGCGTACTTAAAAAAGGAAAAACTTGCAGGGCTATAGAGCTTGAGAATGGGACTAATTGAAAGCTTACTTAGAGAGCCAACACAGACACAATTGGTCAAATGGCCTTCTTCTGTTATGCATGATCCAATGTTTCTGTCATATAGTAACATACAGACATAAAACTGTAATCTAAATATCTGCTGGATATTTTGTGTTTTTATATGTTCCCCTTTATCAGTGTCTCAATGTCAGCAATCTTCCCTCAACATGAAATTGCACTGGTTGTGTTGCTGTCGGCTGAATGAACTATCTACACTTCCTTTATTGTATGAAAATGAATCAAAAAATGTTGCATTTATATACTGCTTTTCATGACTTCCGGACATCCTAAAGCATTTTACAGCCAATGAAGTATTTTTGAAATGTAGTCTGTTTCAGTGATATTTTTGAGAAATAAATATTAGCCAGGGCACCTGGAGAACTCTCCTGCTCATCTTCAAATAGTGCCATTAAATCCTTTACATTCAACTAGATGTGATGGATATTCAGGACGTGATGTGGATTAGGATACAAGCAAAAGCAATTTGAGTGAACTCAAATTTAGGAATGTGGGGAATGGGAGACCAGTCAGGAGAGCTCTGGAATGTTGTGGTGATCAAGGCATAGATGAAGGTTTCAGCAGCAGATTAACTGAGACATGGGAGAGAGGAACAATGTCACAGGAATGGAAGTCTGCAATTTCATGATGGAGAGGATATGGGGTCAGAAGATGAGTTCTTAGTCAAATAAGATGCCAAAGTTGTAAAGTTCTGTGCTTCAGTCTGAGACAGTGGCGGGATGTGGGAATGGAATTGATGACAAAGGAACACAATGTGTGACAGGGGCCAAAAATAACGCCTTCAGTCTCCCCTAACTTAAAGGCCAGAAACTTACCTGTATTGGCTGGGCTGAATGGGTGCGGGTATACGCGCGAGAGAGCACAGAAATCTCCCTGAGGCATGGAGCTGCCTCAGGGAGATTGAATACATAATAAAAGTTTGTAAATAATAAAATTAAAAATTGTTTAGACATGTCCCCTCATGTGACAGTGTCACATGAGCTGGGACATGTTTGTGCAAAAATTAATTAATAACTTTATAAAACCTTCAGGAAACCTCATCCCGCCCATGGATGAGGTTTCCTAAAAAACGTGAAGGCATCTTGGGCTCATCGCCCGCCCACCAACCTTAAGGTTGAACGGGCAGTGCTGTTAATTATCTACATTACTTCCCTAATGACCTTAATAGGCCTTTGACAGTTCGGAGGGTGCGAAGACGTCAGGATGCACGCCCAACATCATCTTGTGTCATTTTGCGCGTCGGCATGTTGGGCCTGCCCCCTTACGCCAACGGCAATATTCAGGCCAAAAATTTGTGGGTTCAAGTCCCACTCTGGGGTTTAGATTGAGCTTGAATTCTTATCTCTTAGTCAGCCCCCAGGATAGAGGATGACTTGCTTCCACTATAGTTTGATATATTCTGAGATTGCTACATGATCTGCAGATTCTACCATATGCGGGGCAGGTGGTGCTTGAAGGATACATGGGTTCTTTAGAGGTTTGTGCACTCCCTCTGATACCTCGACTTTGTCTCTGTATGTTCCTGATGAGATCTGTCTCTGTTCGGTGCCTTCCCAAATGAGCCTTCTTCATTTTGGTCCGTCATTAGCCATGGTCTCCCATGAGTTAGCGGGGATGTTTGATCTCTGCAGAGATGTGTTGAGGACATTGCTAAAGCGTTTCTGCTGTCCTTCTTGGTGTCTCCTGCCATGACCGAGTAGAGCAGTTGCTTAGGGAATCTGGTGTCAGACATACTAATGACATGTCCTGCCCAGCAGAGCTGATTCTGTGTGATGCTAGGCATGTTGGCTTGGGAGAGGGCGCTCGTGTTGGATCACTTTCATTCCATCTTGTAAAGAGAATCTTGCAAAGGCAGTGCTGTTGGTACTTCTCCAGTGCTTTGAAGTGCCTGCTGTGACTGTCCAAGTCTCCGAAGCATATAGCAGTGCAGGGATCACTGCTGCCTGCTAAACCATGACCTTAGTGTTGGACTTGAGATCCTGGTCCTCAAATACTCTTTTCCTGAGTCGGCCGAAGGCTGAGTTGACACATTGGAGGCAATGATGAATTTTGTCCTCTATGTCTGCCTTATAGTATTGAGGGAGTGCAAAGAATGCCAAGTTAAAGATGATGCCGTCTGGATGAGACAGTAAAGTAAGGCATTGTCTTTAGTTCAAGTGGAATTGAAGATTCCATAGCACTACTTGAACAAGAACAGGGTATTCTCCAAAAAGTGAAACTTGCTTTTTTCTCTCAACTAAGACAACCAAAAATAAAAACTGGCCATTTGTTTCATTGCTGTTTGAAAAATGTTTATTGCATCCACCTATCTAGAACAGTGACTGGGCTTCAAATTAATTCATTGTACATGAAGTGCATGCCATTGGTCAGTGATGAGTGTCATGATAGGGTTCTGCATAAATGCAGCTCTTTCTTTCAATTCCATCATACTGAGCTGAGCAGAAAAGCAGAAGCTGCCTGCAGAAATTCACCTTTTGATCTTCATTTCATCCTAGGGGAAGATAGCAAGACTCCAATTACACCACAGCTGTAGTGCTGAAGTGAAGTTTCATTAACTTTACACTGACACTATAATTTCAACGGTAAATTTAACAGTGCTGCACTCCCAGAAGGAAGTGTGGGTCAAAGATAGGGCTAAAACACTTTTGCGCTGATTACTTAACCTATGCTCCTATCAAGCACAGTTCATTTTGAAAGCGTGACATTGGAGAATTTGTCCTGTAGTATAAATCTGGAGTCAGAGGGGACGGAACTGCACTCAGAATTGCATAGAAATTGCAACATGTTTCACAGGTCTTACAATCCACCCCTCCATGTCAATGAAGTTTCCCTGCTCTCTGTCCTAAACATTGACTATTATATGTTTTAGGCCCCACTATCACTGGAACCAGTGTTTCTTTCTGCCCTGTCCCATTCCTTCATTATTTTAAACAAATCTATTACACCAGCTTGTCATCTCCTTTGTTCTATGAAAGATGGATACAATTTTACAAGTCATTCCTACCACCTCTTGTATGTCACCACTCTGAGTCAGGTGGTGCCCTTAAACCAGATGTACACAATTTAGTGTTGGTGTGAAGTGCTTTCACTTTGCACTTGAAACTACAGTTGCAGTGAAAATGCAACCTTAACATCTTTGCTCTGATGAAATGACTGAGATTGTAAATACACTTTCGCAACAACCATTGGTGAAAAGCCACATTTTCCAGCTTTACAGTAGAGTGTGCTGGAACACCAATGTGCTGCCTTGCCATCTTATTGTTGGCCTTCACCCCTTCTCTTCCCACACTGCTATTTCAGAGACACTAATTTATCTTCTTTACTTTTCAAGAAACAAAACAGTATGTTATTCAATCATATAGCAAATGAAAAGTAATTAATCATTTGGTTAGCGCTAAATGTCACTTAACTAAAATAATCTACCTCAATTAACCTGCTAAAGTAATGTTTTCAGTTGCAAACTGTCACTGTTCAGATGTATCTGTCTTCCAAGAATATATATGTTCTGACGCTTTGACAGTCTGTAAAGCTTCAAATGATAATGTGACTGTACATATTTTTTTTTTAGAAAGATCATGTTGATTGTTGACTGAATATCAAGAAAAGCTAAAACTAAAAAATAGTAAATAAATGTTATGAAGCATTTGAAAGAGAAACAGAAAATGCTGAAAATACACAACAAGTTCATCAGCATCTGTAAAGATGAAAAAACACGCTTCACATGAAGTGAAAAGTAAGTGACTGAGCTGTGGCTCAGTGCCTCTGAATCAGTAGGTCATGTGTTCAATTCTCACTCTAGGGACAAAATTTTCTGCCTTCCGGGTGGGCGGGCCCGACCCAATCTCCGGTGGGCGGGGAGCTGATACCCGCCGTAGAAGCGGGCCCCGCCATCATTTTAAGTGGGCGGGCCAATTAAGGCCCTCCCAGCGTGACATCCAGTGGGAAGCACTATGCGCTTCCTGTGTGGGCGGGGGGGAGGATTCCCCAAATGCAAGTGTGCGTTCTTTCACGCATGCGCACGAAAGAGCGCACATCTCCCTGAGGCTGAGTGTTGCCTCAGGGAGATCGCTGACAGTTGTAAAAACAGTAAAAATAGAAGAAAAAAAAATCCTTAACATGTCCCCCTCATGTGACAATGTCACATGAGATGGGACATGTTCATAAATTTCACTAAAACTTTATTGAACTTTTTAAATCCCTACAAGAAACCTCATCCCACTGGTGGGTGAGGTTTCAGATTTTTTCTATTCCCCGCCGGGGCTCCTGGCCTGCCCGCCAACCTTAAGGTTGGACGGGCAGGGCCTTTATTTGTTTTAATGATCCTGTCAATGGTCTCAATTGGCCATCAACAGGTTGGTGGGCCTGCAGCTGATTTTGCTGCGGGCCTGCCTTCTTGAAGAGTTAAATTGGGTGGGATGACATCGGGGGGAACCCCCGATGTCATCCCGCGCCATTTTGTGCGTCGGCGAGCGGGTCCCACCCCCAACTCGCCGACGGCAAAATTCAGCCCTAGAGATTTCAGTGCAAATTAGATTTCAGTGCAAAAAATTAGGCTGGCAAGACTGAGGGAGTGCTGCATTGTTGGTGTGCTGGTGGTGCTGGTCTTCAGATAATAACAAGTTTAAAATTATTTAAAAGAAATTCTGGTGATATGATCACCAGTGCCCTGAACCAAGTGGCATAATCAGGAAAAGATCCAAAACTGGGACCTTGAAAGTTTGTGGACATCCCACCAGCATCCCAATGGAAGTCTGTTGAGAATCCAGCAGAGCCCACTGTAAAATTGCTAAGCATTTCCATCATTTCTAGGATTTTCTGTTGTGCACAACAATGGTGTCACTTACAAGTCAAATATTGGAAGTGAGGCAGAACCAGGGCCTGCTCATTTGATACTGGAGGTCTGTATGCCTCATCTTATAGGATGTTGATATGTGGGCTCTTTTGGCTGAGGTGGGGCTGGGGTGCAGGCTGCCTGGAAAATTACCTGATTGCCCCAATTTATACTGGGGACTGAGGGAAACAAAGCTGGGGAACAGGTACAGGATACTCCAGCTGCATATAAAAATATATATATTTTATGGTCTGGGATATCTCATGGACATAATGTAGCTTTAAAGGTCACAGGAGTGGTGGAGGATTTTTTTTTTTTTTACAATCGTTCAATGTTATAATGAATCGGCATATATGATCCCCAACTTTAACCAAGCAGGACGTTAATTTACATTTGTCTTATACCCAAGTGCTAAGTTTATGATTGTACATTCACAATTAGTAGAATGTTTCTGAAAATTGTTTCTAAGCCTGTGTCTTTATTGTGCAAAACTCTTATATAATTACTGTCAGAAGGTAAAAGAGACTTTGGGTGGAATTCTCCCAGCTGGGTCTAAGTCCCATGGCAGGGGTGGGGACTGGGGCGTCCTACGGTGGCTGACAGGAAATCCCGTGAAACCTTGCGTTCCCATCATAATTAATTATGCAGTCGGGGGTTTTCTGACATCTAGCATGGTGGGGTGGGCTGGATGGCGTGTGCCCCGCAATCATATCCAGGCACCATATTTAAAAGGTGCCCAGACGTCCTTACTGTCAGCACTGTCTATTGAGATGTCAGGAAGGGGAGGTGAAGGTCCAGTGCCCAAGTTCAGCGACACCTCCCTGCATGTCCCCTCAACCATGTCGAGGTCAGGAAGGATGTACTTTACCCAGCTGATGGGAGAAGGAGCATGAGCAGGCTGAGTTATAAGTGCCCAGGCTGTTTACCACAGGTCAGCCATACAATGCTGGAAAAGGATGAACAACCTCATTCACTCTGCCAGGTAAGTAAAGCTTTAGCTGTTGGCACTAACCACAACGAAACCAATGAATGTCAGGGTACATGGGCTTCAGCAGCAACGGCATAGTCTTGCCTCATAGCCACATTGCAGTGCATCCATTCTGCGGTGGGGCGACCACTGTACCTCCTTCATCTTTCCACATACAGAGACCAATGCTATGTGGAGTGGGGGTGCGGGTGTGGGGGGGTGGTGGTTGGTGGGGTGGGGAGGTGGTGGTGTGCTTAGGCACAGATGGCACCAGCAACCTCCGCAAATCAGATGCCTCTCTGAGCCTTATCCTTGCATGTGCACGGGCTCAATGCTGTGGAGGGAGCTGGCCCGCACCCCTTCTGGCCAAATTGCAGAGTATTAATGCCATGCCACACAATCCAGTGGGCTACCTCTAACAGTGGAAGTATGAGAAATGAATGTGAAATTGCTATGTACAAATGGATGCAATATACAATTCTTCTCAAACCCATCTTTTTTGTTGTCTTTGAGCAGGAGAAGCTGAGGCACAACCGGTGGGAATGGAAGAAGACAGAAGGGGTGGTGCTGTGGTGCCTACATCTGGGTGTTCTCATGGAGTTTGTAGAGAGGGCAATCCTCTCTTCAAAGGGAGCAGGACCGGGCAATTGGGGATGCGGAACTTGGACTTGTGCCGTCATCCAGTAAGGATCGATCAATGGAAACCTGAGGACCAGTGTGCATCTGTGTCCGTTGCTCTCCTCTCTCATTTAAGGGTGCCACCAGGAAGAGGCCAAAGCCCGAGGCAGAGGACTCCCTTCAGGGCTCAGCAGAAGCCCTAGCCTAGAGAGGAGCTAGGATAGAGGGGAAGAGCCAGGAGAGAGGGGAATAGATGTGCACCTATAGAGACATCATAGTAGACACCTGCACCCTCCACCATCCCAGAGACATACACCTTGATGGTGTGAGCTCTAGCGTAGGAAGAGTTTAAACTCTTTGCAGCAGGAAGAGGCATGGTCAGCTGAGCTCATTGGCAATCGGAGGACTGCTGGGGAAGAGGCATCTATGAGGTCTGAGTCCAACGATGGGTCGCCTGAATTGGCCATCCAACTAATGGTGGAAAGTTAGCAAGAGGCGGAGGTGTTGGAGGCCCTCAGCAGTGTGGCACATGAGTCGGAGAAGTCCGTCCGCCTGTTGGCTGATGAAGTGGTTCCTCCCTATGCGCGCATCAAGGTCTCCATGAGGAGATTGGCAGACTCCATGGAGATCCGAGTCCAGCAGATCCTGCCGGAGATGTGTGCAGATCTGCACTCCACCGCAATAGCCATGGGGGAGCTTCTGCAGTTGGTACTCGACCTCCCTCCAGGTGTCCCACCCCTTCAAGGAGTCAGGCTGCGGCCCTCAGGCATCCTAAGGGAGGAAGAGTGGCAGCTGGACAACCCTGGGTCATCCACTCAGGGATCTCAGAAGTTGTCTTGACCTTCCCAATCCACTCTGCCTGTGACCCCTTCAACCACATCCTCTGTCACCGCAGAGGGAGCAGCTGACCCACAGGAGGACAGCCAAAGGAAGCCAGGCTATCCAAGCCTAGGGTCTCCAGAGGACAGCCACCAAAGCCAATCAAGGCAACAGGGCCAACTAGTCAACAGGCTGCCTCTACCCCTGCTGTGGATGTTGGGGGAGCACCTAGAAGAAGTAGCAGGCCAAGGCAAATAAAGACATTTTAATCACATCTAGTTGCATGGGTCAACAAACAATTAGAATTTATGCAAATATAAATCATTTTCACTTCATTAATGTCTACTGCCTTGTTTCAGCATAGTCCTTAAGGCTTACTGAACACTCAACCCCCCACTCCTCTCCTGCGGACTCCCGACCCCCTGAGTGAGTCTACAGGGTGAAGGGTGTGTGGCAGGGCCTTTGCGAGCCATGTGCAAACTCTCTCACACACACAGCCTTCAATACTGCCTGCTGGGATTACATTTCAGTTGTCCAGCTGAGATGACCTCCATCTCTGCCCACCCACTGACCCAACCCCCATGCAGTACCTCTGGACCTCCAACACGAGGTTCTGCTTAGTTTCGATCAGGCCAGCATGGTGATTGTGACATTTTTCTTGCGCTCTAGCACTGTTTCCCATTCCCCAGTCACCCACACCCTTATCCCCATTATCATTGACTCCCCCAGGCATTACCTTCAACCTCCCCATCATTACCCTCCAACCTGCTCCCTTTTCATTTGACAATGTCCATGTCAACATACATGTACCCTTTCTCCCAAAAACCCCACACCTATACCCATTGACCTGCCAGTCCTCCTTCTGCCCATCCCCCCAAGTCCATGTGTATCTATGCATCCACACCAATGACCCTAGCCACCCCTTCATGTGACACAATCACACCTTTATCCTTTCACCCTACTGGCTCCCTCTGCCCCCTGTAACTCTCACCATTCCCTCATGCCACACCCATCCTGGGTTCGCTCCCCAGGAGTCAACAGTTGACTCCACCAACCCCTCCCTTTGAGCCCCTCCACACCTAGCTATTCCCCCCATGCTCCTTCACACCTGTATGTAACCCCCCACAGCCCACCCACCCCCCCCCCCACGCCCAAGCTGGGCAACCAACATGCCCTTCCCACCCTCTCCCTCTGTTATCTCTGCTACCTTGCTACACCCCTGCAATACCATTTCTAGTGTTATGGCACAGCTGATGGTAAATGCTATGTTGTTCATTTCCCAGAGGGAAACTTGAAACAACTGTCATAACTATTTTACAATTTGACTTTATTTTGAGACGCATGCCTTGAATCCAGTAGTAATAAGACCACCAAATCTTTTAGGTTTCTTACAAAACTAAATTAAACCTTTATTAATACAATAAATGATTTTAAGCACATACATAGGTTTACAAATTACTACTATGATAACTCCTAGCTCCCCTAGTTAATCTAACTTCCAGTTACACCTCCATTAAGGCAACAGTAAAACACATAGATTTTAAAAGACCCAGGCAAAGCAACAGAATACCCTAAACTGTCAGATTCAAAGTAAATTTTCTTCACTTCAGTTCTTGTAGACAGCAACTTTAGGCTTAAAGGCTGGAGGCTATTCACACTTGTTAGATCTTAGAATTCCTTCCCCTACACACATTTCCTTTATACAGGTTTCTCCATTTTTAATGTAAATCCCACTGTCCAAATGTGTCTTTTCAACTCTTCTAATAATAAAAATCTTTCATAGTACCAATTTTATCAGTGTATTATTTCACTACCTCTTTTGAAATTCAAATCACTCTGCTTTACCTAAAAATGCAAATGTTCCCTTTCCACCTCACATTATAAAACTTCAGCCATGTTTACCTAGTTAGCATTTCAAACCTAGCTTCTCTTCTTGATAATCAGAGCCTTTAGACCAGCTGTCTTTAATTCAATTAAGTCACACACAAACACACACTACTACCTTACAATAAACTCTGATAACATTATGAAAATTATTTTATTTTCCTAGCACCAGTGTCTCCAACCACTAACGGACCCCTCTACGCCTTCACCCCACCACCACCTCAACAGTCCTCTCCAAACCTTCCTTAGCCACCCCACCCACAACAGACACTTGCCACCCAACAGTATCTCCTGCTGCCTTCCATCTGCAGCTTAAGGATCCAATCCCATGGCAAAGTTCCTTGAAGAAGACCTGAAGGTTGAGCAAGGTCCCTGGAAGAAGAGATGCGAAGGTTGAGCGATGTTGCTGCATGGTGAACTCCCAACTTCTGGAAGTTGCTTTGCAGAGTACCTGCATGGATGAAGCTCCACCCACCCTGTGCTGCACAAGGTACTCCAGAATCTGTTAGCTTGAGGCCTCCATTATTTATGGCTCTACTTTTAAGCAGTGGCTTGTTTAGTTATATTGAGAATTGATTCATCTGGCAGAACCCATAAGCAGTAATGATTAGGGAAAGTAACTTATACCATTGGACATATTGATTAGCTCAAGTGATGGCCACTTAAGTATTTTTCCTCATTCAAGCACCCCAAATTATTCTGCCACTGCCAAAGATAGCTGTTATTTCTAATTCATCCATATGTTGAAGAAGCTTGTGTGTGCTACAGAACAAGTGTTGCCTTAACAAACCTACAGTCCTTAGTATAACATTGACCTGATCAGATCATACAGCAATGGACAAATGTTTCAGCCCCATTCACCCCTCAAAAATGTAACTGTCACTAGCTCTTGGTATCCCTGTTTCACCTCATCAAGTTTTCCAGCATGCTGTCTCTGGCTGCCCTGTTGGAAAGATCAACTGCATCTCATCTTGTTTTCTGACCCCAACGTATCCATACTTGTTATTCATGTGCCCGATTAAATTTCAATGTCAAACCTAAAGTTGGATTTATTTTTTAATCATGCTAATTTTACTTCAGCCTTGTGCCCCATCCAGACTAATTGGTATTTGATGTGAATCACAAATTTTTTATCATGAGCTTGAACTTTGCCATTTTATTTTCTTATACAAAAAATTGTAAGTGACTAATTTAGTTTCACAACTTCTTTGGATCAGAAAAGAGTGTGCAAATTAGTAGCACGCAGGAGGCACTACAAAGAAGAATGTAAGACTATTGAGGTGCACTTGCTAATTGAAGAAAGTCATTTGCAGTGAGAAACTGTTATTCAAAACTGCCTGCAGAGAGGGAAGAAATCTCAGAGGAACTTGGATTAATACATATTCCTATGAACAAAGGGATAAAGAAGTTAATCAGAAACACTTTAACAGTACCTTCAAGTGTGTATGCATACAGATATATTTCTTACTGGTATCTGCACGGTGAATATTTACGTTGATGCACTTATGATGTGTCATGCTTGTTGGGGAACAGCCACATTTCTGTGCAGTTTTACTGTGATTATCTTGGTTGTTTTTTTTCTGATATTCAGTTTTGAAAATGTGAGACAAATCAAAGATAGAGGGGCATTGTCAATTGCGCTACGAAAAGGGGCTGAGGGTGGGTCTGTTGTTCACTCCTCCTGTATTTTGCAAGTGTGATATAAGATGTGATGGCATTGTGAACACCTGGATGTAAAGCAGCCTGGTTGTAAATAATTAATAATGCCGCCCCTTTAACCAGAGAATTATTACTATATGTTTGTGTAATCTAAAGTCCAAGCTATTATCATCATAAATCTCTGAACTTGATAAAGGACAGACAATTTAAGTTGCAATAATGCATGTTGCACAAAAGCAATTGTAGGTTCATAAAAACAGTATTTTTTTTTATAAACATATAGCTCCTAGTTTGGTAGATAGCAATCATTTGTGGCATATCTTTTCTTCTCTGGCCCTTCTCTGGCCTTTGATAGCATATGCCATCTGTGGCCAGGACAAAGCCCCTCTGAGCCTTGTAAATAATGTTTGGGGTGTGGTGCAAGGAAGTGTGCAGCTTTGGCCAAGGTTCAGCTCTGCATGATCTGAATTTATCCTTGTCCCCCTGGTGAAATATCATCCAAAAGTGACATTATCAAGATCAAGGTCTCTTCCGAGGAGAGCTAAAGCAGTTTTCCACTGGAAATTATGTTTGTTAAGTTTTATGAAGAAGGTGAGTACTGATGATTAAAAAAAAAACAGGTTTGAAACGCACAGCTGGTCAGCATTCCTAGCCAGAGACTGATCAAATTTTTGGACAGTCCTTCATCTGAAAGTAAAAGTCTCAACACAAAAAAACAGCATTCTAGCAGAATCTAAGTTAAAAAAATGCAAACAGGTACAGCAATCCGAAGAGGAAATTAATTAATGATATTAACCCATTTTGTTCTTCATTTATGATGAAGGATATTGCCTATATAGTAAACCTACAATCAATGAATAACTTGCTTATTTATTTCCAACATTTTCTGATTTTCATTTTGTTTCCTGTTTCCAGTATTTGGAGTTTTTCTTCCATGTACTTCAAAGAAAGAAGTATTTTCTGTCAAGGGAGAATTATTTATTTTTCCCAAGGATTACTCACACTTCCCGCATGCGGGGAAGGTCAAAAGGTATTGTATGAAAATATTAGTTTTACAAGGTTATCATTAATTAAAGGTAGTATTTAGAATTAAATGCAAAATAGTTTATCATTAATTCCTATCTGTAATGTTCATTTGCATCTTCAAGTTAAGAGTATTATGAGTTGGGGTTGGAAATCCCAGAGTTAGGAGGAAGGAAGTGTGAATTTGGATCTATGCCTGAAATATGTAAGAAACCCAAGCGGTAAGCTATCAATAGTGTAACATTAATAATGTAGAGTGAGTGACAAACTGAACATACAACTCAAAGTGGTCTGAATTTGGTGATATCAAATTATTCATGAAGCCCTGAATTTGGGGCAGTTTGATTCACCTCAATTTAAATGCACTCCTTTCCTTCAAAATGAATGCCACCTATACACAAAGCCTTTTCTGAATCTTTCTGAATTTACTACACTACTTTGGGTCTTACCTGTTCAGTGTCAAGGGTAGCTCTAGGTAGCCATAAAGGAATAGCTTTGCAGGGTCAGACTGTGCTTGTTAGATATTTTCATATATAAAAATACTAAGAGTACACAGATGTAAACTAAAGGGATATATTGCGATATTCCTTTGGTGTCTGCACACATAGCATGTGACTCAGTAACCCAGTGGAGGAACAGACACGTTTATTTGTGTATGATTGTGGTATTATGAGATGAAATAAAAGCTTCAAAATACAGTGAGCTTTAGTTGAGGTGGGTCTGATAGTAACTGGAAAGAAAAATAGAGTGGCAAAGTAAATAAACATTATTTAATCTAGCACGTTGACTCATTTCTATTTCAATACAACCTCTATGCCTATCATATACTTGTTCCATAAGTGAAGGTGCCCTCCACGTTCCAATGTTTGTTTGCAGCAGAATGGCAGATATGGATAGCATTCATGTCAAATCCCAAAGCTGCTTTAGGCAAAGGGAAGGAGGTAATGGAAATTACCTTGGAGAACCATGCCACAAATTAATAACTCACCTTGAAGCTGTCCTTCTGAGGCTAGTGAATAGGATTCTGTTTTGAGGTACACATTCTGTTGGTGCAGGTGGATTTTTGGGTTGTTGCAGTAAGCAGATCCAATGCTCTGCAGAGTAATCAGAAAGGAACTGACAGGATTTTTCCCTTTTGAGGTTTCAGATTTTCATAAGACTCGAGGGAATCCCACTAACTTTCCTTCCATTCATTTTTGTTGAGCTATTGACGATGTGCTTCTTGTGAAGCACTCATGAAGTTGTTGCAGGTTATGGAAGGTTATGCCTAAAGTTTGGATTTCATAGGGAATGGGTACGCCAACCCCCTGAGATGAAATTCTCTGTATTCTTATCTTTCTCAAAAGAGGAATGAGAATATTTCTTTTCTTGATCATTCATCTTATTTTATGTCCCTGATGTGTAAGGGTTAGTATCAGAGCTTCTGTTGCAGGCACTCTTGAAATATTAAAGTGCTCCTTTTTGTTTTGCCTTTGGATCTGATGGGTTGTGCTAGTGGATAACCTCAGGTATGGATTATGGATTTGCATAGTTCAGCAGAGTATTTTAAATGTGCTTTTTATAAGATTTGAAGGGGCATATGCTTCAAGTGTTGATTCATATCAGTGGCTGCGGATTTGGTATGTGCCAAATTCAGCCTGATCACAGGCCTCTTGGATCACACTAAGAAGGGGCTTTGCTATCTTTCCTGAGTGACAGTGAAGCCCCATTGCAAGTTAAGCTTCTGGTCAGAATTTTACGGTTCCCCCACTGGCAGGTTTGTAGGCTGGGGCACCATAAAATTCCTCAGGTGGCCTTCCCGCCATCCCATGCCCATCTCGGACCTGTTCACAATTTTACAGGGGGCAGAGGAGGCTTCGGGCAGCCCACCCATCCTCTCCCCAGTTGAGGCCTTTAAGTGGCCAATTACCTTTGTCCTTTGCCCTTCCCGCAGGCCGTTCATACCCAGTGTCTCACCACGTGTCGATCCCACCTCTAAGCTGTCTTCTAAATTATGTACAATGTCAGCATTTGAGCTGGTGGCTGTTAGTGTGAGAGCGAGTGATGGTGTTTCTTCATCACCACTGTCTTCCAGCAATTTCATCACTGCCTGACTGGTTAGCAGCTCTTGCATGCTTAAAAGGAGAAAGGCACAAGCGTAAGGTTGTGGTGAAGGGAGCAGAGGCTGACAAGAGGTGTATGTTTACACCATATGCAGCTGTAACTCAGAAGAGATTGTGGGATGAGTTGGCAAGTAGCATGTAAAAAAAAAGAGGATAAGATGAGGACAAATGGGAAGACCATTATATTCTATGGTTTCCATCTAATTGCTGGCTATGAGCTCAGAAATGACCACTCCAATGATAGTGGATACCATCTCCTTTGTTAAGGTCAAAACATACTTGACCCCGCCAGTTAGGTAATGCACCAACTTGTCCTGAAAGAGAGAGAAGTGTGTTAATCAGTGTGGTGCAATTTATTTGGTCTATATGCTATTTGGTCTATATGGCTGAATCGCTGACAGCGTGTACGAGCTATGCAATGTGGGTGTGAGGCTTGCAGCATTGCTAAGTGAGCGTAGGTGAGGTGAAACTAGGAATGTTTGGTATTAGTTGTGGTTAATAGAGATTGTTGCTAGGTGAGTAACAGGAGTGTGGTGCAGTGAACAGTGTGTGAGACTAGTGATGTAGTTGGTATGATAGGACAATTGAAGGTGCATTCACTGACTTTGACCATTCGTCTGAGGTCATTAAATTTCTTGCATCACTGCATCCAGGTGCTCAGGGCAAGATTACTGACATTGTCCACCACGATATCTCGTCCCACTGTCTTTGCAAAGTTCGTCCCGAAGACCCCCTGGCCCCTGTGACTACAGGACCTCTCTCCTCGTGTCCACTTCTTCTACCAAGGTGTCCAGTTCAACAGCAGAGAACCTTGGATCCTGCTCTTTCTCTCTACAGTTGCACCGTAATTTGCCCTTCCAGCTGCTCAGATTTGCTTCTACAAACAGTCCAGGCATTTATTCCAACCAGAAAGTACCTCTTCTTTAAGAGCTGCAGATTGAATTTAAGTAGTGTAGGCTAGCTTTACGAGGTTCTAGCATTACCCAAACTTAGGACCCCTTCTCAGGAATGCAACCATTCAACAGCATGATTAGCATTGACTGTATGCAGCAATCAGCAGGCACAAAAATGGCGTGCTGCCTACATCAAAGCAACAGGCATGGGTTAATCACACACCGTGATCCCCCTATCCTTTTTAAGGGATATCAAATTTAGCCCCCTTAACTATATGCTGTAAACTCCATAATACAATATTTTCTTAAGATACCTGTGGCAGGACAGGAATTGTAACAGGGAGACTGGGGTTTCATAGCTTCATTAAATAATTTCAATAAATCCTGAAGATTGTTAGCTGAAAATGCTCTAACTTTATTTTAACATATTTACAATTATAAGGACACTCCCTTACACTAGCATTTTTCCATGCTGCTTTTCTCCTAGACTTTTTCAGATGAAAACTCTGACATCACAGACCATTACAGTTTATCCTTTCTGGAACTAAGTCTAATATACTCCATTATACTACATCTCCCAAAAATCTTTGCTCAGATTTCAACAATCCCTGACATTCCTGAAAACTCAATGTTTCAGTCTCCCAGTCATTCTCAACATTTCAGCATTTGAAGTCTTATAGGAAATGTAGCCCCTCTTTGATCCCTGAAGTAAATACCATTTTTTTCCTCACTCTATGTTCTCTTCTTATTTTCCCTTCCCTCTCCTTCCTCTGTTTTTTTGAGATTCTTTGCTTCAATACGTGATAATGCATCTGATGTACTCTGCCATTTCCTTTGAACATATACCTAAGAAGTGTCAAACCCCATTAATCTTAATTTAAACCTTTTCCTTGAACATATACCTTATGAGAATCAAACCTCATTAATTTTAATTTAAATCTTTGAACTCTTGATGGCATCACTGGAAAGTCTTTCAAATTCAATAGTGCGACTAAAGGATTATGGTCCGTTTCAATCGTAATGTGAAGCCCTAAGATGAAGTCAGCCAATTTCTCTCATGCCCACGTGGCTGTTCATGCTTCCTTTTCGATTACAGCATATTCCTTCTCTGTACGTGTTAATCACCATGATGCATAATAGACTGGTCTGGTCTTCCATCTCTTTGCACCTGAAGAAGTGTTGCACCCAATCCTGTAGAGGATGCATCCTCTGCTATTATTATAGGTAACCCCAGATCGTAATGTGCTAATATCTCTGATGAAATCGAGCTCTCCTTGATTTTTCCAAATGGTTTCTAATGTGCTTCTTCCCAACACAATTCAATGTCCTGTTGTAACAACTGGTGTAGAGGCACATTGAGCTTTTTTTTTAAACAAAATTTTGCTACTTGATTCACCATTCCCATGAACCTTTGTTACTCTGTGAAGTTCCTTGCAGCTGGAATTTTTTTTATGACTCTGGTCTTCAGTAGATCAACCTTTATTCCTGATGCACTCATTATGTGACCAAGAAACCTGACTGATGGTTGTGAAAACTCACACTTAGTGTCAAACTTGCCTTTTTTATTCTCCTCAGTACTGCTTTTACTCTCATGTCATGCACAGCTTGAGTAGACCCAAGTATCAACACATCATCCATGTGGCAAATAACTCCATGTAAGCAACCTAAAAGATTTGACATTGTTCTTCAAAAGATTTCTGGTGCTGATGTTATTCCAAAGGGTTCTGTTAAAACAGAATTTTCCAAATGATGTTATGAAAGTTGAGAGGAGCTCAGATTCCTCTTCTACTGGCATTTACTAGAATCCCCTGTTAGTATCTAATTTAGGGAATATTGAGGTCTTCCCTAATTTTGCTAAACCCTCACCTACGATACCATTGGATAGACTTTTTCTTTCATAACTTTATTGAGTTGTGTGAAATCAACACATATTCTTATGGAAACATTTGGCTTTGGAATGGTACCATCTGTGTGCACCAACGCATTGGCTCTTTTACTGGTGAAATGATCCTTGTCTTACTATTGAGTTGATCTCTTTCTTTACCTTTGGAAGGGTGTGGAACCTTTCTGGGTGTTTGGTTTCGCTTAAAGGCTTAGTGTTATATGGCACACTGGTTTTAGGTCTCCCAGTCCTGTAAATAACTTCAAGAATTCGGTTCTAAAGTCTCCTGATTGACCTTCACTATTCTTTATTTCTTCTATTCTGTAGATTAGCTTCAATTCCATACATGCTTTTCTGCTTAAAAGTGAATTGCTCTAATCTTGAATTACATACAATACTTCAGTGATTACTTTCTCTCTGTGCTGTAAAGTAGCTGTTAGTTCTCCCAGAAAGTTCAGCTCTGTTCCTCTGGTCCATGTAGCTTTTGTAGGATAGTTGAAGAACCCTCTTGTTTAACCATGGTTCAGCATCTGAAGAACCAAAACTGCTGCTCCAATAATTTTCACTTATTTATTTAATCTCTCCTAAGGATGGTATCTCAATGCCTTGTGATTCTTCAACATCATTGACTCTGTTTCCTTTTAAAACCTTTTCTTTTTGAGTGTTCTGCCCATTTTTTCTAATCTGTCATTCTGCCTGAAAATGCCCCATCTTTTTGCACCAATGGCATTACATGTCTTTGGAAGGACAATTCCCAAGCCCTTGCATTTCTCTTCTGCGCCAGCAACAGCAAGCCTGGGCTGCTGTCACTAATTGTTTTTCATGTCGCACGTATCTTCTTTTCTCTATTTTCCCTTTTTATGTCTGATGAATTCAGCTATATCTGTTGTTTAGGGATTCTGGTTGTCTCTCTCCTCTGACTACTGATCGGTTCTGCCTCCTGATCTCAGCTTCCCTACTTAATTGAATTGCCTTCACCAGCACCAAGCCATTTTGGAACTGCAAATTAACTGAAATGCGTCTTCTATTACCCCAACAACTATTCTTTGGCGAATTAGCTGCTCTTTCAGATTACCATACTCACAATCTCCTGATAATCGGTACAAATCATTAATAAATGCGTTGATGCTTTCCATGTGTGTCTGGGTACGTTTATTGAATATTGCACATTCCACGATGGTGTTCTTGCTGAGATTGAATTATGTCTCCAGTGCATCAATAGCTTCGGCATATGTAGCTTTAGCCTCATAGATTTCCAGGGTAACTAAAATGTCATCTGCACAGTCGCACATTGCGTACAAAAATATATCGACCTGCTCACAGGCCAGCTTCACTGCAAGACCCAATGCAGTTCAAAATTGAGAGAATCTCTTGTACCAATTTGGCCATGCTTAAACCTGATTAAGGCCTGCAATTGTCTCAAAGTTCTTCAATAGAAGTATAAAATTTTATAGTGCTGTCCTTTTATCGCTTGCCACCATGTATTATGGGGAGAATTTTCTCCCCATTGGGGGGTGCTGAGTGGGAGTGGGAGCGGGTGCGGGCGGATGCGCAGCCGATCGTCGCCCGCAATCAGCTGCGCACCGCCATTTTACGTGGCAGGCCAATTAAGGCCCGCCCAGCGTGACGCGCATGCGGAAGCGCTGGGCGCTACCTGTGCAGGTCGGGGGAGGAGGCTGAGTCGGGGCCTGTGCTCTTTCGCACATACGCATGAAAGAGCGCAGAAATCTCCCTGAGGCATGGAACTGCCTCAGGGTGTTCAATTTCATTTTGAAAAAGTTAAATTAAGAGAAAAAAAATTTCAGGCATGTCCCCTCATGTGACACTGTCACATGAGCCGGGACATGTCAATGAATTTTAATTAAAAGATTTATTTGATTTATAAATCCTTCATGAAACCTCATCCTGCCCATGGATGAGGTTTCATGATAAATGCGGAAGCCGCCTGGGCTGTTCGCTTGCCGCCAACCTAAAGGTTGGACGGGCAGCTCTGTTAATTATTTTAATTAGTTTTTAAATGGCCTTAATAGGCCTTTGACTGTTCGGTGGGCGTGCAGCCGACTCCGGTGCACAGCTGCCGAACTGAAGATCGGAATGACGCATGGTGATGTTGGGATGCACGCTTGACGACACCGCATGTCATTTTACGCGACAGCGAGCGAGGCCTGCCCCCACATGCCGACCAGAAGGTTCAGGCCTATGTGTTGTTGGGCTGTAGTTTCAATAACTCCCAAAGACTGTTAGGTGCAAATACTCCAACTTTATTGTAACATATTTACTGTTATGAGAACACTCCCTTACACTAGCTTCTCTCCATACTGCTTTTCTCCTAGACTCTCTGAGATCACATGAGCATATGTCACTTCTTTCTATGAAATCACAGACTATTACAGTCTACCCTTTATGAGACTTGGTCTAACATGTTCCATTATACTACACATTTCCCAGTTTCAGTGGAGATCATTTTAATTTTTCAGTGATGGTGTGGCATAGGCGATATCAAATTAGCCCTCATTATGCACCAAACTCTATTCTCCTTTACATTGAAGTCAATAGCTGTCAAAATCAGGCAGGGCCTATAATAAGTAGCACACTCATTATCACCCATTTTATATCAGTGCCAAATGCTAAAATTATCACCATTGAATTTTGCAATTGCAGTTGGACACATTGGAGCTGCTAACTGTTCTCTTCTGCTTGTTTTCATTTTGGATGAAACTTCCTTTTCTGTGTAATGAAAGAACAACAAACAGCGTGATGTATCCACAGTGACACTGTTCAACAGGGTTTCAATTCATGTAGGGTTTGGGTGCACTTACCATCTTTATTCTGTATGCATTCAGAGCCTTTGATTCATAAACATGTGCCTTCTCTATTTTCCCTATTTTTAAGTGCTCATCATAGTTGAGGAGCTGAGATGTTATGAAATTACTAAGTCGCTGCATGAGATCTGTACCTGTTTTTTTGCAATTTCCCCTGGTGCGGTTGCATCAGTCGCTGGACTTTTTATCTGAATTGGTTTTGGCTCAGTACTTTCAGATCCTTGTGCGGGGCCATATTTTGGCAAAAAAAAATTTCCGCTGAATCCCGGAGAATCCTTTTAACATTGGTTGCTCTTATGTTTAAGCACACGTATCATTGCTCAAGGGAATGTTAAGAGGACTCCAGTGTTTCTGAACGTAGAACCGTTTGCTAGGTTTGAGGTTTCTGAATTCCACCCTTATAGTTGTCTATATACATCTTTCAAATGAGCTGAAACAAGCATGACTTTTTGGGATTCATTACTCAATGTAATCATAGAACCTTTTACCCTAATGGGTATAGATTGTGTGAAGACAAGTGGCTGTCACACATTGTTCATGTGTTGGATATCCCCTGATAGAACGTAAACCCAATAATGTCTAGGGCCAAATGCAACGAGGGGCATACAGCACTTTGGAACTTTGCCTTGAAATACGTTATGACCTTGTTTGCACATTTGTTTCAATAATAACTTTCTTTTGGGGAAATTAAAGGATTAAAGTGCACAAATGATTGCTCACAGATAATGGCCGAAACAGAAGCACATTGGTGGTTTCTGTCAAAAGGTAGGCAAGTGGGTGAAAAGCCAAAACAGGATCCAGTTATATATTTGATGCAACTAGATAGCATTTCAATTGAATCTTGCAGTATCCCTTGGAACTGCTTGAGAGTTCAGAGCAGAGGTGTGGCCTTCTCTGTTTCTATTATTGCAATGCAGATATTACTTATAGATAGTACACCTGAGCAACAACCTCCCTACTGGAGCAGTCTCAAAATAAACTGGTCTTCTGTCATGTCCAGATATATGAGAATGGGAATGGGCCATTTAGCCCCTTGAATGTATTCTTCCATTCAATTAGATCATGGCTGATCTATATCTTAATTCAATTTACCCACCTTGAATCCATATCCTTCACACTTAACTAACAAAAAATATCAATCTCAGTTTTAAAATTTTCAATTGACCTAGCGTCAGTAGCTCTGGGCAGGGTGGGGGCAGAGACGTACTGCAGCAGATCTTTTGACAAGGTTATTTTGTTCTGTAATTAATGTGCCTCCGATGCCTCATCTGCTCCTGGGCGAACCTTTTATACAACTCCCACTAGATTATGAAGTATCAGATAGTGCTTGGTGCACCCATTTGTGTAATTGGAAATCCTTTGTATCAGTTACTTCTGACAAAGCCATGTTCATACATCCAGGCAGCACTGAGCTTAAAGATCCAAATCTTTCTCTTCATTTGTATGACTAGCTCTCACTGAGAGGGGGAATTCAGGGTTGATTTTTTTTGTCCAAATCTTCCCTCACTGCCATCCTGCAGAATTACAGCAGGCCTTCAGACGGTTCTTCAAGCTTTTTAACAGCTTGTTAGGCTAATTTGATTGCACTTATTCCAGGCTACAAGCAAGACTCTGGGCAGCAGTTCAGCAGCAGCCTGCTATTGTTTTCTACCTATCTCACTCACCAACTTACTGATGCTGACATTTTTGTGCAAATTATTACCCAGAGGAAAATATACCCTCAGATCCCTTCATGCTAACTGTTTTTATATTACTTTAAATAATATCAGCAATGTGTCAAATTTTTAAAAAATGAACTAATCACAAACTAATTAAATAGAAAATGTCTGGAAATAAATTACTTTTAATTATTTCAGTTTTTAATTACTGAGAATTGCATTCTTGACAACTTTAATGACATATCGAGGAAAGGTAAGTCGTTACTGAATTTGCAGGCTCTGAGTTACAAGGTGAGTTTGGCAGCAGTTCACAAGGACACCTGCTGGGGATATATAACTAAATCACTTAAACAATTACATTTATAACAACATCTGTTAAGTTATTATTCAATGAAGGTCAGTACATTTGTTTTATGGTCATCCTTGCATTAGATTACACCAACACATTCCACACAGATAAGCATGCAAAATGGCTTTTAACTGCATTAAGGAAGGGATTGTGCTACATGTGTCCTTGCTATGATTTTTTTTCTATGTTAAACCTGATTCTTAATGGAAGTAAAAGAAAATTAATAGTGACTGGTTGGCAAAGAATAATGGAGATGGGATACACAGTTCTACTATATCTCCTAAAAGGCAGAGAGCACAAAATGATGCAAAATAGCAACCCTTATTCTCCATTAAGCAGCCAACAATTGCAGGGAAAGTCTTTACCTATGTTGCTTTTGTAACTTTGGTTTTATTTCCTTATCTTTGATACAATGACGTTTGAACTTCTACCAGAAGTTGATAGACATACACAAAGTTACACTGCAACGAAAAAATCAGTACACAAAACATAAGGTGATCTCAACTCTCAAAGGATTAAACAAAATGCAGCATTGTCCCATTGTTACACTTTATCATAACAGTGTGCATACATTTTCAGTGTTATTGCATGTTTAAAAGATGAGTTTTCTCTCTCCTAGCCTTGAAGCACCAGCTCACTTTTGGGACAATTATTCTTTATTTGCTATTTTCGAGAAAAATATGAAGCAACACCACCAAGATCCCATTCCTGATACATTATACTATCAGGTTAGGATGATGGTAATGTTGTTGCACTAATGATCCAGGAGCATGGGCAGGATTTTTACCTTGTCGGGCGGGTGCGGCGAGTGGGCCCAAGAGTGGTGACGAAGCCGCCCGCCGCCCACAATCAGGCCCCAACCTCCACTTCATGCTGGCTGGCCAATTAATGGCCAGCCAGCGTGAATCACGCACTGCAATGCTGAGCGCTGCCAGGGCGAGTGTGGATGTTTGCGCATGCGCGTGGGTGCACGCACTGAAAGCTCCCTGAAGGCACAGAGCTGCCTCAGGGAGCTGAGAATGTTTTTAAAAACACAAATAAAGAATTTTAAAATGTTATAAGCATGTCTCTGCTCATGTGACAGAGTCACATGATGGGACATGTTATAAATGAGATTTGAACATTTTTATTGTATTTTTAATTCCTGTCGGAAAACTCATCCCGCCCATGGATGAAGTTTCATAAAAAAATCCAAAGGCTGCCTGGTCGATTCACCTGCCCGCCAACAGTAAGGTTGGATGGGCAGCGAAACATTGAATTTAATCATGACTTTAACGTCCTTAATAGGCAGTGCGCCTGCCAAACGAAATATCGCGCAAGTGTGTGATGACATTGGGATACTCGCCCGACGTCATCGCACGTCATTTTATACTCGAGCAGGTCGGGCGTGCACCCACCCACTCAACAAAAGATCCTGCCCCATGAGTTCAAAGCCCACCATGGCAACTGGGGAATTTAAAATCAGTTAATTAAATAAATCTGGAATAAAAGTTAGCATCAATAATGGTGACAATGAAACCAATGGATTGTTGTTAAAAATAACCATCTGGTTTACTAATGTCCTTGAGGAAAGAAAGTCTGTTGTCCTTATCCAGTCTGATCCATATGACTCTAGGCCCACAGGAATGTGGTTGACTTTTAACTGCCCTCTGAAATGACCGAGCAAGCCAATCAGTTGCACCAGTCACTCTGAAAAAGTCTAATGAGAATAAAATCGGACAAACCACCCAAGATTGATTCAGGCATCAGAAACAACAAAGTCAACAGTGGCCAGTCAACAGTGCAAAGTCGATCTCATTAACATCTCTGCTAACATTGAGAGGGCTGTTCCACAGATGAGTAGAACAATATAGTCACATCCAATGGATCATGCTTTTCAGTCATAGTCACAGACTCTTCCATCACCATCACTGTCACATTGACAGGGCAGACCCAGTAGAGGTGGAGGCTCACTGGTATACAGGAGGGAGTGGCCTTGGGAGTATGCAACATTGATTCTGGGCCCCATGAATTCTCATGGGATCAAGTGAAACATGAGCAAGGAAACTTGCTGCTGATTACCACCTACAGGTCTTCCTCAGCTGTTGAAAAAGTATTTCTCCATGTTGTACACCACTTGGACAAAGCACTGAGGAGAGCAAGGGCACTGAATGTACTCTGTGTGAGGGAGTTCAATGCCCATTATCAAGAAAGGCTCAGTAGCACCAGTACTAGCCAAATCCTGAATGACACATCTGTCACATTGGGCCTGCAAGAGATGTTGAGATAACAAGAGGGGAAAACTTAGTCTCATCCTCAACAATCTGTCTTTCACAGATCCATCTATCCAGGTGAGTAGTGTGGCCTTTATTATGGTTTGTTTAGGGACCAATAACTTTTGTTTAAAGAAGACAATGTTTGAAATCCCAGTTCCCAGTAGGAGAATAATGCCATGAGATTTCACAGGGCGGAATTTTTCCGTCGGCGAGCCTGGGGCGGGGCCCGCTCGCTGACACAAAAATGATGTGGGATGACATCGGGGGGAACCCCCGGCATCATCCGGCCTGATTTAAATATTCAGGCGCAATCAGCTGTCCGCCCGCCGACCTGTCAATGGCCAATTGAGGCCATTGACAGGGTAGTTAAACCAATTAAAGGCCCTGCCCGTTCAACCTTAAGGTTGGTGGGCAGGCCAGGAGCCTGGGCGGGCTTCTGAAAAAGCATGAAACCTCATCCACCGGCAGGATGAGGTTTCATGACTGTTTTAAAAAAGTTTAATAAAGTTTTTGTGATATTTATTAACATGTCCCATCTCATGTGACATTGTCACATGAGGGAGACATGTTAATAATTTTTTTAATTTTTCTATTTTTAAAGTTTCAAACACTGTCAGCGCTCTCCCTGAGGCAGCACCTGGTCTCAGAGGGATGTGCGCTCTTTCGTGCGCTCTTTCGCACACATGTACGAATGAACACACTCTGACAGTTGTGGAATCCCCCCCCCCCTCCCCCCCTTGCACAGGAAGCGCTTAGTGCTTCCGATCGGGTGGTCCGCTGGGCGGGCCTTAATTGGCCTGCCCACTTAAAATGGCGGCGGGGCCCGTTTCAGTGGTGGCGATCGGCTGCCCGGCTGCCCGCCTGCCGCCGAGCCGGTGGGGCCAGCCTGCCCATCAAGGTCAAAATTCTGCCCAGAGTCTTAAACATCAAAATAAACTTTACCACACAAAGTCAGAAAAGTAAAACACACTACAATATTTATTTTAATAGATAAATAAACAAATAGTAAATAAACAGGCAAACTGTCAAACACATCGCACTGCACATAAGATGATAGATGCAACCAAGACAGAGCCCACAGATTTTTTCAGCAACCCACCCAGATGTCAGTAACCACTGTGAGTCACAATACCTCGTTAAAATTCTGTCTCACTCATGAGGGATTTTACCCTTCACTTTTGAAGATTTAGCCTCTGACTTCCCTTGAAAGCTGCTCTGACTCCGACTACCTCAATGACTGCACACCTCCCGATGGTTCAATCTCTCCTCCGGAGACTACATTTCATGGGATTCACAATATTCACAAAGCTGCACTCCTGCTTCTAATTGCCAGCTCACTTCCAACTCTTTTGCAGGCCACTAGCTTCACTAAGCTGACACTGCCCTTTGATTTCTCTGAACTCCAGTCTCTCAGCTGCACTGGGCTATAAATGTCTCCCAGGTCTTCTTCTGAGCCCTAACCCTCTCCAGCATTGAACCAGTGACCTTCTGCCACCTTCTCCCCTGGACTTCTTCTGAGCCCTAAATACACCAAATGGCTCTCAGGGATTCTCTGTGAGCTGCAAACCACATGAGATCCAAGCTGCAATGCTCAGCTACACTGAATGGCACTTGGGGCAAGGATTTTGCCCTTGGCGGGGGTACTCGGTGGGGGCAGTCATGAAGCCGACTGCTGCACCCGATCACCTCTGCATCGTGATTTCACACGGGTGGGCCAATTAAGGCCCGCCCTGTGTGGATTGCGAGCGGCAGTGTGGAGCGCTGCCTGTGCAGGCGGTGGGGAGGAGGGAGAGCTAGGTCTTGCACAGTTCACGCATGTGCAAAAAAAAGCACTTCAATCTCCCTGAGGCACAGAGCTGCTTCAGAGAGATTGAAGTGCTTTTTTAAAAAATTAATAAAGACAGTAAAAATTTAATAAAACATGTCCCCTCGTGTCACTCTGTCACATGAGATGGGACATGTTTTTAATTCCAAAATAAAGTTTTTATTTAATATTGATTTGCTTTAGGAAACCTCATCCCGCTTGTGGACGAATTTTCCTAAAAAATGTAAAGGCTGCTTGGCCTTTTTGCCCGCCTGCCTGCCAACCATAAGGTTGGATGGGCAGCATAGATTTGAATTTAATTAGATTGTTAATGGCCTTAATAGGCCTTTTAATTCTTAGCGGGCGTGGAGCCCACTCTGGTGCACGCCCACCAAATGAAATATTGTGCGAGTGCAGGATAACGTTGGGACGCACACCCAACATTATCGCGCATCATTTTATGCCCGGGCGTTTCAGGCCTGAACTCGCATGCAGAGTGTAATATTCTGCCCTAGAGCTTTTCTGAGCCTTAACTGCCTGGAGCCTGCTAATAGCTGCCCCTTTTAAGTGTAGCCTCTTCTCCTGCTGCAGGGCATTCCCTCTCCCAGCAACACAGAGGTAAATTTAAATTAGAGAACCTTCTTAAGCTCCACCCATCTCCATGACAACATAACCTTTCAGGGTTCACTGAATGCTTTTAAAATAATTTAACTCAACCAAATCATTTTGTAGTACAGAACTTGAGTATTGCTAAAACAAAGAGACATTTCCTTGTTGAAGCTTTTTGTCTTGCATTCAGGGCAATTCGTCAGAAAATATCAATGTCAGGGTAAACAACATATTCATACTGTATGAGAAGAGAGTGCTGATTGGTTGGCAAGTGGACTCTGATTGGTAGAGGTGTTGCCATGAGAATGCATAAGTTAACGGTGACTGACAGTTAACTGCCAAGAATTGTTTGAAATTTAAACCAGGCAGCTTGACTCTGATTGGTCAAGACAATGCTCTTGGGAATGAACCAGTGAATGGCTGTCACATATTTTGTTTAGCTGAAACAGATGCAATGTGTGTACATGTTTTTTCTGTCTGCAAAGAACAGGGCCCTGTTTATTGATATATGTAGTTCCAAAACAAAACATCTTCCTGGACTGCATTTCTTTGCAAGCAGTGTTGGCATCATGTCTCCAGCTTTCCAGATAAGTAACCTGTTGTTTTAGGGTCTTACCTTTCTAGCTGTTAACCCCTTAAGTCAACATGGCCCTAACCTTTTAAGTGTAATAGACTCCGATCTATTTTAGTCGCATTTATTCCATTTTCTACAGTTAAACTTTAATCTTCCCAAAGCTAAAAATTACCCTAAAGTATTAACATGAAATATGAACTAGCTATTCACAACACCTTGTGGAGAGGAACTCCAAAATTCACACTGAGGATGACCTCCATTGTGTTATGTGGAACTACCACCATGTTAAATGGGATAGGTTCAACGCTCAAAATTGGACATCCATGAGGCACTGTTGATCATCAGCAGCAGTAGGATTGTACTCCACCACAATCTGTAACCTAATATCCTGGCATATCCCTCAGTCTATTATTACTACCTAGCCAAGGGAACAACCTTGGCTCAATGAGAATTGTAGAAGAACCCATCAGGAGTATCACCAGGCATAACCTGGTGAAGTGACAGTAAAGGACAACATTCATGCTAAACAGTGGGAACAACATCCAAAGACAGAGTTAAGTGACCCCACAACCAACAGATCAAATCAAAACCTTACAGTCCTGTCACATCCAGTTAGAGACAATTAAACAACTAATGGGATGATGATGAAGTTCAGAATGCTTAGTGCAAAACAAAGGCTGAAATATTTGCAAACATTTTCAACCAGAGGTGCCAAGTGGATGATCCATTTCGGCATCCACCTGAGGACCTCACATAACAAATTCCATTCTTTCGCTAATTCAATTCACTATCTATGATATCAAGAAATGGCTGAGCACACTGGATACAGCAAAGGCTAAGGACCCAGACAACATTTTGTAGTGCTAAAGACTATACTCCAGAACCAACTGTACCCCTAGCCAAACTGTTCCAGTAAAGCTACAAAACTGGCATCTATCCAATGATATGGAAAATTGCCTAGGTATGTCCTGTCCACCAAAAGCAGGGAATATCCAATCCAGCCAACTACCACTTCATCAGTCTCCTCCCAATCATCAGAAAAGTGATAGGAGGTGCCATTGGAAGTGTTATCTTACTCAGAATTAACCTTCTCACGATAAAAACAGGAAATTCTGGAAAAAATTAGCAGGCCTGGCAGCATCTGTGGAGGGAGAAACAGAGTTAATGTTTCAAGTCTGTATGACTCTTCTTCAGAGCTTTTTTCAGCATTTTCTGATTTTATTTCAGATTTCCAGCATCCGCAGAATTTTGCTTTGATTTGAGTGTTTAATTCACTGCCACTTCTCATCCAGGAATGCCAACCCATTGAAGAAGTAGTTCTCTTCTGTCGGACAGGATTTCTATTTGTCTCTTTCACCCTGTTCACTTTCATTGCTTTCCATTTCCCTCCTGATGTTTGCCAAGGCGTTTACCAAAATGTGCTTCCACAGCCATACTTCCTTCCTCAGCAACTGCCTCCATCTCCGACTTACCCCACGTGCATTCCAATTGAAGTTCCATCCTTCATGTTTCAAATCTACCCAGGATTACAGGTATCTCCAGGACATGCAACGTTCCTCGGGCTGCTGTTATACACATGTTACATGTAACTTTGTAAATAAAGAGTGTAAAGATTGGTTCTAGTTCTACTCATCGCCAAATGGGTTTTCTGGGGATAACAATTAAGAAATACATTATTACGACCAGGTAAGAAAGGGTGAACTGGATCCCCTCTATTCAACCTCCTCAGTTGGTCACAACAATGGTTTAAATTTTTTTTTATAAAGATATGCCTTTTCCAAATCAGAGTATATTTAACTATTTAAGCTGTGAGCAATAAGGAGCCAATCAAACAAGGTTTTCTTGAGTAAAAGAAAGAGCAAAATTGTTAACTTCTAAACCCAAGAAAAGTAATAAAAGTGCAACATCAGGCAGCGATTGTCCTTGAAGCATGGATTTTAAATGTTACAGCTGATTTGGACTAACTGGTTTCTTGGATGCGGTCAGATGTAGAAGATGCAGTGATAGTATGAGATCTCAGTAGGTTTCTGGTAGAGTTGGCTTCTCAAACATATTCCAAAAGAGAGAGCAAGGGTGAGAGGGAGCCCTCCACTTGTTTCCTCTGCTGAAGACTTTCTAGACATAGTCTGTGTCACTTGCAATCTCTCTCTCTTGGCTGACAATCTTGCCTTGAAATTCATCACCCATTGTGTATTTCCATGAGGTTTTGGGTGTGCCTGTCTGTAACAGCCATTGTTTCAATATCCAGTACTTTGCTTTTTTAATGTTTCTTTATTAGGAAGCTACAAATTTCAATGGTGTCTGGGTTATAAGAAATGTCTCTCTCTTCACATTTCTCTGAGGGTGATTTCTTTGTTTTTCACTTATATCTTGGAAAGTGGCCTTGCATTTTTAAGCAATTTGCTCTTTCTCAGTTCAAATTGCAAAAGTTTCAATCAGTTGAAAGTTGAAAAACCATATTTTCAAAAATAAAGTGGGAATCCTCGTGACAACATAAAGTGAAAAATAGGGACAAAAATGATTTGGAAAATCAATTGGAAAATTGACTTGGAAAATTGACAAAGTCTCGACCTGGAAAAAGGTTTCCCTCATCAAGTCTTTCCTAATATCCCCAAGGACCTCATTTGGATTTCATGGAACAGCTAATGTGTGTGACAATGTTTTCCTTAATTCATTCATGGACTGCAGCCATCATTAGCAAAGTCAGTATTTATCGCACATCCCTAAGTGCCCTTGAGAAGTTGGTGCTGAGACGCTTTCTTGAACTGCTGCAGTCCTCATGGTGAAAGTAAACCCATAGTGCTGTTAGCTAGGGAGTTCCAGGATTTTGACTCAGTGATGGTGAAGGAAAGGCAATATATTTCCATGCCAGAGTGATTCTCTGTCACATGGATAAGGTACAGGCAGGCCTCCTACTGACAGATACCCTAAAAATCTTATTTTCCTCAAGCTCCCAGAAGAGACATCCTAAAGGGAACACACATCCTATGTGCAGTGGCTGGTGCAAACTCTGACTGTTAATTGGTGAAAGATGAAAGGAGAAATAATGAAACACAGGAGACCAAACTAAACTGAAATGAAACAAAAACAAGTGAAAGTTTTGTTTTTAAAAAACTACCAAACCTAAAAAAAAAACTGTTTATGAGGTATAAGAAGTCATGACTGGATGCTGTCCGGTTTTTTACACCTCAGTGGAACAATATAAACCTCCTGCTTTCCTCATAAGCCCAGTCACAAAATATCAATCAGTATGCTCGAAGAACATACCGGGCATTTACCTGCAGGTTTATGTCCTCTGGGCCCAGTATGCACCTGTTCTGTCAGTGCATGAGAGCAGAAGTTTACGTTCAGATGCAAAAGTAGTGCAAATTCTGCTGGAGATCTGATTTGGAGTTAAATGCTTAATTCACTCTCCTTGGTGTGGTGTTCAGTTGTTCTGTGTTTCATTAGGTGAGTCTGTTTACTATTGGTGCTCAGCGTGCTTGATTAGGTAAGCCTGGGTGTGAACTCAGAGAAAAGTAAACAAATCGGATAAGTTGCTGGAAGCTAAAGCTGTAAACATGCAGCAGCCATTTTAAAGCACAATGAATAAAACCTGTTACACACATAAAAACTAATGTCACCGATGCATAGCACCAAGATATAAAATATACAACACTTGGTTTTGTGATTCTATGTATAACTTGAATACTTGAGAGATGCACAAAACTATGAGAGGACCTGTTTATTCAATCTATTTTATTTGTGAATAAGGCATGCAAGCTGAGGAAATGATAACTCTTTGAAGGAAATTGAATTGTTTTGTTCTGCAGAAGTTGAATATTGCTTGGAATGTTGTACGTCCTTGTTGAAAGTGGTGTTCCATCCCTTTGGGTCCAAAAGACACCACCCCCCTCAAATTTCATTTCATCTCCTGCTCACAGGATTGCACATAGTGCACCAATTAATTGCTGTGTTTGCCTGCATGACAATAACAATTGCATTGCAGATATGATAAAATGCTAAAAAATTGTAAGAAACCATTCACATTTTATGTACACAGAAAGGTGGTAAGAAAGCTGTAAAAATGGATAGCTATTCCAAGTCTTTGTCAAGGTTTTGTTTCTCTAACTAAATTTCTAGCATCTATTATTGACAATAAAACATGTAAGAAGCCAACAAATTGAAAAAGACAATGTTAAATTAAATTGCATTTTTACTAGACTTTAATGCAATTTCCTTGCACTTTAAACGTTAGACTTTTATTTGTTGCACTAAGCTGGTTATTACACAAGAAATGTGTTTAAGACCTCAGTCACATCTTTGAAGAACTAAGCTTTCAAGCTGTAGATTGTGATAATTTGGGTGGCAGTCAGTCAGGGAGACGTTTGGAACACAGAATCAATATAATCTGCAGATCTCAGCCACTGCATTCAATTCTGTTCATACACTCTATCACCTGGGATTCATTACTTTTAAAACAGCTTTATACAAGGCAATTTGATTTGTAGGAAAGGGATATAATAAAGACTGAGACCAGCAAGCACCTCACACTCTCCACAAATTTAGTTTGTAATACAAGGCAAATAGAAATTAGTGAATAAAAGACAGTTTTTTTTCTTTAAATTCTGTCCTTTACTTTTGTCAAAGTCAGTTTATACTTACTCAGCAAGCTTTCTGGTATCCTGTTGAGACACTTCTATTTCATAGTAAAGTGTTTATCATGAGCATTACAAAGACTAAAATAATACCTCGACAATAGTAGAGATTATGTAAAATATGAAGGTGAGTAGCAAAAGTGATTATAATCATGTCTACTTTATTTTTTTAAATCATATTATAAGCAGGAAAGTATCAAACAAAATACAATATTGAACAAATGGGAAGACATTTATGTTATGGTATCAGCAGCTTCAAATCAAACTTCCTTACTGCTTGACCTTGATGCAAAGACATGAAGATTAGACCTATAGGACTTAGAAAGGGGACGCAGAAACAGGCACTGGCTAAACTCAAGGGGATCAGTAACATGGAAATAGCTATGTTGGATTATGTTGGACAGATTTAATCAAATAGTTTATATGCCTTTTCGCATAAGTGGATTGTGATAATCAGATTTTGTTTCTCAGAATGGCTAAAAATAGAGAGGTTGGGTGATTGTTTCCATATCTGGAGCTGTATAAAGGAGAGACAAAAAAACAGTAACTTGTCCTCTGTCACATTGATGACATGTATTGCCTTCTGATAATATGTATGCCCTGAAGTGGCTCCTGTATGTGTTATCCCCAGACATAGTGTGGAAGTACCCAGGATACAGTCCACTAGGTTTGGTTGCAATTCACATCGTATTACTGAGAGATCACGGGGGTAATCTCTGATCGGCAGAGCTTTCATGTTGGGACATCACCAACAGTCCCTACAGTGGAAGCTAGGAGCACTCAGGTAACTTGGTGAAATGATGTGCTACACATCAGAAAGGAACTAAATAAAAATTCTAAGTTATCAAGAGAGCATTGCAAAAAATAAACTTGGTGCAGAAAGGGACATTAAAAAGAGAAGTGATCCAAGATGTCCCCTCCCCTCTCAGGCTAGTGAATATGGGAAATAGTTTCCCAGGAAATGCAGTTCATTTGGCAATTCTTAAGAACTTTTTTAAAAAGCTGGATAAATATCTGATAAGAAATCACATCAAGGATAAAATCAGACCGAGATAAATGGATACCAATTCCAGAGCTACTATGAGCATAGAAATTTATACCCAGTCCATCACAGGGCACACACTCACACACACACACACACATACACACACAGACACACACGCAGGGGAACAATTTATCATAGCCAATCCACCTAACCAGTACGTTTTTGGATGGTGGGAGGAATTATCCTCTAAAAAGCTGTGGATTCTGGGTCAATTATAATTTTGAAGACTAAAATTATCTCTTTGTTCGTTAAAAGTATGATGTTGAAGTACAGGTTCAGCTGTGCTTAAAATGAAGGGCAGGTCGGATTTGAGGGTCCGAATGGCCAACCACTGTTTCAATATTACTACTTTTATTTATGTAAAATGTATATACACATGACTATGGTAATTTATTTTGTGAAGAACGGTGAGAAACTCAATTCAGCAGTGGGAAATATTCCAAATAAGCTTGAGTTTGTTTGTTTAAACAATTAACTACCAGGGTAGAACAGGATACAACATTGCAGCATTAAATGTTGAAGCACAAGTTATGGATCCAAACAGATACAGAAGAAACAATAAATGATAAATACAAGCAACACAAACTGTTTATGGCCAGGATTTTACCGTCGGCGTGTGGACTCGGCAGGAGCGGGCGGGGGCAGTCGGGAAACCGACCGCCGCCCGCGATCGGCTCCACACCGCCATTTTTCGCAGGCGGGACAATTAAGGCCCGCCCAGCATAAGATGCGACAGCGGCAGCAGAGAGAAGGGGCGGGCGGGAGTTCAATGTCTGCCAGGTCCAATGGCGACCCGGCGGCCAATTCTAATGGGAAGGCTGCCAGTGAAGCAGACGCACCTCATCATGGAGCTAGTAAGTGCTGAACAGGGCAGGCGGGAGGGCAGGTCGCCAGGGCAGTCAGCCCTGCGTTTTTCTGATGCGTGTCTCAATGTCCCCCTGGAGGAGGTGGCAGCGAGGAGAGATCCTTGTCCCCAGGGACGGGAGGAGGAGGCCCCCCCACCTCACCAAAAATGCCTGGGAGGAGGTGGCATCCAGGGTCAGCTCCAATGATGTGGTGAGGCGCACATGGGTGCAGTGCTGGAAGTGGTTCAATGACCTCCTGTGACCGGGGAAGGTGAGTACCGTGTTGGCATGGGTCACTTAGCACAGCAGTTAGGAGTGCCCCCTCCTCACCGCCCCATCACCATCCCCCTGGACCTCAGAGTCCTCAGAGTGTGAGTGGCAAATATCCATGAGGCAGCACCTGGGCAAGGGGCTGAGCCCTGGCTGCTGAGAATGAGTGTTTTGCGGCTTCAGGGTCATGAATCGGCTGAGCCCTGCGAGGTGTTCCTCAGGTGGGGTTGGCTAGGCTGCAATGGCAATGCAGGTACAGGGTGGACTAATCAATGCTCCTCTGTCCTTTCAGGAGAGGACATCCCATAACAATGCCGAGAGGTTGCGTACTTGCGGAAGACCACCCCACTTTCTAATCCTAAGTAGATATGAGCAGGAGACCCTGGAGCTGGAGAGGCGCCATGCGCCTAGGTAATCCACCCGGAGTGAGGTTGGGGTGCCACAGGGAAGTAAGAATGCAGTGCACTGAGGTCAGAATGTCTGTCATTGCAACCATTCCAGTGTAGTCTCTATATTGATGTAAGCCTCGAACATGGAATCCCCATTGATAATAGAAAGATGAGGGCACCCTGATCCGGGTGCCAGGAATGCATAGTAACAATGTAATGACTTCAAATAATCACATGTCCTTGTTCTTCCTTTCAGGTTCACCAGTAGCCCATCGAGGTGAGGAGCCTGATGGCCCACCACCAACCCCAGAGGACAGCATCCATGGAAATGCACCTGCGTCATGCCCTCTCAGCCAAGCAGGCACCAGCGCAGATACCAGCACCTCAGTGGGCATTAGGTTGGCGGATAGTATCTCAGTGCACATTGGTGAGGTCACTTCACACTCACAGCTACTAGAGCAGCTGTGACAACATCTTCTTCCTCCACTGTGTTCCCCCTTTCCAGTGCCAGATTGTGGAGAGCGCAGCATGTAACTACTATCAGTGTCACACAATCTGGGGGGTATTACAGTGCGCTCCCTGAATGGTCCAGGCATCGGAAGCGCATCTTGAGAAGACCTATGGTTCTCTCCACTACAGCCCTTGTGGAGGCATGGCTGCTGTTATACCACTGCTCAGCCTCTGTTCTTGGGTGGCGGAGAGGTGTCATGAGCCACCTTCTGAGGGGATAGCCCTTGTCACCCAGCAGCCATCCATCCAGCTGGGCTGGAGCACTGAAGAGTCTCAGCACCTTGGAGTGTCTCAGGATGAAAGCATCATGGGAGCTGCCTGGGTACCTTGCACAGACTTGCAGAATCTGCATCCTATGGTCACACACTATCTGCACGTTCATGGAGTGGAATCGCTTCCTGTTGACGAAGGTACCCGGCTCACCCCTGGTGCCTTGATGGCCACATGTGTGCAGTCGATTGCACCCTGGATGCAGGGAACCCAGCAATCGCTGCAAAACCTCTGGCTCACTCTGCCTGGCTGGCCTCGTCTGTGTGGTAGTGATTGAAGGTTAATGCAAGACTGATCAGAGCGTCTGTAACCAGCTTGACACAACTGTGGACAGCTGATTGGGAGATTCCACAAAGATCACCCACCGACCCCTGGAAAGAGCCGGTGGCATAGAAGTTGAGGGTTACTGTGACCTTCAGTGCCACTGGCATGGGATGTCCACCCACACAGTTGGAGCTGATCTCAGGTCGATCATCTGACAGATGGAGGTCATTGTCTCCCTTGAGAGGTGGAGCCTCCTTCTGCACTACACATCAGACATATTGAGGTAGCTGCATCTGGCAGCAGGATAGTGGCGTCTTCTGCAGCCTCTTCGGCCTTGGCCTTGTGCCCCTTGTGCTTGCGCCTGTCCTCCCACAGGTAACTCGCCTGGAGGCTGAATATGGACACCTGTCCTCCTCCCCTTTTTGGCCCTCTCTTCCTCCTCAGAGGAGGTGCCTCCAGCAGAGACCATAATCCCCATTCCCAGGGTAAGAGAAGGCTGTCTGATGCCTGGAAGGACCCAAGTGGTATTCTCCTCCAGAGTCCTGAACTGCAGCCTTTTATTTTTATCAAAGCAGAATGAAGTTGTCATGTTTATACAAGCAAGCAGCAGCAACTTATCAGCTAAGGTACAAACAACTCGCATTAGCGAGCCCACTCACCCCTCTTATCCCACTCATGGATGAGGTTTTTGAAAATGTGGCCTACCCGCATGCCCATTGCACCCATGCAATGCCCTGAAAATCACATGGGCTGCATAAAATCACAGACAATTGGTGCCTTAAGGGCCTTAACTGACCCATTAATTAATGGCGGGCGTGCCTCCGTTTTCATTGCACGCCTGCCTTGCGAAATATCTCGAGGGTGCGCGATGACGTCGGGATGCACGCCTGACATCGTCGCACGTCATATTACATTCTGGCGTGTTAGGCCTGCCGCCATAGGTAAAATTCAGGCCTCTGTATGTTTTACAACAGTGAATCAGTTCAGCTTGACAAACACTTGTTACAGGGGACACAACTTGAGAACAAACACAATGAAATTAAATGTTACCATTGAAAAGAATAATCATTGCAAAAGGTAGAATTTGGCATAAAGGTTTAAAACCATGCTAACAGTAAAATCTTTGGGGTCTATCGAGATCGCTCTTTCCATTATTACATGAAAAAGAGTTGTGATTTATTTTCAGATTAATGAAGAAAATAAATAATAAATTAACTGAATGACTTCATACATCATTAATTAAGTGGTTTGACATTTGGGACTCCTAGCTGTCCAAGCAGTAATTTTAAGGCCATTCTCCCTTGTTCAGGATTATCCTACTGGAGGCATTGGTTTCTTTGCATCCACCCTCATGAATCTCATTTTCATTTTAAAATCCGAATGATCTAAATGAATATTGGAACAGGACAGTAAGGATTGAATGATCAATTCCCGTTTCTATGCTCCTATTTTCAATTAGGTAAAATATATATGCACAAGATATAATAAATATTATTGTGCCCTGTGATAGCTGGACTGACAGGATGCTTAAATGAGCCTTGTGTTTCCTGATTAAGCTGTTGATGGTACAAATAGAGGCCAAAACTACATCATAACAGTTAAGATTTACTCAAACCAGAAATCATCTCATGTTTCTTAATGGATTGAATGATTTTGCAGCAGACCTGTATGCAGCAATAGAATCCTGTTACCATAATAATAAGACAGCTAAGAAAGTAGCATAGGGTAAACAGAAAGAGAGATTAGTGAAAAAAAGCTGATTTCGGTGCTTTAGTTTCTTCTGAAGGAGAATTCCAAGTTGAGTTACTTTCTCTTGCAGCCTATTTGACCTAATAAACTACCCCGGTTCCTTTTTAATAACCATTTTGCTTTTAATCAGGAAAAAACAGCTTTCTGGCACATTTTAAAAAAATCATTCTCAAGATGTGGGCATTACTGGCAAGGCTGGCATTTATTGCCCATCCCTGATTGCCCATGAGAAAATGTTGGTGATCCTCCTTACAACCTGGCAGTTTGATACAATTAGCCAACTTCAGAGGGCAAGTAAGTATCAACCATCTTGGTGTGGGGCTGGAGTCACATACAAGCCAATAAAGATAAAGGGTAAGGACATATAAAGATGGCAGGTTTCCTTCCCTAAAGGATATTAGTGAGCTGATTGGGTATTTTACAAAAGCTTCATGATTACTTTCAGTATTACAGTACCAGCTTTTAACTTTCAAAAAAAAACATTCAAAACTTGAAACTGCCAAGATGAAATTATATTTTCTAGGTTACTAGTCCATAAGATTCATAGGCTGGGATTTTATGCTCCCCCTAAAAGTGGGCTGGCAGGCAGGGGTTGCAAAATTGGGTGATATGACAGGGGTGCCAGGCCAGTCACCTAGATGCCTTCACTGGTATTTTACCAGTAGTGGGGTAGGTTTTGGGCAGCTAGTCACCCTTGGGCCAATTGGGGCCCTAGTGGACAATTAATAGCCAGCTATGGGCTTCCTCCCTCCGCCGTGAGTTTTCCAGCAGTGACAGGGACACCCTACTATCTGTTGAAGCTGCCAGGTAAACACTGGCACCCTGGCTGTGGGCTCAGGTGGGTAAAGGAGGGAGAGTTCCCTTCTGTTCGGGCACCATACTCAACAGAGGCCCTTTCCAATGGAAATGGCCATCTTTGCATGTATCCCCCCACCCTCCAACCTGGCCTCCCAATTGTGGTCCCCAACCCCCTCTCCGGGGCCTGCCTGACCGGCCCTAGAGAGTCCACCCCTCTTACCTCAGTCCGTAGCCTCCATCTTTGTTCATTGTTGGGAATTACTGCACTTCCAGCAGTGGCCACCACTCACTATGACGCTGCTGGGACTAGAGAGCTGCCAACCAACTGATTGGCTAGCAGCTCTTGAAGGTGGGACATCCCCTCACATGGGGAGGATGGGGGAGGCAAAGCCACAAACTCAGGCATTTAAATGCCTATTGACTATAAAATCTGGTCAGAGACTGGCTAGCCTCTGACTTTTCAGTTGATGGGTAGCCACGCTCTGCAAAAAAGCCCAGCTGTGGGGTCATAATGACGCAGAGCAAAGCCATTTTGCTCATCGAGTCCATACCAGCTCTCTGTAGAACGATTCAGGATCCATTCAGTCCTAATACCCTACTCTACCCCCATAGCCCTGTTAACTCATGTCCCTCAATTACCCATTCAATTTCTTTTTGAAATTATTGATCAGCTCCAACTTCCACTACCATCATCAGCAGTGAGTTTCAGGTCATTACCACTTCCTGCATTAAAAAAGTTAATCCTCACATCCCCACTGTATCTGTTGTCAAAAGCCTTTTACGTGAGTCCCCTAGCCCTTGTACCATCAGCTAATGGAAACAGCTTTGATTTGTCTCCCTTATCTAAACCTTGTACATCCTTGTACAAATATCCCCTCAATCTTCTTTGCTCCAAGGAGAACAGCCCAACTCCAACATAACCTTGTAGTTGATATTCGTTATACCTGGAACCATTCTGGTAAAGTTCCTCTGCACCCTCTCAAGGACTCTTGCATCTTTCGCAAAGTGTGGTAATCAAAACTGGACACAATAGTCCATTATGGCCGAAACCAGAGCTTTATAAAGGTTCAGCATAACTTCCCTTCTTTTGTACTTTATGAAACCCAAGATTCCATATGCTTTGCTAACCATCTCAGTGAGTAGAATTTTCTGTTCCGGTCCTGTGGCAGGGAGTGGTAAGTTGGAGGGACCTCTGCCACAGAGCATGACAGGTAAGTGCGCCGAATTGCGCGATGTTCAGCTACTTAGTTATGCAGCCATGCAGTTCACACCTAGGCCTCATAGCGAGGTGGGCATGATGTTGGCCGCCCTGTCATCATGTGCGGACACCATATTTAAAAGTCACTTAGACAGGCCTTCACTAATGGCACCAGGACCCTGTAGGAAGATGTGCAGTAGAAGGCAGCAACCTCCTGCACCATGGTTTAGCAATGCCTCCCTGCAAGCTCTCTCCTCCAGGCCATTGAGGAAAGGCAGGACATACTCTAACCAAGGGACAGCAGCAGGAGGCTCTCCTGACCAACCACAGTGGCCTGGGAGGAGGTCACCAGAGTGGCTTAGGCCTCTGAGTCCATTGGAGGACCACCCTGCAGTGTAGGAAATGGGTCAATGATCGAATCACACCGCTAAGGTAAGTGAACCTTCTACTCATTCCAAATTCACATTACCATTCATTTTGTGATTCTGTCATGGGACATGGGCATTACTGTATTGTTGCTGCGTGTAGCTTTAATGTTCATGTATACTCTATCCCTTCCAGGTGAAGGACATCCTGGAGGAGCAAGGATGGGCATCCTACTCCTTAATGCATGCCTACGCATGGAGCCATCGCACTTTGACAAGGGTGCTGAGAGCCATTTGCAAGAAGCCTCCCTCTCACACTATTCTGCCTGCCTTCACTGCCCTTGAGATCATGAGAGAGGCCTTTGTCTTGTCATAATAGAAAGGCTAACCACATGAGCTCATATCAGGCATGACCATGAGCCCGGGAGGACGGAGGTTTGCAGTTGGCAACAATTCACCAGCATTCCCCTTGTGACCATCCACCTCCCTCTCTCCATTCATCCCTCAGTCTGACAGCAGCCGAGGGCTAATGGCTCAGAACAAGCAGCAGCTCAAAACATTGCTGGGATCTCATTGCTTTGAGAACCCTGTGGGCCAGACTTGCTGCCTTGTGGGCTTCACCATACTGTGAGGATTTCAAATGATCACAGCAATCATAGTTCCCATTATTATTAGGGTGTTCCTTTAATTGTCCAGTTGTGCTGACCCAGAGCTCCGCCCACCTGAGAGGAGCCTCCTCCCACCTGACTTTTTTGCATTGGACATCAACTGTGTTGCCTTGTTCCTCAGCTGTCTTTGTGAGAAGATAGTGTGTTTCACTTTTTTCATCCACTCCAGTATCTTTTTCCCTCCCCTGTCACCCACTAATTTCCCCCCATCACCATCGTTTCCCACAACATCACCTTCAACCTTCCCTCTGTAACCCTTGAATCTTCCCCTATCACTAGGACCCTATAACTGTAACCCTGCACATGCCTTCCCTCCCTGCAGGGTCCACACTTGTCACCATTCCCATGCCCACCCTGACCCCTGCCCATTCCCCTTATCTGTTCAACCTTTCTTGTCCCCATCCATGATCCTCCCAACTAACACAACACCTGAGAAGCATGAACCTTTACCCTCCCACTCTACCATGTCCCACTTCCACCTGTGACTATAACTGTCCCCTCTGAACAGCAGCACCCTCAGTTTGTCCCCCAAGACTCCAATATCGGTTCAACTCAACCTGCCCTATAACACACTATACCACCCCTGACCCCTGGACCCTCCACCTTAGACTTTGCCTTCCACACCCACCCCTCACCCTTGGACTGCACCTTCCAACCACCCCTCTGCCTCACTTTCTTCATGTCTTCCAACATCCCCACCCCCGCCACATCCCTTCATGTCTTCCAACCCCCTCTCTTCCTTCGTGTATGTGCCATCTGCTGTGCAAGAGATTGCCCGCACCTGGGAGAAGAGCAGTGTGAATGGGGAAGTTAGCATCCAGTGGGCAACTAAGTCTGAGAGGCCTACCTCACCAAATTAAAAACATATATATATTATTCATTCACGGGTCGTGGGCTTCACTGGCTGGGCCAGCATTTACTGCCCATCCATAGTTGCACTAGAGCAGGTAGTGGTGAGCTGCCTTCTTGAACCACTGCAGTCCATGTGGTGTAGGTACACCCACAGTGCTGTTAGGGAGGGAGTTCCAGGATTTTGACCCAGCGACAGTGAAGGAACGGCATTATATTTCAAGTCAGGATGGTGAGTGACTTGGAGGGGAACTTGCAGATGGTGGTGTTCCCATCTATCTGCTGTCCTTATTCTTCTAGGTGGTAGTGGTCGTGGGTTTGGAAGGTGCCATCTAAGGAGCCTTGGCGAATTCCTGCAGTGAATCTTGTAGATGGTGCACACTGCTGCTACTGTGCATCAGTGGTGGAGGGAGTGAATGTTTGAGGATATGGTGCCAATCAAGTGGACTGCTTTGTCCTGGATGGTGTCCAGCTTCCACAGTATTGTAGGAGCTGCACTCATCCAGGCAAGTGGGGAGTATTCCATCACACTCCTGACTTGTGCCTTGTAGATGGTGGACAGGCTTTGGGGAGTCAGGAGGTGAGTTACTCGTTGCACGATTCCTAGCCTCTGACCTGCTCTTGTAGCCACAGTATTTATATGGCTAGTCCAGTTCAGTTTCTGATCAATGGTAACCCCCAGGATGTTGATAGTGGGGGATTCAGTGATGGTAATACCATTGAACATCAAGGGGTGATGGCTGGATTCTCACTTGTTGGAAATGGTCATTGCCTGACAATTGTATGGCGCGAATGTTACTTGCCACTTGTCAGCCCAAGCCTGGATATTGTCCAGGTCTTGCTGCACTTGGACATGTACTGCTTCAGTATCTGAGGAGTCGTGAATGGTGCTGAACATTGTGCAATCATCAGCGAACATCCCCACTTCTGACCTTATGATGCAAGGAAGGTTATTGATGAAGTAGCTGAAGATGGTTGCCAAGTCAATAACTGAATGGCGTAAATGCCCGTTGGCGGGGTGGAAGATTTCATGGGGGTGCAATATTCCAGCCTGTTGCCTCATTAACGAGCATGCATTAGATGGAAAATACATTCCTGATTTTCACTAGCGGGAACAGCGACCCACAATGAACGTCAGGTGAGGAAGATTCCAACCTGATTTCCCGACATCAAGAAAGTTTTCTGGCCTCCTGCCAGATCTCCTGCTCCTGCCCACCACAATTCCTGCCGCTGGCAGGAATGGAAAAGTCCGCCCAATATTTCCTACCACCTTCATGAACCTCCAAGACCCTCTGTCCCTGCATGCTCTTTAGAACTGTACCATAAGTCTATGTTGCCTTTTCTTAAAGCGCTGTGGGGCAGATTAACAAGGGCCTTTGTCTGCCCCGACAAAGTCCTGCTCTCTGAGCTGTCAGCCAAACAGATTGACCAACAACTCCATCAGTCCCGGCAGTGCCAGGCAGACATCAGTGTCCACCATTGGGACTGCTGGAAAAGAAAGGACCACAAGGCCTTGGATCCCCAGAGCATGTAAGTCAGGGGTCTTGGGCCAGGAGAGTTTGTGTAGGTTAGGGAGAGGGGCAGTTGGGGGAGCAGGGGTTGCTGGAGGGATGGGGGCAAGGGATGATTTAAGGGAGGGAGCAGGTAGAAAGGAAGAGGGGATTCAACATAAGAGGGGGGTGGGGCAATCCGAAATCAGCAAAGGGATACCCATGAAGAGGGAACCCCTTTCTTTTATGCCCTTTAACCATTTTAGGTGAAAAATCAAGGCTTCCCACTCCCACCCGGCTGCCCATGCCAAACATTTTATGGGGTGCACAGCTTATTATCAGGTCGAATTGATTTGCCTAATTGACACTTAATTGTTCATTTACATATGGTGGGCTGATGGGCTGACAATTTCAGCCCTTTGTACCCTTGAATATTAAGCACCCAGTCCTCACCATTTTGAAGCCATGATTCTGTTATTGCCACTACATCATATTTCCATATGGCTATTTGTACCTGTCACTCACCGGACTTATTCACCACACTTTGTGTGTTAACACAGTCATCACTACCGCACCCCAAAGATATGAAAATCAGTGGTTGTCATCCCTGATATTGTTTATTTTCCCATTTGAAATGTACAAAGTGCAAAGTGTTTAGTTCTGTCGGATGACCAGGAGCTAATCTCCGGGACTGTTCAAAGCAGTTAAGCTAATTAGATGCAAACTGATAAACAGGGTGCAATAGCGAGTGTCTGTGCCATGGCTGTCCTCAAGTCCCTGATTCCCATTTCCTTAAGGAGCAATTAGCACTAGCAAGACAACCAAAATCTCTGTGCACAACAAAGTCATTTTCTGTACATTGGGCATCATAATTAATTAATAGATTACAAATTGTTGTCACGGACCATTCCAATTACTGAGATCACCTCTACTGCTCCCTGGAAACTCGAGAGAAGGATTTAACAATGAAGCATTCAGCAAAGAGACAGAGGAGCATGCTATCCTGCTTGTTATGAGGGGATTTCAGTTCCAAGATTGGCATGCAAATGAATCAGAAGATTTATGGAAATTTGATAGAGACTGTAGGCAACAACTGAACAGATGCCAGTGCTCGAGGATGCTTCCTAGCCATGAACAATCTCAGAATTCATTTACATTGTATATCCTGTTTATTTCAGTTGCAAAAAATTGTAGAACTCTATGGAATATATTTTGAGGTAATTTGTTACAGAGTGCCTCCTGAATAGAAAGGAAGTAATTTGTTGGGAATTTTGAGATTTTTTTAAAGTGTCCAAGCACAGCTGGCATGAGATGAAATACAGGTTTTGGAGTACTTGTGCATCTATGTGTTATTTGCAATCTGTTTTGAAGGTATCCATTATTTTACTCCAGATTGTCAAGTGGCTTTGCCAGTGTTTTGATTATTTAGAATTTAAATTTACAGTGGTAAGTACAGAAACTCGTAAGTCGGTGACAGACAGATTTTTCTGTTCCCTGACCTGCCACCATCATACTTACAAATGCTCCCTTCATATCTCTCTACCAATCTCATTTTGAACACATCTCTTCCTTGGTGCTGGTGGCTTTCTCTGCAGATCCCTGGCTATGCTACAAACGAAGACAGCGTTTTTACTCCATTTTCCTCAGATGTTTATACATGTTGTCTATGTCTTAAAAGGAAGTGGGGTAGAGAGACGGAGAGATATAGGGAAAGCATTCCAGAACTTAGGGCCTAGGCGATTGATGTTGCGGCCACAAATGATGGAGCGATTAAAATTGGGGACGCTGAAAATGCCTGAATTGGGGAAGTGCAGATATTTCAGAGGCTTGTGGGGCTGCAGGAGGTTACAGAGATAAGGACGGCTGAGCCTTGCAGGGATTTGAAAATCTCGGCAGAAAATGAGTTGAAGAAGGGGCGAAGATTGGCAATGTTTTTTAGGTGCAAGTAAGAGGTCTTGATGATTGAGGCAATATAGGATTGAAAGGTCAGCTCAAGTCAAATGGATTACCAAGCTTACAAGTGGTCTGGTTCAGCCTCAGACAGTGGTTGGGGGAAAGGATTAAATCAGTGGCTGGGGAACAGAATTTGTGATGGAGTCTGAAGATAATGGTTTTTGTTACCCCAATACTTGGAGGAAATTTCTACTTGTTCAATACTGGATGTCAGAGAAGCAACATAAAAAATCAGAGGCAGTGGAGGATTGAGATGCTAAGATAAAGTTGATGTTGTCTATGCATACATGGAAACTGAGCTGTGTTTTCAGATGATGCTGTGCAGGGTTTTATTTTTAACTTCTTTTCTCTTTACCCTTTTGAGACTTTTTTTATCATCATGTCTCCTTTAATTTCCCTCCTCTAGGGTGTTCTCTTCAAATTTCCTACTCTAAACCTTCAGTACTCCTTGAACTTCCTGCTCTCTTGCTGCCAACCCAGGCTTAACTTCCTCTTAAATAAGCCGTACAGCTGCCCTCCGTGTATCTCTTGACATCCTCCGAACGGCTTATCGAGGCACTCAGCACTGACTCATTATGTGCAGCAACCTAATTGCCCTGTCTTGTCAATGTGAGCCTGCTGGGGGCTAATCTTGCCAATCTTCTTCCTGTCTAACTCACCCCTCCCACTGCTGACACTGTGAACTCTGCAGGTGGTGGCCCAGCCAGTGACACCAAAATCCCATGAATGAATAAAAAATGATCAGCGCTCACCATCCATCTATGCATCTTCCTCCAGAATTGTGAACCAGGCACTTGCTATCCATGAATTTATTTTGAATGACTGCATTGACATCATGTCCATAACAAAAACCTGGTTGAGAGGTGATGACAACTTTCCCCTTCATGAGGTCTTCCCACCTGGCTACGTGTTCCACCACCTGCACTGTAAAGACTGTCATGGTGGTGGTGTGGCGCTTATCACCAGATCACAGTCAGGCCTGACCCCTTACTCGTCTGGCATTTCTCCTTTACACACCTCACCTTTTCCACCCCCTCACCTCTGATTCAAAATCATCATCCTCTACCACCTTCCTAAGTATGATAAAAACATTGGACAGAATTTTCCATTAATGAGACTAAGTGCGGTGATAGACGATTTCGGTAATGCCCACCCGGCTGCGTGGAATGGCAGGAACTTGTGCCCGATTCCACACTTGGAGGGTCATTAATTATTCACAGGCTTGTATCAGTCCAAATCACCTGGCGAGTCAGGAGCTGATTCGTCTGCCCACCGTCAGCTGGCAGGTTCGAAGGGTCAGGCTCCATATTTAAAGACCAGTCCAATGCATACCTCACTCTCTCCAGCCCACCAAAGATGATTTGCAGCCAGAAAAAGAAGGCTGAGAGCCTCAAGAAGAAGGCAAAACCCCGCTTCACCCACCAGGCCTTCCAATCATTGATCGGAGAGGTGCTGTTGTACAGACAAGTCCTGTTTCCCGGGGATGGCTGCAGGAATTGCAGCAGCCTTACCTCTCCAGCCTGGGAGGCTGTCGCATAGCAGAGCAGAGCCCAAAATGCATCCAGTGCAGGAAGAGGGTGAATTATCTCATCCATTCCGCCAGGGTAAGTCATCTTTCAACTCGCTCCAATATCAAACTCTCATCATGGCATCATGCACTCAGACAGTTATTCTCTTCAGAGGTTTCACACAACCATTAGTGGGGGACACATATCAACACTCAATCTCTCACCGAGATTTTCACATCACCACCATCCCATCTGCCATGTTGCTCACACAGGGAGGCCTCACCACACACAGGAGACATGCATCTCACCTAACCTCTGTTCCATCCCTTCTTATCACATGCCTTTCATTCTTCTTCATACAGGCCAAGCTGGTGCACAACAGGCACGAGAGAGGCAGAGACCGGGGGAGGGACGGCCAACATCATTGTCCTCACTGAGTTTGAGGCAGCTGCAGCCGAGCTGGCTGGGGAGCACAGGGATCGGTCCTGTGGGGAAGGGAAAATTGGTCTCTTCCCCCAACAACCTAGTATGGATCACAGCTCCATCACTTCATTAAATCCTGACATTCACAATAAGTCACAAGCAGTCTTGTCTAGCTCATGCTCATTAACTGAAACTCTATTTTCTATTTTTTTGGCACCAGCAGATTGAGGCCCCCAGGCCAGTTAAGCACCAGTGCGAGCACCCAGACTTCACTCATAGAGGAAGCTCCGGAAGAACCGTCACAGTGCTCACAGACACCGTCCACCAGCTCAGAGAGACACACATCGGTGGGGCACAGATGTAGATAAGGCTCCAACTCACTTTCTAGGGAGCGCCTGACTGACACGTCCCCGCAGCAGTCTCCAGCACTCAGAGGGCTGCTGAAGACCAGCCACCCACTCAGTGCGAATTAGAAGATGAGCCTCTGGAAGCAGCCTTCAACTCAATGTTGGAGATGCACCGACAGACGGCGGAACATCAGGCAGAGATTCGACAGTCACCCAGCAGACTAGAACGAATGATGGAGGAGTCCGTTCGGATTCTGTCTGATGTCATGTCTCCTACATGAAAGTGCCTCAAGGTCACCATGGGAAGGCTGACAACCACCATGGAGACCTTGGTCCAGCAGGCCTTGCTGGATTTGCCCTTGACCTGGCACTCCATGGCCACACACCCTGGTGGGTACCATCAAAATGTAGGCGACATGGGGACCAGGCGCACACTCTTGCAGGAGTCAGGGCGGGGCGCTCGGGCACCCACAGGGAGTATGAGCTTCCGCTTAGGACATTCCAAGGGTGTGCAGCCACTCACAGCCCCCTCTGCCTGTGACCCCATCCACTCCAGCTTCTCAGGCCGCTAAGAGCACTTCTACCCCTGAGCAGGTGACCTTTATCAGGCCAGGGCCCTCCAGGCCCCAGGCCACCAGAAAATATCTGCCAAGATGATCACAGACATCAGGACGTAGCAGTAAGCAGACTGCCTCTACCTCTGCTGCTGATGCCGGGGCCGCACCCAGGCATAGCGGTAGAGTTAGGAAATGTATGAAAAATTGATGTCCCTTTTTGGTCATGGGTGTGCTATAAAGTAAAGAAATTGTACTTTTGTGAATACATTTGATGGTTCTGTGAATGTTTCTGGCAATTGAAGGCGTTGTGATTTTGTACTTTGAATCCTCTTATTTCGAGGTTTAGCTTTCCTCTCACTCAGTGATAGTGTCCCACTGTGAGATTCACATTGCTGTGATGTCAGCCTCAGTTAAACTAGTCTCCGCACTTTTGTGTGATGTCAGGGAGATGTGTTTAAATCTTTATTTGAAGTGTGTGATGTAAACGTTTCTAACCCTTCTCCCTCAAGGAACACCATTGAGTGAGGGTAGCTCATCAGCATTGATATTCTAGTGGCATTTGTGTCTCCTCAGTGGCAGAAGGAAAGACATGCACATGAGGAAGAGATCCGTCCACCTGTCCACATCTCAGTCACAGCAGTGTTTGCATCATCAGATGGCGGTGAAGCCAGTGAATCTCACAGCCTGGCTATCTTCGTCCAGAGCAAGCCTAACATAATGACAAGCCTTCCTGTAAAGGGCATCTGTGACCTCCTTTATACATTGATGTGTTGTGGACTGAGAGGTGCTACACAGCTCCCCTGTTCATACTTGGAAAGAACCAGCGGCTAAGAAATTTAGCACTGTGGTCACCTTCAAAGCCACTGGCAGGGGATACCCTCCAACTCCACGTGGCTTCAGGTTTTCATGAAGAATATGGCGTATGTGATGTACCGGATCTCGGGAGAAGTGCAGCCGTGCACGGCATTGCCTGTCATTTATTTGTAAATGGGAGACTCTTCTACGATAAACCCTAGGTCTGATGAGTTGCCCCAGTTGTCTGGGCCTCTCCACCTGATCCTCCTGTTCATGCTGTGACTCCGCTTGACCATGTCCCTCCTGCTGGAGCTGTGCGCAGAGTTGCCTCGCCCTCCTTCGTCTCCTCGATTGAATTAGGACCCTGACAAAAGCAGCATTGAGCCTTGGATCCATATGTGCTTATGTCTTCTCTCTGAAAGGAAACATTGAAGACATTAATGATCCAAGGGGCAAGAAAGTGAAGCTCAGAAGATAACACATTTGGAAACTGTAAGGGTCCATAATTTTTCCTGCCCTACTTGCATGGTGGCTAATGCTGCCTCATCCCTGAGACACTAGCACACATACTGAGGTGACCAAGATGGCATCACAGATATGTAACACCTGGAGCCCTACGTGGGATGTTAACGTCTAATTGAGATGAGCGATCCAATTTCTGATGTGGCATATTAATGACCAGTCGGTTGCTCATGGTCAATGAGTGGATGCCCTTTGACCTATTAGGAGTGTCAAATCTGGTGAACAAGTGGCAGGCCTGCATTGATGGAATGCCTAATATGAAACAGCTGTGCCTCGTTCACTATTGCCTGTATTCCCAAATTCTAAATTCCTTTGTGCTACTCTTGAGACGTAGCGACTGTGATGTGAAGCCACTGAGTTCTGAACAGCCCTTTAAGAGTGCGAATGAAGCCATTGGCTTTCAGTGACTTTCATCGCAAGGATGTCTTCCTTCTTTCTTTCTAAGCAGACTCCTGCTCACTCCTGCGGCAACAAGAGGTTAGAGGGTGATCCAGAAAGGTCTCCCTCGTGTTTGCCCTTCCCCCTCACTGCCGTTCCACAGCCTTCCCTCCCCGTTGCCTCCCTCATGTTCATCATCGCCTCACAGCCCACCCCCATTTGAAGTGCTAGCCTCTAAAAGCGGAGGCCTGCATGAGCACAGCAGCACAGTGGTGTTACTCGAGACAGTGTAGGCAAAGGCAGTACAGCCCCATCAGTGTGGCGTTCATCACAATATGACTGGTGCAGCGCTTTGGCAGATAGGCTATCTATGTTCAACTCACCTCGAAGTTACCAGCAAACTGTGGTCGGACATATGCATGCCACCCCTTTTCAAATGAATTTGAAGCCAGCGTAATTTCCCACTGGCGTGATGCAAGATTGGAAGATGTGACAAGGTTCCAGTGAACAGCTGTTTTAATGAGCACACATGACATGTTAATGAATGCAAATGGCATTCACGTCACTAATCGGCGGCATAACCGACCCGTCATAAACCCTCCATCGGGATTGCAAAACTATTTTTACGCTGGTGGATTTCTGACTTTTTGCCTGCCACTGGATTCTCTGCTCCCGCCCACCATTGAAACCTGCTGTTGGCAGGATAGGAAAATTCCGCCCATTATCATTGAGAGATCTTCACTGCTTTTCTCTCTCAGTCTTCGCACAGCATGAAATCTTGACCTCAATGATTTCAACCTCCATCCCAACTCATCATGCTCTCTCTCCTCTGAGTTCATCCCCCTCCTATCCTCCATAAAGCCTCCATGTAAATTCCCCAATCCATATTCACAGCCAGACCCTTGACCTTGCTATCTCACGTGGTCTTGCTAGTCCCACACGAATTAAAGATAAGGCCACCACTGAACACTTCCTTGTATCCCTCTCCTCCCACATCCCCCTTCCACCCATCAGCCCTGCCTCTTTCTCTATCTGCCTCTGAAAAAATCTTTCTCAATTCACATACAACCAAGATTTCATAATCCAAACTGTCTCGCCTTTAGCTCTCCATTCACCTCAGTAGTTCTGCAGCTATTGATTTATTCAAGCACACCCTCACCTCTACCATTGATGACCTAATCCCCAATAAAATCATTACTCTCTCTCACTGTGACTGTTCCCTTGGTATGGTCCTCATCTCTGCTCCATTAAGTCCAAAGGACACAGACTTGAAAGGATAAGGTGCACAACTAATTTGGCCATCCATCGTCAGATCTAGCTGGACTAGATGAAGCACCTTTAGGCCCTGTTCTCATCTGCCAAGATCATCCTGGAATGCAAAGATAACATTCAACAGTTTTCTCTACCGCAAACCATCTTCTTAAATCCCTCTTTCCCCACCCACCTCCAATAATAAGTGCGAGGAGCTCACGAGTTTCTTTGTCACTAAGATCAATACCATCCAATCAGCTGCCTCTGCAGTACCCTTTTTTACCACTAGCCCACTGTATAAAACCTCCTCTGAAGTTCCCCGCCATCTCCTTCCTAACCCTGAACTTGTATGTTTGCCTAGTTTCTTTCCTATCTCGCCTCATGGCTTCTCCAAGCTTACTTTGTCCATGGGACCCACCTAATACTTCCTTGACCCTCATCTCACTAAACTGCTGACCACCCAACTTCCTTCTCCTCTTGATCACCATGTTAGAAAATATTGTTACATCTCTCCTTTAAATCTGCCATCAACACCCTCCTCAAAACAAAAACAACCTTTGTCTCCAACATCGTTGTAAACTACTGTCCCATTTCCAACACCTCTTTTCTCTTTAAAGTCATTGGACGTTTGTTATCTCCAAAATTTGGACCCATATTTGCCTGAATTCCAAATTTGAAACTCAGGCTTCTTTCCTTGCAACAGTAAGTGGCTCTTCCTAAAATCACAAATGACATCCAATTTGATGGTGCTGAAGGTAAATTTTCCATCCTTGTCCTTCTCAACCTGTCTGCAACCATTGATACATTTGATTTCACCATCTTCCTCCAATGCCTTTCCACTGCGGTGCAGCTGGGTGGGACTACTAGAATCTAACTAGAGTTTCACTTGCAAAGGCTTAACCTCCCATTCCTGCATGTTACCTCTGGTGTTCCCCCAAGGATCTATCCTTGGCCCCCTCCTATTTTTCATCTACATTCTGTGTCTTGGTGATACCATCCAAAAGCACAGCGTTATTTTTCACATGTATGCTGACGGCATCAGCTCTACTTCACCACCCGTTATATCAACACCTCCACTGTTGTTAAATTATCAGACTGATTATCTGGCATCCAGTGCTGAAGCAGAAGTTTCCTCCAATTAAATATTGGGAAGACTGGAAGCAATTGCTTTTGATCCCTGCTCCAAACTCCTTTTTCTAGCTACTGACTCCACCCTCTCCCTGGCAACAGTCTGAGATTAAACCAGTCTGTTCATAACCTTGGTGTCACATTTGAACCGAGATTAGTTTTCAACCACCAGTCTGTGCCATCACGAAGTCCATCTATACCCAACTCTGTAATAGCCCAACTTTGACCTTGTCTCTGCTGAGCTGCTACTGAAAACTTCATAGACTTGACTATTCCAATGTACTCCCAGCTGGTCTACCACATTCCACCCTCTGTTAACTTGAAGTCATCCAAAACTCTGCTGCCCCTGTCTTAGGACTCACACCTAGTCCTAGTGCCCTTTCACCCCTGTGCTCACTGACCTAGATTGCCTCCCAGTCAAGCAATGTCTTGAATTTAAAATTCTCATCCTTGTTTTCAAATCCCTCCATGGTCTCACTTCTCACTCTATCTCTGTAATCTCCTCCAGCTCCTCAGCCCTCCGAGGTATCTGCGTACATCTTATTCTGGCCTCCTGAGCAAATTGGATTTTAATTGCTCCGCGATTGGTGGCCATCCCTTCAGTTCCCTAGGTCGCAAGCTCCGGAATACCCTCCCTACTCCTCAATCTCAATCTTTCTACATTTTGTTCCTCATTGAAACCTACCTCTTTGACCATGTTTTTGGTCTTCTGACCTAATATCTTGTTCTGTGTCTCAATGTCAGACTTTGTTTTATAATGTTCCTGTGAAGCACCTTGGAAGATTTTATTACGTTACCGGCGTGATATAACCATGCATTGTTGTTAATGTTGTTTGTTAGAATACGTTAAGTAAGATAAGTTAACAAATAAGATAAGTTAACAAATTAATCAATATCCCAGCATGAATCTTCTCTCCATATATGAACAATAGCCTAGGGAACAGGATAAACCTTTGTCCAAATCACTTACTGCACTCTAAACAAAGTTTGTACCACAGAAGCAAAAACTGAACAAATTATAAATTGCCAGCTCAGCTAAGCTCCATATAATGTAAACACAGGCCAATGTTGCATTATAGTATAAATAAGAATGAAGTCAGAGCATTTTATTTTCAGGGCATTCTCCAGGGTTAGGAGCAATGCAGCTGTGTAGTGGGCAGGATCTGATCTCCAGGGGTTTTGCTGCTCTCTGACAACAGCAAATGTTCTCAAAGATAGTCAGAGTCTGGGAACAGGTCGTAGTATTTGCATGTCATTTCCTATAAATGGAAGGCCAAATCAGCACTGTAAGAAAGTTTATAATTACAAAAAAACACTCATGTGTGAACTATAAACTGAGGTATTGTCACTAGGCTAACAGTCCTTTGCTGTGACAATAACCACTTAGAAATTCAACAACAGGCTGAAACCCCCAACAGAGATTTGAGCACAGAATCACAGGCCAGTGCTCTCGCGATCAAATGCACACTGTCAGGGGTGCCATAGCCTGGATGAAACATGAGACTGCAACCCAATCTGTTTTCTCAAATGGTCATGAAATATGTGTACGAAGATGAGCAGCCAGTTAAAACAGTAAAAGTATTTTTAAAATGCTTCATTGTTGAGGATGCGAAAGGCACTATATAATGTGAGTCCCTTCTTCTTTCCTTCACCTCTCTGAAGCTCCATCCTATATGAGTTCCAACTCATTCAAAATCCCACCATATGCATGAAGCTAGGTTTCCATTGTCAAGATAAATCTGTCAGCTTCAGGTGATCCAGTGGATCCTCATCTTCACATTTAAATCTCTACATTGCCATTCCTCACCCCTATCTCTGGAATCTCCTTCATTTGTTCACACCTGCACACACTGTGTGTTCCTTAGACACAGGTCTACTTCTCATTCCATTTTCATCAGTGGCCATTTATTCAGCTACTATACATATGCCCTGTGGAACCTCCTTCCAAGATTCGTCAATCTTTTCCCTGCCTTCTTAGAACCCTTCTCTTGGTTCATGCATTTGCTAACATTTTTAACTATTTCTTTTCTTTCTGGTGTCCACCTTTTCATAAAATGTAATAAGATGGAGTTTCATTATGTGAGAAGTACTATATAAATATCAGCTACTGTTAAGCTCACTTTCCCAACTTTCATTTTACTGCTGCATGCCTCAATTTTGTTTTCCATGACAGTCACCATTTGAAATCAGAAGCCTGAGTGTTTAAGAACATAAGAAGTAAGAGCAGGAAGAAGGCCATTCAGCTCTCAAGCCTGCTCCGCTATTCAATAAGATCATGGCTGATCCTCTACCTCAACACCATTTTCCTGCACTATCTCTGTATTCCTTGATGAATGAAACTTCAGTGTAGAAATGAAGAAAGTGAATTTAGTTCAGGCTAGGTCCAAAATATTGCTAAATTTAACGTGCTTTATTCAGTGGACCCTGAAGGTATGGGGAATGTGATGTGTGATGAACCCATGTCTGTTGATTGTAATGCAAGCAGCACCATGCTCCCTCCTCATTTCAATGATTTCAGCATGCAGACAGGGATAACCATGCCATTGACTGACTAGACACATCAACAGGGGGACAATATTATGAATGACTAGCATCATTTAAAGCTAGCCTGCACCTCTTAAAGCGGAAGTGCATTGTAGCTGGTGCAGCTGCTAATGGTTGTGCACGAAGTGCATCTGGCCTGGGAAACGTTGAAGAAAGGCGCAACATGGGAGAAAATGGGGTCCAAGGTTTTTAGATACTTATCTAAGGTTTGGTGGTGCAGATGGAATGTAGGAGAGGTATCCTGTATCCCCACAGGGGAGGAGGCCCTCCAGACACATGCTGAAAAGGCAGTCGGAGCCGATGGTCAAGGTGTTTAATACAAGGGGTCAAGCACCCAAGAACATGGATACAGTGCTGAAAGAAATTCAATGTCCTCATACAAATAGTTAAGACTCAGACATTGCTCAAATTACCACACCCCACATCACCACCAACAATCTCAATCAGGTCGCATACATCATATTCATATACTGCACCCCATCCTCACATACTTAGCACTACTGAAAACTTCACACACACATCTCACAGGTTCCACATACTGGTATCTATTCAACCATGACAGCCACATTGCCCAAACAGATTGCACAACACTCACTGACACATTTCCCTCTCTGTTGCTGGACAAGATGAGGCATAACCGGGGGTAGCAGGAACTTACTTCCCTTCCACCTCCTCATGCTTCTGCTCCCCAGTAACATGCAGCAGCACACCACCAATCCAGACAACCTGCTCTGCTGAGTAAGGCAGGGCTGTTCTAGCATGGCTTATGCAGCAGAAATGTTGTTTTAGTATGCTAATGGTCTGTACTATCACATTTCATGCAGCAGCATCACTCTCAATGCATGGGTGCTGTATATTTGTGCATGGACTTTGAACTGAAGTTATTGGCTATTTCAGCAGAAACACATTGTCAACCAGTGGCGATCCTTTGTTTCATTGTGGTGGTTGGATGCAGACTGGTGCAGAATGAACACACCATAACTTCTGCCAGGATACCAGACATTGCCCTGCAAGATTCTCTGCCTATCATTGCATAGCAGCTAGACAGCGAGGGAGTGGAATCCCTTTCAGTTACAATACCGGTCAGAGTTGACATGCAGCTCCTACAAAGCGATTTACAAGCAGTCAATGATATCCTGCACAGTGGGAAAGGAGATGATCTTCAGGTAGTCTTGTGCTCACTTCATCTGCTTATTTCTGGTAAGAGAGAATGAATTGTAGTTAGCTGCCAATGAACAGAGAGCCTTAATAACCTTAGAGGATGCCAAACTGTGAAATGTTGCAAATATCTCCAGCCCAGCCTGGAACAAGCCCAAACAGAAGAATTGTACTTGTGGCAATAAGAGATAGCAGATTTCAGTGAGGACATCTTTACTGAGGTGCAAAGGATTCCCACATTGTTCCCCACTGGAATTCAAGTGGAATTGCTCCCTGAACACCTGGGGCACATATGGTGCCCTGCTGAGAGTCCTTCTCCCCTTACTCCTCCCTATTCCAGCAAATTATCCTGCTCTGTATGACATCTGATCATTCACCAAGTCATTTAGTGTTCCATGGAACTAGTAGAATAGATAAAAGGGGAGCCAGTAGATGTGGTATACATAGATTTTCAAAAGGAATTCAATAAAGTGCTACACAAAAATTGAATACACAAGATAAGGTCTCATGGCATTGGGGGTACTCGATTAATATTGATGGAGGGTTGGTCAACGGACAGGATGCAGAGAATAGGGATAAATGTGGAATTTTCAAGTTGGCAGGCTGTAACTAGTGGACTGCCACAAAGATCAATGCTGGATCTCGGCCATTTACAACATATGTTAATCACTTAAACAAGAGACCAAGAGTAATTTATCCAACTTGTTGACAATACAAAGCTGGGTGGGAATGTAAGCTGTGAGGAGGACATAAAGACATTGTAAAGAGATATTGACAGGTTAAGTGAGTGAGCAACACAGTGGTAGATGGAATATAATGTGGGTAACTATGAAGTTATCACTTCGGTAGCAAGAATAGTAAAGCAGAATACTTTAAAAAGTGTGAAAATAAATGTTGATGTTCAGAGAGACTTGGGTGCACTCTTAAAAAGGAATGCACAAAGTTATCATGCAGGTACAGCAAGTAATTAAGAATGCAGATTGCATGTTAGCCTTTATTGCAAGGGCATTGAAGTACAAGAATAAGGAAGTCTTGCTACAATTGTATAGGGATTTGTTGACACCAGACCTAGAGTAATCTGCACCATTTTGGTCTCTATATTTAAGGAAGGGTATATTTGTTTTGGAGATGGTACTGCAAATGATCACTTGATCACACAGGACAAAAGAGCACGAGGAGAGTGGCAGAGACACAGGATAAATGAGCGCGAGGAGAGTGGCAGAGACAGAGGATAAAACTGAAAAAGTGACGTCACTGGAAAGCTGTGACCTGATTGGTTAGTAGGAAATCTACACAAAATTTAAAAAAAAAACACTGCAAAGCTAATTAATAAATTAATTAACTAAGTAGAGATGGCTGGGCAGGTGATGTGCTGTAGCTGTATGATGTGGGAGCTGGCAGATCCCATTGCGAGCCGCAGTGACCACATCTGCAGCAAGTGTTGGTTGCTGGAGGAACTCCGGCTCAGAATTGATGAGCTGGAGTCCGAGCTCCAGACGCCGCTGCGGCACATCTGGGAGGGGAAGAGTTACCTGGACGCTTTGTTTCAGGAGGCAGTCACACCCGGTAGATTAAGTACCTCAAATTCGGTCAGTGGCCAGGGTCAGCTGGGTGTGACTGCAAGTGAGGCAGGTAGAGGGATCCTATGTTCAGGAACAGAGGAGCCTCAGCTCTTGACCTTGTCCAACAGGTACGAGGTACTTGCTCCCTGTGTGGATGAGGAACAGGGCTGTAGGAAGGATGAGCCAGCTGACCACGGCACCGTGGCACAGGAGGTCATTCAAGAGGGGGAAGCAAAAAGACAAGTGGTAGTTGTAGGGGATTCCATAATTAGGGGAATTGATAGCACCCTTTGTAAGCAGGATCGAGAGTCCCGCATGCTATGTTGCCTGCCCGGTGCCAGGGTGAGGGACATCTCTGACCGGCTTGAAAGGATTTTGAAAGGAGAGGGAGGATCCAGTTGTTGTGGTCCACATCGGGACAAATAACATAGGTAAGACTAGGAAAGAGGACCTGTTTGGGGATTATCAGGAACTAGGAGCTAAATTAAAGAACAGGTCCTCAAGGTTTATAATCTCCGGATTACTACCCGAGCCACGTGCAAATTGGCATAGGGACGCGAGAATAAGGGAAGTAAAAACGTGGCTAAAGGAGTGGTGCAGGAAAGAGGGGTTCTATTTCATGGGTCACTGGCATCAGTATTGGAACAGGAGGGATCTGTACTGTTGGGACGGTCTCCACCTGAACCGATCTGGGACCAATGTTCTAGCGAAAAGGGTAAATAGGGAGGTCAACACGACTTTAAACTAGAAATTGGGGGGAAGGGAAGGGTAAAACTCCAAGAAGTATGAATAATGGGAAACAAAGCAGCAGGTTAGCATGTGGGGGGGTGGATTCAACTTCATGGAAAATTATGAAAAAACTGAAAAGGAAGGAGAGCCCAGGAGAGGCTATTAAAGTCTCCAGAACACAAAATAGGACAGAGTGTTTGGAAAGGGCTAGGAAACTAACTTCAAGCACATCAGATAAAGGGATGACAATGAAAAGGGGGTTGGAAAATACAGGACTAAAGGTGTTGTATCTGAATGCACGCAGTATACAAAATTAGGTAAATGAGCTTGTGGCGCAGATTGAAATTAGCAGGTATGATGTGGTGGGTATCGCGGAGACATGGCTGCAGGGGGATCAGGACTGGGAGCTAAATATCCAAGGATATACATCCTATCGAAAAGATAGGCAGGTTGGCAGAGTGGGTGGGTTTGCTTTGTTAGTAAGAGATGAAATTAAATCGATAGCAAGAAATGACGCAGGGTCAGATGATGTAGAATCTGTGGTGGGTAGAGTTGAGGAACCGCAAAGGTAAAAAAACCATAATGGGAGTTATGTACAGGTCTCCAAACAGTAGTTAGGATGTGGGGCACAAGATACACCAGGAGATAGAAAAGGCGTGTAAGAAAGGCAAGGTTACAGTGATCATGGGGGATATCAATATGCAGGTAGACTGGGAAAATCAGGTTGGCAGTGAATCCCAAGAAAAGGAATTTGTGGAATGTCTATGAGATGGCTTTTTGGATCAGTTTGTGGTGGAGCCCACTAGGGAACAGGCAATTCTAGATTTAATGATGTGTAATGAGGCAGATTTTATAAGGGAGCTTAAGGTGAAGGAACCCTTAGGAGGAAGTGACCATAATGTGATAAAATTTACCCTGCAATTTGAGAGGAAAAAGCTGGAATCAGATGTAACGGTATTACAGTTGAATAAAGGTAACTACAGAGGCATGAGGGAGGAGCTGGCCAGAATTGACTGGGAGATGAGCCTAGCAGGAAAGACAGTGGAACAGCAACGGCAGGAGTTTCTGGGAGTAATTTGGGAGACACAGCAAAAATTCATCCCTAAGAAGAAGAAGCATGCTAAAGGGAGGACAAGGCAACCATGACTGACAAGGGAAGTCAGGGACAGCATAAAAGCTAAAGAGAAAGCATACAACGTGGCAAAGAGCAGTGGGAAGTCAGTGGATTGGAAAGCCTACAAAGACCAACAGAGGACAACTAAAAAAGAAATAAGGAGGGAGAAGTTTAAATATCAGGGTAAACTAGCCAGTAATATAAAAGAAGATTGCAAGAGTTTTTTTTAGATATATAAAGGGTAAGAGAGAGGCAAAAGTGGACATTGGGCCGCTGGAAAATAACGCTGGAGAAGTAGTAGTGGGGAACAAAGAAATGGTGGAGGAACTGAATAGGTACTTTGCATCAATCTTCACGGTGGAAGACACGAGTGACATCCCCAAAATGAAAGAGAGTCGGGGGGCAGAGGTGAGTACAGTGGCCATTACCAAAGAGAAGGTACTAGGAAAACTGAAAGGTCTGAATGGGGATAAATCACCTGGACCAGATGGATTACACCCCAGAGTTCTGAAGGAGATAGCTGAAGAGGTAGTGGAGGCGTTAGTGGTGATCTTTCAGGAATCACTGGAGTCAGGGAGGGTCCCAGAGGACTGGAAAATCACTAATGTAACCCCCCTGTTAAAGAAGGGAGTGAGGCAAAAGCCGGGAAATTACAGGCCGATTAGCCTGACCTCAGTCGTTGGTAAGATTTTAGTCCATTATTAAGGATGAGATTTCAGAATACTTGGAAGTGCATGGTAAAATAGGGCAAAGACAGCATGGTTTCATCAAGGGGAGGTCATGCCTGACAAATCTGTTAGAGTTCTTTGAGGAGGTAACGAGTAGGTTAGACAAAGGAGAGCCAATGGATGTTATCTACTTGGACTTCCAGAAGGCCTTTGACAAGGTGCCGCACAGGAGGCTGCTCAGTAAGATAAGAGCCCATGGTGTTAGAGGCAAGGTACTAGCATGGATAGAAGATTGGCTGTCTAGCAGGAGGCAGAGAGTGGGGATAAGGGGGTCCTTCTCAGGATGGCGGCCGGTGACTAGTGGAGTTCCACAAGGGTCAGTGTTGGGACCACAACTTTTCGCTTTATACATTAATGATCTAGATGAAGGAACTGAGGGCATTCTGGCTAAGTTTGCAGATGATACAAAGATAGGTGGAGGCGGGGAGGCTGCAGAAGGATTTAGACAGGTTAGGAGAATGGACAAAGAAGTGGCAGATGGAATACAATGTGGGGAAGTGTGAGGTCATGCACTTTGGTAGGAAAAATAGAGGCATAGACTATTTTCTATATGGGGAGAGAATTCAGAAATCTGGAATGCAAAGGGACTTGGGAGTCCTAGTCCAGGATTCTCTTAAGGTTAACTTGTAGGTTGAGTCGGTAGTTAGGAAGGCAAATGCAATGTTGGCATTTATTTCGAGAGGATTAGAATATAAAAGCAGGGATGTGCTGCTGAGGCTTTATAAGGCTCTGGTCAGACCACATTTGAATATTGTGAGAAATTTTGGGCCCCATATCTCAGGAAGGATGTGCTGGCCCTGGAGAGGGTCCAGAGGAGGTTCACAAGAATGATCCCAGGAATGAAAGGTTTAACATATGAGGAACGTTTGAGGACTCTGGGTCTATACTCGATGGAGTTTAGAAAGATGAGGGGGGATCTGAATGAACCTTACAGAATGCTGAAAGGCCTGGACAGAGTGGACGTGGGGAAGATGTTTCCATTAGTAGGAGAGACTAAGACCCGAGGGCACAGCCTCAGAGTAAAGGGGAGACCTTTTAGAACAGAGATGAGGAGAAATTTCTTTAGCCAGAGAGTGGTGAATCTATGGAATTCATTGTCACAGAAGGCTGTGGAGGCCAAGTCATCGAGTGTATTTAAGACCGAGATAGATAGGTTCTTGACTGGTAAGGGGATCAAAGGTTATGGGGAGGAGGCAGGAGAATGGGGTTGAGAAACTTATCAGCCATGATTGAATGGCGGAGCAGGCTCGATGGGCCAAATGGCCTAATTTCTGCTCCTATGTCTTATGGTCTTATGGTCTTGATTAGTTTCTGTGTTGAGACAATTGTCCTATGATGACACCCTGAATAAATTGGACCTATACTCTTTGGAATTTAAAAGAATGAGAGGTGATTCTGAAGGAGCTTCACAGGCTACACACTGAGAGGTTGTTTCCCCAGCTGGGGAATCTAGAACACAGGGGCACAACCAAAGGATATGGGGTCAATCATTTGTAATAGAGATAAGGTGAAAATTCTTCACTCAGAGGAATGACTGAATCTTTGAATCATTGGAATTCTCTACCGCAGAGGGTTGTGGATGCTCCATTATTGAGTATATTTCAGGTTGAGATAGGCAGCTTTTATTTTATCTCTCAGGAAATTAAGGCATTTGTGGAGTGGGCAGGAAATTGGAGCTGAGGCAGAAGCTCAGCTGTGGTCATAGTGAATGGCGGAGTGGGTCTCTGATCTACTCCTGCTTTTATTTCTTATGTTCTTAGCTCTTAAAGTCAGAACAACATCCTTCAGTACCTGTCAACCACTCCCTGTAGACTTTTTCAACTTGAAACAACTCTAGAAGCATCAAACACTTGTAGAATCAAAACAACAGCCAAAAGAAATCAGCCAGTAACTAACCCATAAGTTATTGATGATCCCTTTATATCGCACTTGTGGGGGTTCCTTCCTCCTGCTGAACATATGATAAGAGAGGAAAGTAGCTGGAGTGTTAGGTTACAAAATGGCACTGCTGGCATTAAATCAGAGTTGCATGTTCACTGTACCCTCACTAATACCCTCGCCAACATGGCGTCCGGTGTGATTCGCCCACAAATATGCATATATGCTGCAATTGACATTGTGGAGCTCTAAGGGCACTCATAATGCTCAAAAACAAATTGCAAATAATCTCAATATCTTGCCCCTGTGTGGTGGTGATACATGAGGGCAAGTACATATCTCAGTTGCAGAGGTATGCACACGGAAGTTGACAGCCATTCCTAGATAAAGAAAAGTAGAATGACTAACATGTCATCGTTCCTCCAGAGATTTAACATTTGATTTGATTCTCAGTGTCAGTATTTTCCTAAAGGTATTGTATGCTGAGCTAAGACAAAATCTTAAGGAGGTGCATTTTAGCCAAATCCTTACTCCAAAGGATACTGGGCAGTTGCTTTGTGGCAATGATTTGCTTTTATTGCTAATGTTCTATCTTTTTTTCACTTCTTATCAGATTGATTTTTACTTATGTTATAAATTTCAAAAGGCACATTGCCTGGTAGCAGAGGATGCTTATTTTGCCTGTTTTAAATACCTAAACAGGTACAGTTAATAAATATGATATGAGTAAATAGTACATAAATTACAAATGATCATAGGTGCCATTGCTTACTGCATGAATGCGATGTTTCTATTTCCCACACCAGGGGCAGAATTTTGCCCTTGGCATGAGGGAATGGCGGGGGCGGGTGGGGGAGGTTGGCAAGCCGACCGTTGGCTGCGTTTGGCAGCACACCATGATTTTACGTGGGCAGGTCAATTAAGGCCCACCGAGCATAAGACGCCGCTGCGGAATGAGCATGAACGGGCAGGCGGGGGCAGGTGTTCAATGTCTGCCGGGTCCAATGGTGATCCGGCGGCCGATTCAAATGCGGCCTCAGCAGCCCTTGGAAGGCTGCCACCAAAGGACACGGAAGTAATGATGGACAGCGTTGCGGGTGGACACATCAGGCGGGAGGACAGGTCGGCGGGGCAGTCGGCCCGGCGTTTCTCAGTTAAGTGCCTCACTGCCCTCCTGGAGGAGGTGGTAGTACAGGGAGAAATCCTTGTCCCCAGGGGCGGGAGGAGGAGGCCCCCCCACCTCACCAAAAAGGCCTGGGAGGAGGTGGCATCCAGGGTCAGCAGCCACAATGTGGTGAGGCGCCGTAAGCGCTTCAATGATCTCCTGCGATCGGGAAGGGTGAGTACCTTGTTGGCATGGGTCACTTTGCAGAACAGTTAAGATCTACCTATACGCCCGTGGACCCCAGAGGTGTTAGAGTATGAGTGGCAAATGTCAGTGAGGCAGGAGCTGGCCAAGAGAGTGAGCCCTTGCTGCTTGGACTGAGTGCCTTGCGGCTCTAGAGTCACTGAATCAACTGAGCCCTGCGATGTGTTCCTCAGGTGGGGTTGGCCAAGCTTCAATGGCGCTGCAGGTAGAGAGAGGACTAATCAATGCTCCTCTGCCCTTTCTGGAGAAAACATCCCATAACAATGCACAATGTATGTGTGGGGTCCACCACATATACTAATCCTCGCTCTATGAGCAGAACTGCCTGGAGCTGGAGAGGCGCCATGTGCCTAGGTCAAGCGGCCGCGGAGAGGTTGGGGTGCCACAGGGAGGTAAGAGTGCAGTGCACTGAGGTGAGCATGTCAGTAATTGCAACCATTCCAGTGTAGCCTCTATATTGATGTCAGCCTCGAACCTGGAATCCCCATTGATAATGGAAAGACGAGAGCACCTTGATCCAGGTTCCAGGCATGCACAGTAACAGTGTAATGACTTCAACTGATGACATGTCCTTGTTGTTCCTTTTAGGCTCACCAGCAGCACTTCGGGATGAGAAGCCTGAAGGCCCATCACTGAACCCTGAGGACAACACCAATCAGAAGGCACCTATGTCACATCTGCTCTCTCAAGCAGGCACCAGCACCTCGGTGGGCATTAGATCGCTGGCTACTATCTCGATGCACATTGTTGAGGGCACTTCACACTCGCTTGAGCGGCAGGCGGAGGCAGGGAGTGCCCAGGGTGCCGGCAGTCACAGGACAGCTGGGGACCAGGACAATGCTCAGTCAATGGCTGTTGATGGGCCTCTGAAGTCGTCGCTGAGGCAGCAGATGCTGGATGTCCAGCAGGGTGTGCGCGAGGATCTGGCAGAGATACATGAGGGAATGCGTGCCGTGGTCTCTGTTGTGGAGGAATCCTTGCAGAGTGTGAGCACAGCGTTGACCCTCATGGCTGAGTGCACTGTCTCCTCCATGGAGAGAGCGGCAACTCTCATGGAGATGCTCCTCCAAGAGCTGAATGAGGGGTTCCAGGGGATGCATTCGGACCTGCAAGCCCTCACACCGGCAATGACCTCAGGTGGTAAGTGTCAGTGTGGTAGATGGATTGGGCACCCAGTATCCCAGCTAGGTGCCCATCCATCACTAGTGAGCAAGGATTGTGCTCGCTTCAGCAGCACATATACTAAAATTGGAACGATGCAGAGAAGATTAGCATGGCCCCTGCGTAAGGATGACACACAAATTCGTGAAGCGTTTAAATTCAGAACTCGCTGCCTGTGGCCAAGCGCTCACGTCACTCCTTGGGATGAAACGCGTTTTAATTAAAGTCAATATCACCCAAAAAAAAAATAGTGAGCAGGGAGGTTCAGAGCGACTTCATGTTGGCGCACACACCTCCTGTCGTCTCTGTGGGCTCCTCTCAGGGTGCTCCGGATAAGGCCAGTAGCTCCTCCGCCTCTTTGCCAGTGACCATGGCATCTGGTGAGGCTTTGGCGACAGGGGAGATGCCAGCTGTGGCCCTGGCCACTCCCTCCCAGGCGGGGCCAGTACAGGTTCCATGGGCCAGAGGATGCCTGCCAAAATCAACAAGGCTAACAGGACAGCAGAGTGAGCAGGCTGCCTCCAATGCCGGTGCCAGCAAGCGGGGGGCACCTAGACGTAGCACCCGCAAGCAAAAACGTAAAGCACCTTAATCGCAACATGGCCTGATCACGGGTGATATTTGTTTCCCTCATTTTTCAGTCCAGTGTTTATTGGTGTGATGGAAAACACCTCTCAGTGTCAATTTGTAGAATGTATGCCAGGCACTATTTAATTAAATGTGTTTTTGTGCAACTGGCCTCTGGATGTTTCATTTGTTCTGCGGGTGCAGGGTAAGCCATGATATGATGGACGTGTTTCTTCTTAAACTTTGTTGAAATGGAACATACTGTATGTTGCTGACCAAGGAACTGGTCCTGTCAGGTATCGAGTATGGAGTCTGCAGCCCTGGCATATGGTGGTGGCTCTTATTTGGTCGGCTAGCTGAAGGAGCATTGGATAAAAGCCTCCCAGGTGTCCCTGCCTCCCTGGAGGTTGTCCGGGTCAGTGTCTATGCCTTCAGCATTTTCCTGACCATGTTCATCCTCTGACACGCTACAGGACTCATTGTCTTATTCCAGAGCAGCAGCGTCAAGATCTTCTTCCTCCACTGCGTCCCCCACTTTCCAGTGCCAGATTGTGGAGAGCGCAGCATGCAGCCAACATCAGTGCCACACAATCTGGGGGGTTATTGCAGTGGACCCCTGAATGGTCCAGCGCATCTTGAGAAAACCTATGATTCTCTCTGCCACAGCCCTTGTGGAGGCATGGCTCCTGTTGTACTGCTGCTCGGCCTCTGTTCTTGGGTGGTAGAGAAGCGTCATGAGCCACCTTTTGAGGGGATAGCCCTTGTCACCCAGCATCCACCCATCCAGATGGGCTGGAGCACGGAAGAGCCTCGGCACCTGGGAGTGTCTCAGGATATACACGTCATGGGAGCTGCCTGGGTACTTGCACAGACTTGCAGAACCTGCATCCTGTGATCACACACTATCTGCACATTCCTGGAGTGGAAGCTCTTCCTGTTGAGGAAGGCACCCAGTTCACTCGCTGGCACCTTGATGGCCCAATGTGTGCAATCAATTGCATCCTGGATGCAGGGGGAACCCAGCAATCGCTGCAAAGCCTCTGACTTGCTCTGCCTGGCTTGCCTTGCCCATGTGGTAGTGAATGAAAGTCAATACCCACCTGAACAGAGCATTTGTCAGCAGCTTGATGCAACTGTGGACAGGTGATTGGGAGAATCCACACTGGTCCCCCACTGAGCCCTGGAAGGAGCCAGAGGCATAGAAGTTGAGGGCCACCATGACCTTCAGAGCCACTGGCATGGGGTGACCACTCACACAGTCGGAGCTGATCTCAGGGTCGATCATCTGGAAGATGGAGGTCACTGACTCCCTTGAGAGGTGGAGCCTCCTTCGGCATTGCACATCAGACATATTGAGGTAGCTGCATCGCCACCTGTAAACCCTGGCAGCAGGATAATGGCGTCTTCTGCGACCCCTTCCGCCTTGCACTTCCTGTTGGCCCTGTGCCCCCTGTGCCTCTCCTCCCACAGGTCCCTCCCCTGGAGACTGAATAGGGGACACCTGGCCTCCTCCCTCTTTTGGCCCTCCTCAGAGGAGGTGCCTCCAGTAGAGACCGCAATCCCTATTACCAGGGTAAGGGAAGGCTGTCTGATACCTGGAAGGCCCCAGGTGGTATGAATCCTCCGGGGGCTTGGTAAACAACACTGAGTCCTGAACTGAAGCCTCTTATTTCTGTCAATGCAGCTGTAAAGTGAAATGAAGATGCCCTGTTCACACAAACAAGCAGCAGAAAGTTATATGCTAAACTCCAAACTATTCACATTAGCGAGCCCACTGACCCCTCTTATCCCGCCCATGGATGAGGTTTTTGAAATTGTGGCCTGCCCGCCTGCCCATTTAGCGCGTGCGAAAGCCTGAAAATCGCACTGGCACATAAACTCTGAGACAATTGTTGTCTCAAGGGCCTTAACTGGCCACTTAATTAATGGCGGGCACACCTCCGTCTTCATCGCGTGTCCACCTACCGAAATATCGCAAGAGTACGCATTGACATCGGCACGCTTGGCCAGCGTCAACGCGCTTTATTTCATGCTTGGGCGTGTCTGGCGTGCGCCCGCATGCCATGCTAAAAACTTTGACCCAGATATCCTGTGGCTTCAATGGCAAAGACTGCTAAATCGTGCTGAATTATTAACAGTTTTATGTTGACTAGAAACCTGACTGAAAAATATCCCAAAGGCAAAATACTGTGGAAACTGAAAATCTGAAATATCAACAGAAAATGCTGGAAATGCTCAGGAGGTGAGGCAGTGTTTGTGGTGAGAGAAAGGAGTTAATGTTAAACTCTGTGGCCTTTTATCAGAACTGGAAAATGATACAGATCTAATAGGTTATAAGTAGGTACGGAGGCAGGGAAAAGGAACAGGGAGAGGAGGAAAGTGCAGAAGAGAAGGTCTGTGATAGGGTGGAAGACAAGAGTACTTTAAATGGCCAAAGGGATAATGGTGCAGGCAAAAAGGGCTGGTAATGCAACAAAAGATGGGTCTAGAGCAGGTGTAAATGGCGAGAGCAGAACCATTACTTTAGCTGCTGTCTGGAAAAATAGGAGCAATAATTTTGATCTGAAACTTTTGAACACGATGTTGAGCCTGGAAGGCTGGGAAGTGCCTAATCAAAGTGCTGCGTTTTGCTTAAGGACATCCTTTCATTTGAAGCAGTTGAGAGAAGTTTCTCTAGCCTTATTCCTGGCAAGAAAAGTTTGTTATATGAGGAAAGGTTGATTGGGATTAGGGGGAGATGGTGATGTACTGGTAGTGTCACTGGACTAGTAATCCAGAGCCCCAGACTAATGCTCTGGGGACATGGATTTGAATTCCAGTTGGTGGAGTTTAAATTCAATTAAGAAATCTGGAATATAAAGCTAGTCTCAGTGATGGTGAAATATCGTCGACTGTCGTAAAAACCCATTAGGTTCACTAATGTCCTTTGGGGAAGGAAATCTGCCATCCTCACCCAGCCTGGCCTATATGTGATTCCAGACCCACAGCAATGTAGTTTACTCTTAACTGCCTTCTGCATTGGCCAACCAAGTCATTCAAGGGATGGGCAACAAATGCTGGCCTTGCCAGTGATGTCCACAGCCCATGAAAGAATGAAGTTAAAAAAAATGTTGCTTCTATACTCATTGAAGTTTAGGAGAATGAGAGGTGACCTTATTGATACATATAAGTTTCTGAGGCGGGCTTGACAGGGCGGGTGCTGAGATGATGCTTCCTCTTGTGGGGTAATGTAGAACTGGTGGTAGCAATTTCAAAATAAGGGTTCTCCCATTTAAGATGGAAATGAAGAGGAATTTCTTCTCTTAGACAGTCATTCCCGTTTGGATTGCTCCTCCTCAGTGAGTGTTGAAGGCTGGGTCATTGAATATATCAAAGGCTGAGTTAGACAGATTTTTGATTGACAAGGGAGTCAATGGTTATGGAGGGTAGACAGGAAAGTGGAGTTATGGTCATAATCAGATCAACCACGATCTTATTGAATGGCGAAGCAGACTTGAGGGGCTGAATAGCCTACTCCTGCTCCGATTTCTTATGTTCTCATGTTCCTCAAGTTTATTTTCAGCTTCTTTGGAATAGTGCAGCATGGCGAGAATGGAAAGTGAGAGTGAGACAGAGAATTAAAATGGTAAGCATGCAGACTGAACGGTAGTGTTCAGCGATGTGATGACTCATTTCCGCCAATTCCACCACGATGTCACAACCAAACACATCTTCCTTTCAACCCCCCGTCAGAATTTCATAGGGACCACTCCCTCTGTGACACCCTGTCCAGCCACCCTGACCTTGACAATGCAAAACAGGGAAACAGGTACAAATGGCTAGTTTGACATTTTACTCTTCATCACGCTTAGTGGAAACTTAACCCTTTTTTAAATGCAATAACATCTTAGTTAAAATAATGGAGACAAATTTGCACTTAAACATTCAAATCTATTGTCTCAGATCATTTTTTTTCGGGAGTAGGGAACCTGAAAGACTGACAAAGTTGTGGGGTCAGGAGGAGAAGGGGGGATTCCAAATTTAAATAGTCTAGGTGGGCACCAGGTTCAGTAGGGGCACATCTCTGGCACTTATCCATTGGGAAAAGCAAGAACCTCTGGCAGAATCACTCCCACCAGGAAAGAGTTTACAACTTGTCACTCGACAAAAAAAAAAATCCTTCTTGCTAAACTTCTTTGAGGTCCTAATTCCAAACCGGAACCCTCAAATTAGCGCTTACTTCTGTCATTTGATGTCACTTCACATACAAGCCTGCCAATTCAGTGCCATGTTTGCGACATAAGAACTCTTAGCCTAGGAAACCTTTTGCCTCCTCAGCAGCTTCACCTTCAACAATGACAATTGGCTTGGATGGAGGTTTCACCCTCACAAGACCATTCAGAAACTCTGATGAAAAGTCACAACTTGAGTATCTGTATCCTGATCAGAGCCCCTCCACTCTACTTCTGCTGGAGTTATGGGGACTGCAGATTTTTGATGCTCAGTGCTTTTTTTCTCATCAATTTCATTTGCTTAATATCTGTTATTTCCCAATGCTTTTTTCTGGCAAATCCTTCTTCCTTGTTTTTATTTTCATTTGTAACTCTGTTAATATGATTAAAAATGAGGATGACTTTTACCATTTCATGTCATATTAATTATTGAGTACAAATTCTTAATGCGTTTCCACACTTAGTTTTCCTCTGCTAGTTTGGAGTGACAGATATATGCTGCGAGCTGGGCTTTTCATAAAATTACTCAAATACATGACATTTAAATGCCAGTCTGCAAAATGACAGCAGAAAAGAAATGCCTTTTTAGAATGGAATTTCCCCCGAAAACAAAAACACTGGGCAAAAATACAGATCCAAACCTTTTTAAATTATAATTGCCAGGCTATCAGCAGCAGATTTCCTATAAGCTGATTCCCTGTGCAAGGCTCTTGCAGGGTACTGACAAACCTCTGAGAATATGTAGCCTCGCCATTACTACCTTGTGCAATAAGGAAAAATTTATTCAATCATTGGACCAAAGCTGCCACAGGCAACTCCTTCCTAATGAAAGCACAGAAATCAATCGGATTTTACAGGCCTTATCAAAATATTGGAACTCCTGTGTTATAATTAACCTTTTGACAATTGCAAAAAAATTAGTTTTCAACACATGCAGAGATTATTTTCAAACTACCGTGATGACTGTTTTGATTTAAATTATAAACACATAGCTCAAGTATACCCATTTTTATTATTTTCTGGATAACATTTATGTTTATTGTGCAACCTAAATAGATTGGCAGGCTTTTAAAGATTTATTCAAGTTCTCTTTTCAAGTTTTACAGTAGGGTTTAGATAATATAGTTGCTGTTGTAGTTTTGTTTATGTGGCATTTGCTTGATCATATACTAACTCAATGGGGGGGTCCCTCACCTTAGCCCACCAGCTGGAAAACTGACAGGGTTTTACACCCTGATTCTAATCTCTGTTGAAATGAATGGAGAGTAATACTGGGCAAGGTGTAAAGCCAACTTTTTACCTGATCTCATGGATGTCCCATCAAATGAGTTGGCTAATATTATTGAGCACATTGATATGTTTGTGCATGTTTTTTTAGTTAAGTTACGCATTTCAGGAGGGGTGGGGGGAATTTCCATCTATACAGACCAGGTGGCAACCTGACAGATCACATCATCTACCATCTGTAGAACCCACCTGATTTTTATTCTATTAGCTCGGATTGGCAAATGGTTGGGAGATAGTGTACTCTGATTAGTAGAGTGTGACTAGTGATGTTCCCCAGGGATCTGTACTTGGGGCTTCAGCTTTGCAATATAAATATCAATTATTTAGATGAAGGAATAAGAGTGTTGTTTACCAAGTTGGCAGATTACACTAATTTACATGGCACAATAAAGTTATGAAGGGACATAGGAGATTAATTGAGTAGATAAAACTGTGAGAACTGAATTCATCCACATGGGAAACCTAGAAAAAAACAAATTTGAATATCTTTTTCATGGTGAAAGATTAGAAACAATGGAACAACAAAATAATTAGGGTATCTACATCCACCAAATCATGCAAATCTAGTCTACAGATACATAAAATAAGCAGAAAGGCTAATGGAATGCTAGTTCTTATCCCAAGGGGATTGAGTTACAGAGGAGGAAGGTACAATTCAGTTGTACACAGCCTTGATCAGATCCCACCTGGAGTACTGCAAACAGTTTTGGGGACTGCACCTCAGGAAGAAGACATTGGTTTTAGAGAGGGTACAGTGCAGGTTCACCAGAATGATGCCATGACTTAAAGAGTTAAGTTTTGAGGACAAGTAACTTAAAGAACATAAGAAATAGGAATGGAGTAGGTCATTCGGCCCCGGAGCCTGCTCCACCAGTCAATAAGATCATGGGCTGACTTTGAGGTCGGTGGGGGGGGGGTGGGGGGGGGGGGGGGCGTGGGTGGGAGCGGGAGCGACCGGGAAACACCCACCGCCCGCAATCAGCCCCCGGCCGCAATTTTACACTGGTGGGCCAATTAAGGCACATAAAATGCGGTTCCTCACTGATTGGGAAGGGCTGAGCGGGGGCCTGTCGGCTGGTTTAAAAATAGCCCAGGCAGCTCCAAAAAGGCTGCCATGGAAGGAATTCTGTTCTCTGTTGTCTTGATGGAGTCGAGTGCAGCTGGAGACACCAGGTAGGACGGCATGTCAGGTGGGTACTCGGCCCCTCGTTGTTTGGGTGAGTGCCCTGCAGTCCTGCTGGAGGAGGTGGATGCCAGGAGGGACACCCTTGTCCCCAGAGATGGGAGGAGAGGGCCACCACACCACACAAAGAGGGTATGGAAGAAGGTGGCATCACTGGTGAGTAGCCTTGACGTGGTGCGACACATATGGGTGCATTGCCGGAAGTGGGTCAATGACCTGCTGTGCTCAGGAAGAGTGAGTACTATGTTGGCATGGGTCATTGTGCAGAAGTGTTAAGGTGTGGCCTTTCCCCTATGGACCTCAGGTGTGCTAGAGTCTGAGTGCCAATTGTCAATGACGCCAGAGTTGGCCAAGGGGGTGAGCCCTGGTTGCTTTAACTGAGTGCCTTGTGGCTCGAGGGCCACGATTCGGTTGTGCCCTGCGAAGTGTTCCTCAGCTGGGGTTAGTCAGACTGCAATGGTGCTACTGGTGGAGAGTGGACTAATCAATGCTCCTCTGTCCTTTCAGGAAATGACGAGCCATAACTAGGCAGAGAGGGGACGTACAAGCGAAGGCCCGCTCAACTTCCTGCTGCTCAGCAGGTTCAAGCAGGATGCCCTGGAGCTCGAGAGCTGGCATGCTCCCCCTGCATCGGAGCGTGGTGGAGCGGGATTCCCAGACAAAGGTAAGAGCTAACCTGGAGTCCCTGTTGATCATTGAAAGATGATGGCACCGTGATGCAGATCTCCACTGTCTCACCAGGGTGCCTGGCAAGCACAGTGGCAGTGGCCCCGCCACCCGCTTGCAGCTGCTGACCGAAATATCACACGAGTGCGCAATGACATCGGGCAATCACCCGACATCATCGCATGCTATTTTACGCCCAATTGGGTGGGGCACGTGCCCACCCACGGGATGTAAAATTCTGCACCATGGCTGATCTCATGTAGCCTCAACTCCACTTTCCTACCTGTCCCACATAACCCTTGACTCTCTTGTCAATCACAATCTGTCTAACTCAATTGTGAATATATTCAATTACTCAGTACCGACTCCGCACTGGAGGAGATCATTCCAAACGCTCACGACCCTTTGGGAGAAGAAATTTCCCCTTATCTTAAATTGGAGACCCCTTATTTTGAAACTATGCCCCATAGTTCTAGATTGCCACATGAAGGGAAACATCACAAACATCCTCTCAACATCTACCCTGTTGAGTCTCTTCAGAATCCCATATGTTTCAATAAGTTCACCACTCATCCTTCTCAACCTTTCGTCATATGACAACCTCTTCATTCCAGGAATCAGCCTCACGAATCTTCTCTGAAATGTCTCTAATGCAAGTATGTTCTTCCATAAGTAATGTGACCAAAAATAACTCACAGTCCTCTAGCTGTGGTCTCACCGATGCCCTATACAGTTGTAGAAAGACTTCCCTACTTTTATACTCCATCCCCTTGTAATAAAGGGCAACATTCCATTTGCCTTCTTAATTACTCGCTTACTGCTCACTGATGCTCAGTTTGGGTTCTGTCAGGGTCACTCAGTTCCTGACCTCATTACAACCTTGGCTCAAACAAGGAGAAAAGAGCTGAACTCAAGAGGTGAGGTGAGAGTTACTGCCCTTGACATCAAGGCAGCATTTGACTGAGTGTGGCATCAAGGAGCCTGAGCAAAACTGGAGTCAATGGGTTTTAGGGGGAAAACTCTCCGCTGGTTGGACTCATACCTAGCACAAAGGAAGATGGTTGAAGTTGTTGGAGGTCAATCATCTCAGGTCCAGGACATCACTTCAGGAGTTCCTGAGGATAGTGTCCTAGGCCCAATCATCTTCAGTTGCTTCATCAATGACCATCATAAGGTCAGAAGTGGGGATGTTCGCTGATGATTGCACAATGTTATTCACCATTCGTGACTCCTCAGGTACTGAAGCAGTCCATGTCCAAATGCAATATCCAGGCTTGGGGCTGTCAAGTGGCAAGTAACATTCATGCCACACAAGTGCCAAGCAATGACCATCTCCCACAAGAGAGAATCTAACCATCTCCCCTTGACATGGTATCACCATCGCTGAATCACCCACTATTAACATCCTGGGGATTACCATTGACCAGAAACTGAACTGAACTAGCCACATAAATACAGCAGCTATAAGAGCAGATCAGAGGTTAGGAATCCTGCAGCGAGTAACTCACCTCCTGACGTCCCAAAGCCTGCCCGCCATCTACAAGGCGCACATCAGGAGTGTGATGGGATACTCTCCACTTGCCTGGATGAGTGCAGCTCCAACAACACACAAGAAGCTTGACACCATCCAGGACAAAGCAGACGGCTTGATTGGCACCCCATCCACAAACATTCACTCCCTCCACCACCGACGCACAGTGACAGCAGTGTGTACCATCTACAAGATGCACTGTAGGAACTCACCAAGGCCCCTTAGGCAGCACCTTCCAAACCCACGACCGCTACCATCTAGAAGGACAAGGGCAGCAGATACATGGAAACACCAGCGTCTGGAAGTTTCCCTCCAAGCCACTCACCATCCTGACTTGGAAATATATCGGCGTTCCTTCACTGTCGCTTGGTCAACACCCTGGAACTCCCTCCCTAACAGCATCATGGGTGTACCTACACCACAGGAACTGCAGCGGTTCAAGGCAAGTCTCGCTGCTGAGACAAGTGCAGAGAAGAGGAAAATCTCCTGGCTCACTGCAACCACCTCAGGAAATGGTACTCTAAGTGGTGGGATCTTCATTCTGGGGAGGGTAGGTGTAAGATAGAGCTGTTTTTTCCACCCTGAATGCAGATAGGATGTGGCCACAGGAGCTGCTGAGTGCCAAGGTGGGCTGTTTAAAAGGCCTGCCTCGGTTGTCTGGGACTTTGTTCCCAGTAATGTTGAATATTAGGCCCTCTAGGCCTCATCTTTCACCCCCTTCACCCTCCCTCACAATTCCCATGGATATATATGAAATCTCATGTCAACCCATGCCACCCCACCCATCATTCTTTGCCCTCACACCCTGAATGCCAACTCAACCAGTCTCCAAAAGACCCAAGGAGGCATGCTGAGATTAAATAAAATACAATTCTAAATATCTATTATGAACTTCACACAAAAAAACCACATTTATCAAATCCCCTAAAGTACTTAATCCCTTATAAAACAAAAAAAATTTGCATCAATAATCCCACATCAGCTAATCCTTTAATAACCTCTTAGACCTGTAAACTGGGAACTCTAGTCCACCAACCCCACCCCCTACACACACAAACTGTGATAATGATAGGTTGTGGAAGCAGTCAAAGTAGTAACAATGCTCCAATGATAGCATTTAGGGTTATGTCAACAAATTGTTTTTGAAACTGAAAGCACAGATTTTTTACAACTCACAGAAACATTTTTTCAATTTTTAAAGGGCAGTCTATTTAAATAATGACAGCTCGATAGTTCCACAGACCTTATGCAAGCATTTGCACTTACTCTAAAATTTGTAACTCATACACTGCGGGCTAAGGCCCTCACTCCCATGAAAACAAGATTTGTTTGATCTCAGCCCTGAGTTCAATTGGCCCTGCTGCATTTGGATTTCCCTCATCTCTGAGTCACATCCATCCCCCATTCCACTGCCTACAAAAAGAGGATTTGTCAGAAATGGGGGTGGGATCCAGATTCATAGTGCCATCTTGGATACTCTGGGGATTTTCCATGACACCACAAAAATCGAGGCCTTTGTATCCTCATAATATGCTTTCCTATCTTCATATCATCAGCACATTTGGCTACAATACAGTCATCATTAATATCCAAGTCATTAATAAGAGATCATAAATGGTTGAGGCCCCAGCACTGATCCATGTGGCACTCCACTAGTTACAGTTTGCCACCCTGAAAATGACCCATTTATCCTGACTTAGCCAATCATCTATCCATGCTAATATTTCACCCTCAACACCATATACTCTTATCCTGTTTCTTATTGGTTTCTTACCTTTTATGTGGCACCTTATCAAATGCCTTTTGCAAATCCAAATGCACTGGTTACTAGTGTTCTCCTTTATCCACCCTGTTTGTTACATCCCCAAAGAACTCTAATAAATTTATCAAACACGACTTTCCTTTTAGAAAAACATGTTGACTCTCCCTGATTGTGTTATAATTTTCTAAATGTCCTGCTACTACCTCTTTATAATAGATTCTAGCATTTTCCCAATGACAAATGTTAGAGTAGCTGGCCTATAGGCTTCCTGCTTTCTGTCTCACTCCTTTTATGAACAAAGGTGTTCCATTTGCAGTTTTCCAATTCACTGTGACCTTTCCAGAATCTAGGGAATTTCAGAACATTATAACCAATGCATGAACTATTTCTGCAGGCCATCATATCCAGGGGATTTGTCAGCCTTAATTTTAGATGGTTAAGGGATAATCTAGGGATTCCTGGGGTAGATGTAGACAAATAATGTCCTCTGGTAAATACAGAGTACTGCTGGTCATGGCTTTTGTGGTATCCCAGGTAGCTGTCCAGAATAATTATATGGAGGGACAGGGAACATGCAAAAGTACAATTATCTGACTACAGCTCTCTAGAACTAAATCACTCAACAAGAGGTAAATTCTGCAGAACCTGTGGTAAATGGCAATCAAGATGACCCTTTAGGATCTCCGGTATCAATTATATACTGCTTCCAGGTCCCTCCAGCATTTTTTGGTAGCGGTGTTGGGTTGGGGGTTATGGCGATTAGTGATGGTTACAGGGTTGGTCTACACGGAACATTGTTCAGGAATTCAGGCTAGGATAATTCAGCATCTATGGGAGGATGGGGGTGGAAGGAGGGGGGTTAGTTAAGTCCTGCCATGGGAGCGTTTTTGGCTGCGTGGGGGGGGCCACATAAAATAGGTTGGGTGGGTAGCCCACAAGTTTCTCATCCACCCCTGAACCAGCCCTTGTCACACAGAGGCTGGGTAAGGCGACAACTAGGTTGACCACCCTTAAGCCCATTGGGGTCCTTAAATGGACAATTAAGTGGCAATTAAGCACCTAAATCTGTCTCCACTGCCATAATACGCTGGGCAGTGGAAGGCAGGCGAGATTGGGAAAGCTGTTTTTTCTAGCATTTTCCCAATGACAAATGTGAAATGGCAGGAAGGAAGGGGTTGGCTACCTCCTTCAGGGGACGCCCTGTGCACATCGGCGCACCCCACAAAGGTCATTCGCTCCACTTGTGCCTCCCCCTCTGGCTTTCAAATCCCACCCCCTGACTCCATGCCCCCCTTCCTAGGGTGCCTGACCCCTTCCCGGATTCTCCTTGTCCGGTGTCTCTGCCAATTCTTTGCGGGCCTGCTTGCAGTCCCAACACACCCACTAATCTCTTTCTGCAAGAGCTGGAGGCCAATCTGATTGGCTGACAGCTCTCGAGGGCGGGACTTCCTTCCAATGAGGGGCGGAAGTCCAACCCTCAGCTTGTTACCACTGTGGAGCGGCCTTTTTGAAAGTGAGTCAGTTTGCGACTGATCTTTCCTCTAGGGCAGGGAGCAGTATACCCGCCCCCTGCACCCCCAGAAAAAATCATTCCATATATTTGGTCATGAAATAACAATGTGGATGACTCTTGAGTTTAAAACTAACAAATAGTGAGGTTCAAAACTAATAGCCATTTGGAATGCTGCTGTTTAAGCAAAATCATCTAACAATTCTTCAAATAGTTATAAGGAGAAACGTCATTACTTACAGTTTACACTGAGCTAATGCTATAAGAGAGTTGGCTTTCATTGGGCTATGATGGAGGAGTTAAAGTGATTTGGCTGAAATATTCTGTCTCTATGGAGCAAGATTACTAGTTCTCAGTAGTTGTGTTGACTGTACCCTGTCCATCAATCCCTACCATGTCAAAATGCAGGCATTTCAAACAATTGCAGTGGTTGCATTTTCAATTATTCATCTTAGAATTCGCCACCAATGAAAGACCTCAAAGATCATTTACAATAAGGGACACTATAGGACTACTTGGTGCCACAATAACAGCAGAAATTGACAATCTCCCCAAAAGGAATAATATAGGTTGCTTTGCATTTGATGAGCATCTAATTTTCAATACATCAACAGCAAATCTGCAGCTCGCCTAACAGTGACTCCTTTTATCACAGATCAAAGTAGTTCTCATATGTCACAGTAGCAATTTGCAGCTGCTTTGTGTAGTGTTCAGCGGAAGCTCATGTATTGCAGATTTCAGTACATTTTGAATTATATTTGACAGAGACAGTGAAATCCAATAATTTTCCTTGACAATGCCACTAAACATTGAAGGTGACGCCCAATTAACAAAACACACAACGGGAATTCTTGTTCTTTATTTATACATCTTTAGTAGCCACAGTATTTTCTCACATTATTGTATAAAACTAAGCAGAGCTGAAATATTTATATTGACACATTCCAATCAATTAACAATTTCTAATATGGTTTTGGTTGTCTCTATTCCCTTACAAGATTATATCTTAAAACTCTACTAAGCTCATCTATTGTACGATCAAATTCAGGGTCATGCAGTTGAGACTAAACATATTTCAGACATTATTGTAATTGAGAAAATTAGATACAAAGAGGAGAGTTCACATTCCTGAAATTATTGTCAGTCAGCTATTTTGACTATTAACGGGTTTATTTTCAAAGGACTTTATCATTGTAAAGCCTTTATATTCAGTGATGCCATGTACATTGGGGCTTGTCTTTAGTTATTCAACTCAAATGCAGAATATTGACTTGGAAAAGAAAACACACAAGCAGATATTTTGACCTAAATATCAAATAAATCAGCTTCAAGCAAAGCAAACAAAATCAAGGTTTTTTTTTGCTATCCTCATAGATGTAGATGGAATATTATAGCTCTTGTACTTAGAATCAAAGTAGCATAAAAATGTTTCAGTTCCAAATTTTGATAACAAGTATAATTTGTTTTAAAAAAAGTTACCCACATCATTTGATAAACCTTTGAACTTATAGTTAAAAAAATTCAGAATGCTGTTGGATCAGCACAAGTGGGATACGTTGTGAAGACCAGATATCAACGAAAGAGTTTGCTGAACCTTGGCTCCTTAGACCCAGGCGTATAATATGTGCCCTCATTAATATATTTTCCTATTGATTCTCGATGTCTTCCATACAAATAATTATAAACATACTACAATTTAGCAGTGAAAAGGGTGGCTTATTCAGTTTACTACAAACTTTTACGGTGCTGATCATCTTTAATCAGAAGAGGGTGAGAACATTATGTTCCAGAAATTCATTATACAATATTTCTAAAAATATATCAACTATTCAAAAGTTTAAAAAAAAACAGATCATGACCACAACTGGTGTACTGTGAACAGTTCTAGTCTCCATATTCTAACGAGGATGTGAAGCAAAGGGAGAAGGTGCATAAGAGGTTTATAAGAACGATACGAGAACTGAGAAGTTATGCCTATCAGAAAGGATTGAACAGGTTGGGGCTGTTTAGAAAAAAAGAAAATTGAGGGGTAACTTAATAGGGGTCTTTAAGATTATGGGGAGAATTTTCTCTCTGGTGGGCAGGCCATGCGGGGGCGGGCAGGGGCAGGGGCGGACCTGATCGCTGCCCATGATCGGGTCAGCACCGCCATTTTACGCGGGCGGGCCCATTAAGGCCGCCCAGCGTAGTTCATGACTCCAAGGGATAGCTGGAGCGGGCAGACGGCAGTAGGCGGCAGCAGGCATCCACAGACCACCGGGTCCCATGCCGACTCAGCGGCCTGTTTAAATGAAGGCTTGGTAGCCTTTGCAAGGCTGCTCACATTGGCTGGGAGAAGAGCTCTTCAGAGGGGCAATGTGCCTGACGCAAGTCCGAGGCTATCAGGGCAGGCCAGGCTGGACGATAGGCCATCGGGGCAGGCATGGCCGGAGGGTAGGCCAGCAGGGCAGTGTGCCCCTCGTTTCTCAGACGAGTGCCTAGCTGCCCTCCTGGAGGAGGTGGCAACGTGACAAGAGGTCCTTCTTTTGAGGGACGGGAGGCAGAGGCCTCCCCACCTGACCAAACGTGCATGGGAGGAGGTGGCCGAGAGTGTGAGCTCCCACGATGTGGTGCGGTGCACATGGGCCCAATGCCGCAAAAGATTCAATGATCTCCTGCGCCCGGGTAGGGTAAGTACCAAAACAAAAACAGAATTACCTGGAAAAACTCCGCAGGTCTGGCAGCATCGGTGGAGAAGAAATCAGTTAACTTTTCGAGTCCTCATGACCCGATTTCCAGAATCCGCAGTAGCTTTTAGCTTTTTGTTTTTATCTCTAGGGTAAGTACCATGTTGCCTCAAGTCACTTAATGCAGCCATCACCCTTTCCCCCGACTCGCTTCCCCCGCCCACCGCCTCGTGGCAACTCTGAGTACAGTAGCGACATTGAATCCTTCACGGCATGTATCCCTCGCTGGGTGTACCACCAGACATTGCCCATGCCCAGTTCACCCTGAGAGGGTTGAGCTAGGATGTGTTCTGCATCAGCAGCATGTGTGACACTGACACCCAGAGTATAGAATGGGGTTGAAAGTCAAGGATCTGCAGGTAGGCAGAGTGCTGGAACTGCAAAGCATGTCGAAGTCAGGGTGCTAACATGCTGGGAGGGGAGCTTCCAGGTGGCAGGACACCAATCCATCTGCTAGCCTTGGCATTCCATATGCCTGTGCTTCCTTGCTTAGCAAAGTGACACCCTATGGTGCCACATGTGAAGGAGGCAGCATTTGGGCAATGGAGTGGGGTCAGCCCTGGCTTCTGTGGGTGAATGTGCAGCAGCTGCGGGGTGATGAAGAATTGGAGTCCTGCAATGTCCTACTCTGGCTGGGTTGGCAGGGATGCGATGGGGATTCAGATGCAGGCTGGACTAATCAATGTTCTTCTCTCTTTTTCAGGAGAAGACTGCACACAATTCCACAGAACAACTGTGGACTGGCAGAGGCCAGGCCCAGTTGGCAATCCAAACACCTTACCAGCAGCAGGTCATGGATCTGGAGAGGCGCCATGCCCCCAGGTCCACGGTGGCAGTGAGGCTGGGGTGCCACAGGGAGGTATGTTTGGTGAGCACTCAGATCACCATGTGTGTCCAAGAAGCCATGGCACTGCTGAATGCTCAGTGATTGAAGTTAGCAACATGGGTTGACCGTTGATTGTGGAAGGATGAGTGCATAATGACCCGGGGGAGCAGCATGCAAGTCTGCACTGTAATTAACCAAAAGCCCTTTTTCTTCCTTTCAGCGTCAACGGAGCAGGGCTGGGAGGGGGAGGCAGAGGGCCCACCTCTCACCCCTGAGGCCCCAGAGCAAATCCACTCACCAGCGTCACACCATCTCAGCCAGGCAGGCACCAGAGCAGATACTAGCACCTCAGTGGGAGTTAGATCTTCGGCTAGTTCCCGGGGCACAGTGGTGAGGGCACTTCACACTCGCTTGAGGTGTGGGCAGAGACAGGGCACTACAGTCAGAGGACTGCTGGGAGCCAGGTACATGCTCGGTCGGTGGTTGATGATGTGCCTCTGATGTCGTCGGTGAGGCAGTGAATTCTGAAAGGGCAGCAGGGTGTGAGGGACGATACATGAGGCTGTGCGTGGCATGGTGCCCGTGCTGGAGGAGTCCACACAGAACATCACCGATGCAATGAGCCTCATGGCCGAGCGCCATGTTTCCTCCATGGAGAGAGTGGTGACCCTCATAGAGAGGCTCCTCTAGGAGACCAATCAGGTCCTCCTGGGGTTGCGCTCGAACCTGCAAGCCTTCACAATGACATTGACCTCAGCTGGTCAGTGCCAGTGTGGGAGATTGTTAGGCGGAAATTAAAAATGCTAAAAGAGAATACTGTAAGAATTTACTGAAAAACCCTTAAAATCTCCAGGCAGACATGGCTGCTAAACATATTAAGAGTTGATGATTACCAGATGAACATTGCACAGCCTTGAGAGTCAGACTGGAGACAGATTAAGTATACTTCGCTCTCACATAGGGAAGGGGCAGATGGTTTTAGCTTAGACATGGGAAGATATACAATAGACAAAGAGGGGGCTTTGATGAAACACAAACAGTCTTGAGTTGTGAGAAACAAGGTCTTTGTGTGCATGTTTTAATTTTGATTGGATAATATAATTATGTATACATCCTTTAGAATAATTGATTAGCAAAATCTCATGTTTATATACTCAATAGGGTAGAGTTAGCATGGGACCGGTGTGTCAGCTACTGATTGGATGTATTCAAATGTACTCAAATGTATTATGCTAAGAAAAAGTACAAAAGTAATGAAATGTAATCAACCTGGGAACTGGGTCTTCATTCTTAGGAATGATTGCATCTCCCTTGCATATGCTTGAATAAAACCGGTTAAAGGAAGCCTGAGTCTCTGTAGTCGCTGTGTGATCAGAGAGTGTAACTTCTCTTCTTCAACTGGCCTATGTGATAGTTGTGGGATCAGAGGGTGTACCCTTCTTCAGAGATGATTTGAGCACCAAGTATCCCAGCTCGGTTCCCATCCATCTACAGTGAGCAGGGAGGTCCAAAGCGACCTCACGTTGGCGCAGCAGCTGCCTGTTGTCTCTGCGGGCTCCTCTCAGGGCGTTCTGGATGAGGGCAGCAGCTCTTCTGCTCCTCTGCCAGTGACCATGGCATCCGATGAGGCTGCAGCGACTGGGGAGAAGCCAACTGTGGAGCTGGCCGCTCCTTCCCAGGCGGAGCCATCAAATGCTCCATGGGCTACAGGACATCCAGCAAGGTCATCGAAGCCAACAGGACACCACAGTGAGCAGGCTGTCTTAGATGCCAGTGCCAGCGAGGGGACAGCACCTAGACATAGCACCCGAAAGCGTAAATTTAAGACACCTTAGGCACACCATGGGTTTCTCACTGGTGCTTTTATGTAGACCCATAGCAGTTTCTGGAAGACTTGGTGTGAAGTTCAACAAGCTTTTTTTTTTTGGCTTTGTGAAGTTACATTTGTTACCTCAATAAATTTTGACATGTTGCCATGCCTGAGAGTGATTCCTTACTTCTGCAAGTGGATGGGAACCCATGAGTGAGTTGTTTGACATTGAGCTTTATTGACAAGGGCATTAGTTAATGTTACTATCCAGGCAGATTTAGCACTCAGGCATCAAGTGTGGAGCCTGCAGCCCTGGCGTGTGCTGAAGGTCCGCCTGATGTGGGCTAGCTGAAGGTCCTTTGGATTAAAGCCTCCCAGGTGTCCCTGCCTCCCTGGAGTATTCCCAGATCAGCGTCTACCCCCTCAGCGTGCTCCTGCACATCCTCGGACTCACTGCTGGACTCATCGTGTGCATCTGGAGCAACTGCATCTACGTCTTCTTCGTCAACTTCATCACCCCTTTCCAGCGCCAGATTGTGGAGAGTGCAGCATGCAACCACTATCAGAGACACACAATCTTGGGGGTATTGGAGTGCGCCGCCTGTACGGTCCAGGCATCGGAAGCGCATCGTGAGAAGACCAATGGTTCTCTCCATCACAGCCCTTGTGGTGCCGTGGCTCCTATTGTATCACTGCTCAGCCTCAGTTCTTGGAAGGCGGATGAGCCACCTTTTGAGGCCATAGCCCTTGTCACCCAGCAGCCATCCATCCAGCCGGGCTGGAGCACTGAAGAGCCTCGGCACCTGGAAATGTCTGAGTATGTAAGCGTCGTGGGAGCTGCCTGGGTACCTTGTACAGACTTGCAGGATCTGCAACTTGTGATTACACACTATCTGCACATTCATGGAGTGGAAGCCCTTCCTGTTGACGAAGGCACCGGGTTCACTTGCTGGCGCCTCGATGGCCACATGTGTGCAGTCTATAGCACCCTGGACACGGGGGAAGCCAGCAATGGCTGTGAACTATCTGGCTCATTCTGTCTGACTGGCCTTGTCCCAGTGGTAATGGATGAACGTCAATGCACGCCTGAACAGAGCGTCTGTCACCTGCTTGACACAAGTGTGGACAGCTGACTAGGAGACCCCGCAGAGATCACCCACCGACCCCTGGTAAGAGCTGAAGGCATAGAGGTTGAGGGCAGCTGTGACCTTTAGAGCCACTGGCATGGGGTGCCCACCCACAGAGTTTGCGGAGATCTCAGGGCCTATCATCTGACGGATGGAGGTGACTGTCTTCCTTAAGAGATGGAGCTTCCTTCGGCACTGGACCTCAGACATATTGAGGTAACTGTTTCGTCGCCTGTATATCCTGGCAGCAGGATAGTGGCGTCTTCTGTGGCCCCTTTCGTCTTGGACTTCTTGTTGGCCCTGTGCCCCTTGTGCCTGCACCTCTCCTCCCAAAGGTGGCTCCCCTGGAAGCTGAATGTGGACTCCTGGCCTCCTCCCCCTTCTGGCCCTCTCTTCCTCCTCGGAGGAGGTGCCTCCAGTGGAGAGCATAACTCCCATTCCCAGGCTAAGGGAAGGCTTCCTTAGAGCTGTAGGCCCCAAAAATGATCTTTACTGTAGAGTCCTGACCAAGGCTTTTACTCCTGTCCTAGCGGCTGGTATGACTTTTGAAGTATTCCTGCTCACACAGGTAAGTATAAGAAACTTTCACACTTAAATATCTGAAAGATCACATTTGTGACCCCAATCACCCCTCTTATCCTGCCTGTGGATGAGGTTTATACAAATGTCTCCCACCCGTCTGCCCGTTGCGCCCATGCAATGTCCTGAAGATTGCACGGGCTGCGAAAAATCAGATTCAATTGCTGCCTCAAGGGCCTTAACTGGCCCGTTAATTGATGGCAGGCACGCATCTGCACTTAAAGCGCACCCGCCTTCCCAAATATCGTGATGGTACGCAGTGATGTCAGGACGCATGCCCGACGTCACCGCGCGTCATTTTCGCATCGGCATGCGGGGCCCGCCCCACAGGTGAATGGGAAAATTCTGTCCTATGATATGATGTGATTATGATATGGTGTGATATGGTAGACATAGAAAAGTTGTTTCCACTTGTAAGGGAGACCAAAGCTAGAAGCCATAAATATATGAGAGTACTTAATAAACCCATTAAGGAATTCAGGAGAAATTTCTTTACATGCAGATTGACTAGAATGTGTAATTCACTACCACAAAGAGTAGTTGAGGTGAATAATATTGATGCATTTAAGGGAAACTGGTAAACACATGAGGAGAAAGGAGTAGAAGGATATGTTGGTGGATTTAGTAAGATGGGTGGGAGGAGGCTCCTTTGGAGCAAAAACACTGGTATGGACCTGTTGGCTTGAATTATTTCTTTCTGAACTATAGGTACTATGTGCATATGTTATACTATGCTGGTTTCACTGATAAGCCATAAAGATTATTCTTTCTTATCTAACAATTACCAATTTTTTTAAAAAACTGACAAAATTATCACCCTCTTTCCAGCTCAAATCTTTCTCGCTTCCAGATTGTGGTAAGGTATGTGCATTCTATTGCACGAGAAAGCAAAACAAAAAAAAGCCTGATTGTGAAATGGCTAATAAACAGAACTGCGTTTATTTTATTGAGATTCAGTATAGCTGCTAATGGATGGTGTGGCTATACCATTGAGATAAAGCAAAATACTGTGGATGCTGAAAACTTGAAGTAAAAACAGTAAATGCTGGAAATACCTGGCCAGTAGGTCTGGCAGTATCTGTGGAGAGACAAACAGGATAAATGGTTTAGGCCTGCGACCCTTCGTTAGCATTGATAAATGTTACAGACAGAACAGGTTAAAGCAAATGTAGAGGCAGGAAAAGCGGGAGAGAAGAGATAAGAACAAAAAGGAAGGCCTGTGAGAGGGTGGAAGAGGGCGTAACCAAAGGGATGATGATGCAACATGACGGAGCTAGTAATGGGATAAGTAAATAAACAAATGTTGGGTCCAGAGGAGCTGCGAATAGCAACAACAGACAGCATCTGCTGTCTGCAAAAATGGGAGCAGTGATTATGATCTGAAGATAATATCCACTACAGAAATGTTGAAAAGGAATAAAACCGTACACACCACCAGGTGTTGAGCTAGGCTCTGGAGACAGCAATGGTATATTGTGCCCAGTCGACCCTGTCAAGCCCTTCTTCCTAACATCTGGGGACCTGATCCAAAATTGAAAGAGCTGTCCCAGAGAGAAGCAAAGCAATGGCCTGATATGGTCATACTCACCACCGATATACCTTACAGACAATGTCACAGGCACCACCATCACTATCCCTGGGCATGTCCTGTCCCACCGGCAGGACAAACCCACCAGAGATGGCAGCACAGTGATATACAATAAATATGGACCTTTTCTGGGGGGAGAATTCTCTCCCCCTCGGGGGGACTGGTTGAGAGCGGGCATGGGTGGGCGCGGAGTCAATCGCCGCCTGCGATCGGCTGCGCGCCGCCATTTTACGTGGGCGGGCCAATTAAGGGCTACCTGTGCAGGCAGGGGGAGGAGGGAGAGTCGGGGTTTGTGCTCTGAATCTCTCTGAGGCACAGAGCTGCCTCACGGAGATTATTTTCAGAATGAGAATTTTTAATAAAGAGGGTAGAAAATAATTTACACATGGCCCCTCATGTGACAGCATCACATGAGCTGGGACATGTTTATGAAATGTATGAAAGATATTTATTAATATAATAAACTCTTCATGAAACCTCATCCCACCTGTGGATGAGGTTTCATGAACAATGTGAAGGCCGCCTGGGCTCTTCACCTACCCACCAACCTTAAGGTTGGACGGGCAGCCCTGTCAAATTGCTTAATTGTTTTATTAATGGCCTTAACAGACCTTTGACAGGTCGGTGGGCATGCAGCTGACTCCGGTGAGCGCCCCCCAAGCGAAAGATCACCGGGTGTCATTTTATTCATCAGCGTGCAGGGCCCACCTCTGCACGCCGAACAGAAGATTCTGCCCTGGGAGTCCTCAACATTGACCCCAAACCCCATGAAGTCTCATGGCATCAGATCAAACATGTTCAAGGAAATCTCCTGCTGATGACCATCTAGTGCCCTCCCTCAGCTGATGAGTCAAAACTCCTCCATGTTAAACACCACTTGGAAGAAACACTGAGAGTGGCAAAGGGATAGAATGTGCTCTGGTGGGGGGGCGTCAAAGTCCACCATAAAGAGTGGCTTGGTAATACCACTACTGACTGTGCTGGCCGAGCCCTGAAGGACATATTGTCCAGACTGGGAGTGGGCGGGTGGTAAGGGTATCAACAAGAGGGAAAACCTACTTAACCTCATCCTCACCAATTTGTCTGCCACAGATACATCTGTCCATGATAGTATAGGTAGGAATGAGCGCTGCACAGTCCTTGTGAAGTTGAAGTTGCATATTCATACTGAGGACACTGTCAATAGTGTTGCGTGGCATTACCACTGTGCTACATGGGATAGATTACAAATAGATCTAGCAACTCAAAATTGGGCATCCATGTAGCACTGTAGGCCATCAGCAGTAGAACTGTATTGAACAACAGTCTATAACCTTGTGGCCCAGTATATCCCTCACTCTACCATTACCATCAAGCTTGGGGGGGGGGGGTCAACCCTGGTTCAATGAAGAATGTAGGGGAGCTTGCCAGAAGCAGCACCAGGCATACATAAAATGAGCTGGCAACTTGGTGAAGCTACAACACAGGACTACAAGCATGCTAATCAGCAGTAGCAGCATGTGATAGACAGAGCAAAGAAATTCCAAAACCAACAGATCAGATCTAAGCCCGACAGTCCTGCCACATCCAGTCATGAATGATTGTGGACAATTAAACAACTAAATCAGAGGAGGAGGCTCCAAAAACATTCCCATAGTGGAACATTTGCAACCATCTTTAGTTGGAAGTGCTGAGTGGATGATTCACCTTGGCCTCCTCCTAAGGACACCAATATCACAAGTGCCAGTCTTCAGCCAATTTGATTCACTCCACAACATCAAGAAATGGCTGAAGGCACCATATGCAGTAAAGGCTATGGGCCCTGATAACACCCAGGCAGTAGTAGTGAAGACTTGCATTCCAGAATTAGCTGTGTCCTAACCAAGCTGCTCCAGTACATCTATAACACTGGCAACTGCCAGACAATGTGGAAAATTGTCCAGGTATGTCTTGTCCAAAAAAGGACAAATACAACCCAAACAATTACCACCCATCAGTCTACCCTCAATCATCAGCAAAGTGATGGAAAGAGTCGTTGACAGTGCTATCAAGCAGCACTTACTCAGCAATAACCTGCTCATCGATTAGGTTCCATAGGGCCATTCAGTTCCTGACCCCCTTTACAGCCTTTGTATAACCATGGACAAAAAGGCTGAATTCAAGAGTGACTGCCCTTGACATCAAGGCAGCATTTGACCATGTGTGGCGTCAAGGAGCTCTCGCAAAATTGAAGATGGGAATTGGGGAAAACTCTCCACTGGTTGGCATCATACCCAGCAGAAAGAAAGATGGTTGTGGTTGATGGAGGTCAATTATCTCAGCCACAGGACATTGCTGCAGGAGTTCTTCAGGGTAGTTTCCTAGGCGCAACCATCTTCAGCTGCTTCATCATTGACCTTCCATCCATCATAAGGTCAGCAGCAGGGATATTCCCTGAAGATTGCAGTGTTCAGTACCATTCCCAAATCTTCAGATACTGAAGCAATCCATGTTCATATGGCTGGTCCAGTTAACTTTCTGGTCAATGGCAACCACCCCCCCCCCCCACCCCACACCCCCCATCCCCGCACCACCCCGGATGTTGCTCATGGTGCAAATGTTCCTTGCTATTTAACAGCCCAAGGCTGAATTTTTTTAAAATATTCTTTCATGGGATGTGGATGTCACTGGCAAGGCCAGCATATGTTGCCCATCCCTCATTGCCCTTGAACTGAATGGCTTGCTAGAGTTAAGAGTCAACCACATTGCTGTGGGTCTGGAGTCGCATGTGGGCCAGCAGATTCCCTTCCCTAATTAGTGAATCAGATGGGTTTTCACAACAATTGATGATAATCTCATGGTCACCATTATTAAGGCTTAATTCCAGATTAATTAATGGAATTTAAATTCCACGGGCCACTGTGGAGGAATTTGAACCCATGTCCCCAGAGCATTAGTCTGGTCCAGTGACATCACCACTACACCATTGTAGCCCCTCAATGTTATCCAGATCTTGCTGCATATGGACACAGACTACTCAGTATCTGAGGAGCTGTGAATGGTACAGAAGGCACAAGCTCAGACTGATGCCAACATCTTCCCTGGTTCTGCAGCCTTCTGTTACCTTGGCAAAATAGCTGCTGTTCCTGTGCGATCCTGGGTAGTGTGTATTGTGCTATTGCTTTAATGAAATATGTAAATAGTGAGTGTGCATCATAGCTGCAGGAAATTATATCATACAGCATGTTGCAAAGCAGTAGGAGTTGTGTTGATTCCCTAGGAAGATATGCATGTCGAGCTTTCCTGTAGCTTATATACAGTAGTGTGAGCTTTCAAGAAAAATTAACCTAAAGTATTTGTTACGATTCATCAGTATGTAATTGGTAAGTTTGTGTGAAGAACCCCATCGAGTGTTAGAAGTTTACTGAACAGTAAGACAAAGCAATAACACCCAATCCTGTCCTCAAATGACTTCCATTCATTTCCAGCAGGGATCTTTAGATAGCAATCACTCCTAGGATCATTTGCTGATGTTTTGTTTTCTTCACTTCCTGGCTTATGGATGTTGATGCCAATTCATAGAATCATATTTCACAGCAAGAGGCCATTCAGCTCATTGAGCTTGTGCATCCTCTTTGAAAGGGCTTCCCAATTAGTTGCCCTCTGCTGTTCTTTCCTCCTAGCCCTGCAGACGTTTTCCTTTTAATTCCCTATCCAATGTCCTTTCTATCAAATCTACTTCCACGGCTTTTCAGGCTATGTGTTCCAAACATAACATGTGGCTGTGTAAGAACAAATTCTCCTCAGCAACTGTAGAATTCCAATGACTGCCTCAACTAGGATTAGCTATGTCATCATGAACAGTAAAATGGAAACCCGACACTTTCCTTATCTGAACACCTATATAGTGTAAGTGGTGCATCCCCCTGGGACAGCAATTAATAGAGCATTCTTTTCCCTTTAGTCCTTACTGCATCATAAAATCTTCTAAGATCCACAAATGTGCATAGTCCCTGACTGATGCCAATTAAAGGCTGATCTGGCATCTTTTGCCTTTTTATCTCTTTGTCTGTGAAGATGTGTTAAGTTATTTTTTTTTTAAACTTGGCAGCTTTCAGTAATGGCACTTGTGCAACTGGCAAGTTATTGGTCAAAGTTGCACTGAAGTATTCCAGAGCACAGCACAAAAAATCTCAAAGATGTCACGTGCTGTCACATCAAATGTGTTCTAATATATTTTGAATAAGCCAAACTGAATAAACTGTTTTGAAGTCATGGCATTTTAAAATACAATATTTGTGACAAATAATAGCAATGTTAGTTACTTAATTATGTTGAAAGGTGTCACTGACTGTGGCTCACATCTTTAGGAATATATAATTGTTTATTAAGGCTTATTGCATACTTTATGAAGAATGTATGCTTATATCTTGTGATTATCTAATTAGTTTTGCAAACATATTAGATTTAACATATTAATTAAGGGTGACTTTATAACATTTAAATATATATCAAAATACTCTAATTAAAATAGATTGAGATTCTTATTAAAAATGTAACATTTGATTACATATTTGACAGATTGTGCAGACTTGATCAAATGCCCATTAGCTATCAGCTCTGTCAATCACTATAGCTAATGCATATCTTTGTTGATGCTTCTTTTGTTGCTGTTATATATAGTCAGGCCAACTGGGGCTTATGTAGTTCTCCACAGATCAAGTATAAACTAATTGTACTCCTTTCTCCCCAAGTGCTAGCTTCAAGTATCAGTTTATCCCTTAGGAACATAAGAGTTGCAACACTGCATCACAGCTGCAACATTGTAGTCTGGTGTCCAATTAAAATGTCATCATGCATGCTTTAGTCAAACTGGATTGATAACCCTATTTGAGTTTTAACATGTATCAAAATGAACAATTGTCAGTAATTGTGTTAAGCCTTAATAGCCATTGCAGTAGATAAGATAGAAATTGGATTTTGAGTATTGCTGAAAAAATAGACATGCTGTCGAAGCTTTACATCTTGCACTCATCAGGACAGTTTGCAAGAATACCAATAGTAAAGGGAATAACAATTTATGCTGCACAAGAAGAGAGTGCTGATCAGTTGGCAAGTGGACTCTGATTGTTAGAGGTGTTGTCATGGAGAATGCACCAGGGAATAGTTAACTGCCAAGCTGTTGTTCAAGTTCAAATGAAGCATGGTCAGTGAGGAAGACTTTGCCTGAGTGAAACAGAGACCGAGGGAATATAATTGGGAATTTGGTTCAAAGTAGGAATTCTGTGCATAGGGGTAAAGTGGTGCTTTAGGTAAGGTTTACTGCAAGAAGTAAAGTGTGCTGAGTGGGGAGTTTGGTGAAGGGCAGGGAGAATGTGTTTTCTTCTTCAACTCTTTTTCAGACTCTAGTATTCGATTTCCACTTTGGTGCAGCAGAAGGAGCAGGTAAACCAATAACTGGTATTATTAGAAACTGTGGGTAGAATCTTTCTTGTGTCGGGCGGGCTGGGTGGGAGTGGGCGGGGATGGGCGCAAAGCCAATCGCCACTCGTGATCAGCTACACGCCGCCATTTTACACGGGTGGGCCAAATAAGGCTCACCCAGTGTAATACATGTTCTGTAGCGCTCAGCGCTACCTGTGCGGGCGGGGGGAGCAGGGATAGTCGGGGCAAAAGAGCACAGCAATCTCCCTGAGGCATGGAGCTGCCTCAGGGAGATTAAGTACATAATAAAAGTTTTTCAATAATGTTAAAAATTATTTAAACATGTCCCCTCATGTGATGTCACATGAGCTGGGACATGTTTGTAAAGTCACAAAAAAATGTTTATTTATTTTATAAAAGCTTCAGGAAACCTCATCCCGCCCGTGTTTGAGGTTTCCTGAAAAAAGCGAAGGCCGCTTGGGCTCTTCATTTGCCTGCCAGCCTTAAGGTTGGACGGGCAGCATTGTTAACAACCTTAATTGCTTTTTTAATGGCCTTAATAGGCCGCTGACAGTTCGGCGGGTGCGTAGCCACCTCTAGCACATGTCCGCCGAACAAAATATCGAAATGATGCGCGATGACGTCGGGACACACGCCCAACATCATCACGCGTCATTTTACAAGCCGTCGTGTCAGGCCCACCCCAGCACGCTGATGGCAATATTCTGCCCTGTAAGTTTTATCAGTATTGTAATTACTGTATTGTTTTATAAGTATTGTAAAGTTTACTGGCAGTGCCAAAACCTATTGGGAGGTGTAGGCTTTATTAATTACAATGCAGTGCATCCCTCCCCCACTGCTGGGCAGCACTCACACAAATATGCCAGGTGTGTCCTCCCCCCCCAACCCTCCCCCCCTCCTACCTCCCTCTTGGCCACATGCTGTCTTCATCACACTTGGGAGCACACAGTTGTACCTGCCGTTGCAGAGAGGCACAATGACGTGGAGCACAGAGGGCAGCAGATCCATCTGTGCCACAGCACCTTGAACATCCCCTCCCAGCATGTGATCACCCTGACTTCGACATGTCCTGGTGTTCGAGCAGTGCGCCTGGGTGCAGATCCTCCAGGTTGCCCCCACCACAGTCATGTGGGTGTCAGTCCACCATATGCTGCGGGTACAGAACCCATCTCATCACCACCCTCTCAGGCTGAGAGGTGCATAGGGAATATTTGCTGGGCCGCCCAGCTAAGGACACGTACTGTCAATGGCTCATTGTATTCAGGCCACTCAGACATGGGTGGGGCACCAGCTGGGGAGAAGATTACATGATGGGTGAAGTGAATGATGCCAACATGCTACTCACCCTTCCCGTGCGCAGTAGGTCATTGAAACGCTTGCGGCATTGGGTACATGAGCACTGCACCACATCATGGGAGCTCATGACCTCCGCTACCTCCTCCCACGCATGCTTGGTCAAGTGGCATGGCCTTCTTCTCCCGTCCTCGGGGGCGAGCACCTCCCGCCATGCTGCCACCTCCTCGAGGAGGGCAGCAAAGCACTCGTCTGAAAACTTGGGCGCACAGTGACCGCCCGCCCTATCTTCCTGCATGGCCAGCCTCGATGTGTCTTGGGCCCGACCTCTAGCCATGTACAGCAGCCTTGGAGCAATTCTACCCGGTGATGATTGGCGATTCGCCTGCCCATTCCCGCCATCCCTGGGAGTCACCAACACGCCGCCTGCGCTGGCACACCCTGACTGACATGGAGAAAATTTTCTCCCAAATGTTTAAAAAATATTTATTCATTTAATAAACCCTTCATGAAACCTCATCCCACCAGTGGATGAGGTTTCATGAAAAATGCGAAGGCTGCCTGGGCTCTTCACCTACCTGCCAACATTAAGGTTGGACGGGCAGTCCTGTTAAATTTGGTTAATTAGTTTGTTAATGGTTTTAATGGGCCTTTGACAGTTCGGCGGGCGCGCAGCCAACTCCGGTGCGCGCCGTTGAGTGAAAAATCGGAATGACGCGCGGTGACGTCGGGGCAGACTCCCGACGTCACCGCACAGCATTTTACGAACAGAAAATTCTGGTCTATATGTAGCTTCCAAAACATGTAAGTGAGCCATACTGAAATCCCAATTGATGATCTTAAATTGGCTTTCAGTGTAATTCTTAGCACAATCAGGATTATTTAACAAGTCTCTGCACATTTTTTGCTGAAGAGGTACATTAATGAAGGAAGAGTTCCATATCTGGGATATTATAATCTGGCTGAGACTTATTAAAAAGGCTATCTGGAGGACAGTCATGCTCTCAGGAGGGCCCTTTCCTTTGGGGAGAGATGGACCCACCCTTCAGCTCCAGTTAGCATCATTAAGATCTGTCTTTCTCAACTTGAAGTTGAGAGGGACACCTGAGAGGTATGCCTGATCCAGCAATCCCAAAGGGGGGCTAGGATTACAATCTACCACATAAAGTGGGAATCTTGACTGTTCACTTTTCTGCCATTACTATCACTCTAGCTCAGATTAGCTAATTCAGCACCAAGGCGCAAACCTGAGACATTCAACAACAGTATATTTATATAGCGCTTTTAATATAATAAATATCCCGATGCGCTTCACAGGAGCATTGTGAAACAAAGTATGACACTGAGCCACAGAAGGAGATATTAGGTCAGGTGACCAAATGCTTGGTCAAGAGGTAGGCTCTAAGAAATGCCTTAAAGGAGAAAAGTGTGGTAATAAGGTAAAAGGATATAGGGAGGATATTCCAGAGTTTGGGGCCTAGGCAACTTAAAGCAGAGCTACCAATGGTGGAGTGCTTAAAATCAGGGATGCGTAATGAGGCCAGAATGAGAAGACTGCAGATATCTCAGGGGATCGTGGCTGGAGGAGATTATAGAGATAGGGATGGGCGATGCCATGGAGGGACTTGAAAACATGGATAAGAATTTTGAAATCCAGACATTTATGCTCTCAAGCGAGACCTTTTAAAAATTAAAGTGAACTGCTAGCTAACAATTGAAAGAGTTGCACCACAAAGTTTCACATTTCAAATGAAAACTTTTACTGTACAAGAGTTAAACAAAGCAAGCACTACCAACTTAACACTATACATTCTGTAAATACTTGAGAAGGGCGGGACTTTCCAGCCTCTCCCATTGGCAGTATCTTACAGTCCTGCCGAAGTTAACAGAGGTTTGAATAGCTCACTGTATCTGCCTTGGAGGAACCCACCACAGCAGGGCTGGAAAATCCCGGCTTTGGTTTTTAAACTTGAAAATCTCAACAAACTACTTCCCATTCTACTTTTATTTCCACCTATGTGTTCCTCTACACTTTACAGGATCTTGAGGGTTACTGGATTTCTTCTGGCAGCAAACCAAGGTGTGCCACAAATTCTCAGGAATTCACTTTAATTCCCCTCAGTGTTCCTGCTATTCCTCGAGGTCTGAGATTTCTTGAAGTCCTTCACGAGCACCCAATGAGGTGGCCCTCCACTCTTTAAGTATCTCAGGATTATGGACACCCGTGCTCAAGCATGGGCCTCACTGCTTGTTTGCTCAGTGACTCCAGAATCAGAAACCCCTTTGTTTCTGATAGCCCTTTCTGCTATTCATCTACAACTTCTGGCAGATTTCTCCCTTGGCTTGTCTCAAAGCTGCTCCCAGGATCCAACTGCAACAGTTTCTGTTTCTATAAGAAATCACACACACATAATCCAAAAACAAAAGGGTACCACCTGTTCCATTCTTTTTCTCTTTGATGTAAACATGCACAAAGGTTAGTGAAACAATAACATAGGTCCTTTATTTGAAGGTAGGAATATATACAGGTAGAGTTAACTAGGAGGTTAAGTATAGTACATCTACTCTCTACTGCTGCTGCTTGCACACTGACTACAAGTCATGTGATGAATACATCACAACCTGTTGAGGTGTGTAATGATTGGCAGTAGTTTAAGATATGATCTCTTAAAGGTATATGCACATCATAACATAACATCTCCCTGCAATCTATTCCCATGGAAATCTGGGATGTCCCAGCTAAAGATTCAAACTCATTATCTCCCATTCCAAAACATTCTTTTTTATCTCTGAGAAACCACAGGAACAATTTAAACCCTTGATGAAGGCAACTGAAGAAAATGTATCTCCATCAAGAAATTCAGAAAGGGTTCAATCATTGTTCAGTGTTTTCCCACTTCCAACTCTGACCTCATTAAATAAACACAGGCTACCTTTTAAATTGCAATTACTTAGGGTCTGTTCACCAACCTCCCAAACCAGGTACTTCCATTATCTCACATTTAAAAACTTCAATCCACAAACTAGAAGTTGAATTCCCAAAACATATGAATCATGAAATTAGACATTTTTTCATCACATTGCTTGACTGGGAGCAATGTAGATCAACAACCACAGAAGTGGAAGGGGATTTACTGAGAGTTAAGACACGGAAAACTGAGTTTTGGATGACCTCAACTTTATGGAGGGTCAAATGTGGGAGACCAGACAGGAGTGCATTGGAATAGTCAAATTTTGGGGTAACAAAGGCATGTAGGTGAGTTTCAGGAGCAGATGAGCTGAGACGGGGTGAAGCCAGGTGATGTTACAGAGGTGGAAATAGGTTATTTTACTGATATTTTGAATATGAGATGGAAGCTCATCTTGGGATCAAATGTAACACCAAGGTTGCAAACAGACTGATTTAATCTTAAACTGTTGCGAGGGAGAGGGATAGAGTCAGCAGTTAGGGAAAAGTGCTTGGAGCAGGGCTTTAGTCTCCCCAATATTTAATTGAAAGAAATTTCTGCTCATCCCGTACTGGATGTTGGATAAGTAGTCTCACAATTTAGCAACAATGGAGGGGTTGAGAGAAGTTTCCTGCTCTTTGTGACTCAGCTAGTCATTGGATTAAGTGCGGAACAGTAAAGGAAATTGCAAGAATTCTACATCTATTTTTAATCCAGTTAAAAACTTGAGTCAAAATATGTGCAATATATTTACTCTTTTAAATCATTGTGATATCTTACATATAAATGGAAGTGATTAAAATGCTACTCACTGTGTTGTACACATGAATGTAATTGAAATAAGTCAAATAAGCAAAAGACTAAATGCAGCCACAAATATAACGTGACTTTTAGTCCAGTCACACAAATGTACAATGATGCTATGCTTATTGTGCACTAAAGTAATTGATATAGACTAATAATGTTTTTCTTCTCCCTACATTGGCTTTGATATTCTTCCATTTACATGTACTAATAATGCAAATTAACTCCTACATCTTGCCACTACCATTATGAAATTTCCATATTAAGTAATCAAGGAAGAACTTAAATGTGTAAATCTAGTTCCCCTTTGAAATTAAAAAACATACGAATAACTTTTTTTCAACTAAACAACTTCATATTTATGTGTGTGTTGATGGGAAAGGCTAAGATAAGTACTGAAATGCATATTTTTGCAAGTTACCTTTGTGCTTGATAGGATTATTTTTAATCAACAGAGGATGTTTGAAAGATTCATTTGTGTAGATGAATATTTTGTGGATTTTTAATGATAGAATGAGTGAGCTCCCACTTCAAATGTTTATCTCTGTCTGAAACTCACCGGGCCAAAAATTTTGATTGCCCCTGAACCAGACTTGGGGATTGGGTTGTGTGATTAAACATACCCATCAAAGTAGTGTAGGCTAGCGCATCATGCAGGACAATGCCTGGTGTTCTGGCAACAGTCACAATGCTGTCATTCTGCAGCAGTCCGCTGTGCCAAACACAATATACAAAAGGGAGGCTACTGGGTGACAACGGGCATCAACTGACTGCAGAGCTGATTTTAAAAAATTCATTCACTGGATGTGGGCATCGCTGGCTGGGCCAGCATTTATTGCCCACTCTTAGTTGCCCCTGAGAAGGTGGTGGTGAACAGCTTTCTTGAACCGCTGCAGTTCATGTGGTGTAGGTACACCCACAGTGCTGTTAGGGAGGGAGTTCCAGAATTTTGGCCCAGCAACAGTGAAGGAACTGTGATATATTTCCAAGTCAGGATGATGAGTGGCTTGGAGGGGAACTTCCAGATGGCGGTATTCCTATGTGTCTGCTGCCCTTGTCCTTCTAGGTGGTAGTGGTCATGGGTTTGGAAGGTGCTGTCTAATGACTCCAGCGTGCAACCAATGCACACATGCACAGCAAGCATCAATGAAAGTTGTACTGCTACACGCTATGCAACAGAGCAGGCCATTGGTGTACTGAAACAACACTTCTGCTGCATGGATTGCTCTGGAAAAGCTCGAAGCAGAGCGTGTGTCACGAATTATGGTGGTCTGCCTCATACTGAACACCCTCATCATCATTAGGAGACAAGATTTCCCTCCAGCTATAGAATCAGAAAATGGTTACAGTACAGAAGGAGGCCATTAAGCCCATTGAACCTATGCTGACTTTCTGCAAGAGCAATTTAATTAGCCCCCACTCCCCTATTATTTCTCTGTGGCCCTTCAGGTGCTTATGCAGTTCCCTTATGAAGGCTACAATTGACTCTGCCTCCACCACACTCTCGGACAGTGCATTCCAGATCCCAGCCACCTGCTTCGTAAAAGCTTTTCCTCATGTCACCTTTTACCAGTCGCGACATGGAGATATTACAAATTTGAAAGCTGTATTTTAAAATGGACACAACAGCTTTTAAGATGACTGGCAAAATATCACGCGACTTTGGCAATGTTGTTCCAGAAAGGCCTGAAACTCATGCAAACACCTAATTAAAATATGGACAATCACAGCCACTTGTGAAATTCACAAGTCCCTTTGATAAGGATGAATTTTCAACAGAACAAGGATATCAGATTTCAGCCGACTTGCATTTCTACTTCACCCCAGGTCACAGAGGCATCGAAATTCAATGTCTTTTCCTGAAAGGTGTTCAAAAGAGTAATCTAAATGACTGGGTCATTCAATTATATTAAAAAATAACCTTGGTTGTCTCAAAACTCTCAAAGCTTGAAAGCTACAGCAAAGGATGTGCATCAGCCCAACCCACTACATTTTTTGGAAGAAGGACTTTGGACTCATCACAGGTCACATGGTTAAGACAACCATGTTTGTTTCCTGCTCTTTATAAAAATAACAGGAGAAGCAATTCTGATCAGAAACACAATGACAGCTACCATCTGAAACATCATCTGAAAAGCCATTGAACCAGCCATAAGATAGCCAGGTAGCCAAGGTAAAGGAACTATACCTTGAAAGCAGGAGAAGGATTCTCCACCAACCTGTTCCATCTTCAAATTCACTTGAAAGCCGACCTCTTGGCAATCTACCTACATGAATCCTCACAGTTTACTCAGAACCCTCTGCTTTACAAGCTCCACTCCAGCTAATACATTAATTCATCTCAGAAACTACAGGCCTACTATGAATTAGATTGAAATAATTACGACCTGTAATTGTATTGTATTTTTTCTTCACTTTTGTCTAAACCCTTGTGTGCATGGTAGTGTGTATGTGTCTGTGTGTGTGTATGTCTGCGTGTGTGTGAGATGTCACATTTAAAACTCCAGCTCATAAATAAACATCTTTATTTTTAAATTCACAGAAGATTGCTGCTGGAAATTATTTAAATTGGGACAAACTATTCTTAGATTAAGAAAACACACTCATTTCACACATAAAAACACTTTGATCACAGACAATAGGGAAACACACAAACTCTGTCCAAGACATCACCTACCACTTTAAATCCTCACCTCTGGTTCTCAACCCTTCTGCGAATGGGAACAATTTCTCTCTATCTACTCCATCTAGACCCCTCGTGAATTTGAACACCTCAATCAAATCTGAACTTCTGAACTTTTACTGTTCTAAGGAAAACAACCCCAGAATCTCCAATAATTGAAGTCCCTCATCCCTGGAACAATTCTCATGAATCTTTCATGCACCCTCTGTCAAACCTTCCTAAAGTGTGGTGCTCAGAATTGGACACAATAATGAAATTGAGGAGATTCATCATAACTTTCTTGCTTTTGTACCCTATGGCTCTATTTATAAAGCTCAGGATCTCATATGCCTTTTAAACTACTTTCTCAACCTAACCTGCTACCTTCAACAGTATACGCACATAAACACCTAAGTTTCTGTCTTCCTGCACCGCTTTAGAATTGTATCATTATTTTATATTGCCACTCCTCATTGTTCCTACCAAAATGTATCACTTCATATTTCTTTGTGTCTACTCTGTGCATTTCATCTGCCACTTGTCTGCCCATTCCACCAGCCCATCTATGCCCTCTTGAAGTCTATCGCTATGCTGCTTGCAGCTCACAATATTTTCAAGTTTTGTGTAATTTGCAAATTTTGAAATTGTGCCCTGTACACCCAAATCTAAGTCATTAATATAAATCAAGAAAGGCTGTGGGTCACTGATCTGCAGGAGTAGGAGTATGAGGAGGAGGAAGAGTAAGGGAGAAGGCAACCAAGAAAGCCCCTTTCTGGTTGGACTGGTTGCGAGGAACACATATGGGTACAATACCATCACTGCAGCTCCACCCAACTGTGGCTCAATTTGTAGTGCTCTCTCTCCTCTGAGTCAGAAGGCCTGTTCAGCTAGATGTATAAAGATCCCATGGCACTATTTTGAAGAAGAGCATGGAAATTATCCCAGGTGTCCTGGCCAATATTTATCCTTTAACCAATATCACAAATACAGATTATCTGTTCATTCTAGTATTGCTGTTTGTAGGAGTTTGCTGCCAACTAGATGCTGCATTTCTTACATTCCAACAGCAACTGCACTTCAAACAGTACTTTGGCTAAAGTATTTTGTGACGTTTGGTGGTTGTGAAAGGTGCTATATAAATGTACATGTATCTTTCTTTTCTTTCACTTAAAGGTCCCATATCTTACCTTCTATCTGTCACTGATCACCACAAAAATAAAATCACCATAAAAGAAACATTCCAAACCAAACGTATAAATAAGTCAGGCTATATTCTACAGAACAGTCAACTAATAATCCTTGTGCATTCCCTTTGTTCCAATATTCCATGGGAGGAGATGGTGGTGCAGTGGTAATGTTGCTGGGCTAGTAATCCAGGGACCCGGTCTAACACTGGACCCTGGGGCAGGGGTTCAAATCCCTTCATTGCAGCTGGTGGAATTTAAACTCAATTAATAAATCTCAAATATAAAGCTATTCTCAATAATGGTGACCATGGAACTATCATTGATTAAACTGCCATGGTTACCTGGCCTACATGTGACTCACTCATAGCAATGTGGTTGACTCTTAACTGCCCTTTGAATTTTTCAGTTCAAGGGCAATTAGGGATGGACAACAAATGCTGGTCTTGACAGTGATGCCCACATCCCATGCAAGAATAAAGGGAGGGAAAAAATGTGCCTTTTCCTGCCCTATTGCTCTTACATAATGCTACCTAAATGCTCTGCTGACTTTCAGTGGAGGAGAGTGAAAAAGCCTTGGAGAATGATTTTGAGTAACCCTCGGTCTAAAAAGCCCAGCTGTGTATTGCAGCATCTCAGCATTGGCAACAGCAGACTCGACTGGCTGGCTGACAGGAAACTGTACAGACATTGGCAGGGTACAGAGGGAGGATGAATACTTCCATCCTGAGAGAATAACAGCTTCATGTTCCCTGGAACCATTGCCATTCCCCTTGGGGCAGTGCCTCACTAATCCTAGAAATCTGTTGAAGGGCAGATTGTTGGACTGCTATGAGCCCCTGCAAACTCCTTTTGAGCACAAAGTCATGGCAGCAATCTGAATTTGCATGACAAAAAACTGAGATTTTATGACTCTGGCCTGCAACACTTTGACATTGAGTGGCTTCTGCTTCTGCTGCAATGAAAGCTGGAAAATTTGGCCATCAGTCACTGCATCATGTTAGGTCTGCAATCATTCACATGGAGTTTGTCACTGTGGAAGGATGGGTGCCAAGCACCATGCAAAGCATTTTCTAAGTTGGAGTCAAACTTCTCTATATTCCTTGACAGTGACAGCAGGCTTTTTGCCAGACCTACCAATACATCAAGCACTTCTGTGAGCATAACCATCAGTCTTTTTCTGTATGCATCCCCAATCACCCTCTAAAGTGATGTGTGCCATATTTGGGCTAGTGGCTGTGAGCATGAGATCGAGTGGTGGTGTTTCTTCATTATCAGTGCCTTGATACTCTTGGCCTTCCTGAGTACCAGGCCACAATCAACTTCACACTCAATGACAACATCTTCCAAGCCCTTCTGTGAGGCTGCAGGTCTGGTTCCAAGGGGTGGTAGGATTCTGTGAGCATCTCCTTTCTAAAGTGCAGATGGCGCAAACACTGCTCCTGGCTTAGGTGGGAAGTAAATTGTTCCTGCCAGAGCCTAGGTGGTTAAGGTCCCCTGCTAAGAATCATTCTCTCTACTCTCCTTCCTCCGCGAACACCTTATCCTCTTTGTTACTGCCTCGGCCCAATCTCTGCCTCATGCTTCAGCCCAAGAGAAATTGCAGTGTAGCACCCATGACTGGGAGCACATTGTGTTTGCTGAGTCCTAGAAGCTACAACTAAGGTTTTCTTCACATGCAGCATCACTCCCTGCAGACTTCACCAGCCTTACCAACTCTTCAAACCACAAAACACTTTCACAATCTCAAATAGAGGAGACAATAATCAGAGAATAGCCTGCAAGTTGTTGATCCCTTCAAATTGTGTTACGGGTTGTGGGGGTGGAGGAAGGGGTTCTTTCCTGTTGCTGAATGTATTCAGCTGTGCGAGATTAAGAGGATGTTAGCTCAAGCAGTTAGGTCCAAAATGACAGTGCATGCTGCTGACATCACAATCTGCCTATTCTTCATATGCCTGGCACACACTCCTAACATCCATGCTAACACAATTACCAATATGCCATTCGGTGTGGGCTGTGCTGAAGGCGAAAAGAGTGGAGCAGAGGCCATTTTGCTGTCCAAACGGTACCTGTACCATCAAAACTATGGGTTCTGTGGAGCCCAATTTTGTGGTCTTCAAATCCAGAGATGATATATTAATAGTAGAAAATTAGTAAATGGAAATCATAATTTTTTATCAGATAACAAAATTAAATAATTCAATTACTTTAGATGTATTCCTCATGATTTAGTACACGACATTTTGTACAGAGTGGCAATTACTACTTCATGCCAGTTTTGTCATATAGTTACTATTAGCAACTCATCAATAATAAGGGAATGTTTGTGGGAAGGCAACAGAATATTTTGACTGGCAACTCAAAAGATTAAATACTATTCCTAATTCAAAAATGTACAATTGATAAACTCAAAAGAGCATGCAAAAATGCTGTTTTAAATGACGCAAGAAATGTCAGTGCTTAAAAAATAGTAATGCATGTGGATATTGCAAAACTTGGAACAATAAATGCCTTTTTGATGATCAAGCCTGTTCCTTTCACCATCCACACATCTCTATAATTAGATTTGATGCAATAAAGGGAAACAAAAAAATTCACAAAAGTTGCACTTTTGCACCCATTTTGTGCTACTTCCCAAGGCAAATTATATTCAGACATAGGTTGTGGGGGTCTCTGGGAAAGCCTGCATTTATTACCCATCCCTAATAACCCTAAAGAAAGTGTTAATAAGTGGCTTTCTTTAATCACTACACTCCATGAGATGAACGTATCCCACAGTGACATTAGGTAGAATTCCAGGATTCTAATGCACTGACAATTAAGCAGCTATGATATATTTTCAAGTCAGGATGGTGTGTGGCTTGGAGGGGAACTTGAAGACGGTGGTGTTCCCATGCATCTCCTGCCCTTATCCTTCTAAGTAGAAGAGATCATGTTTTTGAAAGGTGCTGTCAAAGGAGCCTTGGCAAGTTGCTGCTGTGCATCTTGTAGATGGTACCCACTGCCTTTACGAGGAGCCAGTGGTGGAGAGATGGGGTGTTTAAGATAGTGTTTGGGGTGCCAATCAAGAGGACTGTTTTATCTTGGATGGTATAGAGCCTCTTATAGAGGCTCTTGAGTATTGTTGCAGCTGCACTCATCCAGGCAAGTGGAGAATGTTCTATCACACTCCTGACTTGTGCCTTGTAGATGGTGGACAGGCTTTGGGGAGACAGGAGGTGAATTACTCGCTGCAGAATTCTCAGCCTCTGACTTGTTCTTGTTGCCACAGTATTTCTATGGCTTGTCCAGCTAAGTTTCTGGTCAATGGTAACCCCCCAGGACGTTGACTGTGGGGTTTCAGTGATGGTCGTACCATTGAACATCAAGTGGAGATGGTTAGATTCTATCTTGTTGGAGATGGTTGTTGCCTAGCAATTTCCTGGCAGAAATATTGTTTGCCACTGATCAGCCCAAGACTAAATGCTGTTTAGGACTTGCTGCATGCGGGCACAGAGTATTAAATTATTGGAAGAGTTGTGAATGGAAGTGAGCACTTATAGCAAAGGGAAGGGCATTGATGAAGCAGTTGAAGATGGATCATCAAGATGGATTTCATCCTCAATTATCTGATATTTATCTCACTGAGTGCTTGTCAGGTATTAATCTTCTCACAAGATTTGAAAATTTGAACATTGAATTTCCACAAAGTTCTCCTGATCTCCACAGCAATCCCCACAGATGTCTAAGGCTCAGCTGATGTGCTTTTCATGCAGGCCTTTAAGTGGGTGAGCAGTGCGCTTGCCAATTTTGGGTGAGAGGCTGTTTTCATATGTGAATTGGGATCTTGCTCCATTGTAAGACCTGTTTGCAACTTTTAGGTAGAACCAGGAAGAGCCCGTGTGATGTTTGTTCTCTCCTTTTTATACCAAGCGATGAGCGGCATTGTCAGCGGTCCTTAAAGAACCACAGGTGGTTGCAGTATAAAAGGCCCAGAAATTCTTAGGAGGCCAGGGACAGAAGGAGTGCTCTATTTGGCTCCACAAAAATACCATGGGACACCTGCCACTCAAGCTCATCTTCCTCCAAGACTAGTTCCCACCCTTGACCCAAGGCCTGCTCTTCCTATCAGCTCTGCATAGGGGGATCTATTATCTTCCACATCTAGTGAGCTGCAATGGAGAGTCCAGCTGGTGTGGGTAGATCTTTAGCTATGTTAAAATGAGACCCAAACTTGAATTTAGCTTGGGTTTCACATTGCCAGCTTTGAAGTAGCTTAGGCATATCCCTGACCAAATCAGACCTGATTTGGACTTTATAAATTAATCCCAAACACACTTAATCTCTTGGGGACTGAATACAAAGGGAAAAAAGTTATACTTCAATTGCACAGAACCTTGGTAAACCATCATTGAGAATATTGCATTCAGCTTGAGTATCTGCTCTCAGGAAAAAATATATTAGCTTTGGAGAATTTGCAGCACAAAGTCACCAGAATGATACCTATAGTAGAGTTTATTAAATTACATTGTAAAACAATTAATTCTCAGAATGTGAGAACCGCAGATGAGGTCAACATTTATTGCCCATCCCTAAAAGCTGTGTTTTTGTGTGGCTTGTCAGTTAAAAGTCAACCACACTTGTGTAGGGCTGAAGTCACATATAAGTCAGAAAAAGTAAGGATGGCAAATTCTGTTCTGTAAAAGACATTAGTGAAGTGGTTGTTACTTTTCTACAATCAAACAGCTATATGACCACGTTTACTGGTATCAGCTTTTTATTTCCAGACTTGGAATTCAAATTTTCGATGAATTGCTCCTGCACTACTACATCCAACTATGGTAACAGATTGCATAGCCTAGATTCCCTTGTATAAAAGATTGTGGAGTAATCTAATTGAGGTGTTTGACATGATAACATGATTTGGTATTGCACCGATAAAATAAACAGGTAAGCTAAAATATAATCATTCGCTTTGTTCTTTTAGAAGAGATGCACTTGTTGACTATTCCAAATATGACATTGATCTTAGCTCTTTGTTGGCACTATATTTTTCTTTGATTACATGTGTTGGGTGCACAATAAAATAATCTTTATGATTCACAGCCATTCACAGTTTTATAAGTACCATAATTTTTTTTAAAATGCTGATGTTATTATGGCAACATATAAATGACAGCAATAATCATCCAAATAGTCACACAAGTTTCAGCAGAGTGTGCTCTGCTTGTTATTACCATATTTACCTCACAGAAAAGCAATGCGCATTGCTCACACTTTATTTCAAAGTATTGAGTCTATGCATGTATGCCACATCAGAATTGTATGGTTAGCTTAATTACTTTTTGAATATAAGGAAAAAAAAGGCAGACATGCAAAACTTGCCAATCTCTAAATTGCCTTCAGCACCCTGACACTTACCTTGATATTTAACTCTGACCAAGATTTTGGTCATCTATCCCAATGACTCATTCTTCGACTTGGTGTCAATTTTATCTGATTACGCCCCTGTGAAGCAACTTGAGATGTTGTGCTGTGTCGAATGCACTTAATAAATAAAAGTCGTTGTTCAAAGTCTGCAAATAGTGGCAACACAAGCAACTGCAATATCATCCAACCCTGCTCTGTGCGAAGGCCAGCAAGCAAGGTGACCAATCCTGTATGAGAGACTGTGTCAGCGGTGGTCAGCGCCAACACCCTGCAAAAGAGGACAGCCAGAGGATGAATTACCTCTTCCGTTCAACCAGGATAAGTCACGCTTCTCCTCATTAATCTCAACTCACACATTCACAGATCCATCACACATCCATGAGGATAAAAGCAAAATACTGCAGATGCTGGAAACCTGAAATAACAGAAAATGCTGGAAAAACTCAGCAGGCCTGGCAGCATCTATAGAGAGAGAAACAGAGTTAACATTTTGAGCATAAGCTCTGAAGCAGAGTCAAAACCTTAACTCTGTTTCTCTCTCCACTGTTGCTGCCAGACCTGCTGAGTTTTCCAACATTTTTTGTTTTTATTACACATCTGCAGGGATCTCACTTCCTGCCAACTTAAGCGACATCACCATTCACTCTCTCACACAAACCTTCATCAGATCGTGTCCTCATCCCATCCATGCCACCACTTACCACCCACTCATGCCAGGCATCCTCCTCATCTGGCCTGGCAGGTGTCCTGCTTACACTTTTTCCATCTGGCACATAACAAAAGGGAGAGGTTGCAGACTGGTGGAGGAATGCCTGAAATCAAGGTCCTCACAGAGGTCGAAAGTAGAGTCATCCAGCTGGCCCGCGACAATCTGGACCATTCCTGTGCTGACGGTGAGGTCGGCAGTGCTCAACCAAGTGAGGATTCAGTAGCACAACATCCATCAGACAACAACTGTGAATCAGTTTGCCTGTTCCGCAGCCCCCTGCCATGTACTAATTACCTCTCCTTGCTTTCACAGGCACACCTGGGAAACAGCCGAGGCGGTCCATAATTCAAGCCCCAAAGATACCTCTGAAGAGGAATCTGACAACACCCTCATTGAAGACCCGTCACAGCGCTCACCCACACCCTTCGCCAGTGTAGAGAAACACACTCCGGTGGGACCTAGATCTGGAGTCACAATCTGGTGAGCACATCGCACTGTCTGATCCACAGCAGGTGGTGGCAGGGACTTCCCAGGTTTCCTGAATTTGGAGGACTGCTAGCGGCCAGAAAACTGCTGAGTCCAAGTCAGTTGAGGAGTCTCTACCTGAGGTCATACCTCAGTTCCTGGACCTGCAAAGGCAAGCTTGGGAACATCAAGAAGGGATGTCCGCTGCAATCTTCAGATTGCAAGGCAGGATGGGGGAGTCTGTGCACCTCCAGTCTGAGGTGATAGCACCAGCATGCCAACACACCGAGGTTAACATTGGTAGGATGGTGACCACCAGGGAGGCCTTGGTCCAGGACATCAGTCCTGCACTGTTGTGCGGACTGAACTCCATCACTGATGCTATGGTTGGCATCCAACAGTGTCAATGTGAGAGGACTGTGGGGCAGCTCAATCTCACGCCAGCTTCCCCTTCTCCTCAAGGAAGCACCCATAGGGAGGAGGATCAGCAGCTGCACACCCCAGGGACACTCCACCCAGGTGACTCCAGGCGACCAGGTGACCAGGTGTCCAGCCCATCTGAATCCCCTCTTCCTATGACCTCAGCAGTTCCAGCTCCACAGGACGAGCCACACAGCAGGAACCCAAAAGCAGGCCGGGGCCCTCCAGGCCTCAGCCCTCCAGAGGATGCCCATTAAGGTCATCACAGTAGCAGTCGGCAGGCTGCCTCCACCTCCGCTGTGGATGTCGGGAGAACACCAAGACATAGCAGCAGGGCTAGGAAAGTTAAGAAGATGTAATTGCACAGCCTAGGCATGGATGTTAATCACTTGTAAATAATGTTCACGATTGCAAATAAGCTCCCAAGAATGCCTACTTGCCTATAGGTCCTTGTTCTGATGATCAGTGTTCATGTCGCTCAGATTTAAAACCTTGGTACCTGGGCAAGATAGAAGCAGTTGTCTCTGTCCAGGGCCTCATCCCTGTGCTTTGTGCAACCTTCCCAGCACATTTATGGTGCACCTTAACAATCACTGGTCACATCAATCATGCCTGCACCTCAATGGGGCTTATCATTGCTGCCAGAATGCCCTGGACTGGCGGTACAGCATTCTGTCATTCTCCCTGTGTGCTCTCAGCACCTTTGAGGTGCAGCTGGCCCCCATCTCAACAACATCTGTGACCGGTGACAGTGTGGTCCTGAAGGGTTCAACTCACAAAGGATGCAAGAGGATCAGGAGAGGTTAAAGTTTTCCTGCTGCATCTCCATGATATGACCCTGCTCATGGGGTGCAAGTGAGTGCCTTCAGCCAGGCAGGAGTCAGACATACACATAAGCTCTGTAAGGGTCTATGGAATGTCCCCATTCCATGTTGTCATCATCCGCCTGGAATGTAGGGACTATCGGTATCCGCTGCATCTCCATGGCAGGAGCCTTATCACAGAGGATATGTGCACTGCCATCAGCCGGACCGAATCCAAACATTCAATGGTGCAATGTGAGGATCCATGGTGTCCCCTCACTACATATCGTCACCATCCTCCAAGAGTCTAGCAGTCATGAGGGCCTTCCAAGTGCACCTGCCTCATCTGGTCAGTGAAATGGCCTTATTGCTGTTGCCCTTGCCTTCAAGGACTTCCTTGCCCTCATACCCATCCATGTCCTCCTCATCAGAGGAGATGTACAGCTCCTCCATCTCCTCAGCCAGCTCCTATCCCTGTTGCAGTGCCAGGTAATAAAGGGAACAGCAGGCAATGACGATACATGACACCCTCTGTGAACTGTATTGAAGGGCTCCAGCAAACAGTTCCAGGCATCGGAACCTCATGTTCAACATTCCGGCGGTTTGCTCCACCAAAGTGCGAATTACAGCATGAGCTGTATCTTTTCTCTGCTGCACCCTTAGGCCTCCGCATGGGCATCATTAGCCACATCCTTATCCCTGAAGAGCCAACCCTGCAGCCTCTCTGGACTCTGGAAGATATCAGGGATCTGAGGCCTACTGAGAATGTGGGAGTTGTGGACGCTCCCTGGGAACCATGTGCAGACCTGCAGGATGCATTTGTGGTGGTTGCACACAAGCTGAATATTCAGCAAGTGGAAGCCCTTGCGGTTGACATAGTTGACTGCTTGTTGCCATGGAGATCTGTGCACCACATGAATGCAATCGATGGCACCCTGCACCTGTGGGAAACTTGAAATCTGGAAAAATCCCAGCACTCTTGCTTCCTGGATTTCCTGATCCCGGGCAAAATGCACAAAGTTGTGGGCCTTCACAAATATGGCATCCCTGACCTCATGGATGCATATGTGGGTGGAGGATTGTGATATCCCACAGAGGTCGCCTGGGGAGCCCTGAAAAGAGCCACTGGCATAAAAATTGAGCGCCGCGGTCACTTTCACAACCATTGGCAGTGGATGCACTCCATGTCCCCGTGACGCCAAATCCTGCAGCAGGTGGCAGATGTGACTGACCAGCTCCCGAGACATGCGCAGTCCTCAGAAACACTGGCTCTCGGTCATCTGCAGGAATGACAAGTGCCATCTATAGACCCTGGGTCTAGCTAGGCACCGACCAGCAGCAGCTGTGGCTCTCAGTGCTGTGCGTGCGAGCGCCAACCGCCCTTTCTCCCTGAGGGTGCTGCTCCTTCCTCTGTCCAGCCAGGCACCTCAGTCACTCTCTTCTCCTTTGTCTCTGCTCCCTATAAGCCATGAGGCATACAGCTAAGTCACCAAGCTCCATGCTCCTGATGTGCTCTTCCAGCAAAATGAAAGAGAGGGGCACATAGGTTAGCATGGGTGTACTAAGAACCTCTCTTGGTTAAGTCTGAAGGTCCCTTAATGCATCCTGGAGAGTGATGGCCACCACTTGGATGGCCAGAGTTTAATCCGCTGCACAGCTGCTCAAAACTCCACCCAACTCCACGCCACTCCACCCGACTGATTGGTGGCAGCTTTGCCCACTGGACTGCATGCTGTGCTCTTGGCTCAGGCACAGGCATTCACCTCAGATGCAGTGCAGCCCTTACATCCCACAAATCACCTCACAGTATGCTGTCTTGCCCCCCCCAAATTTGCCTTAGATGCAGGTCAGCCCTTGCACCCCCCAACTCACTTCACAATATGCGGATTTGCCCCCTCAACTCACCCCAACCACAGTACAGCCCTTGCTCTGACTCTGCACTGTCAGCCAGCAGGGAAAAAGAGACTTGCCTGTGCCCTCGCCTGAATGTGCGGCCCTTCAATCTTGAAGTCTAATGAGCGGTCCTCGTGAGCGCTGTGCAACATTGGTCTGCACTCACCTCTGAGTTCCCCTGAAAGTGCAGCTCACCAGGTGCATGCCTTTTAAACGCTGTTGTGAAACATGTTAGTGTGCATTCATGCCAACGTGCCTGGAGGATCCAGTCTGGGGGATGATTCCTGCGAGCAGGGTTTCTAAGGATATGCAGCTGTATTAAAATGATGTTCCTGACGTCTGGCGGCAGGAAACGCGGCCTGCCACTGACAGACAGCAGTCTTGTTTCACGATTGCGTTAAACCAATTTTTGGCCTTCCTGCCATATTGTCTGCTCACGCCTGTCATGAAGCCCATTCCGGGTGTCCAACAGGGATGGAAAATTCCAGCCTCAGTTACAATTCAAGAATGTTTACCTTTGGTTGAGTGTGTTAGCTTTAAAAAGCTGCAAGAACGATTTACTTTGAAAATACTAAGTTTATTGTACACTAAACACCTAAACAAGCTCATAATTCCAGAGAAACTTGTTTACAATTTCAACCGTCTATAGATGTGCAAAAGCGCAGTTCAGAAAGGTGCATTGAACACATCCAGTAGTAGACAACTAAACTGAGTGGATGTAGCAAGAGAAATCAGGAACATCTGCCAACCTGTCAGAATGGTATTTATAGCTGACACTATCTGAGCGTTACTTCCATTAGTTAAATAAGATATGTCTCACCAATGATGGCAAAATCTTGTCATTCTTTTCTAAGGCCCATAAGCCACAGTGTGTATGTGCAAATGAGTGATCACAGCCTTTTAGCAGAATAAACAAACAGCTGGAAATTTCACTCAATTGCTGAGGTAATCTAAGTGTGAAAAGTTTCTGGAGAATCTTAGGTGCATCTTTGAATTAACTTTTTGGCACTGAACCTCTTTCCTGCTTCTGAACCATTTTCCCCCTTCTGATCATCTTTAGCTTTCATATATATTTCCAGGTCAGAATGGTGTGTGACCTGAAGGGGAATTTACAGTTGGTGGTGTTCCCATGGACCTGCTGTCCTTGTCTTTCTAGGCAGTAGAGGTTGAGTTTGGAAGGTGCTGTTGAAGAAGCCTTGGCAAGTTGCTGCAATGCATTTTGTAAATGGTAAATACTGCTGCCCTTATGCATTTGTAGTGGACAGAGAGAATGTTTAAGGTGGTGGCTAGGGTGTCAATTAAGCAGACTGCTTTGTAATGGATGGTGTTGAGCTTTTTGAGCGCTGTTGGAGCAGCTGAGTATTCCATCACACTGCTGACTTTGCCTTGTAGATGGTGGAAAGGCTTGATGGATTCAAAAGTTGAGCCACTCGCTGCAGAATTCCCAGCCTCTCACCTGCTCTCATAGTCACAGTATTTATGTGGTTGGCCAAGTTAAGTATCTGGTTAGTGATAACCTTGAGGGTGTTGATGGTGGGGGATTATGTGATTGTAATACCATTGAATGTCAAGGAAATGTGGTTAGACTATTCTCTAGTTAGAGGTGGTCATTGTCTTGGCATTTGTGTGATGTGGAAGTTACTTGCCACTTATCAGCTGAAACCTGAATATTGTCCAGGACTTTGAAGCTTGCTGGCATGATCTACTTCAGTATCTGAGGCATAGCGAATGGTACCGAACACTGTGCAATCATCAGCAAACAACTATGTTTCTATGTTCCTATCACCACTTCTGACATTATATTGGAGGGAAGATCATTGATAAAGCAGCTGAAGATGGTTGGGTATAGGGCACGGTACTGATGTCCTGCTGCAGTGATGTCCTGCAGCTGAGATGATTGACCTTGTTGTAAGAGTGGCCGAGCTGTTACTATTGTTGATAGAGTTGATCAGCAGACACTTCTTGGGTGGGAACATTAAGTTTATTTACATTATACTCAGCAGCAACTATATGTATGCTTTCAACTCCAAATCTAATTCTACACTGTTTGCTGAGGTAGCCTGCGCTACTCTCCTATTGCTTACTACAGATCATATGATCTTCCTTAACAAGTATTATTCTTAAGGTACATTGCACACTAAATAAAGCCATTATTATTACATTCCTCCCCCTTTAACTCAGCTATACATATTGTATTTACAAGTACATATTTTTCAAGACAACATAATATTCACACTGGGTAAGGAATTTACAAGTTCAGTCTTTCAGATGGTTTCCTGGTATGTGTGGAATGACGCAGCTCCACAACTTCAGATTCTTTGTCAGGAATCTCCTTTTCCAGAGTTGCCTGAACACCAGGTGCTTCAGTGGGCACTTGTACTGTACCCTCAACTCTTACAGGAACATCAGACATGTCAGTCCTGGGTTGAGAATCCTCAACAGGAAACGCAGACCCGGTCATGGTCAGTGGTGGAATCATATCTTGATGATTTGTCTCTCTCTTCCTTAAATGGTCCACATGTTTATGGATGATCCAGCCTTCCACCTCCACGTGGTAAGATAGAAGTCCAGTCACTGCACTTATTTCACCTGGTAACCACTTTGGTCCTTCCCGAAGTTCTTCACGTATGCTGGCTATCCCACGGTAAATTTCCTCTCGCAATTATGCCAGTCATGTCTAGTTTTCTGGCTTCCCCTCTAAATTCGGCATTATTAAGCTCAATCTTGTCCTGAGACGGCGTTTCATCAATAACGCCGCAGGTGTGACATCTGTTGTTGAATGAGGGGTATTCCTGTGAAGAAAAAGAAAGCGTGCTAGCTTGGTTGCCAAAGCATTGCCAGATAGCTTTTTCATGCCTGCTTTGAACGTTTGAGCCGCCCTTTCAGCCAGCCCGTTTGAGGATGGGTGGTGGGTGCGGTTTTTACATGAGCGATACCATTGAGGCTGATAAACTGTTGAAACTCAACACTCATAAATTCCATGCAATTATCGGAAATGACTACTTCTGGTAGTCTGTTAATGACTAAACTCTGACGCAGTTTCTCAATTGTAGCGGCCGACATTAGTGACTTCACCTCATATATGTCCAACCATTTTTAATGAGCATCAACAATGAGCAGAAACATTGTTCCCAGGAAAGGTCCAAAATAGTCAATGTGTAACCGCATCCAGAGTCTACCTGGCCACTCCCATGGGTGTAACGGAGCTGTCAATGGCAACTTTTGCAGTTGCTGACATTACACACAGCTCTTTATTAAACTCTTGATTTCATAATCCATCCCAGGCCACCCATAGATAGCTGTGTGCTATGGTCTTCATTCAGGAAATTCCTGGATGGTCACTGTGTAGTTCAATTAAAAGTGGCTCCCTTCCCTTTGGAGGAACTATCACTCGTGCTCCCCACAATAAGATGCCACCCTGGCTGGTTATTTCATGTCTTCTGTTGAAGTACGTTTTCATTTAATCAGATATGGGCTCCAGCGACCAACCATGTAGCACTTGTTCTCATACCTCAGATAGGACTGGGGCCCGACTTGGCCAGTCTCTTATCTGTCGAGCACCTACTGTCGAGGAATCTAAGGCATTTAAGAGTAAAACAAGTTCCTGTGGAGCTTGGACATGTTCATCATTTTCTTGTAAAGGCAAACAACTAAGGGCGTCAGCATTTGGGATTTGATTGTCAGGCCTATGTACAAAACTGTATTCGTATACTGCCAGAATTAAAGCCCTATTAGTATTTCTGTATCTTCTTTCTACTTGCCTTCTTCTTTCTAGCACAGACTTTAATCTCGGTCTTCTTTTCGACTTCACTGTTGGCCAGACTTCTCTCAGATACAAGCTCAACTTGTCTGAGCTCAGTGGCTGGGTCTCCCAAAATTTCATTATCTGTCTGCTTTTTGGAAAATTCAGAGCCTTTTGCTTCCAAAGCCTCTTTGGCTTCATTTAGCTGATTCTTTGTCTCTGTTTTGTATTTGTTTGCTGCCTCCTGGAAAACTGAACATTGTTGCGTCATCTCTGCCAACTCATTCTTCAGTTTGTTCAGAGAAGTGCTGGATTCTTTCTGTTTCTCTTCATACCTTTCCAGAGGTACAAATTTTGACTTGAGGGAATCTTGTAGTGTGTGGAGGTCTTTCAACAGGTTTTCTTTTTCCCTTCGAGGGTTGTTTACCTCGTCTCAAACTCTATCATCAATTAGGGTCTCTTCGAGTTTCTTCTGCTGTTCTTCCAGGTTTTGAATTAAGACAGCCTGCAATTCTTCAGGTTGTTGAGTCCTTACACACTGCTTTTTCAAAGCAGGAAGACTTCCATCTTCCTTTTGGAATCCCAGTGGCCAATCAAGGTTGATTTCCCTTAGCCAATTTTGCCCTAGAAGTCTTGGTCCTCTGCCTCTCAATACCAACACTGGTAGCTTTGCTGATTGGCTTCCATAATGGACAGATACTCTGCTTATGCCTTTTACTTGAATGTCTTAATCTGTATATGTTTTCAGATTGGCAGCTGTTTCTTCTAAACTTAATTGATGTTCACCATTATTCAGATATCTGAAGGTATGTTCCCCAATTACTGTGGTGGAAGTTCCCGTGTCCACTTCCATTCTAACAGGTTTGCCATTTACTCTCACAGTGACAAATATTGGTTCTGTCTTTCCAGCTTTCAGATTAAACAATGAGTAAATGTCTGAATTTGTTGTTTCAGTTTCTTCCACATTGTAAATTTCATTGGGCTTCTCCTTTTGTTTACAAGCCGGCTTGAATCTTTCCTTGCACTGACTCATCATATGTCCATTTCTGTGACAATAACAGCATTCAATTTTTTAAAAATGCCAATCGCTAGAAGACTGCTTGTTTCTACCTCTATTAAAATTATTCTTTGATTTCACTGCTAAGTTATTTTTCTTTATTCTTCGGCTACTGTGAGCTATTTCCTGCTTCTCGGCAAAGTCTTGCATTTTTGCACCCTTTTCGGCTGAGGTTTCCGCCCGATGTGGCGGAAACTTTACACACCCTGTATTGCTTTTGAATCTCTTACTGTGCTTCCATGGCCTGTGCTATCTCTAGTGCCTTCTTGAATACCAGATCCACTTTGGACAACACTCTTTTCTGAATAGCGTCTTCATTCACACCACTCACTAAACGATCTTTGAGCATATCGTTTAGAGTCGTACATAACACACAATGTTCTATTAGCTGTTCTAAATTTGCCATGTGGTACTCAATTGTTTCACCCGGAGTTCTATTTCGCTAATTTAACCTAAACTTCTGCATCATGACTGAGGGTTTTTGTTAAAAATGACCCTTCATAATGTCCACCAATTCATTGAAATTCTTTGAATCTGGGGCACTAGGTGCCATCAAACTTCAAATCAGACTGTAGGCTTTTCTCCCACAAGTACTCATGAGGTTCCCTCACCTCTTCTCTTCCCCCGTAACCTTGTTCACTTGAGAAAAGAACGTGAGGTGTTCTAATTAATGAAACCAATCATCTGTGGCTGATTCAAAAGGATCAATTCTCCCAAACTGCAGCATTTTGGGAGGAGATTACTTCTTTGCTTCTAACAGAGCTTGCTACTTACAATCACTGGGCGAGGTACAGTGCCAATTTTTTTTAAACTTGATTTCTTCTGTTCAATCTTGTTTTATCCTCATTGCCAGTTTGTTGTAAGGGTAGCTAAGTTGCTACTATTGTTGATAGAGTTGATCAGCAAACACTTCTTGGGTGGAAACATTAAGTTTATTTACAATACACTCAGCAGCAACTATATATGTGCTTTCAATTCCAACTCTATCTCTACACTGTCTGCTGAGGTAGCCTGCGCTAATCTCCTATTGGTTATTACAGATCATGTGATATTCCTTAATGTGTATAATTCCTAAAGGTACATTACACACTAAGTAAAACCATAATTACTACAGACCTCCAACATCTTTCTTTGTGCTAGGTATGACTCTAGCAGTAGAGCATATTCTCTTGATCTCATTGACTTCAGTTTTACTCAGGTTCCTTGATGTCACATGTGGTCAAATGCTGCCTTGGTCTCAAGGGCAGTTACTCTCACCTTACTTCTGAAGCCTAGCTCTTTATTCCATGTTTGGATGAAGGCTGTAATGAAGTTTGGATATGAAAGGCCTGGGAGGAATCAAAATTCAGCATTGGTGAGAAGATTATTGCTGAACAATTTCCACTTGAAAACACTAATAATGACATCTTCCATAACCTTGCTGATGATTGAGAGTAGACTGATGATGCGGTAATTGGCCAGATTATATTTTTCCTGCATTTTGTGGGCAAGACATCCCAAGGGGATTTCCAAAATTGTCAGGCATACGCCAGTGTTGTAACTCTTTCGAGTTATCAACAGATTGCATGTAACTCTTTCGAGTACATTCACAGTTCTTGGTTTCCGGGAGTGGGACATGAACCCACAACCTTCTGATTCAAAGGCGAGGGTGCTATGAACTGAGCCACAGCTGACACCTCACGCCAGTGTTGTAGCTGTACTGGAAAAACTCAGCTAGAAGTGCAGCTGGTTCTGGAAGACAAGTTTTCAGCATTACAGATGGGATGTTGTCAGAGTGCAGGGCAAAAAGCTTCAGCATGTCTCTTTTTTCAGCGGTACTCAAGTTCTGTACTACCAAATGACTACTTGTTTGAAATATGTTTTTTTTTATAGTGAGTACCAAAAAATACAAACAGTGGTAAACATCTCAAACAAACTTTTTTTTAGTAACATTTTTTAATTGAGTAAATTAGTAGAGCTTTTCTCTTCTAAATATTTCTGTAATAAAACTGAAGTTACGAAAATGTCCTGCCTGAATAAATGCTTTGTGTGTGGGAGTTGAATTCATAATTTCCCTCAAAACTTGAATTCCTTCTAGAATTTTCCACTCTTCTATCAGACATTTTTCCATTAGTTGATTGAAATTCTCCATCAGGACACACTAATAAAAAGGGATGCAATTTCTCTAACCATTCTAACCAACAAAATATGACAACATTCCCACATGTGATGTATTACTTCTTCCAGGCACTCCACAACCCTCACAATTGGCAACATCCCTCTCCCTCTACTTTTTGGGACCCTGAATTGAAGTCTCCTTTCCCAGCTCCCCTTTGACACAGGACATAGGGCAGGATTTCCCGGTTGGCATGCGGGGCGGGGGAAGGAGGGGGTGGGGGTGGGACCTGCAAGTCAACGCATAAGATGACGTGGGATGACGTCAGTCGGAACTCCCAATGTCACCCCGCGTCATTTCAATTTTCAGGCAGCTTAATCAGCTGAGCGCCCGCTGACCTGTCAACGGCCAATTGATAATAATAAAAAGTAATTGAGCTAGTTAATGGACCTGCCCGTCCAACCTTAAGGTTGGTGGGCAGGCTGGGAGCCCTAGCGGGCTTCAGAGAAAGCATGAAACCTCAACCAGGGGCGGGATGAGGTTTCATGTAGGTTTTTAAAAATTTAATAAAAGTTTAACTAAAAATGATGGACATGTCCCAACTCATGTGACAATGTCACATGAGGGGACATATCAGGGAAATTTCAGTTTTCTATTATTAACATTTTTGAATTTGGCGCCGATCTCCCTGAGGCAGCACTTAGCCTCAGGGAGATGAGTAAGCTCTTTCATGCGCAGGCGTGAAAGAGCGTACGCTCGGCTTAGGGAATCCCCCCTCAGCCCCCCCGTACAGGGAGTGCATAGCGCTTCCTGGCAGATGTCACGCTGGGCGGGCCTTAATTGGCCCGCCCACGTAAAATGGCAGTGCGCCACCGATTGGGGCGCTGATCGGAGGCGCGCCTACACCCACCCGCTCCTGAACTTCCCCCCTCCAAGGGGGTGGGGGGGGGTGGTGGGGGTGGTGGGGGGGAATTCTGCCCATAGACACCAGCTATTTAGAAATTTAGATAATGCTGCTAAGTGCACAGAAGCTCCTCAATTATGGTTTATGATTTCCTTACAAATACTGAATGATTTACTTATACTTCTAGCCTTACATATTCCAGTGTGTGTGTGTGTGTGTGTGTGTATTGTATGTATATGTATAGCCAAATTAAATCAATGTGAATAAACAGTTCAAACCTTTCCACCAGCTGTTATACTCACTGCACAATTTTCCTTTCCAAAAGTTAAAGTGGTCAGTACTTCCAACCAAAATATTTTTCAGATTGTTTGTTTGATGATCTAAGAATGTCATAGTTATAACTAGGTTAGTAAGCGATCTCAAATTTCCATGTATAACATTAAGGGATAACTTCAGCGATAGATAGCCTCAGCTCTAATTCTGGCTTGATTAGAATTTGCAGTGCACATGTGCTAAAATATATTTTATTCAGCAGTAAAATAGTTTATCTCTATTTTTACTTCCCTTCTGCAATGCTGCACAGGAAATTATTAGGGAAAAATTGCTTCATAGGTTACAAGCAAAGTCTCCCTTTGGTGTGAAACAAGAGAAAACCAAAGTTGTTCTTCAAAATTGCAGTAATAATAAGATGATAAACACTATTTCCTGCCAACACAATATGACTGTGCAAGATGGCCGCTGATACCTGTCTGTGCATGCACATAAGTCAATGATGTCATTTGCAGGAGACACAGTCCCGGTTGGATCTTATTCGGACCCTGAAGCCATTCACCCCAGTTTTTGAGCCCCGCAGTGAGCTGGAAATCGGGGCACAGCCTCCCTGCAGTTTCCAGGGATTGGGATGGGAAGGGAGAGGAGGCTTCTGATCCACCCAATGATGGCTGGAATTCCATTTGCAGTTCCGCAGCTTATTCCTGGTGACAGATCCGGACTAAGGTGAAGAGGCTTCAGAGCAGGAGATTCAGGAACTGTGGGGAGGCTGGAATTGCAAACTTTATAAAGAGACTGCTTCCCTTTAGTTAAAAAGTATTAACTCAAAGTTGCTGGCACTGTAATATTTGCAATTCTAGATTGTGATAACAGCGCTTGCACCCTGCTGTATATTGCCTCTGATAAAGATGGCAGCCACACTTACAACTATGGATGCAAGGCATTGCCATCAAACGTAGCCAATGATAAAACAGTGAGGGCTACAAAGCTTTAAACTATATTGTTTGTAACACAATAGCACATCTCTTCAGTGTCTCCGATAGTCGTGCATACTATAATCCTGCACTCCTTATAACAAGTGCCATTAAAGTATTCTGCATGTTTGTGTGCTCGTAAATGCAATAGTGCAAGTCTGTAGCAATAACAATATTTAACTCTAATAGATTTGTGCCTTGTTTTGCTCTATTTTATCACATCAATCAATACATAGCAGTCATTAATCACAATAAATACAATGAGTGATAAATTGTCATGGTGGAAAAACATAGTGAAGGTACTGAAAGTATAGAATAAAGCTGTCAATGAGAAATTAGATCTGTCAAACAATGACTTCAAATACTTTAAGTAGGAACAAAGCCCATGAACAAGTATCTTGCATGATAAATTCAAGAGGGAACTGGGCTGATATTTGGTTGGGTAATTAGCTAATGGGTGCGAGAGACTAATCCTTGGAAATGGACAGATGAACATCAATTGTCTCTTCTGCCCCTATAAATTCCCATATTCCTTTCTAACAAGCTTAAATATTTGTATTATTGCATAAAATATCACTTCTTTGAAAAGCATAGCAGTTGGGGCTGAACTTTTAAAGTTGGTCTTCATGTCAGTTTGTTGGAGTTTAGGCATAATTTCTCCACAGATCATTAAAGAACTCCTTTAAAGCTGATTTTAGAAAGAGTGCAAGTAAGTGTTTGATATTTATATTTTGAAATAATGGCCCAACTAGCACCAGAGATTTTGTAAATTTCATTTCAACAATGAATATTGGAATTTGCCACATTGAACCTGTGGTAGGAAGTTGAAATCTTAGTAATTGCATGATTCTTCCTGTGGCAGTGATCTATATAAAGCTTGATAAAGTAATGCAATATAAGTTTGAAGATTAAATACTAAAATTGACCAGTGATTTGGTGAAGTTGGTGAATCGGGCATGGGAAAAGGGCAAAGTAATGGGATGAAATGAGTATCTCCTTCAGAGAGCTAGCACAGGCGTGATGACCTTCTGCTGCCCTGTAAATGTCCATGTTTCTATGCATCTTCAGTCCTATGCTTAGTTTTGGTTCCCAAGACACAAAAGAAGGCTAAAATGGAACCTTATAGAAAAATGCATGATCATATCCATATTTATTTGTAATTTGTAGATGGAAATTTGTATTTCACAACATCAGAAGAACCTTTAAGTCAGAATAATACTAAGCGAGACTTGTATTAACTTGAGTAAGTATTAGGCACTCTATGATATAATTGTTTTGACAAATAAATTATGTAGTGATTTCTGCATGATATTCAAGTCCATCTTAGGTAGAGCAAATGTTCTTTTGAGCCTTTCAATGAGAATAAATGATCTACACTGAAACAAGGTATATGTAGCTCAAAATGTTCTATCAGTGGTTTCCAGGATCCCATTGTTCTTGTTGCTGTTGTGTTTTACTGTAATAAATATGGAGATGCTTTTGCCTTGCCAAATAAATGCAACCTGTTGAAGACATCCCTATACTGCAATTGGCTGAAAATAGTTAAATTATTGTTCTAAGTTAGGGAGATGTTAAGAGTAAAAACATTGATTGTTACTTCCACTGATACTGACAAAACTGTACTTACAATAGACTTATCCCCTTGAGTTTGGCAATCCCTGAATAAGCCAACTACTTCTATTTAATATTTCTACAAGCTAGGATGAACATGCTGTATGGAACGAATGAGCACTTTTCTTGTTTCATCAAATCTTGCTCCTTAATGTCTACTGCTATGGCATAGCATGGCTATTGTTTCAAAAATTGCTTTTATTGCAACAAAATTTCCATTAAATAAGAACATGATTGGAGCTTACATTTTATGGCTGTTGATATTATGATATGTAAATATGAGAGGAAGCCTAACCTAATCCAGTGTATGTATGTGCTGATAAATGCATTAGGAGGGAAGGAGCATACATAGGGCAGAATTTTGACCTTGGTGGGCAGGATCGGGAAGCCGGCCGCTGCCCGAGCTCGGGACCAGACCACGATTTCATGCTGGCGGGCCAATTAAGACCCGCCCAGTGTGAAACATGAGTGGCAGTGCTCAGTGCTGCCTGTGCGCAGGGAGGGGGGGGAGGAGGTTGAGCGAATCGAGTGCAAACTTCGCCCATGCGCGTGCGCGAGCGCTTCATAATCTCCCTGAGGCGCAGAGCTGCCTCAGGGAGATGAACTGCTGTTAAAAAAAGAAAATGAAGAAAATAAAAATGTAATAAAACATGTCCCCTCATGTGACATGAGCAAGGGCATGTTACTAATTCAATTCTAAACTATTATTTTATCTCTATTTGCTTTTGGAAACCTCATCCCGCCCATGGTTGAGGTTTCCAAAAAAATATAAAGACTGCTTGGCCTTTTCGCCTGTCTACCAACCCCCGTTAGGTTGGACAGGCAGTGAAAAATTTAAGTTAATTGATTACTTAATGGCCTTAACAGGCCTTTTAATTGTCAGCAGCCTCGCTGCCAGCTCCAGCGTGCGCCCACCAACCGAATTATCACGCCACTGCACGTTGCCGTCGGCACGCTCAGCCGATGTCAACGCACATCGTTTCACGCTTGAGCAGGTCAGGCATGCGCCCACCCGCCGAGCAAAGATTTCTTGCCATGCACTTGGATCAATTACTACTGCTGACAGTAAAAAAACCCAACAAGAAATTGAACAGCTTCTGCATAACTCAGATGGGCTTTTTCTCATTATTGATGCCATATTCATGCAACGTTTATAAGCATAAATTAGTTAAATTGGTGCTAAATGTCAGACAGTATGTACTGTAAACTCATATGTGTGATGAACTAAGGTGAGACTTCACGGATATTGTTCAAAGACAACCTTTTCAATGCTCACCACTGCCTTTTGAAGGGCAACTAGGGATGGGCAATAAATGCTGGCCCAGCCAGCAAAGCCCACATCCCGTGAATCAATAAGAAAAAATGAATTTTTTTCCATTTGAGCTTCTATGAGTATGTATGTGCTATATAGTTCCAATCGTCAGTGGCAACTGTAGTATAAGGGTCCAGCACATATAGGATTAATGTGGGACTAAGTACAGCTACTGCCAACAAAGTGATGTAGGAGAGCACATGACCCACACCCAGAGTCAGAATAGTGTGGGACAGAGCCATGTGTACCAGCAAGCCTGGAGACAGCTCCTGGCTTGTACCCTTCACTGTATATTTGTAAATAGTTCTAAGAGTCAACAGAGACTTACAGTTAACCTACATATGACTATAAAGGCTGCTTCAGACCTACCAAATTGTATCCAACATCCTACAACAGCAATACAAAGACATTGGCCTAGATATTGCATTCTGCAACAAAGGAACAGTACTCATGGTTCACTACTCTGACAGCTGCCAAACAATGTTTTCACTGGCATTTGAGTGGAGACTCGGGGCAGAAGTAATCCTATAAAGGTACAGGGATGTGACCCACACCCTATCGTACTGAGACAGGCAGCATGCAAATTTTATGCTGCCTGATAATCAACATGATTTGAGCACGCAGCCCAGTGCAAAGCGTACTGCTGACTGGCTGCACGGTCATTAGGTGCATTCAGGTTACAGCAACTGCTTTGGTGGAAGGAACGAGACTAGTAATGAAGCAACAGGCCAAAGAGCTGGCTCCCAGATTCTCAAATACAGTGTTAGAGTACTTTGTGATGGAGTTGGAAAGGAGGAGAGAGGTGATGTTTCCACAGGAGGCCAGGAGAACTCAAGGCACACTCTTCAAAGGGAATGGGAACAGGTGACGAGAGGGATCAATTCCTGGAGTCTGGCTCTGAAGCCCTGACTGCAGTACCGGAAAAAGTTCAATGACCTCATGCAGGTGGTCAAGGTTAGTGAATGTATCTTCAGCCCACTGCACCACCAGCCTCCAATGCTGCTCAATGCACCATAACTCCATCATTCATCCAAGACCAGGGTGCGAAATCATGGATCTCGGTGCTTCTCATGTTTCTGGGCCCCTTATCACCCCACCATCCCCTGCCCTTCCACTCAGTCATGCATGTTATTTTTCCCCTTTCAAGAATCACCAATCAATTCTCCAAAGAATCACAGTAAGGACGTTGTAAAATTATAAGGGCCATTGTTGGCATTTGGTTACAAATATCATCCAATATGTATGGAGCACAGGTCATTAATATTAAGAGCAATAAAGATATAATGCAGTGTTGGTTTGCATGTGCGCTTTAGGTGATCTTACCGTAACTATTAAACACACCAGAGAGTACAAATTTTAACAGTGCCATGTATTATTATTAATTTGATAGGAAAATATCCTGTTATTATTTATAATACTGAGCAGATGATAATACTGATTCTGGTGACTGCCATAACATGTTAAGCATATTGCACCAGATTGACATGGTGACAGAAAATTCATATTGGTGAAAAGGTTACATACGAACATATGAAATAGGAGCAGAATAGGCCATTCGGCCCTTTGAGCCTGCTCCACTATTCAATAAGATCATGGCTTCAATACTTACAATCCAGATTGCCAAATTCATATTGGTGAAAAGTTTACATACGAACATATGAAATAGGAGCAGAATAGGCCATTCGGCCCTTTGAGCCTGCTCCACTATTCAATAAGATCATGACTTCAATACTTACAATCCAGATTGCAAAACCTTTCAGGTTTTGTTTTACATTTCGACCATCTGAGGTCATTGAACTTTTTCTGGCATTGCAGCCAGGCCCTCAGATTATCAGGCAGCATGAAATTTGTATGCTGCCTGTCTCAGTAGGACCGGTTGTGAGTCATGCATCACAACACTGTGCCTTTATAGAATTACTTCCGCCCCAAGTCACCACTCAAATGCCAGTGAAAATGCTGTTCAGCAGCTGTCAGCGTAGTGAACCATGAGTACTGTTCCTTTGCCACAGAGGGCAAAATATGGGCCAATGTCTTTGAGTTGCCATTGATGATTGGAACCATAGTGGCATGTACGTATTCGTAGAAACTTAAAATGGATAAAAAATTCCTTCTATCTGAGCATTGTAAAGGCTGTCTTTGAACAATGTCTGGGAAATCTTAACTTAGCTCATCACATATAGAAAAGAAAGACCCGCCTCCCCGTGCTGTACCTCGCATTGATATTTTGTTGAAGAGTTATAGAAGGGAAAGAGGGAGCGAGAGAGGGGAGGAGAGAGGATGGTCCCATTCATTGCTGCTACCTATGCTCCCTACTTCCTCCCTGGATACACTGACACTGCATTCACTCACTTCACTCAAAATAACTCGGTATCACTAGAATTGAAATTCCAGTTTCCTGGGAGTGACTTGTGCTGTGGACGCCGATGACAACCAAGTCTGGCCTGGCGTGAGGCTGAGTGACAGCTCTGCCAAGCCTGCTCCAATCTCATTACCAGTGGAGACTCCCTCCTGTTCTTTCATTTTCGGTTTCTTCCCTTTGGCCTTCTAGAAGATGCTGTCACAGATAATTCAGTGCATGGTGGCCATTGCGAATGACCAGAATAACTGCTCCAGCTCCTACAATCACAGATACTCTTTCTCCTGCCCTTGCTGCTCCTTCAATCATAAATTCTATCTCTGGAGGAGCGGCAAGAGCAGGAGGGAAGGAACCTGGGATTGGGGGAGCTGGGGCAATGACCAACTTGATCATTGATGCATAGTCTTGTCTCGTTGCTTTCAACAGGTCTTAGCAACTTCAAGGGAAGTTAATAAGAAAGCTTCAAAAGAAAGCCCTCAGCAGTACACTCATACCCGCAGAACTGGTCATACATTATAACTTGTTCATTTCTTTTCATATATAAAATGCAATGCATTACCAGATGACCTTTAAAGAACAATCAGCATGAGGGAGAGATGAACAGACAGCCCAACACAGTGCCACTGGAAAACCAGCTTGGCAAGTAGATTGCCAGAAATCAAAGAGCAAAAGGAAGAACATGCATATATCCAATGTGGGAGAGACATAACCTATGATTGGAGAAGAAGCTCTGTCTTTCCCGCTCCTGCTGCTCCTCCAATCACTGTTCTGCTGTCAGATCCATATCTCAGCAACTGAAAGTTTAACTGACAGTCATTAAAAAAAAAATAAACCTTACAGTTGCTGAGATCAAGTAAGACGTTTGGGCAGCTTCGTGGTTGACTGGCTTTAAAAAAAATCAGAACTGGCAATTGCACTGCAGTTATTACACATCAAGAGTAGGTCATTGGCTGCAAAATGCTTTGAGATGTGCTGTGGTCATGAAGACTACTTAAACTGCAGAAGATCTTTTCCATTCTATAAGAATTTGAAGACTTTCCCCTGACTAGGTGCATGATATTATTCAATATAATTATTTCATAGAAGGTGTGCAACTGGATTCTATATTATCAGTAATCCTGCAAGGTAGAAAGATCAATTGACTCCTGAGCAACAAAGTGGAATGATTGAACAACATGTCTTCGCTGCTAGTGAGAAGTATTGGAGCCCTCAGTGTCTCTGTGCAATACAATTTTTGAAGAGACCAGAGGACAAAGACTGAACAATTCACAAATGTATTTATATCTTATTGATCAGCAAGTCTGAAGACTCTACTGATTTCTGCTTCCCACTACAATATATTTTCAATATCAACTACACAACACAATTTTATCACAATATTTCAATACCGCAAAAAATTTGTAAAAGCACCAAGATAGTGTGGGATAATAAGTTAAGTAGACAAGTAGGATAAGATTGGAGTCAATGAAAAAGATTCTTGAGAATTATGTGCAGTGTAAAACAAGTTACTGATTTACTATGAGCCCATTGCGCATTCCTAGCAATTTCACCCCACAAAGCCTGCTCACAGTAAACTTCCATTCACAGCATAATGAACAGAACTCCAGCCATGATTCTATCCTTTGTTCCCAAGATAATTGTGCATGACAAAGGCCATCTAGCCCAGTTCATCTCATCCATTGAGAATAACGTTAAAAGTGAACCCCACCCACCCGCCCCCCTGCTGCCACCTCCCACCTCTCCCTGGCTGACTCCTGACCTCTCACAGCATCCAATTGGCTCTAAAATGGTTCCAGGGATTTCACTTACCATTTTTCGGCCAGATTTTCAGCCAAGAACACTCTCATGACAATTGCTGTGAATAGGAAGTGCTGCTGCTGCTGACCTTCAGGCAACTTTGTGGTTTGCTGGTAGGCGTTAAATAAAATATCAATGCCATGAAGCTGCCCAGCGGTTGGCAGCAGCAACACAGCAACTGTTAGTGAAACAGAACTGAAAGACCAACTTTAAAAAGAAAAATTAGAACTGTGAGGCTGATGGTTCCAATTTTTTTTTAAAGCTGGTTTTTCAGGTCTGAAGTTCTGGTTGCCCAGTCTGGACAATGATGAGAACTCCATTTACAACACAGGGGCTGCCCACCAGCACACCCACCACTGAGCCCCCAGCTCCTGAACACGAGGGTTTTGAATTGCCTGCATGTGGTGTCATCAAGAACATGAAGAATGATGATATGTTCCTGCTTTATGAACCTTCTCAGATACCACTTCATCTTTATCCCGCTATCTGGCATGATGAAAAAGATGTAGATGGTGTGACCATGGACCTCTTACTTTTCATTTCTCCCCCCGCCCCTCCACCCCTTCCCTCACACCAACAGAACCCACCAATACTTAACCCCTGCAAAATTCTTCATTTTTGCTTTCAGATACCCAAGATTTCTCACTTGGTCAGCCAATGCAGCCTCACTCTGAAGGGCATGATCATTTGATCTGAAAATCAAAGCCACCAAATCAGTTGCTGCCACTGTACATCTGTTATAGTGTAGTGCTGAGTCTGGATCAGCACGTGGTGAGTCACTGGGAATGAGCAGCCTGCAACCAGGATAGCAGGAAAGGGCAGTATTTTGCCAACTCAGTGGAGGGTGAGCTTGCAGATGGGTTCCAATGCAGAAGACTCAGGTGGAGACTTTGATGGGACAACAAAGACAGCTGCTGGCTGGTTCTCACCCTGCTATGTGGCTGTAAGTCTAGTTGGATGATATGCAAAAGGTCAGGAACCCCATTCTTGGTGAACCATAGCTGACTCAGACACTGCTCCTGCCTGAGGTGGAGTTAAGCGAAGTGCTTTAGTTAGGTAAGGCCTCCTATAGAGAGCCCTCCTCCACCTCTGTTTGCACACAGCTTCCTCTCTCTCTGTTCTCTATCTTCCATTTCCAAATCATACTGCAGCCTAAGAGGAACTGGAAGTATAGCCTTCATTACTGAAAGCATATTTTCTCTTGACAGACCTTACAGCACATCTTACCTCCTTGCCAAAGTCCAGCTCCCCTCCCTTGTGAATCCAAGAATTTTTCCAAATTCTTCCTACACAGTCAACTCAGGACTTCCAGCAGCAAAGGAAAGTCAAAGCCCCTCAAGCTTGAAGTCCTACAGGTGATCCTGGCGAGCACTGCACAATGTTACTGTGCACTCACCTCTGAGTTCCCCTCAAAGTGCAGGCCGCCAAGTGCACACCTTTATGTGCTGTTGTGAAACACATCGGTGTGCTTTCCTGCCGATGTGGATGAATAATCCAGCTGGGGTAGGGGGAGGGCGATTCCGGCGGGCTGGCCTAATAATGATATGCTGATGTATTACAATGAAGTTCCCAGCATTCAATGGCGGGAAACATGGCCCACTATCGGCGGGCTGAGCAGACAATCAAGAACTGGTTTCATGACGTCGGGAAACTTATCGCGCCATATTGACCACTCATGCCCGAACCTGCCCAACATCGGCAGGTGCAGAAAATTCTGCCCACTGTGTTGCATGGGCCATGCCAGAAGTGGCAAGAAACATTCTGGCTGAAATTTTTTAAGTTTTGGCTTCTGTAGCAGCAATACCAATGATTCATGGAGCTAAATTTTGTGGCCTAGTTGTTATCAGGTGTTTAATCCAACACCATGCTTTCTACATGGGATTTATGACATGTGTGAACAGGACTAAGAAACAACAAGGCACTTCAACCAATCAGATTGAAGAATCGTCACTGAGGCATGCAGGGTCTAAAGCAAAAAAATATAAACTAGGAATTATAATTAATACATAGATATAAATCATATCACATATCACTGCAGTGGTTCAAGAAAGCAGTTCACCACCACCTTCCCAAGGGCAATTATGAAGGGGCAATAAATGCTGGTCTAGCCAGCTACGCCCACATCCCATGAATGTATAAAACAAAATATATTGAAAATCAAATACAGATTAGGAGTGCAGAAAGATAAAAAGAACAGACAAATTTAAAAAGTAGTTTTATTTTTTCAGAATCTCTAGAACTAATTAAGTTCTGAAGGAATAAATCTCCACACTTGTAAAATTAAATCTTCAGTGCCCCAGATGTTGTTTGACAATATTTTGACTGATCACGCCAATGAAAATTCACTTACACCTGAATGCACCAGCCTCAACTTTTTCTGCCCTATTTAGTGGAGACATACCACAACTTCATGGACAAACATTAATTTCAATGCTGAGTCTATCAGCGAGATAGCACAGCCAGTGGAGGAGCAGGTAACTAACCAAAACTTCGGGATCTCCTTGTTTAAGTGCACACGTGTGTACTCTAGAAGTTGCTAACCAATTTCTTCCATTATAACGTTGAGCACTGTTAACCTTACTATTATTTGTAATGTAAAATCCGGGTCAGTTTCACCAAAGTAAGAATAGATGCCTGATAAAAGCAAAAATACTGCGGATGCTGGAAATCTGAAATAAAAACAAAAATTGCTGGAAAAACTCAGCAAGTCTGACAGCATCTGTGGAGAGAAAGACAGAGTTAACGTTTCAAGTCCATATGACTCTTCTTCAGAACTAAAGAGAAGTAGGGATGTGGTGAAATATACACTGTTTAAGGGGGGTGGGACAGATGAAGCTGGATAGAAGGCCAGTGATAGGTGGAGGCAAAGGAGAGATTGCAAAAGATGTCAAAAACAAAAGATCGAAGGGGTGTTGATGGTGGTGATACTGGCTAAAGGAGGTGCTAATGGTGACATTAAGAGTAGAAAGCAGGCTAAGCAAGTGACAAATGGCCCTAGTGGGGTTGGGGTGGGGGGAGGGGACGGTGTGGGAGAAAAGATTGAAAGGGTGGGAATAAAACAATGAATGGAAATAAATTTTAAAAATAATAATAGAAATAGATGGGAAAAAAACATATATATAAAAATTTAAAAATAAATATTTGATAAAGGGCAATCAGAAAGGGGTGAAGATGGAGGAGAGAGTTCATGATCTGAAGTTGTTGAACTCAATGTTAAGTCTGTAAAGTGCCTAATTGGAAGATGAGGTGCTGTTCCTCCAGTTTGCGTTGGGCTTCACTGGAATATTGCAGCAGGCCAAGGATGGACATGTGGGCATGAGAGCAGGGTGGCGTGTTGAAATGGCAAGCGACAGGGAGGTCTGGGTCATGCTTGCAGACAGATTGAAGGTGTTCCGCAAAGCAGTCACCCAGTCTGCGTTAGGTCTCTCCAATGTAGAGGAGACCGCTTTGGGAGTAGGGAGAATAGATGCCTCATGCTTTCTCAGATATTATCCATGCTGGCTCCCGTGCACTTCTGTTAACTCAAGAAGAAATTATTTTGTTGAATAAATATATGTTAACAGATTATTTGGATCATCAAAATGATACAGAGCTTTAGAGGGTTAAATTATGAAGATGGTTTACATAAACTTGTCTTGTGTTCACTGGAGCATAAAAGATTGGGGATGACAAGATTGAGGTACTTAAAATGTTAAGAGTAGATACAAACAAACTAATTCTGATGGAGAACTCAAGACAAAAAGGGTATAAACTTAACTTTAGAACTGGGCAGTTTATAACAGAAATGAGGAAGCACTTTTTCACACAAAAGGCAGGAGAAACCTGAAATTATCTAACCCTAACCCAAAATGTTGTGGATGCTGGGTCAATTGGAGTTTTGAAGACTGCAACTGATAGATTTTTGTTAAGCAACAGTATCAAGGGAATTTAGAGCTAAACCATGACCTAATTGAATGCTAGAACAGTCTTAATGGGCTGAACAGCCTACTCCTCTTCAATGTTCCTAAGTTGCTGCAATTTGAGAGGGATAGACCCTATATTGTTGTTCCATAACCTATTAAACCAGCATATAAACAAAATTCTGTTTAAATAAAGTACATTTTGAAACATTGGGAAAATAAATTGACGATATTTAGTCTTTAATAATTTGGAACACAGCTTGCACATCCACATGAAAATTCTCATGAAAATTAAATAAACTTATGTGATTATTGTCTTCTTTGAACTGTCTGGCAATGCATTAATTAAATATAATTAATCTAAAAGCAATACAGCCCACAATCTCAAATGCATGAATAACAAATTAAATTTTTTGAAAGAATGTTTAAAATATTCACCACATCTTTTGTGCATAATACCTTTTCTGATGCATTTTTGATGAAACAAGACCCAAATCAATGATTTTCTGTACATTTTTTTTAAATTCCCCTCACAGCTGGTACACTTTCATTTAAAGTCTAAAAACGTGGACAAACACATCATTTTGTACTTTGATTTGTTTCTAATTTAGTCCTGAAGGATTAATAAAGGAGTTTTTGTTTTTGAGTAAATCATTGAGAAGTCGCTTCCTCTCTTCTCTGGGGTAAAGGTATTTTTTAATGAGTATGTGTTAATTTTTGAAACAATCATTTTGATTGCAGCGATGAAAGAGATTATGGTTCTTTATGTGGGCTTCCTGTTGATCCTTAACGCAACATAGAACAGGGAGATCAGCCAGATCAAAGTACTAGGACACAGCCTTGGGCCACAGAAGAAATATAAGCAACCATCATCCTATAATATTTTCTTCAAGACAATTCCCAATTTATTCAATTATATATCTGTAGGAGCCCGTACATAGCAGCACTCCTGTTGATTACAGTGCTAAACTGAACTACTGTCAAATGCAACTTCCACAATAATTATTTGTAGCTGTTTTCTTTGAGATTGCCTTTGTAATTTAGAGTGTTAAAACATAAATCACTGTTGTACTGAATAAAATTCATAGAATCAGTAAATCTTACAGAACAGAAGGAGACTATTTGACCCATTATGCCTGTGCTGGCTCTTTGAACAAGTTATCCAATTATTCCCACCCACCTCCTCTTTTCCCATAGTCCAGCAAGTGTTTCCTTTCAGGTGGTTCAATTGTTTAAGTTATAATATTGCTTGGCATTCCAAGGGAAAATTGTTCCAACTCTTTTGATTCATCTCTATCCATCTCATGGAACAATGGAGAGCATGTGAGTGTTGGGGGGTTGGTGGGGCAGGGGTGGCAGGGTGCAGGAATTATCATTGTTCAAACGCCTGAGGCAGTAGTCGTTTTCTGATCACTACACTGTTCTATCCTCTGGGAGGCCATCCCTTATGGGCCCATGAACCATGTGGGTTGAGTTTCTCCAATTTCATGGACTTCTAGTCTGCTAAGCCCAAAGTGAGCCATTCCTGTGGGGTGAAATTTTGCAGTGCACAGCAGATCACTATAATTTTTATTTAAAACAGTAGGACACTCCCCTATCTAGGCCTCAGAAGTGTATACCTTTGGTCCTCTCCTTCACTTGCTATGTCACTGCATGGACGCAGTTGGACCTTTCCTATGCTGCATTGTGGTAATAAAGAACCATTTAATCAGTCATGATTTCAGTGGATAGGGCTTCTCGGTCAGGATCCAATCATCTCCTTGCCTTTCCCTGCTGAATAAGTAACATATGGTGGACTGATGAAGGGCAAGGTTGTTGTGAGCCCTCCCACAATGCTCCGCATTAACATACAGGATCCTCTGTTTGGGCATCATAGACAACTAGCACATTGAGTGATGCCCCTTTCTGTTAATGAAAATGATAGGTTCCTCAAGTGAGCCTTCAGGGGCATGTAACTCCCAACTGTGGCTGTCTGAAGCAAAGAACAGTTTTGTGGAAATTGATGCATTTGTCCCTGCGTTGTGCAGGACATGTTGTATCTAATGAAATCAAGTGTCATGCAGAAGATGACATGTCCACATATTAAATCTAGCTTCTTGTCTGTTGTTACGCAGGTCTCCTGTGCCTGACTGCAAGGACCCAGGTCCGTAGAAAATGAAGACCATTGTCACCTTATTTTTATTGACAAGGCCCTATAGAAGATGAGTTTTCATGTATAGTTTTATAGATGTGGCTAATTTCTTCCAGGATGCACAGTTCCATTCGACAGTGCCTCAGATGACATTTGTTCCCTGAATACCCCCTATGGAGGGGATGGGGGAGATGGCAGCAAGTTCTGTTCAATCGCTGGCCATGATTCTTCAAGTGATGCACCTCAGCCCTCAGTTTCTTCACCAGATCATGCAAAATAAATTGGAATGGGGGAATCCCCGGTGGATAGACCATTAGAAAGCTTTCAACTCCCTAACATGTAGAAAGAGGTGGGGATGCCTTCAGGCATTAACAAGACCCTGAAAGATAAATCCAGCAAGAAAAGAACTGCCCAGACTTAAACAATTCTGAAACAAATAAATGAATTCCAGAGTGCTGAGGTGAAGTTCCATTGTTTTAATGATCCCTTTGGTCACCTCCCAGGCTGACAGTCATGTGGGAACCATAAATCACATAAATTCCAACTCACCCATGCTACTGTCTTTCAGTTCGATTTGTTGTGGCATGAGACTGGTAATAACTCCAACAAACTGGAGATCTCCCATGTCTGTAATTGAGGACTGAGCAATGAGAATGAACTTCTACCGGCTTAGGTGAGACAATTGGTGCAAATATCCCAACAACTAATGGCACAACACACTTCCTCCGTTATTTCCTGGAACTTTTACATGTAATTAATGGGTCACATGGTTAATGAACATTACTGTGGTGCAAATTTCTATCAAACTCTTGTCCAATATTGCTAGCAAACAGTATTTAACTATTTATGTTTAGCATTGCCCTGTGGGTCCCTCCTCTTCCAAGAATGGGTTAACAAACATTAACAAAAATAAAGGGAAATTAACATGTTTTACTTATGATCAATGTACTCGCAAATTATCTTTTTTTAAGTCATAGAGAAGCTCCATGGACAGTAATGGTTAGTGAATTTCTCCTCTTAGCTGTCTGGACTAATATCTCATGAGAAAAAAATGGAAGTGGCCCCAAATCTGTTTCTTCTCCCAAGGTGAAGGTACAATTGCTGACATATTGGTGAAGGCAGGTGAAACAAGTGTTGGCCCCTTACTTATGCCGGCTTAAAGCTTATTTTAGGGCATCTCCAGGGAATTTGGTAGCATAGACCGGGTACTGGGCCTACTCTGTTCAAAATTACCTAATCTATATGCGACCACACAGTTGGATGTGTCCTGTCATTTATGGACCCGAAAATGTGCCATAACAAAACAACAAAATGTTTTGAAATCTCTTCCTCACAAACTGAGTACTGTTTCTATTGCCGACCCTGCAGTTAATTCTTGTATCAGCAGCATGCAGCTTGGAAATCAGCCTGAAGGTATGTGTTGATGTTATATTAAGCAGTGCCCTGCTTCTGTAAAGTGACTTGCTACAGATAAAATGGAAGTATATGTTGAAGTGTACTGGTTATAGTAATGGACCAGCAACCCAGAGGTACTGGGAACATTTTCACTTTTAGCATGGGTAGTTATGCATCAGGCCACCTACTATGGGCCTGGCCCAATTTTCCTTTACTGACTCCCTTTGAAACTGAAAATTGGACATTGTTGGCAGAATTTTCCGCTTGGTGGGTGGGCGGGCCTGACTGACCTGGTGGCAGGTGGGCAGCCGATTCCTGCCGCCGAAACGGGTCACGCCGCTATTTTCCACGGGCGGGCCAAGTAAGGCCCATCCCGCAGGTAAGCAACTCCCGTGAAGAGCGGGAAAATAGTCGCGGGGTGGGGTAGCCTCAGACTGCTGGTTCCAATGGGGAACCAGCAGTCTGTATAAAGAGTGGCCAGGCAGCCTGCTTGAGGCAGTGCACCATAGCCACTCGGGGAGCGAGGGAGGGAGCTGTGTATGCAGAAGAGCATGAGGAGGTGGGCAGGCTGCGGCGGTGCGGCCAGCGGAGGGGGGGGGGGGGCACTGTGCCCCCTGATTTTCCGATGCCTGCCTTGCTGTCCTCCTCCAAGTGGTGTCTATCCGTCGGCACCTTCTGTATCCGGAGGATCGGAGGAGGAGGGTCCCCCATGTCACCAGCCAGGCGTGGGAGCAGGTGGGTGACGCTGTAAGCACCCATGATGATGTGCGGTGCACTGGCACCCAGTGCAGGAAACGATTCAATGATTTGCTGCGCTCTGGGAGGGTGAATACCGTGTCTGTCTTGGCCATTTGACCCAGAAGGCAGCCTTAGCCTTTGACCCCCCTCCACCATGTCCTGCTTTCGTTACTGCAGAGGGCAACTGTCGCACGCTGGGTGGGCAAATGGGTACTGATCATGCTTACATCAGCCTTAGTGGTTGAGGAGAAGATGGGTTCTCCCCACAGGATATGTGGGTGTTTGTGGCATTTGAGTAGTCTGGGGGCAACCTGCAGGGGAGGCCACTAGACACATAGTCAGAACTCCAACACATGTCATATTGATGGTGATGAGATGGTGCAAGGGGAGCCTCAATGTGTTGTGGCCAAGAGCCATCTGCTGGCATTGGCGCCGCCCCTAGTTGTGCCTCCTTGCCATGGGCGCTAAGACCCGTGTGCTATTCAAAGTGATGGATGCCGAATGTTTCTGAGGTGGCCGTTGGTGGAGGGGGTTGGGAGCAGCCGTACTATCTTCTGGGGACTGATCACCAGTAGTGTGGACAGGAGCCACTGGAGGCCTCAGATGGGCCACTGTGGTTGGAGTGTGGTGTGCGCGTGCAGAGTACATGAGCGATCAGCCCCAATAAATCCTCTTCTCTGTTCTGCAGGCAAAAAGTCAACACAATCTGCGGGAGTGCCAGAGGACTGGAGGTGGGCATGCCCTGCTCCAGCGACTCACCACATTTGAAGAGCAGGCCATGGAGCTGGGGAGGAGGCAGGAGGCCAGGGTGGCCGGGGGCGGCGAGGCTGGGGTCCAGCGGGCAGGTATTTGAGGTCCACAGTCCCATCCACTCTGTCTGCCCACCATCCAAACCACTGATGGTTGCTGCAATTGTTAATGCTGCAACACTGCTCATTCAAAGACTGAGACACTCTGACATGTGGGTCATACAGAAGGGACCCTCGTCCCCTTGAGGAATCACATCTCCACCACCTTCCAAAGTCACCTTATCCCATTTGTGACCACTATCCCCATGGTCTAACATGCCATGGCATCGCTGCTGCACAGCCAAAGACTTTTTGCATCTTAGGGGGTTTGGGACCTATACCAACCTTTCAGCCAGTGCGCCCCACATTACTCTGTCCAAAAGGTCCTCAGCACCTCAGCTGTGAACCTCATGGCTCTCAACTTGGATAAATGCCACCACCTAACTCATCCCTGCGCCAAGGGGAAATGTTGCCTTCTGCCCACCCGGTCTATGCCCCTCCTAATGGAATGAAGGTCAATAATGTGACCTGTCAATCTCCTGTGATCCATGGCAAATGTCGCAAGTGTTTGCGATGTTTCCTCAGCCCCGCAACTCTCCAGGCCAGCATGCATCAAGGTCAGGAACCTCTGCACTCTCCCCACTCCAGTGGTGCATAACATGCCATGTGGCATTCCTGAAACCATCTGACCAGCCTGTCTGCATGTGCGTTTAATGGTTGGGGCTCCTCTTGACTCTTTTCCACCCCACCCATGTTCATCCCCTTAGGGTCTTTAAGGGTGAGCGACTTATGAGGCTGGAGGGGAAAGAGATGAAAGATTGAACTGACTGAACGCTAACTGATGCACTGTCCTTGTTGTTAATTTCAGCATCACCACCAGATCGCCACGCCCATAGACACCGCAGCCCCGCCTCCACACCTGAGGGCCAAGACATGCAACTTGCGGCACATCATTTCAGCCAGCCAGGCACCAGTGCAGACACAAACACCTAGGTGGGGAATTTACCATTGGCTAGTGTCCTGGGTCACAGTGGAGAGGACACTTCACAATCACTGGAGGAGATGGTAGGGACAGAGAGTGCCAATGGGGCCAGCAACCGGAGGGCTGCAGGGGACCAGGCACATGCTGGGTCAGGCAGTGATGATGTGCCTCTGGAGTTGTCACCAATGCAGCAGGTGCAGGACAAGCGGCAGGAAGCGCATTTGCATCTGGCAGGGTTGCATGAGGGTTATGCTTCAGTTAGTCTCTGTGATGGAGGAGTCCAGGCAGAGTGCATGTGAGGGCATGAACCTCAAGGCAGAGCTTCAAGGTTCCTCCACTGAGAGATTGGCGACTCTCATGGAGAGGGGGTTCAATCAGATGGAAATTCTTCTGATTGGGTTACACTCTGACCTGCAAGCCCTCACAGCGATACTGGCCACGGGCGGTCATTCCTAATGTGGGAGATGTTGTGGGCACCAAGCGTCGGTGCTCAGTGCCCATGCATCTGCGGTGAGCAGGCAGGTCGAAAGGAACCTCACTTTGGCGCAGCAGCTGCCTGTCATCGCTGCGAGCTCCTCTCAGGGCACTCCAGATGAGGGCAGCAACTTCCCCGCCCCTCTGCCAGTCAACGTTGCTTCCGTTGAGGCTGCAACAACTAGGGAAGTGCCAGTTCTGGACTGACCACTCCCTCCCAGGTGGGGCCATCACAGGCTCCATGGGCCAGAGGACACCCACCAAAGTCATCGAGGCCAATAGGACAGCAGAGTCAGCAGGCTGCCTCACAAGCCACTCCGAGCGATGGGGCGGCACCTAGACGTAGCACCCGCAAACGTAAGCTTTCTGCTCTGAGACAAAAAGAAAATGTCCATGAAAAGTCCTGGATTGCTTTAAGAACCCTATTGGCTCAATTCCAATCAGGGAAAGGGATCTACAATCCACAAGCCAATAGGTGACTTCAAGCCAACACAATCTGATTAAGTTTTAATGGCCTCGGAAGGGGCTCAGCAAGTCCATAAGTTGTGTCATCATCTTTCAGGCAGTCTTTCCATTATCAGCCAAAATTCAGAATAAAAAAAATTCTCTTAAACTACTTTTGGTCTCCCCTATATATGTGTAGTGTAATCTATCTGAATTTGATGTGGTAAAAGAGTGAGTTAATTGTGAGACAGAGGCTTCTTGGTTTGTGAAAAGCACTTGTTTTCTCCTTTTCTCACCCCATGTTAGCATCTAGAATTGTGAGGTCATGGTTTAGATGCAAGCTAAAACTCTGCTCTATCTATGTGACATTTCCATTTTCCACTCCATCTGTTCTTATGGTTTCTCTGACTGAGTCTGCCAATTATGGACAGTTTTGTACTCTGGACATATTCCCATAGGGACTGGGGTGAAAACACCAAATCTATTTTCACTTAAGACCCTTACAGCCATCAGAAAGAGGACACTTTGAACCTATCAGCCTGAGATGGCATAGAGCGTTGGATGCAGAGGTGAAAATACAGAATTCAACACATGGCACTGCTTTAAATGGGGCTCTTAAAAGCCATTGATGTACAGTGGTAATTGTGGAGGTATGGAGAGGGAGTTGCTGACACATTGTAACCTACTGTGTTTTAAATTTCTAGTATTCCTCCTGTCTCTGAATGTGAGGAAATAGCAAGTGCAACCTTGCAAAAGAAGTTTGACATTTGATTCAGGCAAGGCTGCTCATTCAGGATGCCAAATAATGAAAAGGAAATAATAATCAAGGCTAAAATTATTGTGCAGTTTAAAGTTTGCCTTAAACTGCAAGTGTCTGTACCAGCCACGTAGACCAGTTAGAGAGAGCCAATGGAGAGGGTGGGGTTAGATGAATTGGTGGTGGGCAGGGCAGTCAGTCAGACAGCAAAGGATGGTAAGGAGAATGAAACACAGGAGAGTGGAGTTAGAAAATTAGCTTTAAGTCAAGAGGGAATCTTGTCCAGATCAGAAGGGAATGCTAGTGTCATCTCCCTGTCATATCATTCAAGTAAATATAAAGCAGTATGAGTCCACTCCCAGGCTACTTAAAAGAGTGACTAACGTTATTGAACCAGAGGAGGTATCTACAGCAGACTCAAATTTTGAATACCTTCAATTGAAGGAGAAAAGGCCATCCAATTGCTAAGTCAATATAAGGAGTGAAATTCCTTCAGTAATGGAAAATTGATGGTGAAAGCCAGATACACCCATGAAAATTGAACACTTGGTAAGATTATCATAGATCACCAAAAATGTTGTTTATTACACGCATGTGAAAAAATATGAAGGATAAATAAGAACATTCTTGAATGAGTCAATGTAACCAATAAAAGTTATTAAAGCATAAAATGACCAGACACAGTATCATATCAAGCACAATAAAACATTCCCATGCTTCATGTCTCTTTTTCTAAACTCAGCGCCAACAGTTACACACATGAGTCTTATTCAAAATAAATCTGTAGTTTCTGAAGATGAGATCTAGATTGTTGGGGTCCACCTGACATTCAAATTATATGATATTGATAAGCAAAAGATCAGCAGTGTACAATGAAATTCTGATGAACATATAACTGTTTGCCAAGAAACTTTACATTGTAATAGGATTGTATATGGTGCTTCCTACAAACTAATTAGTTTCCAATATGGCTGGTTCATTCTTGTATAGCATTCATTCTGCAGCCAACTCAAAACCAAGTAAACATGTAACAGCGGGATACTTCAAAGTATTTAGTTCTCCTTTCTAAGCTAAATCAAAGACATGTTGATCGTTACAAATATATTTGCTAACTAATTCAAGAAAAAAAGTGGTTAATTAAAACTTTCGATAACTGTTAATCATAAATGGGTTTTATTGCAAACTGCAGTCAAATTCAGATGAACTTCTTGTAGAACATGGGTTTCCATGCATTCATTTTGCACGTCATTAATTTAAACTTAATGTTGTCTGGCTGCTATAGATTGTGCACATCACTGATAGGAAATGGAGAGATTACTATTATAAAGTAGGGAGCTCTACAAAATCAAGCAGAAGCAGCAAATACAATATGTCTAGAACTGAAAGTATTTTTTTGATCAAATGTGACCTGAACAATTTTTGTTGAAATGATATAAAGTAAAACCAACAGTTCTCTGCAATGTACTTTTATCCAATGCTACTATCATTGTACTGAGAGAAATATATTACTTGAAACAAAAGGCAAAAAACTGGATTTCTGATATGAGTAAGAACACAATGATTGACAACTATGCAGCTGATGTTGGATTCTGGTTATGCATTTAAATGGGCTTAGTAATGTAAGGGTAAGGGCTTTAAATGTTATGTTTGGGTCACAAATTATGCACAATTGGAGTGAAAAGAAAGTAATTCGTGTATGTGGAATGTTGGCTTAGATAAATGGAACATTTATCTGGAATCATTCAGGTAACTTGTACAATACAAAACGGTCCAGGATGAGATTAATTGCAACTGTGGCAATTATATGCTCTGCCTGAATGTCTTTAATTAATACTTGAATGCTCTTGTCATCATATTGGGCAATTTCTTAGATTTTCTTCTCATGTCTAATGTTTGAGAATGGGAAGCGGGGTGTTAGTTTTAGGATCTCGAAGATTCACAGTAGATGCCAAATGTCAATCCAAATGTTTCATGAAATTCTTGTCAGAAGATCACTGTTTTTTTTGTTTTGTGTCAACCAGTTTCTTACGTTGCAGATAATGATCATTCGTTATCAACAATTCACTTGGATATGGGATGTAAATTTTTCTTTGGTGTATATCACTGCGCCAAAATAAGTCATGTGGAAAATCTTCATTGGAACAGCAAAAATACAATTTGGGCCAAGTAGTTATTAATAATTTATTTGTCCATTATCACCTGAGAATGTGTTTTGCAATATAAATGGCAGCTCTGGTTGGCTTATTTCCACTGTTGGGCCACAAATACAGTGCATATATGGATGACATATTTCATAAATGGCAAACCCAAGTAGAGCTAGGAATTGTTTTCCCCCTGTAATTACCATTTCTATTTATAAGACTGCCTGCTGCAAGAAATTATGATAAATTGGCACTCCCAAAAGGGAACTGTTGCCCTGCATAAGGATTGAAATTGCCGTAAAGATTGAAAGTAATGTATCATAGCTTTAACTTCATGCATTTTCAGAACAGAAGATGATGTAGAACGAGAGTGGAGCTTGAGATATGGGAAAATCAGATATGGAAATTCTAAGTGATTTCTGAGTTCATTATTGGTTTCATGCTTGGTGACAAGTCAGAACTAATAAATATATAATATTGTGCATTAAGCAATGGGATCTATATTGTAATTCAGAACTTTAAAAAGACTCATGGTTGTGGCAGACCCAGTTATCTTGATCTTTCTCAAAGGAAGGGTGAAATTAGATTCCAGAATCTAATGCAGAATATATAAAATCTTTAAAGCTATGAATGTTATGGAAAATAATATTACAATTTCTACAGTTTTAAATCAGGAATATAGTTCAGAACTCTGTTGTTATTTTTGAATAACTACATTTGAATAGTACCTAAAATTTGATTAGGTTTCAATGTAAAATGTTGTTGTTATTGACAATTTTATGGCTACCCTCTAAATATCACATTAGATGATTCTGTAAATTTTTTTGATGAAATCATAACTTAATAGACTGAAGCAGTAAAATGACATAACTGAATATGACAGCAGCATACCATAAAATTTATGTTATTCATATAAATGTCATATGTGCATAAAGGTATGGGTTTCATAGGGTGAGCTGAATGGAAGAATTAAATCCTGACCATGGGTCTTGAAAAATAGAATAACATGGTTATAGATCTAACAGTTTAGTTTACAGTTACAACATCTGGAGCCTTAAAACTTCCAGGAGCTTTCTCTACTACTCTGGCAGAATGGACACTCACATTCAGAACAACACAATGCTTTATAAGGTGCAAGGTAAGGGTGTTCAAATATTTCATCACATTTACAATCATCTTTAGACATCGCATTGTAGGAATACAAGGTAAATAATACATCACATAGAGAACCCTTTATCATATAAACAATTGCACTTATGGAATAACAAAATGCAGAACTATAATTAAGTCAAACAAGTAATTTTAACCAAACAGCTGATAATATTCGAATTGAAAGCCATAACACACCTACAGTACATATGTAAATAGCAGTCACCGGTTTATAAAATATATTTTGGAACGTCCAGTATGATCTTAATAAGCACGGAAGTAGTGGCCCAGATATTAACTCAGAGATTTTGGAATGAGGGGGATCTTGTATCACTTGGGAAACCCAGAAGTAAGCACATCAGTGGCTTCCGAACTTAGCCAGCTTATTAGCAATTTATTTCTGTGTTTGCCATCCAATCAGGAGCATTGGGTGTGTGGAGGACCTGAATGATGCCATCACAACTTCCTTATTTAAAGGGCCAATCCAAAGGTAGGATTTGAACGAATGGAGTTGAAAACAAGACAAGACAAGGTGTTACTAATGGACTCCAGTCAGGCAAATGCTGTACCACAGTTCACCAATAGCTATCTTGATGTGCTGTTCAGGTCAATGAGGAGTTGGGAGGAGATATTGTTCCTCAGCAGCGAGAGGAAGAAATATGCTGCAGACACCAAGAGACTATGCCTAAAAGTGGCCGAGGAGGTCAGCAGCAGGAAGGTAGTGCCATACTCATTGATTCTGCGCAGGAAGCTTTTAATGATCTAACCAGTATAGCTATATGTTCAGTTATATCTTGCTGTGCTCAGCACTCGACCCCCTCTGTCTGCTTTGTCAAGCTAACTCTATCACATCACTCCTCACATCGATCTTTCAGATGCATCCACCGATGCCTCTCTTCCTATGCACTTCCTCAAATCCCCATCTATATATCAACCTCTTGCACTCCTTTACGTCTTTATGGGATTTAATGTCTCGCCTTCATCCTTCTTCTTGCCAGTCATTGATTCACTCTATGTGATATCATAAACTGGTTGAAGGCACTGGATACAGCAAAGGCTATAAGCCCTGATATCATCTGGGCAATAGTACTAAAAATTTGTGTTCCAGAACTAGCTGCAACCCTAGCCAAACTGTTCCAGTATAGCTGCAACATTGGCATCTGTTCAGCAATGTGGAAAATTGCCCAGGTATGTCCTGTCTACAAAAAGCAGGACAAATCCAACCTGGCCAATTACAGCCCCATCATTCTGCTTTCGATCATCAGCAAAGTGGTGAAAGGTGTTGGTGACAGTGCTGTCAAGTCACACTTACTCAGAAATAACCTGCTCACTGATGCTCAGTTTGGGTTTCGCTAGTGCGACTCAGCTCCTGACCTCATTTTTTAAAAATTCACTCAAAGCATGGGGGCTTTGTTGGCTAAGCCAGCATTTATTGCCCATCCCTAGTACTCGCCTTAGTTCAAACATGGACAAAAGAGTTGAATTCAAAAGGTGAGGTAAAAGTGACTGTTCTTGACCTCAAAGCAGCATTTCACTGAGTGTGGTATCAAAGAGTCTGAGCAAAACTGAAGCCAATGAGAATAAGGATGAAAGGTCTCCACTGACTGGAGTCATACCTTGCACAAACGAAGATGGTTGTGGTTGTTGGAGGTCCATCATCTCAGTCCCAGGACATCACTGCAAAAGTTCCTCAGGGTAGTGTCCTAGGCCCAACCACCTTCAGCTGCCTCATCAACTTGCAGGCTCCTTTCTATCCATAGTAAAATACATTGTCCAAGATTACTCTCAGCGGGGTGATTAAAATGTTGTAGGTAAACTCAAAGCCCTGTAAGGACTCTGCCAGCCAACACCCTGAGTTGGACCAACATTTGGTTAGTACTGACACTGTTCTTTAAGCTCCTTATTTTCTTACCTTGACTGATTATCCTCACCACACCCAGGGTGCCAGGACCTTCCCACTTCACTCTCTCACACACCCGACCCCACCTTCTGTTCTCCCTTGGATTCCCCTCCCACTTCTTTGTGCTCCCGACCCCATTCCACACCACCACCCCACCTCCCGCCAACCCCCCCCGCACCAGTGACTCACCCTTGCCGGTCCCAAGCCTCTTCGCAATCTGCCATTCTCCTGCTCCCCTCCCTTTCTCCCATCCCTTGTGCTGCAGAGTTCAACAAGGAAAGCTGCTGACGTCAGACACAACTGAACAAAGCTGACTGGCGCACGCCACCTTTAGACAAACGTGAACCAGGTGTGACAAGATTCTCTCACACCACTGACTTCATTTTGAAGGGAGGACTTCACTAAAAATGTTTTATCTTAATCAGTATTCATGGCATGCAAATCTATTACAAATAGGAACCCACCACAGGACACGGTAAGGCCCAACAAAGATGCAACCAACTTTATCTCTGCATCTCAACTGCCATTGCGAAATTGAGACTTCACATTTTGCCTATTTCAGACACCCCACCAGCCACTATTCCCGCTCTTGCGCGCTCCATAAAATCCCTGCCACAAGTGTCTGAAAAGTGGGGTGCGATCTTCTGGTCTCACCATCAGCGGGAAGCTTGGCAGGCAGGGGAACTTAATTTGGTGTGAGATTCCTGATGACGGAATGAACTTTAGGAATTTACTCTTGGGACTTTAAAGGCAGGTTGACTTACTAATGCATGCAAAAGGGGCTGTCGAGCAATGTCGGGAAGCCCTCTTGCATGCATTAGCAAGTCACGCATGCTCATCAAAAGGCCACCTTGCTGGAATTAGGTTGTCCCTCTAAATTAAGTCCTCCACCAGCAAGAAATGAGAAAATTGACTTTTATGACTGCACGTTAGTGGCGTGCATCAAAGAAGCTTGACTCCTTCCATGATTAACAGTGTGTTACCACTGCATTGTCCTCTTTGCCTGTTAATGCCAGTCTATTCCTGAGACCGGGTGGTGGCAGCACATTGCGCGAAGGATGGCCAAGGAAGGGAGGAAGGGCTAATGGGGAAGGGTGGAGCAATGGCCCAGCAAAGGTAGAAGGGATAGTGCAGGCTGCCTAGTTGCTTTTAAATATGGCACCCAGACCTTCGGCCTCATGAGGTATTGGCAGGGACGGCAACTTTCTGCCTGCCCTTGCCACAAGAATCAATGAGCTCCTCGCGGATGCATATTTAATGAACTGAACAGCACAAGATCGTGTGTGGTCAACCATCCTGCCCCACAGTGGAAACTATTCCCACTTCCACACCCACCACCAATCTTAGAATCCAGAACGGAAGATTCCGGCAGTGAAGTGAGGAAGGTGTCCTGGGGGGAGTTGCTGGTTTTTCAGCTGGTACCATGTGAGGAGAGAATATTGTTAGTTTTTGCTGTGAAGACAGAAAAGGAAGGGGTGAGTGTTTTTGGAATGAGGAAGAGAGGTGGTACAGTGTGCCCTTGTGACTGGATGATGAAAACACAATGTAGGTGTGATCAAAATTTTAGCAGCTTTTGTTGAGAGAGATAGTGAGATGAAGACCTCCACTTGTCTTCACTTCTCTTGTAAGGTCATGGAGTTATTTTTTACATTGAACCCAGGTCCTGTGTGTTAACTATTGACACTGACCCTGTCAGCCACCTCTACCTTGGCTGCCTTCACATAATTCACAGGTACCTCCCTGTGAGCGTTCAGAAACAATATTTCCCTTCCGCCCCGGCCTCCAGGGATGTATCAGAATATCTGGGGGTAGCACCTCCACCTTATTTCTGAGATTCAGGATAACAGTGGGAGGTGAAATTGGGAAATGAAACCTTCATTTAAGGGATGCATTACTGCTTTAAATAAACCTTGTTCAGCCAGTTGACAATTGGGCAGTGATAATGGATGCCTGTTTCCTGGTGCTATTTGGTGGGCAGCTTGTCAATTGTATTCAAATATCCAGGAGTTAAACTCACCCAGGCTTCGGCTGCTGATGCCAATAAAGTTTGTAGCTCAACCCATCCTATCCCCATCCCCACCAGGTTTCCATTTTGGGTTAAAACCAGAGCTTGTTTGTCTGACATTTTGGGTGGAATTTTCATGGAACTGATGCTTTGACAATGGGGAGAACTGGCAGTGGGCCAAGGACATGATCTTTACAGTAGCAGCCTTTGGCATGGATATTTAACTCAGCAGTGTCAATGGAAACATTTCTACTTAAAGGGACCTCAGCAGGTGTTAAAATGGTTGCATCTAACATTGTGCCCAAAAAGATCCACGAGGGACACAATAGGAGCGAGACATGGGAAAGGAAAAAACTCACCATCCCTCATCCCCACCGTCCCATAACATCCCAGTTCTCTGACTCTTTCCTGGAGCGGAGAAGTGTACACCCCTTGTTTCCTGTGAATGGAAGGAAAAGACTAGCCTTGCAAATCAAACAGGCAGAAGCAGTCAGCAGCAGGGATGTGGTTCTGTATATCTGGTAACAGTGCTGAAAGGGGATCAATTACCACATAAGGACAGGAAAGCTGGGTGGCATATCAGTTTAAAGTGCTAATGCTCACACTAATTTCCACCAATCTCCTTCTGCACAGCACTCCTCAGAACAATACTTCTCGTAGCTTCACTTATTCCTCTCTCTCTCTCTCTCTCTCGAGTCACATCCTCATCTGATCAGCCAATATTCAGGCTCACCCTCAAATGACCCTGCATAAATGTATTCATTCTGTCCCTCACTATCAAAACACTCTGTTGGCTCTTCTTGCAGCAGAAGAGTGGACAACCCCAGGGAGAGGCAGAGAAACAGGGGTGGCCCTGCAGTCTTAACCACCCTGTGTGTGGTGGAAGAAGTGGCCCTGGATATTGATGAGGTGGCAAAGTCCATGGGCACAGATGATGGAGATATGGGGGTCGTCTTCCAAACACACGGTGACAGAATTAGATAGCACACTGCCACTTGGCACATTACTCATGTTGAAATGCTGTCACCATTAATTTAAAAATAGTGTTTTTTATTTGTTCTTGGGATGTGAATATCGCAGACAAAGACAGCATTTGTTGCCCAACCCTTGAAAGGTGGTGGTGAACAATTTTCTTGAACCGCTACCATCCATGTTGTGTGGGTACATCCACAGTGCTTTCTTTAAATGTTTGACATAACTAAGTAGCTTGCTATGCCATTTCAGAGGGCAGTTAAGAGCAACCATATTCTGGTGGGTCTGCAGTCACATGGAAGCCAGATTAGGTAAGGATGGCAGATTTGCTCTCCTGAAGGACATTGTAAACTTTGAACCTTTCCTCATGTTAGTTCTAGTCCATGTCTTTCATCTCCCACAGCTCCTTCATATGTGAGCAGGAGGAGGTGTTGGAGACAGGGACAGCAGTGGACAGCCCTCATTTGAAGGCACAGAATAATTCAGGCTTCGCTTAGTTGGATGCAGAGCCAAACAAAAACAGGACACTTGTGGGACAAGGGAAAATGTTTATGGTTCTATCAGCTTCTCCAGAGGCAGAGTGCACCCTTGGAGAGTGAGATTGGAGGAGACTGTCTCTACCATGAATGCCATGATGTCTCAGGCATTTACATTGATATCCACTTCCATGGAAAGAGTGGACACCTGCATGGAGAATCAGATAGTGCTAGGCAACCAAGTGTATGTTGATCAATAGCCTGTACACCCAGTCTGCCACAACAGATGAAGGAAAGCTTTGCTTGGCCATTCAGTGCCTCACTGACAAGCAGCTAACCACTCTCCACCTTTTGGCTAGCAGGGAGGTGCAGGGCCATGAGGGAAAAGACAGAGAAAGAGCAACTGGAAGTGGGGACTCTACTCAGGACACTCGCACTTCTCATTCCTTGCCCAGATTCCCCCTACTCACCACCAATCCCTTCGCTCCAACCCCAGACAAATCCCACAAACTGCCTCCTGCCCTAAGACCGAGTTTTCCCCTGCACAGGTGCCATTGGGAACAATCTTTGGCGGAGTCCGCACAGTCTTCAAAACCCAGAGAATGTTCAACACGGAATCTCAGCTCTTGGAGCAAGAGAATAAGCAGCTTTCCTTTAGCTCTATTGAAATCACAGAGGTAACACCACATAGGAGTCGAAAAGAGAGGAAACTTCCTAGTTGCACAAGAGGATTCATTTGGATGTTTATCACAGTGTCCATGTCATTACATATATGGAATCGTAAATTAATCTAGCAATTTATCTGAACTGTCCTTTGTCATGCATGACTTTTCGATTGTTATATTTCAAAATCCAAATTCACATTAACCTTGAGAATAATTGTATGATCAAAATAGAGGATAAGCTAAGGATGTGAATGTGATAGAAAGATTTATGTGGGAATGTGGAAATGATTTGTGTTGGGGTGTAGAGGGGGTAGAAGATTTAGCATTGGAGCATCATATGGCTTCACATGCTCACATTATCTGAAGCATGCCTGTAAGATGAGAGCGTCTACCCTTGACATCAAAGCAGCATTTGACCGAGTATGGCATCAAGGAGCCCAAGCAAAACTGGAGTTAATGGGAATCAGGGGGGAAACCCTCCGCTGATTGGAGCCATACCTAGCACAAAAGAAGATGGTTGTGCTTGTTGGAGGTCAATCATCTCAGCTCCAGGACATCACTGCAGGAGTTCCTCAGGGTAGTGTCCTAGGCCCAACCATCTTCAGCTGCTTCATCAATGACCTTCCTTCCATCATAAGGTCAGAAGTGGGGATGTTCGCTGATTATTGCACAATGTTCAGTACCATTCGCGACTCTTCAGATACTGAAGCAGTCCATGTCCAAATGCAGCAAGACCTGGACAATATCCAGGCTTGGGCTGATGAGTGGCAAGTAACATTTGTTCCACACAAATGCCAAGCAATGACCATCTCCAACAATAGAGAATCTAACCATTGCCCCTAGACATTCAATAGCATTACCATTGTTGAATCCCCCATTATCATCATCCTGGGAGTTACCAGAAACTGATCTGGATTAGCCATATAAATACTGTGGCTAAAAGACCAGGTCAGAGGCTAGGAATCCTGCAGGGAGTGACTCATCTCCTGACTCCCCAAAGCCTGTCCACCATCTACAAGGCACAAGTTAGGAATTTGATGGAATACTCTCCCCTTGCCTGGATGAATTCAGCTCCAACACTTAAGAAGCTTAACACCTTCCAGGACAAAGAAGCCCACTTGATTGGCACCATGTCCACAAACATTCACTCCCTCCACCACCAACGCACAGTGGCTGCAGTGTGTACCATCTACAAGACGCACTGCAGCAACTCACCAGGCCTCCTTAGACAGCACCTTCCAAACCCACAACCACTCTCATCTAGATGGACAAGGGCAGCAGATAGATGGGAATACCACCACCTGCAAGTTGCCCTCCAAGCCACTCACCATCCTGACTTGGAAATAAAATGCCGTTCCTTCACTGTTGCTGGGTCAAAATCGTGGAACTTCCTCCCCAACAGCGCTGTGGGTGTACCTACACCACATGGACTGCAGCAGTTCAAGAGGCAGCTCACCACCACCATCTCATGGACAATTGGGGATAGACAATAAATGCTGGCCTAGCCAGTGCGCCACATCCCATGAATGAATTAAAAAAAGCATGAGCTCGTCACGGGCTTCTCTGACAGTAAGGTGACTGCAGTCCCCTGGCCACGTTAGGCTCCTCCTCTCTGATTCCCAAGAGGTTTTCCCCATTCTTCCTCTTGTAGTTGTAAACCTGTCTGCAGTGTTGTGTTGAACAGGGCACAACAGTGCACTACCATTCTTGACACCTTTATTGGTGCTGACTAAAGTGTGCCACCATGTCTGTCTAGGCACCTGAAGCACATCTTCAGCAAACCATAGCTTTCTCAATGATCACCTTTGTGCTGATGTGGCTCCTGTAGGACTTTTCCTCCAAATCTGAGGTGGGGCTCCTGACTGTTGTGAGTCAGGTCCTCAAAGGGTAGCTTTTGTCTCTAAGGAGCCACCCTCCTGCACTGTGTGGAGGTGTGATTGCCTGTGAAAGATGTGACTGTCACAGAATGAAGGAATCATGGCAGCTTCCAGAATCTCTTCCATAGAAATGCATGGAAAGTTTCTGCTGGTCTCAAATGTGGAACCCAATCTCCACCCGATTGATGACTACTTCAAGATGATCTGAGGGCACCTTGATTGCCACATACATGCATTCCTTGACTGCCTGAGCCTGTAGAAGTCCAATCACTGCAGCAAATCTGAGATCCCTATGTGCCTGACTGGTTCTCATCAGTGTCAAATCGGATATAAATGGCAGTCTTGGCGAACATGGCAACAGTCACTTGGGAGATGCACTTGTGGATGGCTGATTGTGAAATCCTGCAGATCCCTAGAAGGCACCAGAAATTCAAGTCTGTGGTGATCTTGATAGCCACTGATCAAAGTGAGCAAAGCCTTAGGTTGTGTAATGACATCCAAAAATTAGTAAATCACCTCTAAAGCAGCTTAGCCAGTCCCGTGAGCAGCATCCTTTCACATAGGCAGGGCAGTAGCTACATAGTTTAACTCTTTAAAGGGTTTTCAGAATGTCAGTTCATTGTTCAATCACTTCCCATTCTCGACTTGTGGGCCAAGACAAGTACCACAAAGCTCTAGAACCCCATGTGTCGAACGTTTAAGCTAGAATTATGGGTTAAAGTTTAATTAATTTGATATTTCATATTTAAATTACTGACCTGGCAATGGCACACCTTACCCACCTACAGCTGGAAGTGAGCATGGTCATGTCAGATTTTCGACAAGTAATTTTTTTCGGAGATTGAACTCCCCTGCCTGCACAGAGCTTGGCCCTCTTGACAGTTAAAATCCTGTCCTTTTTTTGAAGAGCAATTAGAATTATCTTTTATTTCCTGTCGCTATCCTACGTATTTCTCGCTTTTTATTCATTCATGAGATGTGAGCATCTCTTAAGGTTAGCATTTATTGCCCATTCCTCTTTGCCCTTTAGAAGGTGGTAGTGGTAGCAATAGCAAAATTAAAATGGACACTTAAGTGGCATCATCATTCTAGAAACATGAAATGACATAATTAATATAGCAACTACTTGTCAGTGCAATGTTATTTCTTCTCACTAAATTATTGCTTCATTGAGTCTTCTCCAACCAAGAAAGGAAAGGTAAGCAAATTTTCAGTAACTTTAGCACCAATTTGATTCAGAGACAAACTGACAGACAGCATGCTTGCTGTAGCGTACAACTGATTTAAAAAGTGTCATTTTTTTTCACAGAGGTGAGACATTCTCAATCCCTGAAGCTACCCACTGTCACCTCAGAGGCGAGTGGATTGAACACAAAAGACCAGGTAATTGAAGAGCTGTGAGATGTGATTAAAGAGGATACGAATGAGTATCTAAGCCATGGGGCTGCGAGCTCTCTATCAAAGCATGTATTGATAGCTGTTTGTGTTTGCTTTCAATCATTATGCACTCTACAAAAGATTTCATTGTTAGTGTATGATTTATAACTGACATTAATCGTGAAATTTCTACTCAACTGACAATGTCTCAAGGGAACATATTTTGACCAATTCAAAAGTAAAATACTGCAGATGCTGGAAACCTGAAATAAAAACAGGAAATGCTAGAAATACTCAGCAGGTCAGACAGCATCTGTTGAAAGCGAAACAGCTAACGTTTCAGGTTGATGACCTTTCATCAGAGTTCTGTTAAATTCATTTTAACTGTGATTCTTGTTTTAATTTGCAAGGTTTTGTTAGAATCTCAAAAAAAGTCAACAGATAGAATATGCATGTTCTTTGGAGAATTAAGGTATAGAAACAGTTTCAGCAAAAGTGTTTAACAAAATTTGTCATAAAAGTGACACGTTAAAGAGGAGAATGTTGGATAAATTGTGATTATTTTATTTAAAGCAATATTCAGTTGTCTGCAATTCAAGCATATTCTACTGTTTTTTTATTTCTGTATTTTAAAAAAATTGGTTCAAATCTCTAAAGTATTTTTCTTCCACCTAGTAAAGACAACAAAAAGCCTTAACTGCCAGAATTTTCAAAGAAAGATCGATAGATACTTCATATATTTTAAAATATTTTGTACATTACGATCCATATTAGCAGGCAAGACCTCTAAAAGTGAACAAGAATAGCCACTGGCTATTTTTTAATTAAGAGGGCATCAAATATAAATCTCTAATTTAAATATATGTATTTGAATATTTGAATACACTGCAATTCACACAGTTTGTCGTATACCGTAACTCCAGTAATAATTCTTGGCTACTATACCTACCTCCGAGTGCAGTTATTCTCTCCTCTGGTTACTTTTCTGCCTTTTTAAGAAGCACTCTAGGCAGACTGGAATTTTAATAAGTTAACTCTCAAGCCTTAACAGAACCTAAATTATTCATTCATAGATAAAATAAGCTGCTCTCTTTCCAAAGAAAAATGTTGCACCCATCTCTCATTGCATCTGTCAGTCTATAATCTGTCTGTGTTCCATTCTTAACTCATAATGCTTCCATAACCAAAGCATAGTAGCAGTCAAGAATATTCTAAGATAATAAGATTCCAACACATGTTGCAGACCAATCAATTCTGTAGCATGATATGTGGTTCAAACAAATGTTATAGTTTGATCTGTATCCACCAACAATACAATAGATGCAATTCTATAAGTAGAATCTTACACTCATGGCTAAAATTCATCATAAGCATTTTTATCCCTAATTTTTCACAAAGTAACCTATCTATGGCCTAAAGTCCATAAATCCTTTTCTAAATCTTTAATGTCTTCCTACTTCTTTCTCTTCCTTTAAGACCCAAATTAAAATCTACTGGCTTGACCAAGTATTCGGTCACCTGTCCTTACATACCATTATTTGCCTTGGTGTCAAATTTTGTTTGATAATGTTCCTGTGAAACACCATGGGACATTTTACTGCCTTAGAGGGGTTATATAAATGCAAAGTTGTTGATGTTGTTATGGAACAGATAATCATTTAATTCCAGACAGCTTTCTGGCAGATTCAATGGTGTAAGCCATCTGGGAAATCATGTGCTACAGCAAATGATTGATGTCAGTTTTTAACTTGAACACTATAAATTTTTGAAAATTAGTTACACATAGAATTGGTGAGAGAATCGTATCATTGGGGCTGATTTTAAAGGATGGTGGGGGTGGCAACATTACATGAAACCTTGGAGACATTGAAGCCTGGTCAACTTTTAACAACTGGGCCTCATCTTCATGGATTTAGTCAGACTCCCGTCCTCATCCTGCTAGATCCACTATTTGACCTGCATGAGTGAGTATTCAGTTGGTAGGAAGCCAGCTGCATGAAAATGGGGAGTGAGCAGCAAATTGGCCAAGATTGGTTTAGGAACAGGTAGCTCAGGACAAAGGAGTACAGAGGTTTCCTTGTGGGATGTGGAGTATTCCAATCCACACTGGCCTAAAAAAATAATTAAACAATCTGTCTGTGTTCCATTCTTAACTGATAATGCTTCTACAACCACAGCATAGAAGCTGTGAAGAATATTTTAAGCTAATAAGATTCCAATGCATGTTGAAAACCATTCAATTCTGTAGCATGATAAGTGCATCAAACCAATTTTATAGAATGATCCCTATCCACAAATAATACAAGAGGTGCTATTCTACAGATAGAATTTTGCCTGTCTGGGCCTCTTCTGACCCTCAATCTAGCAGGTTTGGCTCAGCATGGAAGTTCGCATTGCTCCTTCGCTCAGACTTCAGACTAAAACTGCATTTTGGGTCCTGGTGATGTAATCAGGGCTCAAACTGAGTACTTAAAGCAAGACTACATTGCCTTTTGTGGGTATCTTGCTTGCCACTTCAGAGTAGATTAATACTGGGACCCGATGGTAAGGCAGTGGGTTCAGAGAGGTAAAGTTATGCCTTGATTTTAACTCCCCCATTGCCCTTGTTTCCATCAAGTGGTGGGAGTTAAAATTGGGGCCATTGTATCAGAAAACTTTTTTTGACTTGCAACCATTTTATCGGACAATTACCCTAAATTGCAAGTCTATTTATGATATTAATAGTCCATTCCTGAGAAGCTCTTTCACCCATGGCACCTTATTCCCAGCAGTGCCCATAGAACAAAACCACTAATTTGTAACTCAATTTATAATCTCACTCGGAGGCTACCATTAGCTATGGACTGTCAATAGTGCATCAGGCAGAGCTCTCTTCTGAATTTCGGGTTCAGGCATAGGTTTGGAATGCAATAGAGAATGCTTTACTTTGCATTGAATGCATGGTTAACAAAAAATACCCACCATTCATTAGTGTTTGACTTCCTAAGGCATTGTATATATGGATATATGCTGGTTTAACTGTATTTTTCAATATTGAAAGATTTAAATTAGTGTATATCTTCAATTCGTTTAGCTTTCCTGTAATTTGGTAAGCTCAAAAAAATCACCCAAAAGAAAGGCAGATTTAAGAAAGTAAGAACACAAATTTCAAGGTGAAGAAATTGTCCCTTGCCATGCCCACTTTTGGGAAAAAGATTTGCATTGGAAAGCCAATTTCCAGCCACAATGTTTCAAGTCTTGAACAAGTTCAATGTTTCCCCAGAAGAGTTCTGGCTACCAAATTGTATGTTAGCCACTTCGCAATGTCCAGGCGATCAGCCTGAAATAGGTATTAGGGGCCTTGAATAATTTCTCATCTACATGCTTACCCTTGGCAACATCATCTGAAAACATGTCAGGCATGCACCCATCTGGCCGCTGTATGAGGCAAAATCAAATACCCACAACTTGGGCATCCAATTTGATGCTGGGCTGAGCTTCTGACTGCATGTTCTCTCCAACTGTAAGACTACCTACTTCAAACTCTGCAACATCCCTTTTCTCTGTCCATGCCTCAGCACATATCCTTAAACAAAAATACATGCTTTTATTACTTTTATACTTGGTCTTTTCCAATGCTTTCCTGTCTAGTATTCCCTCCTGGCATTCTCCGTAGACTTGAGCTCATCCAGAACTCTGCTGCCTGCATCCTAACTTTCACTAAGTCCTGTTCATCTATCACTCCTGTGTTTGCTAACCTACATTGACTCCCAGGCTTTACGACACTTCCAGATCTTGTTCTCATCCCATCTGGGGGAGTGGTAGTCTCAGTTGTTTCGAGTTAACTTTGTGGGTTTGGAATTGCAATTGTAGTACTTGGTGTTCAAATACTCGGGTTTCAACATCTGGTTTGCTTCTTGCGCTCTTTCCTGTTATATTTTTTTTTATCGGCAATCCGTCCTCTTTGATCGGATACCATTGACTTAAACCATTCCTTCCCAGAAGGAAGGTTTGCTCAATTCATTCGTAGAGTTGACTTGGGTTTTCTTTTTCTGTGGGGTCCGCTATGTTCTTCCTGGAAGTTGATGTATCAAAAATGGAATGTTCATTTCCACTTGTTTCAAAATTTTAGCCAAATATTTGTTTACTCCCTTATTTTCTGTTTCTTTTTCAAGCCTATTAATCTTTTGATTCAGCTCAGCAACAGCTCTGGTGAGTTCAGTTATCTTTGTTTCAGAGTTTTTTGCGGAACCCTTATCCAAGCTTAACAACTTCATTTGGGCATTCAGTTCCTTTCAGAATCTTTATTCTATGGCCACTGATTGCTCCTTAAACTCTTTCAATTCATTCGTTAGATCATCAGTCTATTTTTTAGAATTTTCCTTATTTGCTTTTAAAGCCTGGAGATGCTCTTCCATACTGCACATCTCATCCTTCATGGTCTTCAGATTGGATCAATGTTCAAGTATTTCCTCAGTTTTGGTTGTTAATTCTGCAATCAACCACCTGTTCTGGTCCATCAGCGATTCCTTCAAGCACACATTCTATAATTTTACTTCTGCTAATTGTTTTGGAAACTTATCACGCTCTTTTGTGGGAACTTTTACTTTCTTGTACAACCGCTCAACATTTTTCTTGACATTCACTGATTGTGGATATTCATTTCAGTAATTTCATCTTTCAACAACTCAGTGGGTCCCAGTAATTTTGAGGCATCCAGTGCTTTTTCTTCTAGTCTTTGATCTTCAGCTTCAGATTTACATTATCCAATCTTATTTCTGTCCTTTCTTTTTCTGACAGCAGCAGAGAATTGTCCTTGTCCTTCATTTTGGTCTCACTGTAAGGCAGGTTTGTCTCCAGCGAACCCTTAACTTGTTTCATTTCTGTAATCATGCTACTCGTGGCTTCATTATCTGCTGGCATTTTGGAATGCTCTATGACTCTCCCTTCATACAGAGCCAGTTGCCCACTCAGCACTGCCACCAGTGCTGCAGTTTTTGTAATGTGTCGGTATTTTCAAAAAATTCTATTCTTAAAGCTTCTAGCTGCTTCTCAGGCTCCTCTTTCTTCTACACTAAACTCTTCAGCTCACGAACCTCATTGTGCTGACATCGTCTGCCACCATCGTGTGGTTTGCTTTAAAGTGGCTGTTCTATCCCTTTTTTTAAGCTCTGAGCTCTCTAACACTTGCCAAAGGCTTTCCATACTTTTTCAACACTGGCTGAGGATTCACCAATGCCTTACATTAGGATTATTTCATTGACAGTTTCACCAAGTAAGTATAAAAACATATTAACTTAGACTTCCTCTGATTTTCTACCTAATCCTGACATACCCCAGTAACTTAAAAAAATTCTTCTCAATGATGCCCAATTTTGTACCTGGTTTGGCCCTCGCATGAACCCAAATTGACCTGGTATGGTTGATTTACCATCCATGGCTGATTTTCAGCACAGGGGAGTACAGCTTAAATCTTGCTTCTCTTTTAAAGATGGTGCTGCAGTAACCGTTTTTTCTCTTCTTCCCGTGCTTATGGTTTATGGCAGGCTCCTGGTGCGATCACAGAGCTGATTTTAAACTGATTTATTCTGCAGGAAATCATAAAATTCAGCAGTTTGGGCCAGCTTTTGGGTTTTCTTAGCATAGAAACTCAATTGGAAGACAATTTTCAGCTCTGGCTGCCATTTTTTTTTTTCAGTCGTCCCTGACTGCTATGTGGTATAGTGCTGACTCTGCATCCAGGCTGTAGCGTTCATCTAGCAGCATTGGTTAAAGAATCGGTTTGCTCTGCCTGATTTAATTCAGCCTTTTTTCTCACCCTTGCAATCTGATTAGGTCCTTTGACTGCATTTGATCAGGACTTGGAATAGATCTCCACATACTCTGGTGGAGTCCTGTTCAGGTGCACAATGGATCTTTCTTCTGCCCTCCAGCCTCCATGTCTGCAATAGAGATTTTTCAGGCGATGTCCAGCTGTATCTTCAAATTAGGCACATTTCGCTCAGGTCAGGCCGCAGCTTCTTTAGTTTTTCATGCCTTGGGATTCTGCGTTCTTCACCAGCTTCTTCAGTTCTGGGTTCATTCATTAGCTGCCACCATGTTGTAAGGTTATTAACTGTTTATTGTTAACATGCAACTATATACATATCTCCAAGGTATAGCCATCTAGGTGCTATCTTCATGTCAATTTCTCTCAGACTCCCACCACACACAGCCTACCATCATATGACTCTCTAAATCATTATGTGGGTGGTACTGTTTCTCAGAACCCCTATTAACCTGAACGCCCTTATACTACCTGTTCTTCCAATTCTGGACTCTTATGCATCCCCATTGGTGACCATACTTTCATTTGCCTTGTCCTTTAAACTCTGGAATGTCCTCCTTAAACCTCTCTGCAACTCTCTCTTGCTTCAAGATACTCCTTAAAACCTACCTCTTTGACCAAGCATTTGGTTACCTGACTTAATGGGAAGACTTTTTCCCCTGTCGGGAGGGGTTGTGCGGGGGCGGGGGCAGGGGCGGGCACGGACCCAATCGGCGCCCCTGATCAGGTCTGCGTCACCATTTTACGTGGGTGGGCCAATTAAGGCCCGCCCAGCATGTCATGCACCTGGATGCGCACGAAAGAGCGCAGAAATCTCTGTGCCTCAGGGAGATAAGTTTTAAGTTTGAAAAATTTTAATAAAGAAAAAATAATTTAAGACATGCCCCCTCATGTGACAGTGTCAAATGAGCTGGGTTAACTTTAATGAAAAACTTTATTTAAGCTATAAACCCTTCATGAAACCTCATCCCGCCCGTGGATGAGGTTCCATGAAAAATGCGAAGGGCACCTGGGCTCTTCGCCTGGTTGGATGGGCAGCTTTCCCAATAGGCTTAATTAGTTAATTATTGGCCTTAACAGGCCTTTGACAGTCCGAGTCGGCTGTGTGCCCGCCAAATTGAAAATCTAAGTGATGCGCGGTGACGTCGGAACGCACGCCGGACGTCACCCTGTGTCATTTTACGCCTCGGAAAGCGGGCCCCGCCCCTGCTCGCTGAGCCAAAAATTCTCCCCAACATCTCTTTATGGGGCTCAGTATCATATTTGATTGATTCTTTGCAATATTCTGTAATTGTTAAACTTTAAAGGTGTGATATAAATAGATCACTTCTCAGCCTTCTTCTTTGAAGAGAAAAGAGACCCAATGTGTCAATCCTCTTCTGATAGGTTTATCCCTGAATTTTTATTATCATCCTTATAAACCAATTTTGCACCCTCTCCAATGCCTCTCTATCATTTTTAAAATGGTGACCAGAATTGTATGCAGCACTTTACGTGTGGTCTAACCAAAGTTCCATAAAGGTTTAACTTGCCGCCTTTACTTTTCAATTCTATCCTGCTAGAAATAAATCTTAGTGCTTGGTTTGCTTTTCCTTTAAAGGCCTTTTTAACCTGTGTTGCTATTTTTAGAGTTTTGTGCATTTGTGCCCTGCAATCCTTTTTCTCCTCTATCCCATTTATATTCTGATTTTCTAGGTAATAAGCAACCAACTTATTTTTCTTGCTGAAATGTAATACCTCACATTTATCTATATTGAAATTCATTTGACTCTTTTTAGATTGTTTTCAATTGCTCACAATTGTGACTGACAGAAAAGGATAACCTTTCTAAAGAAGAGATTGATATCTAATGGAAATGGTCTGTTTAATGAAATAATATAGTGCTAAAGTTACACTGTCATCTCTGTAATGTATGATCACCAAGAAAACATTTTAATGCTTCAACCACATTTTCCTTTAAAAGAGTTTCGTTGTTTCTGTATTGATTTGTTACAAACTGGAGACATTTCTGTATCAGGCCACTAAGTATAATGAATAACGCTGTAACACAATATAATAATGGTGTATTGATTTCAAAACTACATTGAAAAATATGTGTTTGCCAATTGCTTCCATGGCTACCTTGCATTTTGCAATGCTATAACTGGAAGACTCTTATAAGAACAGAACTGTTTGCTTCATATCTTATAGGATTATACAACAAACCTTAAAGGATTCTACAAGACAAAAACAAATCCTTTGGAATGTTATTTAACAAAGATATATGAAGAAAAAGGTATTGGACAAGAAAATGTCCCTTTTATTGATTCTAGTAATATCCATTGTACATGTGAAATGGGTTTGCCCAAAGAAATACCAGCAGTATTCATGAATATTCAACTAACTTGGCAGTGCAGAATTACAGAAGTGTCATGATTATTACTTCAATTGTTCTTGGAAGGTGCAGTTACATCTCAGATTCTGAAAGTAGACGTTCATTTAAACCTTTATGTCCAATCTCTAGGATGCCAATGTTAAGTGCAAGAAGTCAAGCAAGAGATAAAGTTAATTCAATTGCAAAGTTCTGTGACTTGGTACCTTTAGCATACTTACAGATAGGATTTGTAATGTATTAATAATCTTGTGTCTAATGTGCACTTTCCGCAAATGTTGCGCTTACTTCCTTAATAGTTAACACTTTTCCCATCACATTTATTTTTATATGCATTGCAAGAAAATGCTGTAATGTCATTGTTCTCCAACTGTCGTCGTATTGATTTGTATAAAAGAAACAATGAATTATTTTAAAAGTTATCATTTATTGGAACTGTATATATGAATAAGAACATGATGCAACTTTAACAGTTATTTTTGAAAAGATTATCTTTATACATTGAATTTGTCTTCAATTCTTTTTTGCTCTGTTTTTAATGCCTCAAACTGTGTGATACAAACACATTCTGTATTCACAGGCTTCATCATATTCAAAATGTATTGCAACACTCTTCTTCTAAGCATCTCTTTGAAGATTCCATATGTCTTGTCAGTCTTTGGCTATTTACTTACCCATAGCTTCAGCTCAGATGTGACTCAGATTGTATTGGGGTCACCTGGTTGAAATATATAAAATAAAAAAATGAATGCACTGTTTTGATCTGATCTGTTATGTGTAAATGCATCAGGGTGTTCTCAGCAGCCTAGTGAGTTATTGAGGTCAGCACTATCCAGAGTAACTCCAATCTGTTTTAAGGACTGAAGGGCTGCTTAACATCATGGGTCATTTCCTAACAGGAGGAAAGAAAGCTCAGATTCCCAATGTCAGAAAAGGCTTGAATATGGATTGCATGGCCAAAGTAATCCCACTTCCATTTAAAGGGCTTTTACAGACCTTGACAGCTCCTCACTGCAGAGTTGAGTCAATAACAGAGCTAGGAATTTTGATGTGTAGCAGTTCAAGGTCAAAAGATATGTTTCCCTGTGGAAGAAATGAACAACTAATTTAGCTTTTGATTGTTTTGTAAGGGAAATATTAAAATATATTTGATTGAACACTAATGCTCAGAACATTTTTCAGATTAGCTTGTTCACCAAGGCAATGGATAATATGTGTGTATTGTTAGATAATAAAATGTCTATGCATTACTGGCTTAATAAATAATAAAATACATATATATTACTGGATTAATGAATAATAAAGTATGTCAGCATCATTGAATAAGTAATATGCTTAGAATTCCTGATATAGTGCATTACTTCACACCATATCCCGATTAATTCTAAAATGTATTAACTATGAGTAAATGGCTGGGCAAAAGCTATTGGCCTGATTGGTTGAGGAATAATTCTTAGGGCTGAATAGGGAGGAACCCCCGACGTCATCCTGCCCCATTCACATTTTCAGGAAGGCGGGCCCACAGCAAATCAGCTGCAGGCCCACTGACCTGTCAATGGCCAATTGAGGCCATTGACAGGATCATTGAAACAATTAAAGGACCTACCCATCCAACCTTAAGGTTGGCGGGCAGGCCAGGAGCCCCGGCAATAGAAAAAACATGAAATCTCATCCACTGGCGAGATGAGGTTTCATGTAGGGATTTAAAAAGTTTAATAAAGTTTTAGTGTAATTTATGAACATGTCCCATCTCATGTGACATTGTCACGTGAGGGGGACATGTTAAGGATTTTTTTTTTCTATTTTTAACGTTTTTAAAACTGTCAGCGATCTCCCTGAGGCTAAATGCTGCCTCAGGGAGATGTGCGCTCTTTCATGTGCATGCGCGAAAGAACGCACTCTTGCTTTTGGGCCAACCCCCCCTCCCCCCGCACTGGAAGTGCATAGCGCTTCTTGCCGGACATCACGCTGGGTGGGCCTTAATTGGCCCGCCCACTTAAAATGGCAGCGGGGCCCGCTTCTCCAGCGGGGATCGGCTCCCCGACCGCTGGAGATTGGGTTGGGCCCGCCCACCCAGCAGGCAGAAAATCCTGCCCTTAATGTCTAGTAATGATCAACATATTCTAATTATAATTCAAATGAAGAAGGATAAATAGTCATCTTACAGGTTATTAAAAATGCATTCTTGGGATCTGGGCATCAATGGCAAGTCCAGCATTTATTGTCCATTCCTAGATGCGCTTGACAAGATAGTGGCAAGCCTTCTTTTTAAATTGATGCAGACTATATGTTGAAGATATTCCCACAATGCTGATATGTAGGCAGTTACAGGGTTGTAATCCAATGTCAATGAAGGTGCAGCAGCATATGTCCAAGTCTTGATTGTGAGTGATTAATTTAACCGATGACAGCAGGGAAGAGAACAAAAATTGTTGCCGCTTATGCATCCAAAGTAAGATTGTACCGTATTCTTTACAGGGTGGCTCCGTGGTCTCATATTTAGATTAGAAAATTTCCAGGAGCAGAATTTTGCCATTGGCAGATGGGCTCGGCATGGGCAGGCTGGAGTGGTCGGGAAGCTGACTGCCACCCACGACCAGGACCATACCACTATTTCACACTTGCAGACCAGTTAAGGCCCACCCAGCATGAAACGTGAGCGGCAGCACTGAGCACTGTCTGTGCAGAGTGGGGGTGGGAGGAGAGCAAGCAGGCCAAGCGCGAACTTTGCGCATGCACACGAGTGAGCACTTGAAAATCTCCCTGAGGCACAGAGCTGACTCAGGGAGATGAAGCGTTGTTAAAAAGAGAAAATAAAGAAAATGAAAATGTAATAAAACATGGCCCTGAAGTGATTCTGTTATTAATTAAATTTTAAAACTTTTATTTTTATTTGCTGTTGGAAACCTCATCCCACCCGTGGATGAGGTTTCCAAATAAATGCAAAGGCCGCTTGGCCTTTTTGCCTGCCCGCCAATCGTAAAGCTGGACGGGCAGTGAAAAGTTTAAGTTAATTGATTATTTAATGGCCTTAACAGGCCTTTTAATTGTCGACAGGCACGCTGCCAACTCCAGCGCGTGCCCGCTGACTTAAATATCACGCAACTGGGTGTTGATGTAGGCACATTCAGCTGACGTCAATGCACGTCATTTCAGACTCGAGTGTGCCCGCCCACCGAGTGAAAAATTCTGCCCCAGCTGTTTAAAGTCCTTGATTATTACCTCATATTTTAATCAAAACTCATGTTTTCCTTTTCTGTTCAAGAGGCTGTTCAATTATATATTAGATACAGCCACTAAGGACAACATTTTCCTCCATTCAATATTTTTAATGAAAAGAAAGATGTACATAAATATGATCCAACATTGGTAGTAAGTGACAATGGATTATACGGTAAATTTTATAAGAGTGAACTTCTGACGTGATCCGCGATGATTGATTAGATTTCGGCCATTGTCGGTAATTAATTAACATCCTACAAAGGTAATAACCTTCTCAAGGGCAATGAAGGATGGGCAATAAATGCTGGCCTTGCCAGTGATGCCCACATCCTCTGAATGAATAAAACAAAATGCATGACATCAGCTGCAAAATTGTGTACAACCACTATTTTACACAGCTCATAAAAATCTATGGAGGAAATGTGGCCCCATAACCAATTCTTGCTCTAATAATGTATATTAAGTTATTCATCATCCCATGGTGTATGGACTATTGCAAAAAAAACAAGTATTTATAATCATTGGTCAACTAAAGATTTTGTTAGTGCAAAAAGCTGTATCCGGAGACTAAGTCTCTCTCAGGCAAATGATCTCCCCTTTGAAGTGTTAGTTTGTACAGGGCACAATAAACGATGATGATGTGGGACACCATCTCTGAAGAGTGCTGAGGAGTCCCACCTGGGCAGTGATGGGCAGGATTAGCAGCGAGTTTCCTGCTGACTGGTGGGGTTGGGTTTTTACACCTGATCTTCTGCTTGAAACCTTATTAACTATGCATAGGCAAGCCGCTCACTGAATCACATGGCAGAGTGGGCACTGGTTTGTCCACCCGCCATCACCTCATGGGGGTCAAACTTCCTGGCGCCATATTTAAACGCCACCCGAACACACATATCACTCTATACAGCCCAGCTGTTTGTTGGAAGTTCCGGAGATAGCCCCAAGGAGCAAGGAGAGTGTGCCAAGGTTTATCCACGGCTCCCTGGAGGTTTTAATTAGAGGTGTCTGCCAGCACTGGGAGGTTCTTTATCTCAGGGATGGATCCAGGTGGTCCACCGACCTCACCTTGCTGGCCTGGGAGGCGGTTGTGTAGGAGTTCAGCTCTGTGGACAACCGCCAATGAAATGTCATCTAGTGCAGGAAGAGAATGAATTATCTCATCCCCACTGCCAGAGTAAGTCAACATTCAGCTCACTCTAACCATACGCTCTTACCATGGCATTATGCACTCAAAGTGTCACAGAGCTCAGGGATCTCACACAATCTTTGCAGGGGAGATACCAGCATTGAAAGCCCATTCAGCAGCATCTCATCCATCATCCTACACAAACAGCATCTTTAGCCATTGCTGGGGAGGGCTCAGCACACACAGCGGGCATGCATGCTTCCCAACCTCTGCTCCATCCCTTCTTATCGCATTCCATCCATTTGTCTTCCTGTAGGCCAAGCTTCCCACAAGAAGAGCAGGAGATCCCAGACTGGAGGAGGGACAGCTGATATCCAGGAGATCTCCAAATTCAAGGAGGATGCCACTGAGTTGGCGGGGAGGACAGAGATTGCTCCTGTAGGGAAAGTGAGATCGGCCTCTCCCAGCAAGTCAGTACGGATGAACCCTCCATGAGTTGATCACATCCTAACATTCTCAGTGAGTGACATGCAATCTTGTATTTAGCCTGTTCATGAACTAAATCCATCTTCTCTCTCTTACAGGCAGCAGCAGATATAGATGGACCATAACAGGCAACATAAGTCCCAGCCCCCAGGCCACCTCAGAGGAGAATGCTGAGGAGCCACCTGATGAAGACTCATCACAGCATTCACCTGTGCAGAGCCACATGCCCCAGTGGGTCATCGTTCTAGGTTTGGCTCAGGGTCACTTTCCGGAGAACACCTCACAAACAAGTCTTCACAGCAGTCGGAAACAGTGACAGCCCAGGTCTCTGGCATTCGGAGGACTAATGAAGAACAGCCATCCGCTGAGCCTGAGTCAGATGATGAGCCTCTGGAAGTGGTTGTCGCAAATATACTGGAGATACAAAGACAGGTGGCGGAACATCAAGGAGAGTTGCGAGAGGCAGTCAACAGACTAGAGCGAAGGATGGAGCAGTCCACCTGCATTCTGTCTGATGTCATGGCCCCAACATGCAAGTGCCTTGAGATCACCATGGGAAGGGTGGTGGCCGCCTTGGAGAACTTGGTCCGGCAGCTTCTGCCGGATTTGCAATCAGACCTTCACTCTATCACTATAGGCATTGGTGGGATCCATCAATGTCTAGGCAAGAGGGTGGACGGGCACCTCGACCTCCCTCCAGATGCCCCTTCTCCTCAAGGGGTCAGGCAGGGGCCCTCGGGCAACCAGAGGGAAGAGGACCAGCATCTGGACATCCCAGGGCCATCCAATCTGGTGGCTCTGTGAGTGTTCAGCCAATCCCAATCCCCTCTGCTTGTGACCCCATCACCTCCAGCTGCACAGACCAAGGAGGGTGCAACTGCCTCAGAACAGGAGACCCAAAGCAGGCCAGGGCCCTCCAGGCCTCAGCCTTCCAGAGGGCACCTGCCAAAGTCATCAAAGACACCATGGCATAGCTGTGAGCAGGCTGCCTCCACCTCTGCTCCAGATGTTGGGGAGCCCAACAAGATGTAGTGGTAGGGTTAGAAAGACTAAGAAACCTTGGGGAGAATTTTTCCCATGCCAGGCGGGCCGAGGGGGAGTGGGCGCAGCCCTGATCGCCACCTGCAATCTGGTCCACGCCGCCATTTTAAGTAAGCGAGCCAATTAAGGCCCACCCAGCGTATTTCTCGACTCCCAAGGATGGTGGGAGTGGGTGGATGACGGCGGGTGTGCACAGACTGCCGGGTCCAATGGCGACCCGGCGGCCTGTTTAAATGAAGGCCTGGCAGCCTTTGCAAAGCTGCTCAGTATGGCCAGCAGAAGGGCTCAACAGAGAGCTACTGTTCAGTGTGCAAGTCCAGAGGGTAGGCCAGTGGGGCAGGCCAGGCCAGGGGATAGGCCAGCAGGTCAGGCCAGGCTGGAGGCTAGGGTAGCGGGGCAGTGTGCCCCTCGGATGAGTGCCTAGCTGCCCTCCTGGAGGAGGTGGCAGCACGGTGGGAGGTCATGCTCCCGAGGGACGGGAGGCACAGGCCTCCCCACCTGACCAATCGTGAGTGGGACGAGGTGGCCGAGAGTGTGAGCTCCCATGATGTGGTGCGACGCACATGAGTCTAGTGCCGAAAAAGATTCAATGACCTCCTGTGCTCGGAAAGGTCGAGTAACATTTGGCTGAGGTCACTTAATGCAGCCGTCAGCCTTTCCCCCAGTCCCCACCCACTGCCCCCCCTGTCCCCCCACCCCCACCAACTCTGAGTACAGTTATGGCATTGAATCCTTCACAGCATGTATCCCTCGCTGGGTGAGCCAGCAGATATTGCCCATGCCTAGTTCAGCCTGAGAGGGCTGAGCTAGGATGTGTTCTGCATCCGCAGCACGTGTGACACTGACACCCAGAATATAGAATGGGGGTGAAACTCAATGATCCGCATCTAGGTAGAGTGCTGGAACTGGGAAGCATGTCAAAGTCAGGGTGCTAACATGCTGGGAGGAGAGCTTCCAGGTGGTGGGGCACCAATCCATTTGCTGGTCTTTGCATTCCATGTGCTTGTGCCTCCTTGCTTAGCAAGGTTACACCGTGCAGTGCCACATGTAAGGAGGCAGCATTTGGGCAATGGAGGGGTTCAGCCCTGGATTCTTTGTGTGAGTGTGCGGCAGCTGCGAGGTAACAAAGAACTCGAGTCCTGCAATGTCCCACTCTGGCTGGGTTGGCAGGGATGTGATGGGAATCCAGGTACATACAGGCTGGACTAATCAATGCTCCTCTCTCCTTTTCAGGAGAAGACTGTGCACAATTCCGCCGAGCTGATGCGGATTGGTGGAGGCCAGGCCCAACTGGCCGTCCTGGCTCCTTTTGAGTAGCAGGCCATGGATCTGGAGAGGCGCCATGCCCCCAGGTCCACTGGTGGTGGTGAGGCTGGGGTGCCACGGAGAGGTATGTTTGCCAAGCACTCAGGTCACCATGTGTGTCCCAGCAGCCATGGCACTGCTGAATGCTCAGTGATTGAAGTTAGCAGCATGGGTTGACCATTGATTATGGAACGATGAGAGCATAATGATCCGAGGGAGCGGCATGCACATTGACATTGTCTGCACTGTAACTAATCGAATGTCCTTGTTCTTCCTTCAAGCATCACTGGAGCAGGGCCCGGATGAGGAGGCAGAGGGGCCGCCTCTCACACCTGAGGGCCCAGAAGAAATCAACTCATCAGCATCACACCATCTCAGTCAGGCAGGCACCAGCACAGATACTAGCACCTCGGTGGGAATTAGATCTTTGGCTAGTGTCCCGGGGCACAGCGGTGAGGGCACTTCACACTCGCTTGAGGTGCAGGCAGAGACAGAGAGTGCCCAGGGCACTCGCAGTTGGAGGACTGCAGGGGACCAGGCATATGCTCAGTCAGTGGCTGATGATGTGCCTCTGCAGTCTTCCATGAGGCAGCGAATGCTGGACGTGCAGCAGGGTATGCGGGTGGATCTGGCGGAGGTACATGAGGCAATGCGCAGCATGGTGCCCCTGCTGGAGAAGTCCATGCGGAGCATCACCGATGCAATGAGCCTCATGGCCGAGCGCCACGCTTCCTTCATGGAGAGAGTGGCGACTATTGAGGAGAGGCTCCTCCAGGAGAACAATCAGGGCCTCCTGGGGTTGGCTCAGACCAGCAAGCCCTCACAGTGGCATTGACCTCATCTGGTCATTGCCTGTGTGGGAGATGGTTTGGGCACCAAGTATCCCAGCTCAGTGCCCATCCATCTACGGTGAGCAGGGAGGTCCGAAGTGACCTCACATTGGTGCAGCAGCTGCCTGTCGTCTCTGCAGGCTCCTCTCAGGGCGCTCCGGTTGTGGGCAGCGGCTCCTCCGCCCCTCTGCCAGTGACCGTGGCATCCGATGAGGCTGCAGCATTTGGAGAGATTCCAGCTGTGGAACTGGCTGCTCCCTCCCAAGCGGGGCCATCAAAGGCCCCACGGGCCAGAGGACAACCGCCAAGGTCATCAAGGCCAACAGGACAGTGCAGTGAGCAGGCTGTCTCAGATGCCAGTGCCAGTGAGGGGGCAGCACCTTGGCATAGCATCCATAAGCGTAAATTTAGGCACACCACAGGTTTCTCACTGGTGGTTTAAGTTGCCCCATATTAGTTCACTGAAGACTTGGAGTGATGTGCAACACCTTTATTTTGGTTTCTGAAGTTACTTCTGTAATCTCAATAAATTTGGATATGTAACCATTCCTCAGGGTGATTCCTTACTTCTGCAGGTGGATGGGAACCCATGATATTATGAATGAGTTGTTTGACATTGAGCTTTATTGATGAGGGCCTTAGTTAATGTTACTATCCAGGCAGATTTAGCACTTAGGTATCGAATATAGAGCCTGCAGCCCTGGCATGTGTTGAAAGTCCATCTGTGGTGTGCTAGCTGAAGGTTCTTTGGATTAAAGCCTCCTGGATGTCCCTGCCTCCCTGGAGTATGCCCAGGTCAGCATATATCCCCTCAGCACTCCCCTGTGCATGCACATCCTCGGACTCACTACTGGACTCATCGTGTGCTTACGGAGCAACTGCGTCTACATCTCCTTCATCCACTGCATTGCCCCTTTCCAGCGCCAGATTGTAGAAAGTGCAGCATGCAACCACTATCAGCTACACATGATCTGGGGGGTACTGGAGTGCGCCCCCTGAACAGTCCAGGCATCGAAAGAGCATCTTGAGAAGACGGATGGTTCTCTCCACCACCGGCCTTGTGGAGGCATGGCTCCTATTGTAGCGCTGCTCAGCTTCTGTTCTTGGATGGCGGAGAGGCATCATGAGCCACCTTCTGAGGGGATAGCCCTTGTCACCCAGCAGCCATCCATCCAGCTGTGCTGGAGCACTGAAGAGCCTCGGCACCTGGGAGTGTCTGAGGATGTAAGCATCATGGGAGCTGCCTGGGTACCTTGCACAGACTTGCAGAATCTGCATCCTGTGGTCACACACTATCTGCACATTCAAGGAGTGGAAGCCCTTCCTGTTGACGAAGGCACCGGGCTCACCTGCTGGCGCCTTGGTGGCCACATGTGTGCAGTCTATGGCACCCTGGACGCGGGTGAAGTCAGCAATGGCTGCAAAGCCTCTAGCTCACTCTGTCTGGCTGGCCTTGTCCCAGTGGTAGTGGATGAAAGTCAATGCATGCCTGAACAGAGTGTCTGTCACCTGCTTGACACAAATTAGTGGACAGCTGACTGGGAGACTCCGCAAAGATCACCCACCGACCCCTGGAAAGAGCCAGAGGCATAGAAGTTGAGGGAAGCCATGACCTTCAGCGCCACTGTCATGGGATTCCCACCCACACAGTTGGCGCAGATCTCAAAGCCTATCATCTGACAGATGGAGGTGACTGTCTCCCTTGAGAGACAGAGCCTCCTTCGGCACTGCATCTCAGACATATTGAGGCAGCTGTTTCACCGCCTATATACCCTGGCAGGAGGATAGTAGTGTCTTCTGCGGCCCCTTCTGCCTTGAACTTCCTGTTGGCCCTGCACCCCTTGTGCCTGCGTCTCTCCTCCCAAATGTGGTTCCCCTGGAGGCTGAAGGTGGACTCCTGGCCTCCGTGCTCTTCTGATCCTCCCTTCCTCCTCAGAGGAGGTGCCTCCAGTGAAGAACACAACTCCCAATCCCAGGCTAAGGGGAGGCTTCCTGAAACCTGAGGCCCCAAAAATGATCTTTACTGTAGAGTCCTGACCTGAAGGCTGTTACTCCTGGTAAGAGTTTTGAAGTATTCCTGCTCACACAGGCAAGTAGCAGTAACTTTCACAATTAAATATCTGACAGATAACATTCGCGAACACACTCACACCTCTTATCCCGCCCGTGAATGAGGTTTATACAAATGTCTCCTACCCGCCTGCCCATTACACCCGTGCGACGTCCTGGAGGTCACACGAGCCCTGAAAAATTGCAGTCAATTGCTGCTTCATGGGTCTTAACTACATGATTAATTAATGGCAGGCATGCATCTGAGAAAATCGTGTGCTCGCTCACCTAAATATCGCAGTGATATTGGGACGCTCGCCCGATGTCACCACGCGTCATTTTACACATCGGCATGCAGGGCCCACCCCCACACGCCAACGGGAAAATTCTGGCCCTTGATATTTCTTCTGGATCATGGGTGTTCACTCACTGTATATATCATGTACCTTCATAAATACATTTGCTGTTCATGACAATGGTCTCGTCGTTTCAATGCGTTGTGCATATGCATCTATGTGGCCTCTTATTGAGAGGGTGACCCAAGCTCCCAGTCTGTGATCACCTCCCTTTGTGAGCCTCACATTCATGTGATATCTAGCTGACACATGTCAGTCACTCACCCTTTGTCTAATATCAGGGAAATGTGTGAATCTCATTATTGAATGTGAATGCAAGTTGCATTAGCAAGTGATATTCATTAAAAGACACCATGGAACGTTGTGTGCTCAATTGCATTGGAGGGTTACCACTCATGTTGTTTCATCATCAAATAGCTGTCTTCATTGTTAGTGCCAAAGCACAAGACCTGCAGCTAAGATGGTCTCTCCAGCCATACTGGCAATAAAATTGAATGCACCAGTGACCTTCGGGGTGCTGGCAGGGGATGCCCTCCCAGTTCAAGTGGCATTAGATCCTCCTGCAGAATGTGGCAGATATGACACACCACTTCTCTTGACAAGCATAGGCGTGCGCGACATTGTCTCTTGCTCATCTTCAAATAAGAACAGTGTCTTCAGTAGACACTTGGCTGTGCGATTGCCTCTGTGGGGTAGACCTACCTCCTCCTCCTCCAGATCTTGCTGGGGCTCCCCTGGACCATGGTCCTGAGTCTGGACCTCTTTTCGAAGCTGTGCTAGGTGGCGCCAGGCCCTTCATCTCCTCCTCAGTTGGATCACTGCCATCAAGAAGGCAGCATTGTGTGCAGGCTCTATTATTCAACCCTCCTTCTCCCTATGGACAGATAGATCCAACAGATTAAAGAGTAGTGGGCAACTTTAGTAGATCAACTAATCGTTACCAAGAAGCCACTCTTGTGCCCTAGAGCTGCGTCTGCGTACTTGCTTTTCCCTGATCCAGCGTTCCAGCTGAGACGCTACTTCATAGATCTAGATGACCAAGATGCTACCCCAGCTCCTTGACATTTTAATCCCAAAGTGATTGGAAGAGGCTTGAGCGCATCCAGGATATGTTCAATGTTACCAAAGGCACTCCAGCTATGTCTGATCTGGTATACTGATCATGCCTAAGCTGTATTTTTAGAATGACTGGATGCCCTTTGGCCCATTAAGCCATGCCAATTGCAGAAAGCACTTTAGAGGCTTTCATTGATCATCCTGCAGATATCCAGCAGCTGTGCTCCCTTCATGGCTGGCTTCATCTTCCATTCTCACATTCCTCTCTATTCATGCTCAAATTGATCAACTTCATTATGAACCTAAAGACTCCTGCAGTCTCACGTTAAAGTTCTCCAAATGTCAATGGCTCCAATTGCGCCTTCTCAATAAACTCTTCCTGAGTTTTATCAGCTCAGGCTCCATTTCCATGTTGTTACTCTAAGCTGTGTGAGGCTGCCCCTTGTTAGGGCACCTGAGTGCAGCCATGGGCTCTTCCCACACTACCTCAAATTGATTCTTTTCCAGTTTCAATTTTAAACTGTGTCATAACTTGGGTTTCCAAGATGGCGTGCTACATTTTTATTTTGAGACCAGCTTCAACTCTCCCCTGTCAGAGCTTGGGTCCCCCTTATTCTTCCTGGAGCCTCATTATGTGCAGGCAGAACTCCTTCCGGTGATTCTCCATCCAGTAACTCTGGATCCCATTGTCATTGCTGTGGACATTACTGTTCTTCCCCCTGAACCCATCACTGTTGATGTCCCTATGCCTCATGTGGACCTCACCCTTCCCCATCTTGAGGTGGTGTGCACAGTCACATACAGAGGTGACCACCACTCCAACCCCCACCGCCCCCCGCCCCAGAAGAGTTTTGAATATCCTCCCTTTGTTACATTTTCACCATTTACAGGCTGCAGGTGCCTCCCCACACCATGAACATCCCATTTGCAGCCCAGTACCAAGACAAACACTCCCATCACCACTGACTGAGACTATGACCATGCCCTGCGCACCAAGCTGTGCCTGATCCCCATTGAGCACACAGGCCTTTCCCCTCCTTCCCTCCTTGAGCGGGACTACAACCTGTAGTCCTGTAGCATGACCCACAGAGCCCCAGGATGGCCTTTAATCTCTCACCCTGTCTACGAGGTCCACAAAGCCCCAGGACTGCCTTTAATCTCTCACCCTGTCTACGAGGTCCACAGAGCCCCAGGACTGCCTTTAATCTCTCACCCTGTCTACGAGGTCCACAGGGCCCCAGGACTGCCTTTAATCTCTCACCTCAGCCTCTTGGCATCAGTCCAGGGACTATGATTGTCTTTCACTCAACTCTCTGGCTCCTCAATGAATGATCACAAGACCGTTTCTCTTTGCCCCACTCTATGGGTCTCTGTGCAACCCTTCCCTCTTGTGCCACACTAACCCCACCCCCCTTTTCATATTCTACAGTCTGCGTGCATCCCCTTCCCTTCATGCAAATTAAATTCCACCCACCCCCTTCTGTGTCTGTGTTCCACTGTTCCCTGTTGGGCTCCAGCTTCCCCATCCACAATCTTCCCTCTGCCTGCCATCATTCCCTGCCCCCAACCCTCCCAAACCCCCTTCCTCCTCATGTCTCTCTCATCTTCCTCCGCTGAACCCTACCAAGCCCTGTTCACTCTCATGTCCCTGTCATTTCCCCACACCGGTCACCATGCTGGTCTCTGTATTAGAGTGCAGCCCTGCCTGAGACTCACAGCACACAATGCTGTCCTGATGATGTAGCACAGCAGCCACAGTGAGCAGCCCAGCTCAACACCCAAGGCAGTCACCATGAGCAGCCCTACCATACACCCCTACCGGTGTGAGCTAACACTGGTATCGTTGCGGAACCGGAGCATCACTGTTGCACGTAGGCTTTGAATGTTGCACCCACCTCAAAGTCACACGCGAAGTGAGGGTGGGCAGCTGCACGCCACTTACATCTGGTTGTGATTTAGACCTGTCTAATTTCCTGCTGGCTTGGCACGTAATTGGGAGGGGAAACATGATTCCAGCGAATTGCGTTTTTAATGAGTATTCATGAAATGCAAATGCATGCAAATGACATGGGTCAGCGGGAAAGCCAGCCTGATATCATCCTGCCATAGAAGTTGCGAGAGGAAAATTCCAACTTGTTTTTCTGCCAGCGGGAATCTGGCTTTTGGCTTCACTCTAAATTCTGTGCTCCCGCCCACCAAGCAACCCGCCTCTGGTCAGACCAAAAAATTCCGCCCAACATTTTTTGGAACACCCATGCACAGGTTAAAAAAAATGTTCAAGAAAAAGCTTATTTTCCTGTTCAAATGGACATAAAATATCCCATTGCACTATTTGACAAGAGTGTGGAACTCTCCTGTCATCTTAGCCAAAATTTATCCCTCAATCATTACCATTAAAACAGATTAACTGGTCATTTACCTGATTTGTTGGGCTTTGCTATGCTCTGATTGGCTGTCACATTTTCCTACATACAACACCGACCAGATTTGAAAAATAATTCATTTCTATGAAGCACTTGGGACAACCTAAGGCTATATGAATGAAAGTTCTTCCCTTTTTCTTTCAACATATATCAGTCAAGACAAATCAATGCTCCAATAGTCTGTTTCATTTCAGTAATAATCCTGCATGCTACTGAAAAGAGAGCAAGTTAGGTCATAAGAGTTCAGGAAGAGACAGAATAAAACAGCACAATTACAAGATCGAATAGATTCATAATTATACATATAAGATAAAAATAGGCAGTTGGCCATTTCCCTGCACTAACTTTCATAATAAATTCTCATATCACTTTCAGACAAATCACTTTTTAATATCAAAAACAAAAACAGAAATACCTGGAAAAACTCAGCAGGTCTGGCAGCATCGGTGGAGAAGAACAAATTTGACATTTCGAGTCCTCATGACCCTTCAACAGAACTAAGTAAAAATAGGAGAGGGGTGAAATATAAGCTGGTTTAAGGTGGGGGGAAAAGGGGGGGAGGGGGGGTGGTTGTAGGGACAAGCAAGCAGTGATAGGAGAAGATAACCAAAATATGTCACAGACAAAGGAACAAAGAGGTGTTGAAGGTGGTGATATTATCTAAAAGAATGTGCTAATTAAGAGTGGATCTGCTCTCCACTCTTAATTAGCACATTCTTTTAGATAATATCACCACCTTCAACACCTCTTTGTTCCTTTGTCTGTGACATCTTTTGGTTAACTGCTCCTATCACTGCTTGCTTGTCCCTACAACCACCCCCACCCCCCCCGCCCCCCCACTTCTCCCCTCACCCCCCCACCTTAAACCAGCTTATATTTCACCCCTCTCCTATTTTTACTTAGTTCTGTTGAAGGGTCATGAGGACTCGAAACGTCAACTTTGTTCTTCTCCGCTGATGCTGCCAGACCTGCTGAGTTTTTCCAGGTATTTCTGTTTTTGTTTTGGATTTCCAGCATCCGCAGTTTTTTTTGTTTTTAACTTTTTAATATCACTTCTTGCCTAATCATATCCTGTGTGGGCCTTGGCCATTCAGTCTGTCTATTATGGTATCCCTAACAACAACCAAAAAAAAGGAAAATGGCAAAATGTCAGTTTATTTATATTTATCACAAAGAAGAAGAAAATCTTCAATGTGTTCAAGAGCAACACTGTAACACATTTCAAGGTTTATGATGCAATCTCAGCCCTCTAATACATTTATTGCCTTTTAAAATGCCAATTTCTATATACTGCTGCTGTTTTTTCATCCACCAATTGTGTGTGAAGGAACAAACTAAAATAACCTAATAAGTCTACCAATCAAAATGGTTACAGGTTATAGCATTTGCCTTGTTTTTGCCAACTACCTCTTATCCACAGTAGTCACTGTACTGGAACAATGATATGTAGCCCTAGACCCCTCAACTGCAGTAATCTCTATTATATGAATAAGAGACCATCAAACTGTAGCTGTTAACACACACACACACATACACCTATAGAGAGATTGATAGATTTTTGAATAGTAGGGGAAGTAAGGGATATAGGGATGATGTGGAAAAGTGGAATTGAGGCAAAAGATCAGCCATGATCACTGGCCTACTCATGTTCTGATTTCTTATGTTCTTCTTATTTTCAACAAGTGACCTGCAACCATGCTGATCCATTATTCTAATGAACTTTCATAGTCCTTCATCTGCCTCATCCACAGTTAATGAGATAGAAATTCATCTTGGGCAGTAAGGCTAAATGAGCAGTATCTCAACGGCCACCTATTATATCCCCACTTGATAGTTAGCTCCAATGAAGTCAATACAATTGAATCTCAGAATAAAACAAGTGGTGTGTAGTAATTGTAAGTTAAACCTTTCATATTGTCATGGGGATCATGTGAGTCTATAGATGAATCAGCCCTAAGTGTGGGTAATCTTAGGACAGAGCTTTCTGGCCGTGGTCTTGGAACAAGCATGTAGCTTCATCAGGAGCTCTGTAAATAAAGATTACTGATTCTTACAAGAAACCTGCCCTGCACTCCAAGTTTATTACATGGTGACACAATACTATGAGCTTTATGTGACTGCCCAAGATATATTTCTATCCACAGGGATAGAGTTTCTGTTTTGGCACGATTGGTGATTTCAGCACAAATTGCATTTTGAAAAATGTTTTCTCTTCTTGAGTTTCCACTCAAACTCACTTGCCTATCGATGAACACAAAACCTGCCATAAACCAGCACAACTTAGCGGCACTTTAAAACATAGTTCATTTGCAGTTCCAACAACACTCAAGAAGCTCGACACCACCCAGGACAAAGCAGCCCACTTGATTGGCACCCCATCCACAAACATTCACTCCCTCCACCACTGATGCACAGTGACAGCAGTGTGTACCATCTACAAGATGCACTGCAGGAACTCAGCAAGGCTTCTTTGACTGCACCTGCCAAACCCACGACCGCTACCACTTAGAAGGACAAGGACAGCAGACATGGGAACACCACCACCTGCAAATTCCCCTCAAAGCCATTCACCATCCTGACTTGAAACTATATCGCCATTCCTTTACTGTCGCTGGGTCAAAATCCTGGAACTCCCTCCCTATTAGCACTGTGGGTGCAACTACACCACATGGACTGTAGTGGTTCAAGAAGGCAGCATACCACCACCTTTGCAAGGGCAATTAGGGATGAGCAATAAAGGCTCGCCTAACCAGCGACACCCACATCTTATGAATGAATAGAAAGAAATTCTTTCAAAAAAAATTACTTTAAAAAATATTTCTTAAGAGTGATAACTTGGTGCAGTTTGATTAATACAGCTGAAAATGGGTTTGACACAAAAAAGCACTGTAAATCAGTGTTTCCACTACCAATTAATAACTAATTTTTCTTAATTAAAATGACATTTAGAAAATAAACAAAACTATTTTTAGCTAGATTGGGATGCTGTAGTCAGCTCCTTAGCATAGCAAAAAGAATCACTCAAAACCTTTCAAAATGTACCCACCCTTGCACCCAAAATATCTAGTTTAATTTTTAATGCTTCCTTGAAGGCCTACAAATGTATGCAGTTAGCAGAAACTTCCGATGGTGATTTATCTTGAGGGCTATGGCCAATTTTGTGGGTGGGACCTGCCTCTCGCACGGTGTTTTTAAAACTAGCACCAATAATCGCAGAACCTTGAGTCAGGCTGGACACAATTTGCACTGAAAATTCTGTGATCTTTTACACATGAACGTTTATGGAAATTATGCTCTTTTTGGGTGAATTACTCTGAAAAAGCCAGCACAATCGAGCAGGCTAATGGGTACTTTTTAAAATGTTTTAAATAATGTTTTTTTAATTTACTGAGGAGCTGACTATTGTATCCCAATCTAACTAGAAAATAGTTTTGTCCATTTTCTAAATGTCATTTTAATTAATTTAAAATTGGGTTATTCACAGATAATGGAAACAATAAGATTTGAATGATGATAAGCCAATTTGGATATTTCCTACTGCTGACTTTTCTGAATCAAGTTAGGCTGGATGAAATTTATATCATTAACAGCATTGAATAGATAAACACATTTGAGCCATAAAGGTAAGACAATTTTGAGTTGATGCCTCATTTTAAATATGGTCATGATGTTGAATGATTACAGTTATCCTCTTGTGGTGACGGACAATGTCATACTTGATGTTGCGGACAGGGAGAGATGTGAGATAATTTCCTCCTTTTGTCAACGATTGGCTCACCATAACAAGATGTATTTTAGACAGGAGTGCTTTAGCCTCTTAAGTGTTGTGACATTTAAAAACAGATACAAATAGGCTTTCTTGTAAGTTTAAGCCAAAAGAAAGGATAAACATTTTCTTTTTTACAACACCCATGATGTAGGGCGGAATTTTCCCAGAATTTCGCTAAGTGTGGCAGCGGGTGGATAAAATAGAGTCCTACCTGCGAACGAAAATGGCGGGTTTTCATGCCGTATTGTCCCAAGCCCACCTCATTATTTATTCGCTCCTGTGAAACACGCCGTTTCCATGGCAGGTGGGCTCTCATTCGCCCGCTCGCCATCACCCCGCTGTTGCATCACGCCGGCCGCCACCGTTAAAAAGCAGCCGCCAGCAAAGCGCTCATCGCCACCACCACTGTCCAGGAGACATGGCCAGCAAAGGCAAAGAGACTGCAGCCCCCCGCTTCAACAATGGGTCCCTCGAGCGACTGCTGGATGCCATGGAGGGCCGGCGGGATGTGCTCGGGCTTTGGCCGCAGAATGGGCAGTAAAATCACCAGCCCAGCTTGGGAGGCAGTGGCAGCGGTGGTCAGCGCAAATGCCCTGCAGTGGAGGACAGCTACCCAGTGCCACAAAAAGATGAATGATCTCTGTTCTGCCAGGGTAAGTCACTCTTTTCATCACTCACAACTCACACACTCACAAATGCATCACACATCCACAGGGCCCTCACACTGCCAGTGCAAGGGACATCACCATTCACTCTCTCACACTCACCGTCATTGTCCTCATCCCATCCATGGGATCACTCACCATCCACACAGGCCAGGCATACTTATCACCTGGCCCAGCAGGTATCCTGATACACTCTCCCCATCTCTATCGATGCAGGACAAACTGGCTCACAACAGGAGAGAAAGGTCGCATACAGGTGGAGGGATGCCGGAGATCAAAGTTCTGACAGAATTCGAAAACAGATCCATCCAGCTGGCCGGCGATGACCGGGACCGGTCCTGTGCTGACAGTGAGGTCGGCGCTGCTCTACAAAGTGAGGAATCAGCAGTGCAACATCCATCAGACAGCAATGCCGTGGGTGATGTGTCCTCTTTCACAGGCCACTGCCATGCAATAATTATCTCCCCTTGCTTTCACAGGCACACCTGCCAAACAGCCGACAGAGTCCATGACCCAGGGCCTCCAATCAAACTCCAGAATCACAGAATCACACAGAATCACACAGAATTACACAGAATCACAGTGCAGAAGAGGCCTTTCAGCCCATCGAGTCTGCACTGACACGTGAGAAACACCTGATCTATCTACCTAATCCCATTTACTAGCACTTGGCCCATAGCCTTGAATGTTATGACATGCCAAGTACTCATCCAGGTACTTTTTAAAGGATGTGAGGCAACCTGCCTCCATCACCCTCCCAGGCAGCGCATTCCAGACCGTCACCACTCTCTGGGTAAAAAAGTTTTTCCTCACATCCCCCCTAAACCTCCTGCCCCTCACCTTGAACTTATGCCCCCTTGTGACTAACCCTTCAACTAAGGGAAACAGCTGCTCACTATCCACCCTTTCAAAGCCCCTCATAATCTCGTACACCTCGATCAGGTCGCCCCTCAGTCTTCACTGCTCCAACGAAAACAACCCAAGTCTATCCAACCTCTCTTCATAACTTAAATGTTTCATCCCAGGCAACATCCTGGTGAATCTCCTCTACACCCCCTCCAGTGCAATCACATCCTTCCTATAGTGTGGCGACCAGAACTGCACACGGTACTCCGACTGTGGCCTCACCAAGGTTCTATACAACTTCAACATGACCTCCTACTTTTGTAATCTATACCTCGATTGATAAAGGCAAGTGTCCCATATGCCTTTTTCACCACCCCACTAACGTGCCCCTCCTCCTTCAGAGATCTATGGACACACATGCCAAGGTCCCTTTGTTCCTCAGAACTTCCTAGTGCCATGCCATTCATTGAATACTTCCTTGTCAAATTACTCCTTCCTAAGTGTATCACCTCACACTTTTCAGAGTCAAATTCCATCTACCACTTATCTGCCCATTTGACCATCCCGTCTATATCTTTCTGTAGCCCAAGACACTCAACCTCACTGTTAACCACTCGGCCAATCTTTGTGTCATCCGCAAACTTACTAATCCTACCCCCCCACATAGTCATCTATGTCGCTTAGATCAGTGACAAATAATAGGGGGCCGAGCAGATTCCTGTGGTACGCCACTGGACACTGGCTTCCAGTCACTAAAGCATCCTTCTGTCTTCACCCTCTGCTTCCTACAACTAAGCCAATTTTGAATCCACCTTATCAAATTACCCTGTATCCCATGTACATTTGCCTTCTTTATAAGTCTCCCATGTGGGACCTTGTCAAAGGCTTTGCTGAAATCCATATAAACTACATCAACTACACTACCCTCATCTACACACCTGGTCACCTCCTCAAAATATTCAACCAAATTTGTTAGGCATGACCTCTCTCTGTCAAAGCCATGCTGACTATCGCTGATCAAACCTTGCCTCTCCAAGTGGAGATAGTTACACTCCTTTAGAACTTTCGACAATAGTTTCCCTACCACTGACGTGAGACTCACTGGCTTGTAGTTCCCTGGCTTATCTCTACAACCCTTCTTAAATAGCGGAACCACATTAGCTTTTCTCCAGTCCTCTGGCACCTCCCCCATGGCAAGAGAGGAATTAAAAATTTGGGTCAGAGCCCCTGCAATCTCCTCTCTTGCCTTCCTCAGCTGTCTGGGACACAAATCATCTGGACCTGGAGATTTGTCCACTTTTAAGCCTGCCAACATCTCCAATACCTTGTCACTCCCCATATCAATTTGCTTAAGAACCTCGCAGTCTCTCTCCCTGAGTTCGATACCTTCATCCTCATTATCTTGGGTGAGTACAGACGTGAAGTATTCATTCAACACTCTAGTGATGTCCTCTGGCTCCACCCATAGATTGCCCCCTTGGTCCCTTATGGGCCCTGCTCTTTCTCTGGTTATCCTCTTCCCATTGATATACTTATAGAATATCTTGGGATTTTCCCTACTTTTACCAGCCAGAGCTTTCTCATATCCCCTCTTTGCTCTCATAATTGCTTTCTTAAGCTCCACCCTGCACTGTCTGTACTCCACTAATGCCTCTGCTGATCTGCTTCCCTTGTACCTGCTAAAAGCCTCTCTTTTCCTTCTCATCGTAACCTGAATATCTCTGGTCATCCATGGTTCCCTGGGTTTGTTACTCCTTCCTATCACCCTAGAGGGAACATGGTGAGCCTATACCATTCCCATTTCCTTTTTGAACACCCCCCACTGTTCCTCTGTAGATTTCCCCACAAGTAGCTGTTCCCAGTCTACCTTGGCCAGATCCTGCCTTATTTTACTAAAATCCACTCTCCCCAATCCAAAACAATTTTTTGCAACTTGTCGATTTCTTTGTCCATAACAAACTTAAACTGTACCTTGTTGTGGTCACTATCGCTAAAATGCTCGCCCATCACCGCCTCAGCCACCTGTCCGGCTTCATTCCCCAGAATTAGGCCCAACAATGCACCGTCCCTTGTTGCTCTGAACCTCTGAAGAAGAATCTGAAGCCACCCTCCCTAAAGTCCCATCACAGTGCTCACCCACACCCTCCACCAGCGCAGAGACACAGACCTCAGTGGGACCTAGCTTTAGAGTAGCCTCGGGGTCACAATCTGGTGAGCACATCGCACTTTCTGATCCACAGCAGGTGGCAGCAGGGACTTCCCAGGTCCCCGGCACTTGGAGGACTGCTGCACGCCAGAATGTCCCTAAGCCTGTGTCAGATGACGAGCCTCTGGACTCGGTCATGTCACAGTTGCTGGAGCTGCAAAAGCAAGCTTGAGAACAACAGAAAGGGATGTCTGCTGCACTCCTCGGATTGGAGGAGTACGTTCATCTTCAGGCTGAGGTGATAACGCCGGCATTGCAACACACTGAGGTCAACACTGGCAGGGTGTTGGTCCAGGACAACACTCCTGCACTGCTGTGTGGCCTTAACTCCATCGCTGATTCCATGGTTGGCCTCCAACAGTGTGTACGCGAGAGGTGTGCCAGGCAGCTCGACCTCACTCCAGCTACTCCATCTGCTCACAGAGTCAGCCAGGCACCCATAGGGAGGAGGATCAACAGGTGCACACTCCAGGGGCTATCCACCCAGGTGACTCTGGGAGTGTCCGGCCCATCCGAATCCCATCCGGAGATCCAGCTTCACAGGCCAAGGAGGGTGCCACTGCCACACAGCAGGAGCCCAAAAGCAGACCGGGGACCTCCAACTCTCAGCCCTCCAGAGGACGCCTGCCAAAGCCATCACGGACAGGACATCACAGTCAGCAGGCTGCCTCCACCTCTGCTGTGGATGTCCGGGGAGCACCAAGATGTAGCGGCAGGATTAGGAAAGTTAGGTAAAAGTAAAAATAAAAGTTCCCGGGTGAAATGCACAAAGTTGTGTGCCATGAAGAAGATGGCATCCGTGACCTCATGGATGCATTTGTGGGTGGCAGATTGTCAAATCCCACAAAGATCACCCTGAAATGAGCCACTGGCAGAGAAATTGAGTGCCATGGTCACTTTCACAGCCACTGGCGGTGGGTGACCTCCATGCCCCCTTGGCACCAAGTCCTGCATTAAGCAGCAGATATGAGTCACCAGGTCCCTAGACATGCGCAGTCCTTGGCGACACTGGTCCTGTGTGACTGCCCCTTAATGCTTCCTGAAGAGTGCTGGTCACCCCTCGGATGGCCAGAGATGAATGCGCTGCATGACTGCCCTGTCAACCTGCAACATGGGAGACACTGGTCCAAACCAGGATGCTGAGATTGCAAGGGGCTGTGAGCACCTCCAGCAGTGACTGATATATGGCCAGCATTGGCGAGGAGATTGTACAACGTGTGCAGTCCAACTGCTCCATGGTCCAATAAAGTGGTGGCGGGCCACGGAAGGTGGTAAGGTATGGAGCGCTTGTTGGCCCTTTTGTGCTTCCACGTTGCTTGCATAGGAGCCGACCCCAATCATATCACTATGGCTACGGCTGATCTGTCTCAGTTGCAGAGGCATGGTCAGTTTATATAGGTGCCCCTAATGCGTGGCCATTTCCCTCACTGACCCTGCCCCCATCTCAATTGCCTGTGTGCGGGATATAGCATCCAGGCAGCATTTGACTCCACCCCCCATTAACGACGGTCGCCTCTGAGGCTGGCCAGCACTTGTCCCCGTACACATCCCCCCATCTCAGCAGTCCCATCCAAGGCTGGCCAGCGCTTTCCCCTGTACACCCCACACCCACCCTCCCTCCACCTCGGCAGTCACCTCCGTGGCCAGGCATCAGTTGCCCCCCTCTCCGCCCCCCATCTCCCCCCACCTCTCCCCCCACCTCTCCCCCCACCTCCCCCCTCTCCCTCCTCTTCCCCCTCTCCCTCACACCCCTCCCCCCCCCTCCCCCCTCCCCCCCCAACCGCTCCTGAGGCCTGTAAACAACAAACAAGCTATGGAGAACTGCTCACGCACCTCATTTCCCCCAAAGTGAAGGCTGCCAAGTGCACGTTGCCTGCATGCTGTTGTGAAACACGCCAGCCTGGCAAGGTTCCAAGAGCCTAGCAGGATAGCCTTTTAATTATATGCTGATGTATTACAATTAGTTCCCTGCCGGCCAATGACGGGAAACACGGCTCACCATTGGTGGGTTGAGTGGACAATCGCGAACTCCCTTCACGCTGTCATGAAGCAGATCCCGCCATATTTTCTGCACACACCACCTATCATGCCCACCGCCAGTGGGCTTGGAAAATTCTGCCCCTAAACACAACAAATCCCCACTCCTCATTTACACCAAATAGACGCACACAAGAAAAGATGATTTCTAAAGATGCAGAATGCACTTAGTTATCTTAAAGTGTCAAAAAAGGTCACTTCTAATCAGTCCTCAGCACTGTGGGTGTTCCTACAACAAATGGACTGCAGCGGTTCAAGAAGGCAGCTCACCACCTCCTCAAGGGCAATTAGGGATGGGCAATAAATGCTGGCCTATCCAGTGACACCCACATCCCAGGAACAAGTAAAAATAGACAGTTGAATCATTGCAGGCCTGAAAGATTCTCTCTTGATGCACTGAAGTAAAATGAAGGTCAGAGGTTCCTGCTGATGAATTCACATTGGTTCACCTCAAATAATGGCAATCCCGTCTTCATGGGGCCAGCAAGTCCAACAGACACTGCCACTTTAAGTCTCTTCAATTGAAATGAGAGGATGGTCATCAACGCCTGGGAAGTCTATTTACATTTTAATGACTTTCCAGAGATACACACAGAGAAGAAGTTAACCCCTGTCTGTCTATAAATCACAACAGAATTCACCTGACTCTCTGGAGTCCAGTTTGTGAAGGTAATTGTTCATATTTAAAAGTCAAGTGTCCATCTTCCTCCTACCTTTTACAGGCATGACCATGACATTGAAAATCATTTTTAAAAATGATCCACACGTTATCTTCCAAGCTTTTCAGTGTTGAAAATTGCAATTGCTTTCAATACTGACCTATGAATGAAGTGGTTAGCTGGTCCTTGTTTTATCTTGATCTGATAGTCCTGATAAATGTCTCAAAATATATTGCACCCATTTAGTCATAGGCTTTCAATAAAGAACATGCTCCATCTTAACACTGACAAATAGGTTGTCAATTTACTAACATCAAAAAATTGCAGCTGCACATTTTCTGACCAGTCATGGGCATATATCGAAAGCTTTGTTATTCAAATATTTAATAGTAACTATGTTTTCCAACAAAGCTTGTTGCAGTATAATTGCTGTGATCTCATTACTTACACTTAAGCCTAAATCAATTTGAACATGCAAGAGTTCACTGGTTGTTTCTGAATTAAGAATGTGTAAGTATTCAACTATTATTAACAAATGTTTAATGGGCTAAGCAAGCTGCAGGCTTGGCAATTGATAACTTTTTTGTTAATATTATATATTCCTGGTTGGAAATCTATCTGATTTTCATATTCAATGCATGACCTGAATCTATGTACAAAATTGTTGGCCTGACACAGCCCATGAATATCAGATGTGACCTGTCCAAGAAAATTATGGTTACCATATTTCTTAGACTGAGGGAAAGTTGCTGCACTGGTATTTGTTGCAACAGAATTTCTTCACTCACAGCCTTCTTTGTTGTAATAGATATGAAATATAAATGTGCAACCCAAACCTGCAATAAACTCACTTACTAACCCAATTGATGGTCAGGGTCCAGTTTCAATCCAACCAATACCAGAAAATAAATGCCATCACATAGCATGATATTTATCTTATAATAATACTTTACAGTTAAGCTGCAGCTTTCTCTCTCACACACAAGCACTTTCCTTTATCTTTATCTGCACATACATTACTCCTAGCATAGAACCACATAATGTGCAGAAAGGTATAATGATCTAATCTGAAAAATAATTCTTACAAAACAAAATATACTCCTGCATTTTTACATAACATTTTTACTCATCCAATTTATCAAACCTCAGGCTCTCAGTTTACTGAATGACATAATGCATTACATGGTTGCAGCTTTGTTTGAACTGTATTATTTTGTATAAACTGCTGTGTAGATATTTTGAAAGCTACAGTGGAGTTTTTTTTTGTTATCTTTCAGTGTAAATGGAACCACTCTTCTTGTCTATTTATGTATTTAACATTTGACTTAGCAATATTCACCATCTTTCTTAGGACATATAATTTTGAAGGAGTTTCAGAAGGAAAGTTGGGGAAGTGCAGACTCCGAGCTAAATGTTTCTCAATTCTATTGCAATTCATTAAAGCTTTACTTTAAAGGCTGGAACTGCCGGTCAAAGATAAGATCGGTTGTCCATTAAACCTGCCCCATACTCAAGTTGACTACATTATTGTGACAAGGCACTTTCTACTCCACCAACCACACCCCTAACCAGCTCCTTGCCCCTTTCAGCAGCTATAGGAGAGGCAAAACCATAGGGGTTGATAAAGGGAAAAATATATTCTGGAAAATCCCTCTCTACCACTCAGGAGATCAAAATCAAGAGATCATATGTACCATCCATTTTCCGCACAGCTACTTAACTTCTTAATCATATGATTTGTGCCCAATCAAGGTCCGGTCCAATTCCTTTTTGAAGGCGTGCAGAGCATCAGCAGTCACTGCACCAGCCAGCAATGTAATCCAGAAGCTCACTGCTCTAGAAAAAGATGATCTACTGAATACCTAACTGTAGTAATTAGGTTTTATTTAGTGTGTAATGTACCTTTAAGAATAATGTTTGTTAAAGAAGATCACATGATCTGCAATAACCAATAGCAGTCAGTGTGGAGATAGAGTTGGAGCTGAAAGCACATGTGTAGTTGCAGCTGAGTATATTGTAAATAAATTTAAAGTTTCCACCCAAGAAGTGTCTGCAGCTCAACTCTATCAGTAATAGCACAACTCGGCCACCCTATAACAAACTAGCAATGAGGATAAAACAGGATTGAACAGAAGAAATCAAGTTAAAAAGAAATCAGCACTGTACCTCGCTCAGTGATTGTAAGTAGCAAGCTCCATTAGAATTGAAGAAGTTATCCCCTCTCAAAATGCCAACATTTGGGAGGATTCATCCTTTTGAACCTGCCACAGACTATTGGTCTCACTACATAGAATACCTCACATCCTTTTTTCAAGAAAACATGATTACGGGGCAAGAGAAGAGGTGAGCAAACCTCTTGAGTACTTGTGGGAGCAAAACCTACAATCTGATTCAAAATTTGATGGCATCCAGTGCCCCAGATTCTAAGAATTTCGATGAATTGGTGGACCTTGGGAAGGGTCACTTTCAACCCAAGCCCTCAGTCACAATGTAGAGGTTCATGTTTAATTCACGAAATAGAGCCCTGGGTGAGACAATTGCATGCTACGTGGCAGATTTGAAGCAGCTAACGGAACATTCTGAGTTCAGTATGACTCTGAACGACATGCTCAGAGGTAATTTAATATGTGGTGTGAAAGATGACACTTTTCAGGAAAGATTATTGTCCGAAGTGAATCTGGATTTCAAGAAGGCGCTAGAGATAGCGCTGGCCATGGAAAGCACAGCAAGAGATTCAAAAGCAATACTTGGTGCACAAAATGGCGCCATCCTCCAGATCGGGCGGGAAACCTCACCCGAAAGTGGCATGACAAACCAGACTCTGCCGAGAAGTGGGATTCAGCCCCGCTAGCCAAAGAATAAAGAAAAATAACTTAGCAATGAAATCGAAGAATAATTTTAGTAGAGGTAGAAACAAGCAGTTTTTTAGTGATTGGCAGTTTAAAAAAGTCTAGAGTTACTATTGTCACAGAAATGAAATATAATGAGGCAATGCAAGGAAAGATTCGAGCAGGTTTATAAACAAAAGAGAAGCCCAATGAAATCTACAATTAGAAGAGCCTGAAACAACAAATTCAGACATTTACTTGTTGTTTAATCTGAAAGTTAGAAAGACAGAACCAATATTTGTCACAGTGAAGGTAAATGGCAAATCTGTTAGAATGGAAGTGGACATGGGAGCTTCCACTATACTAATTGGGGAACATACCTTCAGATATTTGAATAATGGTGAACATCAATTAAATTTAGACGAAACAGCCGCCAAGCTAAAAACATACATGGGTGAAGACATTCAAGTAAAAGGCATAAGCAGAGTAACTGTCCATCATGGAAGCCAATCAGCAAAGCTACCTTTGATGCTGGTGGCAGGTGAAGGGCGAAGCCTCCTGGGGCAAAATTGGTTAAAGCAGATTAAGTTAGAATGGGCTGAAATTTTCCAGTTGAGAGCAAATGAGCTACCAGGGCTACTTAGAAAGTAAAAACAGAATTACCTGGAAAAACTCAGCAGGTCTGGCAGCATCAGCGGAGAAGAAAATAGTTGACATTTTGAGTCCTCATGACCCTTCGGCAAAACTGAGTAAAGTTAGGAGAGGGGTGAAATGTAAGCTGGTTTAAGGTTGGGGTGGGTGGGGTGGGGGGAGAGAAGTTGGGTGGGGGGGGTGGTTGTAGGGACAAGCAAGCAGTGATAGGAGCAGATAATCAAAAGATGTCACAGACAAAAGGAACAAAGGGGTGTTAAAGGTGGTGATATTATCTAAGAAAATGTGCTAATTAAGAATGGATGGCAGGACACTCAAGGTACAGCTCTAGTGGGGGTGGGATGGAAAGACTGATGACAGGGTATTACAGTTATAGATTTAAAAATAATGGAAATAGGTGGGAAAAGAAAAATCTATATAAATTATTGGAAAAAACAAAAGGGATGGGGAAGAAACGGGAAGGGGGTGGGGATGGGGGAGGGAGTTTAAGATCTAAAGTTGTTGAATTCAATATTCAGCCCGGAAGGCTGTAAAGTGCCTAGTCGGAAGATGAGGTGCTGTTCCTCCAGTTTGCGTTGGGCTTCACTGGAACAATGCAGCAAGCCAAGGACAGACATGTGGGCAAGAGAGCAGGGTGGAGTGTTAAAATGGCAAGCGACAGGGAGGTTTGGGTCTTTCTTGTGCACAGACCACAGGTGTTCTGCAAAGCGGCCGCCCAGTTTGCGTTTGGTCTCTCCAATGTAGAGGAGACCGCATTGGGAGCAACGAATGCAGTAGACTAAGTTAGGGGAAAAAATGCAAGTGAAATGCTGCTTCACTTGAAAGGAGTGTTTGGGCCCTCGTACGGTGAGGAGAGAGATACAACTTTAGATCTTAAACTCCCTCCCCCGTCCCCACCCCCTTCCCGTTTCTTCCCCCTCCCTTTTGTTTTTTCCAATAATTTATATAGATTTTTCTTTTCCCACCTATTTCCATTATTTTTAAATCTATAACTGTAATACCCTGTCATCAGTCTTTCCACCCCATCCCCACTAGAGCTGTACCTTGAGTGTCCTGCCATCCATTCTTAATTAGCACATTTTCTTAGATAATATCACCACCTTTAACACCCCTTTGTTCCTTTTGTCTGTGACATCTTTTGATTATCTGCTCCTATCACTGCTTGCTTGTCCCTACAACCACCCCACCCCCCCAACTTCTCGCGCTCCCCCCCCCCACCCCACCACCCCCCCCCAACCTTAAACCAGCTTATATTTCACCCCTCTCCTAACTTTACTCAGTTCTGCCGAAGGGTCATGAAGACTCAAAATGTCAACTCTTTTCTTCTCCGCCGATGCTGCTAGACCTGCTGAGTTTTTCCAGGTAATTCTGTTTTTATTTTGGATTTCCAGCATCCGCAGTAGTTTTTTGTTTTTACTACTTAGAAAGTACGCCACCATCTTTAAGGACGAACTAAGGAAAATCCAGGGCCTGCAGGCCAAGATTCATGTGGATCCGGAAGCAACCCCTCACTTCATGAAGGTAAGACCAGTGCCATATTCCCTGCGAGAAAAAGTCAACACTGAACAGAACAGACTAGAGAAACTGGACATTATACAACCTGTGCAGTTCTCAGAATGAGCAGCACCCATTGTCCCCGTCCTTAAACCTGACCAAAGTGTCCGAATTTGTGGCAACTACAAACTAATGGTTAATAAACTAGTGAAGCTAGACAAGCGCCCCATTCCAAATATCGAAGACCTGTATGCCAAGCTGGATGGAGGGACAATGTACGCAAAGCTTGACATGATTCATGCTCATCAACAACTAGAATTGGATAATGCCTCCTGGGAATTTGTCACAATAAATATACCCACAAAGGGTTGTACCAATATACAAGATACCTTTCGGTGTCTCCTCCACTTGTGCTATCTTTCAGAGAACAATAGAAAGCTTACTGCAGGGAGTACCCCAGGATGTAGTCTATTTAGGCGATGTATTGGTGGCAGAATTCACTGAACAAGAGCATTTGGCAAACTTAGAAGAAGTCTTAAAACATTTCTTGCAAGCTGGAGTGCATTTTTTAAAAATTGCACATTCCAAGCAATGGAGGTAATCTATTTGAGTCACCGGGTAGATTCACAGGGCCTCCACCCGGTTGAGGAGAAAGTGAGAACCATAAGGGGGGCACCTGCACCAACGAACACCCCAGAGCTCAATTCATTCCTAGGAATGATCAGCTATTATGGGCAGTTCTTACCCAATTTGTCTACAGTGTTACCCCACCCTGAATTCTCTACTCAAAAAGATCCGACGTTGGTCTTGGGAGGTGCTCCAGAAAGATGCCTTCATAAAGGTGAAGCAATTGTTGCACTTGTCCAATCTATTAGTGCATTATGGCCAAGTGAAAGAATTGGTGCTGACATGTGACGCATCTCCCTATGGAGTGGGAGCAGTGCTCTCTCATCAGATGGATAACAGCACAGAACAGCCAATAGGTTACGTATCAAGAATGCTCACCACAGGGGAAAAGGGATACTCACAGATAGAAAAAGAAGGCCTGTCCATCACCTTTGGTGTCAAGAAATTTCACCAATACGTACACGACTGCCATTTTACAATCATTTCAGACCACAAACCATTGCTAGGATTGTTGAGTGAGGACAAGGCTATACACCCCCCCACCCCCCACCCCACCCCCGTAGTCTCAGCAAGAATACAACAATGGGCTTTAATTCTGCAGCATACGAATACACTTTCATACATAGGCCTGGCAATCAAATCGCAAACGCCGACGCCCTTAGTCATTTGTCTTTACAAGAAAATGGTGAGCATGTCCCAGTTCCACAGGAACTTGTTTTACTGTTAAATTTGTTAGATTCCTCGCCAATATGTGCTCAACAGATCAGAGACTGGACAAGTCAGGACCCAGTCCTATCTCAGGTATGAGAACAATTGCTACATGGTTGGTCACAGGAGCCTGTATCTGATGAACTGAAACTGTACTTCAACAGAAGATATGAAATAACCAGCCAGGATGGCACCTTATTGTGCGCAGCATGAGCAATAGTTCCTTCAAAAGGAAGGGAGCCACTTTTAATTGAACTAAACAGTGCCCATCCAGATATTTCCCAAATAAAGACCATAGCACGCAGCTATCTATGGTGGCCTGGGATGGATGGCGAAATAGAGAGTTTAGTAAAGCCCTGTATGCAATGTCAGCAAACGCAACAGTTGCCAGTGACAGCTCCGTTACACTCATGGGAGTGGCCAGTTAGACCCTGGGTGCGGTTACACATTGACTACATTGAAACTCTCCTGGGAACAATGTTTCTGCCCATTGTTGATGCCCATTCAAAATGGTTGGACGTATATGAGGTCACCAACTTCGGCCACTGCAATTGAGAAACTACATCAGAGTTTTGCCATTCATGGAATACCAGAAGTAGTATTTTCTGGTAATGGCACAGCATTTAAGATTGCTGGGTTTCAATGGTTTATAAGCCTGAATGGTATCACGCGTGAAAACTGCACCATACCACCCTTCCACAAATGGACTGGCAGAAAGGGTGGTTCAAATTTTCAAGGCAGGTAAGATAAAGCTAACTGGCGATTCCTTGGCAACCAAGCTAACACACTTTCTTTTTCATTACAGGACTACCCCTCATACAACAACAGGCGTCACACCTGCAGAGTTATTGTTAAAATGACATCTCAGGACAAGATTGACCTTAATAATGCTGAATTTAGAGAGGACGGTGGAAAGGGGTCAGGGAAGCCAGAAAACTAGTCACGGCTGGCATAGTCGAGAGAGGAAATTTACCATGGGAGAACCGGTATACTTTGGGGAAGGACCAAAGTGGTTAACTGGTGAAATCAGTGCAGTGACTGGACCTCTATCTTATCATGTGGAGCTGGAAGGCAGATCATCCGTAAACATGTGGGCCATTTAAGGGAGAGAGAGACAAATCACCAAGATATTGTTCCACAAATGATCATGACCGGGTTTGCTTTTCCTGTTGAAGATACTCAACCCAGGATTGACATGCCTGATGTTCCTGTAAGAGTTGAGGGTACAGAACTGCAAGTGCCCATGGAAGCACCTGATGTTCAGGCAACTCCGGAAAAGGAGATTCCTGTCAAAGAATATGAAGTTGTGGAGCTGCGACATTCCACACGTACCAGGAAACCACCTGAGAGACTGAACTTGTAAATTCCTTACCCAGTGTAAATATTACGTTGACTTAAAAAATATGTACTTGTATATGTAAAATGTATAGCTGAATTAAAGGGGGAGGAATGCAGTAATTATGGTTTTATTTAGTGTGTAATGTACCTTTAAGGATAATCATCGTTAAGAAAGATCATATTATCTGTAATGGTCATTGGGCGGGCATGGCGGGCAGGCCCAGGAATGGCTGCAGAATGGCCCGCAGCCCGCGATCGGCCCCCAACCACGATTTCACACTGGCCAGCCAATTAACAGCCAGCCAGCATGAAAGGCGCACCGAGAAGCTCAGCACTGCCAGAGTGGGGGCAGGAAGAGGGTGAGTGCAAAAGTCTGCGCATGCGCGGGGGAGTGTGCAATGAAAGCTCCCTCAGGGAGCTGAAGATTTTTAAAATCAAAAGTAAAGATCCTGAAAATGTGAAAAAAAATGTCCCCTCATAGGACTCACTCACAGGACCATAAACATAATAACAATTATCTCAAAACATTTCTATTTTTTAAAGTTGACGCTGGAAGTCTCATTCTGCCAGTGGATAAGGTTTCCTAAAAAATCCAAAGGCCGCCGACCGATTCACCTGCCCACCAACCCAGAGATTGAGCAGCAAAAAATAGCTTTCAATTAATTGATTAATGGCCTTAATAGCCCTCTTAATTGTCAGTGGGCGCGCTGCCAACTCTTGCGTGCCTACCAACCAAAATATTACGTGAGTGTGCAATGACGTCAGGTTGCTTGCCCGACATCGTCAAGCGTTATTTTACACCTGATCGGGTCAGGCGTGTGCCCACCCAGGGGATGTAAGATCCAGCCTTTAAAGTTTCCTCCCAAGAAGTATCTGCAGATCAACTCTTTCACTAATTTGGCCACTGGGGAAACAAGGGAGGTCTTGTGCTGCAGTGGTAGTGTCCCTACCTCTGGGATAGCAGCTCCAGGTTCAAGTCCCCCTTCAGGGCTTGATAGCCACAGAACGTGTGTTGACAACATAGCCAAACAGGTTGATTATCAGCCTGCAAATCTTTCCAATATGCCTGATGACAAAGTGGTAAGAGTGAGAATCTCCTGGTCAGTCATACCCCAGTTGGCAATGGCAAACCACTGCAGTACCTTGCCAAGCATAAGCATGGACCAATCCACTGGAAGTCCATGGCTGCCAATGCCCTCTTAGGATGCCATCTTACTGGATGCTTTCTGTCTTAATCAGAAGCTGAACAAAACTGACATCAGTATTTCAAATTAACATGAGTATCAATATTAGTTACTTCCTTCCTTTCCTTACTTTCATGCTGAATTGACTTTCCATTTAAATGTGGGCTGGAAGTAGTCTGTTGCTATCCGTTGCTATTAGTGCCTAATACAGCTGCAATGAATTTAGATTGTTACACTAGTACATTCAATCATAAAGCAGTAGAAGCAGAGCTTGGAATTAGCTTAATGAAAATTATTTAATTTTGTATTTGTATCTAATTTCCAATTGTCCTCAATTTCCAATATAGCCAGCAAATTCATCTGGAAGGAGATTAAAGCTGCCTTGCACAAAGACTTGGAATAAAAGAGCACTGTTTCCTGAAGAAAAATAATAACCAAAACTATTTTTAGTTTGGACAGCAAAACATATCCAGATGCATTATGTAATTTCTTATTTTTCTTCTTCACTCCTCCCTACCGTTGCAATCTCCTCCAGCCTCACAACCCTCTCAAATATTTGTGCTCCTCTAATTCTCCTTTTTAGCATCCCCAATTTTAATTGCTCCACCATTGGTACCATGCCTTCTGCTGCCTAAGTCCCAATCTCTGGAATTCCCTCTCTAAACCTCTCTATCTCTCTACCTCTCTTTCCTCTTTTAAGATGCTCCTTAAAATCTACCTCTTTGACCAAGCATTTGGCCACCTGCCCTAATGTCACCTGATGTGGATTGGTGCCAAACTTTGCTGTATAATGCTCCTGTGAAACACCTTGGAGTGTTTAATTATATATATACAAATTGTCATTTTCATTTAGTTCTCCTTTACTGGAATGAAAAATATGTTCAAATGGCTTACTACTAAGCATAGTCTGTGTAATGATTTCTATTATTTCTATTCATGTTGTATTGTGAAAAACTATCCTGCTGCAATGATCCATTGACATAGCAACCTTATTAAAATATCTTATGAACTGTGGTGTAAATATTTGCTATGGGGGAGAACTTATAGTATCCAAAGTATTTTTAGATTTATCAAAGTACTTTGCTTGGAATAATGAAAATGTTTTTGAAAATGATGATAGTACATAATACACCAGTGACTCCCAAGGAGAAATGTTTTAATATCTATTGGCAGAGAGAGAAAATTCCACAGCTGTAACTGTTAATGTCCCCTGAACTCATTTTCTAGTTAAAGACCCAGTCAATCTTATCTTTTTGGAGATAACTGGAACATATACTCTGATATCTATTGCAGGCTGTCAAGCATGTAGTGTTTAAAATGTGGTAATAACAGTTATGAAATCTATACAGCTGATAAAAAGAAGTAAATTGCTTTCTCCAGCCCATTGAATCAAAAGAGTTAAAGAGACGATGTTCCTTCTCTTGTCTAACAAAACTTTCTCAGAATTATCAAAACACTAATTCACACATCTACCTGACTTATCCTTGAAACATTCTGAACAGCATTTTAAGCTGCAAATTAAGCACAACGGCTCCCTTCCAGAGTAATTATCCCTGTAGAATCCATTTTTTTCATTAAGTGCCTTGGGATTTTTTTAACCTTAAAGGCTCTATATAAAAGCAAGATATTGTTGTAAGCATTAAAGAAGGTGGAGAAGAAAATAAATCGGGATGTCCGACTGCATACATCTCTAAAGGTGTATTAAAAAATGTGATAAACGATGGCTAGAGGGAATAGGGTGTTGGGGTTGATTTTCAGAGGCACATTATTTTGTTCTTACTCAAAACCTTGGTCAGGCTTCACTTAGGAAAATTGTGCTGAGTTTTGGTCTCCGCACATGGTGGGTAATATTGAGGCTTTGAAAGGGTACTGAGAAGGACCATTACACTAATTCCCAGTATAAAGTTATCAGGACAGGTTAAAAGAGTTTGGATTGAGAGGCATAGACTTAGGGTGATCGGATCAAGGTTTATAAGATATGAAGGGAATTGATTGTATCCCAGTTGACAGTCTGTTACAATTAAGTAGACTGGGGAGGATCTGGGGTCACAATTCTAAGTTGTTTAAGGTCAGGTCTAGGGTGGATTTCAGGAAGTGATTCTTTTCTCAGGAAAAGTTGGCCTCCGACACAGGCAGTCAGCTCAAGCAGTGGACAATGACTCACTGAGTTCCTTCAAATGAGAGATAGACATGTTTCTAGCTGGGGTGGGTGTCACCTATTACAATGGTAGATAGTTCAGGGAGTTCAGGGCTGGAGTAATCCCTTGGACTAGTCATGATCAGCCAGATGAGATGGAGAGGAATTTCCCAGATTTGTTCCCTCAAGTAGTTCTGGATTTTTAACTATTTTTTTCACCTATACCTAGAGATTACATTGTTTCAGGTGAGTTAGAAAGTTGTGACACATAAGGTATCATAATTCTGTGGGACAGAATGGGTGGACTAAAGGGTCCTTACCTGTCCATGATTGTTTATATATTGTTATTAACTCCGAGCCCAGTAATGCTTCAGTTTTTAAATTCTCATCCTTTTGTTCAGATCCCTCCATGGCCTGTCTCCTTCCAATCTTCTGTAACCTCCCCGAGCCCTACAACCCTCCAGGCTCTCTGTCCTGCTCCACCTCTGGCCTCTTCCACATCCTCGGTTTTCATCACTCCATCGTTGGTGGTGAGTCAGATACATAGGGGAGAATTTTATCCCCGTCGGTGGGCCGGTCAGGAGTGGGCGCAGGCAGGCATAGAGCCGATCGCTGCCCGCAATCAGCTGCACACCGCCATTTTACGTGGGCGGGCTAATTAAGGCCCACCCAGCATGACGCACACCCGGTAGCACTCAGCACTCCCTGTGCCGGCAGGGGGAGGAGGGAGAGTCAGGGCCTGTGCTCTTTCGTGCGCATGAGTGTGAAAGAGCGCAGAAATCTTCCTGAGACACAGAGCTGCCTCAGGAGTATTAACTTCAGTGTTAAACTTGCAATAAAAAAAATTATTCAGACACGTCCCCTTATGTGACAGCATTTTATGAGCTGGGACATGTTTATGAATTTTGAAAAAAAATTATTTCAATAAGAAATCCTTCATGAAACCTCATCCCACCCATGGATGAGGTTTCATGAAAAATGCGAAGGCCGCCTGGGCTCTTCACATGCCCGCCAATCTTAAGGCTGGATGGGCAGCTCCCCCAATTGGGTTAATTGTATAATTAATGGCCTTAACAGGCTTTTGACAGTTTGGCGGGCGCGCAGCCGACTCCGGTACGCGCCCACTGAACGGAAGATCAGAATGATGTGCAGTGATGTCAGGACGCATGCCCGACGTTAGCACGCACCATTTAATGCATCGGCTTGCGGGGCCTCCTCCCGCTCGCCGAGCAGAAGATTCTGGCCCTAGGCCCTAAGCTCTGGAATTAACTCCCAGAAAACCGATATGGCAAAGTTTCTGGTTACCTGTTTTAAGCCCGTGTGGCTCAGTGTCAAATTTTGTTTGATAATGTCCCTCTGAAGCACATTGGGACATTTTGCTACCCAATTGACACTATATAAATGCAAGCTGATGTGGTTATTAGGATTGACATCATTGCTAATTTTGAGAAGCAGCTGGTTCAAATCTCTTTATTTAAACTTAAAATTTCTCAGATTTTTTAGCACTTTACTAGCCATTGCAAGCATGCAATAATGCCTTAGCAACATTCACAATTTTCATGAAATACATGCAATGAGTAAAGTAACCAAGTGAAAGCTAGAAAAACTTTTCCACTAAATTTTGCTCATTTGAGCTTGAAATCAAACCTACTAAATCTTCCATTCCAAATTATGATGCAGCTTTTACTTTCATGGAATCAGAATCTTTACAGTGCAGAAGGAGGCCAATCGGCCCATCGAACCTGTACTGGCTCTCTGAAAGAGCATTCTATCTGGTCCCACTCCCCTGCCTTATCCCCGTAACCTTGCACATTCTCTCTTTTCAGTTAGCAATCCAATTCCTTTTTGAATACCTCGATCGAACCTGCCTCCACCACCTTCTCAGGGAGTTCATTCCAGACTCCACATCCTCACATCACATTTACTCCTTTTGCCAATTATTTTTAATCTATGCCCTCTATTTCTTGATGCTTCATTAGCTAAGCCTGGAATTGTGTTTTTAAAACATGCACCTTATGTAAAAATATCCTATTGATCTCAATCACTAAAGTGTGTTGTTGTACTGGCTATCTCTGTAAAGTGGCCTCATTCTTCTTGTTAGAAATAGATGCGTTTTGTGTGTTCACCCATTTTACTTCCGAGTTATAATGCAATTTTTTTGATGTGTTGGAAAAATCACATCACAGTACTACAAATTCTCCAGCAGTTCAAATAATTGTAGAAGTAAATGCATGTTGTTGAATTCTCCCCATGCTTTCACTCTCTTCCCAACTTTTTCTTGCAGTAACTAATTAATACCTAGTGGATTGATACCAGCACCTGGTGTTCTGATTCCAAATAACATCAGGTAACATAATTTTTCTAATCTACATTGACATATGGTTTCTTCGTCCCCAAGCATTTAGCACAATTTGCTACAATATGAAATACATGACAATTAAGTAACCCCTTTGAGCACAGCTTCTTAATTAATTGGCTTGACATAAGTGCTGAATGCAGTTTGCAGGTAAATGTGCAGAGTGTACAATGCATCTGAATTGACAAACTGAAAGTTAGGCCAGGGTTTTCGCTCCCGATACAGGTGAGCAGAGTTGGGATAATTCCCAGCTCAGTGCTCCTACCTCAAGAGAAACACCCTTAAATGGCCAGCTTTTTGTTCTGGAGGAGGGCAGGTGCGTGCTGGAGTTGGGCCCGCCGCCTGCCTCAAAAACAGTTTGGAGGCTGTGACAGTGGCTGAGTACAGAGGTGGGCTGGTTAATAGGCCAGTCTCAGTACCCTATCTGGGATTTGGTCCCATTGTAATAAAAGTAGTTAGGCCCTCTAGCCCTCACTCCCCCATCAACTCCCAATGCAGTCCATGCCAACTCATTATCCCACCCATCCCCCCATGTCCCCTTATACCCGCCAGGCCAATGATGTCCTTCTAACTCCCCAAGCTGCCTCATAGCCTCCATGCCAACCTATGCCTTTTTACCCACCACCCAAGGCTCCTCATACTTTCCATGCCAACTCATCATATCCTCCATAGTCAGATGTCAGGAGCAGTGCTGAAATGAAGTAAAGCTCTAAGTATCTATTACAGCCTGCATTATATATAAAATAACCTCATTAATAAAAGCCCATTCAATATATTTAAATCCCTTCAAGTATTTAATCCTCATTAAAAACAAACATTTGTATTCATAGCCCTATATCAAAGACAGCTAATCCCTTAATAATCTCTTGGAACTGTCAATCAAACTGTCAATGTATAGGCCCCATTGTGATGATGATAGGTTGTGGAAGTAATCAAGCAGCAATAATACTATAATGAGAGCTCTTAGGCTTATGTCAAGAAACAGCAATTGAAATTGCAAGCATTGATTTTTTTTTCAACTCAGTGATATGGCAGGCTTTTATTTTCAAAATTTAAAGAACAAGGGATTTAAATATTTTTACAGCTTCACAGTTCCATAGACCTTGGCTCAGATTTTCACCATGACAGAAAGCCCCTCCATCATGGTGAAAATGGGGGACGAGCCTGGAAGTTCTAGGTCCTGCCCCCATACATGGCACTTGCTATTTTCATGAGGGCAACACTAGAGTCAGATCAGTGTTCATGCATGCACAGTTTATGGAGGCATCTGGCCATTTAAATCAGCAGCTGCCTCCACTGAAGTGGAATTTTTGTCGGCCAGCAGTGTAAAACCCAGAGTTTGCAGATTAGACCAGACAAGAGCTGGTCTGAACTTGATGGATTCATTTGGATAGCCAGGGTACCAATTTGGAGAGGTAAAGTACTCCTTTGGATATGGTTCTGGGACACCTTTGGGAGAGGTAAGACACCCTTTGAGAGATGTAAGGCACCCTTTGGGATTATTAAAAGTGAACATGATTGTGCAGAAAAAATGCGTAAACTCATTGGAACTGCCGAAGAACTGTCAAAGCTGTCAAAAAACTCAAACTGTCAAAGAACTGTCAAAGCTGGAAAAGAACTGTCAAAGAGCTATCAAACTGTCAGAGAATTGTCAAAGAATACCAGGTAAGTTGGCATGGGCCATGGCAAAGGGTGGGGCCATGGGTTGGTAGGAGTTGGCACTAAGTTGGCAGAGGGGCTATAAAGTGCCAGATGGATGTAGGGTGCATGGGGGTATAGGAGGTCATGTGGTGTGGGGGTATGAGGTGGCATGGATTGGGATGGCAATGGCATGAGTAATGTCAAGGGGTGAGGAATGGAGAGCTGTCATTTGTTTCAATGTTTTTTTTATTTAATTGAACAATGTGCTGGAGCATAGAGGCAGGCCTTCCGCCCAGCCTGCCTCTGCACCTGGCAGCCGCTGCACTTATTTTGGGGATGGTGTGCCCCACTTCAAAACCAGCCAGCTCACCCCACAACCTGAAACAAAAATCAGAACTGCAGGCAGCCATTTTTAAAGGTCAGGTTTATAGAGCTGGGAATTCTCCCCTGTCTGCCACCTGACCCGCGAACTGTCTTTTATACACATTCATGACTATTCTTAAAATTATAAGTCACACACTGCGGGCAACAGGCCTCGTTCCTGCACTAAGTTCAAAAGGTGCTGCTGGGTTCGGGTTTCTCCCATGTGTGACTCACATCCTGCTTCCTTTTTCCCCCTGGCGAAAATAGGATTTGTTGGAAATGGGATGGGAATTCTGGATCCGGGGTCCTGGCACCATTTTGGACAAGTTGCGATGTCTCCAGGTCTCAGTGAAAGTCTGGGCCCTGGTGTTAGCATATTACCATTCTAATTCAAACATGGACATTGGTACATCAGAGTTTCCTTCCTGCTACTTAACAATTAGTTGTCACTTAACACTGAACTGTGTCATATGGCTAGGTGAATAGTTACTAAGGTATCCCTGTGCTAAGCAGCAGCTATTAGTAGAAACATATAGACAAACAATTATTTTTAATCTGTTTAAAAATCACAGTTTTCTGAGCAAAAGCTAGCAGTTTATTATTGTTTTAATAGTTTTTGAAAATATTCAATTGTGATACCTGCAGATGCTGGAGAGTGTTACTGTAAAATCTGCATTTATATGTCACAGAATTTGGTTCAGTTTGTTACAGAAATTTGCTTTGAGGGGCTGTGGAATTCTGGGTGCCCTATTGTTAGATAAAACTAAGGAAACATAGAAAACAAACAGCATTATTGGGATCGCTGTGGGATCTTCTCAATGGTGACAGATAAGAAGGTGAATTGAAAATGTCACCCAGGGCACACATCCCTAAATGCACCATTCTGGGCTGACTATGTGCAGTTAGATGGGTTTTACTGCACCAATTTATTTTTTTGTTTCAATTGTCAAAACTATTTGGGGTTCCAAAATAACTTGTCTCAATCACTAAAAGGCTCAGAACTGAAGCACTGACTTGTCAAAAGCTCTCACTTAAAAGCCCATCAGAGTTTCCTTCAGGGAAAGATTTTGTGACTTTTGACATGCTCAAAATAAATACCACAAATAATGCCCTTTTTACTATTTGATTCTGTGTCAAAATCTCTTGTTGTAAATAAAGGCTCTCGTTCCTGGAATCATCTTTGTGAATCTCTCCCACACTCTCTTCATGGCCTTGTCATTCTTCCTGAAAGAGATCACCCAAAACTGGACACAATATTTGAACTGCAGCCTAAGCAGTGATTTATACATGTGTAGTAACTGAAAGTATAGCTTCTCCTGCTCTCTATCAGGGGTCACGTGATGTTCTGGGAGCCTCTGACCAATGAGCCCTGAGCATGAGCAATCCAGGGGGTGGGGCTTTCTGACAAGAGTCCTGATCGAGCATATAGCACCTGACAAGCTCTGTGTAATAAAGTTTATCTGTTTCTTGTTCAAACCTGTCCAGTCCATCAAGTCATTATATTTGGCAATGAGGGTAAAATAGCTCTGATGCTGCACCTCGTATTGTTACCGTGAGCACATTGAATCTTAAGAAAAAGAAAAGACTACTCACCAGCCATGCCACTTTTCGGCATAGTTGATGCTTATGATGCAACTATGGAAGACTGGAGCCAGTATGCCGAGCGTCTTGGCTTTTATTTCGTAGCGAACAAAATTACCACAGAGGAAAAGCAGAAAGCCATCCGTTTGAGAGTATGTGGCAGTAAGATATACAATCTCATTCGTAACCTGACGGCCCTGAGCATGCCTAATTTGAAGCCCTATAATGAATTACTAGACCTCGTGAAAACACATTTCCGGCCAAAACCATCCGTAACAATGCAGCTTTTTAAATTTAATTCCAGAGTTAGGGCCCCGGGAGAGTCCATCACAACCTATGTAGCGAGCCTAAGGCAGCTGACAAAGCACTGCAACTTCGGAGACATGTTAAATTATATACTGTGGGACTCATTAGTTTTTGGAGTTCAGGACGACGCCATAATGCGCTGTTTATTCGCTGAGGTTGATATCGACTTTAAGCACGCCCTAGGAATCTCCCTCGCCATGGAAAGTGCTTCAAGAGACTCGCAGGCTTTGCAACACGTACAACATGGCACCATTCTTTATGTGGGGTGGGAACCTACCACTGAGCATGGCGCGAAAACCAGAGACACAGCATCGAAGCGAGATGCAATGTCTGCTGTTAGAAATATGAAAAGGCCAAGTTGAAATACTTCAGCAGTGACTCCAAGAGTGAGTTGTTATAGATGTGGAGGTGAATACGGACTGGACACGTGTAAATTTAAGGAGGCAGAACGCTATTACTGCCAGAAGAAAGGTCATGTAGTAAGACATTGCAGGGCAAAGTCAAAACAGCTCATAAAGCAGGAAACCAACATGACTGAATTAAAGAACACAGCAGAGAATGAAACTGCCGACACCGACATTTATTCCCTGTATAACGTAACCGCTGTAAAAACCAAACCTATCACTGTCACAATCCAAGTTAATGAGAAGCCACTAATAATGGGGGTGGATATGGGTGCCTCAACTACAGTAGTGGGACAGCATACTTTCAATTACTTTACCAAAGGTAGAAAGCCAGTTAACCTGGAGCAGACAACCGCTAAATTAATGACACACACTAGGGAATCTATTCAGGTAAAGGGCATCGCCACAGTACCAATGCCTTACAGGCAACAGACAGCCCAGCTGCATGTGTTAGCAGTGAAAGGCAAAGGACCCAATCTTTTGGGCTGAGACTGGTTACAGAAGATCAAGCTCGACTGGTCTGAGATATTTCACCTGAAAATAGGAAGAGTTCCTGAACTGCTAAGAAAATATGATATGGTATTTCATGATGAATTAGAGAAGTTAAAAGGCGTGCAAGCAAAAATATATGTGGATTCTCAGGCAACATCACGTTTCTTTACGGCCAGACCTGTGCCTTATGCATTGAAGGGACAGGTGAATGGAGAACTGTGCCAGTTAGAAAAACAGGGCATCATCCAACCTGTCCAATTTTCAGAATGGGCAGCACCATAGTTCCAGTGCTTAAACCTGACTATTTGTGGGGATTATAAATTGACCATAAATAAGGCAGCAAAACTTGACAAGTGTCCCATTCCAAGGATAGATGACTTATATGCAAAGCTGGCTGGAGGCAAGTCCTACCAACAATTAGAACTGGATAGCACGACTACAGAATTTGTGACTATTACACATACAAGGGCCTTTATCAGTACACTCGCCTGCCCTTTGGAATATCATCTGCCTATGCTATCTTCCAGAGAATAATGGAGAGTCTTTTACAAGGACTTCCCCGAGTGGTAGTATTCCTAGATATGTTCTGATCACAGAGTCAACCAAGACTGAACACTTGGCCAACCTGGAGGAGGTGCTAAGAAGGTTGATGGAAGCACACAGACGGTTAAAGAAGGAAAAATGCACATTTTAAGCACCAGAGGTTACTGACTTGGGTCACAGGGTGGATGTCATGGGGTTTCATCCAGTAGAAGAGAAAGTTCGGGCAATAAAAGATGCACCCACACTGTCCAATGTAACTAAACTCAAGTCCTTCCTGGATATGATCAACTACTATAGCCACTTCTTGCCTAACTTATCAACTGTGTTGGCGCCATTACACTTGTTAAAAAAGAATCACCGTTGGTTGTAGAATTCACAACAGGAAGAAGCTTTTGTGAAAGTAAAGAAGCTGTTGCATTTGTCATGTTTATTGGTACACTATAAACCAAGGAAAGAGTTGGTATTAATGTGATGCCTCTCCTTATGATGTAGGAGCCGTGTTATCACACGCCATGGAAAATGGATCAGAAAGGCTCATTGGCTATGTCTCAAGAACGCTCTCCTCAGCCGAGAAGGGTTATTCTCAGCTAGAAAAGGAAGGTCTATTGGTGATAATCATAGTGAAGAAATTCTACTAGTACTTACATGGGCGACATTTCACCATTGCGTTGGACCATAAACCATTAATGGGTTTACTCAGTGGGGATAAGGCCATTCTGCCAATAGCATCAGCAAGAATACAACGTTGGGCTCTGATATTATCTGCTCATGAATATACTTTTATGTACCATGCTGGCTTACATTTTGCAAATGCGGACACACTCAATCATCTCCCGTTGCCAGGTAGCATTGTACATGCTCCAGTGCCACAAGAAGTGATGCTATTACTGAATCTCTTGGATTCTTCACCTATGTGTGCAAAGCAAATTAGAAATTGGATTAAAAGAGATCCAATATTGTCGAAAGTCAGAGACTTTGTCTTGCAAGAATGGTCAAATTAATCTGTATCAGAAGATTTGAGACCATTCCATGCCAGAAACAGAGAGTTAAGTGGTCAAGATGGAATTTTGTTGTGGGGGGTCAAGAGTTGCCATCCCATCACAAGGTAGAGAACCACTCCTGCCAGAGCTTCACAGTCCACATTCAAGCATATCGAAGATGAAAATGCTTTCGTGAAGCTATGCCTGGTGGCCAGGCATTGACAGTGACATTGAAAGCACGGTCAAGCATTGTCAGCAACAACAGAAGTTACCTGTTTTAGCTCCCCTCATCCATTGGAGTGGCCTGGTCAGCCCTGGGTTAGACTACATATCGATTATGTAAGACCATTCTTAGGTCCCATGTTTTTGTTGATTGTAGATGCACATTCTAAATGGATGGGTGTGCATGAAGTCAAATCGCCAAAATCGAGCACAATTATTGAGAAGCTGTGACTCTGTTTTAGCATATATGGTCTACCTGAAATCATCGTTTATGCTAATGGTGCAGCCTTTACCAGCACAGAGTTTCAGAAATTCATGAATCTGAATGGAATCAGGCATATTAAGATAGCCCCTTACCATCCTTCATCCAGTAGTTTAGGTGAGAGAGCTGTACAAACTTTCAAGTCTAGTATGAAAAGGTTATCAGGAGGTACTCTAGAATCTCAACTTACCCACTTTCTTCTCAGTTATTGTACAACGCCACATTCAACTATGGGTTCAACACCGTCTGAATTATTGATGAAATGCTGCCTACATACACGGTTAAGCCTGGTGTTTCCAAATTAAGAGGGGAAGGTAGAGCGGAATCAGAGTAATCAAAAATTGAACCACAATGTACACAGCAAAGCTCACACATTCAGTGTAGGTGACACACTATTCGTGTGAAATTTCATAAGTGAACCTTGTTGGGTTCCTGGAACCATTGTCTCAAAGACTGGTCCATTATCTTTCCAAGTGGAAGATAGAATTGTTTGTAAGCACGTAGATCATATTCATGATAGAGAGATATTCCAACAACCAGCAATTCCCCCTGTGATTAACGTCGAACCGTCAATTCCTGAGGTGACAGATCAGCCTAGAATAGACATGTCCGATGTCTCTAGAGTTGCCAAACCCTGAACTGCCTAATGATGTATCTCATGCTGTATTTCCAGATCCTGTCAACCCTGTTGAGGAACCTCGAGTGGTAGAGCTACAGCGCTCTAGCTGTATAAGGAGAGCACCTCAGAGACTTAATCGGTAATCATCCGAACTTGTATATATGTATATGTTGTTGGACATTAAAATATTTCCCTATAAATAGAAATTGTAAAAAAAAATAAAGGGGGAGGAAATGTAGTAACTGAAGGTATAGCCTCTCCCGCTGTCCATCAGGGGTCACATGATGTTCTGGGATGCTCTGTCCAATGAGCCCTATGCGCAGCCAATCCAGGGGGCGGGGCTTCCTGACAAGAGTCCTGATCAAGCATATAGCACTTGAAAAACTGTCTGTAATAAAGTTGTTCTGTTTCATGTTGAAACCTATCCGGTCCATCAAGTCATTACAATACAATTAGCATTACCTCTGCCTTACCCAGCAAACATTCAGGGCAGACCAGATACTGGTACTTTTACCCAATGCAGCAACAAAGACTTACTAAGTAAAAGGCACAGTTTCTGTGGAATTTGTGAGCCTTACTTCCTGGATGCTCCAGTGTTTGGTGAGACTATTGAGTCATTGACCTTTTGCACTGAGTGTTGTTGAGTTGGGTATTTAGATATCATGACATTTCATTGCAACTTTGGCATACTGGTTGTGGTAATTTGTGATCCATCTCTGTAAGATCTTCTCTTTTGTTTCCTTCTGTTCTTGTCACCCAGTGGCACGTTTAATTTCTTCCCATTTGTATAGTTTGCATTCTGCAACTCTCCCACTCCAACCCCAATGCATCACTACTCCTTTACATTCTTATTCTCCTGCAATTATTCCAGACTAAATCCGTGCACATAAGCTACTCTCCATCCCTTTTTCATCATTCTTCAAAGGGATCATTGAGCAACTCTTTGCTCCCTCTTTAGAACCAATAAATTTAGCTGACCCATCCTCCTAAACTTGCCAATATTTCCACAGTTGGGCGTGAAACTTGCTAACCAGCTTCCCATGCCACTCAATTCACTCTCCAGTTGACCGCCTCCCACATTGCTGGCCCTTGGATTCTGCCAGTAGATCAAACATCTCCTGTTCCACACTTCCCTTCAGTATGTCTCTTCACTTGTTGTCAATGACTTTATTGTTGATGACTGCATCAACAACCTGGTTTTGACTGAAAATTGGTTGAAGGGTGGCAACATCTTGCCCCTTACCAAAGCTTACTCACCTGATTGTATTTCAGTCTCTTGCTCTGCCTTAGCCCAGATGCTGATAAAACCCTCATCCACAGCTTTGTCACCTCCAGACTTGACTATTCCAATGCTTTCCTGGTGACCCTCCCAACCTCCCCTCCATAAACCTCAGCTCACCTATGCCTCCGGTGTTTATATTCTATCCTACACCAAGTTCCTCACACCTATCACCTGTGTCCTTATTCACTTTCATTGGCGTTGTTTCTCCAAAGCCTCAAAGTTAAAATTTTCTTTCTTGTCCCAACATGGCCTCATCCCTGTCTATCTCTGTTGGCAAATTCAGCCCTGTAATCACCCTAGCATTGCCAGCAGCCACCCCATGAGTGCCCCACATCCCCAATAAACTCATAATTCCTCTGACTCTGCCCTGTTTCCCAAACCCCTTCTTACTCTCCACCATTGGCAAACCCCCTGGCTTCACCTGGACACTACACCCAGGCCCCTTCTCCCCTTCCACCCCCTTCTCCCCTCCACAGCTTTAGCTCTATGCATCTTTTATGGCTTGATATTAATTTATGATTGCACCTCAATGAAGTGCCTTGGGATATTTACGCCTGTGTTTAAGGTGCTATATAAATGCAATTTCTCATTGTTGTATTCTTTCCTGCTGATTAAAAGAAAACATATCGCATAAAATATATGTCTGTATTATAAGCATAAAACTAGCAAATCAACCATTTGGTACCTGCTCCATGACAGGCAAAAGTTCCAAATGATTTGCACTGTTTTAATACAGTAGATATTTTAACAGCCTTATAAAAGCATGCTGGAGGAACATTTAAATTTGAATCTCCATGTTTCTGTGGCTTCATTAAAATATAATAAAACTATTTTAATTGCAAACAGATGTTTACAGTGAAAATAAACTTTTGCTCTGAGTTTGGACAACAATAGCCAATGCCTAACATCGTCTTCTTTTATTCATTCTCAGGATGTGCACATCACTATCAAAATGAACACCTATAACCCATTCATTGTTACCCTTTGGTGCTGGATCTTCTTAAACCCCTGTGTAATGTTTTGATACAGCTGACTGTCTTCAGGGGAGAGGAAAGAGTTATCCACGTTGCTGTTGGACTAGAGCCACACATAGGACAGACTGGATAAGCACGATAGGCTTTCTTCCCTTCATGACTTATATTGTTTACTCGCTCACTATGCACTTAGATTGAGAGGCACATCTTTCTAAAAAATAAATTGTCCTTTACAATGCTTCTAGCTCCTAAACTTAATGGTCTGAGCTCTGGAACTCTTAGGGTGCTTTTACATCTGCCATCAGGGAATCCAGGAATTTACATTGTGTTGTCAATTCATAGACATGTCAAAAATGAATCTCTGGCATTCCCTGCAGCTCTGAAAGGAGGTGGAAAATGCAACAGTGTGGCTCCATGGTTAAACCACTTAAAAGGAATATGCTGCTAGTGAATGCAACCTTTGCAGTGGTATATAATGGGCAGGCTTTTTATGGTTCCCTGTGGAAAGGCCTGTAAAATTCCATGGGAGCCTTTCCCACTGCCTATTTGTCCGCCCCTTACCAGCCCATGGCCTGGGGCGGCCTGCCTGCCCTTGCACCAATTGAAACTCTTAAGTGGCCAAATTAATGACCATTTAAGAGCCTCTTCCCACCCAGCTGCAATTTTTTGGCCGGGGAGAGGAGATCAGAGACAGGCAGGAAGACTGGCAGAACTTTTTAAAAATTCATTCACAGGATGTGGGCTCCGCTGGTTGGGCCAGCATTTATTGTCCATCCCTAGTTGCCCTTGAGAAGGTGGTGGTGAGCTGCCTTTTTGAACCGCTGCAGTCCATGTGGTGTAAGTACACCCATAGTGCTGTTAGGAAGAGAGTTCCAGGATTTTGACCCAGCGACAGTGAAGGAACAGCGATATATTTCCAAGTCAGGATAGTGAGTGACTTAGAGGGGAGCTTCCATTTGATGGTTCCCATATATCTGCTGCCTTTGTCCTTCTAAGTGGTAGTGGTTTGGAAGGTGCTGTCTAAGGAGCCTTAGTGAAGTCTTGCAATGCATCTTGTAGATGGTACACACTGCTGCTACTGTGCGTCAGTGGTGGAGGGAGTGAATGTTTGTGGATGTGGTGCCAATCAAGCGGACTGCTTTGTCCTGGACGGTGTCCAGCTTCCTCAATGTTGTGGGAGCTGCACTCATCCAGGCAAGTGGGGAGTATTCCATCACATTCCTGACTTGTGCCTTGTAGATGGTGGACAGGTTTTGGGGAGTCAGGAGGTGAGTTACTTGTCACACGATTCCTAGCCTCTGATCTGCTCTTGTAGCCACTGTATTTACATGGCTAGTCCAGTTCAGTTTCCCACTTAAAAAATTAAGATTAAGATTAGCCTGCTTGGGCGTCACATTGGGAAGAGAGGGTGCCTCCTTCATAGGCCCCCTTTTCTGAAGAAGGACCCCTCCAAAGGCTTCCCACCCGGGCCTCCTCCTGGGTGTTCCCTCCTCCCCCCTTGTCTGTGCATTCAGACACCCCCGCCATCCCAGGGCCTGCTATCTTGGCCTCCCCGAGATACCCCACCCCAACAACTTACCTGTCATCTGGCTCCTGATTCTCCTTTGGGGGGTTGGATGTAGTCCCAGCTGCAGCCACTGTTCCTAGTGGCACTGCTGGGACCAGGGGGTTTCCAGCCATTATTGGCCGGCAACTCTCAGAGGTGGTACTTCATCCACAGGTGGGGATGGAAGGCCCATTTCAACCCATGTAATGCTCCAAATGGTTGCAGAGCAGCCTGCCAGAGCGAGGATGAGTTTTATGATGACTTTTTCGATGGTTTGGCAGGAAAGCGGTAAAATCCTGCCCAATGGTTCAGATTTTGCTGTAGCAGGGCATCTAAAGGCTTCTGTCATGAAATGGATTTGCCTTTGCACATTTAGGTCTTTAAATTTCTTGTTTGGTAATTTGTTAAGCTGCCAACAGTGACAGCAATTGAAACTAGGCAACAGGATACTGAGTGAACAGGGCAACCAACTGTGCTTCTCCTTAACCAATCAGACTTAATGATTGTGAAACAAACAGCATAAGGATTGAAACATGTTGCCATCCCTGCTGAGATCGCTGCTGACATTTAAGATGGCTGCTGAAATCACTTTGTACATGTGTGGATGATATTGTTACGCATCATCGGCAAAGCGTGAAATCAGACGCCTTATCCATTAGTTAGTTCACTGTTAGACTGTTGGCCTAATGGATAAGGCATTTAACTTTGGTATAAATCATGATGCTGTCAGAGGATTGAAGGGTTAAGTCCTGCTGACCTGTTTGGCCTCTTCTTCTCCCATTCCTCCAAGGGAGGTTGGGACCAAGGGGGACTATTAACAAGATTCCCATGATCAAGCACTCTCTTTTCACTGGTGACTCTAATATGATAGAATAGCACAGAACTCGCTCTCATATAGGAAAAAGGTTAATAGAGTTGGTGAAGCCTTGACAAAATTTCTGAGAAGGTCTCAAAATAAGTCTCAAATGCCCTCTTCCAACAGCAAGTGAACAGACTAAACTAAGCACGGCTTTTAGTAGCACTAGAAACCTTTAGCCATGACTTGTTTCCTCCTGTTCAGCTAGTTGCTATTAGGAGATATTATTAATGGAATTGTCAGCCACCAAAATGGTGTGAGAATATGTTTTTCTGTAAATTCTGGCATTTTTCTTGGAGCAGTTGTACTTGGTCACTGCCGCTGTCCCTTCTGACACGGCATGCTTGGCCTGTTGCCCGGGAGCTGATGGTACTTGCGCTTATGATAATGGGCCAGGCGGGAAACCTCACCTGCGATGCACTCAAAAATATCTTTCACGATCGAATTCATGATACCCATGGCCTTGGAGGAGATGTTGGTGTCAGGGTGAACCTGCTTTATCACTTTATAAATGTAGATGGGGTAACTTTCTTCCCTGGATTTTTTCCTCTTCTTGCTGCCCTTCGCAGGCATTTTTTTCTGGACTTTCTTGGCTGCCTTCTTGTAAACCTGTGCTTTCTTCTCATCAACTTCGGTCACAGTCAACTTCAGACACAGTGCACTAGCAGACAATTTAATTGCCAATTAGAGCCTTAATTATCCTTGACGAAGCTGCTCCTATCATGGGCTTCAACTGCTACGAAGGTGACACTTAAAGGCAGGCTGTACTAGCATTGCAGTTCAAGCCCCATCTTGGTCACCTCAAAGGCTCTTAAGCATCTAAAACCTTTGGGGAAAATTGCCCCATTCTCCCACATCTACAGTGTCCAACCCATTTATAAGTTCAAGGAATTTTACCAGGTCATCTCTAATTTTTCTCTTTTCTAAACAAGGAGCTCCAACCTCATCAATCTTTACAACTAGTTGTAATCTCTTAGTTCTGCTCGTGTCTTGGTAAATATGTTTTGCGCTTATTACAGTGTCCTTATTATGCTATGGAGCTCAGGCTCAACTGAAGAATAAATGGACATGTTGGGCTGAATGGACTGCTTCTGTGTTGTTTATTCTATGTGATTCTATGTAGAAGTCTGCAGTAGTCTAAGTGCAGACCCTCTAGGCTCCTTTACATTTTTAACATAATTTAAAATTAAAAGATAGAAGGAGGCAATCTGACTCACCAAGACTGCAGTGGGTCTTTCAAAGTGCAATCTAGTTGCTCCGCTACTTTTGAATTCTATGACCCTACTAATAAATTCCAGTGCTTTGGTAGCATTTTTAATTGTTTTGTTGACCTGTGATGCTGTTTTTAATGAGTTGCTTGTCTGTTTCCCTAGGGGGAGAATTTTCTCCCCATTGGGTGGGCCAGTCGGGAGCGGGTGCGGAGCCGATCGCTGCCCGCGATAGGCTGCACGCCACCATTTTACGTGGGCATGACAGCGCCCAGTAGCATTCAGCACTACCCGTGCAGGCTGGGGGTAAGGGAGAGTCCGGGCCTGCGAGTGCAAAAATCCCCCTGAGGCACGGAGCTGCCTCAGGGAGAGTACGTTCAACTGTGAAATATCAAAATAAAAAAGTTGAAAATCATTAAGACATGTCCCCTCATGTGACAGTGTCACATGAGCTGGGACATGTTCATGAATTTGCATTAAAAATTTTATTTAATTAATAAAACTTTCATGAAGCCTCATCCCACCCATGGGTGAGGTTTCATGAAAAATGTGAAGGCCGCCTGGGCTCTTCGCTTGCCCGCCAATGTTAAGGTTGGACGGGCAGCTTTCTCAATTGGGTTAATTGTACCATTAACGGCCTTAACAGGCATTTGACAATTCGGCGGGCGTGCAGCCGACTCCGGTGCGGGACGCACGCCCGATGTCACCGCGAGTCATTTTACACATCGGCATGGGGGGGGCCAGCCTCCGCACGCCGAACAGAAGGTTCTGCCCTAGATCTCTTTGCTTTTCTTCGCAATTCAGTTTCTTATTTTCTACAGTGTAGGTGATGTTTTTGTTTTTCCTGACAAAGTGCATCACCTCAAATTTATCTATGTTAAAGTTCATTTTCCATATAGCTGCCCAGTCTTCAAGGTTTCTAATGCCTTCTAATATGATGTTGCATTCTGCCTCAGTGATAGCTACACCCCCCAGCTCTGAAGAAGGGTCATACAGGCTCGAAACATTGGACAGAATTTTCCACCCATTAGGGGGGAAGTTCAGGAGCGGGTGCGTGGAGGTGCGCCTCCGATCGGCGCCCCCCCAATCGGCCCATTTAATGCCTGCCCAGCGTGACATCCACAAGGAAGCGCTATGCACTCCCTGTGAGGGCAGGGGGATTCCCTGAGCCGAGAGTGCACTCTTTCGCACATGTGCATGAGAGAGCGCACTCATCTCCCTGAGGTTAAGTGCTGCCTCAGGGAGATCGGCTCCACATTAAAAAATGTTAAAAACAGAAAAAAAAAACCCCTGACATGTCCCCTCATTTGACACTGTCACATGAGTTGGGACATGTCCATCACTTTTAGTTACACTTTCATTAAATTTTTAAAAACCTATATGAAACCTCATCCCACCCATAGATGAGGTTTCATGCTTTTTCCAATGCCCACCAGGGCTCCCGGCCTGCCCGCCAATCTTAAGGTTGGACGGGCAGATCCACTAATTACGTTAATTACTTTGTCAATGGTCTCAATAGGCCATTGACAGGTCAGCGGGCGCACAGCTGATTCGGCTGAGCCCCCGCCGAGCTGAAATTGAAATGAGGCGGGGTGGTGTCGGGAGTTCCGCCCGACGTCATCCCGTGTCATTTTATGCGTCGGCAAGCGGGGCCTACTCGCCAACCTGGAAATCCTGGTCATTAACTCTGTTTCTCTCTCCACAGATGCTGCTAGACATGCCGAGTTTTTCCAGCATTTTCTGTTTTTGTTTCAGATTTCCAGCATCCGCAGTGTTTTGCTTTTATCTTAGCTATACCCCCAATTTGATATAATTTGCAAATTTTGATATTAAGTTACTTATTCCTAAATCCAAATAATTGAAACTTATGAATAACAGGTCTCCCAACATTGATTCTCACCACTTTCTACCTGGGTCCAATCTTAATTTAGGTGTTGGCTGTGGCTCAGTCTCATCTCTGAATCGCAAGGCTGTGTTCAGATACTACTCCAGGACTTAAAAACAAAAGTCCAGGTTAACACTCCAGTCCAGTGCTGAGGGAGAGCTGCACTGTTAGTGGTGCAGTCTTTCAGATGAGATATTAATCTGAGGCCCCATCTGCTTGCTCAGTGAACTTAAAAGATCCCATGGCACTATTTTGAAGAGGAGCAGGGAGGTTATCCTCAGTACCCTGACGAATATTTATCCCCCAATCAGCATCCTAAAAACAAATTATCTGGCCATTATCATATTGCTGGTTGTTGGAATTCACTGTGCACTTAGCTACTGTATTTCCAACATTACAACAGTGACTACACTTCAAAAGTACTTCACTGGCCATAGAACTCCTCGTAAGTGGTCATGAAAAGTGTTGTTTAAATGCAAGTCAGTCTTCTTATTTTCTTTCTCGAAGTAGCTACCCTTTACTCTTAATCTTTGTTTTCTATTTTTTAGCATATTTTCTATCCATTCAGCCATTTGCCCCATGACTGCACATGCCCTAGCCTTTGTCATGAACCTTCTAATATAGTACCTTACTGAATGAATTATGGAGATCTTATTGCCTTTTTTTCCTTAACACAATACGTGTATTTACAGCTTTACATGTGCTATTTGTCTCCCAATTGAAGCATGTACTTTATTCACAGTTGCTCAATTAGGATGTTCTTGTTTTTAAAATCGGTTGGCTTCAAATAGCATCAAACGAGAGGCACATTCTCCTGTCAACTTCATGGAAATGGATTTCATTACATCTGTGAACAATCAGCAGTGTGAAAATGTCTCGAAAGGACAGATAATGCAAATCTTCCATTTACAATCGAAGTCTGACCAAAATCTTACATTGCAACTCTGATGGCCTTGTGGGTTAAGTACCAAAGCCTTTGAATTGTTCTGCATGCTTCAAATGATTCATTAATGCCCTTTTTCAGGCAGGATGTCATTCTGAACATTAAGTAAGCTTAAATGCAGAATATTATTAAAACTGTAATGGCTTGTGGATAACTTGATGGATTTCTTTAGCACAACCATGAATGAATGAGTTTTCATTCTCTTTGCAGGGATGACTCCAAAATTGCATTAATTCACATTCTATTAATTTTACAGTTCTTTTAGTTAGCCTTGTTTACTTATAATTTCACTGTATATATAAAATCCTCAGTGAACTGTTTATATATTTCTTTAATGAGTTTACAACCAGGCAAATAGCTCTATAGAATACATTTTAACAATGCCCTGCTTTTCTTGCCTGACATGACCCAATGAATTTGGAGGCAATTTATTTGATGGCTTTCAAAGTGCATCAGAGCAGTGAGACGCTGTGTAAGTACAATAAAAATGAAATGAGATCATTTTGGACAGTCAATGATGCATTTCAGAGTTATCTCAAAAAATGATCAAAGAATCAAGAAAACTCAAGTCATGTTAAAGGAAACTGGTTTAATAATACTAATTTAAACTTCAGTAGCATGTGTTGTCTGTCCTATTTGTGTTAAACCTTGATTATAACATTGTATGTAACTGCAGTGTGACCTTCAATTGTGACTATAGACTACATCAGTTTAGAAATAATGAACAAAGATGGACCAATTTTAAACAGCAGTGAAGAGCAGGCAGGCAGTGGGTGCCTACTGCTCAACTGTTTTTACCAGCACCAGCTGGGCATCATTTAGATTTCCAGCAGTGTGACGTGTGAACCAGGTGGGTGCCCCATTGCAATTTGCCAGTCTTGGGAGAATGCAGGAAATCAGCTAAGTAGCCAATGGTTAAAACTTGGGGAAAGGGGTGGATCCAATACCAATGTTATTCCCCCCCAAAACCCCATTTACAGCAGACAGGGGGAGTTAATATCAGCCCTATAACAAGGTGTGCTTTCTGTCTTTGGTTATCAAATTATTAATAGGTCTATTTTTCTAAAATGTTATTATTATCAAAGAAGCAATATAAATAAAAACATTAAGTGAAGTTATGTTTTTCCATGTTTTCTGTTGGGAATAATCTTTTACAAGTTTTGACATTAAAGTGCTAACGTGAAAAATCTGACCAATTCCAACTCACTCCTGATAATGCAGTTTTTAGCAGCAACCTAACAAGTATATGTTATAGCTGGTGACATTAACTCTACAGTAAAATGCAATTCCAGGATGATCTCTTAGCCATGCACAAGGAAATCTGGCTTTATCAAAAGGTTTCTGCATAGACTTGAAACAGCAGTGCTAGGAAAGAGAGAACCTTTTAACCTTTTTGGCTCTATGGAAACTAACATCGCCAAGTTGGCTTACAGTCCTGGAACAAGTAGCATTGGAGGGGGATGATTTGAATAGAATACCCTTCCTAATTGAGTTGGTTGACTCTGGAAACCTTTTTGGAGTAGGTTCTATCCTATCAGCCCCAAAGTAGTCATGAAAGTATCTGCATACACATATATATGTATTGAGCATTGTATATTTCAGGTAAGTATCAGAACATTCAGATAGCAAAGAAAGACTGCCATGACTAACATGATTCCCTTATCTTTGCAGGTAATAAGGTTCAGGTTTACAGCCTTAGGCACCTTCCAGAATTAGTGAAGAGCAACTGGTGTAAATAAACTGTGTCTATATATTTTAGTGGTATAGGATCATCAAATTCATGGACTAGGAAGGAGTGAATGGGATTCACTTTTAAGCATAATCTTAAAATTAGAGCTTGGCCATTTCAGGATGAAATCAAATAGCATTTCATCACACAAAGGAAAGTGGAAATCTGGAGCACTCTCACTCAAAAGGCAGTGGATGCTAGGAGAATCGACATTTTCGAGACTGATTTCAAGATTGATCAATTTTTGTTCAATAAGGGTATCAAGGGATATGGAACAAATGTGGGTAAATGGCATTGAAATGCAGATCAACCTTGATCTAATTGAATAGTAGAATGGACTTGAGGATCTGAATGGCCTAGTCTAGCTCCTATGTTAAATCAGTGAAAGTAATATAATTATAACTGAGCTTTTATTGTCAAAGGGATCTTTAGAAAGGCTCAGAGATGCTGAGTGAAGTTTCAACCACCCTAAATCCTCCCTAAATATGACTGGAAAGATAATCTTTTTCAGGAGATCATTTTGAACAGAGAATGTTGGACCTTGTGTAAGATACATCTGCTTGCACTGATTATGCACCAAGGTCTAGATGTTCTGTGAAAGTCTCTAGCAGCCTGAATGATGTAGATAAGATGATTGAGTGAGACTTCAGCAGTCAGGGGTCTGAAATGGTTATTCTCCTGTTCCTTCTCATGCACTGGTGCCTACTAAGTTACTGTAAACTGCAGGTTAATGTCTTTATCAATAGAAATATTATACAGCATGAGGCACTGCTTCATCATTTCAGACTGTGCTTTAATAACATAGTAAAGGCTGCCACCAGGGATATCTATGTACCTGTTTAATGTTTAATCATTAATAACATTTTTGCATCACAACAAAAAACTGTTTGCCCCAATAGGTCTTCGCCTGAAAGCTATGTTTATGCTCCACGCAAACCTCCTCCCGCCATACTTCATCTAAATCCATCAATATAACCTTCTATGGCTCTTCTCCCTCAAGTATTTATCTAGTTCCCCTTTAACTTCTTGCAAAGACCTGCTCAATCTACACCCTGTTTTTCCCATGCGCCAGTCCTCACATACAGGTTTAGCAGAGGCATCGTGAGCCACAGTTAGATATCTAATCACAGCTGATATCTCTAATAGCCAACCAAAGCTGATTAATCCCTAAATCCAGGGAACTGCACGGCCTGGTTGAAGCATTGCTGCCTCTGGAATTGCAAGTACTGCTCTTCATCCATGTTAATGTACTGGTCAAGCAGACCTCAGAAACCTGGCTTATGACTGTGGACCAAATACCTTTTCATTCCTGTGGGGACCCCTTTTGGAACTAGAATGAAATGAGTATTGCATTCTATAGAATGCAACTGAGAACATAGAAACTGAGGGCTATTGTTACCTTAAGCAGAACTCATTATTCAGAGGGTGCCACAGGAACTGCCTCCTTGTACAGTCTTAGCATTAGAACGAATTGCCGTTTTAAATGTGATGAGTGGCTGCTGCATATAACCCCAGGGATAGATGGTATAGGTGATCACGAGTGTCCTATGCAGGCTTTCCTTCCCCCTATCTCCTGCCACAAAGTAGGACAGCACATGTCAAGACTGTTATAACTCTTCCATTAATGGAAATTAAAATTGGACAGGCAGAAGGCCCACTTTATGACTGGATTGCAAGGTGAAAGTCTACCCCAATAACTGCAGGTTATACCAGGATCAAGTGATGTCAGTGGAGACTTTATTGCACCCAATGGAAAACAACATCAACTGCACTTAAAGCCATCAGCAAGCCTCTTAGTTGTCACTGTTAATTAAGTAGGGTTAATGAAACAGCAGAATCCATGCTTCTCTTACAAGTGGAAAACTAACACTGCCAGGGCCTTTCTCCAAGTTTACACTTCTTTTAACACCATCCTCTTCAGGCCCTTTGAAAACATATTCAGAAAGCTTTTACTTAAATACAGAATAAGTTATCCTCTGGACTGGAGACTCAAGTAAAATTCCTCCCTGTACAGATGAAAACGTTGATATTTTAGATATTGGGGATAAAATGTTCATGAAAAACTGCTTCCAAACCGGCCTAACTATATCTATCAGATTCCAGTGAGAATTATTAAAGTGGCAATTTGTGAGAAGAGGCTGCTGGCATGCAACTTCATTGGAAGAAAGCAGATACTAGAGAATTGGCCCTATAGCATTAAGAGCGATACCTTTGACCCTGCTTAGTATGGTTCATACAGTTTAATGCATTCTTTAAAGTTTGCAGCCGATGATCTACCATGGGGCAAAGCAGAATGTCTAATTCTTCAGCTAACGCAGATATAACAAACACATCTGAGCATTTTAATGAGACATAGCAAGACAGTTAAATTTCCAAAGAAATTTACCCTAATGAGCAGAAATATGTCTAATCATGATGTTTCCTTAAAACTTCAGTCTATGACAATCCTTTAACTACATGCACAATTTCTTTGTAATTAGGTTATGCTCATTGTAATAACAATCTACCATTTCTCATTTACACTCAAAGGACCATTATTCAGAAACATGTTTTTTGAACATGAAACATCTTAGAATGCAATTGTTCTGGAAGCAATGATGAACACATTTATGGAAGACTTTGAAACAAAGAAATACCATGAAATTCAACATTTATGGGGCCCAAATTTAATGGTGCCCTCAGGATTGGATTGGGGGGGCCCACTTAGTAGGAGGTCTTCTTCCAGGAGGCTGCAGATGCCAGCAACAGCCTGACATGAGGCATTGGTGCTCAGTTCCACCCAGAAATCTAATTCTCTGCCTCTAAATCCTGTGTTGGGGACATCACCTCCTGCGAACTGGACTTCTATTTTCATTCCCTCTGTACTGTGGAGTGGCAGGCGGTTGAGGAGAAGACTGCTGCTGGCCCTTCTGGTGCTGCTCCTGTTGCTCTTCTTGTCCATCATCAGAGTTCCAAGTGTAAGAGGCTCCTATAGTGCTGTGAAGGCTGACAGCAGGGGCGTAGAGATCAAAGGAAAAAAATACCCCAAGGTAGCAGATAAGCCCCAGGAATAGCTTGGAAATCACTTCTAAAGTAGTGAAAGCATGTTCTCAGAACAAATCCTGCAAAAGCCTTTCACTTAGGCAAAGGAGCAGCTGTCAGATCTCAGTATTTAAAGGATTTCCAGTCTGTTATTGCTCAACTTCATCAATCGCCATTGTCCTCTTGCTTTGTTCAACCTGGCAAGTTCCAAGAATCCCAGGAACCCCGTGCACAGTTAAAGACAGAACGCTGGTTAAAAATGCAATCATTTCCTTTTAGTATATGTTAATAGCTGACCTGTCTGTTCCACAGGGGTTTCTTGCATGCAGCCAAACACGCATATATTAAATGCAGAAGTTGCCTGATTCCTGCCAACTTGCCAACACACAAACACGTTTTTCCCGGATCAGAAGCACAGAGTCAGGACAATTCCTGGCTCCGCAAACCTAACCCAGGTGAAAGTGTCCAGGGAGTGAGTGTTGGGTGGGGGGAGGGGGGAGAGGGGGGGAGGGGGGGAGGTGTGAGTGGCGGTAGGGGTGTGGTGAAAATGGGGGTCATAACGGGTGACCCCAAAAGAAGTGTGGAAGGCCTGCCTCAGTGCACCAGCACAGTGTGAAAGTTTTTAAAAGAAACAATAAAACATGAAGCAGCCCTCCAGCCCTCATTCCTCATACCCCTCACCCCCACAAACACTGCCCATGCTCCCCAATCACCACCCTTCGTCCTTAAGTATACCATGCCAACTTCATTTTTATTTATTCATAGGATGTGGGTGTTGCTGGCTAGACCAGCATTTATTGTCCATCTCCAATTGATTTGAGAATGTGGGGTGAGCTGCCTCTTGAACCGCTGCAGTCCATGTGGTATAGGTACACCACAGTGCGGTTAGGGAGGAGGGTTCCAGGATTTTGACCCAGTGACAGTGAAGGAGCGGCGATATATTTCCAACTCAAGATGGTGAGTGTCTTGGAGGGGAACTTCCAGGTGATGGTGTTTCCATGTGTCTGCTGTCCTTGTCCTTCTAGGATGTGGGTTTGTGGGTTGGGGGTTTGGAATGAACTGTCTAAGGGACTTGGTGAGTACCTGCAGTACATCTTGTAGATGTTACACTCTGGTGTCACACTGCATCAGTGCTGGAGGGAGTGAATATTTGTGGATGGGTTGCCAATAAAGCAGGCTGTATCACGTGGAGTCAATTGAATTGGCTGAAGACTGGCATGTGATGCTGGGAATCTCCAGAGGAGGTCGAGATTGATCATCCACTCAACACTTCTAGCTGAAGATTGTTGCAAATGCTTCAGTCTTATCTTTTGACTAATATCCAGCTCCTCCATTATTGAGAATGGGGATATTTGTTAAGTCTCCTCCTCTAGTGAATTGTTTAATTGTCCATCACCACTTATGACTGGATGTGGCAGGACTGCAAAGCTTAGACCTGAACCATGAGTTGTGGGATCGCTTAGCTCTGTCTAACGCTTGCTGCTTATGCTGTCTGGCACGCTAGTAGTCCTGTGTTATAGCTTCACCAGGTTGACACCTCATTTTTTTCAGCATGCCTGGTACTGCTCCTGGCATGCCCTCCTGCACTCTTCATTGAACCAATGAAGCCCTGGCTTGGTGGTAATGGTAGAGTGGGGATATGCTGGGTCATGAGGTTACAGGTTGTGGTTGAGTACAATTTTGCTGCTGCTGATGATGGCCCACAACACTTCATGGTTGCCCTATCTTGATTTGCTAGATCTGTTCGAAATCTATCCCATTTAGCTCGGTGAAGTTGGGACTTCGTCTCCACAAAGACTGTGCGGTGGTCACTCCTACCAACACTGTCATGGACAGATGCATCTGCGGCAGGCAGGTTGGTGAGGATGAGGTCAAGTATGTTTGTCCTTCTTGTTGGTACCCTCACCACCTGCCGCAGACCCAGTCTAGCAGCTATTCCTTTAGGACTCGGTCAGCTCTTGGTTACAGACATTGAAGTCCCCCATCCAGAGTACATTCTGCACCCTTGCCATCCTCAGTGCTTCCTCCAAATGGTGTTCAACATGCAGGAGTACTGACTGATCAGCTGAGGGGGGACAGTGTATGGTAATCAGAAGGAGGTTTCCTTGCCCATGTTTGACCTGATGCCATGAGACTTCATGGGGTCTGGAGTTGATGTTGAGGACTCACAAGGCAACTCCCTCCCTACTGTATACCACTGTCCACCACCTCTGCTGTATCTGTCCTGATGGTGGTTCAGGACAAATCCAGGGATGGTGATGGTGGTGTTTGCAAAATTGTCTGTAAGGTATGATTCCGTGAGTATGACTATGTCAGGCTGTTGCATGACTAGCCTGTGATACAGCTGTATTAATTTTTAGTAAGGAGGACTTTGCAGGGTCAAAGGGCTGAGTTTGCCGATGCCTAAGCCAATGCCGGGTGGTCCATCCGGTTTCATTCCTTTTTGACTTTGTGTCGGTTTGATACAAATGGCTAGGCCATTTCAAAGCGCTTTTAAGAATCAGCCACATTGCTGTGCGTCTGGAGTCATATCTAGGCCACACCAGGTAAGGACAGTAAATTTTCTTCCCCAAAGGACGTTGGTGAACGAGATTTTTTTTTCTAATGACAATTGACAATAATTTCATGGTCATCATTAAACTTTAATTGAATAAAATTCCATTTGCTATGGTGTTGGGCCTCAGGTCAGGTCAGGTCGGGCCTGCGGGAGTTGGGGGTGAGGGTGTCAGACCTTGGTGGAGGGGGGTAGGGGGGCGGTTGTGCCTCGGGAGGGCGGGGTCAGGTCTCGAGAGGGGGTCGGGTCTCGGGTCTCAGGGAGGGTTGTCGGGCCTCGCTGCGGGGGGGTGGGGGTGAGTTTTGGGCTCACTAGGGTCTGAGGGTGCACAAATCCCTTGAGGGTGGAGGGAATATCATAGTGGGGTGTAGTAGTGGGAGACCCCTGGGGGTTTGGTGGGCGGGGGAGTCCTGCGATGGGGGTGGATAGTCAGGGAGTGGGATGAGTCCCTGGGGTGTCGGGCTTGTGGGGGTAGTCACGTGGATGGGGTAGTCAGGGGTGGGGGGGTGTCTCCTGGGGGGTCAGGGGTGTTGGGAGGGTCCTCTGGGGGATCGGTGTGCATCTGTACAATAGTTACCCAGAAGTTAGAAGTGGTTTTAATTCTTCTAACTTTTTCTGGGTAACTATTGGTGTAACCCGATTGGAACCATCTGAAGTTTGTGATTTAAATCACAATTTTGGATGTGTCCCAGTGCAGGGCAATTGCCCAGAGGGAAGTTTGCACTTCTGGGCAATTGCCATGCAAACCTTACCTTTGATGGGAATTCCCCAGCGCATCTTTAGGGTAACCCCTAATCTGACACTAGGGAGCTCGGAAGTTAAGGCCCTGTATTTTCCATTCCTATCTGACGAAAATCCACTTGACTGGACACAATTGCTGTTTTATATGGGCAGCTGCCTCTGTGAACCACAGATGTGCAACTTGGAAAGCGCGCCTCAAGGGGAAGCATCCTTTCAGCATCCACCCTGTCAAGTTCCTATGTTTATTTTATATTTATTTTATTTTCCCTATTTTATTTTCAACTATTTGTCTTAATCTTATTTATATCTTACTGATCCTTTATATCATTTAAATGTCTCCTGTTAAGCCATTGGCAGGTCACTTACACACGGCCTCTCTATGACTGATATATCTGTTTATTCTCTCCACCCCGTTCAGTTTTGCAACACAACTAAAATGCCTGTCTAAGTGTCAGTCTCAAGAAGAATACATAACAGAAATGTTTAGCCTGTCTTCTCTGTGAGTTTCCAGCATTCTTTGTTTTTATTCTTTTTTTGTCTATTTGCATGGCTGTGACCAAATCTGAGTGATATGGCACATTAATTAGACTGCAATTAGCCAACCCATGTCAAATGCTTACTGATCCAAAAAAAAATTCAAATTCTCGATACAACTGTTCATGTTGCACATTCCCAATATTAATGATCAAATACAAAGAAACAGAACTTTTCAAACTGTGAGCAATATTTTTCTATTGTCATTTATATCTGAACAAATTTAACATTGGGCATATCACAATTTTGGTTGTAGTAAAATTGGACACAATACTTTTACTGGTATATTGGACTTTCTTCCTGGTATTAATGGCTGGTTCTGGTTCTTACTGCTATAGTGATTAAAACTCAATTAGACTCATAATAAAGGTGATGAAAGGTGGAAACAACGCTTGCTTGCAATTTTCAATGTCAAATTCAACCATTATCCACATGCAGCACTTTTCCCAAGTTCAACTCAGGCTCAAGAACAAGAACACTATATAAAGATGCTCACTGATGCATATTCCATTGAAACCGAACATCTGCAAGAAGGATAGGAAGACAGTAATCCCAAATCTAACAAAAGGAGCTGGGTGAGGTACTAGTTTCTAAGGTTCTCATGAATTGTTTTGCTCTATCCAAAAGGCAGATGAGTCCTAAATTAAACACTTAACAAAACGGAAAGTGAGTGAAAATGTTATCATCATTATTTGTGTTGCCACATTCCTTGACTTTGACTGTAGACTACTGCTGGCACCTTCTTGCCCTTACTGATCAAGCACACATTATTAAATTCACCATGTCCAAACGCATACATTAAGCCAGTTTTTCTTATTCATTCACAGAATGTGGGTGTCACTGGCGAGGCCAGCATTTATTGCCTCTCTCTAATTGCCGCCGAGAAGTTAATAGTCACCAGACTTATTGACAACTGAGTGCCATTTCAGGGGCAGTTAAGAGTCATCCACTCTTATATGGGTCTGGAATCGCTCTTAGGCCCGGCCCGGCCAAATAAGGTCAGACCAGGTTTACTTGCTGAAGGACATGACTGAATCAGCTGGGTTTTTAGGACAATCTGGTTTTCACATGGTCAACAATAATGTTACATACTAGCTTTTTAATTCTAGATTTAATTAACTGAAGTTAAATTCCCCAGCTGACTTTAAGGGATCAGAACTCATATCTGCAGGTTATTAGTCCAGGCTTCTGTGACGACGCACATGAACAGGGGCACAACATCTTGTGATGTTAGCACAGCATGAAGCTAACCTGCATTTTTTAAAGCTAGCCTGGAAGTCTTAAAGGGGAGGTGCATTTTGGCTAGAGAGGTGCTGGAATTCATTGCACAAGTGATTTTTATCTTGGAAATGCATAGGTATGGCACAACATGGAAGAGAATGAGCTGCAAAGTTCTCTGATGCAGCACTGGAGGTTTGCAGGAGGTGAAGAGAAGGAGAGATGCACTATCTATCGGGGGTCAGGAGGCCCTCCAGCTAAACTCTGAGAAAGCAATAGGAGCAGATAGTTGTACAGGTCAATACTAAGAGCGTAGCCCTGAGCACCTGGATGCAGTACTGAAAGGAGTTTAATAACCTCACACAAGTTATCAAGGTTAGTTTAAATGTCAGGTTCCAAAAACTGCACTACCAGGCTCACACAGTGATCACTGCACAACACCCACCTCCTGACATCACTCACCTACCAACAATCTCCATCAATCATCATTCATAGCTTCACTTTACTCTGCACTCTTAGCACACTTCAAGCCTCACACCTGCATTTCATAACATGCACACACTGCCAGCTATTTAACCATAAGGGCATAACAGTATAAGAAATAGGAACAGGAGAAGACCATACGACCCTTTTAGCCTGCTCCACCATTCAACATAATCATGGTGTATCTTGGGCTTCAACTCCATTTTCCCACATGCTCCCCATGTTCCTTGATTCCCTGAAAGACCCAAAAATCTACCTATCTCAGCTTTAAATATATTCAATGATAGCACATTCACCATCCTCTGGGATAGAGAATTCCGAAGATTTACAACACTTTGAGTCAAGAAATTTCTCCTTATCTCAGCCCTAAATGATTGGCCCCTTATTCTGAAACTGCACCTCCTTGTTCTAGATTCCCCAGCCAGGGGAAACAAGGTCTCAGTAACTACCCTGCTAAGCCCCTTCATAACCTTGAATATTTCAATGAGATCGTCTCTCATTCTTCGAAGCTCAGGAGAATATAAACATAATTTACTCAGCCTCACATCATAGGACAACCCTCTCATTCCAGGGACCAATCCAATGAACCTTCACTGTTCTGCCTCCAATGCAAGTATATCCTTCCAAAACCCCAGACAACTGTAGCAAGACTGCATTATTCCTGTACTCCAATCCCCTTTCAATAAAGGCCGACATGCAATTTGCTTTCCTAATTGCTTGCTGTACCTGCATGTTAACTTTTTGTATTCCTTGTATGAGCACACCCAAGTCTCACTTAACATCAACACATAGAAACATAGAAAATAGGAGCAGGAGTAAGCTATTTGGCCCTTTGAGCCCGCTCCGCCATTCATTATGACCATGGCTGATCATCCAACTCAATAGCCTGCTCCCGCTTTCTCCCCATATCTTTTGATCCCCTTTGCCCCAAGAGCTATATCTAACTCCTTATTGAAAATGTACAATGTTTTGGCCTCAACTATTTTCTGTGGTAGCAAATTCCACAGGCTCAGCACTCTCTGGGTGGAGAAATTTCTCCTCATCTCAGTCCTAAATGGTCTACTCCGTATCCTCAGACTGTGACCCCTGGTTCTGGACTCCCCCACCATCGGGAACATGCTTCCTGCATCTACCCTGTCTAGTCCTGTTAGAATTTTATGGGTTTCTATGAGATCCCCCCTCATTCTTCTGAACTCCAGAGAATATAATCGTAACCGACTCAATCTCTCCTCATATGTCAGTCCAGCCATCCCAGGAATCAGTCTGGTAAACCTTCGCTGCACTCCCTCTATAGCAAGAACATCCTTCCTCAGATAAGGAGACCAAAACTGCACACAATATTCCAGGTGTGGTCTCACCAAGGTCCTGTACAACTGCAGCAAGACATCCCTGCTCGAATTCTCTCGCAATGAAGGCCAACAAACCACTTGCCTTCTTTATCGCCTGTTGCACCTGCATGCTTACCTTTGGCGACTGGTGTATGAGGACACCCAGGTCTCGTTGCACATCCCCCTCTCTCAATTTATAGGCATTCAGATAATAACCTGCCTTCCTGTTTTTGCTACCAAAGTGGATAACCTCACATTTATCCACATTATACTGCATCTGCCATGCATTTGCCCACTCACTCAGCTTGTTCAAATCACACTGAAGCATCTCTGCATCCACCTCACAGCTCACCCTCCCAACCAGCTTTGTGTTATCTGCAAATTTGGAGATATTACGTTTAGTTCCCCCATCTAAATCATTAATATATATATTGTGAATAACTAGGGTCCCAGCACTGATCCCTGCGATACCCGACTAGTCACTGCCTGCCATTCGGAAAAAGACCTGTTTATTCCTACTCTTTGTTTCCTGTCTGCCAGCCAGTTTTCTATCCATCTCAATACACTACCCTCAATCCCATGCGCTTTAATTTTGCACACTAATCTCTTATGTGGGACTTTGTCGAAAGCCTTCTGAAAGTCCAAATAAACCACATCTACAGGCTCCCCCTCATCAACTCTACTCGTTAAATTCTCAAAACATTCCAGTAGATTTGCCAAGCAGGATTTCCCCTTTGTAAATCCACGCTGACTCTGTCCAATTCTGCCACTGTTTTCCAAATGCTCAGCTATTAAATCTTTTATAATGGACTCTAGAATTTTCCCCACTACCGACGTCAGGCTGACTAGTCGATAATTATCTGTTTTCTCTCTACCTCCCTTTTTAAATAGTGGGGTTACATTAGCTACCCTCCAATCTGTAGGAACTGTTCCAGAGTCTATAGAATCTCGGAAGATGACCACCAATACATACGCTATTTCTAGGGCCACTTCCTTAAGCACTCTGGGATGTAGATTATCAGGCCCTGGGGATTTATCGGCCTTCATTGCCATTAGTTTCTCCAGCACCATTTCCCTACTAATGCTGATTTCTTTGAGTTCCTCCCTCTCACTAAACCCCGTGTTCCCCAACATTTCTGGTGTGTTATTTGTGTCCTCCTTTGTGAAGACAGAACCAAAGTATGTATTTAGTTGGTCAGCCATTTCTTTGTTCCCCATTATAAATTCCCCTGTTCCTGACTGTAAGGGACATACATTTGTCTTCACCAATCTTTTTCTCTTCACATACCTATAGAAACTTTTACAGTCAGTTTTTATGCTCCCCAAAAGCTTACTCTCGTACTCTATTTTCCTATTCTTAATCAATCCCTTGGTCCTCCTTTGCTGAATTCTAAAGTGCTCCTAATCCTCAGGTCTGCTGTTTTTTATTTTGGCCAATTTGTATGCCTCTTCCTTGGACCTAATACCATCGTAGTTTCCTTTATTAAGATTCAGGACCCTAGTCTCAGAGTCAGCTACATCACTCTCCATCTTGATGAAGAGTTCTATCATATTATGGTCGCTCATCCCCAAGAGGCCTCACACAACTAGATTGCTATGCATGATGCTCTCCACCTCGCGGATGCTCCGCAGTGTCCCCAGCCACCACTCCAGCTCTGAAACCCAGGCTTCCAGGAGCTGCAGCTGGAGACACTTCCTGCACACATGCTGGCCCTGGGCACTGGAACTGTTCCCGGCTTCCCACATAGAGCAGGAAGAGCACACCATGGCTTTGAGCTCTCGTGCCATGACTTACCACTTTAAATTAAATTAAACCTTTTGGAAGATATTTAATATTAAATAATATCAATTACTCTAGAGCCCTTCTTCCCTGCTCCTCATTGTTACAGAATATAGCCCTTACAAATGATGAACCACAAAATAAGAACTTAAAAACTATAAGTGATAAAAGTATTTAATACTTACCCGACCGTACTCACGGTACTCAAAGGATCACCTCATCCCCTCCTCACCAAACTTCCTCAGTCAACTCTGCTCTCCCAGCTCCTTTTCAACTCCCAGCTCCTTTCGTGCTCCTTTTCAACTCTCGGCTCCTCCAGCGCTCCTTTTCAACTCTTGGCTCCTCTCGCACTTCTCTTCCACTCCCAACTCCTCTCACGCTTCTTTTCAACTCCCGACTCCTCTTCAACTGCAGGCTCCTCTCGCACTCCTTTTCAACTCTCGACTCCACTCGCGCCCCTTTTCAACTCTCAGCTCCTCTCGCACTCCTCTTCAACTCCCGGCTCCTCTCGTGCTCCTTTTCAACTCCTGGCTCCTCTCATGCTCCTTTTCAAACTCCCGACTCCTCTCGCGCTCCTCTTCAACTCCCGACTCCTCTCATGCTCCTTTTCAACTCCCGGCTCCTCTCGCACTCCTTTTCAACTCCTGGCTCCTCTGGCAATTCTCTTCAACTCCTGGCTCCTCTCGCGCTCCTCTTCAACTCCCAACTCCTCTTGTGCTCCTTTTCAACTCCCGACTCCTCTTGTGCTCCTTTTCAACTCCCGGCTCCTCTCACGCTTCTCTTCAACTCCCAGCTCCTCTCGCACTTCTCTTACAAGTTTCACACCTTTTAAAAAATATTCTGCTTTTCTATTATTATGACCAAAGCGATTGGCCTCATACTTCATCAAATTATACTCCATCTGCCATCTTGTTGTCCACTCATTTATTTTACCTATATTTCTTTGCAGCTTCTTTGTGTCCTCATATCTTGCATTCCCACCTAGCTTTGTATCATTATTCTCTGCCTCTTTGTCTAAGTCATTAATATAGATTGCAAATAGCTGAGGCCCCAGCACAGATCACTACAGCACTCCACTTAACATTGTCTGCCAAGTTGAAAATGACCCATTGTATGGAGACTGCACACATACTGCTCCTCGTTGAGATTAAGATCAAAAATGTTTTCCCTGAAGGCCCTGTGTCAATGTGACCTCCTGTTGAGAGCCTTTCTGCCTTTTGTCCCCCTTTTGTGAGGGTATTGTCCTCGCAGTTGCCTCTACTCAATTTCCCTGTCATGCTGCAGGGAAAGGGAGATGATACCTACAGTACCCGTGATTGGGAGCAAGTAGTCTGAGTGGAAATCTTGAAGTCAAAACACCCATAGACTTCACCAACTTTAAACAGCAATAGAAAACTCACAGCACGTCCACCAACTCAGCCAGAGGCAGTATAAATTAATTAGCAACTAACCTGAAGTTATTGATGATTCTTTTAAATAGTGCAGTTAGGGGTCCTTCCTGCTGCTGAATACATGCTCAGCTATGCATGTTAGAGGGGGCATTAACTGGAACACTGTAGTGGAAAATGGCAATGCTGGCATCAAACCAACGTTACATGATAAGTCTAGGCTGCATACCCTGGAGCACACCCCACCCTCGCCAAAATGATGTTCAACACAGGCTGCAGCAAAAGTGTACTCAAAGCACTGAAAGTACAGGCACTACAAAACCAAATTTTCTAGCCAATCTTATTACTGTGGATCTGGAGCCATATGTAGGACAGAAGAGGTAAGCATGACAGATTGTCTTCTCCAAAGGACATGAATGAAATATTTGGGCTTTAAAGACAATCCATTCATTTCATGTTCACCATTAATGATAATGGGTTTTTATACTAGATTTATTTAATTGACTGAATTTAAGTTCCCCAGCTGCCAGTGGTGTGATTTGAATACACATCTGCTGGATTACTAACTCGGGCTTCTGGATAACTGTCCACTAACATAGCCACCATGTTACCATACCCACAATTGTAGTCTTGCTTCTTGTTGTTACTGTTGTGAGAAGGATACAAGAGTGAATCTCCTCCTGAAAAATTAAGAAATAAAACTATTTAAAACAAGATATTGCTAATGATTGCAACGTAATGTACATCTATTTTGTATCCAGCAGTCCTAACTGCATTACTAATTTTATCAAACATTTAAATTCACTCCTGAGATTGCAACAATTGTATTCCTAACTCTCAGGTAGCCACTTCTTTTTTTGGAGGTAAGTCAATTACATTTTCCTGGCATGGAGCTGTTACTGGCAGCATTTTTGGAAGATGTTCCTTGGAAGTATGATCTCAGCTCTCATATTCTCCTAGATGTGTGCTTTGAAGGAAGTGGCTGAAGGTCTCAAATGTGCTGTAGTACTGAGGGAGGAGAGTATCTTGCAACTATGACTCTTGGGTGGCTTAGTGTAGTATAAGCGTCTGACATAGAAAGGGTTAACAAGGGACTGGGTACAGTACCGCCCACACTGTGGTGTTAAGTAACACATGACCCTAGTGTAGAGGGCAGTCTTGTACGGGACAGAGATGTGTGTAGAGGCAAGCATGGAGACAGCTCCTACCTTAGACCTTATGCCATATATATGCACATAGTTATGAGTAGTTAATAGACACTGTTAAACTATACAAGACTCAGAACCCTCTTTGTGAGACCTAGCGAACTACACACAACATTTATAACATGGTGGCAGCTATTGGAACATCCCAGAACCTCACAGACCCTAGAGGAGAAATGTAAGACCTGGAGGATTGAAAAATCAGCATTCTGACCTGATGAAAAGCACCAGAAGTGAAGGCACATTAAGTGATCACCTGAGAAGAGCCCCAAAGCAGGATTGGAAGCAGAAGGCAGAAATAAAACTCCACACCACAGCAGAGTAATCCACTGAGTCCCATGGTAGTCCAGCTTCAATACCCAAACAGTGCAGAGTCAGAGGACTTAGCAGGGGTGAGTTAAAAACTTAAATTCTTCAGTTTGAGAAAGCTTTGGGTCAGCAGCAGTCATAATTGCTGTTTTAAAATGCAACACAAACATCCCGAGTCCCAAGTTGGCGCCTGAACACGTGTTGGCCAAGGTCACTCCGATCAAAAGAAAGAACAATTTATAAAATAATCAGCAGTTGAAAAACCAAGCAAAAGCTGAGAATCAACGGTTTAATGACCCAAAACTTCTTAGATACTGCAGGAAGACTCAGGAAGGTCAACCCAGGGAGTTACTGCTGAAATTTTTTAAAAACTGAAATCGCAAACGCCATTGCTGCAGGAGTCTGCTAAAACTGACAAATGCACAAACCTCAATGAGAAGAATTCTGCAGTGACATCTTGTATTTCCTAATAGCATTTAAAGCTATACATACTTTTAATTTTAAATGACCATGAATAAAAAATCTACCTTCCCAGTCCAGCTTGGACTCATTCAAGGCCCAGACCAGTCATAAAATTGGGGACTCTGGAGAAGGAGGTTTCTTAGATATATGATTGCTTCAGAGCTAGACAATAAAAGAGAAGCTGAACAGGTTAACACACTGCTTTATGCAGTAGGTCCAATAGCCAAAGATGTAATAGCTAGACAAGGAATCAATGAATCCTCAGCAAAAATTTGCTGAAGTTTTAAAAACATTTGACACATAGTTTAATCCAAGCCATAACAAGACCCTTGATAGAGCAAAGTTTAACAAATGTGCCCAAGAGCCAGGAGAATCTGTTGATTTCTCCATTAATGAGCTGTACAGAATGGCTGAAGGCTGTGACTACGGTGACCTGAAATCAGAGCTAATCAGGGACAGAATTGTTGTCACAGTGGCAGACGATGCATTCTTGACTGGCTTCAAGCTAAGGAAGGCTTGACCCTTGAAAAGGCCATTCAGATTGTCAGACAACCCAAAATCTGTTTACAGCACAGATCCATCTTAAGGGGTGAAAGCATGCTATGGTACAGAGCAACCCCCACTGTCCAGCTAGTAAAACAGCAGAGGAGCAGGGACACTCCAGGCCAAAGGAAGCAAAACCCTATCTGACCACTAGAGGGTGGGCAACCATGCCAGCATTATGAAGCCAAACACCCCTACAGGCATGATACATTTCCAGCAATCTCAGCACAATGTTTTAATTGTGACAGCACAGGACACTTCAGAAAGCTATGCGCCCTAACACAAGCAGAAGCACAGATGAACCCAAGACAATTCACGAGATTGACGTACCACACCAAGAGGAAACATAACCATGCTTCTTGGGTGAGGTCAAAAATCATGGATTTTCTTTCTGGAACACAGACATCTTGGTTAATGGTCATCTCACAATTTGAAATTGGACACAGGAGGCAGTGTTACAGTCCGCTAGGAGAAGGAACCATGGCTGGTGACCCAATGGCTGATGCCACCCATAAAACAGCTGTTACAAGCAGGTAGCATCAAACTCCCGGGGAAAGGTACTCTGCAGGTGGCACAGAGACACAAAGACAAAAGAATACAAAAGACCCAGTTCATTGCCCACAACCAAGAATGTTCCCTTTTAAGCTGAAAAGCCTGTTTCAACCTCAGCCTCCTACAGAAAATTGAAGAGGTCAACCGGCAAAGGCCTGGTTCCAAATTTAAAAAGGGAGTTCTCAAAACCCTTTAATGGATCAGGGTGACTGAGAACCACATACAGGATTACACTGAGGAAGTATGCTAAGCCCATGTGCCTGTTCACACCATGAAAAAAACCGCATCCACTCATGAAGCAAGTGCAGCCACAGCTGGATGAGATGAGAAAATTGGGTGTCATCTCCCCCGTCACTCAGCCAACTGAATGGTGTTCCAGATTGGTCCTAGTCCCAAAACCAAACGGGTCCACCTGTATCTGCATCGACTTGACATAGCTCAATAAAGTCATGATAAGAGAAGTCCATCCAGTGTCCTTGATGGACGACAGCTTGACCAAACTCTCTAAAACCAGTGTTTTCAAAACTCAACAGCAGCTTTTGGCAACTTCCACTAGATGAAAAGTCTAAATTGCTGATCACATTCAGTCCCCCAATTTGGTAGATTCTGCTTCAACCATTCATCGTTCACAATCACCTCTGCACCAGAAATCTTTCAACGTACGATGTCAGCCATTTTACCAGGCCTAGAGGGTGTCATCTGACAGATGGACAATGTTTTGGTCGATGGCTCGTCAGTGGAAGAACATGACAAAAGACTCACAGTGGTCCTGAAAAGCTTGCAGTGGACCTTCCAATGAAACATGATGTCAATCTGATTGAGGAGCTTGACTCGTTCTCCCAATTGGTGAGGAGGTACTTGCTGGCTACCACAGGAAAACTCCAGCTAATCCATCAGGAACAAATGCGAGATGAGGATTATGCCCACATTCATTGTTACTCTCAATAAGGGCGGCCACAGCAGAGACTGAGCGGTAGTGCCATTAAGACTTGGTTTGAACAGCTGAAGCACTTTACCATTATCAATGATCCGCTGGTACACAATGAGTGGCTAATCATTCTGGCCTCCCTTTGGCCAGAGATCCTCCAAAAATACACCAGGGTTTGATATTTTTCCGTGACGGGCGCGTGCAATCGGTAGGACCGGGAGCAGTTGGGAAACAGGCCCCCAACTGTGATCGGCCCCCGACTGCGATTTCATGCTGGCTGGCCAATTAACGGCCATTTCAAGAGCAATTGAGGACAGGATAGCAAACTGCCAGGTGTGTGCACTACAGAAGCAGGACTAGAGGGAGCCCCGTATGCCCATATAGTTCCCAAACAGGCCGTGGGGCAGTTTGGCATCGATTTATTTGTCTTCCATAGCAGGTGCTTCCTCATTGTGGTGGACTACTTCTCCTGATGGATTGAGGTGAAGCAATTGTACACGACAACCATGGAGGCAGTGGTGAGAGTGTTGAATAAGATTGTCCTGAGCCTTGGCATCCTGGACCATAAAGTGTCGGATAACGGTCCACAATTTGCAAATGAGTACTTCACATAATTTGCCATCACTTACAGCTTCCAGCACTGTACCGGCTTCCCAAGATACCCACAGTCAAATAGTGAGGCAGAAAGAGGGGTCCGCACTGTAAAAACCCTCCTGAAGAAGAACGGTGGCTTCTCAACAGCACTGTTAATCTACAGGTCCACCCTACTACAGTGTGGCCTAGCCCTATCTGAATTTCTGATGGGCAAAAAACTCCGCACACAACTCCCAATCCTGCCAAAAAAACTAATTCCATGAGTTGGCAGCCAAACATTACCATAACATTCAGGGGTGAGAGCAGTCCTACAGGCAGAAGCAGGCTTCCGCCTACAACAAAAGGTATAACATCAGACACTTGCCACATTTACACAAGGACAACTGAGTCTGGATTAAGGAGCTTGACAGAGAGGGTATTATTGTCTGGAGAGACGATGACCAGCCACAGTCATACCTTGTCAGTACTATGGGAGGTACGGTCAGATTGAACAAGAGGAGCCTCCTCCTCATCCCTCGAATTGATCCTCCCACTGTACATTGGAGTGAAATTGAAGATGACCAAATATCAGAACAACCACATTCAAAGCAATTTCCTGTTTATCAAGGTTTACTTAGTACAACTGAGTCTACCACTTCTCCAACTGTTCTAAAGACAAGATCTGGAAGAATTCTATAGCCTCTAGACTGCCTGAACCTGTAAACACAGAGATCTGAGGGGGGAGAAGGCACAGTAGGAGTAATGTAAATATGTTGCGTAAACAGGAATGCATTGTAAATATGTTGAATAAAGACTTGGGAGGAGGTGTTGTATAAGGGTCTGGCATAGAAAGGGTTAACATGGGGCTGGGTACAGCACTGCTCACACTGTGATGTAAAGGAACACATGACCCAAGTCTAGAGGACAGCCTTGTACTGTGGAGAGGCAAGCATGGAGACAGCTCCTAGCTTAGTCCTTTTACTGTATTTATGTACATAGTTATGAGTAGTTAATAAACACATACTGTTAAACTATACAAGACTCAGAACCTCTTCATGAGGCCTATCAAAGTACACACAGTATCTTACAACACTTAGCCCTCATCAGCCTGTCCACTATCATCTTCTTCCTCCTCTGCTGCCTGTTGCTATGAAGGGTCTGTAGGGAGGGATCTGCAGGAAGGGATTGTGATTAAGGAGACAGTAAAGGGGTTGTAATGCTGTGGTTGTGCGCTGCCTCACAGGGATGCCAGTCAGTCGCCTGGTGCCAGTAAGATTATGCTGCCTTCAGCATCTCCCATGGCAAGATCAAACTGCCTCTCCAAAAGCTGCCTTGCCTTGGGACTGAGGGGTTTAAAGTAGCGGGGGCACCCTCCAATGGTGTGTATTAGGTTGACACTGTGTGGCAACTTCTTCAGAGAAGATTTTAAATAACTGAGGGTAAAGTTGATAATTCAGGGAAGAATGGCAAGTGTCACTGTGCAGGTGAAGTGATAGTTGTGGAGGTGTGAGTGTGTTGAAGTGCAGAACCAGATTTTGGAGTTATATGAATCTGTTGTGTGTGAGGGAAGCTGTGTAGCTACAGTGCAGGACAGGCAGTCAAAGGTGTCCTTGGCCAGAGACCTTTGTGAATGGTTAATTCTATAAGCTTTGCTTTGAGAGGCTAAAGATTTCCTTGGCACCCAGGGTGAGAAAGGGAAAAAAAGGGAGAGGTGTGTTTCCCCATGCACCCTGCTGAGGCTGAGGAACTTTGTGTGGCATTATTCTACAGTCATGAGATTGAGGGAGTTGGCAGTCAGTGCCACCTGTCTCTGATGTGCCATGAGTGATAATTCTCAGTAACTTGGTAGCACCCATAACCTCTAAAATGGCTTGGAGTTCTAAACGAGTAATGTCTTCACCATTGGCTTGTTTCCATGCCCTGCTCCCCTCTGGGCACAGATAGCACTTGAATATTCATCATTCTGTCCAAGTGTAATAAAAGTATTACATGCAGTGAAGTAATTAGAGACTGAAATTAAAGAGCCAAGCAGTGCATCTGAATTTCCTTGTTCAGCTGAATGATACAGAGTGATAAATGCAGTTTAAAAGGCTACATGGAAGTTTTCAATGGTGCAGCTACTTCCACTAATTCGCTACTGGTTTTACACTAGTGCTTGCATCAAAGAATATGCAACTGAGAACTCCCAAGAAACATTTGGGTATCTCCCACAAGAGACTAGTGGGGGAGGTAATAGTTTTTTATTTTAAAAATGGTGCAACATTGGTGTAAATCACATTGAAGAAGTTGTAAGAAATTATTTGCTTTTGAAGTTGTAAGATTAGAATTTGCTTCCTTAAGATGTATGCAGCCTCCTGTATTGTGTTTGTACAGATAGCATCTGAAACAGAACAGTGAATGTGGACACAATGCTAAATTTTTCATTTATCTGAAAATGTGTGTTTGATTATAGGTGGGTAAAATCAACTCCCATGTATTTATTAGCTCCTTCAGAACTAATCAGGTTAGGAAGCCCAATGGAGCACTGTAACAATGAGAAAATTCTGATGAATACGTCAGTTGCAAACTGAAAAAGTAACTCCACTTACAAAAGTAAATGCACGTAATTGCTTCAGCACACTCAATTCAGATGTTAATCAGGGTGTTGAGTCCTGTGATATTGCATCAACTGTGCTGGATAATCACTTCAAAGTGGTATTATAGGTTCTAAAATTGCTTTATTCATGTCACCTGCATAGCAGAAGTCTTGCAAAACTGCAATGAGACCCAGCAAAATAACTGTAGTGAATAAGTTAAAGTTGTTGAGTTTATTTGTTCCTATGCCATACCACGATTTTATATCAGACAAGCTAAAGAAACTACCCTTTAATCATCAGGCAAATTACAAAGTAAAAACAAAAAGCTAAAAGCTACTGTGGATGCTGGAAATCCAAAACAATTACAAAGTATGTTGATGCCATTTATCATTTGTAGGAACTGTGAGGAATCTAGCAAAACTGTGGGCTTTCTCTTCCATTGCTTAGGATTCAAACAGCAAGAAGCAGCAGGAATTTGTCTGTTAGGAATGCAGCAATATCTTTGTAGAATATCTTTGCATAGACTCACTAATTTAGACTTCTGCAGGAGTAAAACTCCAGTGAAAGTGGGCAATGATTGTGTTTGCATCACAAGCCATAAGATCCCTTATTAAAATTTAAGGGTTTTCTTTTCCCAAATGGTTTTGTTTTGTGAGACTATTATTCACCTTCATATTAAAGTCTTTGCAAAATGTTCTTGCATTGATGTTTATAAACCCCTTGGCTATTCTAACATTTAAATGTATCCAACTTGTGCAGATGTTATTATTTAATATAGTGACCTGACAACAATTGTTATTGCTTAATTTATATCTGATACTCTTGGACTTGATACAGTTAAGCATGTTAAGTATTTGCTTTTGTTAATTAATGATCACTGGCAACAAAAAAAATCAATTTATTTTTGTGAGAATCTAAAGATTTACTGTCAACATAAAGTCAAAAGTAATATTCAGAATACTACTATCACTATGGCATTTAGTTGTTCATTTAGAAAAATTAACAATAAAACATTTTCTATGTTGCTTTTGAAATTAAACTGCTTATAATAGTATTAAGGATTGTGTGTAAATCAATGCTTATCGTACGGCAATTCGTTGATCAGCAAGAAAGAATGCTAAATTTTACAAGAAATCTCTTAATTTAGATCATAAAATAGTCTCATGAAATCTGAAGTCATTCAAATAAAGAAGAAAATTAATCCATAGAAGTGACAACTAATATGAAGGCTGAAATTGAGGAAAACTTATGCACAGGTATATGGTTAAAAAAATAGAGTGTAATAGCATCACAAGATAGTCAAAACTGTTCCATAGAAAATTTTGACAGTGTCCCAAGAGGATCACAAAAAGGGCTTGGGAGGGAATAATTACAGGAAGAAATAAAACTGACTAAGCCCGGGAAAACTTGGAAGGAAGTAGCAAAACAAATACCAGATGCAAAGAAAAATAACATAGCTGTTGTAATTCTTTGCAAAACACACAAATCAACAGACTTTCACATGTTAGAGACTCTATTGAAATACCCCACCTCCAGCCAGGGCAAATAAACATTGTTCTGAATATTAGGTTGCTGGATGTGAATAAGACAACAAAATAACTAATGTTTAGGGTGAAATTTTTTGACAGAAATATAGAACAACTGGTCAATAGATGTGCAACTGGGTGAGCTCCCAATGTACTTTGAAGAAATGAACATCAAAAAGATTGGAAAATGCATTAATGATCTCAGTTGTGTCACCAGAGAGCAAGAGGCTTCCCTATTTATTGTTAGATCACTGATGACTCAATTGTTAGTTCATTATTGCCTCAAAATAGGGTATTTTTCTAGAGTACTGAGATAAACCATTTGTTTTCAATTCATATGACCAAGCTTTTTGTCACCTCTTCTAATATCTCCTCATGTGGCTTGGCACCAAATTTTGTTTGATAATTGCTCCTCTGAAGTTCCCTGAAATATTTTATAATGCTATCCATACTGTATAAATGCAAGTTCCTGTGGTTGTCTTCCTCATATTCAAAAAGAAGAGACACCTCAATTTGTAAACTGCAACAGGAAAATTGCCTTATTTCCTCAATTTTGCCATGAATTGATTCTTCGGAAGAATGCTGTAGAATTCTAAAGGCAATAAAATGGAAATTTGTCCTAGAAGTTTAGGAAATAGTATGGGATAGAGTTTCTGCTTTGGGTGAAATCTGGTAATTGAAATTGTGTTGGTCAGGTTACAATTCATTTGTATAATCAAACATCTTTTTTGGGATACACTCATTTTCAGCTATATTAATGAAATTACACCAGGTGACCATTCTTAAGTACATCAAGGAATAATTTTGAATAGAAAAAAATGGAACAATTTTATCCTAGCTCAATGCCCATTTGCACTGGTTCATGGAAGATTTCGGAGGGAATTTAACTTGTAAAAATGAATGGGCTTGGGAAAACGGTGAGGCCCCAGCACTGATCCCTGCGGCACATCACGTGTTGCATCCTGCTAACCAGAAAAAGATCCATTTATGCCAACTCTCAGTTTTCTGTTAGCTAGCCAATCTTCAACCCATGCTATTACATTACCCCTGACACCATGAGCTTTCATTTTCCGCAATAAGCTTGATATGACACTTTATTAAATGCCTTCTGGGAATCTAAGTACAGTAAATCCACTGGTTCCCCTTTATCCACAGCACATTTGACTCCTTCAAAGAGCTACAATAAATTGGTTACACATGATTTCCCTTTCACAAAACCATGTTGACTCTGTCTGATTGCCTTGAATATTTCTAAGTGCCCTGCAATAACATCTTTAATAATAGCTTCTAACATTTTCCTTATTACAGATGTTAAGCTAACTGGCCTGTAGTTTCCTGCTTTCTGTCTCCCTCCCTTTTTGAATAAAGGAATTACATTTGCTATTTTCCAATCCAATGGAACCTTCCCTGAATCTAGGGAATTTTGGAAAATTAGAAATTAGGCATCAAGTATCTCACTTGCTACTTCTTTTCAGACCCTAGGATGAAGTCCATCAGGAACTGGGGATTTGACAGCCCATAGCTCCAGCAATTTGCTCAATACCACTTCCCTGGTGATTGTAATTTTTCTGAGTTCCTCCCACCCTTCCATTTTCTGGAGTGGAACTTGAACCATCTGCTTCAATGGTGACAGTTCCACCACTGAGCCAGGGGTGAAAGTATTCAAAACAAAAGCCATCACCATGCACTTTAATTATTTCCATTTGTGCACCTTCAGATATCTAAAGGGTGGTACTCTGCAATGTCAAATTATTACATGCAGACATTTACCTTTTAGTTCCTGATACTTCTGGATATGTGAATATGTGGAAGAATGTGCACCTTGTTAGCAGCAAGGAGCAAAAAAGACAACTATTCATCAGGTTTGGGAAGTTTTTATGTACCCAATCATGAACTGCTCTTGATCTATTGGCTCTCGGTGGAATTTCCTGAGTATTTGCACCAAGAAATGTGTAAATCTGATGAAAAGCAAATACGTGGTGTAAAAGATTTAGCAAATTTGAGCGTAAGTGTGTTGTGCATGGAATGACAGTTGACTCAAATATGCTTTTGTCCCATTTTTCACTCATATATACTCTCAATAAATACATAGGCTGGGATTCACCAGCCCTGTCCTGGCAGGATCCGCCGCGGGAGATTCAGAGGCCCAGCCAAAAGTCCATTGACTTTTGGTGGGACCGGGTGATCGCGGCGGTGGGCGGGGCTGGAAAATCCAATGCATAGGGCGGAATTTTCCCAGAATTGTGTGAAGTGCGGTAGCCGGCTGGTAAAATGGAATCCTACCCGCCAGCCAAAATGGCGGATTTTCACGCTGTGTTGTCCTGAGCCAGCCTCATTATCTCTTCACTCCCACAAAAAAAATGTTTCCATGGTGAGTGGGCCCTCATGGGCCATCACCCCGCTGTTGCATCATGTCAGCTGCCATCTTTAAAAGGCAGGCGCCAGCAAAGCGCTCCTCGCCACCAACTCACCACTGCTGCCCAGGAGACATGGTCAGCAAAGGAAAAAAGACTGCAGCCCCCCACTTCAATGACGGGTCCCTTAACCGACTGCTGGATGCCGTGAAGGCCCACCGGGATGTGCTCTAACCCCGCTCTGGCCGCAGGGTGGGCAGCAAAGTCATTAACCTTGCATGGCAGCAGTGGTCAGTGCAAATGCCCTGCAGAGGAAAGTCACCCAGTGCCGCAAAAGGATGAATGATCTCCTCCGTTCCGCCAGGGTAAGTCACTCTTTCACTCCCAACTCACACATTCACAAACCCATCACATATCCACAGGGCCCTCACTCACTGCCAGTGCAAGGGACATCACCATTCACTCTTTCACATACACCGTCATTGTCCTCATCCCATCCATGGGACCACTCAGCACCCACACAGGCCAAGCATACTTATCATCTGACCGGGCAGGCATCCTGATACACATCTCTATCCATGCAGAACAAACTGGCACATAACAGGAGGGAAAGGTCACAGGCAGGTGAAGGGATGCTGGAGATCAAAGTTCTAACAGAATTCAAAAACAAAGCCATCTTTCCAGCCGGCGAAAAGCAGGACCAGTCCTGTGCTGACGGTGAGGTCGATGCTGCTCTACCAAGTGAGGATTCAGCAGTGCAACGTCCAACGGACAACCATGCCGTGATTGATGTGTCCTCTTTCACTGCCATGCAATAATTATCTCCCTTGCTTTCGCAGGCACATCTGCCAAATAGCTGACAAAGTCCATGACCCAGGGCCTCCAATCAAACCCCAAAGAAACCTCTGAAGACACCCTCCCTGAAAACCTGGCACAGCGCTCAGCCACACCCTCCACCAGTTCAGAGGCATGCACCTCGGTGAGACCTAGCTTTAGAGTAGTCTCAGGACCACAATCTGGTGAGCACATCGCACTTTCTGATCCACAGCAGGGAGAGGCACCGACTTCCCAGGTCTCTGACACTTGGAGGACTGCTGGAGGCCAGGACATTGCTGAGTCCAAGTCAGTTGACGAACCTATGGACTTGATCATGTCACAGTTGCTGGAGTTGCAAAGGCAAGCTTGAGCACATCAGGAAGGGATGACCGCTGCACTCCTCAGATTGCAAGGCACGATGGAGGAGTCCGTCCATCTTCAGGCTGAGGTGATAGCACCGGCATTGCAATGCACCGACGGCCAACACTGACAGGATGGCAACCGCCATGGAGACCTTGGTCCAGGACGTCACTCCTGCACTGCTGCATGGGCTTAATTCCATCACTGATGCTGTAGTTGGCTCCAACAGTGTGTATGCAAGAGGGGTGCTAAGCAGCTCGATTTCACTCCAGCTACACCTTCCACTCACGGATTCAGTCAGGGGACCTCAGGCACCCATAGGGAGGAGGATCAGCAGGTGCACACTCCGGGGCCATCCACCCAGAGAAGTCATCCAAATCCCCTCTTCCTGTGACCTCCAGAACTCCAGCTTCACAGGTCAAGGAGGGTGCCCCTGCCACACAGTAGGACCCTGAAAGCAGGCCGGGGCCCTCTAAGTCTCAGCCCTCCAGAGGACACCCGCCAAAGTCATCACAGACAGGGCGTCACAGTCAGCAGGCTGCCTCGACATATGCTGTTGATGTCCAGGGAGCACCAAGACGTAACTGCAGGGTTAGGAAAGTTAGGTAAAAGTAGCTGCACAGCCTGGCCATGGGTGTTGATCACTTGAACATACTGTTGACTATTGTCAATAAACTCCTAAGAATGTCTCCCTGCCTGTGGCTCCTTGTTCTGATGAGCAGTGTTCTTGTCACTCAGATGTGAAACTTTTCTGCACAAGATAAAAGGCAGGTGTCACGGTCCAGGGCCTCTTCCCTGTGCTCTGTGCAGCCTTCAGACCACAGTGATGGTCCAGCCTCACACTCACTGGAAACATTACTGACGCTTGCACCTCAGCAGTGCTGGTCATTGCTGCCAGAATGTAGTGGGCAGGCGCCACAGAGTTCTCTCATACTCTCTGTGTGCTCTCACCACCTTTAAGGTGAAGCTGGCCCCCATCACTCCAGCATCTGTGACCAATGATGCTGTGCACCAGCTCCTGAGGTGCTGAAGGTGGACATAGCATCAGAGGCGTCTAAAGTTTCATGGCTGCATCTCAGAGATGGCCTTGATCATGGAGCGCAAGCGAGCTGCCCTTGGCCAGACAGGAGTCAGACATTCTCAGAGGCTATCCATGGAGTGTCCTCACTGCATGTTGTCATCATCCTCCTGCGATCGAGTGACTATTAGGGCCCCCACTGCATCTCCATGACAGGAGCATTCTCACAGAGGGTATTGGCGCTGCCATAAGCCAGACTGGAGTCAAACATTCACAACTGCGGTGTGAGGATCTATGGGGACACCTCACTGCATGTCGCCATCATCGTCCACAAATCTGGCAGCTATGAGGGCCTCCCAAGCGCGCCTGCCTCACCTAGCCAGAGCAAGAGCATCATCCCCATCATTGTCACCACCGAGGACCCCCTCACCCTCAACCCCATTGGCGTCCTCCTCATCGGAGGAGCTTTGCAGCTCCTCCATCACCTCCTCAGCCAGCTCCTCTCCCTGTTGCAGCACCATGTTGTAAAGGGCACAGCAAACGACGACGATGCATGACACCCTTTGCGGACTGTATTGCAGGGCTCCACCACACCAGTCCAGGCACCGGAACCGCATCTTCAGCATCCCGAAGGTCTGCTGCACCAAGTTGCGAGCTGCTGCATGAGCCTCATTATAGTGCCGCTCTGCTGCAGTCTGAGGCCACCGTACAGGTATCATCAGCCATGGCCTCTGCAGGTAGCCCTTGTTCCCAAGAAGCCAAACTGTAGCCTCTGTGGACCCTGGAAGACTGCAGGGATCTGCGTGTGACTCAGAATGTAGGCATTGTGCACACTCCCTGGAAACCGTGCATAGACCTGCAGGATGAAAGGAGTGAAAGGAGCCACAGGCATAGAAATTCAGTGCCGCAGTCTCTTTCACAGCCACTGGCAGTGGATGCCCTCCATGTTCCCTTGGCACCAAGTCCTGCAGTAAGTGGCAGATGTGAGCCACTAGGTCCCTGGACATGTGCAGTCCTCAGCGACACTGGTTCTCAGTCATTTGCAGTAATGTCAGATGGGGCCTATAGCCTCTCGGTGTCACTAGGCACTGACCGGCCATAGCTCGCTGTCACTCCTGAGCAGCGTGTTGCAGGAGTATTTACTGCCCCTTCTTCAAGAGGTTGCTGCTCCTGCCTTTGTGCAGCTAGGTTCCTCAGTCACCCCCTCCTCCGTCTTCTGTGGTCTCTGTAGACCATCAGGCAGACAGCTAGGTCACCAGGATCCATGATCCTGACGTGGTCCTCCTGCAGCATGAAAGAGAGAGAGAAATGTGGCTATCATGGGTGTAATTAGCATCTTTCCTGGCGCTGTGTGACTGCCCCTTAACGCTTCCTGGAGAGTGCTGGTCAGCCCTTGGACGGCCAGAGATGAATGCGCTGCATGGCTGCCTTGTTAGCCTGAGACATGGGGAACACTGGTCCAAACTGGGATGCTGAGATTGCAAAGGGCTGTGAGCACCTCCAGCAGTGACTGCTACATGGCCAGCGGTGGCGAGGAGATTGTACAGCGTGTGCAGTCCAACTGATCCGTGGTCCGATAAAGTGGTGGCGGACTCAGAGTCTGTGCCGGGGGAGGGTGGTGAGGCGGGTTGGGGTGGGGGGTAAGCTATGGAGCGCTTGGCTGCCCTTTGGCACCACCGCATTGTTTGCATGGGCAGGCAGGCTAGAAGCCAGATCCCAATTGTATCACTGTGGCTGCGCTGATCTGTCTCAGTTGCAGAGGCATGGTCAGTTTATACAGGTGTCCCTAATGCGTAGCCACTGCCCTCGCTTACCCTGCCTCCCACCTCGATTACCTGTGCGCGATGTGCAGCAGCAGGGCAGCACGTGACCACCCCCACCCCACCACTGACAATGGTCGCCTCCGAGGCTGGCCAGCACTTGTCACCCGGGCATCCCCGTCCCCCCTCCTTTAGCAGTCATCTCCAGGGCCAGGCGTCAGTTGCCCCCGCCCCCCGGCACCTCTGAGGCCTGTAAACAACAGGCGAGCTGTGGAGAACGCTGCTGCTCACTCACCTCACTTCCCCTAAAGTGCATGCTGGCAAGTGCACATTGCCTGCGTGTTGTTGTGAAACATGTTGTCGTGCTTTCCCATCGACGTGGATGGACAATAAAGCAGGGTTCCAAGAGCCTGGTGGGATGGCCTTTTAATTATATGTTAATGTATTACAATTAGCTCCCCGCCGAATGATGGCAGGAAACGCTGCCCACTGTGGGCGGGCTGGGCAGATGTGAAGCTGGTCACGCCATATTTTCCGTGCAAGCCGCCTACCATGCCCGCCGCCAGCGGGCTCAGAAAATTCTGCCCATAGTTACTGATTAATATTGGCTTCACCCCAGACTAAAATTCCCTACACCTGAATTTCCTGTAATTTCCCCAGTTCAGAACAGGTGTGAAATTAAACTCAGAATTTTAAGCTCATGAGAAAAAATGTCCTTTTTCCTGTTCTTTATTCTGAGTTTTTTTTTAAGTGGTTTAAAATATATATCTTCACTGAAACCTTTGCGTTATCTTCTGCTTCTTGAATGCATTTTATGGCATCAGTGTAAGTGACAGTAAAAAATGAAAATTGCACATTCTTATGCATGATGTGCCTAAAATGCACGGCTTGAAACTTTAATTTTCATACTTAAAGAAGGAATATATGATGTTGTATCAGTTTCTGCCGTCAAGATTAGACTATCTAGTTTTAACATTATTATGAAAATTATAGAAATAAAACATAAGTTAATAGATATGATTAAAGATAATAATGTATGCATGACAAATCTTCAAATACAATTCGAACATAATATGTCTTTTTGATCTCCAGTAACATTCACTTATGATTTGAGCCATCAATAATGCAGCAAAGACTCTTAATATTACGTGGAAATTCTATAACATTAATAATTCTAATATGTGAAATTTTACTTCTTTGTCTAGCTTTAATGTCAAATATTTGGCCTTTCCAATAACTCCCTTATTATTATGTACATATTTCAAACCATCGTTGGTTTGGATCATTTTGTATTCATTTCTAGGATGTGAGCATTGCTAGCGCGGTCAGCATTTATTATCCATCTCTAATTGCCCTTGAGAAGGTGGTAGTGAGCCACCTTCTTGAACCGCTGTCCTCCACATGGCATAGGTACACCCAGGAGTTCCAGGATTTTGACCCAGTGACAGTGAAGGAACGGAGATGTAATTCCAAGTCAGGATAGTGTGTGACTCAGAGGGGAACTTACAGGTGGGGGTGTTCTTGTGCAATTGACTGCCTTTGTCCCTCTGCGTGGTAGAAAGTCATCGGTTTGGAAGGTGCTATCTCAGGAACATTGGTGAGTTACTGCAGTGCATTTGTGTGTGGTACACACAGCTGCCACTGTGCATCAGTGGTGGAGGGAGCGAATGTTTAAGGTGATGGATGGGGTGCTGATCAGGCGGGCTGCCTTGTCCTGGATGGTACTGAGTATTGTGCAGGGGCATGGTGGGAAAGTCAAGGTGTGGGGGTTTGATACTGGAAACAGTTATGGCACTCACCTTTCCTGTCCTCCTTAGGTACTTGAACCTCTTGATGTGCTGATTCTAGATTTGAGGGACCACACTCCAGCTTCTCACTTCCTCGGCAACTTCCATCCATGCCTGCTTAGTTTGAGAAGCTGGCTCTTCCTCCTGCCTTTGGCAAACATAATCTCATTTCAGCCCCTCAGATTCCATAGCACCCAGTAAGAGTCTGAGACTCAGCGGCAGCCTGTCCAAGTCTCCTTTCCATTTCCTGCGGTTGCTGAATCCTTGGGAATAAACTTACATTTCATCCATTCTGATCCCTTCTGGGTTCCCTTTAGCTAGAAATCCTTCCATTAAGATTCAGTGCATCATCCCACCTCCCTCTCTGATTAGTCAAGAAATACGGAAGCAGGCTGGTAATGCTTTGACTGAATTAAAGACCAATGGCAAATCCACTTCAGCAGGTCAGTTCCTGACCTGCTACCAAACCGCTGCCATCCTCCCATTGTGTGTGGGTCTGGGTCTGTTAAGATCCAATTGTGCCCTGTGTTCCTTGGTAAGGATTCTTTAATCTGAATGGCTGATGAGCAATGCTGTTGCTCTCCCTGCTTGCATATGCCACAGAACCCTGGAAAAGGGCACTGCATTTAATCAGATACCCAGTGACAGCAAATCTACACTCAATAACCTGAAAAAACCCTGTATGCAGTTATCAATTAGGTAAATTGTGAGAACCATTACTTCAGTGCTAACCAGAAAATCTAGATCATTATGTAGAAGGTATGCATGAAAACTATGTTGAGCAAATATGATATTAACCAAATACAGTCAACAAAATACATAATTATTGGCAAAAGGAAGGTAAAAAGAAAACTCCTTGTAATAAAAGAAAACTATTTTCTGCTTCAAGGAGGAATTAACTGAGATTCAGTATTTTTTTTAAAAATTGCCAGGCAATTGACAGAGCTATGTTAGCAATTAAGTGCATGTATTGGCAGCCAGGTAACTAAATAACACTTATTTAAAGGAATTGGCCAAAGAACACTGCCGAAGAGCTCTTTACATGCTGATATTATAGGTTCCTCCACAAAATTCCAAACATGATTTTCACCTGAATATATACCTACTTTTTGCACATTTACGCCTTGAGCAATTTCATGAGTCCATCTTAAATTCATAGCTTTAGGGATAGGTTGCATCCTGTACTTCCACTCGGACACACTTGAACATCATGGGCCAAATCTTCCTGGCAAAGTAACGGAGTATTCACAAGCTGTACAGTTATTAATGCACAAATCAGTCAGCAAGTTCATGGAACGAAGAAAATTTCCAGAACTTGCTTGTTGATATATGCCACTCTACCATTTGCTTTGCAAAAATGACATTTCATCCTTAGGATGGGATTTTCTGGTCCTGCCCGCCCGGAGTCAATGGACCTTTTGCTGGTCCATCAAATTTTCCATTCTGCCTGTGACAATTCCCGCAGCTAGCGGGTCCGGAAAATTTAGGCCTTAGTTTCGTCATTTTTTTTAAAGACTTTCTGACTTTGCACAACAATTGCCTATTAAACTCCACAGAAAGTTAGGGCTAATAATTGACAGTATACCCTTTTAGCAATGTGATAATTATAAACGCAATACCAATACCCTCTGGCCCAGAAAGGGAACAATTCAAACTGTTGATTCTTAGCCCTGCATATAGTAATTTTTTCCTCAGATTGAAAACATTTTAAAAGTCTTTTTTTCCCTTTCTGGCCCCCCTCTCTCTCTCGCTCTCTCTTAATCCAATCTTTATTTCTTTTTCTATACCTGATTTGACTCTCATTCTCTGCCTTTCAATTGATTCTTTCACAATGATTAAGCCTCATTAGTTAAGGCAATGCAGTGTTGGTCCTGCTGTTCACTGAAGTCCAAGATGCCCTGTTGCCTTTGCTGTGTCATTATTAGTTCATACTTAGAACCATAGAACCATAAAACACTACAGCACAGAAAACAGGCCATTCGGCCCTTCTAGTCTGTGCCGAAATATTATTCCGCTAATCCCATTGACCTGCACCCAGTCCATAACCCTCAAGACCTCTCCCATCCATGTATCTATCCAATTTATTCTTAAAACTTAAGAGTGAGCCCGCATTTACCATGTCAGATGGCAGCTCGTTCCACATTCTCACCACTCTCTGAGTGAAGAAGTTCCCCCTAATGTTCCCCCTAAACCTTTCCCCTCTCACCCTAAAGCCATGTCCTCTCATGTTTATCTCTCCTAATCTAAGTGGAAAGAGCCTACTCGCATTTACTCTGTCTATACCCCTCATAATTTTGTAAACTTCTATCAAATTTCCCCTCATCCTTCTACGCTCCAAGGAATAAAGTCCTAACCTGTTTAATCTTTCCCTGTAACTCAACTCATTAGGACCCGGCAACATCCTAGTAAATCTTCTCTGCACTCTTTCAATCTTACTGATATCCTTCAAGCTCACTTAAATTTGTAGGAAAAAGCCTAACTAGACACAAAGTCTGAGATGTTCTGCTCCAACAGGATTTGACCCCTTATAATTTATGGACTATACACGAGTATTGATGAATTGTTAACCTATTTTCAGTAACAGTAACATGCAGTTGGATTGAAGACATTTTCAGGCATAGTCTTGGCATTGAATGCATTTTCCTAACATGTTAGCAGAGAGGGTGAATAATCCTGCCATTGCTCTAAGTGACAGAGGACAGATGTGGGTGGATTAATTGTGAGAATGGAGAGACAAATGCGGGCAAATATGTTTGCACTTCTATATTGAAATGGGCACTATCTGGGGCAATGTCTGATGGCTGTCACATTTGCTTCTCATTATTTAACAGTATATTTTCAATCCACTTTCTCCAGAACACTAAATCATCAAACGCAACAAATGGTTTGAGTTGAATTTGACCCCTGAGGGGTAAAAGTGCTATTCCAATTCACTCCATTCTTGGTCTCCAAATTGTACATATCTTGCAAGAGTTGTGAAGATTTTTAGACAACTGTAATATGAAAACATCTGCATAACTCAATAATTACAAAAGTAGGGGACTGAGAAATATTAATTGTTTTGTGAATTTTTCGAGTGTAAATTGATTGCAGAGCTGGCAAATTTTGGGTTGTGACCTCTTGCACTTGACCTCTCCTGTGAATGACCCTCTGGCAATACACAAAGTTGTCATCTTTTAGGTGTCCAGGAAACCCATTTGAAATAGGTATGATGAGCCTTGTAAATCAACAACCTGATGCCAGTTATAAGACACCTAATCAACAATTGGGATAAAATTCAGCGGTATTGGGATATAATTCTGGCACTGTGCGCATTTTGCCTCATACAATGCCTTGAGCACTGTAACCAATGGACCGTAAAAGTATTGCTATAGGTCGTTCAAGATATGGCCACAAAACTTAACAGTTAGATTTTTGCACAAGAATACTGCAGGCCACTGCCAGGCCAAGCTCGCCTCTTTCTGTCCTGCCTCCCCATCCACCTTCTAGGACTTACCTGCAGACCACCTTAGTATCAGAGCTAGATGGAATGCGTCAGACTCCAACCACTGAACTGCATTAGGATGCTCACTTAGTGCGTACAGTTCATCAGTTTCTTTCAAATAAGGCCCAATGTCTGATTCGGTTCTGATCTCAGACTTGACACATCAAGGAATTGCCTTTGATGTCAATCCAATTTCTCCCAAAAAGAGTGTTGTTCTTTCTTTTACTTGTTAATAACAATAGATGGTAAATTACCCAAAAAATTGTTAAATGATAAGACAGACCTGATAGAAGATAAAAAATAAAAATATAGGCCTGGTTTTAACTCCTCCCAGCTGGAATCCAGTGGGGTGGGGTTGGGTGGGTCAACCTTACCCACTCCTTTCCTGCCTATATCTGGCAAATTTGAATTGACTGCAAGTCAGCAGGGCCTTCTTTAAATTTGGAGGTTGGGCCATTGCTGACTTCATTTGGGGTTTGATCTGTCATTTTAACCTGGGGCCTGAATGGGGAGCAGTGGTGGCTCCCTCTCCAGCTGACAACAGCAGACAGGAACAGAAAAATCCCTCCTCGGTAAGTTTTAATATTTTGTTTTTCTAAAGTTTCTTTATGGGCCAGATGGAGCAGAATAGCAGAATTGCTTTTTCGGGCTCCAGCGGTAAACCATTGTCATCCTCCTCTCCCTTGTTGGGGATTCCCCTTCCGGAGCCCTCTCTGGATCTCGTCTTGCGCTGGCATCCATTAAGGCAAGATTCTGGTGAGGGCCTCCTTGTTTCCAAGCTCCCATTCACACGCACCAGCCAAGCAATGATTCAGTAATCACCCTGGGCCCCCACATACACATCCCTTCCCAAATTACAATCAAAACCATAAGTTGCAGTCTGAAACAGAAATTGAATGCTGTCCTGTTCATATTACCTTTCAGAGCAGGTCAATCAGCCAGGTTAGATTCTATTGTGATCCTAGCTAAAAGCAGACTCCAGAATTCCAAGTATCACAAATCTGATAGAATTTGTACTTATGGAATGGAATTGTGAACCAGTTAGTCCCATTCTCCTGCCTTTTCCTATACATCTTAATTTTTTTTCTGTCTCAAATATTTATCTACTTCTATTTCTTTCAAAGAACCCAGAACATTTAGAATGGTTGTTCACAAAAGGAAAAGCTCCAATTGGCAGAAAAATTATGTTTGAATTTGTTCAAATAATTTTAGTAACCTTTGACCAGTTTATAAAATACATATACAATGAATTATAGACAAGTACAAATATGCAAAATGCTTCCTATATTCACGGCCTTTATTGCTACTAAGGAAGCATAATATCTTAATGTGGGACATACATATTTTTAAGCAGTCATTGTATGTGTGATAAAATGGAGGATGTTAAATAAATAAATAGGAGTATAAACAGATTTTCCAGGGATTCCTCTCAGCTCCTCCTCTAAATTTAAGGTGGATGAACTGGAGAAAACTTACAGAAATTCACACCTCTCGTTTCATTCTTCACAGGCATGGGCATCCTCTGGAGGGCCAAGACTTGGAGGGCCCCGGCCTTCTTTCGGGTTCCTGCTGTGTGACAGTGACACCCTCCTTGGCCTGTGAAGCTGGGTCTGCAGAGGTCACAGGAAGATAGGATTCAGATGGGCTGGTCATTCCCAGAGCCACCTGGGTGGATGGCCCTGGAGCGTGCTGATCGTCCTCCCTATAGGTGCCCGAGGGCCCCTGGCTGATGTCGTGAGTGAAAGGGGAGATTGAGCTGCCCAGTACCCCTCTTGCTTACACACTGTTAGAGGCCAACCATGGCATCAACAATGGAGTTAAGCCCATGCAGCAGTGCAGGAGTGATGTCCTGGTCCAAGGTCTCCATGGCAGCCTCCATCCTCCAGTGTTGACTTCGGTGCATTGTAATGCTGGCGCAATCACCTCTGCCTGAAGATGAACGGACTCCCAAATTGTGCCTTGCAACCTGAGGAGTGCAGCAGACAGGCATAGTTATCATCTGGCTTGGCAAGCAATGCTCTCTCCATCGCTATCCAGGTAAGACAAACTGGCTTACAACAGGGAAAAGTCAGAGACAGGTGGACGGATGTCGGAAACTAAAGTTCTGACAGAATTCAAAGACAGAATTTGAAAACAGAGCCATCCAGCTGGCCGGCGATGGCCGGGACCAGTCCTGTGCTGATGGTGAGGTTGGCGCTGCTCTACCAAGCGAGGATCCAGCAGTGCAACATCCATCAGACAAGCATGCCATGAGTGATGTGTCCTCTTTTACAGGCCACTGCCATGATTTAATTAACTCCCTTGCTTTCACAGGCACATCTGCCAAACAGCCGACAGACTCCATGACCCAGGGCCTCCAATCAAGCTCCAAATCTACCTCTGAAGAGGAATCCGAAGGCACCCTCCCTGAAGTCCCATCACAGCGCTCAGCCACACCCTCCACCAGCACAGAGACGCAACCTCAGTGGGACCGAGCTTTAGAGTAGCCTTGGGATCACAATCTGGTGAGCACATTGCACTTTGTGATCCACAGCAGGCGGAGGCAGGGACTTCCCAGGTCCCTGGCACTTGGTAGATAAGTATGGGGTAGATCCTTATTGGGTAGATAAGTATGCCTGGCCTGTGTGGGTGGTGAGTGGTCCCATGGATGGGATGAGGACAATGACAATGTGTGTGAAAGAGTGAATGGTAATGTCCCTTGCACTAGCAGTGAGTGAGAGCCCTGTGGATGTGTGATGGGTTTGTGAGTGTGAGTTGGGAGTGATGAAAAGAGTGGCTTAACCTTGCAGAACAGAGGAGATCATTCATCCGATTGCGGCACTGGGTGGCTGCCCTCCTCTGCAGGGTGTTTGCGCTGACCACCGCTGCCACCGCCTGCCAAGCCGGGTTGATGACATTTCTCCCCATCCTGCGGCCAGATTGGGAGTAGAGCAGATCCCGGCGGACCTCCACAGCATCCAGCAGTCGATTGAAGGACCCGTTGTTGAAGCGGGGGGCTGCAGTCCTTTTGCCTTTGCTGGCTATGTCTCCCGGACAGCGGTGGTGAGCTGGTGGCAATAAGCGTTTTGCTTGCAGCTGCCTTTTGAAGATGGCAGACGGCGTGATGCAACAGTGATGATGGGGGGTGGACGAATGAGGGCCCGCTCGCCATGGAAACGGCGTGTTTCCTGGGAATGCATAAATAATGAGGCGGGCTCGGGAAGATATCGCGTGAAAACGTGCCATTTTCATCGGCGGGTAGGACTCTATTTTACCTGCCCAATACCGCGCTTAGTGCAATTCTGGGAAAATTCTGCCCATGATGAAGATAAAGGGTGCATTAAGAACCTTTTTCATGAAGAACACTAATAATGTAATCTTCTATAAAGGACCTGGTCCGCAATGGGGCTAGATCTATTTGCAGATTGAATGTGCTGGAAAGTTGAAAGATTAAGGATGGCCGGAAGGAAAAACAGATGAGATGTGGAAGGGGTGACGGGCTAGATAACATACTGATTAGCTGGCCGTGCTTCTTTGATTCCATGCCATGTCATCAATGCCTAAAACTATACATATTCCAAATATAGTTTTGCAAGTAATGCATCTTGTGATCAATAGCCTTATAGCTTTAAGACAGTTCCCTGTGGTTGTTTAATCTTATGGGTGACCATTTACATTGATGGATACTGGTCAATGAGTTCCTGCCAAGTCTTTTTTCATTCGCACCACTTTTAATTGACTTAAAAAGAAGCACTTCATTAATAATGCTTTGTATTCCATGATGGTGTAAAGTACTTGGATTTTTGAATTCATATGTAGCAAATTTACCCAAATATCTAAATGTGTAAATTGCGGTGAGGCTCGCATAATCCTTTTTTTTAGGGTTTCAGCAATTGCTCCATCGGAGCCATGCAAATGACCGAGGAAATAGCAATGGTGTAAAACCTAGCATAAATCTCATGCTATAATTTCCCAGAAGTTCTTCACTAAAGGATGCACCATTACAATGGCAGTAGTTGTCAGGAAATTTCAGACCAATATGAGAAAATTGCATGCTGCTTCTTCCATTGTGCATAATATTACATTGGTTTGTATTGACATACACAATTTCAGATCACCCTCTATAACTGGTACACAGCCCTTTGAATGTTATTATTCTTATCAACTAGTCATGTGGCTTGATGTCAGCAGTAATTTTTATAGTGTTGCAGTAAGTGTCCTTCTATAACATTTCTGATTAGTGGAGGCTTGAACAGCTATCTGAAGACCTGTGTGGTATTGTAGAGCTTTTGTTGTTTGTTCTCTACTTCGAGTTGCTCTTACTAAACAACTAACTGTTATGATTGTATAAGAAATCTTGAAGATGTACTCAACAGCAGACCTGCCAGGTGTTAGTAACCAGGCATGCTCCTTTTGGTTTAAAATACCATTTAATTTAATATTTGTCATGTTGACAAAAAATCATGTTTCTATATGTTTTAATGATTTTGAAGCCTGTGAGACTCTTGATGATCATAAATCTCTCCCCATCTATGTCTCTTTTGCTGGCTGAAGTACCACTTGTCTACCATAAATTCCACAATAATAAATAGATCATAACTACCGCTCCCATTTTCTTAAACAGCAAGAGCTGGTAATGGTTCCACAATAAATGTTTGCAGCACCTCCAAAATATTTTCTTTTTGTTTCTTTACTTATCCCATTGCCACCACTTTTTGCCTTGCACCATCAATTAATCTGTCATTTAATCACTCCTGCCTTCCATCATATCATAGGCCTTCCCGTTTATTTTTTTCCCTCCCCCTACTCCTTCACCCACGCCACCCCATTCAAACTACTCAACCTGTTCCGCAGTTCAGTATTTGTTTAAAAACTGTTACATCTCAAACTTCTTCCAGTTCTGTTAAAAGGTCATCAACCTGAAATGCCTAAAGGAGATAATCAATTTACATTTCTGGAATTCAGTGTTCATTCGGTTTATCAGTGTAAGCTTCAATCATTATTCTTTGTCAAAAGTCTTTGTCAAAATTGATTGCTTTTCCCCCATTACATGTCACTACATTAAAAGTAAACATGCACAATATTGATGCATTGCATTTATTAATATAGTTTAGTACATAACATAGATGAAAGTGAAATGTTCACCGTTAACAGAATAGTCTTGTCATAGAAAAGGATTGTGAAAATATATGCACAGGAGACAAATTTGCTGGCCAAGGTGTGGTACCCTGTGCTCTTAATCCATGCAGTTGTAAAGGCAAGGCTTTTGTTCTTATGGAGCAATTGTAAAGAATTTATACTTAACAATTCATGATTAACTTAAGTTGCTGTCTTGCTTTAACAGGGAATTATATCTTCCATTCTGTGGAAATTGAGGTGTAGCTTTGTGTTGCAGGTCATTTACATCTCTACTAACTGCTGCGTAGTTAATAATAATGTAAGTGACTAAAGGTATGTGCAGCAACTGACAAGATAATCAATAGTATATAGAGTAACCAATTATATTTTAACAGACTATATTTTGTTCACTTGGTTTAACAGTGTACGTTTCAATCATTATGTATGTCTGTTAAACCTTATCACATTTTCCTTGTTAAAATGCTAAAACGCTTCAAGTAAAAGTGTCCAAAGTGGACTTGTTCCATGAATTAAAATAATATAAGTGGTAACACATTGTGAAGTTGAATTTATATTTTATGCATGTTTCTTTCTACTAACTATATGAACATGCAAAGGAAAATGTTTAATAAACACAGGTTTTTGTCAAGCATAATGGTATATGCATTACTATTGCTGAATCCCTCACCATTAACATTCTGCTACTTACCAGTGACCAGGAACCTAACTGGATCAGCCATATAAATACTGTGGCTGCAAGGACAATCCAGAGACTGGGAATTCTACAGCGAGAGCTCATCTCCTAACTCCTCAAAACCTGTCCACCACCTACAAGGCATAAATCAGGAGTGTGATGGAATTCTCCCTAATTGCCTGAATGAGTGCAGCTCAAACAGCACTCGAAAAGTTCAGCACCATCTAGGTCAAAACAGTCAGTTTGACTGTCACCTCATAAGCTACGTTAAACATTCCTTCCCTGCACCACAACTGGCACATGGTGGCAGCAGTATATACCATCTGCAAGATGTACCACAACAACTTGCCAAAGTTCCTTTGGCAATGCCTTCCAAACACATAACCTCTACCCCCAAGAAGGACAAGGACAGCAGATACATGGGAACACCAACATCTCTAAGTTCCCTTCCAAGCCACATACCATTCTGGGTCAAAATCCTAATCTCTCTCCCTAACACCACAATGAGCATACCTACGCCACATGGACTGCAGAGGTTCAAGAAGGTTCACCATCATCCTCTCAAGAGCAGTTAGGGAGGGGATTAAATACTAGGTTTGCCAGAGACAATCACATCCCATGAAGAGTCTGGTGCAAGATAATACACTGAAGGGGTTCATCTGATGTCTTAAAACCAGAGGCTAAAATTCTGACCAAATGATGAAGTCAGTCAAACCCTGAGAGCATGGCAAAGGATCAGGCACATTCTGAAACATTATTACATTCCTAGTTAATATTGCGACGAAGATGTTGCTTTTAAGAGTTGCAGCTATACATTTTCATACAACAAAGAGCATTGTAACAAGTAATAGGTTAATAATATAATTATATCATGTAATATATTACTGACAGCTTGGTGAAGCTGTGCCTTTATTAGGCCAAAATGCCTAATTGTTGGGCATAGGGATAGACTGTTCTGAATAGGTTTCTCTTGAGAATATTCTGAAATCAATTAGAGGGTAATGAATTGGAACAATATTTAGTTATAATGTTCTAGGTTAATCCTACAAAATAAAAAAGGAAATAAGTGGCTTTTGTTTTCTTTTAGATTCTTTTGCATCAGTAATAAAATTACATACTTTGAAATTTGAGGTCTAAGATGGATTTAAAACGCATACATATCTATGATGTTAAAATTCTTAAGATTTCTTGTTTGGTGCACCTATTTCTTATTGTCATTATTTTGTATCACTTTTGACATTTGGTGATGCCTAAAGTGTAACAATAACAGCTTCTATTGCTTTTAATAGGCAAAAGTGTAATGCTTGCTTGGCAGTCCTCCAGCTTGTGCTTCACCCACCATTTTTTTTTGTTCCTCCATTTTCAATTCCTTGCAGGTAAGTTTTTTTTTAAAGTAAAGCCTTTTCCACTTTGTTTTCCTATGTATGTTATACAGCTTCAGCCTATCTGCTCAATCATCTTCAACACTGGTTATATTCTGGCTTAATTGCCCATTACCATGCTTTATTGGTGCCCCATTTTGTGAAATAAAAACATTTTGACTAACACCTGCATCCCATACTCTACTCACTGCTAGCTGGTTCCACAAAGTAGTTATTTTTACTTCAGACTTAAGGCCCTTCTCTCTGCCGAGTTAAAGGCTAACTCTATTGAAAGCTACTGAGCATGTGCATAAAGAATTATGTCACAGTGATGTCACTCACTGAGAGGAGATGAGTGTGAAGCATCTCAGAGAATGGTTTTAGTTATGTCTTGGTATTACTTAACCTTTGTAAATAGTTAGCATGTAAATAAATGTTTTTGAATAAAAGACCGTTGCCTCCAGCAAGATCTCTTCTAGAGTAAGAAACCAAAATATCCTGAGATAAACCCACAATAATGCACTCTCCAGCTTCTTAAAATCTATCTGTTTTTCACCACTCAGTGCTTTCCTTCACCTACAGTTTTCATAATCTGTTCTTGCATCTTTTCAAAATTGTTGATGAGCTTTAACAACATTTTAACCACATGAAGTTCCTAATGTTACTGGGTCAGTTGTTACTTTGAATACTGACAGCCCTAGGTGCATTAGTTGCCTCCTTTTCCATGAGACATAATGGGGTCAATGTGAACCTCCCACAGTAGGGGGACGTTTAATTAAAATTAAGATTAAAAATCAGGTAACACAACCTCGACTCACTGTCTATACACTGCTGCCATTTTTATGCCAGCTGGAGGATTGAGTGAAATGTAATACAGGCCAGTCGTGTTTCTCAGGGCTTGAGGAACTTGGTAGCTGATGGAGATATGAGCAGTCAGATCAAGCAGGTCAATGCTTTTTATAACATTACTGTGAGCTAGGAGGAACAGGAGTGCTTCCCCTGGCCCTTCAAGCAACCTTCTGCCGTGCCCTCTTTTTGCTGCTGTAATAGGCTGATGCAGCCCCTTTCCCCAGCCTGTTTGCTCCCAATCCATGATTTCTCCCTTGTTCCCTTTTATTGACAACCATCTTATCCCCACTCCAAATCACAATCAATTAAATATTTTTAAGACACAAATATTAAAAACATAAAAGAACAATAAAAAATGTATTAATTGTGGAAGAGAGATTAAAAATACATTTCAGCTACTTATGAGACAGTCAAATGTTGGCGGTTGCTGAGGATAAGTTGAAGCTCAAGCTGGACTCAATCCAGAATGGGTAAGACCAAAGTGGCTGGACACCCTCCTGCTCCTGCTGGAGAGTGTGACAGTAAGCAACAGCTGAAGGTGCAGTGACGAGTTTATGTAGGGTGGAAGATGTGACGCTAGCCAGGACAGCATCAAGACTAGAGATAACAAAGGCATGGGTGAGGGTTTCTGCAGCAGATGAACTGAGGCAGGATGGAGACAGATGGGTCTGGATCTTCCAAGAAACATCAATCATTGTCGGATTGTAGCTTTGCTTGAAATTTTAATAAAATGTGACTTCATAGTCCAACCAGATCTGGTGATGAATGTTTAAGACAGTTATCAAGTCTGCATTTCTTGGAGTTAAGGGAGTTCTTTAAAAAAAATCATTGGATGTGGGCATTGCTTCCTAGGTCAGCATTTATTGCCCATCCCTAACTGCCCTGCCCTTGTTCAGAGGGCATTTAAGAGTCAACCGCATTGCTGTGGGTCTGGAGTCACATGTAGGCCAGACCAGGTAAGGGTGGCAGATTTCCTTCCCTAAACGACATTAGTGAACCAGATGGATTTTTACAACAATTGACAATGGTTCCGTGGTCATCATCAGACTTTTAACTCCAGATTTTTACTGAATTCAAGTTTCACCATCTGCCAGTGTGGGTTTTGAACCTGGGTCCCCAGAGCATTACCTGCGTCTTTGGAATACTAGTCCAGTGACAATACCACTCTGTCACCACCTCCCCTTCGAGTGGACATGAAAGGCACACTATGGAAATAATCAGGGTGAGAGAGAGTACTAGTTTTAATAGGGATAAAGGGATCAAAGGTAAAAGTGAGGATGTGATTGAGCAGATCCAAAGCTGCAGGAAAGTCATGATGAATAGAAGGCCAATGGTCAGACAGTTGAACATTTGAAATTGTAATTGCATATGGCTTGAGGGCGAGTTTTCTTCAGTTGTGGATACAGAAGGAAGTGAGTTTGGGATTGGGAAGGGGAATGTGAGTGGAGAGCGGGATACAAAGATGGCCTTATCTGTGATTGCCACGATGTAAATAGCAAGGCCACATGACATTGCAAATTTGAGGGAATAGCTGTGCACATGGATAGGTGAATTTATACGGAGGTAGAGACTTAGGAAGGAAAAGAGGGCAGTGAACTCAGACGAGAGATGGTGGTTAAAAACACTGAGGAACTAGTGAAAAGTCTTAGGGAAGAGAGTCAAGAAGAAACCTCCATGAGAAACTTGGCATGAGACTTGGGTGGGCAGTAAAAAAGAAGAATTTTAAATGAGAGGCGTGAATGGTTGAAAAGGTGAGGTGTTCATAGGAGGAGAAGTTGCCAGAGGAGTAAAGGGATAGATCATGGTGTGATTTAATGATAAGGGCTACACTGCCACGGTGGCAGTTGAGCAGGGCAGGTGGTGGTGGATACAGCCAGGTGGGGAAGCCTCATTAAAGTGAAAGGTCAGCCGAATCACTGCCAAGGCTCTGATATAGATGTGATTATCTACAATAGGTTCACAGATGCAATGGCCTTGTTCATAAGGGAGTGTGTATTCTGGAAAGAGATACAGAGAGGGGTATTGATAGCCAATCCATTGGCAGAGTCCAGTGAGTTAGCACTGGGAGCAGTGAAAGTGTCAAGAAGGGAAGGCAGCAGGATGAGGCAAACTGGGATTGCTGCACTAATGGAGGTAATGTCATGGGATGAGGGCATCACTGGCTAAGCCAGCATTTATTTCCCATCCCTAATTGTCCTTAAAAAGGTGGCAGTGAGCTGCCCTATTGAACCGCTGCAATGCCAGTATGCCAAGAGATGCACAGAGGAAAGCTGGATTACCTAAGAGGGAGTTGAGCTTGGGATTGGGGAAGGACAGTAGGAAAAAAAGATTGTTGAAGAATTGAGGTACAGATTTGAGAAGGGAAGGGCAAAAGGAGGCATCACGACAGAAGAGAGAGGCTGATGAGGGATAAAGAGAAAAAAAAATGGGAGCGAAAAGTGGGAATAGGAGCGATGGGTTCAAATCTGAAGCGGCAGCCAAAATGGGCATGTGATTGGACAAGCTACACAGGCATTGTAGCTTGCAAGGTAAGATTTATATTTTTTGATAATAAACACGTGAGAGGGCACACCATCGGATGAAATCCAGAGTTAAAGTCAGCAGTCTGATAAAGGTGATGTAGATTGGATGAAAACAATAATGAGCTGATGTCTAGGTGTGGAGACAGGTAAGTGAGCCCAGATGTTGTTTGAAGGGCAAAGCATTGAACTATGTATTTCCATTTAATTGAATATTTCCTCTGGCCATATTGAAACAGTTGTTGTTGGTGCCTGTCATATTTTTATAATGATAGAAAGGCATCAATTGCTCATAGGGATTGTGTAAACACATTGTGGATTCATGGATGGAAAGCTTGAAGACATCAGAGCTGTGCTGTGTCCTGCTCACAGGCAGAAGTGAAACTGAAACTGGATCATATGACATACTTCCCTTCTAGCAATGGCATGCTGCTGTCCTTTAAAGGCATATTACAACAGCGCCTGGAATCTCACATGAAGAATCAGTATCACACCAGAGAGTAGCTGGTGCCTGGATGAATCCCTTGGGAATCATTGCCGATGAAACTAAAAGCAGCAACAATAAAGCCTTGTTCCAGCTGCCACTGTTTCAACCATCAAACTGAGAATCAAGAAGCATTTTAATGAAACAGATTTGAAATATTGCTATTGATTTGAAGTGTCTGTAGTTTATAGGATTGAAGATTAATTCCCCAGGAGTCACTGCTAGTTGATCTAAAGCCATAACTACAATGCACCACTTTGATCACCATTGCTCCAATCACCAGCAAGATAAGCCCCTTAGGGTGATTTGCCAGTGAGACAGCCTGGGTCTGTGGACCATGACCCTTAGTGATAGTCTCTGCTGCCAGGCTACCACAAGAGAATGGCTAGACAACCACCAATATCTATGGATTTATTCACCAGGCATTAATGTGGTTAAAGTCTAAAGCCACAACAATAAAGTGCTACCAGTGCTCCAACCATCAAAATATCAAGGTCAATGTCACTGTTCTTTCAAAGTGTTCCATTTTTAAACTATCTCTGCACATTTTAAATGCATTTTCAATTTCATTAAATTGTGAAAGCATAGCATCACTTAAATAATTAAGTTGTCACCAAACCAAATTTAAATTCAGTTCTGATGATAGGTTATTAACCTGAAGCGTTAACTCTGGGCGGAATTTTCTGTGCCCGTTGGCATCGGGTGGCGTGAGCGGACAATATGGCGAGAAGGCCAAAATTGATTTCATGACATTGTGAAACCAGTTTACAATTGCCTGCTCTGCCCGTCAATGCTGGGCCGCATTTCCTGTCATCGGACGTCTTATTGTAATACACCTGCATATCATTATAAAGCCAGCCTGCCGGAATCATCCCCCACATTGGATCGCCCGCCCACGTCGGCGGGAAAATACGCTGGTGCAGAACACGTCTTGACAACTGTGGCGTGCAGAAGCCAGGACTTACTGCCAGGGCCTTGCTCACATCGCAGACAAAATGGATAATGGTCGAGAGGGTTGAGAGGAATGACAATCTGTGTTTGGGAGAGGAAGATGTACCAGGTGGTGGGAGAGGAAGGTCTAGGATCAATGAGGGGAGGAAGAGGTGTCGGGGGTGGGTGAGGTTGGGAAGGGGGGGAAGCAAAGGTTTCAGGGGGTGAGGTTGTAAGGGGGCAACAAAGGTATCAGGAAGATAAAGTTAGGAGAGGGGAGGGACTACAAGGGAGGAGGGGGTAACAGGGGAGAAGATGGCAACTTGAAAGGTAGGTGTAAGGGGGGTTGAAGATGTGAGTAAAGGAGTTCGGAGTGGAGGAGGGGAAGAAGTCCAAAGGACAAAGGAGTGCAGAGAGGGGAGGGAGTCCAGGGGGAGTAAGGAGTCTGGGTGTAGGAAAGAGTGCAGTGGGATAGAGTGATACGAGGAGAAGGAGTCCAGGGGGAGGAAAGAGTGCAGAGAGGGGAAGGAGTCCGGGGGTGGGGTGGGGAGGAAGGAGTCCGGGAAGGAGGAAGGAGTCCGGGGGGAGGAAGGAGTGCAGGGGGATGCAGTGCGAAGAGGGGAGGGAGTCCAGACGGAGAAAGGAGTTTGGGGGTAGGAAAGAGTGCAGTGGGATGGAGTGATGAGAGGGGAAGGAGTCCAGGGGGCGGAAGGAGTACAGAGAGGGGAAGGAGTCTGGGGGTGGAGGGGGGAGGAGTCCGGGAGGGAGGAAGGAGTCCGGGCAGGAGGAAGGAGTCCGGGGGGGAGGGAGGAGAGGGGAGTGAGTAAGGATGGAGGATGGAGTCAGGAAAGGGGAAGGACTAAGGTGTGGGGGGCAGTGGTGGGATTCCAGGAGAATAGGAGGACTAAGGGGGGAGTCCAGGGGCGGAAGGAGTTCCAGGAGGGAAGGAGTTCCAAAGTGGGGGGAAGAGTCCGGGGCAGGGGTGGGGGTTGGGGGGGGAGAGTCCAGGGGGGGGATGTCCAGGTGAATGTGCAAGGGAGGGCTCTGACGAGTCCATAACTGTCTCCTGGGGAGCAAACTGAGCGTGGGTGTGGTTGAGGGAATGGTGAGGATGACTGAGGCTAGAATGAGGTTGTAGGGTGAAGGCTCCATGGTGTCAGTAGAAGGGACAGCAAGGGTGGTTGATGGAGACTTGGAGGCAGACGCGGACGCTGGGGGTGGGAAGGAGGAGATTGGGGAGGTTGATGTGGATGGGGGTGGGATTTTTGGGAAGGATGGGAACATGCACGTTCACCTGGACACCCTGAAGGAAAATGTTCGTGGTTGGTAGGTCATGGAGGGGAGGTGAAAGGTAATGGGGGAAAAGAAATGTGTGACTTGGGGAAGGGAAAGGACAGGGGAGCAAAATAAAGACTGTAGCACTATCATGCTGGATAAATTGAAAGTGAAACGAGAGTCGTGGTGGGCGAGATCAGGTGCTGCATGGGGAGTGTGATCACTGGTGGGCGGAGATACAGCTCAGCTCAGATGGTCAACTGAAAGCGATCCCCAGCAGGCAGCATCGAAAGGACACTGAGATGAGTGTGGTATGGGAAAGATCTGCATGCGTGGGAGAATGCTTGCATGAGGCTCCAAAAGACCCTGCCACACACATACTTTTCCCTCCAGAAACACTCATGGGCCAGCTGCCTGCAGCTGAACTGTTAGCAGAGGGGGGATGCAAGAGGAGGGCTCATGAAGTCTGTGAATGAAGCTAAAAGATATCATTGTACATTATTCAGTGAAAGTGAATGTATTTCCAGATTGTAAAGTGACAAAATGTGTTCACCCGTGCAACCAACTGTGACCAGAATTTCTTAACTTTTGAATGCCTTAGACTTCTGTTTGCAGTCCTGACATATGGAGCAGGGGTGGAGACAGCCTGTGCAATGGTTGGCTCTGTTGCCTCTGATGCCTTTGCGTAGGTCCCCTGGAGAGTTGAGGCCTTGGGGGCCCCGATTTGCTTTGGCTCTCCTCCTGTGGTTCAGATGCTCCTTCTGTGGTGACAGGGGGTGAGGCTGAGGGGCTCACAGGCAAAGGGGACTCAGAGGAAGAGGGCAGCCTCTGAGATTGCTGAGTGGATGACCCAGGGGTGTCCATCTGCTGCTCCTCCTCCCTTTGGGTGCCCAAGGGCCCCGGCCTGAATCCTTGAGGAGAAGGAACACTTGGAGGGGCGTCGAGGTGCCTTGTTTCCCTTTTGCATCGCCATTGCAGGAACTCACCCATGGCTCTGGCTCCCATGATGGAGTGCAGGTCTGCACACATCTCCGTGTTCTGCTGGACCAGGGGCTCCATGGCATCCGCCATCTTCCCATGGAGTCCTCCATACATGCACATGTGAGCACCAATTCACCAGAGAGCAGGGGGACGCACTCCTCCAACTTGCCTGCCACTCTATTAAGGGCTTCCAACAGCTCTGCGTGATATCCCCCTGCCTTCTGCTGACTTTCAAAGATGAGTTGAAAGGTCAGATACAGAGGGTCATTATCTGACTTGGATCTGACAGATGCCTCTTCCCCAGCAGTCCTCCAATTGCCGGTTGAACCTGCCCCGTCCTGCTGCGGACACTTGTCCGTACGGTGACCACCAGGTTGTGAACCTGAGCCTACTCTAGATCCAGGTCCCACCGAAGTGTATGTCTCTGAGCGGTGGGGGCTGTGGGTAAGCGCTGTGATGGGTCTTCCAGGCTGCTTATTTCCAGCTCTTCAATGGAGGAGGAGTCCTCTTGGCGGGAGGTGAGGACATGGATGGAGCTGAGGAACTGGCTGGCTGAGGGTGTCGGTCGCTTGGCAGAGCTCCCTGTGAACCAAAGTAGAGATAATTAGTGCTTGTCAGCAGAGTCAAAAGCAGGAGAGAGAGCACTTACAGTTGCATTGAGAGAGGGACAGTGTGGTGCAGGATCCTCTCGAGGGTGTTCACCGCCACCCTTACCATCTCCAGAGGCACAGTCCACGCCCTCACCAGTCAGTGCGATGGCACGCTCCTAAAAGTGAGTGACAGGCCTACTGTTGGCCACGCCACTCCCCAATCTGGGACCTCTCCCTGCTGTTGTGAGCAGGCTTCTCCTGCATGAAAACAGATGGAGAGAGTGTGACCAGGACACATGGCACAGCGTGGAATGTTTGTTTGGTGAGCGGAGACATGGACGGGATGAGGACGTGAGCTCCAGAGGTTTGAGGGTATGTGTGAAAGTTCATGATGTTGTCGCTTGAGGTGTGAGATCCTTGTGGGTGTGTGATGAGTTTGTGAGTGTGTGAGTTGAGAGTGATGAGAAGAGTGATTTACCCTGACGGAACAGATGAGATCATTCATCTTCTTGCACTGGGTGGCTGTCCTCTTTTGCAAGGCATTGGCACTGACCACTGCTGCCACCGCGTGCCATACTGGATTAATGATGCTGCTGCCCATCCTGCAGCCAGAGCAGGGGGTAGAGGACATCACAGCAGGTTTCTACTGCGTCCAAAAGGCACTTGAGGGACGCCTCATTAAACTGGGGTGGGGAGGTGATGTGGGGTGGCTGCAGTCTTTTTGCCTTTCGGGGCCATGTCTTCTTTGCAGCAGTCATGGGCTGGAAGCATTGAGAGGTGTGTGCATGGCTGCATTTTAAATATGGGCCCGGTGTGATGAAGCGGTGAGGTGATGACGTGGCAGGGAAATGAGAGTCTGCTCCCAATCGAAATGGTGTATTTCCCGGAGCACATAATTAATGTGTCGGGTTTGGGACGATACGGCGTGCGAAGCAGCCATTGCGGCCGGCAGGTAAAACAGCAACTCTCCTGCTTGCTACCGCACTTAGTGCAAACCTGGGACAATTCTGCCCTCTGTTTCTCTCTCCACAGATGATTCTAAACCTGCTGAGTATTTCCAGCATTTTCTATTTTTATTACATTCTTGGACAGCAATGCCATGGTGAATTACTAATAATATATAAATAATAGGTAGATTTTCTTATTGTTTGTCTATTCAAAGCAGGGTTGCTATCCTTTTGTTGATTTATTTATAGTTCCCATTATGACTAGCTAATTTGTTTTCCATATGGCTCTATAATACCTGGTAGGAACAAGAGGCATTTCACAGCACCATGAAGTCTAACCAGGAAAAATCCTGTGTATGACTCAGAATCAGTACCATTGTTAGCAAAGTATATCATTGTGGTGCAGCAGTTAACATTAGATACAATCAGAGGTCCCTTCTGTCCAAGGTTTGTGATGGAAGGAAATTCTGATTTTATCTCATTTATGACTTCCACAATATAAAACTTTGTCTGTATAGCTGTTGATTCTGATACCATATTCATTTTACAAAGCTATTATAACAAAAACAATGATCAGCAACTCAAAGCCTGTTTAAATGATATTAATCTCCATCAATGCACTTCAGTTATTAATTATACATTTGGAGAGATAAACTGAACAGATTTTCTGTGGCTCAACGATCAGCATTCAAATTTGAATTGGAGCATTCAGATGGAAATGGAGACAATTTTGCTTTCAAAGGATTCATTCTGACTGAGCAAAATTATCCATTGTCTATGAATTCTTCATATATTATTTTCAGTCACAGCAGTTTGGAGCATTTTTTTTTGTAAAACACCATCTCCTTGGTGAAAATGGGCCATTAAAATGAATGCAGTTGGAATTACAAGTCTGTTGCTTTGAGCACACTCCTTGGGCAAGTAATCACTCAGTTCAGTCTGTATGCTGAAATAAAAAAGGAGAAGTTAACAGTTCAAATTGGCAAGTAAGCTCTTTTTTTGCCAATTACTGCTCTGGCGATACTTAGAAGCTAACATAGCAAATGCATCCTCCTGATCAACATAGCAGCGAGTTAAAGAAAATTAACTTTGGATATGGCAGATTAATTTGATACCTGCATTTGCCCCAGCTGACGTCTGATAAGCAGACTTAGCAAAGTGTAATATCTAGTCACCTTCATGGACATATGAAGAGTCTAATTTGTGGCTTCTTAGTGCTCTAAATCACTTAACTCCATACATAGGCCAAACTACACCTGTTTAGTTAATCTACATCTCCAAAGAAAGAGCACAGCAGACCAATCAATATAAAGTTATCCATTATGTGTAGGGCCTGAGGGGTGTTGGCCTTTCTTTAGTGCAGTCATGATAGTGCCAGGAAAACTATTCTTCAATTTGAAACTTGCAACCCATGCAATGAAAATAGGCTGTAATCATGTTATTACTGCTTGTACCACATCCATTTGGTGTAAGCAATAGAATGGACATTGGGTACTTAGTGCCTGTATTGATTAAGAGAATAATATCACTGGTGTACAGCATACTAATGTGACTTAACTGTCTGAGTGAACAATGCACTGGCACACTGCTGCATGTACAAAATGCATTGACACCTGGAGCAGCAACAGCACTAAATTAGCTAAGCTGTGAACAGCACTTTTGAAACAATCAATGCTGAAGTGTGACCTTAGAGAATTTAACTGCATTTATTAAAAATCCCTAATAACTAAAAATTAACAGATTCCAATTCTGGACCAGAGTTATTCGCAGTTATTTACTTTCTTTGTCATCAATTTGTTAGGTGAAATGATGGGGAGATTAGCACTAGAGAACATCTGAAATTTTCGCAAAGCAGCCAAAATATTTCTGGCTTTATTTTCATTGGTGACTGTAGTTTCATTGATTAATATTTGTCTCCTGTGCATTGGTGTCAATGTGGTTGCCAGGGGAACATTTGTTTTCTTCAGCATATTATTTATTTTTCCTCCATCAAAGGAAAGAATGAATGAGACTGCTTTTAACATTTAAACAGGAGTGTTTCTGCAATGCCTGGTTATGGAATGTAAAGAGTTGCATGGAAAATCATCTATGTAAGTGAATTATGCATTTTGCTTTACATCATTTTCACATCAAGAAATATTCAACAGTTGCTAGTGCAGGAGCCATGTGAAAATGTGAAAATACACCTTAGTGATTTTTTTGTAAATTACATTAGAAAATCGAATTGCAAATACTGCAAATGTATTTCACTGCTTAACAATAGCTTACATTTATATAATAACTTTAATGTAGAATATTCCAAGGCAGTTCTTAGAGACACAGTCAAAACATAAATGGACACTGAGCTAATGAAGGATATAATAGTGTCTGAAAGCTTGTCTTTCAGTAGGGCTTTAAAGGAGGAGAGGAAAGTAGAAAGGTGGAGGGATTTAGAGAGCGAGTTCCAGAGTTTGGGATCCAGGTGGATAAGAGCACAACAACTAATGAAGGAGGGGAAATGTACAAGAGGTTAGAGTAGTAGGAATGGGCAGCTGATGGGGTCGCTGGAGGAGTGGAGATTACAAATAGAGAATGTTGAGGCCATGCTTAGCAACAAATCATATCTATCCAATGCTCAAATAAACTACATGTACACTTCTAAAAATCATTTTACATGTACTGCAAAAGCTTAAAACTAGATTTGAGTGTTCAGACTGGACAATAAGCATCCTCAGAAGTCATGGATTGATTCTTCAAAGGCCAACGTTGAAATTTGAAGACAATGCTGATACTCCAGAGGTTACGTATGTGGCTCAAGCAGAAATGGTTGAATTAATGTTCAGAACCAACTGTTCACATTTGCCTTATTGTATTCTTGACCTTATTATTTAAAAAAAATAAAAATCTTTGATTAAAGGAATAGAGATAAAAAGACAATTCTACACACCTTGATTCTTTAAATGCAATCAATAATAGGATTGTGCTCAAATGAACCTGTAATGTTCACAGTCTGACAGCTCATGCTCAATACATAACAGTACTTTACAACAGGAAATCTGTACAGCATGACATAGCTTAAGGTTTGTAATGTTAATGGTCAATAGCTTCTATTATGGTAAAATGAATTCTTCAAACTAGAAGCAAAGACAGCAGTGAAAATGTAGGCATTCAATAGGTACTTTTCTGAGTGCTAGTGATGAGCTATCAACATTAAGAATTAATAAATTGTTGATGCACTCCCTTTGCCATTCATTATTTGTTGAATCCAGGCCCGTTGTTTTCAATAAAGGAATAGTATTTTTGATCCATTGATTGCCTACAGATGTTCTCTGATGCTACCGTCCCCATCATTCCACCTAACGTAAATTGTTTGAACATATAGGCTGCAAAATTTGGCTCCACAGCACCCTTAAGTTCAATGCTCAGGTGCTGTGTAAGTTCCAAAATGGTGTCCATGCCATGCAAGTAGACTTCCAGCATGGCCCTTGCAAGACAACATTTTGGGAAGATCAGTAGCGCTACCATAAAGGGTCAGTGCTAGAAGTATATAGAGAAGGCAAATTGTGACATCAGTCAACATGTAATGTTGCTTTGACCTTGCCACTCCAGCTAACACCCTCTCTTAAAGTATGTTCAGCTGAGCATATGTTCAACAGTGGGAAGGACTCACCACCAGTACTATTTAAAGGACTATTAACCACTCTCAAGTTAGTTGCTGATTAATTTTTGCTGGCTCTTTCTGAGTTTGTGCATGGCCTATAGAGTTGCTTAAAGTTGGTGCAACTTACAGGGAGTGGTGCTACACATGATGAAGGCCTTATTTGGCTTCAAGGATTGTGGTCAGTCCACTTGCTCCCAGTTGTGGGTGCTGCAGTAACCGTCCCCCGGGCCTGAAACATGAGAGGGAAATGAGCAGAGGCAGCACAGTAGAAGGCAGGTTGCTTGCAGGCAGAGAAGAACACAACTGTGCCTGTTCCCTGTTAGCTAGGTGTTGCTGCCTCAGTTGTGTGCCACCTTGTCTGCAAGAGAGAGGAAATTATGCCAGTGAGTGTGATGTGATGTGTTTTGGTATTGTAACTGTCATTGCTGAATAGCTAGTAGTGTGTTTAAACTGAGAGATGTGAGTATGAGACTTGCAGTGCTAAGTGTGTGAGCGTGAGGTGAGGCTATGAAGGTTATCTGTGAGTTACGCTTGATAAAAAAGTGTTGTTGTTGAGTGAAAGTGGGTTGTGAATTGAGCAGTGCCTGAGGCCACTGGTTCATTTGTAAGGATATGATATATGAAGATGCAACCTTAAACACTTCTGTGAGGTCATTAGATTTCTTCCTACACTGCATCCAGATCCTAGGGCTTACATTGACAGCGATGGCTCCCATTGCCTTCACAATGTCCAACTGGAGGTCTTCTTGGCTGCCAGTGGGTAAAAGGACCCTTCTCCTCCTGTCCACCACTTGCACCAAGGCCTCCAATGCTGAATCAAAGAACCTTGAAGAACACTCTCAATCCTAATGTGCCATTTGCTTTGTTCTTCATATTCAGAGACTCTTCCCCAGCTATGCAGCCACTCAGAAGTGTGGTTAGAGCAGATAGCACAAAGTTTGTGTCTTGCCGGAATCACAACAAATGCGTGATTGGGTCAGCTCTGCCCGCCTGACAAATGGAAAATTCAGCCCTATATTCGAAGGGGAAAAAAGTCATCTGATTTTCCTCTTTCACTTTTCAAATGATGATCCTGAATTTATTCCCAACTTTTAGAAATTCAGAAGAAACAAGTTTTACTATTTAGTTTTTTTAAAATCTTTTGCAATTTTGAAAATCCTTATTAGATGTTTGCTTAACCTTCTCTGTTCCAGTAAAAATATACAACAGCTGGCATCCTTCTTTATGAATAGAACCCCTCATTCCTGGTATGGTTTTATTGATTTTCACCAAATATTTCCATGGGCAGAATTTTACGGCCCCATTTCGGCGGGGACGGGGCCGTGAAATGCAGCAGGCCATTCAAATGTCCATTGACTTCGGCGGGACCATAAAATCCCGCTGGCATAAAATTCCACCCCATGGGTACAATTTTCCCCCCATCGGGGCGGTTGTGCGGGGGTGGGCGCGGACCCAATCAGAGCCCCTGATCAGGTCCACACAGCCATTTTGCGTTGGCGGGCCAATTAAGGTCTACCCAGCGTGACACGCGCCCAGAATCGCTGTGTGCTCCCTGAGCGGGCAGGAGGGGGGCTTCCCTGAGTCAGGAGTGCGCTCTTTTGCACTGTTAAATTTTAACAGTTCAATAAAGTGTTGTAAAAATTTTTATGACATGTCCCCTCATGTAGAGTCATAGGCCAGAATTTTCCCATTGGCGATTTGGGGGCAGGGCCCGCTCGCCGATGGGAAAATGACGCGGGATGATGTCGGGAGGAACACCCGACGTCATCCCGGTCCCTTTAAATTTTCAGGAAGGCGGGCGGACAGCGAAAGCAGCTGTCCACCCACCGACCTGTCAATGGCCAATTGAGGCCATTGACAGGGTAATTAAAGTAATTAAAGACCCTGCCCGTCCAACATTAAGGCTGGCGGGCAGGCCAGGAGCCCCAGCGGGCTTCTGATAATACATGAAATCTCATCCACTGGCGGGATGAGGTTTCATGTTCCTTTTTATATCTTTAATAAATGTAATGTGATATTTATTAACATGTCCCATCTCATGTGACATTGTCACATGAGGGGGACATGTTAATAATGTTTTTATTTCTCTATTTTTTAAGTTTTTTAGACTGTCACTAATCTCCCTGAGACAGCACTTAATCTCAGGAAGCAGTGCACTCTTTTGTGTGCATGCGCGAAAGAGCGCACTTTGACAGCTGTGGATTCCCTCCCCCCCGCACAGGAAGTGCATAGCGCTTCCTGTCAGGCAGGCCGCTGTGCGGGCCTTAATTAGCCCGCCCACTCAAAATGGCAGCAGGCCCCATTTCGGCAGCGGAATTCGGCTGTCCGCCCGCCGCCGAGCCAGTGGGGCCCGCACACCCACCAAGGGCAAAATTCTGCCCATAGAGTCATGAAGGTCTACAGCACAGGAAAAGGCCCTTCAGCCCATCGAGTCTGCGCTGGTCAAACAAGTACCTAACTATTCTAACCCCATTTTCCAGCACTAGGCCCAAAGACTTGTATGCCATGGCATCGCAAGTGCACATCCAAATATTTCTTAAATGTTATGAGGGTTTCTGCCTCTACCATCCTTTCAGGCAGTGGGTTCCAGATTCCCACCACCATCTGGGTAAAGAAATTCTTCCTCACATCCCCTCTAAACCTCCTGCCCCTTATCTTAAATCTATGCCTCCTGGTTATTGATCCCTCCACCAAGGGGAAAGTTCCTTCCTTTCTACCCTATCAATGCCCCTCATAATTTTATATTATGACCTCCCCTTAACAAAACCATGCTGACTGTCCTTGATTAATCCCTGCCTCTCCAAGTGTAGATTAATTCTGTCCCTCAGAATCGCTTCCAATAGTTTCCCCACCACTGAGGTTAGACTGACTGGCCTGTAGTTCCCTGGTTTATCCCTTCCTCCCTTCTTGAATAACGGTACCACATTGGCTGTCCTCCCGTCCTCTGGCACCTCTCCTGTGGCCAGAGAGGTTTTGAAAATTATTGCCAGCACCCCTGCTATCTCCTCCCTTGCCTCACTTAACAGCCAAGGATAAATTTCATCCAGGCCTGGAGATTTATCTACTTTTAAGGCTTCCAGATCACTTACAACCTCCTCCCTTCCTATGCTAATTTCTTTAATTATTTCACAGTCCTTCTGCCTGACTTCCACACCCACGTCATCCCTCTCACTTGTGAACACCAACACAAAGTATTCATTTAGAACCATCCCGACGTCGTCCAGCTCCACACACAAATTTCCACTATGGTCCTTAATGGGCCCTACTCTTTCCCTAATTATCCTCTTACTCTTAATGTACTTGTAAAATAACTTTGGATTTTCCTTTATTTTACCTGCCAATGTTTTCTCATGCCCTCTTTTTACTCTCCTAATTTCCTTTTTAAGTTCCCCGCTACACATTCTAAACTCCTCTAGGGCTTCTGCTGTTTTGAGCCCTCTGTATCTGCCATAAGCCTTCCTTTTTCTCTTTATCCAATCTTGTTTATCCCTCGACATCCAGGGTTCCCTGGATTTGTTGGTCCCATCCTGTATCTTTACTGGAATATGTTGGCCCTGTACTCTCCCTATTTCCTTCTTGAATGAGTTCCACTGCTCTGACGCAGATTTACCTAAAAGTAGCTGCACCCAGTCCACTCTGGCCAAATCATATTTGATCTTATTAAAATAAGCATTCCCCCAATTTAGAACTCTGATTTCTGGTCCACCCTTGTCCTTATCCATAATAATCTTGAATCTAACGGAAACTGTCATATGAGCTGGGACTTGTGCATTAATTTAAAAAAAAACATTCTGAAAATTTTAAATCATTCATGAAACCTCATCCCGCTCGTGGATGAGGTTCTATGAAAAATGCAAAGGTCGCCTGGGCTCTTCTCCTGCCCACCAGCCTTAAGGTTGGACGGGCAGCTTTCTCAATAGGCTTAATTAGTTCATTAGTGGCCTTAATAGGCCTTTGGCAATTCAGCGGGCGATTAGCCGAGCCGGCTTCACACCCGCCAAACTGAAAATCTAAATGACACGCAGTGACATCGGGACGCATGCCCAACATCACCCCGCATCATTTTACGCCTCGGCAAGCGGGCCCTGCCCTGCTCACCGAGCCGAAGATTCAGCCCCATGACTCTAATTAGAACCTTATAATGAATGATCAGAACAGCATATAATAGTCCAACTGCAGCTTATTTGTTCTGATGAAGGGCCATCAACCTGAAACGTTAACTCTTTTTCTCTCTCCACACATGCTGCCTGACCTGCTGAGCATTTCCTGCATTTTCCAATTTTATTTCATACTTCCAGCATCTGCAATATTTTGCTTTCGTACTCTTGCAGCTTATTCAACGTCTTATACAAATTCAACATCAATTATTAATGAGAAGGAACAGAGCCCTAGAAAAATCATTGTGTTGATGGAGAAATATCAGAGCTTTTGAAGAGGAAATGAGATATACATGAACATGGGGCAGAATTTTGCCCTTGATGGGCAGGCGGGCCCCACCGGCTCGGCGGCGGGCGGGCAGCCTATTGCCGCCTTCGAAACGGGCCCCGCCGCCATTTTGAGTGGGCAGGCCAATTAAGGCCTGCCCAGCAGGCTGCCCGACGGGAAGCGTTATGTGCTTCCTGTGTGGGGGGGGAGGGATTCTCCAACTGTCAGAGTGCGCTCTTTCACGCATATGTGCGAAAGAGCGCACATCATCCTGAGGCAAACTGCCTCAGGGAGATCGCTGAAAGGCTGGCAAATACAAAAAAATAGAACAATAAAAAATTCATCAACATGTCCCCTTCATGTGAAAATGTCACACGAGATGGGACATGTTAATGAAATAAACAAAAACTTTATTAAACATTTTTAAAACCGCTATCAAACCTCATCCCGCCACTGGATGAGGTTTGTTAAAAAACCACCTACCCGCCTGCCCGTTGGGCCTGTGCGCCGAGCAGAAGTTCACACGGGCCCCTCAAAATCATTGACAATTGGCAAGTTAAGGGCCTTAACGAGGCCTTTAATTAATGGTGAGCATGCGTCCCGCTGCATAGCGCGCCCGCCGACCGACATATCGCGATGCCGCGCGCTGATGTCGGTATGCTCGCGCAACATTTTAAGCACTGGCGTGTGGGCTCCGCCACCCACACGCCAGCCAGGAGGTTCTGCCCATGATTTTGATTAAAGACTGTATAATTGTAACTTATTTAGAGTCTTTCAAATTATTTGAGGTGTCAAGCAATGGTATATAACATAGGGATGATCAGCAATGGAACAGACATCTTTAAATCCAAACTGAAGGCCATTAGATTATGAATTTCAAGGCACTAGAAAATTTAAGAGTACAGTTACAGTGTAAAATCTGTATTGATGTGAAGCAGTTTTTGTCTGCATTGTTGTAAGATGTATAACTCAAAGGGCCACAAAATGTATAAATACTACTCTTGTAGACTGTCTCACAACAGTTTGAGTTTGTAACAAGTGGATTATCACTGCAGCCTAAGGATTAACAACAGTTTCTATACTTTTGGAAAATGAAAAAAGCGAGATAAATAAAATGATCATTGGAAGGATTAGCAAGACCACTTTTCTTAGAAACAGGAACAAAATACACATTTTCAAAGAGATATAGAGGTGGACAGGGATTAAGAGAGTCTGAAAATATGGCAAAGAATGGGTTTGGAGGCGTCCTTCTTAGAAGAGTAGCAGGGAATGAATCAGAACCAGAAAGGTTATTGGAGTCAAGAGTAGAATCGAAAAGAGTAAGACTGGATTGTGATTACAGTGATGGAACCTAATGAAGTAACAGAGGGAACTTTCAGGAGTCAACTTTGGCAAGGGACCAATGGAACAAGAAGAGTGGGAAAAATGCAAATAACGTTTATTTTTAAAATTATTTACACTGTTGTGATCCTTGGCCAGACCCAACGTTGTTGGTGAGATCTGATTAGGGACCAATAACGTTTTGTGTAAAGTAGACAAAGTTTGAGATTTAAGACATTACTAAATGAAGAAAACCATGAGGTTCCACAGGTTTTGAACAAACAAAAATAAACTTTACTATACAAGGTCAAAAAGATTTTTAAAAGTTACAATACATACCTTATATTCTAACATTCAGGGTAAGTATGAGATACATGTGATTTAACATGCAAACTATGGTCGGACATACCACAATAGGCAATAAATGACAGATACAACCAAAACAGATTCCATCAATTTCTCAACAACCCACCCATATGTTATTCAAACTGTGGGAAGAATTTTCTCCCTGTTGAGGGGTGGTTGGGTGGGAGTGGGCGCAGGCAGGCGCGCAACTGATTGCCGCCCATGATCGGCTGTGTGCCGCCAGTTTAGGAGGGCGGGCCAATTAAGGCCCGCCCAGTATGGCGTGCACCCGGAAGCGCTGAGCACTCCCTGTGCAGGTGGGGGGAGTAGGCTGATTGTCAGGGCCTGCGCTCTTTTGCACCATGTGCAAAAGAGCGCAGAAACCTCACTGAGGCACAGAGCTGCCTCAGAGAGATCAGTTTGATATGTAAAAATTTAAATAAAGGTAGAAAAAAATGTTTAAGACATGCCCCCTCATGTGACAGTGTCACATGAGCTGGGACATGTCTGTATTTTTTTGAAAAATTTTATTAAAGTTTAAAAACCCTCATGAAACCTTACCCCGCCCTTGGATGAGGTTTAATGTTAAATGTGAAAGCCGCCTGGGCTCTTTGCCTGCCCGCCAACCTTAACATTGGATGTGCAGCTATGTTAATTATTTCAATTGGAATTTAAATGGCCTGAATAGGCCTTTGACAGTTCGGCAGGCACGCAGTTGACTCTGGTGCGTGCCCGCCGAACTCAAGACCTGAATGACGCACGGTGACGTTGGGACGCATGCCCGATGTCACCGCGCATCATTTTACACATTGGTGAGCCGGCCCTGCCTCCACACGCTGAACTGAAGATTCTGCCCTTGTGAGTCAACTAATCTCACTGAAATTCTGTCTGTTTCCCAAGGGTTTCCAATCCTTCAAAGACCTTGCCTTGGAATTCTCTTCAAAAGTCATTCTAACTCAGATGGCTTTAACAACGTTCCACATCATAGGGTTTCAATCTTGCCTTCCGAGATTACGTTTGCCTGCATTTCTGAATACTCTCAAGCATCAACTTACAAGCACAATTTCACATCTTCGGCCATGCCAAGCAGAACAGCACTGCTCCAAAGGGGTACCTTTGCCCCTTTGCTCTTTACTTAAAGTCTGTACCCCACAGCCCTTTCTTTAATTTTGAGCCTGTTTCTTTGCTCCTTTTTTTCTCTTAACTAGGACCTGTTTCTTTCCTCTGTCTTTGCCCCTTACCTGGGATGTCCTTTTGGGACCTCTCCCTGTCCCCCTCCCTTGTGCCCTACCTGAGACAGTTATTTTTTCATCTTAAAACTGACTGATTGACTGACTGACTCAAAGCGACTGTCCACTGGCCCTTGAGCTGATCTGGTGACCTATCAAAACATGCCAAGAGAGCCCCACCCTTATTACTAGACAGGAGCAAATGTAAAAAGCAGTGGAACATCCTATACCTTAAATGTTACAATCTCCACAGATGACAAGCTTACATAGCACACGGAGATGGAGAATGAATGGATTTCATAACAACATTTAATAATTCTAATGGTTACTTATGGTTGTGAGCAGAGATAAAGCTGGCACTAGGTTCCTGACACTGTTTTAAACAGAAGAACTGTAATGACGGATGACTGTTTTGCATTCAACTTATCCATGTTCAACCACAAAGTTAGAAAGGGTACAGACTAAAACTTAGTCACACTATCTTTCTGATAACATCTGCAAAGAGTTTACTAAAAATGATAGTTCCAGTATAACACTATGTATTGTAGTATTCTACCAATGGATCTCAATACTATGACAGTGCAATTATGTTTCACAAGACAGTAAAAAGTACCAAAGACCTTTGCCATTTTGAAGTGCAGACTCCTATATCAACTCCTGCAACATCACATTGTTCTGATTTTAAATCTGAATTTAGGATGCAAAAACTGGAAAAACAGGTTGCGTACATCATATCTGGAAATGTGAGCACCCATGTCAAACTGTACCTTTGTTTAATAAGAAAAAACAGAGAAAACTAAGGAAATAATGTGTCATCTCCAGCAAAAGCCTTGATATAATCAGTGAACACTGCAGAATTCTGGCTAGTTACCAGCCCTGTTAAAGGTCTAATCACAGCTGTGAATTTGGGTATGTAAGTCATTGACTAAATTGCCCCATTAATTGTGAATAATACCATGGGGCCTATATTATCTCCTCGAGTTAATATGTAATATCTCACTCAAAGGGTGATTTCTCGGATAGTACAAAATATGCTGTTACAATCCCAGAGCATGAATTAAGAATTAATCCTCTGGTCTAAAAGGTCATCCAACTGCTCCATATGTTAGCCACAAAGATAGTGGTGACTTTACCAGCCCATGGTTAAGTGGCATAAATTTCAAGCATTTGTGAATACGTAACACATAGATTTCTTATCTTCTTAGAAAGCTAGATGGATATTCGGATGGGTGGATGAATGGATATTGCTGTAAGGTTGGAGTTTTGCGTGATATATTTTGCACTTTAGGGCCAGAATTTTCCCGTCGACGATTTGGGGGCGGGGCCCGCTCGCCGACAGGAAAATGACCGGGGATGACTTCGGGAGGAACCCCTGACGTAATCCCGGTCCCTTTAAATTTTCAGGAAGGTGGGCGGACAGCGAAATCAGCTGTCCGCCCGCTGACCAGTCAATGGCCAATTTAGGCCATTGACAGGGTAATTAAAATAATTAAAGGCCCTGCCCATCCAATCTTAAGGCTGGCGGGCAGGCCAGGAGCCCCAGCGGGCTTCTAATAATACATGGAACCTCATCCACTGGCAGGATGAGGTTTCATGTTCCTTTTTAAAAACTTTAATAAATGTAATGTTAAATTTATTAACATGTCCCATCTCGTGTGACATTGCCACATGAGGGGGACATGTTAATAATATTTTTATTTTTCTATTTTTAAAGTTTTTTAGACTGTCACTAATCTCCCTGAGACAGCACTTAGTCTCAGGGAGCAGTGCACTCTTTCACACACATGCGCAAAAGAACGCAATTTGACAGCTGGGGATTCCCTCACCCCCTGCACAGGAAGAGCATAGCGCTTCCTGTCGGGCAGGCCGCTGGGTGGGCCTTAATTGGCCCACCCACTCAAAATGGCGGCGGGCCCTGTTTCGGCGGCGGGGGTCGGCTGTCCGCCTGCCGCCGAGCCAGTGGGCCCGCACACCCACCAAGGGCAAAATTCTGCCCTAGGTTTATATGATGAATACTGTAGCACACATCCCTCTTGCATCCGTGTCTCAGTCAGCTTTCACAAATGTTGCCCTTCCATGTAATCCATGCAAGCCATTATGAACACTTACACTTCTCTGCTTTTCCTCCTTGCAAGAGAAAAGCGCACAACTAGGCAAGAGGCTGAGCCCTGGGATTGAGGGTGATTAGCACCTTGTCAACCAATGACAATGTGTGTCCACCTGCTTCACTGGTTAGGAGCTCTTGTCCAGGAAGCTGCAGATATTGGCGATTAACTGCCATGAAAGCCTTAGCCTCCTGAGGCACTGGTGCTCGGACATGTTGAGAGAACTGGTGTTCTGCCTCGCTCCCTTCCAGCTTTTCTCTGTGACAATCCCATCTTCCCCATAGAATGGCATGAGGAGAAGGCAGCTGGTGCTGCTGCTGGCCTTTCCCTTGCTGCTGTTGGTGTTGTTGGTGTTTCTTCTCCTCCTGCTGTTCCTCAGGGGTGCAAGGTAGAGCTGCATAAGCTGCTCCCATGCCATGGTGAAGGATGGCAGGAGGAAAGTGCAGCCGAAGGTGAGTGAAGTGTAAGGCAGGTGAAGTGACTTCCAAGAAGTTGGCATCAAGTACTGAAGGTACTCTGTGAGAAAGAGTGCTGTGAGCAGCTGCTGTCACATGGCCATGGCTGGAGCTCTTCAGTTTCACTGATCAAAGGCTTCCCAGCCTCTCATTTTCACCAAAGAAGCTCCTCCCACTGTGCACTCAACTTGATGACGCTGTTAAGTTGCTGACAGGTCGGAAAACAGGTATTTTGGCTGTTGAAGCCAGATGATTGATTAAAAAGTGTTAAGTGCTTACTGTAATATTTAAATGCATTAGACACAGCTGCACAAGGGTTTCTTTCAATCCCGCCTAGGAGAAACCTGGAAGTGGGCGAGATTGTGTTGGAATCCTGACCTGACATCAATGTTAGGGGATTTAACTCCCTGCATGCTCCCAAACTTATCTCCCCTTGCCTGGGAAAATTCCACCCTATATATGAAGACGTACCCTATTCATTATAAAGTGGTGGTTAGAAGGGCCACAAAACCCCGAGGCTATTCATCTCCAAATCACAGCTCTCTCACATAGTTCTGTGCATCCTTCAATAGCCCATGTTCAGAAGCTGAATTTAAGTCTGCCAATATACTTGTCCGTTGAGGAGAAGTGGTTCTGATACACATCCCTCTGAAAATGACAGTATGACTCAGGAATCGGATTGAATCAGCAATTCAACTCATGAAATTACTGAAGCAAAATCTGTGAGACCACCTCTCATAGATAGTCACTCTTGACTTCATACAACCTTTAAAAGTCTTTCCCTCTGTGTGCAGATTTAGGCTGCGATTGTACCACAGGTACCCGTCTCAGATCATTTAATGTCTTGCACTGTAAATTTTACAGGCCTTCACGTTAATTGGAAGAGATATTGATGAATTTTGAGATTGTCTGACTTCACAGAAGTTCACAGATTCTGCACAATTTGTTCAGCCCATTAAAAAAAGCATGTGTCAGCTGTGGCTCAGTGGTAGCACTCTCATCTTGGAGTCAGAAGTGTAAGTGTTCAAGACCCACTCCAGAGAGTTGAGTACATAATCTAGGCTGAGGGAGGTGCACTGTAAGAGGTGTTGCCTTTTGCAGGAGCTGTTAAACCAAGGTCCCTTCTGCTCTTTCAGAGACATATAAAAAGTCCCATAAGACGATTTTGAAGAAGAACAGGGGAGTTTTTCCCAGTACCTGGTCAATATTTATCCCTCAATCAGCATCACTAAAAACGGATTATCTGGTTGTTATCTCATTGCTGTTTGTGGGACTATGATGCGCATAAATTCACCATCACATTTCCTACATTACAACAGTGACAACACTTAAAAGATTACTTAATTGGCTGTAAAGTGCTTTGGAATGCCCTGAGATCATGAAAGGGACAATAAAATGCAAAGTTTAAAATGAGTTTAACATTTACTATGTTCAATGGGATGATGAAATGCTTAAAATGTTCTGGGACGAGTCTCCCGTGGAGTGGCAATGACTGTTGGATTGCCACGCCGCTCCTTTTCACTTTGCTTAGTCTGGAGTAGCACATTTCTCGCTCATCTTCCGACTGAGAAATGTGGAGCATAGCTGCTCCTGGAGGACTTCAGTGCAGTGCAGGATAGTCAGGGGAAGTGAAGCCATGCTCCTTTTTATGGTGCTAGCTGGGGGTCAGGGGTGGATAGTCAGGGGGTGCAGGGTAGTTGAGTGGTCAGGGGGGGATAATCAGTGACGGAGGGAGGTTGATTGGTCAGGGGGTAGGGTAGGGTAGGCTGGTCCAATGGGGGGGTGGAGGGGGGGCCTAGTTGGTAAAGGGTGGGTGGGGGTGGGGTGGGGGGGGTCGGGGGTCAGTACCATAGTTACCCAGGAATTAGAACTGGTTTTAATCCTTCTAACTTTTCCTGGATAAATTTTCTGCTAAGAGTTTCTGAACCATCGAAGTCTCCGACTTAAATTGGAGTTTCCGAGGTTTCGAGATGCAAGGTAATTGTCCAGTGGAAGTTGAAATTTCCCGACCAATTCCCATGCAGTCCTTGCATGGGGATTTCTGGAGGGGAGCCCAGAGCATCTTCCAGGGTACCTCCAGGATATGACCCTCTGGGGAACGAAAGATCTGGGCCTCTGATTTTGTTTATTCTTACGCTGCCACAAAAATATATATATAACATATTAGGTATCATAATACACTTGATGCAAACAAACTGTAAACGTTGCATCTCTTCCAGTATCATGAAAACAACAGATTGCATTCAGGTAGCAGCTGAAATGCAGAAAAAAGTATCCCAAGGTATTTTGCAGAGGCAGAAAAACGGATCCTGAGCCTAAGGGGTTCTGAGGAAGAGTAATCAAAGAAATGAGTTTTGAGGAGCATCTTAAAGGAAGAAACGATGATGCAATGGGAGATGGATCTAGGGATGGAATTCCAAAGCTAGAGGCTTAGACAAATGAAGGCACTATTGTCAGTGGTGGAGCCAAGCGGGAGAATGCAAAAGGTGTGGAGCTGAAAGAATGACAACTTTAGCCAGAGGAGTTGTAATGCTAGAGGTTACAAAGGTAATAAGGGATGTGACCATAGAGGGATTCAAACACAAAGCTGAAAATATTAAACCTGAGACAATGGTGCAACACCCTTCAAGCTCATAAACAATTAACTGTCACATTTATTCTTTGGAAATCCTTTATACATTAATTCCAACTAATACAGATTGTTTTTTTATTCTTAAGTCACAACACATTAGCTATCACTAATCTAGTTTGGGAACAGGTTTTCACTTCAAATTCATGGTTATTTAGATTTACGTCAGGCAATTTTTCTGAAAACACTTTTTTTTCTGCACACTGATGCTTTGCATTTCCAAACATATTGGGCAGAATGTTGCCCTAGGTTGGTGGGCGGGCCCCACTGGCTCGGCGGCGGGCGGGCCGCCGAGCTCCGCCGCTGAAGCGGGCCCCGCCACCATTTTAAGTGGGCGGGCCAATTGAGGCCCGCCCAGCGGTCTGCCCAATGGGAAGCGCTATGCGCTTCCTGTGCAAGGGGGGAGGGATTCCCCAACTGTCAAAGTGCGTTCTTTCGCACATGCACGCAAAAGAGTGCACTGCTCCCTGAGGCTAAGTGCTGTCTCAGGGAGATCACTGACAGTGCCTCAAAGTTTCAAAATAGAAAAATAAAAAAATTATTAACATGTCCCCCTCATGTGACAATGTCACACAAGATGGGACATGTTAATAAATATCACATAAAGTTAATTTAAGATTTTTAAAACGGACATGAAACCTCATCCTGCCAGTGGATGAGATTTCATGTCTTATCAGAAGCCTGCTGGGGCTCCTGGCCTGCCCGCCAGCCTTAAGGTTGGATGGGCAGGGCCTTTAATTACCTTAATTATCCTGTCAATGGCCTCAATTGGCCATTGACAGGTCGGCAGGTGGACAGCTGATTTCACTGCCCCGCTGCCTTCCTGAGTATTTAAATGGGGCGGGATGACGTCGGAGGTTCCTCCCGACATCATCCTGCGTCATTTTCCCGTCGGCGAGTGGGCCCCGCCCCCAAATCGCTGACGGGAAAATTCAGGCCATTGTTGTGCCATTTGGATTAATAATGTTTCTGTAAATGAGATATTGGAATGAGAGGGTTATCCAGAGTAAAATGGTTATTCTGGAATTTAGAAGAATGAGAGTTGATCTTGTTGAAACACATAAAATTCTTGGAGGACTTGACATGGTAAATGCTGAGAGGTGGTTCCCCCTGGTTTAGAGAATGTAGAATTAGGGGTCAAAAGCTCCAGTTAAGGAGTCGGCAATTTCAGAATGAGATGAAGAGAAACTTCTTCACTCAGAGACACTAATAAGGAAGAATAATAGGAAGGTCAATGCTACACAAATACTTTAACATAAGTGTGAAGTAATTTACAATATGTACCAACACAATTTGACTCCAGAGTTCCTTGCGCCCAAGATTTTGTAGAACTAGCTCTAATCGATAACAGCTTAGGTTTTGCAGCATTTCTAGTATAACTCCAGCCCACAGCTATGTCACATTTTAAATGTTTATCATTCCCCATCCCAGAGGGCTGTCGATGCTCAGTCGTTGAATATATTCAAGCCTGAGATTGATGCAATTGAGAACATTAAGGGAATCAAAAGATATGGAGATAGGCCAAAAAATGGAGTTGATACAAACGTTAAGCCATGATCTTCTGAGTGATGGAACAGGCTTGAAGGATCACATGACCTAGATTTGTTCTTAGTTCTTTAGTTCTTATGTTACAGAGTTGAAGCAGAATAATTCTCTTCCCTGCATATTGTCATCTATGAGATAAGTGAGAAGAAATGAAGACACTAATAAGGAAGAATAATAGGAAGGTCAATGCTACACAAATACTTTAACATAAGTGTGAAGTAATTTACAATATGTACCAACATAATTTGACTCCAGAGTTCCTTGCACCCAAGATTTTGTAAAACTAGCTCTGATCGATAACAGCTTAGGTTTTGCAGCATTTCTAGTATAACTCCAGCCCACAGCTATGTCACGTTTTAAATGTGGCCAGGAAAATCATGTGCTTGTTAGCAACTTACTTCTAACATTTATGAAAAAGCATTGCTTCCAGCCATTCTCTTGATTAAAAACATTGGGTGCAATTTTATGCCGGCGGGATTTTATGATCCCACCAAAGTCAATGGACTTTTAAACGGCTTGCCACATTTTATGGCTCCACCCCCACTGTGATGGGGCTGTAAAACTCCCCCCATTGAAATCAGTTTTGTTTCATGAAGTGAAACCCCAACACAAGTGTCTAAGGAATAATAATGCATCCTTGTTCCTTCATAGCTGAGGTCAGCATTATGACTGGCCGCACAACTGACACAATCGATCTCAACCCAATATCAGAACATAATATTTGGCAACTTATTGTACATTTATAAATAATTATTGCTTGAAAATCATTCTGTAAGTGAGCTTTCCATGCCTGAGATTATCGCACATCAGTTCACACCATACTTTACTCACCAGTCAAAGAAGTGAATATGAAGTATAAATGGTGTTTCTAACATTTTAAGTTGTCTTTTATGTTAACACATGTGAATGCACAGATTCATCTCATAACAATTTCATTTTAATTCTAAGTTAGCTCATGGCTCAAGATCTAATTGAAGTAGTTCATAAAATGGTAGGACAGCCAAGTAATGCTACTCACATTGTTTTGTTTCTACACCCCCTTCAGGAAGACTCTGACTCAAAATGAAAAAAAAAATTATCAATTCTGTGGAGGAGATTGATGAATTTTTGCAAGGCCTCCAGGTGCTTAGCATCTCCAACAAATAAATGATTTTTAATTATCCCAAGAGGTTAGCTTTCATATTAGCTCTGCAAATATATCTCTACTATTTACACTGAATCATTTTTGTGAGCCTTTTGAATAACTGTGTCCTTGTATGGCAACAAATTTAACTTGCACAAAGGCCTTAGCCGTGGCTCATTGGTACTTTGCTCAGACAGAACAGCAGAAGAGATTATCTTCATGTCCCATGACAAGACATGAGCACCTATTCTAAGCTGATAGTTTAGTGCAGCACTGAGGGAGGATTGCTCTGCAAGAGGTGCTGTCTTTTAGATGAGACATTAAACCGAGGTCTGATCTGCCTTCTTAACCTCTCTAGTAGACAAAGAAGATTCCCTTGTACCATTTCAAGAAGAGGGGGGTAGGGGGGGGGGGGTGGCGGGTACGTTATGCTGGTGCACTGGCTAGTGTTTATCTCTCAAGTGATTGCAAAAGGAAACTATCTGGCCATTTATTATTTATTTATTGTTTTATATATATATTATTTATTATTCATTGCTATTAGTGGGACTTGTTCTACGTTGGCTGCTGCATTTCTTTACATTACAGCAATGACTACTGCACTTTATAAGATATTTCGTTGATGTGAAGCAGGATATTTGAGAGGTCCAGTGGATGTGAAAGATGCTATATAGATGCAAGTTCTTTCTTTACAAAGAACTACATCTAATGGAAAACATTTGAACAAGATCCTTCCATGAGATAGTTTACTAAAAAGTTGTGAAGAAATGTTCTCTGGTACCTCAAATTACCCTTAAGTACCTTCCACCATACACTGACTCTAAGCCAGCTCAGCAGTGTGTGCCTCCCACAATTAATTCCTCTCCTTTGCTCAAAGTTTCACTTTGCATGAGCTCTAAAAGTACAAACAAGGCAGCTAAAAGTTTCAATTTTATTGTGGGGCAGGAGAGAAGCATGCATGAAGTACCAGCATGAGGCTCGGAACATTTTATCTCCAAGGCCTGTTTCAAATGATTAAAATTGGCCTTTGTCCAAACCCAATGAGAGTCACTGGGCGGGATTTTCTGCACCCGCCTGCCGCTGGGATCTTCTGGCCCCGCTGCAAGTCAATGGACTTCTGGCTGAGGTGTCGCCTCACCTGTGGCGGGTCCTACCTACAAGGGGGCTGGAAAATCCCTATGTTGCTGGTGTGCTGAGTGGGATTTAGGGTGGCAGAAGTCCGTCCCTGAAGACCTGAGGGAAATTTCCCTGGGATAAGATGTTTGGGGAAGGGTTATACCTGATTCAAATGGACTAGGGAGGGTGAGTGGGAGAGTGAGGGGAAGACCAAGGAGTGGCAGGCAGATAGTTTACTTGTGGGAACTGGAGGAGCAGCATATTCATCATGCCCCACAACTAAAGATGAACGGGTTTCTCCTCCAGTTCCCACAAGTAAACCTTCAAAAATGACATTATCGTCCCCAATATTTAACTATTGATGTAGTACCTGTTGGCCTGCCACATGCCTTCCCCATTATCTGAATTGCAGGGTTAAAATTGTGCCTGGCACAACTGCATCAGAGCACAGCGGTTCATGCCCAATCTGCTTTTCAGTCCTCCCATCCGCACCATTCCCATTCAGTGGGCAGGTTAAAATAGGGTCAAATGTGGCTACAACTGATGTTTAATCAAATAATGTTGCCCAGAATCTAAATTGGATAATAAAAATGGGAAATAGGGATAAATTATTTTAGCATGTCACTTCTCTCTCTAGCAAATCTTCCTCTGATGTACTCATTGAGATAAGGGATTTAAGTGCTTGGGAATTAAATAATTCGCTTTGTTCACCTACTAATAACATCCAGAGCCCCTAATGTAGGCACAAATTTTGCGCTTAGTTTAACTGCTAATTTAACACCAGTACATCGTGGTAGACAAGTTTTAACTTTCCTTCGGTGTCTGATAGATAGCTTAGTTCATAGATTGTTGTTTGCTTCTCTGATTGTTGTGTTTTCCTTTAAGCTGAAACCTAGTGTGAGAGCCAATCGCTCTGTAACACTGAGTTTATAATTCTGCAATAATTAAACTGAGCAAAGAGGATTAGGCAAAATTCAGTGTGGAAATACTAGTTGTTTGTAAATGTTTATCTGCTCCCTTTTGGGAATCTAGTTGAGGAGTGAATAACTACCCTTGGTAAGCAGTCATAACAAAATTCGCCTAAAGTCAAAAACCATTAAATTTAATTGTTGAGGTTATCCATAGTAACATCACGGATCAGGGAGGTCTTACAAATTTTGGTTTTAAAGGAACAGCTATGATATAAATGTCACCATTGTATGGATAGACCATTATATTATTGGACGGGCAGCATAGTCTTCAAAATGCAGAGTATTATATTTCTGACTTTTTGCCATATGAAAGAATTTTTGTTGCATATTATGGAAGATAGAGCATCTGGAACATACAATTTCAATGTGACGTTTGAGGTTTTTTAAAGTCTAGGTCACAGATGTCTTCAAGTTCACTGTTGACGCTGTTTCACTAATAGGCATCAAGAGATGCTGTTCAAGCAGATTGAGCCCCAGGATGTGTGGGTTTATTTCCTTCCAGAAGTGGAACATTTTGTTTGAACATAGTACATCACCCGGGATCCTGAATACAAATTGATGCAACTCAACTGATCAAGCCAAGTGAAGATATTCCTGGGAAGTCATTCACAGCCTTCCAACTTAGGACTCGACAAATAAGTCATTTCAATTACCTGAAACCATCATTATGTGTTCATTATTTTGCCATTTTAAAAGTTGATATTTGTTAATCTCCAAGCTCCTTTTCATTATTTTATCCCCAAAGCAAAATATTTCTTGATCACTTGTGTTACAAAATGAAACTTACTCCACCCATAAATCTTCTTTAAGCATTGATGCAGCATTGTACTGTTACACAATACCAAGATTGCAAAATTTGTGTGTTAAAAACACAATTATAATCACATAAAACTGAATAGCATCTGTTTGTGTGTACATAGATGTCAGCAAATCTTTCTGAAATTGTACTATTACTTAAATACATAATAAGCAATATTCACAGATGTGAATAGACATGCTTGCCTCTCGGCACTGCTAATTTGTACATATACGTGTGTTCTTTTCTTTAAAAATAGTTTATCTTTATCAATGTGAAGAATGCATTGCTGACAAATTACACCAAAGGCTATATTCAGGATAAATCAGTCTGCATGTCATGTCAGTAATGTTCCATTACACCCAACCTCAAAAATGCACCCCTTATTGCATAAGTGCATTATTTTAGTTTTCTACAGGCGTAAAATATGTGGGGGTATTTTTTGCAACTTCTGGCAAATCATGAACAAGGGTTATATTGTAGATATACCCCAACAACAAACTAGGTTTGCACATGCAACTGTTGCATAAGTCAGCTGTCCTATGTACCTTGGTAATGTCCTCAAGATATCAATTTCAGATCACTGCCTACTATTTACACACTGTTGTCTTTCTATTTCCCAGGATGCCAATCCTTAGGCTTATCTCATTGAAAACCCCAAATTACCAACAATTGTAAAAACAGATGTAGATTTCAGCCAGCTGAAATTGAGACATTTTAACTTTGGACTACTCAGGTGCCTGTACACTTCATCATAGCTTCAAGACTTAAATTTAAACTTCAACCTCTAGGTGAGGGGGTTTGGACCCATTGCACAAACATATTTTCTCGAATAAAAACAGAAAATTATGGAAATACTCAGCAGGTCAGGTAGCATTTGTGGAGAGAGAAACAGAATTAATGTTTCAGGACTCCTTTGATTTGTAGCATTAATCATGGGTAGAATTTTGCCCCTGACTGACGGGTTCGGCGTGAATGGTCAGGAAGCCGATTGCTGCCTGCGATCGGCACCGGACCATGATTTCACACTGGTAGGCCAATTAAGGCTCGCCCAGCGTGAAACGCGAGTGGTAGCGCTCAGTGCTGCTTGTGTGGAGAGGTGGGGGAGGAGGGCGAGCAGGCCTCTGCCTCAGGGAGATGAAGAGATATAAAAAAAATAAAAAAATAAAAATGTAATGAAACATGTCCATTCATGTGACTCTGTCAATTGTAAATTCAATTGTAAAACTTCTATTTTATTTTTATTTGCTTTTGGAAACCTCATCCCCGCCTCCCCCCCGCCATGGATGAAGTTTCCAAAAAATGCAAAGGCCGAGCGAAAATTTCTGCCTCATGAGTTTATTCTTGTTCACCCAGTTCTACACATTTCTAATTATTTTTCTTATATAGCACAACAGGAAATGTGTAGTAAACAAGTCATATGTTAAAGTGACATCAATTTCTACTTGGTAAAAAAAGTAATTACATTTCCATTGTGATCTGTTGGTCACTGTGAGTGCATCCCTGGTACTACTGTGTACGTCATACCATTCTAGCATAGCTCTGACTGCTAATTCGGCTAAACCTTTGTTTATTCACTTTCTTTCACTTTAATTAATCAATTGAATGATTGAGTAAGCAATTCAAACATTAACATCTGGCTACCAATGTTGCTGAAGAGCAAAAATAAGTCATCATAATCCTTTCTGGAAACTCAAAATCCCCTATGATATATACTTGCTAGATTTGACACACAGTTGCAATTAAGGGAGTAAATTTATAGTTATTCTGTTCAACATTTCGAGGTTTTGCTATGGGCACATTCGCCATTCTGAATGCAAATTGCATTGGCTTTCCAAAGTGAAGTTATGATTCAAGTTTCCACTCAAACTAATTTGCATTATCACAAATGTAACGTTTTGCATAATCCAGTGTAATTGGGCAATGTTTTCGAATGTAATTGTCTATGTTTTCCACCTTGCATTAAAAAATATTCCACGTCCTGGATTTTGCATGGTAGTGATAGTGAAACTTTTAGCATTTACTGTCATCCCTCCGCTGAACTGACAACAATTTCAGGAGTCTGGACAGGTGCAGTTATATACAGGAATCCAGAAGTTGGCTGTCAGTGACTCAACATTCCCCAGCGTTTGCTGAGGTTTCCTCCAGAGAGCAATCCCAAAACAATCAATGAACTGATGAAAACTTGCACTTTTACGCTGTTAGTCTCACTAAAGACCTTTGAAAAAGTTATACCTTGTTTCATGAGGTGCAATGACAAGCTAAGTTTATAATCATTGCTAAACACTATTACTGTCCCTGTAAAACATTTTATATCTGTGGAATGTCAACATTCTACTTTATAACAAAAAATTCCACGTATTTTTAAAATAATATTTTTTAAACTTTACGGTAGGAAGGATAGTAAGGGACACAATTGGTCCCTTTGAAGATCAGAGTGGTCATCTATGTGTAGAGCCTCACGAGATGGGGGAGATCTTAAACAGTTTTTTTGCATCAGTATTTACTCAGGAAACTGGCACAGTGTATAAGGAAGGAAGGGAAACAAGCAGTAGTGTCATGGAACATATAGAGATTAAAGAAGAGGAGGTGCTTGCTGCCTTACAGCGAATAAAGGTAGATAAATCCCCCGGGCCTGACATGATATTCCCTCGGACCTTGAGGGAGACTAGTGTAGAAATTGCAGGGGCCCTGGCAGAAATATTTAAAATGTCCTTAGCCACGGGTGAGGTGCCGGAGGATTGGAGGGTAGCTCATGTTGTTCCGTTGTTTAAAAAATGCTCCAAAAGTAAACCAGGTAATTACAGGCCAGCGAGCCTGACATCAGTAGTAGGTAAATTATTGGAAGGTGTTCTGAGAGATCGGATATATAATTATTTGGACAGCCAAGGGATAGTCAGCATGGCTTTGTGCGTGGTAGGTCGTGTTTAACGAACCTTGTAGAGATTTTCGAGGAGGTTATCAAGAAAGTAGATGAAGGAAAGGCTGTGGATGTTGTCTACATGGACTTTAGTAAGGCCTTTGACAAGGTCCCACATGGGAGGTTAGTTCAGAAGGTTCAGACACTTGGTATCCATGGAGAAGTTGTAAACTGGATTCGAAATTGGCTGTGTGGGAGAAGACAGAGAGTGGTAGTGGATGATTGCTTCTCAGACTGGAGGTCTGTGACTAATGGTGTGCCTCAGAGATCTGTGCTGCGACCATTGTTGTTTGTTGTCTATTTCAATGATTTGGATGATAATGTGGTGAATTGGATCAGCAAGTTTGCGATGACACTAAGATTGGAGACGTTGTGGACAGCGAGGAAGGCTTTCAAAGCTTGCAGAGGGATCTGAACCAACTGGAAAAATGGGCCAGAAAATGGCAGATGGAATTTAATGTGGAAAAGTGTGAGGTGTTGCATTTTGGAAGGTCAAACCAAGGTAGGACATACACAGTAAATGGTAGGGCACTGAGGAGTGAGAAGGAACAAAGGGATCTGGGAGTTCAGATACATAATTCGCTGAAAGTGATGTCACAGGTAGACATGGTTGTAAAGAAAGCTTTTGCCATACTGGCCTTCATAAATCAAAGTATTGAGTATAGGAGTTGGGATGTTATGGTGAGGTTGTATAAGACATTGGTGAGGCCAACTTTGGAGTATTGTGTGCAGTTCTGGTCATCTAACTACAGGAAGGATATCAGTAAGATTGAGAGAGTGCAGAGAAGATTTACTAGGATGTTGCCGGGTCTTAAGGAGTTGAGTTACAGGGAAAGATTAAACAGGTTAGGACTTTATTCCTTGGAGCGTAGAAGAATGAGGGGAGATTTGATAGAAGTTTACAAAATTATGAGGGGTATAGACAGAGTAAATGCGAATAGGCTCTTTCCACTTAGATTAGGAGAGACAAACACGAGAGGACATGGCTTTAGGGTGAAAGGGGAAAGGTTTAGGGGGAACATTAGGGGGAACTTCTTCACTCAGAGAGTGGTGAGAGTGTGGAACGAGCTACCATCTGACGTGGTAAATGTGGGCTCACTCTTAAGTTTTAAGAATAAATTGAATAGATACATGGATGGGAGAGGTCTGGAGGGTTACGGACTAGGTGCAGGTCAATGGGACTAGCGGAATAATATTTCGGCACAGACTAGAAGGGCCGAATGGCCTGTTTTCTGTGCTGTAGTGTTCTATGGTTCTATATTTTAGCTTCTACCTTAATCCAATAATAATCATTATTTTCACTACCTGAAAATTTAAATAAAAAATGAAGAATCATCTGCGCTTTTCACATCCTGGTTTACTGTCTGTGAGAATACTTCTATGTGACTGGCTGCTTAATCTGCTTGCTGACATCACTGCTACTGCACACCTGAAGATTCCCCTGACTTGGATGCAGATACAGAAAGGGGAAATCCACACTATGGTGGGGATTTTCCGTGCGCTCCAGTGTTGGGTGTGTTTGGTGGCATGAGCAGACAATATGGCACGATCGGTTTCACGACAACGGGAAACCAGTTGGCAGTCGTCTGCTCAGCCTGCCGATGGTGGGCCATGTTCTCCACCATTGGACATTGGGAACCTCATTGTAATACATCAGCATATCATTATTCGGCCAGTCTGCCAGAATCGTTCCCCCAGCCACCCCCCCGACCCCCCACTAACCCCGCCCCTCTACCCCCCCCACCCCCAACCCCCCTCCCCAACCCCCCCCCATCCCCCCCCCCCCCCACCCCCGGCTGGATCATCGGTCCACGATAACAGGAAAACACACCAACGTGTTTCACAACAGCACATAAGCGATGTGCACCATGGAAATGGCGTGTTTCCCGTTAATGCATAAATAATGTGGCAGGCTTGGGATTATATGGCGTGAAAACCCGCCATTATGGCCGGCAGGTAAAATGTTTTACCCACCTCCTACTGCACTTAGTGCAAATCTCAGACGATTCTGCCCTACGTGGATCACTAGATCTTTGTGGCAGCTTTTCTCAAGGTCAGCAATCAGCACTGTTGCTTCACCAATTTGACACTTCCTAGCTTGAGTATTGCTGAAAAAAGACATTTTGTTGAAGCTTTCTGTCTTGCACTCATCAGGACAATTGCAAGAATACCAATGCCGGGGGAAGCAACAACTTTTTGCTGTTTGAGAAGACAATGCTGATTGGTTGGCAAATGAACTCTGATTGGTAGAGACATTGCCATGGAGCATGCATCAGTTAATAGTGACTGACAATTAGCTGCCAAGCATTGTCTGAAATTTAAACCAAGCAGCTTGACTCTGATTGGTCAAGACATTGCCCTGAGGAATGAACTAGCAAATGGCTGTCACATATTTTGTTTAGCTGAAACAGGCACAAGATGTGTACATGTTCTTTCTGCCTGCAAAGAACAGGGCTCTGTGAATTAATGTATGTTCCAGTACACACAAATGTGCCACACTATGAGCCTGACTGACAATTTTAAATTGGTTGTCAGTGTAATTTTTTGCACACTGAGGATTATTTAGCAAATATTGTCCAATCGCAGAATCACAACTAATGTTGGACACTGTGTTTTGAGTTTTGCAAACACGGGCTGGTTGGGTGCGATTTTTTCCTTTGTCATTGAGAACAGTGGAAAGGACATGCTGTTTAATACAATCCGCCAGTCTCTGGGACGTTCGGCCTGCATACCTAGCATCACACTGGTACTGAAATTCATATACCGCATTACTCATTTGTGTGATAGGCAGAACGTCTTTTTGGCTTGATGGCAACATCCTGTCACCTGTTGCTCAAAGTTTTGAGATACCTTGGGGCAATCTGGGTAGGCTGAGCATTTTTCAGGGCTGAAAGTGATGGCCTTAAGACCATGCATAACATCATAACTGACTGTGAAATCTAGCCTTTTGATGCATTTAACGATACCAAAAAAAAAACTTACTTTAATGTAGCATCCTTAAGGTAATAAAACATCTCAAAATGCTTCACAGAAGCATCAACAAACAAAATTTGTCAGTGAGTCAAGAAGGAGGTATTAGGGCAATTATCAAAAGCACGGTCAAAGAGATAGCTTTTAAGGAGTGCTTTAAAGGATGAAGGAGAGGTCAAGAACCAAATAGGTTTGAGGAGGGAATTTCAGAGCTCAGGTTCTTGGTACTTGAAGGCATGGCTGTCAATGGTGGAGTAATTAAAATTAGAGTTGCACAAGAGGCCAGAATTGATGGAGTGCAGATATCTTGGAGGGTTGTGGGGCTGGGGGAGGTTATGGGTAGGGAGGGGGTGAACTCATGAAAAGTTTTGAAAACAAAGATGAGAATTTTGAAATTAAGGCACAGCACAAGTGGGAGCAAGCATATGTCAGTGAGAACAGGGGTGACAGGTCAACAGGACACAGGATATGGCTAACAAAGTTTTGGATGAGCTTAAGTTTATGGAGGATATAAGATAGGAATCTGATCAACAGCCCATTTAAACAATCAAGTTTCAAGGTAACAAGGCATGAATGAGGAATCCGCAGCAGATGTCCTGAGGTAGGGGCGGAGTCGAGTGATGTTACAAATGTGAAAGTTGCCGGATTAGTGATGGTGCAGATATGATATTGGAAGCTCATCTCTGGGTCAAATACAACACCAAGTTTGCAAATTGGAAGTCTCCATGCAAGGACTGCATGGGAATTTCCTGGAAGTTCAAACTTCTGATGGGTAATCACCCCGCACAGGGAACCATCCAATACTCCGATTTAAATCGGACACTTCGGATGGTTCCAGCTCTCTTAGCAGAATAGCCCCCCCCAACCCATCTTACCCACTTACCCTCCCTCCTGTCAAAGTGGCTGGAACCTTTAAACTTTAAAGCTGGTGCTGTAAAAAAAGGGGGCACAGCTTCACTTCCCCCGACGCTGCTCCCCTGCACTGGAAGGATTCCGGAGTTGCTGTGCTGCACATTTCTCACTAGGCCATGTCAGAAGTCCGGGCGAGAAAAGTGGGGCTCCATTCCAGTGTAAGTAAATAATGAGTGGAATGGCAATCTGACGGTGATTGCCACTTCACAGAAGTTCTGGGCCAATGTTTCAGGCCTATGGCCTTTCATTAGAACTGCTCTATTGCATGGTTGATCCCCTGGCTGGGAATGTTATTGTCATGCCTGGAGGGTGTGCCATCCCATATTATTCTTATTTGACTTTGTTGTAGTGGTTTGATGTGATTGAATGGCTTTCTGGGCTATTTCAGAAGGTAGTTAAGAGTCAAGCACACTGTTGTGGGTCTGGAGTCACAGGTAGACAACACTAGGGTCCAACAATTCCACGATCACTACTGATGCTCGCATTTTAATTTCAAATTTATTTAACTAATTGAATTAAACTCCCCAGCTACCATGGTAGAATTTGAACTAATTTCTCCATACCAGTTATCGAGGCCTCTGGACTACTCGTCGAGAGTTATAACCACTATGTTACCAATCCCTGCTGTATTTCCAAGGCAGGAGGAGTTTATCATGTTCTCAGAATCTCTCAAAGCATTCACAATTCATGAATTAGTTATTAGTGGTGTAGCTGCTGTTATTATTCAGGGTAAACTTCCAGTCAGTTTGCTCACAGGGCTGTGGTCAGTCTTTGTGAATCTGAGGATTTAATTCTACCCTTCTCCGGATCCTCACCTATCCATCATTAGAGTGGCGGTGGGGTTGGTGGGGGTTAAAATATCCCCAATTTTCTGTTCTTTCAAAATTTATAATATGACTTGCAAGTAAATGATTCTTTTTAAGCCCTTTCTGTGCCATTACATTAGTAAGAACTGAAAACCTTGAGAAAGCTGGAGACACACATATTGAATGCAATGTAATAACAATGAGAAGCAGTGCTATTAGAATGATAGTTATAGAACCAATGCAGAGTGTTGGAGCTCTGGTCTTTTGATTTTCTAAATGCTCATACCAGCTTCTTTTTGCTGATTGATAGTCTTTCAGAAGAATAGCTTTAATTATAGAAACTAAATAGTCTTTATAGATAAAGTTTCCCAATGATACAGTCTAAATTATACAAATGTATATGCCTCCTAATCCACGATGATTGTAGAAATACGGATTTTGTACCAAATTATATTAAATCAATTTCTTTAGTGAGGTTGCTGAAAATGAGCAAACTTCATAGAAAAGCCCAGATAATAAACAAGCCACATTAGGTACCCTATGAGCAAGATAAAAACGTATATTGTGGTTCTAAACTGATTAATGATCCATCCTGTGGAACAGAAAATTGGTTCGTATTGTGTGTAAGGAGCATACTTATCTGAGATCATGGAGGAGTTTTAAGCCTGTTAAGGCAACAGGATGGAGCACCTTCTACATGGAGCATTTGGCCTTACCATTCATTCCTGCTTGAATTCTGCTGGCCACCATTTTAACTACTCATTGCAGATCGGTAGCTAAGAGAACCAGGTGGGAACCTCATAAATATATATTAATTAGGTTTCCATTATCTCAACGTCAATCTGATTGGATTTAAACTTGGAGCTGAATGGTGACTTACCTGCCAGGCTGCAGCAGGCCTGGGGAGGACACGCAAATTCCCAGCCTCCCCTTCCTGGAAATTCCGCCTACCTCAGCTCCAGTACAAGCCTCCTGAAAACCCATCCCCAGTAGCTTCCCCTCTTGCTAGTGACCATTCGTTTGTTGCTGTCCATTGTCTCAGAGCCAGAACCTCTGCTTACACACTATACAGATTGCAGCAGTTCAAGAAAGCAGCCCACCACCATCTCCACAGGACAACTAGGGACAAGCAATAAATTACAGGTTTGTCATTGAAGGTGAAACCCCAAGAATGATTTTTTTAAAACAGTTGTACTTCCTTTCCACACGCATGTGTTATCCACCATTAATCCCGGGGATGGGCAGGAGGGGCACAGCACAATGAGAATACGGCAGAGCATGTCTTTGAGCAGTTTACTGTTCCTGCCCAAACAAGATCCATTGAAAAATCAGCAGGGGCAAGCAGTAAAATCACATTAATGTATCGACAATTTCATGTGACTATTTCCAGCATAAAATACAATATTGCTCTGATGACATGGCAGCTCTAGGCTGTAATTGGACCGAGGATGTATGCACACTTAATTCTAAATCAATTCTACCACCATACAGATTGAAGATTTAATTACGATTCATCATGACTTGATTTAATTTGGACTAATATACTATCTTTAATTCCATATCAAAAGCATTGCATAATTGTAATAATTGATATATTGGTACTTCTTAAATATTTACAATGGTCACGCATTTTATTAATAACAGCTTATGAGTAGTATTTACATAATGGGAAGATTGATTCATACCAACCAGTACCACTGAAAGTGGTAAAGATACAAAAACATCATTTAGATATTGCACAAGTTGCTTTAAGAGGACAGTGGAGAAGGAAATAGCTGCCTCATAGCTTAAGATGGCTAAAATTCAATTTGTTGAAGATCGCCAAAAAATTAAAGATGCAAACCTCTATTTTTTGTGTCAAAAGTTAAGGCGTTCCCTATCAATGCTTTTTTTAAAAATCAGGTAGTCTAGGAGTTTTCACAATCTGCCTCGTGTTTAAAATATTTTGCCCTATTATCCATTGATAATAGCTTCAAATTCAGGTTTAGCCTTTTTCACATATTTTAAGTATCTCTACTTGCCTCTTGAAAATAGTGAAATACACATTTGAGTAATCTGGAAGATCCCCTGATCTATCCAGACCCTTGTCTTCCACTGATAATGGTTTTCAATTCAAATCTAGCCTTTAAATTATCTCAAGTACCTCTACTTGACTCCTGAGAATAATGATATTCCAAGTCTTTTAGATCTTTGTGAATTTTCTAATCTCGTTTTTCCTTTTTTAATTATTAGCCCCAGTTTGAAAGTAACTGACTACTTCACACTGACTTCTCCGCCTCCCAGACAGGAGCTTTAGTATTAATCAATAAGCCTGTACCTCATCTTTGTTTTGTAATAGGTTTTCATTAAAGTGGCATCATAGGATTAAAGAGTGGGTTGAGAATGTTCATTTCAATGCACATTGGAGCACAATTTAAAACCTGTGTCATAACAAATAAGCGAACATTAGGCTGTTATTATACAAGTGTGAAATATAAAGTAACATTACTTACTCTTAGTTTCTCATTATGCCTGACCTACCTCACTCATAAAACTTTGGATAGTATTTGGGTCCTCTTCCTGCCTATGCCATCACTTACCTCAAATCTTTCCTGATTGCCACAGTAGAAACAACAATATTTCAGCTATTGAAAGGACACAGAGCAACCAGCATGTGGGAAGGGATGATGAGATGGGACTACGAGGAGGGATGATTTTAATTGTGCATGATCACACTGAAAAAAAAGGTGATATAATTACCATTTTTTAGGTTTTTAAAGGGATTGGGTAATGTAAACCATAACTAGCTATTTCACTTTGTCCAAAACAGGAGGATACAGCCTGCATTTGAAAGGAGGTAAAAACTGATCTGCAGAAACAATGAATGAATGGGCAACTTCCCTAGGAAGATAGTAGAATGTGTTAGTATTGATTCATTCAATTTTGGAACATAAAGGGCGGAACTTTCCCCCCATTGCACTGAGTGCGGGAGCGGGGATGAAATACAATATTTTTCCTGCTGGCCGCAATGGTGTTTTTTTTGTGCCGTATTGCCCGCTTCCCACTTCATCAATTATGCATGCATGGGAAACACGCCGAATCGCTGGCGGGCAACCTTAGATTTGCCCGCCCCACCGTCAGCTCACCGATTCTTCACTCTGAGCGCCATATTTAAATGGCACCCATGCACAGCTTTCTCAATCTCTCCAGCCTAGGACTGATACAGATGTCATAGATGGCCCCAAAAGGGAAGAAGACAGCAGGTCCCAAGTTCAGTTACGCCTCCCACAAACACCTGCTGGATGCTGTAGGGGCCTGCTGCCATTTCCTCTACCCCCATGATGGCTGCTGGAGATCCAGCAACCTCACCACTCCAGCTTGGGAGGTGGGTGGCAGTGGTGGTCAGTGCTAATGCTGCCCTCAAGAGGTCAGGCACCCAGTGCAGAAAGATGATGAATGACCTCATCTGTGCTGCCAGGGTAAGTCAACCACCTCATCACTCGCAACTCACGCGCTCACAAGCCCATCACACAATCACAGTGCTCTCACTCACTGCCAGCTCAAGGGACATCATCATTCACACTCACACACACCCCTTCACGTTTCCATCTGGACTCATCTCCTCTGGAGATCACGTTCTTATCCCGTCCATGGCTCCATTCAGCCCTGGCATGTGTCTTGCTCACACTCTCTCCATCTGTCTTTACCTGGGACAAGCTCGCACACAATAAGAGAGAGAGGTCCCAGATTCAGGGTGGAGTGCTGGAACTCAAGGTTCTCGCTTTCTTTGAAAATCATGCCATTGAGCTAGCCAAAGGGGACATGGACCGTACCTGCGGCGACAGTGAGGCTGGCAGCAAACACCCACATGAGGATCTTGCACCGACTCATCGCTCACTCAACACGACCGTGACTGCCCTGTCCTGTATTTTGATTCGGCTGCCATGCACTAATCATCTCTACTTTCTTTCATAGGCACCTCTGCCAAGATCCCGAGGTTCTCAACCAGCCAGGCTCCAGCCCCGAGGACACTTCAGATGAGGAACCTGAGGACTGCACCTTTGAAAACCCGCCTCAGCACTCATCCACACCCTCCACCTGCGCAGACATACACAACTTGGTGAGTCCTAGTTCTAGAGCAACTTTTGGGTAACAATCTGGTAAGCACAGCACACAATCTGCTCCACAGCAGGCAGTCGCAGGGACATCCAAGGTAGCGGGCACTTGGAGGACTACAGGAGGCCACGATTCTGCTGAGTCCAAGTCTGATGATGAGTGTCCAGACTTGGTCCTAAATCAATTGCTGGAGCTGCAGTGACAATCACGGAAACATCTGGAGGGGATGTCAGCTGCATTCATCAGATTGCAACAAATGATGGAGAAGTCCGTCTGCGTTCAGTCTGAGGTCATAGAGCCCGCATGCCAACACACCGAGGTCAACACTGGCAAGAAGGCAGTCACTAAGGAGACTTTGGTCCAGGGCATCCATCCTGCAATGCTGCAGGAGCTGCACCCCATTGCTGTAGCCCTTGGTGACATCCATCAGTGAGAGGCGTGTGGGTCACCTTGATCTCACTCCAGCTGCCCCTTATCCTCAGGCAATCAGCCAGGACCCCTCAGACACCCATCGGGAGAGAACCAGCAGCTGGACACCTCGGGGCAATCCACCCAGGTGACTCCAGGACTCTCCGACACATCCCTAGCCCCTTTCTCTGCAACCCCATCACCTCCAGTTCCACAGGCCAAGGAGGATGCACCTGCCCCACAGCAGGACACCCAAAGAAGGCCAGGGCCCTCCAGGTCTCAGCCCTCCAAATGTTGCCCACCAAGGTCATCACAGACTACAGGGCATAGTAGTCAGCAGGCTGCCTCCACCTCCGCTGTGGATGTCAGGGAAGCACCAAGACTTAGCAGTAGGGTTAGGAAAGTTACAAAGATCTAGGAGCACAAATGTGGCATAGGTGTTCGCAACATGTACATTATGTACACAAATGTAAATAGAATCACATCCAATTCACATCTCCTTTTGTATATGCCTCCTTTTTATTATTGGTTGTATTGCTGTCAATCAGGTGTGATACCATGGTGCCTCCTCACACTTATTGTACATGTCGCTATCATGAACCTCTCACCAAAGTAGTGTGCTTCCATATCACCCTTTTGCATATCATTCTGGACATTAGTGATGTCTCGGCCTTAAGGTTAAGTGTGCTTGTGGAAGGAATCTTGTTCACATCCTTTGCAGGGTTATGTCACAGAAATATAGAAACTACAAGCAGCAGTAGGCCATTCGGCCCTTCGAGCCTGCTCTGCCATTCATTATGATCATGGCTGATCATCCAACTCAATAGCCTGCTCCTGCTTTCTCCCCATACCCTTTGATCACTTTCGCCCCAAGAGCTATATCTAACTCCTTCTTGAATGTTTTGGTCTCAACTTTCAGTGGTAATGAATTCCACAGGCTCACCACTCTCTGGGTGAAGAAATTTCTCCTCATCTCAGTCCTAAATGGTCTACTCTGTATCCTCAGACTGTGACCCCTGGTTCTGGACTCCCCCACCATCGGAAACATCCTTCCTGCATCTACCCTGTCTAGTCCTGTTAGAATTGTATAGGTTTCTGTGAGATCCCCCCTCATTCTTCTGAACTCCAGAGAATATAATCCTAACCGACTCAATCTCTCCTCATATGTCAGTCCCGCCGTCCCAGGAATCAGTCTGGTAAACCTTCACTGTACTCCCTCTATAGCAAGTACATCCTTCCTCAGATAAGGAGACCAAAACTGCACACAATATTCCAGGTGTGGTCTCACCAAGGCCCTGTACAATTGCAGCAAGACATCCCTGTTCTTGTATTCGAATCCTCTGGCTATGAAGGCCAACATACCATTTACCTTCTTTACCGCCTGCTGCACCTGCATGCTTACCTTCAGCGACTGGTGTACGAGGATACTCAGGTCTCGTTGCACATTCTGTTCTCTCAATTTATAGCCATTCAGATAATAATCTGCCTTTCTGTTTTTGCTACCAAAGTGGACAACCTCATATTTATCCACATTATACTGCATCTGCCATGCATTTGCCCACTCACTCAGCTTGTCCAAATCACACTGAAGCAGCTCTGCATCCTCCTCACAGCTCACCCTCCCACCCAGCTTTGTGTCACCTGCAAAGTTGTTTTCATTACACTTAGTTCCCTCATCTAAATCATTAATATATATTGTGTATAACTAGGGTCCCAGCACCGATCCCTGCTGTACCCCACTAGTCACTGCCTGCCATTCGGAAAAAGGCCCCTTTATTCCTACTCTTTGTTTCCTGTCTGCCAACCAGTTTTCTACCCATCTCAATACACTACTCCAATCCCATGTGCTTTAATTTTACACGCCAATCTCTTATGTGGGACTTTGTCGAAAGCCTTCTGAAAGTCCAAATAAACCACATCCACTGGCTCCCCCTCATCAACTCAACGAGTTACATCCTCGAAAAATTCCAGTAGATTAGTCAAGCATGATTTCCGTTTCATAAATGCATGCTGACTCTGTCCGATTCTGCCATTGTTTTCCACGTGTTCAGCTATTAAATATTTTATGTCATCTTTATTCTTACCTGTGCAAGATCGAGGCAGAGGTGTTCTCCTATCTCTTCTGCATTCTTGAAAGGTGATGGTGCAGTGCCTAAGGAAACATGTGTTCATGCATGGAGAAGTGTCATATATCATGCAACTCCACGTGCTCTCTGTCTCTCAGCAGGGTTTTCATGCTATGAGCTCATACTCAGAGTTCATGTGCGCTGCTGTCAGCCAACCACATTTTCCATTTTCAGAGTGTACATCTGATAGGCTCACCAACAAGTGGGGGCACCTTGCCACCTCAATCTGACAAAGCTTGACACCTCTCAGCCCCATGATTGTCCTGGTGCTCAAACGTCCAGCCTTGTGTATCTTTTATCATGTAGTTGTGTGTCCTGCAGGGACAAGACTCTCGTCACAAACTAGGAATGCAGCTGTGTGTGTCCCTCATCTGAGCACTCACCGAGGTTACTGCTGCTAATTCAAAATGATAATCTCTGGCAGACAATAGAGACTTTCAGCACGCTCCGTAAACTCACTTGGTCGCTTTATACAATGTGTAGGAGTGAGGATGTACTGAAGCTGAGGTGTGATCTTTATTCGTAATGACAAGCACCCTGGAGGGCTTCATGGTGTGTGTGCATTGTGGACTTGGCAAGGGTCAGGGCTGGCCATGAGGGCACGATGTTTGTGTTAAAGAGGAGGTATTTTACTATCTGGCAGGCCAGTGTTTCATGTCATCATGCTCAGGTGGTCTGCATCCATATCAAGCTGAGGATAAATGCAGCCCAGGACCCCTAACTGAGAGTGCTGGATGTCAGTTTGATTTGGAAGAATGTACCACATGCGACTGAGTCATCTATAAATGGATCCACAACAGCAGAACGTCATTGGCTGCCTTATCCCAAGTGTGAATTATCTGATTCATCCTTGATGTTACACAAAGTGCGTAGTTCCGTTGCTTCAGATGGATCTCCTTGAGGAGCCTGGTCACATTGAAGGCATACAGCTACGAGACCACTGAGGATCATACAGCAGCTCCTGGCTATTGTAGGGTGCCATTGTGACTGCTTGAAGAGGCAGCATCTTTTGATGTCTGATGCCAGGATGCCCTTCTTCAGTTAGCACCTTATCTCAGCGAGGATATATGCTGCCAAGGGTTCATCATCCTTCAAAGGGTCAGGACAATGTGAGCCTGATATGTAACTGTTTACTCTCAGATTGAAGTGCATGGGCGAAATTAGAGGAATTGCAATGTTGGTATTCATGCTGGACAATGCAGGAGAGCTCATGTCCAAGAGGGTTTTCACTACAACTCATCTTCCTCCTCGTGGTAGCCTTTCCAGTTTATGTATTGGAGTGCCTGCTGCCGGGGAACTTTTATAGCCACATGAGTGTAGTCGATGACACCCTGCACCTGTGGGAATCAAGAAATCTCTGCAAAGCCCAATGCTCTGGCATCCTGGCTTGATTGATCCTTGCCAAAGTTGACGTAGTTGTGTGCCTTGGCAAAAAGGGTGCCTGTTACCTCATGTATGTATTTGTGCTTGGACACCTGCCAGACCAGCTTGGACCACCCCTGTGTGAGTATGGAAACCCCTCCCATTGTCCCGGAGGAGCTTCATATTCAGGTTCCCCTCTCTCATAGACCTCCCCATCTACCCCTTGTATTCCTTGATCCCATTGTGCTTCTGCTGCATGTCCATTTGTTAGCCCCTGAACATTTTGAAATGGATGTGCCTAAGGCCCGTGTGGACCTCACCCATCCCCATTTTAAGGCCACTTACACTGTTCAACTTTCCCACCCTCCCCCCAGTCATGTGTCTGAGTGCAACTTTCCCCACTTGTAACCCCCAGTACAGGCCTAGCCCTGCAGCCCCTTCCCATGCCTCAGGCCAGTTCCCTCCCTTCACCAATGCAGCCCTAACCCTGCAGCCCATTAAAACCCACTCGGGCCTTACCACTGGTCTTGTGGGTAGAGACCTGACTGTGATAACCCCTGGACACAATATAGTGCTGCCTGTAAAGCCTGCCACTGATTCCTGTGAGTGCTGCGTGATGCAAAGTAGGTGAACCAACTTCAAAGTGAGGAGCGAAGTGCAGGTTGCCAGGTACACGTTGCTTATACCCTGTTGTGAACCACATGGTTCTAATTGCACGCCGGTGTGGTTTGATGATCCATTGTGGGGGAGATGATTCCGGCAAGCAGGGCTTATAATGAGATGCAAATGCATTAAAATGACCTTCTTGATGTGCCGCAGTGGAAACACAGCCTGCCATTGATGAGTGGAGCACACAATTGCAATCTGGTTTCACTGTGAGGTAAAACCGATTTTTGTCCTTCTTGCTATATTTTACGATCCTGCCCGCCATGACGCTCGCTGTGAATGGGCGCGGAAAATCCCAGCTAAAATAATTCAAGACATAACAATCGTAAAGTGTAGCATGCTTGAGAGGAACAGGTGACTTTGGGCCTATGGCCCATGATATTTATGGCGAGATGGGGAAGGTGTGAAAACTGATGAAGAACCCAACAAAGCCAAGGATCTGGAGCTCCTTCCAAACTTAATGGCAGGGCCTCATCATCAGTTTTTAGATCTGTTTCCCATGTGTCAAACTGACAGCCGGGAGGGAGATCCAGTAACTGGAGGTCACAGCCAGGCAATTGGGAGGGGGAAGAGGACAGCCATCATGGCAGGAGAGGGGAAGATCATACACCATGGTGAGGGAAAGAAAAGATATCACTGAAGTGGCAGAAGACAGCATATTGTGTCTTGAAGAGTGAGGGGTAAGTTGAGAATTGCAACAAGCAAACGTGACACTGAAAGTCTCCTTGAGGTTCCAGGGAAAGCATTGCTGTTCTTTCTGCTCCATAAAGCATGCTGGAAAAGGACCTTAATTTGTGGAGCCAGAGGGTCCATTTTCCTTCCACTGCTGAGTTTTTTGAGTTCTGGCAGTGAATTTTAAATCATCCTCCCAAATATACAGTGGGAACCCAATACAAATATGTTCGTGAAGATGTAGAAATGGTCTATACTGAATGTTAAATCACAAAATCCAAGGCACTTAATGAAAAACCTATTGCCACTGGTTATATGCTTTTACTAGGGTGAGAGAAACAAAATACTGCAATGCAAAAAACTAAAGACAGTGGCTCCCACATGACACCACTCAGCAGTTTAGGATTGCACGTTTACCCTCCACACACAGCATAGAGCTTTGGGCAGTGGGATCACCTACTGGGAATTTGAACAGTGAGGTCAGCAACATGCACACCTTTCCATTCATTAAAACCTAACACATGGTACCTCACCACGTCTCAGAAACAGCTCATAGCATTTTGCGTTCAATAAATTACTTGCAAAGACAGTGAGGACAATTTTCACCATCACAGCTAAAGCATTAATCTTACAGAATGGATTTTTCACCCATTATAGAATCATCCATAGCCTTCATACTTTCAATGAAGGAGTCACTGCCTTTAATATTTTGCGTTATAGCTTTTCATCTAACTCGCACTAGTAAGAGCATATATAGCATCAACATATTATACCACACAAATCTTCCTAACTTCAAACACAGCTTTTTCATTAACTGCCTTGAATCTTGTGAAGTTTTTACAGTACAGATTATTTCTACTTCTTCCTCATCAGCAGACATCCACAACCATGATGGTTCACAAGTGGCTGCTTCAACTTGTTCATGTCTCCACAAATAATTAGTCTTCAAATCTCAGTGTGATAAACCTCCACACTTCCTCCAAGTATGACCAACCCCTTTTAAAGCTTCTACAGCAAGCATAAATTCTCAAACAAAAACAAAAATAGCTGGAAAAACTCAGCAGGTCTGACAGCATCTGCGGAGAGGAACACAGTTAACATTTCAAGTCCACATTACTCTTCATCAGAACGGCATAAATTCTCACTTCAGTGAAATGTGACACCAGCATTACCATTTTCTAGATCTCAGCTGTTATCCCACCAAATCTATTCATTCAGGTCTTGTTTATGTAAATGGCAGTGTCCTTCTCTCTCCCCCTGTACCTTCTACATTTCCATGTTAAATTTCTTTCACTGTAATCCACAAAGAGGGGGGAAAAAAACTTGCACTAAGATGCCTTTTCACATCCTCAGGTTATTCCAAAGAGCTTCACAGCCAGTGAAGTTGTTTTGATATGTAATCACTATTGCTGCATAGACAAATATGTACAAAGCAAGTTCCCACAGAAAGCAATTAAATGAATGACCAGTTTGTATGTTTTAATAGTGCTGAGGAATAACATTGGTTAGGACACTAGACATTCCCTGGTCTTCTTCGATTAATGCCATGGAATCTTTTAAGTCCAACTGAATAGACAGTTGGGGTCTCAGTTTAACATCTTAGCCCAAAAATTGCACCAATGACAACGCAGCACTCCCTCAGTATTGAACTGTTGAATCAACCTTAGTCATCTGCTCAAGTCTTGAAATGGGAGTTGAATGCGTAACCTTCTGAAGATCCTTCAACAAAGATAGTTCTCTGTAAAATTAATCTTTGGATATGCTCAATCTAAAGCTAAACCTAGGGGAGAGATTTTCACTAGCTAAACTGGACAGGAATAAGACATAAGTGGCCAAAAAACATTCAGTTAATTCTCATGGGGTTTTTTTTGGTATGTGTCACTGATAAGGCTAATATTTGTTACTCATCTCTGATTGCTCTTGAGAAAGGCCGGTGAGCCGCCTTCTTGAACAGCTGTAGTTCATGTATTGTAGGTTGATCCACCGTGCTGTCAATGTCTGATAACTACATCCCTTGACCATTGAATCCAATTTTAGGTGTCTCACTTCAGAAAGGATATCAAGGTCATGAAAAAATACAATAGCAATTACTAAGATTAAACCAGGGATGTGAGGCATTATATAAGACGAAAGTCGAGAGGAGCTGAGCTCATTACATTGGAATGAAGAAGAGATTTAATATAGGTGGTCAACATTATGAGAGGCTTTTGCAAAGTAAATAAGATCTGTAATTGGGGAGCATAAATTTAAAATTAGCAGCAAAAGAATGACAGACAAAGTTAGGTGAATTAATTTTATGCAGAGATTTGAGTGTCTGACCAAAAACAGTGGTGGAAGCAGAATCCATAATGGCTTTTCAAACAGAACTGGATTTATTAGAAAAATAATTATTTAAAAGAATACAGGCAAAGGGCAGGGGAGTGGAATTAATTTGATGGTTCTTTCAGATAAAAAGTGCAGGCACAATTGATGAGCGACCTCCTTCTATGCTGTAAAATTTTATGAAGCGAATTTCCATTATCCTTCTTCCATTCATTTACCATAACTTCCATGGAATAACCACGGAAACACCAGAACCGCACGCAAAGACTATTTCTGCCATTTTTGTGGCTCTTCCACAAAAAGCTATGGTGGACTAACAGGAAAATGCCCATGGGATTCAGCTCTTATGATTCTTAACCCACAGCTTTGCCTTGTAAATGAGGGCATCATTCCTTCCAAGCTTTTTGATGCTACCTCTTTGCACAGAAAAGCTATACCACATGCGCCTGAGGAGAAATAAAAATTCATTCCCTGGACAGAAACTTTGCCATCTTCCTCCCAGTAAGAAAATCATGGTTTCCCAGCGTGATCTGCTCTGGAGTGCTCAGTAGATTTTTCAGTCAGGTTGCATTTAACACAGCCAACTGTTCTTCATCCTTTATTCCCCATTCAATGCATTTTAACTTATTTCTCTTCATTGATGCTGTAGGGGTTCCCTCTTTCACCGTCAGAGACCCTCAAGTTCGTGACACCTGATTCACAAATGTATGGCTTAAACAGATGACTAGTGAGACAAATTTCTTCTGATAATTCACAATTGCTTTACTGAATTACACACAGCCCTTAGAGAAGGGCTGCATTCAGCAATCACAAAACACAGTTACAATTACAATTACCTGGAACCCTGTCCCATCAGAGGCTAAACCCCCACCTTGTTCCTAACTTAAGTTAGGATATAAAGATTTAAGTATTAATATTTACAATCACCCCTTGGTTGGTCTTCCAATGGTGTTGTAGGTTGCTCGGTGGAATTGACCAGACTTTACTGATTTCCCTGACTGCCTGCAGAAAACAGTGGAATCCTCCGATTTCTGTCCCTAGTTAGGCCATTTCTGCTGCTGGCCTGGCAACTCATTTCAACATCCAACACTCTTAGTTTATTCTGCACATAGTATAGACAAATATGACCAGCTCATAACAAAAACAGAATTACCTGGAAAAACTCAGCAGGTCTGGCAGCCTCGGTGGAGAAGAGTTGATGTTTCGAGTCCTCATGACCCTTCAACAGAACTGAGTAATATTAGGAGAGGGGTGAAATATAAGCTGGTTTAAGGTGGGGGGGGGGGGGAGAGAAGTTTGCGGGGGTGGGGGGTGGTGGTTGTAGGGACAAGCAAGCAGTGATAGGAGCAGATAATCAAAAGATGTCACAGACAAAGGAACAAAGAGGTGTTGAAGGTGGTGATATTATCTAAATGAATGTGCTAATTAAGAATGGATGGCAGGACACTCAAGATACAGCTCTAGTGGGGGTGGGGTGGAAAGATTAACAGGGCATTAAAGATATAGATTTAAAAATAATGGAAATAGGTGGGAAAAGAAAAATCTATATAAATTATTGGAAAAAACAAAAGGGAGGGAGAAGAAACGGAAAGGGGATGGGGGATGGAGGAGAGAGTTCAAGATCTAAAGTTGTTGAATTCAATATTCAGTCCGGAAGGCTGTAAAGTGCCTAGTCGGAAGATGAGGTGCTGTTCCTCCAGTTTTTCCAGGTAATTCTGTTTTTGTTTTGAATTTCCAGCATCCGCAGTTTTTTGTTTTTATGACCAGCCCATGCTGGTTGAAACATGGAAAATATATCCCAGATGAATATGATCAGCTCTCACATTGTTTAAATAATTCTCCTGCTGCTTTGAGGCAACACAGTAATAGCACCTGTTTCTGAGGTTGATGAAGGTTTATATGACCCTATTCCTCTCCCTGAGAGGAACCGATCATAATTGCAATGCCAGATTCCAGCACCATTGTTTGTGATGCAGGCCTAAGTTGCATTATAATTCCTTAATTGTATTATATTGATGGCATGTTCCTTGTGTCATTGTATCGGGTAATCAGTCTTTTAATTGCTTTAGTCAATGGCAGGTAATGGCTTTTCCCTGGTACCATTGTTCCATGCTAGCAATCAGTCAATGTCCAAACCTTTTTGGTGAGCTACTGTCTTTTACTAAATGTCCGAATTAACTCCTTGCTGCACAGCCCTGCGCTGTTGGCTGCAGCTTGGGTTCTGTATTGTATGGTACAAAACATGAGGTCAAAGCACGTCCGTGGGTTTGAATTTTATACTCCATAAATTTCCTAGTTGGAGGGAATTCCGATCCTACGTTCTCTCCACCACCCCCACCGCAACCCCGCACCCTCCCCCCCCACCCCTCCACACCACCCCCATCCCGCCACCAAATAGCTCTTTTAATCCTTAAATGAGAGATTACTGCTCAGTCACGTGCCTTCTGCCAACCATGAGTGACTGTAAATATTTCCTCCCCCCTAAACGAAGTTACATACGTATTCATCTGAGCGGTTAGCCATTTTGCAACATCTCTTCTCTTACTTTTGTGCTTGCATATAATCAGACAAACACCTGGCTTTCTTACGTCTACGTCTTCTCAAATCACACAGTAAATACAATACAATAATGAATTGCACAATAACAAAAAAATGAGGAGCAATATGGATCCAGGGATGGATCTGAATATCAGTGTCAAAATCGATCTCTAGTATAACTGATATCTCTGGGATGAAACAGCTTATTCATTGTAACTTGAATGTGATCATTGAATGATATCAGCTTAGATTGATACTTCTTTTGGTATGACATTCCTGACCTGCAGATCACCTCACTCAATATCATTAAAATAATATAATGCATGGACTTAAAGGATTCTCCAGCTCTCCCTTCATCTGTATCCATCTTGTGGTTTCTCACTCAGGGGTCTTGCAATTTCTATGCTTTTGGTCACCCGTTTCAAAACTGTCCCAAATCCAAATAACAGTGTTGTTGGGTTGACAGATTTCTTTTACTATTTAATTCACTTCTTCCTGAAAAGAACCCCCTTTTTCAAAGTATCCGTGGAAACCACCTAGACTGTCTGTGTATGCCTTTTTGTTTTCCTAGAATCCCTTTGAATCTCAGGTAATTTTTCCTCAAAATGTTTAGAATGCCAACTCGTTTGAATTAAAATTAATTCAATTCCAATTTCTTGCGCCCAGACTTACTGGTTTTGAAAAGACTGCTACGCATTGGTCAATGTGTTTTAACATCAGATTTCCCATAGTCAAGCACTTTGTTTTGGAAAATAACCAATGGCCTTAATGGGTTAAGGCCAAATTCCTCTTAGTTTCCTTTTTTAAAAAAAAGAAAAACAAAGCCTTTAGTCCATGACAATTGCTGTGATGTTGAAAATCTGCAGATAAATTCTCAAATTCTCGAAGCTACTACAAATCTTGTTCCACTTGCAGTTTATCTGTAAGAAAAACACAAAAGATCCATTTTGCTTGGGGCAAAATGGGTTAAAACATATCTGACAATTGAGAAACTTAAAATTTTCTAATGCCCAATATAAATAAATTAAAAACAGAAACTGTTTCTATGTTTTGAATTCTCATACCTTTTCCACACCTCTTCAAATGTCTTAACATTCTCCTCAGACAGTATTTTAAATCACCCTTCCAATTGTCTAAAATTCCAAGCTCTCCTTGTTCTTCCTACTTTGGCATTCTGAAAGTTCTATTTAGCAGTATCCAATCTCAAAATTATCCCTTTTTCTAGGGACAAAATTCCCAAATATTTAAACTTTGTAACAAGTTTCTAACCCAAGACCAATCCAATTTAGGATTAGCCATTACGATAAAAGCAAAATACTGCGGATGCTGGAAATCTGAATTTAGGATTAGCCATGACCATTTCAAATATCCCAAATTCCATTGTACCCTATCAAACATTAAAACTACCTCATTCTCACGTGTGAATTTATATCTGGATTAAAATTCCCACATTTATCAAAATACCCTGGAAGCATGATTGTGGCCAGTAATCATGACTCCAGGTTCATCCCGTTAAGATTTTACTTCATTCACTCCCTTTTAAGATAGACCTGAATTCCCATTGTGAAATTTACTTTAACTCAAAAGTAGTAACAATCTCAGTTTCAGGAGAATTTTTATAACATATCCACACAAAGGGTGGAATTTTCCGTGCCTGCTGGTGGCAGGTGTGATAGGTGGCGTGAGCAGACAATATGGTGCGATTGGTTTCACAACGGCGGGAAGGCAGGTCGCGATTGTCTGCTCAGCCCGCCAACGGCGGGACGTGTTTCCCACCATTGGTCTTCGGGAACCTCATTGTAATACATCAGCATATCATTATCAGACCATCCCGCCTTGCACCGCCACTGGATCGTCCGTCCACATCATGGGGAAGTGCATCGACGTGTTTCCCAACAGCACAGAGGCGACGTGCACTTGGTGGCCTGTAGTTTGAGTCACTTGGAGGTGAGTGCACAGCAATGTTCTGCAGAGCTCGCCAGGGTATTCTGTTGCTCTGCAGGCTTCAGGGGCACCAGGAAGTCGGGGTTAAGTGCCGCCATGCCCGACTGGTACCGGGGGTGGGGGTGGGAATCAGGGGACAAGTGCAGCCCTGCTTCAGAGGTGACTTTTGAGGGTGAGGGGGAACAGGGGGCAAGTTCAGCCTTACTGTTGAGGCATCTTAGGAGGGGGGGCAAGTGCAGCCTTGCCGTTGAATATAGCGCACAAGCATTTGGGGTGAGGGGGAAGAGTTAGCGTGGGTGAGGAAAGTGGCCACACGTTTGGGAAACCTGTAGAAAGTGACCATTTCTCCACAACTGAGACAGTTCAGGCTCAGCCACGTTGATATGGTTGGGGTTGGGCTCCTAGTTTATCTCCCACTCAAGGATCAAAGTGCCACCAAGTTCCACAGAGCCATCCAAGTGGTGGCCAGCAATCTCTGGGAAGCATTAAGGGGCCGTCACACTTAACCAGGACACGTTCTTAGTACATCCATGCGAACCAGGTGTCTCTCTGTTTCATCCTGCAGGAGGAATACATCAGGGTCATGGAGCCTGGTGAACTAGCTGTATGCCTAAAGAGCATGGAGAAGACAGAGGAGAGCACAGCATCAGTGATCACAGATCCTGAGGAGATGGGGGCTAGCCCCTCCATAAAGGTGCTGAGAGCACACAGAGAGAATGAGAGAACTCAGTGACGCCTGCTCACTACATTCTGGTAGCAATGACAAGCACCACCATGGTGCAGGCATCAGTAATGTTTCCAGGGAGTGTGAGGCCAGACCATCACTTTGGGCTGAAGGCTGCATAAAGCACAGGGAAGAGGCCCTGGACTGAGACACCTGCCTTTACCTTGTGCAGAAAGGTTTTACATCTGAGTGACATGTACATTGCTCATCAAAACAAGGAGCCACAGGCGGGGAGACATTCTTGGGAGTTTATTGACAATAGTGAACAGTGTGTATAAGCGATTAACACCCATGCCCAGGCCGTGCAACTAATTCTTCTTAGCTTTCCTATCCCTGCCGTTACGTCTTGTTGCTCCCCGGACATCTACAGTGGAGGTGGAGGCAGACTGCTGACTGTGACACCCTGTCTGTGATGATTTTGGCGGGTGTCCTTTGGAGGGCTGAGCCTTGGAGAGCCCCGGCCTGCTTTCAGGGTCCTGCTGTGTGGCAGTGGCACCCTCCTTGGCCTGTGGAGCTGGAGCTGCTGAGGCCACAGGAAGAGGGGAGTCAGACACTCTCGGAGTCACCTGGATGGATGGGCCTGAAGTGTACATCTGCGGATCCTCCTTCCAATGGGTGCCCAGGGGCCTCAGACTGACTGCTTGAGTAGCAGGGGTAGCTGGAGTGAGATTGAGCTGTCCAGCACCCCTCTCGCATACACACTGTGGACCAATGTCCTTGACCAAGGTCTCCATGGCGGTTGCCATCTTACCAGTGTTGATCTCGCTGCGTTGGCATGCCAACGCAATCAACTCAGACTGAAGGTGGACAGACTCCTCCATCATGCCTTGTAATCTAGAGAGTGCAGCGGACATCCATTCCTGAAATTCCGGAGCTTGCCTTTGCAGCTCCAGCAACTGTGACATAACTGAGTCCAGAGGCTCGTCATCTAACTCAGACTCAGCAACGTTCTGGCCTCCAGCAGTCCTCCGAGCGCCGGACTCCTGGGAAATCCCTGTTGCCGCCTGCAGCAGATCAGTCAGTGCGATGTGCTCACCAGGTTGTGATTCCGAGGCTACTCTAAAGCTAGGTCCTACTGAGGTGTGTGTCTCTGCACTGGTGGAGGGTGTGGGTGAGCGCTGTGACGGGACTTCAGGGAGGGTGCTTTCAGATGCCTCTTCAGAGGTTTCTTTGAGGCTTGATTGGAGGCCCTGGGCCATGGACTCTGTCAACTGTTTGGCAGATGCGCCTGCGGAAGCAAGGAGAGATAATTAGTGCATGGCAGTGGCCTGTGAAAGAGGGAACATCACTCACATAATGATGGATCCTCACTTGGTAGAGCAGCGCTGACCTCACCGTCAACACAGTACTGGTCCAGATCCTCACCGGCCAGTGGGGGCCTTGATTTCGGACATTCCACCACCGGTCTGCGACCTCTCTCTCTTGTACAACAAAAACAGACCTGCTGAGTTTTCCAGCGTTTTTAATCGACATCTGTGGAGAGAGAAACAGTTGACATTTGGAGTCCGTATGACCCTTCTACGGAGCTGAAGAGAAGTAGGAATGTGATGAAATTTATACTGTTTAAGGGGGGGTGGTGGCGCAGGTGAAGCTGGATAAAAGATCAGCGATAGGTGGGGGTAAAGGAGAGATTGACAAAGATGTCATAGATATAAGGACAAAGGGAGTGTTACTGGTAGAGGTAAGGGCTAAAAAAGGTGCTGATAGTGATGAAGGTAAGAAAGCAGAACGCGAAAATAGCAGGACAAGGGTAAGCACTCTGAAAAGAACAACATGAACAAGTAACAGATGGCCCTAGTGGGGGTGGCGTGGGGGGGTGGGGGCGGAGGTAGGGAAAAAAAGGATCAAAGATTGGATAAAAAGGGGGGGTTAAACAAGGGGATGAAACAATGCATAAATGAATAAAAATAAGAATAAATAAAAATGGATAAAAAAACAAAAATGACTTTTGAAAAAGGGATTAAAAAAAAGTGGTGAAGTTGGAGGAGACACTTCATGGTCTGCAGTTGTTGAACTCAATGTTAAGTCCAGAAGGCTGTAAAGTGCTTAATCGGAAGATGAGGTGCCGTTCCTTCAGTTTGCTTTGGACTTCACTGGAACATTGCAGCAGGCCAAGTACAGACATGTGGGCATGAGAGCAGGATGGGGTGTTGAAATGGCAAGCGACAGGGAGGTCTGGGTCATGCTTGTGGACAGACTGAAGGGTGTTCCGCAAAGCGGTCACCCAGTCAGTGTTTGGTCTCTCCAGTGTAGGGGAGACCACATTGGGAGCAGTGAATGCAGTAGACCAAACTGAAGGAGGTGCAAGTCAAGTGCTGCTTCACCTGAAAGGAGTGTTTAGGCCCTTGGATGGTGAGGAGGGAGGAGGTAAAGGGGCAGGTGTTGCACCTTCTGCGATTGCATGTGAAGGTGCTATGGGAAGGGGATGAGGTGTTGGGGGTGATGGAGGAGTGGACCAGGCTGTTCTGAAGGGAACGCATCCCTACAGGATGCTAACGGGGCGGGTGAGGGGAAGATGTTTTCGGTGGTGGCATCATTGTGGAGTTGGCGGAAATAGCGGAGGATGATCCTTTGAATGCCGAGGCTGGTGGGGTGAAAAGTGAGGACAAGGGGGACCCTGTCATGGTTCTGGGAGGGAGGGGAAGGTGTGAGAGCAGAGGCGCAGGAGATGGGTCGGACACAGTTGAGGGCCCTGTCAACCACTGTGGGTGGGAAACCTCGGTTAAGGAAGAGGGAAAACATGTCAGAAGCACCGTTCAGGCCAGTTTGTCCTGCATGGATGGAGATGGAGAAAGTGTAAGCAGGACACCTGCTAGGCCAGATAACAAGTATGTCTGGTCTGTGTGGGAGTTGAGTGGTCCCATGGATGGGATGAAGACAATGACAGTGAGTGTGACTGAGTGAATGATAATGTCCTTTGAACCAGCAGTGAGTGCGGGCCCTGTGGATGTGTGCTGGGTTTGTGAGTGTGTGAGTTGAGTGATGAGATGGGTGACTTACCCTGGCAGCATGGAGGAGATCATTCATCCTCTTGCAGCACTAGGTGGCTGTCCTCTTTTGCAGGGCATTGGCACTGACCACTGCTGCCACCGCCTCCCAAGCTGGGTTAGTGCTGTTGCTGCCCATCCTGCGGCCATAGCGGGAGTACAGGACATCTCGGCAGGCCTCCACGGCATCCAAAAGTCGCTTGAGAGATGCATTGTTGAACCTTGGGGCTGTAGTCTTCTTCAGTTTCAGGGCCGTGTCTTCCACGCAGCAGTGGTGAGCTGGAAGCACTGAGATGTGTACTTGGCGCCCGGTGTGATGCAGTGGGTGGGTGAATGAGAACCCCCTCGCCATGGAAACGGCATATTTCCTGGGAGTGCATAAATAATGAGGTGGGTACAGGATGATATGGCATGAAAAGCTGCCATCGCGGTCAGCAGGTAAGGTGTTTTACCCGCCCGCTACCGCACTTAGTGCGAATTTGGGAAAATTCCACCCAAAATCTTTACTCACACACATTCTCTCCTTTTTGGAACATTCCAACTCTATCTCCACAATATTCCTTTAACTATATCTACTCAAACTAAAGTACATGTTTCACAAATAAAAAAAGAAAGTAACTTAAGTCCTTGATTCTCAAGGTCTTCTTTCTCCAAGGCACCTTTTAGAATAGCCAGAAGTGGGAACTCAAGAAAAGATGAATTTTTACAGTGCAACATCCTAACTTTAGACAAAATTTAAACCTAACAGCAGCCTCACACAACATGGGAAATGTATCATATCTCTTTCTCAGAACAAAGAACACAATCTTTTTTTTAACAGCCCAATATTCATGTTTTCATAACTTCTTTCTCACTTACACCAATTGAAAAAATGAAAACAACTTTTGAAACACATTAGACAAACAACTGATTTAAAACAACACACAGAAACAGACCACAAGGGGTTAAACAACTTTTAAGTGACTCTCTCTCTTTCACACTCACTCAGCACGAGACCACAACACTATTTGATTTAACACTTCCAATATCCACTCAGTGACAGGCACTGAACACTGGAGCACAGATGCACAATATCAAACAGGATACTCTTAAAACATACAAACAGATACTGAATCCACACATATACACACAAGGTTTATTTTACCGTTCACACAGCACTTTAACTATACTGTGGGTCTATTAACTTAATTTCTTACTTTCCTCTGACTGTTTTCCTTAACCCCAAAGTTTCTTTTATATCTCAACCTTATGCAAACAGCTGGACCATGGTCGCTGACAGAGGAGCTCATCTCTACTCATCTCAACTGGGACTAGTACCTATTGCCTGCCCATTTTCCCTTTTAAGTTCTGAATTCTCTTGCGTGCCCTGCATCTTACATTTTCTGACTCCTAAAAAACCATGCCACATTTCTCAGCACAACAAACTGTTCTAATCAAAAGGTCTGTTACCTTTTCAGCTCTTAGCTTTTTCTCCTCCATCCATTCTTGGATGAACACAACTTCTTCAAAAGGGACCCTGTCTCCCTCCTCCAGTCACTCAGTGAGCAGTGCCTGGACCTGTTTATTAGACAACCTCTCTATTTCAAAAGGCACCTTGTCCCTTTTCTGTTCCTTTACCAAATGGTAAGCCACCTTCATACCCCCACACTTTATCTTCAAGACCTGAGCCTCTGCCTCGACCTCATAATATAACCTCCAATATTTGCTTCTCTCTTCCTCTATGTTACAGACCTGGCCCTAACAATAGCTCATGGTCTGTTCATGCCCTGACTGTTCAGGGGCCCTTTCTGTCTTTAGTTCCTCTTCATCTGATGCTGTACAGGTCCCCCCTTTCTCCCTCAGCGACCCTCAAGCTCGTGACACCAGATTCACACCTGTATGGCTGAAACAGGATGACCAGCTAGACAAATTTCTTCTGATAATTCACAATTGCTTTATTGAATTACCCACAGCCCTCAGAGAAGGGCTGCATTCAGCAATCACAAAATACAGTTACAATTACAGTTATGTTACCCAGAACCCTGTCCCGTCAGAGGCTAAACCCCCACCTTGTTCCTAACTTAATACTTAAATCTTTATATCCTAACTTAATACTTACAATCACCCCTCGGTTGGTCTTCCAATAGTGTTGTAGGTCCCTCGCTGAGGTTGATCAGATATGAGAAATGGATTTTTAAAATATATTTTTGGGAAATATTGTGTTATTTTGCAGAAAAGTCTGAAAGTGCCTGTGTGTGTGTGTATGTGTGTGATTTAATTAAGCTGGGAGATTAATAGGAGACATGTTGTCTGGGAGGGGCTTAAAACATGAAAGGATAGAGGTGTCATGTTTGAGTTACAAGTAAATAGATTAGATCTAACATTTGCATTTTTAGATAAGTTGATAATTTGTTTGAACATCAAAGAGGAGTCAGAGATACAAAGAAACATGTTTGCATCTTGAAGGAGTTCCATAGGTAAATAGAAGGATATATTATATTTTATTGACTTGAAAGCAAGGACAAGATAGAAACATGAAAGATTTTATATTTGGAAGGGTTTGAGTTTCAAAGAGATGTGAGAACAATGGAACCTGAGATGAAAGGCGGGAAAAAGGTATTTTAGAGTTACTGCGGAGAGCTTAGGATAGTTATAGCTGAAGCTGTTGTTTGAGCTGTGCGATGAACAGCTGAAGCTGTTTGAGCTGTTGAATTGGGAATTGTTAACTTTGGGCTGGGAGGAGATGCAATTTGAATCAACCATCCAGTCAAGCCAGAAACATCTTGGGCTACAAAAAGCAGTTTTATTCTGAGGTTTGGTTTTCCACAGCAGATTGGAAGTGAGTTGCAGGTCATGTGGTATGCCTTTATTGAAGCTACAACAGTTTCCCTTGGGTAATATTACTGGATTTTGTATAGTTAATTATCTATAAAGGAGTGTTACCTGGAAGGTGTTTGCTTGTGAGTCTGACCAAGTGGAGAATCTTTTTGGGTGGAATGTTTGTAAGACTAACCTTGATTATGCTACTTAATCTTGTGTGCTTAAGTTTTCTTTCATTCTTATTAATAAACTTTTACTTTTAATTTTTAAAATACCAAAAATGTTACTGGAGCTCGTACTGCTGATTGGTACATTGTCTTCTCGTTTTCAGAATACAAAAAAAAGGCTATGGCTGTAAACCAAGCTTTCCTCTGAGATTTGGTTTGCGCAGCAATTAAGATCGGTTGTGGTCATAACACAGACTCTGCCGACTTCCTTGACTGCCTGCAGAAAACAGTGGAATCCTACGATTTATGTTCCCAATTCTGCTGCTGGCCTGGCCGACTCATTCCAATGTCGGGTAGTTAGCACTCGTAGTTTATTCCACATATAGTCCAGACAAATATGACCAGCTCATGCTGGCTGAAACAATACAGTCTTTGCATGGAAAATATATCCCAGATGAATATGATCAGCTCTCACATTGTTTAAACAATTCTCCTGCTGTTTTGAGGCAACACAGTAACAGCACCTGCCTCCAAGGTCAATGAAGGTTTGAATGACGCTAGTCCTCTCCCTGAGAGGAACCGATCATAGTTGCAATGCCAGATCCCAGCACCATTGTTTGTAATGCAGGCCTTAGTTGCATTACGATTCCTTGATTGCATTATGTCGATGGCATGTTCAATGTATGCCATTGTATTCGGGTAATCAGTCTTATAATTGTGTTAGTCAATGGCAGGTAATGGCATTTCCCTGGTACCATTGTTCCATGATAGCAATCAGTCAATGTCCTTTTGGTGAGCTACTGTCTTTTACTAAACGTCCGATTTAACTCCTTATTGCACAGCCCTGCGCTGTTGGCTGCAGCTTGGTTTCTGTATTGTATGGTACAAAACATGAGGTCAAAGCATGTCCGTGGGTTTGAATTTTATGATCCATAAAGTTCCCAGTTGGAGGGGATTCCGATCCTACAAGTCTTCCAGAAATGTCACCCATTGATCCAGTTTATTGTTTTCATCCTTGTCATTCGATTGACTTTAGTCCGCATGCTTTAAACAGTGTACATCAAGGTTCTGATTTATTTTCTACATAATTGCAAGTCACCACCACAGTCAGTAGACAAGTCTTCTCTGACAACAAGGTCTGCACTGCACTTTCTTCTTTCAATTTTCCACTGCCTTTTTTGAGATCAGTCTGAAAACGTCTCCATGTGTTGTATCTCATTTCATAGTTGGGTCATTTCTGTGCAAGGTGGATTAAGGAAAGTAATTCAAAATGTATGAAAATGTCTTTTCCGCATGGGAATAAGGGAGTTCAGACAACTTACAGCCAACCATCTGAGTGCATGTACTTATTACTACAAGTCTTAATCCCAGTGGCAAAATAGTTCAACAAGCAGTGACCATTACTAGCAGGTAAAAATGAATCAGCCATCAGGGACACATTAATCTCAAATAGGAAAAGCTAGGCTAAAAGGATTTTTCAAATTGGGGGCCTACATTTTTAATGCCAAACTGCTTCTTTAATTGAGATAGAACAAATGAACTGTTTAAAAATAAATTTTAAAGGATCCAATTAAAATATTATTTCAGATGAAAATTTGCATTAATAGGATGCATAAAAAAGTTTGTAGGGTTTTGAGGCTGTTTGATTACTGAGCATTTGGAACACAAATAGAATCTCTTTCTGTCTGTTTAAAATTCTACTCTCCTCTGTTTCTTTACTGTACACATTATATTTTCCATTAATATTTAATTCAGCACATCTAGTTTGAATGCCTAGGCGTCATGAGCAAAGTTATTGCAGAAGAATATGAATGCTTCCATACACAGTCTCTAGAGGGCAGCCCAACCACGCAAAGTAGAACTGAAGCGGTTAAATGGAAAATTAGTTTCATTAACGTGTATGCAATTACTGCACAGATAATGGAAATTGCTGATTTTCCAAGAGATGAAGAAAAATCCTGCCAGGGTACTCCTCTGGATGCCGAAAACAGCACACCAAGCTTAAATCGAGCAATTTATGTTCATAACACACACTATTTAGATAATTAGATTATAGTTCAGAACTTAGAACTGGAACATAAAATTTTGATTTATAGGTTTATTTATCTCAACTTCATTGCAAGGCTTACTCAGATGTTCAGTTCAATCAATTTAAAGGCGAGACCAATTAGAAAACAAACACTGATGCTGGCTGTACACTGATTTATTGTGGCTATTTCCAGATCAGATCCAGGATCTAAAGAAAGGGAAGGGTAGACTTATTTAAGAGGAAAAGGTGAGCTAACGTGACTGCTGTTATCTAGGATTTTGAGGATGTGACGCACTAAGTGCTGCGGCTTCGGGCTGATTGCTATTTCTCCAGAATATATTCTCCTTTTGGCTCTTTCAGAAGGCTAATAGCAGAGATGGGGCTCCTGGTTGGGGTTGGGGTCATGATTGGTGTCGGGAGGAGAGGCGGCAATTTCAGGGCAACAGGGGAAGAGCAGAGATTGGGAATAGGCGTGGTTTGTTTGTGGAGCATGGCAAAGCACTCTTCTTTCATGGTCCAAACTCAAATACAGTATTTAAAAAACTCGTGGAGCTAAACTGGAGAGCCCTCAAAAACAGGCATGGAGATTATGATGTGTGATTAACCCACAGCCATTTAATATGATGCAGGCAGCAGGTCAACTTCATGCTGGCTGCTCAATTAAATTATTGCTGCTTGCAACCAGCATTAACTTAGATGTTCATTGGCTCCACACACCAGCATTTGCCCCACAATTCTCATACCAGTTCAAGCTCATCAGCACTTCTTAAAGGGATGGTGCACTGTGGCTGGAGCAGGTGATGGCGGCCATGCAGGAAATGAATCTGACCTGTGAAACTGTGAAGAATGGCACAACATGGGAGAGTGTGGACTCCAAGGTTTTTGGATGCTGCTCTGGAGACCAGGGTGCAGGAGGGGGAAAGCAGGAGAGGTGTCCATTATCTGCATGGAGCCAGGAGACTCCCCAGGCACGTGCTCAAAAGACAATGGAAGCAGATAGCCATGGTGGTAAATGCGTGGAGCCACCTCCCCATAGGACTTTGATGCAGTTCTGCAATAAGTTCAATGACCTCATATCAGCGATTAAAGTCAGTGAATGCAGGTGTCAGCTGTGGCTCAGTTCATAGCACCCTCGCCTTTGAATCAGAGGGTTGTGGGTTCATGTCCCACTCCCGGAAACCAAGAACTGTGATTGTACTCGAAAGAGTTGCAATCTGTGACTGTTGATAACTCGAAAGAGTTTCAGGTGCCATGTGTCAATCAACCGGACCATTGGCCTCAGACACTGCTCAAATCATTACAACCCTGTCACTTAACTACCAACAATTTCTATTAATCAGGACTCACAAATAGCATTCAGATGCTTCACCTTCACATACTTACTCCCCCACCACCCCTGTCCTTCAAGCTAGGGGCAAGAATTGCACAAGAACTAGCCTACCAGAGGGTGAAGTCACACATAGGCTCTGCTGCAAAAATAAAAATCAGATGAGGACTTTGATGGGGCAGGCTATAAAAGAACGCTGAAGGGTATGCACAATAAAATGCTTGGTGCATTAGGATGCCTGTCAGAAATTATTTCTTTAGAACTCTTGTCAGCACCAATTGGGTTTTATCTACAATTGACCCAATTATTTCTCAAAGATGGTACGAAGAATCCAAAATCTAAGCATGAATAGTTTCCCAACTTATGATCTAATGTTACATTTTAATACATAACATGAAAAAACTGTACACTATTTGTATAGTTTGTTATGATCTTTGTCAGACCCCCAAGTTATTGGTGAGATCTGGTTAGGGACCAATAATGTTTTGTTTAAAGTAGACAAAGTTTGAGATTCAAGATACTTGCTAATAGAATAAAGCCACAAGATTCCACAGGTTTTGAACAAACAAAATAAACTAGCATACAAAATCTGAAAGATAAAACAATTTAAAATATCTATCTTACACCCCAGCATTCAGGGTGAATATGAGGCTCACATGGATTAACAGGCAAGCTGTAGTCAGACACACCACGCTGCACACCAAACACCAAATGCAACCAAACGGATTCCACAGATTTCTTTACAATCCACCCAGACATCAGTAACACTGAATCTCGCCAATCTCACTGAATCTCCATCTCTCTAATGAGGGATTTCAATCTTCACCTTCGAAGATCTCGCCTTGGAATTCACTTCAAAAGCTGCTCCAACTCGGATGGCTTCAATGAAGGCCCGCATCACAGGGTTTCAATCTCAGCTCCTGAGATTCCCTGCCCCTAGATTCTCAAGTACACTCAAACATCAACTCACAAGCATAATTTAAGCTCTTCGCCAAACAGAAGACCACTGGTCTAAAGGGGTACCTTTACCCTGGCCCACAGCACGGAGACGCCAATCTTCAGCTGCCTTCTTGGATCTTCAGGGGTTCTCTCAAGGTTCACTCAGAAGTCTGCTCCTCACAGCCCTTTTCTCTAACTTGGAGCCTATTTCTATGCTCCTTCCTTTTAACTGGGACCTGTCTCTGTCCTCTGTCCTTGTCCCTTACCTGGGACACTTGCTGGCTATGGCACTCTGCACCTGGTCATCTGGCCTGGGATTTTGCCCCCTTCTTCTTTTCTTCTCTAAGCACAGGCATCCAGGGCTCGTCCTGGGCCTGAGGAACGTAAAGAAGCAGCACTGCGCATATGCCACTTGCTCCCAGCCTACGCATGTGGGGAAGTCCAAAGACTATTGGGACTTGGAGTTCCAGAACTTGGCACTCAAGATTAAGGTAAGTTGGATTTCATAACAACTTGACACTAAAATGATAAAAGTAACTGCCCTCAAATCCTCTTTTCCTACTGTTGACCAATAGATTGTCCTTGGATAATGTCAGATCACATCCATGTGAAAATACTTAGCTTACAACATAATTTAGACTGTGAACTTACTCTTTGCTTACAAGAATCAAATAGTTAGTTATTAAGGACAATTCCAGCGACATCTTATGATACAGGAGGACTGAATATATGATTTGCCTTTTCCTTTTTCTTAATTTGACAGAAGTTGATGTTTTGAGTAGTTGACCTTTTATGTTATGTCCTCTTGCTTGGCTTGTAGCATTTTGTATGTGAAATGCCGTGTTTTTATTTTGCCTTCCCCATTATTTTCCTGTTCTATCACACCAGACTAGTCTTCTGTCTTTGTGTTTACTTGTACTAAACAGGTTTTATTTGCTACATGATTTCATATGGACTCTCTCACAGCAATGGAGATGGAGTCTGGCAGGGATGGAATGGGTGTTGTGGTGCAAGGGGTGAAGATCGCCATGCCTCTGTGCCATGCCTCACGTGTTGCATGTCTGTCTCCAAAACACTTTGTACTTTAACTCAGTGTTCCTCGTCATTGTTGATGTCTTTCATCCATAGCAGGGCACTCAGTGGCCCAAGCAGGCATCAACTCTGAGGAACTGGTGTTAACCTTTGAGGAAGAGGAGGGCAACTCTGAGGATGCACCATCCCATTTTTATTCAGCACCCAGTACCTGCACAGACAGTAGCACCTCTATGGGTTTGTGCGTGTTGGCCGAAGAGGTTACACGTACTGGTTTGAACACCACACAATTGTCAGAGCAACTGCTGGAGGCTGTGATAGTCTAAGCCTCGGACTCTCGGGAAGGGTGGGAATCCTGGGCAATGCTGAATCCCAGGCAGTTGACGATCCTTTGGTATTTTCTGTGAGGCAGCAAATGTTGGATGTCCAACAGGCAATGCATGGAGATCTGACTGAGCTTCCAGAGGATTTGCGCACCCTGACATGGACAGTGGAGGTGTCCATCCAAACCATGAGTTCTGCAATGACCCTCTCTCTGTCCCTGTAGTCTCCTTCATCAAGAGATTGGCAACTCTCCTGGATAGCCAGACCTAGCAGCTCAATCAAGGGTTTCTGAATTCAGACCTGCAAGTCCAAACACTAACAATGACCTTGGGTAGGTATTGCCAGTGTGAAAGATGACCAAGACACTTGCAATCCCTACTAGGCCCTTGCTCATCTCAAGTAAGCAGGGAGGGCCATTTGGACCTCACATCAGCAGGTGAGCAGCAGCTGTCTGCATCTGGGGACTCCTCTCAGGCCACTCCTAATGGTGACAGCATCTCCTCTGCCCCTTAGCCAATGGCACCAGCACCTTAGGATGCTGTGGCGATAGAGAAGGCTCCTACCACCGGGCAGGAATCCCTCACAATGCTTGGGTACTCGCAGCCTCAGGCGACTAGAGGAAGTCCGCCAACGTCATCCAGGCCAATGGGACATCAAGATCAGCAACTGGCAGCGAAGGTGAAGCACCACAGTGCAGCACACAAACAAATGAAGAAATTATTGTAGACACAGAAGCAATCCCTGGATGTATAAGGCTGAGTTGTTGTGTTGTTCACCTGTTCCATTCTGTAGTTGTTACACTTTTATCTGTGGATTGGGGCCTACCAAAGATTGATAAGGGTTGCAACGCAATGACACTTCCAAATGAAAATCAGAGGTTCTTCTATGAGAAATTTGTAGATGGGGCCTTTTGGATATCTTAAGTATGTGCTTCATAGGGGTGGACAGAAGTCAGGTGGCAGCTCCATACCGCTGGTTGGAAGAGGCCTGCGAAGCCTTTGTCGAAATACCTCATAATCAGGGTCCCATCATCTCCATAGCACCCAGTCTCTTCTGGCTACCATGTGGCTCATCATGATCATGTGCACCCTCATGTTCCTATCTGAGTCATTGTTGGTCTCGTCATCTGAGGAAGCATGGCAGTCGTCCATGTCCTCTTCCACAAGTTCTTCTCTCCTCTGCATTACCAAGTTGTGCAGTGCATAGCAAATGAAAACAATCAAGGATGCATGATCTGGGGCAGACTGCAAGGTGCCAGCAAAGCAGTCGAGGCAGTGAATTCTCATCATGAACAGATCTATGGTTCTTTCTATGGTCATCCCGGTGGAGGCGTGGCTTATATTGTACTTCTCTCCTGCTTGAGGACATGGATGCTTGATTGGTGTCATAAGCTACCTCCTTACCAGGTAGCCTTTATCTCCTATTAATTAGCCATCTAGTTAACAGGGGGTGAGAACTGCTGTGGCACCTGAGAGTGCCTGAGGATATAGACAGCATGGGTACCATGCACACACCTGCAGGATGCACCGATGATGATCGCAGACAATCCAGGGGTTCAAGGAGTAAAAACCTTTCATATTAATGAAAGATCATGGGTGCCTTCATGGCCACATGTGTGAGTCTCTGCCCCTTTAGGAAAGCCTAGAATAGCCCCACAGCATCTCACTCTCTCAGCCTGGCTGTCATCTTCAGTAATGGGCTTTAGGAAGGTTTCCACTCTCTTGACCAATGCGTTTGTCACTACTTTGTCTTTGATCCGTTGATGGGCTGAAGATTGCAGGCTGTCACAAAGGTCCCCTCTTATCCTTGAAAGAATCCTGAAGTAGAGAAGTTTAGGGCCACCATGACCTTCAGTGCCACAGGCATTGGATGGCCACCCATGCAGTTGGAACTTATCCCCCCCGCAATTATGTCATAGATGGATGTCACCATTTCCTTGGAAAGATGCGGCCTTCTACAACACTCAGTCATTTTCAGGTAATTGTAGCATTGCTTGTAGATCCTTCCTTCAGGATAGTGTCTTCTTCTTGGAAGTACTTACCCACATTCGCCTTGCTGGCATTCTGGTCCTTCAGTGTTGCTCAGGTCCCTGGCATGTTGGCAGCAGATGCCGCTGGCCAGCAGCCCTCCTTCTCTTTCCCTCTTCCCCAGTGGAGGAGCCTTCACTGGTGTGGACTAGTACCATTGCACCTTTGACTTTTTTTGCTGCAGCATGCCTTGTAGCCTCCTTTGCTCAAGCCTTCAGTGACTCCCACAGACCCCTTCACTGGCTCAACATCAATCTTGTGCACCACTGCAGCCTCCTACCCCTCAATGTATGCCTCCGGTGCTGGCTGTTGTTCCACTCTGGAGCCCTTCGAACTGCTCTGCCCTATTCCTGCCCGACCATGTAGCCCATGCAAAAATTGCACAGGCTGCATAACATAGCAGGGAATGGGTTCTGTAATTATCACAACAGCTGCATAATTGGCCTGATGTGGAAGGTGAGTGGGCTTCTGACTTCTGCCACACTCACCTTCCGTGATATTGGAACCTGACCCAATGTCATCACATCTGATTTAACATCGGATCAGGAGAGAATTAATCCACTTCCTCACCGTTAAGTTTTGCCAAGTGAGATAGGGACAGTATGTTGGATTGTCACGGTCCACTTTAATGCCTGGTCTCCTTCAAACAATAAGTTAGTTGGCTTAGAAGAAACCTTAGTTTTTAATAGGCTTCTCGGTCTGTATTAGCCGAGAAATTAAATGCTTTGGTTCAGTTCCACAGGTGACAGGACAAATCCCACGCTTAGTACAGTTCAAAGACATTTAGATCTAGGGACTTGAAATGAGTGTCAAAAATCCATCCTGTGAAATGTCAAGGAGATCTGATGACCTGTCAGCCCTCCACAAGCTTATATAACTAGAGCTGATGCTGTAAATAACCTGTAATGTTTACACCAAGGAGATAAGAACTGCTGCAAATACATCTGTCAACTGAAAAGGTGAAAAGAAAATATTACACATCAGGTTTCTTGTCTGTAGTAGTCCCTCACAATTAACATTGTCACCTGGAACTTTGTCCCATTTATGCGAACACTCAAATGCTGATTAAATATCACTTGCTGCAACAGGCCGACAGAGCACACATTAGGCTTTGAAAAATTAGTAACTTGCACATACAATCCAATATATTATCTCCAATTCACCCTAAGCTCCTAAAAATCATCAAGTTTGAGCAATATTTCAAAACAAAAAAAGAGACTGATATTTCAAATGCTGTAGAAACCACAATCATGTTAGATTAATAAATGGATCTCAAGGGGAAAAAAATGCCAGTTGTCAAAAAAAGTCCAAGCACAAAAGTAATGATCCAACTCATACCTCCAAGCCACACAGCATCCTAACTTGGACCTATGTCACTGTGTATTCATTGTGGCTGGGCCAAATACCTGGAACTCCCATTCTAACGGCACTGTGGAGCACCTTCACCTTACCAACAGTTCAAGAAGAGGGTCCAGCATCAACTTCTCAAGGGCAAATGGAAAACGACAACGTTATCCTGAGAATTAATCATTTTTTAAAATGATTGTGAAAAAAAATTTTGTTAAGAAAAGTCATAACTACTTGTGATATGGATGTTTTTACCTTTCAACTGAGTGACTTTTTCCGTCCTTGTTTCTAGCAACATTAATATAGTTTTAATTGAGGCCAAAGCTGACATTCCAGTCTTATTATGATGTGCAGGACATGTCTCTAACAACTTTCCTTGCCATTGACAGGTGTGTAATAGGAGGGCTTCTTCTGGCCCATATATGAGATTCAGAACCAGTGTGTGAGATGCATTCTCAACAAAAAACTGAAGAGTTTGCAAGGAGAGGGGCTTTCATCCTACATCAATTTACCACACAGAACCTCCAAGTCATATCTGAATTACAAAGTTGGAAATGACTAAGGTTAGTACATGAATTTGTACATATAGAATATGAAAGTGGCTGACATAATGCATGATAACCTCTGTATTTCCTTCTGGTGAGGAGACAGTGAGGCTTAGGATTAGAATTACTGGCCACCATCACCTGAAAGCAAGATAAATAGGATTCAGTGCTTATTGTGATAGGTTAGCAGAGAGGAAAGGCAGCTGTCGCTGAACGTCTGCATTTCTTATTGACCCACCATTCAATAAGATGTTATACATGTCCATGTTATGGTTACAATACAATTACATATTTCATGTTGAGTTATCTGCTCACCACGCCATTCATGAGGAATTTTAGGCACCTGCTGTCCATTTACAGAAAGTAGAAACACATACTTATGTAACATCCAAGAGATTAAGAATTACAACTGAAGTAATCTCAGTACAGATCCATAGCTTTTATGAACAAGAAAAAGCCTTAAATTTAGAGTTACAAAGCAATTTTAGAAAACATAGAGTTACCCTCTAGGTACTAACTCTGGGTTGACTGCAGGTTCAATGGATCAGATCTGACTAGGACCAGTCTGGGACCTCCTTGATGGTCTCGCTCCAATGGTGCCATGCCAATAAGGGTTCTTAACCTCCATTTTATATTTTGGCTGCACAGCAACCGTCCTCCTGTCGATCCTTCTGCACCCCTTGATTGGTTTTTGGGGCACATGATCAGACTTTGATTGGTTTAAATCGAACTGAGCTGAGTCCAAAATATCATGCATAAATGGTTTTCCCAGTAGATGCAGCCCTTTAACCAAAGGATGTCTGGAGCACTTGCTTTTTGTTTCTTTCAAAGATCAGCCGTCTCACTGGTGGGAGTGAGACTGCTCGAGTTATGGGCCTGTAAATGTTGTCTGTATCAAAGGTGGTTTGAGAAAACACAACAGTAGAAAAGACAATTTTTTTACAAGCTACAACATTTTCGAGAATTGTAACGTATTCCAAGAATTGTATTACCTTCTACAGTTTGTTTCATTTTCTCTGAGTCATCACTGCAGGCTTAACTAATCAAGCACAGTGAGCATAGTTCAGTCAACAGACTCACATCATCAAGTGTAGAACAATTTAACCATTAAACATGACATGGGCCATCAAAATTCGGCTGGGTGTACGATTGGTTACCTTCACATTTGATCATGAATCACTGGGATTATAAATGGCACAGCAGGCAATAAGGAAGAGTTCACGCAGCTTAAAATAAAAGGTATATAGTTTAAGATACTGCTTCAATAGACAGTGCCTGCAGAAACAATTGAATGGGGGTTGGGGCGATGTGCAGCTGAAAAGAGTTTCATATTGTATTCCTTGGAAGGAACCGTCTAGGAAAAGCAATCATTGAACTTACAAAAATACTAATATTGGCAAATTCTCCAGCCAGTGACAGTGCATGAAACTGCCTAGTTGGAACTGTCCATATTGTGATGGAATGCTAGTATACAGCAGATGCTGAAGTGTGATGATTAAAGGAATGGGACCCATATGACAAGCAGCAGCCATCTGCTTGCAGGCATAGCATAAATGGGGAGGAAAGTGAAGGATAGGCAGGAATTTTTCTGGCGCCATGGAAGTAGCTTTGAGGTAGAAATTTGGAACAAAGTGCGTCGTTTCGGATCCCTGATGTGTTCCTGTCTCCAGGAGATTTCCCTGGAGGTGTGTTCCCAGTTTATCCGTGTCAGGTGTCAATCAAGTTATGTAAAAGGAGAATTAGCCCCAATTTGTGCACTGCAGTGAAATATTATCAATGATGTGCCGGTCCCACACCGAACCAGAAGCTTGGCAATGCATCACAGGCAGATTCACAGTGATTTTGCACATTCATGTATAAAGGAGCGGCAAGTAAGCCCATCTGCTGCCAAATGCATTCATCTGGAGGCGTTCCTCCTGCAGGCTGATGCCCCTGACAGTTCTGGTCCTTAGTGTTTGCAAGCCGTATGGACTATTATGTGAGCGCCTCCATCTTAAACCACCCCCCCCCCCCCTCACTCTCCATCTGGCAGAGCAGCACTCAAATTTCCCAGTGGGGCTGTTGGCCATGTCCTTTGGCCTGTCCATTTGACCCTCCCGCATTTGCATGCCACTCGCTTTCCATATTGCATGGTGAACATGGAGGCACCCTGTCAATTGGCCGCTTCCCGGAAAATCATCCCACAAGGCTGACATGAGCAGAGTCCGGATTCAGAAATGGCATTGTAGTTCACCGAATTGTTAAGAGAATGATTACAGTTTGATGGCCAAATTCCTGAGCAAGTAAAACAGGGGATTCTCTCTCCTAGCCCATCATAGCTTGGCCTCTAGTTCTCCAATCAGTAAATTTTGTTTATTTTCCTGGAGTTTCTGACCACTTAGCAAACTGCATCAGCAAATTTTCAATTACTCTTTCACAAAAGGAAATTTTTGAGAGGAATTGCTGAACATTTTTTTTTAGATTTTAACAGGGAAGCCATTAGCATTATTGGCAAAGAAAATGTTCATGTTAAGGTTAATATCAGGATATTTAAATAATCACCAAGTATCCTTGCTCCTTATAATATTATGGTATAATTTCTGCAAGCACCCTTCTGAATGATCAATAATTCTCTCCTGCACCTGATACAGCTGTGAATGCAGGAGATAATACTCAAGCTTGAGATATTTCATATTTAACAGTCATTTTCTTATCATATAATTTGAGAAAAGGGCAGAGATTAAAAACGCATTGGAATGATATCATTCATAATCATGGGAGACAGTTTCACTGCGGTGCATATCTGTGCTACCTCATAAAACACTATTTTGAATTTTAATGAAAATTCAAAGGTGGTGGAATAAAATTGCAAAATCACATCAAAATATTACCACAGCATATAATCTATATTTCTATTCAGTATAATATCACCATATCTTACACTTTGCATTGGAAAATTTGTGAGCAGCTGGAATGCACAATATGAATCAATTGATGACTGAAGACACTTTAGAAAACAACAGTGGGAGTATTTTAAAACCCATTTTTGCCACATGTGGAGATTTCAGGTTCTGTTGTTTCAAAACCAATTTAGTCTTGGTGTCACACATCGAGTATAAAGGATACATTAAGTCCTGAAGGAGAGAACATTATTTTCTACCCATTCAGACAAAAGAATCAATTTAACTGCTATACAAAAGAGGCTCACATTCTTATTTACATCTCAATTACTTTCTACACGATCTCCATGCGCCAATCACCCCAAGTGACGTGAAAGGACATAAAAGAATTGTTTGATCAGAATAAAAGGTTCTGTGAGAAGAAACAAGAAACTGTATCTCCAAGCTTTGTCCTTTATGAACCATGTTGTTTGCAAGATTGACTTTATTTTGCCATTATTACCAATATGCCATGCTTAAAATTTATAGGATCTTAAATTTCCTTATCTACCTGGTCATGTCTTCAAGCACTTTTCTTTTTGATACAGATGTAAACATTATTTATAAGTGCATAAATAGAGACTAGCCTAAATGTGCAAGCCATAGGAATAGTGCTCGATGAATGGAACCCTGTAATTAAGCATAAAAGAAAAATATGTTGATATCCATTTAAGGAGCACAAACTGTGGATAAATGTGTTGTGGCTCTTTCGATCTAATTCCACGTGGAAAAGATGCCTGCATTTAAGGGACTCTTGTCATACTATTGCTTTGGGAAATAATTGAGAAGTTATGGCTAAAAGTAGCCAAAGCTAATCCCAACTGAACCCCAGTTTAATGGCTCCTAACAAGTACACCCATCCTTGTAAATTCGATGATTCGTTAAGAGGAGTTGTTCGGTTTTTGAGCTGTTGATCATTGTCTCACTCATCTTACCCTGTTATCAGGAAAATCATTAACCTCTTATTAAGCATTTCTTCCTAATCCAAGGCCCATTGTTACTGATGATGCTTTTTCTTGTTTTTTAAAAATTAATTCTTTCCTGAGATGTGGGCCTCGCTGGCTAGGCCAGCATTCATTGCCCATCCCTAATTACCCTTGAGGTGCTGGTGGTGAGCTGCCTTCTTGAACCACTGCAGTCCATGTGCTGTACGCACATCCTCAAGGCTGTTACAAAGGGAGTTCCTGGATTTTGACCAGCAACAGTCAAGGAATGGCAATATAGTTCCATGTAAGGATGGTGAGTGTCTCATAGGGTAACTTGCAGCGGGTGGTGTTCCTATGTATCTGCTGCCCTTGTCCTTCTAGGTGGTAAAGATTGTGGGTTTAGAAGCTGTCGTCAAAGTAGTCCTGGTGAGTTGCTGCAATGTTTCTTGTAGACGACACATACTGCGCAGAGGGAGGAGCAGCACCCTGAGGAAGAAGGGGCGGCAGGGACTCCCACACATTCCGCCGAAGAGCCATAGCGAGCTGTCGCTGGTCAGCACCTAGCTAGACCCAGGATCTATGGACGCCACCTTCCATTCCTGCAGATGACCGAGAACAAGTGTCGTCGAAGACTGCGCATAGGCAAATGTGAGGTCATCTACTTTGGACATAAAAACGATAGAACAGGACACTCTCTAAACAATGAAAAGCTTGAAATAATGGAGGTCCAAAGAAACTTGGAAGCCCAGGTATATAGATCATTAAAATGTCATGAACAGGTGCAAAAAAAAATCAGAGCAGCTACTGGAATGCTGGTCTTTATATCTCTCACTTCTCCAGGAAGTATCCTCAGTTCAAGAGTTGCCAAAACTCAGCTTATGCTGTGATTTTTCTAAAAGGCAGGGGGAGGAAGCAGGCCTCAGGTCTACCTCGGCTGGAACAGGAATCAAACCTCGTGCTGTTGGCATTAACCTGATTCACACGCTAGCCATCGAGGCAACTGAGGTAACTGGCACCCTGGCATTTACATCCAATGGAGTAGAATACAAGGGGATAGAAGTCATGCTTCGGCCTCACCTGCAGCAAGCTGAGCTTTGCTGGACACTGCATCTAAGGAAGGATGTATTGGTCTTGTGGGAGTACATTGTTGATTGACTAGAATGATACCGCACTCCAAAGATTAAGCTATGAGGAGAGATTTAAACAATTAGGAGTTATTCCCTTGAAATTAGAAGGTTAAAGGATGATTTGATCGAAGTTTTTGATATATTAAGGGGAATAAATAGGGTAGATAAGGAAAAACTTTCTGCTAGCTAGCGACTCTAGGGCAAGGGAGTGTAGTCTAAAAATTGGAGCCAATCTTTTCAGGTGTGAAATTAGGAAGCACTTTTTCATGCAAAGGGTGGTACAATCTCTTCCCCAATGACAGTTGATGCTTGATCAATTGGCAATTTTCAGTCTGAGATTGACATATCGTGCTGCATGATTCAAGCACACAAACTGCAAGAATGTTTTAAAAAAGGATTTTTTTATTCCACTGGCATCAGATCTTTAAAAAAAGATTAATGGAAGAGCTTAGCTCAGAGAAACAAACTATTTATAATGACATTCACAGCCGAAGATCCAGATCCACCAGGATACTGTCGAGAGCTTAACTCCTGATCTTTAATCAGCCAGGTTGCAGAGTTCAGTTGGTGGAGCATCGACTGCTAATTTCCCATGATCACATGACACAGATTACCTTGCCTTCCAGACACAAAGGGAATTTTCTCTCCTTATTGTTACACCAACTCAGGGGCGCTGTGCAAGCAGTCCGCCTAGGTCTCCTGAAACTGTTCACCCACTCCAATGCCACTTTCTGGTGTTCTAGCCACTGTCAGATACTTTGGTCTGCTCTTGAAAGCCCCTTGTGGCAATCGCTCCTCAATGCTGCAATTCACCAATCTCGAACTTCTGTTCTAACTCCTTGCTGCTGTCCTGTTCTCCCTCTCTTTCCACAAGTCTCCTGGCTTTGTCCTTTCTTCAGCCCGAGCTCGAGGTCCAAACTCCGCCCATTCCTTTTTCAGACTGTGTTCTGGGTTCAGGCTCCAGCCCACTGAGAACATTGTCTCTTGTCCCAAAGGGTGCCCACATGGCTGACCGATTCCCTGATCCAGCGACCTCCCAGACTGATGATCTTTGCTGGTGGGGGGACCTAGTGCCCAGCAGGGAAAGACCTGCCATGGGCGGAGTCTAGCATCTGGCCCCACTCTGAATTCAGAAGTCAGGATATGAGATCCCGGTCACCTCCTCCGCTACAATGTATCTGTGAACCAAAGTGTGCTGCCATGGAAGTATAATAATTCTCATAATATTATTGTGATTTGTTGTAAAAGTAGGTTAATAGTGGGGTTTGGATAGTTTCTCTGTGTTTGTGTGTGTGTGTGTGTGATTTAATCGAATTGGAGCTGGCCTGGGGGCTTTGACACATCAAAAGAAGGTAGGTTTGAAATGTTAAATACGTAAACGTGGCTAAGGTCTTAGAATGTGAGGTGAGGAGAATTTGCATTTTTAGATAAATCAGGGTGGTCTGAATTTCAAAGAGATGGTAGGATGTTACACCTAGCCAGAGAAGCCAGGCCAAGCAGTGTGTTTATTTTTCCCAAAGGTTACGGATAATATTAACACCAAAAAATGATTTATATTATGGAAAAGGTAAAGTTCCAAAGACACATGAGAACAATGAGCAGGATTTTCAGTTCGGCATATGGGCGCGCGCCCGACACGCATGAGCATGAAATAGCACGCGATGATTTCGGGCGAGCGCCTTGACATCATTGCGTACCTGTGCGATGTTTCGGTTGGCAGGTGCACGCAAGAGTCAGCAGCGCGCCCACTGACAATTAAGAGGGCTATTAAGCCCATTAATCAATTAATTAAATTGAATTTTCCGCTGTCTGCCCAACCTTAGGGTTGGCGGTTGGGTGAATAGAGCCAGGCGGCCTTTGCATTTTTTGTGAAACCTCATCCACGGGTGGGATGAGGTTTCCAACAGTGAGTAAAAAAGAACAGTAAAAATTTTTAAAACTAATTTTTCACATGTCCCTATTCATCTGACAGAGTCACATGTGGGGGCATCTTTTCCTTATTTTTGAAATCTTTATTTTTCATGTTAAAAACTTTCAGCTCCCTGAGGCAGCCCTGTGTCTTCAGGGAGCTTTCACTGAGCGCATCCGCGCGCATGCGCACGCTTCAGCACTCATGGTCCGCCCACCCCCACCCCAGCAGTGCGGAGGCTATCAGCACATGTTTCATGCTGGCTGACCGTAAATTGGCCAGCCAGCGTGAAGTCATGGTTGGGTCCCGATCGTGGGTGGCAGACCATTGCGCGGCCGCTCCCAGGCCCGCCTGCCACGCCCGCTCGAAGAGGGGAAAATTCTCCCCAGTCGGATTTACATTAAAAGGGAGAAACATGTATAAAGGAGAATGAGGCTGTGTCAGGGAAGCATTATAAGATCTAATAGAACTGTGAAAAGCCCCCCGTGTTTGAGCATTGAGCCTGTTGCCTCTGGAAACTGAAGCTGGGAAAAACCATTTTGAATTCTACTGTCCAGGGTATTGTGGTAACTTGCTAGCATCTGTTTAATTTTTTTTTTAACCATTGTCGTAACAGGCGTGTAACTGGAAGACAAACAAATTAGGGGTTTTAGGAGTTATTATAGTATTAATTTGTAAACCTATTAACGTGCTTGAAATCTTTTCTTTTGTTAACAAATGTTTAATTTAGTTTTCTAAAAAGCCTCTGAAGTCTTGATGGACTTATTACTTCTGAGTTCAGGGCACGCATCTCGAAATAAAATACAAATTGCATGTGTGACCGCGTGATCAAGTTTCCCTTGTGGATTTGATCTGCCTGGCACACATCATCTGCCGCGTCATAACAGTGTTAAGCGATTTGGGACAAAAGTGGTTACATGGGGTTAGGTCACAGATTAGCCATGATCTCATTAAACAGCACAATAGGCTCAAGGGGCTAAACAGCCTAGTCCTGTTCGTATGTTACCAGCGAAAGTCACCTCTCAGAACAAGTACTATAAGCAAAATCCTTTCACACAATTCAGCAAGAAATCAGCTGTGATGTTTCTGTACTTATGGGAATATTTGACCATCATTTCTTCAGTGCCTTCAATCGCTACTGTTTTTTGCCTTGCTCTCAATGCCAGGAAGGCTGAAAAACTATGCACCCTTAGTTAAATTCCAAAGTCCATGTCAAAACTGCAGTTAATGAGCCATTAACACATTGAAATTAACAACCTACCTCTCCTGAGGGAGTTGCTCACACACAACCTAATGTGCTGCAGAAAAATGCAGAAGTCGGCGGGTTGTCAACTTCAGTGCTTTTAACTCACAGCCTGCTGCCAAACCCATTCACTCCTGCAAGTTAATACTCCTCCATGCTGTCACCTTGTAGATAGTGGTTCCTATTTGTTGCAATGCAATGCCTTGCTCTCTCTGAATAAACAACACCTTTCTGAGGTCAATAGTGCAAAAACAGATTCTTCATCCAGGGTGTAACCATATGGCCTCGACAGCACGTCACAGCTGCATAGCCAGGCACCACTTCTCCTGGAGCTGTGCATGAGTTGTCTGCTACAGTGCAGAACCATTCTTTCTCTCCCTCACTAAAATCTTCAGATAGTTCACAAATACCTTGCATTTATCATTCTCCAACAAGCACGTTTAATATTTTATCATCAGCAGATAACAATACTATTGACACCATCACAGGAATCAGTTGTAAAATATTGTTAAGTTGCTTGCAAAGCTTCCTGACATAAGACACCAATCGTATTCGGATTTTCATGTGTTTTTCCATTATAAAATTTAGAATCTAATTGTTTTTTGTAACATTCAACCCTTTTTGAGTCTGATTTCAACCAATACCCCATATGCTTAATTGTTCTTCATAGTTTTGGTTATGCTGGATGATTGTCATTATCCCTAAATGTCTAACCTTTCCTCCTTTCTTTTATTAAAACAAGGAAATCTGCTTGCTCTAATATTCCTATAAGTAATCCATGTAATTGCTTGTGCATTGTTTTCTCATGTTCTCATTGTCTTGGAGAGTTTACCTAAATATCTTGCCAAATTGTACTTAGAAGTGTACAATTTTTCTAAGCACTCAATGATAAAACCCTACATGCAATGGCATAATTCCAATGACAGAAGATACAGAAAGAATAATTCTAATCGTTATTAAAAGTTTCATGTGTCTGTACCACTAAGTTTGCTCACAAGTCCTTCCTAAACATGGTTTGCCACTTTTCCTACACCTCCCATTTTAAAGTATTAATTACATTAGTGTTCATTTTTTAGAACAAGTCTACACTGTCTTCATTCAAGCATGCATGCAGGGAAACATCCAAAATTATTCTCATGTCTGTGCAGAAAAATAGAAAGTTCATAAGCTCTTGTTCCTTAAGCATATCTTCATAAAAAATCCCAACTTGTCAATGTTTTGCCATCCAAGGCGTGTAAAGTACTATTTCTGTTTCATAGCTCTTCTTGAAGAATGCCTCATTCAGATATGCCCGCAAGTCTTGATCAAAGGTGTGATAAACTGGAGTGCTATGTACCTTTAAGAGAATGTAGTTAGTTGACCATGTGACTGTATTGATCAATTGCTACAAAGCACGGGTTCTTGGGTAACTGGAAGTCTAGAGCTGAAGGTGATTAAAGAAGCACAAGCGGTGTTAGTGCTCTGTTCTTAGTTTCCATAAACTACCAGTGTTTGTTCAGTTAATTGGTCTCTCTGCCTATATTGTTTCAAGCACCAACTAATGTGTTAATATCAAGGGCGCAGCTAGTGTTCGCCAGCGAAAGCAAACCTGATAACTGAAAACATAAATTTGGTAACGAGGATAAACCGGATCAGTTGACAGCAATCAAGAAAGCCAAGGTAAGCCAGCTACATTACTTCGCCACTACCTTGAAAGCTGTTTGAAAGTGCAGTCTCCTTAGTCATCAAGTATGCTGCGGTTTGGGCATCTTGAACCATTCGACCCCATTTCTGATGACTGGTCTCAATCTGTCGAACCCTTAGCATTCTTCTTTACCGCTAACAACATTTAAGGGGTAGGACAAGAAGAGGGCGATTCTTTTGTTCACATGAGAGAGCAAAACATATGGGCTGATCCGCAGCCTCACATCACCTAACATCCCCGATATGAAGAATATCGATGAGTTAGTAAACGTTGTAAAAAAAAACACCTGGAGCCAAAGCCCTCTGTCACTATGCAGCATTATAAGTTCAATTGAAGGAATGGTCTTCCAGGAGAGATAATTGCTGGCTATGTAGCTGCTTTTAAGGAATTAACAGAATATTGTGAGTTCAGAACTTGAATTAATGACATGTTGAGAGACCGATTGATATGCAGAATTGGGTCGAAGCTATTCAAAAGCGATTGCTATTTGAAATTAATCTAGAATTCAGTGAGGCATTAAAATTGGCCACAGCCTTGGAGAGCGCTGTTAGAGACTCAGAGGCAATAAAAGACACACAACATGGCGCCATCCATCTTGTAGGGCGGGAAGGGCCTGTAACAAAAGGTGCAAAAACGTTGGACTTCGCAGAAAGGCGGAGAATGCCTACCATGTACAGACCATTGAAGAACAACGGTGCTACAGTGAAAACCCACAACATTAATGAGAGAAAAGCATCCAGGCAACCTGCAGGTGATTGACAGTTCAGAAATATTGAATGTTTTTTGTGCCACCGCAATGGTTACATAATGCAGCACTGGCAAGATAGGCTGAGACAGCATTTTAAAAACAAAGGTAGAAATTGAAAAATCTGTCTCGTTGAAGAACCAGAGGAAGCAGAATCTGACAGTTATTCACTATACAACCTGAAAGTGGGTAGGGCTGAGTTAATCCAGGTGGTCATTAGAGTCAATGAACAACCCCTCAAGATGGAGGCCAATACTGGGAAATCAATGTCTGTCATAGGAGAACATATGTTCAAATACTTGAATAAAGGAGTCCATCTTTTACTTTTGGAACAATTGGACACTAAATTGAAAATATATACAGATGAAGAAATAAGAGTGAAAGGGATATGTCAAGTCTTGGTGCAACATGGGGATCAATCTGCAAATTTACTCCTTATGGTAGTAGCTGGAGCAGGCCCCAGGTTAATTGGTCACAACTGGCTTAAAAAGATTAAATTGCAATGGGCCGAGATTTTTAAAATCAGAACGAGGAAATTACAGGAAGTGTTGCAAAAGTACGCTTCCATTTTCAGTGACAAACTAGGAAGGATTTGTGAGCTACAAGCCAAAATCCACGTAGACCCTAGTGCAACCCCCAGATTTATCAGAGCCAGACCAGTCCCTTATGCTCCACTGAATAAGGTCGAGACTGAGATAAACAGGCTGGAAAAGTTGGGTATCTTGGGTACCATTTTCTGAGTGGGCAGCACCCATAGTACCCGTACTGAAGCCAGACCAAAGCGCTTGCTTATGCGGTGACTATAAGTTAACTGTAAACAGAGTGGCCAAACCTGATAGACACCGACACCAGAGATTGATGAATTATATTCGAAATTGGCAGGGGGCATCGCATATTCAAAACTCGACGTGAGCCACGCCTACCAGCAGGTTGAATTAGATGAAGACTCTAGGGAATTCGTGACCGTCAATACACATCGAGGATTGTATCAATGTACTCGGCTACCCTTTGCGGTCTCATCGGCTTGCGCTATTTTCCAGCATATCATGGAAAATCTGCTTCAGGGACTGCCCCATGTCTTTGTTTATCTGGATGATGTCTTAGTCACTGGACGAACTGATGAAGAACACTTAGCTAATTTTGAGGAGGTGCTGAAACACTTCTCACCAGTGGGGGTGTGCTTGAAGTGAGAAAAATGTATTTTCCAAGCCAAAGAGGTAGTTTACTTGGGCCATAAGGGCCTGCATACCATGAAAGAAAAGGTCAAAGCTAATCACGAGGCACCTGCACCAAGAAACACTACAGTTCTAAAGGACTTCTAAGGCATGATAAACTACGATGGCGATTTCTCCCAAATCTATCAACTGTACTGGTTCCGTTATACGCATTGCTTAAGAAAAACCATAAATCGATTTGGCAAGTTCCACACCAGGAGACGTTTCTGAAGGTAAAGCAATTGTTAAGATCATTGGCCCTATTGGTCCTCTTTGACCCAAAGAAAGAATTGATTTTATCTTGCGATGCATCCCCTTATGGAGTAGGGGCTGTATTTTCACATTGGATGGCAGATGGCTCTGAATGGCCTATTGGTTATATATCTCGCATGCTCAATGCTACAGAGCGATGATATTCTCAAATTGAGAAGGAGGGTTTGTCTGTTGTCAGTGTTTGGAAATTCCATCAATAACTCCACGATCGCCATTTTCATATTGTATCTGACCACAAGCCTCTGCTGGGATTATTTGGAGAGGATAAGACAATACCCCCCATCGCATCTGCTCACATCTAGAGTTGGGCACTGATATTGGCTGCCTCCCCCTGCCAGATAACGTAAAGGTTCCAATTCCCCAGGAACTTGTCTTAGTACTAAATTTTTTTGGATTCCTCCCCTGTCCAGGCTAAACAAATCCATGAATGGGTAAGCCAACATCCACTTTTATCTCATGTCCGGGAGCAGGTCTTGAATGGATGGTCAGGTGAGCCAAAGTCTGATGATATGAAGCCCTATTCCAATCGCAGATATTAGCTCACCTGCTGGGACAGCATATTGCTTTGGGGAACAAAGGTTATCGTGCCCCCGAGAGGCCGAAGGCCATTACTGACCAAATTACATAGCACTCACCCTGGCATTAGTAGGATGAAGACACTTATGTGCAGCTACTTGCAGTGGCTTGAAATGGACACAGACATCGAAACCCTCGTCAAAAATTGTCTTCAGTGCCAGCAGTTACAAAAGCTACCGCCCCTTATGTCCATTGTACCCCTGGGAATGGCCGGAGCACCCATGGGTGCGGCTCCACGTTGACTACGTGGGGCCCTTCTTGGACACAAAGTTATTTTTACTAATTGATGCCCATTCCAAGTGGTTGGATGTCTACGAAGTCCGGTCACCCATGTCTGCTGCTGTTTGCGGCAGGGTTTTGCAGTTCACGGGTTACCAGAGGTGCTTGTGTCAGAAAACGGGACTGCATGTACCAGCAGATTGTTCCACAGGTTTACAACCTTCAACGGAATAACTCATATTGAAACCTCGCCTTAGCACTCTGCCTCTAATGGCTTGGCTAAGTGGGTGGTCCAAACCTTTAAGTCCAGGATGAAAAAACTGGACTGGGATTCCATCAGCCCCAGATTGTCACGGTTCCTGTTCGCATATTGGATGATGCCACACACGACCACCGGTATTGCCCCTGCTGAATTACTAATGAAGAGACGTCTCCACACTCGTCTATCAGGCCGAATTTAGCCGGTGGGGGGGCGGGTGTGTGGTTTGGGGGTTGGGGGGGGGGGGGTGGAGAGAAGCCAAGAGGCCCAGAGCACTAGACATGATGGCCAGAATTACGAAATAAATTTCACAGTTCTCGCAAAAAGCTTTGGAGATGGGCGCAATTGGCTATTAGATGAAGTGAATGCAGTGGCAGGACCTCTCTCCTATAATGAATCAGTAAAGAGCCGAATAAATTTGTCGACACGTCGATCATCTCCGAAGAAGAGAGACAGTCCCACAAGAAGGAATGCTGTCATCATTTGCGTTTGAGTCTGCACTGCATGTGGAAGAAATGTCACATGATTTGCAAGTACCAGTGGGGCCTGTTGGACCCAAGACGGTCGAAGACACAACCTTGTCCACTTCCACTGAAGAGCCTGGTGGACAGTTGACCCCTGAAAAGGGAGTCTCGGAAAAACCAGCCAAGACCGTTGAGCTACGATGCTCAACACATCCGAGGGAGCCTCCTGAGAGACTTGACTTGTAAATAGTTATTCGTGTAAATAATTGTGCTGTTGTGATGCTTATTAATTGTACTTTCAAGTAAAGGAGGGGGGATGTGGTAAAGTGGGGTACCATGTACCTTTAAGAGAATGTAAGAGTTGACCAGGTGGCTGTATTGACCAATCGCTAGACAGCAGGGGATTCTTGTAACTGTAAGTCTAGAGCTGGAGGTGATTGAAGAGGCACACATCGTGTTAGCGCTCTGTTCTTAGTTCCAATAAACTACCAGTGTTGGTTCAGTTAATCGGTCTCTCTGCCTATATTGTTTCAAGCACCAACTAATGTGTTAATATCAAGGGCGCCGCTAGTGTTCGCCGGAGAAAGCAAACCTGATAACCAAAAACATAAAAAAGGTGACATTGCAACTGACGCATTGCAACTTCCTGATCCTTAACCTGCCTGTCACTTCTGGCCCAAGCCTGCACCCATTGCTAGGCTTTGAAGTATCACACAAGACACCAGCGAAAAGAGAATTGTAGTACCAGCATTAATTTTAGGAACACATGATGAATTTATTCGAGAGTACCTATAAATGCTGTCAATTACTAAGAATATTTATTAGATCCTAACTTGCCACTGTCAAATAATACTGTGGATTGTTTGAATGAATTGGCAGTACTGGACTGCAGGAACTGCAAAAACTAGAGGTCCATTATGAATGTGATTGTATTTATTAAGGACCGTTAATACAGTAACTTGCTTTCAATCAAATGGCTGCAGTGCCGCAGATTAAAGTTCAGAAGTCAAAAGGCATGAGAACAACATTTTTAAAAGATGTTCTGTCATGCATTAGGAATGAGTGAATTCTCCATTTTATTACTTCTATCTTCAGTATAAGTCTACAAGCTATTTATAAGTGAAAAGATAGCAAAACGCTTAAGCATATGAGACAAAACCAAATTCTAATCCTAATATATATGTATATGAGATTAGGGTACTTTACACACTATGATTACGCTCTCTGGGTATCATGAAAGGATTTGATAGTTTTTGCCCCCTACATCTGATTTTGGAAATGTTTATTTTACCATGGAAACCACGGTAAAGATATTATTTTGTGACTAAGAAGGAACATTATATGGGATGGGGGTCGGGGTCGGGGGTTAACCATAGAAGAAATCACATGTTTGGAATTGGTGAGAAAACTGTATTTTTTAAAAATCTATAAACTCAACACTATTTGAAATTAGAAAAACATTTGGTACAGATCGTGAACAGATTTACAAATGAGCTAATTTTCTTGTCACTTTTGGATGCATTTTCACAATTGCGCTGGTGGAGGGCATCATTGATTGATATGAAAATCACTGAGAATTTTCCACAATCCATAGGCTCGCACACCAGCATAGATTGCTGAGAGAGATTGCTTTCAAGAGAGAAGGGTTAAAAGGGAGACAATCAGAAATCTGTCTTTTTCAATTGAGTTTCTTATACTAAGTGCAGACTTCAATATTGTTTCTGTTGGGATACAAGCTAATAAAATATGAGCTTGACAGTTCCTTTTAGAAAGGTTTTGTAACTAATATTTTGATATTATTGTTGTCAGAGTTAGTAGGGATGCATTCGTACTCAGGTTGACCTGAGAGGTTTGGCACCTGTGCTTTTAGACTAAAATTGTTGTTGCTTGCTCTAAAAGGACCGTACACAAATAATCATATTTGTGAGGTGATAAATACTTGAAGCCAATTTCTGTCAAATTGATTTTTTGAAACGTTTTTGGTAATTCAGATATCATATTGAAAGTTTATTTTTGAGATTGATGGTTTAGCCCATGATGTGGGGAACTGACTGCATCCGAGCTTTCAAAAATGATCTTGTGATGACCCATGTGCTTTGGGAAAAGCTTGTATTTTATTTTTGTGCGACATCGCCTTTAAGGCAAAAGTGAAACTGCAGAGTATCCTGAGGGGGGAGGTAATTAGTTTACTCGTGATTACAACATTAGGTTCCAAGAAATGTCCATGTGACCTGAGGTTGCTATGGGGATGAAAATTGAAGCAAATAGCAAATGGAAGCAAATTGCAGTGGTGTCAGGTTCAGAGCCCAATTTGTGTGAGGGAAGCAACCCAAACTCTCTATGAATAGGCCAGTTTTCTGTTTAGTATTGAGAAGAAAACACAACTCCAGGTACTCTTGGTGAGGCATAGCGTGAGTAAGCTGAGTAATGTATCAAAGAACCGAAGCAAGAACCAGGTGTGTTTGTTAGTCACTTAAAAAGAATTCTGGATAGCTACATCATTAGGACCATCATGACTCGAGTGAGAGAGAATCTATAGATGTGTGCCCTGTTGGTGTTAACCACATCCAGGAACTTTGGATGGAATTTGGCTGCTGGTGAATGCAACTCAAGGGCTGAAATGAATGATTGGGAAATGAGAGATCCTACAGAATGGAGGCTGAAAGTTGTAAAGACTATAAGATTGTATGTGGTGTCACATTTATGTGAAAAGTGATGTGAGTGCTTGCAATTATGTACTTTGTTGTAACAACTATTTGGAGTGAAATTTAACTTTTTATTTGAAATGTCCTTTGCTTGTTAATTCATGTTTGAATCATGTTGATTTTAGTTGGTTTTTTACAGTAAAAGTTTTAAAAAGTAAAATCTTGTCCAGCTGTTTTTTTTTCCATTAGCATTATGGGGATTCTTTCCTTTTAAAGATCCTCTACAGGGATCACAACAATCTAGAACTGGTCGCTGCAGAAATATATTAAATACAAATGCCTGTTTCTTTTTGACATTTCATCCTTCCTGTTGTACATCTATCTTTGTTCTAATGCACTTCTGGTAAAAAAAAATCTTGTTCATGCATGGCCTTAGTCCACCAAGGTGCCAAACAGGGTAGTACTGTCCAGTTAATAGATAAAGAAAGACTTGCATTTATACAGTGCAGTTCACTACACAGGACTCCCCCAAAGCACTTTACAACCAATGACACACTTTTGAAGTGTAGTCACTGTTGTTTTGAAGAAATATTTACCATATTTTCAGATTATTTGCCTATTAGGAAAAGGATTAGAGTTGTATACAATGTAAGGCATGACTTCTTCAGTGAGCTTTTTTAACAATTTGCATTCCAATCAAAGTAAATTTATAAATCTATTGATAGTAATATTAGTGAGTAGCAATAATAACTGTCCATGTCACACAATAATTGCCTGTATTACTAAACTCAGTGAAGCAAATATATATCATGAGAATTGGACGAAAAATGGAATAGGGCAGAGAATAAGGAATAAGAACTCCAGGGACTAGGTTCGACCTTCAATGCTAATTCATGGTATTTCTGTCATCCTACCTTACAACACTGACTACACTACAAAAAGTACTTCATTAGCTGCAAAGTGCTTTGTGATGCCCCAAGGTCATGAATGACACCATATAACTGTAAGTCCTTTATAAGTAAAATAAATAATTTTATCACAGTTGCATTATTACATTGATAGTTGCTTTATTAATGCAAATTTTGCAGTCACAAAATATTTTGTCCTGATAGTGTACCAAATACAGAATATTACAAAACAGAATTTTCCATTCCTAAAGCAAAATTAAAAAAAGAATTGAAGACTTTGTATATAGATCAGTAAAGAATTTCACAGAATATATCTTTATAAAAGCTGCTGTGCTTGGAAATCTTTATTGTTATTTGAAGGATTATATTAATATACTGGTACAGAATTCCAAGTGACTGGTCTACATATGACTTTTTAGAGACATCAGAATCTATTATGCTACATATCCTTTGAATACATGTTATTTCTGTAGATTACCTAACTGCTTTTGACACTTTTAATACTGCATGTCAGTGGCATTTACAAATGCAGCCATGCCTCCTGAGTATATTTCAAACATACTCAATCATTAGTATCAATAGTTTTTGGACTGTATGCAATCTGGCTATATTGTTATATGGAAATTTTAATATAGACGCAATTATGAAAGTGGATTAAAGAGTTGTTTGTTTCGAAGTTGTATGAAATTTTCAACCCAATTTCTTCTCCACCACTGCCAAATTCCTAATTTATTTCCTGATCATCTACAGGTTCAATGTCCTCATTGTCCTCATTTCCTCCACCCTCCTCAATTCACCTTATTTAGGTTGTTATGCCCTGAATCCTCATCTCAATCAGGTCTCACACTCCAATTTTCCCTCCATGCTTTCAAAATATCATTGGTCCTCAGAAAATTGACTTAAAAATCTGCATCCTTCCTTTCAAATTCCTGCATGGTCCTTGTCACTTTATATTTTATAGCAACTGCTTACAGACATTTTTCCATGTTCATTAGCATTGGGTCACCACATGTTCCTCTTTCCCTCTACTCTGGGAGGTGTCAGCTGTGGCTCAGTTCATAGCACCCTCGCCTTTGAATCAGAGGGTTGTGGGTTCATGTCCCACTCCTGGAAAACCAAGAACTGTGATTGTACTCGAAAGAAGTTGCAATCTGTGACTGTTACTTTGAGGTGTCAGCTGTGGCTCAGTTCATAGCACCCTCGCCTTTGAATCAGAGGGTTGTGGGTTCATGTCCCACTCCTGGAAAATCAAGAACTGTGATTGTACTCGAAAGAAGTTGCAATCTGTGACTGTTGGTAACTCGAAAGAGTTTCCCTCTACTCTACCATCGTTGGCTTTTCTTTCAGCTCCTGTGCCCATATATCAGGAAATCTTCTCCTCTTTCCCTTTAACTACTGTTCTTGAATGAGTTTGTCTGTCATTAAACTCTAAACGCTTATGTTCACTCTTTTAAAAAAGCACTTTGAAATATTTTCCTGCATGTGAGGAGTGCCATATAAATTTATTTCTGATGCTTCTGTACCGTATCTATCCTTAAAATGAGTGTGCCAAAACACTAAAGGTTATTAATATTCATATTATGGCTTCATGAATCAGCATCATGGTTCAGAGTAACACAAATAACAACATTTGGAATAACTGTTTATTAATATTTTCTTCCCGGTATTTTCCCATTTATCCTTTCTTGAAGGTAATCACTTTTGCCAAAGGATATTTTCGTGGTGTTTATCACTTTGGACACCTTACCCAAGTGACCTTCATTCATTTGTGGACTTTGAATGTGGATGTTGGTACACTGAATGACCATAGGGAATGGTGCAAACATGATCCGGTCTTCACCAGAAATCCAACTACACGCTTTTCCAGTAGGCAACACAATTAAAACTCACTGGTTGATTCAATGTTACTGTGGACAACCATGAAAATTGACTAGGCATCCAACAGATGGCATTGGGTGGATCGAGCATTTACCCTGCCAAACACTCATCCAAACTTTGCCAAAGCTCAGAACAACCCACCATTTCTTTTGATTCTGTCTCTCCTGCGGCATTACTTGACCTTTCCTATCGAGCTCAAATTAGGACTTGCAACATTATTAAGAATTGTTCATAAAAAAGCAAAGTTTCAGAATCCATAAACATGAATATCCAATCAATTAAGTTCATCTATAAATATTTAACACAAATTTATCTGTCCCTTTCCATATTAATTTTATGCAAGGATTAAACTGTTTCAGGCTATTCAAGCTTCTATTTCCCAACTATATGCTTCCCCTCAGCAACAACTTCCAAAGGCACGACTTTCACATGTATGCTGACGACACTCAGCTCTGTCTCACCATCACTTATCTTAACTCCTCTACTGTTGCTAAATTATCTGAATGCATATCCAACATCCAGGATAAGCAGAAATTTCCTCCAATTAAATATTGGGAGGAAGTAAACCATTGTTTTTAATCCCTGTTCCAAACTCTGTCCCCTAGCTACTGACTCCACCCCTCTCCCTGGCAACAGTCTGAGATTCTGGGCAGGATTTTCAGGTCATCAGGCGGGCCCAGGAGTGGCCGGGAAATTATTCAGATAATATGCAATGGAGTCAATAAGTTTTAAGTGAAATTAGCACAAATTCATTATAACTGCACACATTACCAATCTGCGAAGAGCAGTGAAAATTCTGAATTTCTATCAGTTTTCCTACCTGTGCTTTTCTGGCTTCAGAGAGGTAACGGACCAGTGATAGGATTCTGGCAGCAGCTTGTACTGACAGAACATGAACATAGTGATCATATAGTGCAAATTGCTTCCTCAGTTTTCCTTCTCAATCTGTTCAGCAAGATCACAAGGAAATAAAACATGTCAAGAACCCTTGATCTCATTGGCTGCATTGATCTCAAATGTTTATTAAGTTAGAGGCATATCATAGTTTCGGAGTCATAAGAACTGTACAATCAACATCCAGCAAACTGCAAGCTGGACAAAGTGTCAGTTGAAAAGTTAAGAAAAAAGTTGATCTGGCAATTTTTAAAAAATGTCATCTAGCTAGAACGTTTTTTTCAAGCTGTGAATATGTCTCAAAGATGTATATCAGTCTTTTTCTACCTTGTTTTGTATAGGAATAAGAATCACAAGAAAACTAGCTAATGTAATGGGTTAATATACTGTCTTTTCGCCTCTGGGACCTAGATTTGCATTTTACACAGGCCAAAAAGCAACTCTGCAACTAATTCAGAAGGCTGGATGTCCTGACTTCGGAAAGCGATTTTAACCATCAAACCATGAAAGCGATTTTAACCATGGAAAGGCTTTACAGAAACTGGCACTGTGATTCAGTCTCCAACTTACCCAGGCCAATGTGATGCCAGTGGTGGTAGAGTATTTCTAACAGAGGTTTGATTTTTAGTGAATAATTAGACAACAATGCCAAAAGTGCTATTTATTTCACATTGCATGTATCTCAGGAGACTTTTAACTTATTTCTGAGATAGCATAAACCTGTCAATGCTCAGGTTTCAAGAACTCCTTTTAGATCTGTCTCTTTCCTCCATTGGCAACGTTGCCAGAAAGGAATTGCAAAGATTGTCAAAAAAGTACAGAGATTTGATGAGAAGGCATGCAAAGATCTCACAAAACGACACCTGTAAACAAGGATATATTGGCCTGTAACCTCCGAGCTCCCCAGTGTCAGATTTGGGGGGGGTACCCCAAAGATGCGCTGGGGAATCCCTCTGGAAAGTTCCCAGGTAAGGGTTTGCATGACAATTGCCCAGAAGTGCACACTTCCTCTGGACAATTGTGCTGTGTTGTGAACCATCTGAAAATGCAGTTTAGACAGTTAACATCAGATGGTTCCGCCGGGGTTATACCAATAGTTATTCAGAAAAAGTTAAAAGAATTAAGACCTCTTCCAACTTCTGAGTAAGTACTGTAAAGACCCAGAACGACCCCACAGGACACCGCCCCCCCGACCTCCTACAGCCCCCACCCCAGACACACCTCACCAAGCTCCGAGAGCCCCCACCCCCGAACCTTGACACCCCCCACCAACCTCCAACCCCTCACCCCACCACCTCCCAGCAACCTCAAACACCCCTCAACCCCGACCAACCTCCGACACCCCTCAACCCCGACCTCCGACACCCCTCACCCTACCATCCCCCACCCCATCACCACCCCATCACCATCCCCCGAACACCGACACCCCTCGCCCATCCCAACTTCCGACACCCCTCACCCCACAAACACTGAAACCCCTCCCCTGTGACCTCCGACACCCCTCACACCACAACGTCTGACCTCCGGCACCCCTCACCCCCTGACCCCTGACCTCCAACACCCCTCGCCTCGCCCCTCCCACTGGCACCCCTCGCCCATCCCGACACCCCACAATCCCCTGACCTCTGACACCAGTCGCACCCCCCCCCCGAACACCGACACCCCTCGCCCCCACACCCCCGGCCTCCACCCCTCACACCCTGACCTCTGACACCCCTCACCCCCGACCTCTGACATCCGACACTCCTCATCCCTGACCTCTGACCTCTGACACCCCTCACCCCCCCGATCTCTGAGCTCTGACACCCCTCACCTCCGACCTCCGACACCCCTCACCCCTGATCTCTGACATCCGACACTCCTCACCCCCGACCTTTGACCTCTGACACCCCTCACCCCTGGCCTCCGACACCCCTCACCCCGACCTCCGACACCCCTCACCCCACCACCCCCCCACCCCTCACCCCACCACCCCCCCACCCCATCACTCCCCCCATCATCCTCCACCCCATCACCCCCACAACCCCTCACACCCCAACCTCTGACCTCCGGCAGCCCTCACCCCTTGACCTCCGACACCCCTCGCCCTCCCCTCCACCCTGAACACTGACACCCCTCATCACCCCCCCAGCCTCCGACACCCCTCGCGCCCCCCCCAATCTCCACCAAACCACCCCCTGGCCCTCCCAGGCCTCAGACACTCTTCGCCCCCCCCCCCTACCCACTACACACACACCCCCGGCCTCCGACACCCATCACCCTAAATTCCGACCCCCTCAGCCCTCCAGACCGGACCTCCAATCGACCACCTCCCCCCCATCCCCATCCCCTGGACCACCCCTGAACACTCCCACCTCACAAATCCTATGCACTTACCTTAAACATTTACCTTCTTCCTGGCCTCTCAATTTCCCTGGCCCTTTAATCTACCTGCTTTACAGCAGCAAGTGCCATAAAAAAGGGCGTGGCCTCCTTGAATACGCTGGAGCTACACTTCGCAAGGGCCTGCAAGGAATCTTTCAATGCAGGCCCCAAGCAGCTCCGACGAACGGAAGCGGCAATGTAATTTTCAAGACCAGGTAAGTAGGTATTTAATTTTTCTAATTCCTGCGGGTTGGCACTTTCCAATGCTAGTTGGAGGTTACGGCCTATTAATCCTGCCCAAACCTTGTGGGAATTGAGCAGCTGGAGGCATAGGTGTCAATAGGGGGTCAAAAGGAGAGAAGTGTTGCACGAGGGATTAGGATTGGATGAGGAGGAAGTTCAGGAAAATATCAGCGGGTTGGGACAGAGATCTGCAGGTAGATCCTAGGGCATTGGGAGGGGAAGTCAGTCTAACCTCGGTGGTGGGGAAGCTACTAGAAAGAATTCTGAAGGACAGAATATATCTGCACTGGAGAGACACAGATTAATCAGGAATAGTCAGCATGGATTTGTTAAGGTCATGTTTGACAAATTTGATCAATTTTTTTGAGGAGGTAACCAGGAGTGTTGATGAGGGTAATGCATTTGGTGTGGTCTACATGGATTTTAGTAAAGTTTTTGATAAGGTCCCTCATGGCAGACTAGTTAAGAATGTAAGAGCCCATGGGGTCCAAGGTGAAGTGGCACATTGGATCCAAAACTAGCTGAGAGGCAGGAAGCAGAGAGATATTTCTATGACTAGAAGTTTGTTTCCAGTGGGGTTCCACAGGGCTCGGTGCTGGGACCCTTGCTGTTTGTGGTGTACATAAATGATTTGGACTTAAATGTAGGGGATATGATCAAGATGTTCACAGATGACACGAAAATTGCTAGGGTGGTAAATAGTGAGGAGGATAGCCGTAAACTGCTGGAAGGTATCAATGGACTGGTCAGGTGGGCACAAATGGAATTCAACCCAGAAAAGTGAGGTAATGCACTTGGGGAGGGCTAACGAGGCAAGGGATTATGCTATGAATGGGCGGACCCTAGAAAAAAGGTAGCAGGGCAGGTAGATAAGGTGGTTAAGAAGGCATATGGGATACTTGTATTCTATGCCTCGGCTATTAAAGGCAAGAGCAGGGAAGTTATGCTGGAACTGTATAAAACACTGCTCAGGCCACAACTGGAGTACTGCGTGCAGTTCTGGTCACCACATTATAGGAAGGATGTGATTGCGCTGGAGAGGGTGCAGAGGAGGTTTACCAGGATGCTGCCTGGGTTGGAGGGTCTGAGTTATGAGGAAAGATTGGATAGGCTGGGGTTGTTTTCCTTGGAGCAGCAAAGGTTGAGAGGGTACCTGATAGAGCTGTACAAGATTATGAGTGACACGGATAGGGTTGAAAGGAACTTTTTCCATTAGTAGAGGGGTCAATAACCAGGGGGGCATAGATTTAAGGTGAGAGGTAGAAGGCTAAGAGGGGAGTTGAGGAGAATTTTTTTCAACCAGAGGGTGGTGGGAGTCTGGAACTCACTGCCTGAAAGGGTGGTTGAGTCAGAAACTCTCGTAACATTTGAGAAGTATTTAGATATTCACTTGCATTGCCATAGCCTCCAGGGCAATGGGCCAAGCACTGGAAAATGGGATCAGTGTAGTCAGATCTTTGTCAACTGTTGTGGGCATGATGGGCTGAATGGCTTCCTTCTGTGTTGTAAACTTCTATGAATCTATGACTCAGTGCCAAGGCAAGGCAGGACCAGGCAGTAGGAACCTGCAATATTTTTGTGGTGCCAGGAGGAGTACTTCAGTTCTTTCTGGATGCACAAAAGATATATTTTTTTCTGGCCATTTCCTGATTAGAATTCTAGTACAGCTGGGCTGAGTTTGCATATGAGCTTAAAAATAGGCCCCACAAATTTTACAGATTGGCACAACATCATAGTGTCAATTTCTGGCAAATCTTTCCCTTCTGATGATCCCTTTATTAATTTCTGAACACGGACTGCTTTATACTAACTCAAGAAAAGGCTAAATGTCTCCTGAGGTCCGTGTATTAAGACATTAATAGCACTTTTGTCATCCTTGTCTAGTTATTCACTCCAAGTCAACAGTCTGTCGCACTGCAAAATTTGTGTGTCTTGCGCCAGTTTTATTCCCCCCCCAAAAGGTGCAATTCAAACCAGTTGCTACCTCTTTGTTCTTATCTGGAGCCCCAACCTAACAAATTGATATTTACTTCTGCTATGGAAAAGAGTTAGCTAACTGAAAATATTTATCATATTGGAAGAAAGCTAAATTCTCTAGTCTTGTGACAATAAGCCTAAATAAGATCAATGGTTTACAAATGAGAAAATAATAAGCAAATGTTCATGTTCAGTGAAAGAAAAAAATACTTTAAACAATCTCTTCCCAGTTGTAGGTATCCTAATTGTTACTGGCACCACAAGAGGCTTTATTTTGGGTTAACCCATTTGGCAATGATACCTTTGAGATTTCTTTATGCTCTATGCAGCACTAGGCCTGAAATTTCTTCAAGCTGCCAAAGTAATTAAAATAAATGCTTAAGTGTCAGCCCAGCAACACAATTCTATCCTTTGTTGTCACAAAGACAAAAAGGAACTTTTCACCACACTTTGGCGAGTTACAAAATGAGCTTGTTTTCCTGTGTTTTCCGAGTTTCGTTTGAGAGATCAAAAACATCCTCACGACTGATTAAACTGCCTCATTTAGTGTAAGCGAAACAATGAAAAATAAAGTGATCTGATGTTGCCCTATATACTTATAACAATAGAACAAGGTGTCTTGTTTCGTGGCTATGTTTTATTTCTGATCATTTTTGGAAGATCATTAAGGAAGAAGTACAGAACATTGGCACAGTGAAGTCTACTATTATTTACAAGAGTTATATATAATATGTTAGATTGATGGTAGTGAATTATGCAGGTTCCTTGAAGGGTAAAGCCCGTAACTGTTACGTGTGATCTGTGACTCTTACCCTAGCGCAGGAATAGTTTAGCAATGGAGTGATATATTCTAATTTTGCATGAGTGTGCTTTTGGGTACATCTGTCATGTGATATTTATTAACATGTACCATCTCGTGTGACATTGTCACATGAGGGGGACATGTTAATAATATTTTTATTTCTCTATTTTTTACGCTTTTGACAGTGTCACTAATCTCCCTGAGACAGCACTTCAACTCAGGGAGCAGTGCACTCTTTCGCGCACATGCCACTTTGACAGCTGGGGATTCCCTCCCCCCCTGCATAGCGCTTCCTGTCAGGCAGGCCACTGCGCGGGCCTTAATTGGCCCGCCCACTCAAAATGGCAGCAGGCCCTGTTTCGGCGGTGGGGGTCAGCTGTCCGCCTGCCGCCGAGCCAGTGGGGCCCGCACGCCCACCAAGGGCAAAATTCTGCCCAGGGTCTTATTTGCAAAAATAACAGAGGTGTTTTCATGGTGGAGGACACTAGTACCACCCCAATAGTAATAGGTAGAGCAGAGGGTATAGAGAAGGAGGAACTTAGGACAATCGCCATCACTAGAGAAAAAGTACTGAGCAAACTATTGGGATTAAAGGGTGGCAAGTCCCCAGGACCTGATGGCCTACATCCCAGGGTCTTAAAGGAAATGGCAGTGGAGATAGTGGGTGTATTGGCTATAATATTCCAAAATTCCCTGGATTCTGGAAAGGTTCCAGTGGATTGGAAAAATGCTAATATAACACCCTTATTCAAAAAGTGGGGGGAGGCAGAAAGTAGGAAACTATAGACCAGTTAGTTTAACGTCTGTTGTTGGAAAATTGTTGCAATCCATTATTAAGGAAGTGGTAATGGGGCATTTGGAAAGTCAAAATGCAATCCATGAGAGTCAGCGTGGTTTTATGAAGAGTAAATCATGTTTGACTAGTTTGCTATAGTTCTTTGAAGATGTGACAAGTAGAGTGGATAATGGGGATCCTGTTGATGTAGTATATCTGGACTCCCATAAGGCCTTTGATAAGAGGCTGCACAAAAGATTAATACACAAGATAAGATCACACAGAGTTAGGGGTAATATATTAGCTTGGATAGAGGATTGGCTAACCAACAGAAAGCAAAGAGTCGGGATAAATGGGTCTTTTTCTGGATGGCAAGTTGTAACTAGTGAGGTGCCACAGGGTTCGGTCCTTGGGTCCCAACTATTTACAATCTACATTAATGACTTAGATTCAGGGATAGAAGGTACTATAGCTAAATTTGCCGATGACACCAAAATAGGTGGGAAAGTAAGTTGCAATGAAGAAATAAGAAATTTACAAATGGATATGGACAGGTTAGGCGAATGGGCCAAAATTTGGCAAATGGAGTTTAGCTTGGATAAATATGAGGTTATCCATTTTGGTCAGAAGAATAAAAAGGCGACTTATTATTTAAGTGGAGAGGAACTTCAGAATGCTTCAGTGCAGAGGGATCTGGGTGTCCTCGTGCATGAATCACTGAAAGCTGGTATGCAGGTACAGCAGCTAATAAGGAAGGCAAATGGAATTTTGGCATTTATTGCTAAAGGAATAGAGTATAAAAATAGGGAAGTGTTGTTGCAACTGTACAAGGCATTGGTGAGATCGCACTTGGAGTACTGTGTACAGTTTTGGTCCCCTTACTTGAGGAAGGATGTAGTTGCATTGGAGGTGGTTCAGAGGAGGTTCACTAGATTGAATCCAGAGATGTGGGGCTTGTCTAATGAGGAGAGATTAAGCAGTTTAGGCCTATACTCGCTAGAGTTTAGAAGGATGAGAGGAGATCTAATTGAGGTATATAAGATGCTAAAGGGGATAGACAAAGTAGACGTGGAGTGGATGTTTCCCCTCGTGGGTCATTCTAGAATGAGAGGCCACAGTTTTAGGCTCAGGGGTAGTAGATTTAAATCAGAGATGAGGAGGAATTACTTTTCTCAAAGGGTCGTGAATCTGTGGAATTCACTACCTCAGAGTGCAGTGGATGTTGGGAGGCTGAATAAATTTAAGGAGGAGATAATCAGATTTTTAATTAGTAACGGGTTGAAAGGTTATGGGGAGAGGGTGGGAAATTGGAGTTCAGGCCGAAATAAGTTCAGCCATGATTGTATTGAATGGCGGGGGCAGGCTCGGGGAGCTGAATTTGCTACTCCTGTGCCTAGTTCTTATGTTTGGCAAAGCATCTACATGGTCTTCCCATGGTAAAGGAAACAGCAACCAGAGCTAAAAATGCAGTGTACTAGAGTGGATCCTCAATTATTATTGCACATGGAGGACTCTTTGGAGCCTTGCACAATGGTGTAAAGAGATGAATGGAAAGTTGTCTCACTTCCTGCAGTTGTATGGGAAAGGGGCAAGAGTAAGAGCAGCTAGAGAAATGGATGCTTGAAGAGTTATCAATGGCATCCACAGAAGAAACAGTCTCACTGGAGAATATGTAGGGGATGGGATGGCGTGTTAATTGGTGTGCTATGGAAGTGAATGATGCAAGATAAACAAGTAAATTCAAATTCTGGTAGAATGGGATCTGAAAATGGAGGCTGAGCCTGTTACTGTGAAGAAAATTGGGCAATAGCAGAGCCACCAAAAATGGGATAGATTAGGTCCTCATGCGCTGTGGAAGGAAAACCTTGGTTAGAGAAAAAGGAAGATATTTCAGAAGCCTAGATGCCAGGATTGGAGTCATTGGGCCCAATTTTAACTCTGTATAAGTGAGTGGGTTTTGAAAGAGTTATGAGAAGCAATTGGTCGATATCATGTTAAAATAGAAGCATAAGGGAATGAAGCTAAAGTCCTTAAAAATAGATCATTCAGGTTTAGAAAGGGAACATCAGGAGCTATGATTAAAAACCCAGCAAGGGATGAGATTAAGGAAGATAGCATCAGCAGAAAGTGAAGGGGATGAATGAGTTAGTTCGATTGACATCAAGTTTCCAGTTGCTACTTCAAAGAAGAAAAGAAGTTTTGCTAAAGCATTGGGTGGGACAATGGATGTTATGGAAATGAAGACAAGGACAGCATTCTGTCAAGAGCTATAGTCAGATGAATATTGAATGTTAAAAAGGTACTGGAGATCTGGAGTAAATTTCTGCTGGGATCCATGTGGAGTGATTCACAACAGAGGCTGGTGTTGGGAAGCACGATTTGGCTGTCACATTATGTCTCAGTCAAAATGAGAAGAGAAAGAGATCACAATGAATGTGAACAGGATTAACAGTGGTCATGATAAAAAGAGAAACAGAACTTTTCAAGGTTTCAATATCTAATTACAGTTATATATCACTTTTCTCTTTTACTGCAGTTAATTACTAACTTCTTGACTTGATCAGTTAAAAAAGCATGAACGCCTCTTCACTATCCCTGAAACTAAATTGTCTATGTTCATCTCATTTAAATACAATTTAATTAAAATATTATGCTGATGCTATTTATATTTTTCTTGAAATTGTGTTTCTTTCAAGAAAGTGATCCTGTGAAAGTTCGAGTTTTGAGTAATTAAACTGCCTAAAACTTTGTTCTCATTGAGAGCCTTGGCTTCAATATTAGGTGATTTACTTATGGGCATAACAAATCAGACACGTTTTCTGTTATAAAAAATCACATAGCCCTTCATTAGTTGGTTACTATGGCATAAGGCTAAGTAGACATCATCATCGAATCAAGGGGCTGCTAACAATGATAGCAAAAGGAATCAGGACTCCACAGATGTGTTTAATTCACTTGCGTAAATGTTTAATTCTGCTTTGCATGATACTGGAAGCAAACATCTGGCTCAGAGGGATGAGGACAGTCAATATAAATACTCTTAATTAGACTTGGCTGTAACTGGTTTGAAATTTAACTTAGTGACCAAAAAAGCTGGTAGTAAATCATAACAGCTTTGAAATTGGAATGTGCCCTCATCAGAGAGACAATCTAGTGTAGTGCAAGCTGTGCTTCTAATGAGGTGGGCAATGGGACAACCACAAATTCTGCCTCATCTGGATATACCAGCGCTCTATGGCTACCAGTTGTTGCCCAGAGGTCGCAAGATCAGCTGGCTTGCATGCTGGCCAAAGTCCTCAGCAGATGACTTGAACCAACAACTTTCTAGCACATACCAACTGCGCCACAGCTAACATGGTTTCTCCGTAAGGAGATAAAGTATGGGCTGGATTTTACGGCTCCATGCTGGTGTGTTTGAAGGTGGGGGTCTCATAAAATGCAGCTCATGGCATTCCCATCGCCTTCCTGCCCACCTCAATCTGTCTCTCATTTTACAGTGGACAGGGGAGGTGTCAGGAAGCCCACCCATCCTTGGGCCTACTGAGTCTCTTAAATGGCCAATTAATGGCCACTTAAGGGCTATTTTACAAATGGTAGGTGGAGGCACCTGACCGGTGGGTAGCCCAGCAGCTTTTCCTGCATGGGCTAGTGTAAGGCAAGGCGGGGACCTCCTTTGAGAACCTGTGTGCTCACTGGGGCCACCCTCCACCCAAAGGTCACAACCCCGTCTTTACCCCTCCCACTCAGATTCTCAAGCTCACCCCGCACCTTCCCATACCACCCCGCCTCACTGGCGTCTACCAGCCAGGCCCCGCCGATAACCTGGATTTACCTTGAAGTCCGGCTCCATAAGCTCCTCTTGTTCAGGGACTGCCTGTAGTCCCAGAAGTGGCCACTGCTTGAACCTGGCATTGCCGGAACTAGGGCTGCTGGTCACTCTCCCCAAGGTGGGAATTCCTCCCCAGATGGGGGCTGAAGTCTTCACCTTAGAAAGTATAAAATGGCTGCAGGGCAGCCAGCTTTTTGGTGGGCAGACTCTCTACCAGCTTTTTAGTCAGGGAGAGGGAAATATGATGTCCCATAAAATCCAGCCCAATGTTACTACCACACTTCCTGCCTCACATAAACAGTGATGTTTGCCTTCCAGATAAGATAACATACAGCTCCCTGTTGATCATCATTTTATAACTATCACCTTAAACACAAATTGTATTTATTCGCTGGTACATAAAAAAAGGCAGACTTGCATTTATATAGCACCTTCCCTGATTACAGGATATCAAAAACATTTATTGAAGTGTAGTCAATGTTGTAATGTGCAGCCAAATTGCACATATCATGCTCCCAACAGTAAAGTGATCATAATGAATTTTGTGACAATTGAGGGATAAATATTAGCGCAGGGATAACTCCCCTGATCTTCTTCAAAATAGCACCACGGGATCTCTTACACCCACCTGAAGGAGCAGATAGGGACTTAGTTTAACCTCAGGCCTGAAATGCAGCACCCTGTACTGGAGTGTCAGTCTTGATTTTATGCATCAAGGCCTGGAGTGGAACTTGAACCAACAAGAGGCTCTACCTCAAACATAAGAGCGCTACCAACTGAGCCACAACTGACACTTAGATGAACAAGCCTAATAAAATAATGAGGTAGGAGGTTTGAGTAATTAAGCAAACTAATAAATAAACAGACCAAAATTGTTTTTTCAATTCTTTGATAAGAATGGCTGAGGGAATGTTAATTAATTATGGTGATTTTTTAAAATCTATTTTTTTCTTAGTTTAGCTGAATAGCTTTTCTTAAGAATTCAGAGATTTCCTTAATCTTTAGAAGAGACATACCTGGCGTTAAATAGCTTTTTCCTCACTTAATTTAATCAATTTATATTAAAACCTAATGAGACATCGTCCTATCAACCAAAGTTCCAGTCATATTTGCAAATTAAGTTCAGGTTTCAATCATTTCAAAGGCCATATAGGCTAAAAGGAAAAGTGGACAACTTGGAAATAGAAATGCAGTAAATCCCTCAAATATAGTGTTAAAACTGTATGTATGGAAAGTAGGGTATTACTGAATTCATAGTATCTTTATGAAGATCCATATACTTGTGCTGCAGAAGAAAATGGTCTGAAGCATTTAATAACATGAAAAAAATGAGTCAATGCTGATGGATTCAGCCAGCTAAGGTCTAACGTAGAGTCCCTACTACTTTATAAACACTGTATAAATGTATAAGAGTGTTTGGACATCAAATGTTATCTTATTTTGTCATTCATGACAATAGGGGTCTGGTTGCGTAACAAGCCACTAGTTTCACATCAATGTCCCCAAACTCATCAATTTTCAGACTTAGAAGTCACTCAAGTGTTTCTACTTTACAAAGCTGTTATTTTCTTGGAGGGCACTGAAGAACTTTTTGCAATAATTTTTGTTTCAAAATTCTACTCTAATTAGTGATAAAGAATGTACACTGCTACCAAGTAAAACCTTGTGGGTTTGAAAGCTTGTTAAAAGAAAACTACTTCTTGGTACTTAATTAGGAAACTAAAGTGTTACATTTAATGGAAAAAGGTGCACAAATGAAAAGCCAATGCTACTTTATTTGGCAGAGGACTGCTTCCATTATAATGTTGAGAAGTTAAGTATTGATACATGAGATATTTAGTCTAAACTAAGCTCAAGGGCCTCATACAGTCTGTGAATCCTAGCAATACATCTTAAAAGTCCCAGTAGCTCAATTCTGCTTGTGCTCAGACATTTTTCATCATGAGTTGGCCAGCTGTGAATAATGTAGACTTGGAGGTTTGCAATGTGCTCCTCTTTGTTGATGAACACATCCTAAGCTAAAACACCAAAATCTACATTCACAACTTAATACACAGTCGGACAAATGGGAATATTATGTGGGCTTGAGATTCCAGGAGGAAAAGGGCTTGGAAACTCTTGATCAAAGTGTTTCCTCTGAAAAATTAAGATCCATTCAAATCATACTTTATCATGGTCTTGCTAATGTAATATGTAAGAACTGTTAATAGAATATTTTTACTGTCTTATGGTATACAGGTAAGTTATTTATGAACTTTAAGTCCTTGATGTTGTTCATGCATAATGCCTTCATAAAGGTAGAGGGGCTTAAAGTTGTATATTAAGTATCAAACCAATGTCACCAATCAGCTTCTGATTACAAACAAGAATCTTAAGTATTTGAACAATATCCCAAGCATTGATATTTAACTTACTTTGGTCTTTTTACTCAGTGTCAGTTCCTACTCTGCAGACATGAGCTGAAAGAGGCAGGGGTACTTATGATCTGAAAGCAGAAGGAAGCTACAATTTTAGGAGGCTCAGAAATTAACTGAGATCCTGGTTTATGTCCATTTAGTGTACTATACTATATATCCTTATGACGATCAGGAAACAGCTGGTTTTCTTAGCTAGTCAAGCAGTTTTAAGTTCTGTGGCAATTTCCTATCCAGGTAGAAATGTTGCCTATTCCATAGGTTCATTTAGAAATTATATGGGTGAAAGAAATTGACACAAGTTGATCAGAGTTCTGTACAATATCTCTGTATGTTCTTGAAAAATAAATTGGAATTTAAACTGAGATAGCCATCAGATATTATGCTGTATTATTCAATCCACAAACACCGAGGATCTAAATAATCAGCTAAGTATCTATCATACTGAACATAGTTCAGAATTCACTGCATTTTGAACAAAGTCTGATGAGTTCCTGTATCTTAATTAGGCACATTTAAGTGCTTTTTATAACATTTCTAACTGTAACATGCAAGCAAGACAATTTTAGGTACATTAGGTACTTTTCACTGGACTACATGAAGACCTTACATAATGTTCTTTGGTTTTAAAGTCTGTCCTTTCTGTGTTCCATTGCCTTAGAAAGATCCAAAAATCTCTTGAAAATGGCCAAATTAATCACAGAAGGCAAGTGTACAGATTTTGGCATTTTTGATACGCTGAGGAAACAATTTGTTCTCAGACTGTTCCATGAACATTCAAAAATCCAGTTTTGTATGCTCAACACATCGGTGTAAAATTATTGTGAACATCTGTTAAGATTATCTGCAGATAGATTTATATGGAGCTATTTGGATTTTGGTCTTATGTTTGCGCATTAACATTTAATTTAAGGATATGAACAGTAACAGATTGTCAGCCCACTACAGGTGGAGGCACTGAAAACCTAACTCAGCCAGAGAAACTAAAGTGCCAAATCCCATGGTAACAATGGAAGTGCCCTGTGTTAGGAAATCTAACAGCAGGCCACAAGCCAAGAACTTCAGTTGTTGACCCATAAAGTCTGGGTCAAAAACCCTCCCTAACAGCACTATGGGTGTACCTAAACTACATGAACTGCAGTGATTAAAGGCGGCAGCTCACTACCACCTTATCAAGGGCAATTGAGGGGAGGTGATGGTGTAGTGGTATAGTCGCTGGAATAGTAATCCAGAGACCCAGAGTAATGTTCTGGGGACCTGGGTTAGAACCCTACCATGGCAGATGGTGGAATTTGAATTCAATAAAAATCTGGAATTAAAAATCTAATGATGACCATTGTTGGTTTTGTTGTAAAAACCCATCTGGGTCACTAATGCCCTTTGTCCACCTACATGTGACACCAGACCCACAGCAATGTGGTTGACTGTGAAATGGCCTAGCAAGCCATTCAGTTGTATCAAACTGCTACAAAGTCTCAAAAATGGAATGAAACCAGACGGACCACCCAGCATCAACCGAGGCACCAGAAACAACAGCAAACCCAGCCCTGTCAACCCTCCTTCTCCTTACGAAAACCGGGGGAGGGGGGCTTGGGAGAGCTGTCTCACAGAGTAGTCAAGCAACAGGCTGACATAGTCATACTCATGGAATTATATCTTACAGATCGTGTCCCAGGCTCCACCATCACAATCCCTGGTAGAGGTGGTGGCACAGTTGTATACAGTCGGGAAGGAGCTGCCCTGGGAGTCCTCAACATTGACTCTTGCCCCCATGGCATCAGGTCAAACATGGACAAGGAAAGATCCTGTTTACCACATAACATACCCCACTCAGCTGATGAATCAGTCCTCCTCGAAATTGAACACCACTTGGAGGAAGCACTGAGGTATTTCAATGTCCATCTGGCTAGGAAGCACCACCACAAACCGATCTGGCCAAATCGTAAAGGACATAGCTGCTAGACTGGGTCTGCAGCAGGTGGTGAGGGAACCAACAAGACGGAAAAACATACTTGACCTCATCCTCACCAACCTGCCTGCCAGTCCACAATCCTTGTCGAGATGAAGTCCCATATTCATATTGAGGATACCCTCCATCGTGTTGTGTGGCACTACCATCATGCTAAATGGGATAGATTTCGAACAGACCTAACAACTCAAGACTGGGCATCCATGAAGCGCTGTGGGCCATCAGCAGCAGCAGAATTGTACTCATCAACCTCATGGCCTGGCATATCCCCCACTCTAACATTAACACCAAGCCAGGGGGTCAACCCTGGTTCAATGAAGAGTGCAGGAGGGCATGCCAGGAGCAGCGCCAGGCATACCTAAAAATGAGGTGTCAACCTGGTGAAGCTATAACACAGGACTACTTGCATACCAAACAGCATAAGCAGCAAGTGATAGACAGAGCTAAACAATCCAACAACCAACATATCAGATCTAAGCTCTGCTGTCCTGCCGCATCCAGTCGTAGATGGTGGTGGACAAATAAACAACTCACTGGAGGAGGTGGCTCCACAAATATCCCCATCCCCAATGATGGGGGAGCCCAGCACATCAGCGCAAAAGATAAGGCTGAAGCATTTGCTACATCTTCAGCCAGAAGTGCCAAGTGGATGATCCATCTTGGCATCCTCCAGAGGTCTCCAGCACCAGAGATGCCAGTCTTCAGCCAATTCGATTCACTCCACATGATATCAAGAAACGGCTGAAGGCACTGGATAGTGCAAAGGCTATGGGGCCTAACAGTATTCTGGCAATAGTACTGAAGACTTGTGCTCCAGAACTGCCACACCCTTAGCCAAGCTGTTCCAGTACAGCTACAACACTAGCATCTACCCTTCTATGTGGAAAATTGCCCAGGTATGTCTTGTAGTCAAAAAGCAGGAAAAATCCAACCCGGCCAATTACCCATTGCCGGCCAGTCTACTCTCAGTCATCAGTAAAGTAATGGAAAGGGTCAATAACCTGCTCACTGACACCCAGTTTGCATTCTGCCAGAGCCACTCTGCTCCTGACCTCATTACAGCCTTGGTCCAAACATGGACAAAAGAGCTGAACTCCCAAGGTGAGGTGAGAGTGACTGCCCTTGACATCAAAGCCACATTTGACCGAGTGTGGCATCAAGGGGCCCTAGCAAAACTGGAGTCAATGGAAATCGGGGGAAAACTCTCCACTGGTTGGAGTCATACCTAGCACAAAGGAAGATGGTTGTGGTTGTTGGAGGTCAGTCATCTCAGCTCCAGGACATCACTGCAGGAGTTCCTTAGTGTAGGGTCCTCAGCCCAGCCATCTTCAGCTGCTTCATCAATGACCTTCCATCATAAGGTCAGAAGTGGGGATGTTCGCTAATGATGATTGCACAATGTTCAGCACCATTCACAACTCCTCAGATGCTGAAGCAGTCCTTGTCCAAATGCAGCAAGACCTGGACAATATTCAGGCTTGGGCTGACAAGTGGCAAGTAACATTCATGCCACACCATTACCAAGCAACAACCATCACCAACAAGAGAGAATCTAACCATCGCCCCTTGATGTTCAATGGCATTACCATCACTGAATCCCCCACTTTCAACACTATCAACAAATGGGGTTACCATTGACCAGAAACTGAGCTGAACTCGCCATATAAATACTGTGGCTACAAGAGCAGGTCAGAGGCCAGAAATCCTGCGACGAGTAACTCACCTCCTCACTCCCCAAAGCCTGTCCACCAACTACAAGGCACAAGTCAGGAGTGTGCTTGAATGCTCCCCACTTGCCTGGATGAGTGCAGCTCCCACAACATTCAAGAAGCTTGACACCATCCCGGACAAAGCATGATTGGTACCACATCCACAAGCATTCAATCCCTCTACCACCGATGTACAGTAGCAGCAGTGTGTACCATCTACAAAATGCATTGCATTCACCAAGGCTCCTTAGAGAGCACCTTCCAAATCCATGACCATTACCATCTAGAAGGACAAGGGCAGCAGATAGATGGGAACACCATCACCTGGAAGTGACCAAATCACTCACCATCCTGACTTGGAAATATATTGTCGTTCCTTCACGGTCATTGGATCAAAATCCTGGAACTCCCTCCCTAACAGCACTGTGGGTGTATCTACACCACATGGACTGCAGTGTTTCAAGAAGGAAGCTCACCACCACCTTCTCAAGGGCAACTAGGGATGGGCAATAAATGTTGGTCCAGCCAGCGAAGCCCACATCCGCTGAATAACAAAAAGTCAGAATAGAGAGGTTAAATAGAATCCAAATTTGGGGAAAATTTATCAGTATAAGGCTATAATTCAAAAGAAAGAGTGGAAGGCTTTGTGTTTTGCCAAAAAGAGAATGAGGCATTGACCATCATCAAACTCTCCACTATTTTGCATTCATTCTCAGCACGTGGGCATCTCTGGAAAAGTTGGGATTTGTTGCTCATGCCTAGTTGCCCTGTGAAAGTGGTGGCAGGCTACAGTACACATAATGAAGGTGTTTCCATGGTATTTTGTAGCAGTCTTGTCACAACTGAGTGGTTTTCTAGGCTGCTTTGGAAAGCAGTGAACTGGTGCAGGACTGGAATCCACGTAGGCTAATCTGGATAAGGATGGCAAATTTCTTTCCCTAAAGGGTCAATTGAGGATTTTTTTTTTTAAACAATCTGATAGCTTCATTGTCACTTTTAGTGGTAGCAGTTTCTTATTTCCAGATCTATTTATTTTTAAATTTAATAAAATTTCTCAAACTACTAGGGTAGGATTTGAATGCATTTTCTGTAGATTACTAGTTAACCACGGTACTATCATCCCCAGCTAGACTATTATTGGTGAGAAAATGATATAATGTAGAGGTGAAACCAAACAATTGTGAAAAATTCCTTTGCTATTACAAAGTTGCTTTAATAAGGAAAATAACAGCTTTGATCTAACTGATTTTTTTTAACGCGTTAATATGCAGTTGTTGGAGCTAATTAACAAAGCAAATTAGGCCCAATTTAAAACAAAATGGTCATTTCAGAGAGCTCCCATGAGAAAATGGATAGTATTCCACACACTATCATCTAATTTTTCTGGGCATGTAGGTTTCAGCAGGAAACGGTTTAAGGAAATTCAGCTGAAAATTACATATGAAGAGATTACAAAATAACATTCTATTGCCTGTGAAATAATTCTTATCTTTGTTTGCCAGTTGGGTTGTAGAAACTGCACAGCGCCTTATGTGAGTTGAGATAACACGTGACAACCCCTGCAGTAGAACCTTAGGATGAAAAGAAATGTAAAGCATTAATTTAATACTGGCAATCTCATTTTCATTTGCAAAACTGCATGTTGTCCTGACTTTTCTTTTACGTTTTCTAAATGTGCACAATGCCTGATGGCTATTTGCATAGGTTTTACTTCCTACAATAGGATGGTATTTTCTCTTAGATTTTGTATTTAATTGGGATCTGTATAATATACTTTGTTAAGCAAACTAAGCGCAGAATTTTGCTGGCCCCTGGGTGGTGGGGTACTGGCAAATAGCGGAGAGCCACATTGGGATGGCCCCCCACATCAATCCCACCACCATGGCATTTTCCCAAGGGTGAGTACCATTGTGGATAGCTGCTCACTCTAAGGTGGATTGCTGCTCACTCTAAGGAGGTGGCCAGCTGATTTGCACATTTAAAGGCCTTATTAAGGGTCATTTAAAGAACTGCCAGCAGTTTGCTGAGGGCGGAGGGGTGCCTCCCCCACTCCCGGCTCCTGCTGGGTGATGCGGCTGCCAGCTTAATGAAGGTGGCCTCTCTGCAGCACCCCTGTGGGAGGCTCTATGGCACAAAGAGGTGGTTGTGGGCAGGGAAGGCAGACCCTGCAACCCCATCAACCTACCCAGAGGGGTTTCCCTTCCAACCCTTGCCCCCTGATTTTTTTTCTAATTTACCTGTCTAATCCCCTGAGTTCCCTTGTGTGTCTCAGCAGCAGCCACCTCTTTCTCTGGCACTGTTGAGGCTTCAGACCTACTGGCCCTCTGATTGGGCTGGCAGCATCAGTATCCTGCCCACCATCATTAACTGGACAGCGGGCCAGCAGGAAGTCAAATAGGAGACCTGGCTGCGTTAAAATTGCCGAACCGGTCCTGCTGCTGGCAAGTGACCTGCTTTTCACCCCGAAATCTGGACCTCGAAGCATATGATAAAACTCAGGCCTAAATACCAGAATGCGTTAAATCAGGGATACTTTGTTCAAATGCAAATGCATTACAAGTGACTATTTGTTTACAAGGGGTCTGTAATCCCTTGACAAGAAAAAGGTAATCTTATACCTAACCTGATGTAGTAGATCAAAATTTGAGAGACTTTAATACCGATGTGCAGTCTTGCTAGAGATGAACTAAGGTCAGAGATAACATTAAAAGATCACAGCCCCAATTCTGCACTGATGAGTTTATGTATCTGTTTGGATGCTTTAGATTACCGAATCGAGTTTCCAGTTGGTGATGATCATATTTTATGAATTTTAAGTATGAGCGTCTGTGGTTCTTTTGATTGGCCACCGTAAATTCAGTGCAACATCCTTAGCAATCTCATTTATGTCACATGAATGGGGTTTCGGCAGAAGTTACAATGGCCCAGTGGGAGAAGCTCCAAGAAAATTTACTGGCAAAGATACTCTGGAAGAATGTGAAATCAGCCCTGGGACCTCCTTATACCCTGTCCTGAAGCACTGGCATTGCCCAGTCTCCTGACCCAAGACCTTGGCATCTCCTGGACTTCTGACCCAAAGCCTTGAATCTCTGTCACTTGCAGCTCCCCTGACTCAAAGCCCTACTGCTTCCTGGATCTCTGACCCGAAGCCTTGAATCTCTGACACTAGGTCACCTGACTCAAAATTCCAATCAAGTTTCTTGCAGATGCTGATAAGGCTCAGTTTTACATTTTAAACATTAAATATTCTGGAACAAAGCGCAACCAGAGTAACATTTGCTGATCTCCCGATCAAAGCTCAGCCACCTGCCAGTTTCCTGACTCAAAGCTGCTTCACAAATAATAAATTCTATCAGATAATAACTACTTATCCTGCTGGATTAAGTACCAAAAGTTTATGATAAACTAATTAGAAATGCCTAATTGCATTTTAGCTGGTTCATGTAAACAAAGTCTTGAATCACATGAAAGTTATTTCAGGTATTCAAGAGTATGGACAATGGAATGCAGATCATCAAGGATCTATTCTCTCTCCTGTTAGGAACTGAGTTTGAAATCCATAAAATTAAATACACTCCCTGTTGTTAGTGCCCCTGGGTTCCTGGAACAAAATGAAGTAGACCCATTGCAGCAAAAGACTTTTGATCGCACAGTGCAAATATAACAGACCTTACAATGATTCACAACACTTGTTTCCTTGCCAAGCTTGGAAACCACATCAGCTGCATAGAGGATGTAATATAAGGACACCAAGAATTAAACATTAGTTTGATATGTCTGGATGTTTAAGAGAGTGATGTTCTGTACAGCTATCTTGGGCAGAGTTTTACGCCTCACGCGCCCAACCCAAACGGACATGTAATATGCGAGATGATGTTGGGCGAACGTCCTGATGTCACCCTGCACGTGAGCAATCAGGTCGGTTATCGCACGTGGGTGTTGGAGCCGCGCCTGCCAACAATCAAAAGGCTACTTAAGGCCATTAAAAAGGCAATTGTTTGCCATTTTACGTTGCCCGCACGATTTTGCGCTCGTCGCACAGGCAAAATGGGTAGGTGGGCAGCCCACTTTTAACGAAACCTCATCCAAGGGCAGGATTAAAAGGGTCAGCAGCATTGCCATTGTGAGTAGTGAGGAGTTGAGGAGATAGTTTGCTGCTAGTTGCTTATTTCAACTTGACAGCTTCATCTCTGTTCTGAGCTTCATTCTTAGCATTTCTAGGCTTCATTTCAGGACTCATTGGTGTCTCCAAGGCCACTGGAGAATTTTGACCGTGTGGATCCTTCCAGGTATCAGACAGCCTTCTGTGACCCTGGTAATGGGGATTGTGGTCTCCGCTGGTCGCACCTCCTCTGAGGAGGAAGAGAGGGGCAGAAAGGAGAGGAGGTCAGGTGTCCCAATGCAGCTTCCAGGGGAGCAATCTGTGGGAGGAGAGGTGTAGGCACAGGGGACGTAGGGCCAGCAGGTAGCCCAAGGTAGAAGGGGCCGCAGAAGACTCCACTATCTTGCTGCCAAGGTTTACAGGTGGAGATGCAGCTACCTCAATATGTCTAAGGTGCAATACTGAAGGAGGCTCCGCCTCTCCAAGGAGACTGAGATCTCTATTTGTCAGATGATTGGGCCTGAGATCAGCTCTGATTGTGTGGGTGGGCACCCCATGCCAGTGACGCCGAAGGACACAGTGGCCCACAACTTCCATGCATCTGGCTCTTTCCAGGGCTCACTGGGGAATCTGTGTGGAGTTTCCCAATCAGCTGTCCCACAGTTGCGTCAAGCCGGTGACTGATGCTCTTTTCAGGCGGGTAATGATATTTATTCGTTTCTGAATGGACGAGGCCAGCCAGGCTGAGTGAGCCAGAGGGTTTGCAGTGATTGCTGGGCTCCCCCCTCATCCAGGGTGCGAGTGACTGCACACATGTCAAGGCGCCAGTGGGGCAGCTGGGTGCATTCGTCAACAGGAAGCAATTCCACTCCATGAACATCCAGATAGTGTGTGACCACAGGACACTGATTCTGCAAGTCTGTGCAAGGTACCCTGGCAGCTCCCATGATGCTTACATCCTCAGACACTCACAGGTGCCAAGGCTCTTCAGTGCTTCAGCTCAACTGGATGGATGGCTGCTGGATGACAAGGGCTATTCTTTGAAAAGGTGGCTCATGACACCTCTCCGCCAACCAAGAAAAGAGGCAGAGCAGCGTTATAATAGGAGTCATGTCTCCACAAGGGCAGTGATAGAGAGGGCCAGAAGATGCACTTCCAATGCTTGGACCGTTCAGGGGGAGTACTACAGTACCCCTCAGAGTGGATATCACTGATAGTGGTTGTAGGCTGCGCTCTCCACAATCTGGCTCTGGCAAGGGGGGACCCACTGGAGGAAGAGGATTTTGAGGCAACTCCACAGGCCACTGAGGAGGCATCCAGTGGTGAGTCAGAAGAGGAGCACGGTGAGGAGAACACTGAGGGTGTGGAGGCAGACATTGGGGATGAAGGGACACTTTGACCCAACGCTCCTTCAGCTAGGCTGCCAAAGATCTGCATCTACCTCATGCCAGGGGTGCCACCTCCATCCCAGATGTCTGAAATGACCCTCTCCTTTGAATGCAAAGTCCACTCAGTGCCTGTGCAATAAAGTTTATGCCACTCACATCCAGCATTAGATACTGGTGTCACCTGCACCTACAAAACAAGTGAAGCATACTCAGGCTGGTAAGACAAAAGCAAAATTTATATCATTTTGACATTCACACCAAATGAACAGAATTATATATGGGGTTAACGGCCACACCAGTAAACATATAAACATATTAACAAAACATAGCAGAACAGAAGATCACTCGAGAATAGTCCCTCTTCTGCTCATGGTGCCTTAATCTTACGTTTGCATCTGCTGTATCTTGTTGCCCTCCCCCGCTTGCTGGCACCGGCATTGGAGGCAGCCTGCTGACTCTGCTGTCCTGTTGGCCTTGATGACCTTGATGGTCGTCCTCTGGCAATGGAGCCTGTGATGGCCCTGCCTGGGAGGGAGCAGCCAGTGCCACTGCTGGCATCACCCCAGTCATCGCAGTCTCATCAGATGCCACAGTCACTGGCAGAGGGACAGAGGAGCTGCTGCTGTCATCCAGAGCACCCTGAGAGGAGCATGCGTGAATGACAAGCAGCTCTTGCGCTAATGTGAGGTTGCTCTGGACCTCTCTGTTCGCCCTTGATAGACGGGCCCCTAGCTGGGATACTGGGTGCCTCATCCACCTCCCACACTGGCACTGACCACCTGAGGTCATTGCCTGTGTGAGAATTTGCAGGTCCAAGCGCAATCCCAGGAACCCCTGATTCTGTCCCTGGAGTTGCCTCTTCATGAGAGTCACCACTCCCTCAATGGAGGAGGCAGTGCGGTCAGTGATGAGGGGCAATGCAGTGCTTATGCTTTGCATGGACTCCTCCACAACAGAAACCATAGCATGCATACCCCCTTGGATCTCCACCAGATCCTCCCGCACACCCTGTTGAACATCCAGCATCTGCTGCCTAATGAACGATTCCAAAGGCTCATCATCTGCCTTCAGTTCAGCATCGTCCTGGTCTCCAACAGTTCTGACTGCCGGCGCCCTGGGCACTCTCTGCCTCCGCCTGCTCCTTAAGCGAGTATGAAACGCCCTCACCACTGTGCACTGACATTCTAGCCAACGATCTAGCACCCACCGAGGTGCTGGTATCTGCACTAATGCCTGGTTCAGAAAGCGATTGTGACGCAGGTGGATCTAATGCCCGGTGGTCCTCTGGCATCAGGGATGGCTCTTCAGGGTCCTGTGTTCGAGTTTGTGCTGGTGAATCTAAGGGAGGACAATGACATGTCATTAGTTAAAGTCACCATACTGTCACTGTGCATGCCAGGCACTCTGGTGAGACAATGGAGATCTGCATCATAGTGCCATCATCTTTCAATGATCAATGGGGACTCCAGTTTTGAGATCCCCATGAAGGATGAGACTACACAAGAATGTTTGCACAATCTGACAGTCTCACCTCTGTGCACTGCACTCTTACCTCCGTCAGATACCCCTGCCTCTTCATGACCAGCTGACCAGGTGGGTGGTGGCCCTCCAGCTCCAAAGCGTCCAGTTCATACCTCATCATGATTAGGAAGTCTGGGGGACCTCCGCTTGTCCTTGACCACTCGATGTTGATATGGCTCCTCTTCTCCTGAAACAACAGGGGAGCATTGATTAGTCTACTCTCTACCTGCAGCGCCATTGCAGCCTGGTCAACCCCACCTGAGGAAAACCTTGCAGGACACGTCCAAGTCATGGCCTTTGACCCGTAAGGCACTCAGGCCAAGCAGCCAGGGCTCACGCCCTTGGCCAGCTCTGGCATTATTGACCATTGGCACTCAGACTCTAATGTCCCTAAGCTCCACAGCGGGGTACAGCCAGCCATTAACACCTCTCCACACTGATCCATGCCAACTCAGTACTATCCCTTGCCGAGCACAGCAGGTCATTGAATCTTTTGTGGCACTGCACCCATATGCACCGCACAACATCATGGCTGCTGACCTTCTCACAGGCTTTTTTGGTTTGGTGCTGTGGCCTGCTCCTGCCATCCTTGGGCACGACAGTGCCCTGCCTGACACAACCTCTTCCGTGAGGACCGCGAGGCACTCGTCAGAGAAATGGGGGGCCGAGTGCTCACCTGGCTTGTCCTCCTGCCTGATGTTTCCTGCTGCTGGTGAGGCCATTGTTCCAGTCTCCGGACCGGCTGTCAAGATTCTCCCCTGGCAGCCTTCAGGGAGCCACCTTTGCCGGTTTTAAAGCGCCCACCGGGTTGCCATTGGACCTGGTGCCTGACGGGCCCCCACCTGGCCTTTCCCAACCACTCAGAAGATGCATTTCATGCTGGGCGGACCTTAATTGACCATCCAACGTGAAATCACATTTGCAATGGGACCGCGGCTGGGAGCAGATTCCACATCCACTTCTGCTCCCGCCGACTTGGCGTGCACGCCAAGCGTGACATTCAGGCCCTTGTTTTCTTTTAATTTTACCCCAGCGCAACAGAAATGTTCATAGTACTAATGGATACCAAAGCCCTTCAAGAAGTTGCTGAAGTTTTGAACAGAGCTTTTCTTTTAACTTTCAATACTTATTTCACTGTTCAGCAGAAAACATGGGGCGGAATTTTCCATGCCCGCTGACGTTGGGCATGTTTGGCAGCGTGAGCGGACAATATGGCGACAGGGCCAAAAATCGGTTTCACAACCTCGTGAAGCCAGCTTGCAATCGTCTGCTCTGCCTGTCGATGGCGGGCCGCGTTTCCCGCTGTTGGATGTCAGGAACCTCATTCTAATACATCTGCATATCATTATAAGGCCAGCCTGCCGGAATCATCCCCCCAACGCTGGATCATCCACCGACATCTGCATGATTGCACGCCCATGTGTTTCACAACAGCATATACAAGACGCTCACTTGGCGGGCTGTACTTTGAGGGGAACTCGGAGGTGAGTGCACAGTAACGTTGCACAGCACTCATGAGGGTCACCTGTTGGACTTCAAGGTTGAGGTGAACTGGTGGGGGGGCAAGGGTTGCCCTGTGGTTGAGGCATGTTTCCGGGAACGCATAATTAATAAGGCGGGAGTGGAATGATACGGCGTAAGAGGCCGCCATTGCGGCCGACAGGTAAAACGTCATTTTTCCCGCCCACTACCGCACTTAGTGCAAATCTGGGATGATTCCCCCCATGGTATTATAACTTAGAATTCCAAAACACCTCCATTTGCATTCTTCCTTTAAAGATATTTTATGCTACCAATAATCGTGAAAGCTTTTTCTGTAGATATTTTTAAGTCAAAATGTTTGGAGATATTGGTTGAGAATTTCCTCAGGTCTGCTTTCGATCTGCCACTAATTCACTGGCAGTGCAAGTGATATCTTGTTTATGATGACAAAAAGAGTTCCCATTGCACCTTTTGCAAAGTTACAACAATGGAACAAGAGAAGCTGTGAAGAAATCTGCAGCCTTTCTTTACTTTTAGAGTTGTATCTAGGATGCTTCCTTTATCACTCCCTGTGGTAAACAAGAAATTCCATTTCACTAATCTTGATAAAATATCTATGATGTTATATATGTCAAAAATGGTATCAAGTGAGCTCACAAAAATGTAGTTTTTGTTGTTCGCATCATATAGCCTTGATGTTGTGGGAGGAATTTTCAAACATACAAACATGAAATCATTTATTCATACCAAATCAGCTACCAATGCAAGTTTAAAAATCATGCTTGAGTCACTTGAATGCAAGTTTAAAAATCATGCTTGATGCTTAACTGCAATGAATCTAAAACCTGATGACTTTGGATTGGAAAGATATCCCACAAACACTCCCCAGGTTTAGGTTGATATTTATTTAACAACTAGTCAATTCCAATTGCCGCAGAACTTTCAACTTTGGCGCGTGTGTAAAACAGGTGATATGGGCTCAGCTGTCTGTTATACACTGAAATGTTTCTTTCAATTCAATGAAATCCGATTACATCCATTTTAGATCAAAGTTGAGAGTTCCAACGACTAAACCTGAGTGTATAGTCCCTCTCATATCTGTCCCACAACTGTCTGTTGCTGCTTGTCCCTGCCTCTCCTCTCCTGCACCTGTCTGTCTCTCTCTCTCTCTCCTTTGTTGCTTCTCTCATTATATTGCATCTGTGTGTTTTGTTTCTTTGGGGATTGGAGGTTGTAAGGGTGGAATGTGGACAGAAGGGTAACACCAATGGCAGCAGGCTGAATTTGGGGTGGCAGCTTTGCAGAGACCATGACCCTCAGTGGCTTTATTCCCATTCCCTTCCCCAACCACTCTCCCATGGTACTTTTTATCCCATTTTCATCATTCAAGTTCATGCTATATCTCTTGCTATATCCTTACTTCTTTCTTTTGAATGGGCCAATCAACCCCGTATATTTCCCTTCTCCTTGCTCTATGGTTACTCACCTCACTCTTACCATTCATAAAACCATAAGAAATAGGAGTAGGAAAAGACCCATTGAGCCTGCTCCACCATTCAATAAGACCATGCTGATCTTAGGCTTCAACTGTACTTTCCTGCCCACTCCCCATCCCCCTTGATTCCCTGAGAGACTAAATATCTGTCTAAACTATTCAACTATAGCAATTCCACAACTCTTTAGGGTAGAGAATTCCAAAGATTCAGACCCTTTGAGTAAAGAAATTTTTCCCCATCCTAGTCCTAATTGTTCGGCCTGTTATCCTGAGACTGTGCCACTGTGTTCTAGATTCCGCAGCTAGAGGAAACTACTTCTCAGTGTCTACCTTGTCAAGCCCTTTCATAATCTTGAATGTTTCAATGGAATCACCTGTCATTCCTCTAAATTCCGAAGAATATAGAGCTGATTTACTCAGCCTCTCATCATAGGGCAAGCTTCTCATCCCAGAGACCAAACTGGTGAATCTTCACTATACTTCCTCCAATGCAAGTATATCCTTAACTATGGTGACCAAAACTGAACATAGTATTCCAGATGTGGTCTCACCAAAGCCCCGTAACAATAGTAGCAAGACTTCTTTATTCTTGTACTCCAATCCCCTTGCGATAAAGGCATGCCATTTGCTTTCCTAACTGCTTGCTGTACCAGCATGCTAACTTTTTGTATTCCTTGCACAAGTGCATCCAAGTATCAACATTTCAAAATTTAACACCTTTTTAAAAATTCTGCTTTTCTATTCTTACAACCGAAGTGAATAACCTCATATTATATAACCATTATATGTGAATAACCACATTATATTCCATCTACCACCTTGTTGCCCATTCACTTAACCTGTCTATATCTCTTTGCAGCCTTTCTGTGTCCTCCTCACAGCTTGCACTCCCACCTAGTTTTGTATCGTCAGCAAACCTAGGTATATTACTCTCCATCTCTTTGCTTAAGTCATTAATATAGATTGTAAATAGCTGAGGCCCCAGCACTGATCTTGCAGCACTTCACTTGTCACAGCTGGCCAACTTGAAAATGCCCCATTTATCCCTACTCTCTGCTCCTTGTCTATTCACCAATCCTCTATGCATGCTGATATATCACCACCAGCTCCAGAACTTGTATTTTGTGTATTAGCCTTTTTTGTGGCATCTTATAAAATGCCTTTTGGAAATCCAAATATACTTCATCTATTGATTCTCCTTTATCCACTCTGCTAGTTACATTCTCAAAAACCTCTAATAATTTTATCAAACAGGATTTTTCTTTTGTAAAATCATGTTGACTTGTTATAATGATACTATGCTTTTCCAAGTGCATTGTTAGGACTTAATGGATTCCTAATAGCACTTTCCTATTAACTGATATCAGGCTAACTGGTCTGTAGTTCCCTGTTTTCTCTCTCTCCCCCACCCCTTTCTTGAATAGTAGTGTTACATTTGCTATCTTCCAATTTGCTGGGTCCATTGTAGAATCTAGGGGATTTTGGAAAATCATAGCCAGTGCATCCACTATCACTTGATTGTAGGTCATCAGTTCCTGTGGATTTGTCATGTTTTGGTCCCTTGAGTTTCTCCAGTGCATTTTCTTTGCTGATCTCATTAGTTGCCTTAATTTCCTCATTCTTATTAGTCCCTAAATTACCTTCCATTTCTGGTTTGCAACTTGTGTCTTCTATAATGAAGACAGGCACAAAATATTTATTCAATGTCACTGCAATTTTTTCATTCCCCATGATAATTTCTCCTGCCTTTGCTTCTAAGGGCCCACCATTTAATTTAGCTACTCTCTTCCTTCTTCTATACTTGTAAAAGCTGTTACAATCCATGTTTACATTCCTGATTAATTTACTCTCATATTCTACTTTCTAATCAACTTTTTGGAGGCCCTTTGCTGGTTTCTAAAACGCGCACAATCCTCCAAATTACCACTATTCTTTACAATATTATAAGCCTCTTTTTAAATCCAATACTAACAGTAACATTAATGATTATGCAAAACATTAATCTTAATGTTAATCTTAACCTCTTTACCAAGCTATGGATGATTTATGCTGAGATTTTTCTTCAATTGAATGTAGTTTTTTGTTGAAAATTTTGAATTGTTTCTTTAACTGTTTCCCACTGTTATTTACCACCAAACCTTTCAGTCTACTTCACCAATCAACCTGAGTCAGCTCTTCCCTCATACCTGTGTAACTGGCTTTGTTTAAATTTAAGATTCGTGTTCATGATTGAAGTAGGTCATTTTCAAACGTAGGGTGGAAACATCCCAGATTTGCACTGAGTGCGGTAGTGGGCAGGTAAAACAACATTTTACCCGCCGGCCATGATGGCGGGTTTTCACACCATATTGTCCCAAGCCCGCCACATTATTTATGCATTCCCAGGAAGTTGCCCTTTCAATTGCGGGCGAGCTGTCATTACCTTGCCACTTCATCACGCCAGGCGCCATATTTAAAGTCCAGCCAAGCTCACACATCTCAGTGCTTCCAGCCCACAACTACTGCAGGGAAGATGTCTACGAAAGATAAGACTGCAGCCCCCAGGTTTAGCAACGCGTCACTGGAATGCATTTTGGATGCCGTGGAGGCCCACTGTGATGTCCTCTACCCCCGCTCTGGCCACAGGATGGGCAGCAATGTTACCAACCACGCTTGGGAGGTGGTGGTCAGCGCCAATGCCCTGAAAAAGACAGCCACCCAGTGCCACTACAGGATGAATGCTCTCATCTGTTCCACCAGAGTAACACACTCTTCTTATCACTCTCAACTCTCACACTCACAAATTCATCACACATCCACAGGGATCTCACACCTCAAGGGACAACACCACTAACTCTCACACACACCTTCACATATCCATCAGACTCAAATCCTCTGGAGCTCGCATCCTCATTCCTGTCCATGGCTCCACTTGCCACACAAACATTCCACGCAGTGCCATGAGTTCTGCTCATACTCTCGCCATCTGTTTTCATGCAGGAGAAGCTGGCTCACAACAGCAGGGAGAGGTCCCATACCGGGGGTGGAGTGGCCCACATTAGGCCTCTCACTCACTTTGAGGAACATGCCATCATGCTGGCTGGTGAGGACGTGAACCCTGCCTGCGGCAACGGTGAGGTCAGCAGTGAACGCCCACTTGAAGATCCTGCACCACATCATCCCTCCCTCAACGTAACTGTGAGTGCTCTCTCTCCTGCATTTGACTCTGCTGTCCTGCACTACTTATCTCTACTTTGGTTCACAGGGAACTCTGCTAAGGGAATAACATCCTCAGCCAGCCAGCCCCTCACCTCCATCCTCATCGTCATCTACTGCCAAGAGGACTCGTCTTCCAGTGAAGAGGTGGAAATGAGGAGCCCAGAAGACCCGTCATCGCAGAGGGAGCAGCCGACCCACAAGTGATCCTGGAGGGAAAAGTGTGTGTGTGGCAGGTCCTTTCAGAGACTCATGTAAGCACTTTCCCACCCACACGGATCCATCACGTTTCACATTCATCTCAAGGTCCTGAGCATTTGGAATGCTACCTGCTTTAAGGTGTCCATCTGAGTTGACCTGCAACTCCATCCACCCACTGATCACAGTCCCATGCAGCACCTGATCTAGCCCACTATGACTGTCGTTTCACTTTTGATTTGGACAGCATGGTGCTAATTTGCCTTTACTTTTGCTCCCCTGTCTTTTACCCTCCCCCGGTCATCCATTTCATCTCCCCCATCATCGCTGACCCCCACCCCCGGCATCACCTTCCACATCCCCTCCGTGACTTACCAGCCACAACCCTTTTCCATCGGGGATGTCCAGGTGAACGTGCACATTCCCTTCCTTCCCGAAAATCCCACCCCCATCCACATTAACCTTCCCACCCTCAGGGTCCCTGTCTGCCTTCAGTTTCCCACCAATCATCCTCGCCGTCCCTTCTATCGCTACCATCGAACCCTCACCCTCCCACCCTACCGCCTCACTTTGCCCTCGGTCATTCTCACCCTTCCTCCATATCATGCCCACCCTTAGTTCACTACCCAGGAGGCGTACATGGACCTGTCCAATCCCTCCCATGCACATTCAACTGCACATCCCCTCCCCAGAACTCAGTCCTCCCAGCCCCCCGGATTCCACCCCCCCACCCCCTGCTTAGTCAATCGCCCTTCCTGACTCCTTCCTCTAGGCTTCCTTCCTCGAGCCCCATTTCTTCCTCCAGCCTCACTCGACCCCCTTCTTGACTCCTTCCACCACTCTTATTTCTTCATCAACCCTTACTCCCTCCCCTCTCCGCGCCTCCTCCTTCCCCTGGATATCCTCCCCTCTCCGCACCCGTTCATCCTCTGGAACCCCTTATCCCCTTCACACCCCTTACCCCCCAGTGTCCCTTCCTCCCCCTGGACATCCTCCCCTCTCTGAATTCCTTCATCCCCTGGAACCCCTTACCCTCTTCACACCCCTTACCCCCCCGCCCCGGTGCCCCTCCCCCCCCCGGGCACCCTCCCCTCTCTGCACTCCTTCCTCCCCCTGTGCACCCTCCCCTCTCTGCACTCCTACCTCCCCCTGGACACCCTCCCCTCTCTGCACTCCTTCCTCCCCCTGGGCACCCTCCCCTCTCTGCACTCCTTCCTCCCCCTGTGCACCCTCCCCTCTCTGCACTCCTACCTCCCCCTGGACACCCTCCCCTCTCTGCACTCCTTCCTCCCCCTGGGCACCCTCCCCTCTCTGCACTCCTTCCTCCCCCTGGACACCCTCACCTCTCTGCACTCCTCCTCCCCCTGGACACCCTCCCCTCTCTGCACTCCTTCCTCCCCCTGGACACCCTCCCTCTCTGCACTCCTTCCTCCCCCTGGACACCCTCCCTCTCTGCACTCTTTCCTCCCCCTTGACACCCTTCCCTCTCTGCACTCCTTCCTCCCCCTGGGCACCCTCCCCTCTCTGCACTCCTTCCTCCCCCTGGGCACCCTCCCCTCTCTGCACTGCTTCCTCCCCCTGGGAATCCTCCCCTCTCTGCACTCCTTCCTCCCCCTGGGCACCCTCCCCTCTCTGCACTCCTTCCTCCCCCTGGACACCCTCCCTCTCTGCACTCTTTCCTCCCCCTTGACACCCTTCCCTCTCTGCACTCCTTCCTCCCCCTGGGCACCCTCCCCTCTCTGCACTCCTTCCTCCCCCTGGGCACCCTCCCCTCTCTGCACTGCTTCCTCCCCCTGGGAATCCTCCCCTCTCTGCACTCCTTCCTCCCCCTGGGCACCCTCCCCTCTCTGCACTCCTACCTCCCCCTGGGCACCCTCTCCTCTCTGCACTCCTTCCCTTGCACCTTCCATTTCCCTTACACCAACCTCCCAAGTTGCGGTCTTCTCCCCGTTTACCCCCTCCTCTCCCTGTTCTCCCTATCCCCTCCCAACCTCATCCCATCCTGACACCTTCATTTCCCCCTCCCAACTTCACCCCTCCCGACACCTCTTCCTCTCCCAGCCGATCCTAGCCCTTCCTCTCCCATCCCCTTGACTATGACCCGTTGTGAGCATCAACCGTGACTACCCAACTTCCGTGCACTGCTTCACAGCAGACTCATGTCCACGAGAATCAACCCAGCATGCCATGTACAATCCTCCAGTGTGCCATTGATGTTGGGCTCCAGCATCTTCTGCTCTTTGGATGTCTGCGGTGTGAGCAAAGCCCTGGCGGTTAAGTCCCGACCTTTGCATGTCACAGTTGTCAAGGCATCTTCTACACTGGCGTGTTTTCCCGCCAACATGTGCGGACGATCCAGTGGATGGTGGGGAGGGGGGGTGGAATGATTCCAGCAGGCTGGCCTAATAATGATATGCTGGTATATTCCAATGAGGTTCCCGACGTCTGATAGTGGAGAATGCAGTCCGCCGTTGGCAGGCTGAGCGGGTGATCGTGAACTGGTTTCACACTGTTTTGAAACCAAGCATGCCATATTGTCCGCTCAAGCCACTGAACATGCCCACACCGGTGGGCACGGATAATCCCGGTCTTAATATGGAATTCAATTATATTATGATCACTATTTCCGAGTGAATCTTTCTCTATGACATTACTAATTAGCCCTGCCTCATTGATCAATACTAGATCTAAAATAACTTTTTCCCTAGTGGGTTCCACAACATATTGCTCCAGAAAACTGTTACAAAAGCATTCTACAAACTCATCTTCCTGAATACCTTTGCTAATATGATCAGTCCAGTCTATATTACATTGCTTTTGTTACAAGCAACAATAATTTCTGGTCTATACTCTGTCAAACAATAAACCTATTGTTAGGAGGGCTATAAACTTCTCCCACCAGCAGATTCGGCCTGATTTTCTGAGCCAAGATCCTTTCTTACTAATGTCCTTATGTCATCCTTTATTATAAGGGTTACCCCTCCTCCTTTTCAATTTTGCCTGTCTTGTTGAAATGTTGTTTACCCTGGAATATTTATTTCCCAAACTTGGTCACCTTGTAAACATGTCTCCTCCACTTCCACTTGCTCCTTCGAAGGGTGTGTGCTGAACTGAGTGATACCCCTCACCCTCAGCAATTCTCACTCTTTCCTTCCTCTCCAACTTTCTCTTCCAATCCATTTCAATTCAATTGAACTTTATTGTCTGTATGGAAATGTATTTAAGGTAGTCAAAAAAGAATGGGAGAGCAATAGCAATAGGGGATTCTCTCATAATAGGGATAGACAGATTTTTCTGTGGCTGCAGACATGACACCAGGATAGTATGTTGCCTCCCTGGCGCCAGGGTCAACGATGTCACTAAGCAGCTGCAGGACTTTCTGAAGGGTGAGGGTGAACAGCTAGTGGTCATGGTCCATATCGTTACAAACATCATAGGTAAAAAGAGGGATGAGGTCCTGAAAGTAGAATATATGGAGCTGGGAAATAAATTAAAAGGCAGGACCTCAAAGGTAGTAATCTCAAGATTACTCCCAGTGCCACATGCTAGCGAGATTAGGAATAGGAGAATAGACCAGATGGAAAGATGGCAAAGGAGGGAGTGGTTTAGATTCCTGAGGCATTGGGACCAATTCTGGGGAAGGTGGAACCTGTACAAGTTGGAAAGTTGCACTCCAGCAAGACCAATATCCTCGCGGGGGTATTTTCTAGCACTGTGAGGGAGGGTTTAAACTAGATTGGCAGTGGGATGGGAACCCAAGTATGGAGACACAATAGAGGGAAATAAAGATAGGAATGGAAGTCAGAAAAGTAGAAAGTGCAAGTGGAAGGCAGAGGAAATAAGGGCTAGCAGCAAATAGGGCCTTGGTACAAAGAAAGGTGTACAAAAATGTGAAAATGACAAGACTAAAAGCACTGTATCTGAACGCACAGAGCATTCGCAATAAGTTAGATGAATTAACAGTGAAAATAAATAGAAACTGGGTACGACATGATTGTGATTACGGAGACATGGCTGGAGGGTGACCAAGGCTGGGAACTGAATATCCAAGGGTACTCAATATTTAGGATGAGCAGGCAAAAAGGAAAAGGAGGTGGCATGGCATTGTTAGTTAAGGATGAAATCAGTGCAATAGCGAGGTAGGATATTGGCTTAGAAATTCTAGATGTAGAATCAGTCTGAGTGGAGTTAAGAAGCAATAAAGGGTGGAAAACATTAGTGAGAATTGTCTACAGGCCTCCAAACAGTAGTGGTAAGGTAGGGGATGACACTAAACAGGAAATTAGAGATGCATGTAACAAGGGTGCTTCAATAATCATGGGTGACTTTCATCTACATATAGAGTGGGCAAATCAAATTAGTAATAATACTGTGGTGGATTAATTCCTGGAGTGTGTACAAGATTGTTTTTTAGACTAGTATGTCGAGGAACTGACAAGGGAACAGGCTATGCTAGATTTGGTATTGTGCAATGAGAAGGGGTTAATTAATAATCGTGTTGTGCAAGGTCCTTTAGGGAACAGTGACCATAACATGATAGAATTCTTCATTAGGACTGAAAGTGAAGTAGTCAAATCTGAAACTAGGGTCCTAAATCTAAACAAAGGAAACTACGAAGGTTTGAGGCATGAGTTGGCTAAGATATATTGGGGAACTTCATTGAAAGGCTTGACGGTGGATAGGCAATGGCTAATATTTAAGGAACGAATGTATGCATTGCAACAGTTACACATTCCTTTCTGGTGCAAAAATACAACGGGACAAGCAGCCCAACCATGGCTAACAAACAGAATTAAGGACAATATTAGATCCAAAGAGGAGTCGTATAAAGTTGTTAGAAAAAGTAGCAAGCCTGAGGATTGGGAGCAGTTTAGAATTCAGCAAAGGACGACCAAGAGATTGACTAAGGAGGGGAAAAATTAAGTATGAGAGTAAGTTTGCAAGGAAAGTAAAAGCAGACATAGGTCTCTTATAGTCCGAAACTGGAGAATTTATAATAGAGAACAAGGAAAAGGCAGAGCAATTAAACAACTGCTTTATTTCTGTCTTCACATAGGAAGAAACAAATAACTTCCCAGAAATGCTGGGAAACCAAAGGCCTAGTGAGAAGGAGGAATTGAAGGAAATTAGTATTAGCTAAAAAAATAGTGCTGGAAAAATTAATAGGACTGAAAGCCGGTAAATCCCCAAGGCCTGATAATCTACATCCCAGGGTACTAAAGAAGGTGGCCATGGAAATAGTGGATGTGTTGGTCGTCATCTTCCAAAATTCTATAGATTCTGGAACAGCCCTGGCAGATTGGAGGGTGACAAATGTAACTCCACTATTTTAAAAAGGAGGGAGGGAGAAAATAGTGAATTACAGGCTGGTTAGCTTAACATCAATAGTAGGGAAAATACTAGAGTCGATTAAAGAGGATGTGAAACAGGACACTTAGAAAATATCAGCGGAATTAGACAAAGTCAACATGGATTTACGAAAGGAAAATCATGCTTTACAAACCTACTGGAGTTATTTGAGGACGTATCTAGCAAAATAGATAAGGGAGAACCAGTAGATGCAGTGCACTTGGATTTTCAGAAAATCTTTGATAAAGTCCCAAATAAGACGTTAGTGTGTAGTATTAAAGCGCATGGAATTAGGGGTAATATATATTGGCATTGTTTGAGAATTGGTTAGTAGACAGGAAACAGGTGTAAAGGATACATGCGCTTTTTTGGAGTGGCAGGGGGTGACCAGTGGGGTACTGCAAGGATCAGTGCTTGGGCCCCAGCTGTTCACAATATACATCAATGATTTGGATGAGGGAACCAAATGTAATATTTCCAAGTTTGCTGATGACACAAAACTTGGTGGGAATGTGAGTGGTGAGGAGGGTGATAAGAGGCTTCAAGGCGATTTAGACAGGTTGACTGAGTGGGCAAATACATGGCAGATACAATATAAATTGGAGAGGTGTGAAGTTATCCACTTCGGTAGGAAAAACAGAATGGCAGAATATTTAAATGGTGATAGATTGGGAAATGTTGATGTACAAAGAGACCTGGTTTCCTTGTACACCAATCACTGAAAGCAAACATGCAGGTGCAGCAAGCAGTAAACGTGGCAAATGGTATGTTGGCCTTCATTGCAAGAGGACTTGAGTACATGAGCAAGTATGCCTTACTACAGCTGTACAGGGCCTTGATGAGATGACACCTGGAGTATTGTGTGCAGTTTTGGTCTCCTTATCTAAGAAAGGATATACTTGCCATAGAGGGACTGCAGCGAAGGTTCACCAGACTGATTTCTGGGATGGCAGGATTGTCGTATGAGGAGAGATTGGGCCAACTAGGCCTGTATTCACTGGAGTTTAGAAGAATGAGAGGGGAATCTCATTGAAACATATAAAATTCTGATAGAGATGGACAGACTGGATGCAGGGATGATGTTTCCTCTGGCTGGGAGGTCTAGAACAAGGGGTCACAGTCTCAGGTAGGGGTAGACCATTTAGGACTGAGATGAGGAGAAACCTCTTCATTCAGAGGATGGTGAACCTGTGGAACTCTCTACCACAGAAGGACCTGGAGACCAAATCACTGAATATATTTAAGAAGGAAATAGAGTTCTGGACTCTAAAGGTGTTGAGGGGTGTGGTGAGAGAACGTGAGTGTGGCGTTGAGATAGAGGATCAGCCATGATAATATTGAATGGTGGAGCAGGCTCAAAGGGCCGAGTGACCTACTCCTGCACCTATTTCCTATGATTCTACGTAAACTTCTGTTAAATGTTTGTATAGAGAAGGGCACAAATGCGTTCAGAAACTGATTGCCCTGTATCTGAGGGCTTGTCGCCTTTCCCCTGAATGCACCCAGCAGTTGAAATGAGACAAGGGGTGATTCTCAATGTTCATGACAATCTTTACTTTCATCAAAATTATTCGAGAGCTGATTTCTTCAAGAAAGATCTGCTCATCAAATAGCCTTCCTGCCTGATTAATCTCTGTAACCTTAAAGAGTCTACTTTCCTAAGACATTGTACCAGGATACCAAGAGAGACATCCAAAAAGGATAGCACTCTCAACTCCAGCTGTATATAAGAGTTTCATGATTGTGAGATCTATTTGAAAGGATTATAATTTTCTGAGGTAGTGTAGTCGTATGTGCCTTGGCCATCACATCTGTACACTGTTCCCTCCAATTCAACTTATCATCACTTTGATACCCAGATACTTGAGGATATTGAAATAATTACTAACTACATCATGAATCTTCACAGGAACAATATCATTAACTGGCTTTTTCCTAAAGCCTACAACTAATTCTTTAGTCTTGTTCTCATTCAGTTTAAGAGAATGGCTATTGCACCATTTTATGAGCTTCTCCACCAAGTTCCTATCATTTCTTTGTTATTCCTTATAAGACCCACAGGTATCGAGGTATCACAGCATTCTTCAGAATCATTATGTCATTGTGCTCTGACTGACAATCATTCATGTAGGAGAAGAAAAGCAAAGATGAAAGGACACAGCACTGAGGAGATCCAGTATTCATTAACACAGGCTCGAAATAAATCCCAGAGACTAACACCTGTTGGATCCTGTTGTGAAGGAAATCACTGATCAAAAGTAGGAGAGTAGGATTGACATCAAGGTTTTTCAATTTCATAATAAGCTCGAATGGTTGCACGATACTAAAAGCTGAAGAGAAATCAACAAAGATAGCGTGAGCATAGTTGCCTAATCTATCTGTGTGCTGTTGGATCAAATGCACCAAGGTCAGAACAGCATCATCCACTGACTTATGAAATTGACAGGCAAACACTAACTGTTCATTCAATATGTGAAACAAGAGGATCTAAAAGATGATTTGACACAATGCGCTTGAAACACTTCATGACTATCGATGTAAGTGCAACTGGTCGGTAATCATTCAGCTCAGCAGGCCACAACTTCTTAGCAACTAGAACGATGATGGCTGATTTCCAACAGCAAGGAACAGTATGTGTGCCAAATGGTTTCTGAAAGACCAGAGAGAAAGGAACTGTCAACTGATGAGCACATTCCTTCAGAATTTTTCCATTCATCTGCTCTGGGTTGTTGCTTTCTGTACATTCACTCACTTGAAGTGCTTCCCTCCCTCCCATTTGTTGATAGTAACACAAGATCCTTCTAATTAACAAAGTGAAGCCTGCTGCAAAAATCACATGTTCCTCAAATTCATCATTTTCAAACTGGCTAAAAATCCGTTCAATTAATTTGCAACATCACGAGGATTGTCTGTGGACGAAAAGGGATTATTTCTCTTTCTCGATGTGAAACCTGACCTTTTTTGCATACACATCCATGCATATCTGGGATTATTTGTCTGAAAACAATTATGCAGCCTGTGTCTATATGCATCTTTCGCTTTCTGAATTTCCTTTCTCACCTTGATTATTAGTCCATCAAGTTTGTCTCAGTCCCCGACACTAAATGCAAATTGTCCTTCCTTCATTGTTTCTTTTAAGTCCCTTGTAATCCAGAGTTTCTCATTTGTATAGCTCTTACTTGTTTTAGTTTGGACATGTAGCTGTTCACTGAAGATGACATATCATTTATGGGCTGGGATTTTCCGGCCCCGTTGCAGGTGGGACTCCAGGGCGAGGTGGCACCCCAGCTGGAGGTCCATTGACTTGCGGCGAGACCGGAAGATCCCGGTTGCAGGCTGGTGCGTAAAATCCTGCCGATGATATCTGTGGCATGTCTTCATCCTCCATTTAAAAATATATCCAAATTCTTGTTATCAAAGCAAATTTACAGATCTTGTATGGGCGCATTATCGCGGACTTTAACCATTTTTCTCCCAAGTTTTACTGTTTTCAGTTCTTGTCGATATTTCAGATATTTATTTGCATCGAAGAATACTTAGTTCACTTTCAAAATTCAACTTTGAAAAAGCCAAATTATTAAAAATAGGGGATAGCAATAGCTGTCCAATTCACTTATCGTCCTTCTCTCTGTTGTTTCCCCCTCCCTGGATAGGGTTTTCTCCCCAGTATGGGAAATGGAGAGGAGGCAGAGGGGCATGTAATTCTGCATGGCTGGAAGCATGCCTGTCTGCTGGCACCATCCCACTCCTGAACTATTTCCTTGGAGGCTGCAAGTGGCAAGTAACTTGTTAAGATAATTTAAAGGCCAATTATTAGAAGCTAATTCTGTGGGCCTCCCACAGCATCAAGAGCACCGCAACTGCCTGGAGGCAGCCTCCAGGCCACAGAACCAGGAGCCAATGTTCCAGAATGCTTTTGAAGGCCCTCCCCGCCTACTTGGTCACAGCTGTATTCACAGGCCGCTCTGTGGAACCCCTTCCACAATGGCAGCCAAGTAGATGTGGCCATTCTTTATTTCAATTCTTTTAAAGTTGCTGAGAGGGTGCCTCAAGATGGAGGTGCTTTCTCGCTCCCTTACATGCAACTGCAGGCAACAGTTCCATCTATGTTGGAAGATCTTCTACTGGCCTCTTGGCTTCTAGAACCTGCCCAATGTCCTTAATTGACTATTAGTTGACCAATTCAGACAATATCCATGTCAGATAACTGTTCCCTACACAGCGCGGCATAGGGACCCTCACTTGGCCCTGACCTTGGAGACCTAACCCAAAATACAAAATCCTTCCCCCATGTCTCACAGCTGTTAGACCTCAGTATCACTATCTCATTGGTGCACACAATTTGCATTGACTCTGACAACAAAACACAGATTCAGGTCATTAGTTGGCTTAAAATTTAATTGTTTTTTTTTAAATATGACTTTACACCAGATGAAGAAAGCTCCCTTTATTTCAGACTGCCTCCGACTGCCTCCTTCTCTTTCCTTCTCTCTTACCTATGTGTCTCCCACCCTTATCCTAGCACGCTATTTTTATTTCATAGAACACAGATCAAAAGCTGCAACAGATGTATAGGCACACATTATTCTTTTGACCTCTAGAAAATGCAGGCCTTGCCCACAGCTTCTCCGTATTTTGCAGAAGACAAAAAATTAATGGCCAGGATTTTCCCCTCGGCAATTTAGGGGCGGGGCCCGCTCGCCAAGGGAAAAATGATGTGGAATGACGTTGGGAGGAATCCTCGACGTCATCCCCCTCCCTTTAAATTTTTAGGAAGGCGGGCGGACAGTGAAATCAGCTGTCCGCCCGCCAACCTGTCAATGGCCAGTTGAGGCCATTGACAGGCTAGTTAAGATAATTAAATACCTGCCCCCCGGCGAGCTCCAGATTATTCATGAAACATCATCCACTGGCGGGATGAAGTTTCATATCTGTTTTTTAAAAATGTAATAAATTTTAAGTGTTTATTATTAACATGTCCCACCTCGTGTGACATTATCACATGAGGGGGACATGTTAATAATTTTTTAATTTCTGCAGTTTTTAAAGTTTTTTGGACTGTCGCTGGTCTCACTGAGACAGCACTTTGTTTCAGGGAGCAGTGCGCTCTTTTGCGTGCATGCGCGAAAGAGCGCACTTTGACAGATGGGAAATCCCTCCTCCCCCCCGCACAGGAAGCGCATAGCGCTTCCCATCAGGGATGCCGCTGGGCGGGCCTTAATTGGCCGGCCCACTTAAAATGGCGGCGGTCGGATGGCCCACCGCCATCCGAGGGCAAGATTCTGCCCAATATATTTGGCTTCGATGAATCTTTGTATCTTTCCCCTTTAGCTTTCAAAATTATTTGAAGAAAAGCTACTGAACAGGAAGTGCCTGGTAATAATGATAAATATCCAATTTGTACAGCTCACTGTATAGTACTGCTGTATCTTGGAAAATTAGGGATACTGTGTAGTAAAGGGTTAACTCTAACACTACTCTAAGGCCAGCATTTCCCGGTCGGCAAGCAGGGCCGGGACCAGCTCGCCGACGTGTAAAATGACATGGGATGACGTCGGGCGGAACTCCAGACATCACCCCGCCTTATTTCAATTTTCAGGTCGGCGGGGGCTCAGCCGAATCAGCTGTGCACCTGCCGACCTGTCAATGGCCTATTGGGGTCATTGACAAAGTACTTAACATTATTAATTGACCTGCCCGTCCAATCTTAAGGTTGGCGGGCAGGCCAGGAGCCCTGGCGGGCATTGGAAAAAGCATGAAACCTCATTCACGGGCGAGATGAGGTTTCATGTAGGTTTTTAAATTTTTAATAAAAGTGTAACTAAAATGATGGACATGTTGCAACTCATGTGACAGTGTCACATGAGGGGACATGTCAGGGTATTTTCTTTTTTCTATTTTTAACATTTTTTTAATGTGAAGCCAATCCCCCTGAGGCAGCACTTAGACTCAGGAAGATGAGTGCGCTCTTTCACGTGCATGCGCGAAAGAGCGCACTCTCGCCTCAGGTAATTACCTCCCCCCCAACCCCAGGCTCGCACAGGGAGCCCATAGCACTTCCTGGCAGACGTCACACTGGGCGGGCCTTAATTGGCCCGCCCGTGTAAAACGGCAGCACGCCCTCAATTGGGGACACTGATCGGAGGCACGCCTCCACGTGCCTGCTCCTGAACTTCCCCCCACAACGGGGGGAAAATTCTGCCCTAATAATAGCATTATAGTCATAATGATGTCACTCAGAGAGAAGAGTAGGAAGAATCTGAGCAAAGCAGTAGCTTTATCCTAATGTTCTGTAATCTTGTATATAACTAATTATGTAAATAAAAGTGTTTGAAGAAAGGATCTTTGCTTCCAGCCAGATCTCTTAGTAAGAGTAAAATACATGTCACCTTTCAAGAGAACGCAACAATAACAGGTGGTGGTAGCAATGTCTACACCCACAGAGAAACAGTATAAAAAAAAATAGCCTGAGGAGAAGTCCAGCAGCAGCAGAAAGCAGCGGGCGAAGGATTTTGAGGTCTACCCATAAAACAGACCAGGGAGGGAAACCACGAGGGCAGCCCAGTGACCAGCACAGAAAGCAGTGTGGGAAATGGGCAACTCAACCCAGGGTGAGCAATGATTTCTACCCTACTTCTCCCAGAATTGTTTCAGAATGCAGAGGGCCCCAGACAGGCGAGGCAATGGCAAAACTCGAGAAGGTGTTTTACTCACTATTGAAACGCTTTGGGTCTTGCAAGTAAGAATAACAAGGACCAGGTTAGCACTTGTTATATGCTGACAGTAGCATCACAGGTGACATGCTGACCAGGCAGGGAGTGAACAAAGAGACCGGCTCCTACATTGTGATAGAGAGGGCATCAAAGGCCAGGTGAAGGAATGTTATGGTACAGCTGATGGTAAATGCTGAGTTGTTCAAATCCCAGAGGAAGTTTGAGACAACTGCCACAACTATTTTCAATTTGTATGTTTCGAGATGCGGGCTTTGAATTCAGCAGTAATAAGACCACCGAGCTTTATAAGTCTTTATAAAACTAAATTAAACATTGATTAATGAGAGAAATGATTTTAAGGACATACATATGTCTACAAATTACTACTATAATAACTTCTAAATTCCCTAATTAATCTGACTCCAGTTAAGGCAACAGTAAGACACATAGATTTTAAAACACCCAGGCAAAGAAACCTGATACCTGAACAATCCAATTCAAAGTGAGTTTTCGCAACTTAAGTTAGTTTTAGACAGCAGCTTGAGGCGTAGATGCTGAAGGCTTTTCACACTTGTTAGATCTTAAAATGCTTACCCTTACTCACAGCCTTCGCTCTTTTATACATATTTTCTCCTTTGAATACAAATTCCCATTGTTTCACTATGTCTTTGGACTTTACCTCCCTGATCATAATTTTACCAGTAATCTTTGGGAAATTAAACACAGGCCATTGACAGGCTATTTAAAGTAATTAAAGACCTGCTCGTCCAACCTTAAGGCTGGCGGGCAGGCCAGGAGCCCCAGCGGGCTCCAGATTATTGATGAAACTTCATCCACTGGCGGGATGAAGTTTCATGTCCGTATTGTAAAAAATTAATAAAGTTTATGTGGTCTTTGTTAACATGTCCCATCTCGTGTGACATTGTCACATGAGGGAGACATATTAATTATTTTTTTATTTTTCTATTTTTGATGTTTATAAAGCTTTCAGCGCTCTCCCTGAGACAGCATTTAGTCTCAGGGAGATGTGCACTCTTCCACGTGCATAAGTGAAAGAGCACACTTTGACAGTTGGGGAATCCCTCCCCCTCCCCCCACCCCCCCCACCCCCACTGCACAGGAAACGCATAGCGCTTCCCGTTGGGCAGCCTGCTGGGCAGGCCTTATTTGGCCCGCCCACTTAAAATGGCGGTGGGGCCTGCTTCGGCGCGGCGATCAGCTGCCTGCCTGCCGCCAAGCTGGAGGGGCTCGCCAGCCCATCAAGGGCAAACTTCTGCCCTATATGTCATTCAGAACCAGGAATGCTCTTTGTTGAGCAGGAAATCCTGTAAGGTTTGAACCTAACCCATAAAGTTGGGGAAGTCGAGGCTTTCACAGTCTTAACCACTCAATATTTGCCAGCAACAGTGAGGAAGTTGCAAGAATTGAGAGGTCAAGTGAAAGATGAGAATTGAGTGCAAATTTGCACATATTGCCTGGATGGATGGCCACAGTATATTCCAAGTAACACCGTACTGAGGCAGTACTTTGAACAATGTCACCACATCAGCATCATAGACAGCATCTCAGTCTATGATAAACATTTATGGTACCACGAGTTATCCACCTGGAAGTTCTCCAGGAGATTCATCATTGTGCTGATTGGTGAGGATGTGGACCGTGCTTGCAGTGACAGTGAGGTCAGCAGCGGACACCCACATGAGGATCCTGCACCACGTCATCCCTGTCTCATTGCAAATTTGAGTGCTCTATCTCCTGTTTTTGACTGTGCTGCCATGCACTAATTATCACTACTTTGGTTCACAGGGAGCTCTGCCAAGTGACCAATTCCCTCAGCCAGTCAGTCCGTCAGCTCCATCCAGGTTCTCATCTCCAGTCAAGAGGACTCCTCGTCCATTTGAAGAGCTGGAAATAAGCAGCCTGGAAGACCCATCACAGCACTTACCCACACCCTGCACCAGCACAGAGACACACACCTCAGTGGGACCTAGATCTACAGCAGGCTTGGGTTAACAATCTGGTGGTGACCGCACAGACACATGTCTGCAACAGGAGGAGGCAGGTTAGTGAGAGCTCCCGAGCTGGGGATCAGGCATCTGTGAGCCCAAAGTCAGATGATGAGCCTCTGGATTCGACCTTCCAACTCATGTTGGAGAGTCAGCAGAAAGTGTGTGAACATCACACAGAGGTGTTGCAAGCCTTCAATAGAGTAGCACACGAGTCGGACGAGTGCATCTGCCTGCTCTCTGATGACGTGGTGCCCACATGTGCGTGTATGGAGGTCGCCATGGGGACAATGGCGGATGCCATGGAGACCTGGTCCATCAGAAAACTGAGATGTGTGCAGTCCTGCACTCCATTGCGGGGGCCATGGCTGAGTTCCTGCAGTGGCAACGCGAGAGAGAAATGGGGCACCTCAACGTCCCTCCAGGTGCTCCTTCCCCTCGAGGAGTCAGGACGGGGCCCTCGGGCACCCAAAGGGAGGGGGAGCAGCAGCTGGACACCCCTGGGTTATCCACTCAGGAATCTCAGAGGCTGTCCTCTCCCTCCGAGTCCCTTTGCCTCTACCACTCAACCTTGTCCTCTGCCACTGCAGAGGGAGTAGTGGCCAATGAATGATTCTGGAGAGAGAAGTGTGTGCGTGGCAGGGCCTTTCAGAGCCTCGTGAAGCACTCTCCCACCCCCATGTATCCTTTGTGTGTCATACTCACCTCAATGTCCTGAGCATTTTGAATGCTGCCTGCTGGGGTTCACCTTCAGTTGATCATCTTATCTGACCTGCATCTCCACCCACCCAATGATTACACTCCCGTGCAGCACCTGAACTTGCCCACCACGACAAGCCTTTAGAGAGAAATTGATCTTTAATAGCCCCTTCCTCACCAAACTCCCAGCTTCAGGCCCAGTGTAGAACTCCATCGTAGCTGCTGTTCACCTTTTCAAAGGGCCCTTGGCAACTGTGTCCTGCCTTCAGGCTGCTCCCAGCACTGCTAATTGAAGCTGAACACACCACGCTGATGTATTTATGATGTATTCATAAATGACCGTTAGTAACTGTCATGTCCCTAAGACATAAATTGTTAAATCAAACCTTACTTTTTGCTTATTTAAAAAGTGGACTTTGCTGATCCAAAATATGGCTGCTACAGGTCACATGATTCACAAGCTGGCTATGGATTCTGGAAATTTCCAACAGCAGTTACAGACCATAATTTATCTCCTCTGGTGAACAATGAATTTTGACCATAAACTGCTTGTTAGCCTGCAACTGACTCATTAAGGGCAACATCACCTGACCTAAGCTTCTGGCCTTTAGAAAGTTTTAATATCACATTTCGAGTTCACAGCTCTGCTGTTTAAACTCCAGCCTGTGAACATCAAAGCAGGACTCCAGGTGGACCAACAGCCTGCATCAAGTCTAAGCCTCTTCAAACCCTGTTTCTCTGGAAGATTCCTCCCATCATCTGCCAAGCAGACCAAGTCTCTGTATACCAACCTCATCTTGCTGCATCACCATTGACTTTAAAGGAATTCTGCAAAATCCTTCACCAGCTAGCTGAAATGTAGCTCCTCTGTGAAGGAACTCTCACCAGACTGTGACTTTATGGCCTCTGGCAGTAATGTGAACTGATATCCACATCTGTGGTGCTTTTTCTTTTTCATAGTTGTAAAAATTTCTCTTTCCTGCTTTCTTATTGTGTGCTTGATGTGCGTGTGTGAAGTTGCGGCCATTCACCGATTATGAATGTGTGAATAAACTTTACTTCTGATTTAACCCTAAAGATAGTTTACTGTGAGTGACTTTTAAAAATGGACTCACAAACAGAGATTTTGGGGAAACATGCCACAACTTATGAAATATCAAAACACCTCTGATTATGGACAGGCAGCAAGAAAAATAAAGGAGTTCAGTTTTCCCACCCGCCCCCACCCTCCGACCCCCCTGTCTGTAACAGTAATGAAAAAAAAACTACTTACTGACATTTGCTCATCTATATTTTTGTGGAGGTAGGAATAGTCAGCCCCTGCTAAATGTGATTAAATATTCTATCAACATGTTCTACATCCACTCCAGAACCTTTGCACCAAGATTAGCAAAGATCAAACTCAGCTGCAGAGAGTGATACGTTGTCATGAAAAAGAATGAATTTCTTTGTGATATGACTGTGTTGTGGTTCTTGAGAATTAAGCTATAAGGAATATTTTTGTTCTTGCTCCTTTCTTCCTTTTCAGGTTCCACAATTTTGATCAGGAACTGAATGCAACTTTTAAATCGCGATACCCTTACGCAAGCCTAATATACCACACGATCATGCAGATTCACATATGGCAGACTACTGGGAATGTAACAGACTACTTCAACAACCATACACCATGATTAAAGATTGTAAATTTAAAAGATATGATCTGCATTCTAATCATATTTAAACAAATGACATTTAAATACTTTAAATAAAGCTGACATTTTCTAAGCATTTTACTTATAAGGTCAAAGAACTAATTTCACACGCCAGCAAGATATATTATTAGAAATACAGCTTATTAAGTAGAGTATCATGCACCTAACATTCTTTTACTGACAGAAAAAATTGTAAAGAATAAATAATTGCATGCCAGAGAAATTTAGAAGTGTGATTATTTAGCTGGATGTACAAGTCCTTCTGCAGGCATTACAAATAAAGGTTTTGCTCAAAGTAATCCTTTGTATTTTGTCTCTTCATTTCTTTCAACCCGAGGTCATGGCTGACCTTTACTGGCACGTTTAAAAAGACCACAGCATTGTCATTCTGACCTGAAAAACATGATGCATAAAATGGGCAGAATCTTGCCACCTTAAAAGATTTTCAGACATCGGGACCAAAATCAGGTCCAACCACATTGCAGATGCCAATCCTCCTGCGCAATCTTACTGGAGGCAGCCCATTAAAAGGCCGCCTGTGGGAGTGTCATCTAATTAAGGATGGCAAGCGGGACGGGCACGTGGCTGGGTGAATGGGAAGAGGGGTGGCAGGTGCTGTGGCAAGCAGGAAAATGTAAGGCTCTCTCCGAAAATGTAGGAAAAGGTTAAAATTATTTGTGGCCATAGCTGCTAGACCAACATTGTGGAAGGGGATGCCCTCCACAGAATGGCCTGCAGCCACAGCTGTGGCCCAGTGCCAGAAGCAGTTCCGTGGGGGTATAAATAAAGAATGCTTTGCAGGCAGCTGGCTACCCTGGGACACCACCTCCAGGATCCTGCTGGGCTTCACAGCATAGGGCCCATCTGCTTTGATCCTAACAATGTCCCCAATTTCGCTCCAAGTGGCCAAATAATTGGCGCAAATGGCTACCTGTCACTGCCAGGTAGATAGTCACTTCTATTGCTCATTTGCTTCTGAGAAGAACGACAGGAGGTGGGAACGGGAGGTGGGAGCCCATCAGATTGCTGATGCAATGCATCATTTTCAAAATCTCACCCCCCCAACCCCTCGGAATCTGCCTCTGTTTTTCTGGTAGGATTCCTCCCAACATGAATTATCCCTCCTGTAACCTCTATGAATCTCATGGTACAGATGAAGAGGTGTTTTGATGTTTTTTCTTTCCGTATTTTGAATCAATTGTTGTTTATCTCATGTGAACATGGCAACTTTTTTGTCACATTACGCATCATGAAGGAGGTCTGATGTAAACAAGTCCTGCTCTGACAAATAGAAGCTTGTCATTCTGCAAGTTCAAACTATTTCCCTGACAGTGAAATCTAAGCACTGAAGAAAGAAAATGAATTATGATTTAATCAATTCATTCCAAAAGTAAACTGGACATCTTGATTATAAAATAGCCAAGTTATCGACATGTTTGGTGAAACTCTCCAATTCCTCACAGCATCCACAGGTGCATACAGTAGGGGACATAAATGAATCACAAGTGCACTGCCTGTAATGTCTATTGAAAGCAATGGGAAAATAACCAGTGTGCCTGCAATTTTGCAACAGGTTGCCTCTGTGTCACAACCAGGCCAATGGCATATGGTCACAAAGTTTCACCCTTCTAGTGAAAAGGAATGGAAATAGATACTTTAACCACGTTAGCTGGTCAATCATCAATGATGCCTTTGGTAGAGTGCGCTTGCCTGCTTTTGGGTTTTAAATTATTGGTCCATAACGAGTGGCAATTGAGTCAGTTTACCACCCCACCAGAAGTTACTTGCCTTGAAATCCAGCCGCTCCTGTCTCACCCAACCTCCCAACTCAGGCCGGGCGAGACCTGTGTAGCGCAGTGGGTTTCCAAGGGCTAGCATCGAGGGCAGCTCAGTCACAGATAAGTGAGCCATGCCCCCTTCTGTATAGCACTAGCTGCCATAAACCAGATTAAGTTTAAAGGTTCGGCCAAGTTTAAAGGTCTTTGACAAGCCAGGGAGAAGGTATGTGTATAAGGTAAGTGGGTAGGATTTGGTGCGGGGTCAGGTGGGGGGGGGGACGTCGGGCCGGGCCTGCAGGAGTGAGCAGAGTCTGGCTGGACTTGTGGGATGGCGGGGAGTCGGGTCGGTGGGGAGGGAAGGACAGGGGGAGAGCCAGGAGTCGGGCCTGGGTGGGGTGGGTGCTAGTCAGGCTGGGCCGAGGGGGTAGGGTAGTTGGAGGAGTCCAGTGGGGGCTGGATGGGCAGTCCTGTGGAGATTGGGAGGGTGTTCATTGGAATGGGTAGTGGAGGGATAGGGAAAGTCCTGTGGAGGGGTGCAGTCGTAGAGAGGTAGTGGGGGTGTCCCTTGGGGGGTGTATGGTGCGGGTGTGGCGGTAGTCATGTGGGGGGTGGGGATGTCCCTTGCAGGGGGAGTGTGGTGGGAGATGTCCTGGGGGGGATCAGGGGGTGGAGGGAGTCCCGTGGGGGAGGGGGGATGGTCTCAGAGTGGGTCTGTAAATAGTTACCCAGCAGCTAGAGGTGGTTTTCATTCTTCTAACTTTTTCTGGGTAACTGTTGCCGTAACACAGTTGGAACCACCTGAAGTTTGTGATTTAAATCACATTTCTGAATGTTTCCCAGCACAGGACAATTGCCCAGGAGATAGTACCTGGAAACTAAACCCCAGCGCATGTGTTGCCCTGGGGCTTGGAAGTTATGGCCCTACCTCAAATGCTTAACTTGCTTCTGGTGCTTTATCATAATATGTGCCTACTTGGAACTATCGCAATCCAAAAAGGACTCCACTTACCTCCACCCAACACCCTCCAATGAGAGTAGCAACTAGTAGATCATGAAGCAACTGCTGTGTGTAAGAATCAGATCATTGCAGAGAAGAAGTGGAAATAATTAAGTTAGAGCTTCAGGAAGAGTGCAGGCATTTTATGCAGAGTTATTTTAAAACTCTTGTAATTAAGTTTGCTTCACACATATGACCTGCAGTGTATCATCTCTGCATTGCTCTGAGATACAAAATACAGGACAAACCAGCAAACAGAACATACCACCTGCAAAATACTAAGAGCGGCCTTTCAAGGACAAGATGAAGTTCCAAATTTCAACAAGGTGAAGAGGCAGAGAGGTTTCAGGAGGGGATTCCAGAGCTAAGGACCTAGGCAGCTGAAGACACAGCCGCCAATGATGGAGGGATGAAAATTGGGGATGTGCAAGAGGCCAGAACTGAAGAAGTGTAGAGATCTCAGAGGGTTATAGGAGGTGACCCTATTCAGACCCTTAACTTGGCGTATTTTGCTTTCACTGGACCACAAATTCTTTTAAATATGTAATGATTCTCCTAATATTCTGAATTGACTAATGGCTTTTTGATTGACATTTCAGAAGGTAGCTAAATTAATCTGCTGGCAAAAATATAAAGAAGAATGCAGTATTGCTGCCTCAAGATAATCTGAACCATCAATAAAAATCATTTGCGTATGCTTTGAGAGGCAGTGTTGTCTTAGCTGAAGGCAAATTATAATGTATAACATTATGTGAAAGAAGATTCTCTCATAAGTAAATGAAAACCCTATACACCTTAAAATGAAATTCTCCCCGAGATGGTGGGGGTCTGAAACTTGTTGCCTGAAAGGGTGGTAGAGACAGAAACCCTCTTTGGATTTAAAAATTGTTTGGATATACACTTGAAGTGTTATAACCTACATAGCTATGGAGTAAGAGCTAGAAAATGGAATTAGATCGGATAGCTCTTTCTCAGCCAGGATAGACACAATGGGCAGTGTTGTCTTTTCAACTGTAAATTTTCTATGCTTCTATGAGTTTGGGGGGGGGGGGGGGGGGTGCGGGCGGTGGAGGGTGCGGTTGGGGGTGTGTGTGGGTGGTGCACATGTGGGCTGTGATTTAGCATCTGGAAAATAAGGGCTTTCTGGAGGTTCAACCAAATTTAATAGGAGGACCTGATTTTTAAAAAAACTTTTCTGTATCACAGCTGCAACCAGATGGATTGAGAGGCTGAATGGCTGTCAGATGGGTAGATCACAACCAGGATCTTCCATTGGAAGAGGACCAGCCATTGGAAAAGTAATTCTTCTTCCTTTAAGATGCTCCTCAAAACTTACCTCTTTTGCTGACTTATTCTAATATCCTTTGTGTGGATAGATGTCCGCTGAAAGACCTTGGAATCCTGAACTACACCAAAGGTGTTATATAAATACAAGTTGTCCTTGTTCTACTCAATTATTATTGCTGCACAAAGAACTGAAAGCAGGTGAATAACAATTGTTTCATAAATGTTTATACTTCTGCATCCCTGTATAATCTATACTGCAGATAGATGTGATGAGACATTTTTATCATATTGTTTATCTCATGCTCGCTGAAGGTTCAAGGTTTTATATTTGAAAATGGAAGAAACAAAATTAGATTGGGATAAATTAAATGGAAAATGTTCCGTTGTCCTTGTCAAAAAGGTCTATGATTTCAAAACATTTCTTTAAACCTATTCATGTTTTAACACGCTGTGCAAACTCAAATACTTTGTCAATGCTTTCTCTCAGGGGGTGGAATTCTGCCAATCTACAGCCTAAGTTACATTGGCCGATCTGGGAAATTCCTGAGAAATTCCCAGAGCTTAGGGGCAGAATTTTCTGCCTTCCGGGCAGGCGGGCCTTACCGAATCTCCGGCGGGCAGGGAGCCGACCCCCACCGGAGAAGCGGGCCCCGCCGCCATTTTACGTGGGCGGGCCAATTAAGGCCCGACCAGCGTGACGTCTGCCGGGAAGCGCTATGCGCTTCCTGTGCGGTCGGGTGCAGGGGGGGTGGAATTCCCCAAAAGCGAGTCATTTTATGCATTGGCGAGCAGGCCCCACCCCCTGCTCGCTGACAGCAAAATTTAGCCCTAGGTTTCATTACTTTACTGAATCAATGCTCAACTTCTGTTTGGTTTGTAATTTGTTGCCGATATACCGCTTTCACTTTTGGTCCTTTTCCCCGTTACTCTCAAAAGTAACTAACTACCAAAATGAGAAAGTGACGCTGTTGCACTATCTTCAACAGTTCATAATGCATTCGGTTGTTTAATCTCACCAAGTGAGTGCCAGACAACAAACAAAAATGATGCTCAGTGCCTAGGCATGGATAAAGTATTCGTAGAACAGCTAGGCCTAAAAATTCAATAGTGTCAGTTTTCAGGTGTAAGGATTGCAATATGCGATCACTGTTTGTCCAGTCAGGATGGTAGAGGACACAAACTTTGTGTTGCCTGTTCATCAGCATGATTGTGGTGAGTAGCCCAGCCCCAGCACACTCCGCAGGAACCCCAGCTGCATGAGGCAATTAATTACTTATAACACTAATGAAACTTGCTGGTGAAAATCAAATCTCAGAATAAACCATTTGATAGACAATTCTGAGTATATTTTCGTTCAACACAAGTGCATTACATTGTCTACATGGATAGTGTTTCTAAGGAGGTTAAAATTTTGGACCATATTGCATAAAGAAAATGTTGCATTTAAATTATAGGCCATAATTGTTTCAATTATCTACTTTCCCCTGTATATCTGCATGAAGTGATTGAAAATGAGCTAAAAATGGACTTAATAACTGACTGAACAATCTCCTTGTGCAATGCTACATTCAACGAAGCACTAACTACATGACAAGCAATCTGCACCACTGTGCTGTCATAGCAACAGGAGTAGCAGCTGAAAGTAACCTTTCAGATTTTTTTTTCTCTCGATACTTGAATTGTCCAATGTGCGTACCTGTTTGCATTTGAAACTGCATGAGCCCTTGTTGCTTTCTTAACAAGCTTTCAATTGCCAACTTACTTTCTTTTTGACAAATGGCAATTTGGTAAAGAATACTGTTTTCTTATTGCAAACATTCCATCAGTTTTGGTACAGTTATTCCAAACTAGAATTCTTTTGAAGCCATTAATCTTTTCTGCAAAGTAATACGTTTACATTGAATTGTCCAACCTTGTTATTAAACTGCCAGTTGTAGCAATCAAAGGAAAGTTTCAACATGTTATGTCTGGTGATATTTCATTCTGTATCATTACTGTCAACCTTTCAATTTGTAATTTCTTTGTTTCAATCTGTAAGAGATGTGATATGAGTTGCCATCTTCAAGAAGATTATTTAATTGCTTTAGTTTTATCCAGAATTCTCATATTAAAGAGATAAAATGAATGATCATCATAATAATATCGATTTTAATCATGTTCTGTGATTTCATTAATGTTGCAAGGTTTACATTATCTCATAGGTAAATTTCTGTATTGGCAATGAACTCATGGATACATCTGAATAAAGTATAATGTTGGTATTTGCAGAATTGGTATCTATGTAAAGAATGACATATGTCTTTCTGTTAAAATGTTTACTCTAAATATTATACATGATGCATTTTATTTGGCCCTCATTGCTTTAAACATTATTGACTTTCTATATGGATACTAGTGCAATTCCTCTTAAGAGATCAGATAATTCCTATTTTCCTCTATAATTAACAACCCACTGATTAAATCACATCCCCATGCTTCAAAACCTAGTGTTCTGCCATTTTATTAGTGGGACACTAATTAACAAAGAAAAAATAACAAGAATTCTCTCATTCTCTCATTAAAAAGGATAGATGATTTAAGAAATTTGATACAGTACATCAATACATCATGGCCCATTTTCCTGAAATATGAAACAAAAAAACAAAAAAACATCTTCATGAGTAATGTGTTATTAATGAAATGTAAAAAGTAGCAATATTGTGCTGTTATAAATTGAAACATTTTGTCTGTTACAGCTATCTTTCAACTCTTAGCCAGTTTTTATCAAGCATATGAAGAAACATACTAAGACTGAATTCATGATTTCTCTTGGAAATTGGACAATTATTCTAATTTAAAATTCTAATTATGTAACCTGATAAGAACAAGAGATTAAATTTGCACAAGAAAATAAATTGATGCCAACTTGTGTAATTCTCAACATTGAATTTGTCAAAATATTACAAAACAATTGAAGGATTAGTATAAATCTGAATCTGATATTTGAACTAATCCAAATTTGGCTAATGCAATGTCTCATCTAAGCTTAAACAGACATCACTGGATTTTTTAAAAGCATGGGTAGATAATTTTTTGAAGCGAAGGATGACGCATGGCTTTGGGAAGCTATCAATTTTCGACAGAAATCTGAATGGCCTCCATTTGTGCTGTAAACTTCACTAACAATTTTTTTTTGTTTAAAAAAAATCAAAAAACAGAGACTTAATTGACAGAAAACCCTTTAAATGGACCAAACATTTACTTTTATAATTGATTCTCATTACAATTCTAATAAATCACATCCATTATTGTGAGGTCTATCCAGCTACCCAGCATAATGCTGAATATACATTTAATCATGTTAAAGATTTATTTCTCTCTAGCAGATTCAGCTTTTATACCAAAACGTCAACTGCAAAGATGAATTAGCTTTGAACACATGAGAGGGATCAGATATATGCAGAAACAATATATTCTATAGTCTTACTGTACTGGCATTCTATACAAAGTGGCATATACTAAGTGGTGCATAGATTATAGCGTATGTATACAATAGAAAATCGGGGTATATTTTTACAGGACACTTCTCCATCTAACGGAAATAAATAACTAAATAAAGACATTTCACAAAATACCTCATAATAGACTTGTAAGCAATGTTAAAGCCCATGGGATTAAAGGGATAATGGCAGTATGGATACATAATTGGTTAAGGAACAGAACAGAGAATGGTGAATGCTTGTTCCTCAATGGTCAGCATTAGGACCTCTGCTTTTTTTGATATATATTAATAACCAATACTTGGTGCTCAGAGCACAATTTCAAAGTTTCCAGATGAGATGAAACTCGGAAATGTAGTGAACAATGAGGAAGATAGTAGACATTAGGAGGAAATCGACAGGCTGGTAAAATAGGCAGACACCTGGCTGATGTCATATAAAACAAAGAAGTGTGAAGTGACAAAATCTGCTAGGAAGAATGAGGAGAGTCAATATAAACTAAATGGTACAATTTAAAAGGGAAGCAAATGACCTGCAGGTATACGTACAACAGCAACAACAAGCGTTTATATGGTGCATTCAATGTAGGAAATTGTCAAAGCTCTTTCACAGGAGTGTTACCAAACAAAATTTGACATTGGGCTTTGTAAAGAGAGATTAGGACAGGTGACCAAAAGAGGTAAGTTTTAAGGGGTGTCTTAAAAGAGGAGCGTTAGAGATACAGAAAGATTTAGGGAGGAAACTGTAGAACCTGGGGCATAGGTAGCTGAAAGCATAGCTGGCAATAGTGGGGTAATTGGTGATGTTCATTCAGGAGGCCAGAATTGGATAGGCAGAGTTGTCAATGAAAGTCAAAAATAGTACTAACATACAATAAATCTGGATGAAAGTATTGCTCATGCTCAAACTAATATCCAACAAATATTATACAGTTCCTTTCAGAATATTTAAAATAATTTGATGGGTGTAGTATAAAGGGTTAACAGATGGGATATGCTAATATATGACATAGATGATGATGTCCACTGAAACAAGTCAGTCATGTGTTGGACTCTTGAGAAGGGAGGCTGGAATCATACCTAGGAGCAACATGCCTATTCCATAATCTATTTAAAGGCAGTACTAATAAACAAGTGTTAAACAGATACCAGCGTATATCTACAGTCTGGCTAAGAACCAGGTCCCATTCCCAGAGTACAAGGTAGAAGAACCCATCTCAGAACATGATGGCAGCAGTGGAGACACTGATGTAAAAAAAAAATCAGTGTCACTGAAGGAACCACAGGGTGAAGAAACCTTTGAAAGCAACTCGAGAAAATTTGGCGGAAGGAGGCAGCACACTGCAGAGAGGCAATGATGACCATACCTGGTGAGCAGTCCCTGCCCTTACCCTGCCAATTTGACTGTCCTGAGGGCCCACAGAGAGGCCAGCAGTGGGAGTTATGGAAATGCCATTTTCTTTTGGTACTGAGCAACATCAGGTCTTCATGTAAAGGTGCAAGAGCTTCAAGTTAGTTCCTTTCTTTATGCAGTAGGTCCAGTAGCATACAATGTCTTCCTAAGGCAAGGGGTGTAGGAGTCGACCGTGGTCTCTGAGACTCACTCAAAGCTTTTGACACCTATTTTAATCCAACACAGAACCCTATTATTGAGCAGGTGGTTCAACACATGACACAGACCAAACTCTGAGCTTTGACTTCAGCCATAATCTGACATGGCTCCGAGGCCTAATGTGACTCTATTGACTGGGTAGGCCCATGGGCAGCAGCCCCACCTACTAGAAAGCCCGCCAAACTAAGTAGAAGGACGTGAAAGAAAAACCGGCATAGACACTAGGACCGTCCAACAGGGGTCACTGAATGCTTCCAGTGTGGCAAACTGGACATTTTAAGCATTTCTGAAAATCCATCAATGTTAATGAAAGTGGAAGACCAGAAAGAATTTATGAAATACATTCCTTCAAAGGAATGGTAGGTCAAGAATAAGACAAAATTACAAAGTTCCTAGGGGTCACTCAGTACTGCAAGGGATTCTTCCTCATCACTCTCTAGGAGAGCCAATTCAGGTCCAGCAGGTCTTCATGGGGATGGTCATTGTCTGCTGGAGTTCCCTCTGTATCTGCCACCCCTGGCTTTGCTTCATGAAGAACTGAGAGATTCAGAACTTCAATCTCCACCCGGGGTCTAGTGGATGGTGTTTCTGTGAAAGATAGGAACTTGCTGCTGATTGTATAAACTTCCTTAGCTTCTGAATTGAGAATTTCCACTGCTTCTAAATAAAAGGTTGAAGATTGTTGCATGGAAGACAGTGACCTGTTCAAATTATGACCATCATCTGTTTTTTGTAGGGTCCCTAGAAGTATGCCAACATTGCTGCTCAATAAGGTTGTAAGTTGATTGTGAAGAACTTAAAGGGAATTAACGATCTGGAATTAAAAAGTCTAATGATGACCATGAACCCATTTGATGCACTAGTGTCCTTTAGGGAAGGAAATCTGCTGTCTTTACCTGGGCTGGCCTACATATGATTCCAGACCCACAGCAATGCGGTTGACTCTGAATTGCCCAGAACCTACACCACATGGACTGCAGCAGTTCAAGAAGTTGGCTCCCCACCACCACCTTCTCAAGGGCAATTAGGGATGGGTAATAAATGCTGGCCTAGCCAGTGATGCCCACATCCCATGAATGAATTTTCAAAAAGTTGTAAAAAAGGGAATTACAGAAATGTAATGTAAACGGTTAAAGACATAGAGTTAAAAAGTAGGATCGTATACTTCAGGAGAGGTATAGTATAAACGGTTAACAGATGAGACATGGTAATGTATGGTGTAGATTATGATGTGCCACCTACACTAGTCAGTCATGTGTTGACTCTCTCTCTCTCTCCCTCGAGAGAGAGAGAGATAAATTGGGATCATGCCTCGGAGGAACATGCCTATTCTGTAACCTGTTTAGAGTACTAATAAATAAGTATTAAGCAGATACCAGGGTATGTCTACAGTCTAAGAACCAAGTCTCATGCCAGGAATCCAAGGTACAAGGACCCATCACTGAACAATGGGTACCAGCTATAACTGAACAGCAGGAGTTATTGTTTACATAAGTATTTTCAGAAAGCAAATAAGTGATGCAACATTTTGTAAAAACAAAACAAATGAGATTTTGTTTTCCTTGCCAAACTTTTCATCTCCTAAAGTTATTGACTCCTTGTATGGTTACAGTTCTAAAAGAACTGGGCATTCTCCAGCAACTCAAAGTGACCAATATTCAACAGTGTAGACAGAATTTAATACACCCGCTCTCCGTGAGGTGAGTGTGGAGGTGGGGAGGGGTCATATAGTTGGGTGAGAGGATGTGTTGTGGGAACCCCACAACTTTCCCTCCTCCACCCGATTAAGTCCAGGGTGGGATGGGTCATGGATGGCCTTACCACCTGGATGCCAACTGAGGTCCTAAAGAGGGCAATTAATGCCGATTAAGGGCCTCACCCTGCCGCCGCTGGTATTCATCCAATGGCAGGCAGGGGAGTTACCACATGGGAAGGCCGAATAGCAAAGCTCTATCAGGTTTGTTTATAGACTCCTGGGTTGGAAGGTGGGGTGGGAGAGTGGGGTGGAAAATGCCCTCATTCAAAGGCACAGTGCCTAATTGAGGGACCTGGTATTGGGAAGTCGGGGGCGAGGGTGGGTGGGGGGGGGGGGGGGGGGGGGGGGGGTAGTCCAATGAGATGACTCACCTGCCCTTGCCTCTGAACCCCCCTCCCCTGCACTCCCCATCTCATGACCCCCACCACCACCGCCCCCCTGCCCTCATTCACCTTTGGTCTGGGGTCTCTCGTTGATCCTGGGCCTCTGCAGGGTGCATTGCAGCAGCTGCCACCACTCTTGGTGGTGCTGATGGAAAGTTGCCAGCCTTTAAATGGCCAGCAGCTCTCGGGGGGGAGGAGCGGCGAGATTTTGCCTCGGGGGTCCTTAAACCAAGAGAAGCCCCAATGCTGGCCAGTTAAATAAGGTCTCCAGCTAGCGGGTGAGAACATGCACCTACAGCAGGAGTGTTGCCAGACAATAATCAGGAACAGGAACTCTGACCAATTTTCTCCTCACTAGCCCAGATCAGCTAACGCAGCCCAGATTATGATTTGAGCCTGGGACCTTATTGTGTTTGTCTGCTGAGTTTAAGACTTGTGTTTTTTCTGTTGTTGGATAGATAAGCAAGAGAGGTATTTGTGTCAGTGCTGTGTAGCTGAAATATGAAAAATGTTTCCCCATATTATAGCCAGTGTCATTGCCAAGTAGCCCCAAGTCAAGTCTTTGGATGGATGGACAGGCTAAGGAGCTAGATGTGCCAACAATTCACCTTAACTGCTGATTTTCTTATGTTTACCTGGTTGGCATGAGGGAGGCACATTAAATCACAGTGCCTCATTCATGCCAGCCAAGTTAACTTCCCTGCAGACATTGGATATCAAATTCCTTCTGAAAAGGAGCCAACTAAGGAGCCAACTGTGCTTAGCTGTATACATATCAAGGCACTTCCATTGATCCCCTAATTTTAAGATGAATCACAACACCTTGTCTGTGCAGTGAGGGTAGTCCAGATGCATTTCAGTGAAGTCAGACTCATGTTGATAAATGGATAGAAGGTATTTTAAATATTTATTAAGATGCTACACTGTGAAATTGGAGCATATGTAGCACCATCTCATCACCCGTTCATCTATTCAATGGAATGTGATGGGAGTGTGGAAAGGAGAGGAGGGGAAGGGGTGGAGAGCATGAGCTTTAACTGCTGTCCTTATGTTCAAATGATACTGTTGCAGTTTTGACATCAAAAATAAAGCATATGAAGGACATAAAAGAAAAGCACTTCCTACTTACCTATGTATTAATACAAAGAGAAATAGCAGTTCCTGCTGTGATAAGTATGCAACATCAAATACTGGAGTGTGGAAAGGAGAAGCATAGGTGCAAGAGACTGTTTTAGCAGAAAGCAATATGGTTTTTTGTGAATATTTATATTTTCTAGATCATACTTAGCAGGCCACCAACCCCTTGAACACAAATGGGTAGGAATTCATCTGGGCTGTGGGGCAAAACAATCATGATCGGCTGCTGGTTATACACGGGAACCCAAATGTTATTTCCATTGTAGTGAAATGGGATATAGATAGGTTAAGTGAGTGGGCTAACATTTGGCAGATGGATTATAAAGTTAGCAACTTCGGTGGAAAGAATAGAAAAGCAGAATATTATTTAAATTGAGAGAGATTGCAGAATGCTGCAGTGCAGAGGGATATGGTGTCCTGGCAATGTTAGCATGTAGGTATGGCATGTGATTATGAAGACAAATGGAATGATGGCCTTTATTGCAAGGGGGATGGAGTATAAATGTAAGGAAGACTTGCAAGAACTGAGCAGAGCACTGGTGAGACTGCACCTGGAGTATTATATGCAGTTTGACCTCAAATTCAGGAGGGATATACTTGCATTGGTCACAATTCAGGAGAGGTTCACAAGATTGATTCCTGGAAAAAGGGGTTGCCTTATGAGGAAGGGTTGAGTAGGTTGGGCCTATATCCACCAAGTTTAAAAGAAAGAGAGGTGATCTTATCAAAACATACAAGATTCTGAAGAGGCTTGACAGGACATACGTGCTGAGAGGATGATTCTCCTCGTGGGGGAATCTAGAACTGGGCTCACAGTTTCAGGATAAGAGGTCTCCCATCTAAGACAGAGGTGAGGAGGAATTTCTTCTCTCAGAGGGTTGTTCATCTTTGGAATTCTATATTCTTGAGAGCAGTGAAAGTTGGATATATTCAAAGCTAAGTTAGACAGGTTTTTCATCTACAAGAGGGTCAAAGGTTATGAAGTGGGCAGTGATAAAGTAGAGTTGAGGCCACAATCGAATCAGATATGACCTTATTGAATAGTGAAGCAAGCTCAAGGGGCCAAATGGCCTACTACTGCTGCCCTTATTTTAGGTGCTGCCTTTAATGGACAGCCAACTTGATATTGCCGGTTTTGTGCCACATCCCAAAACAAATTTCTACACCAAAGTCCAAGACTAATTTTTCTTTAGGTTACAACACAATTATTGATTAAGTGGAAATATGGATTAGTGATTTTATCCATAATTTCACTCTTTTGATTCAAATGAATCATGCAGCTAGGAGGCCAGTAGCAAGTATCAAAGGATAGGTACATCAGTAATCTCATTTGACTGGATTAATTGTTAATTATATCAGTCTGCCAACAGCTGTTTAAGATGCTATCTGCAACAACAAGTAATTGTCTTTCTGTTAATCTCAGCATTCATCATCTTGCTTTATAAGTTTAGCAGATATCCATCTAGTACAGCAAAACTATATGTGTGACTGTGAGGGGGGAAGGCCAACATATGAGTTCTGGCTACTAATTTATAGTATTTAGTATCTGAGTTTCCAAGGTGTTAACCATGAAAGCACTTAAAACTTTTGCTAACAATAAAAGAAAAATCTGTACCTTATGAAGCATCATAACTTAAAAGCTCCTGAATAATTAGAATGTGCACTCAAGTAAGAAACAATTATTGAAAATTCTGTATTCATATTATCCCTTCAGTGCTACCTGAAAATCTCCAATGGTTCATGCTGTGCAGCTGTGTTAAGTTTTCTTTTGTAATTTTTTTTTAATTAAGCAAATGTCCAAAAGTTGATGTCAAATCTCAGCTTGTTCCACAAGGGTATTATGCATTATGAGACAACAAAAGAAAGGGAGTCTACAATGGCAGCAAAATATATTTGATTATATTTGACATACTATTCAAATGGAGACTTTAATAATCAGGGCAAGTGGTCAAAAACATGATTTGACTGTGGGGTAATACAATATGAATATTCAAAAAATATAATAATTTTTGTGATTCTAATGATTTCATACATTTCAAAAATGGTTTTCATACATCTGAATTAGAAACACTTCAGTCTGGTATCTGCATAATTGTTTTTCTTCCCACTACTTCTCAATCAGAGAGATTAATGCCTTATCATGTTATGAGGACATGCAATTTTAGCATTAAACTACGTATTGTACCACTAAAAAAATGTAGGATGTTAATCTTTCTAATGGAGCATGGTGTTGTATCATTTCAGTCCTGTTGTACTTTCCAGCCTGTCATTTTAGAGCCATTTTTTTAAACTTGGAGGGTACTTTAAAATCCAGGAATATTCTCTGATGTCATGATACCGGGACAAGATTGAGATTCACACACAAATGAGGTTGGCCCAATTAAATTGGGATATTTAAAATGCATGTCAGTGGTGCTATAACAGAATTTGGTGGAAAACATCTGTGAAGAAGACTAATTATTGCCAGTCTGGGCTCCATGTGAGTTAAGTTGAATTAAGAATGTGATCAGACCATTAGATTAAAAGAGATGCAGCTTTATGATCATTAGTAACGGATAAAAAGATCTGTTCTCAAGTTATGTTAATGATCTGGTACTTCATTGTTAACCTTAGGAAGCCTCATATGCTGATCATGAATGAGATTGTTAGTATGCATTGAGAAAGTACATTTGTGCTAATAACAATACCGTAATAGTCATAGGTGTGTATAATCCAGGAGGCAATTTGTTGAAAGCTTTAGTTTAGACAGGGTAGTAAATTGGAATCTATTAAATGCCACAAAAAACCCTCACAAGCTGATAAAATCCGACATCTCACTGATGAACTTGTGTGTAGGTTATGATTTTGTTATATTAACAAATAGTATCTGCATTCAATGACTCCTCTACAATGTCATACAATGCCGTGCCACTTGAGTTACTGCAGTATAAGGTTTCTCACCAATGTCTTCCACCATTCGCACACAGCTGTTATTCTTTGAGGCTTAGGCTGGTTTGAGGTAATTGTGTGGATGAGGCTGAATGCTGCCATTTAATGGGATTGAGAAGGGATCTTCAGATGACTTGGTCCTAATGTCTATTGCTGCTTATACTATTTGAAGGCCTTTCACTTATGAAAAGTAAACCCGATTTTAACTTAACCAGATGGGTTTGTGTCAGATGCCGTTTTATACTCCATCTGATTTTACACTCCATTGTTATCAAAATGGGCACCTGAGTAAAACATGCTCGTGTTTAAACGTTGCTTAGGTTAGGTTCCAACTGGGGCTGTAGGATCCGATCAGGCAAGATCAACTGGAGCAAATTAATGTTGAGAGATTTTTTGGTATTGAAAGAAATTCCTGTTTAAAAGTGATCTTATTACACCCATTAATCTGAGACAAAGTGATCAGTGGTAGGAAGTACAAGTATCTGCAGGTGAAAGTGATTCGCTTGCTCATTTTAAAAGTATGTATATTATGTACCATACTGCGCTTTCAGGAAGTTCTATGAATAGAGATCTTTGATACTAAAGTGACAAATTATTATTTGAATACCTTTTGAACCATAAGCAGAATTTTTCTGGCCTGCAAGAGGCAAGAACAAGGGTTTCCCCTCTATCATTTGAACATTTATTTTTTATTAATTATTTTTGGCCTACCTCTTGAATGCAGCAGGGCCCCTGCTTGTCCCAGCAGTGGGCACCACTCCTGGTGGCACTGCTGATGCAGCTGAGCTGCTGGCCCTCTGAATGGACCGGCAGCTCTCGGAGGCGGACACTCACAGGACTCCTGGGGGCAGCTACTTAATTAGTTGCAATCTGTAAAATTATGAGGGAAGTCCCGCCGACTGCTCATGCGTGTTGGCGGCAGCATTTTTAGCCGATGTCTGGAACTCATCAAATTTGGTAAAATCCTGCCCCACAAGTGTTCTGCAACTTATTTCTGGATATTTTTTTAATGCACAGTTCAGCAGCAATCAGTATGTGTAGCTAAGGAAGAATAAAGTTAACAAGGGTGGGAAATATCAGTGATGGGGTGACAGAGTGCTTACAAATGTTGTACTTATTGGTCACCGGATATGTCAGTGCTTTAGAAAACATCAGCAAAACTGCTAATCATAGATCACATAGAATTGCATAGAATTTACAGCTCAGAGACAGGTCATTCAGCCCAAAGAGTTTGTACTAGTGTTTATGTTCCAACAAGCCTACTCTCACGCTTTTTCATCTAACCCCATCTGCATATCCTTCTATTCCTTTCTTTTTGTTACACTTATCTTACTTCCTAAGGCATATAACCTATTTCATAAATGCAACTATTACATGTTTGGTATTAATGGTGACAGAAGTGGGAGAGTGCTGAAGAAAATTGCTTGTGGTTTTACAAAATATAGTAACAGCATTATGACAGGATTGATTATGCAGGAATCTAATGAGAGATACGATAGTCTGATCAAAGATTGTGTTCTTATTAGTGATAGTTGGAGTTTTTGTATCACACCCAAACCAAAAATCGAATATCCTGGCATTTGCTTGAATGTTTTAAGTTTCGCATGGTGCAGGTGGCTGAGTTAGATGTTCACAGCTAATTATCAGCTGGTATCGCCTAAAAAATATATGGCATTATGAATTACGTAAGTTCAAGTAACTGGATTGTCTTTCCACTTTTCATAGCCATGTTGTATCCATTATATCATCAATCTTCATTTTAATATTCAATAGTCTTCATACTCACAACTGTGAGCAGTCTTTGTCCTTGCCAATAGCTGTCAACAGACATCTGTTTATAGCCTGAAGCATACACTCTGGATGTTAGCTGAACTTTAATTTATCACCATAACAGCAAGGATCACCTACAGAGAACTTGGCTGGTGTTCTGATGTTGTTTTGCTTAAGTATAATGCCGCATCTGTGGCTTAAGAAATAATGAATACAGCAAGGATCCATTTTCTACCTTGTTCAATATCTAAGCAGCAAGGAAAGGCAGCATTCTCTGATACACAGTCCAGTAATAGTTTTCCCTTTGCTACAGATCTGGACAGTTAAACACTGTAGAAAAAACCTAACATTCATGCTTCATTCAGTGCTACTTCTCTTTGCTTCAAACTGCAGGTATTGTAATGGCAGTGCCATCCACTCAACTCATACAAGCTTCAGTAAAGCCTCAGTTACAACAATGAGATGACAAGATTGTTTGTCTGGTACATCCTGATTTAATCAATTTAGGCTGACAAAGAATGGAAAGTGCAACAATCACATTTTTAATCCGGAACAAGGAAGCATAAGCTTAACATTAGAGCTAGGTAATTTAACAGCGAGATCAGGAGGCAATTATTCACACAAACGTCGGTGGAAATCTGGAACTCTCCCAAAAGGCTTGGGCGTTGGCTCCAGTGAAATTTTCAAAACTAAAATCAATAGATTTTTGTTAGGGTACGATATTAAGAGATACGGAGCAAAAGTAGGTAAATGGAGTTGAAGTGCGTAATGACCTAAAAGGATGGCGGAGTAGGCTTGAGGAGATGAATGGTCTACTCCGGCTCCTTTGTAATTCTACCAGGGAGACGGGTAATCATTACCAGATTTCTTTTGCAGGCTTCCACTTCAGAATGAGAATTGTATTTCAGAATAAGGCTTTCTATAGAAATTGTATCATGAACAATTCAGCATCTAAAAATTGAAGCCTTGTCTAGTTAAGTCTGCCCTGAAGAATTCTAAGTAATGAAGCATTCTAGTTATCTTATGGGGAGAGTTTTCTCCCCATCGGACGGGATGGCTGGGAGTGGCCGCGGGTAGGCGTGGAGCCGATCGCCGGCAGCGATCGGCTCCGTGCCGCCATTTTACATGAGGGGGCCAATTAAGGCCCGCCCAGCGTGAAACATGTCTCCCGAGGACAGCAGGAGTGGGCGGGCGGCAGCGGGACTGCAATGATCGTTGGCCTGTTTAAAGAGCACTCAGGCAGCCTTTCAAAGACTGTCAACCATGGCTAGCAGAAGGGCTCCCCAGAGCGCTGGTGGTGAGCAGGCCAGACAGGAGGGCAGGTCGGCGGGCATTGTGCCCCTCACTTCTAGGACGAGTGCCTTGCTGCCCTCCTGGAGGAGGTGGCAGCACAGCGTGAGATCCTCGTTCCCAGGGACGGGAGGAGGAGGCCCCCCCACATGACCAAACGTGCCTGGGAGGAGGTGACAGAGATTGTGAGTTTGCACGACATGGTGCAGCGCAACTAGGTTCAGAGCTGCAAGCGTTTAAACGACCTCTTGCACTCAGGAAGGGTGAGTACCGTGTTGGCATGGGTCACTTAACTCAGCAGTTAGCTTTCCCCCTACCCCCCCAACTCTGAATGTAGTTACAGCATTGAATCATTCACAGCATGCGGCCCTCGCTGGGTGGGCCAGCATTTGTTGCCCATGCTTAGTTCACCCTGACAGGGTTGTGCTGAGTAGCGTTCTGCACCCACTGCATGTGGTAGACTGACACCCACATTACTGTTTTGGTGGCAACCTCAAGGAGCTGCACCTAGGCGCAGTGCTGGAACTCCAAACCACATCAAAGTCAAGCTGCTGACATACTGGGAGGGAAACTTCCAGGTGGCGGGGCACCCATTCATCTGCTGCCCTTGGTGTTCCACGTGCTTGTCCATCCTTGCTTGGAAGGTTATATCACGTGGGTGGAAAATGTGATGGAGGCAGCATGTGGGCAAGGGGGGTCAGCCCTGGCCGCTTGGTGTGAGTGTGCAGCTGTTCCAGGGTCACGCTTCACTGGAGCCCTGCAAAGTTTCACTCAGGTGGGTGTGGCAGGGATGCAATGGGAATCCAAGTACAGGGTGGACTAATCAATGTTCCTCTCTCCTTTTCAGGAGAAGACCACGCACAATAACACAGAGCAGGTGCGGACTGGCAGAGGCCAGGCCCAGTTGGCCATCATAACCAGATACGAGCAGGAGGCGATGGAGCTGGAGAGGCGCCATGCGCCCAGGTCCACCAGTGGCAGTGATGCTGGGGTGCCAGGGGGAGGTATGTTTGCCGAGCACTGAGGTCACCATGTGTATCCTTGCAACCATTCCACAGTTGACTGTTGCTTCCAACATGGGTTTCCCATTGATTATGGAAGGAGGAGCACATACTGATCCAGGGGACAGGAATGCACATTGACATTGTCTCCACTTCAACTAATCAAATGTCCTTGTTCTTCCTTTCAGCATCACTGGAGCAGGGCTGGGATTAGGAGGCAGAGGGGCTGCCACTAACACCTGAGGGCCCAGATAAATTGCAAGCACCAGCGTCACACCATCTCTGCCAGGCAGGCACCAGCGCAGATACTAGCACCTCAGTGGGGATTAGATCGGTGGCTAGTGTCCCGGGGCACAGAGGTGAGGGCACTTCACACTCGCTTGAGGTGCAGGCAGAGACAGAGTGTCCATGGCACCGGCAGTCAGAGGATTGCAGGGGACCAGGCACATGCTCGGTCAGTGGCTAATGATGTGCCTCTGGAGGATCTGGCAGAGATACACGAGGCAATGCATGGCATGGTGTCCATGATGGAGGAGTCCATGTGGAGCATCAACAATGCATTGACCCTCATGGCCAAGCGCTATGCTTCCTCCATGGAGAGAGTGGCGACTCTCATGGAGAGGCTCCTCCAGGAGAACAATCAGAGCTTCCTGGGGATGCGCTTGAACCTGCAAGCCCTCACAGCGGCATTGGCCTCAGCTGGTCAGTGTCAGCGTGGGAGATGGATTGGGCACCCAGTATCCCAACTAGGTGCCCATCCATCAATGGTGAGCAGGGAGGTCCGAAGCAACCTCATGTTGGCGCAGCAGCTGCTTGTCATCTCTGCGGCCTCCTCTCAGGACGCTCCGGATGAGGGTAGCAACTCCACCGCGCCTCTGCCAGTGGCCATGATCTGATGAGGCTGTGGCGACTGAGGAGATGCCAGCCATGGAACCGGCCGTTCCGTCCCAGGCAGGGCCATCAGGCCAGAGGACGCTCACCAAGGTCATCAAGGCCAACAGGGCAGCAGAGTGAGCCGGCTGTCTGGAATGCCAGTGCCAGCGAGGGGGGAAGCACCTAGATGTAGCACCCAAAATTTAAACTTAAGGCACCTTAGGCAGACCACAGGCTTCTCACTGGTGGTTTTATGTTGCCCCGGTATTAGTTGATTATAATTTGGTGTGTAGCTTAACACCTTTGAATTTAGCCTCTTTTCTGTTTTATTTGTTACATTCATTAAATGCTTCATTTGTGAACATGGCTCAGGGTGATTCCTCACTTCTGCAGCTGGTCGGGCATCCATGATGTTATGACTTGTTTGTCATTGAGCTTTATTGACAAGGCACATAGTTAATGTTCCTAACCAGGCAGATGTTGCTCTCAGGTATCGAGTGTGGAGCTTGCAGCCCTGGCTTGTGTTGGAGGTCCATCTGTGGTGGGCTAGCTCCAGCGCTTCACCTCGCTGGTTCCTGGGCCATCCTGAAACATGCCACTATGTATCAGCTATTGGATCTGAGAGGCTGAAAAACATAGAATGCAGATTCTTGCATCTAATGGGGAAAGCATTTATTATTTTAAGGTCCTCTACTCCCTATGGAGTTTGTTTAGCTCAGATGACTGGATGGCTAGAGTGTGGTGCAAAATGGCACCAACAGTGTGGGTTCAATCCCCATGCCAGTTGTGGTAGTTCATGAAGGGCTGTCTCCTTACCTTATCCCATGTTTGATGCAGAGTGGTGCCCCCAAGCCATGTAACCACTTGTTTCACAAACAAACAGATGTCTATGGTCCGTCATGGGCTTTGGCTAATTACCTACTTCTTTGCCCTAATAAATACCTCTGTCTTCCCACATCTGAATGGCAGGGTACAACACCAATTTTCACCTGGGAACTCAGGGTGTCTCTGTTGCACCTCTACATGTGCAGTTTGCCCAATCTGATAATTAGAATGATCCCAACTTGTATATGGGGCAGACTCAACATCTCTCAATCAGGCAGCTTGGAGTCCTATTCCACTAGACGTGGCAATGGTGGAGCAGGAACTCCAGAATGTTGGACATGCTGTGGCCACCTGGAGGCTTGTTCATCGGCTTTATTTCTTGCTTTCTGCTCTAAAGTAAAAGAAGGCTTCACTATGTAATAGGACTAACCAAACTGTTATACCCGCAGCACAATATTAAACACTGCAAGATAGAGTTTGTATTCAAAACTAAAAAAATAATTTTAGTCTAACTGTTCCAAGATCAATTTTACTCCCACTCCAAGGGAAAAGGAATTAACCCAATTACCAAATGCCATCTGACATGATTAAATCACATTCTAGAGCCCTAATAAAATGCTATCACTTCTGACAATATAGTTTGCACCTAGCTGGTCAATAATATAACCTCAAAAAGTTTCAAAGCATTTTCTGAGGAACGTGGCCTTTTGCCAGTTCTGAGGCACAGTAACCATGCACTAACATCACACTAATAGTGGCTGACTCATACCAGCAGACAGGTGACAGGTTAGAAGTAAGTTAAATGAATCCAAAATTGAGCATATTTACCTTACTCATCTGTAGTTTCAAAATAGTGACAGTTACGACTATGGTTGCTAACTGATGTTAAGGTAAAAGAGTTTGAAACCAAAATAGCCTTTTAAAAAAATTTATGGTTTTAAATACTGTTAATAGTTATTAAGAATGACATCAGCCAGCTGTACCTCTGGCACATCTCTGAAATGTCCTTTTTCTGCAGCATTGTTAATCCATAAGTGGCCAATATATGTGACTTGCAGCAATGTAGTTCTCTCAGCTTATTCAATGTAACCAGCTAACTGTATTTTTGTTGCTGTTTCATAGTCATGTGTAGGATTGTCATTCTTGATATGGGCGGCACTGCAGTCAGAAAAGGTACATCTGCGCAATATATCTCTTTCCATCCTCTTCTAGGCCAAGTGATACCTGTGTGCAGAAGGTATCTCAACTGACCATCTAACAAGGCAAAATATTCTGCTGATCGTTCCGGTGAAAGTAAAATTACACAGCTGATTTAGCAAATGACACTGTGCTTCCTCGGTATTGAAGTACGTCTAGAAGTCAGTGTTTAAGAAATGACTAAATTGTTGGTGAACTGGATAAATAGTTTATCAAGCAGATAAACTCTTCATTGTAGATTTATTTTCAATGTTTCTATTTTTGTTTCAAACTCTTCATCAGGCAAAAAAAAAGGCACATGCTGTCAATAATAAAAAGAACAAAGGAGCTGTTATTGCCATTAACAATAGCTCTATAGAAAATGCATACCTGTCCTTCATAGCTCACTGGATCACATTCTAGCTATGGTCCACTGGGCATTCTAAAGGTGATTATTATTGTAGATTAAATGATGATGATTATTGTAGATTAGCGCTATTGAATGCTGCCCTCTTACAAAATGAATGCATGGCTGTCAGATTCCTTTTAATTGCTTTTCTTCAGGCTGATCCAGTGAGGAGTTATTACAACAAGGCATAGCTAACACTGAAAAACTGCCAGTTATGGAAATATTTATTCTGCTACATTGTTGACAATTAGCAAGCAACAAATCATCATTTCTTGACAGTGTAATTTATACTTGTTAAAATGTCTTCTCCACTTCCCCAGGGGGAACAATCTTGGGTAGCACATTATCACCATGATTCTACTAATTGAAGCAATACTTTCTTTTGATTTCCCTTCAAAGCATGTATGGAATTGGAAGATCAAAGCCATCTAATCAGCAATAGCTTTGATAGAGATGGAACACTTTCTACCCGGGCCACTTTCTTAAATTTTTTGATAAAAAAAGACTGTCTCTTTTTCGTTGTATTAGCATTATTATACTTCTGTTAGTCCTGCAGAGAAGAAACAAAATCAGAATGGTTTCAGCAGAAAGATTGGCATATTTCTCATAAGCCACTAATTGAAAAGGGAAGTACTTGAAGAAAAAAATGATCTAGAATTTCTTGGAGACTTTACCTATGTCACAAGACTCAACTTATGGCACAAACATACCAGGAAAATATGATATACCTAACCTCCACCATTCCTAACACAACTCCATTATTTCTGGGTACCATTGAGCCACTCTGCAGCTACCCACTCTAAAACATTTGCACATTATCATTAAAATCAGTGGTAAGACTGAATTACCACAAAGGTTTCCACAGCCACTTAGACCATTACAGCATGACATTGGTAATTTAAGAAAAACCCAGTTTATAACTCAGAATTAAGAGCAGTAGGCAAAAATCCATTGAGGACTCTTCCCATGATGCTTCAACTGATGTTTAATAACAATTTGACAGATAATATGAATGATAATAATGATGTCAATTACTAATACAATGATGATATTGCATACATAATTGAAAAGTACATAGCTTACATATACTCTCCACAGGCTACTTTTTAAAGTGATAAATTACTTTATTTGGACAATGGCCAACCATGTTAATACAAACAATGGGCTTTTCTGATAATCACTACTCCCAATTGAGAGTCTCCTAATCAAATTAAGAGACTGCGCATACAGTTGACCCACTTCTGAGTTCTTGCTCTGCTTTTATGCTAATCAGATCACCATTCACTCTGATGTATGATGATGGGGTTAATTTTAAACTAATCCACCCCTCTGAAAACTGATGGAATTGCATGCAACGCTGGCTGTACAACCCACCCAACTTTACTCTCAGGGAGGATCACTGTTAGGTTTTTCCTGCCTGGCAAGTTATATTAAAACTACCCCTATTGTGTTTCTCTTCAAATTTGGCTTTGCAGTGTAAGAATTTGATTTGATGTCACTTGACAGAATTTAAAACTTGACCAAATTTCATACTAGCATGCCTTGCAAGGCCAAAAAAAATTTCAAAATAAAATAACCTGCTAAAAGCAGCAGGCTGCCTTCCAACAGATAAACAAAAACCACTGGACTGTGACAGGGAACAACACTTTTGAGGCCCACTGTCATAATAGAGAGCTAAACACAACACACATAACCATACTTCAACGCTGTGTTCAGTCATGATTCTTGCTGGAATGCAAGGATAATTAGTGTATAGAACATTAGTATGGTTACAATAGTCTGATAAGATCAAAGAACATTTGGGACAGGATAACAACCATTGTCAACAGGTCTGAGCATAAGTGAGTTGTAACAAGCGAATAAGGACAAGAACGCTCTGAAAGTTAGTTTACAAATTGGAGTTGAGATCTTTTGAGAAACAGTTGTGATAAACAGCTAGGATGAGATAAGGAAAATATAATATAAAATCTAGTTGATCAAAGACAGAAGGCATGTGTGGAAGCTCTAGAATAATATGACACAGCATATGGTAAAGGCCGGGTTGTTCAAATACCAAAGGGAAACTTGAAACAACTGTCATAATCCATTTTTGCAATTTGCATGTTTTGAGATACAGGATTTGAATTCAGTAGTAATAAGACCACAGAGTCTCAAGGGGGTATTTATAAAAGTAAATTAAGCATTTATTAATTTAACAACAAATTAAACACATACACATGGCTACAAATTCCTACCATAATAACTTTTGAACAAATCCCCAAAATTACCACTTCCAGTTAAATCTCTGCCAAGGCAACAATAACCCAGGCAAAGCACATTTGACCTTACAAATTCAAAATGAGGTTCCTTGCAAGTGGGTTCCTTGTAGACACAGTTGGAGGTGTACAAACTGATTAGATCTTAAATGCCTCTGTCTTACACAGACACAAATTCCTTTCTGTTTATACGCAGCTTTTCCTTTCAATATAAATTTGCCATTGTATTTTTAATTTTACCTCTTCTAATAATAACACCCTTTGATTCCACCAGTTTTATGAGTAAGCTGAAAAAAAAAATGAACACATTGCCTGGCGTCTTCTAGCTAGGTGCAAGATTTCACCCACAGTCTTGAATGGCTTATTCAACAAATGCAAATATATCTCCTTGACATCTATGTTTCTAAACTTCCCCATGTTTATCTAATTAACATTTCAAACCAGGTCAAAGCCTCTAGACCTCTAGCTGGCCTTAATCCAATTAAGACACACACACATAGACAGACACCACTAAACTCTATTTAAAAAAATTAACTTCCAATAACATTATAAGCATGAATCTCTTCATGACAAGAAGCTGGTGCAGGATGGATAATATCAGGGCGGGCTTTAACTCCATGATTCAAACAAGGAACATGATGCCCCATTGGATAATTTATATTACAAAAGATTATTCTGGATGAGGAGCTGCTGTCAATGTAATATCCTGTTGTTATTGAAAAAAAGGTATAAAAGGTGGCTATTAAATTAACCTCATTATTCCAAGCTAGAAAGGGGTGACTTGGTCAGTCATCACATCAGGCAGACCTTCAATCAGTGAGAATTGAACGCTCATCGATGATTGTACATAAGGTTATCTCTTGTAATGTTATTGGTGTACTACTCACATTGTGGAGTCTCATGAATCTATTAATGTATATAATGTTATTGGAAATTATTTTTTTAAATAGAGGCTTAGTCTGTGGGTGTGTCTTAACTGGACTAAAGCTAGCTAGTCTGGATGTTTTGATGTATAGTAGTTTTGTGATGTGAACAGTAAGGTAGAGTGCATTTGCATTTTGTTGAATAGAGCATTCAAAGACTGGGGGTGAAACCTTGCACCAAGCTAGGAGAGACCAAGCAATATGTTTATATTACTGATGAAATTGGTACTATGAAAAGGATTTTATTGTTAGAAGAGGTGGAGTTCAAAGGGTCTGATGATACAATGAGAATTTACATTCAAAGAGGGGTGCTGGGTATAACAGAAAGCAGTTTTGTATGTGCAGGGCAGAGGCATCAAAGCTGTTGTAAGTGTACAACTGTCTGCCAGGGAACTAAAGTGAAAGGAACCTCATTTTGAATTTGTAAGGTGAAAATGTTTTGCCTGGTGCCTGCTTAAAATCTATGGGTTGTTGTTGCCTTAGTGGAGATTAGTTTGGGAATTTGCTAAAAGTTAGGCTAGAAGTAATTTGTAGCCATATGTATATGCTTAACCTGTGTAAATTAATAAATGTCTCATGCAGTTTGATATAATAACCTCTTGAGAGCTGGTGGTCTTATTCCTGAATTTAGAGCTGCAACTCAAAACATACCACTTGAAAATATAGAACAAAGAACAATGAAAAGTACAGCACAGGAACAGGCCCTTCGGCCCTCCAAGCCTGCGCCGATCATATTGCCCGACAACTAAAACAGTTTGTACTTCCAGGGTCCGTATCCCTCTATTCCCATCCTATTCATGTATTTGTCAAGCTGCCTCTTAAACCCCACTATCGTACCTGCTTCCACCATCTCCTCTGGCAGCGAATTCCAGACACTCACTACCCTCTGCGTAAAAAACTTGCCCCGCACATCTCCTCTATAGATTTCTCCTCTCACCTTAAATCTATGTCCCCTAGTAATTGACTCTTCCACCCTGGGAAAAAGCTTCTGACTATCTACTCTATCCATGCCACTCATAATTTTGTAAACTTCTATCAAGTCACCCCTCAATCTCCGTCGCTCTAGTGAGAAAAATCCGAGTTTCTCCAACCTCTCCTCATAGCTAATAACCTCCAGACCAGGCAGCATCCTGGTAAACCTCCTCTGCACCCTTTCCAACGCCTCCATATCCTTCTGGTAATGTGGCGACCAGAATTTCACGCAATATTCCAAGTGTGGCCTAACCAAAGTTCTATACAGCTGCAGCATGACTTCCCAGCTTTTATACTCAATACCCCTGCCAATGAAGGCAAGCATGCCATATGCCGTCCTGACTACCTTATCCACCTGCGTTGCCACTTTCAGTGACCTGTGGACCTGTACACCCAGATCCCTCTGGCGTCAATGCACTTAAGGGTTCTGCCATTTACTGTATAATTCCTGTCTGTATAAGACCTTCCAAAATGCATTACCTCGCATTTGTCCAGATTAAATTCTATCTGCAATTTCCCCGCCCAAGTCTCCAACCGATCTATATCCCGTTGTATCCTTTGGCAATCCTCTTCACTATCTGCAACTCCCCCAACCTTAGTGTCATCTGCAAACTTACTAATTAGCCCAGTTACATTTTCCTCCAAATCATTTATGTATACTACAAACAGCAAAGGTCCCAGCACTGATCCCTGCAGAACTCCACTAGTCACAGCTCTCCATTCAGAAAAGTACCCTTCCACTGCTACCCTCTGTCTTCTATGACCAAGCCAATTCTGTATCCATCTTGCCAGCTCACCTCTGATCCCGTGCGTCTTTACCTTCTGTACCAGTCTGTCACGAGGGACCTTGTCAAAGGCCTTACTGAAATGTACATAACATCCACTGCTCTTCCATCGTCGATCATCTTTGTCACTTCCTCGAAAAACTCAATCAAGTTAGTGAGACACGACCTCCCCTTCACAAAACCATGCTGCCTCTCACTAATATGCCCATTTGCTTCCAAATGGTAGTAAATCCTGTCATGAAGAATCTTCTCCAATAATTTCCCTACCACTGACGTAAGGCTCCCCGGCCTGTAATTTCCTGGATTATCCCTGCTACCCTTCTTAAACAATGGAACAACATTGGCCATTCTCCAGTCCTCTGGGACCTCACCCATAGCCAGTGAGGATACAAAGATTTCTGTCAAGGCCACAGCAATCTCCTCCCTTACCTCCCTCAACACTCTGGGGTAGATCCCATCTGACCCTGGGGACTAATCCACCTTAATATTCTTCAAGACGCCTAACAGCTCCTCTTTTTTGATCTCAACATGATCCAGGCTATCTACACACTCTTCTCTAGACAAATCGACCGCTAAGTCCTTCTCTTTCATGAATACTGATGAGAAGTATTCATTTAGTATCTCTCCCATTTCTTCTGGCTCCACACACAGATTCCCACCTCTGTCCCTAAGTGGGCCTACCCTTTCCCTTGCTACCCTCTTGCTTTTTACATATGTATAAAAGGCCTTGGGATTTTCCTTAATCCTGGTTGCCAGTGACTTTTCATGACCCCTTTTAGCCCTCCTGACTCCTTGCTTAAGTTCCTTCCTACTTTCTTTATATTCTCCATGGGCTTCATCTGTTCCCAGCCTTCTAGCCCTTACGAATGCTTCCCTTTTCTTTTTGACTAATCTCACAATATCCTTTGTTATCCAAGGTTCCTGAAACTTGCCATGCTTATCCTTCATCCTAGCAGGAACATGCCGGTCCTGAATTCTTATCAACTGACGTTTGAAAACATGTCAGTTGTTAATTTGCCCTCAAACATCTGCCTCCAGTCTAGATTCCTCAGTTCCTGCCTAATATTGTTATAATTAGCCTTCCCCCAATTAAGCACCTTAACCCGAGGACTCCTGTTATCCTTATCCACCAGTACCTTGAAACCTACTGAATTATGGTCACTTTTCCCGACAGTTGTTTAAAGTATCCCTCTGGGATTTTAAATAACTCAACTTTACCAACTGCTGTGATATAACATGGGGCAGAATTTTATCCTTGGCGTGTGGGCTTGGCGGGGCCGGTTGGAAAGCCGACCACCGTCCGCAGTCGGCAACGCACCGTGGTTTTACACGGGCGGGCCAATTAAGGCCCGCCTAGCGTAAGATGCAGCCTTTAATTGACTGCGAAAGGGCAGATGGGGGTGGGGGCTTAATGTCCACTGGATCCAATGGTGGCCCGGTGGCAGATTCAAATGTGGCCTTGACAGCCCCTGGAAGGCTGCTACCGAAGGACGCAGAAGTCGTGTGCCTGGATGCCGCAGCGGGAGGACACGGCAAGCGGGAGGGCAGGTCAGCAGGGCAGTTGGCCCCGCATTTTTTGGACGAGTGCCTCGCTGCCCTCCTGAAGGAGGTAGCAGCCAGGAGAGAGACACTTGTCCCCAGGGACAGGAGGAGGAGGCCCCCTCGCCTCCCCAAAAAGGCCTGGGAGGTGGCATCCAGGGTCAGCAACCACGGCGTGGTGAGGCGCACATGGGTGCAGTGCCAGAAGTGCTTTAACGATCTCCTGAGTTCATGTTGGCATGGGTCACTTTACAGAACAGGAAAGAGCTACTCATCCTACCCGTAGAACTCAGAGATGTTACAGTGCAAGTGGCAAATGTAAAAAGAGGCAGGATTTGGCCAAGGGGTGAGCCCTGGCTGCTTGGACTGAGTGCCTTGTGGCTCCAGGGTCACGAATGTGCTGAGCCCCGCGAGGTGGTCCTCAGGTGGGGTTGGCCAGGCTGCAATGGCGCTGCAGGTAGAGGGTGGACTAATCAATGCTCCTCTATCCTTCCAGGAAAAAACATCCTATAACAATGCTGAGAGGTTGCAGACTGGCGGGGGAACCCCCGCACCTCATAAGCCTCAATAGATATGAACAGGAGGCCCTGGGGCTGGAGAGGCACCATGCACCTCGGTCAAATGGCTGCGGTGAGGTTGGGGTGCCAGAGGGAGGTAAGAGTGCAGTGCACTGAGGTGAAAATGTCGGTAATTGCAACCATTGCAGTGTAGTCTCTATATTGATGTGAGCCTCGAACCTGGAATGCCCATAGATAATGGAAAGACGAGGACACTGTGTTGCAGATCTGTGTCTTGTCAGGATGCCAGGCATGTACACTAACAGTCTAATGACTTAAACTAATGACATGTCCTTCTTCTCCGTTTTAGGCTCACCAGCAGCCCCTCGTTGTGAGGACCCTGAAGGCCCACCCCTGACCCCTGAGGACCAGCATGCTGAGCACGCACCAGCATCACACCCTTTCTGTCAAGCATGTACCAGCGCAGATACCAGCACCTCGGTGCTCGGGCATAAGATCGGCGTCTAGTATTTCGGTGCACATTGGTGAGGGCACTTCACACTCACTTGAGGTGCAGGTGGAGGCAGAGTGTGCCCAGGGCACCGGCTGTCAGAGGGCTGCTGGGGACCAGGGCAATGCTCAGTCGATGGCTGATGGGCCTCTGGAGTTTTCCCTGAGGCAGCAGATGCTGGATGTCCAGCAGGGTGTGGGGGAGGATCTGGCGGAGATACATGAGGGTATGCGTGCCATGGTGTCTGTTGTGGAGGAGTCCATGCAGAGCATAAGCATTGTGTTGACCCTCATGGACGAGCGCAATGTCTTCGCCATGGAAACAGTGGCGACTTTCATGGAGAGGCTCCTCCAGGAGCTTAATCAGGGGTTCCTGGAGATGTGCTTGGATCTGCAAGCCCTCACACAGGCAATGACCTCAGCTGGTCAGTGTCAGTGTGGGAGAAGGATTGAGCACCCAGTATCCCAGCTAGGTGTCCGTCCATCAATGGTGAGCAGGGAGGTCCAGAGCGACCTGACGTTGGCGTAGGAGCTGCCTGTCATTTCCGTGGGCTCCTATTAGGGTGCTCTGGATCATGGAAGCAGCTCCTCCTCCCTTCTGCCAGTGACCATGGCATCTGATGAGAATGCAGCAATTGGGGAGATGCCAGCCCGTGGCACTGGCCGCTCCCTCCCTGGCGGGGCCAGCACAGGCTCCACGGGCCAGAGGACTCTCACCAAGGTCATGAGCAGACTGTCTCCAATGCCGTTGCTAGTGAGGGGGGGGGGGGGGGGTGGTGGGAGGAGCACCTAGATGGAGCACTCGGAATCCCTTCCTGTTGACGAAGGCAACGGGCTCACCCGCTGGTGCCTTGATGGCCACATGCGTGCCGTTGATTGCATCCTGGATGAGGGTGAACCCAACAATCGTTGCGGAGACTCTGGCTCGCTTTGCCTGGCTAGCCTCGTCCATGCGGTAGTGAATGAAAGTCAATGCACACCCGAACAGAGCTTCTGCCACCAGTTTGACGTAACTGTAGACAGCTGATTGGGAGATTCCACACAGATTCCCCACTGAGCCTTGGAAAGAGTTGGAGGCATAGAGGTTTAGGGCCACCATGACCTTCAGAGCCACTGGCATGGGGTGTCCACCCACACAGTCATAGCTGATCTCAAGGCCGATCCTCTGACAGATGGAGGTCAGTGTCCCCCTTGAGAGATGGAATCTCCTTCGGCATTGCGCCTCAGACATATTGAGGTAGCTGCATCGCAGCTTGTAAACCCTGGCAGCAGGATAGTGGCACCTTCTGCGGCCCCTTCTGCCTGGATCTTCCTGTTGGCCCTGTGGCCCTTGTGCCTGTGCCTCTCCTCCCACAGGTCGCTCCCCTGGAGGCTGAATAGGGACACTGGCCTCCTCCCACTTCTGCCCCTCTCTTCCTCCTCAGAGGAGGTGCCTCCAGCAGAGACCACAATCCCCAATACCAGGGTAAGGGAAGGCTGTCTGATACCTGGAAGACCCCACACAGTGTGAATCCTCTGGGAGCCTGGAAGACAACACTGAGTCCTGAACTGGAGCCTCTAAATGCTCTGAATGCAGCACTGAAGCAAAATGAAGCTGTCCTGTTCACAGAAGCAAGCAGCAGCAAGTGATATCCAAAACTACTCACTGTTCGCTTTGTGAAGCCCACAGACCCCTCTTATCCCACCTGCAGATGAGGTTTTGCAAATTGTAGCCCACCTGCCCGCCCATTTTGCCCGTGTGAGTTCTTGAAAATCTCACGGGCTACTTAAACTCGGTGTCAATTGGTCTCTCAAAGGTCTTAACTGGCCACTTAATTAATGGCGGGCACACCTCCGTCTTCATCACGCGCCTGCCTAGCGAAATATTGTGAGAGTATGCGTTGATGTCAGGATGCTCATCCGACGTCAACGCGCTTTATTTCACGCACGGGCATGTTGGGCATGCGCCCGCATGCCAAGTGTAAAATTCTGCCCATGGAGTTTATGTTACTAATTTTAGATTGTGTAGTAGTGGTGGTTTTGAAACGGTCTTGAAAGTACAGTAAAATGTTATAGATGAAACTTGTGTGTCCTGTGTAATTTCTCATAAAATCTCAAATAAAAGAATCATAAATCTGTGGACTCCTGGGGTGATATCATACTGGTTGAGGATGATCATGGAGAGCACAGCATCACACTGGTCTTTGATAATAATGCCACTGTTGAATCTTTTTCAATCTTTTTAAATTTTGAAATTTTGCAACAAGACGACAACTACTTGAATTCTATTTCTTTTCACATCAGCTTCTACAGATAATAAATAAACAGACTAATGGGAACCCATATTAAATAAAAGTTACCTGTAGATTTTCCTTTTAAGTTACTGGATGACATAGTCTGCACTTAAATGTACACTCATAAGTGATACAATGAATTAACCTCAAGCATCCCATTTTTAAAAAAAATCTGCAACACACAACCTATAAAAATGTTTCATTTTGGCTGGAATTTTTCATGTAAATCAGATATTTGCTAAAAAGGAGATATTTGAATTTTTTTTTAATGATCAAATACTGGAAAGAGCTAAAGTGAAACACAAGGTGTTTATACAAGATTACACCACTCTGGTTTGAGTACTGTTTTTTTAATCCATCCTTTTAAATTTACACACTTAGCAAATAGATGCAAAACACAAAGTATGTGTGTTGACATTTACAGTGCACAGTTGTGGAGTAACTTTATATATTTGGCTACAGCCTCTTCTTCATTATGAGAGGTGATAGTTCAGTGGTTTATGTCTATGGTTGGAACCAAGGCTGCAAATGCAGCTGCATTGTATCAAATAAATGATTTTTATTCATGCCCAGCAGTTTTGCACTGCTTGGAGCAGGCAGGAGATTGTAAGAATTTGTATTGTTTATTTTACAGGGTTGTCTCTAACAACACCTTTGCCATCAATGGCATCCCGATCGTATAAAGAAAACATTCTTAAGGTTCCGAAACCAGACCTAGAGAAGTAAAGTGAAGTTTTTCCGTCAGATACTACCAGAACTGCATAGGCCAGAATAAAAAGCTAAGACCCCAAAGCACTGGAACATTCAGCCCTAGCATTTGTAGGCAAAATGGATCAATTTTACTAGTACTGTACCTCAAATCCAGCTATCTGAAACCGGTAGTGCCGTAAAGCAGGACATTTTTTTTTAAAAAGCAGGCCATGGGTGAATTTCAAGTCCAATTAAATGAGTGAAAAAAACTTGCTGGCTTGTCCAGAGAGTTGCTGCATCGGTGCGGTGGCGTGCTGAATAGTAATCCACTTCGCTCGCCTGACATTTCCCACTATGAGTAACCCACCGTAGTTTAGTTCTCTGGCAGCTTCATAAGCCTGCCCATACTTTAAATTCAGCAAAGACTGCAAGTCAGTCTTATTTATCTTACCTTACCAGTGAAGATGGCTGAACTTTTCCCAGAGATGTCCAAACAGTTGCCGAAAATGATTTGGATTTGATTGAAGTCGGTGTAGACATGGCAGAGATGGTTGAATTCACCCAGAAAGAACAAAAGAGAGTCATACAGAAATCCATCAAGTGAAATATTTAGCTATGTATTCTACTTGGGAGCATATTTTCAGTAAGGATAAAGGCAGCAGTGCCATTGAAGAGAAAACTGCAAAAGCTAAAACCAAGCAGAGGAATGAGAATTCATCAGCCTGCACTAAAAGTAAGAAAGGTCTACCTGAAAATAAAACCAATATGTCAGTTCCAGCTTTGTTAGGATCAATAGAACAGACAGGTGAAGCTCCTAGGCAGAAAGGTGTTCAAGAAAGGCTAGAGACTCAGATGGATAGAAAATACTTCAATATGTATTCTGAAGGACAAATCCGCGTACCCTATTCATAGAATTAGGGTTCTGATTTGTTTTTCCATAAGTTCTGAAATCTGGCACAGACTCAGTCCCAAGGATGCTGGCTTTGAGACATTCTACCTGTACCTTGTCTCAAAATTATAAAAATTTCTATACATATGATTGGGCATTTCTGAGTCCATTCTTGTACATTCCAATCGATAAAAGCAGGCTGATGATTGTTCAGTGGAAGCTTGCTTCTCATGTGTATCCAAGTTTGTGAGGTGAAGAGGGTGTGATTTTATCCATCTAAAATCTAATGTAGAGAGAATTTTCTCCTCTTGCATAGGGTCCTTGCTTTTATGGTCACAATAAACAAAACTATTCTCCATGCCTGAAGTTAAGATACGATTTGACTTTGAAAATGTTTCAATATATTTCGTTACTACATGCAAAATACTTGTACTTTATAGATAACCTTAGCTTTGGCCATTCCCTTAATCCTTTCACAAATAACAATGGAAATTTTTCAATGTTATTAAAAATACTTAGTCCTTTTTTCTAGTTTGAAAGATTCTAGACAGTCATTACAACTGCCTGGCGCCTGGATATAAATCTAACCCAGGGAGATCAGGTAAAGCTGCCCTTTCTGGTAAGAGCCTCACATAAAATTAATTTGAGTAGCCTTCAAACTGGTCCCTGTGGGTGAGCTCCCAGAACTAAATTTCTCTCACAATTTACGCTAATTGGTAGCAAAGAGCCCACAAGAACTCTTCACTTGTAACTGTGTCAGGAGCTGCCATACCAATCTCCAGCTGCGCCATGAGCTTTTTGGTCGATCAGCATTTCTTTATTGTATCAGGAAAGCAAGCTCAGAACGAATGTAAATATATTTATGTGTATATCACCAACTTCCTTGGCTGGGATGAAAAAGGTTCAATTGTAGAAGAGCATGTAACTCCAATTAAAAAACCTTCATAAAGTAACATTCTTTAATAAACAATATACAGCCCCATTAATAATGAAGCTTTGCTCTGCAACCACAGGTGCACTGATAAATGACCTCACTAATTAGTTTCTCAGTAGTGTGCTGCACTTGTGTCCCATTGGTGTACATCACTTCACGACCTCATTATCATTTGGAAATGTCTAGGGTATGCAGATAACACTGATTTTGATAGCATTTAGATCTATTGAGGTTAATGGTAGCCTTGTATATTTTTCTACATCAAAAGAGTCTAGCGATTATGGGACACTTAATCATAAAGACAGATCAATACAAGCTTAAAATTCACTGCTTCAAATTATAGCAGACAAATGCTTAACACATTCATAAAAATTCCTTTATTTTAGTAGAGACTTGAACCCCTTGAACATAAATAGCTTAACCCTTCTGCTAAAATAAAGCCTGAACTAAACATGTGTCTGTTGTTAGCACCAATAGTAATTTCTAGGCTACAAAGTTTGGCTGTAAAGTTTTTTGTTATAGTTGAATACAGATTCTTGAAATCTAAACATCATTCTTGACGTCATATAAATGGAGCATTTCAAATCATTACAGAATCACACTGTAATTGATTTTAAAATATATCTTGTTAAATTATTTCTTTCACCCATGTTACATTATTGAACATATTTAATCAAAATTGCATATCATTTAATTTAACTTATCCCTGTTTCTCAAATTCTTCTTGATTTCTAACTCATTAAGTCTGTTAGGAAATAGAAATAGTTTAGGTAAGTTATATGTGTATTTGGGTGTGTTAGAAATAAGGTACATCTTTAAGTTTAATTTGTATTTCTGTATTTGTGGATTAAAAGGATTAAACCTTGAGTTTTAGTTTCACTTGAAAAGATGCCTGCATTTAATGAGATTTTATGACTCTTAAAAGGGAGCTAAAACAAAAAATGTAGAGAAAAAACGTTGTTGTTGCCTAGCAATAGGGATCCAGAGAGAGAGATGCCCCACACCAACACAAAGAAACCGAAAACAGTTTGAGTGCAGTTGGTCAGTGTACTCTAAGGTTGAAGCAGTTGCCAGCAGAAGCAATGGAGAGGGACAGATAGCAAATCCCAAACTAAAGTTGAAGCCAGCTGCCAGGAGAAGCAGGACACAGGAGAGGGAACTGCAAGGAGCAGGTTCCAAATACTAAAGAAGAAAGTCCTCAAATCCAGGGGAGTGGAATGGGAAAGGTCCCAAAAAGTACAGTTAAGTCAAAGGACAAGGACAGGAGCCTGGAAAAGGACCTGTTAAATGAAGGTAAGAGTGAGGAGCAGAGAAAGGCTCCAAGCTTAAAGGGAGAAAGCTGCAGGAAGCAGACTTAAACCAAAAGAGCCTTGTGAGAAGCCAGAAGATCTAAGGTGACAGCCAAAGGTCTGTAACTCTTTAATATAGGCATGTGAAGCAATGGTATTCTGTTGGTACAGCTGAACATTTGAGAAAGAGTACGTGGAAGGCAAAACATGAATGTGTGGCGATCCAGAGGAGAGGAACATTGGAAGGAGAGTTTGAAACCCTGGAGGTGGACCCTTGTGGAAGGTATCCAAGAGAAATCAGCAATTGGGAGATGATTCCAGAGTGAGTTCTTCGAGAGTGGAGATTGGAAACCCTCGTGTGAAAGACAGAGTTCAGTGAGACCGGTTGGCTCATGGTGTGACAAGCTCCTGGGGTGGAATTGATGAAAGATCCATAGCATCTGCTTGGGGTGGCATCTATCACCTGGTTTCAGAGTGTAGTGCCTAAGCAAACGTCACCTATTGAAGTATTAAATTAAAAATAACTTTTTTTCTGAAAACGTATATTAAAAGAATTCACATTAATAACATTATTGTAGATTTGTTAAATGTTAAGCAAACTACTACATCGTTTTTGTGGGCCAATAAATTACTGAAGTTATCTGTGTTCTCTCTGATGAAGGACCACAGGGAGTTTAATTATCTACTAGCATAGTGAGAGGCTTTCTTGTTTTAATCATGAAGCCTTTAGAGTGAGCCATTGCACATAGAGGGGAGGATTTTTCCTTCATCAGGCGGGCTTGCTGAGGGAGGTCGGGAAGCCGACCGCCTCCCGTGATCGGGGCAGGACTGTGATTTGACCCTGGTGAGTCAATTAAGGCCCGCCCAGCGTGAAACGCAAGCAGCAGTGCTCAGAGCTCAGCACTGCCTGTGTTGGGGGGAAGGACAGTGGGAAGAAGCACGAACTTCACGCATGTGCACGGCTGTGCGCTGGAAAAGCTCCCTGAGGTACAGAGCTGCCTCATAGAGATGAACATTAAAAAATAAAGATTTCTAAAATGTTATAAAACATGTCCCCTCATGTGACTCTGTCACATGAGCAGGGACATGTTATAATTAAATTTTAAAAAAATTATTTTATTTTTATTTGCTGTTGGAAACCTCATCCCGCCTGTGGTTTCCTAAAAAATGCAAAAATGCTTGGCATTTTCACCTGCCCACCAACTGTGACCAGACATGCAGTGAAAAATTTCTTTCAATTACCTTAATAATGTCTTTAATAGGCCTTTTAATTGTCGGCGGGCGCGCTGCCCACCAAATGAAATATTGCACGAGTGCGCGATGACGTTGGGATGCTTGCCCGAGGTCATCAAGCGTAAAATGACACACAGTTGAGTTGGGCATGTATACACCTGACAAGCTAAAAATTCTCCCCACAGTGTAGCCATCAGTGCTCAGCATAAGTGCACAGGCATATCGCCATGCCCTAGAGGCTAGACTGCTACTAATTGAACAGACTAACACCAACAGACATTGACACATCTTTTCTTGGCACAAATAGAAGATAATGATCAAGCTACACAACATGAATATCCTGATTAGTTTGCTCAAATCATTCAGAGAGATTTGACAGGATAATTCATAATGAGAGGTTTCTTTTTATATAAGAACTTATATTTTCATTTTCATTAATGGGAAAGAAATAAATCTTTATCGTGGGTTTATCCCAAGGAAAGACATAGGTGTACATACATGTGGGACAGCAGCGATTTACAGAAAGTAGAACTCAATAGAGGCACTGACCTCACAATACATCACATTACACAAGATTTTAACCTAATCTACCCGGTAGGAACAACATGGGCAGAATTTTGCCCTTAGTGGGGGTGCTTAGTGGGGGCGGTCAGCTGCCCGCAACTGGTACCACACCATGATGGCCCGCCAGCTTGAAATGAGAGCGGCAGCGGGGGGAGGGGGGATGGGGAGGAGGAGTGCGAGCCGGCCGAACACAAACTTCACATATGCGCGTGAGTGAGCGCTGCATAAGCTCCCTGAGGCACAAAGCTGCCTCAGGGAGATGAAGAGATATAAAAAATAAAAACGTAATTTTAAAAAATAAAAATAAAAATGACTGTCACATGAGCAGGGACATGTTATTAATGAAAAAAATTAAAGTTTTAATTTTATTTTTATTTGCTATTGGAAACCTCGTTTCCAAAAAAATGCAAAGGCCGCTCGGCCTTTTTGCCTGCCTGCCCATCGTTAGGATGGGCGGGCAGCAAATTTGATTTAATTGATTGCTTAATGGCCTTAACAGGCCTTTTAATTGTCGGAGGACGCACTGCTGGCTCTGGCACGCGCCCACCGACTGAACTATCGCGTGACTGCATGTTGACATTGTCACGCTCGGCCGACGTCAACGCGCGTCATTTCACACTCGAGCAGGTTGGGTGCGCACCCGCCTGCCCGCCGAGCGAAAATTTCTGCCCCATGGTTTTGGGTTGTATGTCTGTTTTACACCACATCCAATTGTTCCATTGAAACCACCATCAGGGTTGTGTCCAATAGCAGATCCATTGGCAATAGTTGTTGATTTAAAAGCTACCATTAAACCCGGAGACCATGGTAAGGTCACTGTGCACTGTCTCAATGTATATTTTTGAATAGCTAGAGGATGATTTTTAGCTGTGCTTAAGACACACCAAAGTGGTCAAGATGGCATCTTGAACTGAACTGCTGGTTTAGCTCACAATTAGCGCAAGACACGAAAGGAGTTGAAGCCTGCATTAGGAATGACTATCCTGAAAATTGTTAAGCAGCTGATTGCCACTTAAAATGTCTGCTAACATTCATGAAAGATGCTACAAGACATCTTGTTGATGAGCGCTTGTCCTAGTATCCTCTCCTAATAGTGACTTGCTGTTTACGAGTAAACACTTTGTTTATGTGGATTTCAAGTACAATTTGGAGAGAATCTCACCATTTCATGTTCATTTGCTGCTGATGAGACTGTCTGAAACACAAAGGGAGACTTTCTGGGACACTTTGTCAAGACTTCAACAGCATTCAAGCAACATTTATTCCAGAAATTCTCTGACAACTTCAGCAAAAAAGAGTAAGTGGTATGCTACTCTGCCATATCAACCACGGTTCTGTTGGTAGCATGTTTGCCTCTGTGTCAGAAGGTTGTGAGGTCAAGTACCATTCCAGGACTTGAGCACAAAATCAAGTCTGAGGCTCCATTGCAGTAACGGGGAGTGCTGCATTCTCAGAAGCACAATCTTTCAGCTGAAACTTTAAACTGAGGCTCTATCTGCCCTCTCAGGTGGTGTAAAATATCCTTTTGCACTAATTTGAAGAAGAACAAAGGAGTTATTCTTGGTGTCCTGGTCAATATTTATCCCTCAATCAACACACAAAGATTTATCTGCTCATCATCACCTTACTGTTTTGTGGGAGCTTTCTGTGTGCATAATTTCCTACATTACAACAGTGACTACACTTCAAAAGTACTTCATTGGCTAGGGTGCACTTTGGGATGTTCTGTGATTGTGAAAGACATTATATAATGAAAATCTTTTTCTTTCTTTCTTATTAACCACTTTATAAGAGTCACCAGGAGAAAGGGGTTTCCCTTGGATCCCACAATGGGAGGAGGACATGAGGCTATCTGCTACAGGAGAGAGTGATAGAAGAGTGAAGGTGAAGTGGCATCCTTTTCCACTGTGGGCACATGAAATCTTTCCTCCTCTGGACATCCTTCACTAGGACCTCCAGGCACAACTGAGAGCCGGTGTGCCCTCTCCCTTGGCTCTTGAACCATTCTAAAACTCACTGCTGTGTGCCAGCTGGAGCACTCCACGCCTTCAGCAGAAGTGGCTACAAGAAGTCTACATATGGTGCTTCACAAAAATTGTGACTAGTCAGCATTTGAGTGCTAAACTTGCCTGGAGGCGCTAAATCAGACATCTGCAAGTTCATATATGGCAATCAGCAATAGGACAAAACTTGTTTGCTAAATCCTCTCCAAAACAGCTGTGTATTTTGTTAACAGGCACCAATTTAGCACCTATTTTTGCCCTTTGGCCAAAATAACCCTTTATAGTTCTTGAGAAAATGTCTGGTTATGCAGTCTGACAGCAATTATCTTCACATCTCTCAACTCCTATCTTATTAAACAGATGATATGTGGTTATGGACCCAGTATCTTGCTAGCAATGGTCAGCACTTGACATTGGGAGGAATTTAATGAATGAGACGGGTACCTCGCCCACAAGTCGGAGAACTGGTGGGAACCCTGCATCATTTCTCCCCAGGTACCTGGACAGTTTTGGGCTTCCTAATCGATTAAGGCCCCAGTGGAGTGGAAAACCTGCCCCCAAGGTCTGCTGGCCAATCAGGGGCTGGCAGCTCTGCAGCACTGTTAGCGCCACCAGTATTACACTTATACCTGCAGGAGGGATCAGCCATGAATCCCTGGAGAGAGATGAATGTGGGCCAATTCGTTAGAACAAACACAAGAGACAACTACTGAATAAGGCCTATATATCCGTTCCTGGAATGGGGGCTAGAACCATTTTTTGTTTGACTTTTTTTTTTGTTTAACTTTGTATTTTTGTAATACTCATGAAGAGAGAAACTTATGAATTGTGTGTCTTGAATCAAATATTTGTCTAAGGTTTCTAAAAAGTAAAAGCCAAAAAGTATAGCAGCAGTTTTTGCATGTCTGGTTTACATGCACAAGAAGAGGTGCAAAACGCCCTGAATCAACTCTGAACGTGAACATATTGAATATGTACATCTGAGGCCGTAAAGCTATCTGTCAAAATGTATTCTTTTAAAGTCCAACTGCTGTATCCTGTTTCTTTATGCTGTAATGGAAAATCAATGGAGTTCAATTACAGATGATCCAATTGACCTCAGTAAATCCCAAAGATGACACTAATTGACATTATTCCGTATCTCTCTCTCTTCATATAGCATCATCATTGCTAATCAAGGTCAATGCTGCCATGATATCACAATGGAACAAGTAGAAGAGGCAGGCTCCAAGAACTACCTCAGCCAATAAATGGACTGAACCCATGCTGTCGACATCATTAAATACCACTCTTAACCATTGGAAGCTAACCAACCCTACATGACTTCTTCAAGTAATTAAAATCAAAAATTAATCCTCTGTGCTGTTTATTATTTGAGGGATATTACAACTGAACAACAATGAACTGTTTGATGAAAGCTGTAGACATATGAGAAGAATACCAAATAACTGAAGATAATGTTAAAAAGTACAAAAATGTTACAGAAACAAAAACAGAAAGTGATCAGACTTGTTAACACAGTTTTGGGGTTGGCCACAAACATCAGCTCATAATATTGTGATATTATCAACAATTTGACAACATGTCTTGTATTAATATGAATGAAAGTGATGCAATTCCATAATTTTAATGACTGATCAATTGTACATTATCTTTGAATTTAAGCTAACTTACTCAGAAAGCTAAGCATCCATAGTAATATGTTGATGGCAGGAATGCAATAAAAGGCTTCAATTTAGAAATTGATTTTATCTCAGTGAATTCAAAGTCAGAATAAAACTAGAATCTTTGCTGAGAAAAGTGAGCAGTCGGATAAACATTGTACAATGGCCTGAAGACCCACTGGTTGCCACTCTGGTTGCTACAGGTCTCTCAAGAAGATTAGGGCCAGAATGCTTTGCATTACTAATTGTTCTTTTGCCTGCTTTTATCATTATCAAGCACATTGTCTATTGGCTTACAAATGCACGAGGATATGGTATCTAATGCAAAGAAACATGACATATCTTGGGGCCTTGAATGCTTAGAGGAGGGAATTTTGGCCAACCGTCTTGAAGAGCATCAAGTGGGTAAGTGGTGATGTATCTTCTAGCTTTCCCAAGCTATAGACAAGTAATATCCAGATCTTAATTTATGCCATTCTCACTCACTGCCACACCGGCATACAAGCAGCACAAATGGTCTTTTTCAATGTAAACATCGCCATCCCCCATCAGGATGGTCTGAGGGCTCTCCCACTTCTCCCTTGAATAGAGGCCTAACCAGTTTTCATCGATCACAACCCTCTTCTGCCTGGATGAACTTGTTCTCTCATTGAACAATTTCTCCTTTAACCCATCTCACTTCCTTCAAATAAAACGTGTGGCTATGGATACCCGTATGGGGCCTGGCTATGTCTGCCTTTTCGTAGGCTATGTAGATCATTTCTTGTTCCAGTCCTACTCGAGTCCCCTCCCTGAACTCTTTTTCCGGTACATTGATGACTGTATCAGTGCCATCTCATGCTCCCACCTGGAATTGAAAATCATCATTAACTTTGCTTCCAATTTCCACTCTTCTCTCAGTTTCGCATACTCCATTTACAAATCCTTCCTTCCCTTCTTTGACTTCTCCATCTCCAATTCTGGCAATAGGCCATCAAGTATTATTAATTATAAGCTCTGAAGAAGAGTCATACAGAGCCGAAGCATTGACTCTGTTTCTCTCTCCACAGATGCTGCCAGACCGGCTGAGTTTTTCCAGCATTTTCTGTTTTTATTTCAGATTTCCAGCACCTGCAGCATGTTGCTTTTATTTCATTATAAGCCCACTGACTCCCATAGCCACCTTGACTAGATTTCTTCACACTCCATACTCTGTAAGGGCTTCATTCCATTCTCCCAGTTCCTCCACCTCTGTCACATCTGTTCTGATGATGCAACTATCCACAAAAGTGCATCTGCAATGTCTTCTTTTTTCCTCAACTGGAGATTCCACCTCCACCATTGTTTCAAGGCCCTCGACCATATCTGCCACATTTCTCACAGTTCTGCTCTCACTCGTCCCCCTCCCACCCAGAGCCGAGACACGATTCCCCTTGTTCTCACCTTCCACGTCACCAGCTTCCGTATTCAATGGGTCATTTTCCACCATTTCTGCCACCTCCTGCGTGATTCCACCAATAAGCACATTTTCTCCTCGCCTCCCCTTTCAACATTCTGGTCAGAATTTTCCCGTCGGCGATTTGGGGGCGGGGCCCGCTCACCAACGGGAAAATGATGCGGAATGACATCAGGAGGAACCCCCTTTAAATTTTTAGGAAGGCGGGCGGACAGCGAAATCAGCTGTCCGCCCGCCGACCTGTCAATGGCCAATTAAGGCCATTGACAGGTTAATTAAGATCATTAAAGAGCTGCCCGTGCAACCTTAAGGTTGGCGGGCAGGCTAGGAGCCCCAGCGGGCTCCTGATAATACATGAAACCTCATCCACTGGCGGGATGAGGTTTCATGTCTGTTTTTAAAAAGTTTAATAAAGTTTATGTCATTTTTATTAACATGTCCCATCTCGTGTGACATTGTCACATGAGGGGGCCATGTTAATAATATTTTTATTTTTCTATTTTTTAAGTTTTGTGCACTGTCACTAATCTCCCTAAGACAGCACTTAGTCTCAGGGAGCAGTGCACTCTTTCACGCGCATGCGCAAAAGAGCGCAATTTGACAGCTGGGGATTCCCTCCCCCCCGCACAGGAAGCACATAGCGCTTCCCGTTGGGCAGGCCGCTGGGCGGGCCTTAATTGGCCCGCCCACTCAAAATGGCGGTGGGGGTCAGCTTTCCGCCCGCCGCTGAGCCAGTGGGGCCCGCATGCCCACCAAGGGCAAAATTCTGCCCTCCAAGTGGCCATTCCCTCCATCAGACCCTAGACCACTCCTTAGTCACTCCCAGCATCTCATCCCCTTACCCATGATACTTTTCCTTGCAAATGAAGATGTAACACCTGCCCTTTTACCTCTTCTCACCTCACCGTACAAGCTCCCAAACTCCCCTTCCAGATGAAGTAGCAATTTACGTGTACTTCTCGCTATCCAATGTACTCAACTTGCTGCTCAAAATGTGGTCTCCACGTTGGGGACACAAAATGCAGACTGGGTGACTGCTTTGCAGAACTCCTCTGTTCAGTCCGCAAGCATGACCCTGAGCTTCCGGTGGTCAGTCATTTTAATTCTCCACCTTGTTGACATCTCTGTTCTCGGTCTACTGCACAGTTCCAGTGAATCTCATCTTTCAATTAGGCACTTTACAGCCCTCTGGACTCAACATTGAGTTCAACAATTTCAGATCATAATCTGCTCCATTTTTCCTTTTCTTTGTTTATTTTGTTTTTCTTTTCTCTTCAAGTCAGCAGCACACCTGCCTCCAGGCACATCTTTTGTTCCTTTGTTTCTTTTCTTGCTCCTTCACCATTCCCTTTGGCCCTGGAAGACTAACCTTTCTGTCAGTAAATCTCTCCCGACTTTCACCCTATCTCAGACCTTCTTTTTGTCCTTGTCCCACCTGCTCCTTGCTCAAAACCTTGCTAACATTTCCCAGTTCTGATGAAAGGTCATTGACCAGAAACATTGACTTATTTGCAGTCCACAGATGCTGCCATAACCTGCTGAGAATTTTCAGCATTTTTGGTTTTTGTTTCAAATTCTGAGGGAAGTTGTCCCCTAGAAAATGCATTGTAACATCACTGACTTTTCTATTATTAGAGGTTAGAACAGCAGCTTACATGTCAGTCAAAATAAAACAGTATCACAAGTCACCACATTGCTCATGCCAACCTTTCCAAGTACCAGGACACCAATACAGGAGGTGTCGTTAGTAAGCTTGAAAAGGTAGCATTAGGTGAGTCAGACAGCAGGAGTGAGGAGAAACCTGTTTAACTTTTGTTGTTTGCCTGTCATAAAATAAACTAACTATTTGGCTACTCTACTAATCAGTGCATCAATCAGTTGCAGCAAGTGTCTGTAGATCACAACATTTGCACAACCAGAGTGTGTGCCTTTGTATCTAATTGATGACAAGATCGAACACAGTACCTTTTGGTAGTTCACGGTGACCTTTGGCTTTAAAAATGGGTCTTGAGACTTTAAAATTGGGATTTTAAAGTACCTGCCTACTGTGAGGTTCCATACAACATGAAAATAAATCCAAAACTTTATTTGTTTGACATTTTTTTTAAAATGGGCTTTCTGCTGAACCAAAACAGATGGCTGCTACAAGTCACATGACCACAGAGTTGGCCCTTTGTTCTGGGAGCTACCACCAGGAGTTACAAGAACAAAAGAGTTCTTCCCTCAGCCAGTGGAATATCATGCCTTATTTTACAGACACCTTATAATCAGCGAAAGCAGAGGATGTGTAGACGAACTGACTTCCCAACCTGAACTATCACAAAAGAGAGAGATTGAACCTCATTATACTGGAAGACATGCTAATAACAACCTCACCTTTCTCAATGAGGAACAATAGAATTCTGGCCAGAAACACAGAAACTGATTATTAAGCTGCAATTAATGGGCTATGTCATATGACCCAAGCCTCTGCCCTTTTTGGGAAGTTTTAACATTACATCTTTAGCCTCACAGGCAGTCTGCTGTTTAACATCTAACCAATGAACCCCCGCAAGTAGAACTCTAGGCAGAACAACAGCCTGCTCTTTGAATCCTGTCCCAACTGGATGATTTCCTACCATTGCCTGCAGAACCGACCCAATCTCTGTATACCTATTTCCTCTTGTGGTATCAGCACCAACTATAAAGCAAACTTTGCAACTCTGTCATCAGCCAGCTGAATTCAAACTCTTATGTGAAAGACTTCCTCATTGGAATCTGACTCTGAACATCACACAAATTTACATCAATTTCTGTGCTTCTTGAATTGTTACTATCCATAGTTCTAAAACTCCTTTTTCTACCCCCCACCTCCACCCCCCCCCGCCACCCCCCCCACCCCCTCCCTCACTGTGTGTGTGTGTGTGTGTATGTATATAGAGTGGAGTGGGAAATTGAGAATACTCCTCCCCCAGGTTTTGAATGTGAAATAAACTAACCTTCTGAGTTACTCATAACACAAGTTGGCTGTGGGTTATGAGTAAATTGGATCACACAAACGAAGCATTTTTGAAAACACACCACCGCACACTTTAAAAATAATTCAAATAGTTTCTGCTTACGGACAGGTGATAAGAGGAAATAAGTACAGTTTGCCTGTCTCTCTCCTGTCTGTGTCAGAAACTGGGAGCTCAGGTTTGGAACACACCTATTACCAGCATACCAAAAGTTGATGAAGCAAGAAAATTTGACCAACATATTTGACCAGAGCCCAAATCCAAGACACAAGCCGAATCAAATATAAAAAGAACCAAATGGATGCCAAAAAGGGAAAATTCAATGTCTAGAACGATTTTTAAAACACAAGGAAATTACCACAGCAAATTCCTTTCACCTAACACTAAGAAAATGGCAACTTTTGATGCACAATGTGGGCAAAGCAAGGAGATCTAAACGATGATACATTAGCATCCCTAAACACTGAAAGCTGTAGCTAGTGAGGTACAATTGAAACTACCAGTAAGGTGAAAAGAAGTGAGCTGATCCAGCATCTGGATCTCTCTTATCAAGTAGAGCAGGTAGATGGAGAGTTCAACCCTGACTCCAATCCCCTTCCCCTAGCCAAATTCGAGCTGGAATGCAGCTAGAGTTTCAGGAAAGAGAAAGAGAGAGAGAAAGGGAAAAAGAGAGGAAAAGAGAGATACAGAAAGGGAGAAAGAAGAACTCCAGGCCCCAAAATTGGAAATAGAGTTAGCAGCTCAAAGGGAGAGAGAGGGTGACCAGAGTGGAAGCTGTTAGGGAAAACCTCTCTCTACACGATAACTGTCCCTACCTTCCTTCCCCAGAACCAATCTCTGAGGCCCTTAGGTACGCTAGGTTCATTCCCAAATTTGAACAGAGTGACATGGAACCCATTTTCGTCATTTTTGAGAAAGTAGAAGAACAGCTAAAATGACCATCTGGACTTTCTTAATTCAAGGGCAGCTAGCCAAGAGAGCCCAAGAGGTCATGCTGGCTCGTGACGTGTCCACTGATTATGAACAAACCAAAGCATCTATCCTTAGTGCCTATGAGTTTAGCCCCATATGCATATTGCCAGCAATTCCAGAACACTTATAAGAAACCCCTGCAGTCCTACCCCAATTTTGAATGGCTGAAGCAAATCATACCTGACTGGTGGGTCCGCTCTTTGAAAATACAGAGTACCTACGAGGGATTACATGACTTGATATTGTTGGAGGAATTTAAAAACTGCTTATGCTCCAACCTCAGGATGCACTTTGAGGAGCAGAGAATCCTCACAGCCAGGGATGCAGCCATCACAGCAGACAGCTATGACCTCATTCAAAGTCCTGGAAGATCAGGCAGACCCTTTCTAAACTGTCCCCATGACCATTGGAAAGATAAGCACAGTGACATAGATAGGAAAGGCCCTCCACCAAGAATGGAAAGTACAAGTGAAGGTGCAAGAAGTTCTTCTCAAGCTCGAAAGGAGAACAGCTGGAGACCAGTGTGTTCCTAATGTGATAAAATAGGACACTCCAGACCTGAATGATGGAGGTTGAAAGGGAAACCCATGGGTCTAACAGGGCTCCACAAGAGTAGTCCACTGAAGTACGCCCCAATAGGCAGCGCAGCAGAGCAGGCAGGGACCCTCACTGCAAAAACTAGCCCCTCTGAGGGTATGGCCCTGTGTATGGCCGAGCCAGACAAACTCCCAGACACCTTTTGGAGTTTTGTCCTTTCAGGAACAATGTCCCCATACTCCTCCCAGGATGTGACCAAGTCCATTGTACTGCTCCGGGCCACAGGGGCCACTCAGTCCTTAACGTTGGAGGAAAATATAAGCCTACCCCCCCCCAACCAAGTCCTCCCTGAAAGCCAAGGCACTGGTCAGTGGAGTGGGAGGAGGATACATTTCTGTCCACAGTGTGACTTAGTCTCTGGCCTGGTAACAGTAGGAATTGTCCCCGAGATACCAGTGGTAGGGATCGATCTCCTCCTCGGAAATGATTTGGCTGGCAGCAAAGTATTAATGAGCGAAAAAGAGGCCAGCAACAACCAACAGGAGTCTGCAGGAGAGGAGGGAGCTGAAGAATGTTTGGAGGTCCTAAAGGGTGAAATCGAAGCTGCAACAATTGAGGTAACTAAGAGAAGACTGCTTGAATTGAAGAAGGTCAAAGTTAGGTCTCTAGAGTTAACAGAGGTCCAGGAAGGACCAATAGAATTTAAAACAAACCCAAAGAGTGACCCAGAAATGGGTTTGGCGGATACATCATTCCCGGAATTAAAACAGGGACCGGAGAAGTCCTAGAGCAGGAACAGAGACAGTGAGGGAGGTGCCCTGCTAAGTTGAAGAGCATGAGGAAATGCAAATTGTTAAAACGGGAAAGATAAAGGTTGAAGAATTGCCTGAAGAATGGCTTGTAGAGACCTTCTTTCCAGATTTAAACTTGGACAAAGGGAATTGTTAGTTCAGTAGCTGAGACTCCCAAAACTTCATTACCTGCTCGCCTCTTGGAAAGCTCGCCAATTTTTGTTTTCAAAGCCACTTTGGCTTAATTTAGCTGATTCTTCAGCTCTTCTGTCTTTTTTTTGTATATGTTGGCTGCCTCCTGGAAACTTGAATATTGATGTGCCTTCTCTGTCAACTGGTTCTTCAGTTTGTTCAGAGAAGTGCTAAATTCCTTCGGTTTCTCCTCGTACTGTTCTAGAGGCACAAATGTTGACCTGAGGGAATGTTGACGTGTGTGAAGGTTTTTCAACAGGTTTTCCTTTTCCTTGTGAAGGTTACTCACTTTGTCTTGAACTTTGTCATTCAGGAGGGCCTCCTTGAGTTTCTTCTGCTATTCTTCTGTGTTTTGTTCGAGATAGACTGTATTTCTTCAGGTTATTAAGTCTTTACACATTCCCTTTTCATCCTGTTGTGGTCCTTGAGCTCTCCAGGCTCTTTCTGCCAAACTTTGCTTTGTTCCTTTCTCAAGGCATGAACTCTTCCAGCTTCCTTTTGAAATCTCACTGGCCAATCAAGGTTGATTTCCCTCAACTAGTTTCACCCTAGAAGGTTTGGTCCTCTGCCACTCAATGCCATCACTGGTAGCTGTGCCGATTGGTTTCTATAATGGACTATTACTCTGCTGATAACTTTTGCTTGGATTTCTTCACCTGTATATGTTTTTAGCTTGACAGATGTTTGTTCCAAATTGAATTGATGTTCACCATTATTTAAATATCTGAACAAGTGTGTTCTCCAATTACAGTAGTGGAAGCTCCCGTGTCTACTTCCATTTTTACTGGTTTACCATTCACTTGTACTGTAACAAATATTGGCTCTGTCTTCCCAACTTTCATGTTAAACAATGAATAAATGTCAGGATTTGTTGTTTCAGGCTCTTCTACACTGCAGATTTCATTGGGCTTCTTCTGTTGTTTGCAAACCTGTTTAAATCTCTCTTTGCACTGTCATTATAAGTTCACTTCTGTGACAAAAGTAACATTCTACTTTTTTAAACTGCCAATTGCGAAAAGACTGATTAATCGATATGGAAACAAAGTTGTTCTTCAATTTAGCTGCTAAACTATTTCTTCGTATTTTTTGGTTAACGGGGGCTGTTTCCCACTTCGTGGCAGAGTCTCGCTTTTTCGCGCCACTTTCAGCTGATTGTTCCTGCCCAATTTGGAGCACGGTGCCATTTTGTGCCCCTTGCATTGCTTGTGAATCTCTTACAGTGCTTTCCATGGCCAGCACTATTTCTAACACCTTCTCGAAATCCAGATTCACTTCAGCCAGCAATCCTCTCTGAATAGTGTCTGCTTTCACACCATACACTAAACGATCTCGGAGCATGTAGTCAGAGTCTCACCGAACTCACAATGTTCCGTTAGTTGCTTTAAATTCGCCATGTAGCTAGCAATTATCTCACCTGGGGCTCTTTTTTGCAAATTGAACCTGAACCTCTGCATAATGACCGAGGGCTCGGGTTGAATATGTCCCTTCATGGGGTTACTAATTCTCCAAAATTCTTTGAATCTGGGGCACTGGGTGCCATCCAACTTCAAATCAAGCTGTAGGTTCTGCTCCCACAAGTACTCAAGGGGATTGCCTGCCTCTTCCCTTCCCACATGATTTTGTTCGCTTGAAAGAAGAATGCGAGGCGTTCTATATACTGAGACTTATCGCCTGTAGCTGGCTCAAAGGGATCAATTCTACCAAATTGTGGCATTTTGGGTGAGTATATCTTCTGTTATTTTAAATGGACATTGATACTCACAATCGCTGGGCCAAGTAGAGTACCAATTCTGATTTATCCTGAATTACCCTCATCACCAGTTTGTTATAGTGTGGCCTTATCACTTATGTGTAATAGAGTTGATCTGTAGGCAACTTTCTAAGTGGAAATATTAGGTTTATTTACAATACAGCCAGCAGCAACTACACGTGTGCTTTCATTTCTCCATTTCTATCTCTGCACTGACTGTGCAAGTAGCCCACACTGCTAACACATTGGTTTACACAGATCATGTGATCTTACATCACAGGACTATTCTTAAAGGTACAGTCCAACATTTAACAAAACCATATTTACTACCACCGGGAAGAGTTAAGCTTGACCAGAGCAGCACAGCCCCTCAGTCAAAAGAATTTGCACTTACAAAGTGAAAACCCAGAATACGCCTACAGATAACCCAGAACAGCTTGACTGCTATTAATAATTTGAGACCTAACCACCATGTAAAATCCCAAGACCCTTTGGGCAATACATATTTGGAATTTGAAGAGGCACTGAGTTCTGAAATTAATATCTTTGCTTACGCCTGACCCCAGAAGGGGACAAAAAATTCAGAACATGAATCCTCGATCAGTCTTTCCCCAAGAAAGACAAATTTTGAATATAACCAGATCACCTAAAAATTACCCACATCGTGAGAAAGGACAATTTGTTGCTGATGTCCTATCCCAAGTTTAAACTTCAGGAATGCGGCAGGGAACTAACATTGCCCCTGCCAGCTGCGTGTTTGACTTTCCAGTGTGAATGACAGAATGACTGCATACCTCTGCAAGGCCACTTTTACAAAAAATGAAACAGACATTTTTTTCAAGAGGGTGAAAGGACTGTTGGGTTCTGTATTATATGAAAAGAACCCAGAACTTCATTCATTTGACATTTTTTAAAAAAATTGACTTTCTGCTGAACCAGGGAAGATGGCTGCTACAAGTCACATGATCACAGGGTTGGGCCTTTATTCTGGGAGCTACCACCAGGATTTACAAAAACAAAAGAATTCCTCTCTCAGCCAGTGGAATCTCACACTTCATTTTACAGTCCCCTTGTAATTAATGAAAGCAGAGGAAGTGCAGATGAATTGGCTCCCCAACTGAACCATCACAAAAGAGACAGATCGAAACTCATTATACTGGAAGAGATGTTAATAACTACCTCATCCTTCTCCTAAGAATAAACAATGGAATTCTGGCCAGAAGCACAGAAACTGATTGTTAAGCTGCAATTAACCATTGATGGGCCTTGTCGCATGACCCAAGCCTCTGCCCTTTTTGGACAGTTTTAACATTATATCTTTAGCCTCACAGACAGTCTGCTGTTTAACGTCCAACCAGTGAATCACTTAAGAAGCAGAACTCCAGACAGAACAACAGCCTGCTCCTCGAATCCTGCCTCTTCTGGGTGATTTCCTACCACTGCCTGCAGAACTGGCCCAGTCTGTGTGTGTCTACTTCATCTTGCTTTGTGAACACCAACTACAAAGCAAACTCTACAACTACAGTCTTTAGCCAGCTGAACTCAAACTCTTATGTGAAAGAATTCCTCACTGGACTCTGACTCTGGAAATTACATGAACTAATATTCATTTCTGTGGTTTTGCATTGTTACTATCCATAGTTGTAGAACGTTTTTCTATCCTCCGCTTATTTTGTGCATGTGTGGGTGTGTGCGTATATAGTGGAGCAGGAAGTTCTGAACACCCCTCCCTCAGGTTTTGAATGTGAAATAAACTCACCTTCTGAGTTAATTATAACACGAGCTTGCTGTGGGTCATTAGTAAATTGGATCACACAAACTAAGGGTTTGGGAAAACACGCCACCACATACTTTACAAATAACTCAAAATAACTGCTACTTGCGGACAGTGGATGAGAGGAAATCAGTAGTTTGCCTGTCTCCCTCCTGTCCGTAACACTATATTTCATGGGTAGAAGTGTCACTGGGAATGCCTTCTCCCCAGTCATCAGTAAATCTGAAAACTGGTGGCAGGAAAAGACCAGTTGATGGTGCTTTGATGCACTAATGTTATGGGAAGAAAGAAAGTCTAAAATGGAGATCACCAACTACCACAGTCAGATTAACTGCACTGGTCATTAATTCACCAGCCATGTGTCATAAAAATATTGATGTTCCACTCATAGAATGATAGAGTATGGAAGGAGGCCATTCAGCTCACTGTGCCTGTGCTAGCTGTTTGAAAGAGCTACCTAAATATTCCCACTCCTTTGCTTTAACCTCATAGCCCTGCATTTCAAGTATTTATACAATTCCTTTTTGAAAATTACCATTAAATCTTCCACCATCGTCCTTTTAGACAGTACATTGCAGATCATAAAAATTAATTGTATAAAAACAAATGTCTCTTCATCTCCCCTCTAGTTCTTTTGCAAATAACCCTAAATAGATATCTTCCAGCTACTGACCCGCCTGCTGGTGGGGAAAAAAAAAATTCCTTAGTCACTCCACCAAAATCTCTCAAAGCCCCTGTGCTTATTTTGTTTATTGGATAAGCCTTTTTATGGATAGTTATTCCATCCATAGACTTGGGTGATATTTTCTGTAATGCTATCACTGGAGGGACACTGCAAAATGTTTCCACATCTACTGTAACCAGTATAGGTCCTGGGCCAGCTATATGACAATAACCACAGGAAGTTGGCTCCATAGATTGTGTGTCAGCATGCAGCCACTTGCACAGATATGCCATTTGCCACAAGGATGTGTATATTCAAAGCTGCACCCTTAGTTTGGCATTATCAATAGCAGACAAGGGTAGCATTGATCTCAACTTAATTGTCTTGCTCTTTGTCCACTCTAAAATAGTTAACAGCTGCAAAATAATTATTACATTTATACACTTTTACAAAATAAAATGAGAGTCAGCATTTAGCTACAAACTCAAAACAAAATACATTAATACACTAAATATTAGTTGAGAAAGACAAATTTCAAAAGATGCATCAAAAGATGTTCCCTTCCTTTACTTAAAAAATGGGACTTTAAAATGTCTGCCTATGTGAAACATAGACAGAAGCGTATCTGGGAAAGTCTACTCCAAAAACATCATTAAAGACAAACACTGGTGGACACGAAAAGACCCGCTGGTCCATCAAGCATGCCCAATACATGGCTAGAGCCTTACAACTAAACATTTCCCTCCTTCCTTCCTCACCCGTAGCCATGCATGAAATGACCTATTTAGTTTCTTGGACTGGTCTGTAGCTTACACACAAAGAACAGTAGGATATGTTTTCACCAGGGAAATGAAAGCACTAAGCAGCCAATCTTCCAGTACCACTTGCCTAAAAGCTGGGAGTAGAGATTTGCCGGGTGACTAATCAACCCTAGTATCTCAGAAGGCAATCTTGTACGAATTTGTATCAAATTTTGAACTTTTATTTGTATATTTCTAGTAAAAATTGGATTGATCACAGTCACTCATCAATTATACAAACCCTTCTGATCTGGCCATATGAAATGCTGTGGGCTTCCATTAGGGGGCTGCAGCAGATACAATTTTTAAAAAAAATAACTTCTCTGCCCATTTTCTAAACTTAAGCCAATTTTTTCTTCACTAAGATATTATTTCAATTTCCTTCTCGTGCAGATTACCCTAGATGCGCACGAAAACCCATCTCCTATCCTACAATCTCTATTCTTGTAGAATATTGGCTTATGAGCTTCCTCTCAGATGCATTGATATTTCCTCCCGAATTTTCCTGAAAATTGGCCAAGTCAGCACAAACAATCATGGAATTTCAAACACTGGTGCAAATTCATACTTCTGTGATTTTTCTTTTATCTGCAACCCTGGAATTTGGGTATTGCATTAATTGTACCTGTTTGCAGGTCTTTGAGGAGGCTCCACAAATTCTTCTTATCTTATCGTGTCCACGGACAGTCTATACATGGCCCAGCCAGAACTGGACACATTTTTGTGCCTTGTTGTTGAATTTGGCAAGATCTGCAACAGTGCAGGGTTCCTCTAGCGATAGGCATTGCAGGAGATGTTGCATAGTCTGTGGCTCAGTTCCACATTCACAAGTTGTCGGGCTGGTTGTATATCCCCATTTGCTTAGTGACACCTTTGAACGACCTACAATTAAGCTACCTTAAACTGAAAAGACAATAATAAGCATCTCTAAAGCTTTCCTTTTTGCCTGACTCCTGAAAACAAATGATTCCAAATAATTTTGCTTCCATAAGTCCTTTTCAATTATTTAAATGTACTCACAGGTGGTGACCTAGACACTGTTTAAAAATGCTTATTTTTGTGTGATAAACCCATTTTCAGCTGTATCAATAATACTGCAACTGGCTACTACTCCTAAATATATCATAAACTCATAGATGTTTACAGCACAGGAGGAGGCCATTCGGCCCACTGCGTCCACGCCAGTCAACAAAGATCTGGCAATACTAATCCCATTTTCCAGCACTTGGCCCATTGCCCTGGAGGCTATGGCAACATAAGTGGATATCTAAATACTTCTTAAATGTTACGAGAGTTTCTGACTCAACTAATATCTGGGTGTATTTTTGAAGAAACATATAGATTTTAAAATTATGTTTTTAAACCCTGCCGATTTGTGCTGGTTCATGGAAGATATGCAAATACTTGATGAGATGCAAACTGATTTGAACAGAAACTTGAGAAAAGAAAATTTGCTTCTGAAAACTAGAACAATTCTGAGTGCAATTTGCACTCAGATTGCTGTTTGCACCCAAAACAGAAACATTTGGCCACTAATTTCTGAGGTAAATCACAGTTCCACAATTCCTATCTTATCAAGTTTTCCTTCTGCTGCGTATGCATCCAGCTGCACCACTTTATTCCCAATGATTCTAGCATTCAAACAAATGGACTAAAATGTGTTACATATTTTCTCATATGTTTGTGATCCATTTTAAGTTTCTTTTCTATGCCCACTTTATCTTCTTTTCTTGTTTCTCATTATCAACCTCAAAATCTGCTTTTGTGTATGTATAATCTAACACCCTCCTTCTTCCATATTTGTTTCAAATAAGACTTAAATTCCAACCATTTCATGATGTAAGCAGCTGATAGCTTTGTAAAATGAAGAGGAAAACATAACAAAGGTTCAGGTTGAGACGTAGCAAACAATCAGCTCCAATTAAATATGTTAATTTAGACTCTAATCAAAAGAATTTGCTGTTTTTAATCCTCAAAACCGACTGCACACAGACAAAAGCCTGAAAAACATAAATAAATAACATTGCAGCACTGAAGCTGATTGTTTTCCACAGCTGATGTGGAATGAATAATTTTAAAATGAAAATTAGGAGATTTGTTCAGTGTGGACATAAAGATTAAACACTTACTGACTGGAGACACCAATTTATATCAAGGAGTGATGCATTGCTTCTGGTGGAATGGGCCTTGGTAATCGAAGATTCAGACTTAGATTTTATTGTGAAGTGAAGGCATTTATATCAAAGCTAAATGTTCTGTCCCAGTTAGTTAAAAGGTCTGTTAGTTGGGCCATTTAAGTCATTTTACTATATGTTACTCCACTGTATGAGTTCTGTGTCAGACTTTAAGGCCTGAATTTTCATTACCGATGCAGGTAGCACTTTGCGCACGTGCCTCAGGAGAATGTGCCTGCAAAGGTGGGATCTTCATTGCTGGGGGGCCCGTGCGGGCTGTAGTCAGGCTAGCCGACCTGGGAAAGAGCCACAGGAGCTGCCAGGTGCGGAGGCAGGCCTTTTAAAAGGCCCGCCTTAGTGCTGTGGGGCTTTGTCCCAGTTAAAATAAAAACAGAAAAAGCCCTCCAGCCTTCACTCCTCACACCCTCTCACCTGCCACACACTCCCGATGCCCCATCCATGTCATCTCGTGCCCCCATGCCAAGCTATGCCCCCATCCATCCTAATGGCCCTTCATGTGCCCTGTGCCAAGCTGTGCACCCCACCCACGCCACATGGCCCCTCATGACCCCATGCCAAGTTATCCCCCACCCCGCCGCCATTGCACCTCATTGCTCCTATGCTAAGCCATGGCACTTCCATGTCCATTTACCCATTCTACACTGTACAGAACCAATGAACCCTACGGTGACAATAGGATGTGTGTAAAAAAATGCTATAAAGAACAAAGTCATTCATTCATTACTTTCCACTATGTTAAAAAGTCCTTTCACTATAGCCCAATAAAAGTGTCAATTATCCAAACCCTTTAAAGTATCAATAACATAAACTGCAGATGCTTGAAATCTTTTAATCTTGTGTAAATATACAAAGAAAAATTGACAACAGAGATCAGGGAACCAGAAACTGGTGTTTCATCAGAGTAATGGATGTCTGAGCTCTTAGTCAAGTTTCAAAACGTGGAGGTGGGGGGGCACAGCTTGGAATAGGGGTGAGTGGGGGGCACATGAGGAGGATTTTGAACTCACCTTTCAAAAGGTCCCCTCATGCAGACCAGGGTTCACGACGCCTCTTAAGGTGCTGTGAACCATGACCCTTTAAGAACATGGCCCAACTCCATGAGAATGTCCTCCTAGGACATGCCCATCCCTGCAATAAAACTAAGTGGGTCAGGGTTGTTGGTTGCAGGCATGAGACCCGAGCCAGGCCTCACCAGCAAAAGGCACCCCTGAAAATTGCAAAGCTCAGGATTGTGGTCAGGTATCCTGGAATTAGGAACCCACCCATTTTTAAAGGGCTCCCGAGTCATCCCAACTCAGTGCAAATCCAGGCCTAAGTCTCAGTTTTCTCTCAGTGGTAGCATTCTCATCTTTGGGTCAGAAGGTCATAGATTAAAATTCCAATCTAGAAACTTGAATGTAAAATCTAGGCTGACACTCCAGTACAGTATTGAGAGAGATCTCATCTTTCAGAGTAGACATTAAACCAAGGAACCGTCTGACCCCTCTGGTGTGGACGTAAGAGATCCCAAGGCATTATTTCAAAGAAGAGCAAGAGAGTTTATCCAGTTGCTGACGAAGCATTATCCCCCATTTCAACACGTAATCGGGTGATTTATTTCATTGTGGAGCATGCTGTGTACAAATTGGTTGCCAAATTTCCTACAATACAATAGTGACAACACTCTAAAAAGTACTTAATTGGCTGCCTTGATTTTGGGATGTCCTGAAATGGTGAAAGATGCTACATAAATGTAATTATTTTATTCACCGTAAAACAACACATCTACAAATCAGTATTAACTTGTGCAAATCTTTCTTACATAAATTGTCTTAAAATGATAGCAAGGGACGTTACTGGTCATGGTTAGCTCTAACAGATGATGACAAAAACAGTCTACAACAATTCTGGGAAATAACAGTACATAGCCAACTATCAGACATATGGGGCAACACATGGTCATAAGCAAAATTAAGACACACTCTGTTCACAATTCCTTTTTTCTGTCTTCCCTAACTGGCAACAATGGATGATGAATTGGTGAACAAGAGCAGATTGTTGAATGGCGCTACACAATTGTCATTGATAGCTTCCAGACAGTATCTGATTTTATCTCCAAGAGGTGGGTAGCTGGAGTCAGGAAATTTACCAGCTTGGTGCAGCTGCCTCAAGAGAAAGTGCCTGCAAAGGCAGGGTTTTTGTTTTAGGGGAGCGGGTGCTAACTGGAGTCGGGCTCTCTGCCACTGGAAGTAGTTTGGAGGCAGCCACTGGGGCTGCCCAGTGTAGAGACAGGCTTTTAAAAGGCCTGCCTCAGTGCCCTGAGACTTTGTCCCAGTTACAACAGAAACAATAAAACTGAAACAGCCATCTAGCCTTCACAACCCCGCACACACTCCCCATGCCCTCTCCATGCCAACTCATGTCCTTCATGCCCCTCACACACCCCAATGGCCCCCATGCCCTCCATGCAAACTTGTGCCCCTCCACCCAACTCCAATGGCCCATCATACATGGGGCTATGAATAATGAATTCATAATAAGGCTTGGCTGAGTGCCCAAACATCCATTAGGCTGTTGAAACAGCTGCACTCGAGGGAAAACATTGTTTAATTGACAGCTATCTTTCTTAGATATTTTTCTCAATTGCTCAAGGTTTAATAACAGAAGATAATGAGGTGTCAAGTGCTTGCAGTTTCTGCTACTGATACTTTAAAGGACTGGTTGATTGACACTTTAGAGGCCTGTAGTAAAAGGAGCTTTGTGTATGAAAGTTATAAATTACTGAATTTTTAGAGATTTTTCACGAGATAGTTACCGTAGGGTGCATTGTTTCTGTAGAGAGTATATATTATGTAAATGGGCATTGAAGTAACATTGGGTGGTATGGAGGGAATGAGTGTCCATTGGAGTGAGTGGAGGGATATAGATGATATAAGGGTCCATTGGGTGTGGGCAGAGGGGCATAAGTTGGCATGTGGGACATTGCTAAAACCCCATTTGAACTTACCTTTCAAAGGGCTCTCTCATCCAGGCTATGGTTCACGACACCTCTGAAGGGCCGTGAACCATGAGACATTGAAAAGCTGGCCCAACTCCACAAAAATTGCGGTGAGCTAAGAGATGCCTACCCCACAATGTAGCCGGCCAGGTTGGGAATGCAGGGTGCGGGTAATGAGCCTGCACCCTACATTCAATCACAGTATTTTAACGGCACACAAGGAGGCCATTCACCTCATCGTGTCTGCACCGGATCTCCAAATGATCATTATGACTCTGGCTGAGGTCTAACAATTGTCTTATATAAATTCAACATAATCTCTTTGTTCTTGTACTCTATGCCGCTATTAATAAAGCCTAGGATACTACATGCCATATTAACTGCTCTTTCCACCTGTCCTACCACCTTCAAAGATCTATGCACACTGTATCAAATGCCTTTTGAACGTCCATGTATACCACATCAACAGAATTACCCTCATCGACCTTTCCTGTTAGTTTTTCAAAAACTCCTGACCTGGACGAATGGCTGTTTTTTAAAAAACTTTTTAAAAAAAAAATACATCCTATTGTCACTATAGAGTTCATTGCAGCTTACGCCTCACTCCAGCCCACACCCTTATCCCACATTGATGAAAATTGGGGGTGATGGGAATGGGCCTGTGAATCCCAGAATTGGGATCTGGTCACCATTTTTAAAGCTCCGCGGAGTCTCCCTGACTCCAGGAGAATCCAGCCCAATATCTCAATGTGATACCCTACTCATGAGTCAGGCTACACATTGGTGAGGAGGATCAGTATTTTGTGCAATAGCACTACAAAGGAAAATTGACCAAATGTGAACAATCCAGGTTTTTTTTTAAACAATACTACCCACAGAATTAAAAACATAATTTACCTTTGTTCTTCAAATTCAGCCACAATATATCACTTCAAGCATGTAATGTATCTGAGGGGACTTTGCCGCTTAATATTTGGGCACATGACACAATTTAACATAAATGACATGCCAATCCAAAACTGAAGTATTCCCACCAGATTAAATGGGTGGGGGGAGGCAGGGCAGGAATGTCAGTAGGGTGTTTATAAAGATGTCCTGATGCATTAATGAGATTAGAAAATTCCTTCCCCTGTTGTCCCAAACAGAAAGCTTGACAGAAATATCCAAATATCTGTTTCATTTACATACTGTTAAAGTGACAATGCCCACTTTGCAATCCTGTCAGGTATTATCCACCTGTTTAGGAATATAGAAAGCAACAGTGGCATTGGCATACTAAAATAGCACTGCATGAGTGAGTATCATTGTGCTTGATGTTATGACTAAAATGATGCACAGTCCTTTTGGAATCAAGAGATTCTTCTTTAAAAACACAAAGCTGGTCTTGCTTTAAAATCAAGCTGGTGTTCAGTAGGAGAACTTCTATAGTTTACCAATTACTTATAGTCAAATTGGAGGAACAGTTAGCTTGGTGATTATGATGAAATGCTCCTTTAAGTGCAATAGAAAATATATGTGCAGGACAAATTAAATTGATTATTGAAGAGGGAGGTTAGAAGAGTTTGCAAATAAAATTGCATAGGTCTTGAGATGCTGCGATTGGAAGAGGCCACAAGTTTATATGAACTTGAAATTACATGAAAGTGTATAAGACTCATTACTTAAATCAGTTAATTAAATTGGGAAATTAAGGCACCTCTCACAAATGCGAATTGCAATTTAATGCAAGAACAAGGTTATGGAAGTGAAAAGCAATCTCTATGAAGTAGGTCTAAAGTTGGGCCAACCAGCACATTCAGGGCAATAGCACCCAGAAAATTGCTCCTGCCACATTTATACTGGCACTCTGCCCATCGTCATCTTCAAAGAGATCTGCACGGGGCACTGAGGTGCTTGCCTGTTGCAGGTGGTCAGCCCTTTTAATATGCAAACTGGTATATGTGATGCGCATAGGTCACTACTTGCAATTTTTATGGTCAACTAGCTGTAGTGTGCATGGTTCCCTCTTTGTCACACTGGCACAACAGGAGATTGGTGGGCCTCAGATAAAGATAAGTGCTGTTTGTATTTCTTGTCTGAAAAATGAAGAGATGCACTTTGACCACCCCTTGGAGATCCACAAGTTGCCTGATAGAATTTTCAGGTAGATTGTTAAATGGCCTAGCTGAAAAGAGGCAGAGGCTGCTTAAATATACAAATCAAGGCACTACATCAGTTTTTGGGTCACATTTGAAGTTTTCAGGTTCCAATGGATGCATTACATCGCTGCACACACTTCTCATTTGTGATAGGCAGAAAGTGACCTAACTATTGGTCTTTCTTAAGAAACGTTTGGGTGGTAAACTTTTGTAGAGCAATGGAGCGTAGAAGTGCTGCTCCAAACCCTACTAAAATATATTGTGGCCCTTTCTAATCTCCTCACCCTCAGTGTGTTACCTTCTCCTTTAACTAAACACTTCCAGTTCAGCTCCCTCACAAAGCTATGAGAATTCCTATGCACCGGTGTAGCAAGCTGTCAACTGGTGTTCACCAGAATTATCCTGATGAGACACAAATCTGAAAATTGTTTTGGGCCTCTGGACACCTGCTCCGAGTGGACAGTGATGCCACTTGTCCAATTTCATGCACATTCTGGACAGAAACTGAAAATTTTCCCTTGCTATATTTCTCTGGGCTTTCATCGGCTACCTCATTGAAGGATATTGACCAAGGTGTGGTCCAATACTCTTCCAGCTTCTTTGTTTTCTAGCTTCAACAAGAATAGGTCTCATTTCTGTTGTCTGTGGGGAAACTTCCCATTGATACATGCATGGAAGAACCAAGGGTAAGGAAATAAGAGGCAGGACTCCAAGATTAAATTGGAACACCAAAAGAATCTTTGCTGTGCAAACTTGAGCACAACAAACATAAGCAATATGACTTAAGAGGTACACTGAGCAAATAAAATAATGATTCTAAACAATGTGAGATTCTACCTTAAATTCAATCCAACTGACCTATCCCAGCATAACCTTTTTTCTGTGGCTTTCACTCTGATAGGCTTTTAAACATACTCATATTCTGGAAGGCAGTTTCTTTTTCCTCTGGATCTGGCTGCACAGGTCACAGCTCAGGTCTGTGGTATATCCCTACCAATATGACCTCCAAGTCCAAGAATAGGCGTCGCTAATGGTCACATGCCACAACCCATGAAACACATGTAGACGCTCCCTTGGCATCTATTCCGTGGCTCGACGTTCCCTCTATTTACAGAGCCACTTGGTCCTACCCCAGTTCGCTGGTTAAACACACCAGACTGGACATCTGCGGCCTCTCTCTTACACTCTTAATTTCCTAAAAAAAACACCCTTTAGAGCATAGCTCCACTCTCAGCAATTTTTCCATAGCAACCTTAGGGCTTTCAGCTGGGTTAAAAGTTCAAGTATTGTTTGTAAGCACACATAGGCAGATTAAACCAAACTGAAAGTACACAACCCCAATTCACCTTAAACTAAAACCAAAACTCTACATGCTTAACTCTTAGTATAACCCACAATAGGCAGCTATAACATCTCCCCTAAAAAAATTAAAATGCATCCATAAGTGAGGCATTTTCATTTACAAACTAAATACCATATCTTACTATGCTATCCCTCAATTCTTATCTTTACATATGCATACGCCTAATATTATCTTCATATAACATTTAAATTTTACCCAGAGGGTGGTGATGGTCTGGAATGCACTGCCTGGGAGGGTGGTGGAGGCGGGTTGCCTCACATCCTTTAAAAAGTACCTGGATGTGCACTTGGCACGTCATAACATTCAAGGCTATGGGCCAAGTGCTGGTAAATGGGATTAGATAGGTAGGTCAGGTGTTTTTCACGTGTCGGTGCAGACTCGATGGGCTGAAGGGCCTCTTCTGCACTGTGTGATTCTGTGAAATACAGGTAAAAGATTCTTCCAACTTGTGGTATACAAGTAACTTCTACAAAGTCAATGCCCCCATGGAGAATCATTTGGACAGTCACACACTTGATAGAGCATCAGTAAAGATGCTTTTTCCCCGCAATATGAACAGTCTTTAAGTTGTAGGATTGTAACATCAGACTCCAATGAAATAACCTAAGGTTCTTAGTGTAGAACTTCTCCAAAAACACTAAAGGATTATGATCCATGTAAACTCCTTGATTATTAAAACATACATGTCAACTTGTTGAAGAGGCAAGGCCAGACTTAGTGTTTCCTTTTCAATTCTGGAGTATTTCCATTGGTAAGAGTTAAGTTTTCTCAAAAAATAACTGATTGGATGTTCGATTCCAGCATCATCCTCTTGTAACAACTCCACTCCTCTGTCCATATCACTGATGTCAATAACCTTTTTGAATGACTTACTGAAGTTTGGTGCTGCCAAGACAGGTTCATTTGTTAATATGGATTTCAAGCCTTCAAGAAAATATTTTGACAAAACTCTGTCCAGTTGAACATCCTGTCTTTCTTTAACAAGTTAGGGAGCAACTACAGCACTGAAGTTTGGAACAAATTGCCTGTAAAATCCACTCATTCTGAGAAACCATAGAATTTCCCATTTTGTTCTGGGAATGGGAAAGTCCAGGATCACTTGTATTTTAGTTTCTTTGGGCAATTCTTGACCTTGAGCCACAGTGGGCCCCAAATAAGTGACTTTAGCTTTGGCAAATTCATTTTGAGGCAAGCTCAATGCTAAATTAGCAACCAATCAAACAACACACACATCTTCTCTATATGTTCTTCCCACTTTTTAGTGTAGGTCACCAAATCATCAATATATATGACACAGTTGCACAAGCCTTAAATGACTTTGTCCGTTAGTCTTTGAATTGTAGCTGGTGCATTCCTCATTTCAAATGGCATGACTTTACATTTTGTAAAGTCTAGTAAGATTGTACACAATACTCAGCTGGAGTATTGTGTATAGTTCTGGGCACCACACCTTAGGAGGGATGTGAACGCATTGGAGAGGGTGCAGAAGAGGTTTACAAAAATGGTTCCAAGGATGAGAAACTTCAATTATAAAGATAGATTGGAGAGGTTGGGACTGTTCTCCCTGGAGAGAAGGTTAAAATGAGATTTGATCGAGGTGTTCAAAATCATGAGTGGGCTGGACAGAGTAGATATGGAGAAGCTATTCCCACTCATAGAAAGATCGAGAATGAAAGGGCACAATTTAAAATGATTTGCTTAAGAAGCAAATGCGATGTGAGAAAAAAGCTTTTTCACATAGTGAGTGATTCGGGTCTTGAATATGCTGCCTGAAAGTATGATGGAGACAGGTTCAATCGAGGCATTCAAGAGGGAATTAGATGATTATTTAAATAGAAACAATGTGCAGGGTTACGAGGAAAAGGCAGGAAAATGGCACTGAGTCAGAACGCTCATTTGAAGAGCCAGTGCAGACATGATGGCCTCCTTCTGCACAGTAACAATTCTGTGATTCTGTGATACATTCGTCAGGGATTACAAATGCAGATATTTACTTAGCTTGATCAATAATGGAATCTGCCAATAACCCTTTAGCAAGTCAATCTTACTCACGAAGTCTGCATTTCCAATTTTATCACTGCAAGCTTCCAACCGTGAAATTGGATATGAATCAGCTTTTGTCACAACATTGACTTTCCTATAGTCAATACAAAATCATTGTGATCCATCGGTTTGGTACCATCGCCATTGGTGAGCTCCAACTGATCTGACTTGGCTCAATAATATAATTGACCAACATAAATTTAATCTCTTCCCTTGAGCTAGTTTCTTAGGGTTAAGTCTGTAAGGACGTTGTTTAATGGATGGAGCATTTCCTACATCAACTTAATGTATTGTTTCGTGTCAATAAGGCATGAAAAGAAATCAAAACTGTGTATATCAAAGCTTTTTTTTTGCTATTTTTAAAATGGACAGTTACTGAATCACAAGATGTCTGCTTAGCTCAAAAGATTGGCCATCTGTTCTAGAAGCTTTCAACAGAGGTTACAAGAACAAAAGAATTCCACTCATCCTTGTGGAATTTTATAACCCATTGTAAGGCCACATGATAAAACGAGATAACTAACAGAAGAACTGACTCACCCAGCTGGGATGATAACAAAGACAGAGACATTGAAACTTGTTATACCTGAAGAGGTGCTAAGAGCCACCATTTCACTCCGAAGGGAAACAATTGATTTTGGCTAGAAACACAGGAACTGCTTGCAAGGCTGCAATTAACTCATTAATGGGCCAAGTCACATGACCCCACACTTCTAACCTTTTAGACCATTTTAATATTACATTTTGAGCCTCACAGCTCAGTCTGCTGATTTAACACCAGCCAGAAGGAACTCTATCAAATCTCTGGGCTGACCAAACTGCCAGCCACCATCTCTCAACTCCTTGAAGACTGTTTGATTCTAAAAGTATCTGATTATCACCTGCCAAGTGATCTAAGCACAGAAAGCCCATTGTGCTTCATCGTCACTCGTTTCAAGAATTTTCATGGTGCTGTCTCCAACTAGAAACTCAACTGGATTGAACCATGAAGAAAACACCCTCTGGACTTTGACTTCTCAGACTCTGGAAATCACATGGACTAATATTCATTTCTGTGGTTCTTTTATTGTTGTTACCCATAGTTGTAAAAAATCCCTCTTTTCTATGTCAGCTCCATCACTTTCAACATCTTTCTCCTTACTTAACTTCACAAGAATAGTCCCAGATAACTGAACAGCTAACCCATCCTCCTTCTCTATATATTCCACTTACTTCTGTTTAACCTTATGATCTTGAGACCTTGTTAACTCACAGTCTGGAAACAATCCAGGATGTTCCTCCTGCAACATCTCAGTTTCTCTCATCTCAAACGGTTCTTCCAACATTCTGGGAGAAGCCACAGATCTTGAATCTGCCAGATCATTTCCCAGTATAATATCTATCATTTCATTAGACAAACTAGGAACCACTCCAACAGTAACATCCCCAGTCATTAAATCACTCTTTAGCTTAACTCAGTACAATGGAACAGGTTTGGAGCTCCCATGAACACCCCCAGTAAATGTTTTTCTCTTTCAGCAACCTATCTGAAAGATAAATTGTATCATCAGCCACCAATAACTGAACTGCTCCAGTATATCTTAACGTTTTAATTTGCTACCTACTTTCTTAGAAGATTAAGGGAATACCTTTCCCCTGGAAACAAAACCTTCATAACCTTCTGTAATTTGTTTCCCAGCATCTGCACTCAGTGAAGAATCCACCTGACTATCTTGAGGAGTCAAGATAGTTTAGATCTTTTATGGGCCAAGTGCTGGAAAATGGGATTAGAACAGATAGGTGCTTGATGGCCGGCATGGACACGGTGAGCCGAAGTGCCTGTTTCTATGCCGGATAACTCTATGACTCTGAGTCACCCCCCCCACCACTGCTTTGGCAGGTTCTGCGACCTCAATTTGCATTTGTACTATTGCCACTGTTTTATTACACAATCCCTTCTCTAAGCCAGTCTTTTCTGAAGACTCCCTAGACATCCCTAATACCGCAGCTGAAATACCTCTTGGCTTCCAACAAGTCATTTTGACATGTCCTGGTTTATTACAATGAAACTCATTATCATAATCTGAGTATTGTTTTTCTGAAAGGCTGGAACACACATTCATAGTGTTCCTGACCGAATTGATTTTAAAAATGAGAGTCCATAGCCTGGATTTTCATCCTCAAGGCAGATAGGGAAAGTTGGGAAAATTCCCAGCTTGGCTCACCTGCCTCAGGAGAAAGTGCCTCCTATGGTGGGATCTTGATTGCTGGGGGCTGGGTGCAGGCTGGAGTTGGGCCAGCTGACCCGGGAGGAAGTGCTGGATGCAGGCTTCAAACAGGAAACAGGATGCAGGCTTCAAACAGGAAACAGCCTGCATCCTTTATAGACACTCCCAAAAATCGCACAGCCCAGAAATGGGGTCAGGAATCCAGGAATAGGGATCTGCTCACCACTTATAAAGGGCTTCTGAGTCCAGCCAACTCGGTGAAAATCCAGGCCAAAGTGTCCTTTGTGGCCACCTTCTCAAATGAGACAGCAACCCTAGGGCTTTCAGCTGGGTCAAAAGTTCAAGCAGTTTGTTTGTAAACACACACACATGGGTCAGACTAACACCTAACTGAAAGTACACAATCCCAATTTGCTATAAACTGAAGGCAAAACTCTACATTCTTAACCCTTAATATAACTCACAATAGACAGTTATAATTGAAAGATAATTGAAATCCTATTTAGGTTATACCACATTCTACCTCAAGATTCATCGCATTTTATTTGCAGACACCAAGAACATTCAATTGTCAAGCATTCATAAATCAAAGGCAATTTTTTGTTAGTGTTATTTTGCATTAAGTACTCAGTATGATCATCTTGTAACCTGATTTATTGCTCCACCTAATTAAGAAAAGTGTTGAAAATTAACCCTTAGACTGCTGACACATCCAAAAAAGATCAGGTTCCCAAGGCAATCAGTTGTAAGTAAGCAGCTCATATAACTGTAAGATATGTCACAGTATAAGACCTCTCAGATATCAAGATTGGTTTAATTACAGTATTTAATGTGACTAGAAAATAATTAAATGAGGTTAAAATAAACACCTATCTTCTCACTGTCTTGCTTTTTCTGTACATTATTTCTTTCTTCTAACCGAATAAATTTAGCTTTCTAACTATTTCTAAGGATTGCTCCTTTTCCTCCATTGTTAGTAATATTGCCTTATTATCTGCCTCTGCTCCTACCAATCATTCAGAGTGGCTGAAAATACATTCCAAATGACGAATGTTTTAACCGATTAGTTCCTAAGGTGTGAAAATGAAGATGGTCAACTGTTAATGTAGGCTGTAATGCATAGGAACATAACTGCCCACAGTGATCTAAGAATTAATGTTTCTGTTTGATCAACTGTTAACCTGAGAGAGTTGGGTGGTGCTGTACATTTATGCAGATCATGCCCTAGGTTAGATACTACTCCATGGTAGGGGGAAAACATGCAACACATATAAAGAAAAAAGGCCTTGCATTTATATAGTGCTTCTCATAACCTTAGGATGCCCCAAAGCACTTCACAACAACTGAAGTAATTTTGAACTGTAGGAATATACACAGAAAGGTTCTACAAACAGCAACAAGAAAAGGACCAGCCAGATTATCTGTTTTAGTGACCGAGGGATAAACATTTGCTGGTAAATCAGGGAGAGTTCTGCTGTTATTCTTCAAATAACTTCACAGGATCTTTTATGTATTCCTGAGAGGGCAGATGGTGCCTCGGTTTAACATCTCTTCTGAAACATGGCACCTCCAACATCGCTGCACTCCCTCAAAACCGCATTGCAGTATCAGTTTAGATTTCATGCTCATATTTTTTGAAGTGAGACAAAATTCTGAGTCAGCAGCAAGCAAGGCTTTTGTCAAATATCCACTAAAGTTATAGCAACAAGGAAATCCACACAGCAAGTCTCACAGGGAAAAGGCTAGTGGCCACCCCACTCTGCCTAGATTTGAAAAACAGTGAAGCTCCTTTCAATACAATTCCTCAACCTAGACATTAAAATTATTTGAAAAATGATTTGTAAAGAAGACAACAGAAAGCCAATGTAATTTTTTTCTGAAAGCAAATATATGTCAACAGATATTTTGTGGATAAAAACAAAAAACTGCGGATGCTGGAAATCCAAAACTCATTTCTCGCTATCTTGACTCCCATCTCTCTCCCATTGTCCAGTCCCTTCCCACCTACATCCGTGATTCCTCTGACACCTTATGTCACATCAACAATTTCCAGTTCCCTGGCCCCAACCGCTTCCTCTTCACCATGGACGTCCAATCCCTCTACACCTCCATCCCCCACCAGGATGGTCTGAGAGCTCTCAGCTTCTTCCTCGAACAGAGGCCCGAACAATCCCCATCCACCACTACTCTCCTCCGTCTGGCTGAACTTGTTCTCACACTGAACAATTTCTCCTTTAACTCCTCTCACTTCCTCCAAATAAAAGGTGTGGCTATGGGTACCCGCATGGGCCCCAGCTATGCCTGTCTCTTTATAGGGTATGTGGAACATTCCTTGTTCCAGTCCTACTCCGGCCCCCTCCCACAACTCTTTCTCCGGTACATCGATGATTACTTCGGTGCTGCTTCATGCTCTCGTCGGGACCTGGAAAAATTTATTAATTTTGCTTCCAATCTCCACCCCTCCATCATTTTCACATGATCCATCTCTGACACTTCCCTTCCCTTCCTTGACCTCTCTGTCTCAATTTCTGGTGGTAGACTGTCCACCAATATCCATTACAAGCCTACCGACTCCCGCAGCTACCTCGACTAGAGCTCCTCACACCCCGCTTCCTGTAAGGACTCCATCCCATTCTCTCAGTTCCTTCGCCTCCGTCGCATCTGTTCTGATGATGCTACCTTCAAAATCAATTCCTCTGACATGTCCTCCTTCTTCTTTAACCGAGGTTTTCCACCCACGGTCGTTGACAGGGCCCTCAACCGTGTCCGGCCCATCTCCCGCGCATCCGCCCTCACGCCTTCTCCTCCCTCCGAGAAACATGATAGGGTCCCCCTTGTCCTTACTTATCACCCCACCAGCCTCCGCATTCAAAGGATCATCCTCTGCCATTTCTGCCAACTCCAGCATGATGCCACCACCAAACACATCTTCCCTTCACCACCCCCCCTGGCGGCATTCCGTAGGGATCGTTCCCTCCTTGACACCCTGGTCCACTCCTCCATCACCCCCTACTCCTCAACCCCCACCTACGGCACCTCCCCATGCATACGCAAAATATGCAACACCTGCCACTTCACTTCCTCTCTCCTCACCTTCCAAGGGCCCAAACACTCCTTTCAAGTGAAGCAGCATTTCACTTGCATTTCCCCCAACTTAGTCTACTGCATTCGTTGCTCCCAATGCGGTTCCCTCTACATTGGAGAGACCAAATGCAGACTGGGCGACCGTTTTGCAGAACACCTTCGGTCTGTCCGCAAGAATGACCCAGACCTCCTTGTCGCTTGCCATTTTAACACTCCACCCTGCCTACATGTCTGTCCTTGGCTTGCTGCATTGTTCCAGCGAAGCTCAACGCAAACTGGAGGAGCAGCACCTCATCTTCCGACCAAGCACTTTACAGCCTTCCGGACTGAATATTGAGTTCAACAACTTTAGATCTTGAACTCCCTCCTCCATCCCCTTTCCGTTTCTTCCCCCTCCCTTTTGTTTTTTCCAATAATTTACATAGATTTTTCTTTTCCCACCTATTTCCATTATTTTTAAATGTATTCCACCCATTGTTTATTTCACCCCACCCCTGCTAGGGCTACCTTGCTCGTCCTGTTCTCCAATCTTAATTAGCACATTCTTTTAGATAATATCACCACTTTCAACACCTCTTTGTTTTTTTGTCTGTGACATCTTTTGGTTATCTGCTCCTATCACTGCTTGCTTGTCCCAACAAACCGCGCCCCCCCCGCCCTTCCCCTTAAACCAGCTTATATTTCACCCCTTTCCTATTTTTAATTAGTTCTGTTGAAGGGTCATGAGGACTCGAAACGTCAACTTTGTTCTTCTCCGCCGATGCTGCCAGACCTGCTGAGTTTTTCCAGATATTTTGTGGAGTTGGATTTTGTCATTTTGGAAGTTCTAACATGGTGGGTGGAAAACAAAGTCTCAGCACCACATTCCCATAATATTGCTGATATAATTTTAGTATATTGAAAAAAGCCACTGTGATATGACAGCTTCAGCTCAAATTGTTCATTTTCTATTCCTTATTTTACTTAAAACCACAGATCAGATCAGATTTTTAAACCAATTAAACTGCTATTTATATTTAGCTTGTCTAAGTTTGGTCTCAGCGCCAATCCTGCTGCCAAATGTTACAATGCTGTCATTTTGACTAACTGAAAATTGCGTGACTAAACTAGTATACCACGTTTTAATCTCATCCTGTTGTTGGTATGGAACACCTCAGTTTGCCAAGAAAATCGAGGGAAATTAGAGTCACACCATGTCTTAATGAAGAGGGGTTAATTGTTCCAATGTGTGCAAAACACATGCTGACTAAAATAAATCAGTTGAGGGAGCAGAAATCTCACCATTCTTATTCCGCACTACAGTGTCATTTTATTGCCTCCCTGATGCTCCCAGTGAACACTTTCTCTTCTTGCTTCCAAATGATTGATTGCCTGGTTCAACTGCTAAGGTGGATTTGCAGTTTCTAAAGGATTGTCAAGGAATTGCAAGGGCTTTGAGAGTGACAGGAGTGATCATGTATTAACAGTCTCCAGTAGGCTACTTAATGTTGTACATCTAAGACCTCCACTTTTAGACATTCTAATGGACTATTACTCTAGGGGCATGGCAAGCTATCAGTAATATTTTCAATTGCCAATGAATCGTGCAAGAGGAAGTTAGTGCTGCATAATAGCAGGCTTGCTAAATTATTACCTACCTATTTTTCTAAGACATATAATTTAGAGGGTGACCTGCATGCAAAGAAAAAAACTCCCACGCGTAATGATAAATAGCTTGTCTGAAATGTTCAATTATAACTATATCAATTATACTTGATCGTTAGGGTCACCACGGACACTTCCCATGCAAAGGTCAATAATCAGGTTTATTCAAATTCTCTTTCATTTCTATTGAGAAGGGTTCTCTTACCTCATAGAAAAAGGAACTCTTGCAGGTTCAGTCAATAAGTACATTACACAGTGTGGAACGACTCCATTCAGGCCATAAAGGGTCCTTGGTTAAATCGCTGGTTTTGTGATAAGGTAGTGTATCTCAGCCAGGGTAGTGGCAAAGGTCCCACAATTACCCTCAGCAACTCCTGAGCTGGGACAAGGAAAAGAAGTTAGCTTTCCTGTTATTGTTGACTATCCAGAGACCAAAGCTGGAAATCACACTGCTGCTTGTGGTGGGAGGAATAACAATTTTTGTTACACATTATTTCTCATAAAATGATTACCCCTCCTTTATAAATAGGGTTGCAAGTTCAATACTGTAACATGACTGAAATAATTGGAATGACATTGCAAATTTCAGCTGCATATTATGACTGTAGTTATGCTTGTTTTGCTGTGAGAATGTACATGAGACATGATTGGATTAAGTCAAATTGGTCACTACTGAATTTGTTAGCTTGATCTTTGTGGGAGCAGAATGGTTAAGGAAGTGAAAAATAGTGATGGTCAATTCACCTTTGCAAACAGAAATCAGCATGAAATACTTGTTTCCTGTGTGTGTGCTGCATTTCCAAGGCAGGATATGGGTAATAAGTGACTAAAAGCCCATTTTTATAAGAAGTCAGGTATGGGTTGGTTTTTATTGCAAACATTCCATTGGTCCCAATACCTATGATTATCAAAACACTGACAGGATGGACCTCATTAAGGGAATATAGAATGCTAGGCCTCTTGGGTATCTTGTAACAGTCAAAAAGAGCATTTTGAAACCATTCATAAGAACTCTGACCATGAGGGATGACATCACCCTTTGACCACTCACAGAACACATGCAAGAGGCATAACTTTCCTTGTCACAACAAAAACAAAAATAGCTGGAAAAACTCAGCAGGTCTGACAGCATCTGTGGAGAGGAAGACATAGTTAACGTTTCGAGTCTCTAAGACTCTTCATCAGTTCTGCTGAGTTTTTCCAGCTATTTTTGTTTTTGTTTCATATGTCCAGCATCCGCAGTATTTTGCTTATAACTTTCCTTGTTCCTCACTAAACAACGCAACGTTGTTCCACACATCAGAAGATGCATCTTTTCCCCTGGGCGTCTGATCAGTACTTCAGGTGTAAGCAGGGACTAGAAGGGACCAGTAGGGCTGTGTATTGTGAATATCATTCAGGGAACGTGTAACCCTTTAGTTTCCTGGTTGAGTTAAAGCAGAGAGCAGGAGGGGAAGTTTTAGTTTTCTATGGTGGAATTAAAGACTGAAGGCCTGGATGAAAGAGACCAGTAGTTTTTCTGTGGGCTAAAGTAAAGAGATTGCAAGGCTGGGGACTGTGTGGAAGATTCAGCTTTGTGGATAACATCCAGACAGTTGGATGTGTAAAGCTCTAATCTCAGTTTAAAATAAGACAGGGAACTGGATGAAAGAGGCCAGCTATCCTGTAGTTTAAAAGATAAAACACAAATTGGATTGGGAGGATTCAGCTTCTGTGAGGTATTTATAAAATGAGACAATTGAATTGAAAGAAATCAGTTTGTAAGCTAGATTCTGCATGATGTTATTTGCCTGTTCATCAGCTATCAAGTGTCCTATTCATATCCTTGTAACTTTGAAACATAGGGCAGAAATTTTCGCTCGGCGGGTGGGGGTTGCCCAGCCCGCTTGAGCATGAAATGACACACGTTGACGTCGACCGAGCGTGCTGCATCAATGCGCAGTCGCGCAACAGTTCAGTCGGCGGGTGCGCACCAGTGTCGGCAGCATGTCTGCCGACAATTAAAAGGCCAGTTAAGGCCATTAAGTTATTAATTAATATAAATTTTTCACTGCCCATCCAGTCTAATAGTTGGCGGGCAGGCGAAAAGGCCAAGCGGCCTTTGCACTTTTTTGAAAGCCTCATCCACGGGTGGGATGAGGTTTCCAAAAGCAAATAAAAATAAAATAAAAACTAACTTTTCATTAATACCATGTCCCTGCTCATGCGACAGAGTCACATGAGGGGACATGTTTTATTATGTTTTTCTTTTCTTTTTATTTTACGTCCCTTCATCCCCCGAGGCAGCTCTGTGCCTTAGGGAGGTTATGCAGCACTCACTTGGGTGCATGCGCGAAGTTTGCACTCAGCTGGCTCGCACTCTACCCCCCTCCCCCACCCCCTCCCCGCCCCACACACACACACACACACATGCAGCACTCAGCGCTGCCACTCACATTTCTCGCTGGGTGGGCCGTAATTGGCCTGGCAGCTTGAAATCGCGATTGTAGTTGGCGGACGGCTTCCCAGCCGCCCCCGCAGAGTCCGCCCGCCAAGGGCAAAATTCTGCCCATAGTTCAATAAAGTTAGTCTGAGCATTTTATAGTCCTATACCTTTGCCAACATAATTATTTATTCTATTCAAGTCTGAACCCCCATAATAATTAATGTGTTACATGCACTAACGCACAGGTGAGGATAAAGTCATGCTTGTCTGTTGTTTCTTTCTATTTCCACCCAAAGCTGAATGATTTGCAAACGATTATGGTTCAGACCATTCAAATGGTCGTCGGCAGCTGTGGGACAGTTTGCAGCATGAATCAACATCTTCTGGAATATAAAGGAAGAATTTAGGGAAAAGACCTTTGCAGAAGAAAGAAAGATTGCAAAATCCATCCCCTTTAAAATGTGAAGAAATTTTGAAGAAGAGTCATATTGGACTTGAAATGTTAATTCTATTTCTCTCTCCACAGAGGTGCCAGAACTGCTGAGCTTTTCCAGCACTTTCTGTTTTGTTGCAGATCTCCAAAATCCACAGTGTTTTGCTTTTGCTCCCTTAAAATGAACCTTTTTTTTCTCTTCTGTCTCTACTTCCAGGATTGGCGATTAGTGGAGTTTATTTTTCTGTCCCTTTACTAATGAATTTTATCAGCCTTTGATGTTACACTTGCATTAGAATTAGCATCCTCCTCTCCTGTTAATCAGTCTCATGGCTTTTCTCTTTCCTTGAGGTAATTCAAGGAGCCTCTCATTAACATTCTTCTTGTCCAAAACAAAAACTTATATTGATGGAGCAACTTTAACATAATAAAACATCCCAAGGCCCTTTGACTGGAGCATTATAAAGCAAAATATGACACTAAGCTACCTAAGGAGAAATTAAAGGAGATGACCAAAAGCTTGATCAAGTAGGTAGTTTTTGAGGAGTGTCTTAAAGGAAGAACACGAGAGAGGGTTAGGGAGCTTGGGGCATAGGCAACCGAAGGCATGGCCACCAATGATGGAGTGATTGAAATCAAGGCTGCACAAGGGGCCAGAATTACAGGAAAACAGATATCTCGAGCATTGTGGGATTGGAGAAGGTTACAAAGTATAGTTTTTTTTAATACATAGACTATTTTAATTTACCTTAATCCTCAATTACGCAATTATCTGACTTCAGATTAACCCAATAAAATCAATTAAATGTTTTGGCTTGAACAAAACATAACCATAAGGCAAGATGGACTCTCGAGTAGTAAATTAAGAGAGAAAGTTTATTTTGAAAAGGAAAAGGTATATTTAATAACACAAAATAGACTTCACAGCTTCAGACAAGTGATCAGGTTGCTAAAGAGTTGCTGAAGCTTGTCCTCCTGTTCCTTTGTTGACAGCAATTCTTTTAAATTCAGTACATGACTAGCTAGCAACTATGTTGTTCAAAGCCTTTACTCTTATCCCCTGAATTATCAATACCTCATCTCAGACTATGCCTGTGTAATTTCATAATTGGTTAATGTAATTGTTGGCTTGTTTTAACTTGAGTTTGACTATCTACATACATCATGTCTTGAAAGGACAATGTTTCTTTTGCAGTGTCTTTTGTTATCTGACCGCATAATTGTCTATTGTCCATTCGGTCATGGTTTTTGCTGAGCTTAGTACAACATATCTGATTGATATGCATCCAAAGCAGACATATCAAATAGTTTTTAAATGTATAAGGTTTTAAATCCAGCTTTAACATAACTACTTGATTAATTACTATTTCTTCAATTACAAATTAATTGAGATACACTATTTGATCAATCATCTGTTTCTGGTTGATTCTTAATTATTAATAACCTTTAATTAATACATGAGTGATTATAAAGTACAGAACGCAAAATGTCTTCTTATCTCAGTGTTAGCACAAAATGATGTTTTGACTTTGTTAGCTGATTACAATGAGTATAAACATGAAATTAATCTAAAAATGGTCGAGTCACACTAAAATCTAGTACCCAAGCTTAATTACAAAATCTAGGGGGGGCGGGGGTGGGGGGCATGATTTGAAAACAAAGAGTGCATTTTAAAATCAAGATGTTGCTTGACCTGGAGGTCAGCAAGCACAGGGGTGATAGTGGAGTGGGCATTACTGCAAGTTAAAGCATGGACAGCAGAGATTTGGATGACCTGAAGTTTACAGAGAGTAGAATGGGGGAGACCAGCTAAGCGTGAGTTGGAATAGTCAAGTCTACAGGTAATGAAAGCATGAATCAGGGTTTCAGTAGAGGAAGAGCTGAGACAGGGGCGAAGTCCTACAATGTCAAAGAAATAAAAATAGGCAGTCTCAATGATGACATGAATATAATGCTAGAATCTCATTTTAGGGTCAAATTTGACACCAAGGTTGGGAAGAGACTACTTAATCTCAGATTGTTGTCCAGGAGAGGGATGGAGTTAGTAGTTAAGGAATGGAGTTTTTTTGGGTGGGGGGGAACCAAAAACAATGGTTTCAGTCTTCCCAATATTTAATTGGAGGAAATTTCTGCTCACCCAGCGCTGGAGGTCAGGTAATTTAACAACAGTGAGTTGTCGAGAGAGGCGGTGGTGAGGTAGAGTTGGGTATTGTCAGCGTACATGTGAAAACTAACAGTGTGCTTTCGGATGGTGTTTCCAAGGGGCAGTGGTCCAGTTTAATTTTTCCGCAAGTACCTTTATCATATATTTTTAAAATCATTCACGGGATGTGGGCTTCACTGGCTGGGCCGGCATTTATTGTCCATCCCTAGTTGCCCTTGAGAAGGTGGCGGTGAGCTGCCTTTATTATTAGATCAGAAAAATCCCCAGTCTTTTTACATTAGTGTTCAGCATACAATCTTATCAATACAATGCTTTTGACCACTTACAACACTTAAATAATCCATTTCTTACAATTGGACTAATTTTAGGGTTACGTACAAACTCCTTCATGTTGTTAAATGCATTTCTTTGTAATTGCAGTCTCCGTTTAACCTCTTCATGATGCCATTAGGCAACTCATTTACATGTATTAGATCTGCATGTCTTATTGTTTGAAGCTACCTTGGGAAGGTCTTCCGATGTTTGTGGGGATGCCATTGGTATATAGTAACATCATCATACCATCCCCCATGAGTGCTGATGTCAAATTTAAATAAAGCAAAACAGACTTTTCTTTAAACTGTGAGGGAATAAATTGATTTAACATTTGCTGCAAAACGAGCTTTCCCCAAGTGGCCCATCTTGTGGAACTTTTGCCGCAGGTCTTTCCTGATTGTTCCCGGAACAAAGCCTAGCCTCAAAGCAACCCAAAATGATGTTATAAAAAGATTAATCAAACAAAGACTGGAAGATATTTCTAATAGGAAATATTACTGGGAGTTAAAAACCCAGAGATTTGCCCCAATCTATGGACAAATAAAATAGGTTAATGAAATGGATTTATAGCTGATTAACTTGTCAGGTTTCAAACTAAAAATGTTCTTGACTATATTCTGTATCGAGTTAATAGAATCAATTATAACTGAAGCAAACTGCAAGGAGAGATAGAATAAACCCAATCTGCAAAAGTGAGACTGAAAATGAATGACACTAGGTCCTGGAATTACTCTATGTGAAATTTAGTAAAATAATATCTTCTGACTTATTCTGGTCTGCAAGTAGGGGACCTCAATAAAACGTAACATTCTATCCTTATTACAACTAAATATTTAGTGATATTTAAAGCTCCTGAATACAGAACAATCATGAAAATGTGAAAACCTCTCTAAAATGGAGTTTTGGTTCAATTTGAAATAGAGAGACCAAAGGATTTTGTTGCCTCTTGTGCACAGAATGTGATAGCAAAGCCTACTGTGGAGCAAAGCACTGCTTAAATATTGTATGAGATAACTATTATAACTTTGGACTGAATGGTAAATTATAGGAAACAAGTAGGGGTAGAGAAGGGGAATTTTCAACTGTCAGCATCTGTTCTGTGCCTGAAAAGCAGATGACTGGCAGAAGAAAGTGTAGTGGGAGTCTTACACACCCATTTATCTGCTTGATTCATGCAGGCCTTTAAGCATTCCTGTCCAAAACAGGCAGAAGGTTATATAAATATTCAAATATATGCCGGATGGGTCCTGAGGTTGAAATTTTTATGCAGAAACAGTCCATAAGCAAAGTGTATGTTGGTCCCACTTTGTCCAGGCATTGAAAGTTCTAATCACCTGGACAACCTTCTTAAACAGGTGCTATACTTGCCAGCAGGTCAGTCTGTGGAAGCGGTCTAATTTTTTTTTTGAGCAATTCAACAGGTAAGCCATTACTGACACCTGTTTGGCACCCAAAGCTTGCCAATAAAACTTAAATGAGACTCAAACCTGAAAATGCTTTGGGCTCCCCAACTGTGACCTGGGTGGATGCTGCAGTCAAATTGCCAAACCTCACCCATTATGGGTCAAACTTAAATTTGCCCACATACAGCCATCTTTTTTTGTGTGAGAGTGAGTGGGTGATGAAGAGAGAGATTGATTGATTTTTCTGTCGCCACCAGGCAGTAGCATGAGATATTGCTGGTCTTACTTCCTGCTGCTGACAGCCAGGAGTGGAAATTGAAGGTATTTATCGGAGTTTTGCAATTATTTTGCACAATCTCTGGCCTCCCCCCACATCTGGTACTTATTTTACCCACATTGAAAGAATAGTGCAAGGCTGTGGCCGGAATTTTATGGTCCCATTATGGCAGGGACAGGGCCGTAAAATGCGATGAGCCATTCGATACTCCATTGACTTCGGCAGGACTGTAAAATCCCGCTGTAGTAAAATTCCACCCTGTGTATGAACTATAAGAGAATTAGAACTCATGTCCATCCAGCTCCCTAGTCTAGCACTAAATCACAAATGAGCTATCTGGTGGTCATCTTTTGTATTAGACAAGGAAAGCTGAATGTTGACATTATTACACAAAGGTGTTTTTAGACATTTTTTATATGTATTGTTATTTTCCTCATCATATTGCTCCGTGGAGTCCTAAAATGTTGAGAATGCCCAATTAAATAGCAATAGCCTGACCACTATAGAAAGAAGATGGAAATGTTTTCGATGATGATTATCAACAGTTACAGTGATTTTTTTCAAAAGGTTGGTTCACATCAATTCTGTTGTTCCACAGAGTTAGCTTGGACTGGTTTCATACTTGAAAAAAGTTGTGTCCCTTTTAATGTTATCTACAGGGGAAAAACATGGTAAAATCACATTTAGGATAAAGAGAAATTCATACATTAGAATTTTTGGTGTTCATTGTCATGGTGATGCCAATGGAGGAGGAGGCCACAGAGGTCAGATGGGTCACAGCAGGGAAGTCTGTCTCTGAGGGCAAGGCAGGTGTGGAAGCAATGGAGAGTGAGTAAAGTGACGATTTTGTCCAACATTCCCTAGACCGCATGTGAACTGTGACCTCTCTGTGGATCTTTAACACCACAGGAAACTTCTGACCAAGAAAATGCACCAGGGGTTGATTGAAAGCGCAGCCATTTCATTTAAATCTTGTCTCTCCAGCAGGTACAACATCAGATGAGGAAGAGATGAAGACTCCTGTTATAATGGAAAGCTCAGAGGATGCAGTATCTGAAGGCACTATGTCACTGTATTCCAGCACACCTTCCGCCAGTGCAGATACACTCACATCAATGGGCTTTGTTGTGTATAGAATGGGTGGCAATATTTGGCGAGCACTGAACTGACATGCAGGAGGAGGTAGCAGAGGAGTGACAGCTAAGACCATTTCTCCTTAGGAGAGTGAGGGGGGGCCCAATGATGCTCAGCTTCATGCAGATGGTGAGCCTCAGGTGTCATCAGCAAAGCAGCAGGTGCTTTGCAGCAGCGTGAAGTGTGCAGACATCTGTCAGAGCTTCCTGAGACAGTACAGTTCCATCTGCAAATGATGGAGAAGTTTATCCATGCCAAGAGTGGCACCAATTCTCTGGCATGTGAGTGCATGATGTCCTCCATTGAAAGAGTGGCAACCCTAAGAGAGACAAATGGATTGTGGCTCCACTGAAAATGGACCCTCAGCCCCTTGATGATGACATCAACACTGCATACTGTATGATGAATGATGCAGCCCCTAAACAGGTACAGGTGGGCCCGAATGTGCTGGATCCCAGTCAGGCTCAGACACTCAGAGGGCACACGCCACAGCTGTCACACACAGAAAGGCAGCAGCCTGCTCCACATCAACTTGAGGTGCAGGGTGAGCACCTTAACCATAAGGGAGCACATAAAACATGGACTAACACCAGGGGTTTCACTGATAATATGAGATATGTCCAGTGCAGAAGCCTTTAATTTGTTGCAAGAGTTAAGTTCTTGACATGTAAAGCATTATGACATGTGTATTTATCTTTGTGCATCAGATGTCAGTGACCAGATTTGGAATCAAATATATGGATGGCCTGTAAATGTGAGCCTCATGTGTGCTTGTGTTGGCAGAAAACCTTAGTGTATAAGTGCTGACTGGTACAGAGAGACGGTAAGGGCCTGTAATGAAAGGTCAACAAGGCCACCCCTGGGAGAGAACTTCTTGGTTCGGTGGCCCCTTGCACTTGTCCTCATTTAACGCGCCTGCTGGTCAGAAAGTTGCGAGTCTCCTTGCCACGCATGTCACTGCCTGATCAGCTAGGCCCCATGGCACCATCTTCATGGGCTGGCACCCTCATTCAGATTCCTCATGCTCATCATCCTCCTCTGAGGATGTGGCTCACTCAGTGTCTTCCTCTGGCTCCAGTGCTACTCACCACTGGAGCATCAGATTGTTGTTTGCTGCACATTGCACAATGATGCAGGATACTCTTGAAGATACATACTGCAGGGCTCTGCTAGATCTATTGAGGCATTTAAACCTCAACTTCAAAAGGCCAATAGCTTGCTCGATGGTGGCCGTTGAATGATAGTAGTTATGTGTGTCCTCTGCTTAAGTGTTGGGATTGTGTATATGAGTCAGAAGCCATTATGTCAGTAGATACCCCTTGTCTCCCAGGACCCACCCTTCAGGACGCAGCCATGAAGGCACTCAGGGCCTGAAGAACTGAAGAAATTGGAACAAAGGATGAGGGAGTAATGACAGCTTCCTGGAAACCTTGCGCATGCCTGCATGATCCAATTATGGTTGGCACACACAAAACGAACATTCAGGGAGTGGAACTACTGATCACAAAGATGCCTAGCTGCTCTGAGGGAGCCCTGATGAACAGGAATGGATGAAGGTGAAAGAGCGGAGTACAGAAAGAGGAAGAGGGAAGGAGATGCATGCTCACACTGTACTGCATGAACAAAGTGGATTTGTGTCGTGTAGATGTATTTGAGTACAGCCAATGACTTCCTGCACTTGGGAAATTCAACATGGCTTCAAAGCCGACAGCCCTCTCAGCCTTCTTGGCCTGATCCATTGTGCACTTGATACATTGGCCAACGTGATGGTAGGTGACATCTGTGACCTCCTTTATGCAGCACTGAGCTGCTGGCTGAGAGATGCCACATAGATTTCCAGACAATCCATGGAATGAGCCACAGCTGAAAATGTTGAGTGCAAATTTCATCTTTAAGGCAACAGTTATTGAGTGTCTGCCACTCACCATTGATATCAACTCCTGCTTCAACATACTCCAGAGCTCCACTGCTGCTTGCCTGGAGAGATGCAGTCTTAATAGACATTGGTGCTCGGACATCTCCATCAGCCTCTGATGGTACACACTTTTAGCTGGGTAGTACCTTCTGTGACCTTGAGCCTTCACTCTTGCCTCCATGTGCATTGCACGTCCTATGGACCCATTGGAGGTCCCCTGGCCACTGCACAGCCACTGCATGGAGCTGCATTCTCATCTCTATGCCACTCTCCTCCTCACTGGAGGAGTCAAAATATGAAAGCATTGACATGATAGCCAAATGAAGCTTCCATTGTGAGGAGCCTCTTAAGAACCTTGTCCTGCCTCCATTGGCTGCAGTGCACATGGAAGAAACCCCTCCACTAACAGTACTTCATTTCGGCCTCAACCTTTGCAGTGTCTCCAAACTTGATAATGTCACTCCTTGAAGACATAGCCTGCAGACAGCTTCAAATCCTGGCTGCAGGCTGTGCCCGAGTCTGAGCCTCCGTACATTCTGTGCACCATTCATAAAATTGGAAAAAAGGTAAGAAAACACCTGACAACAAACTGTTTAACAACCTTAATTACCTGTTCACTGCTGATGTGTCTGCCACTGATCCATCCCACCACTCGCACCTCACAAAATTGGTCATCAGTGGAAGACGTCAGGAATGGGTCCTATGCAGCTCCATGCCATTTTACTGGACCCTGCCTCCATTCCTGTCACCACAGAGCATGTGCCCGTTTATTCTGTTTTTCTTTCTCAATTGATGCTGCCAGATCTGCTGTGTATATCCTGAAGTTTAATTATTCTCTCCCTCCCTCCAAAAAGCATGGTCATTTTGGTATTGGGAAAGTATTGCCATAGCAATCTGACAGTGGATGGACCAGAATCTACTTTTGAGTATAATAATCCTATTATGTGAGAAGAAAAAGCTATAAAAAATACATCTACAACAAAGAACCCATGATTGTTTCTTTTAATTAGCACCAGCAGCTCCCAAGACAGATTGATGTTTCAACATAAGGAGAAGACGTAGCACCAGACAATTAATGGAGCTGGAACAGATAGACTGTCCCACGTAAACCATACAATTAATAGCATGCAGAAAACAGTAGCTCTGTGCAATTCAAGTCAGTCTGCTCCAACCACTGGGAAAACTGAGTCAGACATCAACACTTTGATCCTCAGACTGAGCTCCAACGAGTAAAGATAGTCACTGGAAATTGGCAGCTGTCAGTTCATGATAGGTTTGTGGCATTGCTAAACAAGCTTTAAACAAGAACAGGCAAAAATTCTGCAGCTGCAGGGGTAAATCTTCTCTCGGGTTGAAATTATACTGCTGCCTGGAGAGGTGTAAGATATGTTAATTCTTCCACCTCTACCTGGGACTTAGTGAATAGAGCATCGAGTAGAGAATCAAAGCATTCCCTCGGAACAGTGTTAAGGGGCCCGAATCCACATCTACACTTGGTTGGCTGTTCTGACTGATGGTCAGTATACGTGGAGCAAATCTCTCAAATGGCATAAGAGGAGGTGTTCTCTAAACGTTTTGAGATTTCTTTCATTTTAAGGTTCCTAAAGTGAAGCGCAAAGGACTTGAATTTGTCTGAAGCCCCAGGTATCATGATGTGACCCTAAGATTAGGCCTATATGTCCAATTGTGGTACTGTTTCCAGAAACTGATGAATGGAAAAAGGCATTCCACATTATGAACTAACAACCACCCTGTAAATCTGAATGTTATTTCATATCTTAGAATGAACAGCGCAGAGGGAGGCTAATTGGTCCACTATGCCCTTGTTGGCGGTTTGAAAGATTTTTTCAATCAACTCCACTCCCCTGTTCTTTCTTCATTGTCTGGGAATTTTTCCTTCTTTAGGCTTTTATCCCATTTCATTTTGAAAGTTATTATTGAGTCTGCTTCTGCCAGTTGTTTATTCTGCAATGAGTCTCAGATGCACCTTAACTTACTTCAACTCATCATTGGGAAGAAGCCTTTGTATTTGGGCAGTGGTGCAGGATCAGCATGAGATAATTGGCAGCCCTCTTTACACCCTGCCGGATCTCCTTTTCTATTGGATATCCCACAACCTCTCGATCTAGCACTATATCCTTTTCTTCATCCCCAATCACCCATCCATGAACACTGTCCTCTGCCTCCAGCGTCTTGCGCATTCCACACCATCCTGCCCCCCAACAACCTTCTTTCCTCCCACTATTTGTGGCAGAACCTTCAGTTGTCTAAGTCCTGCTATCAATTTTAGGGCCATGTATTGCATGAGGCAGATATTTGATAGAGGGGCGGTGCTGCTGATAAAGGCAAAGGTAAAAGCTGCGAGTCGAGCCCGGGCCTCAATGTTTTGCACCTTGTGCACCCTCTCCTGCGCCTTGGCTACCATCCTCCACATTAAAACCATTCCTCTCTCTTTTCCTGCCTGTTCTTCCTGGTACTGCCCTCATCTCTACATCCATATGTGGAGATGAAGGCTTGGACACATATGGCAGGTATCTAGTTTAGCCATTTACCACCAGATCTGGCTAGTTTTATCCCATCAGCCACCTCTACCACTTTCCCATTGTTCCCTATTCAACAGACTAAATGACCATTACAGATCTCCCCTGCGCTAACCCTGAACTTGCATCTTTTATACTTTTTTCCTATCAGGCCTTTTCCCAGCTTATCCTGTCCAAGAGACCCACTTCCTGCTCCCTTGACCCTATTCCCACTAAGCCTCTGATCAACCAACTTCCCTCCCTGTTCCCATGTTAGTGGTTCTCTACTCAGGTACTGTTCTCCTCCCCTTCCACTCTGTTGTCAACACCTCTCTCCTAAAATAAAAATACTTAACCACACCCCCCACCCCACCCCACCCTGCATCTTAATAATTAGCGCCCCATTTACTATCCCCATTTCTTCTACAAATTCCTTGAGTAAGTTGTCACCTCCAAATCTATTTCAATCTTTCCTGGAACTACATGTCTGAATCCCCTCAATCATGTTCCCCCTCACTGCAGTACTGAAACAGGTCTTATCAAAGGAGTTTTCCAGCCCCTCCCACTTCCAGCCCGTTGAAGTCAATGGACGGTTGAATGACTCGCTGCATTTGCCACAGGGGCCAGAAAATTCCGGCCTCTCTCTTCTCATCATTTGCAACCTGTCTGCAGCCCTGGACATGGCTAACTGCAGCATCCTTCTCCAATGATTTTCCACTGTTTTCCAGCTGGGTGGGATTGCATTCACCTGGTTCTATTTGTATCTATCTAACCATAGCCAGAGAATCACCTGCAACAGTTTCTTTTTCCATTCCTGCACAGTTACTTCAGTGTCTTCTCCAATAATATATCCTTGGTCCCCTTCTATTTCTCATCTACTGTCCCTTGGCGACAACTCCCAGCTCTACCTCTGAAGTCACTATTGGATTTCTTGATGACTATCTTATATTGATGGCCTCTAATTGTGCTCTTCCCTATGAGAGGAAATAGTTTTCATAATGTTGTGAAGCCATGCTTTATATTGAAAATGACTTGTTGCATTTACTGGCAGAAATACGCTGACTTTCAAAAAAACTAAAACACCAGCTGCTAAGATGGCCACCAAGAGTTAGGTTCCTTTTATAATTTCAACACAAACTCAGAATTACCTCAAGTCTCTGGAAAGTTCTTAATTAAATTGCCATGGGTAGGGTGGCCTCCCTTGAATGGACATGGTGTAGGTGAAGCCACTTGTGGAAGTTACAGCACCTATTGCCTGTGCGTTTACCAAAACTCACTGGGCAGAATTTTACGTTCGTCGGTCGGGCGGGCCTGACTGACTCGGCGGCGGGTGATTGCCGCTGGCAAAACGGGCCACGCTGCCATTTTCTGTGGGTGGGCCAATTAAGCAGCTTTGCGACTCCCGTGGAGAACGGGAAAATAGTCGTGGGGGCGGGCGGCCTCAGAATGCCGGTCCCAATGGGGAACCAGCAGCTTGTTTAAAGAATGGCCAGGCAGCCTGCTTGAAGCAGTGCACCATGGCCACTCAGAGAGGTAGAAATGCTCCAAGGAGGGCAGAGGAGGAGGAGGTGGAGGAGAAGGGGGGCAGGCTGCAGGAGAGGCCAGCGGGGGTGCCACTGTGCACCCAGATTCTCGGACGCATACCTTGTGTCCTCCTGGAAGAGGTGAGCCAATGACGTGATGTTCTGTATCCTGAGGATGGGAGGAGGAGGGCCCCCCATGTTACCAGCCAGGCGTAGGAGGATGTGGGCGAGGCTGTAAGTGCCCATGATGACATCAGACGCACTGGCACATAGTGCCGAAAACGCTTCAATGATTTGCTGCGCTCTGAACGGGTGAGTACCATGTCTGTCTGGGCTATTTCAGGCAGAAGGCAGCCTTAGCCTTTGCCCCCACCCCCCTGCCATGTATGGCTGCCATAAATGCATAGGGCATCTGTCACACGCTGGGTGGGCAAATGGGTACTGACAATGCTTACATCAGCCTTAGTGTTTGAGGAGAAGAAGGGCTTTCTGCGCAGCATATGTTGGTTTCTGTGGAATTTGAGTAGTTTGGGGGCAAGCTGCAGGGGAGGCCGATGGACACATACTCAGAACTCCGACACATGTCATATTGATGGTAATGACATGGTCCAAGGGGTGCCTCAAGGTCTTTTGGGCAAGTCCCATCTGCTGGCATCGGTGCCGCACCTATTTGATCCTCCTTTCCATGGGCGCTAGGACCCGTGTGCTATTCAAAATGATGGACACCGAGGGGTTTGGGACCAGCTGTACTATCTTCTGGGAATTCATCACTAGTAGTGTGGACAGGAGCTGCTGGAGGCTTCAGATGGCCCACTGTGGTTGGGGTGTGGCATGTACGTGCAGAGTACATGAGCGACCTGCCCCAATAAAGCCTCTTATGTGTTTCGCAGGCAAAAAGTAACCACAATGCCCGGGAGCGCCTGAGGACTGGTGGTGGGCGTGCCCTCCTCCAGCACCTCACCCCATTCGAGGAGCAGGCCATGGAGCTGGGCAGGAGGCAGGAGACCAGGGCGGCCGGAGGCGGCGAGGCTGGGGTCCAGTGGGCAGGTATTTGAGGTCCACAGTCCCATCCCCTCTGTGTGCCCACCATCCAAACCGCTGATGGTTGCTGCAATCGTTAATGCTGCAACACTGCTCATTCACAGACTGAGGCATTCTGATGTCTGGGTCATACAGGAGGGACCCTTGTCGCCTTGAGGAATAGCCTCTCCACTACCTTCCAAAGTCACCTTATCTCATTTGTGACCACTATCACCATGGTCTCACATGCCATTGGATTGCCGTTGCACATCCAAAGACTTATTCCATTTTCGGTGATTTGGGACCTCCTGCACCCTTTCAGCCAGTGCACACCACATTACTTTGTCTCGAAGGTCCTCAGCACCTCAGCTGTGAACCTCATGGCACTCAACTTAGATGAATGCCACCACGTTACTCATCCCTGCGCCGAGGGGAAATGTTGCCTTCTGGCCACACGGTCTATGCCCCTCCTTACAGAATGAAGGGCAATAATATGACCTCTCAATCTCCTGAGTTCGGCGGAAAATGACACAACTGTTTGTAATGTTTCCTCAGCTGCGCAACTATCCAGGCAACAATGCATCCCATCAGACACCTCTGCACTCTCCCCTCTCCTCTGGTTCTTTACAAGCCATGTGCCATTCATGAGGCCATCTGACCGGCCTGTCTGCATGTGCGTTTAATGCTTGGGGCCCGTCTTGACTCATTTGGACTTCACCAATGTTCTTCTTTTAAGGGTCTTTGAGCTACTTATGAGGGTGGGGGGGGGGAAAGGGATGAAAAGCTGAACTGAATGTACGCTAACTGAAGCACTGTCCTTGTTATTAATTTCAGCATCACCACCACACCTGAGGGCCAACAAGTGCAACTTGCGGCACATCATTTCAGTCAGCCAGGCACCAGCTCAGACACACACACCTCGGTGGGGACTTTACCTTCAGCTAGTGTCCCGGGTCACAGTGGAGAGGGCACATCACGATTGCTTGGGGAGATGGTAGAGGCAGAGAGTGCCGATGGCTCCTGCAGTTGGAAGGCTGCAGGGGACGAGGCACATGCTGAGTCCGGCACTGATGACTTGCCTCTGGAGTTGTCCCCATTGCAGCAGCTGCAGGAAAGGCGGCAGGAAGTACGTTTGCATCTGGCAGGGTTGTATGAGGGAATGGTTCAGTTGCTCTCTGCGACGGAGGAGTCTAGGCAGAATGCACGTGAAGAATCTGCCCTCAGGGCAGAGCATCAGGATTCCTTCAATGAGAGATTGGCGACTCTCATAGAGAGGGGCTTCCACCAAATGGATCAAAATATGATTGGGTTACGCTCTGACCTGCAAGCCCTCACTGCGGTTCTGGCCACAGGTGGTGTTTTCTATTGTAGGAGATGTTGTGAACACCAAGCGCCGGCACTCAGTGCCCATCCATCTGCGGTGAGCAGGGAGGTAGATTTGGACCTCACGTTGGCGCAGCAGCTGCCTGTCGTTGCTGCGAGCTCCTCTCAGGGCGCTTCGGATGAGAGCAGCAGCTCCTCTGCCCCTCTGCCAATCAACGTAGCTTCCGTTGAGGCTGCGACAACTGGGGAGGTGCCGGTTCAGGAGCTGGCCACTCCCTCCCAGGTGGGGCCATCACAGGCTCCACGGGTCAGAGGTCGCCCGCCAAGATCATCTAGGCCAATAGGACAGCAAAGTCAGCAGGCTGTCTCACAAGCCACTCTGAGCAATGGGGCGGCACCTAGACGTAGCACCCGGGCACGAAAACATAAGGCACCTTAGGCACTCCCCGGGTATGTCACTGGTGATTTTGTGTTGGCCTTAGAATAGGGACCCCTTTTTGTAACATTGTCGAATAATCATGTGGGCTTCAACTGTGGACAGAATAAAGTCCACCTTTGTTACCATGGCTGAGCGTCTTTTCATTGTGCTGCTTTTTTCATTTTCACATAATTATCATGAGTGTTAGAGTGGAGGTTGATGTTTCTGTACTAAGCCCTTATTTGCAGCTGATCAGGTGGAAGAGGTGGCACCTAAGTGCCACGTGTGGAAGTTCCAGGCAATGCTGCTCCTGCTGATCCATGTGTGTGGAGCTAGCTGAAGGGGTTCTTTGGATTAAATTGTCCCAGGTGTCTCTGCCTCCTTGGTGTAAACGCGGGTCATCGTTGTGGCCCTCATCATCGCCCTGTGCTTCCTCATCCTCTGAGGCACTGCTGGATTTATCATATGCAGCCTCATCCAGGGCGTCAAGGTCTTCATCGTCAATTGCATCCCCAATTTCCAGCGCAAGATTGTGCAGAGCACAGCATGCTACCACTATCACAGAGACGCGATCTGAGGGGTACTGGAGTGCGCCCCCTGAGTGGTCCAGGCAACGGAAGTGGATTTTGAGAAGACCGATGGCTCTCTCCACCACAGCCCTTGTGGTGCCCTGGCTCCTATTGTAGCGATGCTCAGCTTCTATTCTTGGACGGCGTACTGGTGTCATGAGCCACCTTCTGAGGGGATAGCCCTTGTCACCCAGTAGCCAACCATCCAGCTGAGCCGGAGCAGTGAAGAGCGCTGGCACCTGGGAGTGTCTGAGGATGTAGGCGTCGTGGGAGCTGCCTGGGTACCTTGCACAAACTTGTAAAATCTGCATCATGTGATCACACACTATCTGCATGTTCATGGAGTGGAAGCCCTTCCTGTTGACAAGGACACCGGGCTCACCTGCTGGCGCCTTGATGGCCACATGTGTGCAGTCTATAGTACCCTGGACGCGGGGGAATCCAGCAATGGCTGCAAAGCCTCTGGTTCACTGTGCCTGACTTGCCTGGTCGCAGTGGAAGTGGATGAAGGTGGATACCCGTCTGAACAGAGCGTCTGTAACCTGCTTGATATAAGTGTGGACAGCTGATTGGGAGACACCACAAAGATCACCCACCGAGCCCTGGAAGGAGCCAGAGCATAGAAGTGGAGGACAACTGTGACCTTCAGAGCTGCTGGCATGGGGTGTCCACCCACAGGGTTAGGGGAGATCTCAGGGCCAATCATTTGACAGATAGAGTTGACTGTCTCCCTTGAGAATCGGAGCCTCCTTCGGCACTGCACCACAGACATATTGAGGTAGCTGCTTCTCCACCTGTATACCCTGGCAGCAGGATAGTGGCGTCGTCTGTGGCCCCTTGCACCTTGGACAACCTCTTGTCCCTGCGCCCCTTGTGCCTGCGCCTGGCCTCCCAAAGGTGCTTCCCTTGGAGACTGATTGTTCAGCCCTGGCCTCTTCCTGATTCTTTCTTTCCCTTCCTTCTCAGGGGAGCTGCTTCCACTGGAGAGGTCAGAACCCATAGCCCCAGGCTAAATGGAGGCCTCCAGAAAGCTGCAAAGCCGAAAAAGAATGCTGTCTGCAGAATGCTTTCACTTTACACAAAAACCTCTTGGACATCGATGAGAACTATTAACAATCTCACAGGTATGTTTTAAACACTTTCATCAATTATAACTTCATCAAAAACATGAACAACCCCTTTGAATCCACATTTCCCGACATTGCAAAGGTTTTCTTAAATTATCTCCTACCCGCCTTCCCGTTGGGCCTGTGCGCCGACCCGAAGTTTGCACGGGCCCCTCAAAATCATACACAATTGGCAAGTTAAGGGGCTTAATGAGCCCTTCAATTAATGGCGGGCGAACTGATCGTGCCCACCCACTGAAATATCACGATGGCGCGCGCTGACATCGGCATGCTCGAGCGACGTCAGCGTGCATCATTTTACGCGCTGATGTGCGGGCTACACCACCCGCACATCAGCCGGAAAATTCTGGCCACTATATCTGAGCTTGATACTTAACAAAGGGAGCCATAGAGAAACCTGTTTATCATAAGCAGGTATGAACAGACACCATGCATTCCCCATTGTGAAGTATTGGCTTCTAACTTCAACTCATTTGTGTGGGCAATATAGGTATTGATCATGTGGTCACATGAATAAAACTGACTTCAGATAACATATTTTATTACTGCAAGAATCAAAGAGAAACAAGCCTGTCTGGAAACCAACAGCATAGAAGAGTCAGTGGAAAGAAGGTCCCGAGTGGATACCCTCTCACTCACCCTCTCTCTCCAACTATCTTACAAGCTCAAACCCAGTCTACTCTTTGACAATCCACATGCCACAGGCAGAGCTTACAAAATAAAATCAACCCAGCAGCTGCTCTCTCTGGAAGATGGGATACATTGACCGCCAGCATCTTTAAGCCACCTTGTGCCAAATCCTGAAGGGCCACCAAGCCAGCTTGGAACCATCCAAGACATCAATCTATAAGGTCCATACATCTTTAGCTTTTATTGGACCCTAAAAAGCCTGGTTAATCTATCTTCCCACATTGGAGTGTGTATGTGTGAATTTCAAGTGTGTGTGCATGTGAATGTTGGACCATTTTTTATTATATTACTTAGAATTGATGAAGTGCAATCAATACACAATCCTCTTTTCTTTTTGAAAACTCAAGAAAATCTGTGTGTGTATGTGTGTGTGTGTGTGTGTGTGCATGTGTGTTTGTCTTTTACAGTCACAGTATGTAAACACTCACCAAACTGGCAAGTATATCCTTTAAAAGAAACCCACCATGGTCAAACAAGGAGTGGGGAAAAAAAGGGAGCCATGTTACTTCTCCTCACATGATCTTAACAATAATTTTAAAGACCTCTATTAGGTTATCTCTCAGCCTCCTTTTTCCCAAGAGAAAAGAGAACTAGTCTGTCACTCCTTTCCTGATATGTGCGCCCCTCACATTTCTGGTATCACCCTTGTAAATCTTCTCTGGCCCCTTTCCAGTGTCCAAATCCTTTCATAATTTGGCGACCACAACTGCATGCAGTACTCTAAGTGGAGTCTAACCAAGGTTCAAAATAGATTTACATAACTTCCCTACTTTTCAATTCTGTTGATCTAAAAATAAAGCCTAGTGCTGGGTTTGCTTTTTATATGGCCTTGCTCAACCGTGGTGCAACTTTTTGTGATTGGTTTATTTGTACTCCAAGATAGTTTTGTTCCTCTACTCTACCTAGATTTGGAACTTATAAATAATAAGTGATCTCCCCTATTCTTCCTGCCAAAATGTACTATTTGATATTTATCTCTGTTGAATTTCATTTGCCAATTATTTACTTATTCTGGAAGTTTATAATGTGCTGAATTTTGCCCTTGGTGGGCGAGCGGGCCCCACCAGCTGACCCCTGCCGCAGATACGGGGCCCGCCGCCATTTTGAGTGGGCGGGCCAATTAAGGCCCGCCCAGTGGCCTGCCCAACAGGAAGCGCATTGCACTTCCTGTGCGGGGAGGGGAGGGAATCCCCAACTGTCAAAGTGCGCACTTCTGCGCATTCGCGCGAAAGAGCACACTGCTCCCTGAGGCAAAGTGCTGTCTCAGGGAGTTTCCTGAAAGGTAAGAAAAATCAAAAAATAGAGAAATATTAAAATTATTAACATGTCCCCCTCATGTGACAATGTCACACGAGATGGGACACGTTAATACGAAACACATAAAGTTTATTAAATTTTTAAAAAACGGACATGAAACTTCATCTCGCCAGTGGATGAAGTTTCATGAATAATCAGGAGCCCGCTGGGGCTCCTGGCCTGCCCGCCAACCTTAAGCTTGGACGGACAGGGTCTTTAACAAGGTTAATTAGCCTGTCAATGGCCTTAATTGGCCATTGACAGGTCGGTGGGTGGACAGCTGATTTCGCTGTCAGCCCGCCTTCCTGAGGATTTAAATGGACCGGGATGACATCAGGGGTTCCTCCCGACATCATCTCGCGTCATTTTCCCCTCGGCGAGCGGGCCCCGCCCCCAAATCACCGAGGGGAAAATCCCCTTGAATGTGTGCCTTGTTGCAGGCTTCGTTAGTATTGGCTGTCTCCACAAATTGGTGTCATCCACAAATTTAGAAATTGTATTGTTTTATTCCAAAGTCCAAATTGTTGATGTAATGTGAAGATCAGCAGTCCCAGCACTGATTTTTGTGGAACACCACTTTCTGCCACACTGAATAACTAACCACCCTTTACCCTACTCTCTGCTTTCTGTCAAGAAGCCAACTGGCAATCCATTCATACTTGTCTTCACCTTTAATCATATCCATTAATTTATTATGGACCATCTTATTGAAGGTATTTTGAAAATCTAGATAAATTATATTTATCGTATTACTATTGTCTACTCTCTCTGTTACCTGCTCAAAAAATTCAATAAGGTTGGCCATGCAAGGTTTTCCCTTTTGAAATCCATGCTGATTATTCTTCATTATATTTCTCATTTCTTTATTCTCCCCTTTAGTAAAAATTCCATTATTTTTCCTATAACTGTTGTTAAGTTGACTGGTTTATAATTCCCTGGACATGTGCTGTCCCCCTTCTTACATACAGGAATTATATTAGCTATTCACCAGTTCTCTAGCACTATAATATTTTCCTAACAACTTATTAAATATAATTGGTAATGCCTCTGCCATAGCTTCCCTAGATTCTTTTAAAATATGTGGATGCAATCCATCCAGACAAGGGCTTTGTTCTGGGTTTGTTTAAATTTTAAATGCACTTATTTCATTACTCATCTTGTCAATCAATGGCAAGTCTACCTGTTCTATCTTCCTGGTAAATACCAAAGCAAATATTTTGCCATCTCTCCATAGTGTGGTATTACCCTGTTGATCCCTTAATGGTCCTATTCCCAGCATAGCCTTCATTTTTATTGCTATGCTCATATATTTTTCTATTTGTTAATGATCTTTGATAATTTACTTTCATAGTTCATCTTTGCCTTCTTAATTTTTTTTTAAACTTTTCTCCAAACCAGTTCATAATCCCTCATATCATGCACTCCTCTGCTATCTATGTACATATACAAACACTTCTTTCCTAACCCTCAATTTTCTCCTTATGCCCTTATTTATCCATGAAGTCTCACTAGGGTATAATTTGTTTTTTCCTTTAAGCAGAATATAATTCCCCCACACTCTGCTTAATTGTTTTAAATGTTTCCCATTGTTGTTCTACATTGTTGCTTGCCAATATTGTTGCCCATTTTATTTTCCTAAGTTCTCTTCTCAACTGCTCAAAATCATCTTTTCTTCAATCATTAACTTTGTTTTCATCATACTTATGTTCTTCTCTATCATCTTAAGATGTGTAGTAACTTATGGTCACTATTGCCTAGATGTTCCCCTACCTTTATTTCTCTTATTTACTCTGGTTTATTTCCCATGATTGGATCCACTAGCAAATATTCCCTTGTTCATCATTTTACATATTGGGTCAGAAAGGAGTCCTGTACACATTGTAGGACTTCTATTGCCTTATCCCTTTACCTACCTCTTCTGTTGAATTAATAGTAGGGTAGTTGAAATCCCCTATGATTATTATCCTATGTATTTTTAATCAATACCTTAACTAATCTGCATTTTTCTTCCTTTACCTCTGCTGAATACATTTGATCACTTGCCATGGAAATAACAACATGTTCATAATGGTGAGGCGAGAGTGAATGCCCTTGACATCAAGGCAGCATTTGACCGAGTGTGGCATCCAGCAAAACTGGAGTCAATGGGAATCAGGGGGAAAGCTCTCTGTTGGTTGGAGTCATACCTAGCACAAAGGAAGATGGTTATAGTTGTTGGAGGTCAGTCATCTCACCTCCAGGACATCACTGCAGGAGTTCCTCAGGGTAGTGTCCTTGGCCCAACCATCTTCAGCTGCTTCATCAATGACCTTCCTTCCATCATAAGGTCAGAAATGGGGATGTTTACTGATGATTGCATGAGGTTCAGCACTATTCGTGACTCCTCAGATACTGAAGCAGCCCATGTCCAAATGCAGCAAGACCTGGACAATATCCAGGCTTAGGCTGAACATGGCAAGTAATATTCGCATCACACAAATGTCAGGCAATGACCATCCCCAACAAGAGAGAATCCAACCATCGCCCCTTGATGTTCAATGGTATTACCATCACTGAATCCCTCACTATCAACATCCTGGGGGTTACCATTGACCAGAAACAGAACTGGAGTAGTCATATAAATACTTTGGCTGCAAGAGCAGGTCAGAGACTAAGAATCGTGCGATGAGTAACTCAACTCCTGAGTCCCCAAAGACTGTCCACCATCTACAAGGCACAAGTTAGGAGTGTGATGGAATACTCCCTGCTTGCCTGGATGAGTGCAGCTCCCACAACACTCAAGAAGCTTGATATTGCCCAGGACAAAGCAGCCTGCTTGATTGGCACCACATCCACAAACATTCACTCCCTCCACCACCGACGCACAGTAGCTGCAGTGTGTACCATCTACAAGATACACTGCAGGAATTCACCAAGGCTCCTTTGGCAGCACCTTCCAAACCCACGACCACTACCATCTAAAAGGACAAGGGCAGCCGATAGATGGGAACACCACCACCTGGAAGTGCCCCTCCGAGTCACTTGCCATCCTGACTTGGAAATATATTGCCGTTCCTTCACCGTCGCTGGGTCAAAATCATGGAACTCCCTTCGTAACAGCACTGTGTGTGTACCTACACATACGGACTGCAGCAGTTCAAGAAGGCAGCTCACCACCACCTTCTTAAGGGTAACTAGGGATGGGTAATAAATGCTGGTCCACCCAGCAAAGCCCACATCCTATGAATGAATAATTTTTTAAAAATGGTGGAGGGCCCTGCTAACAACTTGTGTGGGGCTCCACCATTGAAAATCTGCAGTGAACCAGGGAGTGAGTGTATGGTCGGCTGTATGGAAACTGTAATTGGATCCTCCTTTCAGAAATCTGTGACATCACTCATAGCTTCTCTCAGGGTTATGCATATTGGGGCATCGAGGGTCTGGGCTCCAACATTACTAGTGCCTTAGGCTGGGCTGGAAGATTGAATGGGTAACGAAACAGGAGAATTTATAATCGCGAACAAGGATATGGCAGAGCAATTAAACAACTACTTTAGTTCTGTCTACATGGAGGAAGACACAAATAACTTCCCAGGAATACAAGGGAACCAAAAGTCTAATGAGAAGGAGGAATTGAAGGAAATTAGGATTACTTAAAAAGAAACAATGCTAGGGAGTTAGTGGGACTGATAGCCGATAAATCTCCAGGGCCTGATAATCTACATCCCAGGAGGTGGTCTGTAAATGGTGGATGCAATGGTTGTCATCTTCCAAAATTCTGTAGATTCTGGAACAGTCCTGGCAGATTAGAGAATGGCAAATGTAACCCTACTATTTAGAAAAAGAGGAAGGGAAAAAACAGGGAATTACAGGCCTGTTAGTCTAATATCAGTGGTAGGGAAAATGCTCAAGTCTATTATAAAAGGATGTTATAATAGGGCACTTAGAAAATATCAATGGGATTAGACAAAGTCAGCATGGATTTATGAAAGGGAAATCATGCTTGACAAACCTACTAGAGTTTCTTTGAGGACGTAACTAGCAGAATAGATAAGGGAGAACCAGTGGATGTTGTGACTTTGGATTTTCAGAAAGCTTTTGATAAAGTCCCACATAAGAGGTTAGTGTGCAAAATTAATGCACATGGGATTGGGGGGTAGTATATTGACTTGGGTTGAGAATTGGTTAGCAGACAGGAAACAGAGGGTAGGAATAAATGAGTCTTTTTCAGAATGGGAGGCGGTGACTGGTGGGGTACTGCAGTGATCAGTGCTTGGGATCCAGCTATTCACAATATACATCACTGAATTGGATTAGGGAACCAAATATAATATTGCCAAGTTTGCTGATGGCACAAATCTAGGTGGGATATGAATGGTGAAGAGGATGTTAAATCAAGGCAAATTAGACAAATTGAGTGAGTGGGCAAATACATGGCAGATGCAGTATAACGTGGATAAGTGTAAAGTTATCCACATTGATAGGGAAAACAGAATGGCAGAGTATTATTTAAATAGTGATAGATTGGGAAATGTTGATCTACAAAGGGACCTGGGTGTCCTTGTACAACAAATCACTGAAAGCAAGCTTACAGGTGCAAGTAGTAAAGAAGGCAAATGGTGTGTTGGTCTTCATTGCGAGAGGACTTGAGTGCAGGAGCAAAGATGTCTTACTGCAGCTGTACAGGGCCCTGGTGAGACCACACCTGGAGTAGTGTGTGCAGTTTTGGTCTCCTTACCCAAGAAAGGATATACCTGCCGTAAAGGGAGTACAGCAAAGGTTCACTAGATTGATTCCTGGGATGGCAGGATTGTTGTATAAGGAGAGATTGGGTCAACTAGGCCTGTATTCACTGGAGTTTAGAAGAATGAGAGGGGATCTCATTGAAATGTATACAATTTTCACAGGGCTAGACAGACTGGATGCAGGGATGATATTTCCTCTGGCTGGGGGTCTAGAACAAGGGGTCACAATCTCAAAATACAGGGTAAACCATTTGGAACTGAGATGAGGAGAAATTTCTTCACTCAGAGGGTGGTGAACCTGTGGAATTCTCTACCACTGAAGGCTGTGGAGGCCAAGTCACTGAATATATTTAAGAAGGAAATAGATAGATTTCTAGACTCTAAAGGTGTCAAGGAGGATGGGGAGATCGCGGGAGTCTGGTGTTGAGTTAGAGGTTCAGCCATGATCACATTGAATGGCAGAGCAGGCTTGAAGGGCCGAATGACCTACTCCTGCTTCTATTTTTCTATGTTCCTACTGTCTAATCCTGCTTGCACACATGACCTGGCATCAGATGCGATCAAATTGGAACATATTGCTCGGTCTCAGAATAACAGTGCACCTGCACCCTCACCTTGTCCTCAGCCAATGCCCATCCTGGCCCCAGGAAACCTGAGTTGTTGCAAGCTGCAGCCAATCCCTCTCTGGCTTGAGCTCCTAGTGATTATCGAATATGGGCATCTCAAGATCCCACAGCAGCCTTCCACCTTCCATACTGAAGCTACTGGAAGTGCAGCTTGTAGTAGCATCAGTGCAGGTAAGAAATAAGTTATGACAGGTATTATGGGTTCACACCTGCTGATAAGTAATGTGTTAATAAGACAGAAAGAACTTGTGTTCATATGGTCCCTTGCATGACCTCAGGACATTCCAAAGTGCTTTACAGATGATGAAGTACTTTTGAAGTGTGGTCACTACTGCAATGTTGGAAATGTGACAGATAATTTTGAACATAGCAAGGTTCCACAAACAGTAATGTGACAATGGTGAGCTAACTAGTTTTAGTGATACTGCTTGTAGGATAGAGCTTGGGGATTTGGATGAAAGAAATTGCATTCTCTGCTTGTCTTCTGGCAACAACAGCAGTGGCGGGCATTAAAACTGTGTGTTAGAGAGCTGGGCTGAACAACACAGGCCTTCTCCTGTCCTGAATCTAGTCCCTGTTTTCCAACTAAAAATAAAATGAAATTGCTAATAACATTCTTGAAAAAAGCTGTTTCTTAAGCTTCTGGTAAGACCTCCTTAATGAGTTTTCAGACAACGATGCAGCAGTTTCACCCTGGGGAAAATTAAAACAACCATGTAGTAATTAGTTCACCCACTCAGCTGGAGTCAATCCAATGACGGAGCTAAACATTTTCAACATGGATTTTGAAGTATTTATTATGTTGACAGGTTCAGGGCGGCAGTTGGTGACAGAAGACTATTCAGGAGTGCAAGTTCCACCAGAGACTACACTCGACCCCCAACAACTACCTTCAATTTTTTTTTATATGTGAAACTAGTCACCAGCAATGTTATCAGCTGAACAGTGCTGGGTTCCCAGGCACCATCAAAATGAACATTTTGTACCTGCTGTAAAGGACCAGTGCACTGCTCAGCTGTGTAAGCCATTTTCGTTCAAGGGAAGTCATGGATCTCTGGGTTTAAATGCATAAAATCATGAAGGACAGAACTAACCAATAAAATAAATATAATTTCAATGCAACCTTTGCAATTTTCAAAAGTAGAGTTGTGGGTCACTTTTTTGTTTCTGATTTAAAAGCTCAGAGGTCACATGCAGAAGTACAAATACTTTGATTATAATTTCATGTATCTATAAATCAGCCTTTAAAAAGTTGCAAATAGCCATGAACTGAGCTGTTTAAATTCACTGGTCCACTTAACTTCTATAGTTTTCAGCTCTCCAGAGACGGATTAACATTCTTGCCCGTTACTTGATTAGTTCAGTGTCTGTTAAACCACTTGAGAGGCATGAAAGGAGCTTAATAGCAGGAGAGCTCTGATTAGCTAAATTTCAGCTGGTAGGGCTAATTTAATCCAATAGAACTAATTCATTTAACTGAACTGAAGTAATCAAGTATTTCTTTTCCCAAAATAAACAAACAGTTGGAAAACGAGCACCCCAGCTTCTCGAAGTGGGAAGTGCATCCTATTGGGCATTTTGGGCAAGCCTAATGAAGGAAGCCAGTATTTTAGATAGACTGGGAGTGAGATCAATTGTGAAACAAGACATGCAAGGTTAGTAAGAAATCTCCTGTTTCAGCCCAAGGATTAAGTGCCAGATCAAGAACAGCAGGAAAATCAGTTTCTCTCATTTGAAATCAAAATAAACTTGTTTGAGTGTTGGCATGGTGAGAGATTCGTCCTCTTCATCTTTCGTTATCACAAAAAAATGTAAAATATGTTTTTTAAAATGGGCATTTAACTGAGAACCCAGCATTTTTCTCCTTCCCAGCACAGCTCACAGTTCCATTCAATCTTATGTACATATGCACATCCATTATTTCCACTAGCACTCATTAAATGTTGGAGTCACTTCCAGTGAATCAAGCTGTAAATCAGTTCTGAAATTCTTCTGCTGCAAGAGTTATTTAGTTGAAGCTGTGTGTCAATCAAAGATACCAGTTTGTGTCAACTACACTTCTGTCTGAGAACTGAAATGATTGTTTGCACTGAATTGTGTTTAATTTCTATATTGCTGGCAAGAACCCTAAAACCTTTTATCTATGTGTGAATGAGAGGATATGCCTTCATTCTAGCTGTACATTTAAACAGTTAATATGTAAAGATTGATCTCTTAAAAGGTAAATCAATGATAGCAATGGCTTTGTAGAGTTTTCTTTAAAACAACAGATATGAAAGTTTTACTCAGTTATAGGGGTTTTTGACGTGGATTTTAATCAGTAATACATCACAAGTTCATCAGGGCAAAGTGATGGAAGTGGTCGTTGACAGTGCTATCAGCGGCACTTACACAGAAATAACCTGCTCACTGACGCTCAGTTTGAGCTCCACCAAGGCCTCATTACATCCTTGAACCCAAGAGGTAAGGTGCGAGTGACTGCCCTTGACACCAAGGCAGCATTTGACCGAGTGTGGCATCAGGGAGCCCTAGCAAAACAGGAGTCAATGTGAATCAGGGGAAAACTCTCCACTAGTTGAAGTCATACCTAGCACAAAGGAAGATGGTTGTGGTTGTTGGAGGTCATTTATCTCAGTCCCAGGATATCACTGTAGGAGTTCCTCAGGGCAGTGTCCTAGACCCAACCATCTTCTACTGCTTCATCAATGGCCTTCCCTCTATCATAAGATCAGAAGTGGGGATGTTTGCTGATGATTGCACAATGTTCAGCACCATTCGTAACTCCTCAGATATTGAAGCAGTCCATGTCCAAATGCAGCAAGACCTGGACAGCATCCAGGCTTGGGTTGATCAATGGCAAGTAAGAGAATCCAACCATCTCCCCTTGACATTCAATGGTATTACAAAGAACAAAGAACAAAGAAAAGTACAGCACAGGAACAGGCCTTCGGCCCTCCAAGCCTGCGCCGATCATATTGCCCGTCAACGAAAACATTTTGCACTTCCAGGGTCCGTATCCCTCTATTCCCATCCTATTCATGTATTTGTCAAGCTGCCTCTTAAACACCACTATTGTACCTGCTTCCACCACCTCCTCTGGCAGTGAATTCCAGACACTCACTACCCTCTGCGTAAAAAGCTTGCCCTGCACATCTCCTCTATAGTTTTCTCCTCTCACCTTAAATCTATGTCCCCTAGTAATTGACTCTTCCACCCTGGGAAAAAGCTTCTGACTATCTACTCTATCCATACCACTAATAATTTTGTAAACTTCTATCAAGTCGCCCCTCAATCTCCGTCGCTCTAGTGAGAACAATCCGAGTTTCTTCAACCTCTCCTCATAGCTACTAACCTCCAGACCAGGCAGCATCCTGGTAAACCTCCTCTGCACCCTCTCCAACGCCTCCATATCCTTCTGGTAATGTGGCGACCAGAATTGCACGCAATATTCCAAGTGTGGCCTAACCAAGGTTCTATACAGCTGCAGCATGACTTCCCAGCTTTTATACTCAATACCCCTGCCAATGAAGGCAAGCATGCCATGTGCCTTCCTGACTACCTTATCCACCTGTGTTGCCACTTTCAGTGACCTGTGGACCTGTACACCCAGATCCCTCTGCCCGTCAATGCACTTAAGGGTTCTGCCATTTACTGTATATTTCCTGCCTGTATTAGACCTTCCAAAATGCATTACCTCGCATTTGTCCGGATTAAACTCCATCTGCCATTTCTCCGCCCAAGTCTCCAACCGATCTATATCCCGTTGTATCCTTTGGCAATCCTCTTCGCTATCTGCAACTCCTCCAACCTTAGTGTCGTCTGCAAACTTACTAATTAGCCCAGTAACATTTTCCTCCAAATTATTTATGTATACTACAAACAGCAAAGGTCCCAACACTGATCCCTACAGAACTCCACTATTCACAGCTCTCCATTCAGAAAAGCACCCTTCCATTGCTACCCTCCGTCTTCTATGACCAAGCCAATTCTGTATCCATCTTGCCAGCTCACCTCTGATCCTGTGCAACTTTACCGTTGCTGAATCCCCCACTATCAACATCCTGGGGTTTACCATTGACCAGAAACGCAACTGGACTAGCCATATTAATACTGTGCTTCCAACAGCAAGTCAAAGGCTGGGAATTCTGCAGAAAGTAACTCACCCCCTGTCCCAGGGCCTGTCCACTATCTACAAGGCACGAGTCAGGACTTTGATGGAATACTTTCCACTTGCCTGGATGAGTGCAGTTCCTGCAACGCTCAAGAAGCTTGACACTGTCTAGGACAAAGCAGCATGCTTGATTGACACCCCATCCACCACCTTCAACATCCACCCCCTCCACCACTGACACTCAGTGGCAGCAGTGTGTACCATCGACAAGGTGTACTGCAACAATTCATCAAGACTCCTTCGACAACACCTTCCAAACCCGTGACCTCTTCCACCTCGAAGGACAAGGGCAGCAGATACATGGGAACTCCACCACTTGCAAGTTCCCTTCCAAGTCATACACCATCCTGCCTTGGAAATATATTGCCATTCCTTCACTGTCACTGGGTCAAAATCCTGGAATTCTCCCTAACAGCACTGTGGGTGTACCTACAGCACATAGACTGCAGCAGTTCAAGGTGGCAGTTCACCACCAACTTCTCAAGGGCAATCAGGGATGGGCAATAAAAATGCTGGCCTAGCCAATGACACCCATGTCCCATGGAAGGATTAAAAAAATCCGATTCTAAAGTCATCAGTTTATCAGGACATTTTGGTGTCTAGTATAATACCTCGCCTCAAATTTTATTAATGCTCTAGTGAACCAGTGTTGTTAAATTTAATTTTGAAATGACCCATCCTAATACAATAATGATGAATTAAATATGACGTTAAGAAAAGACAATGTTGAGACTCAATGATGAACGCTCTACTGTCTGATCTCTGCTCCAAACTCTTCTGTTGCTAGGAGAATAGAACTCTCCAGGCTTTCCAACACACATTAAGGCACAATCCATAATGCAAAATTATGTTTTATCAACCATGATTCAACATCAGCTTGATTAAAAAGCAATTTATTAATCCATAACTTAGCGTAAATGTTTGTTTAGGGAACATCAGTCAGACTTTTAACAATTAAAACAATGTTTTCTGGATATTAAAATTAGAAACTAAGATTTTATTTAATTGATTTGCACTGCATTTTCTAGGAACCTATTGTGGGGGAGAGTACTTGTAAAGCTGACATTGATATCTTAAACAACTGTGTTTCAGTAAAGCCATTTTATTTTTACCTTATAATCCCTGCAAATTTGGCAACAGAAAGATTTGCCCTTTATTGGCAAACCTCTGGAAGAGGGTTAGCTCCCTGTAACACTAATCTATTCACTGAAAAATTGAACATCTTACACTATGCATATGGCTATCATTACATAACAAGTGGCAGTCTGTGCGGTGTAATATACATCTTCCAGGCTCAAGTTGTACTGTGAATTAGGTAATAAAGAAGACCTGTCCATGGATACATGGGACAACTCACAGAAATCCATCCGCTGGCCGGGTTGATATTTTAATGCTATTGAAAGTAAGTGTTATTCCACTTTGAGAAAAGAAAACTTACTGAGATGGTACATCAAACCAGGTTAAGTGAGTGGGAAACAAGATGACAGATGAAGTTTAATGTGGGGAAGCGTGAGGCTGTTCATTTTAGCAATAAGAATAGAAAAGCAGAAAAATTTTAAAAGAAGGATAAGGGACGATCATTTAGGGCTGAGATGAGGCGAAATCTCTTCACTCAAAAGATTGTGAATCTTTGGAATTCTCTACCACAAAGGGTTGTGGATACGCCATCATTGAATATATCTAAGGCTGAGATAAACAGATTTTTGATCTCTCAGGAAATTATGGGATATGGGGAGCAGGCAGCAAAGTGGAGTTGAAGTTGAAGATCAGCCATGGACATACTGAATAGTCAAGGAGGCTCGATAGGCCAAATAGTCTACTCCTGCTCCTATTTCTTATGCTCTCATAGTCTCATGTTCTGATTTATTCTCATATTCTTCCACATAAACTCACATAGCCGCTCTGTTAAAAGAAATGATATAGCTTTAACTGAACATTTGAAATTTGTCCTTAAGTTTTTGTTCCAAAATTTTGAAAAAAAAAAACTTTTGAGCAAACTGTTAATTGACAAAACTTGAGAATTTAATTTATTTGAATGGCGCAGTCCAGATTCATCTTGTATAATCACAGCTCAGGTTTTTTAGAAGAAGTTGTGGTCTTTGTCATAAAAGCTGATTACCGCCACAAATTACTTATGGGCACATTGAACCTTTTAAACAGGACTTGTGTGTTTTTAAATAAATAAAGAAATACAAGCAAGGTTATGATTGCACTGGAGGGGATGCAGAGGGGGTTCACCAGGATGTTGCCTGGGATAAAACATTTAAGTTATGAAGAGAGGCTGGATAGAATTGGGTTGTTTTCGTTGGAGCAGAGAAGACTGAGGGGCCACCTGATCGAGGTGTACAAGATTATCAGGGGCATGGACAGGGTAGATAGGGAACAGCTGTTCCCCTTAGTTGAAGGGTCAGTCACGAGGGGACATCATTTCACATATTTTAAAAAGTACCTGGGTGAGCACTTGGCACGTCATAACATTTAAGGCTATGGGCCAAGTGCTGGTAAATGCGATTAGGTAGGTAGGTCAGGTATTTCTCACATGTTGGTGCAGACTCGATGGGCCGAAGGGCCTCTTCTGCACAGTGTGATTCTGTGATTCTGTGAAGGACACTGAGCAAAAATGGCTGATAATGTAAAGTGACCACTTTCTGGAAAATTGCTATGTGGATTATACTGACCGGCTTGTCCTGAGAGAACATGGAATGTCACACCTGAAAAGGTGTCATGACCTGCTTTAAGCAGAGACATTTGTAAAGGGAGATAGGGAAGATGCAAAAGACTGAACTTTAATCTCCTGTAGTTGCAGAGACAAAAGACTGATTACTCAGTCGGCATCTAAAATCCATCTCCTGTTGATTCAGATCTCGGAATGCGTAAAATGGTCAGAGATCAAAGAAAACCAACTCTGGGGGCAAAACATGTTTTTTCCCCTTACAGGAATACACCGGGGAAAATGGGTTAAAAAGCTAGCTGCAGAGCAGTGCTAGTGTGCTGTGAGAGTGACAGCACAAGAAGTTAAACTAGACATCCTTACTGTTGCAGCCAAAGTCACTCTCCTCTTCTCTGTTGCTGGAAGCAAGGCTCAGTAAAGCCACAATCAAAAAGGGAATAGGACAGTTTCTTCAGCCAGCCTACAGAACCAAGTGTCACTAAATCCACTGCAAAGTCAACACTACTGGAATCACCCATCTAAATGGCTGCAATGTTTTGCCATCTACACCTCACGGACAAGCCAAAGACTGATTCATATATCTTTTAAAACTTTTATTTGGACTTTCAACTTCTCATTTCTGATCTGTGTGTATGTATATTGTATTTTTATTATTTTTCTTGGGTTTTTAGTAACTAATAAAGTTACTTTTTTTTGACTCATGAATGCTTGGTTAAATTGGCTCCTTCTAAAACATTTGGACTGGGAAAAGGTATCCACAGGGGAAGGGCGCCCTTTTAAATTAACCTTGTTGTGACCAACTGAACAGGTTGAATAAGGAAGGGAAGCCAGCTCATTCTTCCTTACCTGAGAACATAACAAAATTGGGGTCCCATTTGGGAAGTTAACCAATTGCTGGACCTCGCCTGGGGACTGGTCATAACACCTTCAAGTCAAAATGACACCTTTAACATTGGAAATACCTTTCACAACACTCCGTAGAAGAATATTAGATGCCTTTAATCAGTTTTCAACTAAACATGTATCCCACATATTGAAATTCAAATATAATAGCTATGCTTGAATTGTTGTAACCAAACACACAAGGAATCCAAGTCAATTAAACAAAACTTGCTTTAAGGGTAAATTTAGTAACTGAAACTAGTGGACTCTAAGACTGATGTTAAAATGCATCTTTCAATACATGTACATGAAGTTAATTGTCACATTTATTTAACTTGTTTGATATGATAACAGGCAGCCAGCTTCTTGGGCTTCCCTTCCCACCCCTCCATATCTACTCTTTACCTGATTCATTTAATCTCAATTTACAATGGATTAACATGTTTTTGCAGAACAAAATCATAATTTTGTAAGCTCAAGTGAAATATAAATATAAAATAACTATGAGTGAGAAAATCAATTTCTGTTTTCTGCTTTATTGCTTTCCTATCCTGTTGTCTGTTTTATTTTTGACTATCTCAAACATGCACCAGAGATGTAAAAGCTGAAGAATGCACATAACTGTGATAGATTTGGAAGCAGTGCTGTTCCATTCAGAGCAATGAAATAAATCAAGATACTTCTGCATAAAAACAGAGGCTTGCTTGAACAGAGAAAAGTATTACATTATGGAAAGTGCCAACAACATTATCTGATATGACCACACTGACTATGTTGACATTGAAATGAAGACCTTGGGTGGATCATTCTTCTTTGTTATCTGTGCCATACATATATTTGTAGAACATGCTAAATTACAACTAATCTGTTTATTTTTTCTAACCAAATAAAGTAAAATCACGTATTGCACAATGAGGTCTAGGATGATTAGTAAAACACTACGGCCTTAATGTGGCCCTCACTGGTGGCAATGAATCTTGTATCCACTCACATAAGTCCATTCTCATGATGAGCAACTTGGTCATTAGAAATCTGAGCATGCTGCTATTATGTTTCTTTGCTAACCCAGACTGTCAGCCCATGGTATTAATTAAAGACTTGTTACCAGATAAGCAGAAGTTGTCATGGGAACTTTGTGAACTTAACAGCCTGGGTCTTGCAGTCACAGTAGCGATGGACATGGGGAAGTTTGCCACTCTTGAGTGCCACAACAGCAGTTTCTGGGGAGCCCAGTTACGCTTAAATCTGGAGGATGTGGTACACCAAATGGGCTAAGTGGTTGTTTCGCCGAGACCTGTCAGTGCGAAAACTTGGCCTGATTGCCCTGTACTAACTCCGTTTCCACGTTGATTTATTTAGGGCTGTTCCTAACAGATGTAAAGTCTGCTCAGGAGCACAGCCCTTTAAATCAGTAAGAGTGGGAAAACAGTCCAGCCCTCCCCACCCCCAGATTCCGCTCATCTCCACAGCCCACCCCCAGAACTGCGAGCTCACTCATTCTCCCCACCCTCAGTCCCTTGCGATCTGTCCCCACCCAGCATCCCTGACTCTGGGTGTACCCTTGGGGACTGTAATTAAAACAAAGCAACTAAGAGATTGAAAACTGCTTAGTAAAGGTCTGCAGATGGGCCATTAATTCAGAGGCTGTCATTGATGTTAAGAGAGGCAGGGAAATGCACCTCACCACTAGGCTGCCCACTCACCTCGCCGATGCTGGGAGTGTAAGCTCCCATTCAACTGCCGAAAAAGGTGCAGATGTAGTTTTACCTGCAGTCAGCTGCATACACCCCCACTTTGCCACCTGCCACAAGATTTGGGCCGATATCTTCTGAACATAAAGTGATTTTATTGTATTCCTTTTGCTCAATTTTTATATCCTCATCCCACCCCCATCTCTACCTTACCAGTCTTTGGCCATAAAACTTGGTTGCATAGCATCCATATGTTCGGTGCTGTTCTAAGATCCAAAATAATTTCTGTGCTGCGTGTGCACACTTCTGTTGCGAGTCACACCGAATGCCATTTTGGCCAGGTCATGAAAATGGATGCCCAGAGTGTAAGCGCAATTGATGCAGAGTAGGCAGATTATGACATCACTCAGTATGTAACGCTGATTTGATTCTCGCCATGTTATTTTCCACCTCAACACCCCAGTTAACGCCTCTCCTAATCTCACACAGTTGAACATGCATTCAGCAACAGGCAGGCCTGGGGTGATTTAAAGGGATCATCAACAACTTTCAGGTTAGTTGCTCATTGCTTTCTGCTAGCTGCTGTTTGGAGATTTGTACAGCTAATTAAAGTTGGTGAAGTTTACAGGGAGTGATGTGGCACATATCAAAGTCCTTGGTTCTCAAATCAAGGATTCTGCTCCGACCACTTGCTCCCAGTCATGGGTTCTGAAGTTTCTATCCCCCTTAGCCTACAGGGAGACTGAGTAGAGGCAACACAGCAGGTTGAAGAGGGAGGAGCACATGAAGAGGGAAGAAGAGTTCTCAGTAGGAGGTCATATCCACCAAAGTCTTTGCCTGATGCTGCTCTTGTTGTGTTATTGTAATGGTATCATACTTAATTGCTCATAAGGGATTTGGTAAACACGCTGAGGGTTCACTTATTAAGACTAGGCATATGAGAACAGTTATGTATGGGTATAAATCTTAAAGATATCCGAGCTGACTGTTTGTTCTCTGTTCAAAGCAAAACTGAAACTAAGACTGGTTCACATTACGTTTCCCTTCTAGTGATGTCATGCTGATATCCCTTAAAGGCATATTACAAAACCAATAAGTGCTACCCAAGCGGTTGCAGCATTGTTGGCAGAAGGCTGCTGTCTGTCAATGGGGAGACTGCAGAAGCTCTTTCAAGAACCTCACACAGCTCTGCCTCTTGAAGCCCTGGCTTTGGACTGCACCACCTTGGCATGGGCAGCAACACTCCGAGCAAGCTGGCTGGCTGGCTGGCAACAGCAGGGTCACTGGCAGAGTGACAGTGGTGAAAGGTCAAATGCTGCCATCTTGAGCAAGGACATCTGGCTTGTGCTTTATGTAGCCACTACCACTACCCAGGGTGGGGCCTCAAGCAATCTTAGCAATGTGTTGGAGAACAGACTTCTGGACTGCAGTGGTACTCTGCAAGTCCAATTGAGCAATGGGATCTGCAGTCATCATGGCAACAAGCTGTGGTTGCACGATTTCAAATGGCTTTGAAGGTGAAAGATCGCTCCAAGTCATACCTAGACAAAGAGGCGAAAACTCCCCAGCCATGTTTTACAAGCACTATACACACGTCAAGCCTGTTTGTTATTTAGTTTCTGGAGAGTAGATCATAATAATTTCAATACAAGTTCAAGACTGAACCGCTGTATTGGGAAGTACTTATTTCCACAAAGATAGATAAATATCTCAAATAAGTCACCTAGTGGGAACAACTCAGGATTATTCATGATGAGACCATGTGTTTCAATGAATGATGAGCTAAATGAGCTGGTTGGCCTCCCTTATTTCTGCTTTTTCACATTAGTTATTTCTAGAGATATTTTGTGACTTCAGCTATTAAAAATGTATATTAGCATCATTTATTTAACACAAATTTTCAGTCACATTGAGTTTTTTTTTACTCCAGTCATATTTACAAGCATTTCTGCTCCATTGAATCTTCATGTCAGACTGCATAGAAATCCCATTGATACTTCCTGCTGCGAAGATGCCTGTTTTCCATGATAAGCAAAGTATGGATACAGACATAAGCATGTGCTTTATCTGCCTCTTATGTCACGAGATGTGAGAATCTTCTAAGTCTAAATCAAAGTACATATTGGGCTGTGGACTGCCTTGCTCCATCAGAACACTTTCAAAAATGCATTAACGATATAATATATGTACAATGAAGTCTCAATTATTTGTCTATTGATTGAGATCAAGTGTAATTGCCATGTTTTGGAATGTTTTGAACAATTCTCACAAACATGACTTGGAGAAAAATATCACATTTAAATGATGAGAATTACGTGGCAATTACATTTGAAAGTGTTTGCACAGTTTAAAAAAAGGCATTGAGATTAAACATAGTTCAAATGCTGATAAGCTAATTTAATGTAATCTTCCCAATTCATAGGTACCCATTATTCCTCATAAGTTTGTTGTTAGACTTACAAACTTTGCATTATGACCTACTGTACCAGAAATGCACCATATTGGTTTTGGTCAAGTTTTAGTCAACCAGAGCATCTGCCTGAAACAGATGTCAAGCTACTTAAATATACAAATGGGCATTCTCATCCAATTATAGGACACCAACAGTAAAATTCAGGCACTCACGGGAGGTGAGGTTACCAAGTGAAACACAAGGAGGACAACTTTAAACTTGAGTCATTAAGGTGATTGAGAACCAATTAGGTCAGAAGGGGCTCATAGGCAAGAAGGACATGATGTGGAATATGATATGGGCTGTAGGGTTTTGGATGGGATGAAGTTTATGGATAATTATGCAGCCAGAATAGCATTACAACAATCATGCCTAAAGGAGACAAAGCTATGAATAAAGATTTCAACAGTAAATAGACTGCCTGAGGGCAGAGGTAGCTGATATTATGGAGGTGAAAGCAAGTGGTCTTTGTCATGGAGACAATTATTTTTATTATTTATTGTTTCATGGGATGTGGGCATTGCTGGCAAGGCCAGCATTTTTTGTCCATCTTTAACTGCCCTTGAACTAAATGGCTTGTTAGGCCATTTCAGAGGGCAGTAGAGTCAACCACATTTCTGTGTGTCTGGAGTCATGTATCAGCCATTCTGGGTAAGGACGGCAGATTACCTTCCCTAAAGTGCATTAGTGAACCAAATGGTTTAATGATAGTTTCATGGTTACAATTACAGAGACTAGCTTTATATTACAGATTTATTAATTGAATTAAATTTCATCAGCTTCTCTGGTGGGATTTGAACCTGTGTCCCCAGACCATTTGCCTAGGCCTCAGGATTACTAGTCCAGTGACATTACCACACCACTGTCTCCACTGAATTATAGATTTGGAAGTACAGTTTAGGATTGAACTAAATGCCAAGGCCTGGTTAAACCTATGACAGTGCTTATGGAAGGTGAATAGAGGCATTAATGAAGATTCTGATTTTATGCTGGAGATTTATAGCAGGTCAAGAGATAGATTTTTTCTTACATTACAAACCTACATTGAGATTGTACATTTCAGGGCTAGAGGCAGCATAGGCTATATAAACAATGAGTCTTAATTTCTTATCGGGAGTTACTTTTTGTTTATCCTTTCAATTGGATTCCTAAATCAGAATCCAAGCTTTATTTTTGTTAATTGCTGCTGAATTACATGCAGTCTTACTGTCCAATGGGTATGGGGCTTGCACTGCCCAACCCCATCTCACTTAAAATGAGAAAATTCTCATCCCCTTCATCTGGACTGGATAAAATCCAAATACCAGAAGTAAAAGGATGATGTGACCATACCACTCTCTCAGGTCTCCTGAATTCCTTTCTACTTGAAAGTTGAGTGTGAATTTGTTTATAATGGGAGCAAATGAATGATTCTATATCACCAAGTGGGTACAAAATAGTAATAGATCAACATTCTTCCAGTGAAGTTGATCAATGGCAGAACTTTATTTTTGCAGCCTAAATACATTTTTTTTAGAAATTTTTTTTTAGTTGTAATTATATGCCATTCTTCCTTTCCATCACTGGAAACAACAGACAATTTAAAATTCCTTGCAAACACACTGCTAACTTTTTGTTAAAGAACTCCTACATTGTTCAACACCAAAACATATTGCAGACATTGATTACAATAAAGTTAATTGTTTGAATTTATTTTCTAAATGCCCTTGACAAGAAGGTATGATAATTGATGCCTTTCTTCTTGGTTGTGCAGTAAGGGTTTCTGAAGATTAATTCCTTTGTCTGTGAATTACCCATGTTTATTTGCTAGAAGATGAGCATTGATCGTAGAAGAAAGGCATTACTGGAAGGTACAATGAAACCAAAACAGAGTCAGAAAAACACAAAAGTCAAATCCTACAAATCATTGTTTTTTTTCATGATTAGTCACAAAAGAGAAATATATGTCAGGAGTCTACAACAACAGCACGTAATGTTGCTATTTCATTTATCGTTTGCAATATTTTTTTCCAAATGTAGTTGCATCAGGTTGAAATGGCTCTTAGATTAATTTAGGGCAATATTCTTGGCAATATTATGGTCCTTACTTGTGTAAATCAAGCATTTTCTTAGAACACACTTGAACTTTAGTGCTTTCTTTGAGGACCTGCTGAATACGAAGTTTTGTGAACTGTTTACTGCTGATCTGTTAAAATTGTAGTTTAACACTAATGGTTGGGAAGTGACCCTTATAATAAAGGAGTTGTTTAACAATTGAGATGCTAATTCAATACACCCATAGTCATGGCTCAGAAGTTATCCAGAAAACCCTGTGTTGTTAAAACTGAGGTGTAAAAAGTATGAATCAGGAGGGTAACAATGTTCAGTTCATATATGCATCCACTTCCACCTTTTCAAACACCAAGCTTGGGAAGGTATCAACAATAGGATCAGTAGCATTTCCAGAACCTGGCAGGAGGTCAATAAACATTTCCCTAATGTAAAATACAAAACACAGTGGGCTAGGTTTTATAGGGCGCCATATTCCCTGTGCCCCCGACTGAAAAGTTGGCTGTGAGCTCATCCACTCAAAAGTTGTGCCCCGCAGCCATTCTATGCTGGGTGCACCATTAATTGTTTAAGGTCAAGACTTATCCTCATCTGAGGGGGAGGCCTCATGTAGAGAACTGCAGGACATCTTATTGGATGGAAGCTCTGTAGTTCCAGCAGCATCGGGTTCGAGTTTGTTCAGGTTTGCTGGGACTAAAGGCAGACCCGACAAAGAAAAGGTGATGGAGCCTGGATTTTAAGGTAAGCTTGGCTAGCAGACCGTCGCAAGGGAGGCTGAGGGAGGGTGGTGTTGAGAGGCAAGGGGGAGGGTAAATTTGCATATGACCTTGGGGGTCTGCCTCCAATGGGCACAGGGGACACCCAAAGGAGGTTGCCCAAACATTCCCCCACCCACCCCACCACCAATCAACCACCCCTCCACTCCTTGCCCGTGCAGTGAAAGCTGCTGGGTAACCTGCTTGGCTTAAGCCTTCCCCTGTCATAGGTAATATTGAGGCAAAGGTGGAATGAGGCCCATAACCTCATTAGGCCCAAGGGTGTGCAGGCTGCCTGACACCTCCCTGCCCATAGTAAAATTGGATACAGGCTGGGGGTGGGTGGGAAGGCCACATGCTGTATTTTACAAGCCCCACCGCCTTCACATATCCTAGAGGGGGCCATAAAATCTAGCCCAATGAGTTAGGAATGGATGCTTAGCTACAATGCACCATACATGCAAATCAATGATATTTGACACTGCCAGCCTTTTGGTGACACCGTCTGCATGCCCAGATTAGTGAGGAAAAGTCAGAGTGGACAATCTTAAGTAAGGCTCCTGGCATTCTTCTTCTATTTGATTCCAGCTGCTTCATATCTTTGGTGGCAATTCTTTTAAGATCAAAAATTCCTGTGCTGTATTGTGAATCCCTGAAATGTGAAGCAGGCATGACTGCAAGTAACAGATGAAAAGCGATGCACAGGACGTGACAGGGTAAGAGGGATGAGTTTGTAACACCAGTTTATAGGGTGGGGGGCAGTATAGGAGGAGAGAAGCCAGAAGTTGTGGTTTGGAGGAGAGTGTTGACAATAGCAAGCTGTGGGGATACGGACAGAGAATAGAAAAGCTGAAGGAATTAAATAGAATGCCAACATTAACTGAGGGGGGTGGGGAGGAATGCAGCATGAAGTAAAGGTGAAAGGAACCCTGGAAGACTATAGGGCATCCTAACTAATGTGGCATGCAACACACTTCTGTCACAGAATAAGCGCATGTACCCATATTGAGTTATGCAATATCTGTTTTTCAGCTGTAAAACAGGTGCTTTGCAATTTTAATTGATGCAATAAACTTTGTTTTAAATAGCAAACAAAGTGATAATGCATGAATGCTTTTAGTGTTAACACACTAAAATTGTACTTAGCAATTTTATGGGCTGAATTTTCCATTCGGTGGGCGGGTGGAGCTGAACCAATCGCGGGCCGCGTCGCCATTTTGCACGGGCGGGCCAATTAAGGCCTGCCCAGCACATTTCACACTCCCGTGGAGAGCGGGACTTTTAAAATTGCGGCAGGTGTGTACAGACCGCCGGTTCCAATGGGGAACCAGCAGTCTGTATAAAGAAAGGCCAGGCAGCCTCCTTTAGGCTGATCACCATGGCCAGCTCCAGGTTGCACTGCAGGGTGTCTGCACAGCAGGCTCTGGTAGAGGGAAGGCCAGAGGCGGAGGGCAGGCTGTAGGGTGTGGGCCAGGAGCAGGGCAGGCTGCAGGGTAGGCCAGCGGGGGGGCCAATGTGTCCCTCGCTTCTCTGGTGACTGCCTTGCTGCCCTTGTTGAGGAGGTGGCAGCACGGCAAGAGGTCCTGTTTCCCCAGGATGGGAGGGGGAGGGCCCACCACGTGATGAAGCGGGCCTGGCAAGAGGTGGCGGAGCTGGTCAGCCCCAGGGATGTTGTGCGGCGAACATGGATCCAGTGCCGCAAGCGCTTCAATGGTTTGTTCAGCTCTGGAAGGGTGAGTACCATGTTGGCCTTGACCATTTAACCCAGCAGGTAGCCTTAGCCTTTGAGGGCCGCAAACAGATAGTGACAATGCTTACATCAGCCTTAGTGGCTGAGGAGAAGATGGGTTCTCCCCGCAGCATATGTTGGTGTTTGTCGCATTTGAGTAGTCTGGGGGAAACCTGTATGGAAGGCAGCTAGACACATACTCAGAACTCCAACACATGTCTTATTGATGGTGATAAGATGGTAGAAGGGCAGCCTCAAGGCGTCGTGGCCAAGAGCCACCTGCTGGCTAGGCGCCGCACCTAGTTGCGCATCCTTGGGGAGGGGGTTGGGACCAGCCGTACTATCTTCTGGTGACTGAACACCAGTAGTGTGGATAGGAGCTGCTGGAGGCCTCAGATGGGCCACTGTAGTTAGGGTGTGGCGTGCGCATGCAGAGTACATGAGCGATCAGCCCCAATAATTCCTCTTCCCTGTTCTGCAGGCAAAAACTGAGAGCAATGTGAGGGAGTGGCAGCAGACTGGTGGTGGGCTTGCTATGCTGCAGCACCTCACCACCTATGAGGAGCAGGCCATGGAGCTGGGGAGGAGGCAGGCGGCTAGGTCGGCAGGTGTCGGTGAGGCTCGGGTGCAGCGGCCGGTATTTGAGGGCCACAGTCCCATCCACTCTGTCTCCCCGCCATCCAAAGCACTGATGGTTGCTGCAATCGTCAATGCAGCAACACTGCTCATTCACAGACTGATACAGTCAGATGTGTGGGTCATACACAAAGGTCCCTTGGCCCCTTGAGGATGTGCGTCTCTAGCACCTTCAAAAGTCGCCTTATCCCATTTGTGGCCACTATCCCCACGGCCTAACATGCCATGGCATCGCTGCTGCACATCCAGACTTATTGCATCTTAGGAGGGTTTGTACCTCCACCACCCTTTCAGCCAGTGCGTCCCACATTACTCTGTCCAAAAGGTCCTCAGCACCTCACCTGTCAACCTCATGGCACTCAACTTAAATAAATGCCACCACATTAGTCATCCCTGCGCCAAGGGGAAATGTTGCCTTCTGTCCTCCCGTTCTATGCCCCTCGTAACGGCATGAAGGTCAATAATGTGACCTGTCAATCTCCTGTGCTCCACGGCAAATGTCGCAAGTGTTTGCAATGTTTCCTCATCACCGCAACTCTCCAGACCAACATGTATCCAGGTCAGGAACCTTTGCACTCTCCCCACTCCAATGCCATCCCTCCCATGAAGTGCAGGACACAAGTGAACGCAGAAGTGTAGATGTGGCCTCGACAGCGTTTTCTGCACTTGCAACATGACCTCCCTTTTCCTACATTCTATTCCTCGGCTAATAAAGGCACGTCTGGCTTTGACCTTGTTAAATGCTTCATGTTCCTGTTCTGCTACCTTAACGGGTCTGCCCAGCAAGGTCCCTGTAATCGTCGTGACTTCCCACGGTCCAACCATTACTCATGTATTTCCGTACCTTGCTTGTCTTGCTCAAGTGCTTAACCGAACACTTATCCAATAACATTTCATGTGGCATTTCATAGGCCATCTGACTAGCCTGTCTGTATGAGCGTGTAATGTTTGGGCCTCCTCTTGACTATTTACCACCCCACCAATGTTCATCTCCTTAGGTTATTGAAGGGTGAGCGACTTACGAGGCTGGGGGGGAAAGGGATGAAAGGTGTTACTGACTGAACGCTAACTGATGCACTGACCTTGTTGTTAATTTCAGCATCACCACCGCATGGCCACCCCCAACATGTCTGGAGCCCCCCCTCCACACCTGAGGGTCAAGACTTGTAACTTGCGTCACATCATTTCAACCAGCCAGGCACCAGCACAGCGACAAACACTGCGGTGGGGCATATAACGTCGGCTAGTGTCCCAGGGCACAGTGGAGAGGGTACTTCACATTCGCTGGAGGAGATGGCATGGACAGAGAGTACCGATGGCGCCAGCAGCCGGAGGACTGCAGGGGACCAGGCACATGCTGAGTCCGGCACTGATGAAGTGCCTCTGGAGATGCCAGCAATGCAGCAGCTGCAGGACAAGCGGCAGGAATTGCGTTTGCATCTGGCAGGGTTGCATGAGGGTGTGCTTCAGTTGGTCTCTGTGGTGGAGGAGTCCAGGCAGAGTGTAAGTGAAGGCATGAACCTCAGGACAGAGCTTCAGGCTTCCTCCACTGAGAGATTGGCGACTCTTATGGAGAGGGGCTTCAATCAGATTGAGACTCTTCTGATTGGGTTACGCTCTAACCTGCAAGCTCTCACAGCGCTAATGGCCACAGGTGGTCATTCGTAATGTGGGAGACATTCTGGGCACCAAGTGTCGGTGCTCGGTGCCCATCCATCTGCGGTGAGCAGGGAGGTCCAATGTGACCTCACGTCGGCGCAGCAGGTGCCTGTCGTCGCTGTGAGCTCCTCTCAGGGCGCTCCAGGTGAGGGCAGCAGCTCCTCTGCCCCTCTGCCAGTGACCGTTGCATCCGTTGAGGCTGCGACAACTGGGGAGGTGCCAGTTCTGGAACTGGCCACTCACTCCCAGGCGGGGCCATCACAGGCTCCACCGGCCAGAGGACGTCTGCCAAAGTCACCGAGGCCAACAGGACAGCAGAGTCAGCAGGCTGTCTCACAAGCCACTCCGAGCGATGGGGCAGCACCTAGAAGTAGCACCCACAAACAAAAGCATAAGGCACGTTAGGCACTCCACGGGTTTGTCACTGGTGATTATGTGTTGGCCCGAGATTAGGGAAAATATAATTATGTACGTCTGAGCGACGTTTGTGTTTTATTTTGAAAGGAATAAAGTCCACTTTTCTGACCATGGCTGAGGGTGTTTCCTTTGTGCTGTATTTGTATGTTTCACAGACATTTCATGATTGTTTGAGTGGACATTGATGTTTCTGCACTAAGCCCTTAGTTGCAGCTGATGAGGTGGAAGATGTAGCACCTAAGTGCCACGTGTGGAAGTGCCAGGCAATGCTGGTCCTGCTGATCCATGTGTGTGGAGCTAGCTGAAGGTTCGTTGGATTAAAGTGTCCCGGGTGTCCCTGCCTCCTTGGTGTAAATGCAGGTCGGCGTGCTGCCCCTCATCATCGCCCTGTGCTTCCTCATCCTCTGAGCCACTGCTGGATTCATCATGTGCAGCCTCATCCACTGCGTCAAGGTCTTCATCATCAACTGCATCCCCCCTTTCCAGCGCAAAATTGTGCAGAGCGCAGCATGCTACCACTATCAGAGAGACGCGATCTGGGGGGTACTGGAGTGCGCCCCCTAAGCGATCCAGGCAACGGAAGCGCATCTTGAGAAGACCGACGGCTCTCTCCACCACAGCCCTTGTGGTGCCTTGGCTCCTATTGTAGCGCTCCTCAGCTTCTGTTCTTGGACAGCGGAGTGGCGTCATGAGCCACCTTCTGAGGGGATAGCCCTTGTCAGCCAGCAGCCATCCATCAAGCCGGGCTGGAGCACTGAAGAGCCCCGGCACCTGGGAGTGTCTGAGGATGTAGGCATCACGGGAGTTGCCTGGGTACCTTGCACAGACTTGCAGAATCTGCATCCTGTGATCACACACTATCTGCACGTTCATGGAGTGGAATCTCTTCCTGTTGACGAAGGCACCGGGCTCACCTGCTGGCGCCTTGATGGCCACATGTGTACAGTCTATAGCACCCTGGACACGGGGGAAGCCAGCAATGGCCACGAAGCCTCTGGCTCACTGTGTCTGACTTGCCTGGTCGCAGCGGAAGTGGATGAAGGTCAATGCCCATCTGAACAGAGCATTTGTAACCTGCTTGACACAAGTCTGGACACCTGATTGGGAGACACCGCAAAGATCACCCACTGAGCCGTGGAAGAAGCCAGAGGCATAGAAGTGGAGGGCAACTGTGACCTTCAGAGCTGCTGGCATGGGGTGTCCGCCCATACAGTTAAGTGAGATCTCAGGGCCAATCATCTGACAGATGTAGTTGACTGTTTCCCTTGATAGTCGGAGCCTCCTTCGGCACTGCAACTCAGTCATATTGAGGTAGCTGCTTCGCCGCCTGTATACCCTGTCAGCAGGATAGTGGCACCTTCTGCGGCCCCTTCCACCTTGAACAATCTCTTGGCCCTGCGCCCCTTCTGCGTGCGCCTGTCCTCCCAAAGGTGGCTCCCCTGGAGGCGGTCTGTCCACTCCTGGCCTCCTCCTTATTCTAGCCCTCCCTTCCTCCTCAGAGGAGCTGCCTCCAGTGGAGATGTCAGAACCCTACCCAGGCTAAATGGAGGCCTCCGGAAAGCTGCGGGCCTGATAAAGATTCCTGACTGCAGATTGCTGAGCTGAAGCTTCAAAGTACAGAGAAAGCTGCTGGAATTCGTTCTGAACCGCTACAGATCACACAGGCAAGTTTAAAATACTTGCTGCAATAAATACTTCATGTAAAAAATTGACAACCCACTGAGCCCACATATCCCGTCCGGAGATGAGTTTTGTTAAAAAATCAGTTACCCGCCTGCCCGTTGCGCCCGTGCGCCGAGTAGAAGATTGCACGGGCTCCTCAAAATTGCCGTCAGTTGCCAAGTTAAGGGCCTTAACAAAGCCTTTAGTTAATGGCGGGCGCACATTGCGCTTCATAGCACGCCCGCCCACCTCAATATAGTGATGCCACGCGCTGACATTGGGACGCTCGCGCGACATCAGCACGCGCCATTTTAAGCGCTGACGTGTGGGCTCCGTCCCCCACACATCACCCAGAAAATTCTGCACTATGTGTCAACTCATGTTATATTGATCTGAAGTAACTCAAACATTGGCGTTAACCCATTCGCTTTGCGAAGGAACTAGGGTAAAATGTTGTTCATGTTAATATTGAATGATGCAATAAATGTCATTATGTTGACATTTATGAACCTTTTAGTGGAGAATCCTTGATCCAGTTAAAGGAGACAAAATTGTGCATCCAATTGGAGTCACTGAAGAAAGGTAAGTGGGTTATCCCTTCCCCATCGCCATTGGCCAGGACTGATAGCTCTTGTCACAAATTGTTGTTACATATCATGCAGCTCACAGAAAAACAAGGAACTATCCTCAGTGAAGCAGTCCCCCGTGTATTCTGTATTGTGACTATTCAATCATTCCTTATTGTAAGCACTGAATTGCACTAGTAGAGAATGATCATTCCTAGAGTCCCAAGCTGTTTCCTTTGAATTTGAAATCTTTGAATCAGAGTCACTTAACAGTTGGCAGGTGCTTCTGAATAGAATCAATCCTCAGGTCCTAGCCTTCTTTCAGGAATCTCTACCATGGCGATGGAAGAAAATCACAACTGCTGCGGCTGTGAGAGGCTACTGTTGCATGCAGCCAGGGCAAGTATAGTGGAACTTGGCAGTTCAGTCAAGTTCAAATTCTCAAAAGAACTCATTTAATGCATACACATTCTGCCAAATGAGTGAGAGATCCAATTATTTTTGGTCTGATTCCAGTTGTATGGAAAGAAAGTACACAATGGTGCATTAACTGAGAGGAAATGGGATGGGGGTATGAGCAATGGATTCTGAGGTATCATGACTAGCTGTGCGCTAAGGTAGTGGCTGAGATCAATGTTAAAGTGTCTCCTTGTGAACCACAGTTACTTAAGCTAATTGTGTACATGACCATCATAAGACTTCCTTGTCCTTTAAATTATATTCTTTAATGTGATTTTTAGCATGATCAGGATTAAGCTGTTGATGCTGGTGGAAAAAGCTTTGTGGTGAGCTCCTTTAAATTTAATTCCCACATTACTGACAATTCACAATATTCCTTTCAGTGTGTGGTCAAGAAATCTCATAGCTCCTTAGAGTTTTGGGCTCTCAGCAGCATCGAGTAAGATTAAAGGACTGGATTTTGCTGTTACAATAGCAGGGAAACTATCAAAATTTGTTTTCATTATCCTCTGGAACTGAGAGAAAATTGTAGCATCCACACATGCACAGTTAAATTAAGTTGCTATCGGTGATTCATTGATCCTCCACATGATGCCCTATTGAAGTCACCATAGAAGGCAAATTTTAGAAATCACTGAACTGATGAGAATTTCCCCTTTTTCACTATAATATTGCGTTGAAAAAAAATAGAGAATTGAGGTCTGATGAATTGAGGTCTGATGAATTCCATCCACTTCTCTAAGGTCCAAGCATCCGTTGAAATAGATGGACCATGACAGGTCAACACCTTACTAATTGGGGCTGCCCGGTGTAAGGTGGGCTGTGACTGACCAGTGGGACACTTTGGTCCCTCTCACCATCAGAGGCAGCCCATAGCACCAGTCAAGTTGGGTTTATCACTCGTAACTGCTGTCTCCCATTTTGTGTTAATGCTTTAAAGCATTACTGCAGTGTCCTCTCCAGGGGGCAAACCTGGACAAAATTTATGGAGAGCCCGTGCTGCTCAAACATCAGGGTCCCCCTGTCATCTCCCCAATTTGAGTCCAAAAGAATGCAAAACACTATGTTTGGCACAGGCTTGGTTGCCAGAAAGGTGATATATTTAGCATTATGACCAGGTTATGAGGGATGAGTTGGCTTCTCTCTTTGTCCCACTCTTGGATTGGTTATAACAGAGTTTGAATTTTAAAAAGAATGTGATACTGCCAATTCAATATGTCCTTAACTATGTTTGCATAGTGTAAGATTAAGCCTGCCACATTCCTTGAGTTAACAAGTAAGGAATTAGTTTTATTACTAAAACTCACTCAGTTAAAGATATAGGAATTATTACAGTTATAGAAATTATTAACGAAAAGGTTTAAAATGTACGCATATGCCCAACTTCTCATTAATGCAAAAAAAAAACCACCACGCAAAACTTCCCCAGGCATGCACAAAAAGAAATAAAACTTTACAAAGTATCAGATGTTAAAACCTGGTCAAGTGTAAAAAAAGGTAAAGTCAGATAAGTTATTCACTGGTTGTCAAAATGCTTGTTCACAGTTAGAGAGTCACTTTCCATGGCTGCTTGTACTTTGGTTTGTCACTGAAGCAGTCATCCTGCAGTTATGGCTGGTTTATTCTGTTTTCTCTTGAAGACAGTAGCATTGAGTTGAATCCTTCTTTAAGAACTCTCAGTTTGCAGCAATGAGGTCTTCTGGTGGGTTTTCAAACCACAACCAGGGCTCCGCTTTGTTGAGAGAGGTTTCAGAGAGAGAAGAAAGTAAGGCTGTTGCCCCTACTGGCCCTGTGGCTGTCTCTGTCTGTTTGTTCAAATCCGGTACCTTTTACACCCACGATCTGGGTCACGTGACCCCTCTTTGGTTTCAATCTGTGCCTTATTTTAGCCATTGTCTCTGAGGGCTCTGTAGATTCTGTGTCTCCATAAAATGTCTTGTGGCCTTCACATGCAATTTATTAGCTGCTATAAGTCAAATATTCCACATAGCATCTCTTTGTAACATTAGACATCAAAGACATCGCCTGATTTTTTGTCAGGATTTACTCCCTTACCCTTCAACTTTTCTGACGTATCCCCAAGGCAGTGAAGTTATTTGCCCACAGCTGGGGTTTTCGTTAATGAGTCCCAGGATGTGCCCACATGCCAGTGGGCCTACATGCTGCATGCCTGAGGGCCTAACCTCCCCCAAGTTCCTCTGAAACTTTAGCCTGGGGCAGCGAGGTTCCATGTGTCACCATGAAGAGGTACAGCTGAGGACTTGCTGATGGAGAGGCTGTATACTTACAGGGATAGACTTTCACATTTGGCTCTCTTTTTTATGTTGCCAGCAGTGTAGGCTGAAAATGAAATGCTAACTAGCACACAAAACTGAAAAGCATGCTACTCTTGTCACCCACACATGCAGTGAAAACATTCTTGGCAAATGCTTTTGTTCGTCCAAGAATTTCACCTCTAGCGGCACAATACGGATGCCCCCTTATGGTGTAAAGTATATAGAGGTACTGGAGAAGATGCTAAAAAGAATTACAAGAATTATACTAGAAATGCAAGGTTATATTGTCAGGCAAAGGCTCTCTTTTCTCTTTTGAGAGGAAGACTGAGGGTTGATCTAATAGAGTTTTCTGAATTATGAAAGGATGTGGTAGAGCGAGCATAAGGAAGGTATTTTTATTTGTGGGGAGAAAGCAAAGCTAGAGGCCATTAATACAAGATAGTCACCAAAAAATCAAATAGGGAATGCAGAAGAAACTTCCTTACCTAAAGGGTTGTGAGAATGGTTGAACTTATTACAGACAGGGGAAAGCTGGTAGGATGGTTCTCTGTTTGCACCTCTCAACTGACTGGAGACAGATGTGTTTAAAAGGAAAAGCGTTTTAACTCCAAGAAAAGACAAAAGACAAGTTTTTGCAGGAGTTTAAAAAAAGGATAAATTTCTCAATACATGAATGTATTCACAACAGCACCCACGTAAACATGCACACACACACGCACACACACACACACGAAAAGGTGATTACAAAAGAGGAAGCATGCAATTAGGGTTTAAGAGCCCAAAATTGCACTGTCACCCTTGATTCTTAAAAGATTGAGTCTTGAAATGTTGCAGGTCTGTGAGTTCCTTCTGGTTCACTGAAGAAATGGAAGTTGGAAGTTTCTGATGATGGATTCACAGTGGCTTACTGCTTGCAGTGATAGGTTTCTGGCATCATTCCAGTCGAGGTATAGTCAAACCCCTGTAGCAAAAACCTAATTTTGTTCTTCAAATTGGTAGGTAAAGGCTAACCCCAATTCTCTGCCTGCTGGTGGGCCCTAGGCAGGGTCCTTCCTTTGTTAGTCTGGATCTGTTCCCTCTCTCTCCCTATTTCCCAAAAATGTCTCTGAATAAATGTTCCTTATCAAATCCTTGTTTCTATCAGGTCAAGGTTGTATCAGTTTTCCATTGACCACAGAAAAGGTCCCTGACGACTTAGGCATTGACACATAATAGTAGTTGAGTTTCACCCATTTGCATCTCCTTGCGAGAATGGATTTCTTCTCACACCCATTCAATGGAATTCCATTCCGCAGTCTGCAAGTCCAGTGTGAACTATTTTGGACATTGGCAGCCATTAATTCATTGAAAAGGTTATTTGCATTTTAATGCCTTCTCAATGAAAAGTCCCGAAAGGTCATTTGCATTTTAATGTCCTGTTCAAACAAGCAGGCTAGCTTGCAGCCTTGTGGCATTCCATGTATATTGACAAAAAAGAAAAAAAGGTCACCTGATCTCTCAAATCCATTTTGTTTCAAAGCAGATTTGTTTTTAAAAGTAAAGTGTCCATTTTCCATAAGCCATGAGTATAATTGCACGAACATGACAAACTCAATAACATGGGGAGTAGTTAAGGGGAATTCATTTAAGGGGAGGCTAGATAAGCACATGAACAGGAAGGAAATTAAGGACTGGGCTGATAGAATTAGACAAAGAAAGATGGGAAGAGGCAGACATTTTCGCTTGGTGGGCGGGCGCGCACCCGACCAGCTCAAGCGTGAAATGATGTGCGTTGATGTCGGCTGAGTGTGCTGACGTCAACACGCAATTGCACGATAGTTTGGTTGGTGGGTGCGTGCCAGAGCCAGCAGAGTTCCCACTGACAATTAAAAGGCCTGTTAAGGATTACATTAAGTAATCAGTTAAATTAAAACTTTTGTTGCCCATCCAACCTAACGGTTGGCGGGCAGGTGAAAAGGCCAAGCAGAATTTGCATTTTTTGGAAACCTCATCCATGGGCGGGGTGAGGTTTCTAAAAGCAAATAAAAATAAAATAAAAACTTTAATTTTTCATTAATAACATGTCCCTGCCCATGAGGGGACGTTTCATTACATTTTTACTTTTAAATTTTTTTTCATATCTCTTCATCTCCCTGAGGCAACTCTGTGCCTCAGGGAGATTATGAAGCGCTCACTCGCGCGCATGCGCAAAGTTCACAATTGGCCTGCTGACCCCTCTCCCCCCACCCGCACAAGCAGTGCTGAGCGCTGCTGCTCTCATTTCACACTGGTGGGCCTTAATTAGCCTGCCAGCATGAAACCGTGGTCCGGTGCAGATCATGGGTGGTGATCAGCTTCCCGACTGCCCCCTGCCCACCTCTGCAGAGCACCCCTGCCAAGGGCAAAATTCTGCCCATAAACACTGGCATGTGCTTGTTGAGCTGAATGGCCTATTTCTTTACTATGCAATTAATATTTTCATGGGCCAGACAAATTTATATCCATCATTTCTTCTGTTGTGCATAGGATTCAAGGGCTAGCTGACGTGGTTTCTAGATTGTTAAAAGATAATACAAAGCATAGACAATTGTTTGGTAATTAATAAAATTGTGAAATTAATTAATTACAGCAGCATTGGCGGAGCACGAAACTAAAGCAGGTTATTTTATAAAAAGATCAAATATATTCCCAATGGGAAAGAGGAGATAGACTAGCTGATTTGTTCCAGACTTTTGATCAGGGCACAGCAGAATGGTTTGAAAAGGTAGATTAGATTGACTAGGATTTTTCTGCTGCCAAAATACGTCTGCGTTCTAAGTGAGAGGAAGTTGTGCTCAAACTGTATAGTGCTCTGGGTGCAGCATGCCCCATGTACTGCACCTCATGCTAATTACCAATATGCAGAAAAGACACTCATATGGTTCAAAGAAAACACTTAGACGACTGAGTTAGGAGGAAATATTGGAGAAACATGAGCTTCTTAGCCTTGAAATGAGGCACTGAGCAGTGATATTATAAGTAGGAAACAGTACAGAAAAGATAAATTCAGAATAGAGAGCGGAAAGGGGCAAAGAGATTCAAAGAGTTTTTGAAAAACACACAAAAGGAGACAGAATAATAAAAATAGTAAGACAAAGAAAGAAATCATATAGGCCAAGATTATATGACAGTGTTAGGCAGAGATTGAGAGTAAACAAAAGAAAGGAGAAATGTGGAGTGAAAAAATCTCAGGCAGATACACATATTAAAGTAGCATAGACATTAATAGTTGGATAATGCATTCCACTGCAGTCAGGGAATATTCTAATTAATATATTCTAGTTAATTTCTATGCAGCAGGACAGGAGATCTGAACTGGATCTTGGATAGCAGAGAAGATGGAACAACCCAGTACCTGGTCTGCTATTAGGCTCAGAGAGATTCAGTTCCTTAGAGAAGAGGGGCTAAATAAAGGCCTGGATATGTAGATGAACAAATGTTAAAGAACAAAACAAATTAAAAGTGAAGTAAATATTCAAAACTAGGGAAAGTGAGGTAAATAACAAAATAGTAGAAACTATTGGTAGAGAGTAAAATGCAAAATACTTATATATTATTGTGTAACTGAGTGCTGGAATATGAAGGGTTTGGAATTTGATCAGATGATTGGCATGGATTGATCAGCATGTTGGAGGTACTCCACAATAATTTTCACAGACAAAAAACTTCAAACAATAACGATGATTAAATTGACCACATAATTTGATGATTGAATGTCATCGAATAGTTTTCATCTGAGTTTAAATTGTGCCCAAAGTGTCGGAATAAAGTTTTCCTGGCTCAGTTGGGTGAAAACATCCAACATAAACTGAGCAAAAGCAGTAAATTAGTTATTCATTGAGATGACGCTACAACACAGCAATGCCCAAAAATATCCCTTAGTAGCATCCTTCCAATCTCAGTTGGTATCCTAGGCATTAATTGCTGGTATAGTTAGGTATCCACTTCCAAGTCTAAGGCTGAAGCACATTTTTGGGGGTTGTAATATACAGAGGAAACATCATTGTGCATCTGGTCTGCTTTGAAGTGTTTGACTCTGACACTGGATACATTAAAGTGAAAGAAAACCTTCCATTTTCTAGAATTGTTTTCTTCCACCAAACTCAAAAAAGAACTTTAACATTTATAAATTGGAACAAGCAACATATAGGTTTATAATCTCCGGCACACCAAATTTTGGTTGAGCAGAAGCTCAGGGTACAATTCCTTTGTCTCCACGGAAATCATGTTACAACTAAAAACAACACTGAAAATATTCTAAACCTGTATACAATTCATACACCAAAATATCAGGAATTCAAAATCCCATTTATATCTCATTTTTATTCATTAAGCTGTCATAATATACTTGGTTTCATCATGGAGAGGGAGAGAAAGAAATAATTTGCATTTATATAATGGCATACATGGCCTCAGGATATCCCAAAACATTTTACAGCCGCTGAGGTACTTTTTGAGGTATAGTTACTTTTGTAATGTGGTAGCCAATACGAGCACAACTGTTAATGGTTCTACTATCTTTACCCCCGCCCCCCACCCCACCAGCAATATAAACTTGTTCCCTCAAACTTATTGCTAACTTAGAATCACAACTAAAAGAAGTTTCTAAGTATTAAAGGGACATAGGGTAGAATCTTACCAATGGCGGGCGGGCTGGGCTGGGGTGGGCGCAGAGCCGATCGCCGCCGACAATCAGCTGCACGCCACCATTTTATGCGGGTGGGCCAATTAAGGCTCACCCAGCATAATACGCAGCTGGTAGCACTCAGCACTACCTGTGCGGGCAGGGGGGGGAGGAGAGAGGGTCAGGGCCTTTGCTCTTTCGTGTGTGCACATGAAAGAGCGCAACAATCTCCCTGAGGAATGGAACTGCCTCAGGGGGATTAAGTGGATAATAAAAGTTTTTTTAAAAATAAAGTAAAAAATTATTTAAACATGCCTCCTCATGTGACAGTGTCACATGAGCTGGGGCATGTTTGTGAAGTTGACAAAATTTATTTATTAATTTTATAAAACCTTTAGGAAACATCATCCTGCCCGTGGATGAGGTTTCCTGGAAAGCGCGAAGGCCACCTGGGCTGTTCGCCTGCCTGCCAACCTTAAGGTTGGATGGGCAGTGTCGTCAATAGAGTAAGTTGCTTTCTTAATTACCTTAATCGCCATTGACAGTTTGGTGGGCATGCAGCCGGCCCCGGCGCGCGCACGCTGAACGCAATATCAAAATGACACCTGATGATGTCGGTATGCACGCCCGACACCATCTCGCGTAATTTTACACGTCGGCGTGTCGGGCCCGCCTCTGCACGTCAGCGGCAATATTCTGCCCATAGCCTTTGACAGGGCCCTCAAATACAAGAACTTTCTTCAAGGAGCCTCCAAGGTAACAAAGTTTTCATAGAACAAAACATACATGGAGGTATGTTGTAGCAGAATGAATTATTGTGGAATTCTTCAAAAGCTACCCTGAGAAATCTAAAACTTCTATAGTAATGTGTTTATATGGATTCTTGAGATAAGATACTTTAGTCTACACCTTTTGTAAGCTTCAAAGATATTTGTCTTTTATTGAAGCCAATTATAGATTACAATTTATACATGAGATTATAGGTAGTACCTAAAGCTAATCATAACATGTCCATAATATAGTCTAAATTCATGCAAGTTTTATTCCACCTTATCAGCAAAGCTTATTGAAAGATACTCAAACAAATATATGAAAGAAAATTGATACTCACAAATCCCAATATGGTTAGAGTCGTATCTCTGTCTCCAAACCCAGAGACGGAGGGAATTCAACGAAGAAACTTGATCCCTTTGTTTCCCAAGATGGCTGAATGCTGATTAACCTGTTTCTGTTGATAATGTATTTTAAAGTCAGTTTAGCTGAAATTAAAAAAATGGCAGATGAAAATGTCCCCTCACGGTGTGTCAGTTTAAAAATTATCCTAGCTGAACTCAGAAAGATCTTCCATTATTCATTATATTTGTGGTGGTGCAAACAGTATATCTTTTCTGAGAGTGATATCATCCATAATGTTTCAAAAACGACTTCATTCATGAATGGTAGACTCCAGACATACATTTGGCTATTCTGGCTTTGTCCCAATTTCTCATATTCTGAAGATCTTGTTTATTTAGGACATATTGGCAACGATTCAAATTAGCAGCCATGGTTATGTCAAACTGCCATTTTAAAGTGCTAATTTGCCATTTTGTACTGCTAACCTGGGATTAACACCTTAAAATCATAGATTCCCCAGCAGATTTGTGAGTTTCTTCACACAGCAGGTCCCACAAACAACAATGAGATACATGACAGATAATCTATTGGTGTTGGCTGAGGACTAAATGTTGGCCAGCACATTGATGATAACTCCCTTGCACTTCATTGAAATAGTGCCATGGGAAATTTTACAGCGCTAAAATGTGGGATATACTACTATAAACAAACAGTAGTGCTCTTTAATCAGTTCTGCTATAATCATATCCTAATTAATTGTTATGTGTGACTTTAACATTGATAGAATGGGTTGACATTATTTTCATCATAGGTTTTTGACTCATACAAAATGTCAACAGTATGATTACTAGCATTCATGATTTTTGTTAAAACAATTCCCTTCCATCTTATTGTGACAAATCTGATGAATATGTTATAATGATGGTGTAGTGTCCTATTCTCACAAGAACAGAGGTTGACAATGAGAGGTCATTTTACACTCCATCTGCATAAGTGTCAAATTAAAATATTTGTTCAAATAGGACAGCTGAGCTCCAGTTTTATGTGTACATATTAAATAATTATCTACCACAAAATGCTTAATCCTTTTAAGCTTTAGGTTAAAAACATGACACGAAGGAGAAATAAGCAATTTCTGGAGATTATGCAACCCTGTTCTATGGCTGTAAGTACTTCCTCTTCTGCTGCTTGCAGGGAAACTTAATTTATTGCCTTATTCATGGTTGTGCGTGCTATTTTTTCACTCTAGGGAATTTGTTAATAAGCCTGCAATGCTGGGGAGAGAGGAGGGTTGATAGTAGGAGTATAAGATTGAAAATTACAGAGCTTCTGCAACCTTTAAGATAATCTTCATTTCTCAAAGAGCATCCAATAACTCTAAAATAATGTCTATATAATTAAAACAAAAGTGATATTGCATGTTATATTCCAAATTATGGCCTGGCCTCTGAATAGAACCTTTTTTTTCTAAGAAAAGGAGCAAGAAATTGTGCTTCTTGGTGGACCATTCTTACAAGTACCCCTTAGAGCTTCAAAGAAGTGCAGATATTGTGGGGTGAATAAAACGAGATGCCGTATCTGCATAGACATTAGCACGCTCCCAGTAAATGTCTACTGGAAGTATGCAGAGTAGGCAGATCTTGCCATCAATCAATGTGTCACGCTGATTGATGTCAGAGGTGCCATTTTGGAGATCCATGCTCCATGTGCTTCAACATTAGACATGCTCCTAATCAGTGCTGTTTAAAGGGATCATCAACTGCTTACATGTTAGTTGTCAGTTGATTTTTTTTTGGTTATTGCTATCATTATACAAGGTTTTGGTGCTTTCTATAGCTGTTTAGGTTGCAAATGTCTACAGTGAGTATGTGGCAGTTGCTGAAACAGTTTTATTGACCTCAGGGTTTCTGTACGAACCAGTCATGGGAGCGTTAGTAGGCACTCACCTTTGAATGCAGCCTTACAGAATGAATAAAGGTCAAGCAGAGCAGGGCAAGCTGATAGAAGAGCGAGGAGGAGAAGGAGAGCTCTCAGCAGGAGGACAAAACTACCCAGGTCAGGGATCAATTTTCCAACTTGGACTTCAGCACAGAAAAATGTGTGAGTTGTCTCAATTTCAGTAAGTCACAACCACAGCCTTATAGCAGGTCAAGGCTGGCATTGCTAGTGGCTGTGAAGATGACCATGGACATGAACCTTTATGCACCTGCTTCCTTCCAGAATGAATTTGAAGATATTTGCAATATTTTACAATTTGCTGTCCGCTGTACTAGGGAGCTCACTGATGTTCTCTATTCCATGAGAGATAACTATTTTCCATCTTGTCACAGACTGGTAGGCAGAGTGAGCATGAGGATTCACAAGGATTGCCATCATCCCTATGGTGCAGATTGCCATTTACTGCATGCAAGTTGCTTTGTAGGCACTTCTCATACTGGAACCGAAAGGAAATCCATTCCCTCAACATCCATTTGGTGTGTGACCTCGTGCCTCATGTATGTCAATATCCTGTGTCCTGGCAGCAGCCACGGTGCCTGCATTCTGCATCAGTCCATTGTGCCAACTGCATTTGAACCACAAGAACAGACCAAAGTGTCGTTACTGGGCGAAAACGGCTATCTGCTGACAACCTGGTTGATAACTCTGACGCACAAATCACGCACATGCAGTACTTGACAGAGCAGGTGTCAAGATTTGTGGTAGCCTGCTGCATACTGCATAAGCTTGCCATCATGAGGGAGCAGCCCTTGTCTGTAGAATCTTGTGAGCAGCTAAGGAGAAGGAGCATGAGGAGGAAGTGATGGAAGAGGGGAGACAACCTAGACAACCGTTTTCTGCCAAAGTTCTCTGTGAAAAGCTCATCTGTGGGAGACACCATTAACTGCAATCGTAATTCCGCATTGACCAATATTCCCACACCTTGCCTTTTCTCCATTACTAAAACAGTGCTCACTTGACCTCAATGCAAAAAAAAAGCTAACATAAAATAGATATCCCAAACCTTATGTATAAATGAAATCATGCTTTGTTGCATACAAAAGTCAACTAATCATCCTTGCGCATTCCCTTAGTACCTGTCTTCCTGTGACTTTGTCTATCTTAGCATTCCTACACAATGTTATCCTAATAGCTGATGCTAGGCTGGTGGGAAGTTTCTTACCTTCAGTGGGGGAGACTGCAGATGGCCTTGGAGGACAGCTTTGAGCAGCTGCAGCCCTAGAATATCTGACTTCAGGCTGCATCATCTTAGTATGGATGACAGCAGCCTGGGCTGGCTGGTTGGCAGGCAACAGCAAGGGCACTGTGGCAGTTGTGGGCACAAGGAAGCTGTCATCATGAGAGATTATAGGTTCATGCTCCCTGGAACGACTGTCACTCTCCCTGGATGGTGCCACATAATCTGCTGAAGGACAGATTTCTGGAATGCTGTGACATCCTGCAAGCCCTTTGCACACTGTAATCCAGAGCCAGGATGACAGTCCTCTGAACTTGCCTGGCACTAAGCTAACCTTCCATGATAGTAGTGCATACTTCCACTGCAGCACTTAGATGTTGGGTAGGTTCTGCTTGTGTTGCAATGGAAACCGTGGTTTAGGTGATCCGATGCTGCATCATGATTGGGCCCAGAAATGTCTGAATGGAGTTAGTCACCACATGTCTGTTGGAAAGGATTGGCTCCAAGTTCTGTGCAAAGCCATGTACCACATTGGTACAGGACTCCTCTAACCTGCTTGATATTAACCACAAGCTTTCTGGCAGGCTTTCCAGTGTACCAAACATTTTGTTGTGTACACTCATCAATGTTCTTCTGTAGGACACCTCACTGAAGTGTTCATCTAAGATCTCTGCAGTGGAATCCATGAGTGATCTCACCCTCTAGCAAACTGGTGCATTCACTATCCTTGCCTCTTGCCTTGGCTGGAAATCAGTGGTTCCCAATGTGTCACCATATTCAGATGTTGCCTTGAATCTATTCTTTAAGATATGCACATTGTAAGCATCTGAGCTGGTGGCTGCGAGCGTGAAATCAAGTTACAGTGTTGTGTCTTCATTACCACTCTCTTCTTGGTGCTCCTCCATTCTACTTCTTGGTCAGGTTGCACCAGTCAGCTATCTGAAAGGAATAAGGGTAGGGTTGTGGTGAGGTTAGGAGTGTGAAAGTAAAGGTGTATGCTTACAAAGTAACTTGTAAATCAGAAGAGAATATGGCATAAGGGAGAGGTGGGATGAAAGAGAATTAAGTATGAGGATACCATATTCTTCATTGGTTTCAGTTGGCCATGACTCAACTAAGGTGGTACCTGTAATGGGATGCTCATGGCAATGGACAAAGAAACCTCTTGCTGATTGTCACCTAGCACACCGCCTCAGCTGATGAATTAGTACTTCTTCGTGTTGAACACCACTTTGAAGAACCACTAAGGGTGGCAAAGGCACAGAATGTACTCTGTGTGGGGTCTCCCATGTCCATCACCAAGAGTGGCTCAGCCACTACTACTGACTGAGCTGGCCGAGCCTAAAGGACTGGGTCTACGTCAGGTGTTGAGGGAGCCAACAAAGGGAAACACCTTCTTGACCTTGTCTGCACCAATCTACCTGTCACAGATGCATCAGTCCATGACAGTATTGGTAGGAGTGGCCACTGCATATTCCTTGTGGAGACAAAGATGGGGATACCCTCCCATATCTTGTGTGGCATACCACTATGCTAAGTGGGATACATTTCAAACAGATCTAGCAACTCAAAACTGGGAATCCATGAGGCGCTGTGGGCTATTAGCAGCAGCAGAATTGTATGCAACCACAATCTGTAACCTCATGACCCAGCGTATCCCCCACTCCACCATTAACATCAAACCAGGGGGTCAACTCTGATTCAATGAAGAGTGCAGGAGGGCATGCCAGGAGCAGCACCAGGCATACCTAAAAAATGAGGTGTCAACCTGGTGAACCTGCGACTCAGTACTACTTACGTGCCAACCACAGAAGCAGCATGCAATAGACAGAGCTAAGTGATTCCTCCACCAAAGGATCAGATTTAAGCTCTGCAGTCCTGCCACATCCAGTCGTGAATGGTGATGGAAAATTAAGCAACTAACTGGAGGAAGAGACTCCTCAAATATCCCCATCCTCAATGCTGGAGGAGCCCAGCACATCAGACAAAGTTGAAACATTTGCAACAATCTTCAGCCAGAAGTGCCTAGAGGATGATCCATTTCAGTCTCCTCCTAAGGTACCTAGAATCAAAGATGAAATTTAGCCAATTTGACTCACTCCATATGGTATCAAGGAATGGCTGAAGGTACTAGATATGGAAAGTCTTTGGGCCCTGACAACATTCTGCAATAGTACTGGAGACTTGTGCTCCAGAACTTGCTGAGCCGCCAGCTAAATTGTTCCAGTACAGCTAAAACACTGGCATCGAATCGACAATGTGGAAAATTGCCCAGGTGTGTCCTATACAAAAAAAGCAGAGCAAATACAAATTGGCCAATTACCGCTCCATCAGCCTACTCTCGATCATCAGCAAAGTAATGGAAGGTATTGTTGAAAGTGCTATCAAGTAGCACTTACTCAGCAATAGCCTGCTCATTGACACTCATAGGTTCTGCCAGAGCCACTCAGCTCCTGACCTCGTTATAGCCTTGGTCCAAACATGGACAAAAGAACTGAACTCAAGTGGAAAGTGACTGCTCTTGACATCAAAGCAGCATTTGACTGAGTGTGGCATCAAAGAGCCCTAGCAAAACTGGAGTCAGTGGGAGTCAGGGGGAAAGCCCTCCACTGGTTGGAGCCATACCTAGCACAAAAGAAGATGGTTGTAGTTGTTGGAAGTCAATCATCTCAGTTCCAGGACATCACTGCAGGAGTTCCTCAGGGTAGTGTCCTAGACCCAACCATCTTCAGCTGCTTCACCAATGATCTTCCCTCCATTATTAGCTCAGAAGTGGGGATGTTCGCTGTTGTTTGCACAATGTTCAGCACCATGCGCGACTCCTCAGATACTGAAGCAGTTTGTGCCCATATGCAGCAAGCCCTGGGCAGCATTCAGTCTTGGGCTGATAAATAGCAAGTAACATTTGTGCCATAAAGTTCCAGGCAATGACCATCTCCAATAAGAAAGAATCCAACCATCGCCCCTTAACATTCAATGGCATTACCATCTCAGAATCTCCCACTATCAACATCCTGGCGGTTACCATCGACCAGAAAATGACCTGGACCAGCCATATAAATACTATGGCTACAAGAGCAGGTCAGAGGCTAGGAATTCTGCAGTGAGTAATTCAATTCATGAACCCCCAAAGTCTGTCCAACATCTACAAGGCATTATTCAGGAGTGTGATGGAATATTCTCCACTTGCCTGGGTCAGTGGAGCTCCAACAAAAGTCGAGAAGCTCAACACCATCCAGCACAAAGCAGCTCACTTGATTGGCACCCATCCACCATCTTAAGCATTCACTCCCTCCACCACCAATGCACAGTGGCAGCAGTGTGTACCATCTACAAGATGCACTGCAGTAACTCACCAAGGTTTCTTCGACAGCACCTTCCAAACCTCCATATACAAGGACAAGGGCAGCAGATGCATGCAAACATCACCACCTACAAATTCCCCTCGAAGCCACACCATTCTGACTTGTAATTATATTGCTCTACCTTTGCTGTCACTAGGTCAAAATCCTGGAACTCCCACCCTAACAGCCCTATACCTAGACCACATGGACTGCAGTGGTTCAAGAAGGTGGCTCGCAAACTACCTTCTACAGGGCAATTACGGATGGGCAATAAATGCTGGTCTAGCCAGCGACTCTTGCATCCCATGATTTTTTTTTTTAAATGACTGGCACCATCTCCTCATTGGAGGATATGTATAGCAGGCACATCTGTCCTCCTCTGGTTAGTTCCTGCTGTCTGTGATTGTGCGCCCCTTTTCCTGCAAGAACAAGGGAAGTGTGTCACTGACCTTGACCACTTATGTGAGGTCATTGAAATTCTGGAAGCATGGTATCCAGATCCTCAGGGCTTGACTTCTGGCATTGACCTCCATGGCTACAGTCTCTCATTGTCTTTTATCTTTTGAGCATGTGTCCAGAGGGCCTCCTGACCCCCTTCACAGATATGCGTATCTCTCTTACTTTCCACCTCCACCACCAAGCCTTCTAATGCACCATCAGAAAAACTTGGAGCACACTTTCTCCCATGTAAAGTCATTCTTCATTGTTTCCAGTTCAGATTCACTTCCTACATGATGGCCAGCTTGCTCCGACCACAAAGCAGAGGGTGAGCTTTCAGTGATTCTAGAAAGTTACAGTTTTGAGCCTTCTGCTGATACATGTGGTTATGGCTCTGGCTGCGTGCAGAAATTATTTAAATGAGCAGACAGTATGAAACAGGCATCACTGAATAGGTGGTGGTTAATCGTGTGTCACAATTCATGGGTTTCGTGGGTTATTGTCACAAAACTATAATAATTTTCATAATGTTATTGGGATTTATTGTAAAGTAGGAATAGTGGGGTCTGGATAGTCTGTGTGTGTATATGTGTGTGTGTGTGGGAGGGACTTAATTAAATTAAAGGCAGCAGGTCTGAAGGCTTTGATGTATCAGAAGAGGAGCTAGGTTTGAAATGCTAAATAAATAAACATGGCTGAAGTTTTAGAATATGAAGTGCAGAGGAAAATTTGCATTTTTAAATAAACCAGAGTAGGTCGAATTTCAAAGGAGAAGGTGAAATGTTACACTTAGCCAGAAAAAGCCAAACAGTGGGCAGAATTTTGCCCTTGATGGGCAGGCGGGCCCAACAGGCTCAGCAACGAGTGAGCAGTTGATCGCCGCCGCCAAACCGGGCCCTGCTGCCATTTTGAGTGGGCGGGCCAATTAAGGCCCACCCAGTGGGCTGCCCGACAGGAAGCGCTATGCACTTCTTGTCGGGATGGGGGGGTGGTGGAGGGATTCCCCAGCTGTCAAAGAGCGCAAATCTTCCTGAGACTAAGTGCTGTCTCAGGGAGAGCGCTGAAAGCTTTATACAAAAATAGAAAAATAAAAAAACTTATTAACATGTCCCCCTCATGTGACAATGTCGCATGCGATGGGACATGTTAATAAAAAGCACAGAAACATTATTAAACTTATTAAAAACAGACATGAAAACTCATCCCACCAGTGGATGAGGTTTCATGTTTTTTCAGAAGCCCGCTGGGGCTCCTGGCTTGCCCACCAACCTTAAGGTTGGATGGGCAGGTCCTTTAATTGGGTTAACTACCCTGTCAATGGCCCCAATTGGCCATTGACAGGTCGGCGGTTGGACAGCTGATTTCTCTGTCCGCCCGCCTTCCTGAATATTTAAATGGGGAAGGATGACGTTGCGGGTTCCCCCCGACATCATCCCGCGTCATTTTCGCGTCGGCGAGCGGGCCCCGCCCCCAACTTGCCGACAGAAAAATTCTGGCCAGTGTGTTTACTTTTCTCAAAGTTTACTGGTAAAATTGGTACAATGAAAGTTTTTTATTATTAGAAAGGTAAAGTCCAAAGAGATATTGGAACAATGAGATTTACATTAAAATAGGAAACCATGTATAAAGGATGTATGAGGTTATGTGTAAGGAGAAGGTAAACAAGTGTGAAAAGCCTCCAGCCTCTATGTACCAAGCTGCTACCTATAGGAACCAAAGCTAAGAGAATTCACTGTGAATATCCCTGCCCAGAGTATCGTGTACTTTGCTTGGGTCTGTTAAAATCTATTTTATTTTTACTGTTGCCTTAATGGAGGTGTAACTGGGGGTCAGATTAATTAGGGGAGCTAGGAGTTATCATAGTAGTAACCTGTAAACCTATGTGTGTGCTTAAAATCCTTATTAATAAATGTTTAATTTGGTTTTGTAAAAACCTATAAGACTCGGTCGTCTTATTACTACTGAATTCAAGGCAGGCATCTCAAAATAAAAATACAAATTGCAAAAACAGTTGTGGCAGCTGTTTCAAGTTTCCCTCTGGAGTTTGAGCAGCTCAGCATTTACCATCTGCTGTGCCATAACAGTTATCCAATTCAAGCCTGCAGACCTTCTGCAAATAACCCAAAATCCATAACAGTTTTAGCTCAATGGTATGTTTTATTCCCATCTTAAAGTAATTTGTTAAAATCCCACCAACAAATACAATATTGGAGTGGAGGGGATTGCATAGGTACAAAGCTTTACCGAGAATATTGGTTACTCTGATTCATGTTAACTGTGCATTTTTTTGTTGCGTTAACTAACCAGGTCGCACATGTCTAAGTCCTTGCATTATTTAACTGATAAGGGTCTTAAAAAGTTGATGGTCTTCCCATTGTCGCTGTCCTTTAACCAGTAGAGTGGCCTAATAGGGGCTTTCCATTTCTCTGTGACCTTGATAAAACCATCACACAGGACATCAGCCTCAGCTTGGTACTGAAATATTTTTAACGTTTTTCTTTAATAAAATACAGTATTATACAGTGGTAAGTTTCTCAATGATTTAGTGGGCTGGGAGGTTTTATATTGGCCTCTTTCACTTACGCTTTACAGCTTCGTGAAATAATAGTTGAGGTTCACCGCAATCCCTGAACACTGAAGATCTGACCCACTTTTCCTTTATTTCTGGGAGGATTCATTATGACCATGACCTTCACTGTACTATAATAGAGTTCTTGCACAGAGATGATAAAAGTCATAGCACCCAGCAGTATCAAGTTCAAGAGGTGAATTGCAAGCTGTCTCTGCACTTTAATTTGTCTTACTAGAGCAATATAATGGTTACCAACAGGTCTACAGTTATGATTTAAATGGAATTTATACCATTGTTTGGATTACCACATGTAATAACTACAGGTCATAATGTTCACTGTTACTTGTTATTTCCACAATGAACAAAATATCTAAAGTGCTTTAAGCAATAGAAAAGTTCAGAGAGTGCTCTGTTAGAAACACCATTCAATAACTGGTGGACAATGTTTCACTGAGACTCTTGTAGTAATATTTTCATGTTAGCTCTAATCTCTAACTGCAAGAGATAGAACATTCCTTCCAATTTAAATAGGTTTAAACCATGAATATTAAATATCCCTTTTTTGAGCATGAGGTTGTAAATATATGCATATTTGTTTGTGAAAAATACAGGTGTAATACATGTGTATACATACATATAGATATAATATATATATATTTATATATATCACCAGATCTCCGGATGGGGCCAGCTTCTAGCACATATTTTAAACTTGTGCAAAAGATTGTAAAAATTTGATTTGTGCTGGGTGTAACTTGTTCTTAAAATTCCTCACTCTCTTGTGCTGATTTGACCAATTTTGAGCAAATTCAGCTGAAAACACCACAACCGAATGGGAAATCCTGCCCTATATTTATTCACTGCCCCCTTTCCCCTTTCAGCTATTTCTTTTTTTCCCCTTCTCCTTTTGGGGAAGAGATATAAATCATAATTGGGAGATATCTATACTTGCAGTCATTGCAGTCACTTGCACTCAAAAACAATAAGACACCATCAATAATGACTACAAATACAGACATCCCCTAGATTGATCCTGCTAGCTACTAAATAAACAAAGGCAAGGAGAATTTGTACTGCGATAACAACAGCACATCATGGATGTTTCATTGTATAATGTATGCTGCAGCAAACCTTAGACCCAGCAAATCACAAGATAATTGAAGGAGGTCCTGGCTTATGATAGGACATTTCCTATCTTGTGACACTCAAATCTGTGATTCCATGATGTCGACATCAAAAACGGGAGACAACGAAAAAAAACTTTGAAGCATCTTCAAAGAAATAACGTTTTTCTGTAGTTTTATCAAAGCATCAATGATATATGACAACTTATGGATAATGGTTCCCTAATATATGCAGTTCGTCTCTCCAACTCTCCAATGAGAGGTATAGATTGTCAGACAACTTCAACATCATGGTCTCTTACAGAGTAAATCTTCCTATACTAAGCCCATTAGGCAGCAGTATCTGCATATTACTACACGCTACTATCACTAGTCAACTGGCAATAATTATATATTATGACTAACTTTTGACTTCCATCACAGCAATATCTCGTTTTGCCATGACAACGTTTCACTGCGTCAGGAGTTTCACTGTATTAGGAAGCAGTGCACTGAGGATTATTGATGAAATAGCAAATAGTAAATAGCAAATATGTAACTTGAAACAAAAGGAGAAGGGGAAAAAAAGAAATAGCTGAAAGGGGAAAGGAGGCAGTGAATAAATATAGGGCAGGATTTCCCGTTTGGTTGTGGTGTTTTCAGCTAAATTCGCTCAAAATTGGTCAAATCAGCACAAGAGAGTGAGGAATTTTAAGATCAAGTTACACCCAGCACAAATCAAATTTTTACAATCTTTTGCACTAGTTTAAAATATGTGCTAGAAGCTGGCCCCATCCGGAAATATGGCGATACTCTCAGACTGAATTAGTCACCGTTATGAGTGAACTGGTTCAATGTAGTATTTTAAGTCCTTCTCAGTTATTTTAAATCAGGTGGTGAACTGGTCATTGATTAAAAGTGTTTACTTTTTGTGACAAACCCATTTTCAGCTGTATTAATTAAACTGCACCGAGTTACCACTCCTAACTATATCAAGCAATAGTTTTTTAATATAAATTTTTTAAAAATACATTTTAAAATGCTGCTCAATTGCATCAGTTCTTGAAAGATTTCATATTTGGCCATTTGCAAATTAATTTGAACAAAAAACTAAGCTGAAAATGATTTCAGAACACGAACACAATTTCGCGCACAATTTGTGTCCAGATCACTGATTGGGCTCAAAACAGATACTCTTTATAAAGCCCATCATCGCAATTTTGATGAGATGTGCTGAAGTGTTAAGAATAATGAATGTAAGAATAGCAGAGTACAGAATGTGTAAACAAACATTTGACAGAGATAATTAAAATACCAGCAAACCAAATCCTGTTCACAGTGCCTTAAGGAGTAGAGAAGTTTGACAATTACATATAGAATGAGAAATTGGTTTTAACTGGTGCAGAAGAAAGTTGATTTAGACCAGAGTTTGAGTATGAATTTTTTATAATTTGCTTTAAAACGTGAGGAACGTGAGCAGAAGTTTCCTCCAATTTGCCTTAGTCTCCAGTCCAATTCTCTTCCCTAGCTACCAACTCCATCCCTCTACCTGGCAACATTCTGGGATTAAACCAGACTGTTCGCAACCTTGGTGTCGTATTTGACCCATGGCCTCACCTCTTGTTATCTCTGTAAACTCTCCCAGCCCCACAACATTCCAATGTATCTGGGTGTATCTAATTCTGAGCTTGATTTGCATCCTTGATTTTAATTTCTCTATCTTTGGTGGTCATGCCTTCAGCTGCCTAGACTCCAAGCTCTGGAATTCCTTCACTAAACCTCTCCACCTCTCTACCTTTCATTCTTCCTTTAAGATGTTCCATAAAATATACCTCTTTGACCAAGCTTTGGGACATATGCCCTATTATTGCCTTATCAGGCTTATTATCAAATTTATCTTTATAATGCTCCTTAAAGTGCCTTGGGGCAGTTTATGACATTAAACATTGTAGTTATTGTTATTGAAATAAAAATGATAAGGTGGAAGAGGGTATAAATTTGGGCAATAAATATGTAAAGCCTCAAAATGCTAATCTTAGCAAACCCATTCTTCTGAGCTGGTGTCATTATCTTGTTCAGTACATTGTTAGTCAAACCAAAGACATCAGAAACATTTCAACATCATTTTGATGATGTAATGCGTTTAAACTTGAATCATTAATTTCACAATTGACCAGTAAAACAGCCTTCAGGACCAGGTTTCTGCCAATTAAATGGTGGTTTTGAGAAAAATGTGACCCAGCTTCATGATAACTGGTTGTGTTGGTGAAGGAATAAGAAAAGAAATTGAATATGTACAGAATTGCAAGATAATTATGAATGAGAAAGGCCGTTTGGGTTCATCTTAATTTGGCCATCCAAAAGCCTACAGCCCTTTTGATTTCAACAGCCAATTGTTTCTTAAACAATTCCAGAATATTCCCCTCCCCCATCCAACACTTCAACTGGGAGTCCATTCTCTGTAATGTACAATGTAAACAGTGTAAAACATAGAACCAAATCCAAATTATAGAGAAATAGCAAAATTAAAATAGGGAAGGAAAAAGGAAAATAAACAAAGAAGGAAAAATGTGATGTATTTTTATTTTAAAAATCTATATTTACTATCCCATGTTTCAGTTTTATTGATGTGACTTCTGAGATGCTTTTCTTTAATGAATATTGCTTATTTCCACCATTCTCTGTTTTGACTTCAGATTACTAGCATTCGTGGGTTTTGTTTTTATATCAATAAATTTATTTACCATTAGGTGATCCTTCACAAACACAGTAGGCAGAATTTAATGCCCTTTCCAGTGGTGTGCTTGGTGGCATTTAAACAGGTGGGATCCCATTGCCTTCCTGCCTCCACCCCAGTTAAGTTCATGGTTGGAAGATCTGTGGATGGCCTTCCCACACCACCACCAGTTGAGGCCCTTAAGTGGGCAATTAATGTCCACTTCAAGGCCTCACCCTGCCTTCACTGCTTTTAACCCAGTGGTGGGTAGGGGGCTGACCATGTAGGGAGCATGACAAGCAAACCTATGCGGGGTTTCTTGCTGGCCTCCATAGGGAATCCCTCGATCAAAAGCACTCACTCGAAAAGAGGGCGGGGGTGGTCCATTGAGAGCTACCACCCTACCCTTGCTGCCAAAACCCCTCCCCCTCCACCATGATCTGCACCCCGTGAAACCCACCCAGCAACGCCCTCTCCTTGCCATCACTCAACTGTGGCCTGGGATCCAGCGATGACCCTAGGCCTCTGGTTGGGTGTAGTACCTGCAGCAGCCACCATCTCCCCGATGGCAGTGCCGTTCAATGGAGCTACCAACTTCTGATTGGCTGGCAGATCCTGGCATGAGGGACTTCCATCCACGCAGTCCTTGATACTGGGAGTAGTCTGCTGCTGTCCAGTTAAATGCCTGAGAGGCACTTAATTCAGCGGGCATTCCCTTAAAGAAGCGAGACCCCTGTTGTGTCCATTAAATCCAGTCCAGTGTGCGATTGAATGTTTTGAAAGAAAAATAACTGTTGTGAGGAATGAAGAACAGAATTCCAGCTTTAAGGATACACTGGGGAGCCTCAATGGATAGCACATAGAATGGAAGGTTAGTATCAAAACCCGTACAGAAATGTTTAAACAGGAGACTAAATATAGTTCAAATGAAATACAGCTATAATTTAAAATATTTAAAGGAACTGGGAAGACTGATAAATATACGGAATTATTTCCTAAGACGGTATTGCAAGATGAAGAGAAAAAAATTGGGAAAAGAAAAAACATTGAAACAGAAGGAATGACTGGGCCCAGGCTGAAGGAAATAAATAGATTCTCTACAACATATTCTTTAGGAAAAAAATCTCCTTTAAGATATCATCTTTATTTATGTGCAGTACTTTTGGTCCCATATAGGCTTAAGTTTTACTGGCCCCTGTGGAAGGAACACAGGATGGGAGGGACTGATAAAATAGCAGGCAGCCATGTCAGGATTGCTCCAGAAAACTGTCTGGTCGCTGGGGGAAGTTTCCCAGCATCGGGCAAGAGGTGGGCCATGGTACAAATTGACTTCCCACTCCACAGAAGCCGATTTGCTTTAATAAGGCCCCAAAAATGTGTCATTGGCATTGTGCCAGTATCGGGACAGCTCCCAACTAGTAGGGCAGAATTTTATGGCCCCTCCTGCCGGCGGGATTTTCAGGTCCTGCCAAAATCAGTGGACTTTTGAGTAGCTCGCCGTGATGGGGCTGTAAAATTCTGCCCATAGAGAGGCTTCCAGCTTGATGGAGACAATCTCCCTGCTGCAGCCCAGGGGACTTTCAGAGCTAGAGAATCCATGAACCAAAGAGTGGAGCACAGGGAGGAAAGGCAGCCCTCATGGCCCGCAACGATTCCCCCAGAGGGCTTTCCCCACCAACCCTGAATTTTTCCCTCGGCCCCCTGAATTTTTTGTTTTTAATTTACTTACCTGGACGAGGCCTGTGATCCCTGACCAGCCTCAACAGCTCTCAACTCTCCCAGTGGTGCTGCTGAGGCTTCAGAGTTGCCAGTTCTTTGATCCTGCAGCATCAGAAGCCTATACATCATCCTTAATTGGCCGGCAGGCCCAAAGGCAGCCAATTAAGTGGCCGCCTGGGGTAAAATTACTGAGTTGGTCCTGTTGCCGACAAGTGTGAGTTCAGGACTTCCTTTTCACCCCTACATTAGGGTCCCGAAGCCTGCATTAAAATTCAGCCCATAGACTCACGTTTTGGGGTCACCTTCCTGGTGAAAGGGATGAGTAGCCTCTGCATTTTCTGAAATGGCCCTATTACCTTTAATGAAAACCAGGGCTTCCATCAATCTGGAGGTTGACCTGGAGATCCTACTAGGTGAGTATCTACATGGTAATGATTGTTCTCAACTTAGTTAGCTCTCTATTAGTCTCACAACTAATCAAAGACATCAACTTACACTAAAATCAAAGGGGCTGCTCTGTGTTCCTACCCTGTATCATTTGAAATGCATGAAGGTCAACCACACTTGTTTTGTGGTTCAGTGCCAGAGTAGGTCTATTTATGACTTTCATGTACTCCGCATTGAGCTTCCCTAGATTTCATTGATGTTTCATTGATAAATATGAAAATATCAATAGATGAGCAAAGCAGGTAACAACCTCAGTGCAAACAGCCATTTATGATGCAATTATGCATTCTACAGAATGAAGTGCAAAAACACAAGTCCTCACAGGAAGACCCATTTCTGACTGTACAGATGATGATTTCACATCTCTTACAGGAGTCTTACTGAGGTTATGCATGAGTTTTCAGTAATTCATGCAGTGCTTGTGAAATCTTATGATATAATAAATGGACCAAAAGTGAAAGACTTGATACTAATGTCTAATCATTTTAGCTGTGGCTAACTCATGATGGTATTTGGTTACATGTGTGCCAACAGATTTCCGAAACATCATCCAAATGGTCATTCTGCATTTGAGACCATCAGCATGAGCAAGCTTTTCTACCATGAGGACAAAACTCCCAACCTGGGTCATGTCCCTGCATTCATATTGCCATGGTTTCTAGCAGGAGCCACGAGTCTGATCAAAAGCAGGAAATACTGTTCATTTTTCCCTGCACAAATGCACTCCTGTTACTGACACCCAGTTGAAATCAGCTAAGTCAGATTTTTATTAACAGTGAGCTGTACCTGTATTAAAGAATAAAATTATTGTATTCAGCCTTTGCTGAGTGAATTAGATGATGTTTTAATGAATCTGAATTTCATTGCACTTGTCTTTCTAATCCACAGCTTTGTCACTGTTTCTTCTCTTTCAGTCTTTTTATTATTAATTTGCAAGAGTGATGCTGTCATGAAATAAACCACTATCTGTACAATAGTGAGAAGAAATTTATTCCATCATTAGTTAATTAAATGCTTGCATAATCATTTATAGGTCGATGCTTAAAAAAAAGCACATTTTCGGAAAAAGTCACATTTTCTATTTTTGCAAAGGTTTTGATAGGATTAAATTCTATCTTAACTCACATAGCTAATACAAAGAAAGTTTCAAAATTCAGAATATGGAACACATTGATAGTTATTTTTATGAAGCTTTAAAGGAGTTAATCAACAGGTTAATCATTTCAGTGGGGTTGTTGAATCACAGAATCTTATAGCATAGTGGAAGCCATTCAGCCCTTCAGGCTGCTCTTTGAAAGAGCTGTCCAATTTCATCTCATACTGCAGCTTTTTCTCCATAACCCTGCAAATGGTCCTTTGTAAGTGCATATCCAATTGCATTTTGAAAGTCCCTTTGGAATCAGACTCCACCATATTTTCTAGTAACGGGCTCCAGATCTTGAAAAATCCTCACTGTGAAAAATAAACCTCCTCATCTCCCCTTTAGTTCTTTTGATAATTGTTTTCAATCTATGACCACTTGCTAACAAAGTAATCTTTTTATGTTTGGGGAGATATCTTGAAGCAACCATATTGTGTTTCTATGGTTTTTCACATCACTGGAACCCACATGTTCAATACAATACAAAGTGTGTAGGATTTCAGCTGGCTTCATAAATACAAGTACAGAAGGGCAAGTGCACATATTCAACATCAGCAGGATGAAAATAGAAAAACACCTTTCACAGTTCAATGTCAATTTTATGAAAGAGAACGTTTCTAAGAGACAGAGATGGCACTAAGTTAGTACTTGAAAAGAATCGATGAAGAAATAGAGAGTAAAACAAGTGTGTACATTTGCTTCAAAAACAGAAAATGCTGGAAAAACTCAGCAGGCCTAACGGCATCTGTGGAGATAAAAAACAAAGTTAATGCTTTGAGTCCATATGACTCTTCTTCAGAGCTAAAGAGAAGTAAAAATGTGATAAAATTTATACTGTTTAAGGGGGGGGGTGGAGCAGGTGAAGCTGGATAGAAGGTCAGAAGGTCACTGATAGGTGGGGGCAAAGGAGATATTGAAAAAGATGTAATGAACAAAAGGACAAAGGGGGTATTAATGGTAGTGGCACTGGCTAAAGGAGGTGCTGATGGTGGCATTAAGGTAAGAAAGCAGAATGTGATAATAGCAGGACAAGGGTAAGCACTCTGGAAAGAACAACATGAACAAGTGACAGATGGCCCTTGTGGGGGTGGGGTGGGAGGAGGGGAAGGTGGTGGGAAAAAGGATCAAAAATAGGGCAAAAGGTATGGATAAAACAATGACTAAAAATGAAAATAAATAAAAATAAGTGGATAAAAAAATAAAATGAATATTGAAAAAAGGGCTAAAAAGGGGGTGAGGATGGAGGAGAGAGTCCATGGTCTGAAGCTTTGTAGTCAATGCTAAGCTGGAAGGCTGTAAAGTGCCTAATTGGAAGATGAGGTGCTGTCTTCTTAACATTGAGTTTAACAACTTTAGACCATGAACACTCTCCTCCATCCTCACCCCTTTGTTATCCCTTATTTCAATGTTCATTTTAATTCTTTCGTTTTTATTTTTATCCACTTAATTTTATTTATTTTCATTTTTATTCAATATTTTATCTCCAGCTTTTATCCCATTTTCGATCTATTTTCCCACCACCGTCCCCTTCCCCCCACCCCGCCCCCACAAGGGTCATCTGTCACTTGTTCATGTTGTTCTTTCCAGAGTGCTTACCCTTGTCCTGCTATTACCACATTCTGATTTCTGACCTTAATGCCACCATCAGCACCTCCTTTAGCCTGTACCACTACCATTAACACCTCCTTTGTCCTTTTGTTCATTACATCTTTGATAACCTCTCCTTTGCCCCCACCTATCACTGGCCTTCTAGCCAACTTCACCTGCTCCACCCCCCTTAAACAGTGTAAATTTCATCACATTTTTACTTCCCTTTAGCTCTGAAGAAGAATCATATGGACTTGTAACGTTAACTCTTGTTTTTCTCTCCACAGATGCTGTTAGACCTGCTGAGTTTTTCCAGCATTTTCTGTTTTTGTTTCAGATTTCTAGCATCCACAGTATTTTGATTTTATCTTAGTGTTCATTTGTTTTATAGCCTGCTTTTATTTTAATCATGTTACATAAAGATGCATCTTGAAACACTATACACAGATTTGTGCCATACCAATGATTTTTATGCGTGCCTTGACACGTAATGAGGTTAACATCACTCACTTGGCTGAATCTTTATGAATTATCAGTGCATTCATATGGTGCAGAAGCAACTGCACAGAATGGAATTTGCACACCTCAAGAGTCATGTGCAGAAGGAGCATTTCAGAATTAAAATTCAGATCTGCATTTTTGTGGGATCAGAAGGGGTCTGTGTCTTAGCCAAAATGACGCCAGAGCTCTAAACCCAGAAATCCTGCCCCCAAACCCAGCACCCACCATTTTCACTGGGGAGAGAACAGGAGCTGGTCATACTTTGCACATCTGTGGTTCACGGAGGCAGCTGCACATGTAAAAGTGAGGCTGCCTTCACTAAGAAATGATTTTTGTCACCCATGTTTCTGAAACATGACTCATGGACCTCACACATTTGAGGAGAAGGTCTAAACTTACCAGAGTTCTTTGGAGAGGTCAGGTACCCTTATTGAATAGCTTTAAAAATTTTAACCAAGTGCCACAGAATTTCCACAAATTTAGTCACAGGTGTGTGGCTGACACCCAACTGAGCTGGAGGGTGGGGCCTGTGGCCTAGAAAGGCAGATATTTTTGGAGTGGAGAGTTTTCCCCCTGATTCCCATTGACTTCTGTTTTTCTAGGGCTCCTTGACATCACACTTGGTCAAATGCTGCCTTGATGTCAAGGGCAATCACTCTTAACTCCCCTTTTGAACTCAGCTCTTTTGTCCATGTTTGGACTGAGACTGTACTGAGGTTAGGAGCTGAATATCCTTGTGAAACCGAACTGAGCATCAGTGAGCAGGTTATTGCTGAGGGCCTGCCGACTGTGCAGGTCATTTCGATATGACTGAGAACCAATACAGGAGACGGCTCAAATTGACCTGGGAATTGCTCACTGACATATATGCCATGGTCCAACATATCTCAAACCACAGTCTGCTGATCCTCATGCCCTGCCAGTGGCTCACAAGGCCGCCATGGCACTGAATTGTTATGCAGCTGGCTGTTTCCAGGGCTTAGCAGGAGACCTCTGTGAATCACACAGTCAGCTGCATCAAGACGGTCACTTATGCTCTCTTTGCTCAGGTCATAAATTTCCCAATGGCGTTGTAGTTGCAGAGATCCACATGGTTTGCTGAATTATTAGGCTTCTCTCCGGTGCAGGGGGCTATCAACTACACCCACATTGCCTTAAGGGCCCTGGCTCATCAACAGTAACCATCATAATCCTTGGCCTCAACATAATGCACAAATACACCTTGAGAAGTCCTTCACAACCTCGACCCTCCAGATAAATATTTGTGGCTGCCAATGAGCCTGTCAGAAAGTGACCCTGTAACTGCTCAAACATGCCCACTATGCCAAGAGTATCAGTAGGAAGCATTACTTTACACCCACAGCCTACAGATAACATTGTATGTGCTAACAGTACAGCAGCTATGCACATTGTTCAGGGTGAGGCCACAGCTCTGTTAGAACAACTCCTTTAGTTGCCTCAGCAGGTCTGGCAGCATCTGTGGTGAGAGAAACAGGGTTAACATTTCAAGTCCAATTGATCCTTCTGCAAACATGATCACGACCTACCAGTCGCTTGCCATTTCAATTCACTATCCTGCTCTCATTCTCGCATTTCTGTCTTTGGCCTGCTACAATGTTCCAGTGAAGCCCAACACATGTCGGAGGAACAACACCTCATCTTCCAATTAGGCCATGAACTCTGTCCTCCTTTTTGATATTTTCCAGTGCCAGTCTGTATCTTGTTCTTATGCTTTGCTTTCAGCCAACACTGACCCTTTTTCTGCTATTTACACATTCTGCTACTTTGCTTTCAGACAGTGCTGACCTTTATTCTTATATTAACACCCACTCTGAACCAAAGCTTTAGTCTTTAATACTATCATTACCACTCCCTTTGTCTTGTGTTCCATGACATATTTGTCATTTAATCTCTTCTGCCCTCTAACCTACTCCTGATCTTCTATTCTGCACCATCTGTCCCTGCCCCATTTATTCAACAGCAAAAAAACCATCATTTTTCTGCCTCTCTCTCATTCCGAAGAGTGTAATATTGGACTTGAAACATTAAAAGGAGTCATATTGGACTCGAAATGTTAACTCTGTTTCTCTCTCTGTAGATGCTGCCAGACCTGCTGAGTTTTTCCAGCATTTTCAGTTATGCTGGAGTATACATGGCATGTTGACGTATGTGGAAAATCCACTTAAGTGACTATGCAACACTCACATTTGGATGACTGCCTTCGATAAAGCACCCCTGCTTTTGCTGCACCCGGTAAACTCCATCTGACCTTTGAGTATGGACATTGATCCTCTGTTAAAGTCAATCATTGAGGGACAAGAAATGCTGCAAGGATAATCTCAATCTGCAAGCTTGGTGTATTGCTACCTTATGTGAAGCTCTGGAGAAGGAAACAGCCTTCCACTGCTGGTCATGCATGGACCCACCCTTGCTCCAGAGGTGTCATTGTGAGGTAGGCTTCTCCTGTCTTCTTTCTCCCCTCCTCCAATCTCCTTTCCTCAACCTCCTCTCCTTTTTACAGCGAGAGAGTGTGAGAAAAACAGCGTGGTCATTGATAGCAAGAGTGTGTGAGAGAAGCAGCAGGGCCATTTACAGCGAGAGAGTGTGAGAGATACAGCATGGTTATTTACAGAGAGAGAGTGTGAGAGAAGCAGCATGGTCAATTATGGTGAGAGAGTATGGGAGAAGCAATGGGGCCATTTACAGCAAGAGAATGCGAGAGAAACAGCAAGGCCATTTACAGCGAGAGAATGTGAGAGAAACAGCATGGTTATTTACAGGGAGAGAGTGTGAGGGAAACAGCATGGTCATTTACAAGGAGAGATTGTGAGAGAAACAGCAGGCTCATTTACAGTGAGAGAAATAGTGGGGCCTTTAACAGCTAGAGAGTGCAAGAGAAACAGCGGGGCCATTTACAGTGAGAAAGTGTAAGGGAAATAATAGGACCATTTACGGGGTGACAGTGTGAAAGAAGCAGCATGGTCATTTGCAGGGAGTGTGTGTGAGAGGAGCGGGGCTTTTAACAATGAGAGAGTGAGAGAAGAGTGAGACCACTAAAGTGCGCGAGAGGGAAAAGAGTGCGGAGAGCAGCTGATTGGTGAGTATTTCTATTCTTTAAAGTAAAGTAAGGTCTTTAGTTTTTGTTTAGATCTCTAGTCTATTTTTTCTCTTTTATTTAAAGATAGCTTGTTAAGTATAAGGTTGATACTGATGTGTATAAAAAATAATTATAATAAAGTGTAAAGAGTGGGGATACTAGAGTAATTAATTAATAGATTGAATAAAATACGTTAGCAATGGCAGGACAGGTAATGTGTTGCTGCTGCAGCATGTGGGAAGCTGCTGGACACCAAAGTGATCCAGAGCGAACACATCTGTACCAAATGTTTGCAGCTCGAGGAATGGATCCAAGTTAAGGAGCTGGAGTCTGAGCTGCAGACATTGCACCACATCAGGGAGGGGGAAAGTTACCTGGACACTTTGCTCCAGTGGGTGGTCACACCCCTCAGATTAGGCTATTCAAATTTGGTCTGTGATCAGGGATGGAGGGGCGTGACTGCAGGTGAAGCAGTTTGGAAACCCAGGGGGTAACATTCGAGAGCCTCAGCCCCTGCAACTGCCCAACAGTTACAAGGTTCTTGCAAGCTGTGTGGATGAGAGCGGGGACTGCAGGGAGAATGAGCAAACTGACCATGACACCATGGTACAGGGACCCCTTCAAGTGGAGAGAGGAAATGGGAATGTAGTAGTTGCAGGGAAGAGTATAATTAGGGGGATACATACTGTTCTCTGTAGCCATGAGCGTGAGTCCTGAAGGCTGTGTTGCCTGCCAGGGTTAAGGACATCTCTTCAGGGCTGGAGAGGAACTTGGAGTGGGAGGGAAGGGATCCAGTTGTCGTTGTCCATGTTGGTATCAATGACATTGATAGGACTAGAAAAGAGGTTCTGCTGAAAGAATTTGAACAGTTAGGAGCTAAATTAAAAAGCAGAACCTCCAAGGTAATAATCTCGGGATTGCTACCTAAACCACGGGCAAATTGGCATAGGGTAAGTAAAGTCAAGGAGTTAAATGCGTAGCTCAGAGATTGGTGTGGGAGTAATGGGTTTCAGTTCATGGGGCACTGGCACCAGTATTGGGGTAGAAGGGAACTGTTCCGGTGGGACGGGCTTCACATGAACCATGCTGGGGCCGGTGCCCTGGCAAATCAAATTACTAGGGCTGTGGAGAGGGCTTTAAATTAAATAGAGTGGGGGAGGGCTCTGGAACGGGGATGCGTAGGCTTACAAAACAAAAGGACATAGCAGCCTTGCAGGGCAGCTATTTAGGTAATGATGCCCAGAGTGTGACAGGAAGGAAAATAATGTACAAACATAAAAAAAGCAGCAAATAGGGTCAAAAGGGGAAAAAATGTTAAAAAGGCAAAATTAATGGCTTTTTACTTAAATGCATGTAGTATTCGGAACAAAATAAATGAATTAATGGCACAAATAGAGGTTAATGGGTATGATCTTATAGACATTATGGAGATGTGGTTACAAGGAGATCAAAGCTGGGAACTAAATATTCAGGAGGGTGTGACTTTTTGAAAGGATAGACAGGAAGGAAAGGATGATGGGGTAGCTTTGTTCGTACGATGTGGAATAAGTATGATAGCAAGAAAGGATCTTGAATCAGGAGATGTAGAATCCATATGGTTGGAGGTAAGAAATAACAGGGGGAAGAAGACATTGGTGGGAGTAATCTATAGGACTACTGACAGTAGCTATACTGTAGGACAGGGAATATTTCAGGAGATAATGAGGGCATGTGAAAAAGACAGTGCATTAATCATGGGTGACTTTAATCTTCATGTAGATTGGGAAAATCAAATTGGCAGAGGTAGCCACGAGCAAGAATTCACAGGGCAACATTTTTCCCCTGTCGGGGGGATGTGCGGGAGTGGGCACGGGTGGGTGGGTCCGGGTGCATCGCCATTTTACGTGGGCAGGCCAGTTAAGGCCCACCCAATGTGATGTCTGCTCGGAAGCGCAGTGCACTCCATGTGCGGGCCGGGGGGGGTGGGGATTCCCTGAGCCGGGAGTGATCCTAGCACAGCAAAGTGCCTTCTCAAGGAGATCAGCTCAAATGCAGTTTAAAGAATAGAAATAATTTTACTGACATGTCCCCTCATGTGACACTGTCACATGAATTGGGATATATCCATAAATTTTTTTATAAAATATTCTGAATTTTTTTAATCCCTAATGAAACCTCATCCCGCCCATGGATGAGGTTTCATGTTTTTTCAGAAGCCTGCCTGGGGTCCCGGCCTGCCCGCCAACCTTAAGGTTGGATGGGCAGGTCCATTAACGAGCTTAATTAGTTTTTCAAAGGCTTAAGTGACTGTTGACAGTTCGGCGGCAGCTGCATGCCCGCCAAACTGAAAATCTAAATGACGCAGGGTGACGATGGGACACGCTCCCGACATCACACCGCGTCATTTTACGTGTCGGTGAGCGGGTTGCGGGGCCCGCTCGCCAACTGGAAGATACAGTCCATAGAGTGTATTCGGGACAGTTTTTATTAGAGCAATATGTTGTGAATCCAACCAGGGATAAGGCTATTTTGGATCTGGTAATGTGTAATGAGGCAGTTTTAATAAATGATCTCAGAGTAAAGGATCCCCTGGGAAACAGTAACAATAATATGGATGAATTTAGCATTCAGTTTGAGAGTGAGAGACTTGAGTGAGGAACTTGAGTGAGGAAGTGTGCTAAACTTAAATAAGGGCAATTCCAATGGAATGAGGGCAGAGTTGGCAGGAGAGGACAGGGAAGCAGTTTAGCAGAAAAGATGGTTCATGAACAATGGCAGACGTTTAAGGAAATAGTTCATGACTCTCAACAAAGATTTATCCCAGTGAGGAAGGAGGATTCAAGGAAGGGGATAAGCCAACCCTGGTTAATCAAAGAAGTTAAGGACAGTATCAAATTGAAAGAAAAAGACATACAATGTGGCAAAGATTAGTAGTAAGCCAGAGGATTGAGAAAGTTTTAAAAACCAACAAAAGATGACCAATAAAATAATAAAGAGGGAGAAAATAAACTTTGAGTGTAAACTAGCAAGTAATATAAAAATAGACGGTAAGAACTTCTTTAAATATATAAAAAGGAAGAGAGAGGCCAAAATGAACATAGGCCCCTTAGAGGATGAGGCTGGGGAAATAATAATGGGGAACCAGGAAATGGCAGAGGAGTTGAATAAATACTTTGCTTCCGTCTTCATGGTAGAAGATACTAATAACATTCCAAAAATACTAAATAATCAAGGGGCAAAAGTAGGGGGAGGAAATAAATACAATAACTATCACTAGGGAAAAAGTAATAGGGAAACTAATGGGGCTAAAGGCCAATAAGTCCCCTGGACCTGATGGGTTGCATCCTAGGATATCAAAGGAAGTAGTTACGGAGATAGTGGATGCACTGGTAGTAATCTCCCAAGAATGCTTAGATTCTGGAAAAGTCCCAGAATATTGGAGAATGGCCAATGTAATACCCTTATTCAAAAAAGAAGGGAGATAAAAAAAACAGGTAACTATAGGCCAGTTAGCTTAACATTTGTCATTGGGAAAATGTTGGAGTCTATTATAAAGGATGTAATAGCAGAGCATTTAGAAATACATAATCTAATCAAGCAGAGTCAGTATGGCTTCATGAAGGGGAAATCATGCCTAACAACTGTATTAGAATTCTTTGAGGAGGTAACAAGCAGGATAGATAAAGGGGAACCAGTATATGTAATATATTTGGATTTCCAAAAGGTGTTTGGTAAGGTACCGCACATAAGGCTACTTAATAAGATAAGAGCCTATGGGGCTGGGGGTAGTATATTAGCATGGATAGATGATTGGCTAACTAATAGAAGACAGAGAGTTGGGATAAGGGCGTCATTTTCGGGATGGCAACCTGTAACTTGTGGAGTGCCACAGGGATCAGTGCTGGGGCCTCAATTATTTATAATACATATTAACGACTTAGATGAGGAAAGTTAGTGTACTCTCGCCAAGTTTGCGGATGACACAAAAATAGGTGGGAAGGCAAGTGGTGAAGGTGACACAAAGCCAGGTTAAGTGAGTGGGCAAAAACTTGGCAGATGGAATATGATGTGGGAAAATGTGAGGTTTTGCACGTTGGCAGGAAGAATAGAGGAGCTGAATATTATTTAAATGGAGAAAGACTCAGAAGGCTGCAGCACAAAGGGATTTCGCAATCCTTGTGCATGAATCCCAAAAAAGCTAACATAAAAGTTCAACAGGTTATAGGGAAGGCAAATTGAATGTTGTTCTTTATTTTGAAGGGAGTGGAGGATAAAAATAAGGAAGTCTTGGTAAAACTATACAAGGCACTAATTAGACCACATCTAGAATACTATTTTAGTTCCCTTATCTAAGGAAAGATATAGTGGCATTGGAAGCTGTCCAGAAAAGGTTCACTAGTTTGATCCCTGGTACGGACGGATTTTCTTATGAGGAGAAGTTGAGTAGGTTGGGACTGTACTCATTGGAATTCAGAAGAATGAGAGGTGACCTTATTGAAACATATAAGATTCTCAGGTGGCTTGACAGGGTAGATGCTGAGTGGTTGTTTCCCCCTTTGGGAGAGTCTAGGACCAGAGGGCATAATCTCAGAGTAAGGGGGTGCCCATTTAAAACAGAGATGAGGAGGAATTTCTTCTCTCAGAGACTGGTCAATCTATGGAATTCTTTACCACAGAGGGCTATAGAGGCTGGCTTATTAAGTATATTCAAGGCTGAGATAGACATATTTGTAATCAGTAAGGGAATCAAGAGTTATGGGGAAATGGCAGGAAAATGGAGTTGAGGATTATCAGATCAGCCATGAGCTCATTGAATGGTGGAACAGACTTGATGGGCTGAATGGCCTACTTCTGCTCCTACGTCTAATGGTCTTATGGTCTTCCCCCACTTTTCCTCTTCAATCCTCTCCATGCTGTTCCTACTAGCTGGTGGGGCACCACAGCTAGCCAACCTCTATGCCACATACCTAGCCCAACTCAAGCCCCACGTCCAGATATGAACAATGCAGGCTTATATGCATGTGCAGTTTTAGCAGGCTGACTTGCATATACAAACAACTCTGCTCCTCTGTCCTCTGATGCCAACTTCCAATATTCCATACTCCTGCTGCTTACTCTCTCCAGTGGTGCTCGTCCTGTTATACAAAATCATAGATGGAAAAAGATGGAAATGGTATGGTCACAGGAGTAACAAAGGAAGAACCATGAACAGGAGGAGAGAAATAATCCAAGAACATTCTTTATTCTTTCATGGGATGTGGGCATCGCTGGCAAGGCCAGCATTTGTTGCCCCTCCATAATCGCCCTTGAAATGAATGGCTTGCTAGGCCATTTCAAAGGGCAGTTAAGAGTCAGCCACATTTCTTTGGATCTGGAGTCAGCTGTAGGCCAGGCCAGGTAAAGATGGCAGATTTTCTTCCCTGAAGGACATCAGTGAACCAGATGGGTTTTTGTGACAATCAACAATAATCTTGTGGTCATCATTACCGAAACTAGCTTTACTGATTGAATTTAAATTCTATCAGCTGCTGTGGTGGGATTTGAACTCTTAACCCAGAGCATTAGCCTAGGCTCTCACTTACTAGTCCAGTGATATTATCACTATGCCAACGTCACCCCACCCTCTGAATATTGGAGATGGTAACATAAATTTAGAAAGAGTAATAAAGAGAAAGATGTAAAATGGTGAAGCAATGGAGACACAATATGAGGATTGAGGAAAGTGAATCTCAAAGCAACCTACAATGCAATACATTTCCTGACAAAGCCATGGGGAACTCCCAGTTCTGCATTTTCATGGAAATGGAGAGGCTATCCATCATTATGAAAATAACAGCAAAGGGAACCTGGAATTCCCACCCCCGAACCCAGCCCCTACCATTTTTGAAGAGAGAGGAGAAGTGGAAGCTGGTCAAACTTTGGGCATACATATTTGATGGAGGAAGTTGCATATCTTAAATTGCAGCTGCATTCAGTCTGATCTGATTTTCATAAGGAGGGAGTGGGTAATGTAAAGTGTACACCTTAGACCTGGTAGGTTAAGATCTAAACTTATTAGAGATCTTTGGAGAAGCCCTTTTGAATATAGCTCCTGAGACACCTTTGTAAGAGGTCAGGTGTCCTTTGGGAGAGGTATGGTGCCCTTTGTGAGAGATCACACTGGGATTGTTAAAAGTGGACATAGGTGTGCATAAAAGGTGGGTACACTCATTGGAACTGTCAAAGGGAGCTGACAAATTGTCAAGGTATTTAAATCTCCTACTCTTTAAATGTTTGAAAAAAAAAACTACCTGGATGTTTTTAAAAAAATACTGCTTGCTATTTTACTTTTTCTGTTGACATAAGCCTAAAGGTTTTCATTAGACAGTTAATGCTGCTTGACTAATTTCACAACCTATCATTACCACAGTGGGTTGCCTGTCAGTTCAGTTTGATTGACAGCTCTCAGTGCTTATAAAGTCTTTGAAGTGGGACCCTTATTACAAATGCTTGTTCTCATAAGGGATTAAAGGAAGTTAAATGTAGTGTTATAGATAGGAGAGGATTTGATAGCCCTGATTTCTCCTCTCACCACCAGTCCATAAACAGAAAGGTGTTTTTGATTTTTTTGTTTCCTCCTTTGTAAACAATGGTGTATTTCACAACCCCTTGGTTTTGGTGTGATCCAATTTTCTAATAATAACCCCACAGCAAACTCGAGATAGGATAAACTAAGGGGGTTAGTTTATTCCACACAATCAAAATGTGTGAAGAGGGCAACGTCCCCCTCCCACATTTGCATTCAGAAAGTAAAAGAGAGATAAAGGAAAGAAAGAGATACAGTGTAAGGGCCAATGAGAAAATAAGAATTATTGTTTTATGTGAGTCCAGAATCAGAAGTCCCATGGTGTTTTCGTTCACAGAGGTCAGCAGGTTGAAACTGATGCTGGAAAATCCACTTTTCCAGTAAAGGTGACTTCCACGATGAGATCGGCATGCAGAGGCAAACTAGTCTTGCAGGCAATTGTATAGAAGTTCCAGTAGAAACAGCATAGATGGGGCCAGGCATTCAAACCTGGACAGAGCCCTTTCACTGAACTGCTGCTTGGTTGATGGAGGATGGCAGACTGGGCTTTGCTGATCTACAAGGCAAAATTGCAGGTTCCAACAGCCTGGGGGTTGGAGGTCACGTGACTCCCACCTCTCTACTTTGGCTTGGACAAAGGATGTATATTCCTATGTCTCAATTCTTCAGGTTGTTAACGTTTCAACCATTAAAATTTTCAAAAGAGGTTTCAGGGACCTTTGTCCTAGCAGATTGGTAGTCTCTGTTGGCCAGGCTTTTGTTACAATCATTAAAGGAAAATATTCCATATGCCTTCTTAACCACCTTGTCTACCTGTCTTAATACCTTCACGGATTTGTGGTCATGCATCCCAAAATCCCTCTGTTCCTCTACACTTCTCAGTATCATACTATTTATTGTATTTTCACTTGCCTTGTTTGCCCTCCCCAAATGCATTACCTCACACTTCTCCAGATTGAATTCTAATTGCCGCTTTGTTGCCCAATTGATAAGTCCATTGCTATCTTCTTGCAGTCAAAAGCTTTCTTCTTCACTATCAACCACACATCAAATTTTTTATCAACATTTAGGGCAGAATTTTCTGCCTGTCAGGCGGGTGGGGAGATGATCCCCGCTGGAGAAGCGGGCCCCACCGCCATTTTACATGGGCGGGCCAATTAAGGCCCACCCAGTGTGACGTCCGGCGGGAAGCGCTATGCACTTCCTGTGTGGGTGGCGGGGGAGGGGGGGGGGATTCCCCAAAAGTGAGAGTGCGCTCTTTTGCGCATGCACATGAAAAAGCGCACATCTCCCTGAGGCTAAGTGCTGCCTCAGGGAGATTGCTTACACTTTTCAAAATATTAAAAATAGAAAAAAAAATTCCCTAACATGTCCCCCTCATGTGACAATGTCACATGAGATGGCACATGTTCATAATTAACATAATAACTTTATTAAAAATTTTAAAATCCTGCATGAAACCTCATCCCGCCCATGGATGAGGTTTCATGTTTTATCTGTTTCCTGCTGGGGCTCCTGGCCTGCTCGCCAACCTTAAGGTTGGATAGGCAGGTACACTAATTACTTTAATTGATCTGTCAATGGCCTCAATTGGCCATTGACAGGTCGATGGGCGCGCAGCTGATTTTGCTGCAGGCCCGCCTTCCTGAAAATTTAAATGGGGCGGGGTGACCTCGGGGCCCCTGCTCGCCGACTGCAAAATTCTGCCCTTAATTTGCACCCTCCATGGTCTCAGGGCTTCCCAAAGCAATTTGCAGCCAATTAAGTACAATTAACTTTGAGTTACTCTTGTAGGGCATGAAGGAAATTATCTGTACAATGATAATCTAACAAAAATAATCATAAGGAAAACTGCTGCCTCAGCCTAATTGATCTTTTTTGAGGAAGTAACAATCCAAATGGGCTGTACGGAACAATGGGCTAGATTTGTGCCAGGTCAGGATGACTCAGGAGCCCTTTGAAAATGGCCTATTTCGATTCCTTCACCCCACCCTACCCCCACTAGGGCTATCTGTACCTTGCTTGTCCTGCTTTATACCCTTAATTAGCACATTCCTTAGATAATATCATCACCTTCAACACCTCTTTGTCCTTTTGTCTGTGACATCTTTTGGTTATCTCCACCTATCACTGGCCCTCTATCCAGCTCTACTTGTTCCACCCCCCTTAAACCAGCTTATAATTCATCTCTTTTCTATTTTTACTTAGTTCTGTTGAAGAGTCATACGGACTCGAAACGTTAACTGTGTTCCTCTCCACAGATGCTGCCAGACCTGCTGAGTTTTTCCAGGTATTTTTGTTTTTGTTTTGAAATGGCAAGTGGGTCCCAAATCTGGGATTGCTGACCCCATTCCCGGAGTTTCTAATTTTCAGCTCCAAGTGGACTTGTAGTGCCCATAAAATCGGATCTAACAAGCCCAATGTTTTACTGTAAGGTTTATGGTTATGAACTTAGCACTTACATATTTAATGAATTGAATTCTATAGGGTGCTATTCATCTTTGTTGCACAAAACAATAATGGTCATTCTAATAAACCTGTTTTGAAATTTCTTTCAGAGGAGAACATTATAGTTCATTATGGAATGGAGATGGAGTTGCCAAATTAACAGCTGCCTGGTGAGTTTCCCAAGTGGTTATTGGTGATAGATATTAAACCATTAAGAGCTTCCTGTGTATGGCCATTTGCGCTGAAATTCTATGAACAACAATGTTACAAAATTCACCTTTAGTCTCACATACTTCAATGATCTCCTATCTGACCTTCCATCGTCCACCCTCCACAAACCTCCCTAGGCATATACAGGCAAGATGAATATCAGCAAGGGTTGCTGAAGGTGTGAAGGATAAAATCAGTCTGGGTCTGACAGTCACAATAAATTCACTGTGAAATTGAAATAGAACCATGAAAAATTAGTGTTTTAATTCATCCATGTGGAATTCTTCTGTAATTTTAACAGATCTCTTAGAGCAGGCAAATAAAATGCACATAAATATTTAGATATTAATATCAAATAGAATCATTTCAAGGCCCCTTCTTATCAACAGTCCGGGGTTCCTGTGTGATTCTTCTGAATCTAAATTTGTGTTAAAATATCAGCTTTTGCAAAGTCAAAACATTTTTTTGGGAGGGAGGGAAAAACAAAGTGACATAGCTGTCAAATCAACTGAAAATAATGAAAATATAAAATTATCATTATTGTCAACTAATCAGGCACAGAAGCCACATTTTTTCAACAAACATTTCATATATGACAGCTCTAAAACATTTTAAAACTATATAAGTTAGAAGAGATTTACACAGATCTTTGAGCTGCACCCCATCCATTACTAGAACAGATTAACATATTTCCACCTACCCAGTAATTTGAAGGAAGCTGATACGTTGTGAATGGAGGTTTAATCCCATGAAACACACTTTTATATACACTTTTAGTGTCTTAAGATGTGGCCTGTACACTTCTTTGAAACACCATAATGACTTTCGGAGTTGATGACTATGGATTAAAGCACTGGAATGCTTTTGATTTCAGGTCAATAAATTTATAAATTCTTTAAAGTACAAAGGATGTTTCATATTTTATGCCTCAGATGAGGTTATATTTTCCAATTGCCACCAGGCGTCTCAGGCAGATTATTAGGCTCTGCAGAAGCCTTAGTTCAAACCTTATCCATCCAAGTATCAAAACATGGTTAACGTTTTGAAAGTTTTCTTATTGACAAGCGACTGTTTGATCTTCAAAGGGAGGAAACAAAGACATTTTAAAACCCACAGACTTGGTATCTTTAGCTCCATAATTGCCTGACAGCTACATGTACCAATAATGGCTCCATAAGGAATTGTTCACATGTAACAAAAGCAGACTTTATTTTGGGGAACTTTTTTGGTTACTGTACTTCTTTAAAACCTTGCTGTTTTGTTGTGTTCAGTATATCATTACAGATATAATATAGCCATTGTGCATTATTCATACTTATTGCCTTACTTATTGAAGAATGTGGAGGGAATCCCACATATTTTACAGGAAGCATTTTACCATGATTCATGGTTAAAGGTTAAATGTAGGCATGCAAATCAATTTCTGGAAATGATTAAACAAAAGGGGTGGAATTAAATAATTAAATCCAGACGATGAGGGTCTTGCCTGCCGGCTGGAGAGCCAGCAAGAGCCCTCCATCACCTCCTTTGGGGAAGGCCCGTTGATTTAAGTGCCAGTCAAGTGGGCATTCCCTGGGATTCAGGACCCTAGCGGTGGAAATCCCATCCCCAAGATTTCCTACCAAACAGAGGCCAACAGCTCCTCTTTGTTGTCAGTGCACTGAGGGAGCAGTGCTGGCTGCCAGCAATGCACCCACCAGAGGCCCAGGATCAGAGAGGGACCCAGCTACAAGCGAGTGAGCACTGGGTTGGTGTCATGGAGGGGGGCTTCCTTGCTGTGCAGGGCAGGAGGGTCAGAAGAAAGGGCAGGGGGTGGCTCTCAGTGGGCCACACCCCTTCCTGATTCCGAATCCCTTAATCAGGCACTGTATCTGACAACACGGGACCCCTCCTAGGTACCTGCAAACAAACCCAACAGCGTTTTACTTTTTGAGCTCCCCGTGTGGTGACTGTCTTGACCACTGTTGGTTAAATACCAGCGGAGGAAGGTTGAGGCCCTTAAGTGTGCATTAGTTATGGGGGTGCATTAGTGGTGGGGTGGTTGGTGGGGACTGGATAATTCCGCCCAATAATGCAAGATAAAAATAATAGTCATTTAGACAACTGTGCGTTAATTAAGCATGATCAGATTTGTTAAAGGCAAACCGTGCTTAACTAACTTGATTGAGTTTTTGATGTGGTAACGGAGTGGGTTGATGTGGATAATGCAGTTAATACATGGATTTCCAAAACGCATTTGATCAAGTGCCACATAACAGGCTTGCTAGCAAAGTTGAAGCTAATGGAATAAAAGGGGTAGTGGCCACATGGCTATGAGGTCAGCAGTTGCTATTTGGACTGGAGGAAGATGGAGTGGAGTTTCCTGGGGATCAGTGCTAGGACCACTACTTTTCTTGATTTTAATGACTTAGACTTCGGTGCACAGAGCACTTTCAAAATTTGCAAATTTCACAAAACTTGAAAGTATTGTGAGGAGGATAATGATAGACTTCAAGAGGACATAGACAGGCTGAATGAATAGATGGACATATGGCAGGTGAAAACTTCATGCAAGGTAGTGTGAAGTGGTACATGCTGGTGGGAAGAATGAGGAGAGGCAATACAAAATAAAGGGTGCAATATTAAAAGGTTTAATGGGACAAAGAGATGTGGGGGATTATACGCACAAGGTGGTGAGGCAGATTGAGAAAGTGGCTAAAAAGGTATATGGGATCCTGGCTTTCATAAATAAAGGCATAGAGTACAAAAGCAAGGAATTTATGACGAACCCTTTATAAAACACTGCTTCAGCCTCAATTGCAGTGTTGTGTCCAATTCTGGGCACCACAGCTTTAGGAATTAGGAAGAATGTGAAGGCCTTAGAAAGGGTTCAGAAAAAGCGTTACAAGAATGGTTTCAGAGTGGAGGGACTTCAGTTATGTGGATAGAATGGAGAAGCTGGGGTTGTTCTCCTTAGAGAAAAGAAGATTGAGGGGAGATTTGGTTGAGTTGTTCAAAATCATGAGGGCTCTGGACAGAGCAGATTGAGAAAAACCGTTCTCAGTGGCAGAAGGTTCAAGAGTCAGGAGACACCAATTTAAGGTGATTGGAAAAAGAACCAAAAGCAGCATGAGGAAAATCTTTTTTTTTTATGGAGCTTGTGATTAGAATCTGGAATGTCCTGCCTGAGAGTATGGTGGGGGCAAATTCAATCATGGCTTTCAAAAGGCAATTAGATAAGCAACTGAAGAGAAAAAAAAACAAGCAGAGCTACAGTGGGAAGTGGGCTGGGGAGCAAGGCTAACTAAATTGCTTTTAGAGAGAGCTGGCACAGACATTATGGGCCAATTAGCCTTATGTGCTGTAATCATTCTAAAATTTTGTTTATTTGTTCATGGGATGTGAGCATGCTGGCAAGGCCAGCATTTAATGCCCATCCCTAAATGCCTTTGAGAAGGGGGACTTCTTGAACTGCTGCAGCCTGTACTTTGCTGATGATCGAGAATAAACTGATCAGATAGTAATTGGCAGAATTGGATTTGTTCTACTTTTTGTGAACAGAACATAACTGGGCAATTTTCCACATTAGTGGGTAAATGGTAGTACTGAGGTGTACTGGAATAGCTTGGCTATGGGAATGCCCTAGCGCAAGTCTTCAGTGCTACAGCTGTGGTTTTGTCAGCGGCCATAGACTTTGCTGTATCCAGTGTCTTTAGTCATTTCTTGATATGAACATTAGAGTCACTCTGATTTGCCTGTTGGCAGTTATAGCACTCCCGATAAGGACAATTCAATTCTAGGAATATATAATTTACGATGCACTACATTCAAAAGAGTAATCTTTGTGGAAGGGGTGTCACCTCAACTTGAGATCACTATCATGTCCATACAGTACCAAAAAGGTTACAAATTCTTGTTGAACTTCAAGTGAAATGAGACTGGCATATATAAAACATTGATATAAGTTATATAATTTTCTGATGTGACTACCCATTAGAACTCAAATGTTGATGCTGTAACAAAATGCTGACCTATCTTTTTAATTCACATGTCCATTTACTTGTTTCATATTGCAACATTTTCGGTTTACATTTAAGGTAAGTTTGTTATCGTTTATCATTTCAATCAGCTGGTAATGTAATCAATTTGGGAATAAGTAGGTATATATTACCTGGTAGCATGAACAGCTCGCTGGTGAAGTAAGTGTCAATTATCAGCATTGATTGACTGCAATAGGTTTAACAGTCAATTGTTGCTCTGAAAGCAACATTGAATTCAAAACAGATCCCCAAATATTGAGATTTGCTCAAAATAAAACCATTGTTGAGCAGTATTGCATTTTTATTGAAGCAATTGTGACAATTTGCACAAAAGCTGTGCACAACTTTGCATTGCATTGTAAAGCTTTGCATTGATGTGATACTGTTTGAATGCATACCAAATTGGAAAATATCATAAATATAGACAGATCCCAACCTAACTCTAGAAAATAAATGCACATTCTTTCTACAAGGTTGCAAGCAATTCAAGACACTTCATTCCAGGAAGCCATCTTGTGGTCTTTTTCGAGTATTTGTTTTTAAAATGCACTTCTGATACAAGCAAAATGGTGCACTTGACTTCTCGTTGATGGTCTTGATTTTGCTTAATTTCCGGACATTTCAGCAATTGTTTCTGATTTCATACCCATATAAAATTTGTTTGGCTAACAGAATATTGGTTTGATATTGATTTTAGCTAGAGAGAGCCAGGCCCAGACCATGCACCTATTCATCTGTTCAGGTGCTGATCATTGGAGATTCAACCATAGAAAACAATTGCCTCTGCTCCATCAATGATTATTTCATCCAAAATATACAAGCCCAGTGCAGAAAATAAGAGAAAACAAAACTTAAAACTATGTAAATAACTAAGGAAAAAGAGAAATCTTTGCAGGAGAGAGGAGAGGAAAATAAATAAAGAAATAAAGTATTTGCATTGTAAAGAAGTTCTCCAAGTCTACAACTTGGGTTGTGTGGTGGGGCGTGTGGTGGGTCGGGTGGGGGGTGGGAGATAGAGAACATAAAAGCAACTGGGGATCACAGGTTTTAATAAGGATAGAACTAAGCTATTTATCTTAAGCAAATGTTGTAAGTGATAAGTAAGCAGTACAACAAATATTATTCTTATTCTGTATACTTCAAATTGGTCTTGTGATATATTGCATACATAAATGTGCAATGTTACAGCAATGCGGGAACAGCTGTTGCACTTAGGCTGCAAGAAGTTCATAGCCGTTTTTGGAAAGTATACTCCAGGCCCAAGATCATCAATCAGCAACACAATGGAAGATGTAATAATCATAGCTGTACAAAGCTAAAGCATAAAGAACTGCTAAGGTTAATGGGAAGCTTCAAACAAACAACCAAAAGAGAGTACCTTTAATATACAAAAATATCATAAGTTATTTCAGAGAGATCAGCCAAAGATTGCTTGGGAAAGGTGCCCAAAAACTTTGTTAAAGAGCTGCATTTTAAGAAGAATTACAGCTGATAGTCAATGGTAGAGCAAAGAGAGGAAGGATGTACAAGGGGTTGCAGTTAGAGAATTCAGAGGTGCTCTAGGGCTGAAGGAGGTTACACAGGTAATATTGTGGTGGCAATATGTACCATCTACAAGGTGTGCTGCAAAAATTCCCAAAACTTCCTTGACTGCACCATCCAAACCCACAACCTCTACAACCAAGATGGACAAAGGCAGAAGGCTCATGAGAATACCATGACCTCAAAGTTCTCCTTCAAGTCGCACACCATCCCAATTAAGGTATTCATTGTTTTTCTCTTTATCATTGCTTGGTCAAAATCCTGAACTCTGCACCTCACAGTACTGTGGGCATACCTTCAGCACACAGACTGCAGCAGTTCAAGAAGGTGGCTCATCAACGCCAAGGATAAGTAGGAATGGGTAATAAATACTGACCTTGCCAATGACATGACGCCCACATATTTTAAATGCTGTGTAGATTTCAAACCAGAATCATTTTAAAAGCTATATGATTTTAAAACATGGAGGTAAGCTTTTTTTTTTGTAAGTTTGCTAACTTTTCTCCTTTATTAGTGAACATGCTCCCCCTACCAAACATCCTTTGTTTAACTCAAATACCATTCCCAGGCCAAAGGGTGAAACTCCTGACCATTGCCTTTATCTAAGCTTCTCAGTAACAAGTGACCTGAAGCATCCCAAAGGTTTTGTTTCCTCTGTATCGGTGGGATTGTTTCAGTCTAATGGTTGGCATCTTGTTAACAATCAATTGAATGCAACAATGCGCATCATAACTGGAGCCCTCCAGTCAGCACCCCTCCCCTGGCATTCTGTCCTCACAAACATTACTTTCCACACACCCGCCGACAAATGAAAACCCACAAGCTGGTTGAAACCATCTGTGCTGCACCTCACTTACTACTCCATGGTGATCTGTTCAAACCACCTACGGTCCGCCTTCCATTTCGGTGCCCCATATGGAGCAGCCTTCCTGAGCAAGTTCCACCAGCAGAAATCCTTTGGATCAAGAAATGGAAAACATTGGAAATCCCGAACAAGTTCCTTGTGACAAATTGCAACTGTCGAACTGCAGGCTTTGAACTACTATGGTGAGAGTGGTCCTTGCTAAGCAAGGTTCAGGACAGGCCAGGGCCCTTGTTCAGTCAATCTTCATCATTGGGACCTCAGTACAAACCCTTTCTGCACTTGTGGAGAGACATGAACAGTGCTGCACATTATCAAGGAATGTCTCCTCAAGAGACTAAGGGTGGAATTCTCCCATCCGGGACCAAGACCTGTGGCAGGGGTGGGAAGGAGAGTGGTTGCTGCCACAGAAACCGATGGGAAATCCCACAATACCATCCAGCCCCAGCATCATTAAGTATGCAGTCAGGGGTTTCCTGATGTCTTGCGTGGCGAGACGGGCTGGATGGTGCACACCCTGCCTTTATTTCCGGGCGTCATATTTAAAAGATGCCCAGACTGTCAAAACGAACTGCGGAGATGTCTTGAAGGGGAGGTGGCAGGTCCAGCACTGAAGTTCAGTGACCACTCCCCGCACGTCCTCCTGGATTGTGTCCAGGCTCGGAGGAATATACTGTACCCGGCTGATGGGAGGAGGAGGCCGAGCAGGGAAACCAACCCTGCGTGGATGCAGGTGGCTGATGCCACCAGTGCCCAGGCTGTAAAGACGAGGTCAGCAATACAATGCCAGGATAAGTAAAGCTTCAGCTGCTCGCACTAACCACAACGTGACCATATATGTCAGGGTACATGAGTCTCAGCGGCAATGGCATAGTCGTGCCTCATAGCCCGGCTGCAGTGCATCCACTATGCGGTGGGGTGACCACTGTGCTCCCTTTATCCTTCCACATAAAGAGATGACTGTATGGAAGGGGAGGGGGTGTAGTGGGCTTAGGCACAGAGGGCACTAGTAACCTCCACAAATCAGATGCCCGTCTGAGCCTTCTCCTTGCATGTTGATGGGCTCATTGCTCTGGGGGAAGCTGGCCCACAACCCTTCTGAACAACTTGTAGTGGAGTAATGCCATGCCATGCAACAGTGGGCTATCAAAGTGGAAGAATGTGAATTTAACCTCAAAATGTAATGTACAAATGGATGTAATATACAGCTCCTCTCAAACACCTTTTCTGCTGTCTTTGAGCAGGAGAAGCTGAGGCACAACTATAGGGAACAGGAGAAGATGGGAGTGGCACCCACATCTGAGGCATCTCACGGAATTCGAGGACAGAGTAGCTCAGCTGACAGGTGTGAAGCGGGACCGGGCAGTTGGCGATGTGGAACTTGGACTTGGGCGCCCACCCAGTAAGGAACCACTCATGGCATGGAAAACTGAGGGCCAAAGGTGCCCCCATGTTGGAGGCAGCTCATGCTGTCACCCATTCTCTCCTCTCTTACTTACAGGTGCCACCAGGAAGAGGCCAAAGCCCAAGGATGAGGACTCTCTGTCAGGCCTCAGCAGAAGCCTTAACCCAGAAACGAGTCAGGAGAAAGGGGAAGAGGAGAGATGTGCACCTATGCAGGCATCATAGCAGACACCTGCATCCTCCATCAGCACAGAGATGCCAACCTCAGTGGATATTAGTCCTAGCTTAGGAAGGGCCTCACAATCTGGTGGTCGCTACACGGACACATGTCCGCAGCAGGAGGAGGCAGGATCAGCCGAGCTCACTGGAGCTCGTAGGACTGCTGGGGAAGAGGCATCAGCAAGGTCTGAGTCTGACGACGGGCCTCTGGAACCAGCCTTCCAACTAATGGTGGAGAGCCAGCAAGAGGCGGAGGAACATCAGGCAGAGGTGCTGGTGGCTCTTAACAGGGTGGAACGTGAGTCGGAGGAGTCTGTCCACCTGCTGGCTAATGAAGTGGTACTGCACAGAGTATGCATCAAGGTCTCCATGGGGAAGTTTGCAGACCTCCATGGAGATTCTAGTCCAGCAGATCCTGCCGGAGATGCACACAGACCTGCACTCTGCCGCAATAGCCATGTGGGAGCTGTTGCAGTTGGCATGCGAGAGGGGGATGGGGCACATTGACCTCCCTGCAGGTGCCCTTTCCCTTCAAGGAGTCAGGCAGGGGCCTTCGGGTACCCTAAGGGAAGAGAAGCAGCAGTTGGACACTCCTGGATTATCTATTCAGGGATCACAGAGGTTGTCTGGACCTTCTGAATCCCCTTTGCCTGTGACCTCCATCAGCTTTGTCCTCTGTGACCACAGGGGGAGCAGCTGGCCCACAGGAGGACAGCCAAAGGAAGCTGGGACCCTCCAGGCCTCGGCTCTCCAGAGGACGGCCACCAAAGCCATCAAACACAATAGGGCCAAGAAGTCAACAGGCTGTCTCCACCCCTGCTGTGGATGTCAGGGGAGCAGCTAGAAGAATTAGTAGGCCACAAAAAATAAAGAAGTTATAATCAAAAATAGTTGTGTGGGTGAACAAATCATTGTCATAATTGTAAACTCTGTAAATATAACCACTTCCACTGCTGTACTGTCTACTATCTTTTTTCAGCTTGATTCTTAAGGCTTAGTGAACGCAGCCCCTGTCAAGTACCCCTCCTACGCTTACCCATTCCCCTGAATGATTCTGCAGGGGGAAGGGTGTGTGGCAGAGCCTTTACAAGCATTGTGCAAGCACTCTAATGTACACACTGAGCATTCATCCGTCAAACTCACATCCCAGGTCCGAGGCATTGTCAGCACCGCCGTTGAGGTTTCCTTTCAGTTGTCCAGTTGAGGTGCCCTACTTTGAGGTACCCACCCACAGACTCAACTCCCATGCAACATCACGGCCCATCCAACATGAGGCTCTGCTTACTTTCGGTTTGACCAGCAAGGGTAGGTGTTAGCTTTTTCCTTCGCTCTGGCACCATTTCCCCTCCCCCAGTCACCCATGCCCTCGTCCCCATCACCATTGACCCCCCCCACCACCTCTGGCATTACCTTCGACCTCCCCACTGTTACCCTCCAACCTGAATCCTTTTCCTTTGATAATGTCCAGGTGAACGTTCACTTCCCCTTCCTATCCAAAAATCCCATCCCAGTACACATTGACCTGCCTGAATGACCCTCGCCTCCCCTCCGCATGACACCATCGCACCCTCACCCTCCCACTCTGCTGGTTTCTTCAGCTCCTGTAACCTTAACCATTTCCTTCTACCACGCCCAACCTGAGTTCTCCACTGAACCCTTCCTGTGAGCCCTTCACCTGTACATTATCCCCCACCACCCCCGCCAACTTTACACACCTGGTCATTCACCCCCGCCACACACCCGGATATTAATATTACCCACCCCCCCCTTCACATACCTGGATATTACCCCACCTCTTCACACATCTGGACATTACCATCCCACGCACACACACACCTGGACATTACCCTGTCCTTTCACATACCTGGATATTTCCAACACCCCCACCCAACCAATTCACACACCTGGACATCATCCCCCCGCCTTCACACAGCTAGACATTATCCCTTCCCCTTCACACACCTGGCATTAGCAACCCCCCCTCCACACCCAGCCTAGCAACCAACAAAGCCCTTACCCAACCTCCCCATCTGTTCCCCCTGTACCGCCTTGCTGTACCCCTTTCCTGCACCCCAAACACCAATGCCCCCCCCCCACCCAAGGCCCTCACACCCCCACCACATCTGCAGTCCTCCTAGCCCTCTGTAACCTCCCCCTCCCAAACACTCCATTGCTGCCCAACAATACCTACTGTTGCCTTCCATCCTGCAATTCGAGGATTCGAGTACATGGCAAAGTCCCTGGAAGAAAGTCCGAAGCGAAAGCGATGTTGCTGCATAGAGAACTCCCATCTTCTGGAAGCTGCTTTGCGGAGGACCCACATGGATGAAGCTGCACCCACCCTGTGCTGCACGTGGTCCTCCAGAGTTTGGTAACTCGAGGCCTCCAACTTCTCGTTGGATGTCCGTGAGCTGACTAAGACCCTTAAGGTAAGTCACAACTTTTGCACACCACGTTGGTCCAGACATGTTCTGCCCGGCATGTTTTCCAACTGGCGTTGCAGAGAATCAGGCGTGGGGGGAGGATTCCAGTTGGGCCTTCATTTGCCTTCCATTAGTGGCCTGCAGCAGGAATCGCGATCTGCCATGACCGGCGGTATCGGAAGATCCTGCTGCCATTTCACGCCAGCGTGAAATTGATTTTTGGACCTCCTGCCAAATTCACTTCCCCACCCACCATTGATCCTGACGACAGGGACATGGGAGGATTCTGCCCTAAGTGTCAGACTAATAACCTTGAACTCAGCAAATGAAGGGCTATCGCTTGGCTTCCGGAATTTGCATTTGCAAAATAAATAGAATAAATAAATAGTGGTTGGCACATTTTCAAATGGGTTGTGATCAGGAACCTTCTGTGTGAAGATCCATATTTGCAAACATACATGTTCTCAGTCTATAGGATGGCAGACAAAGCAACTTTTGGATACCTGTAGATGCTGTTTTAATTTTAAACATAAATACGAATGTAATTCAGTACTCATGACTAAGACACTAGTCCAATTTTTGTGGAGCCTGAGGCTACATTCATTATTGTACAAGAAACCACGTAATAATTGATGTGCTAATTAGTCCTAATTTACATATACAAAATAGGTTAAGTAGAGAATAACCATGTCTCGATAACACAAACCCCACAAGTCCTATCTTTGAAACTATATTTGTGATGCTTTTGGGGATAACATATTAATGACCTACACTAATTAAAACTAATTATTAAATTGAATAATGGGGACTTTAAAATGATAAATATGGCCTATCTTTCCAATACTTATATAATGGCTTGGAAAGTTTCAGATTTCAAAAGGTGCGCTACTTCAATGGTAGGGTTGGAATTTGGGCTGTTGTTGAAAAGACGGTTAAATAGTATATTGAAAAAGTGAACCAGACTCAGGAAAAATGCATGTTTATATCAATTGGGAAAAAGGCAATTACAGGCTGTGGGAAATCCATAGTGAATTTAACCATGGGGTTACATCCCTAACTGATTTTCAGTATTCTGTAGCTATTCACAAAGATAAACTGATGGCATTGGTCAAACAAAGGGCATCATATTTTAGGAAAGGTGTCATGACCTCAGAGAGGCTGCAGAAGAGAGTTACTAAAATGGTACGAGAGATGAGAGACTTCAGTTACAAGAGAATCCAGAATCGTTCTGCTTAGAACGGAGAAGGTTAAGGGAAGATTTAACAGGTGTTCAAAACCAAAAAAAGCATTGGTGGAGTAAATTAGGAGAAACTGTTTACACTGGCAGAGAGGTTGGTAATCGTAGGGAACAGATTTAAGATAATTGGCAAAAGAACCAGATTTGAGAGGAAGCGAGTTTCTTTCTACACAGTGAATCATTATGATTTGGAATGCAAAGCATGTTCAATAGTAATTTTCAAAAGGGAATTAGGTTAATACTTGAATGAGAGGAAATTGCAAGGCTAACTGGAAATAGCAGAGTAAGTGAATAGGCCTTTCGAAAGGTGGGTACAATTGATCCCCTTCTGTGGTGTATCATTCTGCAAACCTAAAGGAGTAACCAATTTTAGGCCTTTGATAGAAGCAAGAAGTCCAACAGGAGCTTATTGTTAGGCATTGGTCTAATGTCCTTTAGGGAAGGAAATCTGCTTCCCTTACCTGGTCTGGCCTACATGTGACTCCAGATCTGCAATAATGTGGTTAACTCTTAAATGCCCTCTGAACAAGGGCAATTAGGGATGGGCAATAAATGCTGACCTAGCCAGCGACGCCCACACCCCATGAACAAATTTTGTAAAATAGGTATCGAATGCACCACAGATTGTTAGAAAATAATTTGCCACATTATTAACTTTCACATAGAATAGGATCATAAAATCATAGAATCAAACATAGAATAAAACGCTGGTTAGGCCACAGCTAGAGTATTGCGTGCAGTTCTGGAATCCACATTATAGGAAGGATGTGATTACACCAGAGAGAGTGCAGAGGAGATTTACCAGGATGTTGCCTGGGCTGGAGAGTTTTAGTTATGAGGATAGATTGGGGTTATTTTCCCTGGAGCAAAGGAGATTGAGGGGGAACATGATTGAGGTGCAAAAAATTATGAGGTGCATAGATAGGGTAGACAGAAAGGAACTTTTCCCCATGGTGGAGGGATCAATAACCAGGGGGCATAGATTTAAGGTAAGAGGCAGGAGGTTTATAGGGGATGTGAGGAAGAATTTTTTCACCCAGAGGGTGGTGGGAATCTGGAACTCACTGCCTGAAAGGGTGGTAGAGGCAGAAACCCTCATAACATTTAAGAAGTATTTGGATGTGCACTTGCGAAGCCATGGCCTACAAGGCTATTGGCCTAGTGCTGGAAATTGTGATTAGAATAGTTAGGTACTTATTGACCAGTGCAGACTTGATGGGCCAAAGGGCCTTTTTCTGTGCTGTAGACCTCTATGACTCTGTGACTCTATAATCATAGGGTACAGCACAGAAGGAGGCCATTCAGCCTGTTGTGTTTGTGCTGGCTGTCTACAAGAGCAATTCACCTAGAAAATTCTCTGAAGCGCTGCAATTTTTTCCTCTTCAGATAATGATCTAATGCTCTTTTGAAAGCCACCTTTGAATCTACCTTCACCACACTCTCCGGCGCTGTACAAAGATGCTGAAAGATGTTATAATGGTGTTACAACTTGTAAAACAGTTAGCTGAATTACACTTCAAAATGAATTTCATAGATTAATTAGTACCTTTAGTATACAACATTGTCTTAATGAGACCTTAAAGGTTGTTATTAGTGTCAATTCTTTCAACTTGCAGATTAACAAACTGGGAGGAATAAAAGTAAGAATGCATTAATCAGAATTGAGGTTTCTATGAAACTAATTTAAATTTGGCAATTATAGTTTCTAAGCCATATCTATTTAATGGAATGACACGTTTGAAAGCTATCGGTGTAGCCAAATTGGTCACTTTAATTGCTCAAGTCTCCTGAAATGGGACCCTCTTTACAATAATTTAAATAAACCCAGCCTAGTTTGCCTGGGGAGGGGGCATTAGAATGAAGCATGAGAGAGGAAATGCCAAGTGTACAGAGGTCTGGGAGAGATGAACAGCATTAGAATAAAAAGGAACGCAAATGCAGGATGGATCAGACAGAGGAGAAATGCAAGACAGACTAAAAGGACTTTGGACCACATTTGCATAAATGCTTGGAGTGTGGTAAATAAGGTTGGTGAGCCACATGGCTACAAGTAGCCACATGGAATTATGATGTTGTGACAGTAATCGAGATCTAGTTTAAACAAGAGAAGAAATAGATAATTAATATACAATACAATGCATTCAGGAAAGATGGAGAGGGATGAAAAGGAGGTAAGGTATTGGGGGGAACTTAATCCAGCCCATCCCAGCGGGAAACATGGAACATGGCGACAAGGCCTGCAGAAGCGTGCCAATGTCCCGAGGGCGGGAAACATCCTATGATTAAGTTGGAGGCTGAAAGGGTCTGATGTGAGAAACTTGCCCACTTGTGACAGGATGTCAATTCTGCTCATTGATGAACTAATTTATCCGTGAGCCCACCATAATTGAGTGGTGGCTCGGAGATTAAATGGAAGTTGTACGGCTCTCTGGTGCCCCCCAAAGGTCATCCAACAAACCCTGTCAGGTTTGTCAGTGGTCTAATAAGGGAACCCTCATTGTCAGGGACTCGGTGGGGTGGGGGTGGGGGTACCCTGAAAGCCACCCCCTGACCTTGCCTCCGAATCCTCCGTATTCCCCCTCCCACGATGCCCTCCTCGCAACCGCCGGGGTTGAATTTTTCTGTAGGGATGAGACAATACAAGTCGGGCTATCTCCCAATTTGGAAAGGGCGGTGAAAGCCATTTCAATAATAACTTTCAAAAGGGAATTGGATAAATGGGAAAATTTGCAGGGTTATGGGAAAAGGGCACAGGGGTAAAACTAACTGGATAGTTCTTTCGAAAAGCCAGTACTGGTATGATGGGCTGATTAACAACCTCCTGTGTTGTATCATTCTATAATTCAGGTATTGTTCAGCTAAATCTGGTGCTCTGGAAAGGTTTTAGAGTGATGTGAAGGTGGTTTATAAGAAGATAAGAAACAGGAGTAGGGGTGGACCATACAGCCTGTAGAGCCTGTTGCACCATTCAACATGATCAAGACTGATCTTTGGCTTCAACTTCACTTTACCACCCATTCCCCATATCCCTTGATTTCCTGAGAGACTGAAAATCTCTCTATCTCATTCTTGAATAAACCCAATGATGGAGCATCCACAACTCTCTGGCATAGAGAATTCCAAAGATTCACAATCCATTGAGTGGAGACATTTCTCCTCATCTCAGTCCTAAGTGATAGGCCCCTTATCCTTAGGCTGTGCCTCTGTGTTCTAGATTCTCCAGATAGGGAAACAGCCATTCAATATCTACCCTATTAAGCCCCTTCAGAAACTTGTTTGCTTTGAGAGATCACCTCTCTTTCTCCTAAACTCCAGGGAATATTGACCCAATTTATTAAGTGTGTCATCACAGGACAACCAGATCATTCCAGGTATCAGTCTTGTCAACCTGCAAGGCACAGTCTCCAATGCAAGTATATTCTTCCTTAAATATGGAGACCAGACTGAATACAGTACTCCAGGTAAGGTCTCACCAATTCCCTGTACAATTGTAGCAAGACCTGTTTATTCTTGTACTCCAATCCCTTACAATAAAAGACCAAAATGCCATTTGTCTTCCTAATTACTTGCTGTACTTGCAAGCTATCTTTCTGTGTTCCTTGTATGAGTACACCCAAGTCACTTTGAACATCAACATTTAGAAGTTTCACACCCTTTAAAAAGTATTCTGCTTTTCTATCCTTACTGCCAAAATGAACAACCTCACACTTTCCCACGCTATACTGCATCCACCATCTTGTTGCCCACTCACTTAATCTGTCTATCTCTTTGCAAAGTGCTCCCAAATGTTGAGAGCCTGTGTAAAAATGAAAGAGAGACTTGCATTTATAAAGCACTTCTCATGACCACCAGATGGTCAAAGTGCTTTGCAGCCAATTAATTATTTTTTGAAGTGTCACCACTGGTGTATTGTAGGAAACACAGCGGCCAATTTGCACGCAGCAAACTCGCAGACCAGATAATCAGTTTTTTTTTTGTGATGTTGATTGAGGGATAAATATTGGCCAGAACACCAGATTAACTCCAGGTACCCTTCCTTAAAAATAACGCCATGGGATCTTTTACATCCATCTGAGCCAGCAGTAGGGGCCTAAGTTTAACGTTTCATCTGAAAGATGGCACCTTCAATAATGCAGCACTCCCTGAGTACTGGACTGAAGTGTCAGCCTAGATATAAAAACAGAAAATGTATGAAATACTCAGCAGATAAGGCAGCATCTACTGAGAGAAACAGAGTTAATGGGCTGGATTTTCAGTCAGGTGTCAGGAACTGAAAATACGGGCTCGTTCCTTGTCCCAACCCTGCACCTCATTGCCTTAGCCATACTCATGGGGTTTTCAAAGCTGCAGTCAATGCAGAGAGCAGGCTTGCCACCCAGTCAGGGATGGCAGATGGGCTACCATCACTGGAGGGCCTTCCAACACTCAGTGATCAGCAACCTACCAGCTGAGGTGGGAGTTACCCGTCTGAAGATGGGGGCAGAGAGGGAGGAGGCATGGTAAGATTTTTTACTGTTTAAAAAACACACAGCTGCATGGGGATGAGCCTGGTGGGGGAAACCCCACTGGGGTATGGTCAGCAGCTACAGCGTTATGGATCCGGGGACAGAGTCCCTCACATGATCCATCACACCCCTCCCATTTCCTGCCCTGAGCCCACCAAGTTGGCCAAGGCATGGCCTACCCACATTACCGTTATCCCATCAGCATGGGAACTGGGCCTTAATAGGCTCCATAATTATCAATAATTAACCCCAATTGGCTACCCGACACTTCCCTCATGAAAACAGCTTGGGGTTGGGATAGTGGCAGGAAGCCAGCACGGAGGATGGTGCAACAAATTTGATCTGGACCCCTCACTAATTTAAAAGTCCAGCCCAACATTAAAGGTCTGTGGCCTTTTTGCTGTTCTGATGAAAGGCCTCAGACCTGAAACATTAGCTCTGTTTCTCTTCACAGATACTTCCTGACGTGCTGAGTATTTCCAGCATTTTTTGTTTCAATTTCAGATTTCCAGCATCCACAGTATTTTGTTCTTGTGCCAGTCTAGATTGTTGCACTAATGTCCTGGAGTGGGACTTTGAACCCACAGCCTTGTAACTCAGAGTGCGACCAACTGAGCCATAACTGACACTTAATCGTGGCATGGTTAGATGCTTCAAGAAAGGTTAAGCTGCATTCTATCAAAGTAGGTGTCAAGAATGTAATATGTGCAGTATTTAGCATTCCCATTTCATACAATTCATACTGTTGGAGATATTGAGATAAAATTTTGCATTATTTAACTACTAACTTTCTCCTACATCATCAATAGCATTACAAAGAAAAGCATGAGAGACAAGCTCCCCTGGCCCCTGTATGTTTATAACTGGAAGATTTCCTTGAATGTGAGTGGAATTATCTGAGGAAGATGTCACTGGGCCCCCATGTGTTGGCAACACTTTGATTATAGCAAGAAGAATTCCTTTAATCCCTGCATGGAACTTGAAGGGTTCCTCTGGTCCCTCTGTGTTAGTGAGACTATAAATATAATAGGATGATTTATTTTGGTTCCTGTGTGTTAACAACATCGTAAATATAGCAGGAGGATTTTGCTAGTCCCTATCTATTAACTACATGATAAATATTGCGAGAAGATTTCTTCTGCTTGACAGTTCTAGCAAAATAATAAAAGCATGCTAAAAGAATACATTTATGATTCCTTGTTTAGAAATAGTGATCAGAGGAAATGTTTCCATGTGTTGACAATTTTTCAGGAAATGATAACGAGATTACTCTGGATTACTCCCAGTACAACGAGCAAGTGAGTCTAGAAATTAGAAGAAAAAACAGATCAATGCATGGCTGGAAATATGGTGCAGGAAGGGGAGGATTTAGATTATTGGGACATTGGGACCAGCCCTGGGCAGATGGGGCCTATACAGGTTGGATGATTAATGCCTAAATAGCTGGGACTGAATTCCTTGCCAGTGCTATTGGGGAGGGTTTAAATTAACTTGGCAGAGGTGTGGGAACTGGGAGATAATATCAGAGAGGAATACCAAGGTGCATAGAATGCTGGGGGAGACAGATAGCACTGGAGTAGGGAATAGTAAGCTATTAGGTGGGGTCAGAGTAAGCTAGAAAGTAATAAAGTCTAAATCATAATTAACATGCATGTATGTAAATGCGCAGAGTGTAGTAAATAAAATTGGTGAAATACAGGAGCAGATTGCCATGTGGACTTAATGATATTATGACTATAACAGAAACCTGACTCAAGGAAGGGCAGGACTTGGTGTTGAATATCCCTGGATGCAAGGTGTTCAGGAAAGATAGGAAAGGAAGAAAAGTGGGGAGGAGCGGTGGTATTAATTAAGGAGACCATTGCAGTGCTGGAGAAAGAGGATGTCCCAGAGTGGTCAAGGACTGAATTGATTTGGCTGGAACTAAGGAACAAAAAAGGAGCAATAACATTGCTCGGTGTAGTCTATAGGCCACCAACTAGTGGGAAGATTGTAGAGGAAGAAATTTGCAAGGAAATTACAGAGAGGTGCAAAAAATATGTCTGGCATTTAAAATGGGGGATTTTAATTATTTGAATATAGACATGGATAGTAGAATTGTAAAAGGAAGAGAGGGGCAAAAGATCGTAGAGTATGTTCAGGAAAAATTTCTACAGCATTATGTTTCCAGTCCAATTAGAAAGGAGGTATTACTAAACCTGGTTCTTGGGAATGAAATGGGCCAGGTGGATCAAGTGTCAGTAGGAAAACATTTAGGGGACAGCGATCATTGTAAGATTTAGGATGACTATGGAAAAGGACAAAGAACAACCCAAAGTAAGAATAATTAACTGGGGGAAAACGAACTTCAATGGAGTAAGAATGAATTTGGGCTGAAATAATTGGAGTCAAATGTTGGCAGGAAAACTGATAGCTGAACCATGGGCTAACTTCACAGAAGAGATGATTAAGGCACAGTGAAGGTATATTCCCTCAAAAGGGAAAGGTAGGACAAACAAATCCAGAGCTCCGTGGATGACAATAGAGATAACAATTAAGATAAAGAAGAAAATATACGCTTATGACAAATATCAGGTAGGAATTACAATTGAGAACCTGGCTGAACATACAAGGTTCAGAAGGAGGTGAAAAAGCAAATAAAAGAAGCAAAGAAGGCATATGAAAAAGAGACTAGCAGCCAACATAAAAGGAAATCCCGAAGTCTTCTACAGGAATATATATAGTAAAAAGGTGGTAAAAGGGCTGATTAAGGATAAAAAAGGAATTTTACACATGGAGGCAGGGAGCATAGCTGAGGTATTAAATGCATATTTTGCATCTGTCTTTAGATGCTACCCAGGCCACGGTGAAAGAGGAGGTAATTCGGACCCTAGAAGGGTTTAAATTTGACATGGAAGAGTCATTGTATAGGCTGACTGTACTTAAAGCTGATAAAGGTACCAGGACCAGATGAGATGCATCCAAGGATGCTGAGGGAAGTGAGAGTGAAACTTTTTTTTATTATTCTTTCATGGGATATGAGAATTTATTTTTCATGCAGCGCATGGTTAAGGTTTGAAATTCTCTGCCTGAGAGTGTGCTGGACGCTTGTGCAACTGAAGCATTCAAAAGGGAATTGGACTGTTAACTGAAAAGGAAAAATGTGCAGGGTTACTGGGAAAAGACAGGTGAATGGCACTAAGGGAATTGCTCATTCACAGCCAGTGTGGATATGTTGGGCTATATGGCCTCCTTCTGCGCTGAAACAATTCTGTGATTTTGTGATTGGACTGAAGACCTCAAAGTCCTCTTTTCTTCAATATTCCTGCATTCTTCAGAGCACAACAGCCTGAATTTTGTGGTTGTAATGACAGTGAGATTGTTGACATTTGCCGACATTACTCTGTGAAATTGACAGCAACTTTTGACATCCGCAAATACACAGTTAAATGTGGAAACCCAGAAGTTTCTGTCATTGATTCCTTGTTCCTCCTTAGGGTGCGCTGTTGAATTCTTCTCAGATGGAAACAATTAGAAATCACTGATTTGACGTGAATTTCCACACAGTTAGTCTTATTGTAAAATTAGCCTCTTGTGCCTCATCAAATGAAGTGTAACTGTGTTTTTAATGGCATACTATGTCATAATTACTAACAACTTCTCTGGTTCTCAAAAAAGAATTTTGTTTTTGGAGGATATCAAATATCTCTATTTCTTGCAAAAAGGTTCCATGGATTTTTAAAATAACGGAAACTTTTAAAAAAAGTTTTGTTTATGATAATTGATGAGATTTTTGATCTAGAAAGGAGTCAAGGGTCATGGGGATGCAGGCAGGAAAATGGAGTTAAGGCACAAACAAATCAGCTATGATCTTATTAAATAGCTGAGCAGGTTTGAGGGGCCAAATGGCCTACTCCTGCTCCTATTTCTTACGTTCTTAAGTTACTTCAGCTTCAATCTTAATACCATGTGTGTCCCCCAATCTGTATTTCGCTTTCTGTAAAATTATAAATAGTGAATGATAAAACCTCCTGTTACTGGTTGGTTTGTTCTCTCTAAGATATGATTCAATATGATTTGCTACTTAGCTTGCTTGCTGACATCACAGTTACTGGATACCAAGGATCCTGAATAGCTGGCATCAAAATGAAATTAACATTGGGAAAGGTGAAATCCACTGCACAGAGATCGCTAGAGTGGCATCACTTTGCCGCTGACAGTAAGATCCGAGCCAATAATTTCAGACCTGAAATTTGACGCATGTACTGTTACTCGGTTCAGCAATGTGTAACTTCTGTAAAAGTTGCAGATTTGTTGGAAACAAAAATTGGTCCTGTGCATAACTTACTTGCCTATGAAATAAAACTGTTAACAGTTTGAAGCCTGTTGAAGCACACCTAATTGTGTCTGATGCTGAGATTATTTCTGGCAGGCCATGTTTGTGTGTTTTAGTAGTTTTGGTTTAGCCAAGAGTTTCTCGCATTCTATCAGAACTGTCTTCAGAGATTTTGGCTACAGGCTATGCAGAATCAGCTTACATTTGTAGTGTGGATGAACCATAGAGAGTTCCATTGCATATTCTCTCCACAGGCAAGCCCCATTTCTCCTTTCCTCTTCTGTTTGCCCTTCCATCTAAAGCAGTAGCTGAACTTCAAAATCAAAACTATTTCATCCCCAGTCCAAATAACCTTTCATGCCTACTGCAGAGAAACTCTCTGATCATCACAGTCTGATGGCTTGTTGCAATTCTACACTGACTGGCTCTTCTAAACTCAGTATTGATCCTATGGATATTCATTTCATCCCTTGAAAAGAGAGCTTCATCTCTGTTTTATTTAATTGTATTAACATTTCTTTTGATCAAATTTCCAAATCTCTGCATTAATAATCTAGGGACAATAACTGATGCATCACTTAAATCTTTTCTAGTGGTGACAGGAGAAATAAATTCTACTGTGAGAAATTTGTTGAGCTAGGAATCTGTCTGCCTCATTATAACGATCAATTGATCATGTTTTGATTTAATGAATGCTGTGTTCAGAGTCAATAGTTGAAGTTAAAAATCCAGTCCTGAAGATTCACTCATTTTCCATTGTCTAGTTCATTGGTAAGCCTTGGAAGTAGAGTGCCTTGGAATCTCCTAAGGGGGTGAAAGGTGTCATTGAGATGCAATTTATTCCTTTAATTCCCTGGACTGATGTAATAAAAACAAATAGTTGATTCATTTGTCAAACCATAATTGTCGCGGCATGCATTAGCTCAAGGAGGACTCTGGACAATGGGCCTCAACACAAAGTATAAATTCTCCAGGCTCTTTATGTTCTCAATAATCTTTAAGATGCATTTTGCCTTGTAACAAGGGTCTGGCTGTAGTCCACATGTGCATGAATACACATGCAAATGTACACTTACATACATGTATTGATTTCTCATGGTTTTGCACACAGGGAATCATCCATAGGTCAAGAGCCTGGAGATAATTGGACCTGGATACTTAGCCTTAATTCGGTCCCCATCTGAAAGCAATGTATTCTGTCCTAATTTTTAAATTATACTTTGTTTTTACAATTATATCTTTAGATGTTACATTATCATTGATTGTTAAATTGCAAGGCCGATGGCAATTTGGAAGTCATAGAGGTTAATACTCCCTCCCTATTCTTAGTCATCTGGACCAGGACAAAGATAGGCTAGCCATGTAAATACTGTGGTTACAAGAGCTGTACAGAGTCTGGGAATTCCGCACTGAATAACTCACCACCTGACTCCCCAAAGCCTATCCACCATCTACAAGGCAATAGTCAGGAGTGTAATGGAATACTCCCCATTTGCCTGGATGAGTGCAGCGCCAACACCACTCAACAAGCTCAATAAGGCAGTCTGCTTGATTGACACCAATCCACCACCTTAAATATTCACTCCCTCCACCACCAATACACAGTGGCAGCAATGTGTACCATATAAAAGATGCATTGCAACAACTCAAAAAGGCACCTTCAACAGCACCTTTCAAACCCATGATCTCTACCACCTAGAACAAGGGCAGCAGATGCATGAGAACACCACCACCTGAAAGCCCCCTCCAAACAAACGTAACCTCACCGTTTAAAAAAGGAGGGAGGGGGAAAAATAGCGAATTAGACTAGTTAGCCTAACATCAGTAGTAGGGAAAATGCTATTGTCTGTTATAAAAGATGTGATAACAGAACTCTTAGAAAATATCAATGGGACTAAACAAAGTCAACATGGATTTATGAAAGGGAAATCATGTTTGACAAACCTACTGGAGTTTTTTGAGGATGTAACTAGCAGAATAGATAAGGGAGAACCAGTGGATGTGGTAAATTTGGATTTTCAAAAAGCTTTTGCTAATGTCCCAAATAAGAGGTTAGTGTGCAAAGTAAAAACACATGGAATTGGGGGCAATATATTGGCACGGATTGAGAATTGGTTGATAGACAGGAAACAGAGAGTAGTAATAAATGGGTCTTTTTCAGAATGGCAGGCGGTGACTAGTGGAGTATTGCAGGGACCAGTGCTTGGGCCCGAGCTATTCACAATACATAGCAATAATTTTGATGAGGAAAACAAATGTAATTCTTCCAAGTTTGCTGACGACATAAAACTAGGTGGGAATGTGAGTGGTGAGGAGGATGTAAAGAGGCTTCAACGCAATTTAGACAAGTTGAGTGAGTGGGAAAATACATGGCAGACGCAGTATAACGTGGATAAGTGTGAAGTTATCCACTTCAGTAGGAAAAAGAGATTGGCAGAGTATTATTTAAATGGTGATAGATTGGGAAATGTTGATCTACAAAGGGAACTGGATGTCCTTGTACACCAGCCACTGAAAGCAAGCACGCAGGTACAGCAAGCAGTTTGGTAAGCAAGTGGTATGTTGGCCTTCATTGCAAGAGGATATGAGTACAGAAGCTAGGATGTGCAGCTCGACAAGGCCTTTGTGAGACCACGCCTGTAGTAGTGTGTGCAGTTTTGGCCTCCTTACCTAAGAAAGGATATACTTGCCATAGAGGGAGTGCAGCAAAAGTTCACCAGATTGATTCCTGGGATGGCAGGATTGTCGTATGAGGAGAGATTGGGCCGACTAGGCCTGTATTCACTGGAGTTTAGAAGAATGAGAGGGGATCTCATTGAAACATTTAAAATTCTGACAGGGCTGGACAGACTGGATGCAGGGATGATGTTTCCTCTGGCTGGGGATTCTAGAACAAGGGGTCACAGCCTCATGGTAATGGGTAGGCTATTTAGGACTGAGATAAGGAGAAATTTCTTCACTCAGAGGGTGGTGAACCTGTGGAATTCTCTACCACTGAAGGCTGTGGAGGCCAAGTCACTGAATATATTTAAGAAGGAAATAGATTTCTAGACTCTAAAGGCGTCAAGGGGTATGGGGAGAGAGCAGGAATATGGTGTTGAGATAAAGGATTAGCCATGATCATATTGAATGGCGGAGCAGGCTCCAAGGGATGAATGACCTACTCCTGCTTCTATTTTCTGTTTCTATGTTTTTAAGCCACACGTCATCCTGACTTGGAAATATATCGTTGTTCCTTCACTGTCACTGGGTTAAAATCCTGGAACTCCCTTCCTAACAGCACTGCGGGTGTACCCACACTAGATGGACTGCAACGGTTCAAGAAGGCAGCTCACCACCACATTCTCAAGGGCGATTAGGGATGGGCAACCACTGCTGGCCTTTCTAATGACAGCTATTTCTCATGTAAGAATTTTAAAAAGGCAGAATGAGCAGACAAGTGGCAGATGAAATTCAATACAGAGAAATATGAGGTGCTGCATTTTGGCAGAAGGGATAGGGAAGGTGGCAGGACATGTTGCGAGAGTGGCTAGCAAAGCATATGGGATCTTGGGCTTCATTTATAGAGTTATTGAGTACAAAAGCATGAAATTTTGCTGAACCTTTATAAAGCTCTGGTTAGGTCACAATGATAGTATTACGTCGAGTTCTGTTCACTGCATATTACGGAAGATGCAAGTGTCCTTGAGAGAGCACAGAAGAATTTTATCAGAATGGTTCCAGGGATGGGGAATTTTAGCTACAAAATTAGGTTACAGAAATTAAGGTTGTTTATCCTTGGAGCAAAGGAGACTGAGGGAAGATTTGACAGAGGTGTACAAGATTATGCCAGGTTTGGACAAGGTAAACAAAGGAAATCTGTTCCCATTAGCTGAAGGTGCAAGGACTAGGGGACACAGATTTAAGGTTTTTGGCAAGAGATGCAGGGGGAATGTAAGGAAGAATTTTTTTTACGCAGCGAGTGGTAATGACCTGGTACTTGCTGCCGACAAAGGTGGTGAAAGCAAATACAATCAATGATTCAAAAAGAAAGTGAATGGGTCCTTGAAGGAAATAAACTTACAGGATCTGCAATAAAGTGAGGGAATGGGGTTTACTGGATTGCTGTATGGAGAGCTGGTATAGATTCAATGGATCAAATGGCATCCTTCTGTGTTGTAAATGGCTCTATGACTCTATTGTTAAATAGATCCAAGGCAGATGGTGAAGTACGAAACAAGGCACAGGCCTTATTGTTGTTGGTAGGTTTATTCACACGATACAGCATTATAGATCTCTACCTCCTCACTACTAACACAGCGTCCCAGCCAACTCTCTTTACATGTGCTCTCAGACATTAACCAAACATTATGGGCAGAATTTTTTCCTTGTCGTGCAGGATCGGTGGTGGCGGTCTGGAAGCCGAACGCCGCCCGCATTCCATTCCAATTAAGGCCCGTCCAGAATGATACGCAAGCAGCAGCGCTGAGCCCTGGAGTGCGACCAGGCCTAGCGCAAACCTTGTGTATGTCTGCGAGTGCACTGAATAATCTCCCTGGGGCAGATCCATGCCTCAAGGAGGTGAAGAGATATTTAAAGAAATAATAAAGAGCAGAAAAATGAATTGAAAAATGAAACATGTCCCCTCATGTGACTCTATCACATGAGCAGGGACATGTTTATAATTAAGAAATAAAGTTTTTATTTTATTTGTATTTGCTTTTGGAAACCTCATCCCGCCTGTGGATGAGGTTTCTAAAAAAATGCAAAGGTCGCTTGGCCTTTTCGCCTGCCCGCCAACCATTAGGTTAAACGGGCAGTGAAAAATTAAAGTCAATTGATAACTTAATAGCCTTAGCAGGCCTTTTAATTGTCACTGGGTGCACTGCCAGCTCCGGTGCGCACTCGCCGACTGAACTATTGCACGACTGCGCGATGACATCGGCGCTCTGAGCCAATGTCATCATGTGTCATTTCACACTCGGCCGGGTCAGGCGTGTGGCCACCCGCTGAGCTAAAATTTTGGCCTATGTATCTTTAAAGACATAAATCAACCAACCATTAACATCCTTGACTTCCACAACAGATGTTTTCCTCTCTTATTTCACTCAAAACATTAGCCTCCTTTTTTGGCTTACTTGACATCTCCCTATCCTTGATCCATTAATTTCCACCATCCACAGCCCGACCTGGATGTAACACATATTGTATTCTAAACATGAGGCTCATAGTTCCCACCCTGTGCTGAATATTTTTCAGTCAACTCTGTGGATGATGCACTGCACCACCACCCACTCCCAGTTCAGACCTCCTTTTGTGGTCATAAAAACCTCTACTCCACTCAAAATATATGAACATATGAAAATGATGGGCTGCAGAAGACAAATTAGTTCATCAAGCATGTTCCATTCTGTCCTTGTGTATCGTCTGCACACAATGTCCAGAGCTCCAGCTATGTGGTAAATATTGGCCACACTTAATTAGATCACCGGTACGATTAAAGCAGAAATGTAACATGTAATTTGGCTGAAATGCCCATCTTGACCTACAAAGTCCCCATAATATGTGAAAATTTTCACCTCCTGATTTACGAATATATAAAAGACCAAAATCAAAAATGTGAATGTATTATCTTCCTTACTCTCCGATAAACACTGAACAGATTGTGCAGACCAGGAAGAAACAGATGAGAGTTTTTTGTATTGTGGACAAACCAGTGGTCAGCGACATCTCTCGGCCCAAACCTTCAAATGCTTTATATTACTTCTAGGCTGCACTTAATGGCACCACCAATTAACAAGCTGTCAGGAAGTGGGAGGACAATTATCACCCAAAACGTTGCCAGGTATGTGTAATTTTACACAATTTACACTATCAAGTAGGGTTGTACATCTGACCTATCTCTGGGGCTATTCTATTATAATTCTGTGATTTAGGTGAAACAGCAGTACAATTAATGAAGGAGTGTAACATATCATTTGATGAGGTCAGGCTGTAGACTAACAGCACTGCATTGAAGTTCTCTCTATGGCAAAGTGGAAAACACAGCACAGCACTAAAATACTCCACCAATGCAGCACCAACACAGCACCAACTCTTGGTCGAACTTGACCGACGTCATGTGCATGTGCATCAGTGACCCGACAGTGATTATCGATATTCACCCTGTAATTTTATTGCATGTATATCATTTTGGTGCAAAGAATAAATAGCTGAGTTATTTTCAAGGTCATAATGTGGTTATAGAATACAACTGGAGGCTTAGGAAGAGAGCTGTGAGACCAGAATAAGCAAAAGCTTTTTAAAATTAATTTTATAGGCAAAAGAGGTGGCAGAAGGCTGAAAGACTCTTCAAATCTTCTTCAGTTCTCTGCCCAAAGATAGTTTCAACCCAAACACACGATCTCCAACACGGGCAGGGCAAGGAGGTAGATCCCAAATCCATCCCACCTGGCAGAGGGAATTGAACCGCGTGCTGCTGGCATCAATCTGAGCCACACCAGCCATCCAACCAACTGAAGTGGGACATGAATCTGGAGCTTCTGGTTCGGAGGCAGGCACTGCACCACAAGACTTCCTGGTTTTCAAATCGAAAATAATAACCAAAAATCTGAAAAATTTGGAAAATGCATTTACATACAAAACTGATCTAATTTGGAAAAATGGCAAATAGTGTTCTGAGATCTTTCAGGAATAGAACACTGAACAGTTTTATAGACTGGGCACAAAGCCCTTCAGTGGCCAGATTGAGTAACTGTCAAATTTACTTCAGCAAAACCCAGATTAAATATGGATATAGGAAATTATGATGGAAAAACTTGAAACACAAACTATGACAAAATATGACGACAGAAAATCAATTGGCACAGACAAGGAGCACTAACAAATTCATGATTTTTAATATTATATACTTGATTTTATTTTAATGGAATAGATGTTCTGGACAGAACTTCCTAATCTCAGGTAGCTACAATTGGGATACTAATGTCATTAATGGAACAGAAAGATGGGTTGTTAGAATTTTACACAGATAATTACTTACTGGCAAATAGTCTGTTCAGTGAGAAATCAGCCTATTGTGTATGTAACACTACCTTTGACAATGATTTGCAATATATATTTTAAGAAGTTCAGGTCTTCAGAGTACTTCACAAACCTGTTAAGTGAGAACCGTCATGCAGCATTTATTATATTTGTATAATTTTAGCTAAACCAGGAAGGACTGATGCCTTAGCCATTTGCTAATGATTCTGATAAACAGAAGCAGGTTGCTGTAAATTGCATCTCAGTTTTGGACTGTCCTCCCCGTATTAACTTATGCAATGTATTATTGAATTGGACAGCCCTCCAGTACCTTATGTAAGTTGATTTCATCAAATAAATTGTGCATAATTGTGCATAAATAGTGAATATCAGTTGCCTTTTCAACTGTGAGAGCATCACCCCTGAAATCATTCCTACCCTTACCAAATGCATGTGCACACACACACACACACGCGCGCACTCATGCACATGTGCACACACACATACACACACACATGCGCACACACACATGCACACAAATACATATACACACGCACACACACACATATACAAACACACACACACACACATATATACTCTTACCCACAGAGCCTTTCTGGGATAGGATTTGAACTTTAATATTGCCTGGTCTTAGAGCAGAGAATCCTGAGCTATATTTTTGCGGAGCTCACCTTTGGAGAGTAATGTTCAAAACCCGATTCATGCTCTTCCTTTCCTCCAATGTCATCAACTTTCTATGAAACAGTATTTTGCAGTCCCTGCAAAGATGGGCTTCAAAATACTGGACAGCTCTGTTAGTTCCAATCTTCAGCACTAGAAACCTCTAGGGTTCAAACAGGGCATTGGCGCAACCACATCTCGAATACTGCGTGCAGTTTTGGTCTCCTTTCTTAATGAAAAATGTAAACGTATTGGAGGTGGTTCAGAGGAGGTTTACTAGATTGATACCTGGAATAAGTAGTTTGTCTAATGAGGATAGGTTGGACAGGTTGAGTTGATTTCCAGTGGAGTTTAGAAGAGTGAGGGGTGACCTTGATTGAAGTATACAAGATCCTGAACAATATTGACAAGGTGGACATAGAAATGACGTTTCCTCTTGTGGATGAGTCCAGAACTAGGAGGCACTGTTTTAAAAATAGGGGTCACCCTTTTAGGACAGAGATGAGGAGAAATTTTTTTCTCTGAAAGGGCTGTGCGACTTTGGAACTCTCTGCCTCAGAAGGTGGTGGAGGCGGGGTCATTGAATATTTTTAAGGCGGAGGTAGATAGATTCTTGTCAAAAGGAAAATACTGCGGATGCTGGAAACCTGAAACAAAAGCAAAAATAGCTGGAAAAACTCAGCAGGTCTGACAGCACCTGTGGAGAGGAAGACAGAGGTAACGTTTCAAGTCCGTATGACTCTTCATCAGATTCTTGTTAGGCAAGTGAATCAAAGGTTATTGGGGGTAGATGGGAATGTGGAATTAGAAATATATACAGATCAGCCATGATCTTATTGAGTGGCGGAGCAGGCTTGAGGGGGCAGTTAGTCTACTTCTGCTCCTATTTTGCATGTTCATATGTTTGGATGCTGTTATTGCTCCATAATACAGCTCCTCTGGCAATGCAAGGCTGTATCGGTGGCTCTTAACCTTGACTACATGCCCTCCTCAAGCCTCTCTGATAACCTGGGCTTGTCAGCCAGCTTGGAAACCTCTGTATTGGTGGACTTGGCTACATTGGGTGGAATTTTCACTAAGTGCGGGAGTGGATGGGTAAAACAACGTTTTACCTGCCGGCCGCGATGACGGGTTTTCACACCGTATTATCCCAAGCCCACCTCATCATTTATGCACTGCCGCAAAACACGCCGTTTCCATGGAGGACGGGCTCTCATTCGCCCGCCACCTCATCACACCGGGCATCATATTTAAAGTCCAGCCGCAAGCATAGCACCCACTGCTTCCAGCTCACCACTGCTGCACAGAAGGCATGGCCAAAAAAAGACCGCAGCCCCCTGCTTCAACGACGGGTCCCTCAAGCCATGGAGGCCCACTGGGGTGTGCTCTACCCCTGCTCTGGCTTCAGGATGAGCAGCAACATGACTAACCCGGCTTGGGGGGTGGTGGCGGTGGTGGGCAGTGCCAATGCCCTTCAGAAGAGGACAGCTACCCAATGTCACAAGAGGATGAATGGTCACTTCCGTTCTGCCAGGGCAAGTCACTCTTCTTATCACTTTCAGCTCACACACGCACAAGCTCATTACACACCCACAGGGCCCTAGCTCACTGCCAGTGCAAGGGACATCACCATTCACTCTCTCACAATCACCGTCATTATCTTCATCCATCCATGGGACCACTCACCACCCATACAGGCCAGGTGTACTTATCACCTGGTCTGGCAGACATCTTGCTTACTCTTTCTCCATCTCTATCCATGCAGGACAAGCTGGCACACAAGAGAGATAGGTTGCAGACCGATGGCAGAATACTCGAAATCAAGGGCCTCACAGACTTTGAAAACAGCCTTCAAGCTGGCCGTACACCACCTGGACCCGTCCTGTGCTGATGGTGAGGTCGATGGTGCTCTACCAAGTGAGGGTCCAGCAGTGCAACATCCATCAGACAACCATTCCGTGAGTGATGTCTCCTGTTTCACAGGGCACTGCCATGCACTAATTATCTCCTCTTGCTTTCGCAGACACATCTGCCAAACAGCCAACAGAGTCCATGACCCAGGGCCTCCAATCAAGCTCTGAAGAAACCTCTGAAGAGGAACCTGAAGGCACCCTCCCCGAAGCCCCGTCACAGCGCTGACCCACACCCTCCATCAGCGCAGAGACACACACCTTGGTGGGACCTAGCTTTAGAGTAGCCTCGGGATCACAATCTGGTGAGCACATCGCACTGTCAGATCCACAGCAGGCAGCAGCAGGAACTTCCCAGGTGTCTGGCACTTGGAGGACTGCTAGAGGCCAGAACATTGCTGAGTCTGAGTCAGGTGACGAGCCTCTGGACTCGGTCATGTTACAGTTGCTGGAGCTGCAAAGACAAGCTAGGAAACAACAGGAAGAGATGTCCGCTGCACTCCTCAGATTGCAAGGCATGATGGAGGAGTCTGTACGGCTTCAGGTCGAGGTGATAGCGTCGGCATGCCAACGCACCTAGGTCAGCACTGGTAGGATGGCAGCCACCATGGAGACCTTGGTCCAGGACTTCGCTCCTGCACTGCTGCATGGACTCAGCTCCATCGCTGATACCATAGCTGGTCTCCAACAGTGTGTATGCGAGAGGGGTGCCGGGCACCTCGATCTCACTCCAGCTAACCCTGCTCGTCAAGGAATCAGTCTGAGGCCCTCGGGCACCCAAAGGGAGGAGGATCAGCAGGTGCACACTTCAGGCCCATCCATCCAGGTGACTCCAAGAGTGTCCAGCCAATCTGACTTCCCTCTTCCTGTGACCTCAGCAGCTCCAGCTCTACAGGCCGAGGAGGGCACTACTGCCAAGTCTTAGCCCTCCAGAGGATGCCCACCAAAGTCATCATGGACAGGGCATCGCAGTCAGCAGGCTGCCTCCACCTCTGCTGTGGATGTCTGGGGAGCAACTAGACATAGCGGCCGGGTTAGGAAAGTTAAGGAGAATTAGTTGCAGAGCCTGGTCACTGTTGTTAATCACTTGTACATAGTGTTCATTATTGTCAATAAATTCCTCAGAATGTCTCCCTGCCTATGGCTCCTTGTTCTGATGAGCAGTGTTCTTGTCACTCAGATGTGAAAACTTTCTGCACAAGATAAAGGCAGGTGTCTCAGTCCAGGGCCTCTTCCCTGTGCTTTGTGCAGCCTTCAGACCAAAGTGATGGTCCGGCCTCTGACTCCCTGGAAACATTATTGTTGTCTGCACCTCGGCGATGCTTCTCATTGCTGCCAGAGTGTAGTGAGCAGGCGCCACAGAGTTCTCTCATTCTCTTGGTGTGCACTCAGCACACGGTGGTCACATCGGCGTCTGTGACCTGTGATGCTGTGCTCCTGCTCCTGAAGGGCTCAGGTGCTGAAGGTGGACAAAACATCAAAACTTCTAACGTTTCATGGCTGTGTCTCTATGATATGACCCTGATCACAGAGCGCAAGCGAGCTTCCCTCAGCCAGACAGAGGTCAGACATTCTCAGAGGCTATGTGAAGATTTATGGAGTGTCCTCACTGCATGTTGTCATCATCCTCCTGCAATTGAGCGACTATTAAGGCCTCCGCTACATCTCCATGACAGGAGCATTCTCAAAGAGGGTGTTCGCGATGCCATAAGCCAGACTGGAGTCAAATGTTCACAAATGCAATGTGAGGATCCAAGGGGTCACCTCACAGTATGTCATCATCATCCTCCACAAATCTAGTAGCTATGAGGGCCTCCCGAATGTGCCAGCCTCGACTAGCCAGTGTGAGAGCCTCACCCTGTCATTGTTGACTCCGAGGACCTCCTCACCCTCATCCCCATCGGCATCCTCCTCATCGGAGGAAATGTGCAGCTCCTCCATCTCCTCCTCAGCCATCTGGTCTCCCTGTTAGAGTGGAGGTTGTAAAGGGCACAGAGGACGATGACGAGGTGTGACACCCTCTGTGGACTATATTGCAGGGCTCCACCAGACCGATCCAGGCACCGGAACCTCACCTTCAGCATTCCAATGGTCTGCTCCACCAAGTTGTGAGCTGCAGCATGAGCCTCATTACAGTGCCGCTCTGCTGCAGTCTGAGGCCACCGCACAGGTGTCATCAGCCACGGCCTCTGGGGGTAGCCGTTGTCCCCGAGGAGCTAACCCTGCAGCTTTTGTGGACCCTGGAAGACTCCAGGGATCTGTGACAGGCTCAGGATGTAGGCGTCGTGCACAATCCCTGGAAGTCTTGCGCACACCCACAGGATGCGTTTCTGGTGGTCGCACACCAGGTGCACATTCAGTGAGTGGAAGCCCTTGCAGTTGATGAAGTCCAGCGGGTATAGCGACGGAGACCTGAGTGCCACATGAGTGCAATCAATCGCACCCTGCACCTGTGGCAATCCCGAGATTCCAATGGCCCTTGCATCCTGGCTGTCCCGGTCCTGAGCAAAATGCACAAAGTTGTGTGCCCTTGAAAAGCTGGCATCCATGACCTCATGGATGCATTTGTGGGTGGCAGCTTCTGATATCCCACAGAGGTCACCTGTGGAGCCCTGAAAAGAGCCATTGATATAAAAATTGAGCACCGTGGCTACTTTCGCAGTCACTGGCAGTGGATACCCTTCATGTCCCCTTGGTGCCAAGTCCTGCTTTAAGTGGCAAATGTGAGCGACCAGGTCCCTAAACTTGCGCAGTCGCCAGAGACACTGGTTCTTGGTCATCTGCAGGAATGACAGGCAGCGTCTATAGACCCTGGGTGTCGCCAGGTGCTGACCAGCCACGGCTCGCTATCGCTTCTGGGCAGTGTGTGCGGGAACCCCTGCTGCCCTTTCTTCATGAGGTTGCTGCTCCTGCCTTTGCATGGCCAGGGGCCTCAGTCACTCTCTCCTCTGTCTTCTACAGTCTCTGTAGGCCATCAGGCATACAGCTAGGTCACCAGGATCCATGATCCTGACATGGTCCTCCTGCAGCATGAAAGAGAGAGACGTGGTTATCATGGGTGTACTTAGCACCTTTCCTGGCGCTGTGTGATAGCTCCTTAACACTTCCTGGAGAGAGCTGGCCACCCCTCAGATAGCCAGAGATGAGTGCGCTGCATGGCTGCCCTGTTAGCCTGCAACGTGGGGGACACTGGTCCAAACTGGAATTCTGAGATTGCAAGGGTCTGTGAGCGCCTCCAGCAGTGACTGCTACATGGCCAGCATTGGCGAGGAGATTGTACACTGTGTGCAGACCAACTGCTTCGCGGTCCAGTAAAATGGTTGCAGACTCGCAGCCTGTGCCTGAGGGGGTGGGGCCGGCAGGAGGGTAAGGACTGGAGTGCTCGGTGGCACTTTGGTGTCTCCGTGTTGCTTGAATGGGCAGGCAGTCTAGCAGCCCGGCCCCAATCATATCACTGCGGCTGCACCTGAACTAGCTCTGTTGCAGAGGAACGGTAAGTCCATTCACTTATCCTGCCCCCACCTTGATTTCTTGTGCGCGGGATCCAAAGCGAGGGCAGCAGTTGCTCCCCACCCTGCCCCCCCACCCCAACCACCCCCCAACCTCCCGATGCCTTTGTGGCTGGGTGGCACTTCACCCTGGCCCCCCAGCACCCCTAAAGCCTGCAAAGCAACAGGCGACCCTGGCGAGCTTTGCAGAACGATGCTGTTAACTCACCTCCAATTCACTCAAAGTGAAGGATGCCAAGTGCACGTCGCCTGTGTGCTGTTGTGAAACACATTGTTGTGCTTTCCCACCGACATGGATGGATGATCCAGGGGGGGTCCAAGAGCCTGGTGGGATGGCCTTTTAGTGATATGTTGATGTATTACAATGAGCTTCCCGATAACTGTCAGCGGGTTGAGCGGATGATCGCTGCCTGCCTTCCCGCTGTCATGAAACTGATTGCGCCATATTGTCTGTGCACGCCACCTATCACGCCCACTGCCAGTGGGCATGGAATATCCCGCCCATTATCTCTTACAAACAGCTCAACCTCTGTCTCTGGGTTCAAATTACCCAGGTGAGTTGCTATATAGGTTCAACTATAGCTGCTCTGCACAAACACTAACCAGGAAACCATTTTAATGTAGATATATTCCACAGTTGATAGGATTTTCACTTCTGTCAATGTCATTATAATTACCTGCAGTAAAAACCGTAATTCACATGAATGAGTTAACATCACTTTATGATCGGTACCACATGCCACAATTTCAAATGTTTTAAACCCAATACAATAATTAACATTTTGCATTGGTTTAATGATTTTTATACGCTCTCAAAGTAGTCACAATTCATGTGCTCAATAGGATGAGCTTTTTGCAGTTGTGAACAGTAGTATTGCAGCATAACTGGTGCAATATGCTATATTTATTTACCTTCTACCTTTCAGGAAACTACATTACCTTGCAGGAATACCTTATATGAAATTCAATGAGGACAAATCAAGAGAATCTATCATTTCAGTGGTTCATGTATGAATTGGACTATATTACTTTAATATTAATTATATGCCTATAAATAGACAAGATGTATAGTAAATAGTACAATTTTAAAGGGGGTGCAGGAGCAAAAAGATGTAAGAATGCATGTACAAACAATTTTGAAGGTGACGGGGAAAGGTGAAAAGACTGTCAAAAAAGTATAAGGGATCCTTAACTTTATAAACAGTGGCATTAAGTTCAAAAACGAGGATGCTATGCTCAACTTTTATAAAATACTCATTGGGTCCCAGCTTGAGTATTGTGGGAAATTCTGGCCACCACCCTTCAGGAAGGATGTCAAAGCCTTAGAGGGTGCAGAGGAGATTCACTGAAATGGTACCAGGGACGTGGGACTTTAGCTCTGTGAGAGACTAAGTATACCAAGATTTTTCTTCTAAGACTGGAGAGGTTTAAGGGGAGAAATGATAGAGGGGTTCAGAATTAATAAGAGGAAATTGTTTCCAATGGTAAAAAGGTTGGTAACTAAAGAGCAGATTTATGGTAATAATTAAGAAAAAGAAGAGGTGATGTGAGGGAAACAAAATATGCAGCAAGCTGTTGTGATCTGGAATGCACTGTCTGAAAGGGTGGAGGAAGCAGATTCAAGAGTAACTTTAAAAAGAAAATTAGATAAACACTTGAAGGGAAATACTTGCAGAGTTATAGGGAAAGAGCAAGGGAGTGGGTCTATTTGGAAAGCTCTTTCAAAGAGCTGGCTTTGGAACTATGGGCCAAATGGCGTACTTCTGTGCTGTATCTTTCTGTGATTCTGCTTTTGCATAATAACAGAGAAACCTATAAATTATGTAAAATTACCCTGATTCTAACTTCAGACTCAAAATATGGAAACTGTTCATCTGAATTTGATTCAACCAGCTTTTTAAATTAGATAAATACAATTTTTAAAAATTCATTTACAGGGATGTGGGTGTTGCTGATTAGGCCAGCATTTATTGCCCATCCCTAATTGCAATTATATACCTCTTAGACAAAATACTTTTCCAAAAGGGATGAATTTGACCAAGTAATATAACCTGAAGTTTTCAAGCATGATTTGATCCCTAGTTCCTCTGATGGGGTAACCTCATCGCACTCCTGATATTTTCTTTGCTTTTTCCTAATTGTTTCTTTGTTTATGCATGAATTTAGAAAATAGTTTAAAATATATGTTATTAATGATGAACATGCTGCCAGATTGATGTGATACAGGTAGGATGTCTGTAATTTGTTTGAAAGGTGTAAAAATAAGTGACAACTTTGGTCAAAAAATCGGAATTATATTTGTTTAATGAATGGACTTCAGAGTCTGTCAGCATCCTCTATTATTAAAGTTGCTGCCTTTCAGTTCAGATATTAAACTGAGGCACCTTATGCTCTATGTGCATGTAAAATGTCCCACGGCACTATTTAAAGAAGAGCAGGTGACTTCTTCCAATGTCCTGGGCAACATTTATCCCCAAATCAACATCTAAAGCACATTATCTAGTAATTTATGTCATTTGGGGGCACTTGGTGTGCATAAAATGGCTATAAAGCACCTTGGGACATCCTGAGTTAATGAAATGTATAAAAGCTAGCCTTTCTTTCTTTTTAAATATGAAAGTATTAAAATATTTTTATTTTGCAATGAAATATGCAGGATATCAATCCATGTGCTTTTAGTGTCTGGTTACAAGTCTTTCCAGTTTTATACTCATAACGTGAAATTCATGTAGCTATCAATATTTGAAACAAAGCGCAGTAATATATTCAGTATCTATTTTCAGTATACATTTTTTCTTTTGCAAAGTGAAGGTGGATCCATATTAAAAGAGACATTTCATGTATAATTTGAGAAAAAAGCTTAAATATTTTAACTTCCAAGCCCAGAACATTTGGTTTCTCTTTCAACACAGAGAATGGACAGACATTCATGCACAGTCCCTACTACTCAATTTCACACTTGTAATAAAACTTATATATACACCTATCTGCGTGTGACAGCTAGCCATGCCTGGGTTATTCCTCATATGTATTTATTTTGGTCTTATTGGAATATTTTGTTTCACAGTCTATCATACAATTCACCTACAATATTTTCCTTTATACCCAGCTACAAAATATGTAAAAAAAAACAAAAGGCAGTTTATTCTAAGCCTGTAACTTTCATATTAACCTTATATTTCATGGGAAGGACTTTAAGGAGGTTCCTTCGCCTCCTTCAGGTACCATTCCCAAAGAGGGCATTGGCACCCATGGACGTCCATTGGATTGGTTCATGATTATGCTGACAAAGTATTGCGGTGGTTTGCTGCTGCCTTCTACAGTATGGTTGACCAGGAAACTGTCCCACTCTTGCCACCTGCCATCAAATGGAAGGATTTACAGACTGATAATCAACCTGTTTGGCCATGTTATGAACACACAAGTCTTGAAGTGGGACTTGAACCCAGTGCTTCTGACCCATAGCTAGAGACGTTACCCATCGCAACACAAGACCTCCGATTTAAGGAGGTTATTCTTGTTCAATATTGTACCTGCTCATTTCTCCCTTTACAAACATTGTTATCATCCTATGTGCTCCTCCAAATGGGAGGGATGGATTGGATTATTCCACCAGTGAAATCCATGCCATTCTGTGATCAATTAATAGGAGGCACAGTTCAACTGGACCAATCATTCAATTTTCACTGTTCCTCTCCAAACAGATAATACATGTAATTTATGATTTATTTTTAAGAACAAAATGTCTTTCCTCTGTGAACAACAGGTGGTTTGAAGAGTAATGGCATATATTCCACAATTAGTGCTTCATCAAAGGATTCATTAGCTTCAGCTCACAGCTTTCACAGTTCGACGCACACTTCACCTCCACACCCCCACCCCAAACACTCCCCAGATGGGAGAACAGTGGCAACCAGAACCAAATGATGCGATTTGTTTCTGATTTGTTCATGTACGCCCACAGATAAATAATGAAAATAAACTGCAATGAATCTTTGAACCTGTTGAAAAATGGATACCTGCTTACACATTACAGAAATCAGTCATTGACCTTATTGCCTGACTTTGTTTGTAAAAAGCATGTTCTTTGCAATTAGTTTTGTAGCCGTATGGGCATCCTACATCTTGTGCCCTCATTAAATGCATGCTTGAATAACAAAGAATAAGAATCATTTGAGTACTAAAATAAACTATATTTATATTGCCCAATTCATGTCAGACTACTTTATTTCTGCAATCAGTGTCACAACACCTCTCATATGGATATTAATATGGACTGATAACTCAAGAAAAATGCTGCAATGATATTCTTGGTAAATCATTGTCAGTAGTTGAGGGCAGATACTGAGATGTTAAGCAGTTGTGTTAAGTATCAACAAAATATAACAATATAGCTCACTTTTCAAAGAGATAAATCATTAATAGAAATCATTTGCTAAATAGTGTGTTTAGTATTCAAATCTAGTATGCTCGTGTAATACTGTAGCACCATACTGTTAACACCCGTATCCTGTTTTTGAGTTCCACCAACTGATTAGCATCTTATAAAGAGGTTCGATGATTTTACTTCTGTTGTGCTGCCCACCTTTTCTATAATACCACAGGAGAACTTAGATATTCTTATATGTTGTCACAGACGTTTTCTTACTCCCTAAGATCAGTATGTTTTGTATGGAAAGAGGTGTGTTTTCTTACCCTTTTGAGTAGGTGTTCCAATTAAATAATTCAGCAGGAAGCATTTGTGAGTTAAAACAAAGAAGGTTATTTATTCATTCATAGTTACGCCAAATCAACAATGTTACCTATGCGATCTCTCTCTCTCTCTCTCTCTCCCTCTCTCTCACACACACATAGACACACACACACACACACACACACACAGAAAGATTGGAGACAGGTGAAGCAAATGTACTTTTACAGGTTATCTCAGTCTTTGATTTATGTCTCCAGTCTCCCACATGACAGGCCTGGTTTTTGAATGATTTTGATGTCTTAAAGTTGAAGTGAGGGTCTTGTAAAGTGAAGGGTTCACAGCAGGTTGTGAGGTTGTCCATAGTCGAATAACTATGAGGTTGGTTCTCAGGTAAACTTTAGACTGGAACAGGCTGGGGTGCGGTGGGGGGGGTGGGTGGGGGGAGCGGTGTTTTCCTTCTCTCTGTTGGGGTCTCCCACTTTCAAGGTACTGCTGCTAATTACCTTGGCTGCTTGATGCGTTGCAGGTAGTTCAGGGTCTGGCTTTCTGGTCAACTGAGAACTGCAAATAGCCCTCAGTTGATTTTTAAAAGCAGACAAAAATATGGCTTCCCCCATGTGGCTTTTTGCAAGCTCATGTCATTTTCCAAATAAGGGGGTGACATTCATGTTGACTTCACACCTTCTGTTATGGGTTAACACTTCCTGAAGTCCACCAGTCTAGTTCAGATGGGAAAATCCATCATGATACAATGAGATGGTGACAGAGGCCATTCACTTCCAAATGCCACCTAAGGAATTTTAATCTTCTCCTTTGTTCAGAATGAAATAGGGAGACAACGGTCTGGAAAACTCATAGTTTTTTTGTGTTGGTCTATCCTTAAATAAAGAGATGTGTGAATTCATCACATGGCTGTGAATGCCCATATTTAATTATTTCCTTGAGACTTGACCATTCAGTATTTGCTTGAAACGTGGTAGTCTGTAGCTCAATTGCCAAAGGTCACATGTTTTGCAGCAGCTATCTTAATAGATTGTGCCCAGTTTTTAAAAGATTTGACTGAAAGCTCATAATATGCAATCTCTTTACTGTGCATGACAATGGGTGGAATTGTCCCAAATTTGCACTAAGTGAGGTAGTGGTTAGGAAAAAGGACGTTTTAGCCGCCGGGTGTAATGGTGACTTTTCGCGTCGTATCACCTGCTTCCTGCCTCATTAATTTCACAGCCACAAGAAACAGACCGTCTCACTGGCGGGCAGTCTCTGAATCACCCACCACGCTGTTACCTCACCGTTTCTTCACTCCGGGTGCCTTTTCTAAACTGCAGCCACGCGCACAGTGTTCAATGCTTGCAGCCCAGGACCGCTCCAACGAAGACATGGTCCTGAGAGCCAAGAAGAGTTCTGTGACCCACCATTGGAATGCCTTTTGGAGGCAGATGGTTACTGGGCTAATAATGAAGAGAATGTGAAGTTGAAATCCTCAATGACAGTTTGAGAATTTGAATTGAGTTCAAAAAATCCTGGAAGTAAAAACTGGTATCAGTAAAAGTGAACATGAAGCTGGTAGATTGCTGTAAACACCCAACTGATTTACCAATGTCCTTTCAGAAAGGAAATCTGCTGTCATTATCCTGACTTAAATGTGACTCTAGTCTCACACCAATGTGATTTGTCTCTTAACTGCACTCTGAAATGGTGGAGGAAGCCACTCGGTTGTGGCAACCATTAAAAGTCAGCCTTGCCACATCCTGACAGCTCAGTGTAAACCCATGATGGCATGATTTTAACTCCCAGGCAGAAACTTGGCAAAGCATGCTCATCCGGAAACTGGCAGGCTCAGGTGAGTTCAATGTCAGGGCCTCATTAACACATTGCTTGCCAACTTCCCAACCTAAACATCCGGGTAGTCAGCAGGAAGTGGTTGCTTGGCCATTGGAATTGTCAGGCAGAAGCTACGGGCCAAGGGTTATGATACCAGGCACAAGGCTCTGGGAATTCTCCCAGTGTCCCAGCCACTATTCCTCCCCCCAAGTAAAACTACAAAAAATAGTCATTCTACAAACTTGGTAGGGGTTTGGGAACCAGGAGATGACACTAGAGAGGTGCACAGAATATTGGAAGGGACAGATGGCACTAGATTAGGAAATGGTGAGTTATTAGGTGGTTTCAGAGTAAGGGGGAAAGTAATAGAGTCTAAATTAGGGTTACTGCCCATGTATGTGAATATGCGGAGTATATGCGGGGCAGATAACCATGTGAAAATACAATGTTGTGGCCATAACAGAGACCTAGCTCAAAGAAAGACAGGTCTGGATATTAAATATTCCTGGATACAAGGTATTCAGGACAGATAGGGAAGGAAGGTAAGTGGGGAGTGGGGGTTGGTGGTGGTATTGATTAAGGAGAGCATTGCAGTGCTGGAGAAAGAGGGTGTCCCAGAGGAGTCAATGACAAAATCTATTTGACTAGAACTAAGGAACAAAAAAGAGCGATTGTATTGTTCGGTAAAGTCCATAGGCCACCAACTAAAAGGAGAGACATAGAGGAACAAATTTGCAAGGAAATTATGGAGAGGTGCAAGAATTATGCAGTAGTTATCATGGGCAACTTTAATTTTCTAAATATAGACTGAGATAATAGTAGTGTAAAGGGCAGAGAGGAGAAAGAGTTCCTGGAGTGTGTGTTCAGGAGAATTTTCTACAGCAGTATGTTTTCAGTCCAAGGGAAAAGGAGGCGCTGCTAGACCTGTTTCTTGTGAATAAGATTGGACAAGTGGATCAAGTGTCAGTAGGAGAACATTTAGGGGATGGCTTATGGTTTAAGGTTTAGGTTGGCAATGGAAAAGGACAAGGAACAATCCAGAGTAATAATAATTTACTGGGAAAATCCAACTTCAATTGTGTAAGAATTGATCTGACCCAAATAAATTAGAAACTAATGTTGGCAGGAAAAACTGTATATGAATAATGTGGTCTTCCTTTCATGAAGAGATAGTTTGGGCACAGTCAAGGTATATCCCTACAAAAGGGAAAGGTAGAACAAAGAAATCCAGAGCTCCCTGGGTGACAAAGGGATAGCTGTTAAGGTGTAGAAGAAAAAGTGTGCTTGTAACAGATAGCAAGTGAATAATACAACCAAGACTCAGGCTGATATAGAATGTTCAGAGGGGAATTGAAAAAACAAACAAGAGAAGCAAAGAGCAAGTATAGGAAGAGATTGGCAGCTAACATAAAGGGAATCCTAAAGTTTTCTATAGGCTCATGCATAGTGAAAGGGTGGGAAAAGGAGGAGTGGGGCCAACAAAGGACCAGAAAAGGTCTTTATGCATGGGCACAGAAGGTATGGCTCAGGTATTAAATGAATACTTTACACTTGACTTTACCAAGCAAGGTTTTACCCAGGCCATGATTAAAGAGGGGGTATTTCAGACACTTGAAGGGTTTAAAGTTGATAAGGAGGTATTGGATAGGCTGTCTGTACTCAAAGTTGATTACGCACCAGATTAGATGAGATGCATCCAAGGATACTGAGGGAAGTGAAAGTGGAAATTGCAGAGGCACTGGCCATAATTTTTCAATCTTCTTAGACTTAGGGATGGTGCCAGCAATGTGTTTCCAGTCCAATGAGAGAGGGGGCATTGCTAGATCTGCTTCTTGAGAATGAGGTGGGCCAAGTGAGAGTGGGTTGATGAAGGTAATGCTGTTGATGTGGTGTACATGGACTTCCAAAAGGCATTTGATAAAGTGCTTTACAACAGACTTGTGAGCAAACTCATGGAATAAAAGGGAAAGTAGCAACATGATTACGAAATTGGCTGAGAGGAGACTGAGGGCAGTGATTAATGGTTGGAGTTTTGGGCTGGAGGATTATTTATAGTGGAGTTGCCCAAGGATCAAGGTTGGGACATTGCTCTTCCTGATATATATTAATGACCTAGACCTTGGTGTACAGGGCACAATTTCAAAATTTGCGGACGACAAAAAAACTTGAAAGTATTGTAAACTCTGAGGAGGATAGTGTTGAACTTCAAAAGGACATAGATGGGTAGGTGGAATGGTTGGACAAGTGGCAGATGAAATTTAATGCAGAGAAGTGTGAGTGGTTCATTTCAGTAGAAAGAACATCAAGAGACAATTGCCAGTATTTTCCACTCCCATTGGCAGCGGGCATGTTTGGCAGCGTGAGTGGACAATATGGCAAAAGGGCCAAAAATTGGCTTTATGCTGTCATGAAACTAGTCTGTGATTGTCCGCTCCACATCTCAAAGGCGAGCCGCATTTCCTGCCGCTGCACATTGGGAACCTAATTTCAAAAGTCTAGCATCTCATTATAAGCCCTGCTCACCAGAATCATTCCCCCATCACACTCACGTGTTTCACAACTGGACATAAGCGATGTGCACCTGGCGAGCTGCACTTTGCTCGGGACTTCGAGGTTTGTTTGCCTACCTTGCTTCAGGCAGCACTCACGGTCATCAATGTCAGGCTTTGCAGGCAGCACCAAATCACTTTTAGGCGGGCTGATGGACAGTTGTCTACCTATCAGACCAGTCGTGATGCGGAGGTGGCTTTTCAACGGCTGCAGGGTTAGGGCTTGCTTGGGGAAGGGGGAGAACTGGTCTTAGGTAAGGGAAGAGGCTGCAGGGTGAGAGCTGCACTGGGGATGTGTGTGGGAGCACGTTGATCTGTGCAAGTGACCTTGAGGTTGAAGGCTGAGGTGGCAGTCGCCAGAGGGGATGAGGCCAGATGGAGATGTGAGCGTGTTCCTGATAGAATGAGTGGTGATGTCCCTTGAGCTGGCAGTGAAGAGGATGCCAGTGAATGTGTGATGGCCTTGTGAGTGTGTGAGTTTAGAGTGATGAGATGGTTGTCTTACTCTGATGGTATGGATGAGATCATTCATCCTCTTTCTGCACTGGGTGGCCAACATCTCCTGTGTAGCATTTGCACTGACAACCACTGTCACCGCCTCTCAAGCCAGAGAGGTGAGATTGCTGGACCTCCTGCAGCCAGAATGGGGGCAGGGGACATCACAGTGGGCCTCCAGAAGGCAGTGACAGGTCACTGAGCTCTTCTTGGCTTTCAGGTCCATGTCTTCACTGGAGCAGTCCTGGGCTGCAAGCATTGAGCACTGTGTGCGCGGCTGCAGTTTAGATATGGCACCCAGAGTGAGGAAATGGTGTGATAATGGCATGGCGAGTATTTCAGCAGCCGCCTACCAGTGAGATGCCATGTTTCCTGTGTCTGCATAGTTAATGAGGTGAGAAGCGAACGATACGGCGCAAAAACACACCATTGCGGCTGGCCATCGAAACATAATTTTTCACGCCTGCTACCGTGCTTAGTACACTTCTGGAACAATTTTGCCTAATATAGAATAAAGGATACAATTCTAAAGGGGATGCAGGAGAAAAGTGACCTGGGCATATATTGAAGGTGGCAGGACATGTTGGGAGAATGGTTAATAAAGCATACAGCATCCTAGACCTTATCAACAGGGGTATAGAGTACAAAAACAAGTAAGTTATGTTCAACTTGTCTAAAACACTGGTTTGGCCTTAACTGAAGTTTTATGCCCATTTCTGGTGCCACACTTTAGGAAAGATATAAAGATACATTAGAGAGGGCGTAGAAAGGATTCACAAGAATGGTTCCAAGAATAAGGAATTTTGGTTACATAGATTGGAGAAATTGAGATAAAAACAGAAAATGCTGTTAAAACTTAGCAGGTCTGTCAGCATTTGTGGAGAGAGAAACAGGGTTAACGTTTTGAGTCCGTATTACTCTTCTTCAGAGCTTACGGACTCGAAGCGCTAACTCTGTTTCAACTTCCATAGATGCTGCCAGACCTGCTGAGTTTTTTCCAGCATTTTCTGTTTTTATTTCAGATTTGCAGCATTTGTAGTATTTTGCTTTTATCTTCAATTAAGGCTGTTTTTCTTAGAGAAGTTGAAAGGAGATTTGATATAGGTATTCAAAGTCATGAGGGGTCTGGACAGAATGAATAGGGAAAAACTGTTCCATTGATGGAAGGACCGAGAAACCATACGGCAGAGATTTAAGGTGACATGAGGAAACACTTTTTCATACAGCCAGTGGTTAAGTCTGAAATGCACTGCCTGAGAGTGTGGTGGAGGCAGGTTCAATCCAGGCATTCAAGAGGGAATTGGATTATTATCTGAAAAGGAAGAATGTGCAGGGCTATGGGAAGAGGGTGGCGGAGTGGCAACAGTTGAATTTCTCCTTCAGAGGGCCAGCAACGGTACAATAGGCTGAATGGCCTTCTTCGTAACCATTCTTCTATGATCTCAGTTGTTTTTGAGGGACTTTGCTGTGAATTTTTTTTGGCTGCTGTGTCTACCTACCTAACATCTATAATGACAATTCTAAAGTAATCCGTTCCCTGTTCAGCACTTTGGGATGCCCTTTAGGAGGTGCCTTTTCTTCTTCCTTTGCATAGCATAATCCTCAGTTACTAGAATTGACTTTTAGTGAAGGAGCTTAATCTTTGACAGCACAGAAAGAAATTTGTGATCTTCGAAAAAAAAAGTAGAAAATTGCCCTTAGCAGTTAATTATTTTTATATTACGTCATGGAGAATATGTTCTACATTTTCAGGATAAATTTTACATCTTCATGTTTAAATTCATTTGGGTTCACACGTAGTTTTATTTTACTATTTTTAGTTTAATCATTTGCCATTCTAGGTATTACACTTATCCATATGTCTTGCATCATAAATTTTACATACAGACCTGACAAAGTTCCTCATGTCAGATAGCTTGTTCACTCTGACCTACTTACTGAAGTAACGTTAAAATTAATCTCATTCTTAGATGTAGAAATTACACAAAGTTTTGATAAAAGCTTGCATTCATTTTAATGCAAGTCCTGGTTCGGTAACCTTTAACAAAAGAGAATCTAGTACCTCCTGAGACACCGCATTATAGTTAAGATCTGATTTATGCTATAACATCTGTCTACTTTTCCCTGGGATCCAATTCTGCAAAGATACACATGTCATCTCTTCTAATGACTTATCAAAGGATAGAAACAGCTGTGGCACTGTCAGTACCAATGGGAAACAAGTGCAGCTTTCCACAATTCATTCTCAACCAGGTAGAGAAATTCAAAATTCACATGCTCACATTTCCTATGTTGGTTGTTTCTGTCAATTTCTTGATACAAACCTCAGAACAGATGCACTTCCATAGACAGAAACCCTTAGTCATCCCTCAGCTGCATTTCAATCAAAATTTGGACACTCAGAAAATATGTTTTCAATTTGAGTTAAATGTCAGAATATATTTCTATTTTAGGCCATTTGTAATAACATCCTAAGCATTAGTCATGTTTCTTTGACATTCAACATTTAAATATTGAACCAAACATTTTGAACATTTGATTTTTCCTTATTAAATAAGGACACCCACTGCAAAGACCAATGACAAAAGGGAAACTGTCTCTTTATGACTCCACAGATTTTCCCCAATGAATGATTACCAGCTCAATTCAGCAAAATGTCAACTGAGAGCTAGAAGCAGGCGCTCAAGGTTTTCCCTTGGCAATTACCTGTAATGAAGTCTAATATAAATTTTGAATTCAGTGGTGTCCCATTGTGGGTGATTTTCCACGTAGTTTAACAAGTCACGAACAAAACCTTTCTGTCACCATCTGGACATTTCAGAATGGCAGCAATTACCTATAAATTTGGCTGGAACCTCCGATTTTTAACAAATCAAACAGGTCCACAATATGGTACCTTGCCTGAAAGGAAACGTCAATGTTGAAACATCACAATTTATAAAGGTTATTAACAGGTTACCAAATACATTAGCATGACAGTGCATTAAGAAGTGTGGCATTAATATATATCTCATAATGGACCAGGGAGCAAATTATTGCAAATTAAATCACTATGGAAATAGCAAGATGTGGGCAAATGTAAAATTTGCAAGTATGATTGGCTAGTAACATTAATTTTGTAGCTCTTGCTATTATTATCGACAAATAAATAACACTAAATGATGATTATTGGACGTGAAGAAGGTTTACTGCTGAAAATCATTACTGAGTTATCCAGACTTGATCCTACAAAAAGGGATTGCTTCACTCCTAATTCTTGGCAGATTCAAGTTGCAAACTAGAATACGTCTGCTGAAGTTAACACTATTGTTTTCCCCACTGAACTCCAAGGCAGATTCAATGTCTAACCTGTAAATTGAATGTGCATAACATTTCAAACAGCCTGCACTGAATCTCAGCATGCACATTAATTGGTTCACTTACTATTTCACTTCATACCTTTGTTCACAAAGCACTGCAAGTATAAACTTTTGGCCTAGGTTGTTAGGCATCCTACAAGAACATTCATCAATGGATCTGGTATTAATAACTTTAGGTATTTTAGTTATATGTTGTTCTTCTATTGGGGTGATGAAGATGCAAAAGAAAGTGAGTGTTGGTTGCATGGTTGTAGGTTTGAATCGTTCCAAAGGGGAGTCATTTCTTTACAACATTACATTGTTTATTCAGCAACCATGTTTTTAACTTGTTGATATTCTACATTCTACTAAATTAATATTAACAGTGCCTCCAGAACCAGACACCCTCTGCTGGATTCATAAATATTTGCACAACAGTATCAAACACAACAGTATATATCATCATTATTTCTTGCACGTAATTGACCACATCTAATATTTCACCATAGACTTCAAATCACATGATAAATACAGATCATATCATCCATCCAAAGAAACTTTACAACAGAGACCACACTTCTAAAGCACTCATTGACTGTAAATTGCTTTGGGATATCCTGATGCCATAAAAAGGTGCTATAAAAATGCAAACCATTTTTGTTTTTTAAAAGAACCTAAAGTTCCTGCTTCCAAAACCTTGCCTGAAAGGCAATTTAAAGTTTTTATCACTTTCTATGAAACAATTCTTTTCTGTTTTACCCTGAAAATGATGTTTAACCAGTTTGAGTCTGTTGCCCCAGGTTCTAACACCTAGCTTACCTTGAAATTATATTTAGCTTTCTCGCCACATCTTGTATTAGCTTATAACATCACACAGATCCAAAAAAGAAATATTCCACTTCTAGTTTATCCATCCATTGAAATCTGTATTGGGTCTAAATGCCTCTTAATGGTTCCAGAGTTTTTGTTTTTCTGCCTTCAGTGTCCTACCCAAAAGACCAGGCAATTGTCGCTTTATATGAGAAGTATATTTCAGTATCGGTGTCAGAGACAAATAAGGGTTAACTCATACTGATAAATGATCTTTCGTATTTACTATGATCTTTATTGTTTCCTGTGTTGAGTTTTCCTTTAAGCATAAATTCTGCTTTTAATCCTTGCAACAGAAGAGGACCGTGATTAATTAAACAGCCTCATTCAGTCAGTACTGGAGAGAGACGTCTGCAGTAATCCAAAAGACATAATGGTGCCTATACTGATCATGCTATTTTCAAATATTATGGCACTAAATCATATTAACTTGGTTATTATTTACAGATCCTATAGGAAAGATGATGGCTGACGGCCAACATAAAATCAGCATAATTTTGTTATCTGACATAACTGCATAAATGGAGGCTCTCTGTTGTATTGGTATAAACAGTATCACAGAATCTTTAAAGTGCAGAAGGAGGCCATTCGGTCCATCGAGTCTGCACTGGCTCTCTGAAAGAGCATTCCACCTAGTCCCACTTTCTTGTCATAACCCTGTAAACTTGCACATTCTCTCTTTTCAGGTAGCAATCAAATTCCCTTTTGAACACCTCGATTGAACTTGCCTCCACCACCCTTTCGGGATGTTTTTTCCAGTCTCCAACCACCCCTAGGTGAAAAAAATTTCCATCACATTGTAGTTACTCCTTTGGCCAATTATTTTGAATCTGTGCCCTCTAGTTCTTGACGTTCTCTTGAGTGGAACAGTTTCTCACTATTTACCCTGTCCATACCCCTCAGGATCTTGAATACCTCTATCAAGTCTCCTCTCAGCCTTCGTTTCTTCAAGGAAAATAGTCCCAACCTCTCCAATCTATCCTCATAGCTACAGTTCTTCATCTCAAGAATCGCCCTTGTGAATCTCCTCTATACTCTCTCCAATGCCTTCACATCCTTCCTCAAGTATGGCACCCAGAACTGGACACAGTACTCCAGATGAAGCCTAACTAATGTCTTATACAAGTTCAACATGACCTTACTCTTGTACTCAATGCCCCTATTAATAAAACCTAAGATACTATTTGCTTTATTAACTGACCTTTCAATATGCCCTGCCATCTTCAAAGACCTATGTACATATACACCGAGGTCTCTCTGTTCCTGCACCTCCTTTAGAGACTCTCCCTTTATTTTATATTATCTCACCATATCTGCTCTGCCAAAATGAATCACCTCACACTTCTCTGTATTGAACTTCATTTGCTACTTGTATGCCCAATCCACCAATATGTCAATGTCCTTTTGAAGTTCAAGACTATCCCCATCACAGTTGACAACATTTTCAATCTTTGCATCATGTGCAAATTTTGAAATCATGCCCTGCACACCACAATTTAGGTCATTAATATATATCAGGCAGAGCAAATGTCCTAACACTGACCACTGAGGAACACCACTACAAACCTTCCTCCAACCTGAAAAACAACCATTCATCACTACTCTCTGTTTCCTGTCACTCAGCCAATTTCTTATACATGTGCCTACATTCCCTTTTATTCCATGACCTAGAATTTTGCTCACAAGTCTGTTGTGTGGTGCTGTATCAAATGCCTTTTGAAAATCCATATACATCACATCAACAGCGTTTCCTTTATCAACCTTCTCTGTTACCTCCTCAAAAAACTTCAGAAAGTTAGTTAAACATGATTTTCCCTTGATGAATCTATGCTGGCGTCCTTAACTATTCTGCACTTGTCTAAGTGATTATTGATTTTATCCCATACTATTGCTTCCAGAAATTTCCCTACCACTGAGTTCAAACTGACTGGTCTGTAGTTGCCATCTTTATCCTTGCATCCCTTTTTGAACAAGGGTGTAACATTCACAGTTCTTCTGTCCTCTGGCACCTCCCCTATGTCTAAGGAAGACTGGTAGATTATCGCTAGTGCCTCTGTAATTTCCATTCTCCCTTTCCTCAGCACCCTTGGATGTATCTCATCCGGCCCTGATGCCTTATCTAATTTAAGTAAAGATAGCCTTTCCAACACCTCCTTCCTCTCGTTTGTCAGTTCTTCTAGTGTACTAGTAACCTCTTCTCTCACCTCAGCCTGGGTATCAATTTCTTCCTTTATAAACACAAATGCAAAGTACTTGTTTAAAATCTCTGGTATTTCTCCAGCCTCCACATGCAAGTTCCCTTTTTTGTCCCTAATCGGCCCTACTCTTTCTTTTACTACCCTTTTATTACTTACATGCTTATAGAAGATCTTGGAATTCCCCTTTATGTTTGCTGTCAGCCTCTTTTCATGCTCTCTCCTTGCTTTTCTTATTAGTTGCTTCACTTCCCCCCTGGTCCTTCTATATTCAGCCTGACTGTTCATTGTATTTTCTACCTGACATCTGTTGTACGCGCATTTCTTCCTTTTCATCATTACCTCTATCTCTCTCGTCATCCAGGTAGCTCTGGGTTTTTTTGTCTATCTTTCCCCTTCAAGGAATATACCTTGACATTGCCTGCAATACTTTTTCTTTGAAGGTGGCCCATTGTTCAGCCACTGTCTTTTCTGCCAACATTTGATTCAAACTCATTCGACTCAGATGCATTCTCATCCCATCGAGGTTGGCTTTCCCCCAGTTAATTATCCCTGCTCTGGTTTGTTCTCTGTCCTTTTCCATGATTAATCTAAACATTATGATACAATGTTCACTGTCCCCTAAAGGCTCTCCTACTAATATGTGATCCATTTGGGCCTACTCATTCCCCAGAACCAAGTGCAAATGTGCATGTCCTCTCGTTGAACCAAAGGATTTGTTGCACAAATTTTATGTGTAGCCCTAATGAAGTTGCTTATATCAGGAGACTTGTTCACTCTGACCTACTGAAGCAATTTAAATACCTGGAGCTTAATTAGCCTGAAACTTCAATACAAAATTGCAATGTCACTTGTGACTGGTCAATCTGACACCTTTAAACCTAGTGTTCTCCTTTATCAAGGTCAGAATTGCAATAGGTTTAGGTTGTCAATCTTGGATCTACCAATTAATAGAAATGCCCAAGATCTCACTGTTCATCTAAGTATCCGATTCCAGCCAAATATCACTCTCTCTCACACACACAAACTCATGCATTGGTGTTCAATGAGTGCTCTGCCTCACCACCCCATCCCCACCCAACCCCCATTACTCAATTTATCTTTCCTCCTAGGGAAGGGTTATAGGTCTGGATTTCCAGGAAACTACAGGCCAGTCAGTCTAGCCTCAGTCGTGGGGAAGCTATTAGAAGCAATTCTGAGGGACAGAATTAACTACACTTGGAGAGGCAGGGATTAATCAATGACAGTCAGCATGGTTTTGTTAAAGTGAGGTCATGACTGACCAATTTGATTGAATTTTTCTAAGAGGTGACCAGGTGTGTAGATGAGGGAAATGCATTTGACATGGTCTACTTGGACTTCAGCAAGGCTTTTGATAAGGTCCCGCATGGGAGACTGATAATGAAGGTAAGAACACATGGGATCCAAGGCAATTTGGCAAATTGGATCCAGAATTGGCTGAGTGGCAGGAAGCAGAGGGTGATGGTCAAAGGGTGTTTTTGACTGGATGCCTGTGTCCAGTGGGGTTCCACAGGGATCAGTGTTGGGTCCCTTGCTGTTTGTGGTATATATAAACGATTTAGACTTGAATGTAGGAAGGTGGATCAGTAAGTTTGCGGATGACACGAAAATTGGTGGGGTGGTAAATAGTGAGGAGGATAGCCTTAGATTACAGGAGGATATAGATGGGCTGGTCAGATGGACTGATCAGTGGCAAATGGAATTTAATCCAGATAAGTGTGAGGTGATGTACTTGGCAGGACAAACAGGACAAAAGGCATGGGAATACAAGATGAATGGTAGGACCCTGGGAAGTAGCGAGGATCAGAGGGACCTTGGTATGCATGTCCACCTGTCCCTTAAGATAGCGGGACAGCTAGATAAGATGTTTAAGAAGGCATATGGGATACTTGCCTTTATGAGCTGAGGCATAGAATATAAGAGCAGGGAGGTTATGCTGGAACTGTATAAAACACTGGTTAGGCCACAGCTAGAGTATTGCATGCAGTTCTGGAATCCGCATTATAGGAAGGATGTGATTGCACTAGAGAGAGTGCAGAGGAGATTTACCAGGATGTTGCCTGGGCTGGAGAGTTGTAGTTATGAGGAGAGATTGGATAGACTGGGGTTATTTTCACTGGAGCAGAGGAGATTGAGGGGGGACATGATTGGGGTGTATAAAATTATGCGGGGCATAGATAGGGTAGACAGAAAGGAACTTTTCTCCTTGGTGGATGAATCATTAACCAGGGGGCATAGATTTAAGGTAAGGGGCAGGAGGTTTAGAAGGGATGTGAGGAAGAATTTTTTCACCCAGAGGGTGGTGGGAATCTGGAACTCACTGCCTGAAAGGGTGGTAGAGGCAGGAACCCTCATAACATTTAAGAAGTATTTGGATATGCACTTGCGATGCCATGGCATACAAGGCTCTGGGCCTAGTGCTAGAAAATGGGATTAGAATCGTTAGCTACTTGTTTGACCGGCGCAGACTCGATGGGCCGAAGGGCCTTTTTCTGTGCTGTAGACCTCTATGACTCTATGACTATATTGTAGCTCCCAAAACTTAAATTGTGCTTGTGCACAATGATCTATGTAGCTAAGTAGCTGCCAATATTCTCTAACTCGTGTCACACATAAAGAATTGTGATGTTAACTGATCTCTTATGGTATTGTTCACAGACAAAAGGATACAGTGTCTTACAACAACAAGGACTTTATAAACAAATTGTAATGGGAAAAAATGTTACAAAATTAATTGTGACACAAATTAAACCTTTTTAGTGAAGTGGGCCCGACTTTGTGATTAGCAGTGAAACTGACCTTGGAGAAAGCTACCGACAAAGGTCTCTATGGCCTGGTGAAAGCAAAATACTGCGGAATCTGAAACAAAAACAGAAAATGCTGGAGAAACTCAGCAGGTCTCACAGCATCTGTGGAGAGAGAAACAGAGTTAATGTTTTGAGTCCATGTGACCCTTCTTCATTTCTGGATTTGCCTTTAGCTGATGCCAGCTTAAACCTGGCACCAGAACAATAGGATCTCCAAGTGTGCAACAGCAACAATGTCAACAAGCAGATAAATAACACTTTGAAGAATTCTCACAGACAGCAAGTTACGAAGTCAAAAACACTTTGGGCAGGATTTTGCCGTCGGCGAGCAGGGGGCGGGGCCCGCTCACCGACGTGCAAAATGATGCGGGATGACATCGGGAGCAACCCCCGACATCATCCCGCCTCATTTAAAGTTTCAGGAAGGTGGGCCCACCGACCTGTCAATGGCCAATTGAGGCCATTGACAGGATCAATTATACAATTAAAGGACCTGCCCGTCCAGGTTGGTGGGCAGGCCAGGAGCCCCGGCAGCAAATAGAGAAAACATGAAACCTCATCCACCGGCGGGATGAGGTTTCATGTAGGGTTTAAAAAACTTTAATAAAGTTTTAGTGAAACTTATTAACATTTCCCATCTTGTGTGACATTGTCACATGAGGGGGACATGTTAAGGATTTTTAAAATTTTCTATTTTTAATGTTTAAACAACTTTCAGCGATCTCCCTGAGGCAGCACTTAGCCTCAGGAAGATGTGCGCTCTTTCGTGTGCATGCGCAAAAGAGCGCACTCTCGCATTTGTGGAATCCCCCCCCGCCCGCACAGGAAGCGCATAGCGCTTCCCGCCGGCCATCACGCTGGGTGGGCCTTAATTGGCCCACCCACGTAAAATGGCGGCGGAGCCCACTTCTCCGGCAGGGATTGGCTCCCGCCCGCCGGAGATTGGGTTGGGCCCGCCCGCCCAACAGGCAGAAAATTCTGCCCTTCATGCTTCACTTATAATTTATAATTTCAAACAACCAAACAAATGATTATGGATGGAATCATCTGATCTTGTTGGCGTCGGGTGCCCTGGTGGCTCGGTGGGGGTGTTCGAAATATGGCGAGAAGGCCAAAGATCGGTTTTACGCTGTTGTGAAACTAATTTACGATTGTCTGCCCCGCTTACCAATGGCAGGGAGCACATCAGGAACCTAATTTAAATATTTTAGCATGTCATTATAAGCCCTGCTCACCAGAGTCATCCTCTCACTTCAAATTTACCGCCCACATTGGCGTGACTTCAGGATGGCGTGCTTCAGGTCTGCCTTTAAAAAGCAAGCACCCGGCGACCTGAATTTTCAGGGGAACTCAGAGGTGCGTGCACACAACCTTGCACATGCTCGTAAGCATCGCCTGTAGGACATCAAGGAAGAGGTGCCATACATTCGCCGTGAGGGCACAGACATGTCGCTTTTCCCCAGCTGGCTTTCAGTATGGTGCTGGGGCAAGGGCTCCAGTACAGGTCAGTGCGGAGGGGAGGGGAGGGGAGTGGGGGGTGGGATGCGGGTGGAGCTGGTTGCGGGGGGCAAGGCAGCACAGATTGAAGGAAGTACTCAAGCACATGGCGGGGTGGGGGGGCAGTGTTGCGGTGAGGGAAGTGGCCACGCACTTGGAAGAGCTTGTCAAAAGTGAGCATTCTTCCATAGTGGAGACTGTTCAGTTGCAGCTCTATTGACGTGCTTGGAGCTGGGGCTCTGAAGCTTTTCTGCCCGCTCAAGCAATGCAAAAGCATGAAAGTGCCACCATATGCTCCAGAACTTTGCACCCCTCAAGCACAGTCTGCAAATTAATGTGCATTTTAGGAGGCAGCAGAGCAATTGGCCAACTAGGCAAGTTGTACAATCCCCTTGCGAAAGGTGGTCATGACGCAGTCACTGATGGAGTTGCTCACGGCCCTTTGCAATGTTTTTATTAAAGTTTGGATCAGTGTCCATCATGGTTCAAGTTAACAGTGTAGCCTTGCAGTGCGGGTTAGGAGAATGACTGTGCCTGAGCTGAGAGCCCAGCATGCTGTCCAGTGGCTGAAGCTGCCGCCATTCAGTCAAGTGGAATGGGGCAGAGATTGGTGGGGTTTCAGACAGCGAATGAGTGCACTACACCATCCAAGTGGTGGCCTGCACTCTCCTGCATGCATGAAGGGCTTTCAGACTTAACCAAGAGAGGCTCTTTTGACACATATGGTAACCCACACATCTCTCTCTTTGATCCTGCAGGAGGAGAACATCAGGAACTTGGAGCCTGGTGATTTAACGGTATGCCTCATGGCTTACAGGGAGCAGAGAAGAAGAAGAAGAGGGTGGCAGAGTGGCCTGGCTCAGCAAAGGGAGCAACACTTCCCTCATGATGAAGGGGCGGCAAGGTCTGCTATGCATGCAGCTGAAGATCCACAGTGAGCCGTTGTTCACAGGCGTTTTTCTATAGCCGGCACTTGTCCCTCATGCAGGAGACTAAGAACCAGTGTCACCAAAGACTGCGTATGTCTAGGGAACTGGCTGGTCACATATGCCATCTGCTGCAGGATTTGGCGCATCGGGGACATGGGGGGATATCCGCTGCCAGCAGCCATGAAAGTGACTGTGGTGCTCAATTTTTACGCCAGTGGCTCCTTCCAGGGCTCCACAGGTGACCTGTGTGGGATCTTGCAAGCCTCCATGCACAAGTGTATCCAGGAGGTCATAGATGCCAACTTTGCAAAGGCACAGAACTTTGTGCATTTCGCCCGGGATCAGGAAAGCCAGGAAGCAAGAGCATTTGGATTTGCGCATCTGGGCATTGGTATCTCAGGTTATCCACAGGTGCAGATCTCCATAGCAACAAGCAGCCAACTATGTCAACTGCCAGGGCTTCCACTCGCTGAATGTTCAGTTAGTGTGCGACCACCACAAATGCATCCTACAGGTCTGCGCATAATTCCCATGGAGCATCCTTGACTTCTACATCCTTAGCAGGTCTCAGATCTCTGATATCTTCCAGGGTCCAGGGAGGCTGCAGGGTTGGCTCCTCAGAGCCAGGGGCTACCAACAGAGGGCATGGCTGACGACGTCCATGCGGTGGCCTCAGACTGTAGCAGAGATGCAGTATAATGAGGCTCATGCCACAACCCGGACTTTGGTGGAGCAAACGAGGGGAATTCTGAAAATGAGGTTCTGGTGCTTCCACGGGTCTGGTGGAGCGTTGAAATACAGTTCACCCAGAGTGTCAGACCTCATCATCACTTGCTGCATGCTCCACAACCTGGCACTTCAAAGCTGGGGAGGACCTGGCTAAGGAGGAGATGGAAGAGCTATATGTCTCCTCTGATAATGAGGACGTCGAAGGGGATGACATTGATGTGTCCTAACTGACTTGATGTTGAGAAGGCAATGATCTTTTTGATATCATTTTGGGTGAGTGCACATGCTGTGGTGATGAGGTCTTCGAAGGCGAGGATGCCGGTGATGAGGCCATTGCACTAGCCGGATGAGGCAAACGTGCTCGGGAGGCCCTTATAGCCACAAGATTCATGGAGAGTGATGACGAGATGCAGTGAGGACAGTCCTGACATTCTCACCTTGCACCTGTGAACTTTTGACAGTGCACATGCCCTCAGTGCTCAGGCTCATATCACAGAGACACAGCGGAGGCCCTAATAGTCGCTAGATTCCAGGACGATGATGACGACATGCAGTGAGGACACTCCATAGATCTTCACATTGTCTCTGTGAATGCTTGACTTCTGTCTGGCTGAGGGCAGCTCGCTTGTGCTCTATGATCAGGGTCATAGCACGGAGACACATCAATTATACTTTAAATGCACCTGATCCTTTGTCTGCATTCAGCACCTGACCCCTTCAGGAGCACAGCGTCACTGGTCACGGATGCTGAAGAGATGGGGGGCCAGCCCCACCTCAAAGGTGCTGAGAGCACACAGAGAGGATGATGGAACTCTGTGATGCCTGCCCATGACATTCTGGCAGCAATGACAAGTACCATCGAGGTACAGGCATCAGTAATGTGTCTAGTGAGTGTGAAGGCAGAACATCGCTTTGGTCTGAAGGTTACACACCGCACGGAGAAGAATTCCTGGACTGAGACACTTGCCTTTACCTTGTGCAGGAACCAAGGTTTCACATCTGAGCGACATGGACACTGCTTATCATAACAAGGAGCCATAGGCAAGGGGGCATACTTGGGAGTTTATTTACAATAGTGAACATTATGTACAAGTGATTGATACCTGTGCCCAGGCTGTGCAACTACATCTTCTTATCCTTCCTAACCCTGTCTTGGTGCTCCCCGGACATCCACAGTAGAGGTGGAGGCAGCCTGCTGACTGCTATGCCCTGTCTGTGATGACACCGGCGGATGTCCTCTGGAGGGCTGAGATCTGGAGGGCCCAGCCTGCTTTGGGTGTCCTGCTGTTGGCTAGCTGCACCCTCCTCGGCCTGTGGAGCTGAAGCTGCGGGTTCACAGGAAGATGGGGTTTGGATCGGACAGACATTCCGGGAGTCACCTGTGTGAATGGCCCCAGGGTGTCGAGCTGCTGGTCCTCATCCCTTTGAGTGCCTGACGGCCTCTGGCTGACTCCTTGAGGAGATGGGGAAGCTGGAACGAGATCAAGCTGCCCCGTACCCCTCTCGTGTTGACATTGTTGGAGGCCAACTAAGGCATCAGCGGTGGAGTTGAGCCCACGCAGCAGTGCAGGACTTTTGTGCTGGACCAAGGTCTCCATGGCAGACGGACTCCTCCATTGTGCCTTGCAATCTGCGGAATGCAGTGAAAATCCCTTCCTGATGTTCCCAAGCTTGCCTTTGCAGCTCCAGCAACTGTGACATGGCCGAGTCAGAGTGCGATGTGCTCACCAGATTGTGACCCTGAGACTACTCTAAAGCTAGGTCCCACAGAGGTGTGTGTCTCTGCACTGGCAGAGGGCGTTTGTGAGCGCTGTGGCAGGTCTTCAATTAGGGTGTCATCAGATTCTTTCAAGGTGTCATCAGGGCTTGAGTCAAGGACCTGGCTTGTGGACCCCCTCAGCAGTTTCCCAGATGTGCCTGCGAAAGCAAGAAGAGGTAATTTGTGGATGGCAGGGGACTGCGGAACAGGAGAACTGACTCACAGCATGGTTGCCTGATGGGTGTTGCACTGCTGGATCCTCATTTGGTTGAGCACCGCCGACCTCACCATCAGCACAGGACTGGTGCAGATCGTCGCAGACCAGCTGAATGATTCTATTTTCAAAGTCTGTGAGGACGATGATGTCGGGCATTCCTCCACCAGTCTGTGACCTCTCCCTTTTGTTGTGTGCCAGCTTGTCATGCATGAAGACAGATGGAGAGAGTGTAAGCAGGATGCCTGCCAGGCCAGATGAGAGGATGCCAGGCATGTGTGGGTGGTGACTGGTGCCATGAAAAGGATGAGGACATGATCCACAGGACAGATGAAGGTATGTGCGAGAGAGTGAATAGTGATGTCCTTTGAACTGGGAGTGAGTGGCATCCCTGTGGATGTGTGATAGGTTTGTAAGTGTGTGAGTTGAGATGATAAGAGTGATTTACTCTAACGAACGGAGGAGATCATTCATCCTCTTTCAGCATTGGGTGGCTGTCCTCTTTTTCAGGGCATTGGTGCTGACCACCGTTGGCACTGTCTCCCATGCTGGATTGGTGACCTTTCTTGCTGGTCTTCTCCCAGAGCAGGGGTAGAGGACCTCACAGCAGGCCGACATAATGTCCACTAGGCGACCGAGGGAGGCGTCGCTAAATTTGGGGGCAGCATGTTTCCTCCCTTTGGCAGCCATAACTTCCCAGCAGCTTTTGATCCCTTAGAGAATGCTAGTGCTGTGCAGGGGGCCCTTTAAATATGGAGCCTGAATTATTAAAGGCCTGAGATGACGGTGGGACAGGCAAATCAGAGGTCGCACCACTGGCAATCAAGAGTCTTTCCCATGATTGTGTTATTAATGAGGCAAGATGTGCTGGGAATGGGACGATACGGCAAGAAAACCCATTATTGTGGCCGGCAGGTAAAACAATCTTTTTCATGCCCACTACCACACTTAGCCTGGAATTTTATGGCCCCCTCATGGCGGGGTTTGGGCTGTAAAATGCGGTAAGCCATTCTAAACTCCATTGATCTCGACGGGAATGTAAAATCCTGCTGTCGTAAAATTCCACCCTTAGTGCAAATCTGGGACAATTCTGCCCTATGTTTGAATCAAGATAGAACCTAAAGTATCATAAACATTTCAAAAACAGGTAATTATTTTAAGCAACATGTGGAATTTTTCATAATGGAGAAATTTGACAATCCATAAATATAAAAATCAGTTTTTCAGGGCCAAAGGCGCTGATATTATGGGGCAGAAATTTCCCCCCATCGGGGGGGGGGTTGTGCGGGTGTGGGCGGAGGTGGGCGTGAACCCGATCGGTGCCCCCAATCAGGGTCATGCCACCATTTTACGTGGGCAGGCCAATTAAGGCCCAGTGTGACGCTCGCCCGGAAGCGCTGAGCGCTCCCTGTGCGGGCGATGGGGGGAATTCCCTGAGCCAGGGCCTGCACGCGAAGGAGCGCAGAAACCTGCCTGAGGCACAGGGGTGCCTCAGGGAGATTTGTTTAAGTTTTAAACATCCAAATAAAGAAATTAAAAACTTTTAAAACATGTCCCCCTCATGTGACAGTGTCACATGAGCTGGGACATGTCAATGAATTTTTAAAAAAAAAATTATTGAATTTTTAAACCCTTCATGAAACCTCAGGCCCCGCCCCCCGCTCGCCGACCCGAAAATTCTACCCATGAAGTTAGTATTCCACTGAAATTTCTTCAGCAGAAATTATGAGGTTAGCATTGCATTGAATAAGGTATAACTTTTCCCAGGGTTTTTACAATGAGACCAATAGCACAAAAGTAGAAGTTTGCATCATTTCACTGATTGCTTAGGGGCACTGGGGGGGCAGCCTCTAGAGGAATGTAAAATCATTGACAGAAAGCTCTGGATTTCTGCATTATGCTGCATGTGAGCACTCCAGAGGTTGCTGTCAGTTTCAGAGGAGTCATGACGGTGAACACTGACGGTTTCACTGTCATTACCACCACAAAACCTGGGCAATTACAGATAATTAAATGGTAAATATATCTTATGCACAAGGCCACTGTGATAAATAGTGTAACCCTTCTGTGTCTATTGAGAGCCCTCTCTATTACATACATTTATGGAGTTGTCAGAAATTACCAAAAGCCATGCCTTCGCATCTGAAAAAAAAACATTTTAATTTTTTACAAAGCATTATTCAAACATGCAGGTTTATTCACCATCAACCACAGCATTTAAATTCAGTATGTTATGCAGATATTTACAGTTGGTCTTTTTGAACAATTGCCTAGATAAATCATAAGATACAAATGCTACCCTTTAATCCTTTGGCAGCTAGAATGACTCTTTACAATTTCTCAGTAAAAACAAAAGGTTCACATTTCCATGCTCTCAGGGATTGCAGTTCACAAGACGTGCTTCTTTTTTGCCATTTCTTTGCTACAGAATTCAGCGCTGCAGCTGTATATATTAATATTAGAGATTGAGTGATGAAGATGGGCTGGTAGTTTGCAATTACAAGCAAATTCAAGTTAAGTTAGCACATATTCTATTTGAAATTCTAGAAGCCATCGTTGGTTGAGATTAATCTTTCATTAGGAAACATCGAGCAAATCATTAACTTATTATTTTTGGGAGCGTATGAACCCAAACCTGAAGTCAATTATTCCATGCACTCACTATCTTAGAAATGACAGTTGGAAATAGCAGTGGATGAACCATTAATATATTCCTATCAGAGTATTTGCAAGTATAATACAGGCAAGAACCTATAAAATAAATAGATTGATGCACATGTTAAAATTGTGGGCACAGGATGTAATTAAAATTAATCTGGTGTACATCAGCTAATCTTATCAACAGTTATTTATATGCTATGTTTGTGCTGGAGTTCATAGATGCATACAGTACAGAAGACTATTATATCTGGGCTGGATCTAATTAGTCCCACTCCCTCACTCTTTCTCCATTCTTCTGAAAAGATTATCGGGAAGTTGCATAAAAACTGATTTCATTTATCTTTTTAAGTGATTTTAAGTGCATGTATTTTGCCATTGTGATTTTTCTTCACCAACTTCTACACAAAAGTCTTCTTCTTATCGTGTCCACGGACAGTCTATACATGGCCCAGCCAGAACTGGACACATTTTTGCGCCTTGATGTTGAATTCGGCAAGATCTGCAACAGTGCAGGGTTCCTCTAGCGATAGGCATTGCAGGAGATGTTGCATAGTCTGTGGCTCAGTTCCACATTCACAAGTTGTCGGGCTGGTTGTATATCCCCATTTGCTTAGTGACACCTTTGAACGACCTACACCAGTCTTAAGGCGCTTCCAATTTGTTCAGTTGCAATTAGCTCCTGGGGGAAGGCTTTTATCCGGTAGAATTTCCATCGCTGGGGGTTGTTCGAGACTGGCGAGCCGGTCTTTCCACAAGGCAATGCGGGCTTCAGATGGGGTTGATTGTAACGAAACAACACTGTTCATGAAGCTCTTCCTTGACTTTAGGTGGCTGGGTGTAGATGAATGACCATGTAGAGGGTGCCTCTCATCTGATGTTTGACGGAGTCGCTCTTTCTTGCTGGCTACCGTTCTTCTTATATCGGGGGAGCGATGCCCACTAGGATATATAGGCTATTGGTGTTTGTTGGTTTTAAACAACCTGTGATAAGTCGGCAGCTTGCATTCAGAACGGCATCCATCTTCTTAGCGTGAGTAGATCTTTCCCATGCAGGGCAGGCGTATTCGGCAGTGGAATAGCAAAAAGCAAGTGCACTGGTTCGCAATGTTTTTGAGCTTGCTCCCCATTTTGTGTTAGTGAGCTTATTCAGGATTCACAAAAGTGAAATGCTATAAGAACATAAAGTGAAGGGCCATTTGTTCCATCAAACCTGTTCCTTCCACAGACCACCTCCAGTTCATCCCATCACAAATCTTTAGTTCACTAATACGAGGTAGTACTCTCATCCCCTTTGCCCACAAGGTACTCATTTTAAAACTCTGAAGTTTCCAGCCTTAGATATTAGATGATATTTTTTTCTGGACTTGGCTTTTCCATTCTTCCATTGTTCCAGCAGTTGAGGGACTATTGCGTTGATCAGAGGAATTGGTTATCCCCATATGTGATTATCCTTATATATTCCAGGTGTCCACTGAAAAAAGGCAGCACCTGATTAACTCAAGGACATGGGTATATAAGACCCTGATGCAATTTTGGGCTTTCACTCTACTGTGGCCATAAGCCACAATAGAGAACTTTTTAGGTACACTATATATGCTAAACCTACATTAGAAATTTAGTGGCACTCTTAATGACAATAAAAAAAGACTGCCCTTCCTCCTTTCTCAGTGTGATCCTGAAAAATTATATCCAAAACAAAATCAGCATGGGAGCACATACATACATACACATATATATATATATATATATATATCTCAATAATTGAAACAGTCACTATTCTACCTTCCAGTTAATACTTTTGGGATCCTTTCATGAGCTGTATTAAGTCATAACACTGTCCATTACTCAAGATGGCAAACACATCACACTGAGTCCTTGTGAGGTCGTCAACATCACATCATATGTAAAAGGAAATGTTAAAATTACTTTAGAAAGGTTTGGAACAGACAATACACAACTGAACACAGAGCCACCAAACTCATGAGGATTGACAACATAGTGTGACATGATAAGTGCACAACCTTATCTCATTTTCCTTTTGGGAGGGATGGGCTCAGTAAGTCTTCTATCAAAATAAATATGTTTTTTTTAAAAATTCTGTCTAGGGATGTAGGCATCACTGGCTAGCCCAGCATTTATTACCCATCCCTAATTGCCCTTGAGAATGTGGTGATGAGTCAACTTCTCGAACCGCTGCAGTCCTTATGGTGTAGGTACACCCACAGAGCTGTTATGGAGGGAGGTCCAGGATCTTGACCCAGTTACAGTGAAGGAACAGTGATATATTTGCAGGTCAGAATGATGTGTGGCTTGGAGAGGAACTTGGAGGTGATGGTGTTCCCATGTATCTGCTGCTCTTATCCTTCTGGGTGGCAGAGGCCACGGATTTGGAAGGTGCTGTCAAAAGAGATTTGGTGAGTTTCTGCAGTGCATCTTGTAGATGGTTCACACTGTTGCCACTTTTCGTCAGTGGTGGAGGGAGTTAATGTTGAGAGTGGTGGATGTGTTGTCAGTCAAACAGCTGCTTTGTCCTGGATGGTGTTGAGCTTCTTGAGTGTTGTTAGAACTGCACTCATTCAGGCAAATAGAGAGTATTCCATCACATTCCTTACTTGTGCCTTGTAGATGGTGGACAGGTTTGGGGAGTCAGGAGATGAGTTACTCACTTCACAATTGCTAGCCGCTGACCTGCTCTTGTAGCCATAGTATATATATGGCTGGTCCTGTACAGTTTCTGGTCAATGTTAACCCCCAGGGTGTTGATAGTGGGGTGTTCAGTGATGGTAATGCTGTTGAATATCAAGATTGGATTCTCTCTTGGTTGGAGATGGTCATTGCCTGGCACTTGTGTGACATGAATGTTACTTGCCACTTATGGAAGGAAAGTCATTAATGAAGCAGCTGAAGATTGTTGCACCTAGGACACTACCCTGTGTAACTTTGGCAGTGATGTCCTGGGACTGAAATGATTGACTTCAAACAACCACAACCATCTTTCTTTGTGCTAGATATGACTCTAACAAGTGGAGAGTTTCCCCCTTATTCCCATTGACTCCAATTTTTCTAGGGCTTCTGGTTGCCACACTCGGTCAAATGCTGCCTTGATGTCAAGGCCAGTCACTCTCACAATGTCAAGTAAGCTTTTCCCTCTTGAAGGCTTCCTCGCCACTTGCCGCAGACCCAGTCTAGCAGCTATGTCCTTTAGGACTCTGTCAGCTCAGTCAGTAATGGTGCTACTGAGCCACTCTTAGCGATGGACATTGAAGTTCCCCACCGAGAATATATTCTGTGCCCTTGCTACCATCAATACTTCTTCCAAATTGTATTCAACATGCAGGAGTACTGCTTCATCAACTGAGGGGTTGAGTGGGGCGGGTGGGGGGGCGGGCAGGTGTGTGCGCTAACCAGCGGGAGGTTTCCTTGCCCATGTTTGACCTGATGCCATAAAAATTCATAGGCTTCAGAATCAATGTTGAGTAGTCCCAGGGCCAGTCCCTCCCAACTGTATACCACTGTGCCGCCACCTCTGATGGGTCTGTCCAGTTGGTGGGACAGGCAAACCCAGACATGTGATGGTGGTGTCTGGGACATTGTCTGTGAGGTATGATTCCGTGAGTATGACAATATCAGGATGTTGCTTGACTAGTCTGTGGGACAACTCTTCTATTTTTGGCACAAGACCTCAGAAGTTGGTAAGGAAGGCATTGTAGGGTCAACAGAAAGATAAAAACAAAAAGCTAAAAGCTACTGCGGATGCTGGAAATCCAAAACAAAACAAAAACAGAATTACCTGGAAAAACTCAGCAAGTCTGGCCACATGATTTCTTCTCCGCCGATGCTGCCAGACTTGCTGAGTTTTTCCAGGTAATTCTGTTTTTGTTTTGTGTAGGGTCAACAGGGCTAGTTGTAGAGTTATAGTTTCAGGGGCCTAGTCAATGCCAAGTGTTCCATCTGGTTTCATTACTTATAGACTTCATAGCAGTTTGATACAACTGACTGGCATGCTAGGCTATTTCAAAGGACATTTAAGAAGTAACCACATTGCTCTGGGCCTAGGGTCACCTATGAGTCAGACCAGGTAAGGACAGCAGATTTCCTTCCCGAAAGGACATTAGCTTTTATGACAATTGACAATGGTTTCTTCGGGTGGAATCATCCGGTCCCATTGGCATCGGGTGTCATGGACAGCGGGAGGTGAACAATTTGGCGTGAGGGGCAGAAATTGGTTTCATGCCGGTGTGAAAACACAGCGGGAACATTCGATGGTGTCCGTCATGGCGGAACGTGTGTCCTGCTGGAGGCCAGCATGAACCCGCTTTGCATCCCACCATCGGGATGCAAAGTAAGGCCCAACATGAATTGTCCCCCCACGCCTAATTTATTTTAATACATGCAGGAAAACACACCAGCCCAGAACATGTCTAGACAAGTGTGGAATGCAGAAGTCGAGACTTACCGTTAGGGCCTTGCTCAGATCACAGATATCCGAGGAGAAGAGGATGCTGGAGCCCTACAGCTACAGGACCCTGGAGGGACACAGGCATCACATGCTGAGTGGATTCTCATGGACATGGCTCCACCGTGAAGCAGCTAACGGAAGGTGGGAGGTCTCTGTTGATGCTTCAGGTCTGCTTTGGGACATCACGGTCTTGGATGTGGGAGCTAACAATAAACTTGACAACTGCCATTTTACAGAAATGGAAAATGAGCAGAGCCTTTTATTGGGTGGGCACAGGGACTCCATGAGAGTGTGATCAGTGGGTGGGCGGAGATGCAGGTCACCTCAGATGGACAACTGACAAATCCTCAGGACAGTAAGATGAGTGTGATGGATAAAGGCTCTGCGTGCATGGGAGAGTGCTTGCCAGCTCTGCCACACACACACTTCTCCCTCCAGAATCACTCTTGGTCTGGCTGTGTGCAGGTGAACTGCTAGTGGTGGGGGGATGCAGTGGAAGGACTTGCGAAGCTTGTCAATGAAGCTAATGGACACCATTACACATTATTCAGTGAAATTGAATATATTTTAGGATTATAAAGTGACAAACTATGCCCACCCATGCAACCATTTGTGATCAGAATTTCCTAACTTTTCTAGGCCTGCCAATTCTTCTAGATGCTGCCCTGACATCCACAGCAGGGATGGAGACAGCCTGTGCAATGGCTGGCCCTGCTGCCTCTGATGACTTTGGTGTGCTTCCTCTTGAGAGCTGAGACCTTGAGGGCCCCAACTTGTAAAGGCTGTCCTCCTGTAGGCCAGCTGCTCCCTTTGTGGTGACAGAGGATGATGTTGAGGGGGGTCACAGACAAAGGGGACACAGAAGGAGCAGACAGCCTCTGAGATTCCTGAGTGGATGACCCGGGGGGCGTCTCGCTGCTGTGCTTCCTCCCTTCAGGTGCCGGGGGGCCTTGGCATGGCTCCTTGAGGGGAAGGAGCACCTGGAGGGACGTCGAGGTGCCACGTCTCCCTCTCACATTGCCTCTGCAGGAACTCACCCGTGGCTACCGTGATGGAGTGCAGTTCTGCGCGCATCTCTGATTTCTGCTGGACCAGGGTCTCCACAGCATCCACCATCCTTCCCATGGAGACCTCCATACACGCACACATGGGCACCACTTCATCAGACAGCAGGCGGATGCACACCTCCAACTTGCATGCCACTCTGTTGAGGGCTTCCAACAGCTCTGCGTGATGTTCCCATCTGCTGAGTTGGAAGGCCGAATCCAGAGGTTCATTATCTGACTCAGGCCTGACACATGCCTCTTCCTCAGCAGTCCTCTAAGTGCTGGGGAGCTCGGCTGAACCTGCCTCCTCCTACTGTGGATACGTGTCCTTGACATAACCACCATGTTGTGAACCCGAGCCTGCTCTAGATCTAGGTCCCACTGAGGCGTATGTCTCTGCACTGGTGGAGAGTGTGGGTAAGCGCTGCGACGAGTCTTCCAGGCTGCTTATTTCCAGCTCTTCAATGGAGGAGGAGTCCTCTTGGCTGAAGGTGTGGACGTGGATGGAGCTGAGGGACTGGCTGGCTCAGGGCGTTGGTCACTTGGCAGAGCTCCCTGTGAACCAAAGTAGAGATAATTAGTGCATGGCAGCAGAATCAAAAGCGGGAGAGAGAGCACTCACATTTGCATTGAGAAAAGGATGATGTGGTGCAGGATCCTCATGTGGGTGTTCACCACCGACCTCACCATCACTGCAGGCATGGTCCACATCCTCACCAGTCAGAGTGATGGCACGCTCCTCAAAGTGAGTGAGGGGCCTAATGTGGGCCACTCCACCTCCGATCTGGAACCTCTCCCTGCTGTTGTGAGCCAGCTTCCCCCGCATGAAAACAGATGGAGAGAGTGTGAGCAGGATGCATGGCACTGCGTGGAAAGTTTGTGTGGTGAGCGGAGCCATGGACGGGATAGGTTCATGGACTCCAGAGGATATGAGCCTAATGGAGATGTGAGGGTGTGTGTGAAAGTTAGTGGTGCTGTCCCTTGAGGTGTGAGACCCCTGTGGATGTGTGATGTGTTTGTGAGTGTGTGAGTTGAAGGTGATGAGGTGGTTGACTTACCCTGGCGGAATCAATGAAAGCGTTCTTCCTCTTCCTGCACTGGAAGACTGACCTCCTCTGTGCTCTGTTGGTGCTGACTGCTGCTGCCACCGCCTCCCAGGCCAGATTGGAGACTCTGGTGGACCCCCTGCGGCCAGAGTGGGGTAGAGGACATCACAGCGGCCTTCCACTGCATCCAGCAGGCACCCCAGAGAGGCATCACTAAATTTGGGGGACGTAGTCTTCTTTGTTTTTGGGGCCACCTGTCACTTGGAGCAGTCCTGGTCTGTATACATGAAGTAGTCTGCGCTCTGGTGCGCTTTAAATATGGTGCCTGAAACGAGAGACCGCTGAGGTCACGGCGAGATGTGTTAATCCGAACCTGCCCGCCAGCAATCCAGAGCATTTCCTGTAAATGCATTACTAACCAGGCGGGACATGCCGGGAATGGGGCAATACAGCGCGAAAACCCACCATTGCAGCCAGCGGGTAAAACAACTTTTTTTCATTCTCGCTACTGCACTTAATGCCAACCTGGGACAATTTCACCCTTGGTCACTATTACTGAGATTAGCTCTTAATTCCAGATTTATTAATTGAATTTAAATTCCACCAGCTGCTACGGTGGGATTTAAATCTGAGCCCCAGTTCATTAATCTTGGTTTCTGGATTGATAAACTAGTGATATTACCGTGACCCAACCACCACCTCCCCCCATTGGAATATGCACCATGGGTATCATTGCTAAGATAACATATGAGGAACGTTTGAGGACTCTGGGTCTATACTCGATGGAGTTTAGAAGGATGAGGGGGGATCTGATTGAAACTTACAGAATACTTGAAAGGCCTGGATAGAGTGGACGTGGGGAAGATGTTTCCATTAGTAGGAGAGACTAGGACCTGAGGGCACAACCTCAGAGTAAAGGGAAGACCTTTTAGAACAGAGATGAGGAGAAACTTCTTTAGCCTGAGAGTGGTGAATCTATGGAGTTCATTGCCACAGAAGCCTGTGGAGGCCAGGTCATTGAGTGTACTTAAGACCGAGATAGATAGGTTCTTGATTGGTAAGGGGATCAAAGGTTACGGGGAGAAGGCGGGAGAATGGGGTTGAGAAACTTATCATGATAGAATGGTGGAGCAGACTCGATGGGCCGAATGGCCTAATTTCTGCTCCTATGTCTTATGGTCTTAAGATTGACCTATATTCCCCCCTCAACTTTCAGCTTCTTGAGGATGCCCCCAAGGGGCACTAGATAGAAGCTGTTGTGAATATCAAAGAAAACAATGTAAGCAGATTCAACCTGAACCTAATGATGGTCTTTTCTATAAGGTTATAACAAACCTGGAGCAGCTTTTGTCAAATTGGCAGAAATACAACCCACAATTTCTGCCTTACCATTAGCTGGATGATAGCATAGCGTTCACTTCCTCCTTGTAATGTGGTTCAATAAACCTTGCTATTTGTATAATTAATCCTGTAAGTTTTTTTTTAACTGCTATGCCATTAAACTGTGCATCAGAAGAGTATTATCCACTCTCCAAACCCTTTAGCACACAGTTGTTACAGAATGATGGAGAAATATAGCTTATAGCTTCTGGAACAAAATGGAAAATGGAAGCAGGCAGCATCTGTGGAGGAACAGATCAATTGGTGTGGACCTGTCAAAACAGGAAGGTATCACTGATGAACAGCATGTAAAAAGGAACAGAGCAAATGGAAAAAGGAAAGAAAAACCGCACACAAAAGTAATAAAATGTGAAGTGATTTAGTGGAAAATAAAAAAAGTTCAAATGGCAGATGCAACATTAGTATGAAACAAGAGCAAACATAATGAGAGAAATCAAAGAAGTATACAAGACACAGTGAATAGTGAAGAGTTGGGGATGAGGTAGGTAGAAGTGAAAGCACAGAACACTGGCAAAGTAGAGGAGGTGCAGGTGGCCCAGTAGCATGGGAGAAAAATAAGCAGCTTAACACCAGAGCTCCAGGCCACATTGCCAGCATGGTGTTCCAATGTAGCGTCCTCAATTAACTATTCAGTATGGCACGTGCCACTCATTCCACACTGGAAGTGTGTTATCTGCCTCGTAGGCCTCCAAGGATGTGCATAAGAACTATGTTAAATTATTGTCAAAATGTTTACATAAAGGCTCTATGCTGGTTATAGGCTTCTTAGTCCTGAAAAAAACAACTGAGTTTCCAACAAATTTCAAGGCCAACAAAATTGCAAGTCAAATTCCAGAGGTTTTAACTCATGGACCTTATTTCCAAATCCAGGCCCTGATTCCAGTCTGGCTCTGGCAGTAGGATCAGGGTAATTGCAATTAGCGAAGGGGCAAGAAACCCGTTTCTCCTGGTCCAGGAGGAAATTAGAAACATATTTTTTAAAAAGCTTACCTTCTCAGGCCTCTTCTTTCCCTCGATCCAGCACGTGCCAGGCTTGGCCTGTTGGGGAAGCAGTCAGCTGTTCCCCTGCCCAGGCCACCGGTTAGCATAGCAGATTGGGCCCTGGTGATAACATTGGAGCCTGATCCGCATTATTAACAAGGACATTGCTGGGTGCACTTCAAAGGTATCTGCAGCTATAAGGTGGTCAAATCACGGCAACAAGAAAGTAGCTAAGTCTGTCACTCCACTTTAACTTGTCCCTGCCCCTGGCCTAGTTTCCAACAGGTAGGGGGAATTAAAATTGAAGCCAATGTCTATTTTCTTTTCTCCATTATATAGCTTCCATTCATGAATTGCTCAAAGTATTTCAACCAATTAGGACGAGTTAACTAATTCAAAACAAACAATAGCCATATGTTTAGATCTTGGATGCTTCACGTAGCCATCTCCATTTTGTTTCATGTTGCCTGTGACACAAAATGCTGCCCTCTTGCAAAAGACAGATTGTGCTTTTCTGTATAGTTAATGTGCGGAAGTGTTTTTTAAATGATAGATTTTAGGACTTTTGTTGTAGGGTGACCGAGGTTGTGCTATTAGTGATAGAGTTGATCTGCAGACACTTCTTGGGTGGAAACATTAAGTTTATTTACAATATACTCAGCAGCAACTACATGGGCAGGAATTTTCATCCCACGGGTGGGCGCGCAAATGACCAAAACAGGAGTGGAATAGTGTGCAATGACATCGGCCGAGCGTCCCGACGTCATCGTGCACTCTTGTTACCTTTCAGTCGGTGGGCACGCAGGAGAGGCAGCTGTGTGCCTACCGACAATTAAGAGGCCTATTAAGGCCCTTAAGCAATTAATTAAGTTGCATTTTCACTGCCCACTCAACCATTCAGTTGGCGGGCAGACAAATAAGCCAGGCGGCCTTTACATTTTCCACAAAATCTCATCCACAGGCAGGATGAGGTTTTCAACGGTTAGCCAGAAAACAGTTGAAAAATATTTTAACATCCCTTTTTACATGTCCCTCTTCATGTGACTGAGTCACATGTGGGGAATTGTTTATGTCATTTGTAAAAAGTTTATTTTCGTATTTAAAATTCTTTAGCTCCCCAAGGCAGCTCTGTGCCTTCAGGGAGATTTCAGTGCACGTTCCCCTGCGCAGGCGCACACTTCAGCGCTCGTGCTTTTCCTGCCCCACCTCGGCAGGACTGAGGCTCTTAGCATGCATTTCACATTGGCTGGCTGTTAATTGGCCAACCAGCATGAAATCATGGTCGGTCTCACAGCCTGGGCCTGCCCGCCGCACCCACATGACAAGGGGAAAATCCTGCCCCATGTGTGCTTTCAACTCCAACACTGTCTCTGCACTGACTGATGAGGTAGCACGTACTACTCTCCTATTGGTTACTACAGATCATGTGATCTTCCTTAACAAGTGTTATTCTTCAAAGTACATTACACACTAAATAAAACCATAATTGCTATATTCCTCCTCCTTTAACTCAGCTATACATGTTATATTTATAGTACATATTTTTCAAGACAACATAATATTTGCACTGGATAAGGAATTACAAGTTCAGTCTTTCAGGTGGTTTCCTGGTATGCGTGGAATGTCGCAGCTCCACAACTTCAAATTCTTTGTCAGGAATCTCCTTTTCCGGAGTTGCTTGAACATCAGGTGCTTAAGTGGGCACTTGCAGTTCTGTATCCTCAACTCTTACAGGGACATCAGACATGTCAGCCCTAGGTTGAGTATCCTCAACAGGAAACACAGACCTGGTCATGATCACTGGTGGAGCCAAATCTTGGTGATTTGTCTCTCTATTCCTTAAATGGTCCACATGTTTATGGATGATCCGGCCTTCCACCTCCACGTGGTAAGATAGAGGTCCAGTCACTGCACTTATTTTACCCGGTAACCACTTTGGTCCTTCCCCGAAATTTTTCACGTATAACGGCTCTCCCACGGTAAATTTCCTGTCACAACTATGCCAGTCATGTCTAGTTTTCTAGCTTCTCTGACTCCTTTCCATCTTCCCCTGTAAATTCAGCATTTTTAAGCTCAATCTTGCCCTGAGATGTTTCAACAATAACTCGGCAGGTGTGACACCTGTTGTTGTGTGAGGGGTAGTCCTGCAATGAAAAAGAAAGCATGCTGGCTTGGTTACCAACGAATCACCAATTAGCTTTCTCCTGCCTGCCTTGAACACGTGAGCGATATCATTGAGACTGATAAACCGTTGAAACTCAGCACTTGTAAATGTCATGCCGTTATCGGAAATGACTTCGTCCGTGAATGGCAACTTTGACGCAGTTTCTCAATTGTAGCGGCTGACGTTGGTGACTTCACCTCATGTACATCCAACCATTTTGAATGGGCATCGACAACATTGTTCCCAGGAAAGTTCCAAAGTAGTCAATGTGTAACCGCACCCAGGGTTTACCTGGCCACTCCCATGGGTATAACGGAGCTGTCACCGGTAACTTTACCAGCTGCTGATATTGCACACAGTGCTTTACTAAACTCTTTTTTCACCATCCATCCCAGCCCACCATAGATAGTTACGTGCTATGGTCTTCATTCGGGAAATCCCTGGATAAGCACTGTGTCGTTCAATTAAAAGTGACTCCCTTCCCTTTGGAGGAACTATCCCTTGTGCTCCCACAATAAGATGCAATCCTGGTTATTTCATCTCTTCTGTTGAAGTGCGGTTTCATTTTGTCAGATGCGGGCTCCTGTGACCAATTATGTTCTCATTCCTGAGGTTGGATTGAATCCTGACTTGTCTGATCTATCGAGTACATACTGGCGAGGAATCTAAGAAATTTAACAGTGAAGCAAGTTCCTTGGAACTGGGACGTGCTCATCATTTTCTTGTAAAGACAAACGACTAAGAGCATCGGCATTTGTGATTTGATTGTCAGACCTATATACAAAAGTGCATTTGTATGCTGCAGAATTAAAGTCCATTGTTGCATTCTTGCTCAGGCTATGGGTGATATAGTTCTCATTAAACAATCCTTGCAATGATTTGTGTTCTGAAATGACTGGCCAAAAATGGCAGCCATGTCTGCACTGGTGAAATTTCTTGACACCAAAGATGTTGGACAAGCCTTTTTCTATCTGCGAGCATCCCTTTTCGGCTGTGGTGATCATTCTTGATACGTAACCTATTGGCTGTTCCGTGCCGTCGTCCATCCGATGAGAGAGCACTGTTCTTACTCTATAGGGAGATGTGTCACCTGTCAGCACCAATTCTTTCATCTGGTCATAATGCACTAATAGATTGGGCAAGTGCAACAATTGTTTCACCTTTATGAAAGCTTCTTTCTGGGGCACCTCCCAAGGCCAACGTTGGTTCGTTTTGTGTCGAGAATGCAGGGGGGTAGCACTGTAGGCAAGTTGGGTATGAACCATCCATAATGGTTGATCATTCTTCGGAATTATTTGAGTTCTGAGGCGTTCTTTGATGCAGATGCATCTCTTATGGGTCTTACTTTCTTCTCAACCAGGTGGAAGCTCTATTAGTATTTCTGTATCTTCTTTCTACATGCCTTCTCCTTTCTAGCGCAGGCTTTAATCTCAGCCTTCTTTTTGAGTTCACTGTTGGCCATACTTCTTTCAGGTACAAGCACAACTTGTCTGAGCTCAGTGGCTGAATCTCCCAAAATTTCATTATTTGTCTGCTTCTTGGGAAATTCTGCGACTTTTGCTTCCAAAACCTCTTTGGCTTCATTTAGCTGATTTTTCAGCTCTTTGCCAGACAGCTAGCTCACTGAGCTGGAACTGTCTTGGAGTTTATCTGAACTCCTATTTCTTGGCTGTATCCAGCTATACACGTCTCCTAGGGCTACTTGTGAACCCAATCCAATTACCAGGGCTTCCCCTGAGCCTTCTTCAATCACCAAGGCTTCTCCTGAGCCCTCTTCACGTTTCTTCAGCTGTGCTTCCAATCTACTATTTGAGGCGGCTTTCATTTCTTCATGTTGCTGAATGGTTATGAATTCATTTTGCATTTGATCTTGAAGGACAATCAACTGTTCTTTCAACTGTTTAATTTCTTGTTGCCCTCCCTCTGGGGTCTCCCGTTGCCTTTGGTGGAGTTGCCCTGTCTCTGGGATCTCTTGTTGCCTTCTACAGAGTTGCCATCTCTCTGGGGCCTCTTGTTACCTTTGGCAGTGATGGCCTCTCTCTGGGGTTTCTTGTTGCCATTCACAGAGTTCCCCTCTCTCTCTCGAGTCTCTTGTTTCTTTTGGCAGAGTTGCCCTCTTTCTGGGATCTCTTCTAATTTTCTGTCCATAGCCATTTTTCTTGTATTTACCATTTAAGTGTATTACCGCTTTAAGAGCAATCACTGTTTTTTAAGTTGGGCTTTCTCTCCAGATGTCAGCTTTTTTGTGTTGTGTTTCCTATGCTTTTTGAGTTTTGTGCGATCCCCACAATCGTGGGCCTTCTTCCCTTCTAACTTTGTAAAACTTTGTTCCTGTACAGAAAAAACACAGCAGCAATTTCTTCTCCCTTTTCTGGATAATTCTGTGGGTTTTTTAAAATGTAAAACTGCAGCACTGCTTTCCGCCCTGATTGCGGCTCCCTTTTCACATGCAAGCTTCTCAAACCCACTGAGCCTGCAGGACTGCCATCCACTTTTCAATTTATGTACAGAGTCTCTTTTTTTTGTTTTGCTCACCTGACTTGTGGATTCTCACTCAGGGGGTCTTGCAATTTTGGTACTTTTTTAAATGTTGGGAGGGCTCTGGGAGATTTCTCAGCCATTTGGATTGGGGCCTGTTTTTTCTTTAACTTGAAGCGACAGCATACCTGGTGAGTATACCTTCCTTTCTTTTTTGACTTGATTTCTTCTGTTCAATCCTATCCCATCCTTGTCGCCAGTTTGTTGTAGGGTGACCGAGCTGTGCTATTAGTGATAGAGTTGATCCACAGACACCTCTTGGTGGAAACATTAAATTTATTTACAATATACTCAGCAGCAACTACATGTGTGCTTTCAACTCCATCACTGCACTGACTGATGAGGTAGCCCGCACTACTCTCCTATTGGTTACTACAGATCATGTGATCTTCCTTAACAGGTATTATTCTTAAAGGTACATTGCACACTAAAAAAAAACATATCAATAACTATATGTTTAAATCTTGGATACATCACATAACCATCTCCACTTTGTTGCATGTTGCCTGTATCCTGCCTGCTTGCAGAAGACAGATTGTGCTTTTCTGTATACTTGATGTTTGGAAGTTTTTATTAACGATAGATTTTAGGACTTTATTGAAAGGAGGTAGCTAAGATCTTTCTTTACAAGTATGATTTTGGGTTAGGTTGCTTGTGCTTTTTTTAACGATTCATGGAGGTGTGGTATTTTATAATGCTGGACAAAAGCCCAGAATTACTTAAATGTTCATGATTTTTTTTAGGATTTTGAATGCTTTCAACTCAGCTGCTGAGTAGTGGGTTATTGCCAAGTTATATCGACCCATCGCCAGCTCGGATACGAGTAAAACAGAAATAGGACTTCGATAAAGGGTAAAGACTGAAGAGAAATGATACCATCTCTCTGAGTTACAAGGTAAAAGAAACACTACCAGGTAATATAGAAGTATCACAAACACAAACATTATTATTTCTCCCAATAATCCAGGGAAGCTAGATGTAGCATGAAAATTCCAGCCATTTGTTCTGTTGCTAACACATTGCTTAAAAAAAAAACATGCAATCCCAAGTCTAGCATCCATTGCCTAATTTACTCAATTAAAAATAGTAAACCTCTCAAAACTTACAGTTACCTTCAGTGATCTTCAATGTGTCAGAAGTTTAGGAAGCAAGAGCAACTGCCATATTCACTACTACTGGCAAGGTTAGACTATTTCTAAATTAATCCTGGATGCCTGACAGAAACCTAAAACTGTTAACCTTGACAGCCCCATACTCTGGAGTCATTAGCCTGGAAATAGTCATGGTCTGTTTTGGGGCACATAGCCAGTAAGGTGCAGCCATCACACATCCTAATCTGGAGGCCTCAGGCCAGACCTAAATTGGCCCTCAAGCTTTTGACTTCAGTTATGTTATTTGCATGAGCTATTGGTACCTGTTGCATTTATATAAGCAGCTTGCCATCCTACCTACTGTTGGATATTGGACCACATGCTTCACTGTCAGCAAAATAAGTCTCGGCTGGGTGGGGGGTAGTTTGGGAGGGTGATGATTGCATTGAGCAGCAATGGGGAGATCTCAAGTACTGTTGAGCTGTGAGGAGCACTCTTTTGCCTGGCTGCACAGGAACATATATTTTTGTTTGCTTTTTTAACATTTTGTTGGCACTCACTACTTAGGTTGCAGTGAACACTTAGACCTCCAAGAGGCATTGGAGGGGGTGAGGGGGCATGTGGGAGACACAGGCTTGAAGTTTCGTTCCCAAATCGGGAGTGCAGAGTCAGGAAAATTCCTGGTTCTGCAAACCCGACTCTGGAGAAATTTCCCTAGACAGCCGGGTTTTCATTTTAGGGGGTGAAGGGGTGGATGGTGGGCAAGTTTTAACTGGAGTCATGCCCTCTGCCTCTGGAAAGAGTTTGGAGGTAGCCACTGGGGCTCCCAGATATGAAGGTGGACTGTGCAAATGGCCCATCTTGGTGCTCTGGCACTTTGTCACAGCTGTAAAAAAAAAAACGTTGTAAAAGAAAACAAAAACAGCCTTTTAGCTCTCAACCCTCACACCCCCACACAATCCCTGTGTCCCATTCATACCAAATCATGCCACATCATGCCCCCCACCCACCCCCTATAGCCCATCATACCCTCCATGCCAATCTATGCCCATCTCTCTAAGGGCCTTTAAAGCCCAAATGCCAGTTTAGTACCAACTCATGTGAACCTGTGCCCCACCTACCACTCTTTCTTCTTACACCCTCCATGCCAACTGATCCATATCCACCATGGACAGACCTCAGGATTCATGCAGAGATGATTTAAAATAAAATTATTAAGCATCTATTGATAAATTCACAAGTTAAAAGTGCACTCTCATTGATGAAAACCCATTCACCACATTTAATGTCATTTAACCACTTAATCCATTATAAAAACAAACATTTGCATTCATAGCCCACTTCAAAGATTTATAAGCATTCAGAACTGTCAATCAAACTATTAACTGACAGGTCCCCCCGATAGATAATGAAAGGATATGAAATCAGTCATGCAGCATGAATCCTATAATGATAACCCTCAGGCTTATGTCCACAGAGTGAAATAGCAAGCACTGTTTGTTTCTTAACAGAGCAGATAGTTTTTTTCCCCCAAAAATGTAAAAGCCAGGAAATCTGAATGCCTGAACAACTTGATACTTTCCTTGTGAGCTTGACTATTCCAATGAGCTTGACAGTCCAATAAGTTTATCCACTTTCTATGCACATTCATATCTAACTTAAACAATCACGAATGGTACTTGACCTCTCTAAAATGTGTTTCTAGACCTTTCCAAATAACACTGGCAGCTTTACACCTCCTCCTTCAAGATATAAAGCCCACAAGTCATATTTTAGACATCCCACGACCAAAAATTGGATCTGACTGAAGAAAGTTGCACTTTCTCAAGTGCAGCTGCCTCTGTGAACCACAGATATGCAAGTTACGACTTGCCCCCATTCCCCCACCCCGCCCCCCACCCACCCCGGAGAAAATGGTGGCTGTTGGATTCAAAGGCAGGCCTTCCCGAATTAGGCCTCTGGTGCCATTTTATTTAAGCCAGAGAGCCTTTTTATCATTGAAAAAATTCAGGCCACGGTGCCTCTTCCTCTCACCGGAATACGGATTGGCAGGGCCGGCCCAAAACATGGGCTACGCTTCTCATTTATAAATGTAATGGGCCTAAGAGCAGTTTTAGGCAGTCACCAGAGATGCCTGAGAAATGGCCAGATGTATTATGGATATAGGACATCTTTAGCCACCCTTAGGATGCATGATCTTGGACCCTAAAATTAGTTGCCATTGTGCCTCTTTTACATCCCTAAAATGGATTTGGCAAGGCCTAATTTCACCCCAACTGCCATCTGTCTCACCAATACCACATGTTTCTCTGCAATTCAGAGCTACACCATGTCCATACCTAAAACTTGGGTTTGCAAATCTTCTCATAATCACAACTTATGCATCGGCATGGAAATTGCACAGAAATGTTGGATCTGATGCTTAATTAACGCACAGATTAAATGGAAAAAAAAACATACATTAATGACATGGACTCAATGACATTGATCATAATACAATTGAAATACACATGGGCTAAATCAAGCATATTGCTAATATGTATGCAAAACTATGTTTAAGATTAGAAGGCTGCAGAATTCATTTAGCCATTTGCAAACAGCAGCTGTAAAATCAAAACCGTCAGTGATTTTTTTCAAATGAGTGGCTATTAACCAGCTCTTCCATTGCTATGGTAGTAAGATGTGAGATTGAGAAATGGCTGGACAGCATAAGATCTAGTCTTGCCTTCTTCAAATCACTGCTGCTTGACTACTCTTGAAGCTTAACCTAGGCAGTTCATTTAGCCTGCTTTAGCAAGCCTTATTAAAATTCAATTATACAGTGTTAGTAATGAGATTGTCAGGTACATTTAGAGAAATCCTAGTACATGTTTGATGCACTCATGTTGTGCGCTGTTACACAAACTGAAAATAATAGATATCTAAGCTTAAATTTACAACAGGGATGGACTTAGCATGATAGTTAGTATTGGATCATCCCTTGTTATGCATCTCTCCTGACATTCATTTCCATTGAAATATTCTAAATGAAAATGGAAAGAGATGTCTAATGGGCTGCTGATTCAATATTGCCCGCTTTACACTATAGCCCTAGGTCAAAATTACCCCTAATATTACAACATGCAAATGAAGGTGCATTTAAATTAAAGGAACAAATTAGGTTATCACCAGTTTGTTATAGGGTTGTACTTAAAACATCCTTAAAAGTTTTAAAACATCCTTGGAGATTAATATAGGTCATCTCTCCAGATTATTATCCTGGAAAGGTGTCCTTTTTGTGTTTGTTAGCAATTTGTTTCTATGGCGTTATAGTTTATAAGACTAATTTAAATGCAACACAAGCACCGCATTATTATAAATGCAGACAAACTGAAAGAATGATGAGATGGTCTTGTTACAAATTTTGTTGAACTGCTGTAAAGCTGTTCCTATCAGAAATTACAATTACCCCAGACAATGTTCCACATATAAGATTTAAGATAATTGGCAACATATCATTGGGAAATGAGAGATTCTTGTTATCTGCAGCAATTAGTTATGATTTGGAATGCATGTTTGAAAGGAGAGATGCAATGGCAACTTTCAAAAGGATATATAGTTGAAAAGGAGGAATTTGTAAGGCTACTTGAAAATAGCAGGGAAGTGCAACTAAATTGATAGCTCTTCAAAAGAACTGGTAAAGACAAAATGGACTGAATGGCCTCACTCTGTGCTGTAACCCTATATCCTGTGCTGCTCCCTGTGATGCCATTCTCCTCAAGGACATGTAAGTATCTCAGTATCTGGGCAGTAATCAGGCAGAGTGGATTGCTCACCCATTGTAGAACCTGTTTAGTTGTAATTCCAGATTATTGCCAATGCGGCAAAGTTAAATGTAACTCCTCCCCAAAAATCTTCCCTGGTGTGTTTGATGAACTTTGACACTTCTTGCACACTGAGCTAAGCCAATGGTTGAATTTCATCATGGAAACGTGTCAAAGGAGTACGGAAAGAACTTTAGTAAAGAACGTGAAAGAAAAAGAATAAAAGGTTTGAAAAATGTTGTGCCGGAATGAGAAATTAAGAACTACAAATTACTGGAAAGATTCACTCCATTACAAACGTAATGGGCAAAGTTTTTCACTGAGCGTGCAGGTGCACGCCTGATCCACTCGAGCATAAAATAGCATGTGATGATGTCGGACGAGCAGGAGTCAGAGCTGCGCCCACCATTAATTATGAGGCCAGTTAAGGCCATTAAAAAGGCAATTGATGCCAATGTTAAATTGCCCATGTGATTTCGTGCTCATCACACGGGCAAAATGGGCATGCGGCCAGCTGACAATTTGCAAGACCTCATCCAACGGCGGGATAAAAAGGGTCAGCAGCATTGCCAGTGTGAGTAGTGAGGGAGTTTGGTAGATCGTTTGCAGCTAGTGACTTATTGGTACTTGGCAGCTTCATTTCTGTTCGGGGCTTCATTCTTAGCATTTCCAGGCTTCATTTCAGGTTTCTTTGTGTCTCCAAGGACTTCAGAGGATTCAGACCATGTGGATCCTTCCAGGTATCAGACAGCCTTCCCTTACCCTGGTAATGGGGATTGTGGTCTTCGCTGGAGGCACCTCCTCTGAAAAGTGGCGATGCAGCTACCTTAATATGTCAGAGGTGCAATGTTGAAGGAGGCTCTGCCTCTCAGGGGAGACAGTGACCCCATTTGTCAGATGATTGGGCCTCAGATCATCTCCAAATGTGTGGGTGGACACCCCATGACAGTGGTTCTGAAGGTCACAGTGGGCCTCAACTTCTATGTCTCTGGCTCTTTCCAGGGGTCAGTGGGGGATCTGTGTGGAGTCTCCCAATCAGCTGTCCATAGTTGTGTCAAGCTGGTGACAGAAGCTCTGTTCAGGTGGGTATTGACTTTCATTCATTTCCGTACGGACAAAGCCAGCCAGGCTGAGTGAGCCAGAGGCTTTGCAGCGATTGCTGGGATTCCCCGCATCCAGGGTGCATCTGACTGCACACATGTGGCCATCAACATGCCAGCGGGTCAGCTGCTGCCTTCATTAACAGAAAGGGATTCCAGTGCATGAATGTGCAGGTAGTGTGTGACTATAGGTTTGCGTATTCTGCAAGCCTGTGCAAGGTACCCTGGCAGCTTCCATGACACTTATATCCTGAGACACTCCCAGGTGCCAAGGCTCTTCAGTGCTCCAACCTGAGTGGATGGATGACTGCTGGGTGCCAAGGGCTATCATCCCTTGTAAAGGTGGCTTATGACACCTCATCGGCACCCAAGAACAGAGGCAGAGCAGCGTTATAATAGGAGCCATGCCTCCACTAAGGCGGTGGTAGAGAAAACCATCAGTCTGCTGAAGATTCGCTTCCAATGCCTGGACCTTTCAGGGGGAGCACTACAATACCAACCAGTGCAGGTGTCACTGATAGTGGTTGCATTCTGCACTCTCCACAATTTGGCACTGGCAAGGAGGGACCCACTACAGGAAGAGGATCTTGATGCAGCTGTACAGGCCACAGAGGATAAATCCAATAGCGGGTCCAAAGAGGAGCTCAGTGAGGAGAATGCTGAGGGCGTGGAGGCAGACCTCTGTAATCTCCAGGGAGGCAGAGACACCAGGGATACCTCGATCCAATGCTCCTTCAGCTAGGCTGCCAAATAAGTGCTACCACCTCATTTCAGGGCTGCTGCCTCCATCCGAGATGTCTGAAATGACCCTTTCACTTAACCTGTAAGTCCACTCAGTGCCTATGCAATAAAGTTTAGAGCCACCCACGTCCAGCATTACATACTGACATACCCCACACTACATTAAATAAAAAAGGCTTTTTTAAAAATTCAGTTATGGAATGTGGGCTTCACTGGCTGGGCCAGCATTTATTGCCCATCCCTAGTTGCCCTTGAGAAGGTGGTGGTGAGCTGCCTTCTTGAACTGCTACAGTCCATGTGGTGTAGGTACCCCCACAGTGCTGTTAGGGAGGGAGTTCCAGGATGCTGACCCAGTGACAGTGAAGGAACAGTGACATATTTCCAAGTGAGGATGGTGAGTGACTTGGAGGGGAGCGTCGTGTTCCCACCTATCTGCCGCCCCTGTCCTGTTAGATGGTAGTAGTTGTGGGTTTGGAAGGTGCTGTCTAATGAGCCTTGGTGAATTGCTGCAGTGCATCTTGTAGATGATGTACACTGCTGCTACTGTGCATCTGTGGTGGAGGGAGTGAATGTTTGTGGATGTGGTGTCAATCAAGTGGGCTGCTTTGTCCTGGATGGTGTCCAGCTTCTTCAGTGTTGTGGGAGCTGCACTCTTCCAAGCAAGTGGAGATTATTCCATCACACTCCTGACTTGTGCCTTGCAGATGGTGGACAGGTTTTGGGGAGATAGGAGGTGAGTTACTTGCCGCATGATTCCTAGCCTCTGACTTGCTCTTGTAGCCACAGTATTTACATAGCTAGTCCAGTTCAGCTTCTGGTCAATGGTAACCCCCAGGATGTTAATAGTGGGGGATTCAGTGATGGTAATGCAAATGAACATCAAGGGGTGATGGTTGGATTCTCGCTTGTTGGAGATGGTCATTTGTTGACAGTTGTCTAGCATGAATGTTACTTGCCACTTGTCAGCCCAAGCCTGGATATTGTCCAGGTCTTGCTGCATTTGGACATGGACTGCTTCAGTACCTGAGGAGTCGCGAATGGTGCTGAACATTGCGCAATCATCAGCGAACGTCCCCACTTCTGACCTTATGATGGAAGGAAGGTCATTGATGAAGCAGTTGAAGATGGTTGGGCCTAGGGCACTACCCTGAGGAACTCCTGCAGTGATGTCCTAGAGCTGAGATGACTGACCCCCAACAACCACAACCATCTTCCTTTGTGCTAGGTATGACGCCAATCAGTGGAAAGTTTTCCCCCTGATTCCCATTGACTCCGGTTTTGCTGTGGTTCCTTGATGCCACACTCGGCCAAATGTTGCTTTGATGTCAAGGGCAGTCACTCTCACCTCACCTACACAAGGCTGTAATGAGGTCAGGAGCTGAGTGGCCCTGGCGGAACCCAAATTGGGTATCAGTGAGCAGATTATTGCTAAGCAAGTGCCATTTGATAGCACTGTTGATGATCCCTTTCATTACTTTACTGATGATCAGGAGTAGACTGATGGGGTGGTAATTGGTCAGGTTGGTTTTGTCCTACTTTTTGTGCACAGGACATACTTGGGCAATTTTCCACATAGCTGGGTAGATGCCAGTGTTCTAGCTGTACTGGAACAGCTTGGCTAGGGGCACGGCAAGCTCTGGAGCACAAGTCTTCAGTACTATTGCTGGAATATTGTCAGGGCCCATAGCCTTTGCAGTATCCAGTGCCTTCAGCCATTTCTTGATATCATGTGGAGTGAATCGAATCCTGAAGACTGGAATCTGTGATTCGGAGGAAGCCGAGATGGATCATCCACTTGGCACTTCTGGCTGAAGATTGTTGCGAATGCTTCAGCCTTATCTTTTGCACTGCTGTGCTGGGCTCCTCCATCATTGAGGATGGGGATATTTGTGGAGGATCCTCCTCCAGTGAGTTGTCTAATTGTCCACCACCTTTGACAACTAGGTGTGGCAGGACTGCAAAGCTTAGATACGATCCATTGGTTGTGGGATCGTTTAGCTCTGTCTATTACTTGCTGCTTATGCTGTTTGGCATGCAAGTAGTCCTGTGTTATAACTTCAAAAGTTTGACACCTCATTTTTAGGTATGCCTGGTGCTACTCTTTGCATGCCTTCCTGCACTCTTCCTTGAACCAGGGTTGATCCCCTGGCTTGATGGTAATGGTAGACTGGGGGATATGCCGGGCCATGAGGTTACAGATTGTGTTTTGAGTACAATTCTGTTGCTGCTGACTCAAGCCATTAAGTCAAAGGAAAATTTATCTCATTTTGACAGTCCAAACAAATTAACCGAACCTCCTCTGGTCTTCAACCCCAGACCAGCACACATAAACAAAACATTGCACAACAGAGGATCACCTGTGACCAATCCCTCTTGTGCTCATGGTGCATTAAACTTATGTTTGCGAGTACTAGTCTTGGTGTACCCTCCCTCGCTGGCACCAGCATTGGAGACAGCCTGCTGACTCTGGTTTCTGTTGGCCTTGATGATCTTGGCAGTTTTCCTCTGGCCAGTGGAGCCTATGCCGGCCCCGCCTGGGAGGGAGCGGCCAGTGCCACGGCTGGCATTTCCCCAGTCGCTGCAGCCTCATCAAATGCCACGGTCACTGGCAGAGTGGCAAGGAGCCTGCTGCTGTCATTCAGAGCACCCTGAGAGGATCCCACAGAGATGGCAAACAGCTCATGCACCAACATGAGGTCGCCCTGGTCCTCCTTGCTCACCATTGATGGACAGGCACCTAGCTGGGATACTGGGTGTCTCATCCATCTCCCACACTGACACTGACCACTTGCAGGTCCAAGCACAATGCCAGGAGCTCCTGATTCTGTTCCTGGAGCTCCTATCCATGAGAGTCGCAACTCTCTCAATGGAGGAGGCAGTGCGCTCGGCCATGAGGGTCAACGCAATGCTGATGCTCCGCCTGGACTCCCCCATAACGGAGACCATGGCACACATACCCTCATGGATCTCTGCCAGATCCCCCTGCACATCTCGCTGGATATCCAGCATCTGCTGCCTAATGGACCCCAGAGGCTCATCATCTGCCTTCGACTCAACATCGTCCTGGTCTCCAGCAGTCCTCCAACTGCCACCGCCCTGGGCACTCTCTGCCTCCACCTGCACCTCAAGCGAGTGTGAAGTGCCCTCACCGCTGTGCACCGACATTCTAGCTGCTGATCTAATGCTCAAAAAGATGCTGGTATCTGCGCTGGTGCCTGGTTCAGTGGGTGGGTGTGACACGGTTACATCTGGAACCTGGCGGTCCTCTGGCGTCAGGGGTGGCTCTTCGAGGTCCTGCGATTGGGTCCGTGGTGGCAAATCTAAGGGAGAACAATGACATGTCATTAGTTCAAGTCATCACACTGTCACTGTGCATGCCAGGCACCCTGGTGAGACCATGGAGATCTGCATCATGGTGCCATCGTCTTTCAACGATCCATGGGGAATCCAGTTTTGAGGCTCCCATCAATGATGCAACTACACAAGAATGTATGCACCATCCAAAACTCTCACCTCTGTGGACTGCACTCTTACCTTCATCTGACACCCCAGCCTCTCTGCAGTTGGTTGACCAAGGTGCATGGCGCCTCTCCAGCTCCAAGGCACCCTTCTCATATCTCATTAGGATTAGGAGGTTTTGAGGGCCTCCGCTGGTCCGTAACCTTTCTGTGTTGTTATGGGCTATCTTCTCCTGAAAGGACAGAGGAGCATTGATGAGTCCACTCTCTACCTGCAGTGCCATTGCAGCCTGGCCAACCCCACCTGAGGAGCACCTTGCAGGACACATCCAAGTCGTGGCCCTCGATCCACAATGTACTCAGTCTAAGCAGCCAGGGCCACCCATCTCCAGCGTCATTGGTGGTTGGCATGCGGACTCCAACACCCCTGAGTACCATGGTGCTAGACGGCTAGACCTTAACACTTCAACACACTGATCCATGCCAACACAGTTCTCACCCTTCCTGAGGGCAGCAGGCCATTAAACCTCTTTCTGCACTGGACCCAGGTACACTGCACCTCATCTTGGCTGCTGACCAGTGCTGCTACCTCCTCCCAAGCTCTTTTTTTAAGTGGTGGTGGCCTCCTGCTACCATCCCTGGGGACAAGGGTGTCCCTCCTGGCATCAACCTCCTCCAGGAGGACCGTGAGACACTCATCAGAAAACCGGGGGGGCTGAGTGCACAACCGACTGCCCTCCTGCCTGGCTTCTGCAGTTGCACTGGAAGCCATTATTTCCTGTTGACAACATCAAAGATGTCTTCTTCGCTGGCAGCCTTCCAGGGGCTGCCTGGGCCGTTTTTAAACTGGCTGCCGGGTCACCATTGGGCCCACCAGCCGACAGGCCCACTCTCCTGTTCAGCCCTTCCCAACCAGTGAGGAGCCACGTTTCACACTGGGCAGGCCTTAATTGGCCTGCCAGCGTGAAATCGCGGTCAGGGGCCGATCGCGGTCAGTGGTCTGTGTCCCAGCTGCTTTCAGGCCCGCCGACTGCGTCCTCCCGCCGAACTCAAAATTCTGCCCAAGGTAGCTTGCTGTGGTACTTTTAGCTCAGGACCTCCATTTTCTATAAGGACCTGAGGCCTGAGGTTTACTTAGTACTTATTAAACAGAAAGTCCCACATCATGTCTCCTGAAGGCATTTGGCACTTGAATCTGGACGCAAAGTACATGAAGGATCCCAATTTTATCTAAGGTTTCTGTAAGACAATAAAGTGTCCAGTGCACCTGAGCAGTACACATTTGAAATAGGTGCTTTGAAGGGGTGATTGGAGAAGGTAGAATATCGAAAGAAAAATTAGTTTGCTGGATTACCATCTGCTCCATATGGAGGCCAGGATTTATGCCCCTTGTATGCAACTTAGGACTTTCCCAAGCAATTTTGTTTCAAACAAAAGGGCAGTGGCAATCCTTTAAAAGCTATTGTACCAAATAACCTGCAGCAACAACTCTAATGACACAGTATCTAGACACATTATCAGCCCTTTAGAGCCTGTCTAATGTTGCTGCACCAAAATAATTAAGTTTTCCGATTGATTTCTTGTTTGAGGAAAGAAATTGCCTTGAAAGTTGTAAAGAGCAACATTTCATCTCTCCTCACCCCCAATAATAAACTTGAAGTTTGCAGAATCTGCAACATTTGATACCTCAAATTTACAATGCCACATTAAAAACCTATTGCCCAAAAAGCAACAGAGCCCAACTAAAATTGGGAAGAAGAGTAACTGATCTGGCTATAAAGTGACCAATTTTAAGAACAAACGAAGTATTTGGGAATTTTTTAGCCAGCAAAAGACAACTTCTGTTGTCAAGACTCCACAAATCCAATATGAGCTTCCTGCATTTTTCTCACACCTCCTCCTTGGATAAAGGAGACAGTCACAAATTAACTGGAATAGGAAATGACTTTTGAGTTTTAACTCATATGTAATCAATAGCCACAAATGCCCATGGACTGCCATGTTTAGAATCTACGCCGCATCAAAATGAAATAAGTGAGTGGTGGGAAGCTCAGAAATATTACGGTGCCATTAGCAACTTCATCAACACACTGGCAGATCGAAATCAACTTAATAACTAACTTTACCATTGATCAGAAACATTTGAATCCAATGTTGGTCATTAATAAATGCTTATTGATTAACCTAAGTTTTAAATCTTTAAATGTTTATTACATGTTGGAGTGCTGAATATATTAATGGTAAATTGAATCAAAGATCTGAGTCTCACAACATTAATATTGTCCATACATACTGCATGAAAATATTCCAACTACCTCATATGCTTTGAAATTATTTAAAATAATAACACCAACATTTAAAAAAAAACTTTAAAAAAAAATGCTATCACAGGCTGCTCTATGGTCAGCTACCAAATTAAATATTAGTCTTGCAACTTTGATATTTTTAAACGTTCACTAATTGTGCTGCTTTGTTTCACTGGTCACATTTAAACTTTGAATGAAAGGGTATGTGGTGCTGAATAGTGAACTTGCTTCTGCAGCACAGTATCACACAATTTCAAATTCAGCCTTGGAGAATAAAACAGCAGCACACCTTCTCTGTTGATGTGCAAGGTCATGCAACAAATACACTTCTGAATTTTCAAGCTAATCCAAGCAGGTGACAGGCTACACTATACCACAGCTATTGTGTGAAAAATTGCAACCTTAATCTTGAGGTCTTCACTGAATTTCAGGACTAAGGGACATACTTTTTGTTGTAACAAAGGATAATTTTGTGTGTTTATAACTCAGGTTCATTTATTGGAGCAGTTCTTTTGGTGCGATTCACAATGAATGCTAAACTCCACCACATGGAACCTCAAAAAATGAATTAGCGATCCTTCATTTGTATATACAATACAGCAAGCAAGCTGCCATGCAAATGTATGGAAATCTTAAATACAGTTTAGCTTTATACATTCAACTGTACAGTAGGATAATGATAATGTCACTGGATTTTTTCTTCCAGGGGCCCAGGCTGAAACCCTAGGTACATAAATTCAAATCCCATGATGCCAATTGGTGAAATTTCAATTCAATTAATAAGTCTGGAATACCATCAGTAATGGTGACAATGAAACCATTGTTGTTTGTCATAAAAAAAAATCTGGTTCAATTATGCTATCTGGCCTACATGTGACTCCAAACCCACAGCAATGTGGTTGACTCTTAACTCAGCAAAACACCCGGTTTAATGGAAATTAGTGATGGGCAACAAATGCTGGTCGTGCCACTGATGCTCATACCCCATGAAAGAATTAAAGACAAACTCATGAACAGTGTGACTTTTGATCACAGCAATAACTTAGTGTTGAGTAATCATTGCTAGTAGGGTCAACAGTAAGCAATAGGATTGCTGACTTGCAGATGGGAGTTTCTCCAGTCACTGAACTGTCCAAAAGGCACAATTATACTTAATTTTAGTTATTTCAGTGAGTTTTTCAATAGCAATAAGGTTCTGGCACAGGTCCATCCCGAATTCAATAGAATATTGGAAGGTACAACTCTGAGAGGCCCCAGATTATTGCTGGGGAGAAAGAAAATATCAAGTTGCTGTAAGGAGAGGAAATTTTGCAGAAGGTACAGTTTACTTATCAATTTGGGCAATATATCCTTGTGTAGTATCTAACCGAGAAGTGCACAACATAATTCATTCTGTTGAAACATGGAGCCTATTTTTTCCTCAAAATCATATGCTTAAAATCTAGATTCATGAATGGTTAGGATAGTCTACAGATCCACCTACAGTTACACGTACAAACTCAAATGCAATCACAGACTTCATGCAGTTATCCTTTGTTGTTTTGTATTAATTACAAAAGATATTTTTATTCATGAAAGATGTATTTCAGTTATATGGGCATTATGCCAAAATTGCAGATACAACTGTGGAGCATTTTTCCCTAACTTTTTAATTTTGTTTCGTAAATTGACAATTTTGTTGTAACTGAACTAATGAAAGCATTATTGCACTGACAACACTCCCCTTGATGCACTACAGGGGGTATACACAACATCTGCAGCCTTGCATGAAAATCTGTTGTCGACAGGAATAAGTGCAAGAAGCAAAATATTTTTTGTGCTGCATTCTCCATTATGTTTTATGATAAAGAAGAAACTTCCTTTATATATTTAATCAAGGCTAATCTGAAAGCACACAGGCTCATGGGTATTCCCAAATTTTTGTACATCAGTGGAACTGCTATCAGTTGGTGATGTAAGTTTGATTTTTATCCTCAAATTTTGCTTATATACTTGTTTAAGTATCCTGATACTGTAATTGTAATCTCAAAGACCATTTGTAATAACCTGACTAAGGTGAACCTGTTCCATCATTAACCCATTAAGATTATCCTGGATCACATACTCCAGTTGGACCTATAGAGAATGGGGAGAGCCTACTATCTATCTCTGACTGTCAAAGAACACAGAGTCATACATCAAGGTTTGGGTTCCCTCCACTAGAAATGAGGGATTGATAGTAATTCCTTGATGGAGAACATATATAAAACTATGAAATCACTAGGATTTGCCTTCCATTACACAGGCTAATATCAACCTCATGTATTTTTTTCCTACTCAAAGACCTCCCCAGTTTGCATCATCAAGGCATTCAATTATCATTGTATTGTGTCACACCGTTACAGCATTTACTCAGAACAAAATACATTATTACTCAGCTCTGAAGAAGTCATACGGACTCATAACATTTACTCTGTTTCTCTCTCCACAGATGCTGCCAGACCTGCTGTGTTTTTCCAGCATTTTCTGTTTTTATTTCAGACTTCCAGCATCTGCAGTATTTTGCTTTTTGCTTTTACATGATTAATCATGTTATTATTTTATACTCATCTTATTCCAGTTACTTTCCCATTCTTTTTTCACCCCATGCAACATCAACCCAGCCTGGAGCAGGCAGTTGGTTACTATGAGTGTATGCATATTGGTCTTGAATTGACAGGGGAGGGGTACACTAAATTTGTTCCGAGTAACACAACTCTCATCATTCTTTCTCCCTCCTTATGGGTAAGTGTCGAGCTTATTTTCTGTTTTCCAAATGAGATTTGAAAATGATCTTGTATGGTAAGCACAAACTGGTATCCTGTTGCTGCAGTCTGATAGCTGCTGTACAAAGCTGCTGTTCTACACAAAGCCACCATTCCTGGGTTGCTATTAAATATATTTATTTTAGTCAAAGTTTTTTTGTGACATTTTACTTTGATTCCCAGGGGGTAGATAATCAACTCATTACTGAATCTTTCCAATATTTTTTGAAACCCGAAAAATATATTGTCAGTTTTCCAACGATCACCTACTGAACTAATATTGATGTGCAACAATTCCTCTAGGTTTTTTGACATCACTTCAAAAACTTCTTAAGATCGATTGCCAAACCGCCTGCTACACTTACAAGCCTTGTATCTCTTGGTATTTCCATATGAAGGAGACTTGGCATTTAAAAATATAAGCGTCAAAGATTTCTCTCATGACTATGACAGCCAAAGCTGTCAGAAGTGAAGAAGTCCAATTTTCCTACTGCCTAATGGTGTCCAAATCCTACATCCATGGATGAAAGTTAAATGGTCAGTATCTCTACAATCTGGAAACAGCTGTCATTCTGATAAAGCAGGTTCAAAGTGCATTTACAGCAGGTGCCAAATGGAAATAGGTCATGAATGTGTTGTCACAAGGAACCATCTGTGTACTGCAAGATATAGTCTAAGTAAAGACTTAGCCAATAACTGACAACTTTTCCAACAGTGTATAATTTCTCAAAATGTCTGAAAAGTTTAGAGATACAAAGAATGTCAATTAAAATATTTTGAACAAAAAACTAAAACAAAAGTAATTTATACCTGGCTAGATGAAAGAGAAATAATATTTTACCATTTTTTTGGTTTATCCAACAGTTGGCACAATAAAAGTAATAAGGTGGCAGCATTTTACATCAACACATTTGCTTTTACTGCTAGCTCCTTTTTTTTGTTACAATATTGTAACTTTGAGTCTCTTGAATGAAAGGAACAATAATCTGCATTTGACCTCAGTCAAAATCAGCACAGTAATAGATAGATCGTCTCATTAAAAAAATGTAAATTTCAAAAGCTTCAAAGATTATATTTTGCATGTAAAAAAATGTAAAATTAAATCTCTGCAAGTTGACAGGCTTGCACATTAAAGTTTTTCTATTAAAAAATACTATGAAATAAATGAATTGATCATTCTTAACAGTTCATGAGCTTCATGCCATGCATGTGCCAATTTGAATGGGGTTCCCAATCACGCTGCTTTGTGTGATTAAGGACAGAGATTCTTCAACATTTAAAGGATGATGCTTTGTGGTGAAATTCAGGTGGGTTTTCTAATTTCTAGAAATAGTTAACTATGAAAATATTATAACTAGGCTAAGATGGGCTCTCAGCATTTCAGACTTGGTTAGCTCTTACTGCTTGCACTGAACCAAAATTTTGAATAAAATAAAAGAAACTAAAAAAAAATGCTGGAAATCTGCTGGAAGAATGAAGATGCTGCACAATACAAGGCAGGTGAGTAAATATCTGCAAAGAGAAAGGATAGGTTAACATTTTGGGTATTGAACATCAGTTGTTTATGTAGTTGAAAACCATTTAAAATCCAAAACAGACTACATTTCCTTTTGCTTTGTAAATAACTTAGGGCAGCATTTAGGCATGCTATTCTGAAGGCTGTCCTTCCCACTTCCCCGTAAAATCGGGCATCGTGATGTCGGGTCCAGTCCTCGACATCATCATGTCCAACGGCAATAATATTGAAGGAGAGTGGGCATGAATTTAGATGCTTGCTGACCTTCCCTTAAAGTCCAATTAAAGTATATTTTAGGCAACTGTCCACAACTTTTAGCTGCCCATGCAATTTTATGTTGGTCGCACAGGCTCCACGGGTGGGAGGAAATTGCAGCAGGGTTAACTCAGCAGCACAAAAGGGGGATATAAGAGCTGATGAGAAGAGGAGAGTGAAGTGTTGGAGGTCGCAGTTGACATTGCATGAGAGGTGAGGGAATTGGTCTCAGGTCACTTCTGAAGGCGGTGGGGGTGGTGCAGGCACTGAGCAGTTCATCTGGAAGGGAGTGATTTGGAAGAGGGGCTGCAGACACTGAGTCAACAGAAAGGAGTCACAGGGAATTGGGTCCATAGGGTAGCGCACTCCATTGGAGGATCCTCAAGCGAGGAGTGGAGAGAGAGAGAAAGATGGAGAGGAGGGCAGCTGACCAGGGGCAGCATCAACTTTCTGGCCAATCAGTTGCATGACCTGATGATGTGGAAGGGCCAGAAAGACACAGAGGGGACCATGAGCTCCACCCAAGTAGAAGAGCTTATCCTCAGGGAAGAGTGTACAAGCAGTACTCAAATTACTTTCAGATGACTGAGCGACAACCTCTTAGGCAGCTGCATCTCTCCAGGGATGCAGTCACATTTATTTGCCGCAAGCTTGCAGGGGAAATAAGCTCGAGTTGTGTGGGCGGCCATCCAGTGCCTGTGGCGCTGAAGGTCACGGTTGTATTGAATTTCTATGCCTCAGAATCTATTCAAGGATCAGAAGGAGAGCCCTGCAACATATTATAATCAGAAGCTTATCATTGTATCAGAAGGGTGGATAACTTCTTCAAGTTCAGCACTGATTAAGACAGTCAGGCCGAGAGAACATGAGGCTTTGGGGCCATCGCGAGACTCCATAAAGAGCAAGGGGCATCAATTGCACACATTTTTCCATCAAGGCACCCGTGGGCTAGCCAGGGGTGTTTTTCAATTGAAAGTGATTTCAATCTCCTAATGTGCAGATTATGCGCAACCACAGCCCGAGGATACTGCAGGTGTGTGCAATACCCTAGGAGTAGCCATGATGCTTATATGCTCTGGTACTCCCAGGTGCCACAGCTTTTACACCACAACTTTTGCAAGCAGTCTATCTCTGAAATAAAACATGAACACATGCCAATTTATATTTATCCCAAATATCACTTCTCATGTGCCAGTTTGTGTGAGTATCAAATGGATGTGATTTTGAGCATCTCTTCTGAATTTAAGGTTATACTCTACACTAACATTTTTTGTGCTAGGCTAAGGGAGGGCTGTATGGTCAGAGGTGCCAAGTAACTTTAAACTAAGCCCCTGTCCCCAACAGCAAATTGACAGGATTGGATGAGTCACACATTGTCTACTTGTTCCTCATTTTGCATTTCATGAAGTCAAGTCAGGGGTGTTAAATGATTGACCAATCTGATCCAATCAGTTTCCCACCGGGTGGATTAGTTTAAAAATACACCCGCTGTCTTTCAAATGAGATGTTCAGCTGACATAATCAAAGAAAAGCCTAAGAGTTCTCCTGATAGCTCAGCTAACATTTATCCATCAACCAACATCACCAAAACATATTAATTGGCCATTTATTTTTGTCATTGTTGCTTGTGGGGCATTGCTGTACACGAATTGACTGCTACGTTTGCCTAGATAATAAGTGACTGTGCTATTAAAATGATCTATTAACTATGAAGTGCTTTAGAATGTCCTGAGATCAAGAAGTGTACTATAGAACTGTCCATATAAAGCTATTTGTAGCTTTCTATTATATGTTGCCTCACAAAAATCCAAAACATGCTTTTCTTGTTTTAATGGGCTGTATTTTACACTGATTGGGCGAACGTCCCAACCTCATCCCGCGCTCGCGTGATATTTCGGTCGGCGGGCATACGCAAACGTTGGAAGCGCACCCGCTGACAATTAAGAGGGCAATTAAGCCCATTAACGGCGAAATTGTCTGCCATTTTACATAGCCCATCCAACCTTACAGTTGGCAGATAGGCAAATCGGACAGGCGGCCTTTGTATTTTTCAACCACGAGCAGGATGAGATTTCCGTGATGAAGTAAAATATAAATAAATTTCTGTGGACAGCATTTTTCTTAGCTAAACTTTCAGGTGACTGATTATGATGCATGGACACTTTTTTTCAGCTTTTGAAACCTTTAATTTTGCTGTTTTGGGTCTTCAGTTCCCTGAGACAGCTCTCTGCATTCAGGGAACTTCCTGTCAGTGCTCACCCACGACTGCGTTGATGTAATCACCTGCCCTCTTCTCACCCCCACCTCAGCAATGCTGAGCTTTTCAGTGCGTGTTTTCACACTGGCTGACAATTAATTGGCCAGCCAGCATAAAATCGCGATCGGGAGCCGATCACGGTTGGCAGTCCATTTCCCAGCCAATCTCAGGCCCACCAATCATGCCTGCCCGCCAAGCTGAAAATTCAGGCCAATGTTTTTAATCTAAAAAGAAACAAGCCTTTGAGATTATTTGCTTCCTAAGCCCCAATAATGACCTACTGACTTTGTGCTTTCTGTGATAGCTGGTGTGCTGGTGAATATCCAGTCTTGTTGCCAATCAACAGCAACAGATTGGCCAAGGCTCTACACAAAAGCATGATTCTAAGTTTGACATCAAACCCCTTAAGGAGACAATGGGCAATATTTTGCTTTCAGCAGCAAACTTATACTGCAATGGATATGTCACAATGTTCTGTTGTGAATTGAGTATCTATCACTTATGTAAGCAACTACAGAGTGTCCCATGTATTTCAATGCCAAGTCTCTCTGAAAAATATCAGGTAGCAAAACAAAAGGAGGTGTTATAGGGTGGCCGAGTTGTGCTATTAATGATAGTGTTGATCAGCAAACACTTCTTAGGTGGAAACATTAAGTTTATTTACAGTATACTCAGCTGCAACTACACGCGTGCTTTCAACTCGAACTCTATCTCTACACTGACTGTTGAGGCAGCCCGCGTTACTCTCCTATTGGTTACTATAGATCATGTGATCTTGCCTAACAAGTATAATTCTTAAACACTAAATAAAACCATAATTACTACATTCCTCCCCATTTAACTCAGAAATACATATATTTACAAGTACATATTTTTCAAGACAACATAATATTTACACTGGGTAAGGAATTTGCAAGTTCAGTCTTTCAGGTGGTTTCCTGGTACGTGTGGAACGTCGCAGCTCCACAACTTCAGATTCTTTGTCAGGAATCTCCTTTTCCAGAGTTGCCAGAACATCAGGCGAGCACTTGCAGCTCTGTATCCTCAACTCTTACAGGAACATCAGACATGTCAACAGGAAATGCAGACCCGGTCATGATCACTGGTGGAACCAAATCTTGGTGAGTTGTGTCTCTCCTCCTTAAATGGTCCACATATTTACAGATGATCCAGCCTTCCACCTCCACATGGTAAGATAGAGCTCCAGTCACCGCACTTATTTCACCTGGTAACCACTTTGGTCCTTTCCCAAAGTTTTTTATATATACTAGCCCTCCCACAGTGAATTTCTTCTCGCGACTATGCCAGTCATGTCTAGTTTTCTCGCTTCTCTGGCTCCTTTCCACCTTTGGCATTATTAAGCTCAATCTCATCCAGAAACGGCGTTTCAACAATAACTCTGCAGGTGTGACACCTGTTTTTGTATGAGAGGTAGTCCTATAATGAAAAAGAAAGCGTGCTAGCTTGGTTGCCAAGGAATCACCAATTAGCTTTTTATGCCTGCCTTGAACATTGAACCACCTTTTCAGCCAGTCCATTTGAGGAAGTGTGGTATGGTGCAGTTTTCACATGAGTGATACTGTTGAGGTTGATAAATAGTTCAAACTCAGCATTCATAAATGCCATGCCATTATCAGAAATGACTACTTCTGGTAGTCCATGAATGGCAAAACTCTGACATTCCACACAGTGCTTTACTAAAATCTCTATTTCGCCATCCATCCCAGGCCACCATTGATAGCTGCGTGCTATGGTCTTCATTCAGGGAATTCCTGGATAGGCACTGTCTAGCTCAGTTAAAAGTGGCTCCCTTCCCTTTGGAGGAACTATCGCTTGTGCTCCCCATAATAAGATGCCATCTTGGCTGGTTATTTCATGTCTTCTGTTGAAGTATGGTTTCATTTTGTCAGATATAGGCTCCTGTGACCAAACATGTAGCACCTGTTTTTGTACGAGAGGTAGGACTGGGCCCCGACTTGTCCAGTTTCTGATCTGTTGAACACATACCGGTGAGGAATCTAAGAAATTTAACAGTAAAACAAGTCCCTGTGGAAATGAGACATGCTTATCATTTTTTTTGAAAAGGCAAACGACTTAGGACATCAGCATTTGCGATTTGATTGTCAGGCCTATGTATGAAAGTGCATTCGTATGCTGCCAGATTTAAAGCCCTAATAGTGCTCTGGCACAGCCGATGGTAAATGCTGAGTTGTTCAAATCCCAAAGGGATACTTGAAACAACTGCCACTACTTGTTTTGCAATTTGTATAAATTTTGAGATCCGTGCCTTAAATTCAGTAGTAATAAGACCACTAAGTCTTATAAGTTTTTACAAACATTTATTAATAAGAGAAATGATTTTAAACACATACCTAGGCCTATAAATTACTACTATGATAACTTCTAAATCCCCTACTTAATCTGACTCCAGTTACACTTTCATTAAGGCAACAGTTAAGGCACGCAGATTTTAAAAGACCCAGGCAAGGTGACACACAATACCCTGAACCAGTGGAATTCAAAGGCTGTTTTCTGTTTTCTTAACTTCAGTTCTTTGAAAACAGCAGCTTGAGGCATAGATATTGAAGGCTTTTCATACTTGTTAGAGCTTAAAAATGCCTACCGTTATACGCTGCCTTCGCTCCTATAAAAATATTTTCCCCTTTGAATGCAAATCCCCATTTCTTCACTATGTTTTTGAACTTTATATTTCTGATAATAAAAATCTTTCATAGCACTAAGCTTTACCAGTAATCTTTGTGAAAAATAAACATACTGTTTCTAAACTTCAGCTGGCTAGGTGACACATTCCACCCCTCCTTGCAAAACAATCTAGTCTGGTTTATTTTAAAATGCAAACGTTCTTTTATGTTACATTCTAAACTTCCCCCATGTTTACATCAAAGCCTTCAGGCCAGCTGCCTTTAATCCACGCAGGCACACACACACACACACACACATACAGACACAGGTGCCACTATTTTACAATAAATTCCATAACATTATTATATCATCCTGATATTGGTACTTCTGTATCTTCTTCTTTCTAGCGCAGGCTTTAATCTCGGCCTTCTTCACTTCACTGTTGGCCAGACTTCTCTCTGATGCAAGCTCAACTTGTCTGAGCTCAGTGACTGAGTCTCCCAAAATTTGATTATCTGTCTGCTTTTTGGAAAATTCTGTGACTTTTGCTTCCAAAGTCTCTTTGGCTTAATTTAGCTGATTCTTCAGCTCTTCTGTCTCTTTTTTGTATTTGTTTGCTGCTTCCTGGAAAATTGTACATTGTTGTGTCTTCTCTGCAAACTCATTCTTCAGTTTGTTCAGAGAGGTGCTGAATTCTTTCTGTTTCTCTTCATACTTTTCCAGAGGTACAATCTTTGACATGAGGGAATCTTGTAGAGTGCGAAGGTCTTTTTCCCTTCGAGGATTGTTCACCTCGTCTCAAACTCTGTCATCAAGCAGGGTTTCTTCAAGTTCCTTCCGCTGTTCTTACAGATTTTGGCTTAGCACAGCCTGCATTTCTTCAGATTGTTGAGTCCTTACACACTCCTTTTTTCAAAACAGGAACGCTTCCAGCTTCCTTTTGGAATCTCAGTTGCCAACCAAGGTTGATTTCCCTGAGCCAATTTTGCCCTAGAAGGCTTGGCCTTCTGCCTCTCAACACTAACACTAGTAGCTTTGCAGATTGACTTGCATAATGGACAGTTACTCTGCTTATGCTCTTTACTTGAATGTCTTCACCCATATATTTTTAGCTTGGCATCTGTTTCTTCTAAATTTAATTGATGTTCACGATTATTCAAATATCTGAAGGTATGTTCCCCAATTACTATAGCGGAAGCTCCCATGTCCACTTCCATTCTAACAGGTTGCCATTTACTTTCACTGTGACAAAGATTGGTTCTGTCTTTCCAACTTTCATATTTAAATATGAATAAGTGTCTGAATTTGTTGTTTCAGACTCGTCTATATTGTAGATTCTTCTTTTGGGCTTCTTCTTTTGTCCATAAGCATACTTGAATCTTTCCTTGCACTGTCTAATCATATGTCCATTTCTATGACAACAGTAGCATTTGATTTTTTTAAACTGCCAATCACTAAAAACTAATTGTTTCCACCTCTATTAAAATTATTCTTCAATTTCGCTGCTAAGTTATTTTTCTTTACTCTTCGGCTAGTGGGAGCTGTTTCCCGTTTCTTGGCGGAGTCTCGCTTTTTCACGCCTCTTTCAGTTGAGGTTTCCTACCCAATGTGGAGGATGGCACCATTTTGCGCACCCTGTATTGCTTGTGATTCTCTTATTGCGCTTTCCATGGCCAGCACTATCTCTAAAGCCTTCTTGAAATCCAGATTCACTTCGGACAACAATCTTTTCTGAATAGGGTCCTCTTCCACACCACAGACTAAACAATCTCTGAGCATATTGTTCCGAGTCATACCAAACTCACAATGTTCCATTTGCTGCTTCAAATTTGCCAAGTAGCATGCAATTGAGACACCCAGGGCTCCATTTCGCAATTAAACCTGAGCCTTTGCATTGTCACTGAGCACTTTGGTTGAAAGTGACCCTTCATGAGGTCCACCAATTCATCAAAATTCTTTGAATTTTGGGCACTGGATGCCATCAATCAGCCTGTAGGCTTTTCTCCCACAAGTACTCAAGAGGATTGCTCACCTCTTCTCTTCCCCCATTATTTTGTACATTTGAAAAAATAACAAGGCGTTCTATGTATTGAGACCAATTGCCTGTGGCAGCTTCTAAATGATCCATTCTCCCAAACTGTGGCATTTTGAGAGGGGATAACTTGTTCAATTCTAACAGAGCTTGCTACTTACAATCATTGGGTGAGGTACAGTGCTGATTTCATTCTAACTTGATTTATTTTTTTTATTCATTCGTTCATGGGATGTGGGCTTCGCTGGCTGGGCCAGCATTTATTGCCCATCCCTAGTTGCCCTTGAGAAGGTGGTGGGGAGCTGCCTTCTTGAATTGCTGTAATTGATGTGGTGTAGGTACACCCACAGTGCTGTTAGGAAGGGAGTTCCAGGATTTTGACCCAGCAACAGTGAAGGAACAGCAATACATTTCCAAGTCAGGATGGTGAGTAACTTGGATGGGAAATTCCAGGTGGTGGTGTTCCCAACTATCTGCTGCCCTTGTCCTTCTAGATGGTAGTATTCGTGGTTTGAAAGGTGCTGTCTAAGGAGCCTTGGTGAATTCCTGCACTGCATCTTGTAGATGGTACACACTGTTGCTACTGTGTGTCAGTGGTGGGGGGATTGAACATTTGTGGATGTGGTGCCAATCAAGCGGGCTGCTTTGTCCTGGACAGTGTCCAGCTTCTTGAGTGTTGTGGGAGCTGCACTCATCCAGACAAGTGCGGAGTATTCCATCACACTCCTGACTTGTGCCTTGTAGATGGTGGGCAGGCTTTGGGGAGTCAGGAGGTGGGTTACTCAATGCATGATTCCTAGCCTCTGGCATGCTCTTGTAGCCACAGTATTTATATGGCTAGTCCAGTTCAGTTTCTGGTCAATGTTAACTTGATAGTGGGGGATTCAGTGATAGTAATGCCACTGAACATCAAGGGGTGATAGTTAGATTCTCTCTTATTGGAGATGGTCATTGCCTGACACTTGTGTGGTGCGAATGTTATTTGCCACTTGTTAGCCAATGCCTGGATATTGTCCAGGTATTGCTGCATTTGGACATGGGCTGCTTCAATATCTGAGGAGTTGCAAATGGTGCTGAACATTGTGCCATCATCAGCAAACATCAATGCTGTTCAATCCTGTTTTATCCTCATCGCCAGTTTGTTGTAGGGTGGCCGAGTTGTGCTATTAATGATAGAGTTGATCAGCAAACACTTCTTGGGTGGAAATATTAAGTTTATTTACAATATACTGAGCAGAATCTACATGTATGCTTTCAGTTCCAACTTTGTCTCTACGCTGACGGTTGAGGTAGCCGACACTACTCTCATATTGGTTGCTACAGATCATGCGATCTTGCCTAACAAGTATTATTCTTTAAGGTACATTACATACTAAATAAAACCATAATTACTAGAGGAGGATAAAGCAAAAAGTGCTGGAAACACTCTGCATGTCACTAGTTAGTAATATAAAGACGGATAGAGTGGTGGCTTAGACAACTATAGAGAGCCCACTCAGTATTGAAAGGGTTAATGGAGAAATTGAATTAAATGCTTAGGCCTAAGAGAAAAATACTGCAACCTTGAAGAACAATAGCATCTTGTCTGACCACTATAGCAGGATGGGCCTTGAGACATTCCATGTGTCTCTCAGGCCAAATGTAATCAAAGTTGTGATAACCAAGTGTGTAGGCACTGCACCTGTTGTGTAGGAATGGAAATTAACTAAAACATGTATTGGGCAGTTAACTTATGCAAATAAGTGGATTGAGATGTGCAAAATTTACTGATTGGTTGTAAAATGCTTTTAAGCAAGTGTTTGTGTATTCTGCTTTGAGACAGCACAATAGCTCTCATTGTATTGTTCTCCCTTGTGCACAAGTAACAAATGGGGTTTCTATGTATTAATGATGCCTTGGTGTGATTAATCTCCGACAGTTTCTGGAGGTTCCACCGAGATGACTAACCCCTGGGGTTGAGTCACGGAGCGCCAGCGTTAGGACCTCGAGGTTCAGGGACTCCTCAGTCTGCGGCAGACCCATTTGGGCTTCTGGGGTTCGTTGACCTGTGATCTGCCTTCGCCTGCCTGTGGCTGACTCTCAGGGTAAGTCATCTATTTATATATTTGGGGGATTAATTTGGCCAGTAATTTAGTGTAAGTTAGTAGTAGTATTCCCAGGGGTTCGAGTGCCCTGGAGGAAAAAAGTAGTAGTAGTATTCCCAGGGGTTCGAGTCCCCTGGAGGTGAAAAGTAGTAGTAGTATTCCCAGGGGTACGAGTGCCCTGGAGGAAAAAAGTAGTAGTAGTATTCCCAGGGGTTCGAGTCCCCTGGAGGTGAAAAGTAGTAGTAGTATTCCCAGGGGTTCGAGTCCCCTGGAGGAAAAAAGTAGTAGTAGTATTCCCAGGGGTTCGAGTCCCCTGGAGGTGAAAAAGTAGTAGTAGTATACCCAGGGGTTCGAGTCCCCTGGAGGAAAAAAGTAGTAGTAGTATACCCAGGGGTTCGAGTCCCCGGGAGGTGAAAAGTAGTAGTAGTATACCCAGGGGTTCGAGTCCCCGGGAGGAAAAAAGTAGTAGCAGTATTCCCAGGGGTTCGAGTCCCCGGGAGGTGAAAAGTAAGTAATTTCTGTGTTTTATCTTGTGTATATTATTAAGTAAAAATGGCAAATATGGCATCAAAGAAACCCCAGGTTCCCCCTTTGAAGGGAACCCCAAATGCTTATATGTATATCCATTACGGTCCTGAAATTGTCCAGTATGTTTCTGATTGGGTTAACCTCAAGGTAAAGGAGAGAGCTTCCCACCAGCTGGAACTTTTAATTGGGACAGAACTGAGCGCTTATAATATGTTTTAAGGGAGGTAGATAGTCCGCTACTGAATTTTCTGTAACTTAAAAAAAATGAATTGATCTAAGTTGCAAGAGCTGTTTGTGCTGAAGAGAGAGAGAGAGAGAGAGGGTACCCCTAGGGGGTTAACGAGCAATTGACAAGCAGCAGCAGAGAAAATGTGAGCTTTCGTCAGTTTGAAGGTCCCTATAGATGGAGCCTTCAAGATCCCTTTATTCCCCCCACTGCTACTCGAAGCTTCGTTTAGAGTTAAGTTCAATGTTATAGGAGTATCGATACATACCTTTATCTATGTGTTTGTTTGTGTGCAACGAAGCATCTGTATGTGAGCTTTAATGTGTTTTCTTCCCTGAATTGTCTTTTGTGTGTGTAGTTGTTCTTCCCTGAATTGTCTTTTATGTATGTAGTTGGACACTTTAGAGTTGAAAGCCCCATATTAGATTAAGGGAAAAGTTTATTCAAATATTCCAAAGTTTTGAGTATAAGGTTTGAGTTGAGATTTCTGGCAAAAATCAAAATTTGAAGGTGGTGTAAAGATAAAACAGGGCTTGCCTTTGTTTGAGATGAACCAACCCTTGTACCACCCCCTTGCAGACTAGTAGGGAATAACTCTCATCATCAGCTTCCAAGCTGATTGGGATTAATACATATGAGTTTGTATTCTAAAATTCTGCAGGAAAAAAATTACTTGAAATTCAGGAAGATTCTAGGAAAACCAAAAGACATAAACACAAGGTCTAGGTGGTTCCAATGGATAAAAAGGGGTTTCTTATGAAGAGATGAATTAAATATTAAAGGAAATCTGCTTTTCAAAAGCACTGGAATTTGAATTTGTGACAATCTTGAGATGTAAAGTGCAGTGTAATTTAACAGGTTACTTTGAATAACTAGGATGCTATCTAAGATAAAGAATGTGTCGATAAACATATGGAAATTATAACTTGGATACAAATCATTACACATTAAAAAGAGGTTGTTTTAATTTTGATAGTGTAAATTACAGTTCTTACAAGGTTTAAAAAATTTGAGGTTTGGTTCTTGATAAAGTTCTCAAAAGGGAATTTTCATTTTAAAAGGTTTGACAACAATTGGCACTAATTCAAATGCTGCAAGTCTGTTCCCAATATGTGAAGTTAAGCTCAAGACCTTGACAAAGTTTGGCAGAAATCCATTTTTTGGCTGAGTTAATGTATCTGGGATAATGCAAAAAAAAAGTCAGACATAATTTAGTGGGGCAATAAGATGTTGTTTGAGAAAAAGATAAGGAAGCAAAACATGTCAATGCTTGATTTCTGTTTTAAAACTGTTATGAGAATTTTATTGGACTGTAACGTCTCTCCAGACAATCTGAACAAGGTAAGATGGTAGCTGTTACATGTGTAAACTGGTGTGAAGAAAGTAGAAGAAAGAGTTAGGGAAAGAGGACATAATGTACAAACTGTTTTAAGGGAAATGAATTTGATAATCTGGCTATCAACTGAGGTATTGGAACTGCCTAAAGAGTAAGGAAACATTTTAAACAATCAAGACAATAGAGAAACTGACTTCAAGAGAATCAAGATGATCATGGTCAAAAAAAAACTTAGAGGTAAAACTACGTGGAATCTATAGTTCAGGAATTGAAATGTAAGGAGAAATACTTAACAACAATTTACCACAAGACGGATACAGGTAAAGGGAAAGCTGGAAAAAGGCTAAATAGATGTATTACTGATTATATTAATGTGCCTGTGAGCTACAAAAAGTAAGACCACAGGATTAACACCTTGATGACAGGCAGAGTTAAGCGGTTCCCAGAGAGAACCATCACTGGAAGTGAAGATACTGAGCCATTGAAAGATAGGATAAGAAGGTGCATTGTTGAGTTGTGTTGGCAGTTTAAGGAATTGAGGCCTGACATGAGACAGCAGCAGGAGAGAGTAAACTGGAAGGAGCAGGGGTGCCTATCCAGATGGATTCAGATCAGGGAACTCATTTCACAGGGAGATTCATTAAAGAAGTGTATAATCTTATGGAGATTAAACAGAAATTCCATATTCCTTACCACCCCCAGAGTCCAGGGATGGTGGAAAGGATGAACTGAACTTTAAAAACATCTATAGCCTAAGCAATTCAGGAGACAGGCAACAACTGGGCCACAATATTGCCCAGCATTCTGATGCGCCTTAGGGCTATACCAAATAGGACTACCAGGTTTACCGCATTGAATTGATAACAGGAAGGGCCATGCAATTACCTGAAGGGATTATAGTAGGAGGTGTAGGCCACTGAAAGGAAAAATACAGGACACTGTAAGGGAATTAAGAGGGCAATTACATGAGTTGAGTGAGGAAGTTAGAGACTGACAGATGATTAAGGATATGGAAACAGGCAAGTCCAAAGAGCAACAACGGACCCCCCAAGTAGGGAATAAGGTGATGGTCAGGGTGAGCTTGGAGCAAACAGGCATGGACCATACGAGGTAATTATGACAGGTGATACATGCGTACTTGTAGATATGAGGATGAGAGCTGATGTTAATGTCTCCACAGATCTACGATCCTGGTCGTGGGCGTATCAGTACTGGCAACAAGGTCGGGGTCATCACTGCTCATCCTGCACCGCAGGAGGAACTTTGGTACAGCATGGACAGTGCCGAATGCGACACGCAATGGGGAATGATAAATGTAACAGTAGGAGAACAAGTGCTTTCAAATTGTAGTAAGGGTTTGCTTCAGATTGGGCATGGGAGGTCCGCCACTACCCAGCCACCTCCCATCTCTACGTTCACAGTCCGAGTAAAGATAATTGAAGATCCTCAAACCACACCGACTGACCCATCTTGTCCAACTATGCATCCAGGACCGACAAATGGTTTGGTACCAGTTAATCAGAAGTTTTGTATGATAATGTACACCATGAGCTGGTACCCGTAGTCTTGAACATATCCGGAATCGTCCTGCCCCAGTGGTGCTCAACCCATACCCAAGCACTCTATACAGCTCTGACGCGCCAATTGATGACTGAAGCAGTTCAGTTCAATGGCGAGATGCGATCAGGCTTGGGAAGGAACCGCGTTAAGCACAGCCTGATAAATGATGCCGCTATGATATTCAATATAGGGATATCATTGGTTAATCAAAAGCCTGGCTACCGTGCTCGAAAGTCATGTGGGGACTATCAATAAATTAATTGAAATAGGGAAAAATATTTCAGACGAAGCGAGCAGAAATGATGTATGCAGCACCTATGGATCTTGGGCATTGCAACAAGCCCGGGAAAATTTAAGACAGATTAAAGAAGGGGTAGTCCCTTTATGGGTAACTAATGAGCATTTATTGAATCTCTCACGACACAAGAATCATGACTTGACCAGTTGCCAGCTCAGAGATTTAACACGTGTTTATATAATGAATGTTGAATGTATAGTGAATAGTAATATGCTAATAGGCATTGTATTAGTAATACCTGTCATACCTATGTCAATGACATAACCCAGGCAAGACGCCCACAGTGACTGCTGGTACGGGACCCCAGCCATGGGGCCCGTTTATACACCTACAAATGGACTTTATACAAATGCCTAAATGTATGGGATACAATTATGTTTTAGTTCTAGTAAGTTTGTTCTCGCGATGGTTGGAGGCGTATCCCACCCGACGGAATGATGCTATTATTGTTGTAAAATTGTTGCTGTGTGAATACATACCCAGATTTGGGATACCAGAGATTTTATCGAGTGATAATGGGCCTCATTTTACCGCTAAAGTGATAAAGGAAATGTTGAAGTCCTTACAATGCAACCATCACCTTCCTGCCCATACCACCCCCAGTCTACTGGGGCGGTGGAAAGACAAAATGGTATTCTGAAAAACAAACTAGCTAAATTATGTAAAGAAATCGTTTTGAAATGGCCTGAAGCTCTACCCTTGGCACTCATGACTATGCGCTCTCGCTCTAACCGTACCACCTCCCTCTCTCCTTATGAAGTTGTAATGGGACGTCCTATGCGCCTCCCAGTGGCCCCACCTTTGTCTGCTAGGGAAATGGACATCCACGCTATGGATGAGGGAATGATTACATACTGTATAGCGCTCACTAATTCTGTCAAGAGATTGCATATACAGGTAGTAGAAGCTCAGAAAAAGCTCACCATTGAGCATTGCCATCAATACCAGCCCGGGGACCTAGTCCTGGTAAAGACCTTCAGGAGAAAGAACTGCTTGGAACCTTGATGGGAAGGGCCTTTCCAAGTCCTGCTCGCCACCCATATGGCCGTGAAGGTTGAAGGACGACCCTTGTGGATCCACGCATCGCACGTCAAGCGGACGTTGACCTCAGACGGAAGTGCTTGTGCAAGAACTTTAACCGAGCTGTTAGAATGCTGACTCTGATTTGGATCCTGTCCTGTGTGGTCCTTGCGGGGGCATGGAATACCAATTCTGCGGTTCAATGAATGCAGGCCGTAGCCTCGCAAGTTAATCGGACTAAATGTTGGATTTGTACTCATTTTCCTGTTAACCTCTCCTCCTCTGAGATGCATTTTCTGGTTTTCCCCTCAGGTTCCGCATGGTCCCTGGGTAATACAGGGGCCCTCATTCAGCAAACGCCCATTTGGAGGTGGAAGCCCACCTTTGTGGTTGTTAAGGGGGAGGCCTGGCTATGCGTCAGGAGAAATTATACCCAGGGTAGTACTCGGGTGGGTGAGTTGCCATTGGGTTCCTGTGCCCACCTTGCTGATTCAAGCCAGCTATCTATTCCCTCCCTATCCTCTGGAATCAGGATTCCACTGAGGAAGAAGCTCGGTGACTAGGATACATAGAACTTGGCTAAGGGTGGTGGATTGTTCTTTTAGGACAAAAGTGGGGAAGTGTGGTGGCCTAGACAACTATAGGGAGCCCACTCAGTATTGAAAGGGTTAATGGAGAAATTGAATTAAATGCTTAAGGCTAAGAGAAAAATACTGCAACCTTGAAGAACAATAGCATCTTGTCTGGCCACTATAGCAGGATGGGCCTTGAGACATTCCATGTGTCTCTCTCTCGGGCCAAATGTAATCAAAGTTGTGATAACCAAGTGTGTAGGCACTGCACCTGTTGTGTAGGAATGGAAATTAACTAAAATATGGATTGGTCAGTTAACGTATGCACATAAGTGGATTGAGATGTGCAAAATTTACTGATTGGTTGTAAAATGCTTTTAAGCAAGTGTTTGTGTATTCTGCTTTGAGACGGCACTATAGCTCTCATTGTATTGTTCTCCCTTGTGCACAAGTAATAAATGGGGTTTCTATGGTTTCTATGTATTAAGGATGCCTCGGTGTGATTAATCTCCGACAATAGTAAGAGTTTCTATAGATATTTAATAAGAAAAGAGTTAACAAAGTGAGCATTGGTCCTATAAAGAGTGCATCTGGGGAATTGATAATGGAAAATAGGAAGATGGCGGATGAATTAAAGAGGTATTTTGCTTCGGTCTTCACTATGCAGTACAAAAGTTAACATCCCGGAAATAGCTGTAAATCAGGAAATGGAATGGAGGGAGGAACTCGTGAAAATTACAATCACCATAGAAGTGGTATTGAGTAAATTGTTGGGGCTGTGGGCTGACAGATCATCAGGTCTGAATGGAGTTCACCCTAAGGTCTTGAAAGAAGTGGCTAGTGAGATAGTTGATGCATTGGTTATAATTTTCCAAAATTCCCTAGTTTCAGGGAAAGTTCCATTAGATTGGAAAATAGCAAATATAACTCCATTATTCAAAGCAGACAGAGAGCAGGAAACTATAGGCCAGTTAGCCAAACATCATTCATAGGGAAAATGTTAGAAGCTATTATTAAAGATGTTATAAAAGGGCACTTAGAAATATTCAAGGCAATCAGGCAGAGTCAACATGGTTTTGTAAAAGGGAAATCATGTTTAACTAATTTATTGGAGTTCTCTGAAGGAGTCACATGTGTTGTAGATGAAGAGGAACCAGTGGATGTACTGTACTTAGATTTCCAGAAGGCATTTGATAAAGTGCCACATCAAAGGTTATTGCAGAAAATAAAAAGCTCATGGTGTAGGGGTTAACATATTGGCATAGATAAAAGATTAGCTAGCTAACAGGAAGCAGAGAGTTGGCATAAATGGATATTTTTCTGGTTGGCAGGGTATGACGAGTGGTGTGACACAGGGATCAGTGCTGGGGCCTCAACTTTTTACAATTTATATATATTACTTGGGTGAAGAGACCGAAAGAATGGTGGCTAAATTTGTTGACGGCAAAAAGATAGGTGGGAAAGTAAATTGTGAAGATGACGTAAGGAGGCTACAAAGTCACAGATAAGTCAAGGGGGTGGAGCAGATCTGGAAAATGGAGTATAATGTGGGCAAATGTGAAATTGTTCATTTTGGCAGGAAGAATAAAAAATAAGCTCATTATCTAAATGGTGAGATATTGCAGAGCTCTGAGGTTCAAAGGGATCTGGGCGCCCTAGTGCATAAATCACAAAAGGTTCGTATGCAGGTACAGCAGGTAATTAGGAAAGCTAATAGAATGTTATCATTTATTGTGAGGGGAATTGATTACAAAAGTAGGGAGGTTATGCTTCAGTTGTACAGGGCATTGGTGAGACCACATCTGGAGTATTGTGTACAGTACTGGCCTCCTTATTTAAAGAAAGTTGTGAATGTGTTAGAAGCAGTTCAGAGAAGGTTTACTAGGCTAATATCAGGAATGGGTGGGTTGACTTCTGAGGAAAGGCTGGACAGGGTAGGCTTGTATCCACTGGAATTTAGAAGAGTAAGAGGCGACTTAAGTGAAACCTTTAAGATCCTGAGGAGTTTTGACAGGGTGCATGTGGCGAGGATGTTTCCTCTTGTGGGAGAATCTAGAACTATGGGTCACTGTTTAAAAATAAGGGATCACTCATTTAAGACAGCGATGAGGAGCCATTTTTCTCTCAGAGGGTTGTGAATCTTTGGAACTCTCTTCCTCAAAAGCCAGCAGAAGCAGAGCCTTTGAATATTTTTAAAGCAGAGCTAGATAGATTCTTGCTTAACAAGGGGGTGAAAGGTTATTGGGAGTAGGCAGGAATATGGGGTTGAAGTTACATTCAGATCAGCTACGATCTTATTGAATGGCACAGCAGGCTCGAGGGGCTGAGTGGCCCACTCCTGCACCTAATTTGTGTGTTTATTTGTCATGCGCCATTTGTGGAGAGAAACAGAGTTAACATATTGGGGTTATGATAGGTCGATGACCTTTTATCAGAACACGCTTTGTGTTGAGATGTTGCCTGGCCTGTTGAGTATTTCCAGCATTTTCCATTTTTAATTCAGATTTCCCGTGTCAGCAGCAGTTTGTATTTTTTTATTAGTGTATTGTGTGAAGGTAAATGAGGAACAGGACAACTCAGACAGCAACTCCTGGATTTCCGCTTTTACGTGTGCATGTATTGTCGGTGGATGGTGCTGTCCGATTTCCTCTTTGATAATGGTGGGCGTTTTTAGACTCATCAGCAAATCTGCCTCATTAGGACAGGTGACCAAAGCTTGGTCAAGGCGAAGGTTTAAGGAGCATCTTGAAGGAGAGAGAGCTATAGCAGCAGAGAAGTTTAGGGAGATAATTCCAGAAGTTTGGACCATCAAATACTCTAGGAGTAGACAGTGTAGAATTATAGAGCAACATGCTGTGGATATTGGAAATCTGAAATGTAATAAGTACTGGAAATATTCAGCTGGCCAGGCAGCATGAGCGGAAAGAGACGCATCGAATTATGTTGAGAATCGTCTTCTGCTAGCAATGTGTTTCCAAAGCCACATGAGTTAAAGCTCTGAGCTTCTCAGAGGGGCAAAGGGTTGAATACTTCTTTATAAATTTGGAACACATTGGGTGGAATCGTTTCAGATTTGCACTAAGTGCAGTAGTGGGCGGGAAAAAGGTCGTTCTACAAACCGGCCGCAAAGGCGGCTTTTCAGGCCATATTGTCCCAATCCCGCCTCATTAATTATGCATTCCTGGGAAATATGCTATTTTGATGGCAGACGGGCTCTCATTCGGCTGCCAAGCTATCACCCCGCTGTTTCATCACACTAGGAGCCATATTTAAAGTGCAATCGTGCGCACACCTCTCAGTGCTTCCAGCCCAGGACTGCCGCAAAGAAGACATGGCCTGAAAGGCAAGAAAACTGCAGGCCCCCGGTTTAATGACGTCTCCCTTGAGCACCTTTTCGACATCATGGAGGCCTGCCATGATGTCCTCTACCCCTGCTGTGGCCGCAGGAGGGACAGCAACATCACTAATCCAGCATAGGACACGGCGGCTTCGGTGGTCAGTGCTAATGCCCTACAAAAGAGGACAGCCACCCAGTGCTGCAAGAGGATTAATGGTCTCCTCCATTCTGCCAGGGTAAGTCACTCATTTCGTCACTCTCAACTCTCATGCTCACAAACCCACCGTCCATCCACAGGGACCTCACTCACTGTCAGTTCAAGGGACATCACCATTCGCGCTCTCACATATACTTTCATTTTCCTCATCCTGTCCATAGGACCACTCACCACCCATACATGCCAGGCATACTTATCATCTGGCCTGGCAGGTGTCCTGATACATTCTCCCCATCTCTATTCATGCAGGACAAGCTGGCACACAACAAGGGGGAGAGGTTGCCGACTGGTGGAGGAATGCCTGAAATCAAGGTCTTCACAGACTTTGAAAACAGAGCCATCCAGCTGGCCAGCAACAAACTGGACCGGTCCTGTGCTGACAGTGAGGTTGGACCGGTCCTGTGCTGACAGTGAGGTTGGCAGTGCTCTACCAAGTGAGAATTCAACAGTGCAACATCCATCAGACAACTATGCTGTGAGTCTGTTCCCCTGTTCCGCAGTTCCCTGCCATGCATTAATTATCTCTCCTTGTTTTCGCAGGCAGGTCTGGGAAACAGTCGGTGGAGTCCATGACCTAGGTCCTCCAAGGCGGTGGCACAGTGGTACTGTCACTGGATTACTAGCCTAGAAACCCAGGGTATTACTCTGGGAACCTGGTTTCGTAATCCCACCTAAGGCAGATGGTGAAATTTGAATTCAATAAAAATCTGGAATTAAAAGTCTGATCTTAAAACCCATCAGGTTCACTATTGCCCTTTAGGGAAGGAAATCTGCCATCCTTACCTGATCTGACCTACATGTGACACCAGACCCACAGCAATGTGGTTGACTCTTTAAAAAAATGCCCTCGGAAACAAGGGCAGTTATGATGAGCAATAAATGCTGGCCTATCCAGCGAAGCCCACATCCCGATCAAGCCGCGAAGAAACCTCAGAAGAGGAATCTGAAGTCATCCTCCCTGAAGTCCCGTCACAGTGCTCACCCACATCCTCCACAAACACAGAGACACATACCTTGGTGGGACCTAGCTTTACTGTAGCCTCAGGATCCCAATCTGGTGAGCACATTGCACAGTCTGATCCACAGCAGGTGTAGGCAGGGACTTCCGAGGTTTCTGGCACTTGGAGGGCTGCTGGAGGCCAAATATCTGCTGACTCCGAGTCAGATGACGGGTCACTGGACTCGGTCATGTCTCAGTTGCTGGAGCTGCAAAGCAAAGCTCGGGAACATCAGGAAGGAATGTCCGCTGCACTCTTCAGTTTGCAAGGCATGATGGAGGAGTTTGTCCGCCTTCAGGTTGGGGTGATAGTGCCAGCATGCCAACGCACCGAGGTCAGCATGGTAGGATAGTAGCCGCCATGGAGATCTTGGTCCAGTACATCGGTCCTGCACTGCTGAATGGGCTGAACTCCATCGCTGATGCCATAGTTGGCCTCCAACAGTGTGTACGTGAGAGGGGTGCTGGGCAGCTCGATCTCACTCCAGCTGCCCCTTCTCCTCAAGGAGTCAACCAGGGGCCCTCAGGCACTAATAGGGAGGAGGATCAGCAGGTGCACGCTCCGGGACCATCCACCCAAGTGATTCCAGGAATGTCCGGCACACCTGAACCCCCTCTTCCTGTGGCCACAGCAGCTCCAGCTCCACAGCTTGAGGAGAGTACCACTGCCACACAGCAGGACCCCGAATGCAGATCAGAGCCCTCCAGAAGACGCCCTCCAAGGTGATCACAGACAGGGCGTGGTAGTCAGCAGGCTGCCTCCACCTCAGCTGTGGCTTTTGGGGGGGGGCACCAAGATGTAGAGACAGGGTTAGGAAGGTTAAGAAGGTGTAGTTGTAGCGCTTGGGTATGGTGTTAATAACTTGTACAAACTGTTCACTATTGTAAATAAACTCCCAAGAATGTCTCCCTGCCTATGGCTCCTTGTCCTGATGAGCAGTGTTCGCGTCACTCAGATGTGAAACTTGGTTCCTGCGCAAGATAAAGGCAGGTGTCTCAATTCAAAGTCTCTTCCCTGTGCGTTGTGCAGCCTTCAGACCAAAGTGATGGTCCGGCTTCTCACTTAGTGGACACATTACTGATGCCCGCATCTCGACAGTGCTTGTCATTGCTGCCAGAATGTTGTGGGCAGGTGTCACAGACTTCCGTCATTCTCTCTCTCTATCAGTTATATTCAACATATTGAAATTATAATTTAGAATTATATTTTTATAGAAGAAATTGCCTTAAAAAAATTGGACAAGACATATTAATGAATTTTCCCAGGAACAGAACACCTAGAAATAAAATACAAAATGCTGTTTAACTTCACCAAATTTTTCCTATGAAAATCAATGAACATTATTTTGGGAAATACTCTCAGCACCTTTAAGGTGGGGCTGCTCCCCCTCATCTCTTCAGCATCTGTGAATGGTGACACTAAGCTCCTGAAGGGGCCAGGTGCTGAAGGCTGTCAAAGGATCAGGCGAATTAAAAGTTTAACAGCTTTGCCTCCATGATATGACCCTGATCACAGGGCACAAGTGAGTTGCCTTCAGCCAGGCAGGAGCCAGATGTTCAAAAAGGCAATGTGAATATCTATGGAGTGTCCTTACTGCATGTTGTCATCATCCTCCTGGAACCAAGCAACTATTAGGGCTTCGGCTTTGTCTCCATGCCAAGGGCATTATCACAGAGGGTATCTGCACTGCCATAAGCCAGACTGGAGTGAAATGTTTACAGGTTCAATGTGAGGATCTATGGTGTCTCCTCACTGCATGTCGTCATCAACCTCCACAAATCTAGTAGCTATGAGGGCCACGCGAGCGTGCCTGCCTTGTCTGGCAAGTGCGAGGGCCTCATTCCCGCCATCGCTGCCTTTAAGGATCTCCTCATCCTCATCCCCGTTGACATCCTCCTCATCAGAGGTGACCTCCAGCTCCTCCATCTTCTCTTCAGCCAGCTCCTCACCCCGTTGCAGCGCCAGGTTGTAATGGGCTCAGCAGGCGACGACGATGCATGACACCCTCTGTGGATTATATTGCAGGGCTCCACCAGACTGGTCCAGGCACCGGAATCTCATTTTCAGCATCCCAATGATCTGCTCCTCCAAACTGTGAGCTGTAGCATGAGCCTCGTTATACTTCTGCTCTGCTGCAGTCTGAGGCCACCGCATGGATACCATTAGCCATGTCCTCTGTGGTTAGCACTTGTCCCCGAGGAGCCAACCCTGCAGCTTCTGTGGATCCTGGAAGACGTCAGGGATCTGAGACCATTGGAGAATATAGGAGTTGTAGACGCACCCCGGGGACCATGTGCAGACCTGCAGGATGTGTTTGTGGTGGTCGCACACCAGCTGAACATTCAGCGAGTGGAAGCTGCGCGGTTGACATAGTTTGATTACTTGTTGCAACGGAGATCTGAGCGCCACATGAGTGAAGTCGATGGAAATCTGCACCTGTGGGAAACCTGAGATCTGCATAAATCCCATTGGTCTTGAATCCTGGTTTTCCTGGTCCTGGGCAAAATGCACAAAGTTGTGTGCTTTTGCAAAGATGGCAGCCGGGACCTCATTTGTGGGTGGAGATTTGTGATATCCCACAGGGGACCTGTGGAGCCCTGAAAGGAGCCAATGGCATGAAAATTGAGTGCTGCTGTCACTTTCATAGCCACTTTCATGGCCACCGGCAGTGGATGCCCTCCATGTCCCCATGGCGCTAAATCCTGCAGCAGGTGGCAGGTGTGACCGACCAGTTCCCTAGACATGTGCAGTCCTCAGTGACATTGGTTCTCGGTCATCTGCAGGAATGAAAGGCGGCGTCTATAGACCCTGGGTCTAGCTAGGCCCTGACCAGCGACGGCTCGCTGCGGCTCTTCAACAGCATGTGCGGGAGCTCCAGCTGCCCCTTCTTCCTGAGGGTGCTGCTCCGCCCTCTGCCCAGCCAGGCACCTCCGTCACTCTCTTCTCCTTTGCCTCCACTCTTTGTATGCCACGAGGCCTACAGCTAGTTCACCAGGCTCCATGCTCCTGATGTATTCCTCCTGCAGGATGAAAGAAAGAGACGAGCAGGTTAGCTTGGGTGTTCTAAGAACCTCTCCTGGTTAAGTCTGAAGGGCTCTTAACACATCCCGGACAGGGCTGGCCATCACTTGGATGGCCAGGGTTTAGTGTGCTGCATGGCTGCCCGAGACTCCATCCAACTCTGCCCCACCACCTGACGGATTGGCGTCAGCTTTGGCCACTGGACTGCATGTTGTGTTCTCAGCTCAGGCGCAGCCATTCTCTTAACCAACACTGCAAGGCTGCACTGTTCATTTGAACCATGGGGGAGACTGGTCCAAACCGGGGTGATGACTTTGCAAGGGGCTGTGAGCGCCTCCACCAGTGACTGCACTATGGCCAGTTTTAGTGAGGAGATTGTACAATGTGCCCAGTTGTTCAATTGTTCTGCAGTCCACTAAAATGCTTATTACCTTGCAGTCTGTGCCCGAGGGGTGTAAAGCTCTGGAGCACTTGGTGGCACTTTCATGCCTCTGCGTTGCTTGAGTGGGCAGAAACGCCAGAAGCCCGACACCACGCATGTCAATGTGGCTGCATATGAACTGTCTCAGCCACTGAGGAATGGTCACTTTATACAAGGTTTGCCTAATGTGTGGCCGCTTCCCTCCCCCCAACACTGCACGTGCTTGTGCACCACCATCAACCGCAGGGCAGCCGTTCTCCACCCGCTTCTCCTCTGTCCAAGTTGCCTCAATGACAGGGCAGCCCCTGCCCCTCCACCAACACACCTCAACTGCAGGGCAACCCTTGCCCTGGCACCGCACTGTCAGCAACAGGGAAAAAGCATCTTGCCTGTGCCCTCGCCTGAATGTGCATGATGTCCAACAGGCAACCCTGGTGAGCACTGCGTAACGTTACTGTGCACTCACCTCTGAGTTCCCTTTGAAGTGCAGCCTGCCAAGTGCATGCCTCACATATGCTGTTGTGAAAATCATCAGCGTGATTCGGATGATCCAGTGTTTGGTGGGGGAAGGGGTTGATTTCAGCAAGCTGGGCTTATAACGATATGCAGATTACTACGAAGTTCCTGGTGTCAGACGGTGGGAAACAGCCCGCCATCGATGGACAGAGCGGACAATTGCAAACTGGTTTTTGGCCTTCTTGCCATATTGTTCGCTCACACCGCCAAACATGCCCGCCGCCAACAGGCATGGAAAATTCCAGCTGTTATTTAGTTAAGCTGAACCCATGTTACAAATCTTATTTCCAGTATTCAGTTTTAGAGGGCAGGATTTTTACCTTGTTGGGCGGGCCCGGGAGCAGCCGCGAAACCAACTGCCGCCTGCAATCGGGCCCCGACCGTGATTAACAGCCAGCCAGTGTGAATCTCACGCTGTCTGGGCAGGAGGGAAAATGCAGAAGTCAGTGCATGCACACGGATGCACTCACTGATAGCTCCCTGAAGGCACAGAGCTGCCTCAGGGAGCTGAAGATTTTTAACTTTACAAATGAAGATGGTAAAATTAAGGAAAATGCCGCCTCATGTGAGTCTGTTAAAATTTAGTTTTAAAAGTTTTTTTTAGTCAGTGGTTGAAACCTCATCCTGCTCGTGGATGAGGTTTTGCAAAAAACGCAAAGGCCTACTCGCCCGCCCGCCGATCGTAAGGTTGGACAGGCAGCGAAAAATTCAATTCAACTGATTGATTAAGGGCCTTAATAGGCCTCTTAATTGTTGGCGGGCACTCTGCCACCTCTCGCGCGTGCCCACCAACCGAAATATCGTGCGAGTGAACGATGATGCTGGGATGCTCGCCCGACGTCATCGTGCACTATTTTTCTCCCATTCAGGTCGGGCGTGTGCCCGCCCGACGAGGGAAAAATTCTGTCCAGAGAGAATCTGAGATGGCAGAAAGAATTTTCAAAAAAATTATGTGAAGGATTTTTACACCGACGGGATTTTACAGTCCTGCTGAGTCAATGGACGTTTGAATGACTTGCTGCATTTTATGGCCCCATCCCCACCGCGACAGGGCCATAGAATTCCACCCATGAAATCACTTCAGCTTCCTTTTTATTTAATTTTCAGTTCTTGCTGGCTGATCTTTTATTCATTGGTTGTTTTCTTTTATTCTTTGTAGTTTTTCATTTGATGTTGATGTACTTAATTTAGATCGGTAAATTGCCTACATGTTTATTTGTCATTTGTAACAGTTTTATGAATAGGATATTTGCACCAATTAGGTTTAAGTGTGATGTGTAAAGTAGATTGATATAGGTGCATGCTAGTATGAACTTCTATTACTGCCCACTTCCCTCCTCCGACTCGTGGTAAGTTAAATTGTATGCTTATTTTACAAGAACAGGAGTTTTTTTTGAAGCATGTAATGAATAGTGTATTTATGTGATCCTGAAGCAACATTTTGTCACTTAATGGCCACAAAGTTACAGGGCAGGATTTCCCCCCATTGCACTAAGTGCGGTAGCCAGCGTGAAAAACAACGTTGTACCCGCTGGCCACGATGGCGGGTTTTCGCGCCGTATCGTCCGCTGTCCGCCTCATTAATTGTGCGCACATGTGAAAGGCGCTGGTTGACGGCCTCTGATTCGCCTGCCCCGCTGTCACCTTACCGCTTCCTCACTCCTGGCACCATATTTAAAGTGCTGGCATGCACAGTCTTCTCAATGTCGGCAGCCCAGGGTTGCTTCACTGAAGATATGGTCCTGAAACCCAAGAAGGCAGTGGCCCCCAAATTCAGTGACACCTCACTGGGGTACCTGTTTGATGCAGCCGAGGCCCGCCGCCATGTCCTCTTACCTGCTTGGCCACTGGAGGTCCAGGAATGTGGCCAACCCAGCTTGGGAGGTACTGGCAGTGGTGGAAGTGCCAACACAGTCTATAAGAGGTCAGCCACCCAGTGCATAAAGAGGATGAAAGATCTCATCCGTGGTGCCAGGGCAAGTTATATCATGACTCTCAACTCACACATTCAGAAGCCCATCACACATTCACTGATATCTCACTCGCTGCCAGCTCAAACACCCTCACATCTCCAACTCTGCTCATCTCCTTTGGAGATTCCATCCTCATCCCTTTCCTGGCTCCCCTCACCACACACGCATGCCAGGCATCCTTATCATTTGCCCTGGCATGCGTCTTGCTCACGCTCTCGCTGTCTGTATTTATACAGGAAAAGCTCACACACAATAAAAGGGAGGGGTCCCAGACTTGGGGTTGGGGTGCCTGACATCAAGGGCCTCACAGAGTTCAAGAATCGAGCTATCGAGAGGCCAGAGAGGGAGAGAGAGAGAGAGACAGAGAGAGAGGGAGAGGCAGAGCCAACCCTGGATCCTGATTGGTCCCTTGAAGATGTCCAGGATCTGTGATCTACTCAAGATGTATGAGTCATGGATGCTTCCCGGGCATCTCGCGCAAACCTGCATGATCAGTTTCTTGTGGCCACAGACCAGCTTTACATTGAGCGAGTGGTAGCCTTTCCGGTTTATGTATTGGAGTGCCTATTACCGGGGAGCTTTTATAGCCACATGCGTGCAGTCGATGACACCCTGCCCCTATGGAAATTTGGATATCTCTGCAAACCCAGTACTCTGGCATCCTGGTGTGCTTGATCCCAGTCGAAGTGGACGTAATTGTAGGCCTTGGCAAAAAGGGCATCTGTGACATAATGAATGTATTTGCACTTGAGAGATCCTGCAAGGGATCCCAGTGGAGCCCTGGAAGGAGCCACTGGTGTAGAAATTCATTGTGGCTGCTACTTTCAGAGCAACTGGCAATGAATGCCTTCCCTGGCCCCGTGGCACCAATTACTGAAGAATGTGGCAAATGTGCGTCACCAGATCTCTGGACATGCGGAGCCGTCAGTGACATTGGATCTCCTTCATCTGTTGATAAGGTATGCGAGTTCTGTAGACCCTGGGTCTTGCAAGTCACCTAGGCACAGCATTTCTGTGAGCCTCATCCCCTGCATCTGGAGAAGGCCCTGCTGGCCCTTGGCCTCGAGGGTCTTGTTCATCCCTTTGATGATCCAGATGCCTCCGTCACAATCTTCTCCTTCTTCTTTCCTGCCTGTGAGCAATAATGCAGGTAGTGATGAATCAAGCCTCCATCTTCCTGGTGGACTCCTCTCTGCAGTATCAATGAGAAAGAGACAAGTCTCACCATTAGTCTCCAAAGGTCCTCTTTCTGTCAATGACTCATCAGTGAATGTGGGTTCAAGGGCTTTGTTCCCATGTCGGCAACAATTCACCCCTGAAATCCTGGCCAGCACAGGCCCATTTCAAGGTCTCCAACCCCCCAACACCCCCACCAACATGATTGCCTGCTAAGGCATTGCCTTGCCCAGGCACTTGGAAATGCTGCTTTCAGCCCAGGCAGTAGGGGCCTCATTCACTGCATTCTAATACTCTTAAGAATAAACATGAGAGTAAATGTTCATTCAGGAAATTAGATTATTTGAGGGGATGCCTGAGGCTTCTCTTCAGTGAATCATCCAGCACCAGCTTTCTAACAGGCCTCTGGAGCTTGTCCATTTTTCCAATTGCTCTCGAGTTCATTATTACTCTGGGGAATTTCCACACTGCAAACATGGGTTAAAACAAGGAGGTCGATTCGAGTCACTTTGCCCTATCAGTCGTGCATGAATGCGTATCATTGATTCACTTTCCTGATTCCCTGCCCTGTCATTGAAAGGCTTCTAACATATCTCAGCTGTGCCTGTCTCCTCATTTGGGAATGCAGTGTTCTGTTGTTTGCCAAAGTAATCAGCCAGTGCATGCAGCTGGCATCCAATCCACCCACGGAACCCTCACCAGAATCGCTTTCCTTCATTTTAATTTTGTTCTGTGCTATTGCTGCAGTTTGGAAGATGGTGGTGGCTGTAGAGTGACCGAGTTTTACTATTAATAATAAAGTTGATCTGCAGACACTTCTTGGGTGGAAACATTAAGTTTATTTATAATGTACTCAGCAGCAACTACACATATGCTTTCAACTCCAACTCTATCTCTACACTCACTGCTGAGGTAGCCCATGCTACTCTCCTATTGGGTACTACAGATATGTGATCTTGCCTAACAAGTATCACTCTTAAAGGTACATTACACTAAAAAAAAACATAATTACTACATTCCTCCCCCTTTAACTTGGCTATACATATTATCTTTACAAGTACATATTTTCAAGACAACATAATATTTACACTGGGTAAGGAATTTACAAGTTCAGTCTTTCAGGTGGTTTCTGGTACATGTGGAATGTCGCAGCTCCACAACTTCAGATCCTTTTTCAGGAACCTCCTTTTCCGGAGTTGCCTGAACACCAGTTGCTTAAGTGGGCACTTGCAGTTCTGTACCCTCAACTCTTACAGAGACATCAGACATGTCAGTCCTGGGTTGAGTATCCTCAACAGGAAACGCAGACCCGGTCATGGTCACTGGTGGAATCATATCTTGATGATTTCTCTCTCTCTTCCTTAAATGGTCCACATGTTTATGGATGACCTGGCCTTCCAACTCCACATGGTAAGAAAGAGGTACAGTCACCACACTTATTTCACCCAGTAACTACTTTGGACCAATCCTGAAGTTCTTCACGTATACCGACTCTCCCATGGTAAATCTCTTCTCACGACTATGCCAGCCGTGTATAGTTTTCTGGCTTCCCTGACACTTTTCCACCTTCCACTATAAATTCAGTCTCATCCTGAGATGGCGGTTCAACAATAAATCCACAGGTGTGACACCTGTTGTTGTATGAGGGATAGTCCTGTAATGAAAAAGAAAGCGTGCTAGCTTGGTTGCCAAGGAATCGCCAGTTAGATTTTTCGTGCCTGCCTTAAATGTTGAACCACCCTTTCGGCCTGTCCATTTGAGGAGGGGTGTTACGGTGCAGTTTTCATATGTGGGATACCATTGAGGCTGATAAATAGTTCAAACTCAGCACTCGTAAATGCCGTACTGTTTTCAAAAATGACTACTTCTGGTAGTCTGTGAATGGCAAAACTTTGACGTAGTTTCTCAATTGTAACAGCCAATGTTGGTGACTTCACGTCCAACTATTTTGAATAGGCATCGACAATGAGTAGAAACATTGTTCCCAGGAAAGGGCCAACGTAGTCAATGTGCAACCGCATCTAGGGTCTACCTGGCCACTCCCATGGGTGTTATGGAGCTGTCACTGGCAATTTTTGCAGCTACTGACATTGCACACTTTGCTTTGCTAAACTCATTATTTCGCCACCCATCTCAGGCCACCATGGATAGCTGTGTGCTATGGTCTTCATTCAGGAAATTCCTGGATGCGTGCTGTGTAGTTCAATTAAAAATGACTCCCTTCTCTTTGGAGGAATTATCACTTGTGCTCCCCACAATAAGATGCCATCCTGGCTGGTTATTTCATGTCTTCTGCAGAAATACCGTTTCATTTTGTCAGATATGGGCACTTGAGACCAACCATGTAGTACTTGTTCATCTACTAGAGATAGGAATGGGTCCCGACTTGTCCAGTCTCTGATCTGTCGAGCACATACCGGCGAGGAATCTAAGAAATTTGGCAGTAAAGTACGTTCCTGTGGAACTGGGGCGTGCTCACCATTTTCTTGTAAAGACAAACAGCTCAGGGCATCGGCATTTGCGATTTGATTGTCGGCCTGTGTACGAAAGTGTATTCGTATGCTGCAGGATTAATGCCCATCGTTGTATTCTTGCTGAGGCTATGGATGGTATAGCCTTGTCCTCACTAAACAACCCTAGCAATGGTTTGTGGCCTGAAATGACTGTAACATAACGTCTGTATATGTACTGGTGAAATTTCTAAACACCAAAGATGATGGACAGGCCTTCTTTTTCTATTTGCGAGTATCCCTTTTCCCCTGTGGTGAGTGTTCTTGCTATGTAGCCTATTGGCCTTTCCGTGCAGTCATCCATCTGATGAGAGAGCACTGTTCCCATTCCATAGGGAGATGCATCACATGTCAGCACCAATTCTTTCGTTTGGTCATAATGCACTACAGATTGGACAAGTGCAACAATGTTTCACCTTTATGAAAGCTTCTTTCTGGGGCACCTCCCAAGACCAACGTTGGTAATTTTTGAGTAGAGAATGCAGGGGAGCCAGCACTGTAGACAAATTGGGTAAGAACCACCCATAATAGTTGATCATTCCTTGGAAGGATTTGAGCTCTGAAGCATTCTTTGGCGCAAGTGCCTCTCTTATGGCTCTCACTTTCTCCTCAACTGAGTGGGGGCCCCGTGAATCTACCCGGTGACTCAAAAATATTACCTCCCCCACTTGGAACGTGCACTTTTCTTTTTTTTGCACAGACGTTAATCTTGGCCTCATTTTTGACTTCACTGTTGGCCAGAATTCTCTCAGATGCAAGCTCAACTCAATTGAGCTCAGTGGCCATGTTTCCCAAAATTCCATTATCTGTCTGCTTCTTAGAAAATTCTGCAATCTTTGCTTCCAAATCTTGCAGGGTCTCTTCAAATTCCGTCAGCTGTTCTTGCAGGTTTTGGCTCAGCACAGCCTGCATTTCTTCAGGTTGCTGAGTCCTTACACACTCCTTTTTTCAAAACTGGAAGGATTCCAGCTTCCTTTTGGAATCTCAGTTGCCAATCAAGGTTGATTTCCCTGAGCCAATTTTGCCCTAGAAGGCTTGGCCTTCTGCCTCTCAACACTAACATTGGTAGCTTTGCCAATTGGCTTCCATAATGGACAATCACTCTGCTTATGCTCTTTACTTGAATGTCTTTACCTGTATATGTTTTTAGCTTGGCATCTGTTGCTTCTAAACTTAATTGATGTTCACAATTATTCAAATACTTGAACGTATGTTCCCCAGTTACTATAGCGGAAGCTCCCATGTCCACTTCCATTCTAACAGGTTTGCCATTTACTTTCACTGTGACAAAGATTGGTTCTGTCTTTCCAACTTTCATATTTAAATATGAATAAATGTCTGAATTTGTTGTTTCAGACTCGTCTATGTTGTAGATTCTTCTTTTGGGCTTCCTAATTGTTTATAAGCATGCTTGAATCTTTTCTTGCATTGCCTCATCATAAGTTCATTTCTATGACAATAGTAACATTCGATTTTTTTAAACTGCCGATCACGAAAAGACTGCTTGTGTCCACCTCTATTAAAATTATCCTTTGATTTCACTGCTAAGTTATTTTTCTTTATTCTTCGGCTAGCGGGGGCTGTTTCCCGCTTCTCGGCAGAGTCTCGCTTTTTCATGGCTCTTTTGGTTGAGGTTTCCCACCCAGTGTGGAGGACGGCACCATTTTGTACACCCTGTATTGCTTTTGAATCTCTTACAGCACATTCCATGGCCAGCGCTGTCTCCAGCGCCTTCTTGAAATCCAGATTCACTTCGGACAATAATCTTTTCTGAGTAGACACACACTAAATGGTCTCTGAGCATGTCGTTCAGAGTTGTACTGAACTTACAACATTCTGTTAGCTGCTCAAATTTTCCACATAGCATGCAAATGTCTCACCCAGGGCTCTATTTCACGAATTAAACCTGAACCTCTGCATCATGACTGAGGGCTTTGGTTGAAAGCAACTCTTCACGAGGTCCACCAATTCATCAAAATTCTTCAAATCTGGGGCACTGGGTGGCATCAAACTTTGAATCAGTCTGTAGGTTTTGCTCCCACAAGTACTCAAGAGGACCGCTCACCTTTTCTCTTTCCCCATAATCTCGTTCGTTTGAAAAGATCACGTGAGGTGTCGCATGTATTGAGACCAATCATCTGTGGCAGGTTCAAAAGGATAAATTCTCCCAAATGGTGGCATTTTGAGAGGGGATAGCTTGTTCAATTCTAATGGAGCTTGCTACTTACAATCACTAGGTGAGGTACAGTGCCGATTTCTTTCTAACTTGATTTCTTCTGTTCAGTTCTGTTTTATCCTCGTCGCCAGTTTCTTGTAGGGTGGCCAAGTTGTGCTATTAATGATAGTGTTGTTCTGCAGACACTTCTTGGGTGAAAGCATTAAGTTTATTTACAATATACTCAGCAGCAACTACACATGTGCTTTCAGCACCAACTCTATCTCTACACTCTCTGCTGAGGTAGCCCACACTACTCTCCTATTGGTTACTACAGATCATGTGATCTTGCCTAACAAGCATTATTTTTAAAGGTACATTACACACTAAATAAAACCGTAATTATCACAGTGGTGCAGGATTCTCACTGTCAGACCAACTTGGACTTGTCCGGGTGACTTATCGGCCTTTAGCCCCATTAGTTCCCCTAGTACTTTTCTCTACTGATAGTTATTGTATTTATTTCCTCCCCCCTCCTCCTTTTGCCTCTTGATTATTTAGTATTTTTGGTACGTTATTAGTGTCTTCTACCGTGAAGACTGATGCAAAGTATTTATTTAACTCATCTGCCATTTCTTGGTTCCCCATTATTATTTCCCCAGTCTCATTCTCTAAGGGGCCTAAATTGACTTTGGCCTCTCTCTTCCTGTTTATATATTTAAAGAAGCTCTTACTGTGCGTACCCGGATGATCTAATGTAGGGAGATGATTCCGGCAAGGAGACCTTATAATGACATGCAAAAATATTGAACTGACATTCCCGATGTTCTGCGGTGGGAAACGTGGCCCGCCATTGACAGCTGGAGCGCACAATCGCGACCTGGTTTCACAGTGCCGGAAAACTGATGTTTGGCCTTCTTGCGACATTTTCCACTGACACCCACCACAAAAGGAAGCGGAAAATCCCAGCCATAGGCTTAGATCAATTAGAATTCAATTGTTTCAATCATATGACCAAAGTCACCTGACTTTAGCAGCTTGGAATGGTCAATTTCAGGTAACAACTCAGAAGCACCTTGCACTTTAAAACATCTTTAAAAAGTCTGACATCTAATGTATAAAATATCATTTTAATATATTTATTTTTGTCTAAGATACAGGACTCTCTTACAATACAAGCAAATGGAAGTGAGATTAGACATTCAAGTGAGTACTGTTTTTCACATCATTATGGGATATTTCCTTCCCGTGTGGCTTACTGGTTCTCACCTTTTTAACAAGTCAAAAATTTAAGTGCAAGTTCATATGTTGCCAAACACATTTCTCACTTCATTTTCCTTCAAAGTTTTGAGCAGATGAGCTATCGTGTATGTGTGATGAAGCCTAATTTACTGCTACAATGTGTATCAAACAGAAAATATTTCTAAACCTAACCACACATTTGGCTAATATTTGTAGAATTAATATAGAATCAAAAGTTTTTCATTCAAATAGTTTTTCATGAGTGTTAAGGTAATGTTTTTCACTAGTTCACTACTTACATATGTACATATGTACTATTGCAGAGATTTGAAGGTAGGCTTCCCTTCAATCAGGCAGTCTATCCATAGTCCCATGCTACAGTACACATGCAGAACATGCAAGTACATGTACAGTACTTGATCAAACTTGGAGGTGTTGTGGAAGCCTTTGCAATTGTGTAAATGCTTGTATATTCATTCTTTGGGGATAGGGGGATGGGGTACAGTTCAGAGCCAAAAAATTCAGAGGTTCATAATATTGAATTCAAGCCTGCTAATCTTGCCTAAGCCCCCATTAGATAAGCAAGAGCTGAACACGTATCAATTCCCGCCCATACCGATATACCAGAGATGTGCCCAGAAACTGCTGTTTACATCAAAACATTTACCAGCTTATAGCACAGCCCTCTGTCCGCTATTTTAGTATAAAGCCTCTCATTAAGAAGCAGAGAAATGTCATGCAAATAATGTTAAGCATTCATTGCTAATGTTAGCAAGATTAATTTCTAGGTTAAGTATACTTGTGAATCTTCAGTAAGGCACTGCAGACAAGAGCACCAGGGAAAAAGCATTAGACAAATAAAACTTTTGATATACTATGATTGGAATTTTGATATTTGGGGCTTATGAAGCTTCAATCCCTATGTGGCTTAAAATTTCATAGGCTCCCTAGGCCCAAAATTGAGCATTAATTTGCTATCTAACTGCAACATTAAAAACTGGACAGTTTTGGTGTTTACAGAATAAAGATTTGCATCATTTTTAGTAATGACAAGAATAAGTACAGATGATGGCTTATCTAGTTTAAATCTATTAAATCTCTGATTTCCCATCACAGAATCAAATAGCTTCTTGAACGACTGCAGAGTTTGTATTTTTACTACCCCACCTGAAATTCATTCTACTTGAAGAAATGCTTCCTGACATGTATAATTGACATCAATTATTGTTTAATTAATCTATTTATTCCATTATTTTTCAATAAACCCTCATTAGCCTCTGCATTTATGTAGCACCTTTAACACTATAAAATGTCTTGAGGCATTTCACAAGGGCATAATCAGACAATTACTGACACTAAACCATGGAAGAAGATATTAGGACATGTCTAAAAGCTTGATCAAATAGGTAAGCTTTAAAGAAGGTCTGAGTGGAAAGGTTTATGGGGAGAATTTCAGAGCTTAGGGCTAGACGGCTAAAGGTACAATCACCAATGATGGAGCAAACGTACAAGATGTCAGCATTGGTGAAAGCAGGGTATTTTGAAAACCATAGTCTGGTCAAGATTGCAACGATAGGAAGAGGTGAAGCCATAGAGGGATTTGGACAGGAGGTTGAAATTTGAAAGCTTAGGCATTGGGAGCCTGGATACCAGCGTACGTCAACGTGCACAGCTGATTTCTGAATGGGACTTGGTGCATTTTAGGGAAATCTCAAGAATAACCTATACAACATATGTAAACAATGTATTCCAACCCTAGAATCAATCCAGCTTAATGCTAAGTTGCTTTTTTTGGTAGACATTAAAATAAATCTTTTCTACATTAAAATGTGGGTCATGGCTTAAAATATGACAGCGAGCAATTTTAACATGGCAAAATGTGTAATCTGAATGGAGAAAGTACTTACTGAGCAATAGTGTTTAGTTAATAATGACCTCCAGTTAACAAAAGTAAATGCAATATAGGGAGGCAGAAAACAATCTTGCAATTTTGCAGTTTCTACTTACGTGACTGAAAACCTTCGGCATAATATGGTAATTCAAAATGTTTTATTCACTGAATCCTCAAGAAACATTTAGTAGTCAGTTTTCCCTAGGTGTTCTAAAAAAAACACCACTGGTTTCACACAATTCAAGGCTTTCCTTAAGGAAACAATTGTTTTCAATAATATTCATTACAAAAGACTGTAAAAAGAAAGGATCAGTTCTGCTAAAAGCAATACAGCTCACAGGATTAGAAGGATTGTATGCTGCAATAAGTTTGTATTTTATGTCAAACAATCCTTTCCAAAAGCATGAACCAACAAGCAAAGGTAGCCTACAGTTTCCTTTGGTGCAGTGCTAGAGCTCAACCTGTAAAACCAACAGAAATAAGTTAGCTATTTATTTACGCAACCCTATCACATTGCCAATTGGTGTACCAGTGCACCACATTTTGAAAAGGTGAGGGAGCAATTGTACCTAGCAGTGGATTATGAGTGTGTGGCAGATCCATCCTGGTTACCAATAAGCCTGAGCCTCATTTTCACAATTCCATACGGGTGTCTAGCAGCTCACTGGTTTTCGGATACAGGAATTAGGATGGCACAATCAGAGCTAGCCAGTAGGTAGGGTGTGTTTGGGAGGTGGAAGGAATCCCAGTGTTGGGTGGGGTTGTGGGGAGGGGTAGGGGGAAGGGAATGGCATTCAAACAGGCTGACAAGGGCCCACAATTTCTATGGACCCAGGAGAGGTGCTTCTACTCCTTCAACAAAATGATTCAAGTTTTCCCAGCCATGTTGCAAGCGATCCCAAGCAGTCCCTTTTAAAAACAGTGAGTTAGACTGCTCAGCACTTGCCACAATTGGACAGACAACACATATCATACATATTTCTACCTCCAAATTGTAAATGGGTTCCTGCGTATGTCACAGAACCCAGACTTATATAGGTTCACAAGGGTCCTGCCTTATTTAAGCAAATACCTTGGTCACTCTTGTGGAGGATGACAACAAGTAGGACTGGAGTGAGAACATGGCAGCAAGCACAGTTCTCCAATTTCTCCACTGCTGCATAGTGGACTGCGTTAGCCTCAGTCCTATGATGTTCTCTTGACATAGCAGGAACTTGTGATTTCAGATGAATCATGGCTAGACTTTACAGGGGCAGGGACTGCTCTCTCTCCCCCCAGCAGCTGCCACCACCGCCCCTGCTCCCCCCAATGCCCGGGAAGGAAAGTGAGCTGGCAGCTGATGCACCAGAAAGAAGCCTGTCCCGTAGACATAACATGCTGCAGGCAGGCTAAACTTGTGAAAGTGGGACCTCCACCTTCAGTGGGCTAGACACCCCTCATATTTTACATGCCATCCCCGCCAAAAATACACCCGGCAGGGGGCCGTAAAATGTAGCCCAAGGAGAAGGAAATAAACAATCAATAACATTAAAAATAAGTTCATTCATTTTTTTTTGAAAGGCGTCTTTATATTGAAATCTAAAACTACTCAGCATTGCTGAAAATATGTGTTGATTAGGGGAACTAAACTCATATCAAAATTTTTGTCACATACACTTTTGAGACAAAGTGTGATTGAAACATAAACAGAAAATGCTGGAAAACCTCAGCAGGTCTGGCAGCATCTGTGGAGAGAGAAACAGAATGAATGTTTCTAGCCCAATATGACTGTCCTTTGGAATTGAAGAGGTTTAGAAATGTGATGGGTTTTATGCTGTTGAAAAGGGGGTTGGGTCAAGTTTAAAAAAAGAGTAGGTCAGGAATAGGTTAAAGGGCAGGAGAGATTAAATGACAAAGGTGTCATGGAACAAAAGACAAAAAGAGCATTAATGGTAATAAAGAAACAAAGCATTGGCCCAGAGTAAGTGTAAATGGCAGAATAAAGGACAGCTCTGGAAACAAAAACATGAAAACAAGATACGGATCACACTTGGCAAAAAAAAAGAATCAAACTGGAGGACATAGTTCATGGTCCAAAGCTGTTGAATTCAATCTTGAGTTGAGAAGGCTGTAACGTGCCCAATCAGAAGATGGGGTGCTGTTCCTCAAGGTTGTGTTGGACTTCACTGGAACATTGCAGCAGGCCGAGGACAGAAACGTGAAAATGAGAGCAAAATGCTGAATTAAAATGGCAAGGGACCAGGAGCTTGGGGTCATGATTGCGGACTGAGCAGAGATGTTCTGCAAAGCGGTCACCCCGTCTGTGTTCGGTCTTCCCAGTGTAGAGGAGATCAAACTGTCAGCAGCGAATACGGTAGACTAAATTGAAAGAAGTGCAAGTAAGTTGTTGTTTCACCTGAAAGGAGAGTTTGGAGCCTTGAACAATGAGGAGAGAGGAGGTAGAATTGCAGGTTTCACACCTCCAGTGATTATATGGGAAGGTGCAGTGGGAAAGGGGTGAGATACTGGGGGTGGTTAAGGAGTGGACCAAAGTGTCACAGTGGGAATGGTCCCTTTGGAATGCTGACAGGGGAGGGGAGGGGAAGCTGAGATTGGTGGTGGTATCATGCTGGATGTGACGAAAATGGTAGATGATGATCGTTTGTGGAGGCTGCTGGGGTGGGAAGTGAGGACAAGGGGAATCCTGGACAGGTAAAGTACCCATTTGGATCTGGTCTCAGGGCACCTTTGGTGGAGGTCAGGTGCCCTTTGCAATAGGTCAAGTGCCCGTCAAGTGACAGTTAAATGTCAGCATAAATGTGCATAAAAAGTGCATAAACTCATTGCTGTCAAGCTCATTGGAATTGTCAACAAACTAGTCAAAATCAACTGTCAAAACTGTCAAGTGGACCTGTCAACACTGTCAAGACGACATGTCAAAAGCAACTGTCAAAGGGAGCTGTCAAGCTGCAAAACATTTAAAAGACCTGCCCTTTAAGCATTTGAAAATAAAATGTCTGGAATGTTAAATAATTGCTTGCTATGAGTATAGAGGCATAGGTTGGCATGGAGGGTATGGGGGTACATGAGGGTGGGTACAGGGGCATAGGTTGGCTTAGATGGTATGGGGTTTTATGGGAAGTGGATGCAGGGGCATGAACTGACATGGGTAGGCATAGATAAGGAATTGGAAATGTGTGAGAGATGAGGTGGGTGAGGGTGAGTGCTGGAGGAATGTTTTTGTTTTCTTTCAACCTTTCACACAATGCCGGAGCACACAGGCAGACAGGCCTTCTAGTCTCCGTCTCCGCACCTGGCAGCTTCTGCACAGGGGTTCAGGGGGCTGTTGGCTCAACTTCTAATTCAGCCCTCCCCCAAAATGAAAATACCACAGTCCAGGCCTCTTTTTCCCAGGTCAGGTTCACGGAGCCAGGAAATATCCCAACCTTGTGCATCTGTCCTGGGAGCGAAATCTGGGTCTTACTGTTCCAGCTGGAACTGTAATTTTGAACATAGAAGATCAGACTTGGAAATGATTACCATTCCAAGCATAAACTCGATTCAATACAAAAAACATGACAGATATTCTCATTGCTGAAGTTGATTCCTATTGTCAATTGGGTGAGCAAGGTCTACTTATAACATGGTAAAATGCTTTAACTTATTTGCAAAATCTCTAGTTTCCCTTTGTCATTTTAAGAGGACACTTGATTAAAACATTGCATTGATATAGCACCTTTCATGACCCCTGGAGGTCTCAAGGCACTTTGCAACCTATGAAGAACTTTTGAAGTGTAGTCACTGTGCTAAGAAAAGAAACAAAGCTGATAATACAATAATATCACATATGTATTAAAATTGTAGACTTCCTATTCAGCATAACTAAAAATATTTGCGTCCAGAAATCAGAGCCCATGTTTGTCCATTCCTGTTGCCTGAATGGTGAGACCCAAGATTCACAAGATATTGGTCCTCATTACAATAGAACTGCCACAGCCTCAGAGCTTGCTGGTAAAGAACAGTGTAAAATCTGGCTGCTGCTTGTGTAAGTCTAAGGTAACTGGGCCTGGAGTTATGGTGGAGGCTTCAGAAAACATGAGGTTGAAGATTAGGGGGCCAAGCTAAATGGGTCAAGGGGTTATGGAACTGAGGATAGGGGTGGTAGTGTTAAGACAGGGCATCAGAAGCATCAGCCATCGTAGGTTGTAGTGAGGAGTGATCTCTTTAATGCAAATTTGGGAGAAACATCCCAGTTCTCAGGTAAGTTACTTACCACTTTGGTTTGGCAGATAATCCCTCGGTTTAGTTTCTCTGACTTCAGCAAACAATGGCAATAGCTGCTTCCAGGATTATCAATATTTGAGATGGAACTTCAAAAAAGACATGTACCTAAGGCTTAATGCCATCTTCGAGCATGGGTAGGGGATGCCTGTTTTCAGTCCTTTTCCAATATGGTGGGTGACACACTTCCAGCCATAAGTATGTTCACACTGCCTGTCTGCCGTATTGGGCCTTAGTCAGATGCTCCCTGAACTAATTTCTAGGCCGCAATCTCCAAAAGCATCAAAATGGCACCCTACATGTTTAGTGACAAGAGGATTTAATGTCATGTGGTAGGGCACGACTTAATAGTGTTATGTGATAAAACACTAGGGAAAAATACACCCCAATTTATTTATTTAGGAATTGCAGGAATAAGTCCATTGTCTAATTAATACTAATATGCACACAAAAATTGGGGTTGATTCACTTCAAGTGTTTAAACATTGTTTTAAATAGTCAAACATATACTCAGAGGCTCATAATGATAGCTCTTGTGGTTTATCTGCTATAGGGGAAAGTCTATTTTCTATTTGATTAAATTTACAGAAGTAAATTAGCTCTAATTAGTGTACTTCATCATTATAATATCTATAATAGAACAATACACGCTTCCAGATTCATGATGATAAGATGTGGTTTTTGAATCATAATGGAAAATATGATTTTTAATTAACCTAATTTGTATATGCAAATTGTGTCTAATTATTATAATTTATTCACCTGTTATCTCTAATAGCATCATGAATAATACTCTCCACATTCCATTAAGCTAGGACTTGGCAGCTTTCTTTGTGAGTGGTATTTTCAATTTGACAGAATTTGCATATTTAGATTACATCTAGTTAGCACAATGACTCAATATTCCAAATTGCTAAAAATGACATTGATGTTTGTGTTTTGAATTCTTAACTAACATGTGTATTTAATATCACTTGCCTTTCCCAGTTTGACATTGTCCCTAAAATCAAAACGAAACCCAAAAATATGGAGCAAGTCTTTTAGTGTAGATATTGCATTTTGTACATAATAATTGCATACATTCATTAAAAAATTGTCTTTGCTATTGCTATATATGCTAGTATAGTGGTGTTCCTGAGCCAGAGCAGGGTGTATTATGAGTGGTGATTACAAGGGCAAAAGCTGTGCATCTTATTTCCCTCTTGTAATACACTAGGACTTAGCTTATAGGTGGTTTTAAGGGAGCTGAAGTGAAAAGTGTGATTCATTTTTCAATCGGCATTCATAAAGGGATCTCGCCCTAATGATCTTCTTCAAATTGAAAACTATACTTTCCTGCGTTTCTTTGTAAAAGAGTATGAGTGGAATTGTCCCGTGCCCCCATCGGCAGGTTTAATGATGGGCAGGGAGAATTTGGTGGGAGGTCCAAAAATTGGTTTCACGCCGACGTGAGATGACAGCGGATCTTTGGCTACTGCCCACCATGGCAGGTCACAAGTTCCGCCAGAGGCTGGCATGAAACCGATTTGCATCCCGCTAATGGGATGCAGATGAAGGCCTGACTGGAATTGCGCCATGCCCCCCTACCGCCGGTGCTTGATTGTATGTCACGCTAGTGGGAAATCACGCTGGTCCAGAACACGTCTGGACCAACATGCCAAATAAAAGTTGGGGCTTGCCTTAAGATGGCCTCAGGCATCTTGCGGAGATCCAGGGAGAAGATGGAGACCATCAGCGACCGGACCCTGGGGCACTACGTACAGCACTGGGTGGGTGGAGCTTCAACCACATGGATCTTCTCCATGAAGCAGCATGTAGAAGGTGGGAGTTCTCAGCGCAGCAAATTCACCAAAGGATTGGACCTTCATCCAGACACTTCGCCAAAGGATCGATTCATCCAGCTGCAGGTGGAAAGCAGCAGGAAGTATGGTGAGTTGGACGGTGAGGGTGGGATTTGGTGGGGTTGGGGTGTTTGAAAGAATGGTGGGAGAGGAATGAAGAGATCATGTGGGGGTTCAGGACTAGAGGGGAGTGTGGACGGTTGGGGCTGCTAGGAAAGAGGATATCTGAGTTTGAACCGAGCAGGGGGTGGCAAGGGCCTTGGTGTGTTGTGACCAGTGGGGGAGGGTATTCAACAGATGTTAATGGGCATGGGCATGGGGGACTGTTGAGTTCTGAAGGGCCATGGGGGAGGGGAGGGGGGGTCGTGAGGTGTGAACAGGTTCACAGGGAGGAATTGATGCTGGACTCCTGGGGTGAAAATTGAGGGTAGCTGTGTTAAGAGAGAATGGTGAGAGTTAAAGGGGGTAGAGGGAGCTGGTAGGGTAGGGGATGAGGGTGTGATGGTGTCATGTGAAGGGATGCCAAGGGTTGTTGGCGGGGATGCAGAAATGGACAAGGATTCAGGGGGTGGGCAAATGAGGGTGGGCAAGTCAATGGTGATGGGGGTGGGATTCTCGGTAAGGAAGGGGACTTCAACGTACACCTGGACATTGCCGAAGGTGATGGAAGAGAGTCGAAGGGTAATGGTGGGGAGGTTGAAAGTAATACTGGGGTTGGTGGGGGGCTTCAATGGTTATGAACAATAGGGCGTGGGTGACTGGGGGAGAGGAGAAGGTGTTTGAGCACAGGTAAAACTTTACTACCACCATTGCTGGGCTGCAAGCAACTATGCAGAGCTTTGTGGTGGAGATCTAGAGAGGCAGGCATGGGAGTTAGGTCATCGGGGGATGGGTGGAAATGCAGGTCATCTCAACTGGACAACTGAAAGGGAACCCCAACATGTAGTTTTTGCAATGCTAGGGCCCTGGGACACATAATAGTTTGAAGGATAAAGGCTCAGTGTGTGCGGGAGAGTCCTTGCACATGGTTTGCAAGGGACATGGCACATACCTTTGCGTCCATGCTGATGCCTCATTCCAGGAGATGGGGTGTCCGCAGGAAGATGAAGGGGAGGGGGGAATGCTAAACCTTAAGGACTACAACTAAAACAAGACACTACACATTATGAAAGTGAAAGTGATTAATATTTACAAAATTTTTCTGATTGTGACAGTGAATTGTTCACCCATGCAACCAGTTGTGTGTTTAATATTTCTTAATTTTCCTTTTCCCCCCTACTTCTAAGTGACCCCACCCCCCGCCAACCCCGACATCTGCAGGAGGGTTGGAGGCAGCCTGCTGACCAGTTGGCCCTGTTGCCTTGGCAGCCGTTCTCTGGAGAGCCGCGGCCTGGAGGATGGCAGTTTACTTTGGCTGTCCTGCTGTGGGCCAGCTGCTCCCTCTGCAGTGACAGAGGACGAAGTTGAAGGGGTGACAAATCAGTGGGAGGCATTCAAAAGGGAGATGCTACACATGCTACACGAAGATATGTGCCCACAAAGAAAAAGGGCAGCACTACCAAATCTGGAGCCCCCTAGTTATCCAGAAGCATTCAGCATAAGATAAAGTAGCAAAAGAAAGCTTATGACAGTCATAAAAAACTTAATACTGTAGAAAGCCTAGAGGAGAATAGCGAGTACAGGGTGGAGTAAAAAAGGAAATTATGAAAGCAAAGAGAGGATATGAAAAAATATTGGCAGGCAAAATGAAGGAAAATGCAAAGATGTTTTATCAGTACATTAAGAGCAAGAGGATAACTGAGGAAGGGGTAGGGCCTATCAGAGATGTGCAAGGGTAACTTATGCATGGATGCAGAAGATGTGAGCAGAGTTCTTAATTCTTTGTCTCTGTCTTCACAAAGGAGAAGGATGATGCAGACATTCTAGTTAAAGAGGAGGACTGTGAAATATTATAGGCATAGTGAGAGAGGAAGTACTGGAGGGACTGTCATCCTTGAAGGTGGATAAATCACCAGGTCCGGATCGATTGTATCCAAGGAAGTTAAAGGAAGCCAGGGAGGAAATAACAGTTGCTCGAGGATCATTTTCCAATCTTCAATAAATACAAGCGAGGAACCAGAGGATCTGAGGTCTGCAAACGTTGTACCATTATTTAAAAAGGGTGAGAGGGATAGACCAAATAATTATAGGCCAGTCAGTCTGACTTCGGTGGTGGGCAAATTATTAGTTATTATTAATTCTGAGAGACAGGATAAACTGTCACTTAGAAATGCATGGATTGATCAGGGGTAGTTAACATGGTTTTGTTAGGGGAATGTCATGTCTTACTAATTTAATCAATTTTTAAAGGAAGTAACAAGGACAATTAATGAGGGTAGAGCAGTAGATGGTGTCCACTTGGGTTTTAGTAAGGCATTTGACAAGGTCCCATGTGGCAGACTGATTAGAAAAGCAAAAGCCCATGGGATACAGGAGAATGTGGAAAGTTGAATGCAAAATTGGCTCAGCGACAGGAAACAAAGGGTAATGGTTGATGGATGTTTTTGCAAATTGAAAGCAGTTTCCAGTGGTGTTCCATAGGGATCAGTGTTGTTTGTTGGATATATTAATGATTTGGTCTTAAATGTGGGAGGCATGATAGGAAAATTTGCAGATGACACAAAAATTGGCCATGTACTTGATTGTGAAGAGGATGGCTATTGACTCCTGAATGATATCAATAGTTTGGTTGAGTGGGTGGGAAAGTGGCAAATGGAATTCAATCAAAAGAAGTGTGAAGTAATTCATTTGGGGACAGCAAACAAAACAAGGGAATACACAATAAACGGGAGGGTATTGAGAGGGGTAGAGGAAGTGAGAGACCTTGGAGTACAGGTCCTTGAAGGTGGTAGGACAGGTGGATAAGATGATAAAGAAAGCATATGAAATGCTTTTCTTTACTGAACGAGGTATAGAATATAAAAGCAGCGATGTAATGCTGGAACTGTATAAAACGCTAGTTAGGTCACAGCTGGAATTTTGCGTACTGTTCTGGTCACCAAATGAGAGGAAGGACCTAATTGCTTTGGAGAACGTACAGAGGAGATTTACAAGAATGTTGCAAGGGCTTGAAAATTGCAGCTATGAGGAAAGATCGAATTATTTTCCTTAAAACAGAGGAGGCTGAGAGGTGACTTAATTGAGGTGTACAAGATTATGAAGGGCCAAGATAGAGTAGACAAGGAAGGCTTGTTTCCCCTAGAGGAGAGGTAAATTACCAGGAGGCACAAATTTAAGGTGATTGGTAGAAGGAATAGGGGGTACATGAGTAAAAGCCTTGTCACCCAGGGGGTGGTGGGTGTCTGGAATTTGCTGCCTGGTTTGGTGATGAAGGCAGAAACCCATCAACTTATTTAAAAGGCAACTGGATCAGCACCTGAAGTGTTGTAACCTGCAAGGCTATGGACTAAGTGCTGGAAGGTGGGATTAGAATGGGCCACTGGTTTTTTATTTCTTTTTCAGCTGGTGCAGACACGATGGGCTGAAAGGCCTCTTTCTGTGCTATGAGCTAGAATCTTACATTCGTTGGGCACGCACGATCGGCGGTCCGGGAAGTGGATGCGAAATTCACTTCTGCCCACGTTCGGCCCCCGATCGTAATTTTGCGCTGGATAGCCAATTAACGGCCAGCCAGCGTGAAACGTGTGCTGAGAAATGCTCAGTGCTGCCGGTGGGGGTGCGGGAAGGGGGTGGGTGCCGAGAGAAGGGAGAATATGGGCTCACACTCCCTGAAAGCTGACGGCTGCTGTGGAGCTGCCTCAAGGAGCTGCAGTAATTTAAAAATGAAATGAACTCAAAAACTGCTGCAAACTGTGACAATACAGTAAATTCAAGGATCTGGCAGCAGAATACATAGCAGATAATCCCTTAAACATCTTCTTTTATTTTATTCAACTCCGGACATTTTCTCCCGCCCTGGATGGAGTTTGTAGTGAAAACATGAAGGCCGCCTGGTCATTTGGCCCATCCGGCAACCATAATAGTGGGCGTTCCGCATAAAATCACTGGCAAGTGGCTCCTTAATGGGCTTAATTGCCCACTTAATTGTCGGCAAGCGTGCTTCCCACTCCCGTTCTGGGCTGCTGAAGGATGGAGGTATCTGCTGTGACGCCTCTACAGTTGCACATGGCTCTTGTCTTATCACTTCACTTCTCTCTGGGCTTGGGCTTGCGCTGAAGGTCGGCAGGCCTTCTTCTGGCTTGGGCCATGCACTTTTCCTGGTGGCACCTGTAACTGAGAGAGGAGAGACCGAGCAACAGCATTAGCTGCTTCCACCATAGAGGCACCCTTGGAGGTTTCTATTCCGTGCATGGATTCTTACCGGTTGGCCCAAATCCAGCCTCCCTGTCTCCAATGCCCAGTCCCACTCCACCCCTGCTGGCTGGGCTGCCCACTCCTTGAATTCAGTCACTTCCTTCAGGTGTGGCCAACCCCCTCCTGTCTTTTCCCTCTCTCGCTGGTTATGGCTTAACTTGTCCTGCTCAAAGAGAATAGAGAACATGGAATTGAGGAATTGGATTTAGCATCCATTTTTACATAGTTATTTCATGTTTCTTTCTATACTTCCAGTCTTCGAGATAACCCACTGGATTGTGTGACATTTCATTAATGCACTGCATGTTGTCCAGAAGGGTTCTGGGCCAGCACTCTCCAGAGCAGAGCCCATACACATAAGAGTAAGGGCTCAGAGAGACATGTCCTTTGCGCTGCTTTCTGGTGCCCTCTGCACCTGAGCCCTTTCCCCCCCTTCCCCTCCCTTTCCCTGCCATCCCTCACCATGCCCCCCACCCCCACCTCCCCCTTCCAGCTTGTGAGCTCTCTATGTGGAAGGGTGAAGGAGGCACAGTGGTCACTCCACCTGCAAAGTTGATGGACTGCAGTGGGGCTATAAAGCATCACCTTATGACGTTGCTACTGAGGCCCATGTCCCTGACATTCCTTCCTTGTGGTTACTGTGAGTAACTGAGGCTTACTTACCCTGGTGGCTTTCATCATTGGATGGCTGACCTGCACTGGACACCCTGGGCACTGACAGCGTTGGCGACCTGCTCCCATACAGGGTTGGTCTCCCTACCCGGCCTCATCCTCCCATCAGCTGAGCACAGGGCATCCCTCCTGGCCTCCACATGGTCGAGGAGTACATCCAGGGATGAGCCACTGAACTTAGGAGCAGGAGGTCCCTGTCTCCTTCCTGCCATCTCTATGGACCTTGTCTGTAAGTTGATGTCTGGGCGCCTTTTAAATATGGTGCCCAGATATGACGATGGGACACAAGCCATCCAGTCCACCCTGCCACGTGATATGTGGGGAAACCCCCGGCGGCATAATTAATAACGCTGGGGTCACACGATACCACAGGAATTCCTGTCGGCCTCCGCAGCAGAAAACACTCCCTGTCCCCACCCCCACCACTGGACTTGGTTCCAGATGGGGGAATTCTGCCTTATGACTTCATTAGGTTATTCTTACTCCACCGTTTTCATGCTCTGAACAAATCCTTGGGCCAGATCACATGGCTCAGCTGTTTATGAGTTGCTGGGCAGAATTTTACACATCTGGCAGAGCGAGTTGGCATGTGGGAGGAAGGTGTAAAATTAGATATACTGCCACGGATGCTGTTCCCAGCATCCACCCACCTGTCCTCGACTTCACCACAATTTTACATGTGGCAGGAGAGGCGGTGAGTCGGTAACCGCTCTTGGGCCAATGGAGTCCTAAAATGGCCAATTAATGCCCACTCAAAGGCCTCGTTTTGCCCCAACTTTTTGCCATGGTGGGTGGAAGCTGGAGTCAGGTTCGAAGGCCAGCGGCTCTCACTTCTGTGGCTATTGAAAGGGCCCACTGGGCCCTTCACCACCTGAGACCATCCCGCATCCCTGGGTTTCCCCACTCTCTGGCCTGTGTACCCAGGTCCCCACCTACCTTCCCTGGGCAAACTGGCCTGACCCTGTTGAAACTACCCCCCACTCCCCACCTTGCCCCCAGCTTACCTCCCTATCCAGCTCCAGGAAAGGTCACCATAGTGGCTGCCGTTACCAGTGACACTGTTGGGACCAGAGCGCTTTGATCCACTGGCAGCTCTCGGAGGTCAAACCTTCCTCCCCAGATGGGGGCAGAAGACTTGTCCTTCGCCAATTAAAGCCCCGCTAAGCACTAAATGGCTACATGACAACCTGCCAGATTGGGGGCGGGGTGGGGGGGTGCGGGGGGCTCACTGCCGACTTTCTCACTAGGTGTGTGCAGGAACTCTGGTGCAACGTAAAATTCTGCCCACTCAGTTTGATCATCATTCTCATGTGAACAAGGAGACTTGTGGGGGTGGGGGGGGGGGGGGGGGGGGGGGGGGGGGGCGGGATGGGGGTGGGGGGGATGGAAGGGGGGTGGGGGTGGGTAGTGATTTATGAAAAAAGAACAAACATTAGGTTGAAATAACGAAATAACAATGTTTCCTGATCTTGCCATCAAAACTTTGTAAATTATGAACAACACCGAATAATTTGCATTGACAATATCTGCTGTGCTTATTGTTAAGTGGTTATCTTCACCATTGCTCAAATAGAATAGGGTAGAAATTATGATGCATTTTGTATATTTTTGGTGTCTTCCCTCTTGAGCAGCATATGTGGTTCTAATGGGACTGGGAGGAGCAAAGGAAACTTTCACCTATTACAGACAGGAGTTTGATAACTTTACAATGACACCAAAGTGAGGCCATTATGCCTTTGACTTCTGGTCATTAGACCACAGCAACACCACTTCTGTCGGGGGTGGTGGTGTGCGTCAACTTCACCTCTGACTTCTGAGTGGTCTGAATCACTCCCACTCTCTGGGTTCTAGACCTTGGACTTATTTGGGGGTTATGACAAAGTGCAGCAGACAACTGGATTTGGTGCAATAAAAAAACTGGGTTTATTGAAGTCACAAATGAATTTATAACATTAGGATTACACTGAGATTATACAGACCTACAAAGTACACTTAGTTAGGAATGGGGAACACACGGCATAACGAGGGAAAATTACGCTACTAATCCCCTTACCCTTGTCCCACCCCCAAAACCTAACTAAATTGAACTCGGAGAGGTCAGGGACCTCTCCTATCAGGATTCACCAACCAGGGTTCCCTGGCAGTTCGAAATCCAGCCAGGTAAGCCGATTGCAGTTTTGGGGTACACTCTTTGAGTCCTCTGGGGCTTGCCGTCCCCACATGGTTCTGGTCTGTGGAATCTGCGAAGGTTCTTCAGTTGGGTGGAGGACGCGGTTGTGGGTGGTCGATCTTCATGGAGGGCTGTGGTTGCGGCCTTGTTGTCTTTGGTTAAGCCTGCCACCCCATGCCCCTTGCCGTGATATTGCCTGCAGGCCTGCAAACCTCCAGATCTCCTTCCTCCACTTGGCTCAGCTCCCTCTCCCTGTATAAAACCCTGCTTCAACTGCTCCAAACTGCTCACCCTTCAGAACTGCTCCTTTTCATAACTGGTGGCCCAGTTATACTGCTTTGTCGAATTTCTTATCTCAATCCAAATCAAGGTTAGTTCTTTGTCTGATATTTGTGGGCTTCCCCAGGTGATTGTTGTCTCGTTGTTTTTAATGGGCTCGCATGATGTTTATCGTTGTCTTCCTGTCCCCATAACTATTCTTGAACTGAAAGCCATTGTATATGCGGAGCATTGATGGGTTCGCATAATTGCATTGATTGTGGCCTTCCTGCCTTAGTAATTAGTAGCAATTATTTACGCAAGGTTTTGATGGGCTTTAGTTTCATGTAAGATGAAATCTTTCTCTGGGTTGATTGTTTTAAAGGGAAGAATGTGTATTCTGTCTCCACTCATCCTAGCCTCCTGTCTGCAGGGTTCTACACTTAACCCAGCAGTTGGGTCCTCTGCCATAAAAGTCCAAAAGTCATATCCTTGTTGATGATATGAAAAATGTGGGAATTTTGAGAACCCTTCAGCCCCCCCCATGATACTTAAACCTTGCTTCAAGTATCATACTGGAAAAAAAAGCAAAATTCCCGACCCTCAATAGTAATGTTCCCCTGTAATTACCTATCTAAGATCTCATGACACACACATTCCCCATTCTTTAAAATGTGGTGTACGTAAGCATGCATAGGCAAAATAGTTATTTACATACATCCAAACATTTGGGGGGTCCAACACCCCACTTGGTGCACATACATCTTTATTAAAAGAAAACATCACTTAAAAGTCTTTCTTAAAAATAACCAAACACAAAAAAAAAATCAATCTTTATTCAGGAAAACAAAAAAAAATGTATGAAAGGTTCAAAGAGGTGTATCTCTCTCCACCTTAGTGTAATGCTTCTTCCAGGTCCTTTCGTTTTGGAACTCTAGGATTTTGTCTTTTCCCCTGCACTGAAAGCACAACAGGTACAACACTATTCCCAGCTGGCAAACCACGAGGATGTGGGAAGCCATTCTGACCCATGAAGGGATCTCTATGTTTTCAAAAATGTCCCACCAGGGTGGGACTGTGATACCTTGAATCTCTCCCTCTATCTTCTGTGTTTTCTGTTCCAAAGTATAGAAATACTTTTGTGATAACTCTACAGCTTTAGTAGTTTAGTAAGATGTTCTGGTAGAGGGGGAATTTCATAACCGAAATGTATGACAGAGCTCTGCAGGTTGGTAATGTTTTCCCTAACAGTGAAGTGAACAGTGGAGGGTTCAGGAATGGGGACAATCTGTTCCTGGGCCACTTGAACTTCTGCCTCGGGTTTAAAACAAAAACTGCTGTCATTTACCGGACACCGGATGTGCTGTCCAAGCTGGTAGTGGGGCGCACTTGTGGTGACACAATATCTCCCACCCCCTATATATGCTACCTGTGGGGGAACATGGCCTTATGCCATTACCTCCATGGTACAGTTTATAGGCCATGCACCAGCAGTTTTAAAACCGCACTGTGGTCTGGAATAGGCGTTCAAGTGCTGGGGACACAGTACTACGTGTGCACCCCGGCTCCGGCACCCAGAGAGGTCTGTACCTGTCATCATGTGCTCCCACTTTATGGCCTAAGGTGGGACCACTGCAAAATGGACGTGTGCACCCCCTTGAATGACTCCAATGTTCTCAACCCTATATACCGGTGCAGGTTGGGCTGTCCCACCCATGACCAGCATCCTCACTGCTATACCCATGATGGTGTGGTTGGAGTGCCCACAATCTATTGGGACAGGGTAGGCTTTAGAGGCTAGGCGGAACTGACATGGGCTTAGTGAATTATCAGATGGGTGGAGGGCTGCGAGGTGCTTGTTGCTGATCCAGGAGGGGACTAAACCTTGCTTTAAATCCTCCAGGTTGCTGCGGCCCTCGCCCAGCAACCATGCCCCGTACGGCACGCACACCTCATTCTGTGCAGCCTGGTCTGAGATGCATTCCTATCCTCTTGAATGAGTGCATTCACTGTTTTGGCGTGCCTTTCCAACTCAGCAATAATCTCCTTTAAATGGACTGTCATGGCCTAGTCCTCGTGTAGCTCTGAGCCTATCACTGTGTTCTCCTCTGTTAAGATTTTTCGTAATTGTGTTTTTAAACCGTTTATTTGTGTCTGCAATTCTATGTCATCCAGACTGTTTATCACAGAGGATCCTGTATTATATGCTGTGAAAACATCATTCCAGGTTTCCCTTCTTTGTCTCCCCGCATTGCTAAAGTACTCAGTGTGGGTAGTGTACAGTTCTGTTTTGTCTACATTGGCAAAATCGAACTCGTAGAATTTCCTGAACACTTCTCTTAACAGGGCCTGGTATAGCTGTTCTGTCTCCTTGGGGCACCACTCAGGTAAGTGTACCTCTGTGAGGTTTAGAATCACGGAAGCTACCGCGTAGTGTACCTCCTGGTATAGCACCTTTTCGGTCGGCACTAGTACCAGCCCATTCCCTGGTCCCTTGGTGGTGACAGGACAATTCTCCATATGTGTCCTTACTGTCGGGGCCATGGGCAGGGGCTTTTGGGCGCGTGCCATGAGTTCAGTGGCCTTAACTGAGGCTGGAGAGGAAGGGGTTTTGCAAGTGTGTAGGTGGGAATCCCATCCCACCCCCTTCCCATTGTCCAGCCATGCTGCGGAAAAGATAATGGATACGCCCGTGGGGCAGGTCTTCCACGATCCCCACATGCAGACATAGATTTCCTGTTCTGATTTCCACCACTTGTCCCAGCACACGCTCACCCCCCCCATGGTTCCCGGTAATGGTCCAATGGGTGTTGTTCCCCAGTCGCTCCCAGTCAGCTGTACCGTCTCCCATGTCTCTGCTCAGCTTCCTGAGCCACCACCACCTTCCCAGGGAAATCTGTCCTCTACAGGTCAGGCACACGCGTTTCCCCTCAGTGACCCCGACCCGTGTGGCCACAACCTGTATGCTGGGGCAGGGTAGGGAGGCCTCCCCATAGGTGAACCCGGTCTGACTGGAGTATTGGGTGGAGTTCGATACCAGCCACCCTGGCCATCTTCCCACATGGGAATAGGTAGTGATCCCCTCCATGTTACCTTCGCTGCCCCTCGCAGTCACAACCGGTGGTCTCTCCCCTGAGCACCCAAAAATGTGGGAGTCCTCCACGTCACCTCGCCTCCCAGTGGCCATTCCTATCAGAGCGAGTAGGAGTATGCCCCCCATCCTATCGAAATCCTTTCTGTAGGGAGACATAAGAGCATATAGCCAGGTCCCGAACAGATTCGCTGGCTTGGGTAAAGCATAGTCGAGTCTTGCGACCTCGACTCAATACAAACACTCTTAAACAATAATACTTAAACTACCAACCACCTTATTTAAAATTTAACTAAAACACCCAAACTTAACAATCTCAAAATTAAATAACAGAAGCTATGTACATCCACCGCCCGTCCCCGGGCAGCCAGGTTAATCCCTGTTCGGGCTACAGCACACTACTCCCTTCGGTGTGGCCGCCCTGTCCTGTACCTTTGGTCCCTGGCAGCCTGCAGCTGCTGGCTGGGGACCTCTGTCCTCAGATCGATCCCTGACTTGAGGGGCTGCCCTTTTAAACTGGGGAGCCGGTGACCATGGTTTCTTTGGCTGTGGCGTTCGTGGGGACCTTCTAGGGACTCTGGCTGGTGGGGGTTTTCTGGCTGGTGGGTCTTCAACCCGAGCTACTGTCCCCTCTTGTGCGGTCTGTGGAATCTCCACTGCCGCTGGCTGGGGATTTCTATCCTCAGGCTGTATCTCTTCTAAATCTGTGTCAGGGGCAGGTAACTCTCTGCCCTCAGGTCCCACCTCGTCTGAGTCCCAGATGAGCAGGGGAGTGTCCCAGGCGTTGGGTGGGATGGCCCTTCCCTTAAAACAAGCCACTGCACCTGCTTGTGCAGTCTGTGAGTTTGCTCCTGCTGCAGGCTGAGGATTTTTATCCTCAGAACTTGCCCCAGCTGGCTGTCCCCTTCTCTCGGATTTAAACAATTTACATTGGTTAATGTGGAACCATTTGGTGCGCCGAGGCAGCTTTATGGCCTATACCATGGGGCTTTCCTTATCTACAATGCTGTAGGGACCCATGTGTAATGGTTCTAGACTGCCTACCTGAGCAAAATTCCTAACCATAACCTGATCCCCTATCTCCCACTCGTGGTGCGTACGGGGTTCTAGCAGCAGTCGGTTACTCCGATGCTGTTTTCCCATGTTGCTAGCAGCCTGCCAGTGAACCTGTTTAAGGTGTTCATTTAGATTCTTGACGAAGCTGTCCCAGTTCACATCTCTGAACTGACCCTCCGTGAGCACCGGGGCTAGCACATGGGTGGGGGTCCGCATAACCCTACCAGTCATGAGCTCGTGTGGGGAATACCCCGTGCTTTTTGACTGGCTGGCTCGGATCCCCATTGGGACCAACGGTAAGACTTCTACCCACTTTCTAGGTGAGTCTACCATCTCCTTCCTCAGCCTTTCTTTCAAGGTTCTGTTCATCCTCTCTACAATCCCTGAGGACTGTGGGTTGTGTGCAACGTGCCATTTCCCCTCTATGCCTTGTACCATAAGGGTATTCTGCATGACCTGCCCAGTAAAGCGGCTCCCTTGGTCGGACTCCACGTACCGTGGTAGCCCCATTCGTGAGAACACCTCCCTGACCAGGATCCTGGCTGTACTCAGAGCCATGGCTGTTCAGCAGGGGAAGGCTTCTACCCACTTTGTGAACACATCCACCAGGACTAGGCAGTACTTATAGCCTCCCTGGGTGGTGGGTAGGGGCCCAATGTAGTCAACCTGGATCGACTGCCATGGTCCCTCTACCCTCCTGATGTGTCCCATAAGTACCTTCCTTTTGTGCGGGTCAGGGTTGTTAGCAGCACACACCAGACAGCTGGCACAGAACTCGCGGACATCTTCCCTGAGTCCTGGCCACCATCCTGCCTGTTCCACCCTCTGCCAGGTGGTCTCAGGCCCGGGATGCCTCGCTCCTGGACCCTCATGAGCCAGTTGAAGGAATTCCCTCCTGTGCTGCTGCGGTACTACCCATTGCTCTCCCTTAAACAGCATGCCTCCCTTTACAGAGAGGGCTGCTGTGCTGTAAGGGCTCTCTATCCTTTAACCTTCTGCCACTGCACTGAGGACTGCCTTGAGGATGGGGTCTTGGGTTTGGACTGTGTTAAAGTCCAGGGTTAAAGCTACCCCTGCACTCCCCCGTATCCCATTCCTACCCATGACTGCTGCTATAGGACGGGAATTTGCAGTGCTGGAGGAAGTTACGCAGATGGGTTGGGGAGTCAGGCTATAGCGATATTTAAACATAAAGGATGAGAATCTTAAATTTGGGGTGGTGAGTATGAGGAAGTGAAGTGGATTATAATCCTAGTCTCTTTTTGGGACTATTCTGGAACATGCGCACTCCTTGGATGATCACTCTCACTATAGGTTGAGAAAGATAGACCTCATAGGCACTTAAAAATAAGTCTGAAGAACTGATGTAACTCTCCCCAAAAGAAAGTAGCCACCAGAGATAATTACCATCCTACAGATAGTGTTTTTTTTAAAACACGTTTTAGCTAGATTATAACAGTCTGGATTTACAGGGGTCCAGGCATCTCTCCTTAACAATGTATCTCTCCACTGAAGAGTGTATTGAGATGGGTTAATTTAAAGCAATATCCCAGATTTACTGTTTCCATTATCATTGAGTATCCTATATACTTCTATAAGATACCTCTCAGATGTCTCCTTTCCTGGCTGGGTTTCTTCAAACTGTCCTGATAGTTCAAACCACTGAGATTCATCGATCAGCCTCAAAGCTCTTTAAATTGCTTTTAGTACTTGCATGTCCTTCATTGTATCCCAGAGACCAGCACTCAGCATAATAGCCAAGGGACAGTCTGACCAGAGCTCCTGACAGTTTGATCACAACTTCTGCTGACTTACATTCAACTGTTTAGACTATACCTCACCAACAGGAAGTTATAGCATGCTCCATGAATAGCCAGCCTTGCTGTAAATTAGAAAAAGGCTAATTGGACTAGAAAATAAAATTTCCAGTCTGATATAGCCTTATGAATGGAAATCAGGGCCAGGATTTTCCCCTTGTCAAGTGGGCTTGGTGGGGGCGGGCGGGAAGCTGACTGCCGCCCGCGATTGGGGCTGGACCACAATTTCACACTGCTGTGCCAATTAAGGCCCACTCAGCGTGTAACACACGTGGCAGCGCTAAACGCTGCCTGTCTGGGGGTTGGGGGGGTGGGGGAAGGGGGGTGCAGGAGGAGGGCGAGAGTGCAAGTTTGCGCATGCGCGCAGGTGCGTTCTGGAAATGGTCCCTGATGCACAGAGATACCTCAGGGAGATGAAGAGTTGACAAAATTAAAGATACAGGTTTTTAAAATTGTTAAAAACATGTTGCCTCATGTGACTCTGTCACATGAGCAGGGACATGTTAGAAATTAGGATGAAATGTTTTTATTCCGGTTAAATGGCGGATCAAAACCTGCCCGTGGATGAGGCTTTGCAAAAAAATCAAATGCTGCTTGGCCTTTTCGTCTGCCTGCCAACCATAAGTGAAAAATTAAATTCAATTACATTTTTAAGGGCCTGAATAGGCCTTTTAATTGTTGGCGGGCGTGCTTCCGACTCTTGTGCGTGCTGTACACTCACCTCCAGTTCACCCAAAGTGCAGGCCACCAAGTGCACATTGCCTCTGTGCCATTGTGAACCACGTTGGCGTGCTTTCCCGTCGATGTAGACAGACGATCCAGCTGGGGTGTAAGAGCCTGGTGGGATGGCCTGATAATGATATACTGATGTATTACAATGAGGTTCCCGATGACCAACGGTGGGAAACGCGGCCCGCCAGTGGACAATCGCGACCTGCCTTCCACCATCGTGAAACCAGTCACGCCATATTGTCCGCCAGGCAGCTTGACTCTGATTAGACAAGGCATTGCCCTGAGAAATGAAGCAGCGAATGGTTATCACTTATTTTGTTTAGCTGAAACAGGCGCAAATGTGTGTACATGTTCTTTCTGTCTGCGAAGAACAGGGCTTGTGTGTTAATATATGTAGCTTCCAGTACATGCAAATGCACCACACAGCGAGCCAAACCGAGAGTGCACGATGACGTCGGGACACTTGCCCGATATCATTGCACATCATTTTACGCTCGAGCGGGTTGGACGCAAACCTGCCCACTCAGCAAAAAATCCTGCCCCGGATGTAAGGAAAAGTAATTCTTGCAGAGCACCTCCATTCCATTTTTTCAACTTTCTCACTACTATTAAGGTTTAGTATTGCTGAAGAAAGACATTTTGTCAAAGCTTTTCATCTTGCAGTCATCAGGACAATCGCAAGAATACCAATGTAAGGCGGAACAACAACTTTATACCGTATGAGAAGACTGTGCTGATTGGTTAGCAAGTGAACCCTGATTGGTAGAAGTGTTGCCATGAAGAATGCACCAGTTAATGGTGTCTGGCAGTTAACTGACAAGCACATTTGAAATTTAAACCAGGCAGCTTGACTCTGATTGGTCAAGGCATTGCCCTGAGGAATGAAGCAGCGAATGGCTATCATTTATTTTGTTTAGCTGAAACAAGTGCAAATGTGTGTACATATTCTTTCTGTCTGTAAAAAACAGGGCCCTGTGTATTAATATATGTAGCTTCCAGTACATGCAAATGCACCACACAGCGAGCCTGGCTGACAATCTTAAATTGTTTGTCAGCATAATGTTTTAGCACACTAAGGGTTATTTAGCAAATGTTGTACAATCGCGGATTCACAGTTGGACACTGTGGGGGGGACTTTCCCTTGCCCACTAGTGGCAGGCTTGATAGGTGGCGTGAGCGGACAATATGGTGTGACTTGTGTCACGATGGTGGGAAGGCAGGTCGTGATTGTCCACTGGCAGGTCACGTTTCCCACCATTGGTCATCGGGAACCTCATTGTAATACATCAGTATATCATCAGGCCATCCCACCAGGCTCTTACACCCTAGCTGGATCATCCGTCTACATCGACGGGAAAGCACGCCAACGTGGTTCACAATGGCACAGAGGCAATGTGCACTTGACGGCCTACACATTGGGTGAACTGGAGGTGAGTGCACAGCAACGTTCTACAGAGCTCGCCAGGGCCGCCTGTTGCTTTGCAGGCTCCAGGGGCACCGGGGCGTCGGGTTTAAGTGCCATCCTGCCTCGTAGGAGACTTTTGAGTGTGAGGGGGAACAGCGGACAAGTGCAGCCCTGCCATTGAGGTGACTTGTGAGGGTGAGGGGGAATGGGGGAGGGGGGGTAAGTGTAGCCTTGCCATTGAAGCAACTTGTGAGAGGTGGCAAGTGCAGCTTTGCCATTTGAGGTGACTGGTGGCGGGGTGGGGGGATAGTGGTTAATGACAGCCCTGCCTCTGAGGTGACTGGTGGTGGGGGTAGGAGGGGAGCAAGGGCAGCCCTGATGTTGAATATAGCGCACAAGCATTCGGCGTGAGGTGGGGTAGGGTGGGCGAGGGAAATGGCCATGCATTCGGGAAACCTGTAGAAAGTGACCATTCCTCTCCAACTGAGACTGTTCAGGCACAGCCATGGTGATGAGACTGTGGCCAGGCTCCTAGTTTATCTGCCCACTCAAGCAATGCAGAGGCATCAAAGTGCCACCTAGTTCTCCAGAGCTCCCCCACACCCCCCTGCCCCCTGCCAGCACAGACTGCACATTCATGAGCACTTTAGTGGATTGCAGAGCAGTTGGACTGCACACATTGTACAATCTCCTCACTGAAGCTGGTCATGTAGCAGTCACTGCTGGAGGTGCTCACAACCCCTTCCAATATCAGCATCCCGGTTTGAACTAGTCTCCCCCAGTCAAGCTAACAGAGCAGCCTTGCATCGCAATAATCTCTCCCATCTAAGCACTCCCCTCTCCGGGAAGCGTTAAGGGGCCAGGATAGGTTCTTAGTACACCCATACTAACCACGTGTCTCTCTCTTTCATCCTGCAGGAGGAGTACATAAGGATCATGGAGCCTGGTGAACTAGCTGTTTGCCTGATGGCCTACAGAGTCCACAGAAGTCGGAGGAGAGAGCAACTGAGGCTCCTGGCTGCGCAGAGGCAAGAGCAGCAACCTCAGGAAGAAAGGGTGGCTGGGGCTCCCGCACATGCTGCCCAAGAGCCACAGTGAGATGTTGAAGGTTGGTGCTTAGTGACACCCACGGTCCATAGATGCCACCTGCCATTCCTGTTGATGATCAAGAACCAGTGTCGCCAAAGACTGCGAATGTCTAGGGGACTGGTCAGTCACATCTGCCAGCTACTGCAGGATTTGGCACCACGGGGACATGGAGGGCATCCACTGCCAGCGGCCGTGAAAGTGACCGTGATGCTCAATTTCTATGCCACTGGCTCCTTTCAGGGCTCCACAGGTGACCTCTGTGGGAACTCTCAAGCCTCCACCCACAAATACATCCATGAGGTCACAGATGCCATCTTTGCAAGGGCACATAACTTACCGGGACCAGGATAGCCAGGATGCAAGAGTGATTGGATCTGCTCAGACCTCGGGTTTCCCACAGGTGCAGGGTGTGGTTGGCTGCACTTATGTTGTGCTCAGATCTCCATCGCAACACACAGAGAACTATATCAACCGCAAGAGGTTCCATTCGATGAATGTGCAGCTGGTGTGCGACCACCAGAAACGCGTCCTGCAGGTTTGGGCACGGTTTCCAGGGAGTCTACATGATGCCTACATCCTCAGTCGGTCACAGATCCCTGGAATCTTCCACAGCCCACAGAAGCTCCTCGGTGACAAGGGCTACCCACAGAGGCCGTGGCTGATGACACCCATGCAGTGGCCTCACACTACAGCAGAGCGACGGTATAATGGGGTTCATGCTGCAGCTCGCACCTTGGTGGAGCAGACATTTGGGATGCTGAAGCTAAGGTTCTGGTGCCTGGACAGGTCTGGTGGAGCCCTGCAATATAGTCCACAGAGGATGTCATGCAGCGTCGACATCTGCTGCCTGACATTCCGATGGGGAGAGGAGCTGGCTGAGGAGATGTAGGAGCTGCACGTCTCCTCCGATGAGGAGGATGCTGATGGAGATGAGGCTGAGGAGGTCCTCGGAGGTGATGATGATGGGGATGAGGCCCTCGCACTGGCTAGATGAGGCAGGCATGCTCGGGAGGTCCTCGTAGCTGCTAGATTTGTGGAGGACGATGACGACATGCAGTGAGGTGACTCCATAGTTCCTCACATCACACTTGTGAACATTTGACTCCAGTTTGGCTTATGACAGCGCGAATACCCTCTGCGATAATGCTCCTGCCATGGAGATGTAGTGGAGATCCTAATATCCACTCAATTGCAGGAGGATGATGACGACATGTGGTGAGGACACTCCATAAATCTTCACACAGTCTCTGAGAATGTTTGACTCCTGTGTGGCTGAGGGCAGCTCGCTTGCGCTCTGTGATCAGGGTCATATCATAGAGACGCAGCCATGAAACTTTAGAAGAATCTGATGCTTTATCCACCTTCAGCACCTGAGCTCTTCAGGAGCTGGAGTACAGCATCAGTGGTCACAGATGCTGACGAGATGGGGGGCCATCCCCAGCTTAAAGGTGCTGAGAGCACACAGAGAGAATGAGAGAACTCTGTGGTGCCTGCCCACTACATTCTGGCAGCAATGACCAGCACCCCTGAGGTGCAGGCATCAGTAATGTTTCCAGGGAGTGTGAGGCTGGATCATCACTTTGGTCTGAAGGCTGCACAAAGCGCAAGGAAGAGGCCCTGGACTGAGACACCTGCCTTATTTTGTGCAGAAAGGTTTCACATCTGAGTGACAAGAACACTGCTCATCAGAACAAGGAGCCGTAGGTAGGGAGACATTCTTGGGAGTTTATTGACACTAATGAACAGTATGTACAAGTGATTAACACCCATGCCCAGGTTGTGCAACTAATTCTCCTTAATCGTCCTAACCCTGCCGTTTTGTCTTGTTGCTCCCTGGACATCCACAACGGAGGTGGAGGTAGCCTGCTGACTGTGACACCCTGTCTGTGATGACTTTGGTGGGTGTCCTTTGGAGGGCCAAGACTTGGAGGGCCCCGGCCTGCTTTCAGGGTTCTACTGTGTGGCAGTGACACCCTCCTTGATCTGTGGAGCTGGAGCTGCTGAGGTCACAGGAACAGGGCATTTGGAGGATCCAGACACTCCCAGAGTCACCTGGGTGTATGGGCCTGGAGTATGCACCTGCAGATCCTCCTCCCTGTGGGTGCCCGAGGGCCCCAGACTGATTCCTTGACGAGCAGGGTTAGCTGGAGTGAGATCGAGCTGCCCGGCACCCCTCTCGCATACACACTGTTGGAGGCCAACTATGGCATTAGAATTGGAGTTGAGCCCGCGCAGCAGTGCAAGGAGCGAAGTCCTGGACCAAGGTCTCCATGGTGGCTGCCATCCTATAAGTGTTGACCTCGGTGCATTGGCATGCCGACGCAATCACCTCAAACTGAAGGAGGACAGACACCTCCATCGTAACTTGCAACCTGAGGAGTGCAGCACACATCCTTTTTTGATGTTCCCAAGCTTGCCTTTGCAGCTCCAGCAACCGTGATATGGCCAAATCCAGAGGCTCATCATCTGACTTGGATGCAGCAACATTCTGGCCTCCAGCAGTTCTCTGTGTGCCAGACACCTGGGAAGTCCCTGCACTGCCTGCTGTGGATCAGACAGTGCGATGTGCTCACCAGATTGTGATCCCGGGGCTGCTGTAAAGCTAGATCCCACTGAGGTGTGAGTCTCTGCACTGGTGAAGGGTGTGGGTGAGCACTCTGATGGGACTTCAGGGAGGGTGCCACCAGATTCTTCTTCAGAAGTTTCCTTGGGTCTTGATTGGAGGCCCTGTGTCATGGACTCTGTCGGCTGTTTGGCAGATGAGCCTATGAAAGCAAAGGGAGATAATTAGTGCATGGCAGTGGCCTGTGAAAGAGGACATATCACTCACAGCATGGTTGTCTGGTGGATGTTGCACTGCCTGACCCTCACTTGTCAGAGCACCGCCGACCTCACCGTCAGCAAAAGACCGGTCCACATCCCCGCCAGCCAGCTGGATAACTCTGCTTTCAAAGTCTGCGAGGACCTTGATTTCAGGCATTTCTCCACCGATCTGTGACCTCTCTCTCTCTTGTTGCATGCCAGCTTGTCCTGCATGGTTAGAGATGGAGAAAATATAAGCAGGACGCCTGCCAGGCCCGATGACCGGTGTGCCTGGCCTGTGTGGGTGGTGAGTGGTCCCATGGACAGGATGAGGACGATGATGATGAGTGTGAAAGAGTGAATGGCGGTATCCCTTGAACTGGCAGTGAGTGAGGGCCCTGTGGATGTGTGCTGAGCTTGTGAGCGTGTGTGTTGAGAGTAATGAAAAGAGTGACTTACCCTGGCGGAATGGAGGAGATCATTCATCCCCTTGTGGCACTGGGTGGCTGTCCTCTTTTGAAGGGCATTGGTGCTGACCACCGCTGCCACCACCTCCCAAGCCATATTGGTCACATTGCTGCCCATCCTGCGGCCAGAGCGGGGGTACAGGACATCCCGGTGGTCCTCCACGGCATCAAAAAGTTGTTTAAGAGACCCGTCATTAAACCAGCAGGCTGCAGTTTTTTTCAGTTTCAGGACCATGTCTCCTGGTTGGCAGTGGTGATCTGAATGCAATGAGAACTGTGCTTGTGGCTGGACTTTAGACAAGGTGGGTTCGGGTCGATATGCTGTGAAAACCTGCCATTACGTCCGGTGGGTAAAACATTGTTTTACCCACCCACTATTGCACTTAGTGCAAATTTGGGAAAATTGCGCCCTGTGTTTTGGGTTTTGCAAACATGGGCTGGTTGGGTTTGGTCTTTACCTTGCTCGTTGCAAACAGAGGAAAGGACATGCTGTTTGATACAATCCGCCAGACGTACGGCCAACACACATAGCATCACACTGGCACTAAAATTCATACACCACATTACTGATTTGTGTGATAGGCAGAAAGTCTTTTTGGCAGCATCCTGTTAGTGGCGAATACCACTCATGTTGCTATTGAATAGTAGTGCCTGATGCTCAAATTTTTGAGATACCTTGCCCTTTCAGGGTAATCTGAGGTAGACTGGGCACTTTTTAGGGCCGATAGTGACGTTCATGAGTTCATGAGTTTGCGCGGTCTACAGAGCGAAATGATCTAATTAGGGTAGCCTTTATCCCGCAGGATGTTTTTGATGTGTCCTATTTCAGCATCACATTTGCATGGTGAGCAAATGAATTGGACGCTACTTACGAGGTTGCTGAAAAGGCCAATCTTATAGCGCATGGAACTGTAAGAATCCCAATGCCTGTACTGACCACTGAAGGTCGGCTTCTGGTAGACCGTGATAGCATTGTAGGATACCCAGCATTCTCCAGATCAGACTTGGACAACTACAGTCCACAGGCCACATGCAGCCCAAGGGAGCTTCTAATCTGGCCTATGGCTACACCAGGGGATTCCAAAGGAAGCATTTCAAGACCAATGGAAGGACTTCAAGATAAGTTGGATTCAAAGATTGGAGGCTGGAGATGGGCTTTCCTTGGGGAGTACATGCAGCTGCCATGTTAGAGGAGGCCAATGTACTTGGAGGAGCAGTGAGAGCAGCACTAGTGTGCCTTCAAGATTACTAAATCGATTACTGCAGTTTTGATTTACCTTTTGGTTTTACAAGTATGTACACTACAGTTTCAAAACTTCAACTTATTTTTCTCTTAGGTTTTAATGCCCTTTATAAACAATCAAGTCAACACTTATATTGTTTTCTTTCCCCACTTTGCTCATTCCCTCACTGAAGGTGCAGATTTTTGCTGAGGTCTGGTGCTATGGGTGCTGGCAGTCCAGGATTTGAACCTGGGACTTTAAGGTCTGCATTGGCATATTGAAGAGTGCCTTTACCAACTAGAATGGTTATATATTTGTAATCTATTATTAAAAATCTTGCATCTGCCTGGATGTCCTGTCAACTTTTTACATTATAAATTCCTATAGCCACATTTATAATGGTTCTAGGAATGTGGAATACATTGTGCCCAAAATCACCAAGAATATTGATTAGTTAAATAAGGAGAAGCTTCTTCTGGTGGCAGAAGGGTCGGTAACCAGCGGATACAGGTTTGAGGTATTTGGCAAGAGAACTAAAGGGTAACAGATTTGTAGAGTAGCAAAAACTTGATTCTGCTAGTGGACAGGGGATTGAAATATCCAAGCATAAATGCTGCTATCTGCAGTGAGTCCCATGATATGTAGTGTCTATACTCATGTAAAAGTCGACAAGTTTTTGAGACCAAAGTTTTAGGCAAAAAGCTGGGCGTTGACTTATACACGAGTAATATTCTTGAGGGGTTCAAACTTATGCCGGTTCTTGGAACTGCCGATAATGACACCGTCTCAGTGGTTGCTGGTTGTTAGCCATGGTTCTGAATTCAGCAGGTAACTTCTGTCCCAGGCTATCTATTTCTGACAGCTTAAATGAGAAAAGAGCAGTTGTGAAAAAGACTCACTAGACTGTTCCCACCAATCCCACTCCTAAAACTAGCATGGGGTATATGAAAAATTAAGGATTTGGGGGCAAAAGTCTGGGGTCAACTTAGACGTCCGATATAAGAAAAACTAAGAATTTTTTGTTCAAAAGCCGGACGTCAACTTTTGCACAAGATCGACCATTACTCAAGTATATAACGATATGATTGAAGGTCTCCACAAGCAATCTTGGTTTACCAATTTGAGATGAGCATCACAGTAATTAGTTGTTCATGCACTTCTGAAAATCAGAGTTGAGAAAGTATCTTCTGATCCTGTCAGAGGTGAAGCTAAGGTTTAGATTTTTAGAAGAAGGATGATGAATGTAATAGAAAGTGAAAAATGTGTGGTTAGGGTTTTGTGTTTTGAGAAATTGAAAATGAGGAACTTGTTCCCTATCAGGTGTGGAACAGATTACAGATGCACTCAGTTTTACTTCTTTTAAAAATATGTCGCGAGCTTATTAAATCCCAGCTCTAGGAATGAAGGGCAGAGAGAGGATACAGATCATTGTACTCCCAACAAGATGTGATGACTTCCTCTGAGATGCCTTTTGGTATCTCCACATTTTCTTTCTCTATTCTTTACTGTTTTCCCCTGGTGGCTTTTGCAATGTGATATTGCATATCACAGTCAAGCAGCACTTATGTTGGCAAGGCAAATGCAAAACACTGTGGATACCAGAAATCTGAAATAAAAACAGAAAATGCTAGAAGTACTCACCAGCTCAGCAGCATCTGTGGAGAGAGAAAAAGAGTGACACTGGACTTTAATATCATTGTAAAGAGGGAGTGACCAATTGCACTGTTCACACTAAGCCAAGAAGGCTTGAAAAAGAGGGTATGTTTGGTTTCATTACTGTGTGCAATGCATAGTTATGATGGTATAATAATAAAGGTTTTAAGTTTATTTGTACCAAAAGTTATATTTATAATAACTGTTTATTTCTTGAGCACTTAAGGCAGTTCCCCCCACACAATTCCCATATCCCGATGTGACCGTCCCGCCAAAATGTTGTCCAGGCCCTAGACAACCTGAGAAAAACTATGGGAGATCAGCTAGTTGGTCAATATAATTTTATTTGGGTTATATCTGCATGAACAAGAGTACTATGAGCAACAAGACAAAGAGTCATATGGCGTTTTTTAATGCTTTTTATCAAGGGCCTTTCATTTAAATTTAGCCTTAAGAAAAAATTGACCAAGTTCCAAGTCTTAAAGGGGGAGAGGGATGGAAGAGAGAGAAAAGAAATAAAAAGAATCATATAATTATAGAATGTTTACAGCACGAAAGAGGCCATTCGGCCATTTTGTTCATGTTAACTTTCTGCAAGAGTAATCCTTCTCTTCTTAGGCAGTCCCTCGGGATTGAGGATGACTTGCTTCCATTCTGGTTGAATGGATTCTGAGATGGCTGATAAGTCCAATGCATGATCTGCAGAATCTGCCAAAAGTGGGGCAGGTGGTGCCAGGAGGGCTGGGTAGATCAGTTTTTGGGAGGATTGTACACTCTCTCCAAAGTCTTGACTTTGCCTCTTCACGTTCCCGGTGAAGTCTCCTGATGTGTTCAGTGCCATCCCGAATGAACCTTCTCCATTCTGATCAGTCACAAGCCATGAACTCCCATGAGTAAAACAGGAAAGGTGGCTCAACCATGGCTTACAAAAGAAATTAGGGATAGTATTAGATCCAAAGAGGAGACATATGAAATTGCCAGAAAAAACAGCAAGCCTGAGGATTGGGAGCAGTTTAGAATTCAGCAAAAGTGGACAAAAAGATTGATCAAGAATGGGAAAATGGAATATGAGAGTAAACTTGCAAGGAATATAAAAACTGACTGTAAAAGCTTCTACAAATATGTGAAGAGAAAAAAGATTAGCGAAGACAAATGCAGGCCCCTTACAGTCAGAAACAGCCGAAATTATAATGTGGAACAAAGAAATGGCAGAAGAGTTGAGCACATATTTTGGTTCTGTCTTCACAAAAGAGGGCACAAATAATTTCCCAGAAATGTTAGGGAACCAAGGGTCTAGTGAGAGAGAGGAATTGAAGAAAATCAGTATTAGTAAAAAAATGGTGCTAGAGAAATTAATGAGATTAAAGGCTGAAAAATCCCCAGGGCCTGATAATCTACACCCTAGAGCACTAAAGGAAGTGGCCCTGGAAATACTGGATATATTAGTGGTCATCTTCCAAAATTCTATAGACTCTGGAGCAGTTCCTACAGATCGGAGGGTGGCAAATGTAACCCCACTATTTAAAAAAGGAGGGAGAGAAAAAACAGGGAATTACAGACCAGTTAGCCTAACATTAGTAGTGGGGAAAACGCTAGAGGCTATTATAAAAGACTTGGTAACAGAACACTTGGAAAGGATTAACGGGATTAAACAAAGTCAGTATGGGTTTATGAAAGGAGAATCATGCTTAACTAATCTACTGGAGTATTTTGAGGATGTAACTAGTAGAATAGATAAGGGAGACCCAGTGGATGTGGTGAATTTGGATTTCAAGAAGGTTTTTGATAAGGTCCCATATAAGAGGCTAGTGGGCAAAATTAAAGCACATGGGATTGGGGGTAATATACTGGCATGGATTGAGAATTGGTTGACAGACCGGGAACAGAGAGTAGGAATAAATGAGACTTTATCCGGGTAGCAGGTGGTGGCTAGTGGTGTACCGCAGGGATCAGTGCTTTGACCCCAGCTATTCATGATATATATAAATGACTTGGATGAGGGAACCAAATGCAATATTTCCAAGTTTGCTAATGACACAAAACTGGTTGGGGTTGGGAGTTGTGAGGAGGATGAAAGGAGATTTCAGGGCAATTTAGACAAGTTGTGTGTGGGCAAACACATGGCCGATGCAGTATAACATGGATAAAAGTGAAGTTATATGCTTTATGTGAAAAACAGAAAGCCAGAGTATTATTTAAATGGTGATATATTGGGAAATGTGGATGTACAACGGGATCTGGGTGTCCTTGTACACCAACCAATGTAAGTCAATAGACACAAAAATAAAAATAGCTGGAAAAATTCAGCAGGCCCGACAGCATCTAGGGAGAGGAATACAGTTAACCTTTCGAATCCGTATGACTCTTCATCAGAACTGAAGTAAATAGACTGTTGCGGCAAACAATTAGGAAGGCAAATGGTATGTTGGCCTTCATTGCAAGAGGATTTGAGTTCAGAAGTAGGGATGTCTTGCTGCAGTTATACAGTGCCTTGGTGAGACCAGACCTGGTGTATTGCAGTTTTGGTCTCCCTGCCTAAGAAAGGGTATACTTACCATAGAGGAAATGCAGTGAATCTTCGCTAGGCTGATACCAGGGATGGCAGGACTGTTGTATGAGGAGAGATTGGTTCCACTGGGCCTGTATTCACTAGAGTTTAGAAGAATGAGAGAGGATCTGATTGAAGTGTATAAAATTCTAGGGCACTAGAGCATATAAAAGGCTAGACAGACTGGATGCAGGGAATGTGTTTCCCCTGGTTGGGTATCTAGAACCAAGGGCCATGGTCTCAGGATACAGGGCAGGCCATTTAGGACTGAGATGAGAAAAAATTTCTTCACTCAAGAGAGTGGTCAACCTGCTGTCAGGCATACGAACAACGTGTCCTATTTACTAGAGCTAGTTTTGATTTCAATACTGCACAAATTGGCTACAGAGAGTAATTCAACTAGTCCCACTCTACCACCTTTTCCTAGTAGCCCTGCAAATTTTGAGATCCAACTATGGTCTTATGCAAGAGACCACAGTTAATTTAGATTCTTCCATTACATCCAAACACCTTTCAGAGGCAGCTGCCCTGGGTCTACTCAAGCCAATCTTTGCTTCTACTTCTACTGCTATTAATTTTCACTTCTAGCATTCTTTCCTTACATTCCCACTTACCAACACCAAGCACCCTTTCTTCTTCGATTAAGAATGTCATTCATCATTTCTCCTTGACTAATTGCAAAGCTTTTCAAGTTGGTTGAGCTTTAGCCTTTCCTAAGTAAGCCTCCATGTGTTTATTACATCAGATAACAACAGTGGAAGAGCCAATAAAACAAGCTGCAAGGTGTTGCTTTTCCACAATGCCACCTTTGCCTGTTCCCAATGCAGCAGGTCATCGAGGCAGCACAGTAGATTATATGTAGTATATTGCCCTAACAATGTATCTGAATCTGAACCCAGTGCTACAGTCTAATTTCTCATAATCATTTTGATCTTTCTGCGCAAAACTGCCAAGTCACCATGGATAAACAAATATGATGAGGTCCGAATGCATACTACGGTTCAATCTAAACCGGCTCATTTCCATTGAATTACATTGTCCCACAACATCCATTATGGACGCAATAATCTTGACATGAGTTAGATAGAATTGATCAACCCTGGCCTCTCAATTGATCAATCTGGAAGACCCTGTGAGTAGGATTGAATCACAAAAACTGAGGAAAGACAAAACTGGGAATAGAAGACCATCTTCAGAACAGACGTGAAAATTTTAATTTTTAAAGCTTGCTTGATATTTTTGGACATTGATTTAAGGTGGTATTGAAATTCTTTACTGCATTTGCAGAGTAAGATTAGATGTTTTCCATTGGGACAATGGATAAATGTTAATGCTTGTAATGGGGATTGAGGCTGAGGGAAAATATTTTAATGCCAATTCCTGCCAAATTAATGATTTGGTAGCCAGGTTATATCACCAAATCTCAATTTGTTCAAATATCCTGTTTTTGACAAATTTGCAATGCATGCACTTGGGTGTGTATTCAGAAACTAGAAGCAAAATGTGTAAATTTGATCATGCAGTTGCTACAAACTCACATTCAGAACTTCCCTATTGTGGTGGCAGATCTTCTCAATGCTGGAACAAGACAGCAATATTAAAATTGCACTGTGACCTTGCAAATGTGATGAGCTCTGCTCCTGGAGGCAGTGTGCAGCAGCTCACCCATACCGCGAAGTTATATCCAAAACAAATTGCAAACTGAAGCATAGTCTTTTACTACTGATGATGTTATAGGTGCAAATTGTGCAAATTGTCAGTAAAGACAAGCTGAAAGAAAGCTTCATTTGTATTGTGGATGAACTATTATTCATGTTCACTACTGGCAGATTTAGTTGCTGCAAGCGTACAAATGATGAAGTCTTACAAGTACAAAGCATGAACATTAAAACTTTAAAATTATAATACAATTTTTGCATGACATACATTACTAACATTTAACAAATGCTGTGCACATACAAAAAACATTCTATGGTATTTAATATTGATTATGTGCAGTTCTATATATGTTGTTACAAGGATGTGCTATATGGAATATTAATTTGACATCTCATTGGCTGTTTTTTTTACATATTGCACCATTTTACTTTTAAGAAAAAGGCAGCTTAGCTGTTAAAACAAAGACACCGACTTACTATGGCTGCTACAGGTCACCTGATGTTTGGAACTTCAAGTTAGCAAGCTTCTGAAAGCTTTTAACAGGTGGACTACAATGAAAAGGTCCTGTGCACATTCTTGTGGAATATCGCACCCACCTTTATCAGAACTTACCCCAAAATAGCAAGGACAATAAGGCCTCAGGCTTTCTATCTCCAGGACTACCAGGTAACAAAGGAGAACTAATTAAACTGATTATGCACAAGAGAAGTACAAAGCACCCCTATCTGCCTCAATTGCATATTGATTGTTTTGACAATGGGAGGTGGAAACTCCTTTGTTAATATAAATAGACTACTAATTGTTTTCCATCATGTATCAATGGCCAGTCATCACATGACTGAAAGGCTTTGATTTTTGAAATGTCTTTTATTGTGATACCCTGTTTGCTTTCGAACAATCTGGAAAAGAAACATCTAAAGGCAGATGAGAATAACAGCTGAAGGCTGTGTGCCTCTCCTTTCTCTCTCAATGAACTTGAAGCCTACCAGCTTATATCGTACTGTGATCAGCAGACAGATAAATTCTAAAGATGACTTCAAATTCCAAAGCAGCATTTCCTGGAGAGAGAAAAAAGGACTACAGCTTTAAGAACTGTCTCAGCCATGAACAGTTGCATAAAGGGCTTACAACTAGTGAACTCTTTATTTTAAAAGCAAAATACTGCAGATGCTGGAAATATGAAACAAAAATAAATAGCTGGAAAAACTCAGCAGGTCTGACAGCATCTGCGGAGAGGAACACAATTAACGTTTCGAGTCCGTAAGACTCTTCATCAAAACTGAGGGAATGTAGAAATGAGGTGAAATATAAGCTGGTAGAGGGGTGTGGGACAGGTAGAGCTGGGTAGAGGGCCAGTGATAGGTGGAGACAAAGGAGAGATTACCAAAGTTGTCATAGAAAAAAGGACAAAGGGGTGTTAATAGTGGTGATATTAGCTAAGAAATGTGCTAATGGTGACATTAAGGGTAGAAAGCAGGACGAGCAAGTAATAGATAACCCTAGTGGAGGTGGGGTGGGGGGAAGGGGTCGAAATAGGCTAAAAGGTGGCGATGAAACAATGGATCATGAACTCTCTCCTCCATCCCCACCCCCTTTCCAATCCCCCTTTTTCCAATAATTTATATTTTTAAAATAGACTTCTCTTTTCCTACCTATTTCTATTATTTTTAAATATATTTCCATCTTTTGCCTCCAGCTATCACTGGCCCTCTACCCAGCTCTACCTGTCCCACCCCCCTCTACCAGCTTATATTTCACCTCATTTCTATATTCCCTCTGTTCTGCTGAAGAGTCATACTGACTCGAAACGTTAACTGTGTTCCTCTCCGCAGATGCTGTCAGACCTGCTGAACTCTTTATTTTGTTTGCCTTTTTCTTGTTGAATCACAATTTGACCAAAAGTTAATCTTAATTTAGCCAAAAGTTAAGCTCCTCTACTTAGTAACTTGTATTTTTACATGCTTGTGCATGTATGTGTTGCAATAATCAAGGCTTGTGTTTACTATTTTAAATATTTTAACATCATTTACCTGAGTGAGTTTTAGCAATAAAACCAATTCATGGGTTTTACTCAAGATTATCTGTCTGGCTTATTTCTTACAAACTGCACCCAGTTAAGTACAGACACCAAATTGTCAAATTCACCCTTTTAAATTTCAAAAAACCCTGTTATGATCAGCTGAGGAGTGGGAACAAAGTGGGAGTCCTTGCACCCATCCTCAATTGTTGATAACAATCAGAACATACTGTAATTATTTAAGTACATGGCAATTTCAGAGAATCAGGGCATAGTTATAATACCACATTTACATCTATGCAAAATCGTTTCAAACATGCATCAATACAAAAATGTACATAAAACATCTGCATAGGACTCTCGTCACTGTAACTTGGTGCCAATCAAACTGAGGTTAGCCTGCAATAGGAGCCTGCCAAATGCACCTTGCAGCTTATGTGTCCATAGCTGCAGTATATTTTCAGCTTTCCATTTGCTAACTCTTAATACTATAATTGTTACAGTTCTATTGATATGAGTTAATTAGGTTCAATAAATAATTACAACAGTTCATATATAATATTAGTCAACAGTCAGAAGTGATGATTGAAGCTGGTTGCCTCATTTTTCAGGCTGTGTCTTAGTCCTCTCCCTGTCACTGGAATTTTAATTGGAGTCCTCTCACCACCACCTCCCTATTCATTGCAGTTGATGATTTCTGACAACAAAATAATGCCTTTGTAAAATGTTAAGCCCATTGACCGATGGCTACATTTCATTCAACATAGTTGTGTCAAGTTATTCTTCAAGAGTGAAGTGAAAACAATGAAAAATGCCACAGTGTTGACGTGAAAAGCAAACAGTCGCTGAATGACAAGTCATTTGGATCGATGGCATTGAATAACTCATATTAGGTTTTTCTCAGTTTGTTATTACTGGCATTCTGATAAATTAGTTGTATTCTTGATTCTAGAAGAAAAGAAAAAGACAGTCGGAAGACATCTTGTAACAGCAAACGTATCAGTGTACAAAGTCACAAAAAGAATACAGAGTGATTGTGGGGGATGGAGGAAGCGTGATCACATCAAGTTCAAATTAGGAGCAGTGGAGGGAGTGCTGTGAATTTTTCAAGATTTAATTTTTACAACAAAACTCACTTTTCATCGGTTGCCACTGTTTGAAGAACACTGAACAGCGCAAGCCCAAATCGTTCCTTGCTCATTGTTGACCAATTTCAGTGAGGGTGGAGACTAAAATAGACACCTCATTAGCATATTAAAGGAACCTAATGGCTATTGACAGTGTCCACCAGGGATACCTGAAACATGGCCTGACTCACTGTCTGGCTGGATGTGTTTCAGACAGCTTTGTGACACAGGACATTGGTCACTAACATTAGACCCATTGCACTTGTAAAATAGGTACCAAAAGATCCAGTTTCATCCTCTTTATATCAAAGATATTACTCCTGTTCTTTTTTAAACCATAGCTGATTAAACAACTGTGGTTCAAACTGGAGAATTAATTGAGAAAAATCTTTCAAGTAAAAGGTGCTGCCGCAATAGTCTACAAAAAGAAACAATGAGGTATAAAAATGTTCTGTTCTTTAAAAGCTATGGCCATAACTGAGTTACCTCTGATGCCACTCATTATTAAGACTCATTCAAGACATTTTTCACACACCATAGGCAATAGATATTTATTCATATCCATTTATTCCATGAATAAAATGCTTTCATGACTAAATCTATAAAATTAGCCATATGTGAATTATTACTCTTCATATTAAAAGAGAATGACTGTGGATAAAGTACAATGAAAAAGTTAGTTGGTTACCAATCAGATTATATGGTGATAAAATGCTAAAACTATGAAATCAGATTCCCATTCTTACTATTTACAATGGAAAAGATCCTTGTGGCGAGTCTTTAATGTCAAAAAAATAATGCACACACCAAGTTTCAAAGAAATTGTAACAACTTTATCAGTTCATTATTATGGAATAATTCCAACTACCAATTTAATCTTTTAACTCCTCTCATACATCATTAACCCTATTGCATTTGAAAAATTAATATAGGCTCAACTATGGAGCAAAATTAGCAGCATAAACACAGAGGAAGTACACTTCCTCTTGATGAGTTGGTTTTAAAATTCACTCAGAGATTAGTGCAACAACAATACAACTCCAAAAGCCCATCTAAATCCCAATATCTCCAACCTGGCCTACAGTCACATTGTAGGCAGAAAAGCACTGAATACCATATATGAGGTTCATTTTTATAGCAAGGCTTGAAAAAATTCATTGGGTGAAATTAAGCATCTCTTTGCAATGATTCAATAAAGTGTGAATTTTTTTAGTGGTGTGCTGTAAGTTGGAGCACCAGTGCTTAGCCAAATGGAGTGACGAAACATAGGTTTGAACCTACAATGAAGTGGTAGGTTCACACAGAAAAGAGGCAATCCCATCTATATTCTGTCATATCTTCTAGCATCCAGGTGAGAATGGTACAGGTCAATTTGATACATGGCTCAGAGCCTGGGAGGAGCAATAAAGTCAATACTAAAAATGCAATGTTTCTTATTAATGAGATTCACAACAGCTTTCAGTCATGGCTTTGGTTAATAGGTGACAGTATATTGTGATGCTGGATGAAAGGATCTTTACAAACTGTTATAACATCATGTTAGAGTATCACATTAGAGTATGTTTTTGAGATGGTTATAGATGAAGAAGAAAGTCTTCCCAAACACGACATCTAATAGGGTAAAAGCAATTGATCCATGATAGGATTGAAGAGAACATGGACATTAATGGTTCTACTACCTTTACCCCATGGGCAAGGTAAACCTAATCCCTTGAATTTATTGTTAGTTTAATACCTCAACTGAAAGAAATTTCAGATAATTAAAGAAACTTCCTCAGCTTTACCAGCTATGGACTGGGTCCTGAAATAAAATGTCCTTCCTCTCAGGAGTTTTCAAACCAGCAAAATTATCTCAGGATAGAACATACCTAAAGGTGTAATAGCACAACAAACGCTTGTTAAGTTTACCAATACCAGCAATTAGAATCCTAGCCTAAGAATTCTAGGATATTGTTATTAAATGTGGGCTTGTGAGGACGTAAGTATGAGGTTACAACTATTTATTACTTGTTAATGAATATTTATTGTAAAAACCAATTATAGATTACATTATAGTAATGAGGATTATATCATAGAATAGATGATAATTAAAGCTAGTTATAACATGACAATTCTGCTTAAGATAACATACAATGTTTTGAATCCACCTTAATAAACAGTTTGGATATGCAAACAGATATTGATTAAACAAGATTATACTTACTCTCCAGTGTAATCTTTTAAAATGGTATGGAGTATCTTTGTCTCAACCTAGGGGAATTCTAATTTAGAGCTCAATCTTTGTGTCCCAAGATGGCTGACTGGCTGTGTTTGTAAGCTATGCTGTTTTTTTAACACTAATCCAGCTGAACTCAAACAAGCTGCCATTGTTCATTGTTCCCTACAAAAACAAGTTTATTAATAAGTCATTATCAAACTTAAGAATTCATGAGGGCCATGTTGTTTACTTGCCTTATTCAGCTGTGTGACATATTTCCAAAAGCAAGGCAACTCAAGGTTCCGCCATGATTTCCTGTGCTTTCTGTGTGATGATCCAAATACTGCACAATGTCATTTTAAGCCGTTTAATCCAACTAATGCCTCTATTTCTTCATTATATGTGTTATTTCCTTTACAGGTCCACTACACCCAGAAGCTATGCACAAAATGTGTCTGTAGGGTTATCTGGGTGATAAGTTGTACCAAACAGTAGTGAAAGAACAACGTAATTAAGTCCCTACTTGTGAAGCAAGATGGCACTCACAATCGCCACATGTAACCCTGCACAAAATGCAGGTTTAAATTTGCTATTGCCTGTCACAGTAAATCAAAACACTCTCTTAACTCTCAAAGAAAAATATCAGATTGAATGGGGGAATAAGTGAAAGACAGAAAATAGAAATGGCAGTATGAACTAGAAAGGCTGGAGAAAGAGAGTACATGTTTGTGAAAGAGTCAGCAATTGGATGGGATGCAATGTCTCTTTGAACTGTACTGGAGATGGTACAGTGCCTCTGGGAACTGGGTGTTCAGTGTGGGAGGGTGACTTGATAGTCCTTGTGGAAGTGATGGTCTGGTGGGTATTTGAAAATCCAAATGTCATCTATTATTTGAAGAAAAATCTATGAATTATGAAATATGAAATGAAGAGAAGAGCTACAATCTATAATGTACCTTTTGTATTCTCAAAATTCTTCACAGACAATTAATTGCATTTGAAGCATTGTCACTTTTAGTACTTGACAAAAGCAGCAGCCCATTCTCAAAATCAAGGCCAGCATAGTGTTATGAGATCTTTTCTGTCAAACAGAATAAGAGGACCTTGGATTTATGTGTTATATGAAAATGCATAAAATAGATCAGAATGCAGCATTATTAAAGTAAAAGCTCAAAAAGCTTTCCAATGGAGACATGGCCTTGACACCTCTCCTACACATTCACGGCCAATTTTGTGCCTCGTTATTTTAGATTTCCTTTTTCAGACTTCCAAGGGGAGAATTTTCTCTTTGGTGTGTGGGGCTGTGCCCCGCAAGCCGACACGTAAAATGATGTGCGATGACATCGGACGTGCATTCCGACCTTACCGCGTGTCATTCCAATCTTCCATTCGGTGGGCGCACGCCAGAGGTGGCTGCACGCCCGCTGAACTGTCAAAGGCCTGTTAAGGCCATTTAGAAACCAATTTACATGATGAACAGGGCTGCCCATCCAACCTTAAGGTTGACAGGCAGGCGAAGAGCCCAAGCGGCCTTCGCATTTTTCATGAAACCTCTTCCATGGGCAGGATGAGGTTTCATGAAGGGATTAATAATTGAATAAATATCTTTTCCACACTTCATAAACATGTCCCAGCTCATGTGACACGTCTAAATAATTTTTCTCTGTCTTTATTAAAAACTTTCATTCTGAACTTAATCTCCCTGAGGCAGCTCCGTGCCTCAGGGAGATTGCTGCAACTGTCGCGCGCATGCACTGACTCTCCCTCCTCTCCCCTGCCTGCACAGGTAGTGCTGAGTGCTACCGGGCCGCGTCACGCTGGGTGGGCCTTAATTGGCCCATCCACATAAAATGGCAGCGCGTAGCCAATCGCGGGCAGGCGCGGAGCCAATCGGCCCACCCGACAGGGAGAAAATTCTCCCCCATGTTATTACGGTCCAATTTTTTTGAAAATTCGTTCACAGGATGGGAGTGTCACTGGCTGGGCCAGCATTTATTGTCCATTTCTAATTACCCTTGAGAAGGTCGGGGTGAGCTGCTTCCTTGAACTGCTGCAATCCATGTGGTGTCTTCCAAGATTTTGACCCGGCAACAGTGAAGGAAAGGCGATATATTTCCAAGACAGGATGGTGAGTGGCTTGAAGCACAATTTACAGGTAATGGTGTTCCCATGCACCTGCTGCCCTTGTCTTTTTGGTGGCAGAGGTCGCGGGTTTGGAAGGGACTGTCAGCAGAGCCTTGGTGAATTGCTACAGGAAAATACTGTTGCCACTATGTGTCAGTGGTGGAAGGATTGAATGTTTAAGGTGGTGGATGGGGTGGCAATCAAGTGGGCTGTTTTGTCCTGGATGATGTTGAACTTCTTGAGTGTTGTTGGAGCTGCACTCATCTAGGCAAGTGGAGAGTATTCTTTCAAACTCCTGACTTATGACTTGTGGATAGTGGAGAGTCAGGAGGTGATTCACTCTCTGCAGAACTCCCAGCCTCTGATCTAGTCTTGTAGCTACAGAATTTACATGACTGGCCCAGTTCCATTTCTAGTCAATGGTAACCCCCAGGATGTTGATAGTGGGGGGACTCAGCAATGGCAATGCCATTGAATGTTATGGGGAGATGGTTAGATTCTCTCAGTTTGGAGATGGTTATTGCCTGGCACTTGTGTGGAGGGGATGTTACTTGCCACTTCTCAGCCCAAGCCTGAAAATTGCTCAGGTCTTGCTGCAGATGGGGACAGACTGCTTCAGTACCTGAGGAATGTTACTATGCATTGTACAATCATCAGTAAACATCCCCACATCTGACCTTATGATGGAACGAAGGCCATTGATGAAGCAGTTGAAGATGGTTGGGCCTAGTACAATACCCTGAGGAACTCCTGCAGTGATGCCCTGGAGCTAAGATGACTGACCTCCAGCAACCACAACCATCTTCCTTTGTGCTAGGTATGACTCCAACCAGCAGAGAGTTTTCCCCCTGATTCCCATTGACTCCAGTTTTGCTAAGGCTCCTTGATACCACACTCGGTCAAATGCTGCCTTGATGTCAAGGGCAGTCACTCTCATCTCACCTCTTGAGTTCAGCTCTTTTGTCCATGTTTGGAGCAAGGCTGTAATGAGATCAGAAGCTGAGTGGCCCTGGCCAAACCCAAACTAAGCATCAGTGAACAGGTTATTGCTGAGTAAGTGCCGCTTGATAGTACCTTCCATCATTTTGCTGATGATTGAGAGTAGGCTGGCTTTGCTGGGTTGGATTTGTCCTGCTTTTTTGTGGACAGGTATATCTGGGAAATTTATCACATTGCCAGGCAGATGCCAGTGTTGTAGCTGAACAGGAACAGCTTGGCTAGGGGCACAGCTAGTGATGCTGAGGACCTGAGGAGGAGGTCAAGATGGATCATTCACCCAGCACTCCTGGCTGAAGATGGTGGCAAATGCCTCAGCCTTCTCTTTTGCACTGGTTGGCTGGGCTCATTGAGAATGGGGATATTTGAAGCACGTCCTCCTCCTTCTGTTAGCTGTTTATTTGTCCACCACCATTCATGATTGAGTGTGACAGGACTGCAGGGCTTAGATCTGATCCATTGGTTGTGGGGTCACCTAGCTAGGTATGCCTGGTGTTGGTCCTGGCATGCCTTCTTGCATTCCTCATTGAACCAGGGTTGATCTCCTGCCTTGATGGTAATGGCAGAATGGGGGAATATGCCGGTCCATGAGGACACAGGTTTTGGTTGAATACAGTCCTGCTGCTGATGATGGCCCACAGCACCTCATGGATGCTCAGTTTTGAGTTCTGTTCGAAATCTATCCCATTTAGCATGATGGTAGTACCACACAACACGATGGAAGATAAGCTCAATGTGAAGGCGGGGCTTTGTCTCCACAAGGCCTGTGTGATGGTCACTCTTATTGATACTGTCATGGACAGTTGCATCTACGACAGGTAGATTGGGGAGGACAAGGTTAGGTTCACTCTTCCCTCTTGTTGGTTTTCTTACCACCTGCCACAGACCCAGTCCAGCAGCTATATCCTTTGGGACATGGCCAGCTCGGTCATTAGTGGTGCTACCAAGCCACACTTGGTGATAGATATTGAAGTCTCCCACCCAGAGTACATTCTGTGTCCTTGCCACCCTCAGTGCTTCTTCCAAGTGGTGTTCAACATAGAGAAGCACTGATTCATCAGTTGAGGGAGGGCAGTAGGCAGTAAGCAGGAGTTTTCTGGGCCCATATTTGACCTGATGTCATGAGACGTCATGGAGTCTGGAGGAAATGTTAAGGACTTGCAGGACAACTCCCTCCCGATTGTATACCACGGTGCTGCCATCTCTGGTGGTCTGTCCTGCCAGTAGGACAGGACATACGCAGGGATGGTGATGGTCGTGTTTGGAACATTTCTGTAAAGTATGATTCGGTGAGCATGACTATGACAAGCTGTTGCTTGAATAGTCTGTGGGACAAATCTCCCAATTTTTGCACCAGCTCCCAGGTGTTAGTAAGGAGGACATTGCAGGGTTGTAATCTTAGTGAAGAATGGGTGTGTGTACCTCCAGATAAAGTTACATTTATGTAAATATTTATTTTGGCTTGTTGTAGATTGATAATGAGATCCATGCCTGAGATGTCAATCTTTGGGATTGGCATTTTTTTAAAAAATGTTGATCATCTTTTGCTTGCTTTCAATGTTGGTATGCATTTTAAGTGGTGATACAGCAATGAATATTGATGCAACAGAAATAATGCTCATGAAGTTGTTAATGGTCCATCATATTTCGAAGAAATGGGGAGACGAGTGACAGTGTTACTCAAAGGCTGCATGAATCTGACATTACAGGCGAAACAAGAGAGAAACCATGAAAGAGCATGTGAATGATAGTTACAAGGAGAGTGAGAAAATCCACAAGAGAAACAAGAGAGTGCAGAACTATGGACTTCTACTTACCTAGATCGATTTTTATTGTCCTATTTTTGCACATCAATTCTGCTGCATTAAAAAGTAAACCAAAATCTGTTCAGAATGTTGCTGTATTTATTTTCATAAATTGAATTTCTCAAGTAATTTAAGCGACATTACCTTATCGTTTTTGGTGCTTTGCCAGCAGGAAAGTTATGTTTCAAAAATTAACATTGCATAAGTAATGAATGTTTAAGGTCACACATCAGATATCCATTATAACAACATTTTCTGTTTATGCTATTTATTTTTTTAACAAACTTCACATTCTATAAATGATTTGCACATAAACCAAATTAAAAATTCATTATTTAAAAGGGCTTAAAAATGTTTGTCGTACAATTATAAACCTCAAACAAAGAAATTCCAGCTCCTGTCACTCCAAAGCTTGTCACCTTTTTTCCAACCCTTTCCTAATTGCAGATTCAAAAAAATTTCAACCCAGAATACTAAACGTAATGTTCACATGAGATAAGGACATGGATGCTTCAAGGAACATTCTATAGGCATTTTAAAAACCACAAATATTTTCCAGAAAAAATTGTGGCTTAATTTTTTTTTAAAACATTCAAATTCACCCTTCTCAATTTCAACTGGATTTCAATTCTCAGTAAGGTATAATATGCAATACATTAGTTTTTTTTAAATTGCTGAATGAAGCTGCCCTTCGATAAACAATCTTGTTGATTTGTTATCGCGTCCAAAGTTGACATTTTCACTCTGAGTATTAGTATCACTGACACTGAAATCAGGATCTGAAGGCTGGAAAGTGTTTTCAGTTGATCTACTAACTTTTCCTCACTCATGCTGATAATTTCAGTATACTGTGAAGTTATGGCAGGCGGATGGTAGATGCCAAGCTGCCCAAACCCCAGGGGGAAACTTGAAGCAGCTGCCAAAACTATTTTTGCAATTTTTACTTATTTCGAGATGTGGGCTTTGAATTCAGTATAAGAAGGCTGCCAAGGCTGCTAGATTTCTTACAAAACTAAATTAAACCTTTATTAATAGAAGAAATGATTTTAAGCCCATACATGGATCTACCGATTACTACTATGATAACTTATAATTCCCTAATTAACCTAATGCCCAGGTCTGCAGCTTCCAGTCAGCGAGCAGCGAGCGGGGCCCACTTGCCAATGCGTAAAATTACATGGGGTGACGTTGGGCGTGTGGCCTGACGTCACCCCACATCATTTAGATTTTCAGTTCGGAGCACGTGCAGCGGACTCGGCTGTGCGCCTGCCGAACTGTCAAAGGCCACTTAAGGCCTTTAAAAAAGTAATTAAGCCAATTAATGGACCTGCCTGTCCAACCTTAAGGTTGCCGGGTAGGCGAGGAAGCCAGACGGCCTTTAGAAAAAACATGAAACCTCATCCACGGGCAGGTTGAGGTTTCATGAGGGATTTAAAGTGTTTATAAAATGTTGAAATAAACGAAATTGATATGTCCCAGCTCATGTGACAGTCTCACATGAGGGGACATGTTAGGAATTTTTTTTTCACACTTCCAAAAATTTTTAAAACTCCCAGCAATCTCCGTGAGGCAGCACATTGCCTCAGAGAGATCTGTGCGCTCTTTCGCGTGCATGCTCGAAAGACCGTGCTCTCGGCTCAGGGAATCCTCCCCCCCTCCCCGCCCGCACAGGGAGCGCAGCACTTCCGAGCGGACGTCACGCTGGATTGGCCTTAATTGGCCCACCCACGTAAAATGGCGGCGTGCCCCCAACCGGAGGCGCCGATTGGGAACCCGCCTGCCCGCGCCTGCTCCCGCACTTCCCCCCTAATGGGGGGAAAATGTTGCCCCCAGTTACACTTTCATTAAGGCAACAATGAGAGACATAGATTTTAAAACACGCAGGCAAAGTAACACACAATACCCTGAACAGTCGAATTCAAAGTGAGTTTTCTTAACTTCAGCTCTTTGTAGAAAGCAGCCTAAGGCTTAGATGCTGGAGGCTTTTCGCACTTGTTAGATCTTAGAAGTCCTTCCCTTACACACAACCCATGCTCCTTTATACATATTTTCCCCTTTGAATGCAAATTCCTATCGTTTCACTATGTCTTTGGACTTTTACCTCTAATAATAAAATCAATCATAGTAACAATTTTACCAGTAATCTTTGGGAAAAATAAACATACTGTTTCTTAACTTCTCCTTGCTAGGTGTAATATTTCACTCTCTCTTTTGACATCAATCTGGTCTGGTTTATTTAAAAATGCAATTGTTCCCTTTACACCTATATTTACCTACTTAACATTGCAAACCTAACTTATCTTTTGTTACATCAAAGCTTTCAGACCACCTACCTTTAATTCATTTAAGTCCCCCTACCAAACACACACACACACACACACACACACACAGACCCCACTATTACTCTACAATAAATTCCAATAACATTACGAAAATTATTATATTCCTGACATGCAAATTATTCTAAACTGAATGGCTGTAGTCAATCTTCTAAATGCCATGGGCACACTTATTTATCAGGTTTCCATTGAATGCATGTATCTCCCAGCTTTCTAGCGGAATCACTTCCATCAATTGCTTTTAGTAGTTGCTGCATTTCCTACATCATAGCAGTGACTACACTTTAAAAGTATTTCATTGGCCTGAATTTCACACTTGGCGTGTGCGTGAAGTCTACGGGCCTGGATGTGGATGTAGAATCCGCTCCCATGCGAGATCACATTTTCAATGCGGTTTCACGCCGGGTGGCCAATTAAGGCTCGCCCAGTGTGAAACCTGCCTTTTCACTGGTCAGAAAGGCAAGGTGGGGGCGGGAGCCAGTCAGGTACTGGGTCCAATGGTGACCCGATTGAGGATTTAAAAGCATCAGAGGCAGCTCTCTGAAGGCTGCCAGCGGACACAGAGGGAGCTGTGGAATAGCAATGGCATCTGCACAAGCAGGAGGGCAAGCCCGATGGGCGCTTGTTCCCCCCTGGTTCTCGGATGAGTGCCTGAGAATCCTTGTGGAAGAGATTATTGCCAGGTGGGACACCTTGATACCATGGGGCAACAAGAGGAGGCTACTGCAACTCACCAAGGCGGCATGGGCAGAGTTGGCAGCAAAGGTCAGCAGCCATGATGTTTTGTGGCACACATTGGCGCTGTGCCGTAAAGGGTCCAATAACCTGCTGCGCTGGGCAAGGGTGAGTACCAAGTTGGCATGGATCTGTCTGGAAAAGTGTGAATGGCTGGCCATCCCCCTCGTGGTGTTCAGGGGTGTAAGACTCTGCGTGCCAACTGTCAATGATATCAGCGCCAGCCAAGGTGGTGAGCTCTGGCTGCTTGGCCTGATTGCTTTGCGGGTTGAGGGCGTTGACTCGGATGTGCCCTGCAAGGTGTTCATCAGATAGGGTTGGCCCGGTTGCAATGTCACTGCAGGTAGAGAATGGACTAATCAATGCTCCTCTGTCCTTTCAGGAGGAGAAGCCATAATACCATTGAGAGGTCAAGGACAGGCGGAGGCGCCCGAAACCTGATGCTTCTGATGAGGTACGAGACAGATGCCCTGGAGATGGAGTGCCGACACCCAACTCCATCCACCGGTCGTGGAGAGGCAGAGGTCTCCGACGAAGGTAAGAGCACAGTGCACAGATGCGAGAGTGTCAGAGTGTGTAAACTTGGAGTGTTGTCTCACCTGAAATGGAAACCTCAAACCTGCAGCCCCCATTGTTCATTTAAAGATGTTGGCACCATGATGCAGATCTCCATTGTTTCACCAGCCTGCCTAGCGTGCATGGTCACGGTGTGATGACTGATACTACTGACATGTCACTTTCCTCCCCTAGAATCGCCATCTAGCAAATGATTGCTGGATCCTGAGGAGCCACCCTTGACACCAGAGGACCAGTGCCTGTCAGATGTACCTGCATCATACCCACTCTCTGCACTAGGCACCTGCAGAGATACCAGCACCTCGGTGGGCATTAGATCATCGGCTACAATGTCAGTGCACAGTGGGGAGGGCACGGCACAATCACATGAGGAGCAGGTGGAGGCAGAGAGTACCCAGGGCACCAGCAGTTGGAGGACTGCTGGAGACTAGGATGATGCTGAGCCTGAGGCAGATGACAAGCCTTCAGAGTTGTCTATTAGGTGGCAGATGCTGGATGTCCAGCAGGATGCGCGGGAGGATCTGGCGGGGATTCCTGAGGGTTTGCATGCCATGGTCTCTGCCATGGAAGAGTCCACGCAGAGCATGAGCACTGCATTGACCCTGAGCATCGAGTGCACTGCCTCCTCCATTGAGAGAGTGGCGACTCTCATGGAGAGGCAGCTCCAGGAACAGAGTCAGGGGTCTCCGGAGTTGCGCTTGGACCTGCAAGTCATCACACAGGCAATGACCTCAGGAAGTCACTGCCAGTGTGAGATGGATGAGGCACCTAATAGGATCTGCTAGGTGCCCGTCTATCAATGGCGATCAGGGAGATCCAGACCGACATCACGTTGGCGGATGAGCTTCATGCAGTCTCTGTGGGCTCCTCTCTGGGTGCTCTGGCTGGCGGCAAAAGCTCTTCTGCCCCTCTGCCAGTGACTGTGCCGTCTGATGAGGAATGCCCAACCATAATGCTGGACGCACCTTCACAGGCAGTGAATGGCCGCCAAGGTCATCAGGGCCGGCATGACACCCGAGTCAGCATGCTGCCTCCAATGCCGCTGCCAGCAAGGGAGGGGTTGGGGGGACACCAAGACGCAGCATGCGCAAAAATTCATTTAAATCACCATGAGCACAAGATGGACTTTTCATGGGTGGTCTTCTGTTCTGCCATTATTTGTTAAGTTGTTTAATGGTGTGACCATTGACATCTTAGAATGTTATGCCTATTGTTTGTAAGTGCCAAGGGCATATACATTTTGCTTCTGTGTTAATGGCTTAAATACGAGGGCACGACAGTATCTCTTGCTGGCCACGAGGGTCTCTAAACTTTATTGCACAGGTACTGAGTGCTTTTTGGGTTTAATGGAATGGGTCTTTGCAAACATCTGGTAAGGGGGCGGTGCCCCTGGCATGAGGCAAAAACAGTGCCTTGGCAGCCTAGCTGAAGGAACGTTGAATCAAGCCCTCCTTGGTGTCCTTGCCTCCCTTACAATTCCAGAGGTCTGCCTCCATGTCCTCACCGTGTTCTTCTCCTGGCTCCTCTTCTGACCCACCACTGGAGTCAGCCTCCGTGGCTTGTGGAGCTGCTTCAAGATCCTCTTCCTCCAGTGGGTGCCCCCTTGCCAGTGCCAGATTGTGGAGAGTGCAGCATGCAACCACTATCAGTGGCACCTGCTCTGGGGGGGTATTGTAGTGCTCCCCCTGAAAAGTCCAGGCATCGGAATCTTGTCTTCAGCAGACCTATGGTCCTCTCTATCGTCGTCCTTGTGGAGGCATGTCAATTATTATACCTCTGCCCTGCTTCAGCCTTTGGGTGCCGGAGAGGTGTTATAAGCCTTCTTTTCAATGGATAGCCTTTGTCACCCAGCAGCCATCCATCCAGCTGAGCTGGAGAGACGAACATCCTTGGCACCTGTGAGTGTCAGAGGATGTGTGCATCATGGGAACTGCCAGGGTACCTTACACAGACTTGCAGAATCTCCGTCTTGTGGTCACAAACTATCTGCTCATTCATGGAGTGGAAGCCCTTCCTTTTCATGAAGGCACCCAACTCACCCGCTGGCACCTTATTGGCCACATGTGCGCAGTCGATGTGCGGGGGAACCCAACAATCGTTGCAAACCCTCTGGCTTCGTCAATCCGGTAATGAATAAATGTCATGACCCGCCTGAAAAGAGTGTCAGTGACCAGCTTGACGCAACTGTGGACAGCTGGTTGAGACTGTCCACACAGATCCCCCACTGACCCCTGGAAAGACCCAGAGCATAGAAGTTGAGGGCCACTGTAACATTTAGAGCTGTTGGCATGGGGTGGCCACTCACACAGTTGGAGTTGATCTCTGGCCTAATCATCTGAAATACGGAGGTCACAGTCTCCCTGGAGAGTCAGAGTCTCCTTTGGCACTGGGCCTCTGACATGTTAGGGTAGCTGCATTGCTGCCTGTACATTCTGGCAGCAGGATAGTGGCGTCTTCTGTGCCCTCTTCAGCCTTGGACTCCCTGCTGACCCTTCGCTCCTTGTGCCTGCGCCTCTCCCCCCACAGGTCGCTCCCTTGGACGCTGCCTACGGACACCTGGCCTCCTCTCCCTTATGCCTCTCTCTTCTTCCTCAGAGGACGTCCCACCAGTGGAGTAGACAATCCCCATTACCAGAGGAACAGAAAGCTGTCTGGTAACCGGAAGGGTTCATATGGTGTAAGTCCTCCAGGGGCCACTGAGTCCTGAAACGAAGGCTAACAATGCAAAGAGTGAAGCTAAAAACAGAGATAAAGCTGTCAAGTTTCACTAAGCAACCAGCAGCAAACTTACTCACAATGGCAATGCTCCAGACCCATTTTATCCCGCCCTTGGATGACAATTTGATAAATTTGCCCAGTTTGCCTGTGCAACGAGCATTAATTCATGCGCGCAATGTAAAATCTTGGTAATAGGCTTTTTAATGGCTTTAATTGGCCCTTTAATTGTTGGCGGGCACTGCTCCAACTCTTGCACATGCCCGCCGACCTCAATATTGCATGCATGCGCGATGACATCAGGACACACGCCCGACGTCATTTCACACTATTTTACGTGCGTTTGGGACAGGCGCACACCCGATCTCAGAGCGTAAAATTCAGATCATTGTCTGCAAACTGCTTTGGGATGTTCTGAAGTTGTGAAAAGCACCAAATAAATGCAAATCTTTCTTTTCTTTCTTGGATTGATAAATAATCATCCCAAAGATTGACATCATCTCATCCAACCAAATTAAAATCCATTTTTTCAAAATGTTTTCTGATTCTCAAAATTGATGGTGGGAGCCAGGGTGGGGAAGAACCAAGCAAGTAAAAGATTAAGAATTCAATTCTTTAGGTGAGAATATGGTTAAGTAAGGGGAACAAAATTAAAAATCAAGGACAGATAACAGAATGGATAGTAAGCTGACTACAAAGCAAAACACAAAATGCAAGAGTTAAAGGTAGTTCCTCAGACTGGCGAAAGATGAGATGTGATGTACTGCAAGGTTAAGTGCTGGGCCTACTGTTGTTCACTATTTACATCAGCAATTTGGAGTCAGGAATTTCAAAATTTGCATTGATATCAAATTGTGAGTGTTGGGGAAATATTGCTAATACAGAGACAGACAGCAATAAATACTAGAAGATGTTAATAAATTTGAAGAACGTAAGGGTAATTGGCAAATTAACTTCAATATAGGGACGTATTGTACATTCTAGAGGATGGCTAAGGAGGCCACATATTCCTTGGAAAATATCTGTCTGCTGGGTTAGAGAAAAAAAGGGATTTGGGAAAACAGATACACAAATCACTGGCTACTTATAATATTAATAATACTATATTAATGATAACATAAAAAAACAAAGCACTGGGGGTCATTTCTAGAGGGATAGTATTGAAAAGCAGATACATTACATTAAACTTATATAGAACCTCACCACTTTTGGAATGCAGTGAACAGTTCTGGTCGCGGTATTATGAAAACGATATGGAGGCATCGGAGAAGTTGCAAAAAAGGGATTTACTATAATGATACTAGGACTGAGAGCTTACACCTACAAGTAAGGAGTGTACACCTTGATACTCTTCTCTAAAAAAAAGACTGATGATTCACCTGATAGAGGTCTTTAAGGTTATAAAAGGGTTTGACTGGGGAGACATGGAGAAGATGTTTCTACTTGCAGGGGAGACCAAAACTAGGGCCATATGATAGCTACTAATAAATCCAATAGGGAATTCAGGAGAAACCTCTTTACCAGAAAATGAAATTCACTACCATAAGGAGAAGTGAAAATATAAATTTAAGGGAAAGCTAGAAAAATACAAGAGGGAGAAAGGAGTCGAGGGATATACTGATGAGGTTAGACCAAGAAGGATGGGAGGCTGTTCCTATGAAGCACAAAGACTGGCATGGGCATGAGGGCCTGAATGGCCTGTGTCTGTGCTATAAATACTATGTAAAGTCAGCGAGAGGTCATAAAAGAAGATTGAATAGACAGAAATAGAGAAGGCTGGCAAGCAGAGTTAATGGGATTCTTGTACGATTTTTAATTAAAACTATTTAAAGTGTGCGGGGTTAATATTTCACACGTAAAACTATATCTGGCATTAAAATAGCTCTATTGTTGTAACATTCTTATTTCTTTCAGCATCACAACATGTTAAGTGAAAATGTGCCGAAATTGCCCAGTGAGACAGTGTAATTTCCCTGAGCCAATCAGCAGATCAACGTCACTGTACATTCAATGAAATAAATATCCAAATTAACAAATCAATTTTTGCATGGTTCCACTCCACAAGCAGAACCATGCAAAATTGACCCTTTCGTGCCAACTGACATGGGGTCATTCTGTACTTCAAGACAACCAACTGAGATTTAATGAGGACTTGGAAGAATCTTGTTGCAAAATATCTCACTCAAAAACCTTATAACTTAACTCTTACGTACTTTCAAAAAACTGTATTTGTTATATGAAAATAAAATCACTATCAGTGAATTATGTATTAGATCATATAAAATCTAATAAATTATTGGGTTCTTATCATCATTCAATTAATGAAGAGATTGAAATGTTATGATGTTTTAAACGATTCTATTGTACATCACATAGCAAAGAACCACATATTTTTTAAATGTTTGAACACTTATCTCAAGTACAGTGTAAAATATGTTTGACAATTTTCAGTAACTTCTATTGCATTTGCCTGGGTTTGCCTCTGTGAAGATACTGGGAGCTGTGCTCATTGTGTTGGAGCAGCCCCAGCACTGAATGAGTTCATAGACTTGCACATGCTGTGGATAGCAATTCCACAAAAAGAAATAATTCATTCTAGGCCCATGGCAAGACAGTGGTAAAGAACTGTGTTTGAAAAGAATATGGAATTATATATGAAATTCCAGAAAGAAAGGAAAAGAAACTGAGGGAGGAGAGAGATTGCAGATGGGTCCAATGAAACGAAGATGACTATGGATGGCTACTAGTCAAGTCTCCTAAATATACACTTCATGTTTTTGATTTTGTCTTCAGCCACATCTCCCTCGAAGTCGTTCACTTCGCGAAACAGCAAAATGGTTCTTCTTTTATAAACAACAAGCAGAACATCCATCAAAGTAGCAGCTTTTTATTACCAAAGTACTGGCAGCAGCTGACATTAAGTACACAGTAAAAGAAAAATAAAATGGGCTTATGTAGAAAACATTAAATATTAATAAAAGGATTATAAGTCTCATTACACAAAAGAAAATTAATTTCATGCCAGCCATCATAATAAGCACCAGCATTATAACATTTCTTTTTTTTTACAAACAGGTCATTCTCTGTACACCCTGTGTAAGTGCTGTATGATCTTTGTAACTTTATATCTATAGGTCAAGCTTCTCAAGTTTTGCTTACTAAAGTATATATCTGTAATTCCCCACAGTGAGATTCAAAGCATGAGATTATGAGCTTATTGAGGTGATGTCTGCTAAGCAAAGATAATATATTGCAGGTAGTGTATCTGACTGGGATGCAAATACTGACCTTCAATTAAACCTCAGCTTAAGACAATGCTGAAAAAAATCAATACTGCATCTATGATTAGGGATTAGGATAAGGTTAAGAGAAAAATATGGAACAAAAATCGGCATGAAAAGATCACAAACCAAGAGCCATCTGTAGGTAAAAGGTAATATCTCTCAATTGTATAATTTTAGCGTGCAAAGAGTAGAATAAAGCAAGCTTTTAGCTTTTTAGATTTTTCTTCCTGTGACTGAAGATCTGATTGTGTAGTTTTCTGTGTATATGTGCTGATGAGCACTATACGGCAAGGGCATAATCAAATTTTGGAATTTTTCAGAGTATATTGATGTGCTCCTATATTAATAATACTGGTTTGTTAGGTAATATAGTTTTAAGAGGTATGCTGATAAATATAACACATCACAAAACAAGTGATTAAAATTCAATGTACATCAGGAAGGGGAATGGATGTTAACGTTTCAAGTTAAAAATGACACAATGCTGCAAGGCTGCTGAATACAAGACATAGGTTTGCACCCATAAATTGTTAAGATGATTGTAAGGCAGGCCTACCTGCCCTGCTCCATGGCATCTTCTAGTCATCAGTTGTGAAATGGCATTAGCAGCATAGGGAAATGATGCACAGCACAGTTGGGTAACAAAAAAGAAAAGTGAGGTGGGAAAATGACTTCTGGCTGTCTTATCTCAGACTTTGATTATCAGCAACAGTTTGGACATTATTCTCCACATTGCACTTTCAATTACAAACTAAAATTAAAACTGCATCCTTGTATATATTTTCAAATTGGGCACATTTTACTGTTGTATTTGCAATGGCCATTAATGAAGGTTGTACTTCATCAATCATCACTCAAGTGCATTTTGCCTAGAACTGAATGATTAATGGGCCTAAAGCCTTTATGTACAATACTAAGCAAAATGTTGCACTTGAGGCCATTAACTCTGCATGGGGAAAACACAAATATCTAATAATGTGGGGAAATGTCGACATTTAAAGAAGGAAAACTTACATTTATATGGTGCCTTTCATGATTACTGAATGCCACAAAGCACTTTACAGCCAATGAAGTACTTTTGAAATGCAGTCACTATTGCGATGTAGGAAAAGCAGCAACTAATTTGCGCACAGCAAGATCCCACAAACTGCAATGTGACAATAACCAGATAATTTGTTTTTTTGATGTTGGTTGAGGGATAAATATTAGCCTGGACACCACGGATAACTCTTCTGCTTTTCTTCAAAATAGTGCCACAAGATCTTTTACATCCAACTGAGAGGGCAGAGAGGGCCTCAATTTAACATCTCATCCAAATGACAGCATCCCTGACAGTGCAACACTCCCTCAGTACTGATCTGGAGTGTCAGCCTAGATTGTTGCAATCCAGCCCTGGGGCTCAATAATACGCTCCGAGGTAGGATATCTCGCGGAAGGTATCATGGGGCATGATGATGTTGGGTACCGCTCACAACGTCATCATACCAATTGACGGTAATGCAATACGCGAGCGGGTCAAAAAGTCAGGAACCCCTCCCCTTCCAAGATTATTTAAATGGTCATTTTAAATCCAATTGAGCCAATGAACTACCCACCTCACTTCAATATTATGGTCAGAAGGCAATAATACGCCTTCAGGGTGAGATTTACGACAGGTGGGGAATCGATTTTTTAAGGGCGAGCTTGTCTGGGTGGGTTTTAAAACTGCAGCTGAGACCAGAGTCTCAGCTTTTCAGCTTTGCAGTTCAAAATCATTTCCTGCAGGGACTGCTCACTTCCATGGGAAGAGTTACATTTTGGATATTTTCTCATTAGAAGGACTCTCCCCTGATTCAGAGGGTTCTTTTGATTATTCATTGAATATTCTCCTGTCCATAACCCAGGGTTGAGGGGTGAAAACTCTCAGAGGCAGATGGAGATTGTGGTCTCTGTTGGAAACACAACCTCTAGTGAGGAGGAGAAGACAATTCAGAGGAGGAGGAGCAGGAGAAGGGTGAGAGGAATGAGGGTCACAGGGAAGCTCAGGATGTTGTGGGTCCTCAGGAAGGGGATAGAGCAGCGCCAGACCCCGATGGTCGGGAGGAGCCTAGAAACCTTCATCGGAGGCGGAGATGACTGCTGCCCCCAAGGGTATACAGATTCCGATTCAGCTACCTGTAACTGAGTGAGACTCAGTGCAGCAAATGATTCAGGCTTTCAAGGGTAATAACGGGTTTAGTAAGGTATTTTCACTCCACCTCCCAGTTGCAATGAGAGACCTGAAGCCCTTACATTCAAACCTTCTCCATCAACCCACATGTTTATACAATTCCTCCTGCCCTTTCTACCTTAACCTTCATACACAAGCCACACAGCCACAGCCACCAATAAGAACATAAGTATTAGGGTATGTGACTTTTGTGTTTATTCACTAGCCTTCAAGGTATACCAACATCATTAAAGAAAAATGTCACCCATATGTTCCTATTTGTGACTAATGTGGATATTTACAAACACGTTTACGAGTGCTCCAGTGTAGTTACCCCCCTTCGCTTGTGGCTGCACTGGACAAAGACGTCTGATCTGCCACCTCCCTTGCCCTGGATGACTTCAGTGAGTGTCCTCTATACGGCGTTGGCCTTGAGTGGCTTGCCACTCCAGGAGGCTCTTGCTGAGATGCATGTAAGTCTTGAGTCGCGGCAACAATGGTCAAATCCTGTGTCAATGGATGGGGTACAGAGGAGATGCTGCCCCCATCAGAAGTGCCTTGAGAGGAGCACCCAGATGGCAGCAGCTGCTACCCACCCCCAACTATGAGGACCGGTTGGCACTCCCTGCCAACCAGTGAGATTCCAGGAGCACCCTATATCCCACTTCCCCTGTCGCCCTCGGGTGCAACCCTGGCGATTGCATCTGCAATGTGCTCAGTTTGCTTTTCCGGGACAGTCGTCAGTCTGTCAATGGAGGAAGGTTGACGCTCCAAATAGTGGGTGATCGCTGCTCTCATGGCCTGGGTGGATACTTCCACGGTCTGGGCCAGAGCACACAACCCCACTGGTATTCCTGCCAAATCTGCACTGACCTCACACTGAACATCCAGCACCTGCTGCCTTGTAGACAACTCCAAAGGCTCATCATCCGATTTGGAATCAGTCTCTGTATCACCTCAGACACTCCTCTGACTGCCTGAGGTCTGCTCCACCACAGTCTCTGGCAGCTGCACGTGTGAATGTGAAATGGTCTCACCAGTGAAGGCATAGCCCCTGACCAATGCAGTGAACCCTGTCAAAGTGCCAATATCTGCAATGATGCTGGGTGCAGAGAGAAAATGTGACATTGCACGCTCTGAGGGTTCCTTGGAGGAGGAGGAGGAGGAGGAGGAAGGTTACTGCACGGTTTCTGCTGCGGCCTGCACTGAAGAGGCTTCTCCTGTAACAGGGAGAGATCACTAAGGCGATAATTGGTTCAGATTTCTTGACACATCACCCCATCACATGACTGACATAAACCTTTTCATGGTCTGACATGCATGAATGAACTCCACAGACACTATGAAACCTTGCATGATGATGTGAAGCTTGCTGCGGTCATGAAGCTTGTTAAGGTTCCAATGTGTGAACTCCATTCACCAAACACTCCTTTAAACCAACACCAGCCACCTCCTCTTAGCAACCAGTTTGATACTTTTGCCTTCTCACCAGAACCAGGCCTCCTTCCAATCTCGCCACTGTCTATGCTCCTGGATGTTCTGAGCTCCAGCAGGGCCAGCACTTGCTCCTCAAAAGGAGTCAGGTCTTCTAGACTGGATATACCCCCACCCCCACCTGCAGGGTCACTCTCAGGCATTGTGGGCTTGCTTCTGAAAAGGCCTGAAAAGGTCTGACACAGAGATTTCATCAACAATTTCAAACTATCATGTGTCATGTCTCAATCCCATTAACAGATCAGGGTGTGCCCAACTGAGGCCTATGCTCAGGGGTCATAAGGTGATCCTTCCAGCCACCCACTGTTCAACCAGATCATTGCTTGAAATGCACAATGGCATGGTTCTCTGGAAACATGCAACTTTTGATGAGCAGTTAATTTCGAATAGCTACTGCATTCACCAGCAGAACCTGTATCACAATGGACTAATATTGCTCATACTGATGTCATACTCACCCTTGCCGACCTCATGAGGTCATTGAGTTTTTTATGGCACTGGGGCCAGGTCCTCCTCAGAACATCAACACTGTTGATCTCATCCCATGCAGCACCAGACTACCTGGGCTTCCTTCTCTTCCCAGCGCTCAAAATTAGCTGATCATGTCTATCCTCAACTGCACAGACGGGGGCAACCAAGAGCGGCCTCATTGAATCTGCGAGCAGCTTTGCCCCTTTTCAAGCACCTCTCCCCACATTCCGATGGTGCAAACACCTATGCATGGAAATATGCCATTAATATACAACTCCTCAATGTCTAAAGATGGGAGACTTACTGATTTATGAAAATTTTGCCACCTATGAAGACTGAGATGGTTGATAGACATAAGCTCAAATTAAAATAGACTTACCTGGAGAGACTGCAAAACTCAGAAATCCTTACAATATACAGTTTCTCCCCCTCAATGAACATATGATGGGTCACCTGACACTGACCTGTGCCAGGGAGCCCTTTAATGTTCTGGCTGTGACCTTGTTCTAGGTCGCAACCTGCAGCTTCCGAGACCAGACATATCACCCTCCAGCACACACTGGGCGGGATGATAGTCTGTAACCTGTCCTTGCTGCTAATTGGTGGCAGTTAGCGTATTATCATGTGCAAGACTACGGCTGGAAATCAGAAGGCTACTGACCTCCGGGTATGGAACACGCCATCGGTGTGGGACTGTTTTATTTAGCCCCTGGTATGGGATTTCTGGCTTATGGCTCAGAGGCCCGAGTGCGACCGACTGAGCCACAGCTCATCCCATTCATGGGATCTATTAATTCAGAAGCAATTATATAAATAATACACTGTATAGATTCAACCTCAGGTAACTTCTTTTTTAAAGAAATCCCAAATTTCTTCTCTGTTGTTTAAGTTTATTGGTTCTCTTTCATCTAAAACTATCAGTTGCAAAGCATTCAGCCATTTGAACCTAAGATCTGAAACCTTCTCTCTTTCCATCTTCAAAAGAACCTGGAAAATCTAACTTTTCAAACCATACCTTCAGGTTAACTCCCTTAATTCTCTGATGATTATTCACCATTCACTGCACTCCATGAAGTGCCTTAAGATATTTACTGTGTCTACAATATCGCTTAATCCTGCCTGAGTTGTTTTAGGCAAGAACAATGGAATATCCATTGAGGCATGTAAACAAGCCATGAGTAGTTAGAATGGGTCTTGAAACAGGACACAGATAATGAAGCAACCTGAATAACCTTTTCATAAGAGTCCCAAAATAGATATACATTAATGTTATGTCTCCTGGTTCCCATAAGTAGAAATAATCACACTTTAGACTCAAAATGCTGGTGCTTTATTGAACGTATTTCTTATAGTTCTTCATGTGGCTGGTGGCTGATATATTGGGCGGAATCGTCCCAAATTTGCACTAAGTGTGGCAGCGGGGGGGAAAAAGAACGTTTTACCCATCGGCTGCAATGGTGGCTTTTCATGCCATATCATCCCAATCACATCTCTTTAATCCTGAATTCCCAAGAAACACGCCATTTCGATGGCGGGGCTCTCCTTTGCTAACTATGCATCACCTTGCCACTTTGTCACGCCCAGTGTCATATTTAAAGTGCGGCCGTGCGCATACCTTTCAGTGCTTCCAGCTCAGGACTGCTGCACAGAAGACATGGCCCTGAAAGGCAAGAAGACTACAGCCCCACAATTCAGTGACGCTTCCTTGGAACACCTTCTGGGCAATGTGGAGGCCTGCCGTGATATCCTGTACCCCCGCTCTGGCCGCAGGAGGTCCAGCAATCTCACCACTCCAGCTTGGTATGCGATAGCAGTGGTGATCAGTGCCAATGCTGCACAGAAGAGGCTGACTATCCAATGCAGATAGAGGATAAATGATCTCATCCGTGTCACCAGGATAAGGCAACCATCTCATCTCTCTAAACTCACACACTCCCAAGGCCATCACACATTCACTGGCATCTCACTCACTGTCAGCTCTAGGGAAATCATCAGTCATACTTTCACACACACCATCATATTTCCATCTGGCCCCATCTCCTCTCGGGGCTGCCTCCTCAGCCCTCACCATCTTGAGGCCATTTGCATGGATCAACTTGTGCCCCCACATACACCCTGGGATACCCACCTTCCCCAGTACAGCCCTCGCCCTGCAGCCTCTTCCCTTGCCTGAGGACACTTCTCCCCCTTTCCCAAGTAAGCCCTAGCCTTTTGGCTGGTCTGGTAGGTAGAGACTTGCTCATAAGCCCCCCTAAAAGTGATGTGGTGCTAATGATCGTGATTGCTGCCCGAAGCAAGGTAGGCAAACAAACCTCGAAGTCCTGAGCAAAGTGCAGCTCGCCAGGTGCATGTCGCTAAAGTTCAGTTGTGAAAAACGTCAGTGGGATTGCACGCCGATGTGCCTGGGTGGGGGGATATGTGGGGGGATGATTCCAGCAGGCTGGCCTTATAATGATATGTAGATATGTTATAATGAAGTTGACGACATGCGATGGCACAAAATGCGGCCCGCCACTGACGGGCAGAGTGGACGATTGTAAGCTGGTTTCATGGCGTCGTGAAACCGACTTTTGGCCTTCTTGCCATATTGTCCACTCAGACCGCCAAACATGCTCGCTGCCAATGGGCACATAAAATTCCAGCCATTGTGTCTGAAGAAACCATTATACAAAGCAATACATTTACAAGTCTGTGAAACATATCTGTGGTTTGCTTATTCGCCCAGACATAGTTATGGTGATCTTTGCTGGAGGCTGCTGTACATTTTCAGAATGCTGGCTAGGGGTGCTGTGTTTGTGTTGTGTCTTAGACCATGTTCTGTTTGCAATAGGGTTGCTCGGTGTTTCTGATTGTGGTATTGTTCTCATTTGGCATCTGTTTCATCATACTGTCATGCCATTTGGTGTTTGTACTTGATACGATCTTGGTTCTCGGCATATGGTGATGATTTCTGCTAGATTCCATGTGCCATCAGTTGGATACTGTACTCCTAATTTCTGTACAATATTCAAGTTTAAGGAATATGTTACCCGCATGTCAGGCATGGGCATCTTTCACCTTCCACCGTCTCTTGATTAGTGCATCATGTACTCCTGGGAGTTTCAACAAGTGATGGCTGGGGAGATTTCACCACACTTGTCTGTCGAATAACAATTCGACAGGTGAGGGGACAGTCACACTGATCGGTGTTGCTCTAAGATGCAACATGGCCACGTGTAGGCCGGAATTTTACAGCCCTGTTGATATCGGGCATCGTGGTTTGTCGGGAGGGGGCTAGACAATTCGGGCGAGAAGGCTAACTATCGGCTTTACACCATTGTGAAACCAGTTTGTGATCGTCCGCTTCACCCATCAATGGCGGGCCATGTTTCCCACTGCTGCACATCAGGAACCTAATTTCAATACTTTATAAGTATTATAAGCCTTGCTTGCTGGAATCATCCCCCCCATGCTGGATCATCCGAGCATGTCGGGGTCGTTGCACTTCAACGTGTTTCACAACTGTACATAAGCGATATGCACCTGGCAAGATGAACTTCGCTCGGGACTTCGAGGTTTGTTTGCCTACCTTGCTTCGAGCAGCACTCGTGGCCATCAGTGTCAGGCTTCACAGGCAGCACCACATCACTTTTAGGGGAGCTCACAGACAGGTCTCTTCCTACCAGACCAGCGATAAGGCAGGAGTGGTTTTTCAAAGGCTGCAGGGCTAGGACTTGCTTGGGAAAGGGGGAAAAGTGGCCTCAGGCAAGGGAGGAAGCTGCAGGGCGAAGGCTGTACTGGGGCAGGAGTGTATCCCAGGGTGTGTGTGGGAACACATGTTGATCTGTGCAAATGGTCTCAAGATGGTATGGACTGAGGAGGCAGTCTCCAGAGGAGATGAGGCCAGATGGACATGTGAGGGTGTGTGTGAGTGAGTGAGTGGTGATGTCCCTTGAGCTGACAGTGAGTGAAATGCTAGTGAATATGTGGTGGCCTTGTGAGTGTGAGAGTTTAGAGTGATGAGATCATTGCACTGATGAGATCACACATCCTCTTTCTGCACTTAATGCCCGACCTCTTATGTGCAGCATTGGCACTGACCACCTCTGCCAAGCCGGAATGGTCAGACTGATGGGCCTCCTGTGGCCAGGGTGAGGTTAGTGGGCACCGTGGTGGACCTTCAGGGCTTCCAGAAGGCATCCTAGGGATACGTCACTGAATCGGGCGCCTGCGCTCTTCTTGGCTTTTGGGACCATGTCTTAACTGGAGCAGACCTGGGAGTGTGCAATTAGCTGCAGTTCAGCTACGGCGCCCTGCATGAGGAAGCAGCGAGGTAATGGTGTGTTGGGCAAATCAGAGTCTGCCTGCCAGCGAGATGGCATGTTTCCTGTGGCTGCATAATTAATGAGGCAGGAATGGGATGATATGGCGCGAAAACCCGCCATAGCAGGTAAAACTTCTTTTTTCCTGCCTCTTGCCAACTTAGTGCAAGTCTGGGACGATTCCACCCATAGATCATATTTTGTTTGACGGCAATGGTGGCGCTGTTGAGCTCTTTCTAATTTTTCCAGGATTTACTGAAACTCCACCCACAAAACAACGATTTAGATGCGAATAAGAACTTCAGACTTTGATAGCAAAACAAAATAGTGAGAAAAGTTTTAGTTTTTTTACAGGCATCTTCTGGCTATTAGGAGCTGTTATTGGGTGGATTGTTTTTCCCAGCCCAGTCTGCAGTATTTAGTTTCCCTTTGCCTTCTGTAGGGGCAGTAAGCAGCAGTAATTGATTCTCTCCTGCCTGTGAGCTCTGCTTAAAGTAAGGCTTTCCAGATTTAACTATTTAATTTCTGTTCCTGCTTAAACTTCACAGCAGGTAGTCTTATACTGATTAAGCTCTCCCAAATTTGATCAATCTTACCAGGACCCAGTACTTGCTGGCAGCAGCGAGGTGTGATCCCAGAATGAAGGAATAGTGTGTAAGATTCATACAAAGCTGCAGAATCATTTACACAGAATGAGTTTTGATAGTTGTTTCACTTTCACACCCGTACTTTTCTTCCGCTGTGTGTGAAGGATTGAGGCGTATATAGTTCTCAGTCAAATCTTCAAAAATCATGCTGCTACCATATTACATATTTCTTGTCCATGTAAACATTCCAGTCACATGACATGAATTGGTGAAACAATAACGTAGGTTCTTAATTTGAAGATAAGATTATAAACAAATAGAGTAAACTCGGAGGCTAAATGAATGCATCTGACTTGTATTGCTGCTTGAAAACTGACTACAGGTCAGGACTAATAGCTCACATCTGTTGAGGTGGTAGTGATTGACAGCATTTTAAGATATAAACCTTAAAGTTACATATACATCATATCACAACACCTGGCTTTGCCGAGGCCTTCTTGGATGATGGTGAGTTGCTGCATTCTCTCCTTTTAATCCTCACTTTCATTCTGAAAGGTGCAATGAAATGGAAACTGCAGGTGGTGTGATTTCCTCCCCACCCCATCCCAAACCTTCCCTTACATTTCTAGATAGGCAAGAAATTCTTTTAGATAGGCAAGAAATATTTTTTGTCAGCCTGTGGGAGTGGCAGTGGCACCATCGAGTAGAAACTTGCATTCTTCTCTCAGTCCCTGTTCCCACTGCCACCCTGTCAGTGCCCTTTTTGTTGCCTTTCAGTTAACCATCCCAGACTGTTGCCTCCCATGCCGAGGTGGTGCAGTCAGAAACCAGATCTTCAAAGCCCAGAGCTGCTCAAAGGTGTCCTCCAAGGCCATCTGTAGCCTTCCATCGGCCATGTTGCAGCCACTGGGATAGCAACATAGCAGCACTAGTCCAGGCAAGGGCACCTTAAGACAGGCACAAGAATGAGTAGTTCTGAATGTTTCTCTATTATTGTTGTGATGCTAGAAAAAGTTATTGAGTGAAAGATTTTGCTTTTGACATTTATTGATTAACGTTGATCAAAGGAATTTGCGCTGGGGAGTCTGATATGGATGTAGGATTGGGGAGCGGTGAACCCATGTTCGGGTGGGGCTGGTCTTTTTAACTGAAGTAAAGTCTCACAATATGGTTCCCCTTACTTAATGCAATTGTGTGGAGTGGACATGGTCTCCTCTCTGCCACCTCCTCTTCCTCCTTCCACCAAGATCCTCTTCAGCTCCCAGGAGAAAGAGACCAAATCCTCAGAATGTCTGGGTTATGGAGGAAGCAGCACACCACCACAAACAGGAAATTCCTTTCTGGCATGCACAATAAACATTTCCCTGAGCAATCTAGCCAGGAAAAATGTTGCTTGAGGAAGCCAATGGCTTGCTGATCTGTGTGTGGGTTGCTCTACAACACTCATTGAAGGTCCTCTGACCTTGCATGATAGGATGGTGAAATGAATCATCAGCCATGTGTTGTGGGGATAGCCCTTGTTGCCGAGCAGCCATTCTCTGGTGTGTCTTGGAGGCCCAAAGATGGTGGGTAGTGTTGACTGACACAGAATAAATGTATCATAGGTGTGGCCAGGATAGCAGGAATTCACCAAAATGAAGCTTTTGGTGCGATCACAACCAATTGCATGTTCAGATCGTGGTAGCCCTTGCAGTTCCTGTACTTCTCCCCGTTGACGAGGGGGGTCTGCAGAACCACATGCGTGTAGTGTATAGTGCCCTACACCTTTAGGAAGCCTGTTACTCTGACAAACCCATTTGCCCTTTCATCTTGCTGTTCCATTCTCAGGATAAGAAGATGAAGTTCTCTCTCTTTGTGGACTGTGCCTCTGTCGCCTCCCTGATGCATTAGTGAATGGCAAACTGCAAGGCAGCACGAATGTCACCTGCTCCTGTCTGGAAGAATCCACTGGACGAATAGCAGCTCAGCATCAATGATTGGGGGACTACACCCAATACATGCCCCTGGAAAGTTTCTTTTGTAACTCTATTTTTATATTTTAATATTCCATAACAAACATGGAACTTATTCAAGAGTCTGTATTCCTCAAAATTCTTTCGAGTTATCAACAGTCACAGATTGCAACTCTTTCGAGTACAATTACAGTTCTTGGTTTCCGGGAGTGGGACATGAACCCACAACCTTCTGATTCAAAGGCGAGGGTGCTATGGACTGAGCCACAGCTGACACCTCCCTAAAATTCTTTCGTGTTATCAACAGTCACAGATTGCAACTCTTTTGAGTACAATCACAGTTCTTGGTTTCCGGGAGTGGGACATGAACCCACAACCCTCTGATTCAAAGGCGAGGGTGCTATGAACTGAGCCACAGCTGACACCTCCCTAAAGTTCTTTCGAGTTATCAACAGTCACAGATTGCAACTCTTTCGAGTACAATCACAGTTCTTGGTTTCCGGGAGTGGGACATGAACCCACAACCTTCTGATTCAAGATGAGCCAGTTAACAGTCAGTTATAACCATTAAGTGGCTCTACTTATTCATAATCATGAATTGATGGACTGAGTCTATTCAATCCTATTTATGGGAGCCCAAGCTTGACAGGCTTCACCTGAAATGGCTTAAATACATTGAAGCAATGTGATGGCTTGATCAAGTAATGCTAGCAATCAGTTTTGAGATTTTATGTTAATTGATTCATCTTGGCATTAAAATTTGGAACTAGGCACCTTTAGCACAAATGAATGGTTAGATGTTATGGAGCAAAAATTTCAGGAAGTGGCGGTTGTAAAAAATTAAGCAAGGCAGAGTTTGACTTATTCGATGGCAATAATTGGCAATTAGGTAGTTCAGAAGTGTGAAAATGGAGAATTGTAATTCATATCATCAACAGCCATATGCAGAGATAGAGATCCTATTACAATTGGAGGTTCTGTTAAGAAGCACAAAGGTTCACAGAATAAATGGAATACTTCATCATTGAATGTAAATCTCAGACATTCTTTCACTTTTACAAAACAACATTCAATTCACTGATGCAAAAATTGCCATAACACAACTGCTGGTGACATATTAAATTGAAACAGAAAATACTGACAATACTCAACAGGTCAGGCAGTATCTGTCGAGAGAGAAACAGACTTAACATTTCAGGAAGATAGCCTTTCATCAGAACTGACATTCAAATCACTGGGTGACATATTCTCTGTTTGACTGAGAGACAGCTCCATTGTGTCAGCAGAAGAGAAACAGCATATATTAGTGCAAACAGCAGTATACTTAACTTTAAATGAACCAAGCTAGCACTGGGTATGTAACAAATTTTTGCTTTCTCTCCTGATTTCTCTGTCGGAAATGGGAATTTTAAACATTCAGTTGCTCGGCAATTTCTAAGTATACATTATTTTAAATGAACTTGAATGGAATATACGTGCCCAGGCTTGTCCATTCATCCTCAAATAATTACACTGAAATCCAGATTTTATTCAAATTTTTTAACATTTCCTGCTTTCTCCTACATGTCACCCATCTGAAAACCCTTGTTAAAATTCACATTTCATTAATGTGACCTTGACCATCCTTTTCTGTCAAGCATCTTGTTAACTCACATACTTGTACTCATTATTAACAGATTATTTTTTTCCCCTTCGATTCTTTAGTCTCAACACATTCCTGGTGAGAAAAATCTGGTACACAGAATCAAAATGCTGAAATAAGTCACTGGAATTTAGCTTTGCAATAAAAAACATTGAGTGAAGATCACTCACACAAGCTATTTTACTACTAATCAGCGAAACTCTTATCTATAATTTGTCCGCATTTAGTAATATTAAAGTATATAAAGGACATTGTCGATATTTTAGCTGTGTGGCTCTTATTCCTTTGTGCTTCTTTATATTTCTAGTGTTGGAATTATTACCCATGTTGTCTTGCTTCTGAAGCTGCATCCCTTTCAGTCATGTCATAAAAAAAACAGCAGCTTAACCCTTTAGCAGATTGAATTTCCTCTATATGCTAATTAAGCACTCTTGTATCAAATTGTTTAGTGTGTTATTTTAAACAAGTTATTAACGCCATTTACTTTAAGCTTTGCTTTAACGCCCAAACAAATTTCAACCCCTGAGTTAATTGAACATGTTTTAAACATATTTTAAAATATATTAATCGGCTGATCCTCAAAAGGTGAAATCTTTCACAAAGCTTGTGGTATGTGGATTTTCATGACAAACGCAATTTTCTGCAGGTTTGAGATCATGCCAACTTTGAAAGCTTTGAGAAAAACACAGTTGAGCATTTCTGTTGCATCTCCGGAGACATTTCCTTCCAGTTCTGTCATACCTTCTCCCTCGAGTACTATATTTCTCCTTTTCTGTCCCCTGTTACAAATGAGATTTGTGACAAAGTGGATTAAAATTGCTTTTGACCTTTTAAAAAATAGTCACAAGAGGACCAGGTAGACTAGCAATTGAAGAAATTATAAAGGACTTAAATAAAAACTCTGAAAACATCCAGACAGACCTCATGCTACACAATGAAGTGCACTTATTCAAAGTATTAATGTAGAGACATCATACAAATATTATAAACTGAAGTAATCATACACTGCAAAGAAACATTGCTGATATTTGCAATCTCCTGAGATTAGCCATCCAGATGGTGCAATTTAAAGCTTGGGAATTGGAATAGTTCTGATTTATCTGAGTACTGAATCTCAGGTCAGTATGATTATGTTCCTGTGAGGCACCCTGTAATATTTTACAACATTAAAGGGGCTATAAAAGTGCATTGCAGACAGTAAAACCCAAAGCGGAAATTTTCTTATTGAACTCAGGGAGATAGACTGCGAGGTTCTTAAGCAATTGATATAGGGAGTGACAAGGTATTGGAGGTGTTGGCGGGCTTAAAAGTGGACAAATCTCCAAGTCCGGATGATTTGTGTCCCAGACTGCTGAGGGAGGCAAGGGAGGAGATCACAGGGGCTCTGACCAGAATTTTTAATTCTTCTCTGGCCACGGGGTAGGTGCCAGAGGACTGGAGAACAACTAATGTGGTTCTGCTATTTAAGAAGGGTTGTAGAGATAAGCCAGGGAACTACAGGCCAGTGAGTCTCACGTCAGTGGTAGGGAAACTATTGGAGAAATTTCTGAAGGAGAGAATCTATCTCAACTGGGACAGGCAAGGTTTGATCAGGGATAGTCAGCATGGCTTTGTCAGAGGGAGGTCATGCCTAACAAATTTGATTGAATTTTTTGGGGATGTGACCAGGTGTGTAGATGAGGGTAGTGTAGTTGATGTAGTTTATATGGATTTCAGCAAAGCCTTTGACAAGGTCCCACATGGGAGACTTATAAAGAAGGCAAAGGCACATGGGATACGGGGTAATTTGATAAGGTGGCTTCAAAATTAGCTTAGTTGTAGGAGGCAGAGGGTGAAGACAGAAGGATGCTTTAGTGACAGGAAGCCAGTGCCCAGTGGTGTACCACAGGGATCTGTGCTGGGTCCCCGATTATTTGTAATTTATATAAAAGACATAGGTGACTATGTGGGGGGTAGGATTAGTAAGTTTGCGGATGACATAAAGATTGGCTGGGTGGTTGACAGTGAGGTTAAGCGTCTTGGGCTACAGGAAGATATATATGGGATGATCAAATGGGCAGATAAGTGGCAGATGGAATTTAACCCTGAAAAGTGTGAGGTAATACACTCTGGAAGGAGTAATTTGACAAGGAAGTATTCAATGAATGGAATGACACTAGGAAGTTCTGATGAACAAAAGGAACTTGGCATGTGTGTCCATAGATCTCTGAAGGCGGAGGGGCATGTTAGAGGGGTGGTGAAAAAGGCATATGGGACACTTGCCTTTATCAATTGAGGCATAGATTACAAAGGTAGGGAGGTTATGTTGGAGTTGTATAGAACCTTGGTGAGGTCACAGCTGGAGTACTGTGTGCAGTTCTGGTCGCCACATTATAGGAAGGATGTGATTGCACTGGAGGGGGTGCAGAGGAGATTCACCAGGATGTTGCCTGGGATGAAACATTTAAGTTATGAAGAGAGATTGGATAGACTTGGGTTGTTTTTGTTGGAGCAGAGAAGACTGAGGGCGACCTGATCGAGGTGTACAAGATTATGAGGGGCATGGACAGGGTGGATCGGGAGCAGCTGTTCCCCTTAGTTGAAGGGTCGGTCACAAGAGGACATAAGTTCAAGATGAGGGGCAGGAGGTTTAGGGGGGGTGTAAGGAAAAACTTTTTTACCCAGAGGGTGGTGTCGGTCTGGAATGCATGCCTGGGAGGGTGGTGGAGGCGGGTTGCCTCACATCCTTTAAAAAGCACCTGGATGAGCACTTGGCATGTCATAACATTCAATGCTATAGGCCAAGTGCTGGTAAATGGGATTAGGTAGGTAGGTCAGGTGTTTCTCACGTGTTGGTGCAGACTCAATGGGTCGAAGGGACTCTTCTGCACAGTGTGATCCTGTGATTCTGTGAAGTGACCACCTGTTGTACTTATATTCAAAATATAAGTTAATGCTCCCAATTTTAAAACTAAAATTTAAAACCGCACTGTAAGGGTCATGGAAAACTATCAGATTTATGGGAATGGCTGAGTGGATACAGGGATACATTTCTAAGGTTACTGTATATGGGGTTGCAAGTGTACTTCAGCCTAGAAAGCATGGCTTTGACATCAGATTCCGCTTCCCAACAGCTATATTTTCCTCTGAGAAAAAGCAGGAGAAAGTACTGTTCCTAATCAAAGTTTGCAAAAGCCAGTTGCTGAGGGTGTGCATATTAATTATGAGAAGAAAAACTCACAGCCAATCACAGCTTTAATGATCATTAACACTTTTAATCAGCATAAGCCACTCATTGAGTATAAATGTTGGAAAGTTCATTAATTCAAGTAGAAAGTGTGCAAACTTCATGAAAATGAGTAAAACTCAATACACAGACAGACCCTGACCATATGTGAATTGCTGGAATGAAGTATCATGAGCAAACCTACTTGCATGGGGGTAGGGAAGGAAAGCCTCTACCTGCCCCAAACACCACTCTCCAACACCCATCTTCCCCACCTCCCACCTCGCCAGCCCCCCACCTCCTGTCATAATTCATAAGGCACAAACGGGATCACAGATAGAGCCAAAACAATGTGAAAAATTCAACCTGGTGGGAGCTCCAGAAATGATTGCACAACTTACACAAGAGAAAAATGCTACTGTACCATTGTAACACAGGGTGAAATTGGAGGTTAAGGAAAGCCACTATTATTGAAGTGGCATACACAAAAATGCATCACTGACAGAGATGTGTAAACAAGGATATTGCAGTATGAGGTCTGGTACATATTGGGGTAATGTGGGACCAAGTATAGTACCACCCATACAGTGATGTAAAAGAGCACATGGCCGTACCCAGGGTCAGTGTGGTGTTGGACAGAGCCATGTGCAGACCCAAACATGGAGACAGCTCCTACCTTTACCCTTTACTATACCATTGTAAATAGCTCTAGTATTAATAAAGACTTACAGTTAACCTACTTCAGACTACAAAGACTTCATTAAAACTTACCCAGATGTAACCAACACCCCACAACATGGTGGCAGCTTGTGGAAAATAAAACAAAACCTTGCTGAAATGCAGAGACAAACTGGAATGATGGAAGACTGAGAAAAAAATTAACAAAGCATTCTGACTTGAAAAGAAGCTCCAGAAGCAGTGGTGCAGAGGAAAAACCATCAGAAAAAAAAGCCCCACAGAAAGGCTTGGAAGATGAAGGCAGTGAATTTAAAATTCCTTACTGTAGCAGAAGACTCCGAAAGATTCTTAACATGGGGTGTCCAAGCTCACTCTGAAAAGATTTATAAAGAATTAATTGAATGCTCTGGGGGAATCATGACTTTTTAAACCTAGCTAAAGCCAAGGGAAAGCTAGGATTTGACAAATTTGGGCTTTAAAGTAAAACGCTGAGTAGGAGAACACTGCAGGCAGCCATTACAGACAGCCATTGTTGAAAACTGTTTTTAAGCTGAGTGTGACCACCACTGTAGCGGAGCCCACCAATACCAGCAAACCCGGGAAATCTCTTTGTATCCAAGTGAATGGCAATGCCATTTTGAAATTCAGACGGCTCCTAAGGCAGAATGTACGCTTTTAAAATTTTGAACATGGATTAGAATTCCACATTTCTAAGTCAATTCTGACTAATCCAAGGACCAGATCAATCACAAAATTGGGAACTTTGGAGGAAAAGATTCTTAAGATACAACATTGCTTCAGGTGTATATAAAAGTCAGAACAGCAGGTGAACACACAGCTTCACTCAGTAGGTCTGGCTGCAGACAACATTATTGCCACACAGGGAATTAATGAATCCTCCGCAAAATTCGAAGAGGTACTAAAATCATTCAACGTTTATTTTAACCTAAGAAGCAATCAAATATTCAAAGGAACTAAATTCAATAAGAGTCCTACAGGCAGGAGAACCTGTTGATTCATTCATCAATGATATGTACAGGATGGCAGAAGGTTGTGAATATGGAGGTTAAAAATCAGAACTAGTCAGAGCCAGAATAGTGGCAGGAATAGTGGATGATGCACTCCCTGACCTCCTGCAAGCAAACAAAGGTCTAACTCTGGAAAAGGCAATCCAGATAGTTAGACTATCAGAGCTCTGTGAACAGCACAGGACTATTTTAAAGGTGAGAAAATAAATTGCAGTGCAGAGGCCAACCCACAGTCCAGCTAGTTAAATGATAAAGACGCAGGAACACTCAAGACCAGGGAAAGCATTACCCAAACTGGCCAGCATGCCAACACTGTGGATCAAAGTGTCCCCACAGGTGAGATCAATGTTCTGCAATTTCAGTCCAGTGCTTTCAATGCAACAGGATTGGACACTACAGCAAACTGTACACGGCAAAAACTCTGAAACACACAGAAGACCCAAAGATCAACCACAAGGTCGAAACTGCAAGCCTGGAAGACACACATCCATGCTTCTTGGGTGAGATCAAAGATCTTGGTTTCCCATTTTGCAATGCAGACATTTCGGTGAATGACCATTTAACAACTTTTAAATTAGACACAGGAGCCAGTGCTGTTGGACAAAGAACCATGGCGAAAAGACCATGGCTTCGAACAACAGACACACCACCCCATGGGCCCAGGGAAATCCGACTTCCAGCCAGAGGCACGATCCTGGAACCGCTAAGGCATGGCGGAAAACAAATCTTAGAGCTCTTGTACATCATCCATAACCAGCCTGTCTCCTTCTTGAGTAGAGATGTCTGTGTAGCCCTGGATCTCCTCAAAAAGACAGAAAATGTCAAGAAAACCACTGTGGTTAATCATGCAGATCTGCAAGTTCTGAGTACTGAAACAAAAAAGTGCCCCCTGACTGGGACTTCAGCTCTGAACTGTCTTCTCTCTTTGCGGAGCAGGTTTGTCCATTCTTATTACAGGTACCGAAAACCCTACAATGGTCAGACCAGTCAATCACCCAGGAGGCAACCACGACGCTTCCAGTGGAAGATGTAAAAGAGAGCGTCCAACAGTCTGATGAGCCTCAACCTCTGGCTCAGATGAGGATACAGCAGGTTAACATTGCAATGACCAAACATTTGCTTCCAGTCCTAGCCAGCATGCCAAAACCACAAAAGATGCAGGAACTTGGTAGCAGCCATTTATTACCGACAGTGAAAGGCAGAGGTGAGGGTACCACTAAACCTCATTTTAGTCACAGGAATTCTCATTGTTTGCCACAGAAGACATCACCACAACCAGACGATGACAGAAGAAGCGAAACAAATGACAAGGAGACAAATACAAAGATCGTCTCGCAAGGAATGAGTTAGTGTAGCAATCATTGACCAGCACAGTAGACGAACTGACCAAGTGCGGTTCAACATGAAGGAATAGAGGAAAATGATGAAAATGTACCTAGGTGTCAGAACAACCTCTAAACCTACAGGAAGCAATGACAGAGCCTACCACTCCTCCGACAGCAGTGCAAATGAGATATGGAAGGGTTATGAGGCCTTCAGACTGCCTGAACATTTGAATTTAAGGAGTTGAAGGGATGGTGATAATATAGTAATGACAATGCAAATGTATGATAGTAATAACAATGTAAGGCATAGGGCAGAATTTTATGAGTCAGCGAGCGGGGGCAGGGCCCACTCGCCGATGTGTAAAATGATGTGCGGTGATATCAGGGGGAACTCACGATGTCACCACGCCCAATTTAAATTTTCAGGAAGGTGGGAGCGCAGCCAAATCAGCTGCACGCCCGCCAACCTATCAATGGCCAATTGAGGCCATTGACAGGGTCAATTAAGTAATGAAAGAACCTGCCCGTCCAACCTTAAGGTTGGTGGGCAGGCCAGGAGCCCCAGTGGGAACTAGAAAAAACATGAAACCTCATCCACGCGCGGGATGAGGTTTCATATAGGCTTTAAAAAATTTTAATAAAGATTTTGTAAAAATTATGGACATGTCCCAACTGATGTGACATTGTCACATGAGGGGACATGTAAGGGAAATTTTATTTTTCTATTTTTGTCTTTTTTACATGTATAGCCGATCCCTGAGGCAGCACTTAGCCTCAGGGAGATGAGTGCGCTCTTTCGTGCGCACGCGCGAAGGAGCGCACTCTCAATTTTGGGATCCCCCCCACCCGCACGGGGAGCACATAGCGCTTCTGTACAGATGTCACGCTGGGTGGGCCTTACTTGGCCCACCCACATAAAATGGTGGTGCGCCTCCAATCGGGGCCGCCAATCAGAAAAGCTCCCATACGCGCCCATCCATCAACATCCCCCCCAACGGGGGGAAAATTCAACCCATAAGGTAAACTATAATCCCTTAAAATATATTGGATAAAGACTTGGAGGGTATAGTATAAGGGTCTGGCACATAGAGGGTTAACATGGGCCTGAGTATAGTACCACCCACACAGTGATGTAAGAAAGCACATGACCTGCACCCAGGGTTAGTGTGGTGTTGGACAGAGCCATGTACAGACCCAAACATAGAGACAGCTCCTAGCTTGTACCCTTAACTATATCTTTGTAAATAGTTCCAGTAGTTAATTAAGACTTATAGTTAACCTACTTCAGACTACTAAGACTTCACTAAAACCTATTGAGATGTATGCAACACTCCACAACAGACATAGCAAATAAAGTTGATTTAAAAATACAATAGCAGGGTTAGCAAGGTTGTGTAAGTTACATTATACATGCTACAATGGCAAAGAAAATATACTGTGTGACCATGACTGGTAATGCACTGCAAATGCATAAATGTCCCTTCAAATCATCTTTTAACAGGTGATGCGCTTCAATTCGGCAGAAAAGACTGCTTTATTCAGTTTTGTTACTGTTGTACTGACACTTTAAAATGATTACTTTCTTTACCGGGACAGTTCTTATCAGATTCACAAGTGGCAACTTATGTGACTGACAAAGGTAAAGTTTTCCTCCTGTTACAAAGGTGAGACTTTAGAAGACGGTTATGATTTAAAATGTTTCCTTTAAGTTAGGGTGAAACAGAATGCTCTGAATGAGGGATGGAAAACATACTAATTTTGCCCAGAGAAAGGCCCATGTGATTTGGTTGCCATGGGGAAAACAGCCCAGACCAAATCCTATAGAAAATCAAGTGCCAGTTTTCATACCTTGGCCCCAGTCTTTTTGGACACAGTCTCAGACTCAGAGGCCTGGAGAGAGAGAGAGAGAGAGAGACGGAGAGAGATATACTGCCGGTTGCACAAAGCTGAGAAGTTATAGCTGTGAGAGCAGGGTGCTCATAAGAGCTGGTTTCTGATTGGAAAGAAGATGAAACAGAAGGGACTTTTCAAGATTTCAGAACCAAGGACTCATCAGAGTGGACCTTGCGGCTAGAAGATTGAGTGAAGAGGCTTTCAAAGGATGCTGGAAGACTTGCCCTGGTATGGCAGGGTCCAGGGAGCCAGCCAGAAATGTAGGGGGAGTGTGGGACTTAATAAACAAGGCCACATGTCTTCTGAGAGCATGGTGTAACTTGCAAAGAGGTTGTCAACGACTTTTCATTGAGTTAATTCATTAATGAGGAGGTATCCTGTCTGTAGTTTGGTGCATTAATTGCCTTTAAAGCAATGTTTAATTGATGTTGATTTTAGTTTGCTTGTTACAGTAAATGTCTTAGACTTGTGCAATTCTTTCTGTTGGCCCCTGGGAAATTCATATTTCTTTTTCAAAGTTATCAGCCTCTACGTGGATCGTAATACTCCTTTTCCTTCTTAATCTGTCTGCAGCCTTTGCCGCAGTTGACCATACTATCGTCCTCCAATGCCTCTCTTTACTATCATCCAGTTGGGTGGGACTGCTCTCACCTGGTTCCATTCTAATCTATCCAAACATAGCCAGAGAGTCACTTACAATGGCTTTTCTTCCTGTTCCCGCATCTTACCTCTATTCCGCCCAAGGACCTATCCCCCCTCTTATTTATCATCTACATGCCACTGGTCAGCGACATCATCTGAAAGCACGGCGTTAGCTTTCATATGCACACAGATGACACCCAGCTCGACCTCACTGCCACTTCTCCAGTGGACTCCTCCACTATTGCTAAATTATCAGACTGCTTATGCACCATCAGTACTGGATGAGCAGAAATTTCCTCCAATTAAATATTACAAAGACTGAACCCACAGATTCTGGATCCCACCCCCAAAATCCGTTCCCTAATTACTGACTCCATCCCTCTCAGTCTGAGTTTAAACCAGTTTTTTCACAACCTTAGTCTCACATTTGACCCTGAGATGAGCTCTGACCATATATTCATGCCATTATTAACAACACTTTTTTCCACCTCTGCAACATTGTCCAACTTGGCTCATCTCAGCTTATGTGCTGCTGAGACTCTCATTCATATCTTCATTACCTCCAGATTCACATGTTCCAATGCACTCCTGGCTGATCTCCCACACTCTACCCTCTGTAAATTTGAGATCCAACAGAACTCTGCTGCCCCTGTCTTAACTCGAAGGAAGTCCTGTTCCCTTATCACCCTTGTACTCACTGTATATTGGCTCCCAGTCAGTAATGTCTTGATCTTAAAATTCTTATCCTCGTTTTCAAATATCTCACCCCTTCCTATCTCTAATCTCCTCCAGCTTCAAGACTCGACAAGATATCTGCACTCCTCTAATTCTGGGCACTTGTGCATTCCCAATTTTAATTGCTTATTCATTGGTGGCTGTACCTATGCCCAAGCTCTGGAATTCCTTCCCTACACCTCTCCTCCTCTCTATCTCATTTCCTTCCTATATGACTCTTCTTGAAGTCTACTTCTTTGATCAAGTTTTTGGTCATCTGACCTAATATTCCCTTATGTTACTTGGTATCATATTTTGTTCGATGATGCCCCTGTGAAGTTCCTTGGGACATTTCATTACGTTAAAGGTGCTATAAAATATATGCTGTTGTTTATTCCTCTTTAAGATCATAATGCCAGCCGTAATCTGGGGTTGAAGGTTGCATTTCAATTATCCCCCTGAGCTGTGTAGCCCTGCACATAATGTTTTCTTTAATATAATTGTTTGTTAACAAGACCTTTATAGGTTATATTGGACTTTTGCACTAAACCTTTGCACTAAAGTACTTTAATCCATTTTCCGAGAGATACAAATCCTCAGAACAGCTCTAAACACAGATGGCTTGTCCATTAATTCAGTTTGTGGGTCCGTATACAATTTTCAATTTTAGATATTTTTGGCTTTCACTTACCCAGATATCTAACTAAATTCTTTGCATGTCTGGAATCCTCTTCACTTTATTTCAGCTATTGATTTTATTTTGTGACCCTCCTTTAGACAGAATAACACAATACCAGGCTTTGTCGCAAGAGCAAAATACTGAGGATGCTGCAGATCTGAAATAAAAACAGAAAATGCTGGAAATACTCAGCAGGGCTGGCACCATCTGCGGAGAGAGAAACAGTTAACGTTTCCGGTTAATGACCTCTCATCAAAACTGGGAAAAGTCAGAGATGTTGAGAAGTTAGAGGGTGGGGTGGGATGGGATGATGTGTCATGTTTGTCAAAGCCAGTGTAGTCATTAATTGAATCTGTTGGGCAATAGGACCATTTGACATCCCATTCATTGAGGAGACAGTTTAATTCTCAGGCCTCATTTTAATCCATTCAAAATCTTTACCATCCTAACAGCTAACTCACTGGGAACTAGATTATTTTGTTCATCAAGTTTTATACTGCCATTTGATGCTAATGATTTTGTACTTTGATTCTATCTTCATCAAGAAAATTAGTTATATATTGGGAGTGCATAAACAATACAATTTCAAAACCAAATAAATCTCTCTGAATTTTTAGGAACTGGAGATAGTTTAAGTAAGTTATATTTGTATTTGTGGGTGTTAGGAATGAGTTTCAGCTTTAAGTTTGAGTTTAATTTGTATTTCTGTATTTGTGTGTTAAGAAAGGGGGAACTTGAGTTTTAGTTTCATTTTAAAAGATGCCTGAATTCTAATGAGATTTTATGACTCTTGAAGGGAAGTTAAAACAAACACAAGGTAGAAAAACTGCTGTTTGCCGAGCAACAGGGGTCCAGAGAGGGACCCACAGAGACAGAGAAAAATAGAAAAATAGTTTCAGTTCAGTTTGAAGCCAGGAGCCAGGAGCCAGGAGCCAGGAGAGGCTGGACACAGCAGAGAGAGCTGCAAAGAGAGCAGATTTCCCATAAGAACCAAAAGGTCCCAAAGCCAAGGAGTGAGATAGAAAGGAGGGGTCCCAAGAAGACCTTCCAGTCAAAGGAAAAGAACAGGAATCTGGAAAAGGTCCTGTTAAGTGAACTTAAGAGTAAGGAGTAGAGGAGGACTCTAAGCTTAAAAGGAGAAAGCTGCAGGATGCAGGTTTAAAGCAAAATAGGCTTGCGAGAAGCCAGAAGATCTGAAGAGACAGTCAAGGTTGGTGACTCCTTATTATTGGCATGTGAAGCAGTGGTGTTCTGTTGGCACTGCTGAGTATCTGGGAGATAGTGCGTGGAAGGAAGCTTGAATGCATGTGATGATCCAGGGGAAAGGAACATCAGAAGGAGAGCTCAAAACCATGGAGATGGACCCTTGTGGAAGGCGCCTGAGAGAAAGTATCATTTGGGAGAAGATTCCCAAGTGGGTTCTTTGAGAGTAGAGATTCAGAGTTCAGTGAGACTGATTGCCTAACAGTGTGACAAGCATCTGGGGTAGTTGATGAGAGATCCATAGCATCTGTTCTGTGCTCAGAGTGCAGGCCTCGACTCAAGAAAACCAACCACCCCACCCCCACCAGCCTGCACAGGGAGCGCCCAGCGCTTCCAGGCATGTGTCACACTGGGTAGGCCTTAATTGGCCCGCCCATGTAAAATGGCAGCACAGAGCCAATCCCAGGTGCTGATCGGGTCAGCGCCCACCCCTGCACAACCCCCCACAATGGTTGGGGGATAATTCTACCCTTGGTTTCAGAGTGTGGTGTGCCTGGCTACAGGTCGCCTATTGGTTTACATGGCTGTGTACCTACTGTGAACATTAGATTATAAAGTAGCTTTTGTAATTTGTGTTATCCGTATGAATCTGTATATATCTGTAAAGGTACAGTTGTGAGTGAAAGAGTATTGTAATGTAGATCATCTTTACTTGTTTAATAAATACTTTATTCTTTTTTTAAAGTTCATCAGCTGACTCCCGTGACTCTGTTCAGTAGCCATCTCCAGCTTTCTAAACAAAAACTAAAAGTTAGCATCTATCATGCTGGGATCCACCCTGGGATCTGGCTTGTCCAGTGGTAACATCAACTATATTCTGGCAAAATAACAATTGACATAAACTGTATCTATAAATCAGGGCTAACAACAGGTTAACATCTTCTGTGTCTGATCCGCTGAGAACTTCAGTACAGTAGTTAAATGAGGAGGGGTAATTTCTGGGGGTCTCACAGATATATAATAGTTTTTAAACAAATGAAAGGGGGAGGGTGGGAAAAGAAACATAGGAGGAGGGATGGAATAGCACTGATAATAAAGGATGAGATCAGTACATTAGTGAGAGAGGGTCTTAGACCAGAAGGTCAAGACATAGAATCAGTTTGGGCAGAGCTAAGAAATAGCAAGGGGCAGCAAACATTGGTGGGAGTTATTTATAGGCCACCAAACAATAGTGGTAACGTAGGACATGGTATAAATCAGGAAATTAGAGGTGCATGTAACAAGGGTAATACAGTAATCATGCGGGACTTCAATCTACATATAGACTGGGAAACCAAATTAGCACTAATACTGTGGAGGATGAATTCCTGGAATGTATACAAGATGGTTTTCTGGAAAAGATTTTTGAGGAGCCAACTAGGGAATGGGTTATTTTAGATCTAGTATTGTGCAATGAGAAAGGACTAATTAATAATCTTGTTGCAAAGGAGCCTTTAGGGGAGAGCGGCTATACTATGATAGAATGTTACATTAAGTTTAAAGTGATGCAGTTCAATCAAAACTGGAGCCTTAAGTCTAAGCAAAGGAAAGTATGAAGGTATGAGGGGCAGGTTGGCTGTGGTAGATTAGGAAACAACATTAAAAGGTAAAATGATAGACAGGCAATGGCTAGCACTTAAAGAATTAATACATGGTTTACAACAAATTTCCGTTCCTTTAAGGCACAAAAATCCAACAGGAAAAGTGATCCAACCATGGCTAACAAGGGAAGTTAAAGGTTGTAGTCGATCAAAGGAAGAGTTGTCAAAAAGTAGTAAGCTTGAGGATTGGGAACTTTTTAAAATTCAACAAAGGAGAACCAAGAAACTGATAAAGAAAGAGAAAATAGAGTATGAGAGTAAAGTAGCAAGAAGCATAAAAACGGGCTGTAAAAGACTCTATAGATATGTAAAAAGAAAAAGATTAGCAAAGATAATTGTGGGCCCATTACAGGCAGAGACAGGGGAATTTATAATGGGGAAAAAGGAAATGGCAGAGAAACTAAATAAACATTTTTGCCGGAATTTTCCCATCACGCCTGCAACAGGTTTTGTGGCGTGTGAGAGCGGACAATCCAGCGGGAGGCAATAAAATCACAACTCTGGCGCCTTAAAAACAAGTCGCAATTTTACCAACAGGAATGTTTGTGGCAGGCCGGTTATCCCGCTGACTCGCCATTTGCATTCATTGGTATGTCACGAATGCTCATTAAAACAGCTGCTCGCTAGAACCTTGCCACGCCTTCCAATCTTCTGTCATGCCAACGGGAAACAACATCGGCCTCAAATCCATTTGAAAACAGGTGGCGTGCACAAGTCAGACCTCAGTTCGCTGGTAACTTCAAGGTGAGTGGAACATAGCTGCCATAGTCTTCATCATTCTTGTTGTGAGTGGAACACCACTTGGCTGGGGTTGTAGGGTTGGACTGCTCCTTCTCTTTGCTTTCATTGTCCCAAGGAACACCACTTGTGATGTGCTTCTCGTGCAGGCCTCCGCTTTCAGAGTCTAGCACTTTAACTGGAGTTAGGCTGGGAGGCGAAGGGTCAGACTGACAAATACGAGGTGGGCAATGGGGAGGGAAGGCAGTGGAATGGCAGGGAGAGGGAAGGGTAAACACTATGGGGGCCTTTCTGGGGTTGTCTTCAAATCTCTTGTTGCTGCAGGAGTGAGCAGGAATCTGCTTAGAAAGAAAGGAGGAAGACCTCCTTGTGATGAAAACCAATGAAAGCTAATGGCTTCATTAGCACTGTTAAAGAGCTACTCAGAACTCAGCAGCTACACATCACAGTCGCTGTATCTCAAGACTAATACATAGGAATGTAGAATTTGGGAATGCAGGCAATAGTGAGGGTGGCACAGCTGTATCATATATGGCAATCCATCAATGAAGGCCTGTCACGCGGTCACCGGATGTGACACTCCTAATGGACCAAAGGGTGTCCACTCATTGACCATGAGCAACTGGTTAGTCATTAATATGCCACATCAGAAATTGGAGCACTGAGCTAGGTTGGGTCATTCATCTCACTTAAACTTTAGCATCCCATGCAGGACTCAAGGTGTTACATATTTGCGATGCCACCTGGATCACATCGATGTGTGTGCCAGTGCCTCAGGGACATGGTGACATCAGCCACCATGCAAATAGGGCAGGAAAAACTATGGACCCTTACAATTTTCAAAACTGTCACCTTCTGAGCCTCACTTTCTTGCCCCATTAATGTCTTCAATGTTTCCTTACAGAAAGGAGGCAAAAGCACATATGGATCCAGGGCTCAATGCTGCCTTTGTCAGGGCCCTAATGCAATGGAGGAGAGGAAGGAGGGAGAGGTGGCTCTGTGCACAGGTGCAGCAGGAGGAACATGGTCAAGCGGAGCCATAGCATGAATAGGAAGGTCAGGAGGAGAGACCCAGGCAACGGGGACGATTCGCCAGACTTAGGCTTTATCGCCCAAGAGTCTCCGACTCACAAATGAGTGAGAAGCAATGCCATGCATGGCTCTGCTTGTCCCAGGATCTGGTACATTATATATGCCACATTCTTTGTGAAGACCTGACACCACATGGAGTTGCAGGGTATCCCCTGCCAGTGGCTTTGTAGGTGACCGCAGCGCTCAATTTCTTGATCTCTGGTTCTTTCCAAGGATCAGCAGGCGACCTGTGTGGCATCTCTCAGTCTGCAACACATCAATGCATACAGGAGATCACAGATGCCCTTTACAGGAAGGCCGATCATTATGTCAGGTTTGATCTGGACAAAGACAGCGAGGTTCACTGGCTTCACCACCATCTCGGGCTTCCCAAAAGTGCAGGGTGCAATAGACTGCACCCATGTGGCTATACGGGCTCCATGGCAGCAGAACCTAATGTTTATAAACCGCAAGAGCTATCATTCCATCAATGTACAACTGGTGTGTGATCTCCGGAAGCACATTTGTGCTTGGTACCCTGGGAGTTGCCATGACTTCTACATCCTGAGTCACTCCCAGGTGCCTGAGATTTTCGAGGGACTATTGTGTCTGCAGGGATGGCTGCTGGGGGATAAGGGGCACCCACTGAAATGCTGGATGATGACACCAGTGCATCACCTGCAGAGCCGTTCCGAGGAGAGGTACAATGCTGCTCACAGCTCCACATGCTCCCTTATAGGGAAGATCATAGGGTTTCTGAAGAAGCATTTCAGATGCTTGGACCGCTCAGGTGGCTCACTCCAATACACTCCCGACAGGGTTTCCTGCATCATTGCAGAGTGTTGCGCCCTTCACAATCTGACAATGCAAAGAGATGGACCTCTGCCAGAGAATGAATTGGAAGAGGGTGAGAGCTCATTGGAGGATGAAGATCCAGAGGCCCAAGAACCTCAGGAGGCTGCTGAGGGTCATTATGAGTGCAATCACACCATGGAAGAAGGAAGATGTGGGAGATGTGCCCGTGACACGTTAATCGCTGACAGGTTCCAGGAAGAGTAAAGTCAAATGAGGAAATATGGCCACATCCCTCCTAGCCCTCAATGCCATTTTCTTTCAACTCAGGGGTTGTCCATCCACTTGCAGCGAAAACGAGTCCTGCATTCACACTTGCCTCATGAACTGCCAGGCCACGATCTTTGCTTTGGTCCATGGGGCCCTGTGATTGAGCTCAGTCTGGGAACTGAGCGCCCACTTAGGAACAAGATCGATGCGAGAAAAGACTTGAAGCCTTCACCACCACCTAATGATGCAAACACCGCTGTGACTGAGATGTGGGCAATGTCTAGGGACTTCCTTCTCCCGTGCATGTCTCTTCTTCTGACACTACCACTGAGGAGGCACAAATGCCGCGAGAATATCAATGCTGATGAGCTTCCCTCACTTAATAGTGTTCCTTGAGGAAGAAGGGTTAGAGACACTTAAATCACACTCTTCAAATAAAGATTTAAACACATCTCCCTGACATTAGACAAAGGTGCAGAGACTAGTTCAACTGAGGCTGACATCACAGGAATGTGAATCCCACAGTGGAACACTGTCACTGAATGAGAGGAAGGTTAATCCTCAAAATAAGAGGATTCCAAAGTACAAAATCACAATGCCTTCAGCTGACAGTAACATTCACGTAACCACTAAATATATTAACAAAAGTGCAATTTATTTACATCAATGTTTCTTAACTTTCCTAACTCGAGCACTACGCCTGGGTGCAGCCCTGACATCCACAGCAGAAATGGAGGCAGCCTGCTGACTGCTACATCCTGAAACCTGTGATGACCTTGGCAGATGTCCTCTGGTGGCCTGAGGCCTGGAGGGCCCCGGCCTGATAAGGGTCAGAAATGCCCTTGGCAGACTGAGAAGTCGGAGTGGATGGGGTCACAGGCAGAGGGGGCTGTGAGCGGCTGCACACCCTTGGAGTGTCCTGAGAGGAGGCCCCCTGCAGTGCCTGGCTGACGCTCATCCTCCCTGTGGGTGCCCGAGGGCCCAGCCCTGACTCATGCAGGAGATGGAGCAGCTGGAGCGAGGTCGAGGTGCCTCGTCCCCATGCCGCCCACATCCTGACGGCGTCCACCAGGGTGTGTGGCCATGGATTGCAGGGCCGAGCGCAGATCTGGCAAGACCTGCTGGACCAAGGTCTCCATGGTGGTTGCCAGGCTTCCCACGGTGACCTTGAGGTGCTCGCATTTCAGAGCTACGACATCAGACAGAATGCTGGTAGATTCCTCCATCATTTGCTCTAGTCTGCTGAGTGACTGTCATGTAGCTGCCTGATGTTCTGCCGCCACCTGTCATTGCATCTCCAACTTCCAGAGGCTCATCCTCTGACTCGAACCGAGCCTTCCGAGTGCTGGAGACCTGGGCTGTCCCCGCCTCCAATTTCTGCGGGGATGTGTCAGTGGGGCGTTCCCCAGAAAGTGAGCCCAAGCCTAATCTACGCATGTGCCCCACTGGCGTGTATGTCTCTGGGCTGGTGGAGGGTGTGTGTGAGTACCATTATGGTTCGTCTGGAGCTTCCTCTTTGAGTGAAGTCTGGGGTCTCACACTAGTGCTGGACTGGCTTGGGGGCCTCAGTCTGGGGGTGCCTAAAAAATAGAAAATAGAGTTTCAGTTAATGAGCATGAGCTAGATAAGACTGCATGTGAGTCACTGTGATTGTCAGGATTTGATGAAGTGATGGAGCTGTGATCCATTCTAGGTTGCTGGGAGAGGCCAGTCTCCCCTTCCCCCCAGGAGTGATCCCTGTTCTCCCCAGCCAGCTCGGCTGCAGCCTCCTCAAGCTCATTGAGGGCAATGATGCCGGCTGTCCCTCCCCCAGTCTGTGATCTCTCGCGCCTGTTGTGCACCTGCTTGGCCTGTATGAAGAAGAAAGTAAGACGTGTGATGAGGAGGAATGTAGCAGAGGTTGGGTGAGATGCATGTCCCCTGTGTGTGGCGAGTCCTCCCCAGAAGGGCCAGAGGATGGAGTGTGAGCAACATGATAGATGGGATGGTGGTGGTGTGAAAGTCTCGGTGAGAGAATGAGTGTTGATATGTGTCCCCCGCTAATGGTTGTGTGAAACCCTTGAAGAGAGCAGCCGTTTGAGTGCATGATACCATGATGAGAGTTTGATATTGGAGGGAGTTGACAGCTGACTTATCCTGTCAGAGCAGATGAGATCATTCATTCTCTTCCTGCATTGGGTGGCACTTTGGGCACAGGTGCCAGCCACGTTGACCTGCTCTGTGATGGCCTCCCAGGCCGGAGAAGTGAGGCTGCTGTGCTTCCTGCAGCCATCCCTGAGATAAAGCGTCCCTGTGTGCCTGCACCCCTCTGATCAGGAGAGCCTGGTGCGTGAACCAGGGCGCTGCCTTCCTGTTCAAGTTCTTGGTCTTCCTCTTCTGGCTGCCAGACATCTCTGGTGGGCTGGAGAGAGTGAGACTGTGGTTGGACTGGCCTTTAAATATGGTGCCTGGACCTCCAAGCCTGCCAGCTAACGGTAGGCAGACAAATCAGCTCCCAACCCGCCAGGTGATTCGGACGGATACGCGTCTCTGCATAATTAATGAGGCTCCAAGCGCAGAATCAGGCGTGATTTGCCGCCATTACGGCAGCAGGCTGGGCGCATCAAAACCGCCTGGCACCACGCTTAGTTTCATTCTGGGAAAATTCTACCCTTTATTCCTGTCTTCATGGGAGAAGATACAAAAACCTTACCGAAATACCAGAAAACCAATAGACCAGCGGGAATGGGGAACTGAAAGAAATTAGTACAGTATTAGTAAAAAAGTTGTACTGGAGAAATTAATGGGACTGAAAGTTGATAAATCTCTGGACCTGATGACTGACATCCCAGAGAGTTGAAAGAGGCAGATATAGAGATAATGGTGGTCATCTTCCAAAATTCTATAGATTCTGGAATTTTTCCTGTAGACTGGAAGGTAGCAAGAGTAACTCCACTGTTTAAGAAAGGATGGAGAGAGAAAACAGGGAACTACAGACCTTTCTCTTTAGTTCTGATGAAGAGTCATACAGACTCGAAACATTTACTCTGTCTTCCTCTCTACAGATGCTGTCAGACCCACTGGCCAAAATTTTCCCGTCGGCAATTTGGGGGTGGGGCCCGCTCGCCAACGGGAAAATGCAACGGGATTACATCGGGAGGAACCCCCGAAGTCATCCTGGTCCCTTTAAATTTTCGGGAAGGCAGGCGGACAGCGAAATCAGCTGTCCGCCCACCAACCTGTCAATGGCCAATTGAAGCCATTGACAGGGTACTTGAAGTAATTAAAGGCCCTGCCCGTCCAACCTTAAGGCTGGGGGGCAGGCCAGGAGCCCCAGTGGGTTTCTGATAATACATGAAACCTCATCCACTGGTGGGATGAGGTTTCATGTTCCTGTTTAAAAACTTTAATAAATGTAATGTGCTATTTATTAACATGTCCCATCTCGTGTGACATTGCCACATGAGGGGGACATGTTAATAATATTTTTATTTTTCTATTTTTCAAGTTTTTTAGACTGTCACTAATCTCCCTGAGACAGCACTTAGTCTCAGGGAGCAGTGCACTCTTTCACGTGCATGCGTGAATGAGCGCACGTTGATAGCTGGGGATTCCCTCCCCCCACTGCACAGGAAGCACATAGCACTTCCTGTCAGGCAGGCGCTGGACGGGCCTTAATTGGCCCGCCCACTCAAAATGGCGACGGGCCCCATTTCGGTGGCGGGGGTCGGCTGACTGCCCGCCACCGAGCCGGTGGGGCCCGCCCGCCCACCAAGGGCAAAATTCTGTCCGCTGAGATTTTCCAGAAAGTTTTGTTTTTGTTTCAGATTTCCAGCATCCGCAGCATTTTGCTTTGAACTACAGACCTGTTAGCCTGACATCAGTAGTAGGAGAAATGCTAGAATCTATTATAAAGGATGTGATAATTGAATAAGACATCCTGTGTTGGAGTGGTAGTGTCTCTGCCTTGAGGCCAGAAGCTCCAGGTTCAAGTCTCACTCCAGGACTTGATGGCTATGGAAGGTATGTTCATAATGTGGCCACACAAGTTGATTATCAGCCTGTAAATCCTTCCAATATGCCTGATAGCAGGTGATAAGAGCAGGAGTGTTCCCTGGTCAACTATACTGCAGAAGGCAACAGCAAGCCACTGCAGTACTTTGCCGGCATAATTATGGACCAATCCAATGTAAGTCCATGATTGCGAACAGAGCAGGATACCTGGAAGTGGCGGAGGAGGCTAAATGAGCACTTAAAAAATAATGGCAGGATTGCACAGAGTCATTATGGATTGATGAAAGGGAAATCATGCTTGATAAACCTGTTGTAGTTTTTTGAGGATGTAACAAGCTGAATACATAAGGAGGGACCAGTGGATGTGGTGCATTTGGATTTTCAGAAGGCTTTTGAAAATGTCCCACACAAGAGGTTAGTAAACAATATTGGACACATAGGATTGGGACAATATTATGGCATGGATTGAGAATTGGTTAACGGACCGAAACCACAGAGTCAGGTCAGTCTCAGTTTGGCAGGCTATGACTAGTGGGATACCGCAAGGATCAGTGCTTGAGCCCCGGCTATTCACAATCTATAGCAATGATTTGAATGTGGATGCCAAATGAAATATTTACAAGTTTGCTGATGACACAAAACTTGGTGGGAATGTGACTTGTGAGGAGGATACAAAGAGGCTTCAAAGGGATTTAGACAGGCTAAGTGAGTAAGCAAGAACCTTCAAATGGAATATAATGTGAGAAAATGTGAAATTATCCATTTTTGTAGGAGAAACAGAAATGCAGAATATTTCTTAAATGGTGAGAAATTGGGAAGTGTTGATGTCCCGAAGAACATGGATATCCTTGTTCATGAGTCACTGAAAGCTGGCATGCAAGTGCAGCAAGCATTTAGTAAAACAAATGATAAATTGGCCTTTATTTGCAAGAAGATTTGAGTACAGAATTAAAGGTGTCTTGCAATTGTATAGAGCCTTGATGAGACTGTACCTGAAGTATTGTCACTATTGTGTACAGTTTTGGTCTCCTTACCTAAGGAAGGATATATTTGCCATAGAGGGAGTGCAATGAAGGTTCACCAGACTGATTCCTGGGATGGCAGGATTGTCCTTTAAGGAGAGATTGAGGGGACTGAGCCTATATTTTCTAGAGTTTAGAAGAATGAGAGGTGATTTCATTAAAACATACACATTTTTTACAGAGATCCATAAGGTTAATATTTCCTGTGGCTGGGGAGGGGGATGAGGTTGCAGGGGGTGTTCTAGAACCTGGGGACATAATCTCAGAATAAGGGGTAGGCCATTTAGGACTGAGGAGGAGGAATTTTGTCACTCAGAGATTTGTAGATTTTTGGAAATCTCTCCCCTAGAGGGCTGTGGAGGCTCACTCACTGAGTATCTTCAAGTCAGAGATCAATAGATTTCTAGATAGTAAAGACATCAAGGGATATGGGGATAGTGTTGGAAAATGGCATTGAGGTAGAAGATCAGCCATGATCTGATTGAATGGTGGAGCAGGCTTGAGAGGCTAAATGGCTTACTCTTGCTCCTATTTCTTATGTTCTTATGTTGCTATGTTCAGAATACTGAAAATAAAGGGTGTGTTTGGTGATGGCATTGTTTTGGAGATGGTGGAAATAGCAGAGGATAATTCATTGAATACAGAGGCTGGTGGGTGGAAGGTGAGGGCAGGGGGAACCCGATCATGGTTCTGGGAGGGAGGGGAAGGCGTTAGAGTGTAAGTACAGAAAATGGGGAAGACACATTTAAGGGCATTGTCAACCATTATGATGGGGAATCCTTAGTTGTGGAAAAGAGATGACATATAAGAAACACTTGTAAGAAACAAGGTATGAAAGGTATCATCAGGACAAATGCGATGGTCATCGACTTGAAGCATTAACTCTCTCCAAAGATGCTGCCTGACCTGCTGACTATTTCCAGCATTTTCTAATCTGATACTGTACTTTGTTATATGCTTTAACTGCCAAATATATTTAGTAATCAGGAAAAGAACAAATAAATAATTGTAGTGGCATAACATTCATACATTAACTTAACTAGTGTTTTGTGCACTTAATAAACAGTTCACAACTATGATACAAATAATATTCTGACTTAGCAGTTCTTTTTCTTTTCTCATCAACTATGAAAGTTATCTAGCTTGGTTTTTCCTCTTCAACGACCACAGAATAATTTGAACATGATTAAGATAACATGCACCTTCAAAAATGTGACTAGAACATTAAAGATTTAGATATTTTTAAACAACTGCAAGTCAGGCACGCATTCAAACAAATCCTACAAGGTATCTGTGATTAAATTAAATGGCTTGGTCCCTCTATTGGACATCAGCTACAGTTGAATCAACAAGGATCTTTAGCAGTTATATCAAAATAAATTGGGCAGTGATTACCAGCAATTAAACTGAGTTTTAAACCCCTGGTGTTAAGGTAGAGAATTAACGGAGGCGAATTTGTTCAGGGTTTCTCCTGCCCACTGCTGTAACTCCGGTAGAAGCACTATCTATAGACCAGATTTAACACCTGCCAAAGGTATTCCAGCAATGCAGGTGAAGCTCCAAGGAATGTCACTTCCAATTGAAACCAATTCTATGCTAAAGCTTTGCTACATTTTTGCCAGTGATTTCTATCAATACACTTCTACTCATTGAGCATTCGCCTTTTCGTAAAACTAACAGAACAAAATAGAGCCCAAGTTTTTAAACATCTTTCCTCACTGCAAGTTTTCAAATTTATTGCAAAGCAATTTTAATAGGTTCCACCAAAATAAAGTGGAGTGAAGGAATACTAATGTTCATTCCAATTTTCCAATCCATGCCTTTACTTTTTGAAGGAAATATTGTGATTGATTTTTTAGTATGCACAATGGAGTCACACATAGGGCTTGATTTTACCATCGGTGAGCGGGGGCGGGGCCCGCTCGCCGATGCGTAAATGACGGGGGGTGACATCGGGCAGAACTCCCGACGTCACCGCGCCCCATTTAAATTTTCAGGAAGGCGGGGAAGCAGCAAAATCAGCTGTGCGCCCGCCGACCTAACAATGGCCAATTGAGGCCATTGACAGATCAATTAAAGTAATTAGTGGACCTGCCCGACCTTAAGGTTGGTGGGCAGGCCAGGAGCCCCGGCGGGAACTAGAAAAAACATGAAACCTCATCCATAGGTGGGATGAGGTTTCATGTAGGGTTTAAAAAATTTTAATAAAGTTTTTTTGGAAATTATGAATATGTCCCAACTCATGTGACATTGTCACATGAGGGAACATGTAAGGGCAATTTTGTTTTTCTATTTTTAATATTTTTGACAGTAAGGCAACCCTTAGCCTCAGGGAAATGAGTGCGCTCTTTCGTGCGCATAGCACTTCCCTGTGGACGTCACACTGGGCGGGCCTTAATTGGCCCGTCCACATAAAATGACGCCGCGCCTCCAATCGGGGGTGCTGATCGGAAGGGCGCCCGCCCATCAACTTTCCCCCTGACGGGGGCACAATTCAGCCCATAGAATATAATGGATTAGATCAAAGCAAATTGGATAAGTGCAATTCCATAAGACATAACCTTTACCGATGACAGGATACCCTACATGAGAATTATGGGAAATAATGAGTCAAAACTTAAAGCCCATATTAAACACTATCGTCTTTACTAAGTTTCATAGGAATACCAGCTAGCAATACAATTCCCCCGTTTGTCATGGACAAGGGAGAGATGTTAGGATGGTTCTCTTTTACCCTCCTGCCTCCTGACTAACCACAACAAGATGTATTTTAAAGAAGCATTTTCACACCTCCTAGTGCTGTGACTCTCAAGAATTTACACAGGACAGGTTTTCTCAAAGTTGAAAAAGGTGTTTCAGCACTCTAATGGATTTCTGGGCTCTCAGCCAAGGACACATAGTGAGGATTGGCTGAGAGCCCAGTAATCCATTAGAGTGCTGAAATAGCTATACCCTAGGGGAAAAAAATCTTGACTTACAGCTCTGGCTCTCTGATCTCTTCTGTCAATTGCACAATATTTATTTACACAAGATAAAGAGATTTCCAGGGCTTCAGTTTCTGTTATTGATGCTTTACAGGGTCTGGATTATTAACATGTTTATTGGCCTGTAGTGAAAAGGAGCTTTTTTTAAAGAATGTGGAAATTCATCAATGACTGTTTTTTTAAAGCTTATTTTTACACATCCTATTGTCACTATATGATTCATTGGTTCTATATTATGTAAAGTGGATGAATGGGCATTGAAGTGCTATAGTTTGGCATGGGGACATGGTGGGCCATGGGGGCTGGGAGGGTGCATGAGTTGGCATGGATGGAGTATGGTGAGTGTATGGGGATGAAGGAGTGTGAAGGGTGAGGGTTAAAGGGCCTTTTTTTTTCATTTAACTGGGACGCAGTCCCAGAGCACTAAGGCCTTTTAAACTGCCCACCTCGACATCCAGTCCCTGTGGCTGCCTCTGAACTTTTTCCCAGTTCGGCTGGCCTGGCTGCAGCTCACACTTGCCCCCATGGAATGAAAGGCCCAAGGCGAGCAGGCCGAGCCAGGAATTTCCCCAACTCCTGCTATCCAACTCAAGGATGAAAATCCTACCCTTAGTGTTTTCTTTTTCCTTACATCTCTGTAAGTGAGGTACATGTTGATAGTTGTGAACATGCAGAGAATAACATGAGTTCCAGGACTGGTAATCAATTGTTATCTCACCAAAACCTGGAGATTATGATTGGAATTGGATACTTCAAAAATGGCCCTTGTAATAAGTGTGACTGATAGATATGAAAGAAGGGCAATGCTCACAGACTTCATTCAAAAGTTATTTACTGGCTGTAAGAATGGTACTTGCCTGTACACATTTCTGATGTCCCCTTCTCTGATACAAAAAGAAAGCTAATCTCCCACCGCTTTTACTGGCCTTGTTGTTTGGCTCTTAAAACTGGCTGTGAGGGGTTATTCACCTACTGAACAGGAAAATGTACTCACCTTTACAACATTGTGTAAAGTTGGGACATTATATCTTAAGTCTTCAGATCTGCACTTTACAGCCCCTAATGAGAATTCTAGAATTGGCCCATTTATTGTGAACATTATACCAGTGTATATAAATACAATTTTGAGGATAGTTTCATCTACATTTCTCTAATTTGGGACATTTTTTGCAAATGAATCTGAACTTTTGACCCTGCACGTATGGTGACCAAAAGAAAAGTAAGAAAATAATACAACATTAAAAAATATACTCCATTTTGTCATACTGGGTAACATGTTACTGCTCTGAGCTGCACTGAAGCTTTGTGAGACTGGACTAAAAACACATAAGACGTAATATTGCAAGGCCCCATTCCTAGAAATGATTATGCAATCATAGATAGGAGACAGAGATCTAAACATCATTGAGCTATTAAATAACCCAGCTGCAATCCATGGTAAGAGTAAAGCTTTACAGTTGCCTTGTGCAGTAAAGTCTATACATTGCAGTGCCTTTCTATGAGTAGCTTGCAGCACAATATGTAGCTGGTGCTACAAACCCATGGATTGAAACCACTCCAAGCAACTCAACACATAAGCAAATAGTTACTGAACATTTCAACTTAATTCAGTTGATCCTAGTCATTCTGCCAGACCTTAATAGTGGGAAAAGCAGTCATGTAATCATGAAAATGAGCTAGGTACGGAAGAGTTCTCCCATCTCAGTCGTGCTGAACTTTGCAATTAACTTCTGATTTTGATGCATAATTAATACAATTGCTGGTTATTCTTTAGCCCTAGGTGGGAACTATTTGTCCAGCCAGCTTCTTCCTCAAAATAAACCATGTATTCAACAGTGATACTGCTCCTAGCTTAATGACCTCAAGTCACATGTAGTTGGTTTATAATACAATTTCTAAAGATAATAAAAAGATAGTTATTAAATATCATGAAGCAAGAAGGAAAACATTAATTATTCAATCCTAGATCCAAATGAAGGGAAAGCAGTCAGAAATTTTCTGCACTAAATGCTAACAAAATACATCTGTACTATGAGTCATGGCTAAAACAGTATTATATTTTGTTAACCGTTCACATTGTTAGTCATATTTGTGAATATAACAATGTCTCATGTGGATGCAGTGCTTGTTTTGGAAGCCAATTCCTGATAAAGCATAATGTGAACAGTGGAAATAGAGAAGAATCTAGATGAGGTAGAATAATTTGTTCATCAGATCCTAATGACAAAGAGCCAACAAATAGAAATAATAGAATACCAGCATCAGTCAGAGGTGAGCTTATTGAACAATGCCATTATTTGTAGTGATCTGTGTGCAATTGCTTCCAGTCAATCACAAACACTTTGCTAATGAAGATTTCTCCAATTCAGTGGAAAAATGTCCATTTTCCTAAAGCTTAAGAAGAGCAGACTATTCAAGAATAGGTAAGGTACAGTTATTTTTGAGAGTTGTGGGTATGACTTCACTTAGAGATATATAAGAGCCTCCACGGAAAGCACTGGCTTTCAGTCTACAAACATACAGGTGGCTCCAAATTAAGCCAATTGCACATTTAAAAACAAAGGGATCTTGGGTAGGTGATAATGATGAGAGAACAGCTAAGAGACAATGAGAGACAATACGATGAACAAAGTTTTTTCAGGTTTGTGGTGAGTGAAATGCAAAGTCCCAGAGGAACGTTGAAGGAATTGAGTTTCTCTGTCTCATAGAGCCACATTGCTTTCAAAATAGTGAAATATTGTGGTTGGGCAAGGAAGAGGGAAGCCCAGAGCAAAGATGCCCAAAATATCTGCATAAGCAGGAACACACCTCCTCTTCTTAGCCTGCAAGGAAACCTTTAAAAATTGTTTAAAAATCACTTTCCAGTGCCTCTTCTGGATCTTACGGTTCGAGATTTCATTACCAAAGTGACTAGCTTGAGCCAGAAAATGTTGTGACTCACTGGGCTTGCCTCATTGGAAAGGCCCCCAAATGGCATGATCTTCACTCTGGGGGCACAGGGGCAGGTGCAGGTTTGAGTTAGGCCCTGACCCGGAAGCAAAGCATAGGCAGCCTCATTATGCATGCTTGGCTGAGAGCTCAGAATCATAAAAAGCTTATCCCAGTGGGGTTCAGATTTGGCAGCTGGAGAGAACTTTTGGTTTTGCTTGATTGCCATCTTTATAATAAATGGTTCTTTCTGTGATATCTTTTGTCAATGTCTTAATGTTTATTTGCACAAGATTATGAGGTGTGAAGTGTTTGAAGCTTCTGATATTGATACTTTAATAGGGTTGTAAGAACACCATTTTCTTTTAAAGAAGACTTGTGAATGAGCATTTCTTATCTTAGCAGTTCCCACATGCCATTGTTACTGTATGGCTCATTGGGTGTACACTGGGTGATTGGGCATGAAAAATATGAGTTGGCGTAAGTTGGAATGGGGACAATTAGGAGTCTCACCCAACATTTCAAATAGCTCCAGTGTCATTATGATTCCACAAAAATCTGGGCCCCCAAGTCTAGCTACTGCTGGTCTTCTCTGGTGGAACCAGCCCTGGGTGTGCAGCCATTATCCCCAGTTAAAATTGTATTGAGGTCGAAATGATGTCACTGGACACCAATGCTTCTGTATTATGAGTTAGCCTCTGAGTAATTTGTGGTGTAACAAATAGGACACCTGCTGTAGCACAATTTTTCCCTAATGACTAATGTGGCCATTCTGAAGTAATATGTGCAAAACAAGAGATTGCTGCTTAAAAATCTCAAAAATTGCCCTTCATTGTAGTTATCCTTATGAAAATGCACACTGGATTAGCTTTTAGTAAATGACTCTGCATAGCGATATTTCAGGCTCCTTCTATTATTTTTGTTATCACATTAGCCTTTACTGTCAAAAGCAGGCAGCAATGTCACATAGGTTGCACTGATAATATACATAAACACCTTCCTGTTGGTACCAACGTATTGTTTGACAGGGGCTTCCCATCCCACCTCCAGGTTCCCTGACCAATTTGGGAGGGTGGGTGGGATGATGCATCCATTCTGTCAAAGGAAGAATTTCTAATTAAAGGGAGCACTACATGGATTACAAGGGCTTGCCAGCTCTTGTAGTTTTGAAGTTCCAGCAACCAGAAAGGAGAGAAGACCTGAGAAGCAGTTCCCAGGGCCTCTTACCTGGATGTTGTGCCATGGGATCTGAGGAAGTGTAGTGAGGTGACCTTTCCCAAGGACAGGAGGAAGAGGACAACTCCTCCAACGAAGTAGGCTTGGATAGTAGTGGACAAGGAGGTCAGAGGCAGAGGTGTGGTCCTTCCAACCTGAAGGCAGTACACCAAGAGAATCTGGCGCTGACTGGTGAGTGGCATCGTACTTTCAGGTGCCAAGTTTCACACTCTGAATTCCCCAAAATTCTCCTGCACTGTATGCCTCAGGGCAACATACCTTGCAACTCCACTCATTTCTCTCTCCCAAAGCTTCTCATATTCCCATTTGAGTATTTGTAAGCTGGATCTCGATGTCCATCCCGTCTGCCATTTGGAGAAGTATGTAGCTGAGAAGGAGGCAGCTGGTGCTGCTGCTGATGTTTCTCCTTTTACTGCTGGTGCTGTTGGCAGTAGTGTTGTTTCTTCTCATAACCCTCACAGAGCTGGGGCTGCAAAAGCACCAAGCCATGGTGAGTGAAGTGGAGCTGAATGTGAGTGAGTTCTTAGGCAGGTGAAATGCCTACCAAAAAGTTGTCAATCGTTTGTCAAGCAATGATAATACACTCTGAGAGAAGTACTTTGAACAGCAGCCTCTCACCAGTTTTAACAATCAAACGCTTCTCAGCCTGCCACTTTTGCTGTAGAAGCTCTGCCCACTGTGCACTCATCTTGGTGACAGAAGCCACATATTTTCACCAGTCATTTGATATGTGACAGATCTAAAATATTTTAAAACTATATAAGTTAGAAGAAATTTACTTAAATATTTATGAGCTGCACCCCATCTATTACTAGAACAGTTCGACCTACCCAGCGTTACAAATATCTAATTCCATAATTCATATGTTTTAGAATATAACTTATTGGAATTAAAGTGTTAAATGTAAGATAAATGGAAACACTTGGTTAAGAAACTGGTATACATCTAATAAAGCAAACTTGAGTTAATTGTATTTAAATGGTAACTTGTGTTTATCTTACAGGGCTGAATTTTCCCCCCATTGGGGGGGAAGTTGATGGGCAGGCGCATGTGGGCGCGCTTCCAATCGGCACCCCCGACCGGAGGCACTGCGCCATTTTACGTGGGCGGGCCAATTAAGGTCCAACCAGCATGATGTCTGCAGGGAAGCGCTATGCACTCCCTGTGCGGGCAAGGGGGGAATGCCTAAAATTGAGAGTGCGCTCTTTCGTGCATGCGCACAAAAGTGCGCACTCATCTCCCTGAGGCTAAGTGCTGCCTCAGGGAGATTGCCTCTAGTTTCAAAAATATTAAAAATAGAAAAAAAAATTGCCTTGCATGTCCCCTGGGACATGTTCATAATTTCCAAAAAAGCTTTAGTAAAATTTAAAAAACCCTACATGAAACCTCATCCCGCCTGTGAATGAGGTTTCATGTATTTTCAGAAGCCCGCCGGGGCTCCCGGCCTGCCCGCCAACCTTAATGTTGGACGGGCAGGTCCACTAATTACTTTAATTGATCTGTCGATGGCCTCAATTGGCCATTGACAGGTCGGCGGGCGCACAACTGATTTTGCTGCGCCCCCGCCTTCCTGAAAATTTAAATGGGGCGTGGTAACATCGAGAGTTCTGCCCGACGTCACCGCGCATCATTTTATGCGTCAGTGAGTGGGCCCCGCCTCCGCTCGCAGATGGTAAAATCCAGCCCACAAGGTCAGAGGTAGAAGTGCAAACCTTAAACAATGAATGACCCATCTCAGGGCTTGTAATGAAGCCAGATGGTTTACACTTACTTCAATAAAAGATTTACATTGTTTATGTGGTTCCTAGCTGAAAATAATCTGAAAGCCAGTTGTAAACAAAAGAGTTCCTTCACAGGGCAAGCAATTCTCGGAGAGGGGGTCATAAAACTCCATTTGGGATATAAATTATTCATTTGGGTTACAGCATCAAAGAGTTATGTTGAAGGTAAAATAATTAGTTTACATTTCTATTTGAGAGCATCCCAAAACATGCCATGTTGGCACAAAGATGGACTGTGGGGGTGAAAATGTTCCTTTGTTTAATTTAGCTGGGTACTTCTCCAAAAGGCAGTTGCAGTTTGGTTTTAGTGTAGGTTGCAGCTCACTGAGTTGAGAAAGCCAAACTAAATAAATGATAGTAAATAAATGCAACTTAGGCAGAGGAAATACTAACATTATCATTCCCTGCATGGAATGAGGGTGAGATTTGAACTCAATTTAGAATTTGAGAGAGGAAAAGAGCCTGGAAGATTTGCCTAGCTCAAAGCTAGAGGAAGAAATCTACAGTGGTCCTCACAGAGCCTTTTGGCAGAAGACCAATTGCAGTTAGCTTGGAAGCAGTCAGCTTGGAACAGGCAAAGAGAAAGCATCTGCAAGGAGCTAGGAATCAGCTGTGGGACCAACAGCTGTCCAGAAGCTGTGAGAGCACAGAGAGCCATTAGGAGGCAGGAGCACACCTGATGATTAAATTCCTAAGGAAGATTGCAGTGAAGCCTAAGTTTGAGCTGAGAAGTCCACAGTCATAAGATCCTGAAGAAAATTTGGAGCATCACTTAGCTAAAAGCTAATGAAAGGATCCCCATGAAATTATTTACCTGAAGAATAGCTGGAATACTGAGGAGAAATCAAAATGACTTCTGGGGGCTGTGGCATATCTTTGGGTTGGTCCCAGGAAAAGTGAAAGAAGCTTCAAGATTCTTGTAATGTATAAGGGAGCTCTTGGGAGGAAGTAAAAAGTAGAACTGAATTCAAAGCATAAGTAGTTATGAAAAATAGTGTTAATTTCATGGTCCTAGTGCTGGCTTTGCTTAATTTTTTTATGTACAATAAAGTTTGTTTCTGTATAAAAAGTGAAATCTTGTGGTGTAGTTCTGTCATTTAATCATGAGATGTTGAGATTTATCTTTAAATGTTAATGGTCTCTAACAAGATCGTAACACCAGTAATTTGACAGAAGCTGATGTGTTGCAAATGGAGGTTTAGTACCATGAAACACAATTTTTTAGTGTCATATTATCTTAAGATGTGGTCCATGCATTTCTTTGAAACACCATAATGACTTTCAGTGCTGATGACTCTGGATTAAAGCACCAGAAAGCTTTTGATTTCAAGTCAATACATTTATAAATTCTTTAGAGGACAAGGGATGTTTTATATTTTATACCTAAGATGAGGTTATGTTTTCCAATTGCCATCAGACATCTCAGGCAGGCTATTAGGCTGTGCAGAAGCCCTTAGTTCAAACCTTATCCACCTAAGTATCAAAACATGGTTAACATTTTGAAAGGCTAGCTATTGACAAGCGACTGTTTGATCTTCAAAGGGAGAGAAAAAAAAGATATTTTAAAACTCACAGAGTTGGCATCTTTAGTTCTATAATTACCTGACAGCTACATGTACCAATAATGGCTCCATAAGGAATTGTTCACATGTAACAAAAGCAGACCTTATTTTTGGGAACTTTTTTGGTTACTGTATTTCTTTAAAACTCTGCTGTTTTGTTCTGTTCATTATCATTATATATAATTATCAGTATATCATTACAGATATGATATAGCCATTGTGCATTGTTCATATTTACTGTCTCCTTAGGAAGAAGAATGTGGTGGGAATCCCGCATATTTTACAGGAAGCATTTTACCATGATTCAGGATTAAAGGTTAAATGTAGGCATGCAAATCCATTTGTGGAGATGATTAAAGACAAGGGCGGAATTTATTCCTTGAGATCTTGCCTGCCAGCAGAAAAGCTGGCAAAAGCCCCATGTCACCTCCTTTTGGGAAGGCCCATTGTATTAATTGCCAGTCAGGCACTTAAGTGGCCAGCTGTAGGCTACTGGTCCACTTAAGGGCCTGAATTGGCGTCGAAGATGGAAGGCCATCCCTGAATTAATTGGGCCAGAGGTGCAAAGGCAGTGGGGTCCCTACTGCACACCCTCTAGCCCAATTAAATTGCTTATTCTATGCAGAAACGATTGAATCCGCATAATTTTCAAAATAAGGAGGCTTTAGAAATGTTCCTAAAAAGTTTATAAAAGTGGAGGAGAATATTCTTGATCAGTATGTCTCTGGTCGAATGAGGAAGCAGGCATTGTTCATCTGGCTCAGGGGAATGAGATGGGTCAAGTGAATCAATGTGAGTAGTGGAACTTTCAGAGGACAGTGATCATTTTATCATAAGGTTTAGTTCATTATGGAAAAAGGCAAGAAGCAATCTAGAGTAAAAATATCTAATTCAAGATCAATATTAGTGGAGCAAGAACAGATCTGGTCCAGGTAAGTTGAAATCAAATATTGACAAAGCTGTAATGAAACAATGGGCTGCCTTTAAAGAGCAGGTAGTTTGGGTGCAGTTGAGGTACATCCTCACAAGGGGAAAAGTAGGGCAAGCAAGGCAGAGTTCCCTGGATGTTAAAAGAAATAAAGGGTAAGATGAAGTAGAAAGGGTTTTTTTTTATTTCAAAGGGCGTGAGTGTCACTGGCAAGGCCAACATTTGTTGCCCATTCCTAATTGCCCTTGAGAAGATGTGGTGAGCTACCCATGAAATATTTCAGGTTGATAATACAAGTGAGAAACAGGCTGAATATCAAAAGTTCAGAAGGCAAGTGAAAATGGAAATAAGGGAGGCAAAGGGAAAAAATGAGACGAATCTGGCAACTGACATAAAAAGGAATCTAAAAGTATTCCACAGACATACAAATAGTATAAGGATAGTTGTAGGAGGGGTGGGCCAATTACAGAACAAAAAGGGTATTCACGAATGGTGATAGAGGGCTTGGTTGAGGTATTAAACAAGTACTTTTCATCTGTATTTACCAAGGAAGAAGATGCTGCTGAAGTCATGGTGAAAGAGAAGGTACTTGAGACACTGGATGGATAAAAATGGCTATTGCATTAGATATTGCATTAGAGAGGCTGGCTTTACTTAATTTTGATAAGTCACCAGGACCAGATCAGATACATCCAAGGATATTGAGGGAAGTGAGAGAGGAAATTACTAAGGCACTGGTCATAATCTTCCAATCCTACTTAGATACAAGGAGGCTGTGCCAGAAGACTTGAGAATTTCAAGTGCAACACCGTTCTTCAACGATGAGTGTAAAGATAAACCCAGCAACTACAAGCCAATCAGTTTAACTTTGGTGATGGGAAAGCTTTATTTTTATCCTTTCACAGGGTGGCATCACTCACTAGCCCAATGTTAGTTGCCCAACACTAATTGCCCATCCCAGAAGGTGGTGGTGAACTGCCTTCTTGAACCGTTGCAGTCCAAGTGATGTAGGCACACCTACAGTGCTGTTAGGGAGAGAGTGCCAAGATTTTGACCCAGTGACAGTGAAGGAGCGGTGATTTATTTCCAAGTCAAGACACTGTGCAGCTTGGAGAAAAACTTGTCGGTGGTGGTGTTCTCATGCTTCTGCTGCCCTTGTCCTTCTAAGTGGTAGAGGTCACAAGTTTGGAAGGCGTTGTCAGTGGAGCCTTGGTGAGTTGTTGAAGTACATTTTGTAGATGGTACACACTGCTGCCACTGTGCATTAGTGGTGGACGGACTGAATGCTTAAGGTGATGGATGGGGTGCCAATCAAGTGGGCTGCTTTGACCTGGATGGTATCAAGTGCCTTGAGTGTTGTTGGGGCTGCACTCATCCAGGCAAATGGAGAGTATTCCATCACACTCCTGACTTGTGCCTTGTAGAAGGTGCACAGGGTTTAGAGAGTCAGGAGGTGAGTTACTTGCCACAGAATTCCCAGCCTTTGACCTGCTCTTGCATTTATATGGTTGTTCCAGTTAAGTTTTGTGTCAATGGTAAACCCCAGGAATTTGATAGTGGAGGACTCCTCAATGGTAATGCCATTGAATGTCAAGGGGAGATGGTTAGATTCTCTCTTGTTGGAGATGATCATTGCCTGGCATTCATGTGACAAGAATGTTATTTGCCACTTATCAGCTCAAACCTGAATGTTGTCCAGGTCATGCTGAAAAAGGACATGAACTGCTTCTGCACCTGAGGAGTTATGAATGGTACCGAACCTTGTGCAATCATCAGCGAACATACGCACTTCTGACCTTATGATGGAGGGAAGGTCATTTATAAAGCAGCTGAAGGTAGTTGAGCCTAGGCCCCTACCCCGAGGAACTCTGGCAGTGATGTCCTGGGACATCAAGATGATTTTCCTCCAACAGCTATAATGAAGTCAGGAGCTAAGTGGCCCTGGCGGAACCCAAACTGAACATCAGTGAGCAGGTTATTCCTGAGTAAGTGTCGCTTAACAACACTGTTGATGACCCCTTCCATTACTGATGATCAAGAGCAGACTGATGAGGTGGTAATGTGCTGAGTTGGATTTGTCCTGCTTTTTGCAGACAGGACAAACCTGGGCAATTGTTCACATAGCCGGGTGGATGCCAGTGTTATAGCTGTACTGGAACAACTTGGCTAGGGGCCCAGTTAGTTCTGGAGCACAAGTCTTTGGTATTACTGCCAGAAAGTTGTCAGAGCCTATAGCCTTTGCTGTATCCAGTGCCTTCAACCATTTCTTGAAATCACATGGAGTGAATCAAATTAGCTGAAGGCTGGCATGTTGGCGATTTCAGGAGGAAGGCAAGTTTGATCACCCACTCAGCACTATTAGTTGAAGAAGGTTACAAACACTTCAGCCTTATCTTTTGCGCTAATGTGCTGGGCTCCCCCATCATTGAGGATAGGGATATTTGTGGAGCCTCCTCTTCCACTGAGTTGTTTAATTGTCCACCACCATACATGACTGGATGTGGCAGGACTACAGAACTTAGATCTGATCCAATGATTGTGGGATTGTTTAGCTCTGTCTATGGCATGCTAGTTCCATTGCTGACATACAAGTAGTCCTGTGTTGTAGCTTCACCAGGTTGTCACCCCATTTTTAGGTGTGCCGGGTGCTGCTCCTGGCATTCCCTCCTGCACTCTTCATTTAACCAGGGTTGATCCCCTGGCTTGATGGTAATGGGAGAGTGGGGCATAAGCCAGGCCATGAAGTTACAGATTGTCATTGTGTACATTCTTGCTGCTGCTGATCACAGTGCCTTGTGGTTGCCCAGTTAAGAGCCGTTTTGATCTGTTCAAAATCTATCCCATTTAGCACCGTGTTAATGCACACAACATGATGGAGGGACTCCTTAATGTGAAGGTGGGCCTTTGTCTGTGCAGTACTGTGCAGTTACACTTACCAATACCCTCATGGGCAGATGTATCTGCTACAGGTAAACTGGTGCAGAGAATTTCAAGACTTTCCCTCTTATTGGTTCCCTCACCACCAGCAGTAGACCCAGTCTAGCAGTTATATCCTTCAGGCCTCAGTCAGCTTGGTCAGTTGTGGTGCTATCGAGCCACTCTTGGTGGTGGAAATTGAAGTCCACCAACTGAGGTATATTTTGTGCCTTCCCACCCTCAGTTCTTCCTCCAAATGGTGTTCAACATGGAGGATTACTGATTCATCAGCTGATGGGAAGTAACCAGCAGGAGGTTTCCTCGCCCATGTTTGACCTGATGTCATGAGACTTCCTGTAATTCACAATGTTGAGGACTCCCAGGGAAACTCTCTGCCATGTGCTGCCACCTTTGATGGGTGTTCCCTGCCAGTGGGACAGGCATGATGGTGGTGTTGTTGAAATTGTCTGTAAAGTATGATTCGGTGAGAATGATTATATCAGGCTGTTGCTTGTATAGCCTGTGGGACACCTCTCTCAATTTACGCACAAACCCCTAGATGTTAGTAAGGAGGATATTGGAGGGTTGACAGGACTAGGTGTTGTTGTGAACCAGAATCAGACCCCCCAAGTTATTGGTCAGACCCAGTTAGGTACCAATAACTTTTTACTTAAAGAAGACAAAGTTTGAAATCCAAGACACTTTCTAAGAGAATAAAGCCACAAGATTCCACAGTTTTTGAACAAACAAAATAAACTTTAATATACAAGGTCAGAAAGTAAAACGATTTACAGTATCTATTGTTTACTAACCCTGAATGTTACAGTATAAGGTAAATTTTAACAAACAGGCAAACTGTGGTCAAACACACCACACTGCACAATAAATGGCAAATGCGACCAAGACAGATTTCTTAGCAACCCACTCAGACGTCAGTAAACTTTGTGAGTCAGCCAATCTCATTCAAACTCTGTCTCTCTCATGAGGGATTCCAATCTTCACCTTCAAAGATCTAACCTTGGAATTCTCTCCACAAGTCGCTCCAGCTCAATAACTTCTTACCTTGCAGGGTTTCAATCTTGTCTTCCAAGACTCTATTCCCTTGGATGCCCAGGTCTAGCACCGATTCACAAGCACAACTTCAGCTCTTCAGCTATGCCAAGGAAAGTACTGGAGCTACTGCTCCAAAGGGGTACCTTTGCCCAACGGCCCTCAACATGGAATCACCAGTCTTCTTCAATTGCCAATGCTACTCCTCAGCCCTCTCCGCATAAGATCTCCCAACCGCAGCCATTTTTCTGTTTGGAACCTCTTTCTCTGCTCCTTTTCCTTCTTAACTGGGACCTATCTTTGTCTCCTCTACCTCTCCACTACCTGGGACCTCCCTGCCCATTGCCTGGCACTCCATTGTCCAATATGGTGCCCTGCTCCTTGGTCAAATGATCAGGGTTTTTGCACCATTTTATTAATTTTCCCCTATCAGTGCACAGGGCCCTTGTCCTTGGCCTGGAGAACTACAAACTCTGGGCTAAGCATGCACAGCCCACTCCCAGTAACTCTCAGGGCCTGTTAGGACTCATAGTTCCCGTTTCTTCCCCATGATCAGGTAGGTTTATATCTCACAACAGTCATAATATTGTGCTATTGTCGTTTCCAATGTTGATGCTAGGTGGTCCGTCCGATTTCATTCCTTTTTAACCATGCAGTGTTTTGATACAACTGAATGGCTTGCTAGGCTGTTTCAGAGTCAACCACATTGCTGTGGGCCTGGAGTCACAAGTTAGCCAGTCCAGGTAAGGATGGCAGATTTCCTTCCCTAAAGGACATTAGTGAACCAGATGGGGTTCATAAATAATGGTTTCATGGCCACCATTACTGAGACTAGTTTTTAATTCCAGATTTATTTGTCATGGTGGGTTTTGAACCTGTGTCCTCAGAGTATTAGCTGGGGCCTTGGGTTACCAGTCCAGTGATATTACCACTACACCATTGCCTGGCATATCAACATGCAGTCAATACATGGATTTTCAAATGCATTTGATAAAGTGCCACATGGTAGGCTCACTTGCAAAGTTGAAGCACAGCGCCCACATACGTATGAAGTTGGCTGAGTGGCAGGAAACAGAGAGTAGAGTTGAACAGTAGTTTTTCGGGCTATGAAAAGATATACAGTGATTTTCCCCAGGGATCCCTTCCCTTCAGTACTAGGACCACTACTTTTCTTGATATATATTAATGATCTAGACTTGGGTGCACAGGGCACTATTCCAAAATTTGTACATCACAAACTTGTAAGTATTGTGAACTGTGAGGAGGATATTGATAGACTTCAAGAGGACATAGATAGGCTGAATGAATAGATGGACACATGGCTGATGAAATGTATTGCAGAGAAGTGTGAAGTGGTAAATTTTGGTAGGAAGAATGAGGAGAAACAATATAAAATAAAGGATGCAATTCTAAAAGGTTTGTTGGAGCAGAAACAACTAGAGGTATAATTGCACAAGGTGGAAGGGCAGGGTGAGAAAGTGATTAAAAAGGCATGTAGGATCCTGGGTTTTATAAATAGAGACGTAGAATACAAAAACAAGGAAGCTACTATGAACCCTTTATAAAACATTGATTCACTGTCAATTGGAAGGCTGTGAATGCATTGGAGAGCATGCAGAAAAGATATCTAAGAATGGTTCTGGGGATGAGAGGCTGCAGGTCTATGGAAAAAAGGCAGGGGAATGGGACTAACTGATTGCTCCTGCAGACAGCCAGCACAGATACAAGGGGTTGAATGGCATCCTTTTGTGTTGTACCTAAACTATAATTCTTTCCATATGACAAGACAGTTGCACCAGAAGCATCACCTCCTTATTGGCTATCACAGCTAGCTAATTCCTTATTATCATAAAATTCAGCATCATAAAATGTGAGAACTTTAATGTAGACATTCTTGTGATGAAAATCATAAAAATATAATTCTAGGGAGAGCAAATGTACAAGAATAAGCACCAATATTCAGACTGAATGCATTAATCTCATAGGACACACTACGAACAATAAAATTTGTTAGTTGACTAATAAAGTGCGGCTTGTGTATGGGCAATCTGTACAGATACTATAAACTGCAGAGGTTACATGTCCATGACAAGAGATTAGCTATATTGGAGATCATAATAAAACTAAGTTAGCTATGGACAAGTCAATATTTATACAACTGATATAGAGAACATTTATGGGGATAAACTAATACACTCTCACTCCAGTGTGATGAACAAATTAACACCATTTGTAATTCCTCTGTGATTCAAACCATTGCTGCTTCTTTGGTTGTTGCCTTGAATCTACCATATTCAGGCACATTTTGATTGTATACTGGGTACTCTTTGTGGCTTTTTGCAGGGCCTTCTTGTGTTGTCAACATGTCTTATAAAAGAAAGAAAAGCTGACAATTGAGAGTTAGGATATGTCCACTATCATTGATTAACATGCTATTGTGGAAGTTTAAGAAGTGAGTTATTACTATGTCGCAGGCATAGGGAAACTTCGAGTGGAATCATCCCAGATTTGCACTAAGTGCAGTTGCGGGCGGGTAAAATGATGTTTTACTCACTGGCTACGATGGCGGGTTTTCACGCGATGTCATCCCAAACCCGCCGTTTACATGGCGGGCGGGCTCGCATTTGCTCGCCACGCCATCACCTTGATGCTTCATCACACCGGGTGCAATATTTAAAGTCCAGCCGTGCGCACACCTCTCAGTGCTTCCAGCCCACAACTGCTACAAAGGAGACATGGTCCCGAAAGGCAAAAGGACTATAGCCCCCAGATTCAATGACACTTCACTCGGTTGCCATTTGGGCGCAGTGGAGGCTCACCATGATGTCTTCTACCCCAGCTCTGGCTGCAGGATGGGCAGCAACATTGCCATTCCAACTTGGGAGGTGGTGTCAGCAGTGGTCAGCGCCAATGCCCTGCAAAAGAAGACAGCCACCTCTTGCCCCTACAGGATGAATGGTCTCATCCATTCCGCCAAGATAATTCACTCTTATCACCCTCAACTCACACACTCACAAACCCATCACACATCCACAGGGATCTCACACCTCAAGGGACACCACCACTAACTCTCACACACACCCTCACATCTCCATTACCTCACATCCTCATGCTGTCTGTGGTTCCACTCACCACACAAACATTCCATTCAGTGCCATGTGTCCAGCTCACAATCTTTCCATCTGTTTTCATGCAGGAGAAGCTGTTCATATCATCAGGAAGAGGTCCCAGACGGGGGTGGAGTGACCCACATTAAGCCCCTTACTCACTTTAGGAAGCATGCCATCATGCTGACTGGTGAGGATGTAGACCATGCCTGCAGTGACAGTGAGGTTAGCGGTAAACATCTTAATGAGGATTCTGCACCACATCATCCCTCTCTCAATGCAACTGTGACTGCTCTCTCTCTTGTTTTTGACTGTGCTGCCATGCACTACTTATCTCTACTTTGGTTCACAGGGAGCTCTGCTAAGCAACCAACACTCTCAGCCAACCAGTCCCACAGCTCCATTCACATCATCACCTCCAGCCAAGAGGACTCCTCCTCCATTGAAGAGCTGGAAATAAGCAGCCTGGGAGACCCATCAGAGCGCTTACCCACTCCCTGCACCAGCGCAGAGACACACACCTCAGTGGGACCTAGATCTAGAGCAGTCTTGAGTTCACAACCTGGTGGTCATCGCACGGACACATGTCCGAGGCAGGAGGAGGCAGTTTCGTAAAAGTTCCCCGGCATTCAGAAGACTGCACGGGATCAGATATCTGTGAGGTCCGAGTCAGATGACGAGCCTCTGGATTTGGTTTCCCAACTCACCCTGGAGAGTCAGCAAAATGTGTGTGAACACCTGTTGGAAGCCCTCAATAGAATGGCAGGTGAGTCCGCCTGCTCTCTGATGAAATGGTGCCCACATGTGCGTGTATAGAAGTCTCCACGGGAAGGATGGCGGACGCCATTGAAACCCTGGTCCAGCAGAATGTGGAGATGTGTGCAGACTTGCATTCCATCGCAGGAACCATGGGTGAGTTCCTGCAGTGGCAACACGAGAGGGAAATGGGGCACCTCGACATTTGTCCAGGTGCTCTGTCCCCTCAAGGAGCCAGGCTGCGGCCCCTGGGCACCCAAAGCGAGGAGGAGCAACAGCTGGACACCCCTGGGTTATCCATTTAGGAATCCCGAAGTCTGTCCTCTCCCTCCATGTGCCCTTTGGCTGTGACCCCCTCAACCTCATCCTCTGTCACCGCAGAGGGAGCAGCTGGCCAACGAGTGATTCTGGAGGGAGAAGTATGTGTGTGGCAGGGCCTTTCGGAGCCTCATGCAAGCACCCTCCCACGCATGCAGATCCTTCATGTATCATACTCACCTCAATGTCCTGAGCATTTTCAATGCTAACTGCTGGGGTTCGCTTTCAGTTGTCCATCTGAGCTGACCTGCATCTCTGCCCACCCACTGATCACACTCCCATACAGCACCTGATCTCGCCCACCACAACTGTCGTTTCACTTTCGATTTCGGCAGCATGGTCTGGATTTGTTTTCTCATCAGCTCCCCTGTCTTTTCCCCTCCCCCAGTCACCCATTTCCTATCCCCCATCACAGTTGACCCCCCTGGCATCACCTTCCGCCTCCCCTCCTTGACCGAGCAGCCACAACCCTTTTCCTTCAGGGGTGTCCAGGTGAACGTGTACGTTCCTTTCCTTTCTGAAAACCCCACCCCCATCCACATTCACCTGCCCAACCTCCTCCTTCCCACCACTTGGGTCTGTGACTGCCTCGGAGTCCCCGTCAACTACCCTCAACGCCCCTTCTACCGCAACCATCGAACCCTCTCTCCTATCGCCTCACTCTGCCCTTGGTCATTCTCACCATTTCCTCATACCATGCCTACCCTCAGTTCACTCCCCAGGAGGCAGTCATGGACCCATCAGGCACCACCCTTGCACGTTCACCTAGACAGCCCCCCCATCCAGACCCCTTCCCCCCCACCGGAACCCCTTCCACCCTCCAGACCCCTTCCATCCCAGAATCCCTTCCCTCCTGGAACCCATTCCCCCTCTGGGCCCCTTCTCCCCCTGGAATCCCTTCCCTCCTCTGGACCCCATCTCCCCCACCTTAGTCCTCCCGCCCCATCTGGACTCCCCCCTGCTTAGTCCTTCCCCTTTCAGACACCCTTACTTCTTCCACTAACCTTAGCCCTTCCTCCCTCCCAACTCCTTCCTTCACCCTTACTTCTTCCTCCACCCTTACTCCTTCACCTCTCCACACTCCTTCCTCTGCCTGGACTCCTTCCCCTCTCCACACTCCTACCCCCACCAAACTCCTTCCCTTACACCATCCACCCCCTTACATTTACCTCCCAAGTTGCCATCTTCTCCCCTATTACCCCCTCCTCCCTCCCCCGCAAAACTCACCGCCGATTCCTTTATTCCCCCCTCCCAACCCAACCACCCTGACACCTCTTCTTCTCCCAGTCGATCCTAGACTTTCCTCTACCACCCCCTCGACCATCATCCATTGTGAACATTAACTGTGAATATCTAACTTCTGTGAGCTTCTTCGCAGCAGAGCCATGTCCATGAGAATCCACCCAACATGCCATGGACGTTTCTCCAGTGTGCCGTTGCTGTCGGGCTCCAGCATCTTTTGCTCCTCAGATGTCCGCGAAGTGAACCATAGAAAAGTTACAGCACAGAAAGAGGCCATTTGGCCCATCTTGTCCATGCCAGCCCGAGGACACCCAGGTGCCCTTTCTAATCCCACCTTCCTGCACCCGGCCCATAGTCCTGCATCTTACAGCACTTAAGGTGCAGATCCAGGTACTTTCTAAAAGAGTTTAGAGTTTCTGCCTCTACCACCAGCTTGGGCAGCGAATTCCAGACACCCACTACCCTCTGCATAAAAAAACTCCTCATGTCCCCCCGACATTTTCTGCCACTTATCTTGAATCTATGTCCCCTGGTTCTAGAATTCTCCACAAAGGGAAACAATTTTATCCTGTCCACTCTATCTATTCCCCTCATAATTTTGTACACCTCAATCAAGTCACCTCTCAGCCTTCTTTGTTCCAAGGAAAATAACCCCAACCTATCCAATCTCTCCTCGTAGCTACACTTTTCTAACCCTGGCAACATTCTTGTAAACCTCCTCAGCACTCTCTCCAGAGCGATTACGTCCTTCCTGTAATGTGGTGACCAGAACTGCACACAATACCCCAGCTGTGGCCTCACCAGTGTTTTATACAATTCCAACATTATATCTTTACTTTTATATTCTATACCTCTGCCAATGAAGGAGATCATTCCATCTGCCTTCTTTACGACCTTGTCTACTTGAACTGCTGCTTTCAGGGGCCTGTGTACTTGTACACCAAGATCTCTCACTTCATCTACCCCTCTTAGTACATTCCCATTTATTGTGTAATCCCTGTAACTGTTTGACCTCCCTAAATGTATGACCTCACACTTCTCTATGTTAAAATCCATCTGCCACTTTACCGCCCACTTCACCAACCCATCTATATCGTTTTGGGGATTATGGATATCCTCTACACTATCCACTACTCGGCCAATCTTTGTGTCGTCTGCAAATTTCCCAATCGTGCCCCCGCGTTCACGTCCAAATCGTTAATAGATAACACAAACAGCAAGGGTCCCAACACCGAGCCCTGTGGAACACCACTTGAGACAACTTTCCATTCGCAAGGGCATCCATTGACCATTACCCTTTGTTTCCTGTTACAAAGCCAACCTTTTATCCAGTTTGCCACATTACCCTGAATCGCATGGGCTTTTACTTTCCTGACCAATCTGCCATGTGGGACCTTGTCAAATGCCTTGCTAAAATCCATGTATACAACATCCACTGCACTACCTTCATCAGCCCTTCTTGTCACTTCCTCAATGAATTTAATCAAATTTGTGAGGCAAGACCTTTCTTTAACAAATCCATGCTGACCATCCCTGACTAGTCCATGCCTTTCCACATGACAGTTAATCCTATCTCTCAGGATTGATTCTACTGATTTGCTCACCACCGATGTAAGACTAACTGGCCTATTATTGTTTGTCATTTCCTTTGATCCCTTTTTAAACAATGGAACTACGTTTGCATTTCTCCAATCCTCCGGTACCTCCCCTGTATCTAGTGAAGATTGGAAAATCATCCTCAGGGCATCTGCTATCTCCTCCCTGACTTCCTTCAGCAGCCTCAACAAGGCCCTGGCGGTAAATCTCAACATCTGCACGTCACAGTTGCCAGGACGTGTTCTGTACCGGTGTATTTTCCCACTGACGTGGGCTGATGATTCAGCCGGGGGCTGGGGAATGATTCCAGCGGGCTGGCCTTATAATGATATGCTGATGTATTACAATGAGTTTCCCGACGTCCAATGGCTGGGAACACAGCCCGACAACAACGGGCTGAGTGGACAATCGCCAATTGGTTTCACAACATGGTGAAACCGGTTTTTGGCCTTCTCACCATATTGTCCGCTCACATCACCGAATACACCCGACACCAGCGGGCACAGAAAATTCTTCCCTTTGTATCTTCATGGGTAAGCTGGGTGTGTACCACAATGCCTCAAGGAACATACATTCAGTTTGACCTAAGTTCCAGTTAATCTGCTATAATATCCAGCAGTCTTGGGTCTCTGATTTGGGCATTATTTATTGATCGTTAAATCCAAGAATAGTCCTTGCTCCACTTCCAACACCACAAAATTCAAATAAAACAAACCAATGAATGAGAAATATAATTACATAAAGGATTGAGTTACCTGGGCTTCATGGATTGAATTGCTCCGGTTCAGGTGACATCGTTGATCTACAGGTTGCTCAACCCTGTTTCACACCAATCTTCACCAAGAGACCTATATATGCCCATAAAAGAACAACTAGCTTGTCTGAGGAAACAATCGAGGGTGGCCAAGGGCTGTGGGGAGAGGGTGTTTGAGATAATTAGAGCCATTGATAAAGCGACAGGAGATGTTGGAGCAGAGGTCGGGTAGGAGTGGGGGTCGTTTTGAAGGCTGAAACAACAGAAAGACTTCAATCCAAAATTTCCAAATAATGGGTGCCTAAGGTGCATCTTTCCCTGCCCCAGCTCAACTGTTGCTGAAACCTGCATCAATGCCTTGGTTACCTCTAGACTATTCCAATGTTCTCCTGGCTGACCTCCTATATTCTATCCTCCATATGCTTGAACTCATCCAAAACATTGCTGCACATATCCTAAATTGTACTAAGACCAGCTCACCCAAAACCCATATGCTTGCTCACCTATGATGGCGTCCAGCCTGGCTATGCCTTGGTTTTAAAATTCTTACCCTTATTTTCAAACCTTTCCATGGCCATGTCCCTCTCCATGGCTATAACCTCCTCCAGCCTTACAACCCTCTGAGAACTCTATATTTCTCCAAGCTACATCTTGAACATCCCTGATTTTAATCACTCTACCATTGTTGGCCATGCTTCCAGTTGCCTAAGCCCTGAGGTCTGGAATTCCATTCCTAAACCTCTCTGTTTGTCTTCTTCTCACTCCTCCTTTAAGTCACTCCTTAAACCTACCTCTTTGGCCAAGTTTTTGATCAGTTGTCCTAATTGTTCCTTATCTGGCTCACTACAAAACTTTGTTTGACAAGAACATAAGAAACAGATGCAGGAGTAGGCCACATGGTCCCTTGCACCTGCTCTGCCATTCAATAAGATGATGGATGAAGTTTTACATCAGCTCTACTTTCCTTCCCTATCCCAATGTCTCTTGATTCCATTAGTGTCCAAAGATCGACCGATCTCAGTCTTGAATGTACAGTACTCATCTACTCAGCATCCACAGCTCCCTGCTGTAAAGAATTTCAAAGATTCATGACCCTCTGAGTGAATACTTTTCTTCTTATCTCAGTCCTAAATAGCTGATACATTATCCTAAGATGATGACCACTAGTTTTAGATGCCCCAGCCAGGGGAAACAGTCTCTCAGCATCTAGCCTTTCAAAGTCTCTTAGAATTTTATATGTTTCAATGAGATCACCTCTCATTCTACCAAACCCCACAGAATATAGGCCCATTCTACTCAATCTGTCCTTTTAGGAAGAACCTCTCATTCCATGAATCAATCTAGTGAAGCTTCATTGCATATTCTCTTTGGAAATTGTATCCTTCCTTGGGTAAGGAGATCAAAACTGTGCACAATACTTCAAGTGTGGTCACACCAAAATTCTACATAATTGCAGCAAGATTTCATTACTCTTCTCCTCCAATCCCATTACAATAAAGGCTAACAGGCCATTTGCCGTGCTAATTGCTTGCTATACTTGCATGCTAATTTTGATAATACACCTTGGAAGCATCATGGGAGATTTTACTATGTTGAAGGCCTGATATAAATGTAAGTTGCTTTTCTTGTTTCAACATTACAATTGCCATTGTACAATAGCCAAAGCACCTAGAATTCACAACTTCATTGCTAAAACCATCACTGCAACTATTTTAATATTACTATATTTCTGAATGAACCTGAAAATTGATATTATCATGCATTAGAGTATTTTATTCAAGTGTTATTATCATCACATGTGCTCTGCCGAAAGGTAAGTCCTTGGCTCATAGTGGTCTTTCAATATTGTTCTATCCTGTCTTTTCATTTGCCAGTAACTCCCTACAAATTTCAAGCCACATAACATTGATATTCCCTTCTTTCCTCTTCCTCTTTTTCCTTGACATCTTCTCTCCATAATTTATTTTACAAGTCCCTTTCCTCTTAAAAAGTGTCCTACCCAGTTTCTTCACCTTTTCCTAATTATGTTCAATAAAGTTCTTTGTTCATTCACTCTCCACAGCACTTCATCATTTGTTATTTTTCTCTGTCCAGCAGATCCTTTCCTTCCTCCTCCAAACCCATATTTCAAAGCCATTTAGCAAGTTGGTCTTTGTAAGATCTACGTCTCACATTCATAGAAAACAACACCCCAAATCAAGCTCTTTATAAGTCGCTTTTTCAGCTGTTTATTCAGCTTTCCAGTTAGTCACTGTCTCTTACCAAATATGGCCCTTCCCATTGCTATCCTTGTGCTTATTTTTTTGTTGCCTCTTGCGTCTACAGATATTATACTTCCTAAATATTTGAATTCTTGCACCTGTTCTCATTCTCTTCCTTCTATGAATATGAATACTTCTTCATGATTTTTGAGGCATATATCACTTTGGTTTTGTCAATGTTCACTTTCACTCCAAAGTTCATTCGTGCTGTTACTAGACTATTAGTTCTTGTAATCCTTCTTCTGTGCTTGCTAGAATTGTGCTTTGTCATCTGCAAATCTAACAGATGTTATAATTTGCCCCCCTAATCCTAACACCAGATCCAGTGCCTTCAAACACTTCTTTGATCATTGCGCCTGCATAGACATTGAAGAGGACTGGTGATAAACAACGCCCTTGTTGAAGCTCTCTTCCATTTAAACATGGTTGTGACTCCCTGTTGGCTACTCTCACTGTTGCTGTTTGTCCCATGTGTTTAATGTCAGTACATAAACCTAACATTTTACTGTGTGGTATTATTTAAGGTAATAATAGTTACACCTTCAATATAATCTAACACAAAGCAAGTCCATTTCATGAGACAGCAGCCTTAAAACACATTTCAGGAATAGTAACGAATGTGCAGGAATGCAATATTTAAAATATGAGTTCATATTTGATTCCAAAGTGATTAAAATATTGATTTAAAATACAAAGTGTAAATTAAAATTAAATTTCTGAATAATTATTTAAAATAATAAAAGGCAAAGTACATTAAAAAAAATAAATGTACTTGATTTTATTGGAATGAATATAGTAAAAATTTAATTTTTTTTGTTCCTGCATTCGGTGAGATGACGTTGATTTTAGCTGGGGACGGAAAACTAATGGTGGTATATTGACTGTCCTTTAAACACCCTGGGCAGAATTTTCTGCCTGTTGGGCGGGCGGGCCCGACCCAATCTCTGGTGGGCGGGGAGCCGATCCCTGCTGGAGGAGCAGGCCCCGCCGCCATTTTACATGGGCGGACCAATTAAGGCCCTCCCAGCGTGACATCCACCGGGAAGCACCATGCGCTTCTTGTGTGGGCAGGGAGGAGGGATCCCCCAAAAGCAAGAATGCGTTCTTTCGCGCATGCACATGAAAGAGCGCACATCTCCCTGAGGCTAAGTGCTGCCTCAGGAAGATCACTCACAGTTTTAAAAACGTTAAAAATAGAGAAAAAAAAATCCTTAACATGTTCCCCTCATGTGATAAAGTCACATGAAATGGGACATGTTCATAAATTACACTAAAATTTTATTAAACTTTTAAAATCCCTACATGAAACCTCATCCCGCTGGTGGATGAGGCTTCATGTTTTTTCTAATTCCTGCCGGGGCTTCTGGCCTGCCCGCCAACCTTAAGGTTGGACGGGCAGGTCCTTTAATTGTTTCAATGATCCTGTCAATGGCCTCAATTGGCCATTGACAGGTCGGCGGGCCCACAGCTGATTTGCTGTGCCCCCACCTTCCTGAAGATTTAAATGGGGCGGGATGATGTCAGGGGTTCCCCCCGACATCATCCCACATCATTTTATGTGTTGGCAAGCGGGCCCCGCCCCCTGCTCGCCGACGGCAAAATTCAGCCCCCTGTCTGGTTTTCTTTTCCCATCTCCAGTTTTCCATCATCATTGAAAATGAACATCAGGCCCAATATTTTGTGCTGTGATTATTATTTACATCTATTCCAGGTTACACAGCGAAGTGCTCTACAAAGACACTGGGGCTGACTATTAGTAGTGTCATGCTTTTAACTGCTTTGAAAAATTGGACGCAAACAAACTGTTAACATGACTGCCACAAATCATGTGATTTGGCATTTGGACTGCAGACAGCATCAAGTGTCTGGCAAATATCTAATTAAATATAGACATAGGGTGATGGTACTTCACAGCCATCTGTGGAATTCACACATCTCATTGCTTAAGGATGGGCCAAACACCTAAAAACTATGGAGTTTCCAGGTTGCCTGTCTCCACGTTTCATATTGGATAAAAGGGAAAATTGAAACTCAATGGCCACTATCAACTTCTCATTACAATGGCCTCCCCATTCAAAGTAGAGGTGTTAGCCTCTGTGATCAAGGATTGCACCCTTATCACCCCAGGACCCAACAGATCATCAGAAGCATCAGTCGTCAGCCGGTCTGAGAACCAGGCCCTGAAAATAGTTTAAAGAACTGCTTTGGTATTAGAATGTAAGAACCAGTAGCTGTGTATCAGCATTGGGTGTGAAGTTCAAATGCTGAAAGGCAGAGCCAGTTACGCCAGTTAAGGCATTAAACACTAATTGTCAGTCATATAAAGATGTAACAGGTAATGCATGGAAAAAGATAAGTTGGCATGTGTTGTGCTGATTTTGAGTGAATGTTGCCTGTTTTGAGTGAATACCTCCTTTTCATGACAAGAAATCTTCATAAGATAGTTTTACTTAAGACTTTTGAAGTGTAATGCTCCACTTAAGAATTTGTGGATATGTATAATAACATATATTCATCCATAAAATGTAATCTTAATTGCTAGAATACTTTTGATCTTACATGAATCAATGACAAAATGTGTGTTCTTTATAAATTCCACTTTTAGTTTTGTTACCAGCCTGAACTTTATTCTTTAAACAGTGCCCAGGGAATCTCAGCAGAAATAATGTAGCTGGCCAAAGAATTAAAACTGCGCCACATTTTTTGTGGTAAAAAATACTTCAATGTGTATAAAATTGGGTATTGTACAATATTATTCAGCTTAAATGAAAACTGTGTACAACATATTTATGATAATAAAACAAAAACTTTGCATACACTTTTTCTCTATGATCAGCATATTGCAAATTATTTGTAGCTTTGCACAAATACTGAATTTTATGTTGTAAATTGTACATTAATCCTTGAACTGAATCAAAAATAGTGTGAGATTTCCTCATCTAGGGACTCCTCCACTTCTCTACAGTATCAGGAGGGATGTTAATTCCGAATTTAGGCAGCATTTATGCTCCATAGCATTACTGTGAAGCTAACGGTCTCACATTGGCTTGCAGTTATACTGTAAATGCACCCTATATCTGTCAGTTACTAATATATGGAATTTTATGTTGCCTGACATTAGCCACCAACAGACAAAGCCAGAAGTAAATTTAAAAAGGAAGATTGGTGGAAACAGTATAGAGAGTCCAATTCTAAGTCAAAGATAACTGAATTAGGATTTTTGGACAGTCATTCAAAGATCTTGGCCCATGGATGAATAGAAGTTGGACTGGAATTTGTGTGTGGACATAAAGGCTTTTTTTGGCAGCAACTATGCCAGCCATTAGCAGAGCATTCTGTGCCTTCAGACGTAATGATTTATTGCTGATGCTAAGTTAAGACATCCAATGAAATAAAATGTAATAAAACAAATTAAGTAGTTTAACAACCAGAAATGATCCACCTGACCTTAGCTAATGAGTGTGAACATGGTATGCAAGACCAAACTACATGTAAGCCACGTCTCAGGGAGCAGGAGCCTCAGATCAGGTTAAACAATTCATTAACCAACAAAAAGACATTAAGGGCTCAATAAATTGTCTGGAACTGATGGGTAGAAAAATGTCTTGGCCAAAAAGTGTTTATTTTACATTTTAACTGATACCACATGGATGGAATAGAAGTTATATTGAATATTTTTTTCTCCACTATTATTTGCATTTCAAAAAGTTGGAGCAAACTGAAGTAGTTCAATATTTGATGCAGTAATAAGATTCTTCTTGTGTTCAAGCTGAAATACAATCTTGGCACTTGGTGAAGTAAGAGTTAACTGCAATTGCTTACATTATGTAGCTGTCCTAGAAAAAAATGTTCAACAATATATGTTCATTGATTGCACATTTAACTCTAAATAAAATAGTTTGTTGGTCATTTTACCTCCCCGTCAGACCTACTTGACACCAAAAAGGTCTGAGATTAGATGATGCCAAGAAAGGTGAGTGAATATATTTTATTTTGTTTTCTTGTAGGCCAGCATGAGCAGGAATGCTCCATCGTGCCCTATAATAAAATCTTGAACCTCCCAAGTCCTGGGCTTCTTTCCTATTGCACCCGCCCTGACAATGAGGCCTATCAGATCCGCCAACACCCTACTCCTTCCACCCCGTCCCAGCCAGACATCTTTTCTTTGGATATGTGGCAACTACCTCTTGACATCTGAAATCCTGCTCTCACCAGTTGGCCAGTTATTGCTTCCTGCAGAATTTTAACAGGAGATTCTGGATCTTAGGCAGATATAGCCCAGGGAATCCTGTCTGCATGACTCCAGATTAAGAGTTAAAATCAGGCTATTATGTTTTCCACATAGAATACCCTATGAAGTGCTGTGGAAATTGTGACAAGTCTGTATCATTCTCTCCTTATTATTTTCAAAATAAAATAAAGCCTGCCTTGCACCTGTTAATTTATGACTATATAAAGCAAACTGAAATCTTCAAACAAAGAAACAATTTTTATGCATGGTTGCATTTGAAACAAGCGCTGCACAAACAGTGCTTAATATTACCATCATGACTGAAATTAAACTGTTTCTGGCAAATTTCTCTGTAGTTGCTTCCTCATTATACATTTCATACTATGGGTTTTTTTTGGCATGAATCTTGGCCTCAAAAGTACACTTTCTTGTGCTAAAATAAATCTTACTGTAACTCATTTGTGTAATGATTAAAACACTAATCAAACATTTAAATAAGGGATGGAGCTGATGAATATAGATGGTAGAGATGTTGCCATTGAGAATACAGCAGGGAACATACTGTTCCCAGGTGTATTCCAATGGCAATGCCTCTACCAATCAGAGTCAACTTGCCAACCAATCAGCACCCTCTTCTCATGCAGTATAAACTGTTGCTCCCTCTGAGATTTGGTATTCTTGTGAATCTATCCTGATGCCTCTTTCTTTAGCAATAATCAAGTTTTGTACTAACAAGTTACTATTTCATTTAATTCTAGTACATATAATGTAAATCTATTGGTGGGTAAATCCAATATCCATTATTTAAGAAAACGTTCACGGATTTGTAATGACTAGCTTACCAATACAGGTGACACTAAACTTGGTTATAAGTTTGACTTCTATTGCATCCATGCTATACAAATAAACAGAAGTAATGGAAAATGGCAGCTTGGATTATATTCATCAGCTCCATTCCTTATTTAAATGTTTGATTAGTGTTTTAATCATTACACAAATGAATTACAGTAAGACTTATTTTAGCACAAGAAAGTGTACTTTTGAGGCCAAGATTCATGCCAAAAAAATCCATAGTATGAAATGTATAATGAGGAAGTAACTGCATAAAAATATTGCCAGAAACAGTTCAATTTCAATCATGATGGTAACATTAAGAACCGTTTGTGTAGTGCTGGTTCCAAATGCAACAATGTATAAAAATTGTTTCTTTGTTTGAAGATTTCAGTTTGTCTTGGATACTTTAATTACCCTTGGCTTGGACTATGAGGGTCTGATATATGAAATAAGATTTTGCTTTAAGATGTATCCCCCAGCACCACCTGTTTCCTCCTGAATGTTCTTTGAATTATATCTAGCTTAAAAGATACACGGATAATTTTAAGCGCAGGCATATTGGAAAGAGCCAGATTTGTGAATGCATAATTTACACATACTGGAGTCCAATATCACTCATCAACCGCTTCCTAATGTGCACACATTACACTCCTACTGAGCAAGATTACTGCAGCAACAACAGATCATTAAGTGTAACACATAATAACTATATTCTGGAAAGGATTGCAGCCCTAGCACTAATTTGGAGAAATGTCAAAGACTAAACTATGCAGTAACGACAACCATTGACTATATTGGTTGTTAAATATTGAAGCATTCTCCCGCACTATATTACATTGTTGTTGTCGCTCTTGCTTGTCACTATATCTTCCCTTGTCACTGTTCCACAGAGGCTCTGGCTTAAGAGTTGAAGACCTTCAAATCTTCAGGTCTGTGTGACTTTGGTAACAGAGGGCATTCTAGCAGATGTTTCATCACTTGAGACGCCTCTCAACAGTCACAGCTGACAGAACTCATTTGGCTACTTCCACACAAGGGTTGTGTAGCAGCAGACACCAATCCTGAAGCGCTTGAGACACAGCCAAGATGTCCATATTTTGTTGTTCCCTGATGGGGAGAATTCCTCTGGTCATTAGACAACTCGTGTGCCTTCGTCTGTAATTGTATTAACCAATCACAAACACAGCAGCTGTAGGGTTTACAGTCTTGTGGTCGGACAGTAAGTATAAGAAGCTGCCCCTCGACTTGACCCTCTTTGTTGCTGGCTCATTTTGGAAGAGATGATGACGAGGGTCTCTGTATATTGTACTCTTGAGGCAATTTGGCTCCTTATGGCAAGTGCAGCTGTACCAGCAAGCAGTTATGGATTGTCCACTTTAGTATGCTTCAGGCAGTCAGTAATCACTCTCCAGGCTGCATTGAGAATGGGATCCAACTTCTGGGTATGGGGAGAGCATTCCCAGTCAGGAGAAGCCTATTCAGCTACTGAATAACACAGGGCAGGGGCTTGCTCATAATGTTCCCCATTATAGTTGGCCAACTTCTTTAAAATGTTGTTTCTGACTGCCTTTACTTTGATGTCATGATCTTTGAACCTTAGGGTTAACCCTAACATTACTCCAAGGTATACTGGTTTAAAGTTGTGTACCAACATTCTTCCATACTAATGTTAAAGTGACAATATGGGATTCCAACATGACCATATTTTACCTATGTAAGTGGAGGAAAAATGATTTGATTCCCACCCATTCATCATTCACTTTCTTTACACTTTGAGCCAAAGCTACGTTCTTTTCTCTGCATGAGACAATGAACAGGTCAGCACCCTCACTCGCGGGATCTACTGTGGTCAGTTACTTGGGTGTGTGTAAGAGTAGGCTCTTAGTAGGAGTGCAGTGACTTCTCCTTGCTGATTTATCCTTTTGTCATCTGGCTAACTACCTGACAGGAGCCTCCCTCTTATAATGTAGTACAGAAATGGAGCCTGTTATTTAGAGAATCAAAGGCAATATCTGATGACCTAATGTTTTCTGATACAGTATATTGAAGCTCATATTTCCTTAAAGGTATGAAAGTTGCATAGATTACCTTTTCTTTATTAAAGTCTATTTAACAAATCTCTCTTTATTTTAGGATGTTCATGATTAGAGCTTTAATAGTACATTATAATTATCCCCGCTCCTCACGCCCACAGTGATGTAAGTTTAATTTCTTTACACGTGCTGGAATATACTTTGCCTAAGAGAGTGGTAAAGGTGTTCCATCCTAATAGGGAAAATTGTGTAAATATTACAAGCAGAAGAACATATGCATCTATGGGTGATAATTTAATGAGTCTTGAGGGCCAACATTGGATTGTCCTTGGGCCTGCCTCTTCTGATGTGTGCATAGTTCACTAATTTAGGTCCCTATATATGCAGCATTAGTGTAGGGTCACCTCACCTCCCCTGCTTAAACAGGTAGAACTAACTCTAGACAATATACTTGACTTCCAAGGCAATGGAACATGTCATTGGCTCAATCCATCATGGGAAGGGGCATGGTGTATCTGACTGCTGCTGTTTCTTTGTACCATTTTTAATACTGAATCTTGGGTAAAGCTAATTTTTATCCCTAACAGAAAGCCTTCTTATCTGTACACTTATGTAGTGTATCCTTAACACTTTTTTGAACATATGTATTTAAATGTAGACTTGAGGACAGCTACTTAACTTTCTCCCTTCTGCCCCTATTTAGGTATGCAGGCACAAATCAATCCTAAACTATCAAATGGCAATAATAAAACCAAGTAAACAATATAGCGTTCATCAAAAAGTATTCAGCTGGCATCTTTTTAATGAGTTGCAAGGGAGATAAGCTAATTTCATCAACAATATAACTGATTTTTTGAAGCAGTTTCCTACAACGAATGTGATTGCTTCACATTTGAAAACATTGGGCAGGTCTTCTTCTTTTGAATACAGTCCCTCTTTAAGTCTTAATTCACACTCTGAAAAAAAACATTAAGCAAAACTCCTTTTTGTTGTAACTTGTGTTTAACATAACCTATGGAGCAGATTTTCCACTTCAGTGTATCCCATTGATTCTTGTGTGTCTGCCCAGGAGTACAAAGGATCATTACTGTTTGTCTAGTGGCGATTGGAAGATTAAATCATGGTTTCCTAATAGTGCATTCTGTTTAATGGTGGGTATGTATTCTCGTACAACTTTCATTGTACATAGTCTGGTGTAGATTTGCACTCCATTATGATCTGGCCAGGAATCAGTAACTTTTTGTTTAAAGTGGACAAAGTTCGAAATTCCAGTTACCCAGAAGGAGAATAAAGTCACAAGATGCCATGGTTTTAACAACTGATTAAACTTTGCTATACAAGATAAAAAGAAATCTACAATATCTATCTTATACTCTAACATGCAGCATTAACATGAGGTAAATATGAATTAACAGGCAAACTGTGGTTGAGCACACCACACTACACATTAAATGGCAGATGCGACCAAGACAGGTCCCACAGATTTATCAGCAAACCACTTAGGCGTCAGTGACCACTGTGAATCACAATATCTCGGTAATACTCTGCTTCTTTCAGAAGGGATTTCATCTCTTCACTTTCAAAGATCTAGCCTCTGAATTCCCTTAAAAGTTGCTTCGACTTGTACTGCCTCAATGACTGCTCATCTCCCAATGGTTTAATCTCTCCTCCCATTCCAGCTCTTTCACAGACTGCTAGCTTCACTAAGCTGGCACTGCCCTGGGTTTCTCCAAACTCCAGTCCCCTGGCAGCACCAAGTTATAAATGGTTCCCAGTTCCCAAGGCTTCTTCTGAGCCATAACCCTGTCCAGCATGGAACCGACAACCTTCCGCCACCTTCTCAGCATCCCAGGACTCTTCTGAGTACTAATTGCTGGAGCCTGCTAACAACTCCCAGGGCTTCTCTGTGAACTGAAAACTACATGAGACCAAACTGTAACCCTCAGCTGCACCAAACAGCTCCCAGGGCTTTTCAGAGCCCTAACTGCCTGGAGCCTGCAAACAGCAGCACCTTTTTAGTATAGCCTCTGCTCCTGCTGCAGAACACTCCCTCTCTAAGCAAACACATAGATAAATTGAAAACCAGAGAACCTTCTTAAGCTCCACCCATCTCCATGACAAGTGTCTTCCAGTGTTCACTGAATGCTTTTAAACTAATTTGACTGTAATTCCCAAAACAAAACATCTCTTTGGACTATACTTCTTTGCAAGCAAGTCTGCAATTCTCCAGCTAAGTAAGCCCACCTGCTGTTTAATGGGCCTTACCTTTCTAGCTATTAACCTTTTAAGTCAACATGGCCTCAACCTTTTAAGTGTAATAGGCTCCAAGCAGCATTAATTGCATTTATCCCATTTTCTACAGTTAAATTTTAATCTTCCCAGAATTAAAAATTGCCTCTAAAATATTAACATGAACTATGAACTAGATATTCGCCACAACTTCATGAGCAGTGTTTATGCAACTGCATTAAAATCAACAATTCATGTTTCCAATAAGGTGCTGTCAAAGACATGATGGACCAGGTTTTGCTGGAGTGGAGTATTTTATGACATGACCCATGAATTAGACTTGCAATTGCGTGTTTAGATTTTAAAATGTTTTGCCCACAAAGTTATTGGAAGCGTGAGCATAATGGTGCAGCGAGAATCTTGGTGAACAATGAGACAAATAGTGCATCTCCCTAACCAATGGGATTTAAGGGTTGAGAAAGAAGGGTGAACTGTGTGTGAATTTAATGTCAAATGCAGTACAGTAAGAGCAATAAAGAGAAGGATTGAAAGATTGGTTTAAGAGAGAAAGAAAGAGAGACTGAGAGAAAGGAAATAGAGTCAGAAAGGAAAAGTAAGAAAAAATGTGAACATGTAAAATGACATTTTTTAAATCTCTTGAAACAATCCACAACCTGAAGGAATGAGACCCCATTCTTATGATGGTTTATTTTCCAGGCAAGGGAGGTTAATTTGGCAGTCATTAACAATTATTATGTCATTAGAAGTGTTTAATTGCAGGACTTAGCTTTTTTTGTGCTGTGTTCAATAAGCAATTAATGTGTAACTGCAGCAACTTCATGAAATTCACAGGGAAGAAAAGCATAAGATGTCATTTTTAGGGAGTTAACATCTGGGTGGCATAAATCAACCATCAGTTTCTAGTGAATGGCAGTTCACAGGATACCTCTTCCTTGTCCAAATTCACCAGCAACATATGGCATTCATAATATTGTCTGCTTGCTGCTATTTTTCAACAAAATCTGGCCCAGTGTCACATTGGAGATGAGGAGCGCATTGGTAAGTGTGGAAAACAAACATGTTCTTACAAGAAATTTTGAAAACATTTTACATTTAAAGGTGCTGATTTTAACCAGAAGACTTATGCTGCGTTACTGCCTCATTCCAGTTTTGATCCCAGCCAAGGTCATATTTCCTGGGGGATTCTAATGGCCCAGATGCCTGCTTGAATCAGACGGGAACCTCAATACCACATCCAAAACTGGGGTCCTATGGTGTACATAAGACGCTGTTGAAATTCCAGGGGGTATCTTGGGTGCACTGGGGCATGAACCTACAACATTCTGACCCAGAGGCTGGAGTGCTATCGCTCCAATGCCAACACTCCAAAAGGGCATATGTAGCAATAATGAAGACTACTGTTTGACATAAAATTGAAGAACACCTCGTTCTGTAGTATTATCCACATATTAGATCTCTCCCCTCTCATCAGCCCTTAACCAGTTATCTTGTTTAGCGTACTAAAGCAGGAAATTGATCTCGGATATCACTCAAGTGTTTGTGGTGGAACTGTTAGGACGTTGAGAGAATTTTGGCATCCAATACTGTAACAGTGTTGAAAATTACAATAGATTGGAATTTGGCATATTAAGATAGCAGCATGTATTAACATTAACAAGTCATGAGTGATCAGTGTTTAACTGCTATTGTACTGCCTATAAATGTTGTGTATAGACTGAAATATGTCTAACCAGGCTAGAGACAAATCAGTGATCTATCTGCTTTGTCACTTACTATGACACCAGACACATCAATACATTGTGCATGTATTGCAACTTGTCTCTGAAGGTTTTCCAATTGGCAGGTACAAGAGAAGAATACAAAATGCATGGAGAGATATTAAAATGCGTTTTTAAAAATGTTTAGCATGACTGTATTCACCCAGCCATTACACAAATTTGGGAACAATTTCTCACATCAAGTACCGTGAATCTAACACCAAATAAACTCAGCAGGTCATTTTTCAGTTTGCCCCATGCTGCCTGATTTATATTGCATCAATAACTTATTATCAAAACATTTGTTTTTCTCCACAGGTCTGTGAGGTTTTGCTAATGAGAGAATGGACCAATATGGATGTTCACTAATGACTTTGAGATTCACGAAAACCAGCAAACAAAATATGTTATTCGCTACTTGCTGACAGATACCAGAAAGAATTACAGAATGCATCATGATCCCAAGAGACTGTCACTTTTGGATCCAAAATACTTATTCAGTTTTGTTTCGTGTGATACTTGAAATCCATTTGTAAACAAAAAAAACATTTGTTAAAAGCTTTATTAGTGCAAGAGCCATCCAAGATAAACACTCTGTAGCAGAAAATCATCAGCATTACCTTAAATTCAGCGTGCTTAAACTGCAGAGTGCACACAATAGCATTAGAAATGGTATTCTGTTGTAATCTCAAATGACATAATGAACTGGCAGGATGCAGCATATATAATCGAGCTCATTTGGCATGAAATTGAGATTGGTAGCGGAAATTTGGGCTTGAATGCCATATTATTGAGAATGTTAGAGCACGGGCAATGGCCACCAGAAGTATACAGAGCTGCAGATTTTGATGTCACTCAGTGTGCATTGCTGATCTAAAGCCAGTTGTAACATTTTGAAGCTCAACACTCCAGTTGACACCCTCGCTTAACCTTGCACAGCAGAACACACATTCAGCAGCAAGAAGGATTCCCCCTACCAGTGTTATATAAAGGGATCATCAACTGCTTACAGGTTCATTTCCGGTTGATTTCTTCTGGCTGTTGCTACAAGTGTTTGGTGCTTTTAATGTTGCCTAAACCTACAGGGAGCGGTGTAGCAAGTGCTTTTGTTGACTTTAAGGCTTCTGCACAAATCATTTACTCCAAGATGTGGGTACACTTGAAGTCATTCCCTTTGAGATACAGCGTGACTTGAAGAATGAACAGAGGCCATGCAGAACAGAACAAGCTGATGTGAGAGGGAGGAAGGGGAGAGGGCAGGAGGCTATATCTGCTCAGGTTATTCAGGAAGCTGAATCTCAGTGAGAAACACCAGTCTTAAATTTCACCACGGAGGCAAGAGAAGGAGTTGGGATTGTCTTTGGGTCAAGAACCTGCCTCCAGTGGAAAACTATTGATATGGAGATGGGTACCCTATCCCATTAGAGCCAGGAATAGAGGCAGGTCAGATAAAGTGGGGGACTAACTTAGATTCCACACAGCAGCCACCAAGGCTGCTAGTTGTCCTGAGGGAGAAATCTGTGGTTTGTGCCAAAGCCTTCCATTGTACCAGGTGGAAGCGAAATATCACAGGAAAGCCAGAGGCCTGACACGTGTCTTGCTTCACTGATGCTAACCTGGATCTAGGAGGCTGTGAGAGAGAGGAGGGGTGTCCTCTTCCCAGAGAGTGGTAGGAGGAGGCCACCAGGACATGCAGAACACAGAATGGGTCACTGGATTTCTACTGTTCCTGTTTTCCTCTGTTTGTATTGTATAAAAGATAGCAGTTTAAATCAGATATTTGGGACTCCTTTTATTGATGTCTTGAAGAAAGCTTAGTATAAGATGATGAAAGAGACAACAGGGTCTTCCATGGTGAGGGGAAAGCCTTTGGGCAGTTGTGCTTTCTTCATTGGCAGTAAATGATTCAATGTTCCAATCTGCATCTTCCCTGCATGTGTTAGGACAGGTATCTCAGCCTCCCTTCAACACCAAGCCCCTCAACATGGGTTAGAGGGATTCATTTGAAACTTTCCTGAATCAGGAGATCCCTGACATTCAAAACATTCTCATGAGCCCTTTGTGCCCTGAGCCATGCCCAACCACCTAGTTGAGTAGCAGGGACACCTCTATGTTCACCATCATCTCCCTCTGCCTCCAATTCCTCCTTTTTCATCTCCTTTCCCTCCTCAGATGAGCTTCTCCTTCCAGGGATAAAAACAAAAAGCTAAAAGCTACTGCGGATGCTGGAAATCCAAAACAAAATAAAAACAGAATTACCTGGAAAAACTCAGCAGCCAGACTTGCTGAGTTTTTCCAGGTAATTCTGTTTTTATTTTGTTCTCCTTCCAGGGCTTTACTGTCCTCAAGGTCTACACCTCTCTGGAGAGCCACGTGATGGTGAGCACAGCTGATCATCACAATGACACAGAGGCTCATCGCAGGGTTCCACCTGACCAGTCCAGGAACAGGAAGCACATTGCACTAGGAGGATACTTGTGAGCTGCAAGATGCCACTAAAGTCTGCGGCTGATCCTTGGAAGGAGCCAGATGTGAAGAATTTCAAGGCCACAGTGACTTTCACAGATACTGGCAAGGCATGGAGATCAGTACTGTGTGGTATGAAGAGAACACAGATTTCTGTAACCACCTATCTGAAGAGCCACAGTCACCTGCAACACTGGGTCTCTGTCATCTCTAGATGGTGCCATCTTTGGCACTACATGCTGTGTTGAGGGAATGTCTTCCATGCCCTTCCTGCCCTTCTTTCCTCCACCATGCCCTCCTGATATTCAGGGTTCCACTCTTCCTGCAGAAGTTATCATCGCTGCTGGACCCAAAATCTGCCAGTTGTGTTCTCAATGCCAGCTGCAGCCTTCCTTCTGAACAGGTGACCACCTTATTATGATCAACAGTCTTACCCCTTGCCAGGATGGTGCCGATCCTGCTCAATGTCCAAGCCCTAACCCCCCACTCTCCCCACTGCCTGCGCTGCACCAAAGGTGCCTCCTTTCTGAATTCCAAGTCCCCTTTGCCATGCTGACTTTCTTGTGGAACCTCTCATGCATTGACTGGCTCCCCACTTTGTACCTGTCTCCCTTCAGCTGGTCAGCAACGGACAGTGCATCAAACATGCCCCCTCCCCCTAACAAGTTCTTAATGAGCTATGTATTTTAAGCCCTCAAAGGGGAGTCGAACCAGATTGCTGTCCAGCTGTCCCCCAGCCCTGGTAAACATTGCTGGCACTGGGAACAGCATCTTGAAACTGACATGCCAGCTGGTGCCAGTATTTTTGGGTCAGTCCCCAAAAATGTTGGAGCCTGTTCTGTCAAACGTTGTGCCATTGTTCACTGTTTCACAGCTCACTTCACTTGCTGCATGACTGCCAGCACCTGCTTCAGCCACAATGCACCTCCATCTTAAGCTTTGGAGGCTAGTTTTAACTGGTGCTAGTCACTCACGATATTGATTCCCTGCTCAGGTATCCATCCAATCAAGTTAGCACTGACTGAACACTGAATTGTTTAAAACAGCTGTGCTGCCTGCATTGCAGTCACTAAGTGCAGGATAATAGAGATTTGCAATGCCTGCACCCATTTTTGTAGCCTATTAGATTTCTTATTTCCCATTTCTTATTTCTATAACATCAGAATTTACACAACATTTGAACTTGTGTTCAATATCAAAACTGAAATTCTACATGACAATCTGAAAATAATTCTACTGACATAGAAAGGAGCCGGTTTGATGATTATCACAAAACAAAGCGTATTAATATTGCCAAATATTCTATAGTTTCTTTTGTTTGTACCATTAAAATGAGAAGATATTCAATGGGCCGAATGGCCTATTTTTGCTCCTTAATCGTACATTCGTGTGGCTCATTCCCTCGCTTTAGCCACTTAATCACTGACAATAGCTCAAAGCACCTGTGTTCTGCTTATCTTTGATACAATGCCTGAGCTAAACCAGCCTAATCTACCAGATCCAATTTAATTCCTTCAGTTTCCAGAAACAACTCAGAATCATCCTCATCCACCACTTTTTAGTGCAGGATTCCTGTGTAAGATGTTTATATATAAGTAATTGCAATGATGTCATTATTATATCACTAAACACGTTAACGTGTATACCAGTTTGCAGGTTTTCCGACATCGAGGCAAAGTTTTCACCGGGTGAGACTGTCTCTTTAAAAAATCATATAAACCCTCATGCTCATATGTTGCTGGAATTGCCTAATTTATTATTTCCCACACCAATCAGTGTAATCTGTATATTAGTGTAGCAAATCTTCACCTTGACAAATATAATCTTTTATGATAATAATTAGATTTCAATACTTTTTTTTCAGTGCACACCTATTGAGTGTCTATATTTTCACCAGTGTTTATGTTTAATAAGCAGTTATAAAATACAGTATGCTGTGAGACAATCATTTGAAAATTGATAGTTTATAGTCTAAACACTTTTCAAATACATCCCTTTTCCTTTTCAAGGTGAGCGATGCTGATGCTGGCAAACAGAAGTCATTTCATTTTCAGGCATTCAGTGTCAGCATAGAGCACTTCCAAATCAGGTGTAGAACAATCAGATATCGAGTAAAGCTCTTGCCATTTTGCCTCCTAGTGAGGCAGGTTTTCTCTTCCCCACACCAACTATCTTGCAGCCTCACTAAATAAAATTGCCAAATTAGACACAGCTTGATGTTGTAGGTCTATGCTCAATAGGCATTTGATTTGAGGCTTCTCAATTCATTTCACTTAGGATCTTCACTGCAGTTCCAACAGAGGCATGATGGACCAAATCACCTCCTTCTGTGCTCTATCATTCTATGACTCTTTGATTCAAAGAGACACAGGAGACTTCCATCTCCTCAGTTTAGACTAGATTTTAATCCAGGTCCTAGAGTTGAAAGGCAGCTTTCTAACCCATCATACCACCCTTAGACCTATCTCTACTGAGTGTATTATATTTGTGCTGACTAGACTCAAATGAAGATAGGGCAGATAATTATTTGTAATGTTGCAAAGGGCAAAACATGGAGCAAAAATTTCACTTAAATACATATTTCTCCTATAATAAACTTAAATATAGATTCAGCAAAAGGTACATATAGTAGAAATTTAACAAGAGTGCACATAGTACATGTAGATCCTTTTATACATAAAATAGTACATCATAGATGTTATGAATTTTATAATAAATCTTATACAGACTCTGTATACACAGATTTATACGGACTTCTTATGCAGAGTACTGTTATTGGAATAACCAGGCAGTTTCACACCAGTTTTCAGAAGGGGATGTGACTTAGGACATATTGTACTCTCTTTCCAAAATAACAAACATGACTGCAGCTGTAATAGCAATGAAAGTAAATTGTGAATCTCCGATTTTCATTTCTACTGTAGGGACTGGGATTTTATCTTCAGCTCTATTACTCTCATCTTTTTTGTGTTGTTTTTCTTGCTCTCTGACTGAATGCAACTCTTGATCATCCCACTCCATAACATCAACTTCTGTTTCCTCACCTATCATTTGTGCACTTGAGGATTACCAAACTCTTGAACTAGCTTTAGATCTAACACAACCTCAATCTGGTACAGGGCTGCGCTCAGGGGTATTACTTTTCTGGTACTCCTACCTGCCATTTGGAAATGATCGACTTTCCCACAGGCATAACACTTTGACTGGAAATGGGGGCATTTAAATGATTCATGGCTACCATGGCAACAGTAACATCAAAGGGTGGAATTTTACAGCTCTTCCCGCCGACAAGATTTTCTGGTCCCGCTAAAGTCAAAGGACTTTTGAATGGCTCACCACATTTCCCAGCCCCATCCCAGCTGTGACAAGGCCATAAAACTCTGCCCTCAATTTATAACTCTAAGTGTGGGATTTTCCAATCCTGCCACCAAATTTTCCCGTCCCGCCCATGGCGATGCCTGCTGCTGGCAGGACTGGAAAATCCCAGCCAAAGACTGTGAACTTGGCTCCGTGGCCTGAATGTCACTGAAATACAATAAACCTCCTCTGCTGACTCAGGAAAAAAAAATTCCTTACAATTTTCAACTATCTCTTTCTACCATTTCTATGGCAGTGGCTTTGTTTAAAACCATGGCCTGGATTTTATTGCTCTTTAGGCCTTCTACAAACATGTTTCTATGGGTAGAGTTTTCTCCCCTTGGCAGTGGGCTGAGTGGGAGCGGGTGTGGGTGGGCGTGCAGCCGACCGCCGCCCGCAATCAGCTGAGCGTCGCCATTTTATGTGGGTGGGTCAATTAAGGCCCATCCAGCGTGACTCACACCCGGAAGTGCTGAGCACTCCCTGTGCAGGCAGGGGCAGGAGGGAGATTCAGGGCCTGCACTCTTTCACGTATGTGCACAAAAGAGCGCAGAAATCTCCCTGAGGCACAGAGCTGCCTCAGGGAGTTTAATTTCATTTTTCTAAATAAAAAAAGAAAATCTCAGACATGTCCCCACATATGACAATGTTATGTGAGCTGGAACATGTCAATGAATTTTAATTAAAAAATGTATTGGATTTATAAACCCTGCATGAAGCCTCACGCCACCTGTGGATGAGGTTTCATGATAAATGCCAAGGCTGCCTGGGTTCTTTGCCTGCCCGCCAACCTTAAGGTTGGACGGGCAGCTCCGTTGATTGTTTTAATTAGTTTTTAAATGGCCTTAGTAGGCCTTTGACAGTTCAACGGATGCTCAGCTGACTCCGGGGCGTGCCTGCCGAACTGAAGGTTGGAATGATGCGCGGTGACATTGGGACGCATGCCCGACGTCACCCCGTGTCATTTTACACGTCGGCAAGTGGGGCCCGCCCCCACATATCGACCCGAACATTCTGGCTTATGTTTGCACCATTTCTACTGTGTTGAGAGGGTTTCTTTAATTCGAGAATGTAACCTGCAACAATCTCACTTGGCAACAGCTGTTTTTCATGAAACGTGACTCTCAGTGCAACTTAATTCTTAGTCATTCTTTAATATGAGTCCATAATTTCATTAATTTCAACATATTCCATCGAACTGGGATCTCTTGGGCAACACCGGATGAACACCATATCAAAAGCATCTGGCTCCATCATGGTGAGAAAAATATTTACTTTATTCTCATCTCCTATTTTATTCACTTTCAGTCAAATGTGTTGCTGAGTTGAATTCCTTTAAGAAATCTCGGTCTGCAGCAGGGGCATCCTGGATGGTCACAGTCAGCAAAAATTTCACTTAAATATATATTTCCCCTATAATAATCTTAAATGTAGAATCTGCAATAGGCATATGTAGTAGGAATTTAACAACAGTACACATAGAACATGTAGATCCTTTTGAAGCTTACCAGTGTGCTTGCACATGAACAGGAGAGAGAGCACAACCTGAGTGGGGCACAGCCAGAGTGGGTATTCGGAATTTGGTGCAAAGCAGGAATTCGGTGCATAGGGGATGAGGTGCTCTTTGCATTTTTTCATTACTATCCAACTTCTTAAATCTTCAGAGCATGCTGCAGCAGGAGAGGCTACAAGGGAAAGGAATCACTGGTAAGTAGTGGGTAAGGCTTTATTCGCTTATAGTTTAAGGTCTTTTTGTGGTTTACAGTTTGTGTATTCTACAGTAATGAGGATCATGAAAGAAGGGCCCTAGAGTAATTGACGTAAAAGGTTTAATTTAAAGGGATAAGTCATGGCAGGTGCGCTCAAAGCCGTGGTGTGCTCCTCGTGCTCCATGTGGGAAACCGGGGACATTTCCAGTGCCCGGGACCAGCATGTGTGCAGGAAGTATGTCCAGCTGCAGCTCTTGGAAGCTTGGGTTTCAGAGCTGGAATGGCAGCTGGGGACACTGTGGAGCACCTGCGAGTCTGAGAGCATCATGGATAGCACGTTTAGAGAGGTGGTCACACCGCAGATGAAGGGATTTGAGGAAGGAAGGGAATTGGTGACCACCAGGCAATCCAAAAGAAACAGGCAGGTAGTTCATGAGTCCCCTGGGGTCCTGCTCACAAATCGGTATTCCGTTTTGGAGGCTGATGAAGGCGCTAGTTCCTCCAGGGAGTGCGGACAGAGCCAAGCTTCTGGCACTACAAGCAGCCTGACTGTACAGGAGGGGAGGAAAGGAGGAAGAACAATAGTAATAGGGGATTCTATAGTCAGGGGAACAGATAGGTGCTACTGTGGCCGTCAACGTGATGGTCTGTTGCCTCCCTGGTGCCAGGGTCCAGGATGTCACTGAACGGCTGCAGGGCATCCTGAAGGCGGACGTGATAAGGCAGAGGTCATGGTATATGTTGGTACCAATGACATAGGTAGACAGAGGGATGAGGTCTTGCATCAAGAATTCAGGGAGTTAGGTGCAGGGGGTGATGGTGTGTGTCAGCTTCACCTCTGACTTCTGAGCGGTTCGAATCACTCCCACTCCTTGGGTTCTAGACCTTGGACTTATTTGGGGGTTGTGACAAAATGCAGCAGATAACTGGTTTTGGTGCAAGAAAGACTGAGTTTATTGAAGTCACAAATGAATTTATAACATTAGGATTACACTGAGATTATACATACTTACAAAGTACACTTAGTTAAGAATGGGGAACACATGGCAAAACAAGGGAAAAATCACACTACTAATCCCCTTACACTTGTCCCACCCCCAAAACCTAACTAAATTGAACTAGGAGAGGTCAGTGATCATGCTCACCAACCCAGGGTTCCTTGAAAGTTTGAAATCCAGCCAGGTAAGCCGGTTGCAGTTTTGGGGTTCGCTCTTTGTGTCCTCTAGGGCCTGCCGTCCCCACATGGTCCTGGTCTGTGGAATCCGCGAAGGTTCTTCAGTTGGGTGGAGGACGCGGTTGTGGGTGGTCGATCTTCGTAGAGGGCTGTGGTTGCAGCCTTGTTGTCTTTGGTTGAGCCTGCCAACCCGTGCCCCTCGCCGTGATGTTGCCTGCGGACCTGCAAACCTCCAGATCTTCATGCTTAAACTCTGTTTCAACCGCTCCCAACTGCTCACTGCCCTGTGTCAGCTTTCAAAACTGCTTACCATTCTACTAGCTGGTTTCCCTCTCTCTCAGCTTTCAAAACTGCAACCCTTCTGTTAGCTGGTTTCTCTCTCTCTCTCTCTCACAACAGACTGGCCAGTTATACTGACTTTCGAATTTCTTATCGCAATCCAAATCAAGGTTAGTTCTTTGTTTGACTTTGGTGAGCTTCCTTAGGTGATTGTGTGTCTCGTTGTTTTTAATGGGCTCGCATGATGTCTACCATTGTCTTCCTGTCTAGTAACTAGTTTTGAACTGAAAGCCATTGTATGTGTGGAGTATTGATGGATTCGCATAATTGAATTGATTGTGAGCGATTATTTATGCAAGATTTTGATGGGCTTCAGTTTCGTGTGAGGTGAAGTCATTCTCTGGGTTGATTGTATTAAAGGGAAGAATGCGTATTCTGTCTCCTCTTGTTGTCTGGTTTCAGGTAAAACAATCCACACTGCACTCAATAAGCCCGGGCATGTGCAGCCCCAGGCCTTCATGGGCCCAGCCTCCTGTCTGCAGCGTTTTACACTTAACCCAGCAGTTTAAAAGTCCAAAAGTCATATCCTTGTTGATGATATGAAAAATGTGGGAATTTTCAGAACCCTTCATAGGCAGCAGACTAAAAAGCAAGACCTCTCGGGTTGTAATCTCTGGATTACTCCCAGTGCCACATGCTAGCGAGCTCAGAAATAGGAGAATAGCACAGATGAATACATGGCTTAAGAGTTGGTGCAGGAGGGAGGGTTTTAGATTCCTGGATCACTGGGACCATTTCTGGGGAAGGTGGGACCTGCACAAGCGGGACAGCCTACATCTGAACCAGAGCGGGACTAACATCCTTACGGGTGGGTTTGCTAGTGCAGTTGGGAGGAGTTTAAACTAATTCAGCAGGGGGAGGGGACACAGAATGTTAGCAGAATAGGGACACATCATAATACAGTAAAACAATCAAGTCAGAGGGAGTACAGCTGCAATAAGCTTCAAGGGAGTAAGGCAACGCTGGATGGCCTCTACTTTAATGCCAGGAATATTACAGGTAAAATGGATGAGTTAAGGGTGAGGATTAACACGTGGAATTGTGATATAGTTGCCATCACTGAGACGTGGTTGAGAGAAGGGCAGGATTGGCAGCTCAACTTTCCGCGATATAGAATCTTCAGGTGAGATAGGGGAGGGGGTAAAAGAGGAGGAGGTATTGCATTATTAATTAAGGAGTCAGTGACTGCAGTAAGGAGAGATAATATCTCGGAGGGGGCATCGAATGAAGCTTTGTGGGTAGAGCTTAGGAATAAAAAAGGGGCAGCCCCATCATTAGGTATTTATTATAGACCCCCAGATAGTCAGTGGGAAATTGAGGAGCAAATATGTGCACAATTTGTGGAGGTGTGTAAAAACAATAACAATAGGGTAATTATATTAGGTGATTTCAACGTTCCCAACATTAATTGGGACATACATAGTGTTAAGGGCTTGGGTGGAGTGGATTTCTTGAAACGTGTACAGGAGAACTTTTTAGGTCAATATGTAGGGGGTCCAACATAAGGGACGGTGCTTTGCTGGACCTAATTCTGGGGAATGAAGCCGGAGAGATGGCTGAGGTGGTGGTGGGCGAGCATATTAGTGATAGCGACCACAACATGGTACAGTTTAAGTTTGTTATGGACAAAGAAATCAACAAGTTGCAAAAAAATGTTTTGGATTGGGGGAGAGTGGATTTTAGTAAAATAAGGCAGGATCTGGCCAAGGTAGACTGGGACCAGTTACTTATGGGGAAATCTACAGAGGAACAGTGGGGGGTGTTCAAAAAGGAAATGGGGAAGGGACAGGCTCAAGATGCTCCCTCTAGGGTGATAGAAAGGAGTAACAAGCCCAGAGAACCATGGATGACCAGAAATATTCAGCTTATAATGAGAAGGAAAAGAGAGGCTTTTAGCAGGTACAAGGGAAGCAAATCAGCGGAGGCATTAGTGGAGTACAGACAGTGCAGGGTGGAGCTTAAGAAAGCATTTAGGAGAGCAAAGAGGGGATATGAGAAAGCTCTGGCTGGTAAAAGTAGGGAAAATCCCAAGATATTCTATAAGTATATCAATGGGAAGAGGATAACCAGAGAAAGAGTAGGGCCCATAAGGGACCAAGGGGGCAATCTATGGGTGGAGCCAGAGGACATCGCTAGAGTGTTGAATGAATACTTCACGTCCGTCTTCATCCAAGAGAATGAGGATGAAGGTATCGAACTCGGGGAGGGAGACTGCAAGGTTCTTAAGCAAATTGATATAGGGAGTGACAAGGTATTGGAGGTTTTGGCAGGCTTAAAAGTGGACAAATCTCCAGGTCCAGGTGATATAGATCCTAACTTTTATTTTTTGTTTAGAAACATGCAGGGCGGCTCCTGAACAGAGTCACAGGAGTCTGCTGATGAACTTTTAACAAAAGAATAAAGCATTTATTAAATAAGAAAAAAATAACTACATTATACTACTCCTTCACTCACAACTATGCCTTTACAGATATATATATATAGATTCGTGAGGATAACACAAGTTACAAAATCTATCTTATACTTTAATGTTCACAGCAAGTATACAGTCCATGTAAACTAACAGGTGACCTGTGGTTGGATGCACCCCACTCTGAAACTAAATGACAGATGCCACCCAAAGCAGATGCTATGGATCTCTCATCAACTCCCCCAGATGCTCATCACACTGTGAGCCAACTGGTCTCATGGAAATGCCATCTTTCACGAGGGGTTCCAATCTCCACTCTCAAAGAACTCATCTTCAAATCTTCTCCCAAACGACACTTCCTGTTGGATGTCTTCAACAAGGATCACCTCTAGGGTTTTGATTTCTCCTTCCGATATTCGAGATTTGCCTTCTCTGCATTCTATCAGAAACTCAACCATGCCAACAAAACACCACTGCTTCACAAGCCTGTAGTAAGGAGTCACCAACCTTTGGCTGTTTCCTCGGATCTTCTGGCTTCTCACAAGCCCACTTTGTTCCAAGTCTGCTCTCTGCAGCTCTGTCTTTTAACTTGAAACCTTTTCCTCTGCTCCTCGCTCTAAATTTCACTTAATTGGGTCTTTTCCGGATTCTTATTCTTTTCCTTTGACTAGAAGGTCTTCTTGGGACCCCCTTTCTGTCCCATTCCCTGGTTTTGGAATCTTCCTTTGTTCTAAGACCTTTCTGTCTTCACCCTGGGGCATCCACATACCAACTGAACTAAAACAGCTTTCTTTTTCTCCCTGCTTCTCTGTAGATCTTTTCCTCTGCACCCCTGATGCTAGGCAACAGCAGTATTTTTTCTACCTTGTATATGTTTTAGCTTCACTAAGCTACTAGCCACCCTTGATAACACATCTCTTTACTTCAAGGGCTGAATTTTCCCCACGTTGCGGGGAAAGTTGGTGGGTGGGCGTGTGTGGGCGCGCTTCCGATCGGCGTCTCCAATCGGAGGCGTGGCACCATTTTACGTGGACTGGCCAATTAAGGCCCGTCCAGCATGACGTCCGCAGGAAAGCGCTATGCGCTTCCTGTGCAGGCAGGGGGAATGCCTAAAATCTAGAGTGTGCTCTTTCACGCATGTGCAGCCTCAGGGAGATCACCTCTACTTTCAAAGATATTAAAAATAGAAAAAAAAAAATTCCCTTACATGTCCCCTCACGTGGCAATGTCACATGAGTTGGGACATGTTCATAATTTCCAATAAAACTTTATTAAAATTTTTAAAACCTTAAATGAAACCTCATCCCACCTGTGGATGAGGTTTCATGTTTTTCCTACATCCCGCCGGGGCTCCTGGCCTGCCCATCAACCTCAAGGTTGGACGGGCAGGTCCACTAATTACTTTAATTGCCCTGTCAATGGCCTCAATTGGCCATTGACAGGTCAGTGGGCGTGCAGCTGATTTTGCTGTGGGCTCACCTTCCTGAAAATTTAAATGGGGCGGGATGACATCAGGAGTTCCGTCGGACTTCACCACACATCATTAAACGCGTCGGCGAGCGGGCCCCGCCCCCGCTCGCCGATGATAAAATCCAACCCCAAGGGTCATAAAACCTCATTAAAAATGCAGATATACAAAGAGGCCCTCAAACTTGCCGGCTCTATCTCACAGAGAAAAACGCTAAATGCAACTAGACCCAGGTTTCACCTTTCTTAAAACAAAAATTAAACTTAAATCTATAGCTTATTCTTAACTCCCACAAATGTAAATATAAATCACTTAAAACTATATGTAGGGCAGAATTCTCCCTTCGGTGAGCGGGGTCTGGGCCCGCTCGCCGACATGTAAAATGACGCACGGTGACATCGGGCGGGCATCCCGACATCACCGTGCATCATTTAGATTTTCAGTTCGGCGGGCACGCAGCCAAGCCGGCTGCGCGCACGCTGAACTGTCAAAAGCCTATTAAGGCCTATTGAAAAGTAATTAAAACAGTTAAGGGAGCTGCCCATCCAACCTTAAGGTTGGTGGGCAGGCGAAGAGCCCAGTCGGTCTTCACAAAAACATGAAACCTCATCCACGGTCGGGATGAGGTTTCATGAAGGAATTAAAATTTGTGTAACATTTTTAATAAAAGTAATTGACATGTCCCAGCTCATGTGACAGTGTCACATGAGAGGACACGTCAATAAAATTTTTCTCATCGTTTATTATCATTTTAAAAGTAACACTGACCTCCCTGAGGCAGCACTTTGCCTCAGGGGGATCTGTGCACTCTTTCACGCGCATGTGTGAAAGAGCACACTCCCGGCTCAGGGAATTCCCCCTCCGCCTGCACAGGGAGCACATAGCGCTTCCTGGCGCATGATACACTGGGTGGGCCAATTCAGGCCCGCCCACATAAAATGGTGGCGCCCCCCCTCAACGAGGGGTGCTGATCAGGGGCACCGATCGGGAACCCACCCTCTCGCACCCGCTCCTGCACAACCATCCAGATGGGGGGAAAATGCTTCCCCTAGTTTCTAACATGCTCCAGATACTGTTTGAGGAATAAACTTTGGCCGGGACACTGTGAGAAACCCCTTGCACTTCTTCAAATAGTGCCTGGCTGTTTCAATGGCAGAATTATCCCCCCATTTGGCAGGCGGGGGGGGGGGTGGTGGGGGTTGTTGTTTAGGAGCGGGCACATGGAGGCACGCCCCCAATCGGGAGCGCGCCCCCATTTTACGCACACGCTCCCTTGCACGGGTGTGGTGGGGGGGGGGGGGGTGGTGGTGGGTGAAATCCCTAAACCGAGAGTGCGCTCTTTTGTACATATGTGTGAAAGAGCGCACTCATCTCTCTGGGGCTTAGTGCTGCCTCAGGGAGATCGGTGCCAAATTTAAAAATGTTAACAATAGAGAATCCCCTAAAATGACCCCTCCTGTGACACTGTCACATTAGTTGGGACATGTCCATTACTTTCATTAACACTTTTATTAAAAACTTAAAAACCTACATGAAACCTCATCCCACCCATGGATGAGGTTTCATGCTTTTTCTAATGCCCGCCAGGGCTCCCGGCCTGCCCGCCAACCTTAAAGTTGGACGGGCAGATCCATTAATTACTTTAATTACTTTGTCAATTACCTCAATTGGCCATTGACAGGTCGGTGGGCGTACAGCTGATTCTGCTGAGCCCCCGCCCACCTGAAAATCGAAATGAGTGGGGGTGACGTCGGGAGCTCTGCCCGATGTCATCCCGCGTCATTTTATGCGTAGGCGAGCAGGCCCACCCTCCCACCCACTTGCTCGCCGACCGGGAAATCCTGGCCCAAAAGTATTTAGTTGGCTGAAAGGTGCTTTGGCACATCCTGAGGATGTGGAAAGTGCCATGTAACTTCTCCTTGTGTGACTTGTCCATATTTCAGGTATCTGATCATACAGCTAGAATTTTTTAGCAGGATATTGAAAACAAATTACATATTCCATTTCATTTATTTTAAAATTGAAAATTAACAAATGTAAACTACTATAGACTGTAAAATAATAATTAAATAAATTATATACTCCAAATTATATATAGCAAAGATACAGTAACATATAACTTTTTTTCCTATTTCTGGAATGATTGTGCGAATTAGTTTGGAACTTAACTAAATTCAATTATAATTTGAATTTAATTTTCACAAAATTCCCCCCTATAAGCCTCAGCTAAATTTCAATCTCATCCTGAAAGCACTCTTGGTTTATAACAAATGAAATAAAATCATTTAGCAAAATGCTGAATGCATACACACAGCCCAGGAATAGTGTAGAAAGCTGCAAAGAGCCAGCATTGCAGAATTAGATGAATGAAGACATATCCAGATGTAGGGGCTGCTTCAATTGAACTACTGTACACAGAGAAATTTGACCAATGAAACAGTTGGCACTTTTGGAACTACACAGAAAAAATGGAATCATTAAGCAGCAAACAAAAGTTTTCAAATAAATGATATTTATCACTACAGAGAAGAGCATCAAATGGGTGGGAATAATTACATAACTCAATAAATTATTGGAAGGAAATTAAAGCTGACTAAATTGAAATTTTATTGAATGTTCTTTTATTATTTGATAGACAAGGTAATGGAAACCTAAATATATTATTCTCTTGTTAAGATGGTTCCTATTGTTACATGCCTGTTGCAAACAAAGGTTCTTAATTTATCATTTGCATTTTGATTATGTAAAGAATGTAAAGAAAGCTTTAACTTTTCACCAGTAAAAAAAACTAATTAGCAAGATCATATTTAACCATGGTGGTTTCAGAAGGGTGAAATGTGGCGTCATTAAGATCATGGCCTAAAAATTTTGGATGGGGGTCAAGGGAGCAATCCCAGTTCTTGAAATGGGGAGGCCCAAACACCCAGTAATAGGTCTCAGACCTCATTATCATTGAGCTGACAAGTTGCAGATAGTAACAACTCACCAGTAAACCAGGATGGAAGATAGGACCGCTATGATGCTTGAGCAGCCCTCAGCTAACGATGGAGGTTGTTCACGTCAGGAAGAGACGGTGTGATTGGGTCAGAGGATAAAGGTCGTAACTCAGATCCTTCCTTCAAAACCACAGTTTGAAACAAAATTGAACCATCTTTGCAACATTTATGCAGAATTCAGCTCAGATCATGGAATTATCTGTTTTCTTTTTAGTCTGTGGCTGGCTTTCAAATCTTCACACTTTTAATAGACAGCCGGTGAGCTAAAGCTAGACAAACAAAAATGCAATATTTTTTGACAAAGGACATTCATCCAAAAGGTAGCCATCCAATTAGTGTTATTAAAAAGTAACCTGTTCTATCTATAGATGGAATGTCAAAGCTCTATCAAATGGGATTTGTGTTATTTTGCTTGAGATTGCAGAAATGTCATTTGGGTTTGCCATATACAAACCCACATCAGTTACATGTCTATAGCCCTGTTGGGCTAAAATTGGAAGGAATTTTTGAAACACTATTTTATACAACCAACCAACCAACTCAATTTGCCATTGACTACTGGTTTTGTGTTCTATTAAATACTTTGGTCTCATTATTAATTTAACGCCTACATGATTTTAATGATTTAGTTAAACGTTTGCTAGCATTTAACCTGAGAATTTACATATGTAAGCTTCATTGCCCTTAAAGGTACTTCACTGTTTTGAGATTGAAAAAATATCATTGCAATTGGGGGCAGAATTTTATGGCTGATATGTGGGGGGGGCGGAGACTGCACATCAGCGCTTAAAATGTCACGCGCTGACGTCAGCGCGCAGCATCGTGATATTTAGGTGGGCGGGCGCGCTATGCAGTGGGATGCGCACCCGCCATTAAATAAAGGCCTTGTTAAGGCCCTTAACTTGGCAATTGACGCCGATTTTGAGGAGCCCGTGCGATCTTCGCCTCAGCGCATGGGCCCAACGGGCAGGCAGGTAACTGATTTTTTAACAAACCTCAGGATATGTGGACTCAGAGGGGTTGTTAATGTTTTATCTGAAGTATTTAATGCAGAACGTGTTTTAAACTTGCCTGTGTGATTGTTGGCAGTTCAGATCGATTTCCAATAGCTTTCTCTGTACTTTGAAGCTTCAGCTCAGCAGTCTGCAGACAGTAATATTTATCGGGCCTGCAGCTTTCCGGAGGCCTCCATTTAGCCTGGGTATGGGTTCTGACATCTCCACTGGAGGCAGCTCCTCTGAGGAGGAAGGGAGGGATAGAATAAAGAAGAGGCCAGGAGTGGACAATCAGCCTCCAGGGGAGCCACCTTTGGGAGGCTAGGCGCAGGCACAAGGGGCGCAGGGCCAAGAGGTTGCCCAAGGTGGAAGGGGCCGCAGAAGACGCCACTATCCTGCTGCCAGGGTATACAGGCGGCAAAGCAGCTACCTCAATATGACTGAGGTATAGTGCCGGAGGAGGCTCTGTCTCTCAAAGGAAATAGTGAACTATATCTGTCAGATGATTGGCCCTGAGATCTCCCCTAACTGTGTGGGTGGACACCCCATGCCAGTGGCTCTGAAGCTCACAGTTGTCCTCCACTTCTATGCATCTGGCTCCTTCCAGGGCTCGGTGGGTGATCTTTGCGGTGTCTCCCAATCAGCTGCCCACACTTGTGTCAAGCAGGTTATAGACGATCTGTTCAGATGGGCATTGACCTTCATCCAATCCCGCTGTGACCAGGCAAGTCAGACACAGTGAGCCAGAGGCTTCGCGGCCATTGCTGGCTTCCCCCGTGTCCAGGGTGCAATAGACTGCACACATGTGGCCATCAAGGTGCCAGTAGGTGAGCCCGGTGCCTTTGTCAACAGGAAGGGCTTCCACTCCATGAATGTGCAGATACTGTGGGATCACAGGATGCAGATTCTGCAAGTTTGTGCAAGGTACCCAGGCAGCTCCCACGACGCCTACATCCTCAGACACTCTCAGGTGTCGGGGCTCTTCAGTGCTCCGGCTCGGCTGGATGGTTGGCTGCTGGGTGACAAGGGCTATCCCGTCAGAAGGTGGCTCATGACGCCTCTCCGCCATCCAAGAACAGAAGCTGAGGAGAGCTACAATAGGAGCCACGGCACCACAAGGGCTGTGGTGGAGAGAGCCATCGGTCTTCTTAAAATGCGCTTCCGTTGCATCAGGGGGCGCACTCCAGTAGCCCCCAGGTCGCGTCTCTCTGATAGTGGTAGCATGCTGCGCTCTTCACAATCTTGCGCTGGAAAGGGGGGATGCAGTTGACGATGAAGACCTTGATGCAGTGGATGAGGCTGCACATGATGAATCCAGCAGTGGCTCAGAGGATGAGGAAGCACTGGGCATTGATGAGGGGCAGCACGCCGACCCGCTACTACACCAAGGCGGCAGGGACACCCAGGACAATTTAATCCAATGAACCTTCAGCTAGCTCCACACACATGGATCTGCAGGACCAGCATTGCCTGGAGCTTCTGCATGTGGCACTTAGGTGCTACATCTTCCACCTCATCAGCTGCAACTAAGGGCTTAGTACAGAAACATCAATGTCCACTCAAACACTCATGACATGTCTGTGAAACATACAAATGCAGCACAAAGGAAACACCCTCAGTCATGGTCAGAAAAGTGGACTTTATTCCGTCCAAAATAAAACACAAACATCGCTCTGACGCACATAATGAAATATTCCCTACTCTAGGGCCAACACAAAATCACCAGTGACAAACCCGTGGAGTGCCTAACGTGCCTTATGCTTATGTTTGCGGGTGCTATGTCTAGGTGCCGCCCCATCGCTCGGAGTGGCTTGTGAGACAGCCTGCTGACTCTGCTGTCCAGTTGGCCTCGATGACCTTGGCAGCCGTCCTCTGGCCCGTGGAGCCTGTGATGGCCCCGCCTGGGAGGGAGTGGCCAGTTCCAGAACTGGCACCTCCCCAGTTGTCCCAGCCTCAACGGATGCAACAGTTACCAGCAGAGGGGTGGAGGAGCTGCTGCCCTTATCCGGAGCGCCCTGAGAGGAGCTCGCAGCGATGACAGGCAGCTGCTGCGCCGACGTGAGGTCGCATTGGACCTCCCTGCTCACCGCAGATGGATGGGCACCGAGCGCCGACACTTGGTGCCCAGAACATCTCCCACATTATGAATGACCACCTGTGGCCATTACCGCTGTGAGGGCTTGCACGTCAGAGCATAACACAATCAGAAGAGTCTCAATCTGATTGAAGCCCCTCTCCATGAGAGTCGCCAATCTCTCAGTGGAGGAAGCCTGAAGCTCTGTCCTGAGGTTCATGCCTTGACTGACACTCTGCCTGGATTCCTCCACCACAGAGACCAAGTGAAGCACATCCTCATGCAACCTGCCAGATGCTCCCGCGATTCCTGACGCTTGTCCTGCAGCTGCTGCATGGCTGACATCTCCAGGGGGACATCATCACTGCCCGACTCAGCATGTGCCTGGTCCCCTGCAGTCCTCTGGCTGCTAGCGCCATCTCCTCCATGCCATCTCCTCCAGCAATTGTGAAGTGCCCTCTCCATTGTGCCCCGGGACACTAGCCGACGTTATAATCCCCACCGATGTGTTTGTCGCTGCGCTGGTGCCTGGCTGGCTGAAATGATGTGATGCAAGTTGCAAGTCTTGGCCCTCAGGTGTGGAGGGGGGCTCTGGTCTTGTTGGTAGTGGCCATGCAGTGGTGATGCTGAAATTAACAACAAGGACAGTGCATCAGTTAGCGTTCAGTCAGTAACACCTTTCATCCCTTTCCCCCCCAGCTCACCCTTAAAGAACCTAAGAAGACGAACATTGGTGGGGTGGTAAATAGTCAAGAGGAGGCCCAAACATTACACACACATACAGACAGGCTAGTCAGATGGCCTAAGGAATGCCACATAGAATGTTATGTGGATAAGTGTTCGGTTAAGCACTTGGGCAAGACAAGCAAGGTACGGGAATACGTGAGTAATGGTAGGACCGTGGAAAGTCACGACGATTACAGGGACCTTGCTGGGCAGACCCATTAAGGTAGCAGAACAGGAACATAAGGCGTTTAACAAGGTCAAAGCCAAACGTGCCTTTATTAGCCGAGGAATAGAATGTAGGAAAAGGGAGGTCATGTTGCAAGTGCAGAAAACGCTGTCGAGGCCACATCTACACTTCTGCATTCAGTTGTGTCCTGCGCTTCATGGGAGAGATGGCATTGGAGTGGGGAGGGTGCAGAGGTTCCTGACCTGGATGCATGCTGGCCTGGAGAATTGGAGTAATGAGGAAACATTGCAGACACTTGCAACATTTGCCGTGGAGCACAGGAGATTGACAGGTCACATTATTGACCTTCATAATGTTATGAGGGGCGTAGAAAGAGTGGACAGAAGGCAAATTTCCCCTTGGCGCAGGGATGACTAACGTGGTGGCATTTATTTAAGTTGAGTGCCATGAGGTTGACAGGGTGAGGTGCCTTTTGGACAGAGTAATGTGGGACGCACTGGCTGAAAGGGTGGTGGAGGTACAAACTCTCCTAAGATGATATAAGTCTTTGGATGTGCAGCAGTGATGCCATGGCACGTTAGGCCATGGGGATAGTGGTCAGAAATGGGATAAGGCGACTTTGGAAGGTGCTAGAGATGCGCATCCTCAAGGGGCCGAGGGACCTTTATGTATGACCCACACGTCTGACTGTATCAGTCTGTGAATGAGCATTGTTGCTACATTAACGATTGCATCAATCATCAGTGCTTTGGATGGTGGAGAGACAGAGTGGATGGGACTGTGGCCCTCAAATACCTGGCCACTGTACTCCAGCCTCGCTGACACCTGCCGACCTGGCCGCCTGCCTCCTCCCCAGCTCCATGGCCTGCTCCTCATAAGTGGTGAGGTGCTGTAGCACGGCATGCCCACCACCAGTCCACAGACGCTCCCGGCTATTGTTCTCTGTTTTTGCCTGCAGAACAGAGAAGAGCATTTATTGGGGTTGATCACTCATGTGCTCTGCACGCGCACGCTGCACCCCAACCACAGTGGCCCATCTGAGGCCTCCAGTGGCTCCTGTCCACACTACTGGTGATCAGTCCCCAGAAGATAGTACGGCTGCTCCCAAACCCCTCCCCTAACGGCCACCTTGGACACATTCGGCGTCCATCACTTTGAATAACACACGGGTCTTAGTGCCCATGGCAAGGAGGCACAACTAGGTGCGGCGCCGAGGCCAGCAGATAGCTCTTGGCCACAACACCTTGAGGCTCCCCTTCCACCATCTCATCGGCGTCAATAAGACATGTGTTGGAGTTCTGAGTATGTGTCTGGCTGCCTCCCCTGCAGGTTGCCCCCAGGCTACTCAAATGCGACAAACACCAACATATGCTACAGGGAGAACCCATCTTCTCCTCAACCACTGAGGCTGATGTAAGCATGGTCACTATCTGTTTGCCCACCCAGCGTGCGGCAAATGCCCAATACAGTAACGACAGCAAGACGTGGTGAGGAGGGGCTCAAAGGCTAAGGCTACCTGCTGGGCCCAGAGTGCAACAAATCATTGAAGCGTTTGCGGCACTGGGTTCCGGTGCACCACACAGCATCTTGAGAGCTAACAGCCTCCGCCACCTCCTGCCACGCCTGCCTGGTCATGTGATGGGCCCTCCTCCTCCCATCCTCCGGAAACAACACCTCCCGATGGTTTGACACCTCTTCCATGAGGGCAGCAAGGCAGGCATCGGAGAACCGAGGGTCACATTGGCCCCCCGCTGGCCTACCCTGCAGCCTGCCCCCCTCCTCTTCCTCTGCCCTCACCTCTTCTGGTGCCCGGTCGCTGGTCATGGGGAACAGCCTAAAGGAGGCTGCCTGGCCGTTCTTTATACAGACTGCCGGTTCCCCATTGGAACTGGCTATCTGAACACACCCGCCGCCGATTTGAATTTCCCGCTGAACACGGGAGTCTGAAATGCGCTGGGCAGGCCTTAATTGGCCTGCCCGCGCAAAATGGCGCGCAGCCTGTTTCACCAGTGGCGATCGGCTCCGCACCCGCTGCCGATTGGTTCGGACCCACATGCCCGACAAACATAAAATTCAGCCCTAGAAATTTTATTTTGGGCTGATTAGAGATTAACAAGGTGAAGAAAGATGAAACATTTTTTGCATGCAGCATATTTGTTCATGAATGAAGCAATCTCTGTCTGGCTTGACTGCATTGGGTTTTCCTTTGTACAACAATGAAAAATAAACTCCTTTCTCATAAGAATGTGGCAATCGCTCCAGCCCAGAAACATTGGAATCATTGGATGTACAAAAGACCAAGGTCTATCTAGTTTGCCTTCTATCACCCTGGTAGTTGTTACAATGATAATGGAGTTGCTGACTAATCATAACACTCAATTTCCATCAATTGGTCTGAAACAGACCCAATGAAATGACTAAAGAAAATCTGCAATCGTGAAGAGCTTGTGAACTATAGGTACAGAGTCAACTGTTCCTCCCAAAATTGCTAGACTCACCACATGCCATTCTCAAATGGCTCATATACTGTATCCAATACATTATTGACAGATAACAAAACAAATGGTATGAACTTAAACAGGGCTGGAAGTGGGCGGGAGCTAAACATTGCCTCACTATCCGACATGTGGCTCTATGCCACTTTTACGAAGGCGGGTGGGGAGTGGGGGGTACACATGGTAGGTAGCCTACATGGCTCAGTAATTCAAGACCAACTAAAGGAGGCTGGCAAGAATTTTCCGGTCAGCTTCCAAGTTCCCGCAGGCAATGGGAGGCCAGTTTAGGTGCCTGGACATGAGCTCCTGTTAGCAGGCAAAGGGGCCAGCCCTGCAGGCAGGCCTAGAGGTCCTCCTTGCCTGTCTGGGTGCAGGAGCAGCCATAGATCTCCCCCTAGAGGGGTTACCCCCCACGATGGTAGCCTGGCTTCAAGATCCATTTTTTAATTTAAGTTTAAAAAAGTCAGTAGGTGGGCACCTTCATCTTGAAGTACTTCCTCCCTTACTTACCCTCTATGGCAGCCTACTGCTCCTTTCAAACTGGAAGGCCTCTGATTGGCCCTGAGAGCCCTCATGAAGGATGGTGTGTCTGCCTCTAGATCAATTAAAGAGGTCCATCTGTGAAAATCACAATAAGTGATTTGCACTTGCACTAAGTGTGGTAGTGGGTGAGAAAAGGACATTTTACCCACCAGCTGCAATGGCGGCTTTTCACGCCGTATCTTCACAGCCCTGCCTCATTATCATGCATTCTCGGGAAACACGTTTTGATGTTGGGCAGGCTCTCATTTGCCCGCCATGTCATCACCTCACCGCTTCCTGTCGCCGGGTGCCATATTTAAAGTGCGTTTGCATGCACAACCCTCAGCGCTTCCAGCCCAGGACTGCTGCACAGAAGACATGGCCCCAACAGGCAAGAAGAGTGCAGCCCCCCAATTCAGTGATGCACACTGGGACATGTTTTGGACACTGTGGAGGCCCGCCGTGATGTCCTCTACCCCTGCTCTTGCTGCAGGAGATCCAGCAATCTCACCACTCCAGCTTTGGTAGGTAATAGCAGAGGTGATCAGTGCCAATGCTGCACAGAAGAGGTTGGCTATCCAATGCAGAATGATCTCATCCATGCCGCCAGGGTAAGGCAACCATCTCATCACTCTAAACTCACACACTCAAACTCATCACACATTCACTGGCATCTCACTCATTGCCATCTCAAGGGACATCACCACTCACTCACTCACACATCCTCACATCTCCGTCTGGCCTCATGTCCTCTGGAGATGCCCCCTCAGCCCTCACCACTTGAGGGCCTTTCCCCAGTACAACCCTCACCCTGCAGCTTCTTCCCTTGCCTGAGGCCACTTCTCACCCTTCCCCAAGCAAGTCCTAAACCTGCAGCCATTGAAAAGCCACCCCTGACTTATGGCTAGTGTGGTAGGTAGAGATCTGCCCATGGTCCCCCCTAAAAGTGATGTGGTGCTGACTGCAAAGCTTGGCACTGATGACTGTGCCTGCTGCCTGAAGCAAGGTAGGCAAACAAACCCTGAATTCTTCAGCGAAATGCAGCTTGCCAGGTGCACGTCGCTTATGTACAGTTGTGAAACACGTTGGCATGCAATCACACCAACATGCCCGGATGATCCAGCATGAGGGGATGATTCCAGCAAGCTGGGCTTATTATGGCATGCAGATGTATTACAATGAGGTTTCCAATGTCTGATGGCGGGAAATGTGGCCCGCCATTGACGGGCAGAGCGGACAATTGCAAACTGGTTTCACAACGTCGTAAAACCGATTTTTGGCCTTCTCGCCATATTGTTCACTCACGCCCGCTAACGGGCACGGAAAATTCCGCCCTAAGAATGGAAATGAGTCCTAAATCCCCCTGGGCCTCATCCTTTCCAGAGGGAACTGGATAGTACACCACCACTTTGGCTGCAGCACCCCTGACTCCTGTCTCTTGTTAAAATTGGCTCTTAATATTTTTGGCTCACTGGAACAGGTTTTTGTCTACACTGCCTGGGTGGTAATCTGGAGGGTTGGATAACATGGATTTTTTCGAGCACACATGATTTTCTTTCCATTGATTTGAATGGAACCAAAATCTGGAGAAAGCTTACCAACCAACTGGCAAATTAATGCACAGGAAAGTGAAAAAGAAGAAATTTAACCCACTATTCTTGAGACAATTTAAAACCATCAGAAGGCAAGTATTGTAATGCTGTTTATTTGATGTATTAATTTGCTTCTGCATAACTACAATTCTTCTGAATTAATTCAACTTCTAGCTTCTGCTGAAAAAATACTGTCTGGCAATTTCTGTCTGTTAGAGTGGATGAGTGTTCAATTCACATAAGCGCTGTTGCTTAACATTGTGATAAAAGTTCATCAGTAGTTCTGCAGCTTTCTTTCTCAATTGCCTCATTCCATAAAGTTGCAAGTTTGAGATTACAGGAGACACAGGTCTGATTACGTAAACAGTCTTTTTACTGAGGGAAAACGTATTGGAAGGATGTTCAATTTGTTACAGAAGGACTAAACATTGAAAGTTGCTGGAAATATTTTGCCTGAATTTAGTTAAAAGAGTTGACTTGAAGTAGAAGACTACAATCCCCTTACCTAGTTTTATTTGTTAGGAATGACTGTTAAATATTGTGCATATTGTCTCCCTCAAGTTAAATTAAAGATATTATAATTTTTAATCAATAGTATGATGAAGTGTGGATGCAATTCTACACAAAGATCGCCAACAGAAAGTATACAGAAAGTCAACAGCTGAAGCAAAGCACAAATTTGTAATACTTTTTTGACAGATTCAAATTGAATGTGGTCATTATATATTAGAGCATGGCATAACCTCGATTACCACCTTAAAGTAGCTTCTTTTTTACTGAAGCCTTGTTATTCACTTGTTAGAGGAGCATTCCTGACACTGATACCACATAGTTGTTGAGACACACCTCAGGCGCAGTGTTGGAATGTTATTCATACAGTGGCATCTACAACATTTATAATAGTCAAGTTAAAATCAATTTCCCTTCTACATCACCAAATCTGCATTTTTAAAAATTGCAGTGTGGGCTTTGTGTTGTGGGGTGGTGGCTGGTGAAGGGTTGGGTGGTGGTAGGCGGTGGGGCATAAGAACAAGCGCCATAACAAATGGTTTAATGGATGGGGGATTGCAATGGTCACGAACCTCTTGGATGTTTGTTTTTATCTAGTTAAGAGGCTTAGGATGAATATTGCAGCTCCCTGATGAGTGAATGATTCTGAGGCTATATGAATTCACAAAAATAAAATTGCCCATAACCCAGAGAGGCTACAAGGATAGCTGGCAGAGCTTCCAGGAACTTGGTTTAGACAAGAATAGAGAAAGCTGTGACCTGTGTTTTAACCATACCGCACCTACCCTGGGTGCGTCCCAAAGCAATAAAGGAGAATGCAAATTATTCCATTCCCTAGCACTAAGATTTTGATGACCATTAATATTATGCTCCATTTATACCAAAATAAAAGCATTTTATCAATCAATTATTCATAATTAAGCAAGGTCAGCACCTAATTTAGGATGAAGCTCTTCTTACAATTCTAGTGACTATTCTTTCAGTACGTGCCTTCCTCATGGCGCTGAATTTTGCCGTCGGTGAACAGGGGGCGAAGCCCGCTCGCCGATGCGTAAAATGACGCAGGATGACATCATCCCGCCCCATTTAAATTTTCAGGAAGGCGGAGGCACAGCAAAATCAGCTGCGGGCCCGCCGACCTGTCAATGGCAAATTGAGGCCATTGACAGGATCATTAAAACAATTAAAGGACCTGCCCGTCCAACCTTAAGGTTGGCGGGCAGGCCAGGAGCCCCAGTGGGCAATAGAAAAAACATGAAACCTCATCCACCAGCGGGATGAGGTTTCATGTAGGATTTTAAACAGTTTGATAAAGTTTTAATGTAATTTATGAACATGTCCCATCTCATGTGACTTTGCTAAGGATTTTTGTTTCTATTTTTAATGTTTTTAAAAGTTTAAGCGATCTCCCTGAGACAGCACTTAGCCTCAGGGAGATGTGCGCTCTTTCGTGCACATGCGCGAAAGAGCGCACTCTCGTATTTGGCCAATCCCCCCCCCCCCAACGCCCGCACAGGGAGTGCATAGCGCTTCCCGGCAGATGTCACACTGAGCGGGCTTTAATTGGCCCGTCCACGTAAAATGGCGGCAGGGCCTGCTTCTCCGGCAGGGGTCGGCTGTCCGCCCGCCGGAGATGGGGTTGGGCCCGCCCGCTCGGCAGGCAGAAAATTCGGCCCATGATGTGTGGACAGCTCATGAAACTGCAGTTCAAATCCCTCCCTGCCTGCTACATACGTTTTCAATTTTACTTATTACCCATTGCCCTCTTTAATTCAACAGTGAATTGCTTACCCTGTATAAAATTGGCTCACGATCAGATAAGTGCAATAATTGGACTATAGTTAGTAACTTGGCATCATATTGGAAATATTGCATCCAACTCTACTCTAGCTCTATTTATATATAATTCCATTTATTTATTACCCTTTCCTTCCATTTTCTCCACTCTTCTGCTGACAGCATGAATTTTAGTTGGGTATATTTCCATAATTGGCAACCCTCTGAGATCTCAGCCAGGTGAGCAGACAGCAAACATAGGAAAGCTGCTTGGCTGTGGAGAGCACTACATCCCAGCTCACTTCTGCTACCATCTGACACCTGTATACACACCCATTTACCAGCAAGGTCATGTCTAGCAATCAGGAGCAGGGACTCTTTTTGTTTTAGGTCTACTAGCCCAACACAGCAGAATGGAGGAATAGCAGAGCAAAGTCTCTGCTGAATTACAAGAAAACTCAAGATGAAGCAATTGAGCTTCGCAAAGAAAAGGAAAATCTGTAGAAGGATCTTCACATGCTACAAGGATCCCTCAGGTCAAAGTTTGTTCCTCTGGAAAATTACAAAGAGAAGCAAAATTAATTTAGTGTCACTCTGAATGAACTGAAGAACCAGTTGGCAGAGAAGACTCAGCAATGTTCAATAATCCAGGGGGAAACCAAGAAGTACAAGAAAGAGACTGACGAGTTTAAAAAACAGCTGAATAGAAAAGAAGAGGCATTGAAAGGAAAAGCCGTAGAGTTTCTCAAGCTGCAAGCGGATATTGAAGCCACAAGTAGCAAAATTACAGAACTGAAACCAGTTAAGACTTCGCCGGAGACAGACCTGGCCAACAGTGAAACTAAAATGAAGTACAAGGACAAAGCTCTGCTGTAGGCAGAGAAGGAAAAGACAGAGGTAAGATCAAAAAATGTAAATCCAATGCTGAAGATCAAGGAACTTGAAGGGAAAGCACTGGATTCCTCAAACTTACTGAGAATCACTGAGTTGTTGAAAAATAACATGGCTGAAATGAAAATTAAGTACCTAGAATGTCGAGAAAAAGTTGAACAGTTGCAAGAGAAAGTAAAAGTTCTCACAAAGGAGCATATAGAGTCACAGAAACAACTAGCAGAAGTAAATTTAAAGAATGTGAGACTGAAGGATAACACACAGGAATTAGGTTCTGCCTAGTTCTGAAAAAACAGTTCAGTGCAGAGAACCAACGTTCATGGATGAAAGATGAGTTTTCATGACACTCACAGGAAGTCGAACGCTTGAAAGAGGATTTGAAATGCCAAAAATATAACCCTGAAATAAAAACAACTGAACACACCAGGGTAGCTGCGGAACTGAATGAAAAGATTTATGGGCTTGAAAAAAAATTGGAAAGTAAAATAAATATTTGGGTGAAATTATGAAACAAGTAGAAATAAAGGTTCTATTTTTGAAATGTCAACTTCCTGGAAGAACATGGCGGATGCCACGGAAAAAGAAAACCGGAGTCCACTCTATAAGTGAACAGAGTGAACATTCCCTCCGGAAGGAACAGGAAAAATCCACAGTGTCCAAACAAAGCAGATGGATTGTCGATAAAGAAAAATGCAACTCTGAGGAGCGTAAAATGCAAATCAAATAGAGACACCCAAGTACTGGAAACACCGAATACCATGATTTCAACTCCAAATCAACAAAGCTTTCCCAAAGCAACTGAGGCTACCATTCCACTGAACATGACAACAATGGGATCTGGCAGAATTATAAAACCTCCAGACCGTCTGAATTTGTAGAGTCAGAAAGCGTCCAGAGCGTCTGAGTTTGTAGAGTCAGAGACTTGAGGTTTGGAGGGGGGGAGGGCAGTGAAGGGGTAGCATGGAAATAAGGATTGCATTATAAATAAGTTTGGATAAAGACTTGCAGAGGGGGTGGTGTAGTATAAGGGTGTTCGCCATAGCAAGGGTTAATGTGGGTCTGGGGAAACAGCACTGCACACAATATGATGTAGAGAGCCACATGATAGTGGACTGAGTACAGTGCTAGTCTAGCAAATGCCAGCATGAGGACAGTACCTAGTAAGGGCTGTAACTTGGAGATATATATAGTTACAAGTTGTTAATAAACACTTATTGTTCAATCACACAAGCTTTCAGGCCTCTGAGTGAGAAACTGAACAAACCCTAACAACAGCTATCTCATTATGTTTACAGTTTAGCTGCAGCATCTATGGCTGCAATATAGAATGTGTTCTATTCTATCCCAAAAATGTGCCAAAGCCACACTCTGAATAAAATACACGCCCCTATTTTTGTCTATTCTTTTGTAATCTATGATCTTATTGAATTAAATTGTCAATTGTTGTTACTACATAAAATTCCATAGAATTTACAGTACAGAATTAGGCGATTTGGCCCAACTGATCTATCTTATTTCCACATGAACCTCCTCCTATCCTACCTCATCTAACAGCATAGCCTTCTAATCCTTTCTTTTTCATGCACTAGCTTCCCCTTAAATGCATCTATGTTATTTACCTCAACTCCTCCTTATGATAGAGATTTCCACATTCTAACCACTCTCTGGGTAAATAAGTTTCTCCTGAATTTCCTATTGGATTTTAATTGTTACTGGCTGATACTTATGACCTCTAGCTTTGGTCTCCTCACAAAGTGGAAACATTTTTTTCAATGTCTACCTTGTCAAACTCCTTCAATAATTTTAAGGACCTCAATAAGGCCCTATATTAGTCTTTCCAGTCCAGTTCTGGAGAAAAAAATCCCCAACTTGTTCAGTCGTTCATGATAGTTATAACCTTTCATTTATGTTGCCATATCATTCCAAGTTAATTAACTATTTACTACCAAAGATATGACAACATGGTGCCTCTGTAGTAACTACCTTTGGTTCTATCAATGAAAAAGTATAAACCTATGCTCTGGTTCTTCATTGAACCTGTGTACATGGAATATCCATCATTTTGTGTGTGTGTGTGTGTGCCCGTATCTGTGTACCCATGTCTGCATGTGCATGTTTGTGTGTGCTTGTGACCACATGTGTAGAGCCAGTATTAACTGCTCCTTTAATGCAAGATCCTTGGAGAAACATCTTTCAGAGTAACAGATGGAATTGCTCATCCAGCACCATAAATAAAAGATTAACATCGTTCTGAGACAATAATTTACATTTCATACTAATTTTGAATCCAGACATGGTTGAAAATCTAAATATTAGTCTTTAAACAGTCATAACTTGAATTCTGTCCTCTAAAAAAGTTGTGATTTTCAGAGACATCCCTGTTAAAAAATTAAATATCCTGCCTTTGAAATTGGTATTATGCCTTCAAGAGGAATTAAGAGACTCTACAATCTGTAAAAAATTATTTGCAAGAGATTCAAATATTTTATTTATATGTTTGCATATGCTCAAAGGGATTAAAGTTACATTGAGCATCAATCATGTGAAAGAAATTGCCAGGTTTGTTTCCTATTAATTTTTCACATACGTTGAATCTTACAGTGCAAAAGGAGGCTATTTGGTCTATCATGCCTCTTTTATTCTATTATATTACTGTACATAATTCTAACTCAGAATTCGAAAAGTCTGCATTATAGAGTTAATAATCAATATTATATTTTACAAGACAACTTTAATTTAGCTTCAAGAGCTAGGAGAGCAACAGGCTTAGAAAAAAGGGGGCAAAATTTGCTTCCTTGCTCGGGCACTACAGGTGCCATTTGGTGCTTAAAATTGTGTCCCTCTGCACGTATACATTTTTGGGGTAAGTCTCTCTGGATGCCATATTAGTGAGGCCATGGGAAGTGTAGAGAATAGGCAGCTCATGACATCAATCAGCTGTAATGTTGAATTAACAACAAGCCATGCAATTTTAGAGTCCAAAACTCTAGCTAACATGCTCACTTAACTTCAGGCAGCTGAACAGATGTTTAGCAGTAGGAAGGAGCATTATTTAAAGGGATCATCAACTACTTTCACATTAGTTTCTGGTTGATTTCTTCTGGCTGTTGCTTCAATTCTACAAGTGTGTTGTGCTTTCTATAGTTGTTTCAAGATGTCAAAGGCTACAGGGAGTGGTGTGGCATGCACTCATATTTTCTAGGTGAGCGTTGCAGGTTTGGTGAATTGAGCAGTATCTGAGGCTAGTAGTGTAGTTGATAGAATATGGCATTTGAAGATGCATTCGCTGACCTTTACTACTCATGTGAAATTATTGAACTTCTTGCAGCACTGCATTCAGGTCTTTGGGCCTTGCCTCCCAGCAGTGAACTCAATTGTTACCTGCTCCCATTGTCCTTTGAACATGTGTCTGGAGGGCCTGCTGGCCCTCTGTGAACACTGGATATATCTGCTTCTTTGCAGCTCCTTCAAGTGCAATATCCAGAAACCTTGAATCCTGTTCTCTCCCAAGCTGTACCATTATTCAATGCTCCCTAGGTCCAATTCAGCTCACAAAAGACTCCCAGTGCCTGGTTCAACCACAATACACCCCCCTTTTAAGACCTAGTTATAAGCAGCGCAGACTAGCTTTGACTGGTGTTAGCTACTCATGATATTGTTCCCACGTACGTACATCAAGCCAATCAACAGCAAGTTAGTGCTAGCTGGACGTTATAATCATTTAAAAGAGCAGGCATTATTGAGTTGGAGTTCTGTGTGCATTGCAGTCAACAGCCACAAGTTAAGGCACATCACAGTTCCTATACCTGTTTTCAGGAGCTATCAAATTTAATTTCTAAAGTAATAATCAGCCTGAAATTTCCTTAATCATACTTACACTGAAATGTATGCACTTTTTTCCACCAACGTTGACATTTGGAACCTGTGCTTATAGAAGAAGTGCAAAACAAATGCAAATTTAGTTGTACAGAGTCTGACAGCACTTTAATTAAGTGTAGTGTTGGTTTCACAAGAACGCAGAGATTGAAGCATCAGTAAACCACATAGCCCGTTGAGTCTGCTTCACCATCCAATATGATCATGGCTGACCTTGGGCTTCAACTCCACTTTCCTGCCCACTACACATATCCCTCAATTCCCTGAGAGACCAAAAATCTATATGTCCCAGCCTTAAATATATTCAATGATGGAGCACCCAACATTCTGGGTCAGAGAATTCCAAAGATTCGCAACCCTTTGAGTGAAGAAATTTATACTCATCTCAGTCCTAAGCGATCAAACCCTTATCCTGAGGCTGTGTCCTCATGTTCTAGATTCCCGAGCTAGCAGAAGAAATCTCTCAGTGTCCACCCTGCCAAGGTCAGAATCTTGCATGTTTCAATGCTATAATTTCTCATTGTTTGAAGCTCTTGAGAATATAGACCAAATGTAATCATTCTCCCATCCTAGGACAACTTTCTCAACCCAGGGATCCATCAAATGAACCTTCATTGCACCACTTCCAATGCAAATATATCCTTCCTTAAACATGGTGACCTGAACCGCACACAGTATTCCAGGTATGGTATCACCAAAGCCCTGTACAAGACTTATTTATTCTTGTACTCCAATCCCCTTGCAATAAAGATCAACATGCCATTTGCCTTCCTAATTGCATACCAACTTTCTACCTTCTCTGTAATAGTGCACCCAAGTCTCTCTGAACATCAACAGTTCTAAGTTTCAGACCTTTTAAAAATATCCTGCTTTGCTATTCTTATGACCAAAGTGATCAACCTCACACTTCCCCAATTTTACTCCACTTGCCATCTGACCTCACACTTCCCCAATTTTACTCCACTTGCCATCTGATGTCAGGCTGACTCCCTCTTTTTTGAATAGCAGTATTATATTTGCTAACTTTCAGTCAGCTGGGAGCATTCCAGAATCTAAGGAATTTTGGAAAATCATAGCCAAAGCTTCCACTATCTCTGCAGTTATCTGTAATGACTTGACTGAGTGGACAGGTTTCAACAAGAAACAGATAAACTTTATTACAGGGAGCTTTTTAGGTGCTACATGCTCGATCAGGACTCTCATCAGGAAGCCCCACTCCCCGGATCGCCCGCGCTTAGGGCTCATAGGTCACAACCTCCAAGAACACCCTGATAGACAACAGGTAGGCTGTACCTTCAGTAAAGACATTCCCCCCCACCCCTTTAATTTTTTACAGTTTCCATTTACAGGGGACATTTGAATATCCAACAACATATACATATATACAACTTCAGGTAATTAAAGATTAAGTCTATGAGGTGCTCTCCTTATATGGCTAGAGCGGCATAGCTGTAGTACTTGAGGTTCCTCAACAGGATCAACATGATCAAGAACTGCAGCAAGAGCCACATCATTAGAAAGTGGCAGTTCTGGGTTTGGCAACTGTGCAGAGACATCAGGCATGTCTATTCTAGGTCAATCTGTCACCTCAGGAGTTGATGGTTCGATGCTAATCACAGGCAGAATATTTGGGTGTTGGAATGTTTCTGTATCACAAATCTGGTCCATGTACTTATGAATGATTCTATCCTCCACTTGCACTTGGAATTATAATGGATGAGTCTCTGAGACAATAATTCCAGGAACCCAACAAGGTCCACTTCTGAAATTTTGCACGAATACTGTGTCACCTACACTGAATGTGCGAGCTTTGCTGTGTATATCGTGGTTCAAGTTTTGATTACTCTGATTCTGCTCTACCTTCCCCTCTAAATTTGGAAACACCAGACTTAACCTTGTACATAGGCAGCATTTCATCAACAGATCAGACTGTGTTGAATCCATAGTTGAATGAAGCATCATCCGATAATTGAGAAGAAAGTGTGAAATTTGAGTTTCTAGAGTACCTTCTGATAACCTCTTCATACCAGGCTTCAAAGTTTATACAATTCTCTTGGCTAAACCATTTGATGAGGGATAGTAAGGGGCTGTTTTAATATGTCTAATTCCATTCAGATTCATGAATCTCTGAAACTCTGTGCTGATAAAGACTGTACCATAATCAGAAACAACGATTTCTGGTAGGCCAAGTATGCTAAAACAGTGACGCAGCTTCTCGATAGTTGCTCTCGATGTTGGTGATTTGACTTTGTATATATCCATCCATTTAGAATGTGCACCTATGATCAACAAAAACATGGTACCTAAAAATGGTCCTACATAATCAATATGTAGTATAACCCAGGGTTGACCAAGCCACTCCCACGGATTCAGTGAAGCTGAAATAGGCTCTGTTGTTGCTGACAATGGATACTGTGCTTGACAATGCTTTCATTGTCACTGTCTACACCTGGCTACCAGACATAGCTTCGCGCAAGCATTTTCATTTTTGATATGCCTGGAGGCGCACTGTGAAGCTCTGTCAAGAGTGGTTCTCTTCCTTGTGAAGTAACGATAACTCTTGATCCCCACAACAAAATTCTATCTTGACAGCTTACCTCGATTTTTCGGGCAAGGAATAGCCTAATCTCTTCAGATATAGGTGAATTTGACCATCCTTTCAAAACAAAGTCTCTGACTTTTGACAATATTGGATCTCTGTTTGTCCAATTTCTAATTTGCTTTGCACACACTGGCAAAGAATCCAAGATATTCAATAATAGCATAACTTTTTGTGGCGCTGGAGCATGTACAATGCTACCTGATAATGGGAGACAACTGAGTGCGTCCGCATTTGCAACATGTAAGCCAGGATGGTACATAAAAGTATACTCATACGCAGGTAATATCAGAGACCAACATTGTATTCTTGCTGATGCAATTGGTGGAATAGCTTTATCCTCACTGAATAAACCCATTAATGGTTTATGGTCCGACGCAATGGTGAAATGTCATCCATGTAGGTACTGGTGGAATTTCTTTACTCTGAATACCACTGATAGACCTTCCTTTTCATGCTGGGAATAACCCTTCTCAGCTGTAGAGAGGGTTCATGAGGCATAGCCATTGGGCCTTTCTGATTCATTTTCCACTCTATGTGATAACCCAGTTCCTACATCATAAGGAGAGGCATCACGTTAATACCAACTCTCTTGATGGGTCGTAGTGTGCCAATAAACACGATGAATGCAACAGTTTATTTCCTTTCACAAAGGTTTCTTCCTGCTGTGAATTCCACGACCAACAGTGACTCTTTTTTAACAACAAGTGTAATGGCGCCAACACAGTTGATAAGTTAGGCAAGAAGCAGATATAGTAGTTGATCATACCCAGGATGGACTTGAGTTTGGTTACATTGGACAGTGAGGGTGCATCTTTTATTGCCCGAACTTTCTCTTCTACTGGATGCAAACCCATGACGTCCACCCTGGGAACCAGATTAGTAACTTCTGGCACTTTAAATGTGAATTTTTCCTTTAACCATACGCTGGCTTCCATGAACCTTCTGAGCACCTCCTCCAGGCTGGCCAAGTGTTAGGTCTTGATTGACCCTGTGATCAGAGCATCATCTAGGTAAACTGACTCCCAGGGAAGTCATTGCAAAAGACTCTCCATTGTTCTTTGGAAGGTGACACATGCAGACAATACTCCAGGTGTACTGATGAAGACCCTTGTGTGTGTTAATAGTCACGTATTCTCTCGATGTGCTATCCAGTTCTAATTGTTGGCATGTGTGGCTCATATCCAATTTTTTGTAGGACTTGCCTCCAGCCAGCTTTGCATATAAGCCATCTATCCTTGGAATGGGGCACTTATCTAGTTTGGCTGCCTTATTCACGGTCAATTTATAGTCCCCCCAAAAGCATAAGATTTGGTCAGGCTTACCCACTGGAACTATGGTGCTGCCCATTCCGAGAATTGGACTGGTTGGATGATGCCCAGTTTTTCTAACCAGTACAGTTCTGTATTCACCTTCTTCTTCAATGCATAAGGCACAGGTCTGGCCTTAAAGAAACATGGTGTCACCTAAGGATCCACATATATCTTGGCCTGCACGCCTTTTAACTTCTCGAATTCATCCCGAAATACCACATTGTATTTCCTTAGCTGATCAGGAACTCCTCCTGTTTTCAGGTGAAATATCTCAGACCAGTCAAGCTTGATTTTCTGTAACCAGTCTCAGCCTAGAAGACGAGGTCCTTTTCCTTTCACTATTATCACTGGCAGCTGGGTTGTCTGTTGCCTATAAGACACTGGAACTGTGTTGGTGCCCTTTACCTGAATAGATTATCCAGTGTATGTCTTTAATTTAGGGGTTGTCCACTCCAGGTTTAGTGGCTGGGTACCTTCATGATGATATTTGAAAGTGTGCTCTCCCACTACTGTAGTCGAGGCTCCCATATCCACTTCCATTATTAGTGGCTTCCTGATAAGTTGGATTGTGACAGTAATAAGTTTGGTTTTTACAGTGGTGACGTCATACAGGGAATAAATGTTGGTATTAGCAGCTTCAGGTTCAGCTGTATTTTTTAATTCAATCATGTTAATTTGCGGCTTTACAGGCTGTTTTGACTTTTCCCTGCATTGCCTCACTACGTGACCTTTCTTATGTCAGTAACAGCCTCCTTGAATTTACATGTGTTCTGTCCATGGTCACCCCCACATCAATAACGACTTAATCGAGGAGTCGCTGCTGCAGTGTTTCAACTTGGCCTTTTCATGTTTCTGGCAGTGGCCATTGCCTCTCGCTTCGATGCTGTGTCTCTGGTTTTCGCGCTACGCTCAGCGGTAGGTTCCCGCCCCCTCATGAAATACGGCGCCATGTTATAAGTGTTGCAAAGCCTGCAAGTCTCCCACAGCACTTTCCATGATAAGGGAGATTTCTAGGTCGTGCTTAAAGTCGATGTCATATCATTTAACGTGTCCCCGAAATCACAGTGTTCTATCAACTGCTTCAGTTTTGCTACATGGGTTGTGATGGGCTCTCTCGTTGCCCTAACCCTGGAAATGAATTTAAAACGTTGCATTATTACGCATGGCTTCAGCTGGAAATGCATTTTCACGAGGTCCACTTAAGGATTTGGGTGCATTTGGGGCTGTCAAGCTGCGAATGAGATTCTATGTCTTAATGCCATATACGCTCAGAAGGATGGCTTTCTGCTTTTCCTCCATGGTAATTTTGTTTGCTACGAAATAAAAACCAAGGTGCTCTACATACTGGCTCCAGTATTCCAAAGTCGCATCGTAAGGATCGATTCTGTCAAAGGGTGGCATGACTGTAGAGTAGTCCTTTCTTTTTTTTAGGATTCAATGTACTCATGGTAACAAGACGAGGTGCAGCATTGGAGTTATTTTACCCTCATCGTGAAATGTAATGACTTGACAGAGTGGACAGGTTTCAGCAAGAAGAAGATAAACTTTGTTACAAGGAGCTTTTTAGGTTCTATACGCTCGATCAAGACTCTCGTTGGGAAGCCCCACCCCCTAGATTGCCCATGCTTACGGCTCATTGGTCAGAACCTCCAAGAACATCACGTGACCCTGATAGCCAGCAGGAGAGGCTATACCATCAGTTACTACATATCTCTGTTAGAACCCTAGGATGTAGGCCATCAAGTCTTGGAGATTTGTTGGATTTTAACCCCTTGTGTTTCACCAATACTTTTCCCCTGCTGATAAAAATTTCCTTAATTTCCTCACCTTTTTACCATCTAGGTTACCCACTATTTCTGGTATGCAACTTTTGTCTTCTACTTTGAAGACAGGCACAAAATATGTGTTTAATGGGCAGAATTTTCCCATTGGCATGTGGGGGCAGGCCTCGCATGCCGACACATAAAATGACATGCGCTAACGTTGGGTGTGCGCCCGACATCACCGCGCACAACCTCGATATTTCAGAAGACAGGTGCGCTATGAGTTTGGAGGCATCCCCGCCATTAAATAACGGACCAGTTAAGGCCCTTGAGGCAGCAATTGTCTGCGATTTTTCGGGGACCGTGCAATCTTCAGGACGTTGCACGGGCACAACAGGCAGGCGGGTAGGAGACATTTGTATAAACCTCATCCACGGGTGGGATAAGAGGGGTGAGTGGGGTCGCAAATGTGATCTTTCAAGTATTTAAGTGTGAAAGTTACTTATACTTGCCTGTGTAAGCAGGAATACATCAAAACTCATACCGGCTGCTTGGACAGGAGTAAAAGTATTGGTCAGGACTTGACAGTAAAGATCATTCTTGGGGCCTGCAGCTTTCAGGAAGCCTTCCCTTAACCTTTGAATGGGAGTTGTGCTCTCCACTGGAGGCACCTCCTCTGAGGAGGAAGGGAGGGCCAGAAGGGGGAGGAGGCCAGGAGTCCACATTAAGCCTCTAGGGGAGCCACCTTTGGGAGGACAGGTGCAGGCACAAGGGGTGCAGGGCCAAGAAGAAGTCCAAGGCAGAAGAGGCCACAGAAGGTGCCACTATCCTGCTGCCAGGGTTTACAGGCGGCAAAACAACTACCTCAATATGTCTGAGGTGCAGTGTCAAAGGAGGCTCCGTCTCTCAAGGGAGATAGTCACCTCCATTTGGCAGATGACTGGCCCTGAGATCTCCGCAAATTGTATGGGTCAGCACCCCATGCCAGTGGGTCTGAAGGTCACAGCTGCCCTCAACTTCTATGCCTCCGGCTCTTTCCAGGGGTCGGTGGGTGATCCCAGCGGAGTCACCCAATCAGCTGTCAGCACTTGTGTCAAGCAGGTGACAGATGCTCTATTCAGGCGTGCATTGACTTTCATCCACTACCGCTGGGACAAGGCCAGCCAGACAGAGCGAGCCAGAGGCTTCACGGTGATTGCTGGCTTGCCCCCACGTCCAAGGTGCAATAGGCTGCACACATGTGGCCATTAAGGCACCAGAAGGTGAGCCCGGTGCCTTCGTCAACAGGAAGGGCTTCCACTCCGTGAACGTGCAGATAGTGTGTGACCACAAGCTGCAGGTTCTGCAAGTCTGTGCAAGGTACCCAGGCAGCTCCCATGACGCTTACATACTCAGACACTCCCAGGTGCCGAGGCTCTTCAGTGCTCCAGCCCGGCTGGATGGATGGCTGCTGGGTGACAAGGGCTAACCTCTCAAAAGGTGGCTCACAACACCTCTCCGCCATCCAATAACAGAGGCTGAGCAGCGGTACAATAGGAGCCACGGCACCACAAGGGCTGTGGTGGAGACAACTATCAGTCTTCTCAAGATGCGCTTCCGATGCCTGGACCACTTAGGGGGCGCACTCCAGTAACCCCCAGATCGTGTATCGCTGATAGTGGTTGCAGTTACTGCAGCTGCACACGATGTGTCCAGCAGTGAGTCCGAGGATGAGCACGCACAGGAGAACGCTGAGGGGGTAGACGCTGACCCGGGCATCCTCCAGGGAGGCAGGGACACCTGGGAGGCTTTAATCCAATGAACCTTCAGCTAGCCCACCACAGATGGACCTCCAACACACACCAGGGCTGCCGGCTCTATACTCAATACCTGAGTGCTAAATCGGCATGGATACTAACATTGACTAAAGCCCTTGTCAATAAACCTCAATGTCAAACAACTCACTCATAACATCATGTCCACTTGCAGAAGTAAGGAATCATCCTGAGGCATGGCAACATCGCAAAATTTATTGAGGGAACAAATGTAATTTCATAAACCAAAAAAAAAGGTGTTGGACATCATACCAAGCCTTCAATAAACTACTATGGGTCAGCATAAAAGGGCCAGTGAGAAACCCATGATGTGCCTAAGGTGCCTTAAATTTATGCTCACAGGTGCTCCGTCTAGGTGCTGCCCCCTTGCTGGCACTGGCATCTGAGACAGCCTGCTCATTGTGCTGTCCTGTTGGCCTCAATGTCCTCTGGCCTGTGGAGCCTTTGATGGCCCCGCCTGGGAGGGAGCAGCCAGTTCCACAGCTGGCTTCTCCCCAGTCGCTGCAGCCTCATTGGATGCCATGGTCACTGGTAGAGGGGTAGGGGAGCTGCGGAATGCCCTGAGAGGAGCCCGCAGAGATGACAGGCAGCCACTGCGCCAACATGAGGTTGCTTCAGACTCCCTGCTCACCGTAGATGGGTGGGCACCGAGCTGGGATACTTGGTGCCCAAACCATCTCCCACACTGGCACTGACCAGCTGTGGCCAATGCCGTTGTGAGAACTTGCAGGTCTGAGCGCAGCCCCAGGAGGCCCTGATTGTTCTCCTGGAGGTGCCTCTCCATGAGAGTCGCCACTCTCTCCATGGAGGAAGCTTGGCGCTCGGCCATAAGGCCCATTGCATAGGTGACGCTCCACGTGGACTCCTCAAGCACGGGCACCATGCCACGCATAGCCTCATGTATCTCCGCCAGATCTTCCTGCATACCTTGCTGCACTTCCAGCATTTGCTGCCTCATGGACGACTCCAGAGGCACATCATCAGCCACCGACCGAGCACGTATCTGGTCCCCATCGGTCCTCTGGCTGCTGGTGCCTTGAGCACTCTCTGTCTCTGCCCGCACCTCAAGCGAGTGTGAAGTGCCCTCACCGCCATGCCCCAGGACACTAGCCGAAGGTCTAATTCCCACCGAGGTGCTAGTATCTGAACTGGTGCCTGCCTGGCTGAGATGGTGTGATGCTGGTGAGTGGATTTGCTCTGGGGCCTCAGGGGTGAGAGTTGGACCCTCTGCCTCCTCCTCCGGGCCCTGCTCCAGTGACGCTGAAAGGAAGAAAAAGGACAATTGATTAGTTACAGTGCAGACAATGTCAATGTGCATGCCGCTCCCCCGGGTCATTATGCGCTCATCCTTCCATAATCAATGCTCTGCCTAGGTGCAGATCCTTGACTTTCTTCCCCATTCTATACTCTGGGTGTCAGAGTCACACATGCTGTGGATGCAGAACCCATCTTAGCTGAACTCTCTCAGGGTGAACTAGGCATGGACAATATCTGCTGACGCACCCAGCGAGGGATACATGCCATGAAGGATTCAATGCCGTAACTGTACTCAGAGTTGCCGGGGGGTGGGGTGCTGCTGAGGGGAAAGGGTGACGGCTGCATTAAGTTACCTGAGGCAACATGGTACTCACCGTTCTTGAGTGCAGGAGGTCATTGAATCTTTTGCGGCATTGGGCCCATGTTCACTGCACCTCATCATGGGAGCTGACACTCTTGGCCACCTCCTCCCACGCATGTTTGGTCAGGTGGGGAGGCCTCCGCCTCTCAGAAGAAGGACCTCCTGCCATGCTGCCATCTCCTCCAGGAGGGCAGCTAGGCACTTGTAATAAAACAAGGGGCACACTGCCCTGCTGGCCTACACTCCGGACTTGCGTGATGCACATTACCCCTCTGATGTGTTCTTCTCCCAGCCATTGTGAGCAGCCTTGCAATGGCTGCCAGGCCTTCTTTTAAACAGGCTGCCGGGTCGCCATTGGACCTGGCGGTCTGTGCACACCCGCTGCTGCCCTCTATCCTCGAGAGTTGTGGACTACGCTGGGTGGACCTTAATTGGCCCGCCCGCGTAAAGTTGCGGTGCGGACCCAATCGCTGACAGCAATTGGGTCTACGCCCGTCCACGCCTGCTCCCTCACGGCCCGCCTGACATGGGGAAAATTCTCCCCAACATCTCTGCCATTCCCTCATTTTCCACAATAATTTCTTCTGTCTATATTCATATCCATGTTCTTCCATTTTATATGTTTGCACAAGCTGTTACAATCTCTTTTTATATTCCTTGACTGCTCTCATATTCCATTTTTTTCCCTTTATTAGCAACTTTTTGGTGGCCCTTTACTGGTTTTTAAATACTCCCAATCCCTAGACTTGCTACTATTCTTTGCAATCTTACAACCCTGTTCTCTTAATTGAATAATATCTTTAACTTCCTGAGTAAGTCACAGAAATTTGGAAATTTCTGCAAAAAAGACTCAAATGAAAAAAAAAATTCAAAAATAATCATGATCAAATCTAAGTTCCTCCTCTATCAGGTGAGTTTGGGCTATACAGCCACTAACTATCTGGATGTATATCTAGAAAACGCAGAGCAGCTGCTCCTTTGCATGAGGCTGGAACTACATAAATAAATGACAGAATTGGCAGACACATCTTGGAAGTGGCACAAATGATTGTGGAAATGTGCATGTGCCAGAGTGTTAAATCAGTGTGAGTTGATAATGGACATATAATGATGCTCTGCCGTTCTAACCAGATAAGAAGTTCAAGAAATTGCACTTTGACTCGGATAAACTGCAAATGTCCAACTAATCAGGCTGTTCCATTTTTCAGTCTTGCATTTACCCAACTAGCATTTCTACCATGCTATAGGCGAGGCAGAAACTTGATTGGAGGGATTGAAACAGAGGCTGGGATTTTCCATGCCCACTGGTGTCGGGCATGTTCGGTGGCATGAACGGACAATATGCCGAGAAGGCCAAAAATTGGTTTCATGACGTCGTGAAACTAGTTTGCGATTGTCTGCTCAGCCCATCCATGGTGGGCCGCATTTCCCACCATCGGACGTCGGGAATCTCGTTGTAATACATCTGCATATCATTATAAGGTCAGCCCGCTGGACTCATTTCCCCCCGCCCCCTCACTGGATCGTCCACCCACATCAGCGGGAACACACGCCAACGTGTTTCACAACAGCATAAACAAGGCATGCACTTGGCGGGCTGCACATTGCTGGGGACTTCAAGGTTTGTTTGTCTACCTTGCTTCGTGTCAGCGCTTGCTGTCATCAGTGCCAGGCTTCACAGACAGCACCACATCCCTTTTAGGGGGGTTCATGGGCAGGTCTCTACCTCCCAGATCAGCCATTTGTGGGTGGCTTTTCAATGGCTGCCGGGCTAGGGCTTGCTTGGGGAAGGGGAAGAAGTGGCCTCAGGCAAGGGAAGAGGCTGCAGGATGAGAGCTGTACTGGAAGGAGGGTATCCCAGGTATGTTTGTGGGGAGCACATGTTGATCTGTGCAAGTGCCCGGAAGATGGTGAGGGTTGAGGAGGCAGTCTCCAGGGGAGGTGAGGCCGGATGGACATATGAGGGCGTGTGTGAGAATGGGTGGTGATGTCCCTTGTGAGTGAGATGCCAGTGAATGTGTGTTGGGCTTGAGTGTGTGAATTTAGAGTGATGAGATGGTTGCCATTCCCTGGCTGCACGAATGAGACCATTCATCTCTATCTGCATTGAATGGCCAACCTCTTCTGTACAGCATTGGCACTGATCACCACTGTCATCACCTACCAAGCTGGATTGGTAATGTTGCTGCCCCTCCTGCGGCCAGAGGGGTAGAGGCCATCACAGCGGGCTTCCACGGTGCTCAAGGGCTGCAGTATTCTTGCCTTTTGGGGCCATGTATTCTTTCAGTTCTGGGCTGGAGTAATTGTATTTCAATTGTGGTGCCTGGCGTGATGAAACGGCAAGGTGACGGCATGGCAGGCAAATCGGAGCCCGCTCACCATCGAAACGGTGTGTATCCCGGGAATGCCTAATTAATGTGGTGGGTTTGGGGCGATATGGTATGAAAAGCTGCCATTGCAGCCAACAGGTAAAACATGGGTTTTGTGGGATACTTGGGGAAGGCTTTGAGAAAGGACAACTTATTCATAGTCTACAGGAAAGGGAACTTAGAGATGGAACAATATTTAATGAGATTTTTTAAAATCATTAAATAAATCATTAGATTTCTTTAAGGAAGTTGATGACGATCATTTTGAAAAGTTAAGGGGCAGATACTGTTAGTCAAATTTCCAATTGTACATTATCCTACTGCATACAAAGCGAAATCCCTTCTATTCATATCTTAGAACTTTAATAAACATAGAGAGCAATCTGACCAGAGAAAAATATGGTATTTGGAAATTTACCTGAAATAGCAATCTAGATCTTTTGGATTTCGAATTCTGTATGGTCCTTATGTCTCAGTGAGAGCTCATTCTAATCTTAGATACTACATCTCAAATCATACTAGTCCAGACTAGTCAAACTAATGAAATCATTAAGCTGAGCTAAGGTGTAAAAAAGGGTGAGTTACAATGTGCAGTTAAGTTAGCAGCATTGACAGTCACAAGCCATTAAAGAACCAAAAAAAGCATGTTTAATAAGATTGTTTAAACAAGTGCAGAAAGTTTTGTCTTTTTGTGTGAAGTCCAGTGCTATCAGGTTGATCTCACAGGCTTACTGAAAATTTGAATGATCTTATACATTTTTAAATTTCTTGAATGATGCGCTATTTTGTATTTTACATCCAGTCTTAATTTGTTAATTACTATTTTCTATAATGATATCCTTTAAATATGTAATTTCAGGCAGAACCTGCTACTGAAGTATATTTTAACGCCTAACACATTCAATGTTGTTTCTTTTTGGTGGAGTGGGTGGGTTAGTTGTTCATAGCGTTGAGGCCGGAGCTACCTTGTCCAAGAACGTCACGGAAATTACTTTCTGAAATATGGTTTACCTAATACATTTCTTATTTTCTGCACTACCATCTCAAACCTCTCTACAGCTTTCTCCATTGCAATCCCTTCATCTCTCTTTCTCTCTTGCTCTTGTCCTCTCCTCTCTTCCCAAGAGTTAAACAACCTTCCTTCCCCCGACAAATTGGACACCCATCCCAGTTTGGCCAGTGACGACAGTAGTGGTTGAGGACTATTTTCTTTAATGTTATGTGGATATTGCAAATATTTTGCAGCAGTATGGGTCTACAGTCTGGGGCTATAGTTTAACTGTTTCAGTTGATTTTTTTGTAGTGAGTTCCACAAGAAATATGTTGCGTAATTCTAGCAATGAAGGGAAGTGGTTTAAAACCAAACATGAAAAAGGTGTTCTTCCTCATTAGCTTTTGTTATACCTAAGGTAAGATTTCTGCATGTCTAACTTTAATAAAATGTTTCTCTAATGGGACAGTTGCAGTTTAATTGATTTTTTTTCTTAATTGAAATTTAGCTCCAGGGGAATGTGATAGCTCCACTATGAAACCTGGTCAAGTGGTACAGCTCTTGGACAGACAGAAGCAATACGATGAAAAAAAATGTCACAATTGTTTCACACTGACCATTACAGGCAGGAGAAGGTATAGAGAAAAAGTCAACAAACAGGGTACAGGTGACAGATAAGGCAGAAACAGGAAGAAATTAGGGTGTAGACAAACTTAAGGCATACTAATGTATTCTGCATTTAATGCCTGGGCTTTGCACAATGTACAGTAGAACATGATGAATGCACATACAGACTAGACTAAAAAAAATCTCATGTGGATTTTTCAATTGCAATTGAAAGTGGAAAATGTTGGAATTATTTCCCCTCCTTTTTCTATAATTGCTTTCCTCCTATGCTTCTTTCCCAAAGGCATTGAGTTTTGTTGCTGGATAGTCTCATGCATCCATCCACCTTTAAAATATCTCGCCCAAGTGGCCATTCTCCGTGTCCAGATCTAAACAGTGGATGTCAGCTGCTGATTAAGTTTACTATTAAACCTAAATATTACAAATTTGTAGTGATCAGCAGTCAAGGCTGCTGACTTGAAATTTTCATGGAAAAATGGACAGAATCACAGAATGTGATCCCAATAAAAAGGCAAAAGTCTTGAAAGATCCTGTCATCCTTTATAATAAGAATGGAATTGAATTTATTTAACACCATTGAGTGTAATTGTAAATGGATAGAATCACAGGAAACAATCTCCAGATACTCCTGTAAAAACTCCAAACTCCCATGCAATTAGATCAGAATTGTACACTCAGTCATGATAAATGAGTGGTTCTGTCAGTGGTGTAGTCCTTCTTATGAGGGCTTCATTTAATTTGAGACCTTCCAATGGTTACAATGGATCGTGTTCAATAAGAAGTTTTACAACAGTACATTCATGATTACAAGCTTATTACAGTGAGTGGTGATCATATTAGGCAAGATAAAAAGTAAAATCTTGGACAGGGACTTGAAAGCCAATTTAGTCACTATTTTAATGTAGTTATTATGTGGGATTCCTGCTCTAACAAACAAGTGAAAGGTCATTTCCTCCTCTCACAAAGAACCCAGGCAAACCTAATTTCAATAGGTTGTGGTGTGGAATTTAAATTCTGGAAAATCACAGATCAAGATAGAAAATGAGAGTGCAGTGAAATCTGAGCTTTTCCAAGGTGTACCTCATTGAGCATTGCGACAATATCAAAGAGCTTAAGCACAAATTAGAGAAAACAGTTGTTGAGTTGACACATGCTTTCTGCAAATTGGATGACATATAAAGCTGCGCTGAAGCTTTTAAAGAAAAGTTCAAAACCAGATGGTAGATAATCCATATATTATGTGAATCTATCTCAAACAACAATCGATACATTGTATTGATGGGAGTGAAAAATACTTTCTATCGCACGAACTCACATTCTGAACCAGAGTTAGCCAACCGAGCCAGGCTGACAAACATTACTGAATTCAGCTAAAGTGAAAAAATGCATAAGGCTTCTTTAAAATTTTCAGCAAGCAAGCCATTAAATTATCGTAGTCTATGTTATCATATTAGAACATATGAGAGTCTGAATAGAATGATAAAGGAAAGCAACCCTTCTTCCATGATTAATTTTGAAGGAATATGCATAAAAGGCAGATGTCATTTTACATTCTATTTTCCAGTCAACAAGTCATGCCTGTTAAACCTTTCCAGTGTCCCTGTGGTGCCAGATCTATAACAGATCAATAACATATTATCATAAGATATGTCTTTGTAAAAAAGGCCAGTGATCTTTCTCACATGCACTAAAATCTATAAGAATGTAAATTAGTGTTTTTGTTGAGAAAAGCACAGCAGACATTTGGCTAACAAATACCTCACATCTAACTGACAGCTGGGGAATCAGCAAGCAGAAGCATATGCCAATGTATTCTTATATGTGGACATCATCCGCGAGATGAATCAGCCAGCAGGTGGGCTGGGACAACACTGAAAGGACATTTCCCAGTTAATACCCAGGATATATGAATAACGTGTTAAGTTTGAATCCAAGGAACTAATTTTAACCTCTAAGGGTTTGGATTGGGTGTGAAGTTCAAGTTTTAAAAATTTCAAACTGCCACCAACTAGTCCACTTCCAATTTTAATGGAGACATGATGGGAGCTGGGCTATCTAACAACTCTCAGGAGGTTGGTTGGTCAGTAACAGCTATTAAGGAGACAGTGTGCCTCCATTTTAGCTGCATTTTTACTTTTAACCCATTCCGCCTGAGTTTCCTGGGCCTCAGTAAATGCCTTTACAGCATTACTTGTAGGCCAAAAAGAGCAGGAGTGTTTCTCATTGGCTTAACAAGATGACCTGCTTCTAGCTCTATGATTACCTACACCCCATAATCTCCCCCAGTTTGATTCCCACCACCTCTAACCACCATTTGCTTCACAATCCACACTCTCCCCGTCACAGCCTTGATCTCCCAGCACAGTCACCCCATGCCTTTGACAATCACCTGCTTCCCCCAACCCACAATCACCCCCTCCCGTTACTTATCCTCTCCAACTATCATCTGGCTCCAACCACCATCTCCCCCACCATGATCTCTGCAATGCTCCCAGCATCAGCAGTTCCCTCCTTCAGCCCCTCCTCCACCTCCATCCCCACCACTGAACATGATCTCTCTCTGCCTCCCTACCTGTTGCTGAACTGGGTCCTTTTGCTGCAGTTAACACCTGGCAGTTAATTAGCTTGTCAGTCAGCATGAAATCTGTCAGGCGAGAAATCTGTGGAAAAAAAATTAAAATGTGTAAATACCCTCAGGATATCTAGGAAACTCACACTCCAGATTTCCCATGCAGATTTCTCCACTACCCACCCACCCGTCCTCTCCCAGCACCCTGTTCTAAGCATGTCTGTTCCTAATATCAAGGCCTATAACTTGAACCAAGCAAGTACTTGGCATCTGCTAGTGCTACTTTATGTTAGAAGTTACAGTATGTACCCACATATAAAGTGACCCTTGTACAAGATATGGAAAACATGTAAAAATTGCCTATTACGAGAATGGCCATACAGTGTGTCCATAATTGCAGAAATATCAATTAAAATCAAGCTTCAGTATAATTAATAATATGCTAATGAATGGGTGGCAATATGAATTTGCATTTTATTGTGTGCACATGCATAAAGGAGAAGATGACAGACATAGTTGGGAAGGGCAGAGAGACTCTTAAACTAATGCTGCTGTGTTAAAGAGAGAGAAAATTTTTGTGTTGACGCCACTAAATGCAAAGAATGCTGAGTGCAAAAGAGCATGCCACCATAGGAAGAAATGCTAAAATCTGAGATGCTATCTTTAATCTGTAAAGGACCTAATGTGAAAAAATACAAGAACATAGCAGTGAGAGATGTGCTCTTAAGACAACAGAAGGTGGACCTATGTTCCGAGAATACCTCTTACCAATGAGGTTAGAAATGCTGTGGAACCTCCTTACACATAATTAGTAGCTATGAGGTTGGTTTAGATTAAGCAGGTTTCAAAGACACAACTTAAACAGCCTGAAGGGAAATCATCATGCGGTGAATTTAAATTGCATGTTATTCACACTTTATCCATTATTTATTGAGGACCCTTTTTATATTTAGTTATATTACAGTAAAACACAGATGAACATATTTCCCATTACAAAATACAGATTTAAAAAAATAGACACAATAGCATCATCCCTCATTAACCAGCTATATTCCCTTGTTAATGATACTAAATTCACGTTCTCATAATTTAAGAAATGGAAGTACTTTTTAGCATGGATGGATGCCGACAATTTACTGATTGAGATGAAAATAGTTTCACAAAGCTGAATTCACGAAAATTCAGATTTTCCTTCAATATAAATCCAGTAATTAACGAGAGGTATTTTATCCAAAGACAGATGCATATTCAAAGGGGAATTGGTGCATATGTTTGCATTGTTCACATATTTAACATACAAACTGGAGTGCGACCTCAACAGAGTGCTTGGAGTTTAGTGAGTTAAGCGAGTTTGGTGCAGAGGGGAGTGAGGTGCTTTTTCTACATTTTCATCCTCTAGGAATTGGTTCTTGCTGTACTACAGGAGAAGAAGTGAGCTGTTTGATGAGTATCTGGTGGCTGGTTAAGGTCTATTATATTTATAAGGTTTAAATAGTACATGAATTTGTGATAATATTAATAAAATGCATTTTTAAAAAGTTGAATAAAATAATTAAGTGTTTAGTTAAAATACATAAGGATGGCAGAGGACAGGTGATGTGTCATGGCTGCAGCATGTGGGAGCTCCTGGATGTCAGCGTGATCCAGGGCAAACATGTCTGCAGTAAGTATGTGGAGCTTAAGGTGCTTCGGATCAGAGACATTGAGCTGGAGGTTGAACTGCAGACACTAAGACACATCAGGCAGGGGGAAAGTTACCTGAACGTTTTGTACCAGAAGGCGGTCACACCCCTTAGGATAGGGTCTTCTGATTTGGAAGGTGGTCAGGGACAGGAGCATGTGACTGCAGCCAAGGCAGGCAAGGGACCCAGAGGGCAGGAGTGCAACAATGTCAGCATGTGCAATTGTCCAACAGGTTTGAGGTTCTCTCAGCTTGTTGAGTGTGGAGGCTGCAGGGTGGATGAGCTGACTGGCAATGGCACTGTGGTACAGGAAGCCATTCAAGTGGGAGGAGCAAAAAGGAATGTAGTGGTAGTAAGGGACAGTATAGTGAGGGGGATTGACACTGTTCTCTGCAGCAAAGAGTGAGAGTTCAGATGGCTGTGTTCCTGCCCGGTGCCAGGTTTTGGGACATTTGCTCAGGGCTGGAGAGGAACTTACATGGGAGGGGGAGGATCCAGTTGTCATGGTGCATGGATGCACAAATGACATAGGTATGATGTGGAAAGACCTGCATAATCAGTATGAGGAGCTAGGCACCAAATTAAGCAGCAGAACCTCAAATGTAATAATCTCTGGATTATTACCTGAGCAATGTGCAAATTGGCATATGGAAAATAAGATTAAAGAAATTAATGCATGGGAGAAGTGGATTCTGGTTTGTTGGGCAGTGGCCCCAGTACTGTGAAAAGTGGGGGTTGTACCACTGGCTGAACCATGCAGGGGCTGGCATTCTAGCGAGCCACAGAGCTAGGGAAGTAGAGAGGGTTTTAAACTAAATAGTGAGGGCAAGGGATCAAATTTGAGAAGATGTCGTAAACCAAAGAGTAGAGACAGGGCAAGAGAGAAAAGTACTAATATGGGAAATGATAAACAGATTGTGACAGAAAGGGACACAGAGTACAAATCTAAGGGTAAACCAGCAGATAAGGCTAGATGTTAGAAAAATAATAAAAGGACAAAACTAAAAGCTCTGTATCTGATTGCATGTAGTATTTGAAACAAAACAAATGAACTGATAGCGCAAATAGAAATAAATAAATATGATCTGGAAGTCATTACAGAGACATGGGGCAGAATCTTCTGGCTGGTGTGCGGGTGGTGGAGCCTGCACACCAGCGCTTAAAATGTCACACGTCGATGTTGCGCGAGTGTCCCGACGTCAGCGTGCGGTATCGCGATATTTCGGTCGGCGGGCGCGCTATGCAGTGGGACGCGCGCCCACCATTAATTAAAGGCCTCGTTAAGGCCCTTAACTTGCCAATCGTCGACAATTTTGAGGGGCCCATACGAACTTCGGCTTGGCGCACAGGCCCAACGGGCAGGCGGGTAGGTGATTTTTTTTACAAACCTCATCCAGTGGCAGGATGAGGTTTGATAGCGGTTTTAAAAATGTTTAATAAAGTTTTTGTTTATTTCATTAACATGTCCCATCTTGTGTGACATTTTCACATGAGGGGGACATGTTAATGAATTTTTTATTGTTCTATTTTTTATATTTGCCAGCCTTTCAGCTATCTCCCTGAGGTAGCACATGCACAAAAGAGTGCACTCTGACAGTTGGGGAATCCCCCTCCCCCCTGCACAGGAAGCGCATAGCGCTTCCTGTCGGGTGGCCCACTGGGCGGGCCAACTTAAAATGGTGGTGGGACCCATTTCGGCGGCGGTGATCGGCTGCCTGCCTGCTGCCGAGCCGGTGGGGTCCGTCTGTCCATCAAGGGCAAAATCCTGCCCCATGGTTACAGGATGACATAGATTGGGACCTGAATATTGAAGAGTTCATAACATTTAAGAAGGACAGGAAACTAGGAAAAGGTGGAGGGATGGCTCTGTTAATTAACAATGGTATTAGCACATTAGAGAGGGATGACCTAAGTTCAGGAAACCAGGGTGTAGAAGCAGTTTGGTTTAAGATGAGAAATGATAAACACAATAAGTCACTTGTGAGAGTGGTGTAAAGGCCCCCCAATTGTAAACTACACAGTATGCCTGAGTATAAAGGAAGAGAAAATGGGAGCTTATCAGAAAGGTACAGCGATAGTCATGAGGGATTTCAATCTACATGTAAGCTGGAAAAATTAAATGGGCAGAGGTAGCATAGTTGAGGAGTTCATAAGATGTTTTCGGAATAGTTTCTTAAAACAGCACGTTCTGGAGCCAACCAGCGACTAGGCTATACTAGACCTTGTATTGTGCAATGAGATAGGATTAATTGATAACCTCATAATGAAGGCACACCTAGGTAGCAGCAATCATAATATGATTGAATTTTACATTCAGTTTGAGGAAGAGAAGAGTGGGTCCAAGGCTAATACTTTAAACTTAAAATACAGGCAATTATGAGGACATGAAAGCAGAGCAAGCTAAAGTGAACTGGCAAATGAGGTTAAGGGATAAGCCAATAGAGATGCAGTGGCAGACGTTTAAAGGGATATTTTAGAATACACAGAATAGATGCATTCCAGTGAGAAAGAAAAATTCCAAGGGGAAGACCCACTATCTATGGCTAACTAAAAAATTTAAAGACAATCTCAAACTTAAAGAAAAAAGCATATAATTGCGCAAAGACAGGTAGCAGGTCAGAAGATTAGACAGAATATAAAGAACATAAATGAATGACAAAAAGATTAATAAGGAGGGAAAAATTAGAGTACAAGAAAAAGCTAGCTACAAATATAAAGACAGGTAGTAAGAGTTTCTATAGATATTTAAATAAGAAAAGAATTAACAAAGTAAGCATTGGTCCGATAGAAAGTGAGTCTGGGGGAATTAATAATGGAAAACAAGAAGATGGCAGATGAGGTGAACAAGTATTTTGCATCGGTCTTCACTGTAGAGGATACAAGTAACATCCCAGAAATAGCTGTAAATCACAAAATTGAAGGGAGGGAGAAATTCAGGAAAATTACAATCACCAGGGAAGTGGTATTGGGCAAATTTTTAGAGCTGTGAGCTGCCAAATCCCCGGGTCATGATGGACTTCCTCATAGGGTCTTAAAAGAAGTGTCTAGTGAGATAGTCGATGCGTTGGTTTTAATTTTCTAAAACTCCCTAGATTCGGGGCAGATTCCATTAGATTGGGAAATAGCAAATGTAGCTCCATTATTCAAAAAGGGAGGAAGATAGGATGCAGGAAACCACAAGTCAGTTAGCTTAACATCTGTCATGGGAAAATGTTTGAATTTATTATTAGAGATGTTTTGGCTGGGCACTTAGAAAAATTCAAGGCAATCAGGCAGAGTCAACATGGTTTCGTGAAAGGCAAATCATGTTTAACCAATTTATTGGGGTTATTTGAAGGAGTGACATGCTGTGGATAAAAGGGAACTGGTGGATGTACTCTACTTAGATTTCTAGAAGGCATTTTATAAGGTTCTACATCAAAAGGTATTGCGGAAAATAAAAGCTCATGGTGTAGGGGGTAACAAATTGGCATGGATAGAAGATTGGCTAGCTAACAGGAAACAGGGTAGGATATAACAAGTGATGTGCCACAGCGATCAGTGCTGGGGCCTGAATTCTTTACACTTTATATAAATGACTTGGATGGTATGGCTGCTAAATTTGCTTATGACACAAAGTTAGGTAGGAAAGTAAGCTGTGAAGAGGACCTAAGAAGGCTACAAAGGGACATACGGTGGTTAAGTGAGTGGGCAAAATCTGGCAAATGGAGTATATTGTGAGCAAATATGAAATTGTCCATTTTGGCGAAAGAATAAAAAAGAAGCATCTATAAATAGTGAGAGATTGCAGAGCTCTGAGATTCAGAGGGATCTGGGTGTCCTAGTGCATGAATCGCAAAAGGCTGGTATGCAGGTATATCAAGTAATTAGGAAAGCAACCAGAATGCTTTCATTTATTGCGAGGGGAATTGAATACAAAAATAAGGAGGCTATGCTTCAGTTGTACAGGGTACTGATGAGACCACATCTCGAGCACTGTTTACAGTATTGGTCTTCTTACTTAAGGAAGGATGTAAATGTGTTACAGACAGTTCAAAGAAAGTTTCCTAGACTAATACCTGGAATGGATGAGTTGTCTTATGAGCAAAAGTTGGACATGCTCGGCTTGTCCACTGGAGTTTAGAAGAGTAAGGGGCAACTTGATTGAAACCTTTAAGATCCTGAGGGGCGTTGACAGGGTGGATGTGGAGAGGATGTTTCCTCTTGTTGGAGAATCTAGAACTAGGGGTCACTGTTTAAAAATAAGGGGTCGTTCATTTAAGACAGAGATAAAGCAAATTTGTTCTCTGAGGGTTGAGAGTCTTTGGAACTCTTTTCCTCAAAAGGCAGGGGAGGCAGAGTTTTTTTTAATATTTTTAAGGCAGAGGTGGATAGGTTCTTGATAAGCAAGGGGGTGGACAGGAATGTGGAGTTGAGGTTACAATCAGATCAGCCACGATCCTATTGAATGGCGGAGCACGCTTAAAGGGCCGAGTGGCCTACTCCTGCTCCTAATTCATATGCTCACATGTTCATAAGTTAAACAACATATCTATTCTAACAGATGAATGATAAAATATCCTAAACAGTTTGAGCATTAGTCACAAAGTGAAGCAGCTCAGATGTCACATAATGGTCCAAATTTGCTTTAACAGGGCAGCTTGTGGCTTGCCCCATTAGTTAGATTTTTCTGCTCGCCCTTCACCTTAGACCATAAGACCATAAGACATAGAAGCAGAAATTAGGCCATTCGGCCCATCGAGTCTGCTCCGCCAATCAATCATGGCTGATAAGTTTCTCAACCCCATTCTCCCGCCTTCTCCCCGTAACCTTTGATCCCCTTACCAATCAAGAACCTATCTATTTCGGTCTTAAATACACTCAATGACCTGGCCTCCACAGCCTTCTGTGCAAACAAATTCCAAAGATTCACCACTCTCTGGCTAAAGAAGTTTCTCCTCATCTCTGTTCTAAAAGGTCTTCCCTTTACTCTGAGGCTGTGCCCTCGGGTCCTAGTCTCTCCTACTAATGGAAACATTTCCCCACGTCCACTCCATCCAGGCCTTTCAGAATTCTGTAAGTTGCAATCAGATCCCCCCTCATCCTTCTAAACTCCATCGAGTATAGACCCACAGTCCTCAAACGTTCCTCACATGTTAAGCCTTTCATTCCTTGAAAATCTTTTGCACCACAAATTCATGGAAGTGTAAGCTGATAACAGTTCACTGGGCCACCTGAGACCTTTGTGAACAATGGAACCAACTGTTTATTTAATTAACTAGTGAGATTTAGGGATAGTGATATAGAGGAACAACAGAGAAGGAAATAGAGTGAATCATGGTCAAATTAGATACAGAAAGAGAAATAGAGAGGGAAAGAAAGATTGGAGAGACAGAAGGAAAACATAAGAAAGAAATCTTTATTTAAAATTTTTGAAACCACTAGGAGCAATTTACTACCTGCAGAGATGTGGCTCCAACGTTTCAGTTATTCCTTTTCTGGGCTGGAGAGGTCAAGTGGCATTGCAAGAACGTACACTAGTTATTACAAGATTCCTTAGGTTGCTAAGTACCAGCCCTAATTTTCTATGGCAAGTTTAATTTGTTTTAAAAGTGCTAAATGCAGCAATTCATGAGGAAACTCATGGGGAGTTTGGCAGTGTATCACCACTTCTGTAAAGCTAATGGTGGAGCAGTGTAAATCAGCCACGATGATTTGTAACTCACTGCGTAAACCATCTTTGCCATGAATTGCTGGATTCTTTACACACTGAACTATTTTACCAGCAAATTTTGGATTAACATAATTGTGTATAGATCAAGTAAATATGCAATTGTATGTGAGTGAAATTTTTCTTCATATTTTAGGCCAAAAGCTTCTCCACAAACATTAAACCTTGGCTGTAGCATTGTGTCAAATGGCAGAAGAGCACAGGAACTTGGAAGTGTGTTAAGACATGCAATGGTCAGCTTAATCACCAGGGCCAAAATGATATTAGGCGATGTGCAAAGCCTCACAGCTTGAATAAGTAAAATTGGCACCTAGTAGCCTGTTCTACACACTCCCAGGCTGCTCAAAAATGCAACACAAGAAATGAAGTTGCTTTCAAAGGAGAACAAGACTATATACATAATGGCAGTAGAATGAACAGGGCAGCTGTACTCTTTATGGAGCAATGAGACACAAGACTTGCACACTGCCCTATGTCATTAGAGCTCAATGGTAGCTCCTGAGATTAACTTGGATATAGCATAAACATTTGTCCTTTTAAAAATGATTTCTAGTCCACCTATGTTTCCTACATTGCAACAATGACTACACTTCAAAAATACTTCAATACTTGTAAAGCGCTTTGGAATGTCTAGAGTTCTTGAAAAGTCCTTTATAAATGCAAGTCTTTCTTTCTTTTCACTACCTTGCAGTGTGTAGTTTGTAATTGGAACTTGAGAGTCATTCCTGGGTCCCAGCCATTTCTGTAGCTAATGGCAGCATCAGGGCCTGATTCAGTTATTTAGTATAAAACAGCTGCCTCTCGCATCCCTATAAAAACAGATTTAATAATTTTTCCAGAACTCCATTGGTAGGTGGGGACAATATTAAGCAGTAGCATGGACTAATCTTAGTCTATTCAAAGTACTATAGGATATGTGAACTTTCTTGCTCAAGGTATAAAGGCACTCTAAACTGACAATCCTTCTCGATGTGTGTTACAGAAAGTCTGGTTCTCTCTCCTCAAAATTGGAGTGCACTGAAAGGGATAGAGAATGCTTTTTCCAGTAGCTGCACTCACACAGTAAAACCATCAGCAAACCAAATAAAAGAACAAAAATGTACAATGCAATTGCCAACATGTGAAAGCTGATCTCCCTGCCAAAGAAGGAGAAGCACAGGAAGTATCTGTCCCTTGACTCAACAGTATAAGCAAAGGTATTAATTATAAAATCAGTCTCTAAACCATAGTTCAAAGACAGTTTCTTTTTAAGACAACAAATCTCTCTAGATTTGGCTGTGTGCAAATCCAAGAATACATAATCCAAGCTGTTGCAGCATCACAAGTACTGCAGTTGGATTTGGACACCCCCCCTTTGTTCACTTCCTTTTTTCTGCCTCTGCATCACACCAAAGGCAAGCAACTTTGCCATTGTAAGTGCTGCAGTGTTAATTTATTGATTGCCCATACCTATATGGCATCAAGTTCAATTAGCATCTTAAATTAGTCCATAAAAATTGAAGTGGAAGATTGAATGTGGTGTGCAAAGTTGCAGGTTACACTCCTAATTAATGGATTCGTTAGGCACAAAGGAGCAGAGGACGGAAAAAGCAAAGGATTCGATCATAAGCTAACGGAGCCAGAAACTCAAATTAACATAAGGAATAACTCTTTGTGCTGAGGGTATTGACTTATGGAACAGACTGCTGCCTAGTGCAGTGAATTTGGACTGAGTTGAAACATTTAAAAGGGAACTGGATTAACTGAGTAAATTCCTCATCCAGCAGGGAGCAGAAGAATGTTAATTTGGAGTAAGAAAAGGTGTAAAGTAATCACATCAGAACCAGGATGAAGAGAAAAGCTGGACAGGACAAATGACTTTTTCTTGTTATTCCATCCCTATGTTCTGTAAAGCATCCAGACCTAATAAATTCAGACAATGTTAGCTTCCACTGAGTGTAAAATATAGTTTGAAGGTGGAAATGACTATAACGGAATATGAAAATTAGACCCCACAGCACAGGGTGGTCTGAATGAAGATTAAATCACATTAGAGTTAGCAAAGGAGAATTCTCTCCATGCAGCGTACTAGTAACTAATTCATATTAGATCCTGGCTGCATTGTTGTTGAGAAGGAAGAGGAGCCTTAATCAGGAATAGTTCCATCCTGGATGATGAATAATCTATGCAGGGTAAACTTCTCAGCAGAACATGCTCTTATATTTTGCATAGAGTACAGTGTAATTGATAAATTATTGCTCTTTGGGTTACATTTGAAGCAAAGGAAGATACAGGACCCTGGGGAGAGAACAGGGAATTAGATTCATTTTAAATTGTTCTTCTTTGGATCCATTGCAGGCTCAATGGGCAAAGTAACCTTCTTCCATTCTGTAAATTTCTGTGGTTCCACAAAAATTACCTTGTGAGTCCAATGGTACACTCATTCGCCAGGTTTAATTCACGATTAATTGTTTCTGTAAACATTTTCTCATGACAAGACCCCAATTTGAGTAAGGTAGCAGAAGGCCTCAGGAAGCAGAGCAGGAATGGGGTGAAAAGTTCACCACAACCTAAGTCAATTACTAACCCATTTCTGTTGATTGGGTCAAGTTAACCTCAGCCTTTCACTTTATGTAAGACATGGCAATTCACTACCATCAAACCTTATCATCTATATTAACCAAATATGTGTCTGTTCTATAATTCTATGTTAATAAAATTGCTTGGATCAGGAAAAGCTCTTTGTTTTAGCAACATATAGTTGCATTCCTGTGGCTTAGCGTGGCTTCTATAACTGTTCTATAAATTATTGAGGGTATTGATGTTTGCATTGTTGGCAGCATATAACGTGTCGCGAATTGGCTGTTAACAGTGCAGGTTCCCTGTTGGAAGGTTTCATTACTATGGAGATGCCATTCTGAAATAAATCCTTCTCTTTTTTGCATCCCTGCTCCTGTTCCCCTACGAAGAGGACAAACTGAATACCTGCTTTGAAGTCTTTAGTTTGTAATGGAACGTCGGCTTTTATTTTGTGGTGGCGGGGGGAGGGGGAGGGGCCGGGGGGATGGGGGCGGGTGGTGGTGTGGGGTGGGAGTGGTGGCGGGGGTGGTTGGAATTTAATTGCCAGAAATTGATACTTTAGTTGAGTTGAATTTTGTTCAGACCTGATCTATAGTGTTCAGTTTTGGGCACTGAATCTCAGGTGGTGTGTGAGCCTTGTTGAGGGTACAGCCTGGATTTACCACAATTATACAAATGTTTAAGCAGTTAATTATGAGGACAGGCTTCATCAACTTCGTTTGTATTCACTTGAGTTTAAAAGATTTAGGAGTTATCTATCAAGTTATTTAAAATGATAAGGTGATTTGATAAGGTTGTAATGATAGACTACTTCCTCTGGTGGCAAAATCTAGAACAAGGGAGCATAATCTTTAAATTAGACTTTGCTTGTTTAGGAGTGAACGCAGGAAACATTTTTTCACAAACCGGGTAAGAGAATTCTGGGACTTTCTCAAGTGTTGTGGATTCCGAATCAAATTAAAATTTCAAAACAGAGATCAATAGATATTTGTTAAATATAAGTATTAGGGGATATGGAGCAAGGGTGAGTTAATGGAATTGAGTGACATGTCAGACCATGGTCTATTAGAATGGCAGAATTTTGCATGAGGGGCTGGACATTCAACTCCTGCTTCTATGTTCCTTTAGCAATGCCATTTAATAACCAGTAGCTAATTGGTGTGTGAAATCTGCACAGCCTACTAAAATTTCACTTTGGGGAATTGGCCAGCTTTAGCACATCTCACTTGCAGCAGGGTTAAGTTCACTGCACATACATGTGTAACCAGGATATTAACTATATTGTTTAACTCTGGGGCACACTGTATTTCAGACATGATGCTCTATGCCATCTGTTTTGAAGCACTTTAATCGATGTTTCTCTGTGGATGGATTTGTTTTGTGGCAGCATTGTATTAAGTTTAAATTTTGATGCAGTGCATCGAGTTTTAGATTACGCTGAGAATGATATCTGTGCTAGGTGTGTGTTCTTGCATTGTATCACAGAGCTGGTGCAACTACCAACTATTATAACACTGAAATTGATTTCTATATCTATTCCATTTGCTCCTTTTCAACTCTGAAAAATTCAAGATATTTTTATTTGTTAAGGTGCTTTATAAATGCAATTTGTTGTTTCTGATTTACATGATTTAAGTCCCATTTTTAATAATAGTTCCAAAATTATTACTGTACAAATTCATGATTGGGCTCCATGGACGGTCATGCATGAGAAGTTGAGTGTTGTAACGTTCAAGTCTATCTTAAATCTTATCTCAGGTACAGCTCTGCTGGTAACTCTCCTAAGTGAATCTGACATCTTTTGCATTCAGGGGCAGAATTTTATGTTCAGTGTGCAGGAGTGTGGCCCGAACGTAATATGACGCGAGATGACGTTGGGCTTGCGTCCCAACGTCATCGCGCACCCTTGTGATATTTCAGTAGGCGGACGCGCGATGAAGATGGAGGTGTGCCCACCATTAATTAACAGGCCAGTTAAGGCCCTTGAGACACCAATTGCCTTGGAGTTGACGTAGCCCGTGCGATTTTCAGAGCATCACACAGATGCAGCGGGCAGGCGGGTAGGCCACATTTTCAAAAACCTCATCCACGGGCGGGATAAGAGGGATGAGTGGACTTGCTAATGCGAGTCATTAGTACTTTAGCTTATAAGTTGCTGCTGCTTGCTTGTGTGAACAGGACAACTTCATTTCACTTCAGAGCTGCTTTGACAGAAATAAGAGGCTTCAGTTCAGGACTCTGGAGGAGTCATACCACTTGGGCCCTTCCAGGTATCAGACAGCCTTCCCTTACCCTGGGAATGGGGATTGTGGCCTCCGCTGGAGGCACCTCCTCTGAGGAGGAAGAGAGCGCCAGTAGGGGAAGGAGGTCAGGTGTCCCTATTCAGCCTCCAGGGGAGTGACCTGTGGGAGGACAGGCGCAGGCACAAGGGGCACAGGGCCTGCAGGACGTTCAAGGCGGAAGGGGCCACAGGAGATGCCGCTATCCTGCTCCCAGGGTTTACAGGCAGTGAAGCAGATACCTCAATGTGTCTGAGGTGCAATGCCAAAGGAGGCTCTACCTCTCAAGAAAAACAGTGACCTCCATCTGTCAGATGATTTGCCATGATATCAGCTCCAACTGTGTGGGTGGACACCCCATGCCAATGGCGCTGAAGTTCACAGTGGCCCTCAACTTCTATGCCTCCGGCTCTTTCCAGGGGTCGGTGGGTGATTTTTGTGGAGTCTCCCAATCAGCTTTCCACAGTTGTGTCAAGCTGGTGACAGACGCTCTGTTCAGGTGTGCATTGACTTTTATCCACTACCACATGGACGAGGCCAGCCAGGCAGAGCAAGCCAGAGGCTTTGCAGTAATTGCTGGGTTCCCCCAGGGTGTAATCGACCTGGGGGGGTCGTCCAGGTGTAATCGACTGCACACATGTGGCCATCAAGGTGCCAGAGAGTGAGCTAGGTGCTTTTGTCAACATGAAGGGATTCCACTCCAAGAACATGCAGATAGTGCGTGACCATAGGATGCAGATTCTGCAAGTCTGTGCAAGGTACCCTAGCAGCTCCCATGATGCTTACATCCTGAGATACTCCCAGGTGCTGAGGCTCTTCAGTGCTCCAGCCCGAGATGGATGGCTGCTGGGTGACAAGGGCTATCCCCTCAAAAGGTGGCTCATAGCGCCTCTCCGCCATCCAAGAACGGAGGCCGAGCAGTGGTACAATAGGAGCCATGCCTCCACAAGGGCGGTGGTAGAGAGAACCATCGGTCTTCTCAAAATGCACTCCTGATGCCTGGACCGTTCAGGGGGCATACTCCAATACCCCCCAGATTGTGTGTCACTGATATTAGTTGTATGCTGCGCTTTCCGCAATCTGCCACAGGAAAGGTGAGATGCAATGGAGGAAGAAGGTGTTAACACAGTTGCTCTAGTAACAGACTAGATGAATCCAGTAGTGAGTCTGAAGATGAGCATGGTCAGGAGAACTCTGAGGGGATAGACGTTGACCTGGGCAACCTCCGAGGCAGGGACATCTGGGAGGTTTTGATCCAACAATCCTTCAGCTAGCCTACCAAATAAGAACCACCATCACATGCCAGGGCTGCAGGCTCCATACTCGATACCTGACAGGAACATTTGCGTGGTGAACAAGGTGCACTATGTGCCATTTCAATAAAGCTCAATGACAAACAAGTCACTCATAACATCGTGGGTTACCCTGCAGAACTAATGAAGCACCTAAAGGCTTGTTGTATAGAAAAACATTTAATGATGTGATGCCTGGCATACATAATACAAATGAAATTGATAGATGTTATCCCTCACACCAATGAACATTTAACGTAAAAGTGGGGGAAAAAAATATCACCAGTGATAAGCCCGTGTTGTGCTTAAGGTGCTTTAAGTTTTTGCTTGTGGGTGCTACGCCCAGGGACTACCCCTTCGCTGGCACTGGCATTGGAAACAGCCTGCTCACTCTGCTGTCCTCTTGGCCTTGATGATCTTAGCGAGCGTCCTTTGACCCATGGAGCCTGTGTTAGCCCCGCCTGGGAGGGAGAGGTCAGTTCCACAGTTGGCAACTCCCCAGTCGCCGCAGCCTCATCGGATGTCACAGTCACTGGCAGAGGGGCGGAAGAGCTGCTGCCATCATCCAGAGCGCCCTGAGAGGACCCCGCAGAGATGACAAGCAGCTCGTGCACCAACGTCAGGTCGATTTCGACCTCCCTGCTCACCATTGATGGCACTAACTGGGATACCGGGTGCCCAATCCATCTCCTACACTGACAGTGACCAGCTGAGATCATTGATAGTGTGAGGGCTTGAAGGTCCGAGCGCATCCCCAGGAAGCGTGATTCGGCTCCCGAAGGAGCTTCTCCATGAGAGTCACCACTCTCTCCATGGAGGAGGCAGTGCACTTGGTCATGAGGGTCATTGCAGTTCTCACACTCCACAAGGCTTCCTCCACAACAGAGACCATGGCATGCATTCCCTCATGTATCTCCTCCCGATCCTCCTGCACACCCTGCTGGACTTCCAGCATCTGCTGCCTCTGTGACAATTCCAGAGGCACATCATCAGCCACTGACTGAGCATGTTCCTGGTTCCCAGCAGTCCTCCGACTGCCAGCAACCTGGGCATTCTCTGCCTCCGCCTGCACCTCTAGCGGTTGTGAAGTGCCCTCACCAATGTGCACCGAGATACTAGCCGCCAATCTAATGCCCGCCGAGGTGCTGGTATCTGTGCTGTGCCTGCTTGGCTGAGAGGGTGTGACGCTGGTGCGTTGTGATGGTTGCTGTTCTCTGGGGTCAGTGGTGGGGCTTCAGGCTCCTCACTTTGATAGGCTGCTGGTGAGCCTGAAAAGAAGAACAAGGACATGTCATTAGTTGAAGTCATTACATTGTTGGTCAGGGGCTGCAGCTGAACTGCTGACACAGGCAAAAGCAACTTTTGACCTGAAGTAACCTGAGCTCAGTTACTGACCTGAGCAACTTTTGAAACCTGAGTCCAGTCACTGGGCTGAACTGGCTAGAACCAGTTTTGAAGTAGCTGAGTGTCTTGAGGTAAATGTGGTGAGTCCTTATTTAGAAAAGGAGGAACGAGGTGATACTGCAAGTCTTGGAATAGAGCCAATGAGAATATGCCACAGATCAGGCAAGCAGGCCTAAGCCAACGGGAAAGAGAGTACAGCTTGAAGAGATAAAATTCAGTATAAGACTGGAAGGATTTCGGGCGTGGAGCAGTGAGACTCCAGAGACCAATCATCGCAGAAGCAGAATAATCTACGTCAGCAAGGTAGAGATGCAAGAGAGAGAGAGCGGAACGCCTGGCCTGTGTCAGCTCCCCTTTTCGGGTATTAGCTTTTATATTCTGTGACCACTCAGAGAGTGTCAGAGAAACCTAGTGGTATGCGTTTAGATCCTAGTTTTGGGTATAAAACTGTATAACCTGATGTAAACTGCATGTCTATATTTAACCAGACGTATAAGCTATATGTAGATGATCTAATGACGTGAATAAAGCGAATTTAAAGTTAAGAGAGAATTGACTCTTCTCCTCTTTGTACTAAGCCAATAACCGTTACCGGTGACCTCCGGCAACAACATTGTTACTGTGCATGCCTGGCACCCAGATCAGGGTGCCCTCGTCTTTCCATTATCAATGGGGATTTCATGTTCGAGACTTACATCAATATAGAGACTACAGTAGAATGGTTGCACTGACAGGTATTCTGACCTCCATGCACTGCACTCTTACCTCCTTGTGGCACCCCAACCTCATCGTGGTTGGTTGACCTAGGTGCATGGCACCTCTCCAGCCCCAGGGCCTCCTGCTCATATCGAGTGAGGATGAGTAGGTAGGGTGCTCCACCACCCGTCCGCAACCTCTTGGCATTGTTATGGGATGTCTTCTCCTGAAAGGACAGAGGAGAATTGATTAGTCCACCCTGCACCTGCAGCGCCATTGCAGCCTGGCCAACCCCACCTGAAGGAACACCTCGTAGGGCTCGGCCAATCTGTGGCGCTGGAGCTGCAAGACATTCATTCTAAACAGCCAGGGCTCAGCCCCTTGTCTAGATGCTGCTTCATTGACATTTTCTGCTCACACGCTAAGACCTCTGAGGTCCAAGGGAGGGGCTGGGCATCTCCTAACTGCTGTGCTAAATGACCCATGCCAACACGGTACTCACCCTTCCTGATTGCAGATCATCACTGAACTGTTTACGGCACTACACCCATGTGCGCCTCACCACATCATGGGAGCTCACCCTGGATGCCACCTCCTCCCAGGCATTTTTGGTGAGGCAGGGGGGCCACCTCCTCCCGTCCCTGGGAACAAGGATCTCTCTCTGTGTTGCCACCTCCTCCAGGAGGGCAGCGAGACACTCATCAGAGAAACGCGGGGCCGGCTGCCTCGCCGACCTGCCCTGCCGTGTTCACCCGCTACGACCTCCATCAGGAGGTCCAAGTGCTTCACTGGCAGCCGTCGAATGGCTGCTGCAGCCACTTTTGAATCGGCTGTCAGGTCGCCATTGGACTCGGCAGACATGGAGCGCCGGTCCCTGCTCACCCCTTCTCGCTCATTCCGCAGGCGTATCTTACGCTGGGAGGGCCTTAATTGGCCCGCCCACATAAATTCACGGTGCGGAGCCAATCGCGGACGGCGGTCGGCTTTCTGACCGCCCCCACCCGCTCCCTCCGAGCCCACCCGACGAGGGAAAAAGTCTGGCCCAGGAGTTTGCCCATATTGTCTGATAATTAACATGTAAATTGTAATCCAGTGGTGTAACACGCATAGCACTTCCTCATTTTTTCCAAAGAAGCTTAAAGGCCTTCTAAAGCAAAGTCAGGCAATAATTATTTCCTTAATTTACTTTACAGAGAACAAGTGAATTTACAGAGCAACAAACGTAACCGGATCTTACCTTGATTCAACTAATGTTGGACCACTCCTTGAGAGGGAAAAAATAAAAAATACGTCACTGCGTTCCAATTTGCAAACTCGCTTAACATTGCCTTGTTGAACTTTGAGCTGAACGTTTCCATCCCATTGGGTTGGGCTGAGCGGTGGGAGGGCTGGCAATGCGGTGGAGGAAGGTGTCGGGAGGGATGCCCAATGTCTTCCTGCTCTTTGGCAATATGTCAGGGTGGCGGAGAGCTTGGTGGCTCAGCCATCCACTGAGAAGCCAAGTGAGTCACTTATGTAGCCAATTATACCCGTGGATGTTTTGTCTATGCCGGGAGCACCCACTGCTGCTTGGAGAGATCGCGGCTTAAACCATGGCAGCCTCCAAGTGGCTTCCTGGGCAGGACAGCTGGAGAGTTTCTTTATGGGTACTCCACTATGGCCCACAGAGAGGCAGTCCAGCAGCAATGGCTGCCCTCATGGCAATGGTGCTGTCGGTGAGTCAAGAAGTGAGATGCCATTTGCAAGAAGCTAAGAGTGGAGTGGCACAGATCACAGAGCAACATTTGGATTTCTGAGTTTAACTGGGCATCTGCCCCTCACCTGAAGTTGTTGGCCATTTGAAAGTACAAAACAGTGAATGCCACTAACTTAGTCATTATTCTGGCAACAAATCATGGCCCATTAACACAATGATATTTTTGGACTGTAAATGAAGGATTTTGTAAAGTAAACCACTAAGTTCAGGATATTCAGGCAGTGAAAACATTTACAAACCCTAATTTCTTTTGTTAGGTGTATGTATTTGTAAGTTTTATTCAGTTTCTTCGATCAGTGATCTTTAGCTTGACACTGCCATCACTACAGTGATTTCCTTTTCATTTTTGCTGGAAAAGAAAGCAAATCATAAATATTCATAAATATAGGTCACTAATCAAATATGTGCTTCCCTCTCAGCTGCTGGTCCCAGTGTGAAATTCTATGGGTTAACTCAATGCATACTTAAGTATTTTTGTGTGAATTTACTGTTACTGTGAATGTAATAGCAGCAAACAAAGGATGCAATCTCCCATCTGTGGTAAAATTAACATTCAATTCATAACAAAACAGTTGTGGTAACCTACTGACAGATTAATTATTGCAAACATACAATTTCGCACTTAAATGAACTCATAATGCTTTAACACTCGCTAGCTGAAACAGCAACAAAGCCCAATTATTGGGAAACTTAGCCCGTTAATGGGTCAAGCCAAAAATCAAAATGGGTCAAGCCAAAAATCAATGTGACTGGATTTTGTGGTCAGCCATGAACAAATGGCACTTGCTGCTCATTGCACTTACACTGGCCCACAAACTTTCTATGGGCCTGAACTTTTCCCACGTTGGGCAGGCTTGGTGGGAACGGGAGATCACAGAGCTGACCATCGTCCGTGATCGGCTCGGCTCAGCGATTTCACCCGGGAGGGCCAATTAAGGCTGTGCGCTCCTCGTGTGGGCGGGGTGGGGAGGATTCCCTGAGTTGGGCCCTGCGCTCTTTCATGCGCATGAAAGAGCGCAGAAATTTCCCTGAGGCACGGAGGCGCTTCAGGGAGATTAGTTTAAGTTGTGGAAAGTTTAATAAAGGTGTCACATGAGCTGGGACATGTCCATTAATTTTTTCATAAATTTTTATTTAATTAAAAAAACCCTTCAAGAAACCTTATCCCGCCCGTGGATGAGGTTTCATGGAAAATGCAAAGGCCGCCTGGGCCTTTCACCTGCCCGCCAGCTTTAGTTGGATGCCAGAATTCTTAACAACTTCAATTACTTTGTTAATAGCCTTAATAGGCCTTTGACAGTTTGGCGGGCGCGCAGCCAACATGGCTGTGCGCCCGCCAAACTAACAATCTAAATGACGTGCGGTAACATCGGGACACCCACCCGACGTCACCCCAGGCCATCTTACGCGTCGGTGAGCAGGACCCCCCCCCACCCCCACCCCCGTTTGCCAACAGGAAAATGCTGCCCATTAAGAATTTAATGAAACATGTCCCCTCATGTGACTGTCACATGAGAGGGGTCATGTTTTTACTTTTCAAAAAAAGTTTTTCTTCAATTTGTAAACGCTTTAGGAAACCTCATCCCGCTTGTAGATGAGGCTTCCTAAAAAAATGTAAAGGCCACTTGGCCTTTTTGCCTGTCCGCCAAACATTAGGTTGGATGAGCAGTGTAAATTTCAAATTAATGAGGTTGCTACTGGCCTTAATAGGCCTTTTAATTATCGGCGGGCGCGCATCCGACTCTAGCGTGCGCCTGCCGAACAAAACCTCGCAAGACTGCGTGATGACATGGGGATGCATGCCTGACGTCATTGCGCATCATTTTATGTTCGGGCGTGTCAGGCCTGCCCCTGCACGCCAAATGTAAAATCCTGGCCATTGGCTTTTGCACTTGGACTTGAGTAATTAGAGAGGTAAACAGCACAGTGCCCTCTACAGGGGATCTGGGACCTATGAACAAGCCAGGAACTGTGTATCCCCTCAACCAATCAGATTGAAGAACCCTTATTGAGACATGCAGATTCTAAACCAGCAAATGTAGGTCAGAATATTGAATGTGGCATGCAATTATGTACAGAGTAGTATCCATCCATTTCATAAGGTAATGGTGTGCACTGTGGTGGTCCACTCTGTGTTAAGCATCACCTTGTGTGGCTCAGGAGCCCCATTCTGACATGGCAGTTTCTGCCACATTTGCTGTACAGGAAACAAAGTTGCACATAACACTGGCCTCTATTTTCTCTGGGCCTTCTTTTCAGCTAGCTGAGTGTTTTGTTTCTGCTCACCTCTTCCTATGCCCTTCCAAACAGTTAGCCTACAGAGGCCATGGCCATTAGTGGACTCTCCCAGTTGTTGGTGTCAATGTCCGCCATCTTCATATTTTACTTGCAGATGTTCTTGAATGGAAGGTATGGACACCCAGGAGGTCACGACCCAGTGACCAGTTCAACGTACAGAAGGTCTTTGCATATATGGTTGTCATCCATCTCCTGAACATGGCCAAAACAACACAGACATTGTTAACTTAGCAATAAGTGTAAACTGATGGAATTCGCACTCTCCAGGGCCTGGGAGTTGATGACCTTGTGCTGCCAAGAGATGCCGAGGATACATCTGAGACAATGAAGGTGTAAACTGTTCTCCTTTTCTCCTGCCTAGCATATGATTTACAGTTTCTCAGTGTTGAAAAGGACATAGGTTTGTTAGACTCATAGTTTGGTGTTCTCAGTCAAGTTGCTGTTGTTCCATTTACTCAGCTTGAACATAACATCTCCAGCATTTGCAATGCATGTGCTAATTTCAGCATCAAGTGAAGATTGCTAATGATCGTGGATCCTAGAAGTGTGAAGCTATCAATAACCTCCAGTGTCACATTGTCAATGCTGATAGATGATGGTATGGCAAAATGCATGACAATGACATTTCACTTCCAGATGCTGTTGGACACAGGCATCAGAGAATCTGTCCGTTTGCCACAGAAGATGTTTCTCAGCATGGAATGCTTCAGTGGCATCGTCAGAATAGAGTAACTCCCTGATGAGGACTTGGCGCACCTTTATCTTGGATCTCAGGTAAGCAAGGCTGAACAGCTTTCCATGAGTTCTGTTATGTAAATAGCCACCCTCTGTTGATGACCTGAAAGCAAATGATAGTAGCAAAGAGAAGACTATGCCCATGAGTGTTGGTGCCAGAACACAACCCTGTTTGACTCCACTGTTGATCTCAAAGGGTTCTAATGTTTCCACATCAAAGCTAACCTTATTCATTAATTTGTAACAGAAAGGTGATCATATTGAGCAGCTTTGGCAGACAGCCAATTTTCTCCAGCACTTTAAATCGATCACCTCTGTTCACATGGTCCAATGCCTTGGTGAGATCAATGAAGGCAATATATAGTGATTTCCTTTGGTCACAGCATTTTTCTTGCAATTGCCAGCTTGAGAAGATCATGTCAATTGTAGATCTTCCAGTTCTGAAACCACACTGGGATTCTGGGTTGTTCAGCCAAGATTGGCAGTCTGACAAGGGTAACACAGGCAAATGCTTTCCCCTTCGTGCTCAGCAGGGAGATGCCTCGATAGTTGTTGCAATCACTGTGGTTGCTCTGGTTCTTCTATTGGGTTACATCTTTGCGTCACACACATCCTGGACATTGACCCTTCCTCCAGCAGAGACAGAAAGGTTCATGCAGGTGTTGCAGGAATGCCGTTTTCCCATGCTTGATGAGCTCAGGTGGTATAGCATCAGCACCTGGGGTTTTTCCCATGGCAAGTGAGTCAATAGCTTTGCTAAACTCTTCCACTGTGGGTTCAATATCCAGCTCTTCCACGACAGACAAGCTTTCTATGTTTCTAAGGCTTTCTTGGTGATAGTGTTCTTCCTAGTTTAGCACTCTCTCCAACTGTTTATTACAGTCAGTGATGGCCTCCCTGCATTTGCTTTCAATGGAGCCATTTTCTTTGCCGATGGACCTGTTGTCTTTATGATCCCTTCAACATGCCCCTAACATTCCATGTGTCAAAGGACATCTGGATATTCTGGCAAAGTTGAAACCAGTGGCCATTGCGCACATCCTAGTGATCTTTTGGACTTTACTTCGAGCGGCTCTTCGTGTGTCTTCTCGTGTGGATCTCCCTTGCAGTTAATGAGAGTGGACTGCTTGGCTTTATTGACAGGTTCCATCAGAGTGATGTTAACATCGAGCTAGTCAGCATTTTTCTGCTTCCCATATATTGAGAGTGAGGTATTGCAGATGGTGTCTTGAAGTATATTCCATTTTGCTCCTGCACTTTGGGAATGACAGAGAGTGTCTATTCAATCAAGTCAAGGAAATGTTTGGTTTTTATCTGGGTAGGCAGTATGGCTGATATTGATATAAGGACATCATTTTACTTCCAATAAAAATAATTAAAGCATTGCATCCTAATGTTGATGCACACATCGGAGTGATCTATATCGCAATCAGCACTGCGTAGCTGAGTGTGTGCACAATATTGCTCAGAGAGTCACGTATGGTGATCATCAGATCCAGCTGGTACCAATGCCCTGATCTTGGATGTCTCCATGACATCTGGTGGCAGAGCATGTTCTGAAAGATGGTGTTAGTTACACAAAGCTCATGGGAGCATCAAAGCGCAAGTATTCTCTCTCCATTCTCATTTATCTTTCCAAGTCCATGATGTCTGAAGCCGGAGGGTCATGCTTAATCGTCCACACCCACTCTTGTGTTGAAATCCTCAAGTAAAGAGTCCTGACTTAGGGATTTGGCTAAGCTCTTCATAGAATTGGTCTTTTGCTTCTGTAGTGGAGCACAGTAATGTAGCATATAACTCATAAGGTTAATTGGCCCCGTTTGAGTTGAGAGGCAGATGGAGAAAACATGTTCTGAACCATTTGTGAGGGGTTCTATCATTGAGAGTAACAAACTCCTTGCAGTGAAGCCTGCGCCTCGCTCACGTGTTTCCTCTGAACTCTTCCTCTGCCCGATGAATGTGTAATGTTTTTCTTTCAGTGATCCACTCTTGGTGAGCCTGCTTTCTTGTAGGGAAGTTATGTCAATGTTGATCACAAGCTGTCATGTGCAAGTCATCTGTCAATCCCATGCACATGGTCCTGACTTTTCAGCTTGCCAATTGAAGAGTTGGCATCTTCTTTCTTTTCATTTGTTTAACTTGTTTGCCTGGTGTGATGGACTATGCCCATATGTTGAGCAAAGTTTCTAATCTCCAACCATCCTTTGAAACAAATGGACCACGACAGGTCAGCACCTAATCAGTTGGGGGCTGCCTGACTTGAGGTGGGCAGTGGCTGACCAGTGGAACGTCGGAGACGGCCCATAGCACTCGTTGCCTATGCCAGTTGAGATAGGATTATTACTCATAACTGCTGTCTCTCAAGTTATGTTAATGCTTTGCGGCAAAATTGGAGTGTCTTCTCTGAGGCGCAAGCCTAGGAAAAATTTATTTAGACCCCAGGCTGCCCAAATGTAGGGTCCCCCTCTCAACCACCCCAGCTGAATCCAAAGGAATACAGAGCGTTACATTTGGCACCAGCTTGGTTGCAGTAGTTACTGGACAGAAGACATATTTATACATTAGTCCGCCTTTGGGATCCGCTCCAGATATTTTGTCAGGGTTTACTCCCTTAGCCTTTAACCCTCCCAAGGTGTTCACAAGGCAGTGGAGCTATTCACCCATGGCTGAGAGTTTGGCCCATGAGTGCCAAGGGGTGTCCTCATGCCAGTGGGCCTGCACACAGCATGTCTTGGGCCCACTCGTCCTCTGAGGTCCTCTGAAGGTTTAACCCCAGGGACCATGAGGGATCCATTATCTGTATGTCACCACGAGGAGGCACAGCTAAGCACTTGCTAATGGGGAGGATATTTACTGACAGGGAGAGACTTACATATTTGGCTCTCTTTATTGCATTGCTCCCAGTCAAGCGATGTCAGCTGAAAATGAGAATCAAGCTAGTACAGAAAAGCAGAAAGCATGCTAACTCTCTCCACACAAGACACGTTACTTCAACCTGTTCGTCAAATCATATCTAGAGAGTATGGCTTGCTTAACCGGTCGTTCAAATTTTTGAGATACTTTGCCTTTTCAGGGTAATTTGAGGTAGACCGGGGACTTTTCTGGTCTGGAAGTGGCAGTCTTTGGCCCATTCGTGAGTTTGCGTGATACACAGTGAACAATGATCTGATCAGGATAGCCATTGTCCTGCAGGATAACTTTGATACACTCTATTTCTGCATTAAGCTTGCAAGGTAGTAAATGGCTAGGATCCTATTTACAAGATTGCTGATAAGGCCAATCTTATAGTGCGTGGAACTATATGAATCCCAACGTGTATATTGACAGGTAGAAAGTAAACTTATGGTGGACAGTAATGAAGAACCCATTAGTAGATTTATCTATTAGCACATCATGAAAAGGGAGTGTGTTAGAGTGCCCTATATCAAAAGTGAATTTGAGCACAGGATGGAGTGTGTTAAGATGTGTAAGGAAATCCTTACATGCAGCTACAGATTCAAAGATCACAAAAGTCATTACATAGCATGTGTAAAGAGAAAATATAGGATAATGTTTTGGGTACAACACTTCACCAGAACTGGAATCTCATGTCAAAAGCCTGAGCTTATGTTTTTTCCTTACCGATGACTGATTTGCTGAGTATTTCCAGCATTTTCTAGTTATAATTCAGATTACCAGCATTTTCAGCTTTCCCTCTCCCCTCATTCCCCACCTTTGAATTTGCACCTCTGATGAATACTTGCCTAAAACTGGCAAATAAAAAGTGGAGAATCATCAAAGAGTCTCTACTGTAACAAGTGGTGGGATTTTCTGGTCCTACCTCTGGCCCTAAGTTAACAGACCTTTTGCTGGTCCATCAAATTCTCTGCCTCGCCCGCGACCATCCCCACGGTACTCAGGACTGGAAAATTTAAGTCTATGTTTCTGCATATACTCACTATTAGGTTAGTAGGTATACTTACATAAAGCATTTAGGAACATATGAATTACTAGACAATTAAAGGCCAAGTTCCATCTGGTTTGCATTCAACCATTCTGGTAGTCACATGATACAACAATGGAGTTGTTGAGTAATCATAATAATTAGTCTCTACCAATCAGTCCACAGCGGGCCCATAAATGACACTAGAAAAAACCCATAGTTATAAAGTCACTATGGATAATGATGAAGACATAGGGAACAAGCGAGGGTTAGGAAAGAGGCATACATTAAATACACAGGCACCAGAGAAGGGCACGAAAAGGGAGAACATGAAAAGATTAGGAAAAAAGTAAAAAAAAATTAGAAAGGCAAAGAGGAACTGTGGAACTAAATTATCAAGGAACATAAAACAAAATAGTAATATATATTACAGGTGCATCAATCAAAAATGGAAGGCTGTGACGGGAATATGGCATTAAGGGATATACACAATAATAGATGTGAGGTCACTTATTACTTGGAAGGTGCAAGTCTAGGTGGAGTAGAGCAACAAAGGGATCTCAGAGTACAGATACACCAGCCAATAAAGGTTGTGCCGCAGGTTAGCAAGGCCATGAGTAAAAAGCAAATCAAGCACTAGGCATTATTTCTAAAGGGATAAAATTGAAAAGTAGGGAGTTATGCTAAACCTACATTGAGCCTTGGTTAGACCACACTTAAGAGTACTGCATGCAGGCCTGTTCACCACACCATAAAAAGGATATAGAGACACTGGAGAGGGTACAGAGAAAACTTATCAGGATGATACCATAAACGCATGGGTATACTTAAAAACGAAGGATTGATAGGCAAGATCTCTTTTTGCTCGCGAACATAAGGCTGAGAGGGTGACCTAATAGAGGCCTTTAAAACTATGAAAGGTTTTGATAGAGTGGTTACAGAAAGAATGTTTCTTCCTGTGGGAAGACCATAACCAGAGGCCATAAATTAAGGTTAGTCACCAAGAAATCTAACAGGGAATTCAGAAGAAATGCCCTTTACCCAAAGAGTGGTATGAAAATGGAACTGCCCACCATAGGGAATGTTGAAATGAACAATATAGATGGATTTAAGGGGAAGCTAGCTAAACAAGCATAAGGGGGGAAAAGGGAATAGAGGGTTAAAATGATAGATTTAGATGTGGCAAGATGGGAGGAGGCTCAAGTGAAGCATAAACACCAGCATGGACTGCTTGGGCTGAGTGGCCTGTTTCAGGGCCATATATCCTATGTAATTCTATGTAATTCTTTGCTCCTCCTAATATTCAAAAATAGTAGTTTTCACTCCATGAATCTGTGATTTAGTGCATGAAATGGCATGACTCATGTTTGTGCCAACTACTCAAGAACAACACACATTTTGTACTATCTCAAAATGTCCTGCTTGGGATGCTGGACAGAGGTGGCACTAGGCTCAAATAGATTCTGAAACATCAAGAAATAGCATTGAGCTATGAGTTAATTCTATATACAATCTATAAACTGCTACAAAGAATTTTTAAGTGCATAAAATTACAAAATAATTATTAAAAACATTTAGTGTGCTCAAAAGGCACTTTAATTGGCTATAATATTCAGAATCGACTCTGCAGTGTGCCTTACAGAAGGCAGGGAAAATGTTTTTTGAAAATATTACTCCCACAGTAACAAGAAAAAACAGTGGTGTTACATGCTTGGATTTTCTAAAGGCATTTGACAAGGTATCACACTGGTGGTTAATGGAATAGGTTGTGAAGAAGATTGCTAGATAGAAGGCTGTCTCAAAAATAGGAAATTGAGATTAGCCATGAATGGAAACTTTTCAAGCTGCAAAAACATGATGAGTTGAGTGCCCCATATAACATCTTACAAGCAATCCTGCATTTTTCCCTGGTGCTTTGGGGATAGAATTCCACAACAACATTATCTTATGAAAACTTTCTTTACCTAATTTATTTCTATTGCATGCTAGCGTGAAAATTGAGGATATACAACAAAAAGGCACACAGAGTACTTGAAGGAGGAGGTGATGGTGCAGTGGTATTATCCTGAACTAGTAATCCAGAAGCCTAGGGTAATGGTCTGGGGACCTGGGTTCAGATCCTGCCACAGCAAATGGTGGAATTTGAATTCAATAAAAAATTGGAATTAAAGGTCTAATGATGACCTTTAAGCAATGGTTGTAAAAACCCCATCTAGCTCACTAACACCCTTACCTGGTCTGGCCTATGTGTGTCTCCAGACCCACAGCAATGTGATTGGTTCTGGCCTACCAAGCCACTCAGTTGTATCAAACCACTATGGCATTGACCTAGGCACTGGAAATAACAATGGCAAACTCAGCCTGCAAAGTCCTCCTCCCTAATGTTTGGGGGCTAGTGCCAAAATGTGGGAGAGCTGTCTCACACAGACTAGTCAAGCAATAGTCTGATGTTGCTTGTAAGGTATGATTCCATGAGGATGACTATGTCCCAGATGCCACTGGGTAGGTCCTGTCCCACCAGCAGGACAGAAGTATACACTTGGGAGGGAGTTGCCCTGGGAGACCTAGACATCAACGCTGGACCCAATGAAGTCTCATGACAACATGGGCAAGGAAACCTCCTGCTGATTTACTACGTATTGCCCTCCCTCAGCTGATGACTCAGTGCTCCTCCATATTGAACACCATGCACAGAATGTTCTCTGGGTGGGGGACTTCAATGTCCATTACCAAGAATTGCTTGGTAGCACCACTACTGGCGGAGTCCTAGATTGGGTCTAGGTGGTGGTGAGGGAACCAACAAGAAGGGAAAAACGTACTTGACCTCATGCTCACCAAGCTGCCTGCTGCAGATGCATCTGCCCATGACAGTATTGGTAGGAGTGACCACTGCACAATCCTTGTGGAGACAAAATCCTGCCTTCACATTGAGGATACCCTGCAAAGTGTTGTGTGCCAATTATCACCAAGCTAAATGAGATAGATTTCAAACAGATCTAGCAATTCAAGACTGGGCCTCCATGAGGCACTGTGGGGCGGCAGCAGCAGAATTGTACTGGGACATGATCTGTAACCTCATGGTCCAGCATATCCATTACCACCAAGCCAGGGGATCAACCCTGGTTCAATGAAGATTGCAGGAGGGTATGCCAGGAGCAGCACCTGGTATGCCTAAAAATGAGGTGTCAACCTGGTGAAGCTACAACACAGGACTATTTGTGTGCCAAACAACATAAGCAGCAAGTGATAGACACAGCTAAGTGATCATACAACCAATGGATCAGACCTAATTCTGCAGTCCTGCTGCATCCAGTCGTGAATGGTGGCGGACAATTAAACAACTCACTGGCGGAGGAGGCTCCACAAATACCCCCATCCTCAATGATGGAAGAGCCCAGCACATCAGTGCAAAAGATAAGGCTGAAGCATTTGCTACAACCTGCAGCCAGAAGTGCCGAGCAGATGATCCTCAGGGTAATGTCCTCAGCCCGACCATCTTCAGCTGCTTCATCAATGACCTTCCTTCCATCATATGGTCAGAAGTGGGGATGTTCGCTGATGATTGCACAATGTTCAGCACCATTCGCAACTCCTCAGATATTGAAGCAGTCCATGTCCAAATGCAGCAAGACCCAGACAATATCCAGGCTTGGGCTGACAAGTGGCAAGTAATGTTCATGCCACACAAGTGTCAGGCAATGACTATCTCCAACAAGAGAGAATCTAACCATTGCCCCTTGACGTTCAATGGCATTACCATCACTGAATCCTCCTTTATCAACATCCTGGGGGTTACCATTGACCAGAAACTGAACTGGACTAGCCATATAAATACTGTGGCTTCAAGAGCAGGTCAAAGATTAGGAATCCTGCGATGAGTAACTCACCTCCTGACTCCCCAAAGCTTGTCCCCCATCTACAAGACACAAGTCAGGAGTGTGACAAGCAAAGAATACTCCCCACTCGCCAGGATGAGTGCAGCTCCAACAACACTCAAAAAGCTGACATCATTCAGGACAAAGCAGCCCACTTGATTGGCACCACATACCCAAACATTCACTCTCTCCACCACCGACGCACAGTAGCAGCAGTGTCTACCATCTACAAGATGCACTGCAGGAACTCACCAAGGCTCCTTAAACAGCACCTTCCAAACCCACCTTCACTAACATCTAGAAGGACAAGGGCAGCAGATAGATGGGAACAGCACCGCCTGGAAATTCCTCTCCAAGCAACTCACCATCCTGACTTGGAAATATATCGCCATTCCTTCACTGTTGCTGGGTCAAAATCCTGGAACCCCCTTCTAACACCACTGTGAGTGTACCTACACCATATGGACTGCAGCACTTCAAGAAGGCAGCTCAGCATCACCTTCTCAAGGGCATCCAGCAATGGGCAATAAGTGTTGGCCCAACCAGCAAAGCCCACGTCCCATGAATGAATTTGAAAAAAAGAAGTAGCAGCATATAAACAGAAAATGCTGAAAATACTCTGCACATCGTGTTCTTGAGAGAGCAACAGGGTTAAAGGCAGAATCATACAGCCACTAAAATTTTTCAGAGATTGGGACGAAGAACAGTCTGGAACTGACAGGTGATGCCTGGTTGCCAGGCTATGCGATTTTAAGAGCCCGCCTCTGGAGTGCCATCTAGTTAAAGCTGACAGGCAGGCCAGGCACCTGACTGGGCTAATGGGACAGCCCACAGCATTGTCCTGCTGGCAGCCATACCTGGAGAGGTGGATGCTGCTCGCATCAGGCAGGTGACTCTGAGGGCATCTCAAGATGCAAGTGCCCTCTGAGGAATTGCTAATTAGTTTAAATTATTCACGGCCACAGATGCCAGGTTACCCAACTTTGAGAGCCCACCCACCATCTTAACTGGATGACAAGCACACCCTATGGCCACTAATTAATTAGTCGTGTAAAAATCACTGCGGGTTTACTGCTAATGACACATTGCGGGGTCAGGACCCGCATTTGATCCAGTGTCAGGGTCCTGACCACAAATGAAAACTCCTCCCCCTGGTGTTAGCAAAGAAAGGAGGGGAAGTACATGTATGAGAGCATTAAAGAGACAAAGTAGAGAGAGGGTGTGGGAGAGAGAACCCAGCAGCTACAATTTGACAGCATTGTATCAATTATTGTAACTAAATATTACCAATCCACCCTTGGAAATTATTCATATTTCAGATGTTCAGCTTAGATAATTTATGTCTGTAACCAATAGAGTCACAATTTGGGATTGAAATTTGAATCCAGGCTTCTGGAAGTATTTCAAATAAAAAATTATTTGATACAAGAGAATTTAGTGAATAAAGATAATCATATACTGTGCAATGCATAAAATATATTGATGTGTATTTTGAACATCAGGAATTTCAGTTATTGAGAAAATAAGGTGGTCTAAATGTTTTCCTTTTTTCAAATTATTGTTACATTCTCCTGGTTGATCATTCAGCATTAATTGTTTTCATAGATTTTTAGCAGTTTCACATTGGCAATTTCTAACCACTTACCTTGGGTCTCATTCATCATTTGTCTGCTCTTCAGGTGTCAGCCATGGCTCAGGTGGTAGCGCTCTCATCTTTGAATCAGGAAGTTGAGGGTTCAAATCCCACTCTCTGACTTGTGCCGAACAATCAAGGCTGACAGTCCAGTATTGAAAGTGTTGTTTGTTTACCTTTGGATAAAATGTTAAACCAAGGCCCTATTTACCCTCTCAGGTACATGCAAAAGGTCCTAGACAGCTGTTCGAAATTAGCTGGTCAGTATGACATTGTTGTTTTTGGGAGCTTGTTTGTAAATTAGCTGCTGTGTTTTCCTATTTCCAACAATGACTACACTTCAAAAGTATTTCCTTGACTGTAAGCGCTTTCAAGAAAGGCACTACATAAATGCAAGTCTTTCCTTTATTTCCAGTTCTGATTTACTGTTGTTTGACCTCGAGTTAATCAGCAATGTGTTAGAACAAGGATGGGATGGTGAAAATGTGACCATAGGAAGGAAGGGTGACAAAAAAATAAGCTCACACTAAGATTTTTGGATTCGGGACCACAGATACCTAAATAGGCAGTCACTAGTCACTAGTCACAAGTAATTTTAAGATGATTTATTAAGTTAATTAAGAAACAACAGTTTAAATATGATACATTAGCTAATTAGACAGAAAAAAAGTATACGACCCATAACAGCTTGTGATAACAGCATTCCGCTCTCTAGTCGATCTCTCAATCTTCCCCCTCCTCCTCTGGTCCATCTTCCATCTGAAGAAGGCAGCTGCCCAACGAGCACTGCCACCTCACCAGCACTTCAGCCCCTCACCAGCACCTCAGCGGTACTTCAGCCCACTACCGCCAGTGTGACACCAATCTAAACACACTTATTTGGGGGCTGGTAGCTTACCCAGTGTCAATCATCTATCTAACCAATCTGACCGATTGATACTGGACAGGTACTCAAAACGTCAGGGTGGTTACCACCCACCTTGTGCGTCACCCGACTCAAGGTCAGCTTTTTAGTTTACACCTTGCTGAGGATCATACCCTGATCCTTTTCAAACAATTGCATAGATAAGGGAGTGCAGAAGGTGCCATCTTAACTTAGGAATGACAACATGAACTAAGTGACCTTGCCTGTTTAAAAATTGTTGCCTTTTTAGGAAGCTTTTTAGGGAGTGTTATACTATGCAGAAAATACCTGCTTATTCAAGACCCCAATTTCTTACAACACTAGATACATGACTTTTGATATATTAATTGATTGAGGATTTGAAGGAAGATATTAAAATCAAGATCTAAATGATAAAGAAGTGAAGGAAAAAATAAGGAAGAATGCAATTGGATTCTGAAGAATTTTAATCTTTTTAATGGATAGAAAATGCAGTTGAATATAATTTTGGAACAAGGAACCAAGATGGGGAGTATGTGTCGAATGGAATACTCTTGCAGGGAAGGGATTTGTAAATATTGTAAAAGCCATGGGCTAATGTGGAAGTTAGCTGTGAATTTACAAATTACAAGTCAAAAGAAATGATCTTTTTACTGTGTAAAGTAGTCCAGCTGGAGAATGCATAGCAATGCATAATTTCGAGATACCTCAATGCAAGCAACAAACATCACAGCAGTGCTGGGACTTTATTTGGGAGTCCAGATTGGCTGCTGTAATTTTGGTGGAAAGTTTATTATTGTGTATATTCAGAGCTTACCACAATTCATCCACTGATGTTACAGTGCCTGATTAGGAGACATCCCAAGGAAATTTCCCACACAAGTCTCAGGAATATAAATTGTGAGGATGAGTAAAAGCAGTTGGAGTGGTTCTCCTTGACAAAAGCAGATACTTCAATGTAACGTGAAAGAAGTTTTGAAAAATATGAAAATGATTGATGATGGCCAGGGCAATCAAATATTCATTATGAGGAAGGGCCTGAATGGAGAACAAGGGTCAGAAATATCTTGTGTGCATAGGTGCTTGCAAGGGATAGCAGGAATCTCAAACTCACTTCACCAAAAAGCTGTTGAAGTTAGGTCAGTTGAAAATTTTAAAACTGAGATTGTTAGATTTTTGTTAGGCAAGAGTATTGAGAGTTAAAGAACCAAGCTAGAATTAAGATACAGATCTGCCACGATCTAACTGAATGTCGAAACAGGTTTGAGAGGCTGAATGGCCAACTCCTGTTCCAATGGATATGTGTTCCCAATATGTTAAATTAGGCATTCACCGTGTGCCAGTACACATTTAAAGCATGTGATTTTAATTACAGGATGTTGAATATTAGGCTTGAGAGTTAACTGCAGCTGTCATATTAACATGCTTATCATAAAGCACTGACAAATTCATTGCAGCATCATGAAATATAATCAGTGCAGTGGATTTAAAACTGTGCAAGCTGAGGAGACAGAATGTGTGTCAGCTCATCCGTATATTTTTTCCAGCATGGTCAGTTATTTACTCCCATTTTTGGTGCACTGGGTTTTTAAGGCCTGGATTCCAATATGAATTACAGCCTGGTGACTACATCTGTCAGCAATGCTGAGCATAACTTTGAGCTTCTGGCATATAAAAGCAGCAGGTCTTGTTCATTTTGTGATTTAAATGAAAGCTTAGGTCTGTCAACATCTTGTGCTAGAGGGCAAACCCAAGATATCAGTGAGTCAGCTCCCACTGGTGATCCAGAACATGCCCACGGACTACGCTGCACTCATGAAAGCTGTCCTGTAGAGCAACAGTATTTATGGAAGAAGATAACTAAATGAAGCACTGGATGCGATTATACACAGTAAAATCATTTTACATGTAAGTGGTTGGGCCCTACAAATATGCATTATACTCCTATTAATTCAATGACATTTTTTTGCTAGAAAATAAAATTGATTTCCTCAGTAGTAAGATTTAAGCAATGTTAATAAAGCAGCACAAAAGGATCGTTCTTGTTGTTGCAAGATTTCAGTTGAAACAAACAGAGCATTCAAATTAAGAAACTTCAAATTAAAGAATGGAATTCCATTGAAAGACGATGAAAAAAAATGAATTCAGGCTTTTTCTTTAAAAAAAATACTGTTCAAAGGATTTTCACAACCCAGATTGTAATGTAGCAACTTTATTTGCCCCAGTGTAGCAGTGGAGTTCAGACTCAGTATATTGTAATTTATTGGTGTTGCATTGAAGGCTGCAAACCTGACCTGAATTTTATGGTTAATTTTAAAAAGACAACCATTCCAAAATAAGTTTAGAAAACTTTCGCTTTTGTTGAGAAAGGCAGAGGGGTGAAATTGGTCAACAGAGTGGCAGCAGAGTGAATTGACAGCCTGCTTTACACCTCGCCCAAATTCAAGAAAATCGATTGGCGCTCTTTTTGTTACTGCTATTTACCAATTTTACCCCTAAATAGTCATATACAATTTTCAATGTGATTTTGAAGCCATCATGTACAAATGATACTACAAAGTGTGTCAGTCTGATTTGTGTCATCATGTCCATTGTTTGTATCCAAATGAGAAACAGCAAAATACATAACAGCCTTTCATGAAGGCACTGGCCCTTTAAATGGAATGTAACTGAGCATTACCCAACGGTTACAAACAAATTTAATTTAAATGGGATTTGCAGAGTGGGTTGCTCTAAAGTGAGCAGCTTAGTACTATAGCTCAATAAGGCAATGATATATTGAGCTATGACGTGGTGAGATGCAACATTGTCCACGTAAGCACGCAGGCACGCACACACACACACCTGATTCCTGAGGGAAATCAAGTATATATTAGGAAAATCCCAGCTATAGAGTGGGCTTGGCCAAAGTTCCAGAATCTGTTGTCTTTTTGGTCAGGAATGGTTAGATAATAAATGGATTTCCAGATCGGAAAATGAGGAGAAACTAAATCCATTCCAAATAAAAACAGGAACCAAAAATAATTTGCAGTGAAAGACGACGACTTGGGACTCATTAAAATTTGTGCATAAATGGATCTTTGGATATATTTGAACAGATTTGAAGGAGATCTGACTGGAAGATTTACTTTACAGATTAATCTAGTAATTATCCCACAATATTTACCTACTGCATCTAATAAAAATCAGACCTCTGACACAGAGGAGTAGAAAAAATAGTGAAACTATTCATTTTGCTTTAAGCTAGCTGGTCTTCAGACAAAAGAATATTTACTTTCTCTGAGCGTAGCCATATGTTCACTCCAGGTGGTTGAATTAACTAATTTACTATCAAATAAAAGTTGGCTAGGAAAACTGACATGTGAGGCTGGATTTAATGCATCCTCTTGTGGTGGAAACAATGGCTACTGGGCCCACCTAATTGTGGGAGAGGCCCTGCGTTAGTCTCCTGGAGGTGGCAAAACCTCCCCCGATTATGTATGGAGGATAGAAGAGGCTGATGCGGGATTCCTGGCTGTCACTGGCGGGATGTCAGTTAGGCACATCAATAAGCCATTATTCCTGAACTCACCACAATTTAGCAGTGGCTCATATTGTAACATGCCTTTAAGGGATATCAGCATGACATCAATAGAAGGGAAATATTTCACGTGATCCGGTCTTAGTTTCACTTTTGCTTTGAGCAGAGCATACACACAGCTCTGATGTCTTCAAGCTTTATACCTGAGTGTAACTGTTCTCATGTGCCTAATCTTAATAAATGAACCTTCAACCTGTTTAGTTAATCCCTTATGAGTGACTGGTGCTTGTGTCTTGTACAATAAATAAGTAGAATAACATGACAGCTCAGAGATTAAATTGAAGCTGCAGGGGTGTGCCACGCCCTTGAAAGGCCGCCCAGCAAACCCTGTCGGATTCTGTGCCTGATCAAGGGACTTAGCATTGGGTGGGCATGGCTGCTGAAAGTCACATCACCTGCCTTTGCCTCAGACACCCCTGCCCCCTCTCCTATGAACACCACTGCGACCCTCATCCTGCCACCGCTCACCTTTGGCCCAGGGTCCCACAATGACCTTGGACTTCTGGTGGGTGCATTGACACCAGGAGCCACCACTCTGGCTGGCACAGGCAACCTCTGGTTGGTCAGCAACTCTCAGCAAGTGAAGTTTCCGCCGGTATGGGCCTTAATTACGGGGAAGGCCCCAAGCTGGTCAATTAAGTGCCTGGAGGGCACTTGATTCAGTTGGGCCTCCTCCATGGAACTGATGGTGCTCGTCGCCTGCTCTTCAAATGATGGGCAAGAGCCCCATTAGCCTGACAAAATCCTGGCCACCCTCTTGAAGAGGCTGGGAGATGGAGTGGAATTTAATGCCCTTTCATTTTTTGGAAGCCTCTGATCTTAGTGAAGGTCCCCTGAAACTGCAGTAAAAACAATTGATTTTCAACACAATACAGAATATTTGAAGCTGTAGATTGATTGTAATCAAAATGAGTGACTTGTCATACAAAGATAATTACAGCCACAAATTACTTATGGGTATATTGAACTTTTGTAAGGAACACTTGTGTCTTTTTAAAGAAATACAAGCAAGGACACTATGCAAAAGATTGCTGATAATGTAAAGTGACCATTTTCTGGAAAATTCCTATGTGGATTATACTGACAAATCTGTGCTGAGAACATGGAATGTCACACCTGAGAAGGTGTCATGGCCTTCATCAAGCAGAGATACATGTAAGGGAGATAGGAAAGATGCAAAAGGCTAAACTTTAATCTACTGTACAAAACAAAATCAGAATTACCTGGAAAAACTCAGCAGGTCTGGCAGCATCGGCGGAGAAGAAAAGAGTTGATGTTTCGAGTCCTCATGACCCTTCAACAAAACTGAGTAAAGTTAGGAGAGGGGTGAACTATAAACTGGTCTAAGGTGGAGGGGGGTGGGGGTGGGGGAGGCGGTGGGTGAGAGAAGTGTTGGGGGGGGAGGTGGTTGTAGGGACAAGCAAGTAGTGATAGGAGCAGATAATCAAAATATGTCACAGACAAAGGAACAAAGAGGTGTTAAAGGTGGTGATATTATCTAAGAGAATGTGCTAATTAAGAATGGATGGAAGGACACACAAGGTACAGCTCTAGTGGGGGTGGGGTGGAAAGACTGACAGGGCATTACAGGTATAGATTTAAAAATAATGGAAATAGGTGGGAAAAGAAAAATCTATATAAATTATTGGAAAAAACAAAAGGGAGGGGGAAGAAACAGAAAGGGGGTGGGGATGGAGGAGGGAGTTCAAGATCTAAAGTTGTTGAATTCAATAGTCAGTCCGGAAAGCTGTAAAGTGCCTAGTCGGAAGATGAGGTGCTGTTCCTCCAGTTTGCATTGGGCTTCACTGGAACAATGCAGCAAGCCAAGGACAGACATGTGGGCAAGAGAGCAGGGTGGAGTGTTAAAATGGCAAGCGACAGGGAGGTTTGGGTCTTTCTTGTGGTCAGACCGCAGGTGTTCTGCAAAGCGGTTACCCAGTTTGCGTTTGGTCTCTCCAATGTAGAGGAGACTGCATTAGGAGCAACGAATGCAGTAGACTAGGTTAGGGGAAATGCAAGTGAAATGCTGCTTCACTTGAAAGGAGTGTTTGGGCCCTTGGACGGTGAGGAGGGAGGGAGTGAAGGGGCAGGTGTTGCATCTTTAGTGTGGGCATTGGGAGGTGCCATAGGTGGGGGTTGAGGAGTAGGGGGTGATGGAAGAGTGGCCCAGGGTGTCCCGGAGGGAATGATCCCTACGGAATGCCGCCAGGGGGGTGAAGGGAAGATGTGTTTGGTGGTGGCATCATGCTGGAGTTGGCGGAAATGGCGGAGGGTGATCCTTTGAATGCGGAGGCTGGTGGGGTGATAAGTGAGGACAAGGGGGACACTATCCCAGCCCCGGCCGTGTATTCACTATACCCCCTGACCTTCCCCTCGCCGATGTTGAACGTTCAGTGCTCAGCAAAGGACTTAGTTTCATGCCCTTACGCCCTCATTTCAATGAATTTCGGGCTCGGCACGATGCTGAACTCTTCTTCCGCCGTCTTCGTCTCCGTGCTCACTTCTTGGGGCAGGAGTCCTCTCCCCGTTCAACGGATCCTTTTACCCACCTCCAATATTCTCCCTCCACCTGGACCACTCCCTCTGGATTCTTACCTTCTCTTGATTTTTTCATTGAGAACTGTCGGCGTGACATTAGTCGTCTCAATTTCTCTGCTCCTCTCACCCATTCTAATCTGTCTCTCTCTGAACTTACTGCACTCCGTTCTCTCAGGTCCAACCCCAACATTGTCATCAAACCCGCTGACAAGGGTGGTGCTGTTGTTGTCTGGCGCACTGACCTCTACCTCGCGGATGCTGAGCGTCAACTCGCAGATACTTCCTCCTACCTCTCCCTGGACCATGACCCCACCACTGAACATCAAGCCATTGTTTCCAGGACTGTCTCTGACCTCATCTCCTCTGGCGATCTTCCTCCCACAGCTTCCAACCTGATAGTCGCCCAACCTCGGACGGCCCTCTTCTACCTCCTACCCAAAATCCACAAACAGAACTGTCCCGGCAGACCGATCGTGTCAGCCTGTTCCTGCTCCACGGAACTCATTTCTCGTTATCTTGACTCCCTTCTCTCTCCCCTTGTCCAGTCCCTTCCCACCTACATCCGTGATTCCTCTGACACCTTACGTCACATCAACAATTTCCAGTTCCCTGGCCCCAACCGCTTCCTCTTCACCATGGACGTCCGATCCCTCTACACCTCCATCCCCCACCAGGATGGTCTGAGGGCCGCTTAGCTTCTTCCTCGAACAGAGACCCGAACAATCCCCATCCACCACTACTCTCCTCCGTCTGGCTGAACTTGTTCTCACACTGAACAATTTTTCCTTTAACTCCGCTCGCTTCCTCCAAATAAAAGGTGTGGCTATGGGTACCTGCATGGGCCCCAGCTATGCCTGTCTCTTTATGGGGTATGTGGAACATTCCTTGTTCCAGTCCTACTCCGGCCCCCTCCCACAACTCTTTCTCTGGTACATCGATGATTACTTTGGTGCTGCTTCATGCTCTCGTCGGGACCTGGAAAAATTTATTAATTTTGCTTCCAATCTCCACCCCTCCATCATTTTCACATGGTCCATCTCTGACACTTCCCTTCCCTTCCTTGACCTCTCTGTCTCAATTTCTGGTGATAGACTGTCCACCAATATCCATTACAAGCCTACCGACTCCTACAGCTACCTCGACTACAGCTCCTCACACCCCGCTTCCTGTAAGGACTCCATCCCATTCTCTCAGTTCCTTCACCTCCGTCGCATCTGTTCTGATGATGCTACCTTCAAAAACAGTTCCTCTGACATGTCCTCCTTCTTCCTTAACCGAGGTTTTCCACCCACGGTCGTTGACAGGGCCCTCAACCGTGTCCGGCACATCTCCCGCGCATCCGCCCTCACGCCTTCTCCTCCCTCTCAGAAACATGATAGGGTCCCCCTTGTCCTCACTTATCACCCCACCAGCCTCCGCATTCAAAGGATCATCCTCCGCCATTTCTGCCAACTCCAGCATGATGCCACCACCAAACACATCTTCCCTTCAACCCCCTGGTGGCATTCCGTAGGGATCGTTTCCTCCGGGACACCCTGGTCCACTCCTCCATCACCCCCTACTCCTCAACCCCCACCTATGACACCTCCCCATGCCCACGCAGAAGATGCAACACCTGCCCCTTCACTTCCTCTCTCCTCACCGTCCAAGGGCCCAAACACTCCTTTCAAGTGAAGCAGCATTTCACTTGCATTTCCCCTAACTTAGTCTACTACACTCGTTGCTCCCAATGCAGTCTCCTCTACATTGGAGAGACCAAACATAAACTGGGTGACCGCTTTGCAGAACACCTGCGGTCTGACCACAAGAAAGACCCAAATCTCCCTGTCGCCTGCCATTTTAACACTCCACCCTGCTCTCTTGCCCACATGTCTGTCCTTGGCTTGCTGCATTGTTCCAGTGAAGCCCAACGCAAACTGGAGGAACAGCACCTCATCTTCTGACTAGGCACTTTACAGCCTTCCGGACTGAATATTGAATTCAACAACTTTAGATCTTGAACTCCCTCCTCCATCCCCACCCCCTTTCCGTTTCTTCCCCCTCCCTTTTGTTTTTTCCAATAATTTATATAGATTTTTCTTTTCCCACCTATTTCCATTATTTTTAAATCTATACCTGTAATGCCCTGTCAGTCTTTCCACCCCACCCCCACTAGAGCTGTACCTTGAGTGTCCTGCCATCCATTCTTAATTAGCACATTCTCTTAGATAATATCACCACCTTTAACACCTCTTTGTTCCTTTGTCTGTGACATCTTTTGATTATCTGCTGCTATCACTACTTGCTTGTCCCTACAACCCCCCCCACCCCACACACTTCTCTCACCCCACCCCCCCTCCACTTTAAACCAGCTTATATTTCACCCCTCTCCTAATTTTACTCAGTTCTGCTGAAGGGTCATGAGGACTCGAAATGTCAACCCTTTCCTTCTCCGCCGATGCTGCCAGACCTGCTGAGTTTTTCCAGGTATTTCTGTTTTTGTATTTTTTTTCTGGATTTCTAGCATCCACAGTAGTTTTTTGTTTTAATCTCCTGTAGTTGCGGAGACAGAAGACTGATTTGCATGTCTCAGCAGTCACCCAAAAATCCATCTCCTGTTGATTTATATCTCAGAATGTGTAAATAGTTCTGAGATGAATGCAAGACAACTGTTTCCTCTCCTGGAATACACAGGAAAAAATGGGTTAAAAAGCTTGCTGCAAAGCCGTGCAGTGTGTGCTTGTGTGCTGTTAGAGTGACAGCACATGAAGACCAACTAGTCACCCCTTCAGTGGCAGGTGAAGTCTTTCTCTTTTTCCTCTCTCTCTCTCCCTGTTGCTGGAGGCAAGGCTCAGCAGAAGCCACAATCAAAAGGACATAAGACAGCCTCTTCAGCTACCCTGTCGAACCAAGTGTCTCCAAACCAACTGCAAAACTGCAAAAGCCAGCTCTACTGGAATCACACAACTTAATGGCCACAACGTACCACCTCTCATGGACAAGCCAAAGACTGATTCATTTTTTAAACTGTTAGTTGGGCTCTTAACTTCTCATTTATGATCTATGTGTGTTTTGTTTTTATTATTTTTCTCCGGTTTTAGTAACTAATAAACGTACTCTTTCTTTGACTCAAGCAAGCCTGGTTAAATTGGTTCCTTCTAAAAATAAATACATTTGGACTGGGAAAGGTATCCATGGGGGGAAGGGATCCCTTTTAAATTAACCTTGTTGCGACCAACTGAGGAGGTTGAATGAAGAAGGCGAGCCAGCTCAGTCAACCTCACCCAGGAGCATAACAAAGCTGGGGTCCCATTTGGGGAATTAATAAATTGGGGGACCTCACCCGGGGACCGGTCGTAATAGACTTAATCATTCATCTTAGACAAGTGGCTCAGTTCTTGCATAAGCACTGCATATGCGAAATAGCCTTCCGCTGTTTTTTTGCCTTTTGCTTTTCTTCAAGATGTTTCGACAGAAATAATTTCTAGTGTCCTGTGATTAATGACTTGGTGAAAGAGAAAACAAGCTGAGTCGTTTTCTAGGTAAAATTTTCAACCTGCCAACATTTTGCACTTGTTATTTTGTAGGCAAACATTTCATAACCTTTGTCTTCACTCCCCTGCACACTTAAATCTCATTAGCTAATGCTGGGATTCCAAAATAAGAGTTTGGAGTGGGAATAGAACTCACAACATTCTGACTCAGAAGGGAGAGTTGGCTTGTCAAAATGCCAGTACGTACCAGTAAGTGTGTCATTTACAAGAACAACAATTACAAGAGTGTAAAACAAACCAGCATATATCTCTAATGATCTGCAAGTTAAAAAGTCATGAGACTTTGAAAAACACACATATGTTTATACAATTTTATGGATAGGCAAATGCACGGAAACGGTTCATACTGTCGTATGTTTTCCGAAGAAAAAATCGTTTAATTGGACTTCTCTATGGTTCCAAAAGTTGAAATGACTTATTTTGGTTAAGCATTGATCATATGTGCTATTTAGATATAACTCTTAAAACTTTGGTCCATGCTCTGAATGCAAATCTCATGACCCTAGGAGTTCAAATTTTCTTCAGTATGGTGCTTCAAAGCATGAAAAAAATAATTTTGACCAGCTTAATCCTGGATAAGACAGGGATTTGTAAAAGTTAGATGTGTACCAAGATGCCCTCAATTACTGTGGTGGGAAGTGACTTCAGTACAACTTCAGTTAAAAGATTAACCCAGTGAGCAAGAAATACAGTGCATTAGGAGTTTCTGCTGTGGTTCCCTGAGCTGCATGGAATTATTACCTTTCAATTAAACCCTATGTCCTTAATAAAGGACAATATTTTGTTAGCTTGTGATTGCAGCAGTTTTTGTGATGGCTGCTTTCACTCTGCCAAATCTTCACACATAGGAACTCAGATTATGACCCAATTACAGCCATGGCTGTATTTTTTTTAAGGTGACAGGACAGACCCAATATTGGCATTGATTTTAACCCTAAGTACATTTCGGACAGGCAATGATGATAGGAAGAAAGCAGAGTTTGGAGGGAAAGACTGGTTCGTTAGTTTGCAGGTAAGGTGCAGGAAGATAGTTTCTAAAGGTCTTCAAGAGAGTCGGTTTGGAAGTCTGGGTAGGATCGTATGTGATTTTTCTTGGGGAGCACTCTTAAAAGAAGAAAGAGCTTGGATTTATATAGCACCTTTCATGAGTACAGAGCGTCCCAAGGCCATGATGTGCTTTTAAAGTGAAGTCACAATTGTAATTTAGGAAACGTGGCAGCAATCAGATAAATTATTAATTGCACTGTTTTAGTGATACTGCCTGAGGGGTAAATGTTGACCAGGGAACTGCAAAAACTCCATAGCCAGAATTTTATGTTGACTGGGTGGGTGCGTGCCCGACCCGAACTCACGTGAAATTGCGCAAAATGACAGCAGGTGTGCGTCCTGATGTCATCGTGCACGAGAGCAATATTAAGGTTGGCGGGTGCACGTGGTAGTTGGAGCCGCGCCTGTTGACAACTAAAGGGCCAATTAAGGCAATTAAAAACCCTATTGTCCACAATTTTGCGTTGCCCATGTAATTTTCCGTTCATCACATGGGCTAAACGGGCAGACGGGTTGAAATGTCCGGGGTGACGTATAATAAAAAAAATATTTGGGGATTGATGTTTTTTTGAGTTCTGCTGTCAGGCGCTTGAATATGTTGCATAGGCACAGTTTGGTGCATTCTTTGTTTGTCATTTAATCTGTGCAGGTCTGCAGCTCCCAGAGGTAGCTCCGCAGCAGCTGTCTGCCTTCAGGGAGCTCGCTGAAAGCGCTCACCTGCACCCTCACTTTTGTTGGCGCCTGTCCTCTTCCCGCCCCCCTCAGCAGCGCTGAGGCTTTCTCAGCACACGTTTTATGCTGGCTGGCCATTAATTGGTCAGCCAGCATGAAATCGCATTTGGGGCCGATCGCGGGTGGAAGCACATTTTGCGTCTGCTTCCGACCCGCCGACTTGGCGCACATGCCAAGCATGAAACTTAGGCCCATTTCTTCTTTGACTAGAACCAGGAGATCTTCTTCATCCAGCTGATCAACCCAATAGGTCCTCAACTTAGCATCTCATCCAAAAGGCAGAACTTGAACAATTTAGTGCTGGCTCTGATTGTGTTTACAATTTCTGTCGTAGAAATTGAAGCAGCAGCCCTCTGACTAAAAAGAACTTAAGGACATAAGAAATAGAAGCAGGAGCAGGCTATTCGGACCCTCAAGCCCGCCCCACCATTCAATAAGATCATGGCTGATCTGCCCCAGGCCTCAACTCCTCTTTTGTGCCAGCTCCTGAACTCCCTGATATTTCAAATCTCATATCCCTCAACTCCCCATTATTTCAAAAATCTATCTACCTCCTCTTTAAATACTTTCAGTGATCTCGCTTCCACAAGTCTCTGAGGTAGAGAATTCCAGACATTCACTACCTGCTGAGAGAAGAAATTCCTTTGATTCTCAGTTTCAAGGGTCCCCTTATTCTGTAACTATGTCCCCTAGTTCGAGATTCCCCCACTAGTGGAAGCATCTTCTCAACATCTACCCTTCAAGCCCCCTCAGAATCTTGTACATTTCAATAAGATCACCCCTCATTGTTCTAAACTCTAATGAATAAAGGCCTAACCTGTTTAGCCATTCTTGAAGAGTCAACCCCTTCATCCCAGGAATCAGCCGAGTGAATCTCTTTTGAACTGCCTCCAATGCCAGTATATCCTTTCTTAAATACGGGGACCAAAACTGCACATAGTACTCCAGGTGTGGCCTCACCAACACCCTGTACAGTTGTAACAAGACTTCCCTATTTTTAAACTCCAACCCCTGAGCAATACAGGCCAAAATTCTATTTGTCTTCTTAATTACTTGCTGCACATGCATGCTAACCTTTTGTGTTTCATGCACAAGAACACCCAGGTCCCTCTGTGCTGCATGTTTTTGGAGCCTCTCTCCATTTAAAAAATAGTCTGCCTTTTGATTCTTCTTACAAAGTGCATGGCCTCACACTTTCCTACATTAAACTCCATCTGCCAAGTTTTTGCTCACCCACTCAACCTATCTATATACCCTTGCAGATTCCTCATGTCCTTATAAAAAGGGAGAATCAGCTTGACTCAAGAGTAAAGTACTAAGTATGTAATGCAATGTTGGCCTTCATCGCAAAGGGATGTGAGTACAGGAGCAAAGATGTCTTGCTGCAATTGTATAGAGCCTTGGCGAGACTGCATCTGGAGCATTGTGTACGGTTTTGATCTCCTTATCTCAGGAAAGATATACTGGCATAGAGGGAGTGCTACGGAGGTTCACCAGACTAATCCCTTAGATGGCAGGATTGTCTTATAAGGAGAGACTGAGGGAACTGGGCCTGTATTCGCTAGTTTTGAAGAATGAGATCTCATTGAAACTTACAAAGTTCTTACAAAATACTAAGATGTATCATGCTTCTGGTTGGCTTGCTGTTTTTGCATGAAGAACCTTGGAGCTTCTATATTACTAATTATTTTACACTTTGAATGATTTTTTTCATCCTTGGTGCATTTATTGGGCAGTTTTGCTATTTAGCTTTAGATATTCATTAATGACAGGGTAGATGTAGACAGGATGTTTCCCCTGGCTGTTGAGTCTAGAACCAGGGGACATAGTCTCAGAATAATTTAAGATGCAATGAGCAGGAATTTCTTAACTCAGAGGGTGGTGAATCTTTGGTATTCTCTACCCCTGAGTGCTGTGGAAGTTCAATCATTGAGCATGCTCAAGACAAAAATTGATAGATTTCTGGATATTAATGACATCAAAGGATATGGGGATAGTGGGGAAAAATGGTGTAAAAAGTAAATGATCAGCTGTGATCTGTTTGAATGGCAGAGCACGCTTAATGGGCTGAATGCCCTATTACTGTTTCTATGTTCCTAACACCATGCTCATAATTACGTAAAACAAGCCTGAAGAAATTTCAGCTGAGCTGTCCTGCTAAAAGCAGCTGTATACTGACGTCACTCCACCTGGCATTGTAGATTATGAAGTATAGAACTCAACTGTGCTTGGGGCTCTCAGTGTATCCTCAATACTACAGAAGGACAGAACTGACTTACTAAGTTGTATCATGTCCCTGGTTGGCTTGCTGTTTTTGTATGAAGAACCTTGGAGCTTCTATATCACTAATTATTTTAAATTCTGAATGATTGTTTTCACCCATGGTGCACTTATTGGGCAGATCTGCAATGTAGCTTTAGATCTTTATTGATTTTACAAATGTCAAACCAAGGATAGGTTATCAAAATTAGATTTAGACTTTTGTAAGTCTGCCTTTAGTTTTAATCTCAATAAATTCATGTTTTTGACAGTTTAGGAATACCACAACCACAGTTAAACCAATTAGATTAGCTAATAGTATCTAAAATAAAAACAGAAAGTACTGGAAATACTCAATGGCTCTGACAGCATCTGTGGGGAGATAAATAGAGCTAATGGGCAGAATTTAGCTCCTGTGGCATGGATCCCCCTCACCTGTTAGAGAGGGGAGCCTCGTGTCACTTCTGTGTAGGAGGCACAGCACGATTTAAGGCACTTCACTGGCCAGCGACACGTCTCCTATGGGATCAAGGACCTAGGAGGGTGGAAATGCAGCCCCTGAGCTACTGGTCAGAGGCTGGCAGCTCTCCATTGCCAGCAGCACTATCGGGAGCGGTGGCTGCCACTGGTAACATTCTGAGGCCAACCCAGAGGACAGTCGCTGGATCCCTGGAGACATGAAAGCGAGGCAGATGGGAGATGTGGGGAGGGAGTCACGGAGGTGGGTGCTGAAGGAGGGGGGGACTCGGAGGCAAGGGGATTGGTTTTCAGCAGCACCCCTCTCTCGATGCTGGGACCCTTGATCGAGCACTGAATGACTGTCAACGAGGGATCCCCCACCCTCTCCTTTCTTAAAGTCCACAGGCAAACCTGACAGGTTTGCTGGGTGGCCTTTGGGAGCCATGGGAGGCCCGTGCAACTTCTATTAAATCCCAGAGCCACCATTAAATTCTGGTGGGACTTGACAATAATTAGCATCAAGTGGATCATTAATGAGCCCAATTGATGCCTTTACACCAGCAGGCAGGATTACTGCATCGAACCCTTCACGTTGCCAACTCAATTGGGAAGTTTTCCCGATGCTGAGAATCAGAATCCCTCCATAATCGCCCGGCACCCCCACACCTCCTGGCCATCATTCCTGGTCTGGCAGCCACCACTAAATTCCGCCAAACACTTCAGGTCGATGATGTCTGAGGAGGGGTGGGGGATGTGTTTCTTCTTGATAGGCATTTCATGGCCCTGGAGGGGACCCCATGGTGGCAATGGCAGCCCTTGTGCTTAGCTTGCTGCCAGTGCAACATGACACCTGCCCTACACCCTACCTCCCACCCCTCCGCACCCCCCCCGCACCCCAATCAGAAGCAGCCCTCAACTTCCCCAAACAAACTCGCCACTCTTCAAGAACACTTTGGCATTAAGACGCACTCAGCCTCAAGCTGCAGCCTCCACCCCTCCCCAGAAACCGGCTGGGAGGCCGCCAGGGTTTACCTGGTGGTCTCTGCATGCTGAGGTGGGCCCTGCCAGCATTGCCTCCTATGCCATGATGGCAGGAAGACATCAGACTCCCCTCCTGACACTTTACCCTGCCATATTGCCAGCTCTCCCACTTCTCAGCCCACCTCCACAGGGCTGGGACAATTCAATCCAAGGTTTTAGGTTGATGGTTCTTCTTCATGACCAGTTCTGACCGAAAGGTCATCGACCTGAAGTGTTTGGCAGAATTTAGTGGTGGAATTTAGTAATTGATGTCTTTACACCAGCAGGCAGGATTACTGCATCGAGCCCTTCACGCTGCCAACTCAATTGGGAAGTTTTCCCGATGCTGAGAATCAGACAAGGAGCTCAAGAGAGATTACAAAGGTTGGAGAACCATGAAACCCCTCTTTGAGTCCCTGACACTCTGGTGGGAAGCGATCAAGGGAAACATCAAGAGGTTTTTCATCCTCAAAGGCACCCAGAAAGCTAGAAAGGAACAGAGGGAAATGTCCCGACTCCAGAAAAACATGCAGAATCTGCTCCGGCTGCAGTCGATGGGGGTCGATGTCAAGGAGGAACTCCAAGAGGTGAAGAGCCAGCAAGCCTCGCTCTTTGCCTTGGAGGCCTCCAAGACCATCTTCCATTCCAGAGTCCGTTCCGTGGAGCAGGATGAGACATGCTCACATTTCTTCTTCCAAAAGGTACACAGAGAGAGCTCTGTGATCAGCAGCCTGAAAGTAGAAGACGGCTCAGTAAAGTCATCGCAGTCCGACATTTTGAGGATCAGCAAATCCTTTTATGCCGGATTGTATGACGTGAAGCCCACAGACAGCACAGCCTCCCAGTCCTTCCTGTCCTCTATCACGGAGGTCTTAGACGACAGTACACGGGAGAGCCTGGACAAACCGCTAACTCCTGACGAACTGATTAGGGCCCTTGAGTCCTTCGAGAAGAGTAAAACTCCCGGAAGCGACGGCTTGCCGGCGGAGTTGTATTTGGCTCTGTGGGACTGGATGGGCCCAGACCTGCTAGAAGTGTACGAGAGTATGCTCCTGGCCGGCAGTATGTCAGAATCCATGAGGAAAGGCATTATCACCCTCATCTACAAGCACAAGGGGGAAAGGGAGGAAATTAGAAATTGGCGACCCATTTCACTGTTGAATGTGGACTATAAGATTCTGTCCAAGGTCATCGCCAATCGGGTCAAATCCGCTCTGGAATTGGTGATCCACCCTGACCAGACCTGCACTGTGCTGGGCAGGAAGATCTCTGACAGCCTTTGTGCTGCTCAGGGATACGATTGCCTATGTACAGGACAGGGGTGTGGACACCTACATGGTGGATGTGCTCTCCAAAATGGGGTTTGGGGAGGGAATTCGCAATTGGATCCAACTGCTCTATACTAACATCAATAGCACAGTCTAAATCAAGGGGTGGGAATCAGATAGCTTTCTGATTAAATCTGGAGCCATGCAGGGCTGCCCTCTCTCGCCTGTCCTTCTTGTGTGTTGCATAGAACCCTTTGCTGAGTTCATCAGGAAGGATCCGGGCATAAGAAGAGTAACAATCCCAGGCAGTGGAGGCACTCAGGTCAAAGCCTCCCTGGACGATGTCGCCATCTTCTGCTCGGACCCGCAGTCGGTGCACAGACTGATCCACATCTGCAACCAGTTCGAACTGGCCTCGGGAGGCAAGGTAAACCGTTGGAAGAGCGACGCCATGTTCTTCGGGAACTGGGCTGACCGATCCTTTGTCCCCTTCTCCATCAGGGCTGACGGCCTGAAGGTGCTGGGGATATGGTTCGGAGGGACCAGGGCATACGTTAGAAACTGGAAGGAGCGAGTGTCTATGGTGAAAAGGAAACTGGGCATGTGGGAGCGACACTCCCTCTCCATTGCGGGTAAGAACCTGGTCATCAGGTATGAGGCACTCTCGCTGTTGCTGTACGTGGTGCAGGTCTGGCGCATTCCAGACTCCTGCGCGATGGCGATCACCCGAGCCATCTTTCGCTTTACCTGGAGGTCGAAAATGGATCGTGTCCGCAGGGACGCGATGTACAAGCCTCTCGATAAAGGGGGAAAAAACGTGCCCAACATCACCCTCATACTGATGGCTACCTTTGAGTGCGGCTGCATTAAGCTGTGCATAGACCCTCGGTACGCAAACACCAAGTGTTACTACGTGCTGAGGTTCTACCTGTCCCCGGTGTTGTGAAGGATGGGTCTGGCCACGCTGCCGCGGAATGCTCCAAGTAGTTGGATCGTGCCGTGCCACCTGTCCCTCGTGGAAAAATTTATGCAGTGAAACACCTTTGACCACAAGTCCATCAGGCAGTGGTCGGCACGTAACATCTTAGAGGCCCTGCGGGAAAAGGAGACGGTGGATCCTGTGGGATGGTTCCCCGAGCAGACTGTCAAAGTCATTTGGCAGAATGCCTCATCGCCAGAACTTTCCGACAAGCACCAAGACGTAGCTTGGCTGGTGGTGAGAAAGGCCCTTCCCGTCAGATCCTTCCTACATGCCAGGAGTCTCACCCCCTCTGCACGTTGCCCTCGAGGTGGCTGTGGTGGGGACGAGACCATTGTTCACCTCCTTGTGGATTGTGCCTTTGCAAAGAAGGTCTGGAGAGAGATGCAGTGGTTTCTTTCGAGGTTCATCCTGAGCAGTTCTGTGACACAGGACGCTGTGCTCTACGGGCTGTTCCCAGGGACACACACCGAGACAAACATCAACTGCAGCTGGAGGATCATCAACTTAGTGAAAGACGCCCGAAACTTGTTGGTCTTCCAGTGCAAAGAGTTGTCCCCGACCGAGTGTTGCAGACTGGCACATTCCAAAGTCCAGGACTACGTGCTGAGGGACGCACTAAAGCTTGGGGCAGCCGCCGCAAAGGCGCAATGGGGAAAGGTCACTTTCTAAGACCTTTCTGCCACAGTGCACCGAGGGACTGGGAACTGTTGAGAGCCCCTCGGACTGTACAGCTCAAAATGAATGTATGCATTGAATTCTAATCATATTATAATTGCATTGAAGCACCTCAGAGTGCAACATGATGTATGTTGATAACTCCAGTACCATTGTCTGATTGTCTGCATTGACCATATTGAAATGATTGTAATATTCATTGATTGTATTGATGCACCTTGTGATACATGTGTAAAAGTTGAATCTGATTGTACTTTTGTGATGGTGATTTTGAAATGTTTTGGAATATTCTTCCAGATATTTTTGAACAAAGTATATTTCTCAAAAAAAAAAGCACTGATTTGTTTCAAGTTACAGAATTTTTTTGAATTAAGAGAGCAGGTATTTAAATGCCTTGATAGCTTGACATTCCAATGAGCTTATCCATATTCATGTATTTTAATGCACATTTATGTCTTGCTCTGACAATCCCAAAGGAAACTTGACCTCTCCCAAAGTGCACCTAACTCTTTCAAAGGTGTCCCTGGACCTATCAAAAATTGTCCTTTACCTACTCAAAAAGGTATCCTAACTCTCCAAAGAATTCCAGTAAGCTTCAATCTTCTCCTGAATAGCGCAAAGCCCACCAGTTGTGTTTTGGTTATCATATGAACGAAAATTGGATCTGTTTGAAGGCAGCTCTCCTTTCATGTGTGCAGCTGCCTCCATGAACCACAGGTGTGCAAACTACAACTCGCCCCTGCTGCCCACCAGTGCAACTATAGTTAATAATTCTATGCCACATTACAATGAGAAAGAGCAAGTCATCTCTTCTAGGTAGATTGGAATAGATATTGCTGAGAATACAGATAACAGCAATCTCTAACGTCCCCAAAGTTTTGCTTGGTTGTTTAAATTGCATGTTTGACATTTAAATCATTTGTTGTATCATTGTCTTTTAAATGTATTCATAACTAATTTACAAATGTCAGCCCATCATTTTCAGTTTTTCTGCTCTCTTAAGATCATTTCAGGAAAAATAATGCTTATATTGAGATTAATGCCTCACAGAGTGACTCCATTCTGCTGCACCTTGTTTGCAAACTCCTGCTGTTGCAGGTTGCTCATAAATCACCTCTAATAATGTATACATTTGAAAAAAATGTTATTCTTCATTTATAATCAGAGTTATTTAATTCTGCCCTTTTCTAGAATAGATTTATATTACATTGTGATATACGTATACTATAGATATGCACTATATGAATATCATGCATTACATTGCAACACATTTATGTATAACTATGCATTACGATGCAGTGAATGTGCAAAACAGTTGTACAACAAACAATGTCAATTTGCATTTAAATTACGTTAATAGACAAAAACATATCAAAGAACCTGATGGGGAAGTAAGAAAAATGGATTATGAGAGATGAACGTTTTCAGAGTCTGATACAAACTCTGTTCCCTAGCCACCGAGTCCATTCCTTTCCCTGGCAACTGTCTGAGGTTAAATCAAATTGTTCACAACCTTGGTGTCATATTTGACCCTGAGATGGGCTCTGGCCACATAACCACATCATTACTAAGATCCCCTATTTTTACCTCTGTAATACCACTCAGTTTCATTCCTACCTCAGCTCTCCAGCTACTGACACCCTCATCAATGCTTATGTTGCCTCTAGACTTGACTATTCCAAAGCTCAGTGGGAAAGGAAGACTCTTTGAGAAGTATGTATCATCCATGGCTAAATAAGAAAGTTAAGGATGGTATCAAATTGAAAGAAACACTGCCCTGCAAAGATTTGTGGCAGATTAGAATATTGGACACATTTTAAGAACCAGCAAAGAATTACTATAAAATAAAGAGGGAGAGATTAGAGTATGAGAGAAAGCTAGCTAAAAATATAAAAACACATAGGGCAGAATTTTGCCCTTGATGGGTGGGCTGGTTGATGAGGTTTCAGTTCTGTTTTTTCAGAAGCCCGCTGGGGCTCATGGCCTGCCTGCCAACCTTAAGGGGGTGGGGTCCCCCCACGTCATCCAGCGTAATTTTTGCGTCGGCGAGCAGGCCCCGCCCCCATAGGGTGGAATTTTACTGCCCTGTCACGGTGGGGGTGGGGCTGTAAAATGTGGGGAGCCATTCAAAACTCCATTGACTTCGGCAGGGCCGTAAAATCCTGTTGTGGTAAAATCCCGCCTAAAGTAAGAGTTTCCGTGAGTATTAAATAGGAAAAGAATAACTAACATGAGTGCTGGTCCCCTAGAGAGGGAGTCTGGCTGGTGTAAAATTCTGGCCATGCTTTTAGGAAAGAGAAAATATGTTTAAGTAATTTAAGACAGTTCATTGAGGAAGTAACAAGCAAGGTGGATAAAGGGAATCTGTAGATGTGGTGTACTTAGATTTCCAGGAGGCATTTGATAAGGTGCCACATCAAAGATTACCACACAAAATAAGAACATACAGTGTAGGGTGTAAATTAACATGGATAAAGGATTAGCTAGATAACAGATCACGGAGAGTAGAGATAAGAGTTTTTTTTCGGGTTAGCAAGCTGTAACTAGTAGAGTGCCTTAGGGATTAATGCTGGGGCTTCAACTGTTTACAATCTATAAAAATGACTTAGATGAAGGGACTGAATGTATGGTAGCAAAATCTGCAAATGACACAAAGATAGGTAGGAAAGTAAGTTGTCAAGAGGAGGTATTGAGTCTACATAGGGCTATAAGTACAGAGGTAGATTAACTGAGTGGGCAAAAGCTTGGCAGATGGAGTATAATATGGGATAATGTGAACTTGTACACTTTGGCAGGAAGAATGGAAAAGTTGCATACTATTTAAATGGAGAGAGAGTTCAGAACTCGGATCTGGGTGTCCTGGCACATGAGTCACAAAATGTTGGTGTGCAGGTACAGCAAGTGATTAGGAAGGCAGATGGAATGTTGGCATTTATTGAAAGGAGAATGGAATATAAAAGTAGGGAAATTTCAAAGCAGTTGTATAGGGTATTGGTGAGACCATATCTGGAATTCTGTGTACAGTTTTGGTCTCCTTATTTGAAAAGGATATAATTGCATTAGAAGCAGTACAGAGAAGGTTCACTTCACTCATTCCTGGGATGAAGGGCTTTGAAGAAAGGTTGAACAGGTTGGACCTATACTCATTTTGCATTGAAAAGAATAAGAGGTGATCCGATTGAAACACAATAGATCCTGAGGGGGCTTGACAGGGTAGATACCAGGAGGATGTTTCTACTCATGCAGTGATAAGAACTAGGGGATACAGTTTAAGAAAAAAAAAGCCTACTTTTAAGGCTGAGATGAGGAAAGAAATTTTCTCTCAGAGGGTCGTTAGTATGTGGAATTCTTTTCCCCAGAGAGCAGTGGAGGCTGGGTCATTGAAGGGAGTCAAGGGTTATGGAGGGCAGACAGGAAAGTGGAGTTGAGACCACAACCAGATCAGCCATGATCTTATTGGATGGTAGAACAGGATCAAAAGGGCCGAGTGGCCTTCTCCTCTTCCTAAGTCCTATGTTCTTAGTTCACGCAAGATGAAAATACATATGTATCATGGTCACAATCACAGGGAATGTTTTTTCTGACTGTAGTGAAGACCTTTGTTGCTCCTTGAAAGCAAGCAGAGGAAGGAGTTTCAACAATGGTGTGCTGGATGTGGGAGGTGACAACCCATTAATGTATCTTGGAAAGGAAAGGGAAGTTAGAGATGTAGGTTGTGATTTTCTGGCCCCGCCTGCTGCTGGGATTTTCCAGTCCTGCTGAAAGGTGATGGACTTTTAGCTGGCCTGCCGCATCCCCTGTGGCGGTTCCAGCCAGAGCGGGCCCAGAAAATCCCGGTCATAGTTAGACAAGAAAGAGGGTTTTCACATAGAGCTTTTCATGAGAGAATGCTAACAGTGACTGAGGAAAGGGAAACATTTATAATATCAGCTAGAATGGAAGGCTAAGAATGGAAATTAGCTTATTAGGAGTTTAGTGAAAGAAGGGATGAGGAAGCAGGAGGTTGGTCTTCTGGAAGAGGTAGGTCTTCTGGTAGTGTTAAGCTTGGACAGGTTGGGGAAAGATGGGTGAGGTACTAATGAGAAATGAATGTTCAGGGCTAGGGTTGGGGTGGAGTTTGAGCTTCACAATGCAATATGTTAATACTGTAGCAATTGCATTATTATGAATTATATGTGTGCTTTAGCAATTCATTATGGTACATTACAGCATTAACGTACCTTCTGTGGGATCCTAGATGCAAACTTGTTGTCCCAACTGTAAACTTAGCTATTCTGTACCTGCACATTGGTCATTTTCTCTTGCAGTTTTAAAAATAGCTCTCTAGTTTCTGAGAGAGTCGAATGGGTAAGAGTGGGTAAAATAATATACACTGCTCTGCCAAACATGAGCTCTGCCAGTGATGAAATTGTTGCACTTAAAGGTATTGATCTCTCATTGCCATGTGTAAACCTTGTTTGGTCTGTCTACATTTGAGAATTAGGGATTTCCCCATGCGAGTAATTCATTCAGCTAGGCCGTAGGATCTAAGGTAATAAGGAGAAGAAGAATGGTGATTGATATTCCACTTCTCACAGATATCTTGAACAGGCTTACCAATATATTACAGATTGTTACCCATAATGATCTCTCTAGGCACATCAAATAAACTGAAAATAACGCTCAGAGTGTGCATGACTGTTGTACTTGTCATATTGTGCAATTGTCAAATAATGGGCTACTTGGTAGTTGATGATGACGACAAAGTCGGTGCCATGGCCTTGAAAGAGGTTGGATGTGACTTTGGGCGTTCAATGGCATTACCATCACTGAATCCCCCACTATCAACTTCCTGGGGGGTACCATTATTAAAATAAAACTGAACTGGACTAGCCATATAAATACTGTGGCTACAAGAGCAGGTCAGAGGCTAGGAATCCTGTGATGAGTAACTAATCTCCTGACTCCCCAAAGCCTGTCCACCATCTACAAGGGACAAGTCAGGGGTGTGATGGAGTACTCCCCACTTGCCTGAATGAGTTCAGCTCCAACAACACTCAAGAAGCTTGATATCGTTCAGGACAAAGCAGCCCACTTGATTGGCACCACATCCACAAACATTCACTCCCTCAACCACCGCTACACAGTAGCAGCAGTGTCTACCACCTACAAGATACACTGCAGGAATTCACCAAGGCTCTTTAGTTAGCACCTTCCAAACCCATGACTACTGCTATCTTGAAGGACAACAGCAGCAGGCACATGAGAATGCCACCACCTGGAAGTTCCCCTCCAAGTTACCCACCATCCTGACTTGGAAATATATCGTCGTTTCTTCACTGTCGCTGGGTCAAAATCCTGGAACTCCCTTCCAGCATTTTGGATGTACCAGCACCACATGGACTGCAGTGGTTCAAGAAGGCAGCTCACCACCACCTTCTCAAGGGCAATGAGGACTGGGCAATAAATGCCGACCCAGCCAGCAGCCAGTGAAGCCCACATCCTGTGAAAGATTTTTTTAAATTTAATCTCCAGTGTAGTTATCTCCCTAGCATTGTAAAATTGCTAAATCGATGCTTCTGATAATGGCTGTTTCAGGGCTTCAAAGAGGCATTTGTGGTCTTTGTGCCACAGGAAAGACACATTCTTTCTCAACAATTCCCTTAGTGAGGACGATTTTTGAGAAAAACTGGGAATGTATGGAGACAGGAAAATAAAGAGACCAATACATCATTGAAGATTGTCCTTATCTTGAGAAGTTGGTGTGGCTTTAATATATGCTATTTCTTGGATCGGGACATATGCCAGCATTGGAATAAATAGAACCAAAGAAATTGATCTGTAGCACCTCGATGGCACATTTCAGACTGTTGAACACCAATCTTTCATTATAAACAAAAACAGAATTACCTGGAAAAACTCAGCAGGTCTGGCAGCATCGGCGGAGAAGAATAAAGTTGACGTTTCGAGTCCTCATGACCCTTCAACAGAACTGAGTAAAATTAGGAGAGGGGTGAAATATAAGCTGGCTTAAGGTGGGGGGGGCGGGAGGCGGGGGAGAGAAGTGGGGGGGGCGGTGGTTGTAGGGACAAGGAACAGTGAAAGGAGCAGATAATCAAAAGATGTCACAGACAAAGGAACAAAGAGGTGTTAAAGGTGGTGATATTATCTGAGAGAATGTGCCAATTAAGAATGAATGGCAGGACACACAAGGTACAGCTCTAGTGGGGGTGAGTTGAAAAACGACTAACAGGGCATAAAAAGTATAGATTTAAAAATAATGGAAATAGGTGGGAAAAGAAAAATCTATATAAATTATTGGAAAAAACAAAAGGGAGGGGGAAGAAACAGAAAGGGGGTGGGGATGGAGGAGGGAGTTCAAGATCTAAAGTTGTTGAATTCAATATTCAGTCCGGAAGGCTGTAAAGTGCCTAGTCGGAAGATGAGGTGCTGTTCCTCCAGTTTGCATTGAGCTTCACTGGAACAATGCAGCAAGCCAAGGACAGACATGTGGGCAAGAGAGCAGGGTGGAGTGTTAAAATGGCAAGCAACAGGGAGGTTTGGGTCATTCTTGCGGACAGACCGCAGGTGTTCTGCAAAGCGGTCACCCAGTTTGCGTTTGGTCTCTCCAATGTAGAGGAAACCGCATTGGGAGCAACGAATGCAGTAGACTAAGTTAGGGGAAATACAAGTGAAATGCTGCTTCACTTGAAAGGAGTGTTTGGGTCCTTGGACGGTGAGGAGAGAGGAAGTGAAGGGGCAGGTGTTGCATCTTTTGCGTATGCTTGGGGAGGTGCCGTGGGTGGGGGTTGAGGAGTGGGGGTGATGGAGGAGTGGACCAGGGTGTCCCAGAGGGAATGATCTCTACGGAATGCCGCCGGGGGAGGTGAAGGGAAGATGTGTTTGGTGGTGGCATCATGCTGGAGTTGGCGGAAATGGTGGAGGATGATCCTTTGAATGAGGAGGCTGGTGGGGTGGTGTCATTGAAAGCAGTATCATCTGAACAGGGTACAAAACATAGTAAGCTCATCGGACTTCTCCATGAGATGTACTGACCAATTACCGTGCTTGGCATCTAGCTTTGAGAAGGATTTTGTGCCTGCAAATCTTGGATTTAATTCCACTAATGTGGGTATTTTATAAGGACAACATTTCAAAGCTGCATTTAAACACCATGGATCAAGGCAAACTCTCAATGGTCCATGCTTCTTTATGACACATGATCGAGCTGCTTTTGTACTCTTCTAACGGTACAATTTTTCCCCATTTTGTCTTGTTCGACCTTAAGTTGTCTTGCAAGTAGATGCTGCACTTGCGTGGTGGATCAGTTGGTGGACTTGCATTCCACTGCAAGTGCAATGTGCAGCTCCCTTGAAACTGCCAATTGTGTCAACACATTCTGGATAATTCAATGTTAGGTTATGAACTGAGGTGGTAGGAGTAGTTTCTGAGGTTGGTCTGCCTTGTGATGTCTGACTACTTCCATGGATTGTTACTAGTGTGAGGTCATGGTATGCCGGTAGACCTACAGTTGCTGGGCTTTTAGTCTCCATGATGTAGAACATCTGTGACACCCAGGAGGATTGACTGTACTTGCTCTCCAGGATTATTGAATTAGTGAAGCGTTGTATGTTGAAATGCAGCAGTAAGTTTCGCCATGGTCTTCCATGTGTATGAATATGTGTCTTTTATTATTCACAGGGATAGTATGTTGGCACTTGCCCCTGTGTCAATCTTGGCCAATAACGAGTAGTTATCAACTTTCTTAGGATAGATAATTAGAATCTTGGCAAACACTTCAGTGTGACAGTATCTATGTTTTCCACGAGGTTGATGATGTGAAACCGGTGTTCACTGCTCCTCACCTCATCATGCACATTATCGTCATTTTCCGGTTTGTTGACCATCTCATACATGTGTTTCTTATGGGATATCAGATGGTCTTATTGCTTGAAGCTACCCATTGCGTACAGTCTGTTTGAATCACTGCACGGCTCTTTGTAGCTGCATTAGCCTTTGTTCTAGTGCATTGACACTGCCAATGGCCCTTTCTGCCACATGGCTTGCAGAATTGATGGAAAATTGGGCATTTTCTCGGGGCAGGCAGAAGGCCACACCTTCCACATGTCTTGATATGTTTGGGTGTTCTAGTGAGTAGAGTTGGGCTTAGGACCTGTAAGCTGCATCAACCTGCGATGTACTTACATCCGTCCTTGACTATCTCTTTGATGCTAAAATTTTAGCTTGTATAGATTTTCCTGGAATGCTTCCATGGGAGTGGATGCAATTACCAACTCAACAATTCTCTCTGTTAGCCTTGCATCTGAAAAAATTACAGTACATACGCTTTTCTCTGCATCTGCTGATGAAGTGGTCTATGGATTCTGTAGGCTGTTGTTGAAATGACATGAACTCTAATCAATGAATATGGAAGATGAACCCGATTCTGAACTGGTCTTCCAATGTAGTCCATAACTTTTGGGGATCCTTTAGCTCTTCTTTTGTTAATCCTCATGTATTCAACCTGTTTAGGCCTTCATTCCTAATTGTTAGGTGAATTTTTATGGCTTGCTTGTCTGGTTCAGACACATCTGAATCAAGAAACCATAGCTCTGTACGTTGTTTAAAAATTTAAAAATCAGTCAGCTGCATCCCAATTCAAACTGGGGAATTTTGTGGGCATCCTGAAAATATCCCTTTGACCTTCCTTCTTATTTTATTCAATTTATCGTTCAGCAATTCCAAAAGTCACCCATTATAATCTCAACCTTCTCTGGCCCAATTTTTATGACCACTTTGTTTCTTTTTTTACAATTTGACTCTCCCTCACTCGCCATTGATCTGACCCACACCCTAGTCACTCGCCTTTCCGACTGAGCTAACCCATTGCTGGTCCTCTCGACACACTTTACCAATCATGTAACCAACAGGCCACGTGCTTCACTATCACCATGTGGGATCCGTTTGCTTACCAGTTCTTTATTTGAGCACCATGTCTTTGAGGCTTTTATGTGCAGTCAGCATACTGAAATTACAACACTCTGCAATGCTGCAAACTCATTGCTGTCTGACCAAAACGTCAAAGGTCATCACATGCCATGTAGCTAATGCTGTTTGCCGTGTTGTACTTGTACTTAATCTTGTTGTCACCTGTTTGACCACCATGTTGTGTTGTTATAATTATATAAAGGCATCAATTACTCATAAGGGATTGGGTAAACATGCTCCGGGTTCATTTATTTAGACTCAGCACATGAGAGCAGATGTACATGGCTATAAAGCTTGAAGACATCAGCAGCAGAGCTGTGTGTACTGTGTTCTGCTCATAGGCAAAATTGAAACTAAAACTGGATTGCATGGCACACTTCCCTTCTAGCGATGTCATGCTGCTATCCCTTAAAGGTATATTACAGCAGTACACAGTTCAGATAATCTTTAATTGATAGGAGCCAATTTTATTTAGTAAGTGTATTTAATAGAAAGAATTATATTTAGAAAATATGCCCACCCAGTGAACCCTCTTGTTTGAACATTAATTTTCAAAATAAGAGCTCCAAACACCAAACCTTCCGATAATCTTTACACTTTTCATCGGTGAGTCTGTGTTTTGAAAGGTACAAACTGAAACAAAACCAAGCCTAAAAATACAAGAGAAGTATTGTTCCTTTAGATTTCTTTCCCTCCCTTCTTTCTTCCTTTATTGAATAGACTACTTTTCAGCAGATTGTCTCATCAAAATAGCTGTACTTTTGTTCAAAACATCATCCTTGATATTTTAATTTGAAAATTATTCATATTGAAAAGTCTCTCCTGTGGTTTTATATATGAAAGCAAACACATGAGAGAGAGCTATTCCTAGCAAAAGTTCAAATATCGTTATATATTTATTACTCTGCGGGAATAAAAAGAAATATACACAACAACAAAAAAAAATCAACCCATCTTTTCATGCAATAACAAAATTGGTGAGGAACACTGTACAATTTAGATGCCTAGCATCCCAACCTCAATGTTAATAATGTCCTCCATATGTTTCTGCATTTTTGCTTAGGAAATGTTGCAGCCAAGAAAACGGCATCAAATTAGAAGCAGTGCAGGCAGTGGCTACTTGTTTGTTCAAAAGTCGTTACTGCCCATTGTCATTTCAATCCATTGAGTGTCTTTTACTGCCTGGTTGTGAAATAAGCATGGCAGCACCAGATGTATAAGTGGGCATTATGGCTGCAATTGGTCACTCCCAGCAAGGGTTGTGTGTTAGGCTCATGCCAGGGATCTGGAAGGATATCAGTAAACAATTGTTAGTGAAGAGACCATGAGTTAATCTGGGAACAGTGTTCTGCTAAAATGGTTGGACCTTGTTGTGTGGCCAGTTAACACTGTCAGATGCAGGGCAACAAGAGGAAGAGTTAATTTCTGAAACTTCCCTCATTGTTAAAGGTGAGTTATTTCATGCGAATGCGAGAAGTTCCAGATTATAATTGCACTCATTTGGATACAACCAGATATGTACAGGCCTTTCTTTATCTGTGTGCCTTTAAACAACCAAAGTTATTTAGAGTTATAATTAATTTTTGGCCGTTGCAGTGAGAATCTCATTGGAATAGCACAAATGATCCAGGAAATGAGTGTGGTATAAAAAAACCACCATAACTCACTCATGTCATAATTTCTTGCATCATTTACAGTAGGAGAATGACATGCACTATAGCTATGCAGATTTTCAGGAAAATCTAGACTATCATTTGACAGTTTTGGTCATATACAAATAACATTGTAATGGTTTGACTTCTCTAGTTAGTTCCAGCAAACCACAATTATTGGCTTTCAGAAAAGTAGTTGAGGTGAACGGCACAGATAGATTTAAGGGGAAACTGGATTAAACACGAGGGAGAAAGGAACAGATGAGGAAATTGTTTGGGTTACATGAAGTGGAGTGTGATACGCTTGCATGGACCATGCACTAGCATGCACTAGTTGGCTGAATGGCCTGTTCTGTTTGTGTGTGTGTGTGTATGCTCTCTTGCCTGTCCTTTTCGTGTGCTGCATAGAACCCTTTGCCGAGTCCATCAGGAAGGATCCGGGCATAAGAGGAGTGACGATCCCAGGCAGTGGAGGCACTCAGGTAAAAGCCTCCCTGTACATGGACGACGTCGCCGTCTTCTGCTCGGATCCGCTGTCGGTGCGCAGACTGATGCACATCTGCGACCAGTTCGAACTGGCCTCGGGAGCCAAGGTAAATCGTGGGAAGAGCGAGGCCATGTTCTTTGGGAACTGGGCTGACCGATCCTTTGTCCCCTTCACTGTCAGGGCTGACGGCCTGAAGGTGCTGGGGATATGGTTCGGAGGGACCGGGGCATGCGTTAGAAACTGGAAGGAGCGAGTGGCTATGGTGAAGAGGAAACTGGGCATGTGGGAGCGACGCTCCCTCTCCATTGCGGGTAAGAACCTGGCCATCAGGTGTGAGGTACTCTCGCTGTTGCTGTACGTGGCGCAGGTCTGGCCCATTCCAGACTCCTGCGCGACGGCGATCACTCGAGCCATCTTCCGCTTTACCTGGAGGTCGAAAATGGATCGTGTCCGCAGGGACGCGATGTACAAGCCTCTAGATAAAGGGGGAAAAAACGTGCCCAACATCGCCCTCATACTGATGGCCACCTTTGTGTGCGGCTGCATCAAGCGGTGCGTAGACCCTCAGTACGCAAACACCAAGTGTCATTACGTGCTGAGGTTCTACCTGTCCCCGGTGTTGCGAAGGATGGGTCTGGCCACGCTGCCGCGGAACGCTCCAAGTAGTTGGACCGTGCCGTACCACCTGTCCCTGGTGGAAAAATTTATGCAGAAAAACACCTTTGACCACAAGTCCATCAGGCAGTGGTCAGCACGTAACGTCCTAGAGGCCCTGAGGGATAAGGAGAGGGTGGACCCTGTGGGATGGTTCCCCGAGCAGACTGTCAAAGTCATTTGGCAGAATGCCTCATCGCCAGAACTTTCCAACAAGCACCAAGACGTAGCTTGGCTGGTGGTGAGAAAGGCCCTCCCCGTCAGATCCTTCCTACACGCCAGGAAGCTCACCCCCTCTGCACGTTGCCCTCGAGGTGGCTGTGGTGGGGAAGAGACCGTCGTCCACCTCCTTGTGGATTGTGCCTTTGCAAAGAAAGTCTGGAGAGAGATGCAGTGGTTGCTGTCGAGGTTCATCCCGAGCAGTTCTGTGACACAGGACTCTGTGCTCTACGGGCTGTTCCCAGGGACACACACCGAGACAAACATCAACTGCAGCTGGAGGATCATCAACTCGGTGAAAGAAGCGCTTTGGTCTGCCCGAAACTTGTTGGTCTTCCAGCACAAAGAGTTGTCCCCGACCGATTGTTGCGGACTGGCACAATCCAAAGTCCAGGACTACGTGCTGAGGGACGCACTAAAGCTTGGGGCAGCTGCCGCAAAGGCGCAATGGGGAAGGGTCGCTGTCTAAGACCTTTCTACCACAGCGCACCGAGAGACTGGGAACTGTTTAGAGCCCCTCGGGCTGTACAGATCAAAATGAAAGGCTGTAAATGATTGTAATATTGTTTGTACTGATGCACCTGGTGATACATCTTGTAAAAGTGTAACCTGGATTGTACCCTTGTAATGTTGTTTTTGAAATGGTTTGGAATGTGATTGAAGATATTTTATGAATAAAGTATATTTTTACAAAAAAAAAAAATAAATTCTATGTAATTCCTGTAAAGGATGCTCATCCTGCTATTAGACTGCCTCTTAAATGTGAACTTGAGTGCTACTTTCATCTGCAGCATATCAGCTAATTCCTGCAGGCAAAACTCTGCCCAGCTGTATTATTTGTCAATATATTAGCATGAAGGATGATTTAGATGTGACCTGAGTAAGAGATCTAAATAAACAGGTTTCCAATCAGTCATCCTTCTTCTCCCAACTGTTCCACATCACTGGCTGCAGCTCAGCATGAAGGGAAGCTCAGAACCCGACTTTAATTAATCAAAGTTGCCGCTGTGCATATCAATCCATGATCTTGGAGAAAGAAAGAGTCACTGCATATGAACTTGAACCCCAGCTAAATACCTGAAACTCACCCTGTTTACCCAACCCTCTACAAGGGTAGTACAAATGTATGCTGGCAAAAAAAAAAGAAAATAACCATTCAAGTTAAATTAGGTCTTTCCTGGAATGCTACATATCACTCACTCATCCTGGGTCTGAAATGACTAATGCTTAGTGGTATGGAAAAACTGCACTATGCATATGCAGGCTACAGTCTGGAATCTTCTGGAAAGTTTTGGCGCAACTGTGGTGTAATAGTGGAGTAGTTCCATTTTCCTCACCAAGGAAATACGTGTGTAACTGATTTCTGCCGGTTTTACATTGAAGCATTGCTATTCACAAATGCGCTTCATGGTTTATGCAGTCCTTAAGGTATACTTGCCAAAATCCTCAGATGCTGATTTACGTATCTCAATTTTACCTGGCTGCTCCCAAGCAAAAAAACTGTTTGGGTGATTTTCCTGGATTTCCTGCACAATCCACTGAAGTAGATTTATGTCTCAAAATGTAGACATAACACAGCTAAAAGTCACCTGGTCTTCCCTTTAACTGAGATTTCGGAAGTTGATTCAGAGGTGATTTCCTTTTCATACTGATACCAAAGTGTTGTCATTCTCACTGCATTTGAAATTTTTCAGACCTTCAATCTCCATCCTCCCTTTTCCCCTCTTCCCACTGTATTCAGGACCAAGCAGCTGAAATGGCCTTCCTGATGGGAATTAGATTACTCGCTATCAACAGTAACTTTTTATTGGTGAGGTAATGTAAAGTCAGAAAATAGGTTAGTTATGCTTATAATATTTAGATTCTGCTGATTGTAGTTAAGAATCAAATTTACCTTTATTGTAATTGCCACAATTCAATCTTATGGTGGCATCAACCACAGTCCTTGCAATTGTAGTTGAGTAAGATAGCATTTGAGATGCTTTGGTGTCTGCTGTGATTTTTGATTGCCTTCAGCAAGTTGAAATCACTCAGGATTTTAAAATTCCATAGGCTTCACTTGAAAAAGTGTGGTGGATGGGAAATGCTATTCATTCTTGTGTAGATCCTGACCCAAATTGCAACTGGATACTTTGTGTGGTAGAGGTTGGCAGCTGGTGCCTACATAGGAGCTTCAATTGCATTGATCTCAAGCCTACAGCTACTCTACATGAGGTGTCCTCAGCCCTTCTGAGTCAAAGGCAAAACTACAAAAGATTATTGAAGTCTCCAGCTCCAAAAGGAGCCATTTTCCCTCCAGTAAAATGTAATGGATCCACTCCAAGATCAATTATCTTGCTTTAGGTAAGGCTTCAAGCCTTTCAAGAAGCCTCATAGACACATCGTGTTGAGGTTTTGCATGGGTCGACCTCCCAGGGTAGCCTGGAATCTCAACCTACTGCACCTTTCAGAAAAAACAACAGAAGGTGGAAGATTTACTCACGGTACCACCCACTAGAAAATGGTTGAAGCGAAAAGGTCGAGTGGCACCAGGGTCTGTCTCACATTTGAGGAAATGAAATGGTTAGTTATTATGGCATTCTTTTGACTTTGTTGATTACTGCTCTGGGTTGGTTGGTCATGTTTGGAACTAGGTCTATTGAGATCATCTGCCTTTTGTCCTAGGAGTTGGTAAATCCTATTCTTATTCTCAAATTTTGGCACATTGATGAAGAGAAGAGTTATTTAATACGTTAACAGGCTATGAGGGCATTTAACAGTACAATGCTTTGGATATATTGGAGTACGGCACAAGATTTAATAGGAAAGAAATTGATCCCTTGTATTCATTTTACAGATGTGAAACAAGGACAAAATGGTCAATTAGTGGGTCACAGTGTCCCGTGATGCTATGATGCCTGCAAAAGCTTTCAACCTGAAATTGAGTTAGGCCATTTTTTAGGTGCTAAGTTAGCCTTCTAAAACAGGCCTCAGGCTTTTTCCATTTACTGAAAAGGGGCAGAATGCCTTTCAGAAATTGGGCTTTCCTGAATAGAACAGGATTCCACCCTACTCCAGTCAGGTTTTCTGGACATGAATATATCTTATCTAGTGGCCAGCACCAGAAAGGTCGCTTGCGGCTTTTAAACTTTTATTCTGAGAGGAGCAGGAAGTAGTACTCTGGCTGGCTGCAGTCGTCCCCTCCACTCTACCTACCTACCCACCCACCCCCCTACTATCCTAGCCCCCTCCTGGGACTTACTTGATCTCTGGTGGTGAGCTAAATGGCCTAAGCTTCAGTCTTCACTTGGGCCAGCTGTCTGTGGACTGTGGAGCACTGGCAGCTTACTCAGAATATATGGATGAGGCCGAGGACCAATTCCTCATGATCCTCGAGCCCCTGCCTTTAGGCACGCGCTGATTCCATAGTGCCAAGTCTGGGTCTGAAGACAGGCCCTGACAAGTGTGTACCCAGCACCTAATGAGTTTACTTCTTTGCTGGTGTAGTGCATCCTACATTGTGACATACAAATGAAAAGAAAATGTGATAAAAAAAAAGTCAAAATAGCATTGAAGAACAGATTTTACCTGTGCTGTTTGCATTTGCATTAACCGTTAAGCACACTCCAAAGTTTCATAGATCTAATTTGCACAAAGTGAAGCAGTCATATGGCTGGACAAAATCCCATTGAAATCCATTTTTATTGCTTCATTTTACCGAGAGCAGCAGGGGAGAAGATGGCGGCAAACGCATCTGAAGTCTTTTGCCACATATAATATGTGCACAAGACCCATTCTCTTGCTAAAATAAATCATTCTTTTTCCCATCCTTTCATGAGTTGTGGGCATTGCTGGCTAGGCCAAAATTTGTTTCCCATCCCTAATTGGCCTAGAGGAGGTGGTGGTGAGCTGCCTTCCTGAACCGCTGCAGTCTATGTGGCATATGTGCACCCACAGTGCTATTAAGGAGGGTTTCCAGGATTTTGACCCAGTGACAGTAAAGGAACAGTGATGTCAGAATGTTGTGTGGCTTGGTGGGGAGCTTGAAGGTGGTGGTTTCCCAGTATATCACCAATGCTTCTTTCATAACTCCCCTTCAACAGCAGTGTTGCATGAAAATGCAATGCTATTGCTGACAGAAACATAAAAAGCACAACCATTTTAACTATATATCGCTACTTAACACCATTACCTCTGGAATGGATTTTAGCCCTTGGAGTTCTGACAGGGAATATTTTGCTTGGCATCAGTACATTCATAGCATTCCATCAATTACTAGCCAAGTAATAAGCTCATAATGCACCTGCAAATATACAGCTTCCATCTCCACCCCTCCTCTCTTCCTCCAGGAACTATTCCTCGATTTTATACTAGTATGGCAACAGCCAGCTGCTGATACTTGAAAAATGTTTATGCTCAGTATAGTTGAATTGGATTCCTCCAATTCCTCTTTCCTCAACCAGAAAATGACACATCTTCTAATCACATAATCACATTCCACTAATATTCTGCTTATTCTGAATGTGTAACTTCAATATTGTCTCATGCAGGACAATTTTCTAAATGTAAAAAAAAATGACAAAGATCTTTTTAACTTTACCTTATTTTCTATTAACAAGAAAGCACCTTTACAGACCCTCAGCATTTTGGAGGGGGAAGGATGCTGAATGCCTTCTCGATCCAGTGGAGGGTATGGTTTAACTCTAACAGCCCAGCAAGGTATTGCATATTGCAAGAAAAGGTACTGCTAACAAATTCTATAGTGTTTATGAAATGATTCTTATTCCTTTTAACAATGTACATTTCCCATTATAATTGCAAGCTGCTGCTTAATGCTGAGGTTCAGTTTCCCAGAGACAAAGGCTTTTTCAAATGAGCTTTTGATGGCACTTTCAATGAGACTTGTTTGCCAATTTTTCTTCTTCTGTTGGTTTCATGCCCTGCATGTAGATGATATATTTAGCTGTTATAAGAGATGAAAAATATACATGTAAGGTTCTGAGGATGAACTGATAGCTTTGCAGTTATTCTCAGAATAAGCATTAGGAAGGATACAGGTGCAAGAAATGTTGACTTCACATGGCTCATTCTAGACAGTAGGATAATAAGGGTTTAAATGAAATGTATACTCTGTGACCCTTCTGAACAGTTATAATTGATTTGATTTATTACGTGTGCCAAGCCACTGTCATTTATTTGACCGACTGCCTCATCAGATGGAGCACACTCTTGCACAAATTCACAACCATGTCATTTGTATATGTTTACTGTATTGTGTTGTTCATTGTGTGTTGAAGTACATAGTCTAAGTCCCTGTTCAAACAGAAAATATGTGGCTGAAAAGCCTTCATATAAGTAAATGTCTCTGAATGTTAGCTGACTTTGTACTGGTCTTCCCAATTCTGTCGCAAGTGTATCTGTGAGTAACGTCTTCTTAATTAGCTACTTATGATACATGCCAGAAAACATTGGAACCCCATCTGCATTTGGTTCCTGCAGATTAAATATATTTTCTGCTTTATTTTATTTTGTGCTTTGCTATAACTTTTACTTCTGTTTGCTGATTGGAATAAAAGCACACCCAAGAAAAGTATGCAAATAATGACATTGGGCAGAAACTTGTGCCCTCCCCCATGGCAAGTTTGGTGGCGGGGGAGCATTTAATCAGATGGGAGGGTGGGAATGAGGCATGTTGGCAGCAACAGTTGGGGACCCCGCCACCTTTGCACTTCCACCCCAATTAAGTCCTCGGAAGGAAGACCCGTGGACAACACTCCTGCCCCGCTGCCAATTGAAACTCATAAGTGAACAATTAATGCCATCTTAAGGGCACCATCTTACTGCTTCCGGCATTAACTCAGTGGTGGGCAGGGGCTTGCCATGTGGGGAGCATGAAAAGCAAACCAATGCAGGGTTGCTTGCAGGCTCCAGGTGGGGGGTCTCTCGTTCAAAGACACTCAGTGCCTGATCGAGGGACCGGGCATCAGGAAGTGGGTTGGGGGTGGTGGTGGGGGGGAAGGTGAGCCACTGGAGAGCCAACCACTTCCCTAGCTGCTGACATCCCTCAGCTCCCACTCCTCTGCAAAACCCAATCCGTGACCACCACCCCCCACCCCCCACCCTTCCACATCACTCACCTTGGGCCTGGAGTCCAGCAACAATCTTAGCTCTCCGACTGGCAGCAGCCATCGCCTTCATGGTTGCGCTGCCATTGAAAAGAGGTTCCAGGCGAGACTTCCGCCGCAGGGAAAAGGCCCAGAACTGCTCTGCAAAGTGCTTAAGTGGAACAAGATGAGTTGGGCCATCCTGAAAAGAGGTGATGCGAGGCTCTTGCCAGCCCTCTAACTGGCAGCTTAGACCCCTGTTGTGTCTATAAGATTCCAGCCATTGTAATGATACTCTGTTAATTATTAATACATTAGCTGTTACACCTCATTGAGACTTGTGTCTCATTAGCTCCAAAATATGACATTCACAGTGGGGAAAATGTTCTCCCCATCGGTGGGCTGTGCAGGGGGCGGGCGCGGAGCCGATCGGTGCCCCCAATCGACTGGGTGCCGCCAATTTATGTGGGCGGGCCAATTAAGGCCCACTCAGCATGACACGGGCCTGGAAGTGCTGAGCACTCCCCTTGAGGGTGGGAGGAGTGGGGGGGGTTGCCTGAGTTGGGAGTGTGCCTCACAGAGGTGCTTCAGGGTGATTAGTTTTAAGTTTAAACAGTGTAATAAAGTGTTGTAAAAATTTTTATGACATGGCCCTCATGTGAAACTGTCACATGAGCTGGGATATGTGCATTAATTTTAATAAAATTTTTTCTGAAAATTTTAAATCCTTCATGAAATCTTATCCCGTCTGTGGATGAGGTTCCATGAAAAATGCGAAGGCCGCCTGGGCTAAGTTTGCAGATGATACAAAGATAGGTGGAGGGACAGGTAGTATTGAGGAGGCGGGGAGGCTGCAGAAGGATTTGGACAGGTTAGGAGAATGGGCAAAGAAGTGGCAGATGGAATACAACGTGGGGAAGTGTGAGGTCATGCACTTTGGTAGGAAGAATAGAGGCATAGACTATTTTCTAAATGGGGAGAGAATTCAGAAATCTGGAGTGCAAAGGGACTTGGGAGTCCTAGTCCAGGATTCTCTTAAGGTTAACTTGCAGGTTGAGTCGGTAGTTAGGAAGGCAAATGCAATGTTGGCATTTATTTCGAGAGGACTAGAATATAAAAGCAGGGATGTGCTGCTGAGGCTTTATAAGGCTCTGGTCAGACCACATTTAGAATATTGTGAGCAATTTTGGGCCCCGTATCTCAGGAAGGGTGTGCTGGCCCTGGAGAGGGTCCAGAGGAGGTTCACTAGAATGATCCCAGGAATGAAAGGATTAACATATGAGGAACGTTTGAGGACTCTGGGTCTATACTCGATGGAATTTAGAAGGATGAGGGGGGATCTGATTGAAACTTACAGAATACTGAAAGGCCTGGATAGAGTGGACGTGGGGAAGATGTTTCCATTAGTAGGAGAGACTAGGACCCGAGGGTACAGCCTCAGAGTAAAGGGAAGACCTTTTAGAACAGTGATGAGGAGAAACTTCTTTAGCCAGAGAGTGGTGAATCTATGGAATTCATTGCCACAGAAGGCTGTGGAGGCCAGGTCATTGAGTGTATTTAAGACCGAAATAGATAGGTTCTTGATTGGTAAGGGGATCAAAGGTTACGGGGAGAAGGCGGGAGAATGGGATTGAGAAACTTATCAGCCATGATTGAATGGCGGAGCAGACTCGATGGCCTAATTTCTGTTCCTATGTCTTATGGTCTTATGGACTGAATGTGGACCTGATCCCACACATGGGTCCAATAATACAAGGAAAGAGTGGTGAATCTATGGAATTCATTGCCACAGAAGGCTGTGGAGGCCAGGTCATTGAGTGTATTTAATACCGAAATAGATAGGTTCTTGATTGGTTAGTGGATCAAACGTTACGGGGAGAAGGCGGGAGAATGGGGTTGAGAAACTTATCAGTCATGATTGAATGGCGGAGCAGACTCAATGGGCCGAATGGCCTAATTTCTGCTCCTATGTCTTATGCTCTTATGGTCTTATGGCCCTTCGCCTGCCCGCCAACCTTAAGGTTGGACGGGCAGCTTTCTCAATAGGCTTAATTAGTTCAGAACTGAAAATCTAAATGACGTGCAGTGACGTTGGGACGCACACCCGACGTCACCCTGCGTCATTTTACACCTCGGCAAGTGGGCCCCACCTCCACTCACCGAGCCAAAGATTCAGCCCAGTGGATTTCTGCCGCTGAAAATTGACACTTTGATGATTTTGCCTGTGAAGGTTGCACTTAACCTGCTTGTTCTGTTTGATGCAAATTATAATGCATCAGATTAAAAGCCTTTACCACCTTTTAAATCGGTTATTAAAAGGATGCAACCTCACTCACACTAATACATATAAAATATTTGCCTTGTTAAAATAGCGTTTCTTGCAAAATGAGACAGACCTATGTGGTAGTATTCAACAAGGGCCCCTCTCCAACCTTTAGAATAGTCAACCTAAATGGAGTTGGTATATTTGGTGACCACTTTCGCGCCTTTGGTGATGGCGTGTGTGGCCAGTTCTCCTGGCAGTATGAGGCAGACAGCGCTCTGGACCTTTCTGGCCGAGATGCTGCTGCGCTTGTTGTAGTGAATGAGGTGCCAGACCTCAGAGGTGATGTGCTCAAAAATATCGACAATGAAGAAGTTCATGACACTTGTGCCCTTGGACAAGATCCTACTGGAAGGGTGGGCCTGGGTCAACACTCTGTACACATAAGTGGAATAGCTCAGCTTGCGAGATTTCCTCCACTTCTTAGGCGGCTTCTTGGTGACCTTAGCCAGCGACTGCTTCAACCCTGTAATGGCAAATGGATGGTAAATGCCAAGCTGCTCAAATCCCAAAGGGAAACTAGAAACAACTGTTTTTGCAATTTGTATATATTTCGAGATGTGTGCCTTGAATTCAGTAGTAATAAGACGAGAGTCTTATAGGTTTCTTACAAATCTAAATTAAACTTTTATTAATAGAAGAAATGATTTTAAGCACACACATAGACCTACAAATTACTACTATGATAACTTCTAAATCCTCTAGTTAATCTAACTCCCAGTTACACTTCCATTAAAGCAACAGTAAGACACACAGATTTTCAAGACCCAGGCAAAGTAACACTCTGCCTTCTCTCCTTTATACATATTTCCCCCTTTAAAATCAAATTCTCATGTTTCACTATGTCTTTGGACTTTACCTCTCTAATAATAAAAATCTATCATAGTACCAATTTTACCAGTAATCTTTGGGAAAAATAAACACATTGTTTCTTAACTTCTCCTGGCTAGGTGAAACATTTCACCCCTCTTTTGAATTCATGCCAGTCTGGTTTAATTAAAAATGCAAATGTTCCCTTTATGCCTTACATTCTAAAATTCCCCCAAGTTTACCCACTTAGTATTTCAAACCTTGCTTATCTTCTGATACATCAAAGCCTTCAGACCAGCTGCCTTTAATTCAATCAAGTCACACACACACACACACACACACACAGACACACACACACAGACACACAGATCCCACTATTACTCTACTTTACAATAAATTCCAATAACATTATGGAAATTATTACATCTTCCTGACAGACCCTTAGCCACAGCAGTCACCTCAGGCATTCCACCCAACTAGGATCAACTCAAATAAGCTATTCAGTATTACTCTGTAATAGCCTAGGGGGGGCAGCAATCAGGAGAATGACAGTACCTGCCTTTGAACTCTGCACTTGAAAAGTAATCTTGCACAGAATACAGAATTTCACTGCACCCCTAAACCGACAGAAGCATTGCCAACTCTCACTGACCACTCACACATCAGTTTTCAGGTATACACAGCCTGGTCAATATGCTTGCCGTATATCTGTAAAATGTCAATTTTCTAGATGCTATAATATACCGAATGGAAATGCTTATAAAAACAAAAAGAAAATCAAGTTATTTATTGGTAGACTGCTGACGCTATACAGTAAAATGCATAACAAACAAAATTGCACAGATCTCCTTTGCATTGAGTATTTTGCCAGTCTGCCTTGAAGTCAGTCAGACCTTTGATTAATTAAACCTCTTCCAAAAGATCCCATCTTACTATTTGAAAGTTAACTTTTTTTTTCTGTAAAGAATTGCTGAGTAATAGCAGGGGATCTAATTAAGGCAGTGAAGTAAGACTGGCTGACCAGATATCCAACATACCATTTGTTCATTTAATACTGGCTTCAACTGCAGGTCTAAAGAATATTAATAGGGGAATATTGAATTTTTCTTAGCCTGTTGAAAACATCATATCTCTATCATTAAAAAAAACTTCCCTATGTCACGTTCAGCATTCCACTGCCAAAAAATAAAAACGAGCTGCTGCTGTTAATCTGTTATTACAAAATAGGGATTTTTGAGGTATAAGAACCTACCACTTGTTTCAGAAGTATCTCAAAGCACCACACAGACAATGAATTTATTTCAAGTACAGTGGCTATTACTGTGTAGTTAAGCACAGCACCCTGTACACAGCAAGAGATGAATGGTTAGGTATTGGTGCTATTAGGGGAGGAATCTAGGCCAAGACGCTGGAGGATGCGCTGTTATTCTTTCAGTGAGGCCATAATGTCACACACAAGTGCAGCAGTTTGTAAATCAAGAATCTTCAGGGTTAATTTGAACTGGTGCAAAACTGAGACGATCAGATCAGATGCACGTTTAGAGGGATGGTAGCATAGGCCAATGTTACTGGACCAGTAATCTCAAGGCCTGGACTAATGCTTCAGAAGCATAGATTCAAATCCCAGCATGGCTGCTGGCGACATTTAAATTCAATTAATTAATAAATCTGGAATAAAATGTTAGTGTCATTCATAATGACCATGAACTACCAGATTATCCTAAATACCCATCTGATGCACTTGGAGGAAAACTGTTCTTACCTGGTCTGGCCTAAGTGGCTTTAGATCCATAGCAATGTAACTGACTCTTAACTGCACACTGAAATGACCTAGCAAGCCACTCAGTTCTATCAAACTGCTATGGAAAAAAAAAACATCTACACCATGTGGACTGCAACAGTTCAAGAAAGCAGCTGACTGCGACTTTCCCAACAGCACTTACTGGAGGGCTATAAAAGCTGGCCTTGTCAGCAATGCCCACATTCCAAGAGTTAAAAAAAACAAAATAATATATTGACATTGATGAAAAACATGGCATGCAGAACAAGCAACCAACCTGATCAAGAGTTTTCATGTCACAGCTATTCTTGTGCAATGTCTGACTAAGTAGGAGGTCTTGTGGTGCAGTGTGCAGTGCCTCTGCCTCTAAGGCAGAAACTCTGAGTTCAAGTCCCACTCAAGGACTTGATGGCTAAGGAAGGTACATTCATAACATGGCCAAACAGGTTGAGTATCAACTTGTAAATCTTTCCAACATATGCCAAAGGCAGGCAGTAAGAGCAAAAGAGATTACTGCACAGGGACCTGCCTCCTTGCCTCAACCATGGTGCAGATCATGGTGCCGTAGGATGGACCTGTCTTTGGGCAGAGAACTCAAAAAGATCTGACTAAGGGATATTAATGTTGATACCCAGTTTTCAAAGGGGAGAATTGTTTCATTCCCAACAACAGCATTGTGATAAGCTGCAATATTAAAAAATTCCATTTTTAAGCAAAAACTATTTTCCTGCCTCACTCTTCACCCTTTTCATTGCCTTCCAGGGCCTCATGCTCAAGAGTTTACCCCAGTGACTTGCTGACAACTTCTTCCCAAGTGAGTGTTTCTGGGCTGATACTAGAACACATAGGCAGATTAGCATGGGACAGGTATTTCACAGTTTGAAATTTCTGGCCACTTCTCGACATGTGATACTTTGAAGAAATTGTAGCTGCATCAATGCTTTGATATTCCACATGAAACAGCAACCAACTCTTTGTTCTCTTGCCCTACCTGCACCAGTTTGGTCTTGGCATGTGGTCTTCAGCTCTGCCATCTCCCACATCTGCCTTCCAATAGGATGTCAAGCTTCCTGAATATTTGCACTTACACTTTCAAAAGTAGATGCTGCCTCTCCTGTGGTCTCTCTCTGACTTTGTGAAACTTTTTTTCTTTTCTAGGAGAAAACACAGTAACAAAGGAATCTGATTGGAAATTGAGGTTCACATCGCCTAAGCGTTTGTATTCTTTCCATCATCAGCAGGGTAGGCTTCATTGAAATACTTCTCCTTCAAGGCTGCATACAGCAAAAATTCAGAGTTGTCACACTGATTCAGAATTAACAAAGGTGCATTATTGTTTCCAGATATACATTTGTGAATGAGTCAGTATTCCTGTCACTCAGGTAATGCTACAAAGATGACATGAGAAGCCTTGCCATCGATCTGCGTGACAGAATGTGCCCAGGATTACTACCTTCACTGACCTTGGACCACTGTGTGAGGCCATTACACTTCTTCCTGCACTTTGTGGCAATTCTTGGGGTGGGTGGAGGTCACTTTCACTGCCTTTATCATGTCCCTCCAAGTTGACTGAGCCACCCTCCAATGGTAATTAATGATCCAATACTTCTCTTTTTGACCATGGCTAGGGTTTTCCGTGCCTGCCGGCATTAGGCGTGTTTGGTGGCGTGGGCGGTTTCACGACAGCATGAAACCAGTTCATGATTGTCCGATTGGCCTGTCGATGGCGGGCCACTTTCTCCACCATTGGACGTCGGGAACCTCATTGTAATACATCAGCATATCATTATTAGGCCAGCCAGTCCAAATCATTCCTCCCCCTGCTGGATCATCCGCCCACGTCAGCGGGAAAACACGCTGCGTGTTTCACGACAGCACATAAGTGATGTGTACGTGACAGGCTGCACTTTGCTCAGGACTTCAAGGTTTGTTTGCCTACCTTGCTTTGGTCAGCAATCACAGTCATCAGCACCAGGCTTCACAGACAGCAGCACATCACTGTTAGGGGGGCTCACGGTAGGTCTCTACCTACCAGACCAGCCATTTGTGAGTGGATTTTCAATGACTGCAGGGCTAGGGCTTACTTGGCGAAGGAGGTATGGGGAAGTGGCCTCAGGCAAGGGAAGGGGCTGCAGGACGATGGCTGTACAGGGGAAGAAGGGTATCCCAGGGTGTGTGGGGTCGGGGGGGTGGGGGGGGCACATGTTAATCTGTGCAAGTGGCCTCAAGATGGTGAGGGCTGAGGAGGCAATCTCCAAAGGAGCTGAGACCAGATGGACATGTCAGGGTGTGCGTGAGAATGGGTGATGTGTCCCTTGAGCTGGCAGTGAATGAGATGCCAGTGAATGTGTGATGGACTTGAGCATGTGAGTTTAGAGTGATGAGATGGTTGCCATACCCTGGCTGCACAGATGAGATCATTTATCCTCTATCTGTATTGGCTGGCCAATCTCTTCTGTGCAGCGTTTGCACTGATCACCACTGCCATCACCTACCAAACCATAGTGATAATGTTGCTGCCCCTCCTGCGGTCAGAGTGGGGGCAGAGAACATCACTGCCGGCTTCCACGGCGTACAAAGGGGGCTCGAGGGCTGCAGTCTTCTTGCCTTTAGGGGACATGTCTTGTTTGCTGTAGTCCTGGGCTGGAAGCACTTAGCACGGCTGTACTTTAAATGTGGTGCCTGGCATGATGAAGTGGCAAGTTGACAGCATGGCAGGCGAATTGGAGCCTGCCCGCCATGGAACTGGCATGTTTACTGAGAATGCATAATTAATGTGGCAGGTTTGGGATGATACAGTGTGAAAACCCACCATCGCAGCCAGCGGGTAAAATGTTGTTTTACCCGCCTGCGACTGCACTTAATGCAAATTTGGGACGATTCCACCTATGTGTCAATAAATCTGGGAAACCTTCCTGCTGCTGAGGTCTCACTTCCCTACCCAAGACCACGGCTTCCTGAAACATTTTTGCACTGTTTTTTAATCAGCTGCAATACTTATAAACACTGATCAATTTCTTTCCTGAAGCTCAGTGGGCAACAGCTTCCCCACTATCGGCCACCCTGTATAACTAATGAGGGGCACTTCAGCAATGTTCAGTGCTTTGGTGGTCAGGTTACATGGACAAATAGAAATCCCACCCTACCATTCTTAAAAAAGACAGGCCTTTTGTGTCTTTAATTAAAAATATTTTTCCATAAACAGGGGATAATGCATTTTAATTTATTGCATGAGATACCTGGACCATTAATTAGTTAATTAAGAAAATTTGCTATGAAGCTCTGCAACATGTGTTGAAGCCAAATATTATTCATCACTATTTCCTACATAACAGCAGTGACTACATTTCAGAAGTATTAACTGCAAAGTGCTTTGGGATGCCCCATGTTCATGAAGGTGCATAAATGCAAGTTTTTTTTAAATTCTACTACTGATTTATTAAGATCGTAGGACAATACAACAATTTAATTTGGTTTTTCATGCAATTTTAACATTGTAAGGATTTCCTTCCCATATTGAAAACTCAGATAAATTATAGACCCATCGTTTTCCTTGGATGCAAATTATCAGGATACACAACTTAACATAATGCAAAATAGATCTGTTCACTACAGATGCACACTCTCAGTTCTGTCAGATTGATGCATTTAGTGTTTCACAATTGTACGTGAGCTTAAAGCACAAAGGAGAACTGCAAATAAGATATTACATACTGTAAGTACAGTAAAGTATAATTAGAGATTCTGCAATTTCAGGAACAGTCCAAAGCATTGTACAATCCAACTTAAATAATTAAATTATGTTCATCTAGCAATACAGTATTTAATCCTCGTGTTGTATCTTTCTGCTGAGAACACCTCTTATCGCCTTAAGGATTCCATTGCAATTGACTATTTAATAGAAAGAAAGAAAATGACATTTCCTTAGGTAAATTTGATGCAATTAAACAATGGCATTACTTGCATCACTGGTTCTGCTGTGTTTGTTGTGATTACCAAATGGAGTCTGAGGAATGGTATTTAAAAATAAAATATGGGACACATTTGCTTTCTACCACAAGTACAGAGAGATAGGCTTGAACTTTTGTTCAGCTTTTGCTTGAACCCTTGACCTCCAGCTGATTTCTTGGGGTAGGGGTGGCTGTGTCCCAGCAGATGCCTGCCTTAGCAAGAGCAGGAAGGATAAGTGCTGAGGCATTTTGTTGCAGGACTGAGTGGTCCGTGATGCTGCTGAAGATAAAAAGTATTCTTCCAAGTTTAAGGTTCCCACATCCAAGAAGGCTTTTAATCATTCTTGATTATATTATTCAAGACACTCATTTAAAATGTAAAAATCACAACTTAACACAACAGTTGATGGCAGAGCACAATGGTGATCCCTGTGCTTGGTGTTGCTAGGCATCATATCGCATTATCCTGTCATTTTGCACCCTATCTCAACTTGTTCACCCTTATCTGGGCAGACATGCTGTATGTCCAATGTCACTTCTGACAAAAAAAATGTGGTGTTGCACAGCAGGAAAACAACAGAATGGCTCACAAATTGGATTTTCCTGCCTGACCACTCAGGTTATGTCAGATTACAGGAAGTACCCCAGTGGAAAATGAACTCTCATTCCTTTTTGATCCAGAACATACTTTCTGTGAGCCTGAGCTTTGCTCTTAAGTTGACATTTTCTAATTGTTATTTGCCACAGGTGCTTGTTTTCATTCTGCTAAGTGATTGTTTCATTATTTAATCATGGAAGGACATTATTATGGTTGCCGCTTGATTTAGTCTGCTTTAGTTCGTGCAAACGGACTTAGATTTTACAAACTCGTATGAAGTAAAGCTAACCACACTTGCCATTTTGATTTATTCTTGTTTTGACAATAGGTGAAATTTGGGATTTATTGGGGAAAAAAATGGAAAATATGTCCTTTTGATGGAATGCAAATAGCCATGTGCCTATAAAAATGAACAGATCATAAAATCTCTCTAAGATTGATTCAGCAACTTCACTAATTCAACATTGTAACTTAACAAAGGCCATCCTTCAAAATGTCACTGCTCAGCAACTTCTCATTATTTTTTGAACAATATCTACAATTTAATCTCCAATTGTCCTGCATACCATAATTGTCCTCAATTGGAGTATCACATGTGCTATCTACCCTGGAGCCTATTTTGACAATGCACACAGAGATTCAAGTGACGTCTTGTCTGTGGAATTTGACCCTGCTGTCCAGCTGAAATTTCATAAGGCAGCAATAGATTCAATGTTCCTTATCAAGTTCTTCAGTCCAGTCTCTTAATTATCCCAATCTTTGCTGACATAGATGAATCAAAGTTCTCCAAAAGTTATACAAACAAAATATTCTGTTGATGCAATCCTTCACAGAGAAGTTGAAATTACAACTTTACAAAAAAATATGTTAGGAGACAATTCCCCCAGTGACAGAAAAAAATGCTTCATTTTCGAATTAAAACTATGACCTAATGAGCAAGTCACAACACAGTGCAATTCAAACTTAATCAGACCAGAACCTTCCAAGGTTCTGTCTCCACTTTTGTGTTGGGTTAACAGATTTCAGCTATGGCTACAGTTGGAACACTAGAAAGGTCCTTCAGAATATTATCCAGCAACACATATGGCAGTGGACATTCAGTGAAGACAGGATCTCGACTGGTTACTATTTCCCATAGCATAGTGAGGATCAACAACTAGACTCACACAAAGAATGGTCCTTTGGGCAAAATACTAGAGGGTTGTTTATACTTTATTACTCCAAGGAAAGTGTAAGAGAATTGCCAAATAATTGTTGCCCGAATTTTACTTTGGGACCATTTTGGTGCTGAAGTTGAGTTTAGATGTGACCTCCCAATCCACTTTTCTCTTAAATCTCATTAAAGATGCAAATTGGACTCCGCAGTATTTCCTCTCTGCTGATGAGAAAACTATAATGGTGCAGCAGTATCAAAAGGGGTTTAGCTAAACGTAAAGGGCAATGACACCCTCTGAACAAAACATCTTTGTTTCAAATAATTTGGTAAGAGCCCACCTAGAGTCTGCAGGCCTGAGAGGAACTCAAGGAAGGAACCAGGGGCAGGTTCTCTCCCTCAGTCTGTGCCATCATTTATCTTCCCACAGGTAGCATCACGCCACTTGTGTTCTTGGGCTGGATTTTCATTTTTGAAGCAGAATCGTGAGTCGGGAGATTTCCTGATATTGCAATCTAGCCTCCTATCCGGCAATGCCCGCTGACACTATTTTCATCTGGTGGAGGTGTGCAGCAAGCCCAAGATGGAGATGGAGGCAGGCTGAAGGTGAGGTGAGCAGGTTAAAAGACCCACCTCCATACGCTGAGACATCAGCCCAATTCTGGAGATCACCCCCCCAGCACTCAACGCTCCCTCCCCCATACCATCTACACCATACTCCCTTTAACCACCTTCACCTTGCATCCACTATAAGCAGAACACACAAGCCTTATAGTAACATTTGGGGCTGAATCTTCAGCTCGGCAAGAGGGGGTGGACCTGCTCGCCAAGGCGTAAAATGATGCGGGATGACATTGGGCGTGCGTCCCGACGTCACTGCGTGTCATTTAGATTTTCAGTCCGGCAGGTGCACAGCCGACTCAGCTGCACACCTGTGACACTGCAAAGGCCTGTTAAGGCCATTTATTAACAAATTAAGCCCATTGGGAAAGATGTCCATCCAACCTTAAGGTTGGCGGGCAGGTGAAGAGCCCAGGCGGCCATGGCATTTTTCATGGAACCTCATTCACAGGTGGGATGAGGTTTCATGAAGGGTTTATGAATTAAACAAATTTTCTCATTAAAGTTCATTGACATGCCCCAGCTCATATGACACTATCACATGAGGGTACATGTCTTAATTTTTTTCCTTCTTTATTAAAATTTTTGGAACTTAAACTCATCTCCCTGAGGCAGCTCTGTGCTTCAGAGATATTCTTCACTCTTTTGCGTCCTGACTCAGGGAGCACCCCCCGCCCCCCCCCGTACCCCCACACAGGGAGCGCTCAGCGCTTCTGGGTTCGCGTCACGCTAGGCGGGCCTTAATTGGCCTACCCATGTAAAATGGCAGTGTGGACCTGATCGGGGGCACCAATTGGGTCTGCGCCTGCCCGCGCCTGCTCCTGCACAAACCCCCCCACCCCCAACAGGGGGAAAGTTCTATACTTGGAATTCTTTGAAAATCTCCTAACTCTGTCAAAATGAACAAACATTACTTCATAGCCACTTTAAAAAGTTATCCTCTTTGAAAAGTTCATAAGTCTGTCAAAATAAACAAGTCACATTCCACTTGACCACTGTGTGTGTCAACAAATCCTGCTGAGCAGAATCTGGTCAGCCATCAAGCAAAGCTTTGAAACAGCCAAACAGATGGCTAAGTCATGCTTCAAGGAAGAATGAAAGCATTGGAGACATTTCACATAATTATATATGGATTTCAATATGTTACAATGCAGAATAGCACTTTATCCAGTGGATGATGTATTGTAATTCATTTGAAGACTTTTCCACTTTCACAATGCTGTTCTTTCCCTTGATAGCTTGCCAGTTGTCAGAAGTAACAACCTGGCAACCGCATTATTTGATGCTCACATCTTTTTTTTAAAAAGCGCTATGATCAATCATTGTAGCAAGAACAAATATAACTTATGCCACAGCATTTCATTATGACATGTGAAGTATGTGTACTTAGTTTCATACAGATCCTGCCTCCAAACCAATAACATCTCTGTGCTGGTGTGATTCATGTTGCCTACCAAAATCCACCCTCCTCCATCAAAATTACAGAGTTTTGGAAATGCCCACCTCTGCAATGGACCCAACAATATCAGGACAACAGTGTGTGGGCTCCCAACCCACACCTTTATCCCACATTGATGAAAATTGCAGGTGTCGGGAATGGGGGCAGGAATCCAGATTTGGGGCTCGATTGCTGTTTTTAAAGCCCGTCCGGCACACTTTGGCCCCATGTTGGGATGAGAAAATCCTGCCTCTTAACTGGAATTGGCAATACAACAGCAGAAAGGCAAGAAGTTTCCTAGCCCAGGCCCCTGCAGTCAACTAAATGTTTGAGACAGTCAAGGGCAGGCGACCAAAATACCTTGCAGTGGAGGGGGGAGGCAAGGGAAGGGAGTTGGTAACAATATTTTTAAGAGGCAGAAGTCCAGTGGTAGGCTTGCTATTCCATTTTCCCTATTGCATTTTGTCTACATTGCCCAATTTCAGGTGATTTAGCAACAGCGAATTTGGGATAATGCAATTGGGGGCAGGAAACCTTTCACTGATTACTGTTTGCTTTTTACGTTAGTCTCTTTGAAGGCAAATGATTTTAGTCTTGGAACCCAGAAATCAGGCACCTTCTGGGTCCAGGCCCAGCATAAGGTCCTGACACCCCATGCAATTTTTTACAAGCTGGTGAATTCATGCTAAGGGAATGCGCTCGCTGTCCAATTAAGGTAACAGATGGGCTCCTGAATCTGGAGGACCAATAGGAGGCCTCCAGCTCCGACAGATCAGTGAGCCCATCAACAGAGTTGGGAGCTGCCAATGCATGTAGAAGAGAGACTTTTCTTAAAAGGCTGAGAATAAGACTGCCACTGTAGCCATCTCACAATTGCTATTGTACTGCCTATCTCTCCATGTGGACCTTATTCACTGATGTACTATTAAAGTTAAGCTCTGTCCCTTCCTGTCACAATCCCTTTGATTTTTACCCAAAAATCACTAGACTGCTCTATTGCCTCAACTTATCCCATTACAATTCTAAATCTCCCTTTACCTGACTTCTCCCATCCTCTTTAATCTTAAATAACTAAACATAATCCTAGTTATACTATTCACCTGGACACTGATCCCAGCCAAGTGTAAGTGGAACAGCTCTTTCTTTTCCCCAAGAATCAGGATCTCTTTTTCCCCTGCCACTCTTTGTACCACGTGTTTAATTCCCTAATCTGCTTGACCCTATGCTAATTGGTGCCTGGGCTCACGTAACAATTCAGAAATTATTATTGTTGAGGTCCTGCATTTTAATTTGGACTCTATCTTCTCAACTCTCAGAAGATCATTCCTACTCCTATCTATGTTGGTGGTTCCTTTGTGGACCATGGGATTGGAGAGGGAAGCATCCAATTGCAAGTTATTCTCCAGCCACAAGGAGATGTCTTTAGACTTGGTATTGGCAGAAAATGTAACTTGCATAACTGCAGGTCACAACTGCAGAGAACATTATCTATCCCCATGTTTATGTTGTCCCTGCAACCACATTCCTTTTCATTTCCCCCCTTGAGTGGCTTCCTGCCCCAGGGTGCTAAGCTCAGTTTTTCCATCCATCTTGTAGTCCTTGTTCTCATTCACAGAGGTAGCAAATACCTCGTACTTGTTAGTCAAAGTCAAGAGCTAAAACTGTACCATCACTATACCCTGGTTCCTCATACCTGACTCGCAGTCACACCCTTGATATCCTAGCGATTAACCAACTCTAAAGTTCTACTAACCTAAGGGGTGTGACTGCCTCCTGGAACAAGTTGCCCACATAACTCTCCTCCTCCCTAATATTCCACAATGTCTATGGCCCAGGTTCCAGCTCAACAACTCTGAACCAAAGTTGTTCGAGCAGAAGACGCTTACCGCATGTATCATTGTCTGGATTACAACACCCTCCCTTGAAGTTATGTCACACCACTGCCCTGCCATGTCTGCCTAACTTTATTTACATATTTATTTGATTAGTTAATTAGTTATTAATTTAGCAAAGTTTAATAATAGAAGTTACAATCTCCAAGCCTGGAGAAAAGTTATGTCACACCACTGCCCTGCCATGTCTGCCTAACTTTATTTACATATTTATTTGATTAGTTAATTAGTTATTAATTCAGCAAAGTTTAATAATAGCAAGTTACAATCTCCTAGCCTGGAGAAAAAAGAAAAACACTCACCAACCACTGGGCTCAAACAAAAGGAATAGAAAGCAACGAAAGAAAAGCAAAATACCGCAAGTGTTACTGTCAATGTTTTGAGTCAAATATGACTCTTCTTCAGATTGAAAAAGTCATACGGACAGCAAACGGTAACTTTGTTTCTCTCTCCACAGATTTGCTAGACCTGTTGAGCTTTTCCAGCACTTTCTGTTTTTATTATTGACTAAAAAGCAGTACCTCCTTTTCTCTCTGCAATGAATTGCACCAAATTTCCAATTTAGCCCTCTGTTTACAAATCATTCTGTTCTGGATCACTTCTGTGCTCCACACTCTTGAGTGGTAGCAAACACGGTCTTACGCAAACACAATTCTCTAAGTCCACTTCAGTATATCAATTCATTGTACAAAGTGATTAGTGTATGTACACCTCTATTTTGTGGCTCTATCATTATCCTATTTAATCTTTCTCAGCAAGCAGCTGTTCCTTTAAACACAATTCCTTTGGCCACTCTCATCCCTTCCCCCTCCCCACTACCTCCCACCCCCCCCGCACCCCCGATACTGCCCAACCTTTTATTCTTTAGTTCCATCTATCTTAATAGCTTTGATTTTTCACCCTGTGCCACAGCATTGCCTCACATTTACTCAGTGTTATTTCTTAGGCTCTTCCTTCTTTCAGTTTTCTACCTCTTCAAGTTAATGCACATTAATCCTGTGCATGTTGACCTATCTTAGTTCCAGGTCCTGAAGTACCACAATTTTAAAATTCTTCTCCTTGTTTTCAAATCCCTTCATAACCTCACTGCTCCCTATCTCTGTGGCCGCATCCAGCTTTGTCAACTTCAGCCTCTGCTCTCCTCCAATTCTTGCACATCCCAATTTTTATCCATTGGTGTCTGTGCCTTCAGCTGCCTGGAGCCTAAGGTTTGGAATTCCCATCTAAACCTTTCCGCCTCTCTGTTGTCCTTTAAGATATTCCTGAAAACTTACCTCTTTGTCCAGATAATTGGACATATGATCTAATATCATAGTGTCAAATTTTGTTTGTAACTGCTCTCGTGAGGCACCCTGGGGCAGTTTATGACATTAAAAACACTATATAAATATAAGTTGTTGTTTGCGTTTATTAACTTCTTTCTTCATCCAGTATTCTCCTCCTCATTTCTAATGTCTGCTCAATCCTCCTTTTCCGCCAAACTCACTATCATTTTGGATTTACTATTTGTATGCTGTTCCATCTTTACCATCTGTGCTTCCTTCATTCATCACAAACTCCTGCAGTTTCTGTAAGTTATTAAAGGTTTTAAGCGGTGCTTTTTGGGGGAAAAAAAATCTTGAAGCTTTCCTGGATGTGCATTGCATATTTAATGTTGTTTTTGTTCCCTCTGAGGAATTCTTTGCAGTGTCAAATGTTTTACTTTAAGTAAGTAGGTCTGCAGAGAGATGAGAATGAGATGAGATATTTCACTTCTGTTTTCCTTCTACTCTGATGTTATTTGCTTTTAAAAAAAACCCAAACCTTTATTTTTAAATTTTGTTTTGACACAAATGCATTGTGAAAATGCTTGCTCCCAGCCCTTGCTTCCACCGTGGCACAATAACTATACGATGGATTTTCCTGTCATTGGCTCACCTTTCTCCTCCCTCATGATCTGCAATATCGTATCCATAACCTCCAGGTTTATATGCCTTGTTTTGTCTACTGTAGCGAAAGGATATTTTCTGTGTGAAACTTTCTCCCCCCCACAACCACCCCCCCCCACCCCCCCACCAACCCCATTATCCCACGTGGAGTTCTAAATCTCCCATTTTCATGTATAAATCCTTTCATCTCCAACGCTGCCTCCTTTATAGTGTTCCTGAAGCTGAATTCCCGCATCACTTTTGCCAGTAAAACCTCTGTGGGTGTTTTTGTGTATGTGTGTGTGGAGCAGGGGGAGGTGGGGGCAGAAACAATTCTGCAGGGAAGCATTCTGCCACATCCCATTGAAACCTACAAAATATTAAAAGGGATAGACGGGTGCAGTTAAGATATTTCCCATGGTTGGGGAGTCTAAAGACAAGGGGCACCATTTCAAAATAAGGGGTAAATTCGTTGGGACCGAGATGAGGAGAATTTTCTTTACTCTGAGGTCGTGAATCTTTGGAGTCCTCTACCCAGAGGGCTGTGGAAGCTCAGTCATTGGATATGTTTAAAGCAAAGATTGACAGGTTTCTAAATACTAATGACATAAAGGGATATGGGGATAGTGTGGGAAAAAGGCATTGAAGCAGATGAACAACCATGATCATATTGAATGGCAGAGCAGGCTCGATGGGTTGAATGACCTACTCCTGCTCCTATGTTCCTATGTTCCTAGCCCTCCATCACACATTACCACTTCTCTGATTTCCTGGGACTCAGTGTCAGAAGCCATATTTTAAATCAAACATATATCATACATCATATTTCTCGTCACTTGTGTCTTAGCAATGCCTGACCCAATGAATTTGGGCTGGGCTAGGTTATGGTGAGGGTTACACTTTAAAAGGGATGTTACGCCTCGTTCGACCATAGAGGAATAAGGTGGAGCGACAAACGTGCCAAACAAAACTAGAATTTCAGATCTTCAGCTGGCAAAATGGCCACATCAGTTTTCCTCTCCCATCTTTCACTGAGGGCAAATGGCACAGTAGTGTAAGCATCTATCCAAATTGTGATAATGTACCTTAGGAAATTGGACAGCATGAAGGATACTAGGCATGAACAAGCAGAGGTTCCACAGGTCAAATGAAAATTCTTCCTTTTTCACTCCAAAACAATCATTCTGGCCGATAGAGCAACAATGAAGAGTTCAGCTCCTAGTAATAATCAGGAGATTAGAAAAGTATGTAGCAAGGGTAATACAGCAATCATGGATGACTTCAATCTGCATATAGACTGGGTAAATCTAATGAGCACTAATGCTGTGGAGGATAAGTTTCTGGAGTGTGTTTAGGGATGGTTTCCTAGAGGACTATGTTGAGGAACCAGCTAGAGAACAGGCTATTTTAGATTTAGTATTATGTAACAAAAAAGGGCTAATTAATAATCCTGTAAATGAGCCTTTAGCAATGTGACCATAAAATGATAGAATTTTACATTATGTTTGAAAGTGAGGTAATTCAAGCTGAAGCCAGGGTGTTAAATTTGAGCAAAGGAAATTATGAAGTAATGAGAGGCAAAAATCATTGAGATGCATTGGGCAAATACATTAAAAGGTATGACAGTCCATAGGCAATAGATAGTCTTTAGAGAATAATTACATAGTTTACGGCAATTATATGTCTCCTCAGGGCACAAAAACCCAAGGAAGGAAGGTCAATCAACCATGGCTAATGAAGGAAGTTAAGGATTGCATCAGATTAAAAGAAAAGGCCTATAAATTTGCCAGAAATAAAGGGAGGCCACGATCCAGTGTTAGTTTTCATTCACTTTTGACGTCAAATTCTTTCCACAAGCTTATATAGTGTTATAAATAGAATTCTTCTGGACAAATAATTTCTCCTTTTCAAATAGCTTGGTGTAACAATGGCTTAGCCTGTGAAGGATTAAAGCTCCTTTCATACACACATGTCATACACTTATCATAACTTTCATTGGGCAGTATTTCTGCTAGACTGCGCTGGTTTTCATGATGCAATTCACCCAAAGTTAGCCAGAAGGTCACAAAGAATCAAACAATTTCAAGCACAAGTTACATCCAGCATAAATTGAGTTTATTTGATCTTTTGTACTGGTTTAAAGAAGTCATGCTGGAAGATGCCCTGTCACAAAACTGACCGCACCCATGTCAACTCACTATGGCAAGTTTCCACTGGAGGAACAGCATCTCATCTTCTGACTAGGCACTTTACAGTCTTCCAGACTTAATATTGAGTCCAACAATTTCAGATCATGAACTCTCTCCTCCATCCCCACCCCCTTTCCCATCCCCCTTTTTCCAATAATTTATAATTTTTTTACAAATATATTTTGCTTTTCCCAGCTATTTTTAAATTTATTTCGATCTATTGTTTCATCTCCACCTTTTAGTCCATTTCGATCCCTTCCACCCACCCCACCCCCACTAGGGCCATCTGCCACTAGCTTGTCCTGCTTGCTACCCTTAATGTCCCCATTAGCACATTCCTTAGATAATATCACCACCGTCAACACCCCTTTGTCCTTTTGTCTATGACATCTTTGGCAGTCTGTTCTTGGCCTCCGCCAATCACTGGCCCCCTAGCGAGCTCTACCTGTCCCACCCCCCTCTACCAGCTTATATTTCACCTCATTTCTATATTTCTTAGTTCTGATGAAGGGTCATACGGACTTGAAACATCAACCGTATTCCTCTCCGCAGATGCTTTCAGAACAGCTGAGTTTTTCCAGATATTTTTATTTTTGTTCTAGATTTCCGGCATCCGCAATATATTGCTTTTTTCTACTAATAATTCCTGTTTACAGTCCAGTCCCTCTTAAAATCAAGTTTAAAAAAAAACTGCAAAGACATTAAAAGATACCTTCTAAATATACAAAAAAAGAATTTTGAGAAATTTGAGAAACTGGCTATTTCACCAATGAAACTAGTAAATAGTATTGTATAGATTTTAATTCATATGATGACTCAGTTTTTCTGGCCCCAAAATGTTCATGCGTATACTGGGCATAAAAGTTGACCCCCACTCCTCCCACCCCACCCCGACCCCACTTTTCAACCACAACATGCAATACTCACGTTAGTAATCAGCCTCAATTTCCCATCACACAATTCACAGAATTCACAGAATCACAGAATTGTTACAGTTTAGAAGGAGGCCATTCAGTCCAACATGTCTGCATTGCCTCACTGAGCATTTTAACTTAGTGCCAACCTCCTGCCTCCCTGTAACCCTGCATGTTGTTTCTATTTAAATAATCATCCAATACCCTCTTCAATTCCTCAATTGAACTTGCCTCCACCGCTCTCTCAGGTAGTGTATTCCAAACCTTAACTACTCGCTGTGTGAAAAAGTTTTTTCTCACATCGCTTTTGCTTCTTTTGCAAAACACTTTAAAACTGTGCCCTCTGGTTCTTGATCCATTTACGAGCAGGAGATGTTGCTCCCTATCTGCTCTGTCCAGACCCCTCATGATTTTGAAAACTGCATGTTTTACTTACTGGTAACTTATAACTGGGAGCAAGGGACCAAGCAGGCTTTACAGGCTATGTTGCGAAGATGAGTGGGAGTTTAAGACATGTCCACTCTTTGCGACTGATGCTGATGACATTTCAAAATGGTGACCACCCACACTGGCGCTTTCACTTTTATACTCAGCGTATAAGTTGACCCTTGTTTTTGGAGGGATTTTGAGGCTTCATAGGTTGACTTATATGTCAACATCAACGGTATTTAAAATTGGGTTACTCTCAGATGGTGAGTTGGATACTCTTATTACAAATGCTTATTTTTGGTGATAAGTTCATATAATAAATATTTTATAAATATTAATAAAACAGCACCAGATTATCATTTTTAAATATGTTAAGGATTTTTTTAAATGGAAGGAAATAATTATATTTGATGTGTTGTCCCTTGGAAAGTTTTACATTGGTAGTTATACAAATGAATTTGAGAAGAAACTTGAACCATAAAATCAATTTGGAAAACTAGTGAAACTTTTGAGTGCAATTTCCACACAGATTTCAGATTGCACCCAAAGTGGAACCTCTAACCAGATGTTTAAACATATTCAAATAACATTTAAAGTGTTATTGAAATTAATATTAAAATAAATGCATAATAATATTGAAAATCACACTAGGAAATAGCCATGCAAAGGATAGCCTGAAAGTAAGTCCTTTGCTTTTGATGCATTCTTAAACACGTCCCTTGGAACGGCAATGATATAAAGGAATGCACGACAAAAACTTGAACTGTCCACTAAATTCTTGAAAGTTATTGCAAAGAGTAAAACTTGTAAAATGTTAAAACTCCCTTCATATGATCAGCAATGTTTCACCCTGACAACCTTTCACATCATGTTGTCAGTGTTATTTTGCCAATGAGAATAGCAGTGACAGGCAGAAAATTTAACTGAAACAAACTGCGGGCATCTAGCATTTCTGTGCAAGCAGCAGCCTCAAAAGGTTAACACTTGGGGCATCTGGAGGAAGAGTCAGATATATAATTACAGAAAAAACACGCAGTTAAATCCAGAGGGCAGAATGGTAATAGTTATTACTTTTGAGGTTGGGAGATGTAGCAAACTTCTGGTAAGCTTTGATGGGCATGGGTGAATCAGGAACAAACTGATCCAGATGAAACTTTGATCAGTGAGCTGATCCCTGTACAATTGTCAATGTCTTTAATTAGGGTTTTCTGGTGGATACTGTGGTATTTTCTAGGGACAGTATAATAGATTAAAGAGTTATGTCTACAATAGAGCAGAAAAAAATACCATTTCTTCAATAATGTCTATCAGAGTGCTGAAATGGAAGTTAGCAGCTAATGACTTACAGTTGATAAAAGTTTTTGTGCATTTTGAACCATGAAAGGTCACCTTTTGCAACACTGCCAGTGTTTCTCAGACCACAGCAGGGAGACTGTTGATTTAGCAGTTGACAAGCAGCAACCTGGCGAATAATGAAATGTCAGCAAAGACGAGACTCTGGCAGCTCGATTGGAATAGTGATTAATGAATGACATGAATAAAACTGGACCCATTTTTAGCCTCTTGAAGGATGCAAATCTAGTATTTCAATAATGAACACAAACAAAATTGAATATCTGTTAAAAGTTATTAATAGACAAACACCATTCTGAACAACTTATTGCAAGACCAATTTCTGTAACCTTTCACTGTGACCCATGGGAGCGAGAACACGGATTTTCTCTTGTAATTTTGCAGTAGACAACTTTCAGGGGGAAGAAAATCTATTTTGATGTAATATTAAGATATCCATCAACATTCTGATAGCTGAGAAGATGCAGTGAGGGGAGTAAGGGAAGTGACTTTTATTTTTTTTTTTAATTCACAGAACTGTCAATTCACTGAACACAATGTTTTAAATGAGGATATAGAAGATGCAAGTTACATTATGGTGTACATTTAATGTCTCAATGTACAAGGATACTAGTAAACAATATGATGTGGCAATGATGAGACTGTCACTCAACATGCCAAGCCATTTTACTTCTAAAGCCTTCAGCAATATCCTGACCATCTTTTCATCATTGACATTTTAAAACCACAACATAACTAAATAGAAAAGGACTATCTATCTGCGGTTACAGTTGCAGCTCCACTACATCCATTCAGCAGCTGATAAAAGCGCATTCCATGTCAATAAAATGGACCAACAATGGCAACGTTCCCACAGGCAGCGCAAAGCAAGAAGTGACTATCAAGTGAGCCTTCCTTGGAACTGCCCACATGTGCACCAACACCCTCTCCAAACCTGGTATGGTGGTGTAGTTTTGATGAAGGGTCATTGAGCCGAAATGTTAATTCTGTATCTTCATGGAGGCTGCCAGACCTGGGAATTTCAGCATTGTCTGTTTCTATTTCATGTTTCCAGCATTCACAATGCTTTGTAGTATGATGATTATGCTATTGCAAGTAACCCAGAGGCTGGATTAGTAAGCTTAAATCCTACCCTGGCAGTTTGAGAACTTGAGTTTAGTAAAGGCAAAACAAATGCTGCTAACAGCAAAACTGACCATGAAGTTGTCAGATTGTTATCAAAACCCAACTGCTCTATGAACATTCTTTAGCCTGTACCTGGTTTGACCAAAAGTGATTCTCCTGATTCTGTGTATATATACACAGAAAATGGGGGCTAAATTAGATAGCCCCCAAAAATGGATTTGGTGTCGCAGTGCAGGTGTTACCCATGCCATTTGTGCAGGCAGTAAGCCAATTTTGTGCTGCTGGCTCATTAGAATGATCGTTCATGCAGCCAGCATAAACTGCACTGTTTACTGGCTGCAGGAATCAAAAGGGGGCCCAAAATCGTAACCTTCAAGCACCATTTAAATCTAGTCTACACTGCTTAAAGCTAGTCTGCACCTCTTAAAGAGGAAGTGCATTGTGGCTGGAGCATATACTCGCAGTCACATAGGAAGCAAATCTGACCTGGAAATCATTGAAGAATGGCGCAACATGTGAGAAAGTGGACTCAACCGTTTTTTGATGCTGAATTGGAGACCTTGGAGTTGGAATGCAGGAGAGATGCCCTGTACATGCCGAGGGGCAGGAATTTTCTGGACACGTGCTCTGAAGGCAGTGAGAAGAGATAGTCATGGAGGTCAATGCCAGGATTCAAGCCCTGGCAACCTGGATGCAAGTTCAATGACTCCACAGGAGTGGTCACAGTCAGTGAATGCATCTTCAGATGCTATAACCGACCAACTGCACCACTGGCCTCAGACACTGCTAATGCACCACACTCCTGTCACTCACCTACCAAAAATCTCTATCAGTCAATTAGGATGGTTTTGCCTCGGGATTCGTTATCTTCTTATTCTAGAAGATATCTTGCTGGAGGAAATGGTCCTTGTTCAAAAAACATTTATTTAATGCTACTTATTTACAAATGGTAAATAAGACTAACATGTAGCTAGAGCTGCCCTCTGAGATGCTTTTCAGATATCCTCTCTCAGTGAGTGGTATCACTGTGATAGAGCTTCTTTTACATATGCTCAGTATGCTTTTATTAGCGTTAACCCTTTATAGTTGGGACTACTACCTAACATTCATACGCTTCACCTCACCCTCCAATGCTTAACACTGCTACAAACCTCGCACCCACCTCTCATTGGTTGTACACACTGCCAGCTATTTAATAATAACAGCTACATCACCCAAAGAGCTTGCACCATATTCACTTACAGACAAGATGGCACACAGAGGCAGCAGGAGCTAACTGGACAGGGACAGGTACATCTGCATGTCTCAACCCTATGGAGAAAACAGTGCTGACCATTACTGAGAAGACCATTCCTGAGGCTGAGGCTAAGGCTAGCAGTATGGCTGAAACCATTAAGGGTGACAGTACCTTTGACGCTGATCCTTCTTCTCACTTCCCCTTCATCCCACAATCTGTTCTGATTTACAGACTGCAGATGGTGTTAGCATGTGCCTCTTTTACTTTCCCCACTCCCGTCACCACAATGTTACCCTTGTGACTGTTTCCTTTCAGATACCCAAGAGGCAGTAGGCAAACAAGACGACAATAATAATGAAGGCATAGCACTGTTGTTTAATTTCACACTCACTGCCACCAGCAGAGGTGCTGGCACTGCACAAAACTTAGGGATAAATGAGAAGTGGGATCTGAATAGGCTGACGCACTGGGCACCATTGGGATCAGCCATGGCAGATGGAAACAATAACACAGATGCCAGCTTGCCAGAAGGCAATGTTGCATGGGAATTCTGCTGCAGAGGACATATATGGGAACTTAAATGGGGCCGTCTACAGAAGAGCACTGCTGGGAATGGACAACAAAATGCATCGGTGCATTGGGAAGCCTGTCAAAAAGTCAGCAGTCAATGTCAAATACCATTGATGAGTCCAGCACTAACTTGGCACAGATTCTTGCACAGAATTTGTGGACCATCCTTTCCCAGTATGAAAATAGGGGCCAAAATACATTTGCACACTTGTCGGTCCAACTATCATGTAGCGTCTAGTGGCCAAAGTTGCAGCTTCCATTGCAGCACAAGTAGCCTTCACCTACCATCTGTGTGCTGCAGTGGAAGCTCAGACTATGGTCATGCAAGACCAGCTTGCCATGCAAGGTCAAGAATGTTGTCATCATAGTTGTAGATTACAGTGTGCAAAGTTGGGTGCAGGGTTTCACAGCAGTCCAGCAATCTGTCATCCAGCATAAGACTAAGGTTGCTGAGATACTGTCCTAAATGAGTGATAGCAGCTACTGTCCTCTCAAGAGCACAGTCTTCGTCATCCGACCCTTGCCATTCAACTAGTGCCTCTGCTGTTACACGTCAGCCAGCCATCCCAGGTTGCTGCTGTCTATGCCAAGATGGTGCAGTCTGAAATTTCAGCCTTCAAGATTAAAGCACAGCAAATCCCCAAATTCACTAATGAGATAAGTGACAGTTTTATTGGCATTGGTTGAGGTAGAAATGGCCAGAACTCTTCACTGTTCTTCCTTACATGGTGCCATGGGACATTTATATCCTCTTAAACAGATATATTGTGCCTTGATTCAATGCTTCATCATGCACTTCACTGTATTGTCAGCCTTATTTGTGCTCAATTTCCAGAATGGAATTTGAATCCACAACCTTCAATTAAAGAATTGAGATAGCTATCAACTGAGCCAACCGACACTATTAGATTTGAATTTCAAATAGAATGTTTTTAAATCAAATTGGTTGCCATATTTGCTTTCAAAACAACATTTTAAAAATAATTTAGTTCTGATGAAAGCCCATCATCGACCCAAAATGTTAGCTCTGTTTATCTCCACGCACACTCCCTGACCTGCTGAGTATTTCCAGCATTTTCTGTTTTTCTTTCAGATTTCAATCACTAACGGTATTTTGCTTTAAAAGTAATTAATTGCTTAAAGCGCTGTGGGAGACCTTGCAAATAATAAAAATACTATTTAAAGGCAAGTTTTTTTTTTAAACAAGCAGAGATTGCTACAAACTCAAATCAGCTTTTCCAGCAAGGTTACATATTGTGACTCTCGAAAAGTGCTCTTTGGGTGGATTTTTATGGCCCCATCGCGGTGGGGGCAGGGTCAGAAAATGCGGCGAGCTGTTCAAAAGCCCATTAACTTCAGCAGGACCGGAAAATCTCGCCAGCGGGAAGGGCCGGAAAATCCCAGCCCTTGAAAGATTTCGAAGGTGTGATGATTTTGGAGAAAGGCAAAACATGGGGGCCAAGATTTAGTAACAGTAATAGTGAAAATGCCCCCAAAATATCAAATAGAATGGTTTAAAAAGCATATTCAAATTATTTCTTAATTTTATAAAAGGTCTATTTTGGATGACAAATAAAATGCATGAAACATTTTGATTTGCTTCTCACAGTGAAAATGAACTTCTGTCACTCTTATAGAATTTCATGGTTTCAAGAGCTGACTAACTGACAATTACTGACCCACGGGTTTATGAAATAGTATGTAGTAACTTCAGTAATCAGTTTAACTTGAAATTGATTAACTTTTGACATTTATTCAAAAACTCTCCAATTCCCTAAGGAATGGGATGTATCCTCTCTGAGCCTGACCTGAAACTCTCCAATCATGCCTCAAGGTTGCAACTCCGAGACTGAGCCCCTTCTGTGGTTATTCCTGAGAGAAGACATTTTTAAACTGTGGGCAGGATTTTCCCTTCGTTGGCCGGGTAGGCCCAGGAACAGCCACAAGACGACCCACCGCCGGTGACCGGGCTCCGACCGCGATTTCATGCCAGCTGGCCAATTAACAGCCAGCCAGCGTGAAACACGCACTGAGCGCTTCAGTGTTGTTGGGGTGAGGGCAGGAGGAGTGCAAGTGCCAAAGTCTGCACATGCAGGGCACATAGTTGCCTCAGGAGCTGAAGAATTTTAAAATGTAAAATAAACATTTTACAAATGATACAAACATGTCCCCACATGTGACTCAGTCACATGAAGAGTGACATATTAAAAATGATTAGTTACCATTGGAAACCTCATCCTGCCCATGAATGAGGTTTCGTAAAAATGCAAAGGCAGCCTGGCCGATTCGCCCGCCCACCAACCGGACGGTTGAACGGGCAGCGAAAAAAACGATCATCCTCCGCCATTTCCGCCAACTCCAGCATGATGCCACCACCAAACACATCTTCCCTTCACCCCCCTGGTGGCATTCTGCAGGGATCGTTCCCTCTGGGACACCCTGGTCCACTACTCCATCACCCCCTACACCTCAACCACCTCCCACGGCACCTTCCCACGCAACCGCAGAAGGTGCAACACCTGCCCCTTTACTTCCTCTCTCCTCACCGTCCAAGGGCCCAAACACTCCTTTCAAGTGAAGCAGCATTTCACTTGCACTTCCCTCAATTTAGTCTACTGCATTCGCTGCTCCCAATGCGGTTTCCTCTACATTGGAGAGACCAAACACAGACTGGGTGACCCCTTTGCGGAACACCTTTGGTGTGTCCGCAAGCATGACCCAGACCTCCCTGTCGCTTGCCATTTCAACACTCCACCCTGCTCTCAAGCCCACATGTCCGTCCTTGGCTTGCTGCATTGTTCCAGGGAAGCTCAACGGAAACTGGAGGAACAGCAACTCATCTTCCGACTAGGTACTTTACAGCCTTCCGGACTGAATATTGAGTTCAACAATTTTAGATCATAAACTCTCTCCTCCATCCGCACCCCCTTTCCGTTTCTTCCCCGTCCTTTTTGTTTTTTCCAATAATTTATATGGATTTTTCTTTTCCCACCTATTTCCATTATTTTAAATGTATTTCCACCCATTGTTTTATCTCTACCTTTTAGCCTTTTTCGATTCCTTCACCCCACCCCACCCCCACTAAGACTATCTGTACCTTCTTTGTCCTGCTTTCTACCCTTAATTAGCACATTCCTTTAGATAATATCACCACCTTCAACACCTCATTGTCCTTTTGTCTGTGACATCTTTTGGTTATCTCCACCTATCACTGGCTTCTTGTCCCAACAACCACCCCCCAAACCAGTTCATATTTCACCCCTTTCCTATTTTTACTTAGTTCTGTTGAAGGGTCATGAGGACTCGAAACGTCAACTGTGCTCTTCTCCACCGATGCTGCCAGACCTGCTGAGTTTTTCCAACTGTTTTAATTTCTTTCCTTTCATTATACTGGACTTTTACAAGGCTCAGGGCACAATCTTGCATCAGTTCAATCTCAAAGGAGACTCATTAACTTATTTGCAACTTGATTTTAATATTAGATTATAAATTAATTATTTTTCTAATAATGGGTGGTAATTTGCAATCATATTATGAACGTGTAGCTATACCCTTCCCTACAATTAATATCGAAAACTTAAAGATGTTGATCCATATTGTATAATTGTGCAAACAACCATCCAAGCAGGTATATTTTTAACAGGGTAGAAATGAATAGCATTAAATGGCTGTGGACAGGGCTTTATGCAGAAAATATTTATCATGGTGGGGTAGATTGTATGTCATTAAGTGGAGACAAATGAAGGAAAGTCAATTGGTGGCCTGTTGTGTGAGATATTGTTTACAGCTGGTGAATTCCCTCAGAAATGGCAGCAGCTTAGAAAATAGGTTGTGTCATAAATTCTCTCACTGGTAATTTTGCTTGCTTTAATTATTGAAAAGCTTTATTAATTAATTCTCTTTATAAAGTTTTAAATTTAATGTAATATTCAGGTTGAATAGATGTGATAATGTTTCTGAGTTTTTTTTAAAATCAGTTCAATAATTTAAAGGAACAGTACACTTTATTGCTCTTTTTTGGAACTTAATTTGGATAATGAAAGATATATTTTTAATTGGTTGTGGAAGTGCAATGTTAGCAAATCTACTGTTAATAGTGCCATAAGGAGTACACTTAACCATTGAAAATTATACAGTGAAATTTTATTAAAGGTTAGAAATTAATTAATTTTTTTCTAATTGGACATAAATTACCCTTTGTGGTAATAATTAAACAAGAATCTAACTGAAATACATAAACTTAAAACCTAAAAGCTAAAAGTTACACTGCAAAGGAGAGCTGACAATCTAATTAGTCTTGAAGCATTCTATTCATTCCATGTATAATAAACTATGGTTTGGCAGATTTTCAGAGCAACTTTACAATGACTACTGGTGGCAGAAACTAGGTTCAAAAGATCCTCACGTGGAACGATTTGATCTGAACTCTGGTTCAGCCTTACACCAATGACGCTCCAGTGCTGCGTTGCAGGAGACACTGTGTCAACATCAGTGGAATAGCGCAGTGCTCCTAGAACCAACGTATGCCACAGTACACCTCTATCCAGCTCTACTTGCCCCACTCCCCCCCCACCTTAAACCAGCTTATATTTCACCTCTCTATTTTTACTTAGTTCTGTTGAAGGGTCATTCGGACTCAAAACGTTAACTGTGTTCCTCTCCGCAGATGCTGCCAGACCTGCTGAGTTTTTCCAGGTATTTTTGTTTTTGTTTTGGATTTCCAGCATCCGCAGTTTTTTGCATTTATCTTAGTGTTTAATTGACTGCCACTTCTCTTCAAGGAATGCCTACCTTGAAGAAGCATTGCTCTTCTCTCCATCAGGATTTTTGTATCTCTCTTTTGCCTTGTTACATCTTTTGGTTATCTCTACCTATCACTGGCCCTCTATCCAGCTCTACTTGTCCCACCTCCCACCCCCCCCACCCTTAAACCAGCTTATATTTCACCTCTCTTCTATTTTTACTTAGTTCTGTTGAAGGGTCATTCGGACTCAAAATGTTAACTGTGTTCCTATCCGCAGATGCTGCCAGACCTGCTGAGTTTTTCCAGGTATTTTTGTTTTTGTTATGCCACAGTACAAACTGTCATACGTCGTGACACTTGGGTCTGACCTCTCTCTTCCCAACTGCCTCCAAACACCTCCTTAAAGTATCAGATACCCATATACAGATTTAATGGAATAAACTTTTGCCTCTAGCACCTGAGGTAAAATATTGCCAAGATACAATCCAAAGTGGCAATTTAAGCGTGCAGAATCACAAGTCCACAAAGGAGCTGGTCTGATTTCCCATCCTGTTAAATTAATGGAATGAAAATTAGTCAGGTTTCATCAAGGGTATACACCACCCTACACCACCACCCTGCTGCCCCCCACAGCATGTTCACTTGGTGCTTTATACCAAAGGATTGGAGACAAAAATCTAAACTGATGTTCAATAGAGCATCAGTGTCATTTAAAAAATGTAAAATCCAACACCAGCCTACATGCTTCCACTTTTAGCAAAGATGGAGCAGAAGGCAGGTAACAATCTGGCCCCGAAGGCAGGTTGGTGATTTAACTATTACAATGAGTTGTATACCCCTGACCTGGGCCATGGGACAACCAGCAGCTAAACAGAGGCGAGGACTGCTTCATGGAAAAGGTAAATGCTTTTACAGTACTGCTTGTGGACCAGGAAAAGTAGGAGTGTTTCCTTCTAGCCTAGCAAGCTTACCTTTCTCTCTGCCCTGCCCCAGCACCCACACCCTGGAATCGGATCATGTGCACACAAGATTCAGACCAACACTGCTTCCATGCTGCCATTAACCCAGCTGCAGGTTCCCTATCCACTCTCGGTCTGCACCTTCTCTGCAGTATTCCCTGTCCAAAAGGGAAGCAAGCCTGTCAAATCAGGTCGGCTTCTGGGTCAGAGAAAGCTGCTGGCATTAAAACTGCAAATTCCTTCCCCTTTCCCCTCTTCCCCATACTCAAAACCTGTCCAAAGAACTACCATGGCTACTATCACTAGCCCGCTCATAAAATCTGACTGTCATGGTGAGGTGGCACTGTTCAATACATTTCAATTGACAGTACATTACATTCATAGGGCACATTTAGAGTGGGAATGTTCCAATGCACTACGCAGAGGAGAAAGGGATGTCAAGTGGATGAGTTAGAAGAAATGACCAAAAGCATGATTCAACATAAGGTCGGCCAGTTGCCGTTCACCCTCACGTTGGTGCTTGCAAATGGTAGTCTCCACTAGAATCCCATCATCAGCGGGTATTGGGGGGCACTGGCAGCACTGCCAGACACATGCTCCTTGCCCTTTCAACTGTTCCACCACAGCTGGAAGTAATTCTGCACTGTGCACAAGTGCAAGGAGATTCACTGCCAACCCAGCTTTCCTCTCTTTCTTTTATTTTATTCACAGGGATAGTTTTCCACTGCCAGCAGATGAGACAATTGCCACATCCACAGGAATCACTCTTGCACCAACATCCAATGCTGCCTTACCTGATGAAAATTTTAAAACATACAGACACATGCAGCTTTATATCTTCATTTGCACACTTATATCTATAGATTTGCAAACCAAGATCCATTTCTCTGCTCTCTTGTATCACCTTCCTGGGATCAGAGTACCTGCCCTGCCCCCTCTGTGGGGGGCTCCCCAGGATCAGTCTATCTGCTCCTCCTAGGTTTCTGTAACTCCTCCCCTAACTCAGTGGAACTGTTCCCCTGGATCAGTGTATCCACCTATGTATTTGCACTGCTAGATTTATGTGTTTACACTGTAAGCTCTTTGTATCCTCGTCCTCGGGTCCTCTCAAAGAGTCCATCAGGTCTGTGATGTACTTGTATTGCTGCTTCCTGTTAGTGCCATGCTTTATGAGTCAAATGAAAGTAAGGATTTGAAATTGAAATCCTCCACAGTGTTACTGTAGGTGAGGCTGTGGCTCCAACCCAAATGTTAAATTATTTGGTGGATGTGAATTTATTAGCTTTTGGGGTCTAAGAAACCATAATTAATTATACATAAGCAGGTGGGGAATACAGGTCTAGGGATGCAGATTAACAGATCTTGAAGAGTAGGTTTATTCCTGATACAGACCTAAAGAGAGTACTTTTTACACATTGAAGCACTGAATACAAAAAAAAGATGTTGGTGCTGAATCTGTGTAAAACAGGAGTTAGATTAGCTCTGTGGGCAGCCATGGGCACCTTGTTATGGAAAAGTTAGCCATCCATAGAAAATATGCAACACAGGAAATTGTAATGGAATCCTGTATGTGTAATTACTGAAAGATTATTTACAACTGCTTGATATGATAAGCAGCATTTAGGATTAGTAGAAATTCTTCAGGTCATGAATTATTGGGCTAGAATTTGTTGGATTTGGACATCCTACGGTATGATAAGTTGGATCATTTTCCCTCATCCTTCAGCTCAAAGTAATTTTGCACCACAGAGTGCTAGAATTGTGATCCATCATCCAATTATTCAAATTTACCTTAAATGTTGATATTGATTCTGCCTCAGCCATTAGCTATGTTAGTGAATCCTCATAACTCTATGCATATAAGGACACTCTTGCTCTGTTCTAAATTTCTAAGTTAACTTTGCATCTGTTGTCCCCCATTCTAGAACCCTCAATTACTGAAAATTTCTACTTCTATCTATCTTGCCCCATCCTTTCATAATTTTAAACACTTATGTGATATCACCCTGTGACCTGTGTTGTCCTTATTAACAAATGCCCAAGTTTTCCAAACCTTTCTTCATAATTCTATTTTCTCACATCAGGCAGTATCCTAGGTGGAAAAAATGTAATGGCATAGGGGTAAGAACAAAGAAATAGGCTAGAGTAGCTCCAGTGTAGATGGAGCAAGCATGATGGGCTAAAGTGGCTTCCCTTGTATGATAATGTGACAACAGTACAAATCAGCCTCAATAAAGGGTATTTTTTGTTGTTTCTGTCTAGGACTGGGGATTTTTGTGTGGGTGAGTTGTGGGCTTTTTATTTGCCTAGTGAAGGCTTCAAAGTTGATGCAGATTTATGAATTACTGAAATCTGACACCACCCATTTCAGAAATTAAGACTTTTGGAGGGAGGTATGTGTAGTCAGATAGCTAGAATCACCAGTGCACCAAGCCTTGTTACCCACCAGTGTTTCTCCTTTAGTTCTCTCTGACTTTGAACCTCTGCTTATAGATCTTTTTCTAATGTACATAATCTTCTTTTCTCTTCAATGTTATCATTCTCACTTAGTGCCAGAATTGCCGACTCTGACCCATTTCTTGCTTTTTTCTTCTTTTAATTTTATTTATGAACCTTTTACTTTTTGAGAGAGCAGAAACAACAAGCATTGAGCTAGGCAAGAGCAAGAAAATTTTTTTGAAGAATACCTCTTGTCATTTCTTCCTCCACATCTGGTGATCACCAATTAAACAATGCAAAGAATATTCCCTTTCAAAATATCCTTTCTACTGAATTATTTAGTTGGCTAGACTGGAACTGGCGTCTCTATGAGATGATAGCCCATTTCTAAGTGATAGTATAAGTGCGCAAAGAAATAGATACATGTTTTGATTTTGTTTCATGATAAACTTAGTTTAATGTTCTTCAGCTGGTTCTGGAGTCTCTCTGATATCTGATTACTCTAAGTATTATTCTACATTGACAATAATCTCTCATATATGTTTTGTAGTGTCCCTATTGAGTGTAGAAGGGCGAATGTTATTCACCATGTTGGTGTACAGGCACATGAGATACTACAACAACAATTCGAATTTGCATAGCACTGTTAACATAGAAAAAATGTGCAGAATGGAAGAGGAAATTCAGAAGGTAATTCTAAAATTTAGCCCTACAGATGAAGGCATTGTGAAGGGAAGGAAGGAGGGAATGCATAAAGGGACAAAGTCAGGGGAATGGAGAGTTTGAGTTGAGGGTGTGGGCTGGAAGTTACAAAGAAAGAAGGGGGCAAGGCCATTTGAAGATTTAAACATGAATATGAGAATTTAAAACTTGAGGTATTAGGTGACTAGAGGCCAACATAGGTCACTGAGGTTAGGGTGATGGGTGAACTTGGTGTGGGAAGGGGTACAAGGCAGAAGAGTTTTGAATGGTCTGAAGTTTATGGAGAGTGGATAATGGGAAGCCAGCCAGGAGAAAATTGGAAAGGTTGCCTGTGGAATTGACAAAGACATGGATGAAAATTTCAGTAGCAGGTGGTAAGTGATCAGTCACCTCCTTCACCCATATATTGCTTTCTCTAACTCAACAAGGTCTGCCAGTGTAGAGAACAGAAAAATAAACATACACCAAGTAAAACACATCATTCTTTCATACCTGCTGAAAGTCACTTGAGAAAGGTATCGGGGGAGATCTGACAAAAAGTCCTATGTTTGAACTGTTGCTTAAAAAAAAAATATTCAAAGTAGGGTACCAGGGAACTAGGAGAGAAAGGTGAAATTGCAATAAAAAGACGATATTCTAAAAGTAATAATAGCATAACTCAACAGTATCCAACAATAATAGTTCGCTGCTTGGAGAAAAATGTTTTAGACAGATGCACTGAAATGACACCTAGGGATACTAACTCATGAATAGTTAATGTACTAACCTATTTATTTTAAAACCTCACTAAATAAGGGCGAGGAATTACAGACGAGCATGTCAAGCATTCAAATGCTGCCGCTGTGTTCCAAGGTGTAATTTCAGGACCTACGTCTTTGTCTGGAGAATAATAAAGTCCTTTTAAATTGGAAATAATGGCCCTGAAATTATAGCGTGGGATACGAGCATCTGAAAGCTTAGTGGGTTTGACTGAAATTCCTTTCTCTGCTATTAAAATAAAAGGACTAATACTGCAGCTAAAAAAACATAGGGAAAATAATTTCGGACAAATGGCTGTTGCTCTCAGGAAGAAAAATAATCTCCTTTCTGAAACCTTTATTGTGACTTAAGTCTTCAGAATGATACTTCACTCCTTGATTTTACATGTAGACTATCAAACTGCATATCTGTCTTGACACTTTCAATTTTCACTGGCAATCAAATTGCATTAAAATTGCCTTTCAACAGATCTTTCCCTGATCATCCTTTGAACTCTGACTCCACTTTTTGTAACTTATATTTAACAGAAAGATTTAAAAGTCCATCGGCTAGAAGTTTGTCAGCCCTGACTTTTATAAATGGGGTCAAGATTCACAAATTTCCCGTGTCTGTTCAGAACGAAGGAAGGCGCAAAATTCATCTACCCACCTCATCCGAACAATTTCAGTGTTAACTGGTGTGCCTCCAACACTGTTCTCTCCTTCTCAAAACTGCCAGCAAGCTCTCCACACAGCAGGAGACCCCAGCAGTGTTGTTGCAGATCACATGCAGCCTGCCCTTTCTTAAAGGCAGGCTGCCTCTTAAAGGGAAGCTGCACATAAGAGATTGGTACAATAGAAATTCTTGGACATTGAATACCAGAGCAGACAGAGAGATCCAGACATGTGGATGCAATGCTGAAAGCATTAGCGGTGCAGATGAGCAGGAGGAGTGCTGCCATGGTCCTGCAGGATCCAAGAGACCCTCAAGAAACACCCTCAGAAGGGAATCAAAGCACGGTGGTGGCTAGGAAAGTCAAATCCTGGAGACTGAACTCGAAAGACAGGCAGCAATGCCACAAAAATCTAATGACCCAATACAGGTGGTGAACACGAGTGAATGCATCTTCACATGATATCTCCCACCAACCATAACATCAATCTGTCACACTGCTCAATGCAATACAACTATATCAGTCATTCCAAAGCATTCCCTGGCACTCAGGGCTCAAACCTAAACCCAGATAACCCAACTCACCCTCACATACCTACTGCCAACCTCAAAGCCACCTCTCACTGCTTCCACATATTCACCAGCTCTTTGGGCTATACCAAGCATTTCCCAAATACTGTGCTACACAACCACTGACATTCTTCCCTCTATCTTGCAGGGAGCAGAGCAGAGCCAAGGGAGGGAGGGGGGAGGGGGTGCAAGAACTCTTGCATCTCCTGCGCCCTACTTAGGAGATGGTTCTCTGCATCATGGAGGCAGCTGCAATGGGTACCTGTGACAGCTGGCATCACTAAGGACATTGAGGATGATGGCATCTTCCTGCCTTATTCCCCTTCTCAAATCCCAACTCACCATCATCCTGCTATCAAACGTGATGAGCATGCTACTAATGATTTGACCATGGACCTCTTGCTTCCCACACAACCCCTTCCCTCACACCAACCTTCCCCTTCTGAGTTCCTGCTTTCAGTCATCCAAGCGCTGCCACCTTCCTAGCTGCAGGAGTCCTGGGAGAAGAAAGTTACCAACAGCACAGTACTGATCAAGAGTCCCCATCACTTGATCAGCCACTTGCAGCCACCAGTCCGAACATTGGCACTGCACATACCTCGGAGTTGAATTGGTATCAGCATGTGGTGAGTCAGCCAGGCACAAGTGGGCTGCAGCCAGGCTAGAGTGAAAAGATGGTTCATTTTCCAGCTCACCTGTGGGCGAGGTTTCAGACACGTACTGCTGTAGAGACGTCAGATGAGGACCTTGATGAGACTGCATAAAATAAAGCATTGATAAATGTGCAGGCCTAGATGCTGGGCACATTAACTGGTCCATCAGACAACCTGTGACCACGTTGTCAAGGCTCAAGTAGGTGGAGTGCACTGCACAGGGTATGTCCTCTCTGCACCCTCTGCTCCATCTCCCTGTGTGGCTGCAGACCCAGAATCACTGCCACTGCTACCCCCATACCTCTTACAGCCTTTGTGTGGGCAGATCACCTACTGCTTTGCTCTCCCTGACAGGATGCAGCACCGCCTTCTGGCAAATGCGGGAGCTCACCAAAACATCTCTAAAAACAATCCATAGCACTTTCACTCACTTTCCAATAGTAAACGTTCCAAAAATGTAACTTGAGTGCATTCAGGGTGCCTTTTTTCAGGAATGGACAATGTAGGCATTGCCAAAACCTGCGTGACCATATTTGGGATCCTGATGTCATATTAGACAGTGGAGCTTTGTGCCTTCTGAATATCACCAATTCAATGTGTTCTGGTGTCCGCAGGGATGGAGCTGCAAATGCACATGTCCCTGGGGAATGTCCATGGGCAATGCATGGAGCAGCAGGAGACGCATCCTGCCACTGAGAAACCCAGGTAAGCCTTTGTAGCAGTACTACATGATTGAATTTTATATCCTATATGTTTCTACATAATCTAGATTTTTCCACAAATAATCACGTTATTTCAAAGTTTTAGTCTCACAGTGTGGTAATTATAGTTTTATCTAAATATGTAGTATACCTTTAAGAAGAATGTTATAAAGGAAGATCACATGATCTTATGTAACCAATAAAGGAGTAGCGCCGAGTACCTCTGTAGTCAATAGCCTGTAGTTAGTAGTTGAAAGTATGGAGATAGTGTTTGATGTAGAAGCACACATGGGTAGCTGCTAAATAAACAAACGTGTTCCATCTAAGACGTGTCTGCTGATCAACTCTGTCTATGTACCAACTTGGCCATCCCTCAAAAGGCATGCAACTGGAATTCACAAGTCCCAACACACAGGTAGTTTCTCCAGAGGTCAGCTACATATTAAATACTGAGAAACAAATACTAATAAGAAACAATTCAATGAGGAAAGACCTGGCACTTCCAAGGAAGTCATTGAGATTGCTCGTAACTTCTGACATAATGGTTTAATAACGACCTAAACCAAAAGTGATACTTACCTAGGCTGATGTTTTCGGCTGCTACATTTCCCAACTTTAATGCACTTCCAAAGAATTCCATTTGCTGCAAAATGCTTTGGGATGCCCTGAGGGCATCAAAGGCACCAAATAAACGGAAGCTCTGTTCTCTCCAGATAGTATTCTAGTTGTTTAGTTAAACATGAAAATCAGTTTTCTTTGTTCGATCCAAGATATGTAGAAAATAATGCCTGCTTTTTAATTCTGTCCTATGACAGTAAAAATTGGGACATCACAGAGGAGCTCAACATGGTTTCACAATTACTTAAAAGAATCATAATGGATTATTCTTGGGAACAAGAATTTTCATCACATCACCACTGAGAATATCAACATCAGCAAAGGCTTTGTTGGAAGAGAAATGACCTACACAGTCTGCAAAATCACAAGCCAATGCAAACAGTAGAACCAACCATCCCCACTCCATGTTTTCTGCAAAGTGTATTTGAAAATTATAATTATAGTAAGTTTGGCATCCAGGGTTCTGCACAAGTCAATGCCAGCTGGATACAGTTTGTGACCAACTGTGGCCAACTAAAAGATTTTAGCAAATTTAAGGCCCAGCAGAGAACAGTAAGTATACAAGGAGAACAGTATTTTTTTATGTCTGTCCATAGATAAGATATTACTTTGCACTGACCTTCCCAAAGGCGGAATTAATGATTGTGGACATTCTCCTCATGTCTATTTTATATAAGCTGTCACATCACAATACAGCCTTGATATTGCAAAATACAACAATGCATTATTTTTTCCATCAAAGGGTATTCTGCGCTCTTTAAGCCTCGATATATTTTATTGGTTACATGAATAGTTTTCAATTACCAAAGTATTTTCTCACTGTACTGAGTACAGAAATTATTTTACATACTTGTGATACTACCTGATGAAAAAGAACAGTAATTGTCTTGTCAAATTACTTATAGTTGCTAGATTTTAAAGGCGAGTCAACCCTAATTAAAATAATGGGTGAGATGAAAGGCCACTACGATTATAATCAGATTCTCCTTGTGCCTGGATGAGTAGAACTGCTGCTGCCATAGTTGTTCCCTCACCCATCCCATCTCAAGAAGTTAAGTCATGGGCATACTAAAACCATTTCAGTCTTCTTTGGGATTAACTTGGGAGTATTTCTGTTTAATTATGTACTCTGCTTTTGCTCATTCATATTTGGCAGGGAGGGGAATTTGGGTCTCAGCCAGATTTCACTGTATTATAGATTTGGGGTAGGAATATGTTGAAGTAAGGTTTTCTGACAGGTTTATTTTGATTTAACTAGCTGAGAAAGTAGCTATATCATTAAATTTTAACCCAGTCACAATTATTGCAAAAGACTAATTTAGATGCCTTCTTAGGCCGGAAGTAAAGTGCCTCATGTAGCTACACAATGCACAGTTGTCGGAATATACAAGGAAAAGGTAATGAAGTCTAAATGTTAAAAAAATAATTATCTTTCTAATACTATTCATTCTGCAGACATCCCAATTTTCAGGAGGAGATCAAGGACAGCACTGAGCAAACTGTACTAATGCCATTAACCTTCATTCTTTGCCTTGGAGTTCTGCCTCTGTAATTGGCATGAACCCAGGGGTATTCGAGCAGAGGTCAAAAGTATAAGTACACAAATTATGCATCCTTGTAGTGGATCTGAGCTGCAGCAATGCACGTATCTTCATAATGAATTAGTCCTAGAAATGTCTTGTTTATGTCTGGTATGTATCTATTCTACTCAATTATGGCTCATCAAAATGAGTTCTATGGTAACTACAGAGCACTGGAGTCTTAGACATTTTTTACATTGATTCTTATGCTTGATTCTTATGCCAAGAACATAGACTGTCAAACACATGCACAACTTCCTAAACTACATTAAGCAATGTGGGGGATTAAGACCTCACCCTGTATGTTATTCTTATAAAATATATAGAGATATGCTCATTGCTATCTACAAAGATGTCAAACTGGACAGAGATGTAAAATGGTTGAATCTATATCTGTCTATGACCCTTAACAAAAGGAGCTACCTGGCAGTATCGAAGAAATAAGCGCCTCATTATCCTTGAAGAGCCACTAACCTTGTGGGCTGCACAGACTAAATTCAAAGAGAGCTATATAATGACCATCTGCATTTCATAACCCAGGTTGGCCAACAGGACTCTGTTCTGCTAAGACAAAGAACCCCACAACTTTTTTTCAATCCTTAATGGCTGAGGCATTTAACAATCCCAGTGACCCAGATGAGGGATACCCACCCTTTGTCAAAGACAGTGTGAAGGGGTGGGAGTCATGTGACATGGACCTGTGGTTTGTGGGACCAGTAATATTGCCCTGCTCTACTGCAAAGTCTCAGTCTGCCATTTTAACATTTAACTAGCAGCTTCACAGACAAGGAGCTCTGGCCCAAGTTGGACACCTGGCCCAATCTTAACTGTTTCTGTTAGAAATTCTGTACAATCACCTAGAAGACTGATTCATCTTTGCATGCCTATCTCATTATGTGAAGTCAACACTACCTGAAAAATGAATTATACAGCATCGGTTTTCAGTTCACCGACCTCCCTGAAGGAATACCTCATTGGATTTTGATTCTGGACTCTGGAACCCACATGAAACAATATTTCTTTTCTCTGTGGTCTCTGCACTGTAAATATTTCCTTTCTCTATCCCTCTTTTGCAAAGGAAACAATGTTGCGACCCTCCTCCCACATTTTGAGTATCTAAAATAACCCTTTGACTTCATCCTATCTCAAGTTTGCTATGGGGTTATGTATAGAAAATTGGATCACACCATAACTAAGGAGTTGAGAAATACGCCACTGCTTGTAAAGGGGGAAGGAAATCAAAAATGCCTTTCTGTTTATGGATGGGTGGTGAGAAGAGAAATTTGTGTTGTTTAAATTAACCCCCCTCCTATCTGTAACAGCAACCTTTCATTAATTCGCTGGTTATTATACTTTTGTGAAGTTCATTTTGATTTTAAAATCTCTTCAATCATACAACTGTTTTATGTTGCATTACCATTGATCTAACTGAGCATGAAAGATACAACATATGTGCTATGTGCTATGCCCACATCATAATATTCTTTCAAAAGAAATATCAAAATACAGTGAGATGTTATGTGAACATTTTGTGGTTATCACTTTGGTTATCATCCTCATCAGACAATTGGAGTTAACATTATAAACACAGTCTAGTTCAACTCACTTTAGAAAGCATTGTTTAAAAGTTAATATAAATCTCCTCATAGTCAAGATTAAATAAGTCTAATGAATATTTCTATCTTTACTTCCAGTGAGTAAGTGCCACATACGATGTTATTATAAAGTGCTTCTTCTACCTGTACCAATAATGACCAATCAAGTAGTATTGCCATCAGGCACCAAAAATGGAAAATAATCAAAGTGGTATCAGACCAATGTAAACCTGTCAAGTAAAATTTCTCAGAGGTAAAAAGGGAGAAACTGCAAATGAATAGCAGGTCAGGCAGAATTATGTAAAAGATAGATTAATTTGGGTGGAACTACTTACAATAAGTCAAGTCTAAGTGCCTTATCCAAAACCTGAACCTATCTTTCTCTTTTTCCTGCCATCTAACATGCTGGCCAGAATTTTACACTGGACAAGCAGGCGCGTGGTAGATATAAACGGCCGTGAAATGGGGCACAATGACGTCCCAATGTCATGGTGCCACCTTGCGATATTTCGGTCGGTGGGCACGCACGGAAATTGGAACCGGGGCCCCAAACAGTTAAAGGGCCAATTGAGCCCATTAAAAGACCAATGATTTTGAGTGGCCCATTTGCTTTTACGCTCAGTGCATGGGCCAATTGGCCAGGTGGCCTTTACATTTTTCATTCATTCTACATCCAGGGTGGGATAGAAGGCCCAGAAGATGTTGGTAAGGTGAGAAGTTAGGAGTTTTGCTGTGAGGTGTTTGGAATTGGTTTTGAGATAGTTTCTGGCATTTTTTTTTTTGGTGTTTTGGAGAGCTGTCTGATTTTTAAACATTTTCAGAGGCTATCTGCAGAAAAGCCCCTTCAGTGCAGAAACCTGTGCAACCACCTGGACAAAGGGGATTATGTACTCCATTGGAGGGGCCTCCTCAGAAGAGGAGGAAAGGGCCAGAAAGGAGAGGAGGCCAATTGGCTGCAGGCACTGTCCCAGGATCGACGCTCTGGACGAGAGGTGCAGCCAGAATGGGTCGAGGGCCAGCAGGAAGTGCAAGGGTGAAGGGTCCAGAGAAGTCGCCTTTACCCAGCATGTAGAGCATACAGGTAGCAATCATGCTACCAGGATATGACAGAGGTTTAGTACCAAGTCTCCAGGGACACTGTGACCTCTCTGTGTGACATGGTTCGCCCAGAAATTGCCTCCAACTGTGTAGGTGGCCACCCTATGCCAGTCACTCTGAAGCTGACAGTTGCCCTGAACTTTTATGCCTCAGGTTTGTTCCAGGGGTCAGTGGAGATCTATGTGGTATCTCTCAATTGGCTGCCCACAGCTGCATCAAGTTGGCTCCAGCTGCAATTTTCTAAAGGGTCAACACCTTCATTCACTTCAGGACTGATGAGACCAGCCCGGTAGAGCGAGCCAGAGGCTTCGCTGCAATTGGAGGATTTCCCAAATTCACAGAGCCATTGACTGCCCATAAAGGTGCCAGCAGGGGAGCTAGGTGCCTTTGTCAAAAGAAAGGGCTTCCACTCTCTAAACGTCCAGATTGTCTGTGAGCACAAGAGTGAGATACTGCAGGTTTGTCCAGGTATCCAGGCAGCTGCCTTGATGCCTACATCCTGCGTTACTCCCAGGTCCCAGGGCTGTTTGTTGCACCAGAACGCTTGGATGGATGGCTACTGGGAGAAAGGCTATCCGCTTAAAAGGTGTTGCCGCTGAGGCACCCCAGGACTGCAGCCTAGGAGAGCTACAACTGCAGCCATGCCTCACAAGGGCAATAATTGAGAGGACCATAGGCCTACTGAAGAGATGTTTTACTGCCTGGATCACTCAGGGGGATCACTGCAATATCCTCTGGAAGCGATTCCCTTATTTCCTTGTCTGCTGTGCACTGCACAATCTTGCTTTCACAAGGGGGGACCCATTGGAGGATGAAGACAACGATGCTGTTCCAGAGGCCACAGAGGATGATTCAAGAACTGAGTCTGAGGAGGAGCCTGAACAGCCCCAGTGTGAGGAGCAAGATCCCGATGTGAAGATGCTTATGGGAGGCAGGGAGACCAGGGAGGCCTTGACTCAGAGGACTTTCGGTTAGGAATCCAAAGCAAAGAGTCAAGGTGATGGTAAGGGAAATGCCGCTTTACTGATTGGTGCTCGTGAGGCACTCCTGTCACCCTCCACTCACGTCCCAACTTCTGAAATAAACTTTTCAGCCTAGTCTTTGTGTGACACACGATTCCCGGGCCTCTTCCCTAATAATTGCATGAAGCACATTAAGGCCATTGCATGTTATCTAACATTTCAATATTGAAGGTAAAGATATACATGCACCATTACACTCATGCTAAGGAGAAATGAATAACCCATGAGACCTCTTATCTGATCATTGTGACTTAAATTTCCACTTGTGAGTGCTACGTCTTGGTGCTAGAACCTCGTTGGCAGCTGGATTGGAGGCAGGCTGCTGACTCTGGTGCTTTCTCGGCCTTGATGACCTTGGCAGCTGTCAGGCTCCATTTGGGCGGGAGAGTCCAGCGCTATGGCTGGACACTCCTCAACCATCACAGTCTCCTCAGATGCAACAATCACGGGCAGAAGGGCGGAGGAGCTACTGCCACCATCAAGAGTGCCCTGGGAAAAGCCCCCAGATGCATGGAGCTGCAGGTCATTCACTGACATGATGTTTGTTTGAACCTCCCTGCTCATCAGAGATGGACAGGATGCCAGCAGAGTCACTAGGTGCCTCATCCATCTCTTACATTGGCAGTGACCTGCTTAGGTCACTGCCAGTGTTGGGCTCAAAGCCCCAGAAACCCCTAATTGAGTTCCTGGAGCTACCACTCCATAAGAGTTGCCATTATCTCTATGGAGGAAGCTATGCGTTCTGAGTCTGAGCCAACGTAGTGCTCATGCTCCACATGGACTCCTCCAACACTGAGACCATGGTGCCCAGACCCTCAGGCATCTCTGCCAGATCTTCATATGTATCCCGCTGAACATCCAGCATCTGCTGCCTGATGGACGACTTTAGAGGCTCATCATCTGCCTCAGGCTCAGCATCATCCTGGTCTCCAGCAGCCCTCAGACTGCCAGCACCCTGGGGACTCTCTGCCTCTGCCAGCTCCTCAAACAAGTGTGACATGCCTTCACCACTGCGCACAACCATCTGCTTTCATACACATATCCCCCCCAACATACCTGTATCTGCACTGATGCTTGGTGCAGAGGGGGAGGATGTGACGTGGGTGCATCTGGTCATCCTTGGAGGTCAAGGGAGGGTCCTTGGGGTCCTTTCGGAATCATGATGATGTTCCATCTTAGGGAGGAAGAACAAATGTCAGTATCTGAACAGCATTACAAACTCAGAGTGCATGCAGTCTGGTTGCGTCTCAGAATGAACATTTTTTTAACTCATTCATGGGATGTGGGCTTCGCTGGCCGGGCCAGCATTTATTGCCCATCCCCAGTTGTCCTTGAGAAGGTGGCGGTGAGCTGCCTTCTTGAACCACTGCAGTCCATTTGGTGTAGGTACACCCACATTGCTGTTAGGGAGGGAGTTCTAGGATTTTCACCCAGCGACAGTGAAGGAACGGTGATATATTTCCAAGTCAGGATGGTGAGTGACTTGAACGGGAACTTCCAGGTGGCGGTGTTCCCATCTATCTGCTGCCCTTTCTAGATAGTAATGGTTATGGGTTTGGAAAGTGCTGTCTAAGTAGCCTAAGGAGTCTAAGAGGAGAATTCCTGCAGTGCATCTTGTAGATTTTTGGCGGTGGAGGGAGTGCATGTTTGTGGATGTGGTGCCAATCAAACGGCAGTTTAGTCCTGGACAGTGTCAAGCTTCTTCAGTGTTGTGGGAGCTGCACTCATCCAGGCAAGTGGGGAGTATGCCATCACACTCCTGACTTGTGCCATGTAGATGGTGGACAGGATTTGGGGAGTCAGGAGGTGAGTCACTCATCACACGATTCCTAGCCTTTGACCTGCTTTTGTAGCCATAGTATTTATATGGCTAGTCCAGTTCAGTTTCTGGTCAATGGTAATCCCCAGGATGTAGATAGTGGATGATTCAGTAATGGTAATGCTATTGAATGTCAAGGGGCAATGGTTAGATCTTTTCTTGTTGGAGATGATCATTGCCTGGCACTTGTGTGGCGCAAATGTTACTTGCCACTTATCAGCCCAAGACTGGATATTGTCCAGGTCTTGCTGCATTTAGACATGGGGCATGGACTGCCTCTGGCTGAGCAAAGACTTCTGAATGGACAAGCAAAGGGGATTAGTGCATTTTGCCTGTTGGTCTTGCAACCACTACCCTACATCTCTCATGGCTTCCACCAATCTCTTCCCTGTCCACTGGGCTCTTACCCTCCGCCGAGACCCCACCTCTCCATTACCAGTGGACCTGGCTCCCCGTTCACATGCCATCTCCTGTGCTTGCTCCTCTGCCTGACTTAAGAGAAGAAGGTTTGGGACCCACCATCTGTCTGTCCTCGCTCCTGTGCATTGTGACTCCTCTTCTCCAGTAAGGACAAAAGCACTTTCATTAGACCCCCTCTTCATGCCAGAAAATTCCAGCCTTCCCCCGCAAAGACGTCGGTTCAGATGGCCTTCAAATTGCTGCACCTCACCCTGACATACGTGCCATAGTCAGCCATAGTTCATCAAGGCACAGGATTATATGCCACTTTGCACTCTGCATTTCAAACCCGTGAGCACCAAAAAGTACTGCAACCCGCAAAGACATCTATCAAAGGTTCCAGTTCGATTCACTACTCACCCTGGCAGAGCGCAGGAAGTCATTGAACCTTTTCCTGCACTGGATCCAGGTCCTACATACAACATCATTGCCATTGACCAGGCCTGCCACTTCCGTCCAGGTGAGGTGGCCTCCTTGCCCATCTTGTGGCAGCAAGATGCCTCATTGGGCACTGACTGCCTTCAGAAAAACCCGCAGGCTCTCGTCAAAACCCGCAGGCTGGGCATTTCCATCCCACCTGGCATGGACTTCGAATGCAGATGACATACTGCAGACAGGTAACAGCACAATAACTGAAGTGATGAGTCAAACAATTTGATTTGCAAAGCTGCTCCATGAGGCTTTTGAATATAGACTTCCAGCCTTCGGGGAGCTCCATCTAAACCCCCTACTTTTAACCTCATTTATCCCTCCGCTCACCATCTTTCCACCCCCACTGGCAGTGCTGAGCCTGTCTCAGCACACGTTTCACACCGGCGGGCAGTTATTTGGCCATCCATTGTGAAATTGACGTTGTGAGCTGATCGCGGCCTGGAGCGGATTTCACATCTGCTTCCGATCCTGCCAATCGTGCTTGACTGACAAGCTAAAAATACAGGTGAATTTCTGTTTCCATTTCAAGTGAACCCTCTTTCAGTGTAAGAGGTTGTTTCAAGCTCAAAGATTATGGATTCTTTTGAACTTATATATTTGTTAAAACTTTTCTTTGACCTGGCGATCATGTCACAGGCTCTCAAGGACCTGCTGATCAATGTCAGTCTGTTCATGTGGTTTATCTCCCAATGGCCTTGTGAGATGGTGCCAAATATATGGCATTGAGAGTGGCAGGGGTTAACATTCATGAGACATCCACTGTGTGTCACATTCTTGAAGATGAGCGCCTTTATTTACTGCACACTCTTCAAGACAAGCTGGCACACTCCCAACAAAATGCTGGCCAAAACCATCTCCTCAGAGAAAACATGTCAACATCTTTGTGACATTCATAGTCTGCACTAACCACTGACAGTGATAATACCTCTGTAGATTTTTTCAAATCTTCCTTCTAAAGACTTGCTGCTTTTACTTGAAAGATGGGTTCACTCAAGATGGAGACTGAACAACTGGTAAGATAAAGATTTACATTGGAACCTGACAAAGCCGCTATGAGTAGAATATAGGACTTTCTTTGGATATTTGATGCAGGATAGATAACAGTTTGTATTATTAAAAATGGCTCAATGAATGATGCAGACAAGTTTTTTTTCCTCACCAAGGTTGGTTTGTGTGAGGGAAATGTTGACTCTCACTTATTCCATATGTGGCCCTTTAATAAGCTCAAAAATTACAGGGATGTATTAAATCAAGGAAATAAATGTCAAGTTCTTCTTTTCAGCTTGCAGTGAAAAGATATGTTCTACAAATGGAATGACATAGTGAAATGGAGGAATATGTTGGTAATTTTATACATTTTCATTCCGTTTTATTGAGTGGTGGAAGTGGAAAATAGTTACCATTTATTGCCCATGTTAATTGTCCTTGCGAAAGTGATGCTGAGCCACCTTCTTGAACCTCTGTGGTTCATGTGATGAAGGTTCTCCCTTGTGCTGTTAGGTAGGGAACAATGATAACTTTAAAACGTGGTTGTTGTGCATGTTCAGTTTTTTTCAGTGTGCAATCGTTTTGCACAGTTAACGCAGGCCATCCATGGAACAAGAATGGTACTTTCCAGGCTGCTGAACATTGAAAGGAAGTTCCAGTTCATTGATCCAGTGACAATGAAGGGATGGTGATATATTTACAAGTTAGAATGATGTTTGGTTGGAAGACCACTTGGAGTCGGCAGTGTTGTCATGCTTTTGCTTCCCTTGTTCTTTAAGTGGGTAGAGGTTGCAGGTTTGGAAGGTGCTGTCAAAGGAGACTTGGCAATTTGCTGCAATACATCTTATAGATGCTGCCACAGTGTGCCAATGGTAGAGGGAATAAATGTCTAAGGTGGTACATGGGGTGCCAATCCAGCAGACTGCTTTATCCTGAATGGTGCCAAGCTTCTTGAGTTTGTTGGAGCAGCATTTATCCAGGCAGGTGGAGAGTTTTCTATCATACTCCTGACATATACCTTATATGTTGTGAAAAAGTTTTGAGGCATCAGGAAGAGGGTCACCCACTGCACAATACTCAATCTCTGAACTTCTCTTGTATCCATAGTATTTACATGGTTGGTCCACTTAAGTTCCTGGTCAATGATAACCCCCTGGATGTTGGTGGTGGATTTAGAGATGATAAGCATAGAATCATAGAATGATTACAGCACAGAGGAAGGTAATTTTGCTCGTTGTGTCCCTGCCAGCTCTCTGCAACAGCAACTCAACTAGTTCCACTCCAACCCTGTAAACGTTTTTATCTTCAGGTGCTTAATAATTTCTCTTTTGAAAGCTACAATTGAAAGAGACTCCATTAAACTCCCTGGCTGTGCATTCTGGATCCTAAACACTTGCTGCAAAAAAATATGTTTTGTCATGATGGCTTTGCCACCCACCTTATATCTGTGTCCTCTGGTTCTTGACTGCTCCACCAATTGGAACAGTTTCTCCCTACCCGCTCTGTCTAGGCCCCTCATAATTTTGAACTGCTCTACCAAGTCTTTTCCCAACCTTTTCTTGTCTGAGGAGAACAACCCTAGTTTCTCCCATCTATCCTCATAACTGAAGTTTCTTATCCCTGGACCCATTCTTGCAAATACATCCCGCACCATCTTTTAAAACCTTCACATCCTTCTTAAAGTGCGGTGACCAGAATTGGGCACAATATTCCATTTGGTAAAGGATCATCATAACTTCCTTACTTTCATAGCCTATGCCTCAGTTTATAAAGCCCAGGATACTGGAAGCCTTTTCAATCACTTGCTCAACCTGCAGCAATCTGGGGTTAGGTGATTGGCCTCTAACAAACATCTTACTTTGTGTTAGGTATGATCACATAAGGAAGAATATTCCCCTGATTCCCATTGACTTCAATTTTGCTAGGGCTCCTTGATGCCTCACTCGATCAAATGCTGTTTCAATGGGAATTCACTTTCAAGTCACCTCTGGAATTCAACACTTTTGTCAATATTTGGACTGTAGCTATCATGAGATCAAAAGCCAAATGATCTTGGCGGAACCTAAGCTGAACATTGGTATGTAGGTTATTATTGAATAAGTTCAGCATGATAGCCCTGTAGTTGACTCCTTCCATCACTTTGCTGATGCTTGGCAGTTTACTGATGGGACAGTAATTGGCTGGATTAGACTTGTCCTGCATTTTACGCATAGGACATACATAGGCAATTTGCCACTTTGTTGGACAGCTGTACTGGGAACAGATTGGCTAAAGGTAAGGCTCGTTTGGGAATACAATTCTTCAGCACTACAGTCAGGTCGTTGTCGTGACCAGGGCTTTGCTGTATCCAGTGTACTCAACCATTTTTTGATCTTGTGTGAAATGAATCAAATTTGTTGAAGATTGGCTTCTGTGAGGGTCGGATCTCAGGAGGAGGCCAAGATGGAAGGTCCACTTGGCACTTCCAACTGATGATGATTGTAAATCCAACATGAGGGAAAGAGCTTGGCAAAGGCAAACTCAAGCTAAGTTTGAATACATAGTTAATTTAACTCCAACACAGAAAAAAAACAAGGTCACAAAGCACTTGCACAAGCATGAGCACTTAATGTCTCATAAGCAATTACTCTCTGGTACAACGGGTTGGAACAAGACACACGAGACACCCTCTTTTAATTGAATCCATATCCTGTCTGGACATTTAGTTATAGGTACATCGGGTGATGTAGATAATTGGTAAGTGGAAGATGGGCTAAAGACATTTATGTAGAAATATAATACAGCAGGACGGAGATAACAAAGGAGACTAGTTTTGTCAGTGAATATTCATTCAAGCTAACAATTGAAACACATCTATTATCATAATCTTCTGTCTGCTGTGGTATCATTTGTCATGCACCACAAACTCTTTTTACACCTCCCACCAGGAGGTTACAATGACTGACACACTGCTTCGTTCGTCCTTGCACAGATTTTAAGGCTTCCTGCTTTGTCGGTGACAGTTCTCCTGACATTACTTGAGACAGTTGAAAATGAAGATGAACCAGTGACATTTTTTGAACTAAAGACATTAAGTAGGTTTAAGGATCTCACTGTATTTAGCTTTGATGCATAGCCTGTGGAAATTTCCCTGATACGTCCACAAAAAGAGTAGTTTTTTTTTTACTGTTCATTTTATTTATTACTAAATAGGCAATGTAGTTGAACAATTCAGCACTAGTTACCCATCAACACAAATGTGTGGCCAGCAACTGATTCTAACTCAGTTATAAAGTAGAAGACACTTGGTGCTATGTGTTGAGGAGTTATTTGCAGCACAACTTTTTATACAACACAATGGGGGTGACATTGAATTCGGACAGAAAATGGGCACAAACATTTCAATGGGTGATTAATCCACTTCCATTTAGTGATGGAGGCAGCAGGCAAACTTCATGCTGCCTGCTAAGTTAAATGATAGTGCTGTGCATCTCTGTGCTACGCGAGCTGCTAAATGGCTGCACACTTCACCAGGTGAAGGAAAGGGTCATATTTGCATGAAGCTGCATAAAGCTAGTCTGCACCACATAAAGCCAGCATGCATGACTTCAAGGTGAGGGGCATTCTGGCTGCAGGAGATACAGAAACTAGTTACAGAAGAGTCTCTGAGCAGAAACAAGAGTGTAAAAGGTTCTTTAAGGCTCTCTGATGTAGCACTGGAGGCTTTGGTGCAGGAGGCGGACAGTAGATCCCACAGGGGAGCAGGAAGCCCTCCATGTTGACACTGAGAAGGCAATTGTAGTAGGCTCAACCAAGAAAATGCTGCACCTCAGGGAAATAACAATATCTGATCCAAGTGGAATCAGCAAGTCTTTGGAAGTGCAGGGGGTACAAGTGCCAAGTCTGTTTTGCCAGAGGCTGCTTTCCCTTGTCCACAAACTGTTTATCATACCACTGAGGGACTCAAAACCTTTTCTCCAACTCCTCATTACTAGCTAGGTTTCCACGAGTCACTACTTATTCATCCTAACTATACCCAATATGGTAGGCATATGACATCTGAAAACCAAAATACCCAAGTTTTGAAATGCAATCGGCCCCAGGGATTTTGGATGAAGGATACTCAACCTGTAAAATGGGGGGAATCAGAGACTTAGACATATAGCATAAAGGGTTAATCCCAACTGGGTGATATGCTACATCATCACAGGTAATATCACATGATTGTACTCTCTCTTGTAGACCTCATGGCAAGAAGTAGACACAGTAAGAGATGTTCCAATAAAGTTAATGTTTTATTTACCTCAGCAGACTCTGCAAATTTTCTGTACTAGCACAATAACAAGAATATTATAGCAGTGGGAGAAGGTAGTTGTCACAGCCAATGCCAGCAGCCTACCTCCGAGGGCCTGGATACGGTGCAGGAAGAAGCCTAATTCAGATTTGGTGAAAGCATCTTCAAACGTCATACATTTTGAACCACAAATCTCATATACAACTCCATTTGCCAACCCCCTTCACTCAAAAATTAACAGTTTATATTAAGCACAACTTTACATCCATTGCCTCACCCTCACTCACTTAGCACTACATCAAGCCTCACACCCACATACCTCAGCTTGCACATACTGCCAGCTATTCAGGCACATCACCCAAGCACTGCACCACACTCACTGACACACTTCTATCTCTCTTATGGGACATGGTGGCACATAGGCAGAGGCAAGAATACTTCATTCCTGAAGAAAAAGGCACAGATGCATATTCTCGCATTCAAGAAGCAGACAGTGCTCACCATCATTGGAGTGGCCACAGTTGAGACCGTAGCCAGCACCAGGGCTGAAAACCATTGAGGATGACAGTATTTTGTCTAATCCAAGTTTTTACACCCCACTTGACCTCATCTCATAAACTCTTCTGAATTACAAGCCACAGATGGTATAAACATGCAGCCCTTATTTTCCCCTCCTTTGATTACCACCCTTGAGCCTTTATCATTTCAGATACCCAAGGACTGCCACCTGGTCAAACATTGGTAAGGGAGTATGAAGTACAAGAGAAGCAGGGCACTGGTGAAAAAGAAACACCGTCACACAGGGCAGAATCTTGTGCCCTCCTCCATGGTGAGTTTGGCAACGGGGGACATTTAAGCAGGTGGGAGGATGGTGGGCAGGGACCTAGCCATATTCCTGCCTTCATCCCGAGTAAGTCCGTGGCGGGAAAACCCATAGACGGCTATCCCACCCCAACATCAATTGAGGTCCTTAAGTGGGCAATTAATGCCCACTTAAGGGCTCATCCCACCACCACTAGTATTAACCCTGGGGCGAATGGGGGGCTCATCAACCAGACAGCACGACTGTAAAATTTAGAGGTTTCGAGGTATAAAACCCTATTAATTAAAATCTCTAAGTCCCAAACTCTTAATATCTAACAATGGAGCCCTCAGTTGTGTCTGACCTAACAAGATACAAATAACTAGTATTTATGAATCAAGTAGAATTTATTCAGCAAGATGCTACATATACTTAACAAAAAACAATGAAGATGACATGTAAGTTCTTATCCTTCAAGGCCCAAGGATTCCTTGAATGTTGCCAGCACTGTTGATGCCTTTCTTCTTCTGTCTCTGAAGTGATGTTATGTTGAACAGTGTCTCAGAAAAATCATTACACTGAAGCCATAGTAAAATTGTGCCAACGAAAACTTGGATTTTCTAACTTTTAACCCTACTTCTCATCCCTTATTTAGAAATAGTCCAAATTAATCTACCTCATTGACTTAGGGTGAGGGTCTTTTGGTGTCACCACACTTCTGTAACTAGAGTCATATAGACTGATGACAAATGTCTTTCCCTTATTCCCTGGGCCCACAGAGGTACATTCCACTGTGAACAAATGACATATGCTTATAGATATAGAACAATTGTACAACAATGTTGCATCCTCTTATCAATAACATAACCCATCATAAACATTCACATCAGGATATTTTAACCCAAGTCTCGCAAATACTAAAACCATTAAGAACAAATGTTAATAACGCTGCCTACCATAATGTGAAGAGAGAAAGGTTTTCCTCTAATTCCAATGTTCTGCCCTACAGATATGGTTAAGTTTAATAATACATAGCTTTGTTTAAAGATAAGGTGTCACCCTAAGTTCACGTTGTTGAGTTCAACCCTTTTGGTCATTTCTTTAAAGCTGACAAAGGAACCTTTAGTTGCATAGTGTAATTAAAACAAATACAACTCCTTGAACCAGACTTTCAGTACCTTTAAAATAATAAAATCCATTAATACTAGTTCCTCGCAAACAGCTGCCTTAACTGTAGCAGAAATTAGTAGTATTTTTAAAATCTTACACAAGCAAACCCATGCTGGGTTGCCTACGGGCTCCCAGGGTGAGGAAGGTGGGATTTCTGGGGTTTCTCATTCAAAGGCACTAGGTGCCTAATTGAGGTACCCAGCATCAGGAAGCTGGGGTGGGGTGGAGGGTGGGCGGCGGGGTGGAGGGGGGGCGGCGGCCGGAGGCGGGGGGGGGGGGTGGGTTGCTTGCTGAGAGCCACCATCCTGCACTCCTGCACTTGCTGCTGAACTCCTCCTCCACGACGCCCCTTTCCTGACGTCACTCAACTGTGATGTGAGATCCAGTGATGATACTAGGCCTCGGCTGTGTGTCATACCAGCAGCACAGGCACCGTCTCTCTAATGGTATTGTCATTCAAAAGATCTGTCAGCCTAGAAGACCAGAAGACGTAGGAGCAGAAGTAGGCCATTTGGCCCATCGAGTCTGCTCCGCCATTCAATGAGATCATGGATGATCTGATAATCCTCAAGTCCACTTTCCTACCTTTTCCCCATAACCCTTGATTCCCTTACTGATTAAAAATCTGTCCATCTCTGCCTTGAATATACTTAACAGCCCAGCATCTGCAGCCCTCTGCGATAAACAATTCCAAGGGTTCGCTAACCCCTGAGAGAAGAAATTCCTCCTCATCTCTGTCTTAAATGGGCGACCCCTTACTCTGAGATTATGCCCTCTGGTCCTAGAGTCTCCCACAAGGGGAAACACCCTCTAAGCATCTATCCTGTCAAGCCCCCTAAGAATCTTATGTGTTTCAATAAGGTTGTCTCTCATTCTTCTAAACTCCAATGAGTACAGGCGCAATCTACTCAACCTCTCCTCATAAGAAAATCCCTCCATACCTGGGAGCAATCTAATGAACCTTTTCTGGATGTACTCCAATGCCAGTATATCTTTCCTTAGATAAGGGGACCAAAACTGTTCACAGTATTCTAGGTATGGTCTAACTAGTGCCTTGTATAAGTTTAGCAAGACTTCCCTATTTTTATACTCCATTCCTTTTGAAATAAAGACCAATATTCCATTTGCCTTCCCTATTACCTGTTGAATTTGTATGTTAGCTTTTTGGAATTTGTGCACAAGGACTCCAAAATCCCTCTGTACTGCAGCCATTTGCAGTCTTTCTCCATTTAAATAATATTCAGCTCCTCTTTTCTTCCTGCCAAAGTGCATAACCTCACATTTCCCCACATTATATTCCAGCTGCCACTTTTTTGCCCATTTACTTAACCGGTCTTTCTCCCTCTGTAGACTCCTTGTGTCATCCTCACCACTTGTCTTCCCACCTATTTTTGTATCATCCACAAATTTGGTGATAGTGCATTCATTTCCCTCATCCAAGTCATCAATATATATTGTAAATAATTGTGGCCCCAGCACTGATCCCTGTGGCGCTCCACTAGCTACAGGCTGCCATCCTGAAAATGCACCCCTTGTCCCAACTCTCTATTTTTTATTAGTTAGCCAATCCTCTATTCATGCTAATATACTACCCCCAGCACCATGGGCTCTTATCTTATTAAGTAGCCTTATGTGCGGTACCTTATTGAATGCCTTTTGGAAATCCAAATATATTACATCTACTGGTTCCCCTTTATCTATCCTGTTGGCTACCTCCTCAAAGAATTCTAATAAATTTTTCAGGCATAATTTCCCCTTCATGAAGGCTTGCTGACTCTGTTTGATTAGATTATGTAATTCTAAATGCTGTGCAATTGCATCCTTTATAATGGACTCTAACATTTTCCCAATGACAGACGTTAAGCTAGCTGGCCTATAATTACTTGTTTTTTGCCTCCATCCCTTTTTGAATAAGGGCCTCTGATTGACAGCAGTTCTTGGTAGGCAGGACTTCTGCCCACGGGGTTCTTTATCGTATTGAAGACCTACCGTTGGCCTGTTAAGTGCCTGAGTGGAACAAAATGCAGCCAGCTGTACAGTAAAGGATTAACATCACATGACTGAGAATTAAGAGAGATCTGGGAAGAGGGGAAGCTCCAATCTCATGTAGAGATCCAAATGTGTAAATTTGTACTTGCTGTAAATAAAGAGCAATTGTTTTGAGCACTTGAGTAGCACACTTTGGGGAGAATAGACAATCCTAAAAACCCAAGTCTAGACCCCAATCAAACAGTGAAACATGATGGCGGTGAGTGAAAGAGCAATCAGACTTTAAAAAGAAGATACAGGGCTGGCGAGAAAGAGATCCTTGAAGGAAGGGCAAAGAAACAAAAAAGAGTCACCAAGACATCAGAACATCGTGGGAGCAGCAGATATAAGCTGAGACACAGACCCAGAGACCAGACAGCAGTGAGCAAAGGCTCAAAGCAGCAAGCAGCAACATAGAAATAGGAACAATTCCAGGGCTCGGCAGGAGCATGGAATCTATACTATTACCCCCAGAACCATTTTAGGGTGCAAAAAGCTCACAACAGGCCTGGAACTGGAACAACTTGAGAAAGAGGTTCACAAGATACAGAATTCCTTCAGGATTATACAAAAAAAGATCAAAACTGCCAGGTCCTTACACTACTTCTCGCAGTAGGATCTATTGCTGATGATCTCATAGCAAGGCAGGGGTTTGATGAGATTTCAACTTCTTATGAAGAAGTCCTACAAGCTATAGGCCCTTATATCAGTGCCCATCAGAATTTAATTATAGGTGGTGCTAAATTTAATAAAAGGAAGCAAAGACCAGGCAAAAGTATGGATTTGTTTGTCAATGATCTCTATAGGCTGGCAGGGAACTGTGATTATGGAATCTTAAAGAATGAGCTGATTCATCACAGAATCGCAGATGAGAACCTAGATGAAGCGTTATCAGGTTTCTTCCGGATGAGAGAGGATTTAACAATAGTGGCTGCTATGCAGATTGCGAGACAAACAGAACTCAGGAAACAGAACCGGGTGTTTGGTCGCAGAGAAGGAGGTCCCATGGAGAAGATTGAGTGAGACCATTCAGTTTGTAGGCCACAAAAGTGAAAGCCTGCCAAAATGGGGAAAAGTGTACCAACCGCCATTTTGAAATGTCTTCAATGTGACGGGAACAATCCGCAAAAGAGAGAAAAAAGTCCAGAGGAGTGGGACAGAGTGTCACAACTGTGGAAAAATAGGCCATTTCAAAGCTGCTTGCTGCTGGAAAATGCTGACAACCTTTAAAAAGAGGGAGAATATTTAAAACGGAGCCAAATACATGAAGTGAAACAACCACAAGCAAAAGAACTAACCTTCCTGGGGGAGGTAAAAAAGACACTGAGAATAAATATTGGATTATGAACTCAGAGTGGATGGACACCCCACAGAGTTTTAACTAGGCACAGGAGCAGGGGTTTCTGTTTTGTCAGATGAAGTCAAATGGCTCAAACAGATTGCATTGCAACCCTCATCTATTAAATTACAAGGTCCTTGACTTTAAAAGTCAAAGGTCAACTTATGGCAAAGCTGAAATACAAAAACCGAGAAATTCTTGAACCTCTCTATATCATCAAAATCAAAAATGCTCTCTACTAAGCCAAAAGGCATGCCTAAAACTGAAATTAATCTAAAAGTGAATGAAGTTGCTGATGTGAGCTACAGCAGTATATTTTGCAATGAATTTCCAGAATTGTTTACATGCCAAGGTTTTGGAGATTGTCTATTCTCCCAAAGCATGCTCCCGAAGTAGCCTGCATTCTGTAAGTCTTTCAGGATGAGTACCAAATCCCCCAACGAGCTGATGCTAAATTAGTTTGCTTTTTTATGCCGAGGTAAGTCCCTCACCTCTTGGACAAAGTCAAGGGTGAATTTGAAAAGATGCAGCAGCAAAGGGTTATCTCACCAGTCACCAAGCCAACAAAATAGTGTTCAGGAATGGTTACAGTCCCAAAGTTAAACAGCTCTATAAGAATCTACATGGATTTTACTCAACTAAACAAATCAGTGGAACATGAGATCCACCCAATGGCCTCAGTGGATGAGAGCAAAACTAGCCAAGAATACTTTATTTACCAAATTGGATATAAACAGTGGATTTTGGCAGCTGCCTCTGGACAAAGAATCCAAATTTCTGACCACTTTTATAACACCATTCCGTCGCTATTGTTTCAATAGGTTGCCCTTTGGAATAGTATCTGCTCCAGATATTTTCCAGGGAACAATGTCTCACACTCTAGAAGGCATGGAAGGGGTAATATGCCATATGACATACATGGCTCCATGACAGAAGAGCATGATTGCAGACTCTGAGCAATCCTGAGAGACTTATAGCATGCAGGCTGCTTTGGGAGCTTGCTTTGGAAAAATAGACAATCCCCAAAACCCCCATCTAGACCATGACCACACAATGGAACATGGGCCTTCCTGAAAAGAGGCAACATGGAACTCTCGCCGGCTCTTCAGCCGGAGTTAAGACCCCCGTCGCCTCCACAAGGCTTTGCCGTTGATCACACACCTACAGCCAGCAGTTCAGATATTAGCACTGCATGTACTTTGAAGGGTAGCATTGAGGGAGGATCTACATGTGCTGAGTGAATGAGCACGAGTGGCCTGCTGCCAGGGCAGAGGGGAAGGCAGAGAAGGTTCTAACTCAATGGAGTGTGAGGTCACAGACCTTGGGAGATACAGGGTCCAATTTTACAGCCATTATCTTTCATCTCTGAGTACATGAGTTTCAATCCCACAAAAGAGCTGAACTCCACTGATGAGATGAGAGTGACTGCCCTTGACATCAAGGCAGCATTTGACAGAGTGTGGCATCAAAGACCCCTAGCAAAAATGGAGTCAATGGGAATCAGGAGAAATACTCTCCGCTGATTGGAGTTATACCTCACACAAAGGAAGGTGGTTGTGGTTGTTGATGGTCAATCATCCCAGTTCCAGGATGAGTGCAGCTCCAACAACATTCAAGAAACTTGATACCATCCAGGATGAAGCAGCCCACTTGTTGGCGCCCCATCTACAAATATTCACTCATGCACAGTGGCAGCAGCGTGTATCATCTACAAGATGCACTGCAGGAACTCACCAAGCCTCTTTAGACAGCACACTCCAAACCCACAACCACTACCATCTAGAAGGATAAGGGAAGCAGATCATGAAAACATCACCATCTGGAAGTTCCCCTCCAAGCCACTCACCATCCTGACTTTGAAATATATTGCCGTTCCTTCACTGTCACTGGGTAAAAATCCTGGAACTCTGTCTCTAACAGCACTGTGGGTGTAACTACACCATGTGCAGTGGTTCAAGAAGGCAGCTCACCATGCCTTCCCAAGGGCAATTAGGGATGGGCAATAAATGCTGGCCTAGCTAGCGATGCCCACATCCCATGAATGAATTAAAAAAAAGAGCATTGCAGGAAAGTATTCTTCCTTTACAAGGACCTATATATAAAATGGCTTTTGACTCAGCTCCTTGACAGTGCAGATCCACATCACTAAATTGCCAACAAATTGACAAAAATTAGCAGGCTGTCTCATAAAGACAGACATCCAATAGGGGAGGTGCAGACATGCACACAAATGGCCATCTTAGTTTAGGATTAAAGGACCAACGTAACAAATGATTGTGATACCAGTACAGGACTTTGCCCCTAAGTATACTCATTGGAATATGTTGGGAGCGCAGTACAGGACTTCCCAGAACCTGTGGCCATCTGCTGAAGCTCTCCACAGGTAGCATTCAGTGATGAAATCTGTTCATATGTCACTTGTTGGGGATGGGTAAATAGTACATTTACTGTGCAGCTGGCTCAAACTGTGCCTGACATGGCAATACTTGACACTGGCACAGTAGGTGCTAAAAGAAAAAAACATTTTTGTTGTGCTTGCAGTTCAATTTTAAAATAAGGAAAATATTTTGTAGCAACTGATTTCTGCCTTCACAGCCTCCAGTTCTGTATCTCCTACCTGTCATTCTTCCAGTTGTCTATCATTATCAATCTGAACTCAATAGTTTTACATCCATCATTCTCCCTGAGTTTCACATTCCAAGTTATCGCTCATATTCACTGCCATATACCCTGATTTCAACCCTGCCAAACTCAAAACTTACCCTATTATCCTCTCTCTCACATACCTATGCTCACTCCTTCTTTGTTCCTTGCAACCCATTTCTTTTTCTCTCTATTTCATTCATACTTCCCACTATATTAAAAGAAAGACATGCACTTATATAGCACGTTCACAACCCCAGGTTCTGCTTTTGTTTAGAACTGATAAAGTACTTTTGAAGTGTAGTCACTGTTGTAATGTAGGAATGTTGGATGTGCTGTTGTTGCCATCATTTTCTTTCTGTATTTCTTGTTATAATACTGTATTTTTTTAACATATATTTCTTCTGCGAATGGAAGATTACAGTTTGCATGAGCAGACCATGTCCGTTATGAACTGAAATCTGTATATTTTATGCACTACTGCATCAAGTTTTATCCTAGCCCTTGTTTAACCATTAATCATCAGAGCCTGTTATCCCAACAATAGGGATTTCACAGACAGCACGTCCACCTGATACATGCAGATATAATGTCTCCAGCATTTTGTAGCTGGTGGAAAGAGCAGCCTCCATTGTAAACTGTAGCTACTGGTAAGTATAAAATAACAAAAGAGGATAGTTTCTATTTTTGTCACATCTCATGACTTTTTTGCTCAATGACTCTGAAATTATATCGTGGGATACCAGTGCACAAATGAATTTAAATGCGCAGTTTAATCCCTTGGTTAGAATCATGGAGTGAAGAATTTCAGACAAACACTTTACATATTAATATGTTGATCTCACAAAACATGATTTATGGGCTAATCTGTTCATTCCTCTTTAACAGGTTTCTTGCTTTCATTTCAATCTATTATCATCAACAGGTCAAACAGGCAGAATGCTCAGTACTGGTCTGTTGAAGTAGTGCACAGTCAACACTAAGTGTTATCTACGTTCCCACCACCACCCACCCCATCCTCCTGATCCTATTGTATATCTGTGAAACATCTTTCTGACATCAATTTGTATTCACTGTTACCATCATTCAACTACTCGTGGTATAGACACCATGGCCATACTGAATGTTTGTTCTGTTGTGCTTATTTTTTAGTATAAAGAGAGGGAAAATGCATTTATATGGTACCTTCCATTATCTCAAGATGTCCCAAAATGCTTCAAAACTAATGGAGTGTACTTCTGGAATGTAATATAGGGAAACACACCAACCAAATTTTACACAGAAAGGTCTCACATACAGCAATGAGACAACTGCCTAGATAATATGTTCCAGTGACATTGATTAAAGACTAAATGTTTTCCAAAATACTCCCCTGCTCTTTTCCATGTGGTTCCATGGAATCTTTTACACAGGTCTAATAGGACAGATGGCACCTTGATTTAACATCTCATCCCAGAAACCTGCAACAATACTGCACTTCCTCAGCATTGCGATGAATTGTGGGGTCAAGCCCTAACCTAGCAATTTAAGTGATAAGCTAGGCCTAACACACAACATTTTGACTCAGAGACAAAAGTTGTGCCACAGAGCAAAGGCCGGCACTTAATGGATCTGTGGGCTTCAATTTAGCATAAGAGTTTGAGTTGGCAATAGACAAATATGTGCGCAATAATGGTCCTTGCACCCTCTGCTGGTGCCATTTTGTGGGTGGATAGTTTCAGCAGGCTGCAACTACCTGCCATTTATAATTGACCTTATTTTCTGAGGTTGTATGTGATAGGATGCCAGATGAACAGGCCTCCTCTCAGGTTAATCACTTGAGCTGAACTAAGGACCTGATTAAATGAATCAGAGTTGGTTAGATTGGAGGAAATGTTGTTGTAATTATTTAAATTTAATAAAAATAGCAGTAATTTCTGGCATTTACTGTATATAGCATTCATGACCTCAGGATGTCCCAAAGCACTTTAAAGCTAATGAAGTACTTTTGGAAGTGTAGTCACTATTGTAATGTAGAATAAATAAACTTAGTACATTTTTTGCCCTTGATGAGAATTGAGACATATTTAAAATTAATAGCTGAAGTACAACCTCATTAAAATCTAGGATTTTTTTTTTAGTTTGCTCAATTTCCTATTAGAAGAGAAATGTTACACAAACTGCTTGGATAAACACCTTTCAAATATTTCCAGCCAGACTATTGTCTCTGATACATCAATTCTATCTCTCTCACTGGTAACTGTCTCATGCTGAAGCAGACTGTTCACAACCTTGGTATTAACTTTGACCCTGAAATGAACTTCAGATCACATACCCATGCCATTAATAAGACAGTCTAATTCCACCTCTGTAACATCACCTGATTCCACCCCATCTTAGCTCATCCGTGCATATATTGTGCTGACTATTCCAACATGCACCTGGTAAATCTCCCACATTCTACTCTTCATAAAACTGAGGCCATCCAAAACTCTGCTGCCCCTGTGCTAACTCAGACTCATTCTTCCATCCCCTCTTGTGGCCCTACATTGGCTCCTGATTGAGCAATGCCTCAATTTTAAAGTACCCTTGCTTTCAAATCTCTCCATGGTATCAGCCCTCTTTAATGCTATAACCTCCTTAAGCCCCAAAACCCCCAGAGATATCTGTGCTCTTTTAATTCTTGCCTATTGAGCTCTGAAGAAGAGTCATATGGACTCAAAATGTTAACTTTATTTCTCTCTCCACAGATGCTGCCAGATCTGCTGAGTTTTTTTCCAGCATTTTCTGTTTTTATTTCAGATTTCCAGCATCTGCAGCATTTTGCTTTTACCTTATTTTAATCATTTCACCATTGGGGACCATTCAATCATTCAAATTGAACAGGGTTGTAATCTTTCATGGATAATCTGCTAACTACCACTGGATATTTTCGACCATTGAGAGAAGCATGTCCCGTGCTTATATTATTTGGCTAACTTGAACTATGTTTATGCACAACACATGTAGATGTGTACATTTGCTGAGGCTGCACATTTAGGAGTTTACCTTTATTTGTAATCTTTCAGAGTCATCTCAATTCTACAACTTTGTTTTTGATCCTTTAAATGCATAAGCCAAATGGCCTTGTACGTGGCTTATTAGCAACTACTCCCTTACCACGGTATGGCTTGTCTCATGACCTGAGTGTTTATAATTCTCCATCCACTGCATTTTCAAACTGTCTTTGGTCATATATTTCTCTCTTTCTCCTCATTTGTTGAAAATCTGAAATACTTAAATAACAATTTAAAGCATTTTGAAATATTTGAACACTGAAGGCAGAATTTTGCTGTTGGCGTGCGGGGCCGGGCCCAAATTGCCGATGTGTAAAATGACACATGATGACATCGGACATACGTCCCAATGTCATCACGCGTTATTTCGATATTTCGTTCAGCGAGCATGCAGCTGGAGGCGGCTGCACGTCTTCCGAACTGTCAATGGCCTAATAAGGCCATTAAAAAAGTAATTAAACTTGTTAAGAATGCTGGCTGTCCAACCTTAAGGCTGGCGGGCAGGCGAAGAGCCCAAGCAGCCTTCGCATTTTTCAGGAAACCTCATCCACGGGTGGGATGAGCTTTCCTAAAGGTTTTATGAAATCATTAAAAAAAATCTCTGAACTTCACAAACATGTCCCTACTCATGGGACACTGTGTTTACTTTATTTATTATAAACTTTTATACTCCATTCAATCTCCATGAGGCAGTTCTGCGCCTCAGGTAGATTGCTGCGCTCTTTCATGCACATGCGCAAAAGAGCGTAGGCCCCAACTCTCCCTCCTCCCCCTGCGGTCACAGGTAGCGCTGAACACTACTGGCCGTGCGTTACGCTAGGCGGGCCTTAATTGGCCCACCTGTGTAAAATGGCGGCGCACAGCCAATCACAGGCGGTGATCAGTTTTGCGCCCGGCCCCACCCACTCCCACCCAGTCTACCCACCATAGGAAAAATTCTCCCCCTAGACAGCAATGTGATAATCTGTTTTATTGGTTGAGAGATAAATTTTGATCAGGACACTGGGAAAACTGGCTGGCTCTTCTACAAAATATTCTACTTCTACCTAAAAGGGTAAATATCAAAATAATGACACCTCTGACAGTGCAAGACTCCATCAGTGCTATCTGTAGCCTGTGACCTGATGGTAAAAATAGAACTCTAAGTGGGTGAAGACACACAACTGGGCAGACCTAATTCTTTTAGCGGACCAAAGGAAAGGGCTAAGTGGAAATGCTTAAACCAAAATGTGTAACTACTACTGCTGCAAAGTGGAGAATGTAAGAAATGGAGAAGCAGCAGGAGAAGAGATCAGGGAGCATGAAGGATTGAATGCTGACTAGTGGGACAAGTTGTAGAGTGACAGGCTGGAAGGAAGTCTGATTAAATCCATTGTACTCTGCGTAGCTTTTTTTATGTCACCTGGAGCTTCACTTTTATTACTTTGATGGATGGGTAGAGGTTTTTTCCTCTGGAGATGAGGAACATGCATGGTTTAGATTCAGTATAGTTGCATTAAGACCAGTAGGAAGATTCTTGATTCACAATTGTATTTAACTTGAAAATAATATTTTTTAATGAGTTTAACCCCTTTGTTACGCTTAGTGAATGCTCAGGAAGGAATAAAATTGAGCTAGAGACGCCCTTTGGGTCCATTCTCAGTTGTGCACTTTCTGGCAGTTGCCACAATGGGTGGGAATCAGCCTGTATATGCTGTCAGTGCAGAAAGTAATGTTCCTTGTCCTTCTACATTTCTTGCCTTCTGGATTGTTTGCAGACTGGAGGGTCTGTTCTTTGGGCTCTTGGACCCAGCATATGGGATGGATTATGATCAACCTCAACCTGCCCCTCACCCACTCAGAACTACCTTCAAGCATCAGTGGCACCAATGTCTTCAGGTTCCACCTGCAAGTGGGGTGGGGGTTGGGGATGGTTGGTGGGTGCCATTCAAATCCCCTGGGCCAAGAAATTTCAAGAGACCCCTCCCTTTGTAGACACGGCACACCTAAGTTACACTGAATCTGTCTATTTTTTGCATTCATTCATAGGATGTGGGAATTGCTAGCTAGGCCAGCACTTATTGCCCATCCCTAAATGCCATAAGACCATAAGACATAGGAGCAGAAATTAGGCCATTCGGCCCATCAAGTCTGCTCCGCCATTCAATCATGGCTGATAAGTTTCTCAACCCCATTCTCCTGCCTTCTCCCCGTAACCTTTGATCCCCTTACCAATCAAGAACCTATCTATCTCGGTCTTAAATATACTCAATGACCTGGCCTCCACAGCCTTCTGTGGCAATGAATTCCATAGATTCACCACTCTCTGGCTAAAGAAGTTTCTCCTCATCTCTGTTCTAAAAGGTCTTCCCTTTACTCTGAGGCTGTGCCCTCGGGTCCTATTCTCTCCTACTAATGGAAACATCTTCCCCACGTCCACTCTATCCAGGCCTTTCAGTATTCTGTAAGTTTCAATCAGATCCCCCCTCATCCTTCTAAACTTCACCGAGTATAGACCCAGGGTCCTCAAACATTCCTCATTTGTTAAGCCTTTCATTCCTGGGATCATTCTTGTGAACCTCCTCTGGACCCTCTCCAGGGCCAGCACATCCTTCCTGAGATACAGGGCCCTTCAGAAGGTGGTGGTGAACTGCCTTCTTGAACCACTGCAGTCTACGTGGTATATTATGACACTGCCGACGGTAAAGGCTGAGTTACTCAAATCCCAGAGGGAAGTTTGAAACAACTGTAGTAACCAATTTTTGCAATTTGTATGTTTCAAGATGCAGGCTTTGAATACAGTAAAAATAAAACCACCAAGTCTCAAGAGGTTTTTTTATAAAATTAAATTAAACATTTATTAATACAAGAAAAATTGTAAGTACATACATATGTCTACAAAATTACTACTATAATAGCTACAAAACCCTCTAATTAATCTGACTCTCAGTTACACCCCCATTAAGGCAACAGTAAAACTCCTAGATTTAAAGAGGTGCCTGGCAGAGCACACACTGGACAATCACATTCAAAATGAGTTTCTTTCAGTCCTGGGTTCTTGCAGGCAGACTTGAGATTTACAGGCTGGAGGCTTCTCGCACTTGATGGATCTTACAATGCATCTACCTTACACACAATCTCCTTTTTCCTTTATACATATCTTTCTCTTTGAATGTAAATTTTCCATTGTATGACTAGGTTTTTATTTAACCTCTTCTAACAATAACATCCTTTGATTCTACCAAATTTATCAGTAAGCTTAAAAAAAAACTCATTGTTTGGCGTCTTCTAGCTAGGTGCAAGATTTCACACATTGTTTTGATTGATTTATTTACAAATGCAAATTTCCCCTTAACATCTATGTTTCTAAACTTCTCCATGTTTATTTAATTACTATTTCAAACCTACTTCTTTTTATACATTAAAGCACCCATACTAGCTGGCTTTAATCCAATTAAGACACACACACATACACACACATAGACACAGACAACACTAAACGCTATTTTAAAAAATAATTTCCAATAACATTATAGACATTAATCTCTTCGTGACAGGTGTACACTCAAAGTGCTGTTAGGGAGGGAGTTCCAGGATTGGGCCCAGTGACAGTGAAGGAACAGTGATATATTTCTAAGTCAGGATGGTGAGTGACTTGAAGAGAAACTTCCAGGTGGTGGTGTTCCCATGTGTCTGCTGCCCTTGTCCTTTTAGATGATAGTGGTTGTGGGTTTAGAATGTGCTATCCAAGGAAGTTTGGTGAGATCCTGCAGTGCATTTTATAGATGGTACACACTGCTGCCACTGTGCGTTGGTGGTGGAGGGAGTGAATGTTTGTGGATGGGGTGCCAATCAAGTAGGCTGCTTTGTTCTGGATGGTGTGTCAAGCTTCTTGAGTGTTGTTGGAACTGCACTCATCCAGGTAATTGGAGGGTATTCCTTCACACTCCTGACCTGACTTGTACTTTGTAGATGGTGGATAGGCTTTGGGGAGTCAGGTGAGTTACTTGGCACAGGATTCCTAGCTCTGGCCTGCTCTTGTAGCCACAGTATTTATACGGTCAATGGTAATCCCCAGGATATTGATGGTGGGGGATTCAGCGATGGTAATGCCATTGAATATCAAGGGGCAATTATTAAATTCTCTCTTGTTGGAGATGGACATTGCCTGGCACTTGTGTGGCGTGAATGTTACTTGCCATTTGTAGGCCCAAGTCTGGATATTGTCCAGGTCTTGCTGCATTTGGACATGTACTTCTTCAGTATCTGGGGGGTCGTGAATGGTGTTGAACATTGTGCAATCATCAGCGAGCATCCCCACTTCTGACCTTATGATGGAAGGAACGCTATTGTTGAAGCAGCTGAAAATGTTTGGGCCGAGACACTACCTCGAGGAACTCCTGTAGTGATGACCTGGAACTGAGGTTACTGACCTCCAACAATCACAACCATCTTCCTTTGTGCTAGGTATGACTCCAATCAGTGGGTAGTTTTCCCCTCATTCCCATTGATTCCAGTTTTGCTAGGGCTCCTGGATGCCACACTCAGTCAAATGCTGCCTTGTTGTCAAGGGCAGTTACTCTCAATTCACCTCTGGAGTTCAGCACTTTTGTCCAGATTTGAACCAAGGTTGTAATGAGGTCAGGAGCTGAGTGACCCAAAGTGATCGTCGGTGAGCAGATTATTGCTAAGAAAGTGCCACTTAATAGCACTGTTGATGACCCCTTCCATTACTTTACTGATGATGAAGAGCAGGCTGATGGGGCATTAATTGGCCAGGTTGGATTTGTCCTGCTTTTTGTATACAGGATATACCTGGGCAATTTTCCACATAGCCGGGTAGATGCCAGTATCGTAGCTGTAATGGAACAGCTTGGCTGGGGACACGGCAAGTTCTGGAGCACAAGTATTCAGTGCCTTCAGACGTTTCTTGATATCATGGGGAGTGAATCAGCCTTATCTTTTGCACTGATGCGCTGGGCTCCCCAATCGTTGAGGATGGGGATATTTGTGGAATCACTTGCTGCTTATGCTGTTTGGCACGCAAGTAGTCCTGCATTGTAGCTTCACCAGCTTGACACCTCATTTTTAGATATGCCTGGTGCTGCTCCTGGCATGCCCTCCTGCACTCTTCATTGCCCAGTCACATGCCCAAGAGGAAAATTAACCCTCAGACATACATTTCTTTATAACACTGGATTGTAAGAACATACATCAGATTAATAGGAAAGATCTTTAAGGCATTATTGTAGTAATCAACTAATGATTTTTTTATCTTATTTTACCAGTGTTTAAATCACTATAAAATAATTGATTCTCATATTGTATTGTGGGGGGAGCCCAGACCACCATATCAAGAAATCATGAACATACTAGTTATAATTTCTTGGCCCTTTATTTCAATAAATGAAACATTGCAGGCAGCACATCCCCCAATTCTCCAGTGGCAAATGCTCCCATCCCCAATGCATACTGAGAAAATCAGCCCAGGACTATAATGCTCTTTTCATTTTTTCCCCCCTACTCAGATAAACCCCTCCAACAGAGGGCCTGAATTTGCTTGCCTGATGCCTCAGGTCAATGGGTTCTTTGTTAATTTAGAGGAAATAACATTTTTTGAAGCAGAGCACAACAGAGCGGATTTAATCATATAGCATCAATACAGCCAGGATGATTTTGGCCTTGGTGCATTTTTGCCTGAAGCAAAAGCCCAAAGATCAATGCAAATCGGTCCCTTGGGCCTTTTCAGCAAACTTGAAGTGCGCCGCTGGTGTTGGTCACAGCTTCACAGGCAATTTGCCTGAGCAAAGATACCTAGCTCAGGGCACCTGCCTCACCAAGAGGGCAGTTGGCGCCAGCTACAGAGGGGAGTGGATTAATTGTGATTCCTGTGGAGTCAGAGGAATAACTCGTGCTCTCTTGGCTACAAAGAAATTTCTGTGGATAAAAATACAATTCATCTACCATTTATTGTTTGCTGTGGGCCCACTGAATTACCTATCCTAAGCAGAGCAACTCTGACACCTACCCACCTTCACACAATCTCCTGGTATGGCCCTTCAACAGTCATTAGGCTCCCAATTTACATATTTAATTGACTCAACACAGGGCACGTAAATATGGACCCTGGAAGGTTAGCAGCAGGGCCAACGCCTGCCCAGATTAGACACTGGCAGTCCCACTGCTGAACTGGTATCCTTTATCCCCATTTTATACCTGCAAAACAGACTATACCCCAGGATAAATGCAAAATACTGCGGATGTGGAAATCTGAAACAAGAACAAAAATAGCTGGAAAAACTCAGCAGGTCTGACAGCATCTGCGGAGAGGAATACAGTTGACGTTTTGAGTCCGTATGACCCTTCATCAGAACTAAGGAAATTGAGAAATGAGGTGAAATATAATCTGGTAGAGGGGGGTGGGACAGGTAGAGCTGTATAGGGGGCCAGTGATAGGTGGAGGCAAAGAAGAGATTGCCAAAGATGTCATAGACAAAAGGACAAAGGGGTGTTGACAGTGGTGATATTATCTAAGGAATGTGCTAATGGGGACATTAAGGGCAGCAAGCAGGACAAGCTAGTGGCAGATGGCCCTAGTGGGGGTGGGGTGGGGGGAAGGGATCAAAATGGGCTAAAAGGTGGAGATAAAACATTGAAATACATTTTAAAATAGGTGGGAAAATAATTTTTTTTTAAATAATAAATTATTGGAAAAAGGGGGATGGGAAAGGGGGTGGGGATGGAGGAGAGAGGTCATGATCTGAAATTGTTGAACTCGATATTAAGTCCGGAAAGCCTAGTTGGAAGATGAGATGCTGTTCCTCCAGTTTGCATTGAGCATCACTGGAACATTGAAGCGGGCCAAGGATGGACATGTGGGCATGAAAGCAGGGTAGTGTGTTGAAATGGCAAGCGACAAGGAGGTCTGGGTCATGCTTGCGGACAGACCGAAGGTGTTCCGCAAAGCGGTCACCCAGTCTGTGTTTGGTCTCTCCAATGTAGAGGAAACCACATTGGGAACAGCAAATGCAGTAGACCCCAGGATATTGAAAGCTCTTTTAATGAATATACAAATAACACAGGTTTTAAAAGAAAAATGATAGTTCAACAGAGAAAGTGAGAAGTGAGCTCAACAGAGAAAGCTGAGGTTGAAAGAAATGGAAGATATGACCAAAGTACCTGATAGAGTGACTTTGATGCCAAGCTGCAGACTGTAAAAATGCGTTTGTAAATTTTTGTGGGATGGAATTTTACAGCCTCTCCTGTCGGCGAGATCTTTCATTGCCACAAAAATCAATGGAGATTTGAACGACTCACCGCATGTTACGGCCCCGCCCTGCCACAACGGGGCCGTAAAATTCCACCTGTAGTCTGCAAATCAGGATCTTAAATGGACATTAATTCAGAATTTAGGTATATTATGAGCTGGAGGCTCCTGGAGCCTCCAGACAATCCTGGAGGGTTGGCAACCCTCGTGGACACTTGGGATTGAGACTACTGTTCATGAATATAAAAAGCGGTGTGAATATGTAATCTGTTTCTGTGCTGCAATTACTATGCAATCCAATGAAAACAAAGTTTTACAAGAGTAGAAAATGATTTGACATTGTGTATAAGAGGAATTGCAGCCACACTCCCATTCCAGTTCTGTCATCTGAAATCTTGATAAATACATTTGATTTATGGTCACTTTTCACAGTGATGAACAAAGATTTTCTTATCTATCTTAAATATAGACATAGAGTATAATAAATATCTTGTATATACACATGCTTTCCTTCCACAAGCTTCATATCCAGCTATAATTTTTTGTCATACTTTTATATTTCCTTTTAAATTCATTTCCTTTATAATCGCTAAGAATTCATTGAAGAATAAAGCAAATCTCTCAAAATGCTTGCTAAAAGAGATATCAACAATCAAGTTTTGTGCAGTCAGAATTCCTTGGAGGTCTCTGCTGTTGTCCTTTCACAACTCCAGTGGGACACTGACAGAATGCCCCAGGAAATGGTGGACAGTCATCCATTCCAATTCTTTGCTTTTTTTGGTGGTTTTCAACTTTTATTGTACGGTGAAAACTTCTCTTTGCCCCTTACAAGGCAAATGTCATCCGAAGAGAATAGAGCCAAGGGTGGGAACTCTCCAAACTGAGACCTACTGTTCCACAGCCTGGGTCAATAGATCGTTCCCTTGCACAGGAAACAAAGGGATATTTGATTAGGCTGGGGATGGAGGACCTGGGTAACCCTTTCCATCCCGACGGGGAGCAGGCACTGCAGTTTTCAAGAACAAGGGTGCCACAGAGATATGCCTGAGGTGGTACTTGCACCCACCTGCCCTAATAAAATAAGATGGCCTAATAAGATGGCCTCTCACTTAACCCACTAACCCGTCCTTGCCAGTACTACAGGGCTCTAATAGGTGTGATTCAATATAATCATAGAATGATTAAGCATAGAAGAAGGCCATTTGACCCATCATGCCTTTGCAGTCTCTTTGAATCTGATTAGTTCCATACTCCTACTCTTTGCCCATAGTCCTGTATTTTGCCCCTTCAAGTGTTTATCCAATTCCCTTTTGAAAGCTTTTTCAAAGATATTGAAAGTTTCTACCACTCTTTGAGGCAGGGCAATCCAGATCATGTCAACTCACAGTATAAAAAATAATTATCCTCTGGCCCTTTTGCTGGGAACACATCTTAAGAAGTTTTGCTGCATTTTCTTTTTTTAAAAAAATGGATGTATTTAAACAGCGTGCTTTGTGTACGTAATACTGAGGTACAGGCCTGGTGGTAATAATGATTGCAGCAGTGTGAAGTAATGAAATTATGGCCTGAAGCCGATGCAAAATGTGCTTTCGCCCACAATCGGCCCCTGAAGGCAATTTCACACTGGCTGGCCAAAAGTGAGGGTGCGGGTGGGCACTTCTAGCAAGCTCCCTGAAGGCAGACAGCTGCTGCAGAGCTGCCTCAGGGAGCTATAGACCTGTACCGATTAAATGAGAAGAAAAAAATGCAGCAAATTGTGTCTATGCAGCACATTCAAACATCTGACAATAGAACTCAGGAAACAGCAGTCCCCAGATATATTTTTTTTATTATATTTCACCCTGGACATTTCATCCCGCCCTTGGATGAAGTTTCGTTAAAAACAGGCTACCCGCCTGCCCATTTTGCCTGTGCGACAAGCATGAAATTGCACGGGCAATGTTAACTCATGGACAATAGGGGTTTTAATGGCCTTCATTGGCCTTTTAATCATTGGCGGGCGCGGCTCTGACTCCTGTGTGTGCCTGCCAACCATAATATTGCTTGCGTGCGGGATGACATTGGGACATATGCCTGACGTCATTTTGAGCAATTTCATGTGCGTTCGGGTCAGGCCAAATCAATGTAAAATTCTGGCTTACGAGTATCAGAACAGAGGCACATTATCACAACATCAAAACATATTATGCTTTTGAAAAAATTGCCTTCTATATTTCCCTTCATTACAACAGTGACTACACTTCAAAACTTCTTGATTGACTAGAAAGCGCTTGGGAATGTTATGAGGTTGTGAAAGGCACTACATAAATGCAATTAAAACAAAAAATGTGGGAAAAACTCAGCAGGCCTGGCAGCATTTGTGGAGAGAGAAACAGAGTTAATGTTTCGAGTCCGTTTAACTCTTCTTCAAATGCAAGTTCCTCTCTTTTTTAGTTGATATTTACCTCAAGAGTTGACATTCAAAATATTGAACATATGCAACAGATCCATCAGTATCATTATTTCAGGTAAAGTCTTCTTATCAGAATCAACAAAAGAATTTCTTCTTAAAACACTAAATATACAGTGGGTGGAATGAAGTCATAGGGAATTGGTAGCCCATTTTATACCCTGCTTGGATTGTTTTACCCTTTACTTTAATGGAAAGGAAAATCTCTTGCAAGCAAAACAGTCTGACAATTCAATACAATCCCGTTTTGCGCAATTGAGGAAGACCAATTTTGTCTCCAATGTCATTTTTCAGATGTCGACAGATTCTGTTGTCTATTTTCATTAGTTTCTGCTTGCATTTCAGATTGATAGGACTTTCTTTTCTAAAATTTCATAGCATTTGCTATGAGTGAGGGTATAACATTTATACTCATAACACATATTGCCTGTTGAGGCATTCTATGTTATTTCGTCCTCAGGGTTTTGAAATATTGCTGACCTGTCCCAGGAGCCGATGCAAATATATATCTTCTTTGCTGATAATAAGCCTTATGAAAAGAACATCAAAGAGCCTGCCTGCACATAATTATTTCAACACGGGCTTCTAGATTTTTTTAAAAATAAAAAGCAGAATATAGGCATGAACTAATGCAGAGCCTTCTGGGTATATTGATTTTCCTATCCTTTTACCTGAGCCAATCAGAGTTAAAAGCACTGCACAGGAGATTTAGCGAATCATTGTGGGTTTGAGCTTATTAAGGACATGGTTAGATGCTCAGCAGACGCATCAGCAGCTTCATTACACATGCGTTGCAATTGCCTCCTCAGCTGTGTGATAGTAATAGATCCAAACTCATCTAAAGCGCAATGACTAAATTGTTCAAATCTGCTGGTGTGTTGAAAGAGACTAAAATCTAACTCTCATTTAATACTCTCTCAATGTGCTTACAGAAAATGAACCACTTATATGCAAAGTAAACCTACCTTATATACAAAGAATAGTTGGCTTGCCAATTATCTAACTGATGGCATATTACCAGAAAATATGAGAGAGGTTATAATCATCTTCTGGGCTCCAAATTAAAATACTGGCCCTGAAACCGCTCTAGGGTGCCTATCGCCTTATTTACAATCTATAGGGGCCAATTTGCCTTTCATTTTCACCTTGGGAGTGCTCATTTCCTGAGCACAAAACACAGAGAGAAAAAAAAAGTAGAGTCTCATTGTTCATTGCCACCACACTCCTGGGATTTCCTCGGGGGACAAATCAACAGTTTGCACCTCCAATAGGTGCAAACATTCAATGATCATGGAAATGAGGCACCAGTGATGTAATTGCGTTTCCTGTTTGCCCATTTGGCAAGGCCCCAAGGAAAAATGTCTTCAATTAATGGTCCTCAGTGTTTGTGCTGTGTTGCAGGATCTTTTGACTGTTTTTAACAGAAAAAATTTGTAAATAAGAACATAAGAAGTTGGAGCGGTGATAGGGTGTATGCTCCCTTGAGCCAGATCCACCATTCAATAAAATCATGGCTTTTATATCTTCTATAACTTCCATATCAACCCAGTTTTCCTGTCTGATCCTCAAATCACTTGATTACCTAAGAGTCTAAAAATTCTACTCATCTATACTCATCGACTCACAAGGGCAGAGAGCTCTAAACATTTCCAACCCTATGGCCTGAATTTTTCTGTCGGCGAGTTGTGGGCGGGACCTGTTCGCTGATGTGAAAATGACGCGGGATGATGTCGGGAGGAACCCCCGACGTCATCCCGCCCCATTTAAATATTCAGGAAGGCAGGCGGACAGCTGATTTCGCTGTCCGCCCGTCGACCTGTCAATGGCCAATTGAGGCCATTGACAGGATCATTAAGGCAATTAAAGGCCCTGCCCATCCAACCTTAAGGTTGGTGGGCAGACCAGGAGCCCCAGCGGGCTTCTGAAAAAACTGGCGGGATGAGGTTTCATGTCTGTTTTTAAAAAGTTTAATAAAGTTTTAGTCATATTTATTAACATGTCCCATCTCGTGTATCATTGTCATATGAGGGAGACATGTTAATAATTTTTTAATTATTCTATTTTTGGTATTTAAAACACTGTCAGTGACCTTCCTGAGACAGCACTTAGTCTCAGAGAGATGTGCGCTCTTTTGTGTGCATGCGCAAAACAGCGCACTTTGACAGTTGGGGGATCCCTCTCCCCCCTGCACGGGAAGTGCATAGCGCGTCCCGTCGGGTGGCCCGCCCACTTAAAATGGCAGCGGGGCCCATTTCGGCGGCGGCGATCGGCTACCTGCCCGCCGCCGAGCTGGTGGGGCCCGCCCACCCATCAAGGGCAAAATTCTGAGTGAGGAAATTCCTCTTCATCTTTGGAAAGTTGCTTAAAAAGTTCTGTTTAAAATATAATCCATTCATGCAAGTTAAAAAAAACAGGTCTGAGCCACTAGGCAATGAGGCTGCTAATGAGCCAGCCTTGATGTTGTTTCCTCATAGACTGTAAACAATAAACAATTTGTTAGCTTATAAACAATTAGTTGTCTTGGTAATCACTAAACACCCTACAACCATTACGTTGGAAATTCTGCATTCCCTTTTTGTGGCTCTGAACAGCAAGCAATAGAAAACAAAGTGACACAGGCAGGTGGGTTTTTTTTTTAAATAGATCCATTGTGAAGACAAACCAGTTTCATTAAAGAGAAAGCTGTCAGTGCTTCTGTTGAAGTAAAGAGGTTAGTAATGCTAAAAGATAGGTAGAAATAATTTTGTTTGATTCAAGTGCAATAATCCACTAATGCAGGGCAGTGTGTTCTGTATTCAGTGCTATTATGTAAAAATAAGTTGAACACGCAACTTGTATTTATATACAGTTACAGTGTCTCGAAACCAGTAACCTCGCCACTGAGGTCAGACTGGACACACAGGAAAATGAGACAAGAAACACAATGACATAACTGGTGCCTCATTTCCATGATTTTTGAATGTTTGCACCTACTGGAGGTGCAAGCTGCTGGACTTTAGATCCTGCAGGCTTCAGGTTCGGGCCATGGGTGGTTCAGGTCAAGATGGGTCTGGTGGGGTCAAGGGTTACTTGGAATGCAGGAATAGGCTGGCATGCAAGCAGCAAAGCGGATCACAAGGCCAATGTCACACCGTGCCAATGCAGTGCCTAACCAAATTGCCCAGGTAAGATTGTTTTTTTCTATTTTACTTACTAAAGATGATGCATGGCACATTCTACAAATGTCCGGTTTTTGGACAACTCTGGTTTTTGGACAGCCGGATTTGAGACACTGTACCTATAGTACCTTTAACATAGCAAACTATCCCAAGGCTCTTCACTGGAGTGTTATCAAATAAAATTTAACACTGAGCCAAATGAGGAGATTTTAGGAGAGGAGTTCACAGAATCACAGTGCAGAAGAGACCCTTCGGCCTATCGAGTCTGCACCGACACGTGAGAAACTAGATGTCTAATTGTTTAGTCAAAGAAATACATTTTAAGGAGTGTCTAAAGGAGGAAAGAGAGGTAGAGAAGTGGAAAGGTCTAAGGAGGGAATTGCAAAGTTTAGGATGTGTGCCAATGGTGATATGATTAAAATTGAGAATATTTAAGAGGCTAGGATTGGAAAAACACAAATGTCTTTGAGGATTGTATCACAGAATCTTTCAAGTGCAGAAAGAAACCATTCGGCCCATCGAGCCTGCACTGGCTCTTTGAAAGAACATTCTACCTAGTCCTACTCCCTTGACTTATTCCTGTAACCCAGCATGATGTCCGCCAGGAAACGCTATGCGCTCCCTGTGTGGATGGGGAGGGGGTGGGGGTGGAATCCCTCATCCGAGAGTGTGCTCTTTCGTGCATGCGTGCGAAAGAGCGCATTCATCTCTCTGAGGCTAAGTGCTGCCTCAGGGAGATCAGCGCCAAATTTAAAAATGGTGCTGGTGCAAAAATAAAATTAACCTGACATGTCCCCTCATGTGACACTGTCACATGAGCTGGGACATGTCCATCACTTTAAAGCAAACATTTATTAAAATTTTAAAAACCCTCATGAAACCTTATCCCACCCGTGGATGAGATTTCATGCTTTTTCTGAAGCCCGCCAGGGCTCCCAGCCTGCCCGCCAACCTTAAGGTTGGATGGGCAGGTCCATTAATTATCTCAATTACTTTTTAAATGGCCTCAATTAACCGTTGACAGGTCGGCAGGCGCACAGCTGATTCGGCTGCACCCCTGCTGACCTGAAAATTGAAATGACGCGGGGTGACGTTGGGAGTTCTGCCTGACGTCATCTTGCATCATTTTACACGCCGACCCAAAGATCCTGGCCATGGGGTGATGGGTGAACTGAACTTATAAATTTTTGGATGGCCTCAAGATTGCAAAGGGTAGAGCGTAGGAGGCCAACCAGGAGCACGCTGGAAAAGGCAAGTCCAAAGATAACAAAAGCATGGATAAGGTTTTCCACAGCAGCTGTGGTGGGGGGGAGTTTGGAAAATATTTTAGAGGTGGAAATAAGTGATCTTAGTCATGCTGCACATATGTGTTTGGCAGCTCATCAAGGGGTGAAACACAACACCAAGTTTGATAACAGTCTGGTTTAGCCTCAGACAGTTGCCAGGGAGAGGGATGGAGTTACTGAGTCCTATCTGTTCTATATTTTTTGCCTTTTTTCTGAAAAAGCTGCAGCTTAATAGGGCTGCCAACCCTCCAGGGTTGGCCTGGAGTCTCCAGGAATTGAAGATCAACTTCCAGGACACATGTCTGTGCAACCCTGGAGAAAAATCATTGGAGCGTTGAAAAAGATTGGGCTCTTTTGACATTTTCTTTGGACATTTCTCTTTACCAGATATAAAAAATATTGAAAATGGGGGAAACAAGGCTGTTTAGCTGACAATCAAGTATCGCCCAACTAGGTAATGAGCCTTCTTGCTTTCCAATTGGTGTCGGAAGGCAGTACCTCACAAGGATGGCTGCGTTGGCTGACTAATGGCTGGACCGTGGGGCCAAGTCACGTGGTGAAACCTCCAGGAATACAGTTGGCAACCCTACAACTTAATGATTTGTTTCTGGCCTTGTCTTACCAAGTGTTAGCTCTGACTGCCTTTAGAAAGATTTAAGAAGTGCATGTGCAAAAGTTATAAATATCTGATCAGGCCACAGGTTGATGTAGGCAACATGAATTAACTCCAATGTAAATAACATGCTCAGACTGATACCGAAGGTATTGGCAGCAGACACAAATGCGTAACAGGTTCCACTCAAGTCCCATCCGAATAGAGCACCTCGGAAGATCTGAAGAGCCAGAAGGACAGACATTGGAGGGAAAGGCCTTCTGACTGTTATTTTCAATGGGTAATTATTACAACTACTACAGGCCTCTCAGTTGTGAGACACAATGGCTGCTGATGGCTTTGCTAGCAATTTATGCAGCTCATATACATGAGGTCTGATGATCTTAGTGCAAACAGATTAATATATATGGCATGATTAAGTTTATTGAAAAATGGAGCCCTTGTGTCTTAACGAGTTAATTTAGTGATTCATTGAGTTCTATAAAGCAAGAAATTCTCACATTCAAACTTCAGTTTGTGCAGAGATAGCTAATCTTGGTTAGTATTACAATATGGGCAGTCTGTCTTTGTATCAGCATTCTGGATTAGGAAGGTGAAAACAATCAGAAAATGTGAAGTTGTTCACTTTGGCAGGAAGAACAGAAAAGCAGAGTGTTACTTAAATGGAGAACATAATTCTGAGGTGCAGAGGGATCTAGGTGTTCTAGTACATGAGTCACAAAAAGTTAGTATGCAGGTACAGCAAGCAATTAAGAAGGCTAATGGAATGCTCTCCTTCATTACGAGAGGGATTGAACATAAAAATAAAGATGTTATGTTTCTGTTATATAGGGCATTGGTGAGACCGCACCTTAAATACTATATGCTGTGTGTTTTGGTCTCCTTATTTGAGGAAGGATGTAAATGCATTGGAGGTGGTTCAAAGGAGGTTTACTAGATTAATATCTGGAATGAGTGGGTTGTCTTATGAGGAAAAGTTGGACAGACTGGGCTTGTTTTCACTGGAGTTTAGAAGAGTGAGGGGTGATTTGATTGAAATATACAAGATCCTGAACGGCCTTGACAAGGTGGATGTTGAAAGGATGTTTCCTCTTGTATGCGAGTCCAGAACCAGGGGGAATTGTTTTAAAATTAGGGGTCGCCCTTTTAGGACAGAGATGAGGAGATTTTTTTTCTCTCAGAGGGTTGTGTGACTTTGGAACTCTCTGCCTCAGAAGGTGGTGGAAGGGGGTCATTGAATATTTTTAAGGCAGAGGTAGATAGATTCTTGTTAGGCAAGGGAATCAAAGGTTATCAAGGGTAGATGGCAACGTGGGAATCGAAACACAAGAAGATCAGTCATGATCATATTGAATGGCAAAGCAGGCTTGAGGGGCTGAATGGTCTACTCCTGTTCCTATTTCTTATGTTCTTATGTTCTGCTCTCAATCATTCCTAATCGTTGCCCAAGGACCCTCGCAGGAAAATGATACTGCGTGAAGAAAATGTTAGCCTCAGCAAGCTGACTATTATTTGAATATCTCCTTACATTCATTGTAATGAATAATGACTTTGGGGAGAAAAGCTGATGGATGCCCACAGAACCATATTCCAGCAGGAAGGAAACATTTCCAGGAGAGAAAAAAATGGTGGTGGTAGGGCTGGTGGGGGATGTGGGGAGACAATTGGCAAGAAAGAATAGCAAAAAAAAAGTTTGTATGTTTATTTAAGAATAGTTAGCACTTGACTTCTGGAACATTGCTGGTTTTAGCTATGTGAAAATTACAAGCTCAATTTCTCACTCTATATTCCTGGATCATCTGTATTTGATGGTATTACAAGCTGCAGCTATCAAACGTTTAAGAATTCAACAACCATGAGCAATATAATGAGCATTCTAATTGTGCTTGTACGTAACAATAGGAAAGCAAAGCGCAAGGGCTTCGTACAGCACACAGTCTAACAATATAACAAGCATTAGCCCAGAAACCTCAAAGTGCGTATCAACGACCAATCTCACTTAAAGTACCAATATAATTACAAACCTACAATTCATAGTTTAATAGTGGAGAGGATGGAAGATGGACATATTCCAGCCTTCTCCATCATAGAGTTAAATTTTTGCTGAAGTATTTTATAGTTAAGAATTACAGAATGTTACTGCCAGTCCCTTACTAAATTAGTACTTTCAAGTGAAGGGCTCAGTACTTTGCAAAATCCCATAGAGATTTTTGTTACACATAGCTGTTGAAATACAATACAACGTCAAGTGCTGTGGGACCCAGGCTGTAGTTGTTTGACCTGAGGTGCATCTATTGACATAAAGAAGTGTAGCTCATTATAAACAAGCTCTGTTGTCCCCTAGGGATTCTAAGGGACTGAATTGAACCATTTAAGCACTGGAAAACATTTTCCAGTTTTCCTTTAAAAATAAATTGACAAATAAAGATTTTCTTTATTTTTCTCCATGATTGTCTTCATATTTTGTGGTTTTGTAGAACAAGATACATTTTTTCTTGCAAAGTCTGTTGCATTGGTTATTTCTGCCAAATTGCTTTCTTGAGATGTCTGTGATGACATATTCCAGTAAGAGAGAAAGGCATATTAGTTACAACTTTGTAGAGTAGCCAAAGGGTGGAGTTTAATGTCCTTCCCTGTGGTAGGCTTTGTGACAGGAGGGCATTTAATTGGGCTGGAGGGTGGCAGGTGGGGACCGCACCACCTTCCCGCCTCTGCCCCAATCAAACCCAGGGCAGGAAGGCTCATAGGCAGCCTTCCCACCCTGTTGCCAATTGAGGTAGATAAGTTGGCAATTAATGCCCATTTAAAGGCTTCACCCCACTGCTGCCAATATTCATCCAGCAGTGGGCAGGCGACTCACCATACAGGATGCCATGTCGTCGTTGCTTGTGGACTCCCAGCAGTGGGTCCCATGTTCAAAGACATTCAGTGCTTGATCGAGGGGCCCAGCGTCGGAAAAGGGGATGGGGCCCATTGAAAGAAGTTCCCTTAGCCTTGCTGCTGACACCACGCCACCCACAGCCCCACTCCAACTCCTCATCCTACCATCACTCACCTGTGGCCTGGATCAACCAACAATCCTGGGTCTCAGGTGGGTGCATTACCGGCAGCAGCCACTGCCCCCATGATGTTGCTGCTCAGCAATTCACAACTGCCAGCAGTTCTTGGGGGGGCCAGGATATTTGCCCTCAGGGCCCTTGACCCAGGGAAAGATCCGCCGCTGCCCAGGTAAGTGCCCAAGAGGCGCTTAATATAGCAGGCCTTCCCAAAAGTAGGAGACACTCACCAGCTTTCCAGCCAGCAGGGGAGACTCCCATTACCTACATTAAATACTGCCAAAGTAGCTTTTCTGCACTCGCAGGTGCCTGACTACCTTTTAAGGGGGATTTCCTAGAGTGTTGGTGGCAAATATAAATGCTGGCATTTTTGCTCCTTATGTTCATGGATGCTTCTTGTTTGTGTGCAACTAATCATCATACTGAATCTTCCCTGAAATCTGATTGGACCATATCTGACAACAAGGAAGCTAGTTTTGATCACAAAACTATAATGAAAGCCCATTCTGCAAACAAAATGGAAATATAAAAATACCAAATTTTGAATGGAAAATAATTATGTTAGGCTCCATGGTGACTCAACGGATGTACATATTGCTTGGTGTTTAACTGTGTCACCCAGACTAGGAAGCTGTCAAGTTCAATCATTGGTCTAGGCTGACTTGGCTGATTTCAACTGGGTTAATTGTAGAGTGCTACAATCAGCCTCAATGTCCCTGGGCTAAGGAAAAAAAGACTTTCTAATCCTGATATCAGCCTGGTGATTTGAGGGAGAATGCATAAATATGGACATCAGGTAAGGATAGAAGTGGGCACAAAGGTGATGCCAAACAAGCTTGAACAGTCTGACAACATGCTCTTCAACCACTGGCAGCTCTACATTTATGGTTGATCCTAATGGCAGCTTGGGTGAGGCATCAAAGGGCTGGCGGCACTCTTGGAGCCTTACCCCAGCAAGGAGTCAGTGAGACCAATCCTTGACCCACTATTGTCCTGTTAGTAGGATGCCTCACGGCTGGAGGCCCCTCATTCCGATATTCAGGCAGACCTGGATTTAGGCAGAAAGTACTAACAACAGGTCGAGGACTCAGTAAATATTCAAAAGGCTTCAACAGATGTTGTCAGGGCCCTCAGAGTAATTTTGGGGTGTCAATCAGCGCTTCCACCACAGCTATTTCAGCCCACCCCCAAAGCATGGGAGCTCCAAGTCAGGAGATGGTCATTTGCAGTCCGATTTAAAGCTGCTGGAAGCAGGTATTGCGTTGACTTTTCCTGGATTCGTTTTGGAAATATTGAACCTTAAAACTCCCTTTTGTTCATTCTGTAAGCACTCAGAAATTTCCATGTTGCTTTGATGTGATGCCCAATTGACTCCTTCCCTCATTCTTGCAGATGCCTCCTCTTTAAGGTGTGGCAGCTGGTCCTCTGGGGAAAATAAAACCTGCCTATAAGTAGTGTGATTGTCATTAGCAGGTCACCCTTGCTATTTAAATGAGGCCTGATCACAAAAGCCAGCCCTGGAAGAAGATCAAATTCCTGTTAAAGTGAAAAACAAAACAAAAATTTGATTTTCTTTTAGGCCATTGATGCAAGCACACTCTCAGATATCACATATTTTGAAGGTACCCTATCACAAGATTTTGTTAGCGGATTGTTTATGGCAATAAACAAGCCTTATCCCATAAAAGGTCGATTTTGCCTCACCAAGAAGCTAATTTTTGGCAGCAAGTATATTCAGAAGCAGGATAATGTGACTGTGTCACCAGTGGTCTGACTCTACTTTCCCTGTGCATAAACATGGTGCACTGTCTTGCAAGGGGCATTACCATAGCAACACCCATTAAACAAGTCAATGCCTTCTGCTTAGTTATCTTATTAATTATTCATGCACTTCAAGAGTCTGTTTTCTTTTAGTAGTAGATGTTCCATATAATTCTACAATATTATAATAATAAACGGCAACCCACAGACAAGTCAGCCATGGCATTGATAACAAGTAGTGCACATGTAATGTGGCCATTTTGTATGGTGTTTCATGTTAAGATTAAGGAGCATTATTTCCAAATAGATCCTGTTGTGGCTTTGCTCACAATGCCTTTTCATTTTAACGTTTGTTATTAAGTGCAAAAATGTACAAAAATAAACAGAAAGACAAGATCAAAGACTCTAAAGTTCCAGTTGGGGTTTATTCACTTTGCTCAACAATAGCCTCTGACTGCACAGAAATGCTGTTCCTCTGTTTCTTTTCCAGAAGTCAACTGATTTTTAAAAATGGAATTACCTTTCCTGCTCTTTGATTTTATAACTCCTCACCTGCAGATGTGCTTCTTCAGCTGGAGTGATGGGTCACAGTGCTTCTGACTTCCTCCATCAGGCTGTGCTGCTCAGGCATGCCACGGAGAAAGATAGCATGTTGGTTACTTTCCTCTGAAGGAAGTCATTCCTCTTGAGAAAGAAATACTCACTGATGGTACCACTGAGAACTTGTAAAACGCAGGATACACATGATAAAGAACTTGATCATATTTGTAACTGAAGGGACAATCATAAATATTACAATGCAAGCATGTGATTGCTGTACTATCAAGGCTGTATTTTTCCTTGTTTAGTAATTCCAGCAAAGCTGTAAAAAGCGAATAAAAAGATCTGTTACTCACTTTGTACCTTTTTCTACCTTTTCCCCAAGCTACCAAAATATCATCCAAGATCACTCATCAAAACTGAACAGTTTTGTAGTCTATTCACCACTAAACAGCCAACACCAGAAGACCTATTGAAAGGCACCTACACTGTAACTATCACTGAGTCAAAACTGTAAATGTATTATCTGCAAAGCTCTGGTTGTAGTAGCCAACAGGTGAAGGTAGTCAACAATCAGAATTCTTACAGTAATTATTGATCATAAACTGAGAATCAACAACAAAGCTGTTATCAAGATTGACAAAGGGATGACGCCATTGATGACTGAGATAAAATCAACTGACTTATAATTTCTTGGCTTACCGCCTTTTTCATTTTTGAATATATATCTGGTCATTTTGAATAGCACTTTCACTTGCTGTCCCATTATTGCCATCTGGCAATCATGACTGCTCAATGTAATCAACAGGCATCCTGGCCCCAGGATCTGAAAGTTGCCACAAAGGGAACTGTATACTATGTCCCCTGCACCAACTGGTGCAGCAGGCCAAGCTTCCATGGGGCTGGTTCTTAATCACATCTGACGTAGGGGGCAATTGCAGATTCCAAAGGAACTGCCAGGTATTCTGTTGAATCCTGCAAATGAGGGTTGCAGGCTCCAGCACCACAACAGTCAGTCAATCTTCTGAGTTGACCTAAGTTCCAACATTGGTGCAATGTTGCTCAAACATCCTTAATTTCAGGCAAGTACCATTGAGTTCTCCTTCACATGTCTCCAAAGCCATGGTCAGCCTACTCCACTTTCTCCGCTGGAAAGCAGCACATCTTCACCCATTCACAACTCCCTTGTACTTTGTAAACCATGCTGGAGGGTGAGGGAGGTATCAGTACCCATGGTCCCCAAAGAATTAAAGAGGAATGGTCTGTCTGTTACCGTGGCTGCACTTGCCAGGTTATTGAGCATTTTGCTAGCAGTGGTCTGCAGTTCATGGATGCAGGAGATGGCACTCAATTGTCACTATCACCTTCCTTCAAATGGTGCTGAGTCACTTTTCTGTGGCTTCTTCCCATGGACACCCATCAATCTTGGTCTCTTTTGCTGTGTTTCATCTCAGAGTGTCTGTAGGCTTTTGCCCTTAAACATTAGTTATCCTCTTTTATAGCCTCCTTCCATGCTTTGCTCCCTTCTTTGGGTGTCTCTGTCAAATTATCGACTTGAAAACATGCTTTAAAATGACCACAGATCTCACATGAACCATCAATTGCACAAACCTATTTTTTAATTCATTGATGGGATGTGGGCATCGCTCGCTGGGCCAGTATTATTGCCAATCCCTAGTTGCCCTTGAGAAGGCGGTGGTGAGCTGCCTCCTTGAACCACTGCAGTCCATGTGGTGTAGGTACACCCACAGTGCTGTTAGGAAGGGAGTTCCAGGATTTTGACCCAATGACAGTGAAGGAACAGTGATATATTTCCAAGCCAGGATGCTGAATGACTTGGAGGGAACTTCCAGGTGATGGCGTTCTCATGTGTCTGCTGCCCTTGTCCTTCTAGATGGTAGTGGCCGTGGGTTTGGAAGATGCTGTCTAAGGAGCCCTGGTGTATTCCTGCAGTGCATTTTGAAGATGGTACATACTGCTGCTACTGTGCGTTGGTGGTGGAGGGAGTGAATGTTTGTGGATGTGGTGCCAATCAAGCGGGCTATTCGGTCCTGGATGGTGTCAAACTTCTTGAGTGTTGTGGGTGCTGCTCTCATCCAGGCAAGTGGAGGGTATTCCATCAAATATCTGACTTGTGCCTTGTAGATGGTGGACAGGCTTTGGGGAGTCAGGAGGTGAATCACTCATCATAGGATTCCTAGCCTCTGACCCACTCTTGTAGCCACAGTATTTTATGGCTAGTCCAGTTCAGTTTCTGGTCAATGTTACAGCCCAGTATGTTGATAGTGGGGGATTCAGTGGTGGTAATGCCATTGAACGTCAAGGGGCGATGGTTAGATTCTCTCTTGATGGGGATGATCATTGCCTGGCGTGAATGTTATTTGCCACTTGTCAGCCCAAATCTGGATATTGCCCAGGTTTTGCTGCATTTGGACACGGACTGCTTCAACATCTGAGGAGTCGCAAATGGTGGTGAACATTGTGCCATCAGTGTTGCTAGCTCCTTGATGCCAAACTTGGCCAAATGTTGCCTAGATGTCAAGGGCAGTCAATCTCACCTCACCTCAAGAGTTCCGCTCTTTTGTCTATGTTTGAACCAAGGCTGTAATGAGCTCAGGAGCTGAATGGCCCTGGTGGAACCCAAACTGGGCATCAGTGAGCAGGTTATTGCTAAGCAAGTGCTGCTTGATAGATCTGTAGAAACCCTTCCATTACTTTACTGATGATCGAGAGTAGACTGATGGGGCGGTAATTGGCCGGGTTGGATTTGTCCTGCTTTTTGTGTACAGGACTTACCTGGGCAATTTTCCACATAGCCAGGTCGATGCCAGTATTGTAGCTGTGCTGGAACAGCTTGACTAAAGGTGCGGCAAGTTCTGGAGCACAAGTCTTCAGTAGTATTGCCGGAATATTGTCAGGGCCCATAGCCTTTGCAGTATCCAGTGCCTTCAGCTGTTTCTTGATATCACATGGAGTGAACCGAATTAGCCAAATACTGGCATCTGTGATGCTGGGGACCTTCGGAGGAGACCGAGATAGATCATCCACTTGGCGCTTCTGGCTGAAGATTGTAACAAATGCTTCAGCCTTACCTTTTGCATGGATGTACTGGGCCCCCTCATCATTGAGGATGGGGATATTTGTGGAGCATCCTCCTCCAGTGAGTTGTTTAATTGTCCGCCACCATTCAGTGCTCCTGTGTTATAGCTTCACCAGGCTGAAACCTCATTTTAGATATGCCTGATGCTGCTCCTGGCATGCCCTCCTGCACTCTTCATTGATCCCCTGGGGATACAGGATTGATCCCCTGGATTGATGGCAATGGTAGAGTGGGGAAAATGCCAAGCCATGATATTACAGATTGTGCTCGAGTACAATTCTGCTGCTGCTGATGGCCCAGAGCCACGAGTTGCTAGATCCGTTCGAAATCTATCCCATTTAGCATGGTGGTAGTGCCACACAACATGATGGAGGGTATCCTCAATATGAGGACGGGACTTTGTCTCCACAATGACTGTGTGGTGGTCACTCCTACCGATACTGTCATAGACAGATGCATCTGCGGCAGGCAGGTTGTCGAGGATGAGGTCAAGTATGTTTTTCCCTCTTGTTGGTTCCCTCACCACCTGCCACAGACCTAATCTAGCAGCTATGTCCTTTAAGAGTTGGTCAGCTCAGCCAATCATGGTGCCACTCTTGGTGATGGACATTGAAGTCCCCCACACAGAGTACATTTTGCGCCCTTGCAACCCTCAGTTCTTCCTCTAAGGTATACTGATTCATCAGCTGAGGGAGGACGGTATGTGATAATCAGCAGGAAGTTTCCTTGCCCAAGCTTGGCCTGATGCCATGAGACTTCATGGGGTCTGGAGTCAATGTTGAGGACTCCCAGGGCAACTCCCTCCCAACTGTTTACCACTGTGCCACCATCTCTGCTGGGTCTGTCCTACAGGTGGGACAGGACATACTTGGGGATGGTTGGTGATGGTGGAGTATGGGACATTACCTGTAAGATATGATTCCATGAGAATGACTTTGTCAGGTTGTTGCTTGACTAGTCCCCAGATGTTAGTAAGGTGGAATTGTTGGGTCAATAGTGCTGAGTTTGTCACTGTCGTTTCTACTGCTGCGTGGTCATCCGGTTTCATTCCTTTTTTTGAGACTTTGTAGCAGTTTTGCTAGGCCATTTAAGAGTCAACCACATTGCTGTGGGTCTGGAGTCACATGTAGGTCAGACCAGGTAAAGACGGCAGATTTCCTTCCCTAAAGGGCATTCGTGGACCAGATGGGTTTTAATGGCAAGTAGTAATGTTTTCATGGTTTTCATTAGACTTTTAATTCCAGATTTTTATTGAATTCAAATCCCACCATCTGCCATGTCGGGATTCAAACCCAGGTCACCATAGCATTACCCTGGATGTCTGGGTTACTTGTCCGGCAACAATATCACTACCCCATCGCCTCTTCCTGGCAAAATGTTTTCTAATTGCTTCCTGCAGCAATGCTCCCACCTCAGCTTTTAGCTGCAATCTTTAGCCATTCCGAGTTGCTTAAAGGCTCCTGTCTACAATTTCCATTTTCAACTCAGTATTCCACTGTTTTACTCTTCCAACATTAGTAGGGGCGCAAATAAGCTGATCCTGCAATTTATTTGGAAAAGATCAATTAGACAATACTCCAACCTCCAGGGTGCAACGCTGCTCTAAATGGTCCTGTGAATTTTCAAGACTTTTCATTTTTAATCTTCTATGAGTAAATACCTTGTAGATCATGCTGTCTGTTGCAATTTTATTTAAAAGAAATGACTTTTAAAATATTTATACCAGAGCTTCCTTTGGGATAAAGAGTCCCACCTGAGACAGAAACTCTTTTTCAGATTCTATCTGGCCTACTTTACATTTCTTATATTTTCTGTTTTCATTTTGGATTTCCAGAATTCAGATTTTTTTTTTCATTTGTCAGAGTGAAGAGGACACTTTGAGGTGAGGTAAAGATTCCAGGGGGAATCTGTGTCAGCTTTTTATCATTGACGATATGAGTGAGATTGATCTGTTTGGGGATTCAATGTGGATCATGTGTTCTATTTTTTGCCAGATCCTGCTGAGCGTTTGCTAAAAAAAATACAGTTATAGGTGATTGTGTTCCAAGGGACTCTCCTTTGTTTGATTCATTTCCGAGGTGTCATTCGTCTAGTAGATGTTAAGCTGGATTTTTAATTAAATAGGAAGAGAGTGAGTGGGTGGGGTTGATACTATCCCACACCCTACTACCTTTAGCTTATCACCCACAGATGCTAAATGAGAGTAGCCAGCTTAAAATGGCTGAGCACTTATTGGAGTTAAGCCCCAGAATGGTTTAGTTGATTTAACTGGAAGCGTCTAGGGACATAAGAACATAATGGGGAGAATTTTCTCCCCGTCGCAGGTGGGCTGGGCGGGAGCGGGCGCGGGTGGGCGTGCAGCTGATCACCGCCCGCGATCAACTGCGCGCCGCCATTTTACATGGGCGGGCCAATTAAGGCCCACTGAGCGTGATGCGCATATGGAGGCACTCAGCGCTATCTGTGTGGGCGGGGGTGGTGGGGGGGGGGTGGTGGGGAGAAGGGAGAGTCACAAAAGAGTGCAGAAATCTCCCTGAGGCATGAAGCTGCCTCAGGGAGTTAATTTGGTTCTGAAAACTTGAAAAAAAATTATTCAGACATGTCCCCTGATGTGACAGTGTCACATGAGCGGAGCCATGTCAATGAAATTTAATTTAAAAAATTAAAGTTACAAACCTTTCATGAAACCTCATCCCGCCCGTGGATGAGGTTCCATGAAAAATGCAAAGGCCGCCTGAGTGCCTCGCCTGCCCGCCAACCTTAAGGTTGGATGGGCAGCCCTGATTACTACTCCAATTAGGTGATCAATAGCCTTAACAGGCCTTTGACAGTTTGGCGGGCATGCAGCTGACTCCAGTGCGCACCCGCCGAACTGAAGATCGGAATGACGCGTGATGACATCAGGATGCACGCCCGACGTTGCCGTGCGTCATTTTATGCATTGGCGTGTGGAGTCCACCCCCGCTCGCCGACCAGAAGATCCTGCCCAATATATAGGAGGAGTAGAGCAAACGGTCCCTCGAGCCTGCTCCATCATTCGTGGCTGATCTTCTACCTCAACTCCACTTTCCCACCTGCTCCCCAGATCCCTTGATTCCCTGAGAGAGCAAAAATCTAATTACCTACCTCAGGCGGTTGCTGCAGGATTTGGCTCCACAGGGGCATGGAAGACATCCACTGCCAGGGGCTGTGAAAGTGACAGTGACACACAATTTTTCACGCCAGTAACTCCTTCCAGGGCTTTGCAGGTGCCCTGTGTGGGATCTCGCAAGCCTCCACGCACAAGTGCATCCATAGGGTCACTGACAACATCTACGTGAAGGCATAGAATTTTGAGCATTTCGCCCAGGATCCGAAAGCCAGGAAGCAAGACCAATTGGATTTGCTCAGATCTCAGGTTTTCCACAGGTGCAGGGTGCCATCGACTGCACTCACATGGCGCTTAGACCTCCATGGTAACAAGCAGTCAACTATGTCAACCGCAAGGGCTTCAACTCATTGAATATTCAGCTGGTGCCCAACCACCGCAAACACACCCTGCAGGTCTTCGCACAACTCCCAGGGAACGTCCATGACTCCTACATCCTTAGCAGGTCTCAGGACCATGACTTCTTCCAGGTTCCAGAGAGGCTGCAGGGTTGGCTCTTTGGGCACAAGTGCTACCCATAGAGGATGTGGCTGATGCCACCCATGTGGTGGCCTCAGCAGTGTGACGGAATAATGAGGCTCATGCTGCGACCTGGACTTTGGTAGAGGAAATGATAGGCATTTTGAAAATGAGGTTCCGATGCCTCAACAGGTCCAGTGCGGCACTGCAATACAGTCCCGAGGAGGAGTGACGCATCATTGTTGCTTGCTGTGCGCTCCACAACCTGGTGCTGCAAAAGGTGAGGGTCTGGCTGAGGAGGAGATGGAGGAGCTGCACCTATCCTCCAATGAGGTGGACATCGAAGGGGATGATGGTGAGGAGGCCCTCGAAGGCGAGGCTGCCGGTGATGAGGTCATTGCACTGGCCAGATGAGGCAGGCACACTCGGGAGGCCCTCATAGCCGCAAGATTCATGGAGGGTGCTGATGAGTCCTGACATCCGGACCCTGCATCTGTGAACACTTGACTCCTGTGAGGCTGTGTGGCAGCACACATACACTCAGTGCTCAGGCTCATGTCATGGAGACGCAGTGGAAGTTCTAATAGTCGCTCGATTCCAGGAGGATGATGATGACATGCAGCAAGGACACTCCATAGATCTTCACATTGCCCCTGTGAATGTCTGACTCCTGCCTGGCTGAGGGCAGCTCACTTGCACTCTGTGTTCAAGGTTATATCATGGAAACACAGCCGTGAAACTTTAAGTGCACCTGATCCTTTGTCCACCTTCAGCACCTGTCCCCTTCAGGAGCACACCGTCACCAGTCAGCGATGCTGATGTGATGGGGGCCACCCCCTCTTCAAAAGCTCTGAGAGAGAGAATGACAGAACTCTGTGATGCCTGCCCACTACATTCTGGCAGTAATGACCAGCAGCATTGAGGTGCAGGCATCACTAATTGTCCAGTGAGTGTGAAGCCTGACCTTCACTTTGGTCTGAAGGTTACTGTAATAAGCTTGGAATTCAGGGCTAGTTTCTTGTAAGAAACAGTAAACTTTATTTACAGACTCCAGCTGAGGCTACATGCTTATTACAACACCAAGGCTAAAAAGCTCCGGCCCTAAGATTCCCTGCACTTAGGGCTGATTCACCTGTACAGTCACATGAGCCCCATAACAGTAAGAAATGGTTTAAGTTACAATTACTACATTCCTCCCCTTTTAATTTTGTTTTACCCTCTTCTTTACAAAAACATCTTAACTTATGTTATATACAACTACCCTGGTTTCTCTCCACCTTCCCCTCTAAATTAGGGAATGCTAGACTCAATCTAGTAAATGAAGTCAGTGTTTAATTAACAATTCTTAAGGTGTTAAGCCAGTGGTCACATGAGGAGGTGTGCGATAGCTGAACAGGAATCTTGAAATTCATGTTTCTAACATTCCCTCTGTTAGTTTCTTCATGCTTGTTTTAAGGGTTTGTACAGCTCTTCCTGCTAACCCATTGGACGAGAGATGATACGATGCTGCTCTGACGTGTTTAATCCCATTTAGGTTCACAAATCTTTGGAATTCAGTACCAGTGAAAGCCGTACCATTGTCTGACACAATGGGCAGAATTGTCCCAGATTTGCACTAAGTGCGGGAGTGAGCAGATAAAATGTTTTACCCACCAGCCGCAATGACAGATTTTCATGCCGTATCATCCCAAACCCACCACATTATTTATGCATTCCCGGGAAACATGCTATTTCTCTGGTGGGCTTTGCCTGCCACGCTGTCACATCGCCACTTCATCACGCCAGGCACCACATTTCAAATCCAGCTGCACTCAGTGCTTCCAGCCAGGGACTGCAGCAAACAAGACATGGCCCCAAAAGGCAAGAAGACTGCTGCCCTCAAGCACCCTCCGGATGCCATGGAAGCCCATTGTGATGTCCTCTTTGGCCGCAGGAGGGGTAGCAACATTACCACTATGCCTTTGTAGGCGATGGCAGTGGTGATCAGTGCCAATGCTGCACAGAAGAGGTTGGCCATCCAATGCAGATAGAGAATGAATGCTCATCCATGCAGCCAGGGTATGGCAACCATCTCAGCACTCTAAATTCACACACTCAAACCCATCTCAGATTCACTGGCATCTCATTAACTGCCAGCTCAAAGGACATCACCACCCATTCTCACACACATACGCTCACGTGTCCATCTGGCCTCATCTCCTCTGGAGACTGCCTGCTCAGGCATCACTATCTTGAGGCCACTTGCACAGAGCAACATGTGCCCCCATATACATCCTGGGATACCCTCCTTCCCCAGTACCGCCATTGTCCTGCAGCCTCTTTCCTTGCCTGAGGCCACTTCCCCCCACCCCCTTCGCCAAGTAAGTCCTAGCCCTGCAGTCATTGAAAAGCCACCACAAATGGCTGATCTGGTAGGTAGAGACCTGCCGTGTGCCCCTCTAAAAGTGATGTGGTGCTGTCGGTGAAGCCTGGTGCTGATGACTGCGAGTGCTGCACGAAGCAAGGTAGGCAAAAAAACCTTGATGTCCCAAGTGAAGTGCAGCCTGCCAAGTGCATATCGCTTATGTGCTGTTGTGAAACACATTGGCGTGTTATCCCACTGACGTAGGCGGATGATCCAGCCGGGAGGGGGCGGGGGGGTGGGGGAACGATTCCGGCAGGCTGGCCTAATAATGCTGATCTGTTACAATGAGGTTCCTGACACCTGATGTGGAGAATGCGGCCTGCCCATCAATGGGCTGAGTGGACGATCGTTGTGAAACCAATTGCGCCATATTGTCCGTTTTTGTAACCGAACACCCCCGATGCTTGTGGGCAAGGAAAACCCCGGCCAATAACTTCAGGTAAACCATGAACACTGAAGCTCTGGTGCAGTTTTTCAATGGTTGAAGATGACGTAGGTGATCTCACTTAATACACATTATTCCAATTGGAATGTGCGTTGATAATCACAAGAAACATGGCACATAGGAATGGACCTACATTGTCTATGTGTATTCTAACCCAAGGTCAACCAGGTCTCTCCCACGGATGCAGTGAAGATGAAACAGGTAACTTCTGCTGTTGTTGGCACTGGAGACAGTGTTTCACCATATTCACTATATCAGTCTATACCTGGTCACCAGATACAACTTTGTGCCAGCATCTTCATTTTTGAGATACCAGGATGTGCACTATGGAGTCCTAATAATAATGGTTTTCTTCCTTGCACAGGGATAATGACTCTTGCTCCCCATAACAAGATACCAATTTGACAACTCAGTTCAGATCTGCGTACAAAGAATGGTTTTAATCCATCTTGCGCATTTGACCATCCTTGTAATATCTCTTCACAGACTCTTGATAAAATTGGATCCCGATTCGTCCAATTCTTTAACTGTCTCACACAGACTGGTGAAGAGTCCAGGAAATTCAACGCAAGTACTACCTCTTGAGGTACTGTAACGTGTGTAATACTATCTGGTGAAGGAAGACAACTGAGGGCGTCTGCATTTGCTATATGCACACCCGGATGGTGCATAAAAGTGTACTTGTATGCCAACAAAATTAAAGCCCATCTTTGAATTCTAGCAGAGGCTATTGGTGGTATTGCTTTATCTTCACTAAACAATCCTAAGAGTGGTTTGTGATCTGACACTATGGTGAACTGTTAACTGTGTAAATATTGATGGAACTTCTTTACTCCAAATAAGATAGATAAGCCTTCTTTTTCAATTTGGGAGTAACCTTTCTTGGATGCAGAAGGGGTTCTGGATACATACCCTATCAGTCTTTCAGATCCATCCTCCATCTTGTGTGACAATACTGTTCCTACTCAATAGGGAGATGCTTCACAAGTGAGTATCAATTCCTTAGACAGGTCATAATGCATGAGCAGACATGATGAGTGTAAAAGCTTCTTAACTCCTGTGAAGGCTTCCTCTTGCTGAGCCTTCCAGGACTATCTGTGCTTCTTCTTCAATAATAAATGCAAAGGGGCTAACACTGTAGATAGAATAGGCAAAAATCAACCATAATAGTTTACCACGCCCAAAAAAGTCTTGAGCTCTGTGACATTGGTAGGAGATGGCAATTCCTTGATTACCCTGACTTTCTCCTCGAATGGATGCAACCCTTGGGCATCCACTCGATGACCCAGATATGCAACTTCCTTTGCTTGGAAGGTGCACTTTTCTCTTTTTAAATTAACGCCAGCCTTTAAAAATCTCTTCAGGACCTCTTCCAAGTTTTCCACATGCTCTGCTTCTGTGGATCCTGTAATTAGGATGTTGCCAAGGTACACTATAACTCAGGAAAGTCCTTGTAGTAAGCTTTCCATGGTACTTTGGAAAATCGCATAGGCAGATGACACACCGAAGGATAGGCGTGTACATTGGTACAGGCCCTTGTGCATGTTTACGGTGACATAACTTCTTGATGTATTGTCCAGCTCGAGCTATTGATACTCATGACTCATGTCCAGTTTAGTGTAGGGTCTTTCTCCTGCGAGTTTAGCAAACAGATCTTCAATCTTTGGGATTGGGCATTTGTCTAATTTCAAAGCCTTTTTTGCCATTAGTTTATAATCTCCACAGATACGAATGGTTTGGTCCGGCTTTAGCACAGAGACTATGGGTGGTGCCCTCTTTGAAAATTGGACTGGCTGTATTATTCCTAATTTCTCCAAACAATATAATTCCACATCTACCTTTTAGAGCATAAGGCACAGGTCTTGCCTTAAAAAACTGGAGTGTTGCTTCAGGGTCCACATATATTTTAGCTTGTCAGCCTTTGATTTTCCCCAACTCATCTCGGAATACCCTGTCATACTATTTCAGCAACTCTGGAATTCCTCCTGTCCTGACCGGAAAAATGTCTGACCAGTTTAGTTTGAATTCCTCCAGCCAATCGCACCCCAGAAGGCTAGGTCCTTCCCCAGTTACAACAATTATTGGTAGCTGGGCTGTCTGTTGTCTGTATGATACAGGTACAGAGGTGATGCCTTTCACCTGTATTACTTCTGCTGTATATGTTTTTAACTGAGCAGCGGTTTTCTCCAAACTCAATGACTGAGTACCTTCTCTGAGGTGTTTAAAGATGTGTTCTCCCACCACTGTGGTCAATGCTCCTGTGTCCACCTTCCTGTGCAGAGGTTTTCCATTTACTTGAAGTATAACAGTGATTGGTTCAGTGTTCCTGCAATTCAAATTGTGTAGGGAATAAACGTCAGCCTCAGTAACTTCTGGCTCATCTATATTATGCACTTCATTTAATTTTACCTGCTGTCTGAATGGCTGTCTTGATCTAGTCCTGTACTGTTTAACAACACGCCCTTTTTTGCAGCAGTGATAGCATTCTGCCTCTTTAAATCTACATACTTCAGGTGCATGATTTTCCCTACAATGGTAACACTTTAACTTCTGGATTACTGGTGAGCTGCTTCCAGTGTTTCTTTTCATTTTTCTAGCAGTAGGGACCGGGTCACGCTCCGTGGTAGCTTCTCTGGTCTTTGCGCCATGCCCGGCGGCAGTTTCCCACCCTTGCTACAGGAAGCCGCCATGTTGCACACTTTGCAAAGCCTGCAAATCCCTTTCAGTACTCTCCATTGCTAGCGCTATCTCCATGGCGCGCTTCAGGCCTGTCTCAACTTCTGCAAACAAAGGACACTGAATGTTGTCATTGTTTATGCTACAAACCAAATGATCTCGCAACATATTGTTTAAAGGATCACCGAAATCACAGTGCTCCATTAACTGTTTTAACTTTGTGATGTACATTGCGATTGACTCTGCTCGAGAGTTAATCTTGAATCTTTGCATGATCATTGAGGGTTTAGGCTGAAAATGACCTTTCACGAGGTCAACGAGCCCGGTGAAGGATCTGGAATTTGGCACATTTGGAGCTGTCAAACTACGGATTAGGTTATATGTTTTGCTCCCACAGACACTTAGGAGAATTGCCTTCTGTTTCTCCTCTGTCATTATTTCATTAGCTACAAAGTAGAAATCTAATCACTCAATGTATTAGCTCCAATCCTCAATGGATGAGTCGTAGGGGTCAATTATGCCAAAGAGAGGCATTGCTGGTGAGCATATTTCTTTTCTTTCTCTCCTTAAAAAATTGAAATACTCACAGTCACGAGGCAAGGTGCTACGTTGGCGTTGTTTATCCTCATCGCCAATTGTAATAAACATTGAATGAGGGGCTGGTTTCTTGTAAGAAACAGTAAACTTTATTTATAGACTCCAAATGAGGCTACATGCTTGTTCCAAGACCAAGGCTAAAAAGCCTCACCTAAGATACCCCACACTTAGGGCTGATTCGGCTGTACTGTCACATGATCCCCATAACAGTAAGAAGTGGTTTAACTTACAATTACTACAGTTACACACCGCGCCGGGGAGAGGTCCTGAACTGAGACATCTGCCTTTATCTTGCGCAGGAACCAAGGTTTCACATTTGAGTGACACAGACACTGCTCATCATAACAAGGAGCCATAGACAAGGAATCATTCTTGGGAGTTTATTTACAATAGGGAATATTAAGTACAAGTGATTAACACCCATGTCCAGGTTGTGCAATTACATCTTCTTAACCTTCCTAACGCTGCCACTATGCCTTGGTGCTCCCTGGACATCCAAGCGGAGGTAGAGGCAGCTTGCTGACTGCTACGCCCTGTCTTTGATGACCTTCATGGGTGTCCTCTGGAGGGCCAAGACCTGGAGAGCCCCGGCCTGCTTTCGGGGGCCTGCTGTGGGTAAGCTGTGTGCTCCTCGGCCTGTGGAGCTGCAGCTTCTGAGGTCACAAGAAGGGTAGATTTTGATGATCCGGACACTCCCTGGGTCAACTGATGGATGAACCCGGGGTGAGCATCTGCTGATCCTTCTCCCAATGGGTGCCCAAAGGCCTCTGGCTGACTCCTTGAGAAGGGGTAGCTAGAGTGAGATTGAGCTGCCCCTCATGTTGGCACTGTTGGCGGCCAACTATGGCATCAGTGATGGAGTTCAGTCCGCGTAGCAGTGCAGGAGGGACATCCTAGACCAAGGTCTCCATGGCGGCCGCCATCATACCAGTGTTGACCTCAGTGCATTGGCATGCTGGCACTATCACCTCAGACTGAAGGTGGACGGACTCCATCATCATGCCTTACAATCTGAGGAGTACAGCGGACATTCCTTCCTGATCCTGAGCTTGCCTTTGCAGGTCCAGCAACTGAGGCATGACCGAGTCCAGAGGTTCGTCACCTGACCCAGACTCAGCAGCGTTCTGGCCTCCAGCAGTCTCTGAGTGCCGGAAGCCTGGGAAGTCCCTGCTGCCACCTGCTGTGGATCAGACAGCATAATGTGCTCACCAAATTGTGACCCCAAGGCTACTCTAGAGCTAAGTCCCACTGAGGTGTGTGTCTCTGCGCTGGTGGAAGGTTTGGGTGACCGTTGTGACGGGCCTTTAATGAGGGTGTCATCAGATTCTTCTTCTGAGGTGTCGTTAGTGCTTGAGTCGAGGACCTGGGTTGGGAACTCCCTTGCCTTCTTTCCACATGTACCTGCGAAAGCAAGGAGAGATAATTAGTGCAAGGCAGGGGATTGCAGAACAGGATCACACACTCGCAGCGTGGTTGTTTGATGAATGATGCACTGCTGGATCCTCATTTGGTTGAGCACCACCAACGTCACCGTCAGCACAGGAATGGCCCAGACCCTCGCCAGCCAGCTGGATGACTATATTTTCAAAGTCAGCGAGGACCTTGATGCCAGGCATTCCTCCACCAATCTGCGAGCTCTCCCTTCCTCTCCCTTTTGTTGTGTGCCAGCCAGTCCTGCATGAATACAGGTGGAGAAAGTGTAAGCAGGACACCTGCCAGGCCACATGATAATGGCGCCTGGTACGTGTGGGTGGTGACTGGTGCCATGGACGGGGTGAGGACATGATCCACAGGGCAGATGAAGGTGTGTGTGTGAGAGTGAGTGGTGATGTCCCTTGAATTGGCAGTGAGTGAGATTCCTGTGGATGTGTGATAGGCATGTGAGTGTATAGAGTGATAAGAAAAGTGACTTACCCTGGTGGAACAGAGGAGAACATTCATCCTCTTGTGGCACTGGGTGACTGTCCTCTTTTACAGGGTCTTGGCACTGACCACTGCTGTCATCGCCTCCCGTGCTAGATTGGTAACCTTGCTTGCTGCTCTTCACCTAGAGCAAGGGTAGAGGACTTCACAGTGGGCTCCCACAGCATCCAGTAGGCACCCAAGGGAGGCGCCACTAAATTTTGGGGCAGCATGTTTCCTCCCTTTTGCAGCCATGACTTTTCAGCAACTTCCAATTCCTTAGAGAGTGCTAGCTCTGTGCAAGGACGATCTTTAAATATCACGCCCGGATGACTGAAGGCCTCAGGTGAGGGAGGGGGTGGACAAATCAGAGGCTGCCCCGCCAGCTAACCAGTGTGTTTCCCGGGAATGCATTATTAATGAGGCGGGACGTGCCGGGAATGGGACGATATGGCAAGAAAAGCCACCATTGCGGCTGATGGGTAAAATGTCCTTTTTCCTGCATGTTACCGCACTTTGAGCAAATCTGGGATGATTCTGCCCAATTTCTCCTGTCTCTGCCTCTAAGGGATCAATGCTTACATTGGCTACTTTTCTGTTTATGTACTTGGAAAACCTCTTACAATCAGTTTTCACATTTCTGGCTACCTAACTCCCATATTGTGTTTTTTCCCCCTTTTAACAACTTTTTCGTTCACGCTTTGCTGGTTTCTAAAAGTCTCTCAATCCCCAGGTTTAGTACTATTCCTTGCAGCATTATAAGCCTTTTCTTTTAATCTAATACTATATTTAACTTCCCTAAGGAAGCCACAGATGGATTTTTCTTGCTGATTTTTTTTTGTTTTTTAATAGAACATATTTTGAAAATTTTGAAAAATGTCTTTAAATATGTTTTACTATTTATTTACCAACAATACTTTTTTTGTATTTTTACCCAATCAACTTTAGCCAGCTCCCAACTCATACCTCTGAAATTGGTATGTTTACCTAAGCATTACAATGCTGCACTTGAGAAACATTGATATTCAGATTACAGAGGAAAGTGCCAACAGTGGGGAAAAAGATATGTACTGTTCCCACATTTAAACATTCCACAGTGCTATGGGAAATGGCATGATTACATGATCGTCAAATAAATACAGATATGGAAGGCTATTCTGCTTATCACAACTCATCCATCTAGAAAATAGAAACCCTCATCATAGCAACTAACGTACCTCATATTAATCCTGGATTTGACTTCTACTCTCCAACCCAGAAGTCCATTCAAAGTATTGATCTCACTTTGGGTGAAGAAGTTGCTGACATCAGTCCAAAACTTGCCTTTCACTGATTTGAATCTATGTTACCTTGTCTTGTGAAGATTTACCTTGAAGAAATGTTTTTGATTTGCTGTTTTTGTAATATTTACAATCTTACAGACCTCAATAAGATCATCTCTCAATTAACCTCTTTCAAATTTGAATAGCCCACAATTCTCACGTCATTCCTTACAACTCACTCTTCTGACACTAAGGATTGGACCAATGCATTTCTGTGCACTATCTTCAACTTGAATGTCTCCCTTACATCACAGTCGCAAGACAAGAATTTATATTTTCTAGATGGATGGGTTGTGATAAGCCAAATAGCCTTTCATATCTCTATTTATTTGGCAATCATGTAATCATGCCATTTCCTATAGCTCTATGGAATTTTTAAATGTGGGAACAATATATATCTGTTTTCCTGCTGTTGACACTTTCCTCTGTGTTCCTGGATATTAAAGATGTTATAACAGGGCACTTAGAAAAATTCAAGGCAATCAGGCAGGTCAACATGGTTTTGTAAAAAGCAAATCATGCTTAACCAATTTATTGGAGTTCTTTGAAGGAGTCACGTGTGCTGTGGATAAAGAGGAACCGGTGGATGTACTATACTTAGAATTCCAGGAGGCATTTGATAAAGTGCCACATTAAAGGTTATCGCAGGAAATAAAAGCACATGGTGTTGGGAGTAACATATTGGCATGGATAGAAGATTGGTTAGCTAACAGGGAGCAGAGAGTTGGCATAAGTAGGTCTTTTTCTGGTTGGCAGAATGTGACAAGTGGTGTGCCACAGGGATCAGTGCTGGAGCCTCAATTTTTTACAACTTATATAAATGACTTAGATGAAGGGACTGAAGGAATAGCTGCTAAATTTGCGGACGACACAAAGATAGGTAGAAAAGTAAGCTGTGAAGAGGATGTAAGGAGGCTACAAAGTGACATAGATACGTTAAGTAAGTGGGCAAAGTTCTGGCAAATGGAGTATAATGTGGGCAAATGTTCATTTTGGCAGGAAGAATAGAAAGAAAGCTTATTCTCGTCTAGACCTGGAAAAATTTTATTAATTTTGCTTCCAATTTCCACCCCTCCATCATTTTCGCATGGTCCATCTCTGACACTTCCCTTCCCTCCCTTGACCTCTCTGTCTCAATTTCTGGTGATAGGCTTCATTACAAGCCTACCAACTCTCACAGCTACCTCGACTACAACTCTTCACACCCTGCTTCCTGTAAGGACTCCATCCCATTCTCTCAGTTCCTTCGCCTCCGTCACATCTGTTCTGATGATGCCTCTTTCAAAAACAGTTCCTCTGACATGTCCTCCTTCTTCCTTAACCAAGGTTCTCCACCCATGGTTGTTGAAAGGGCCTTCAACCGTGTCCAGCCCATCTCCCGCGCATCCGCCCTCACACCTTCCTCTCCCTCCCAGAACCATGATAGGATCCCCCTTGTCCTCACATATCACCCCACCAGCCTCCGCATTCAAAGTATCATCCTCCGCCATTTCCGCCAACTCCAGCATGATGCCACCACCAAACACATCTTCCCTTCCCCCCCCCGCGCCCGGTGGCATTCCGTAGGGATCGTTCCCTCCGGCACACCCTGATCCACTCCTCCATCACCCCCTACACCTCAACCCCCTCCCACGGCACCTTCCCATGCAACCACAGAAGGTGCAACACCTGTCCCTTTACTTCCCCTCTCCTCTCCGTCCAAGGGCCCAAACACTCCTTTCAAGTGAAGCAGCATTTCACTTGCACTTCCCTCAATTTAGTCTACTGCATTCGCTGCTCCCAATGCGGTTTCCTCTACATTGGAGAGACCAAACACAGACTGGGTGACTGGTTTGCGGAACACCTTCGGTCTGTCCGCAAGCATGACCCAGACCTCCCTGTCGCTTGCCATTTCAACACACCACCCTGCTCTCATGCCCACATGTCCTTCCTTGGCCTGCTGCAATGTTCCAGTGAAGCTCAAGGCAAACTGGAGGAACAGCACCTCATCTTCCGACTAGGCACTTTACAGCCTTCCGGACTGAATATTGAGTTCAACAATTTTAGATCATGAACTCTCTCCTCCATCTCCACCCCCTTTCCGATCCCCCTTTTTTCTAATAATTTATATAGAATTTTCTTTTCCCACCTATTTCCATTATTTTTAAATGTATTTCCATCCATTGTTTTATCTCTACCTTTTAGCCTATTTCGATCTCTTCCCCCCACCCCACCCCCACTAGGACTATCTGTACCTTGCTCGTCCTGCTTTCTACCCTTAATGTCATCTATTAGCACATTCCTTAGATAATATCACCACCGTCAACACCTCTTTGTCCTTTTGTTTATGGCATCTTTTGGCTATTTCCACCTATCACTGGTCCTCTATCCAGCTCTACTTGTCCCACCCCCCCCCCCCCACCACCCCCTTAAACCAGCTTATATTTCACCTCTCTTCTATTTTTCCTTAGTTCTGTTGAAGAGACATACGGACTCGAAACATTAACTGTGTTCCTCTCCGCAGATGCTGTCAGACCTGCTAAGTTTTTCCAGGTATTTTTATTTTTGTTTTTATTATCTAAATGTTGAGAGATTGAAGAGCTCTGAGATTCAGAGGGATCTTGATGTCCTAGTGCATGAATCAGAAAAGGTTAGTATGCAGGTACCACAGGTAATTAGGAAAGCTAATAGAATGTTATCATTTATTGTGAGGAGATTGATTACAAAAGTAGGGAGGTTATGCTTCAATTATATAGGGCACTGGTGAGACCACATCTGGAGTACTGTGTACAGTATTGGGCTCCTTATTTAAAGAAAAATGCAAATGGAATTAGAAGCAGTTCAGAGAAGGTTCACTAGGCTAATACCAGGAATGGGCGGGCTGTCCTATGAGGAAAGGCTGGACATTTTAGGCTTGTATCCACTGGAATTTAGAAGAGCAAGAGGTGACTTAATTGAAACCTTTAAAATCCTGAGGAGTCTTGACAGAGTGGATATGGAGAGGATGTTTCCTCTTGTGGGAGAATCTAGAACTAGGGGTCACTAATTAGAAATAAGGGGTCATTAATTTAAGACAGAGATGAGAATTTTTTTTCTCTCAGGGGGTTGTGAGTCTTTGAAACTTTCTTCCTCAAAGGGCCGTGGAAGCAGAGTCTTTGAATATTTTTAAGGCAGAGCTAAATAGATTCTTGATTAACAAGGGGGTGGAAGGTTATCGGGGATAGGCAGGAATGTGGGGTTGAGGTTACATTCAGATCAACCATGATCTTATTGAATGGCGGAGCAGGCTCAAGGGCCAAGTGACCTACTCCTGCTCCTAATTTGTATGTTCACATGTATGTAACCAAATCAAAATGGAATATTTAATGTGTGGTCTGACTAGTTAACCATGTTGAAAGGTTGTATAGGGAAACAAATGGTAACACAGGATCAGAGACTAAAACTATAAAGCAATTATTTCATGTGTGGGAAAGCTATAATTAACAGAAAGGGAAGGCAAGGACAAGAACAAGACATTAATTTATCAAGCACATCCCTCCAGTATTCCATCTCATGCAGCCCAGCATCTAATTAGATTTTGAACTCATTGAATATTAGCTTATTTCAAACTTTATTTTCGAAGATTGGTTTTAAATTTATTTTCATTAATATAAATATACTATATATCCACTCATATATAGTTCGAAGAAATTTTATGGATTCACATTTTCCATGCCATTTAATAATTTATATGCTTCCTTGGTGTCCTGCCCTACAATCTCTGCCCTCTGGATCTATAGCTTAAGTTTCTCTAACCTCTTTTAGTCTTTTATTCATTTGATCATGGGATGTGGGTGACGGTGGCAGGGCCAGCATTTGTTGTCCATCCCTAATTGCTCTTGAGAAGGTGTTGGTGAACCACCTTCTTGAACTGCAGCAGTAAATGTAATGTAGGTACATCCACAGTGCTGTTAGGAAGGGAGTTCCAGGTTTTTGGCCCAGTGACAGTAAAGGAATAGTGACATAGTTCCAAGTCAGAGTGGTTTGTGACTTCGAGGAGAACGTGCTAGTGGTGGTGTTCCCATGCATCAGCTGCCCTTGTCCTTCTAGGTGGTAGTGTTTGCAGGTTTCCAAGGTGCTGTTGAAGGAGCCTTGGTAAGTTGCTGCTGTGCATCTTGTAGATGGTACTCACTTCTGCCACTGTGCATTGGTTGTGGAGGGAGTGAATATTTAAGGTGATAGATGAGATGCCAATCAAGTGGCCTGACTTGTCCTGGTGGTGTTGAACTTCTTGAGTTGTTTGAGCTGCATTCTTACAGACAAGTGGAGAGTATTCCATCACACTCCTGACTTGTGCCTTGTTGATAGTGGACAGGCTTTGAGCAGCCAGTAGATGAGTTATTTGCTGCAGAATTCCCAGCATCTGACCTGCTCTTGTAGCCAAAGTAAATTTTCTAGTCACCCCTCCAGGGTGTTGATGGTTAGATTCTCTCTTGTTGGAGATGATCATTGGCTGGCACTTGCGAATATTATTTGCCATTTAATAGCCAAAACTTGAATGTTGTCCAGATATTGCAGTGTGCAAGCAGTATCTAAGGAGTCACAAATTGTACTGTACACTGTGCAATGCTCAGTAAATGTCTCTACTTCTGAACTTATGATGGATGGGAGGTCATTGTTGAGGCAGATAAAGATGGTTCAGCCAAGGACACTATCCTGAAGAACTGCTGCAGTGATATCCTAGGGCTGAAATGATTGGCCTCCAATGACTACAACATCTTCCTTTGCACTAGGAATAATTCCAACCATTGCACACCTTCCACCCTGGATATAAGAACTTAAGAACAAAACAACATAAGAAATAGGAACAGGAGTAGGCCATTCGGCTGATCTGATTTTATTCTGATCTGCTTTCAAGTGACTTCAATTTTGCTTGTGCTCCTTGATGCCACAGTGGGTTAAATGCTGCCATGATGTTAAGGAAAGTGACTCTCACCTCACCTCTGGAACTCAGCTCTTTTACCCATGTTTGGACCAAGGTTGCAATAAGGTTTGGAGTTGAGTGCCCCCGGCAGAACCCAAACTGAAAATTGGTGAGCAGGATTTTGTTGAGAAAGTGCTGCTTGATAACTGTCAATGACAGCTTCCACCTCCTTGCTGATGATTGAGTGTAGACTGATGGAGCAGTAATAGACCAGATTGGATTTGTCAGCCATGACTCAGGTCTACAAATCATGTTCAAAAACTAAAAGGTATATTCTAAGACTAAGAATCATGAACTAGATATTTGCAACACAAATCTTTTTTTGTCTTGCTTTGTGTGGAGAGGGGATACCTGGAAAATTCTCCACATTGTCAGGTGGATGCCAGTGTTATAATTGTATTGAAATAGCTTGGCTAGGAGCGTGGCTAGCTCTAGCGCACAAGTCTTCAGTACTATTGCTGGAATATTGCCAATAATGTCAGGGGCCCCAGCCTTGCAGTACCCAGTGCCTTTAACCATTTCTTGATATCATGTGGAGCTGAAGATTTGCATCAGTGATGTTGGGAACCTCAGGAGGAGGCTGAGATGGATAATCCACCTGGCACTTCTGGATGTGGATGGTTGCAAATGTTTTAGCCTTGTCTTTTGCACTGATGTACTGGGCTCCCCCATCATTGAGAATGGGGATAAAAGCAAAACACAGCAAATGCTGGAAATCCGAAACAAAAACAAAAATTGCTGGAAAAACTCAGCAGGCCTGGCAGAACCTGTGGAGAGAAAGACAGAGTTAACATTTTGAGCCCAGATGATTCTTCTTCAGGACTAAAGAGAAGTAGAAATGTGGTGAAATATATACTGTTTAAGGGGGGTGGGACAGGTGAAGTTGGATAGATGGTGACATTAAGAGTAGAAAGCAGAATAGCAAGTGACAGATGGTCCTAGTGGGGGTGGGGTGGGGGGAGGGGACGGTATGGGAGAAAAGATCGAAATAGGCTAAAAGGTGGGGACAAAACAATTAATAGAAATACATTTTTAAAATAATAATAGAAATGGGTGGGAAAATATATATATTTATATATATATATATATATATATTTATATATATATATATATATAAAAAACAAAAAAAATAAATATTTGAAAAAAAGGGATCAAAAAAGGGTGAGGATGGAGGAGCGAGTTCATCATCTGAAGTTGTTGAACTCAATGTTAAGTCCAGAAGGCTGTAAAGTACCTGATCGGAAGATGAGGTGCTGTTCCTCCAGTTTGCTTCAAGCTTCACTGGAAAATTGCAGCAGGCCAAGGATGGACATGTGGGCATGAGAGCAGGATGGGGTGTTGAAATGGCAAGCGACAGGGAGGTCTGGGTCACTTGCTCACTCTGCTTTCTACTCTTAATGTCACATTAGCATCTCCTTTAGCCAGTATCACCACTATCAACACCCGTTAGACCTTTTATTTATGACATATTTTGCAATCTCTGCTTTGCCTCCACCTATCACTGGCCTTCTATTCAGCTTCACCTGTCCCACCCCCCCCTTAAACAGTATATATTTCACCACAGGCAGGATCTTCCTCCCACCGGGGGGGTTGTGTGGGAGCGGGCCCACTCAGCGTGACGTCCACCAGGAAGCGCCCTGTGCGGGCAGGAGTGGGGATTCCCTGAGCTGGGAGTGCGCTCTTTCGCTCAAGCGCGCAAAAGAATGCACAGGTCTCCCTGAGGCAAAGTGCTGCCTCAGGGAGATTGGCTCAGGTTTGAAACATTGAATAAAGATTTGAGAAAAAATTACTGACATGTCCCCTCATGTGCCACTGTCACATGAGCTGGGACATGTCAATTTCTTTTATTTAGACATTTAATAAAAATTTTAATGCCCTCATAAAACCTCATACTGCCCATGGATGAGGCTTCATGTTTGTTCAGAAACCTGCCTGGGCTCCCGGCCTGCCCGCCAACCTTAAGGTTGGATGGGCAAGTCCATTGATTGATTCAATTACTTTATTAACGGCCTTAATAGGCCGTTGACAGGTCGGTGGGCGCGCAGCTGAGTCGGCTGCACGCCTGCCGACCTGAAAATGTAATTGATGCGGGGTGACATTGGGATGCCCACCCGACATCACCCTGCATCATTTTACATATCGGCGAGCGGGCCCCGCACCACCCCGACCAGAAGATGCAGCTCCAGATTTCTACTTTTCTTTAGTTCTGAAGAAGAGTCATACGGACTCAAAATGTTAACCCTGTCTTTCTCTCCACAGATGCTATCAGACCTGCTGAGCTTTTCCAGCCAATTTTTGATTTTGATTGAGGATGGGGATGTTTGTGGACCCTCTTGTTCCATTTAGTTCTTTAATTGTTCACCACCATTCATGACAGGATGTGGCAAGACTGGAGATATAATTCACTGATTGTGGGATTGCTTAGTTCTGTATATCACATGCTGCTTCCGTAGCTTAGCATTCATGTAAGCCCTGTGCCGTAGCTTCACCAGGATGGTACCTTATTTTTAAGTATGTCTGGTGCTGTTCTGGCACGCTCCCCTCCACTCCTCATTGAGCCAGGGTTGATCCTCTGGCTCGATGGTACAGGTTGTGAGGGATATGCTAGGCCATGAGGTTACAGGTTGTGATTGAATGCAATTATGTTGCTGTTAATGGCTTACAACGCTTCAAGGATGACCAATTCTGAGCTTCTAGATCTGTTCTGAATCTATCCCATTTGCTACACAATGCTATGGAGGGTATTCTCAATATGATTAGAGGATTTGGAGTACACAAGGACTGTGCATTGAACACTCCCACCATTAATGTCATGGACAGATGCATCACTGATGAGGGCGAGGTCAAGTAGGCTTTTCCCTCTAGTTGGTTCCCTCACCATGTGCTGCAATGCCCAGTCTGGCAGATATATTCTTCAGGACACAGCCAGCTTGGTCAGTAGTTGTGCTACTGAGGCATTCTTGGTGATCGGCTTTGAAGTCCCCCAGCCAGAGTACATTCTGTAACCTTTCTAACCTAAGTGTTTCTTCCAACTAGTATTCAGCATGGAGGAGTACTGATTCATAGCTAAGGGAGAGGGATAGCTAATAATCAGCAAGAGGTTTCCTTGCCCATATTTGACCTGATTCCATGAGACTTCATGGAGTCCAGAGTTAATGTTGAGGGCTCCCAGGGCAACTCCCTTCCAATTAGTATAGCACTGTTCCATCATCTACGGTGGGACAGGCACCCAGGAATGGTGATGGTGGTGTCTGGGATACTGACTATAAGGTACGATTCAGTGAGTATTATGTCAGGCTGTTGCTTGACTAGTCTGCGAGAGAGCCTTCCCAACTTTGACACCTCCCCAGATGTTAGTGAGGAGGACGTTTCAGGGTTGAATAGGCAAGAGGTACTTTTATTATTTCCAATGCTTAGGTAGTCGGTCTGGTTTTATTCTTTTTCAGCTTTTTAGCAGAGGTTTGGTACAACTTAATAGTTTAATCGCTTGGCCATTTTCCATTGAAGTTAAGAGCCAGCAGATTCCTGTGGGTGTGGAAACACATAAAGGCCAGACCAGATAAGGATTTACTCCCCTCAAGGATATTGGTGAACCAGATGGGTTTTTATGACAGTCCGTTTCAGGATCACAATCAAGACTGGCTTTTTACTCCAGATTTATTCATTAATTGCACTTAAATTCCTCTAGATGCTATGAGGGGATTTGAACTCGTGTCTCTGGGGCATTTGTCCAGACCTCTTGATTACTAGGCCAGTAATATTACCACTTATGCTACCATTTCCATTCATCCCCTCTGTATCTTGTTGCTGTAAAGGAGAAAAACTTAAAAGGGAAACTATATGTTCAGTATGAAAACTAATCTTAAGAAATACATAGGATTTTGAAATTCAGTTTAGTTAGAGCACAAATGGACAATGGCAGATCAATCACATGATTATACACCCTGTGGTAATCTGATGTGTAATATACCTTTAAGAAGAACGTTGTAGTGGAAGATCACATGATCTTAGTATCCAATAGTAGAATAGCATGGGCTACCCTATTAGTCAGTAGTCAGTAGTGAATTGTCTAGAGTTAGAGTCTGTAAGGTAGGGACAGATTTGAGTTGTAAGCCCACAAGTATAACTGCTGAGTCCCTTTGTAAATATAGAGAATGTGTTCTACATAAGAACTGTCTGCTGATCTACTCTGTCTATGGTACCAACTCAGCCATTCCGAAACAAGCATGCAACCCGGATCCATTAGTCCAACTAAACTAGTGAAAAGGATCCAAAAAGCTGGCGACGAGGAAAAAGCAAGAAAAAGCAAGAAAAAGCAAGGAACAAAATCAAGTGAACCAAAATCGGGCCGCACCTCGCACAATAATTGTAAGTAGAATTTGTGTCCTAATCGTCAAAGCAGTCCACTTGAAGAATGCTGCACTTTGGAAGAGTTGATCCTTTCAACCCAACTGTGGACGATTAGTCTCATTATGTTGAATGCCTTGCTTTCTTTTTCCAAGCTAACGACAATACGTGGGAGGAGAAGAGGCGAGCGATCCTCTTATCCATGTGTGGGAGTAAAACCTATGGATAGATTTGAAGTTTAGCGGCACCCAGTGCCCCGGATTCAAAAGGTTTTGATGACTTTGTGACCCTTGCGAAAAGTCATTACCAGCCCAAGCCCTCGGTAAAAATGCAACAGTTCAACCTTAACTCAAGAAATAGAGCCCCAGGGGACACAATTGCTTGTTATTTGGCAAGTCTGAAACAGTGAACAGAATATTGCAAGTTTGGTACATCTATAAATGATATACTTAGAGATTGTTTGGCGTGCGGTATAAATGAAGATACGATTCAGAAGAGATTACTGTCTGAAACAAATTTGGATTTTAAGAAGGCACAAGAAATAACACTGAACGTGAGTGACTCAAAAATCATACAGGGAGAGGAAAATGGCGCCATCCTCCATGTTGGGCTGGGAGCCCCAGCCAAAAAGGCCGCAAAATTGCACAGTTTTGATGAGAAGCGGGAAGCAGCCGCCTCTTGCAGACAAATAAAAAGAAATTACTTAGCAGTGAAAATATGGAATAATTGTAACAGAGATGGAAGCAGACATCCTTGTAATGAATGGAAGTTTAAAAAAATTGAATGTTTTTACTTTCATCGAAACGGACACCTCATGGGACATTGTAAAAACAGAATCAGGCAGATTTTCAATCAAAAGAAAAAAACCCATGAGATCCATAGTGTAGAAAAGCTGAAGTATCAGATTCAGATAGTTATTCATGGTATAATTTAAAGATAGGGAGAACAGAATCCATCTATGTAACAGTGAGGGTGAATGATAGACCTATCAGAATGGAGGTGGACACAAGAGCTTCCACTCCGGTAATAGGTGAGCATACCTTCAAATACCTGAATTATGGGGAATGTAAGTTAAATTTGGAAGAAACAGATGCTAAATTGAAAACTTACACAAAAGAAGACCTCAAAATCAAAGGCGTAAGCAGGATTACTGTACAGTACGGAAGTCAAACAGTAAAATTACCCTTGATGCTGGTAGCAGTTAAGGGGCAAAGCCTCCTTGGACAAAACTGGCTGAAAGAAATTAAATTGGATTGGCTGAAAGCCAGCAGGCTACCTGAGCTACTACAAAAAACGCCTCAGTTTTCCAAGATGAGCTTGGGAAGATCCAGGGGCTATAAATGAAAATTTATGTGGATCCAGACACTACCCCCGATTTATGAAGGCAAAACCAGTACCTTATGCAATGCAGTAAAAGATGGATGCTGAGTTAGATAGATTAGAGAAACTGGGAGTTATACAACCTATGCAATTCTCAGAATGGGCAGCACCAATAGTCCCCATACTGAAACCTGACCAAAGTGCTAGAATTTGTGGGGATTACGAATTGACTGTTAATAAAGTGGATAAGTTGGACAACTATACCAAAAGTTGAAGACCTGTATGCTAAATTGGCAGGTGGAACCGCCTATACAAAGCTTGATATGAGTCACACTTATCAACAATTGGAGTTAGAGAAGGCCTCCCAGAAATTTGTCACAATTAATACACACAAAGGGTTGCACCAATAAACCTATTTGCCTTTTGGTGTATCCTCAGCTTGCACCATATTCCAGAGAACAAGGGAAAGTTTACTGCAGGGATTGTCTCACGTTGTAGTTTATTTAGATGACATTCTGGTGACAGGGCTCACTGAAAAGAAGCATTTGGCAATCTTAGAAGAAGTTTTAAAACATTTCTCACAGGTGGGAGTGTGTTTAAAAAAAGAAAAGTGCACATCCCAAGCAAAAGAGGTAATTTATTTAGGTCACAAGTAGATTCACGGCCTCCACCCAGTTGAGGAAAAAGTGAGAGACATTAGAGAGGCACCAGCGCCAAAGAACAGCTCCGAGGTCAAAACATTCTTGGGGATGATCAATTAGTATGGACGTTTCTTGCCTAATTTGTCGACAGAGTTGACAGTCCTGGATTACCTGCTCAGGAAAAATCAACGTTGGTCTTGGCAAGCACCACAGAAAGAAGCTTTCACAAAGCTGAAACAACTGTTACACTCATCCACCCTATTTGTACATTTTGACCAAAGAAAAGAGTTAGTTTTGAGATATGATGCATCTCCCTGTGGAGTGGGAGCAGTGCTCTCCCATCGAATGGACGATGGCCCAGAAAGGCCTCTTGGATATGTATCAAGAATGCTCAACACAGCAGAAAAAGGATACTCACAGGTAGAAAAAGAAGGCTTCTCAATCATCTTTGGTGTCAAGAAATTTCACCAGTATGTACATGGTCATCATTTTACTATTGTTTCGGACGACAAGCCTTTGCTAGGGTTGTTCATTGAGGACAAGGCGATAGCACCCATAGTTTCAGCAAGAATACAGAGATGGGTGTTGATCCTGTCAGTGTAAGAGTATACCTTCATCTACAGGCCAAGAAATCAGATTGCAAACGCTGATGCACTTAGTCATTTGCCTTTGAAAGAAAACAAGGAGGATGTTCCAGTTTCTCAAGAACTCATTTTATTATTGAACTTCTCCGATCCATCGCCGGTATGTGCTAGACAGATCAGAGATTGGACAAGTTGAGACCCAATCTTGTCAAAAGTATGAGAACAAGTTCTTCACGGTTGGTCACAAGAACAGGAATCTGACGAAATGAAACCATATTTTTACAGAAGATATGAGATAACCGGCCAGGAAGGTATCTTATTGTGGGGAGCTCGAGTGATTATTATTCCAAAAAGATGAAAGTCTTTGTTAACTGAACTACACAGTGCACATCCAGGTATTTTCTGAATGAAGGCCATAGCACACAGTTACCTATGGTGGCCTGGAATGGATGGGGAAATAGAGAGCTTATTGAGAAGTTGTATGCAGTGTCAGCAACTGCAAAAGTTACCTCCAACAGCTCTGTTACACCATTGTGAGTGGCCGGGAAGACCATGAGTCCGATGACATATTGACTATGTGGGACCTTTTATGGGAACAATGTTCCTCCTTGTTGTTGATGTTCACTCAAAATGGATGGAAATATATGAGGTGAAGTCACCAACATCTTCTGCTACAATTGATAAGTTACGTCAAAGTTTTGCCATAAACGGACTACTAGAAATGTTCATATCAGGTAATAGCACAGCATTTACGAGTGCTGAGTTTCAATGTTTTATCAGCCTCAATGGTATCACTGGTGTAAAAACTTCACCGTACCACCCTTCCTCAGGACTGGCTGAGAGAGCCGATCAAACATTCAAAACTGGCATGAAGAAATTAACTGGAGGCTCCATAGCAACCAAGCTAGCACATTTTCTTTTCCATTACAGGACCACCCCTCACATGACAACAGGAGTCACACCTGCGGAATTGTTGATGAAAGGCTATCTCAGAACGCGATTGAGGTCAATAATGCCAAATTTAGGGGGGGAAGGTGGAAAGGAGTCAGGGAAATCAGAAAACTGGACATGACTGGCATAGTCATGACAGGAAGTTTACCGTAGGAGAGGCGGTATATGTGAAAAAGTTTGGAGAAGGACCCAAATAGTTATCAGGTGAAATAAGTGCAATGACTGGGCCTCTTTCTTACCACGTGAAAGTGGAAGACAGAGTCATACGGAGACATATAGATTACATAAGGAGGAGAGAAACAAAGTATCAGGAAATTATTCCTCCAGCATTTATGACTGCGTCAACATCTCCTGTTGGAAGAACTCAGCTGAGTACAGATGTGTCTGAAAGATCGGCTGCACCTGCAAGAGCTAAGGAAACAGATTTGTAGGCACCCACCGAAGAGCCTGATGTTTGGACAACACCAGAAAAGCAGGTTCCTGACAAAACATCTGAAGCTGTAGAGCTGAGACGTTCTACACACATAAGGAAACCCCCAGAAAAACTGAATTTGTGAATTACTAATCTGTGCAAATTATTTGATATTTTGAGAAAAATTGTATTGTAACTGTAAAATGTATTTCTGAGTAAAGAGGGAGGGATGTGGTAATCTGATGTGTGATGTACCTTTAAGAAGAATGTTGTAATGAAAGATCACATGATCTTAGCATCCAATAGCAGAGTAACGTGGGCTACCTTAGTATCAATAATGAGTCATCTAGAGTTAGAGGCTGTAATGTAAAGACAGGGTTTGAGTTGTAAGCACACAAGTGTAACTGCTGAGTTCCTTTGTAAATAAATCGAATGCGTTCTACATAAGAACTGTCTGCTGATCTACTCTCTCTATGGTACCAATTTGGTCACCCCGAAACAAGCATGCAACCCAGATCCATTGGTCCAACTAAACCAGTGACCAGGATCCAACACACCCTGACCAATTTTCCTTTATTGGCTTCAAGTGAAAAGGGGAGTCAAATGAGACGTATAACCGGCAACTAATTCACTACCTCCTGTTCCTCAGCACTGCAGAAGTGGAATAATCCAATAATTTCATAATAAAGCAACAATGTCATCATGCAACCATAACAGAGTTTACAGCAAAGCAATAATTTGCAGAAATGTAGATTGAAAATACAGAATTGAATTATGCAGCACATTGACAGACTTATACCATGATTCCTTCAAGAAAGCAGCAAGACAACATGTTGGTATAAGAATTAATGGAGGCAGCAGTGCTCTTCCGGAAAAATACCACATTGCTGTGGTGGAATAACAGAGTCAGAATAGTAAAAAGAGGCTGGTGTTGCAAAGTTCCAGGAGGAGGCTGTCATTGTGTTGAGGAGATTGCCATGGTTCAATGGTGAAAATCGATGTCGCTGTGTTGATACGGAGGTGGATGCAGAGAAGGATAAGGACAAGAATAATTGCACATTGCTGTAGATGAGGAAGGAGGGGATGACATTTGTCTCAGGATGAGGATAAGGAAAAGGATAATTACATATCGCTGTGGATGAGGAGAAGGAGGGAGCCAAGAGGTGTTGGCTGTGGAAGAAGAACCTACAGTGCTTTGATAGGAAACTGAAAATAAATTGTACTAATTTTTGGTAACAGGTCTAAAAAAGTGAAAAATCAATGACAAGTTATAAGCACTAGATGACCCTTAGCAATTTAACTAATGTTATAAAGGGCCAGGTTAACTTTCATCAACAGTAATCAAAGGGATATCTTCAGGGCTTTTAAAAACACAGAGAAAAAAAACAAGAAAAAAATTAAGAAAGGTTGAATCACCTGAAATAATGATTAATTTCAGATTGGAACTTTGCCATGGGGTAATAGTCAAAAAAGTGTGCTAGTATAACATTGCTTCTGGTTTAACTGGTAGCCATGGCTATGAAGTACTAGTACAGTCAGTACTAGTTCCCTTCATGTCAGATTGCCACCAAATCACCAGATATGAACTGAAACACAGTAACCATAAGCAACGACTTCAGTGATTTAAACCGGCACCCGACAATCTACCAGTGTTAATCCTGTAAAGCTAGGCTTTCAAAAATAATTTTTTAGACAAGAGTAACTGCTTCTCACTTTTATGAATTTCAAGTTTTCTGGATTCGATATTTAACATCAATCATGACAAACACGTCCATGGAATCACATCATTTATTTTGCAAAACATATTGAACAGGAGAATGGAAAATGACATTAAAAAGCCATGACTATTTTTTTAACAATCTTTAAATGACAGTCCACAAGTAATTAATGAATCTGCAAACCCTACTTTTTATAAAAAAAAAATGTACAAATCAAATATCTTAGAGTATTAACCCTTAAAGGACTGAAATAGCACTACTTGTTGTACCTCCTTTAAGGCATACAAGGCATCTACTGTGGATTCCAAGAATTGTTGTCTTTAACATCAGTTCACTGTTAATTGTCACGCTCCCTCCCATGTTACCTGATAGTGCCGCAAGTTATTGCCACTTTTTGTTCATTGTTGCTTTTCTTTTGAATATCTTGCTGCACATAGTACATATAATAAGTTTTTTTGGTCAAGCTAGTCCAATGCAGACAATCACTATTCCCTCAATGTACCATAACACTCCCCAGAAACTGCTCCTTCCTTTTGGACAGGTATAAATAATAACTTAAAAGGATAAGGATATGTCAGCCTTTACTTCTAGAGACCTGGAATACAAAGAGGTGAAAGTTATGTTATGGTTATGTAAAGCTCTGGTTAATCCCCATTTAGAGCACTGCATTCAGTTTTCGACATCGCACCTCCGGAAGGTAACTTTGGAGGAAGGCAATGCTCAATCACCAAAGTGATGCTGGGGCCAAAAGGATTAAATTATGAGGGCAGGTTGCATAGACTAGGCTTGTATTCCCTTGTGTATAAAAGAATAAAGAGTGACCTAATTCAAGTTCTAAAGATGATCAAAGGCATTGATGAGCTAGCTAGAAAGAAACTATTTCTTCTGCTGTAGCTAGTCCAAAACAAGGAGGGGTACAACCTTAAAATTAGAGCTAGACCATTCAGCATTGATGTCGGGGAGCACTTCTTCACACAAAGGATAGGGGAAATCTGGAACCCTCTCCCCAACATAGATGTTGAGGCTATGTCAGTTGAAAATTTCAAAAATAAGATGGATGGGAACTTTGATAAGTGTATCACATGTTATGAAATGAAAGTGGGTAAATAGAATTAAGACACAGACTGGCTCTGATTTAACTAAATGGTGGAACAGGCTGTATAGTCTACTCCTGTTCCTATGTTCCTTCCATGTACAGTAATCTCTCCCTGAAGCAGCATGAATGATTATTGTGCACGATGACGGATTTGTGTGGCAGCAGGCTTTCTCAGTTTGTCTGGAGTGGGCCTCTGAGAAAGCTCCATTATCTGGGAGTGAACCATCATCTCCCCCCAACCCTCATCATCCCTCACCCTTCCGCCCCACCACCGTCACACCCCTCCTCCCCTGCCCAGCTGACGGATTGAGAAGTGACAGCACTGACAGGAATGGGGCGGATCAGTGGAAAACAATAATGGTTTAGGTACACGGCTTTAGCCAGTGTAAACATATTCTCTACCCATTGTTTTCCCTGCAGAGAGGTCTGTGTGCAACACCATTTAATCTCATTGTTGCCAAAAGGGGAGAAGGATTTCATTTTTTTTTAAAAATAGCATGAGAAAAATAAGGGGGGTATTAAAACATTAACAATTACTACAGCCAACAAATTTCCTCTTGCGGTTAAGGTCCTCAGTCTAACCTGGTGCTGAGTTTTACGAACATTTTCCAAGCCGGTAGTGGGATTCTGCAAATCATCTGCAGATCAATACAAAACACAGTGAATAACATGGGCACCCATTGTGTTTTCTCTCCTCCCTAAGGTCAGGGTTTTACGGCCCCGCTGCAGCTTGTCTCCCCCACCCCCGGCGGATACGACGAGCCATTTAAATCTCCATTCAGTTCGGCGGGACTGTAATATCCCGCCGGGCGAGAGGGACCGTAAAATCCTGGCCTAAGTAAATTCTGCAAACGAGTCATCAACCTACAGGTAACTTATCGGAAAAGTCAGTTCTGGAAGGGTTAACATTGTTCATTGTTAACATGCAATTTCAACTGCAATGCTTTGCACAAATAATAACAAATACTCCCATATCCTAAAGCTACCAGCACTACCAAGAAATACTTAAAATTATTTGACGAGACTGATTTTATTTTAATGCTTTTCCATCATTCGGTGATTAAAGTAACTGCTTAATTAGGTGGCACTCTTTTGCACACTGTAACTGCCTGTGATTTGAACAGATTACCGTGAAACAACATTTGACAAATTACAAAGCCACTTATACCCTCTGAGCACATAAACAGCACAATAAGCTTTCCCCATAATCCCCATTTTAGGTGCAAAAAAACCCCACATCTAATATACATAGCAACTTCCATTGTTTTACAAGCAGTCATCATACAGCAGATTTAATGCAGTTTTTACAGCTTTGAGTGACTAGTTAGCTAACTCTACATACAGTAATCCCAAACAAAACTCCATAAAGTCTTTATGTTCTTCTCCTTTCCTTTGCTAAATGCATTCTTAGATTGTCATGTATCCAGAGTGCCTGGAAATTGTGCATGTTACCTGATTTAACATAATAACAAACAAGAGGCTCCTTCATTTATGTCACAATATAGTAGCAAGCCATTTGGTATTAAATCTGAATTTCTGGGTGGAGAAGGTAGTTCTTCAATTCTTCAGTGTAATCTGCAGGTACAACTCAAGGGTCAGTATCAAACACTGCCCACTTCTCTCATCAGTTATGTGTTGCAGCGTACCTGAAATGACCCTAGAAGATTCAGTTATAGGACACAGTAATGCTCTATGGAATTGAACAATATACCTTGTAGAAGCTGATAAGATTTGGACTCCTACTGGATTTTAAGCAGAATGTCCTATATGATTCGTTAATAAGAGCAATCTGTATTTTAATCTAATTCAGAAATCAAACATACAATATAGAAATAGTATATCAGATAGCTTCTAATTACCTATAAGTATATAAGCCTTTAAGTATAAAATGTATATTACATTTTCAATACATTGACTTCAAACTACTCTACATATGTAATATATGAGCTGCACACGCAACAGCATTCAATCCTCTTCAAGTTAAAAACAAGACCTACTTTGTAAAGAATAAATACAATTTTAGGTAACTTGGTAGCAGGGGGGGTAGAACACCAGGTACAGTGGCTTTAAAGGCCTGTGCTGTTTGTTTCTCAAATCTGCTTGTCACTCTTACTAAGATGGGTCCCTTGATGCGGTGCCTCTTTATTATAAGGTTGTGCACCTGTTTCAGGGAGGCACATCATCGGGTGGGCTGGTAAAACTCGACAGCGTCAGCTCCTCTGCTGCAAATGTTTCTTCTCTTTCCTGATCAGAGTGGCAGTGACACAACTTGTAGCAGTCATCCACAGCACGGACTATGTGTATTCCACTGTATTGTTTCTTTTTAAAAATGATTAACGTGAATCATCACTTCACCGAAAAGTGGGCTCCTTGTACTGCAAAGTATCAAGGGATTCCAGCCTACTGATTTTGGCACTGATCAAGAGTGACAAGGGTAAAACTGGCTTAAAAGATCAGTGAAAGTAAAACTGATAGTATTCATACAGTCTGTTTTCTTGCTAGCATTTTCAGATTAGTGTCTGACATCATTAGCTCCAGAAAGAAAAGATGATTCTGGCTTGCCACCGAACTTTGGTGAAATACAACTGCCCGCAAAAAATCAGTCCTGAAAATATACCCCCTTTGCCATTCTGCAACACAAACATTTCCTTCAAGTGTTTGTAACGTAACGGTGCAGAGAAGCTGCTAATACACAGCTTTATACACTACTTGTTTGGAAGGCCTGCCTTACTAAAGGTATACAGGTGTTAGCAAATGTATGGTGCTGCAAAGCAGGCTTGTATATTTTGATGTGTAGGCTCAACATGGACTAAAAGCAGCGACTATATACATCTTCCCAAACATTGCTTGAGGTGTTTTTTAAAGCTGGTGCTCGTGGACATAGGGGGAGCTGCCGCCTGACACTGACCCCTGCTGGTTTGGCGTAAAGTTTGCCAGGGGAATGACCTTCACAGGATCTTCATTGCTGCAGTGTCTCTCCGAGCTGCTGTACAACTGCTGTCTGCCGCTGCCTTGGTTTTTGTCAATGTCGTCTTTGTTGCTGGCTCTCCCCAGAGTGTGCCTCCCCTCTGACCTGCTGTTTTTGCCCCAGCTTTGCTGAAATCCAATCGATGGTAGGGGAGGGTTAGGCTGCTGGTACTGGGTCAGCGATGGGGGCATCCAGCAGTTGTCAGAGTGACCGAGGACGAGGCACTCCTGCGTGCAAGTCTCCGAGGCTTCAGCCAGCACTTTTTGAAGAGACACCTCTACACCTGCAACATAAGCACAGAAACATAATGAATCAGCTTAGCAGATCCATGGGGAATAGATGTATTTCACTAATTTGTACAGAAAAGTGTCAGTAAAATCATTTGTTCAAAAAGAGAACAGGAAAGGCCTTATTGTGATGTTTCAACATTGTGCAGAGAGAGATAACAAGACAATTTAATAGAGCTTTGTGCCACCAAGAACCCTTTGTTATGTCAGGGTGGGATTAGGCTGCACTACATTACTTAGTATTTACATTTTCAGATTTCCAGTAACACCGAGTGTCTGCTCATATCATTTACATTTATCGTGGCTTGGTGTCAGATTTAATCAATCTTGCATTTGTTATTTACATATCTACATGCCATGGTGCCTGACAGTTTCTGGGACCAAGGTCATTCAAGTTAGCAAACCCAGCCCATCCACTCTAATTAGCAGAATTACAGTTACATGAATTAAACACAAACTAGACAGGAAAATATATTGCTTCAAGTGTGGTCCGAAAATATATATGCATTTAGACATGTGGTAACTTAAGATATGAAATGGAATTACATTGAACTTACAGCACAGAAACAGGCCATTCAACCCATCAGGTTCATGTCAGTGTTTATATGCCACATGAGACTCCTCCCATTCTATCTCGTGCAACTTTATCAGAAGATCTTTCTATTCCTTTCTCCCCACCCCCTGCACTTACCTAGCTTGCCTTAAATGCATCTATGCTACTCTGTGTGGTTGCAAGCTCCACATTCTAACCACTTTCTGAGTAAAGAAGTTTCACCTGAATTTTTTATTAGATTTATCCAAGGCTATCTTACAGTTAGGACTCCTGTATAAAATGTGTGTTGAGCTTACTACCATGATTTCAGCATCAATCATTTTTTTCCCCTCTTTCCTTGTCCCTTGAAGGCAATTCCCTATGCAGGAGTGAAGGTCCAGTTTGCAGATGGCTCTTCTGTCCCATACTCAACAAGCCATCCCTCAGCCAACAGGCTGGATAATGGGCATTACCAAAATAGATGGTCACCTTGGACATAACAAGCAAGTCTGATTGCACCCAAGGTCAATACATGGACTATCCACCATTCACTTGACTTTACATCGTTGAAGGTTTGGAATGCAGCAAGGTGATTTTTGCAATCGTGACAAATTAAACCTTCCAACTGAAGTGCAAAAAACATTTCACAAATGATAAGATTTGAGGAAACAGAACTCACAATAGCTGCTCATATTTCATCCATGAACAATCTGGAGCTAAAGAATGGGAGCATGAAATGATCACTGTTTTTAAATTTCAAAATAATTATTTATAACTGCTATTGAAATTGTGCTGCTTTAGCTGATGCTACATTTATGTTTACACCAAGAATGATTCAGTCGCACATCACTTTGTAATGATATTCATCTTATTTGAAGATCACAGATGTTAGAATCCAGGTACAGAGGCTAGACAGCAGCATATTGCCATTAGGTCACCATGCTGGCATCACCTGTGGAGACAAGTGCTGTTTACCCTGTGCCAATGGTAGCATTATTCCAAAATGAAAGCCTCAGTTAGAGAGAGTGAGTTATTGGGCTATAGTTGCCCAGTTTTTAATTCTTTCTCCAATAATATATGACCTTCAGTCCAACCTGCAAGTTGTCATAATGTGCTTGGCTCCTCAGGCTGGTGTGACATGAGCAGAGCTGCATTAGGAGATGTCAGTAGCCAGTTGACCTCCTGTGGCATTACTCAAGGACAAAAATAAATTAGGTTTTGAAAGTCTCTCAGTGTAACTGACTCTCTGGTTGTGTCCTAATTTAAATTCTGATTCCCTTCATCCAGTTTTTTTATTTGAATTCTAATCCCTCCATCTCCTGATTTTGTGCCTCTGTATCTTTTCATAAGACGCTGAGGCACTAAAAACTGAAATCAAAGTCCTCTAGGAGGCCTTGGCGCACGTGACTTAAAACACAGAATTGATCTAATGATTGAAGTTAAAAAGTAAAATCAACATAATGATTAAATCACAAGTCTTGGTTATTGTATAAAAAAGCTCCAGACCACAGCATGCGTGTAAAAGTGCATGTTACCACAGCAACTCTGTATCCCTGAGTGAACTGCAACACACCACCATCACCACTGCTTCCAGTCTAAGTTTGTCACATTCCCAAATGTCGTGGGGATGGGAAGCAATTTGACAAAAAGATTCATCGGTGGCATTTTAACCTAACATTTGGGAAATCCACGGGATCAGGTGGAACACTGGTTTTATGCCTGGGCTAAAGGGAGCAATTTTAATCTTTTCCACCAGTTTGGAAGCTAAGGGAATTGGGTGCAATGTTGGTTTTGTACCCCACCCAATTTTGCTCTCCATTGAAATCAGTAAGTAATATTAGGCAGGGTATGAAATCAATGTTCCACCTGGTCTGATGAGATTCCCACCTGGAGAATTAGGTTCATATTATTCTCCTCAGTTTCGAAGCACTCAATCAGAAAAGGCTCAAAGCTAGCATTTGACCAACAGAGACCGGCGTCAATAAACAAAGAAATGGAGCAAATAATAAACAACAAAATAACAGTTTTGTGAAGACATATAAAGTTAATTTGAAGGGAATTCCTAATAAATATATTCTCAGGGATGCAGAATATGTCAAAAATTATTTATTTTTGTGAAAAGGTGACCTGTAATCATAATTTATACCTATCTGCCAGCCCCAAATAAATGGGGAGAATTTTCTCCCCGTCGGAGGGGGGGGGTGGGGGTTTGGACGGGAGCGGGCGTGGGCAGGCGCGCAGCCCATCGTCGCCCGCGATTGGATGCGCACCACCATTTTACGTGAGCGGGCCAATTAAGGCCTGCCCAGTGTGATGTGCACCCAGAAGCGCTGAGCGCTCCCTGTGCGGGTCGGGGGAGTAGGCCCGCACCCCGCTCGCCGACCTGAAGATTCTGCCCTTTGTGTTTCACATGCGTGTTAACAAAACTTTCATTCCTCCCTGAGAACAAACTTTCTGAAAGAATATTGTGAATGATAAATCTTACTAACAAGAAACCTTTGAAAGCACTTTGATCAAGACAGAAAATGATATGAAACATTTATAACAAGTATACCTTGCTGGAGTCTCCATTACCCACTACCAGAGTATGGACTCCTGGTGGATAATGAAAATTGGTGGATAATTGGGACTCTCTGAATTTTCCCCATTACACATATGGCACAACAGGGCATGAGAAAAAAATTGAGCCTAGACAACAAAAGAAACATTGTGTGTTTTTCATTCATCAAGGAAAGGGAATGAAACACAAATGCCAAAAGTGGCTCTGCTAGCAGATATTGTCTCTCACAACGCTTCTCCTCCAAAAGTTCTGGTGCATAATCAGGGAGCTGGATAACTAGAACGTGAATAATAATCAGGGCACTGTGTAAATAGAAACATTACCTCAGGGTGGTGTCAGTTAGGAGATAAATATCAGAATGCTAATATTATAATAATGCTTTTTTAAATCCTAAGAACTACACTAAGAGACTATGCTTTTATAGCTTTACATTTCTATTAAATACACAATGATTTGATAACAGTTATAATCAAAAGGGAAGTTGAGCTGTTTAATATTTGCTGTATGTACCAACTCTTGTGCACTGGTGTGTGCATGCAGCATTGTTTTATGGCTCTTTTCACTGTAAATGTGATGAAAATTTGAAAAGAGATCAATGTGAATTGCATGAACTGAAAGGCTATGATCAGTAAGAATTCTAAAAAGCCCATGCATTATACATAACCATTACAGCAGAGATCTCTCTCAAAACAACAGCTCCACTGCCCTCATCATATATTACAGTGGCTTCAAACTAGAATAAAAAAGAAACACTACATTCCTTTCTAAAGCAAAATTTCAAAATCATTCGGCAATCTGAATTGATAAAACTACATTTTTGCCAACAAAACAGTCAGAGCAGTATGGGGCGGGGCGGGGGGGAATAAAATCAATATATCTTAATTTACATTAAATACATAGGTAGCAGGAGGAAAGTGAGCATCCCCTGGTAGTTAAAACAGGCGTTTTCTCCATGGAAATTAAATGACTCAGACTGTTTCCGTCCCTTCTCCTGGCCTTTGTCAAGTTTCTCGATATAATATTGATGCTGATGGCTTTCCCCGGGGAATAACATCTCATTCATCTACTTCAAAGACAAAATTAAACAATTCAAAAGGATTTTATTCAGGCTTAATGTAGATGTGCCTCATGAGTTAAACTTCACCTTGTGCAGCACTAGGGTTGGACACCCTTAGGAGATTAGGAATGAAGTGAAAGACAAAATTAATTCTAGATGTCAAAAATGCTAATGGTTTAGGCCCCCTAATGTCAGCATAAATAAAAAGGAACCCTGAGAAGTGCCACAAAAGACTGGATCTAAAATGTGTGGCATTTGGTTATTATAATGAAAGTTCTTGATAGTGGGAAACATTGATAATGAAATGCGTGGTAATCTGCTGCATTACATTGAAGCTACAAAAAGTAGTCCTGAAATCCTAGCCGTCTTTGTATCACTCAATGGAAGGAATTTTAACTTGAAACAAATGAACAGGTTTGGGTCAAGCTGAGGGGATTGATTGAAGGCAGGGGGAGGGGGTCAATTCCTGGGAGGGGGCAAAAGTTGGCGGGGCATTGCCGTGGGAAGGTGAAGTGTCAGAGGCCGGGTGGCCAGGTGGAGCTTGAATGGCAGGTTCTAGAGGCCTGGTATTGGGAGGATTGGAAGTCTAGCAGGGTGAATCAGAGGCCTGGAGGTCAGGGTCAGAGGCCTGGGGTGCAGGGGTGGTGGGGAGGTGAGAGGCATGAGGAGTGGTTGGGGGCTTGGGTCAGAGGTTAATGTCTAAAAGATCAGACATTCATCACAAACCTGCTTCCGACTTGCCCACTTCCTACTTTAGCTGAGACGGGAAGATAGGTGACGATGCTCCCTGTAAGTTGGTGGGCACGTGCAGTTAGGCAGCAACCCAGAAGTTATTGTTCCCGTTAAGACACTGCATGCAATGAACTTAAAGGTACCACAGGATTCAAATGAACAGACTGTGGACAACAAAAATAATTTAGAGGGCACAGTGGTGAGCGGGCAGCGAACCTTCTCCAAGGCAGGGTGGGGTGCAATGTTAAGTATGATAATGAAGCATTGTCATTAGCTTTTCAACTTTTACTCTGGATGGTTGGACTTCCTGAGCGTTACATCCAGGAGACGATTTGGCAAATCCAGGAAGTGAGTGGCTCTACAGCTTGCTCCTGGATCCTGCCTGTCTGAGGAACCCTTGCGATTGGGCAGCATCCCAACCCATCCTTTCCCACAAGCACTGTGATCCTTCCACCACTCCCCATCATACCTCTGATCCATCTCACCACTCCTTTGATCCCTCTTCCCCCCACCACCTCAGGCCTCCGACTTGAACTCCTGGCCTCTGATTCACCCTCCTCGGCTTCCAGTCCTCCCAATAACAGGCCCCCAACCCCTCACTTAAGCCCTAAGTGACCCCTGAAAACTCGCCTTCCCACCGCGATTGCGCCCCCCCCAACTTCCACCACCTATCCCCCAACAGGATTGACCCCCCCTTGATCGAACCCCACCTCGATCAACCCCCCATCCCGCCACCCTCACCCCAAAAATTGCTCCTCCCACCCCGTCAACACAGCTTGCCTGGTCCTGTGACCTTCACCAACCAGCTCTGTGCTTGATTGGAAGCCAAGCCTGTCAGTCAAGCATGACTTCTGGACAGGGTCTGTGACTTCATACGCATGCAGTCTGCACTGTGTAAGGGACTCCCAACTTCTTGCTTCCCTGCTTCTTTTGGGGGAAACCAATCCCACCCCCTTCCCCCACCACCCCCTATCCTGGCCCTGGCAGGTCAGGTATGTAAAAATTCAGCCCTAGGTCCTTTAACTGTTATAGCTAAGGTGACTATGTGGTCATTTTTGCTGTTAAAAGTTAAGTTTCCAGCTGTGGATTGTAATAGTTGTCCCATGTCACTGTCCCTTAATAATAAACCAGAAATTACATTTAAAATGCTTTCCTTTAATGTTACTAAGATTCGTCAGTAAATTTATAATCTGCTAATTTCCTAATTAGCCTCACAATGGACGAAACGATTGATCAGAAAAGCACTCAGCTTTCTCACTGCACTCCTTGATGACTCGCCAAGCTTAGTCTATCAATTGCTGAGTCATACAGACCAAGAATACTCAAGGATCAACTACTGGTTTATGCTAATACTGTCATATCTGGGCTGAAACATTAAGAAAGGCACAGAAATTGGCCTCAGGCTTAAGGACAGAAAATGACGTCCCTCCATATGCACAGATAATAGAAGAGGGCAGGATTTGTTTCAGCTGGTGAAACCAATCTCCTCCATGGCTATTAACCCCCTTTGACAATCACCATCAAGGTTTACATGGAGTCAAGTTACACAAGGGACTAAGCGAGCAATTAACTCTGCTAGAAAAGCAACAGGGCACAAGAGTTAACAGCTGGAAAATTCCTCAGAGCTGCTGGCATAATTTTGTTGGAATTTCGAGTGTAAACAATTTCTACCACATATCTGACAAGTGGCAGAGCAGCTCCAAGGAAATTACTTGCCATGCTTTTAGGGGGGCAAAGGGGAGGGGATTTATTTATAAAATTAGATTTCTGACCTATTGAACTGCAAGTTGCCAACAATTTTCTTTTTTGTTGCGTATATCATTTAGTACCTTCCCAAAGGCTTGCTTGAAAGCTTCAGTTCATTTTCTCAGTTAATACATGCAAAATGTTAAGATTGTAGCAAATACCATAGGTGGCCCTTTTCTTGCACTTTGAGCTGACCTTAACAAATGCTTATTTAGTCACTTCTTGACTTACAGTAACCTGTGAAAGCCCTGACTCTATGGGAAAAATGAACACACACAAGTAAAGCTTGCAAAACACTATTAAACAAGGTCAAAAAAGGCAGGCTGTAACACTTTCAACAACTGCTTTCCATCATGTCATTTATGCTGTCAAAATATATACCAGAGTTTCAGGGATCTATTTTAAAAAAAAAAATTAAGGCATAGTTTGATATATATTTAGATTGAATACTGCACATTATTAGTCAAGGATGGCATTTGTGCAATAATTAGAGATGACCTTGGTTCAGGAGATCAAGATGTAGAATCGGTTTGAGTAGAGATGAGGAATAGTAGGGGAAAGAAGTCACTAGTAAGAGTGGTCTACAGGCTCCCTAACAGGAATGGTAATGTAGGACAAAGTATACAAGAAGAAATATTGGGTGCCTGTCATAAAGGGACAGCAATAATTATGAGTGACTTTGATCGACATATAAACTGGAAAAATCAGATAGACAAAAAAGCCTGGATGAGGAGTTCATAGAATGCTTTCGAGATAGTTTATTAGAGTAGCATGTTCTGGAACCAACCAGAGTACAGGTTATATTAAACTTGGCATTGTGCAATGTGACAGGATTAATTAATGACCTCAGAGTAAAGGCACCCCTAGGTAGCAGCAACCACAATATGATTGAATTTTACATCCGGTTTGAAGAGTGGGTCTAAGACTAGTATTTTAAACTAAAATAATGGCAACTATGGGGGAATGAAAATGGAGATATCTGAAGTGAACTAGGGTGCTAGGCTAGGGGATAGATCAATAGAGAAGCAGTGGCAAACATTGAAGTAGATATTTCTGCATACTCAGAACAAGTATATTCCTACTATAAAGAAAAATTCTAAATGAATGACCCACCGTCCATAGTTAACTAAAGAAGTTAGGGAAGCATCAAACTTAAGAAAAAAGCATATAACTCTGCAAAGATGAGCAGCAGGCCAGATGATTGGTCAGAATATAAAGAACAGCAGAGAATGACTGAAAGGTTAATCAAGAGAAATAAATTAGAGAATGAGAGGAAGCTAGCTAGAAATGCAAAAAGGGATAGCAAGAATTTCTACAGGTACTTAAACAGATAAAGTGTAGGTAAAGTGAGTGTTGGTCCTCTAGAAAGTGAGAATGGGGAGTTAATAGCAGATAATAAGGAAATGGCAGTTGAAATGAACAAATATTTTGCTTCTGTCTTCACTATGGAGGATACAAAAAACATTCCAGTAATAGCTGTAAATCGGGAAGTAGAGGGGAGAGAGGAACATGGTGAAATTACAATCACTAGGGAAGCGGTACTGAGCAAACTGATGGAGCTGCAGGCTGACAAGTCTCCAGGCCCAGGTGGAATTCATCCTAGTGTCTTAAAAGAGGTGGCTAATGAGGTAGTAGATGCGCTGGTGTTAGTTTTCCAAAATTCCCTAGATTCTGGAAAGATTCCATCGGAAAAGTAGCAAATATATCCTCTTTATTCAGGAAGGGAGGGAGGCAGAAAACAGGAAACCATAGGCCAGTTAGCTTGACGTCTGTTGTGGGGAAGGTGTTAGAATTGATCATTAGAAAGGTTACAGCTGGGGACTTAGGAAAACTCAAGGTAATCAGAAAGAGTCAGCATGGCTTTATGAAAGGGAAATCATGTTTAATCAATGTTCGAGAGCTCTGTGAAGGAGTAACATGGGAGTAACATGGAGGTAGGTGGGAATGTGGAATTTGAAACACAAACAGTTCAGCCATGATCTTGTTGAATGGCTGAGCAGGCCTGAGGCGCTGAATGAATTACTTCTGCTCCTATTTTGTATGTTCGTCTGTGCTGTGGGTAGCGGGGAACCTGTAGATGTACTGTACTTGGATTTCCATAAAACATTTGAAAAGGTGCCACATCAAAGGTTATTGAGGATAATATAAAAGCTCATGGTGTAACAGGTAACATATTAGCCTGGATAGATGATTGGTCAGCTAGCAGAAAACAGAAAGCATGCATAAATGAGTCTCTGTCTGATTGGCAGGATGTGACGAGTGGAGTCCCACAGAGGTCTGTGCTTGGGCCTCAACTTTTTACAATTTAGATCAATGACTCAGATGAGAGGATTGAAAGCTTGTCAGCTAAATTTGCATATGACACAAGGATAGGTAGGAAAGTATGTTGTGAAGAAGACATAAGGAGTTTGCACACGGATTTAGATATGTTGAGCGAGTGGGCAAAAATCTGGCAGGTGGAGTATAATGTGAGAAAATGTGAAGTTGTTCACTTTGGCAGGAAGAGAAAAGAAGCGGAGTGTTACTCATATGGAGAACGACTGCAGAATTCCGAGGTGCAGAGGGATCTAGGTGTTCTCGTGCATGAGTCACAAAAAGTTAGTATACAGGTACAGCAAGTAATTAAGAAGGCTAATGGAATGCTATCCTTAATTACGAGAGGAATTGAACATAAAATTAAGGATGTTACGCTTCAGTTATACAGGGCATTGGTGAGACCACATTTCAAATACTGTGTACAGTTTTGGCCTCCTTATTTAAGGAAGGATGTAAATGCATTGGAGACGGTTCAGAGGTGGTTTACTAGATTGTTACCTGGAATGAGCAGGTTGCCTTATGAGGAAAGGTTAGACAGACTTGGCTTGTTTCCACTGGAGTTTAGAAGAATGAGAGGTGGCTTGATTGAAGTATATAAGATCCTGAATGGTCTTGACAAGGTGGACAGTAACAGGATGTTTCCTGTTGTGGGTGAGTCCAGAATGAAGGGGCACTGTTTTAAAATTTGGGGTTGCCCTTAAAAGACAGAGATGAGGAGAATTTTTTTTCTCTCGGAGGGCTGCGTGACTTTGGAACTCTCTGCCTCAGAAGGTGGTGGAAGCGGTGTCACTGAATATTTTTAAGGCAGAGGTAGATAGATTCTTGTTAGGCAACAGAATCAAAGGTTATCGGGGGTATTTGGAAATGTGGAACTCAAAACACAAACAGATCAGCCATGATCTTATTGAATGGCAGAGCAGGCTTGAGGGGCTGAATGGCCTACTTCTGCTCCTATTTTGTATGTTTGTATGTTTTGGTCCCCTCAGATGGTGGGTAATATAATGACCTTGGAAAAGATTAGGAAGAGAACTTCACAAATGATTCCAAACTTAAAGACTCTTAGTTACTTAGCTCAGCTTAAAGAGGGTGGTCTCTTTACTTTAGACAGTATAGACTCAAAGGCAACATGAAGGAAGTATGTAAAATTATGAGACGGCTGGATTATTGTTAGATTAGTTCAGTTTGATAGACTGTGGAGAACCGGGTGATATGCATTTAAAGTACGCGTGAGTAGCAATAGGCTAGATGTTAGGCAGTGAATGCCTGATGTCTAAAGTGGAAATGGTTTGATTTCACTGATGTGAGCAGTAAGCTGTTCAGTATATATTCACCAGTCATTGGCATCGCATCAGTGAAGTTTATTAACAACGATGCAGATGTCATCTCGGGTGTGAAATCCTTCTTGTGATAATTTTAAGGAAAAATCAGTATGAGTACAAAATAGGAACACTTATTTTCTACTCCAACTTTCTCATTAAAATTAATGATAGAAAGAATATCACCCCCTTAATATTAAGGTTTAGCTTGGGGAAGTAAGAGAAACTCAGAGTAGCAACAACATTCTGATAGTTTAGAAAGAAAGATAGGATATAGAAGGAAAAGACAGGAATCATAGACATTGAAGTTCTGTATATGGAATATACGTGTGTACAGGTGAGACTCATAAGATAACATAAGTAATATTACACACATGGAAGCAATATAACAAACTGACATGAATTAACTTGGTGCTATATTAAACCACAATGCCACTGAGGTTGAAACTATCAAGCTAAGTTTAAGGCGGAAGAGAAACAGTAACATCATAATGCACCAGTCCTAATTATTGTGGCTGAATTCTATACATACACACACACAAACAGATACACGCACACATACACAGTTTGTGTGTCTAAGCTCCAGTTGCAGCGCTTGAGATCACAGCAGTGTTATACAGTGCTAATGAAAGCTAGCTTTTCTCAGAAAGCAACTGCTCCCAGGCAAGTTATTAATTTTGAGCTGAGACAGAAAATTGGAACACTTTGGCAAATAGTCATCCAGGAAAGTCAGACAAATAGGGTTACTCAACACCAATAGGGACTTGATCTTGCTGTAAGGCAGACTGAGTTAGCAGCATGGCTGGTATTGAAAAACAATGAGGTTTTTTTTTGTCTGGAAACAAAAACCTTGTAATTTTGTGTCCTACATTTTGGACAATTCTGGTTAACTAAACTCTACAAGATGAAATTATTTCCCAAGAAAACATGTCCTTTAGCAAAATATGAAAATCTTTATAACCAGATTTTTAATTACCAAATTTATCAAAAAAAAAGAAATATTTTTTATCTTGAAAAGTCTTGTGCCTGGAAGAATGCAGGACTATATTTGTTGGAGAAATGGAAACATTTCCTTTCAGTAAATCAGGCCCCAGAACCAGAATATTATTCTTTCATCCAATTTTACCAAGTCTTAAGCAAGTGTAGTGATAAAGCAAGAGCAAATTAAGTGTGCGAATTTAGAGATATTTCCTGAATGTCACTGACTACAAGCAATGTTGTAATTAGCCAAACAATCCAGACTGACCGAGACACACAGGGAGGAATTGTCCCTCATTTGTACTAAGTGCAGTAGTGGGCGGGTAAAACGACGTTTTACCCGTCAGCCGTAATGGAGGCTTTTCACGCCATATCATCCCAAACCCACCGCAATAATTATGCATTCCCGGGAAACACGCCATTTCCATGGTGGGCGGGCTCTCATTCGCCTGCCATGCCATCACCTCGCCGCTTCATCATGCTGGGCACCATATTTCAAGTCCAGCCGTGCACACACCTCTCAGTGCTTCCAGCCCATGACTGCTGCAAAGAAGACATGGCCCTGAAAGGCAAAAAGTCGGCAGCCCCCAGGTTCAATGACGCGTCACTCGAGCGCTTTTTGGACACAGTGGAGGTCCGTCATGATGTCCTCTACCCCAGCTCTGGTCGCAGGAAAAGGCAGCAACCATACTAATCCGGTTTGGGAGGCAGTGGCAGCGGTGGTCGGCGCCAATGCCCTGCAAAAGAGGACAGCCACCCAGTGCCACTACAGGATGAATGGTCTCATCCTTTCCGCCGAGGTAATTCACATTTCTCATCACTCACAAACCCATCACACATCCACAGGGATCTCACACCTCAAAGGACAACACCACTAACACTCACGCACACCCTCACATCTCTATCAGGCTCATAACCTCTTGAGCTCACGTTCTCATCCTGTCCATGTCTCTGCTCATCACACAAACTTTCCATGCAATTCCATGTGTCCTGCTCACACTCTCTCCATCTATTTTCATGCAGAGAAGCCTGCTCACATCAGCAGGAAGAGGTCCAAGACCAGGGGTGGAGCGGCCTACAATGGGCCCCTCACTCACCTTGGCATGTGTGCGATCACACTGACTGATAAGGACATGCACCGTGCCTGCAGTGACGGTGAGATCAGTGGCGAAGGATCGTAAGAACCCTGCACCACATCATCCCTCTCTCAACGTAAATGTGAGTGCTCTCTCTCCTGCTTTTGACTCTGCTGCCATGCACTAATTATCTCTACTTTGGTTCACAGGGAGCTCTACCAAGTGACCGACACCCTCAGCCAGCCAGTCCCTCAGCTTCATCCACGTCCTCACCTCCAGCCAAGAGGACACCTCCTCTATTGAAGAGCAGGAAATAAGCAGCCTGGAAAGCCCATCACAGTGCTTACCCACACCCTTCACCAGTGGAGAGACACACACCTCAGTGGGACCTAGATCTAGAGCAGATTCAGGTTCACAATCTGGTGGTCACTGCACGGACACATGTCCGCAGTAGGAGGAGACAGGTTCAGCCGAGCTCCCCGGCACTCAGAGGACTGCTGGGGAAGAGGCTTCTGTCAGGTCCAAGTCAGATGATGAACCTCTAGATTTTTCCTTCCAACTGGAGAGTCAGCAGAAGGCCTGGGAACATCACACAGAGGTGTTGGAACCCCTCAATAGAGTGGCATGTGAGTCAGAGTGCATCCACCTGCTCTCTGATGAAGTGGTGCCCGTATGTGCGCGTATGGAGGTCTCCATGGGGAGGATGGCAGATGCCATGGAGACCCTGGCCCAGCAGAATGCGGAGGTGTGTGCAGACCTGCACTTCATCACACTAGCCACGGGTGAACTCCTGCTGTGGCAACACGTAAGGCAAACAGGGCACCTTGACGTCCCTCCAGGTGTTTCTTCCCCTCAAGGAGTCAGGCCGGGGTCCCTGGGCATCCAAAGAGAGAAGGAGCGGCAGTTGGACACCCCAGGGTCATCCACCCAGGAATCTCAGAGGCAGTCTTTCCCCTCTGACTCCCCGTTGCCTGTGAGCCCCTCAACCTTGTCCTCTGTCACCGCAGAGGGAGCAGCTGGCCGACAAGTGACCCTGGAGGGAGATGTGTGTGTGTGGCAGGGCCTTTCAGAACCTCATGCAAGCACCCTCCCATGTACACGGATCCTTCACGTATCATACTCACCTCAATGTCCTGAGCATTTTCAATGCTGCCTGCTGGGGTTCACTTTCAGATGTCCATCTGAGCTGACCTGCATCTCCGCCCACCCACTGTTCACACTCCCATGCAGCACCTGATCTCGCCCACCACAACTCTCATTTCACCTTCAATTTAGACAGCATGGTCTGGATTTGGTTTCTCGTGCACTCCCCCGTCTTTTCCCCTCCTCCATCACAGTTGACCCCCCGGCAACACCTTCCACCTCCCCTCCATGACCTACCAGCAACAACCCTTTTCCTTCAGGGATGCCCAGGTGAACGTGTACGTTCCCTTCTTTCCCGAAAATCCCACCCCCATCCGTATTCACCTCCCCAACTTCCTCCTTCCCACCCCCAGGGTCCGTTTTTGCCTCCAAGTCCCCACCAACCACACCATGCTGTTCCTTCTACCGAAACCGTTGAACCCTTATCCTCCCACCCAACCGCCTCACTCTGCTCTCTGTCATTCTCACCATTCCCGCAGACCATGCTCACCCTCAGTTCGTTCCCCAGGAGCAGACATGGCCCCATCAGACCCCTTCCTTGTGCGTTCACCTGGACATCCCCTACTCTGGACCCCTTCCCCTTCCCCCCAACACCCCCCAGAACCCCTTCCCCCCTCTGGATACCTTTCCCCCAGAACCCCTTCCCCCCTCTGGACACCTTTCCCCCGGAACCCCTTCCCCACTCTGGACCCCTTCCCTCCCTGGAACTCCTTCCTCCCTCCAGGCGCCTCCGTCCCAGAACCCATTCACACCCCCTTGCTCCTCCTACCCCACCCCCCGGACTCCCACCCGCTTAGTCCCTCCCCCTCCCTGACTCCCTCAGACACCCTTACTTCCTCTGCCACCCTTAGTCCTTCTCCCCACCGACTCCTTTCTCCAGCCTCACTTCTTCCTCCAGCCTTACACCTTCCCCCTTCCCGACTCCTTCCTCCACCTTTACTTCTTCCTCCACCCTTACTCCCTCCCCTCTTCACACTCCGTCCTCCCCTAGTCACCTTCTCCTCTCTGCACTCCTTCCTCCCTGGACACCTTCCCCTCTCCACACTCCTTCCTCCCCCGGACTCCCTCCGCTGTCCGCACTCCTTCCCCCCTCCGAACTCCTTCCCTTAAACCTTCTAGCCCCTTACACCTATCTCCCCAGTAGCCATCTTCTCCCCATTACCCCATCCTCTCCCCGTACTTGCTCCCTCTCCCAACCTCAACCCTTGACACCTTCATTCACCCCTTCCTAACCTCATCCCCCCGGACACCTTCATTCCCCCTCCCCAACCTCACCCTCCTGACACCTCTGCCCCTCCCAGTTGATCCTAGACCTTCCTCGGCCATCATCTATTGTGAGCATCAACGGTGACTTTCTGACTCCCGTGAGCTGCCTCACAGCAGAGCCATGTCCATGAGAATCCAACCAGCATATCATGTACATTCCTCCAGGATCCCATTGCTGTCAGGCTCCAGCATCTTCTGCTCTTCAGATGTTTGTGATGAGAGCAAGGCCCTAGCGGTAAGTCGCGACTTCCGGACAGCAAAGTTGCCAAGACGTGTTCTGCACTGGTGTGTTTTTCCACTGACGTGGACAGATGATCCAGCGGATGGGCGGGAGGGGGAGATGAGTCCGGCGGGCTGGCCTTAAAATGATATGCTGATGTATTACAATGAGGTTCCTGACATAAGGTGGGGAGGAACGCGGCCCGCCATCGACGGGCTGAGTGGGTGATCGCGAACCGGTTTCACGCTGTCATGAAACCGATTTTTGGCCTTCTTGCCATCTAACACACCCGCCGCCAGCGGGCATGAAAATTCCTGGCCACAGTCTGCAAAATAGAAGTTGTAAGCTAACGGGAAGCTCGTGAGTGGTGCTGCACGTTAAATTGTTTTCATCTTAATAAATCTATTCCTTAATCATTCAGCATTTTATTATACTGTACCATGTAAAAAGTTTAATGTAATCACAATAATCAGATACCTGAGCACACTGTCCCTTCAGAGATTTAGATCCTAGAACCTGCCTGTAGTTGCATTAATCCATCATAAAAATGACCAATTATATTGGAGAAAAATAAGTTTCGATGGCATACAACTACCATCACATTGCCCTTTTCCCCATGTCGTAAGGTAAGCTTCACTATAAATTTCACAATGGCATCTATATTCGAACTTTGCTCCATTTCATTGGGGTGAGGGAACATATTTCACCGTTACTATCTTGCAACCAGGCCCACACTGTTGATTGTTGTCCCCTTCAGACCCTGTCATTCCCTTCAAACCTGGACTTCTCCAGCTGCTCACACCCAGACCCAGACAGGCCCTTACTACTTCATCATGACTTCAATCCCACCCCACCCTCATACTCCACCCAGAGATGCCTGGCTTTCCAGTTCATTCCTTTTGGACTCCTCGTCTATGTTCACTCCTACCACCCACCTCACATTCACATCTTTCCAACCTGGTCCTCTCAGATTGCTGCCTCTAAACTGCAGACAGCTCCCTACCTGTCGGTTCCCTCTCATCTCCAGTTTCCCCACTTTTACCTCCTCAGTTTCTATATGCCATCTGCACTCCCCTGGCCTGGAAGGATAAAGAGTAGCTAGGCCCTGCACTGGGATAAGTACATGGGCCTGAAATTTAATTTGTTACTGTCTACATAGGTCTGTGATCTTAGAAGATTCTAGGGAATGGCTGAGGCTGTAACAGACACCCAAATGCAATAAAGTATCCATTACTTTGTAATCCAGAGGGCTAAACCCAACTCAGACTTCAATTTCCCTTGGAAGACAAGGGGGCTAGGGGAGAGTCAGGACACACAGAAAGAGAGAGAAAATGGCTGCATTTTCACAAAGCTTGGCCTTTAAAAATGGCAGGCTGGAGCCAATTCTGGGATTCCCGCCTCTCCCACTTCCCAGGTCTGGCAATTTTCAGAAGCCCACACCCTGAACTCCCGACCCAGCTGGTTCCATTGTAGAGGTAGGCATCTCATATCCACCCCCACCCAACACCCCAACATCCCCCAACCCCGCAAACCTTATCAGGTCATCTTCCCAGGGGCATGTGGTTCATGGCCCCTCAGAAAAGTCATGAACCACAGCCCGAATTTTGGAGCCTTTTGAAAGGTATATTTAAAAGGTCCTACCTGTGTCCCCTCCATTGCTCATGCCCCTCCCATACTCTCCATGCTCCCTCCATTCCCCCATGTCTCCCTGCACCCTTCATGCCCGCTCACCTGATTGAAACTTTTAAAGGGTTATAAGCGGAGCAGTTTTTTCAAAGCAAATTTTTAATTTTTTTTTAGGTGCAATTAAGACTTGCCATTGTTATCATATGGCTCATTGGTTCTGTATTGCATACTGGGAGAGCAAGCAAAAAGGATGCGGGGGGGTCCATGGAAGTGGCATGGGTAGTGGGTGGGAGGTGTGAGGGCTGAGGGCTAGGCCCTAACAGCCCTTAATACAACTGGGCCAAAGTCCCAGAGAGCCGAGATGGGCTTTCTAACCAGCCCGCCTTGGCAAGCACCCACCTCCGTGGCTACATCCAAACTGCTTCTGGGGTCTGAGGGCCCAAACTGACACCATCTGCCACCGACCTACCACCACCCCCCACCCCCACCACCACAACCCCACCTCCCTAGAGTGAAATTAGTGCGTGTTGGGAAGGGTCAACAAGTCGGGAAGTTTCCCAACTAGAGCTTCCCGCCTCAATGGCGGAAATCTGACCCAAGGACTCACATATAGAAAATAAGACTTGTGGGGTGGATGACAACTCACAGAATAAGAGTTAGCAAGGAAGAAGGGACTTATAGCAGGATGAAGAGAAAGAGTGAGAAAAGGAGTCAGACAAAAATAAATGATGATAGAAAATGTGTGCATGCCACAAGGAAGATGGGGAGGGGTTGGCGGTGGGGGGGGGGGATTTTTTTTTAAATGTTATAATTACGCATTGGAAGATTATGGTAAGTCAAACTTATTACTGTCCTGAATAAATAAGGATTATAGCAGCTTCTGGCTAATGTCATATTCTCTGCTGCTTTTGGGGATAAACAGTGAACAATTCAATTCTTTTTACAATAATATGCTGTTAATGTCAACGTGTTTTGGTCTACAAGATACAAATGAGTGGAAAATATAAAACCCGAATACAAGTTGAAGAAAGCTTTTTTTAAAAATTAATTCAGAACAATCTGTTATTGTCGACACAGTTCAGTTTTTGGAGGAACTTGGCCATTGTGTGAAATGTTGGGCGTTATTGTCTATGCAAAGCAATTTTTCATTTGCTAAGGAGACATTAGAACCCACATAGGATCTACGATTCTTGTTTAAGTACTTGAGTTTACATAGAGCCATTCTATCACTTCACATCCATTTCACTGACATAAGGAGCATGTATATAAATTAATCCATTATTTTGCATTGCTACTTAACAACTGGAAATTGCTGTATAATAAGGGTAAATAGTCTCACCTACACAGGAGAAGTTGGGCAATGGGCAGAATTAAACTGAACATTAGACAGCTACTTTAGTCTGATGTAGATTACTTCAACTTGATTTACTACTCAACAGTGAATCCTGAAATCAGCGACCTGCCATAAATCTAACCATAGGACTTTGTATTAAAGTAATTATTGCAATGGTTATTTTATCACATTCCTCAGCAACATCCGCTTTGTTCAATAGTTTTACAAAACTTTTTTTTAAAGGAAGCATCAGATTATTAAAGAATTATACCGAATGCATAATCAGATAAACCAGCAATCTTAAATCCAAATATGAGGTAGCTGCCCTCTATAGTGCTCAGGTCTGCTAAATGTGGCAACTTTGACCTCCCTTTTGCAGATTCTTTATAAATATAATTCTGAAGCCTGCTGTATCCAGTACCTAGGATCCATCTTCCATCATTATTGTTTTCATGGTCGTGTTGCAATAAATACTATCTGAGCAATTTATCTTAACAAACACCACAATACCACAAATGATGTTCAATTTCTCAAAACTTGTCACAGTGCTGTCCTCCTACTTCATGACATCAACCTAAGATACTGTCATCTTGTTTATGTGATGTCAATAAAATTATTTTGACCATTGGCTGCATTCTATATGATAAATAACATTTTGAAGGTAGTCCTTAAGATGTGAGTCTTCACCATGGCTGATGATTGTTTAATAATGTCTTGTAACGTCACGGGCTTAGCTGAAATAAAACGATCACGGCCTATCCCGTACTATCTGTTCAATAGGCTTCTATCTGCTTTAAGAGATCATCAAATGACAGGTAATGAGCAGTCCTGATGGTCAAGAGGTAAAATCTCCTACTCTTGAGCCCTATTGACTGGGAAGACCCCAGTTTTTTCTGTGCTGAGTTAAGCCAAAGTGTCACGAGGGACTCCAAAGCTACCATAACACACCTGGGTCACAGAAAGAAATTAGGCCAGGGTTCCCACTTGCTATGCAGCAATCCCTACTGGAAAGGCATAAATGTGTGGATGCCAGATGAGGACAGGATTGGTCTCACTGTGATGCCCTCCACAGCTGCCAACACTAACTGTCAAGGCTCACATGACTAATAGCCCCATGATGAGATATCAGGAGATAATTATCCCCCGTGAGCTATACTCCCAAATGCAGGAGTCAAAGCCTACAGGAGACAGAAGAGGGAAAACAACTGGAGTAAAAAAAAAAACCACAAAAGAATACCTTGTCAACAGAAAACAGTGGCATATTAACTGGACTGTACTGATTTTTCTCATCATATTCAAAATTATTTTAATGTGATTTTAATTTGCCTCAATTTTCCCTATTTGGAGGTTTTATTTGATAAATAATTTTTATTCTTAACCAGTCAAAATATCAGCCTATTAAACCTGTCTTCCCCAATTCCTTTCAATGTAATTCAAGGGCAGAATTTTCTGCTCGCCAGGCAGGCACGCGCCTGAGCCGAATGAATGTAAAATGACGTCATTGCACATGCACGATATTTCGGTCAGCAGGCACATGTGGGAGTTGGCAGCGTGCCCGCTGACAATTAAACGACCGATTAAGGCCATTAACAATCTAATTGAATTAAATTTTTCGCTGTCTATCTAACCTTATGGTTGGCGGGCAGGCAAAAAGGCCAAGAGGCCTTTTCATTTTTTGAGAAACCTCATCCACGGGCGGGATGAGGTTTCAATTCATCATTAAAAAAAAATTCATGCTAATTTCTAACATGTCTCTGCTCATACAATAGTCACATTAAGAGACATGCATTTTAACACCTTAAAATGCTTTATTTTTAATTTTTTATATCTTCATCTCCCTGAGGCAGCTCTATGCCTCAGGGAGCTTTTCCTGCACGCACCCACGAACTTACACTCTCACCCTCCTTCCCGCGGCCCCCCCCCCCCTCCCCACCCCACCGCCCACCACACAGGCAGTGCTGAAGCACACGTTTCACGCTCGGCAGGCCTTAATTGGCCTACCCGTGTGAAATCACATACTGGCACTGATCGCAGGCGGTGTTTGGCATCCCGATCGCTCCCGCCCGCCCCCGCCAAATCCACCTGACGAGGGCAAAATCCTGGCCCAGAAATTAAGAAGATTGACCAACATATTGGCAAGTTCCCATTGAGTTGGGCTCTAAACGAGGCAAGAGAGCCACGGTAGGCAGGTACTCTGGTCTCCCAAGTCACTTTAACAGCAACCTGGGCTGCATTTCACAGGAGGAAGGGGTGGGGGTGGTGGAGGAGGCTTGTTCCCCTACCGCCCACCCAGGAGGAAAGTCAGCTGGAAGCCTGCCCCGCAGTCATGACATGCTGCGAGGAGGCTAAATTGGAGAAGAGTGGGACTTCTGCCCCTCAACGGGAAGTCCTACACTTGGGATCTGCCGGCCAATCAGATTGGCCAGGAGCTCCAGCAGTCCCGGCAGTGCCAAGAGCTCATTCATGGGTGCTGCTGGGACTGCAACCAGCCCCAAGAAGAAGGTCCAATGGATCCCGGAGTGAGGTAAGTCCAGGGTATTGGGTGAGGAGGGACTGTCCAGTTTAGGGAGGGGGGAAGGGGGTGTGGGAGTGGTGAGTTTTAGTGAGCAGGTGGGTAGGAAGGAGGGGGGGAGTACTATCTTAGGGGGGCTGCCCTCCCACCGATGTACAAAGGGCACCCCCCAGAGATAGTATCCCCTTCCTTCCCGCTGTTTTGAAAACTTAAAAAAAAACAACTTGCCCACTCCCACCTGACTGCCCACGCCATATGGCTGCCGCTTTCAGCACCCACCCACTCTGTTATGGGGGTAAGCTCGGGGGTGGATGGGAATGTGGTGGGCTGGGCACCAGCCCTATTTTATGTGCCACCCCACTCCCACCCACTGCCTCCTGCTGAAAACAAGCCCAGCAGAGGCATGTAAAATTCAGACCCAAGCTTTGCATTTTAATACTTATTTTAAAGGCTGTTTTTCTTTACAGGGCAAAATACTGCAGATGCTGGAAATCTGAAATGAAATTAAAAATTGTTGGAAAGGTCACTCGACCTGATACATTAACTTTGTTTCTCTCTACAGATGCTGCCTGACTTGTTGAGTTTTTCCAGCATTTTGTTTTTATTATCATTTTTCTTAATATATTGCATGCATGCTATGTACATCCTTATTAAACAATCAATGCTCCTTTAATGGACATTGAAGATTCAGAGTTGACTTTATTTGCAGTTCTACTTCACAATTTGGATCAGCGCAAAACTATTTTTCACACTGCACCTACATAAGTGTGATGGAACAGAACCTACCCCTGTATGTTTTTATAAAATGTATCCTTATTGCTATTTCTTATTTTTAAACTGGACGTTTCGGCTGAACAAAGACCATTAAGATGGCTGGCCCTTTGTCTGTGAGTTATCTTCTGAGAGTTTTCAGAACAAAAGAATTCACTTCTCAATTTTGGGAATGTCAAACTTTGTCATATCTAAGGAGCTTCTACCAGTCCACCTGGGGACTGCACAGCCCAATTTCAAAGAGAGCTACTGGAAGGCCATTTGTATTCAACAAGCCATGCTTGTTAGTGGAGTCTATGAGTCTATGAAGACAATGACTTCCCAAACTCCAGGCCCTCAACAAATAACACCTCTTTCAACCCATAATGGCTGAGACATTATCAGCCTGGAACACACAACCAATTTCCAGACACTGGATAAACATCCTTTGTTGAAGACATTGTGGAGAGGTGAAGTCACTTGACCTAAGATTCTGGCTTGTTGAACAGGTTAATATTGCCTCCCTGAGCTGCAAGCTCCAGTCTGCTGTTTAACATCTGACTAGCAGGCCATACCGAAGCAAGCCCTGGCCAGGCTGGACAAATGACCCCCAACAAACCTGACTCTATTGGAAGTTATGTACCATCAGCTACAAAAAATGATTCATCTCTGAGTACCTACTTCATCTTGTGATGTCAACAACACCAAAAAGCAAATTTTACAACACCAGTTTTCAGCATGAAGAAATGCCTCACTGGACTTTGACTGTGGACTCTGAAACCCACATGAACCAATGTTTATTTTCTCTGTGGTCTCGGTACTCTAAAGCCTTCTTTTCCTCTTTCTCTCCTTTTACTGTATGAGTGCAGATTGGGAAGTTGCGGACCCTACTTTTTACGGTTTTCAATGTGTGCAATCAACTAACCTTCTGAGTTAATCCTATCTTGAGTTTGCTGTGGGGTCATTAGGAGAAATTGGATCACAAAAAAAAATGAGAAGTTAGGAAATATGCGACTGCTTATTAAAAAGAAAATAATTCAAAACATATTCTGTTTACGGTCAGGTGGTAAGAGGAAAAATCAGTGCTGACCCCCTCCTGTCCGTAACATAAGGCACAAAGTATCTCTACAATATAAACCAGCCAATTTAGCGTCTGATCACTATTGTCTTCCTGAAGTGATGATTTTACAGTGTTGTCAATTTAATTTACAGTATAACTCCAACTGGGTGCAGCATTGTTTTCAAAAGGTTCCACAATGCACCAGGAAATGCCAAGAGATTAGAGTACACACATACTTGCAACAAACAGCTGTTGGTTCTTTTTAAAATGTAGCAGATGGCTGCACAACTTGTGGTGTACTCTTCTATGTCGTTCCTCCTTTTGTTCAGTGAATTGTTTGAAACTATTTTTTCCCAACATTGCAATATGAGGCCTGCAACTTATTTTTGCATTACACTTTGGTGCTTAATGCAATATTGCCATACTAGAGAGCACAGGCAGAGGACCTTAGAAAGACCTTCTAATGGCCTCCATGGAAGCAGCTAAAAGAGGCTAAATAGACTCACTTACGCCATTCCAAAAATGATTCTGGTATATGATCACTGACAGTATAACCATTTTCTTTCTCAATTCAGTCAACTGAAAGGAGCCCGCAAAATCAGTGCATTATTTCAGGTTATTTTTCATAACTTGTTTAGTGCAGCGGGTGACTGGGTGGTGCCATGTGTTTGAGCATCTTTCATCTCTGACAGCACGGGGCTGAAATCAGTCCAAAGAGAGAGAATGATGGCCTCCCCTTTCCAACAGCTGTTAAGGATTGCAAGCTCATCCCAGTCTGACAGCTGTCCTTAGCACAGTCCCCTCCAATTTTGCACTAATTGTGCTAAAACATTTTGGCAGCGTGGGGCAACTGAACAGAAGCACAAGAAGGGAAGATGAAAAAGCTTTAAAAAGTCAAAACTTATTATAAGCTTTTTACGGCATCAACTATCTGTTTAAAAGTACAGAATTATAGTAATATCCCATGCCTATAAATTGGCCATTTAGCTCTTTATTTTAGTAATATTTTTAGTAATATTACATATTTAGCAAAATGACAAAGAAAGTAAGACATGCATTCAGATAGCATCTTATGGCAACTGGGAAGAATATTTCAAACTCTTTTACATTCAGTTAGCTACCTCACAGTGCAAGGACAGTCTAGACAAGCATGATAACCAATTTATGCACACCAACATCCCACAAAGACATTCTTGGTTCAAGACTGAGATTGACATATTTTTTGTTAGGTGGGGGTTCTGAAACTAGAGGAGGGGGCGGGGTTAAATCGAGTTCAGGCACAGATCGACAAGATCCAATTAATTGGTGAAACAAGCAGTCTTAAGGGGCTAAAGCACCACTCCTGCTTCTATCTCACATCAGAGTGTAGTGGTAAACAGTTATTGGACAAAGATATATAATGGCGTTTCCCAGGGGTCATTGTTAGAAACACTACTTTTCTTAGGAAGAATTTTCTCCCCATCGGGCAGGCTGAGCGAGAGTGGGTGTGGGCGGGCGTGCAGCCGATCGCCGCCCGCAATCGGCTGCAAGCCGCCATTTTACGTGGGCGAGCCAATTAAGGCCCGCCCAGTGTGACATGCACCCGGAAGCACTCAGCGTTACCTTTGCGGTCTGGGGGAGAAGGGAGTCGGGGTATGCATGCGAAAGAGCACAGAAATCTCCCTGAGACAGCTCCATGCCTCAGGGAGATTAAGTTCAGCTCGAACCATGTTTAAAATAAAGAAATAAAATTATGCAGACATGTCCCCTCATGTGACAGTGTCACATGAGCTGGGACATGTTTATGAATTTTAATAAAACATTTTATTTAATTTATAAACTCTTCATGAAGCCTCATCCCGCCTGTGGATGAGGTTTCATGTGAAATGCGGAGGCCGCGTGGGATCTGACAATGACTTTAATTAGGTGATTAATGGCCTTAACAGGCCTTTGACAGTTTGGTGGGTGCGCACCAGAGTCTGGTGCGCGCCCGCCGAACGGAAGATCAGAATGATGCATGGTGACGTCGGGAAGTACGCCCAACGTCGCTGCATATCGGTTTACGTGTCAGTGTGCGGGGCCCGCCCCTGCATGCTGAACGGAAGATTCGGCCCAAAATCTATATTAATGGTCTAGATCTGAATTTTTGAAAAATGGCAGGATGGAACCAATTCCAGGATTCTTGCCTTCATTTCGGCTAGCCCCCAATATTCGCTGGCATGGGGGAAGGATGCGGATAGTGGGCCTGCACTCTGCACTCTCAACTCCCAACCTGGCCGGCTCCATTGCAGGGGTAGATATCACTTAGCTCCTTGCAATTTTCGTGGAGCCAGGCCAGCTTCTGGATGACTCATGGTTCATGGCCCCTTGGAAGAGCCATGAACCATAATCTGGATTCAGGAACCTTTTGAAAGGTAAGTTCAAAATGTCTTAAGCATGCCCCTTCTCAGCTCCACGTACCCACCTCCATTCCAACTAGTGCTAACTCATGGCCCCTACCTGCCCCCATAGCCACTTATAGCGCCAATGCTAACTCATGCCAACTCATGATACCGATGCATCCCCATGGCCCTTCATACCCTCCAACCCAACTCATGGCCCTTCCACACCCATTCATCCAGTATATACAGTGTACAGAACCATTGAGTCATACACTAACAATGCCACGTATGGAGCCGCTCAGAAAAAAAAACATTCACAAATCTCCTTTTGAAGAAAAACTGCTGTTCCTACAACCCTATAAAAGCATCAATCAAGCAGAGCATTAAAATACCAATATCAGAGGCTTTAAGCACTTCACACCTCTTAATTTTGCGTAAGAAACATTGGAACATTGACAAAATAGATCATGAAAGAAACAGCTAATTTTAACCACTTAAAGACGCCAATCAAACAGCGTCAACAGTTGTCTCTTGTTGTCAAAAGAGAACCCCTTGCTGAGATAATCCTTTTATGAGTCTGAGCTCTCAGTCAAGCATGCATAATGAGGACAGAACTCTTACACTAAAACTCAATGGCCTCATTAAGCAAGCTTGACTGAGAGCCCAACTCATAAAAGGATTATCTCAGCAAGAGGTTCTCTATTGACAAATGGAGAGAACTATTGACTTCACTTGATTGACATCTTTAAGTGTTTATAATAAATTGTTTGGTGATCTCTTTTGTCAATGTTTCAATGTTTATTTGCATAAGATCAAGAGGTGTGAAGAGTTTGAAGCCTCTGTATTGATATTTTAATAGTCTGTTGAATTGAAACTTTTGTAGGGTTGTAGGAACAGCAGCTTCTTTTTTTCAAAAGAAGATTTGCGAATAGGTGTCTTTTTTTCTCTAAGCAGTTCCTTTTTTTCTGAGCAGTTCCACACATTTCATTGTTACTAGCCAGCTCATTGTTTCTGTACAGGGTGTTTGCTAGATGACTTGGGGTGGAAGGGACACAAGTTAGCATGGAGGTTATGAGGGATCATGGAGCATGGGTGGGTGGCATGAGCTGGCATTAACTAGGAAGGGGCAAGGAGGGGACATGGAGGTGAGTGGGGCAGTAGTTGGCATAAATTGGCATGGAGGTGGCATGGGGAGTGGGTAGGGTGATGAGGGGTAGTGAAGGGTGAGGGCTAGAGGGCCTATCAGCTTCTATAAAAACTGGGATGAAACCCAGGCAGTGAGTGCTAGACCCCTACCACCCTCTGCATGAAAAAAAAACCCTTACTTCCCCTCTAATCCTTCCACCAATTACTTTAAACCTATGTCACCTAGCCACTGATGATGTCCCAGAGAACCTAGATGGGCCTTCTAACCAGCCCGCATCAGCACTCAATCGCTCTTATGGCTGCCTACACTCTGCTTCTGGGGTCAGCAGGCCTGGCTCTATCCCACACCTGCCCCCCTGGAGCAAAGATCTCAAAATTCGGGAACTTTCTACCAAGGCGGGTCTGGTGAGTTTGTAAATCTTCTGACTGGACACCTTTCTCACTGTGTGTTGTGTAAACTCGCAAGTGGGACAATGGCCGTTACTTTTGGACTTGAAAAATGCCCGGTCTATCTCAAATTACCCCGGAATGGCAGTGTCTCAAAAATTTGAACAACAACTTAAGCAAGCCATTTCACACTGCTACTGTGCAGTAGCTATGGGAGTGGTGTTTTCCACTAACAGGATGCTGCCATCATCTCAAAAAGCCACTCAGCTTACCACATAACTGAGCAATGTAGTGTATGAATTTCAGTACCAGTGCACAAAGAGAATTTGTTCAAGCCTTGCACCTTTTTTGAATTACCCGTGAACCTGACGGGACTATAGTTCCCCCGCTGCTTTCTCCGTGGCAACACCTTGACCAGAGACCACTTGCCAACCAATCAGTACCCTATTCTCCTGTAGTATAAACTGTTCTAATTGTTTGTAATTTGGAATTCTTACATTTGAACTGATGAATGCAAGACGTAAAGCTGCAGCAACATGTCTCTCTTTTCAGCAATATTCAGGTTCTGCACTAACAAGAGTATCGTGTCCAATTTTAGGCACCACTCTTTAGGAAGGCTTTGAAGGCATTAGAGTGGGTGAAGATTCATGAAATTGGTTCCAGGGATGAGGAACTTCAGTTAAGTGGATAGATTGGAGAAGCAGGGGCTGTTCTCCTTGGAGAGGGGAAGATTAAGGAGAACTGTTAAGAGTTTCCAAATCATGAGGGGCTGGGCAGAGTAGATAGGGAGAAACTATTCCTCAGGGTGGAAGGGCTGTGAACCAGAGGACACCGGTTTAAGGTGATTGGCAAAAGAAGCAACAGTGACATGAGGAAAATCTTTGTTTTTATTCAGTGCATGGTTAGGATCTAGAATGCTATACCGAGAGTGTTGTGGAGGCAGATTTAATCAAGGTCGTCAAAGGAGAATTAAATAATTAGCTGAAGTGAAACAAAATTTCAGGGCTATGGGGAAAAGGCAGGGAAGCAGGGCTAGGTAAATTGCTCTTCCAAAGAGCTGGCATGGACACGATGGGCTGAACGGCTTTCTTCTGTAACTATTCTATTATATGAAGGATGGCACTTTCAGAATTCTAACACTCTCAGTATTAGAGTGTCAGTCCAACTTGTGTGTTCAAGCCCTCAAGTGTGGCTTCAACACACAATCTGGTGCGAGACGAGACTGTTACCAATTAATCAATTATGACACTTGCCCCAAGCCTATTGTCAAGGTTAGCCCATAGTCCTAACTGTGACCATGTCTGTCAATGTACAGAACTATACAAACTTTAATTTACTAAGATGTGTAAAATAAACTCCCCTATTTGCTTATAATTCATATTTTCCCTATATTTTATCTACAAAACATACAAATATATTTTCTTAGAAATTCCAAATTATCAAAATACTGTGGAAATCTGAAATGAAAACAGAAAGTGCTGGAAATACTCAGCAGTTCTGGCAGTACCTGTGGAGAGAGAGAGAGATAATGTTGGGTGGAATTATCCCAGATTTTGCACTAAGTGCGGTAGTGGGCAGGTAAAACAAGGTTTTACCCAAAGGCTGCGATGGTGGGTTTTCACGTCATATCATCCCAAACCCACCACATTACTTATGCATTCCTGGGAAACACACCATTTCCGTGGTGGGCGGGCTCTCATTCATCCACCATGCCATCACCTCGCTGCTCCATCACACCAGGAGGCATGTTTAAAGTCCAGTCACGCGCACACATCTCAGTGCTTCCAGCCCATGACTACTGCAGGGAAGATCTCCATGAAAGGCAAAAAGACTGCAGCCCCCAGGTTTAATGACGCATCACTGGAAAGCAATTTGGACACCATGGAGGCCCACCGCAATGTTCTCTACCACCTCTCTGGCCACAGGTCGGGCAGTGGCATCACCAATCCAGCATGGCAGGAGATGGCAGCGTTGGTCAGCGCTAATGCCCTGCAAAAGAGGACAGCCGCCCAGTGCCGCTACAGGATGAATGGCCTCATCTGTTCCGCTTAGGTAATTCACTCTTCTCATCACTCTCAACTTGCACACTCACAAACCCATCACACATCCACAGGGATCTCACACCTCAAGGGACAACACCGCTAACTCTAACACTTCACATTTCCATCAGGCTCATGACCTCTTGAGCTCACATCCTCATTCCTGTCCATTGCGTCGCTCACCACACAAACTTTCCATGCAATGCCACACTCTCTCCATCTGTTCCCATGCAGGGGAAGCTAGCTTACATCAGCAGGGTGAGGTCCCAGACCGGGGGTGGAGTGGCCCACATGAGGCCCCTTACTCACTTTGAGGAGTGTGCCATCATGCTGACTGGTGAGGATGTGGACCCTGCCTCCGGCGATGGTGAGGTTAGCGGCAAACACCCACCTGATGATCCTGCACCACACCATTCATCCCTCAATGCAACTGTGAGTGCTCTCTCTCCTGTTTTTGACTCTGTTGTCATGGACTAATGATTTCTACGTTGGTTCACAGTGAGCTTTGCCAAGGGACCAATACCCTGAGCCAGCCAGCCCCTCACCTCCATCCACGTCCTCATCTGCAGCCAAGAGGACACCTCCTCCAGTGAAGAGCTGGAAATAAGCAGCCCATAAGACCCATCAGAGCGCTTATCCACATCCTCCACCAGCGCAGAGACAAACATCTCAGTGGGGCCTAGATCTAGAGCAGGCTCAGGTTCACAATCTGGTGGTTATCACACAGATGCATGTCCACAGCAGGAGGAGGCAGATTCATCTGAGCTCCCCAGCACATATGTGTATGCATGGAGGTCTCCATTGGAAGCATGGCAGACACCATGGAGACCCTGGTCCAGCAGAATGCGGAGATGTATGCAGACCTGCACTCCATCGTGGTAGTCATGGGTGAGTTCCTGCATTGGCAACGTGAGAGAGAAGCCGAGCACCTTGAGGTCACTCTAGGTGCTCCTTCCCCTCAAGAAGTCAGGCTGGGGCCCTCGGGCACCTGAGGGGAGGAGGAGAGGCAGCTGGACACCCCTGGGTCATCCACTAAGGAACCTCAGAGGCTGTCCTTTCCCTCCAAGTCCCCTTTGCCTGTGAGCCCCTCAACCTCATCCTCTGTCACCACAGTGGGAGGAATCAGCCCACGAATGATTCTGGAGGGAAAAGTGTGTGTGTGGCAAGGCCTTTTGAAGCCTCGTGCAAGCACTCTCATATGCACGTAGATCCTTCACGTTTCACGCTCACCTGAAGGTCCTGCACATTTTGAATGCTGCTGGGGTTCACTTTCAGTTATCCATCTGAGCTGACCTGCATTTCCGCCCACCCACTGTTCACACTCCCATGTAACACCTGATCTTGCCCTCCATGACTCTTGTTTCACTTTCGATTTAGCAAGTATGGTCTGGTTTCGCTGCATTGTGTGCTCCCCCATCTTTTCCCCTCCCCCAAGTCACGCATTTCCTCTCCCCCATCACAGTTGACCATCCCCCCGGCATCATCTTCCACCTCCTCTCCATGACCTAACAACCACAACCATCTTCCTTCAGGAATGTCCAGGTGAATGTGCATGTTCCTCTCCTTCCCAAAAATCTGCCCCCCAGCCACATTAACCTGCCCGACCTCCTCCTTCCAACCCCCAGGGACCGTGTCTGCCTCCAGTTCCCCACCACCACCCTTGCCATCCCTTCTATCGCTACTGTCAAACCCTCACCCTCCCAACCTTGGTCATTCTCACCTGTCCTCCATACAATGCCCACCCTCAGTTCAGTCCCCAGGGGGCAGATATAGGCCTATCCAAACCCTCCCGTGCGCTTTCACCTGGACATCCCCTCCACACCACTTCCCCCCTCACACACTTTTCCCCTGGAACCTGTTCCTCCCCGGAACCTCTTCCCCACCCCATTCCTCCCACCACCTCAGTCACCCGCCCCCCCGCTTAGTCCCTACCCCCTCCAGACTCGCTTCTTCCTCCACCTTTACTCCCTCCCCTCTCTGCACTCCTTCCACCCCCTGGACACCCTCACCTTTCCGCACACTTTCACCCCTCCGCACTCATTCCCTTAAGCCTTGCACCCCCCTTACCTATCTCCTCAGTTGCCATCTTCTCCCCTGTTACCCCCTCCTGCCCTGTTCTCCCTCCCCCCAAAAACTCCATTCCACTGACACCTTCATTCCCCTACTCCTAACCTCATCCCCAACACCTTTGCTCCTCCCCTCCCAACCTCAAGCCCCCCGCGCCACCTCTTCTTGTCCCAGCCGATCCTAAACATTCCTCCTCCACCCCCTCGCCCATCATCCGTTGTGAGCATCCACGGTGACTTTCCAACTTGTGTGTGCTACTTTGCAGCAGAGCCACGTCCATAAGAATCCACCTAGCATACCATGGACGTTCCTCCAGGGTCCCATTGCAGTCGGGCTCCAGCATTTCCTGCCCCTCGGATGTCCGCAATGTGAGCAAGGCCCTGACTTCTGCATGTCACACTTGTCAAGACGTGTTCTACACCTGTGTGTTTTCCTGCCGACGTGGGCAGAAGATCCAGTGGGAGTGGCAGGGGTGGGAACGATTCCAGTGGGCAGGCCTAATAACGATGCGCTGATGTATTACAATGAGGTTCCCCACGACCGATGGCGGAGAACATGGCCTGCCACGTGGGTTGAGCGGATGATCGCGAACTAGTTTCACGCCGTCATGAAACTGATCGCGCCATATTGTCCGCTCAGGCCACCGAATACGCCTGATGCCGGCAGGCACAGAAAATCCCAGCCACTGAGTCATATGTGACTGAAGAGTCATATTCCATTTGAAATGTTAACTTTGGCCAGGGTTTTCCGGTCCTGTCTGCAGCAGGAATCATCACAGGGAGGACGGAAAATTTGACGGACCAGAAAATCCCAGCCTCCGTTTCCCTCTCCACAGATGCTGAATGATCTCATATAGCTTTCTTAGCAAAATGTTGTGATCATTTTTGTAGAAAGTTCATCCTTCACTCATTAAAGAATGTAGATTTATTTTAAATGATCCATCCTGTCTCCCTAAGTAGCCACATTGACTATGTACAGCTCGAATTCAACAGCCAACAAGATTTCTAGTGTAGTCCTCCTACTGCCCTGACTCAGTCAAGATTGGTTCCTGACTCTGTCAATGAACCAGTGTCACTCAAGTTACTTGTGCTTTCTTATGTTTACATTAGAATGCAAAACATAGATTGAATGGAATTCATTTACCAATGGAAAGCAGATTTCAGTTTATTCTTTCAAATGATTTAGACCTAACGGAAGATACATTTTAATTATTTGCTTCCCCCCTGATTGGCTGCTGTCTGGAATACTTAGGCTTAAATTCAGTGAAAAACACCTTTTGTTTCTGAGAATGACAGCCAATTAGTTTGGAGATTAGAGGCATTGCTTTTTGTATTAAAATTTCAGAAATGTAGGTGTTCGTGAGGTAATTTTGGTTTCGGGAAATTTTGTAATGATCGGTTTGTCAACTTGTACAATCATCATGAATGAAATGCTTGAAGGTAAGATTTTAAGGATTGGAATTGTCTGATGATAGGTAAAAAGGGGCTATGGAGAGTTTGGAGGAGCCTGATATGGGGTTGGATGGGACTGATTAAGAGGAAATACCTACTAGCCTGAAAGGGTCCAAGGGCAGTTCAGGCCTTCCTCTCCATTAGGGCTCCTGGGACCTGCCCACCAATATACTCAGGTTTTAGAACAACCAATGCTTCCAAATACCATTCCAGCCCTCCTGAACTACAGAAATGTCCTCCCCAAGATTTCCATTTCCAGATCGGCCACCTTCCCATTTCTCCCAGATTGCAGCACTGCCTCCCAATACTGTCAGCCTCCACAACCCTCCTTCCCGAACCTTGAACACTCTTCCAGTGATCCCAGATATTAGGCACTTGTCCTAATGCAATAAGGCACCTGAAGTCCCCTTGCAATGTTGTGGGATCACAGGCCCACCCTCACTCATCCCAGGCCTCAAACATCTCTAGCCAACACTGCCAGATCCCAGGAACATCTTTCCAAGTACTTGCTCCAATGGTCCCAGAATCTCTCCCTACAGTTCTCCTAGACCCTGGAATTCTGTTACCCACTCGTATTCTAATACAACCTTTGAGCAATTGCTGAATTTATCCAGCACAAAAAGACATAGAAATACTCTTTCCCTTCGGAATAACGGTGCATGATTTTAGCATCTGTCCTACGCTTGCCTGACCTTCAAACATTTTTTTGTGAAGTCGGTTATTGGTTCTGCACAAGTTTTTTTATAAAGCTGATTCCCAAAGCCATTTTTTTCCCTAAGCCACTATCTACTGTTGCCTGAAGCAATGCCCAAGGACAGTATATATAGTTTAAATCAGGTTATTGAAACTGAATCAAAAACAACTTGTATTAATATAGCACCTTTAATGTAATGAAACATCCTAGGGCACTTCACAGAGGCATTATAAAACAAAATATGGCATCAAACTATGCAAGAAGATATTAGGGCAGATGAAGGAAAGCTTGGTCAAAGAGGTGGGGTTTAAGGAGTGTCTTAAAAGAGGAAAGAGAGGTAGAGAGGTAGAGAGGTTTAAGGAGGTAATTCCAGGGCTTAGTCCTGAGGCAACTGAAGGCATGGCCACCAATGGTGGAGTGAGTATAATTGGGTATGCTCAAGAGGCCAGAATTAGAGGTGTACAGGTATCTCAGAGGGTTGTGGGCTGGAGGAGATTACAGAGATTAGGAATGGCTGGGTCATGGAGGGGTTTGAAAACAGGGATGAGAATTTTAAAATTGAGGTGATGCTTAACTGGGAGCCAGCAAAGGTCAGTCTAGGGTAATGGGTGAATGGCATTTAGTGCGAGTTAGGATGACTCATTTCATGGAGCGTAGAATGTGGGATAAGAACTAGGGCTGCAATAGAATAGACAGGTCTAGAGGTAACAAAGGCATGGACGAAGGTTTCAGCTGTAGGACAGCTTGGTCGGGTGAGAGGCAGGTGATGTTATGGAGGTGAAAGTAGGTGGTCAGAGTGATGGTGTAGATATATGGTTGAAAGCTCATCTCAGTGTCAAATATAACACTCACAATGCAAACAGTCTGGTTCAGTCTCACTCAGTTGCCAGAGAGAGGGATTGAATCAGTAGGGAGGGAGTAGAGTTTGTGCTGGGTACTGAGGACAATGGCTTCTGTCTTCCCATTATTTAATCAAAGCAAATTTCTGCTCATCCAGTACTGGATGTGGAACAAGCAATCTGACAATTGAAAGACAGTAGAGGGATTAAGAGAGGTGGTGGTGAGGTAGAACTGGGCGTTGTCAGCATTCATGTGGAAACTGAGGTTGTCCGGGATTTTCCAGCCCTAACATTGGTGGGCATTGGTGCAGCGGGACAGTAAAATTTGGACAGGCGTTGACTTTTAACGGCTCTCCAAATTTCCCAGTTCCCACCCGCGATGATGGCCGCTGGTGTCAGGGCCGGAAAATCCTGCCGTTTGTATTTTCAGCTGATGTCACTGATGAGGAGCATGCCAATGAGAAATAAGAGGGGCCAAAAGATAGGTCCTTGGACCAGAGGTAAAATTGCTGGAGTGGAAAATAAAGCAATCGATAGCAACTCTTTGCCTATGATTATGATCTGAATGAAACCAGGTGGGTGCAGTCACCCCCAACTGGATGTTGGTGGAAAGATGTTGGAGGAGGATGGTGTGATCAACTGTGTCAAATGCTACAGACTGGTCAAGAAGGACAAGGAGGGATAGTTTGTCTTTGTCACAGTCGCACAGAGTGTCACTTTTGCCAATTCCACATCCTATTGTATTGATAATTATCTATTTGGATCCTGGGTCCTTACAGACAAGATCAAGCAGTCAAGGAAAACCCATTATAGTTCAAGAGGGGTTTCTTTTTACAATTAACCAGTCTATACTCAATCCTTTTTCTCAAACTGATTATTTGGTGCATAGTTCACTATCTCTACTCTGAGTTGTAAGTGTTACCAGATTTCACCCCTGATTTACCTAGGTCTAAATTTAAAATTGTGCCCCCTTGTACTGAATGCCTTCAGCAGAGGAAATACTTTTCTGCGCTCACCCTATCAAATCCTCTTATCATTTTATATACTTTGATTTGTTCCCCTTTCAACCTTCTAAAAACAAAGCAATACAAGCCATATTTATGTAAACTTTGAGATAAAAACAAAAAACTGCAGATGCTGGAAATCCAATATTAAAACAGAAATACCTGGAAAACTCAGCAGGTCTGGCAGCATCGGCGGAGAAGAAAAGAGTTGACATTTCGAGTCCTCATGACCCTTCAACAGGACTCTGTTAAAGGGTCATGAGGACTCGAAACGTCAACTCTTTTCTTCTCTGCCGATGCTGCCAGACCTGCTGAGTTTTTCCAGGTAATTCTGTTTTTGTTTATGTAAACTTTGCTCATTAACCCTTGAAACTTGGGGTAGGATTTTGCCCTTGGCGGGAGTTCTCAGTGGGGGCGGGTGGGGGCAGTTGGAAAGCCGACCGCTGCCACAATCGGCTCTGCACTATGATTTCACGTGGGCAAGCCAATTAAGGCTTGCCCTGCGTGGACCACAAGGGGCAGTGCTGAGCGCTGCCTGTGCGGGCAGAGGGGAGAAGGGAGAGCCAGGCCTGGTGCACAGTTCCACGCCTCAGGGAAATTGAAGCACTTTTTAATAAAATTAATAAAGACTAGTAAAAATTTAATAAAACATGCCCCCTCATGTGGCTCTGTTACATGAGATGGGACATGTTTTTAATTCCAAAATAAAGTTTTTATTTAATGTGTATTAGCTTTAGGAAACCTCATCCCACTCATGGATGAGGATTCCTAAAAAATGTAAAGGCCTTTTCGCCCGCCTGCCTGTTAGGTTGGATGGGCAGCATAAATTTCAAGTTAATGAGATTGCTAATGACCTTAATGGGTCTTTTAATTATCAGCGGGCGTGCCGCCGACTCTGGTGGCGCCTGCCGAATGAAACATCGTGAGACTGTATGATGACGTCGGGAAGCACACCAGACATCATTGCGCGTCATTTCACGCTTGGGCATGTTGGGCACGCGCCTGCATGCCCATCATAATATTCTGGCCTTGATATTTTACTGCCTGAAAGGATGCTAAAAGCAGAACAACAGCAATGTTCAAAAGGGAATTAAATATATACTGGAAAATGAAACTTTACAGTGTTATGGGAAAGAGGACTGGCGTGGGTGTCAGGAAAGTATAATAACTTTCATAATGTTATTGGAATTTATTGTAAAACAGCGTAACAGTGGGGTGTGTGTGTGACTTAATTGAATTAAAGATAGCTGACCTGAAGAATTTGATGTAAGAAGAGAAGCTAGGTTTGAACTGCTAAATAGGTAAATGCTAATAGGTAAACAATGGTAAACATGGGTGATGTTGTAGAATATGAGGTGTGAAGGGCATACTTACATTTTTAAATAAATCACAGTAGCTTGAATTCCAAAGTGGGGGTGAAATGTTACACCTAGCCAGAAGAAGTTAAGAAACAGTATGTTTATTTTTCCCAAAGATTACTGGTAAAATTAGTACCATGATAGAGTTTTATTATTAGAGAGATAAAGTCCAAAGACATAGTGAAACAATGGGAATTTGCATTCATTTGCTTATGTCTAAAGGAGAGAAGGCTGTGTTTAGGGGCAGGCATTCTAAGACCTAACAAGTGTGAAAAGCTTCCAGCCTCTAAGCCTCAAGCTACTGTCTACAAATAATTGAAATTAAGAAAACTCACTTTGAATTTGACTGTTCAGGGTATCGTGTTACTTTGCCTAGGCCTTTTAAAATTTATGTGTTTTTACTGTTGCCTTAACGGAGCTGTAACTGGGAGTTAGATTAATCAGAGGGGCTAGGAGTTATCATAGTAGTAATTTGTAGACCTATGCATGAGCTTAAAATTATTTATTTTATTAATAAATGTTTAATTTAGTTTTGGAAAAACCCTCTAAGACTCGGTGGACTTATTACTACTGAATTCAAAGCACGCATCTCAAAATAAGTATACAAATTGCAAAACAGTTATGGCAGTGTTTCAAGTTTCCCTTTGGGATTTGAGCAGCTCAGCATTTACTATTGGCTGTACCATAACATGGGACTAATTGGAAAGTTCTTTCAAGGGCCAGCACAGACATAATGGGCTGAATATTCTCCTTCTGTGCTGTACAATCCTAAAATCATTCCAGGGAATCTCCTTTGCTTTTTTTCTTGCTCGCAGGTAGTAATAGAAATCGGACATATGAATCCTTCCCTAGGAAAAATAGCACTTGGGAAAGTACAGCATGGTTAATACTATGAGCAGTCCAGCCAGTACGTTTTATGAATGTCTTTCTTCAATTCCTTGGTGTTGTGATACATGTCACAGAAGCATACAACAAGTATTTAGCCATATATATACCAATGAAGGGCTGTGGGACTCCCAACACAGAAATACCTATTTCAATAAACCTTTAATTGTTGTAAAGGTCCAAATTGTTCACTAATGTCCCCCATGGAGGATGCTGCCATCCCCACCCAGTCTAGCACACATGTGACTCCAGTCCCATATTCTATGGTTGACTCTTAATATCTCAGAGCAACTGGTAATGGGCTAGAAAATGTCTTGTCAGTGTCACCCACATCACAAGAACAAACTTTAAAACATCTCCATGCACTGGAGCCTTCTGATGGAACCACCTCTCTCTGATGCCACTTCTGGCTCTGGGATTGTAGGCAGCCTGGATGTGAAGCAGAGTATGCAGTTTAAATAAATGGTGTTGATAAAGTATGATGCACAGATGGAGCTTTTCTATGTGCCTGGCCAGGTCAGGGGTAGTACTTCAAAATTATAGGGTAACATTTACCACTCGTGATGCTGTGCCAAAATATTGATGCCATTCCAAACCCAAAATATAAATGACGGTGAGTGCAAGTACAATATTTTTCTCCCTTTCCTTTTCCAGACTGTTATCTGATGTTGCATGGTTTTCTTACAAATATAAATTTATGGTCCAATAAGAATAAAGTTGAATTTTCTCTAGATGTTTGACATTTGCACTAATTGTAGTCTATTTGTACATTAATTCCCAACTGTCACCTTGTACTTACATTATAATCTATAGTAACAGGACATTTACATTATAAAAAACACCTTGCTATAGGTGATCTTTTAATCCTTTAGCCCTTTGTTTACATATTAATGTTGGCTTACCTTTGTACTTCTGTCCAAGCGAGTAAGATTCCTACTCACCTCATCCATCATCCATGGTCCAGGAACATTCAACATTCATCCTGTCAGCAACCTCATGCCAGGCATGCTGACATCTGGTTTTCCTGAGGTCAGCATCAGCTGAGTTTAAGAGAGCTTCTCTTTGCAAGAGCACATTACCAGATTTAGTCCATGAACTGGGATTTTCTCCTGCTCACTAAACATAGCAGCCCTTAAATTAACGGTTTACAAATATGCCTGGAATTCCAGCGGAGTGGAGTTCCTCTCAATCCTGTCCCAACATCAATGAAAGATCAGCAGATACTTGGAAGTAAACAGCTGCTTACCCTTGAATTAATTGAGTGCCTTTTCGATCAATGCAAGTGAAACTGCCTTTATTACATTGACCAGGTTTCCGTCATTAACGCAAACAATGAGGAAGGTACCCAGTGGGAAACATATTTTACTTCACATGGAAGAAACACAAATAAATCCAAAAAGTAGGCATACTGGCCCCAATTTTTACTTTCTGCAAGTGGATGGGGTTCAAATGAGTTAATACCTCACCCTTAATTATCCAAGAATCACAGCAGAAATACGACCTGAATATTTAGTCACTCCTACGTTTTGCAGTACGATAGCCCTTCCCAACATGTCTAGTATCTTTGAAAGGTTCTGCGCTACAACATATTTTGACCCAAAAGGGAAAAATATATAACTGGTCAAGGAAGCACCTAATATAATGATATACATTCCAACTAAAAGATAACTGCTGAGCTAATGTACACTTAACAAGCAAGCAGGAAGAATGGCAACTGCATTTTGTTTCCAAAGTCATCCCAAATTCTAAGTGTGGAAAATACATTTTCAGTCTTACAAAGTAAAGGTCATGTAGCATGTCAGTCAAAGCACTGGCAGGTTTCCTTTCAGAATGCCATCTATAAACCCAACAATAACCAGATTCCCGAGTAAAAGAATGCAATTTCAAAGCAATTCAGGATCCCTCGTTCAGTAATTACGCACAGCGTAAATGGCCAATTCAGTCTATAATTATCACTACCTCTTCCACAGCCAAAAAAAAATGCTCAAATATAATTTCCCTGTATTTATTACATATGCATTTCAAGAAGTTGGTAATTCGAAAATGTTAGCAGATCAACTAGTCTATAATCCACTGATGTAAGCGTGTCCAATTGTTGGATGTGGTTCATGAATACTATCTATTTTATTAAAATCTATTCACCCCATTTTAGATGTGTACAAGTCATATAAGGATTTAGTGGCATTTTAAACATTTTGAAAAATGTCCTAAAATATACAGGAAATAATTTAGAACAAAAAATTCCTGCTCCAAGACAATTTACAAATACTCAGAAGAATATTTTTTGAAAGATATTTTTAGTCACTACATCAATTAAATAATGACTCGAGTAAATAATTAGGCAAACATGTGGGAGAACATTACCACCAATTACAAGGTAATTGCATGCAGCTATTCACATAGGTTTAATCAGATTTCTAATCAGAAAAAAGTTATCAAAGTCTTTTTTTATATGTTGCTACTAGAATGAGGGGGAAGAATGTTCTAAAATGGAACATTTTCCAAAAATGTCAAAAGAGCTACTCTATTAGATGATGTCTAACGGGTATTAGAACAGATAGCAAGCATATTCTGATCCCCAGATTTTGGCCCAAAGCATTACATCCTTAATCCAATAAGTATTCCCTGCAGCAACTTTATTTGAATCCCAAATAGTTATAGGTCTGAATTTTTCTAGCGTTGGGTGAGCTCGACCGCCACCCGCGATCGGTGCGCACCGCCATTTTATGCGGGCGGGCCAATTAAGGCCTGCCCAGGGTAATGCGTGTCTCCGGGATCAGCTGGAAGGGGCGGGCGGGAGCTCAATGTCCACCGGGTCCAATGGCAACCCGGCAGCCTATTCAAAAACTGCGCAGGCGGCCGTGCGAAGGTTGCCATTGACTTTGCAGTACAGTACAGATGCAGAATATCGTTGCAGAACATGGCAGGTGGGGGTGGGGGGTGTTGGGGGTGTGGGGGGAGGGGGGGGGTGTGGGGTGGGTGCAGGTCGGTGGGGTAGTCGGCCCCCAGGTTTTCTGATGAGTGTCTCGTTGCCCTCCTGGAGGAGGTGGCAGCATGACGGGATATCCTTGCCCTAAGGGATGGGAGGCAGAGGTCCCCCAACCTCACCAAAAATGCCTGGGAAGAGCTGGCATCCAGGGACAGTTCCCCAAGTGGGGACAACACAGGATCCATGGGTCAGAGGACGCCCACCAAGGTCATTAAGGCCAACAGGACAGCAGAGTGAGCAGGCTATCTCCAATGCCAGTGCCAGCGAGGGGGGAGCATCTAGACTTGGCACCCATAAACGCAAATGTAAATCACCTTAGGCACAAGACAGGCTGATCACTGGTGATATTTCTTTGCCCCACTTATAAGTTATTTATAAGTAGGTGTGATGGAGAACACCTTTACATTTAATTTGATTTATGTATGCCAGGCACCACACCAGTAAATGTGTTTGTTTTCAACAAGCCTCTGGATGCTTCATTAGTTCTGCAGGTGAAGGGTAACTCATGATGTTATGAGTGACTTGTTTGTCATTGAGCTTTATTGAAATGGCACATAGTGCACATTGTTCACCAAGCAAATGTTCCTGTCAGGTATCGAGTATGGAGCCTGCATCCCTGGCATGTTGTGGTGATTCTTATTTGGTAGGCTAGCTGAAGGAGCGTTGGATCAAAGCCTCCTGGGTACCCCTGCCTCCCTGGAGGTTGCCTAGGTCAGCATCTAGCCCCTCAGCATTCTCCAGAGCACGCTCATTCTCGGACTCACTACTGGACTCATTGTCTGCCGCTAGAGCAACTGCATCAACATCTTCTTCCTCCACTGTGTTCCCACCTTTCCAGCGCCAAATTGTGGAGAGCGCAGCATGCAGCCACTATCAGTAACACACGATCTGGCGAGTATTGCAGTGCACCCCCTGAATGGTCCAGGCATCGGAAGCGCATCTTGAAAGAACGATGGTTCTCTCTACCACCGCCCTTGTGGAGGCGTGGCTCCTATTGTACCATCTCTGTTCTCTGTTCTTGGATGGCGGAGAGGCATCATGAGCCATCTTTAGAGGGTTGCCCAGCAGCCATCCCTCCAGTCGGGCTGGAGCACTGAAGAGCCTCGGCACCTGGGAGTGTCTCAGGATGTAAGCATCATGGGAGCTGCCTGGGTACCTGGCACAGACTTGCAGAATCTGCATCCTGTGATCACACACTATCTGCACGTTCATGGACTGGAAGCCCTTCCTGTTGACGAAGGCACCGGGCTCACCTGCTGGCGCCTTGATGGCCACATGTGTGCAGTCTATTGTACCCTGGATGCGGGGGAAGCCAGCAATGGCCGCGAAGCCTCTGGCTCGCTCAGCTGGCTGGCCTCGTCCATGTGGTAGTGAATGAAAGTCAATGCACACCTGAACAGAGCTTCTGTCACCTGCTTGACACAACTGTGGGCAGCTGACGGGGGATTCCACAAAGATCACCCACCGACCCCTGGAAAGAGCCGGAGACATAGAAGTTGAGGGTCACTGTGACTTTCAGTGCCACTGGCATGGGGTGTCCACCCACACAGTTGGAGCTGATCTCAGGCGCAATCATCTGACAGATGGAGGTCACTGTCTCCCTTGAGAGGCGGAGCCTCCTTCAGCATTGCACCTCGGACACATTGAGGTAGCTGCTTCGCCGCCTGTAAACCCTGGCAGCAGGATAGTGGCATCTTCTGCAGCCCCTTCCGCCTTGGACTTCCTGTTGGCCCTGCGCACCTTGTGCCTGCGCCTGTCCACCCACAGGTTGCGCCCCTGGAGGCTGAATATGGACTCCTGGCCTCCTCCCCTTTCTGGCTCTCTCTTCCTCCCTAGAGGAGGTACCTCCAGCGGAGACCACAATCCCCATTCCCAGGATAAGGGGAGGCTGTCTGATATCTGGAAGGCCCCAAGTGTTATGACTCCTCCAGAGTCCTGAACTGAAGCCTGTTATTTCTGTCAAAGCAGCTCTGAAGCGAAATGAATTTGTCCTGTTCACACTAGCAAGCAGCAGTAAGTTTCAATCTAAAGTTCTAAACAACTCTCATTAGCGAACCCACTCACCCCTCTTAACCCATTCATGGATGAGGTTTTTGAAAATGTGGCCTACCCGCCTGCCCCTTGCGCCCGTGCGACACCCTGAAAATTGCATGGGCTGCGCAAAATCAAATTCAATTGGTGTCTCAAGGGCCTTAAGTTACCCATTAATTAATGGTGGGTGCGCCTCCATCCTCATAGTGTCCCCGCCTTCCAAAATATTGCGATGGTGCGCGGTGACGTCGGGACGCACGCCCGGTGTCATCGTGCATCATTTTACGTGCCGTCGTGTCGGGCCCGCCCCCGCACGCTGTCTGTAAAATCCTGGCCACAGAGACTATGGGCCGTATTTTCGCTCCTGAGGTGGGTAGCATGAGTCGAGAAATTTCACAACTCACTGCACCTGCCTCAGGAGAAAGCGCCCCATCAGACTCGATTTTCACTCTGGGGAGTGATAGGGAGAGGGTGTGGTACAGGGTGGAGTTGAATCTGTTGCACCCCAGGCTCAGGACCCGCTAAGTGCCGAGACAGACGGTTTTGCAGGCCCACCTCGGTTCTCAGGGACTTCATCCCAGTTGTTTCCTTAAATTTTAGGCCCTCTGGTTCTCATCCCTCACAGTCCATCAACCCACCCATCCACTCCCCATGCCACCTCCATGCCTTCATGACAACTCATGCCAACCTATGCCTCGCACCCACCCTTATGGCCCCTTAAATCACCATGCCAACTTAATGCTTACTCATGCCGTCCCACATCTACCATATTTTTCCCTTACACCTTCCATGTCAACTACCCAGTATCCATCATGGGCAGACCTCAGGAGCCATATTGAGATGAAATAAAGATCAAAATACTTATTGCAGCATTCACTATATTTAAAAAAAACACTCCCATCTTCGAAAACCCTGTCAAAACTTTAAATCTCCTCACGTATCTAATACCTTACAAAAACAAACAGACTTGTACTTAGACCCCATTTAATCTATTTCAGCTGTCAACCAAATGGTGAACTGAGGACCCCCTACTGAAATAATTCTAGGTTGTAGATAGTAGGCAAGTATTAATAATGCCATAATGATAGCCCTTGGAGGAATGTCAACAAACAAATATTGTAACTGTAGAACAGAGATTTCTCAACTCTCAATGACACAGGCAGTCTGTGTGTTTTTTTTTACTTTTAAAGTGCCAGCGGTTTAAATAAATTTCCAGCTTGAGTTTTGTTTTTTATGGGACAAACTTGCCCCCCGTTGTGGGGGAGGTGCAGGAGCGGGTGCGGGCAGGAACGCCTCTGATTGGTGCCCCTGAACGGGAGCGCGCTGCCATTTTATGTGGGCGGGTCAATTAAGGCATGCCCAGTGTGATGTCCGCCAGGAAGTGCCATGCACTCCCTGTGCGGGCGGGGAGGGGGATTCCCTCAGCTGAGAGTGAGCCCTTTTGCACATCTACGCAAAAGAGCGCACTGATCTCCCTAAGGCTCAGTGCTGCCTCAGGGAGATCAGCTCCAAATTAAAAAATGTAAAACAAATGATAGCAAGATTTCCCTGACATGTCCCCTCATGTGACACTGTCACATGAGTGGGGACAGGTCCATCACTTTCACTGAAACCTTTATTAAATATTTAAAAACACCCATGAAACCTCATCCCGCCCGTGGATGAGGTTTCATGTTTTTTCTTAAGCCCGCCAGGCTCCCGGCCTACCCGCCAACCCTAAGGTTGGACGGGCAGGTCCATTAATGATGTTAATTACTTTGTCAATGGCCTGAATATGGCACGCAGCTGATTCGGCTGCGTCCTCGCGGGCCTGAAAATAAAAATGATGCGGGGTGACATCGGGAGTTCCGCCCGTCATTTTACGCATCGGCGAGCGGGCCTCAACCTCGCTCGCCGACCGGAAGATCCTCCCCTACCGCTCGCTGACACAAGCAAACCTTTTAATTTTAAAGAGCTTGGGAGTTTAAATAACTTCACAGTTTGACAATTCTACTGATTTCATCTGCCCTTCACAGGCATTTGTGTCTACTTTAAAAAAAATTCTTTCACAGGATGTGGGTATCGCAGACTAAGCCAGCAACCCCTAATTGCCCTTGAGACGGTGGTGGTGAGCCACTTTCTTCAACTGTTGCAGTCCATATGATGCAGGTACACCCACAGTACTATTAGGGAGGGAATTCCAGGATTTTGACACAGTGACAATGAAGGAACAGCGATAAAGTTCCAAGTCAGGATGATGTGTGGTTTCTGGGGGATCTTGCAGGTGGTGGTGCCTCCATGCATCTGCTGCCTTTGCCTTCTAAGTGGTAGAGGTTGCAAGTTTTGAAGGTGCTGTCAAAGGAGATTGATGAGTTGCTGCAGTGGTACACACTTCTACCATTCTGTGTCAGTAGCAGAGGGGGTGAATGTTTAAGTTAGCGAATAGGGTGCCAATCAAATGGGCTGCTTTGACCTGGATTGTATTGAGCTTCTTGAGTGTTGTTGGAGCTGTAATCATCTTGGCAAGTGGCGAGTGTTCCATTACAATTCTGACTTGTGCCATGTCAATGGTGGACAGGCTTTGAGGAGCCAGGAGGTGAGTTAGTCACCGCAGAATTCCCAGCATCTGACCTGCTCTTGTAGTTACAGTATTTATACGTTTATTTACAGTTCAGTTTTTGGCCAATGGTAAATTCCAGGATGTAGGTAGTGGGGGATTCAGAGATGGTAATGCCATTAAATATGAAGAGGAGCTGGTTTGATTCTCTCTTGTTGGAGATGGTCATTGTCTAGCATTTGTGTGGCATGAAAATTACTAGCCATTTATCAGCCCAAACCTGATGGCAGGACAAAGACATAGGCAAGGACGGTAATGGTGGTGTTGTCTGGGATATTGTCTGTAAGGTATGATTTGATGAGTATGACTATGTCAGTCTGTTGCTTTACTAGTCTGTGGGACAGCTCTGACAGATGTCAGTAAGGAGAACTTTGTAGGGTCCACAGGGCCGGCTGTGCTGCTGTCATTCCTGGTACCTAGGCTGATGTCTGGTGGTCCATCCAGTTTCATTCCTTTTGGATTTTGCAGCAGCTTGATGCAACTGAGTGGCTTGCTAGACCATCACACTGCTCTGTTTCTGGAGTCACATGTGGGCCAGACCAGGTAAGGATGGCAGATTTCTTTCCCTAAAGGACATTAGTGAACCAGATGGGTTTTTACGACAATCAACAATGGTTTCATGGTCACCATTACGGAGACTAGCTTATTTTATTTAATTCCAGATTTACTAATTGAATTTAAATCCCACCAGATGCCGTCAAGGGATTTGAACACATGTTACTCAGAGGATTAGCCTGGGCATCTTGTTTACTAGCCCAGTGACATTATCACTATGCTGCCATCACCTCCTCCTTCTGTGCTAAAATTAATGATTCCCGCACTGAGCGTTACAGTGAAAATTAGGTCTGTTTGAACTCAGCACTTAAATGATCCTGTTTGGCTTTTCCTCATCTGTGAATTATACACCATTCCCTTTCCTCTACCAGCAAAAATGGGATGTGTCAGAAATGAGGGTGGGGCTTATGAATCCAAGGCCACCTGCCATTGTTACAAGTTCATGGAATCTTCATGACTCTGCAAAAATCTGGCCTTATGAAAGAATTCCCTTTGGAAACCTCCAATATATTACTGAATAATGCCTGAATTTATTAAAAATAAAAATAATTTATTATTGCACTTATCAGTAGCATCCAATCATGTTTAAGTGTCTAGTCTATTCACTGTTTTGCCATTATGCATCTTTTTATTTCTTATATATAATTACATGAATGTAGAGCTATCATCTGGTATATACATTTAAGCAGGTATTAGTTTATAAAGTACACAAATTTATTAACAATGGGGCTACTATGTAAACATGATTGTTCATTTTGACGTTTTCGCCAACGTTGACTTTAAATAAATCCAATGGGGCTGAAGACCTTTCACAATGCCACACAAGGTGGAATAGCTCCAGGGCTTCTTCTGTAAGCACAGTACACTTCAAATAATTAGCACATCTGGTTGTGAGTACAACATTTGTAATTTCCCTTGTTATAACATTGTAAAACAAACTCAAAATGTACCATTTTTACCAAAACTTTGTGAAGATAACCGAGAGGGAATATCTTAAAAAGAGATTTCAGATGCAGTACGATTTGTACATGACACATAGCTTAGTTCTCATCAGTAACTTTTGAGAATGAAGATCGTTCTAACTATTTGGATTGGAACTAGCCCCGAACTCCCTGAGAGTAGAATATTTTTCTAGCCTTGAAGCCAAAAGGCATTGAAGAAAGCCACTGAGCCCACTATGCCTGTGTCAGCTCTTTGAAAAACCAATTCAATTAGTTCCACTCCCCAGCTCTTTCCAAGAACCATGGCCTAGAACTTCTGATATCCAGATGATCATGCCCTGGAAATACCCCAGGAGGTTCACTGTGGGACCTCTTCAGAAGTGCCGATGCACTAACTAAGCAAGAATTATGCAGGAATTGCCCAGGAAGTTTGGACTTCTGATGGGCAATTCCTCTGCCTCTGGAACCCTCCAAAACTCTTGGTTAGAGTCAGCGACTTTGGATGGTTCCAACTCACTTACCACAATAGTTGCCCAGGAAAAGTTAGAAAGATTAAAACCATTCTAACTGCTACATAACTATACTACTGACCTCCCAACTCCTCAATGAAGCCCCTGACTACTCTCCCCGACCACCTGACTAACTCCCCCTGACCGAACTACCATCCCAAGACCCCCAACCCACCCTTACCCTTCACCCACCATCTGTTACTCCACTCCCTCACCCACCCAACTACCACCCTACACTCTCATCTTACACACTTACCTTCTCTCTGTAGCTTCTCAAGTTGGCCTTGGGACCTTAAAACTCTCCACTTACTGGAATATAGCTGCTAGTGCTGTAAAAAGGGGGTGTGGCTTGGTTTCCCCTGACAATCCTGCACGAGGAGGAAGGTCTCCAAGAACAGGTACATTTCTGAAGAAGCCCGGTTCAGAAGTCCAGGCCAAAAACGTGGATCTTCGGTGAAAGATAAATGTGGAGTGCAAGATAAGAAAATAGGAGCAGTGTGGCAATCTGACAGTGCCACACCTTGGAAGTTTCAGAACTTGCAAGAGTGGAGGTGTTTTTACAAATGTGTTAGAGTGAAACTGGTGCTAAATAACATGTGAGAATGCAGATGTTCTCACTCTTTTGTAGCTCTTTATATGCAAGTCCTTAAATGACTAAGAAAGACACTAATCAAAATGTTTTAGTATAGCTGGGAGCAGCAATATGAGATAAAGTGTCATAAAATGGATCTTATCACAAATGCGCAAAAGATGAAGGTGGGAGTAGTGTTCAACTGATTTCAAAAGAACAGTCAGACTTTAAAAAGCTTGCACCCTAAAACATTTAAATAACCTATAAATTTAGCATTTATACACAACTTATTTCTTGTAATGGATTCAGTATGGTGTTAAATCCATGCCTAATCCAGCTCAAATCTAAACTGTTTAAACAGTCAGCATATTGGTAAACTGCAAAGAATCAGCTCCTAGTTTCCATTTCAACTTTGGGAAAAAATCCTAAATATTAAGCTGACAATTCCCATTTTGGCTTTGTTCCATGCAACCAACCAAATTGAGGTTAACTTCAATTTTTGGTTGAGATTAGGGCTAATCTCTCATGGCTTGTGTAGTACAACAGTTAAACCACTTGGCTTTGTAGCTCTATTTGTAAATTGAAGTTTCTTATGAACAAGGGATAAAGTGTCTAGTAATGTTCCCGCTAATCTGCATGGCTGCCTGTAAGTTACCACACAGGCTTCGTTCTGTGATACATACCAGTGCAAAATTGTTTAAAATGACTGCACACAAAAACTAAGTGTTAAAGGGAATGCTGGTGCCTAGATCACAGGACCCCAACAGGTTAAGAGGCGAAGCAGTTCAAAGAATTGTACTGACCACTTATCTGCCAAGCCAACAGAAATACAAAGAACTTAATACCTAAGATAGAAAAACAAAGACCAACTAAAAAAGGAAACAAAAGTATGTACATCCAATAATTTTTAAGAATACAATAGAAAACAAATTTATGCTTTGTTCCAACTAAACAACAGCCTATAGACAGATACCAGAATCTTTCAATTCCAATATTTATTTGTCTTTTGGAAAATAGAAAATGGCACAAAAAAGATAGAGTTCACCCTTACTGAAGGATAAATATAGTTTGCAAGGAAATAATTAAGTTTGTAATTACTATTACTTAGAGCTGTACATTTCCCATTCCTCGTATCCAGGCTGCATTAGAATGGTCTCATTAATAATAATGAAGTCATTTAACCCTGCAGGCACATTGCAAGGTGAAAGATGCCACACTTCATTACTATGAATAGAACAATAATGTGGAGGTACGATAGACTATTGATGCATACTTATGACAGAAGAATGCTTGATAACTGTTTCTGTACATATTTCTTCAATCTGTTATTTAATTACTAATAAATGTGCAATTATTTCATTTCCTACGCTGGAGTTGTCCTTATTTAATTCAGATGAGTAAAGTATTAGCTGAAGCTGAGAGCACTCTTTCCATTAATTTACAAGGATCCAATCACAATTTACCAGGGCATCTAGCCTGTTAGAAAATGCAGAGGCCTAAGTATTAATGACCTTAGCCCTGCCCTTCATGCAGCTCTTAATACATTTCTAATATAGCTCTGTGAAACATAGACAAAGCAAAACTGAAATCAATAAAAGTCAGAATTGTTTCTGCTATGTTAGAGTTGTTAACTAATGATACTCAGTAAGAGGAAAGAGGTAGGGAAAGAGATTCTGTCTCCATTGGCTTACTGCCCACACTTTTATGTTGCATTCATTGGTAGCTTAACTCTAATTATTCAAAATTTCTGAGCATCAGCATCATGGAGGCAGTCATGGTGTGACAAGATCTTATATTCTGCACATGACAAGTTCCCTGTCTTAACTAGGTCCTTGGATCAAATGTAGAACGGATCCTTGTCCAAGGAAGGAATATTGAAACCTCCACCACTGAGCTCTTGTCATTTAACTCATTTCTAACACTGGAATGGGGCCTGAACCCTGAGAGCAAACATCAGCTAGGGAATAACATACTGACCAGAAGGATTTAACCAATGTGAAAAAAAACACAAAAACACTGGTGGACAGAAAAACAAATATGGAAAGAAGTAGAAATTTTAGTTAAAAATTACACCATGGTTCCATAGGTTGGTATAGGGCCCTTTCATCCCTAGAACCTAATGGTAAACCCAGTTCAATGAAAATGTTTTTTCTCTCTCTCACTCTCCAATGATTCAAAGACTTTCAATAAAATGAAGTGGGACAACTTTAACCCAACTGTTCAACTCAAAATAGACAGAATTGTTAATTGCACTCATAAGGGTGGCCAGTATAGAAAATTAGATTTTTGCTGTAGGAATGCCATTCTTAAATTGGAGAATACACGTTACTGGGGTGGAGGGATGCAGATGGCGGGTAAGAACCACCCTAAGATTGTGATGCATTCCCCTATGGTTAACTGGTCTGAAATTTAAGACATATAATGGTAAGCTGGCCCACTTCTTTACCACTATCGTCAACCCTGAAACCTGTTGGCAAAGAGTGTCAGCAGTCATTGGGGTAAAGGCAGCAAACTCCCTATGTTGTAAAATGGGACAAAAAGCCTGGTAATAGTTTCTTTTCATCTATTTTAAGCATCTCAATTGGGCTTCAGGCCTGAAAAAAATGAAACTCTTGATTTTTGGGGCTCTTTCCTGCCATTGAATTTCCTGCCGCTGTTCTGGAACTTCAACAGTGAACATCCACCAGGGGTCTTTGAAGCAGATTGTAAAGCTCTGCAACTTCCCCTTGCTGAGTCTCAGCCTATGGAGGGAGTTCTGCAGGTATAATTGGTAGCAATGTGCTCAGCCCAACTCTGGTGCCATTCAGTGGCCCTGGCATCCCTTCTTTGTTCTTCACCTTCTTCCATTAAAACTAGCATGGAAACAAGTTCACATATCTTCCAACGAATTGTAACAAAGCAAAATGAAGAACCTGGCTTGAAAGGATTAATTTCCCGCAAGCAAGAACTTGGCTGACCTTTAAAATCCATCGGAAAAAAGTAAAGCTTAGCTCACTGCACGTGTGGTGTGAGGAGAGGAACTTCACAGGTTTCTTCATTAAAATCTAATTTGCATTGTATTTGAATCGAAAATGAAGCCTTCATAAAGGTTATGTGGCCAGCAGAAAATTTGTGCAAAATGCAAGGGAAGTGGAGAGGAAGCACGTTCCTTAACTCTTGATTGTATGATTGTTTACTTCTCTTGGCAGACGTATTGCTACCAGCAGAAATTCCCCAGGTTTGCATTGTACTGGAATCAGCAGTCAAGTTACATAGAATTGCACAGAAATTACAGCACAGAAACAGGCCCTTCAGCCCAACTGGTCTATGCTCCACATGAGCCTCCTACTACTTTATTTCATCTCACCTTAAGTTATTTAAACATAGCACAACACTTAGTTCAGAATATTGAGAAATACATACCATTTCTAAGCAGTCTAGGACATGTTATTATTACTTGAAATTAAGTGGAAAGCATGAACTTAAAGCTGGCTGTTGAGGCTTTTTTGTACCACAGACCTGGAAATCAGCAGCTCCAAGACCATACTGAGCCCCATGATTATTTACATCTGATTCAGAAAGCAAAGTAAGTACACTAAACCTATGCAACATCTATCCAATGCAAATGTAGAGGTAATTTTATGAGGCTCAGCTTCCAAAGTGAGTATGAGTCAGCATTAAGGACACAACACCTCATAATCAACCCCACAAATAAAGGTGTTCCATCAAGTTAAATGAATATGATGAACAAAGAAGCCTTTTCTCAAATTACTTTGATTTTCTCTTCCATCCCTCAGATTCTAGGTTAATGTTCATGCTCTTTGCTCTTTATTCAATTGGCAAAGGTTAATCTTTCAGCCATTGCATCCCTGCCCTCTGGAATTCTTCCAAACCTACACTGCCCTCGGTCTTGCCCTTTCCCCATTCCTCTGCTTCTACTTAGTATCCATCTCTCGCTTCTTGTGAAACACTCGAGGCAGTCATGCACATCAGGAGTGCCTTACAAATGTTTGTTGTATTCACTTAGCAGAATACACAGCCATTGGTAATCGCTTATGAGAGACGGGCTGGAATGATTGTCTCGGGCAGCAATGTTGAAATAATGTCCTTCAGTTGTGTATGTGAGCTCTTGTAGGCAATTATGTCCTCAGCCTCCAGCTTAAGCTGTTCTTTCACTTTAATGCTCACTCTACAACCCTCAGGGCATTGTTTTAGTACGACAATCATTCTGTAGCAATACAACAAACAGCAATTCAGTACTCAGAAGGCTATTTCATTTTAGTGCCGTTTATGCCATTACTATTTAACTATTCACTGCATTTAATTTATATTACTTGAGATGCCTACTAAAGTAATTGTGAAATTCCTGGCTATAGACTCATCCACTGAAAGTCTTTAGCCTATTCTTGTTTAAAAAAGACAATATCAAAAAAAAAGGTGCATGTATCAGTGTCTGTAACCTATTGTTGAAACTGGTGTGGTTGCCTGTGCTTCTACATTCTGTACATCAAAAGGAATTTCATTTTTACATGGTGAAGGGTCTGGGTAACGCAGTGGGTTAGAATCTTATTCAGGCATCTCTGGGACCTGAATTTGAATTCATTCCAAAATCTGATAAGATGAAAGTCTCGTCTCTCCGCCAGCTGTAACAGCACAAGTTAAAAAATGAGTTTGGGAAGAGTCAATCCAGCTCCTCAGAGGCACAAATCCACAGCACAAAACTGTCCATAATTCAGCAGTAATTAGCACTAAATTAGCAGCCTCAGTCAAAGGGCTCAATAGGGGATTTGGTGTAGGAAATACATTGCTGTACCACTGCAGTAGGGAATGCTCTTTTCAAGCAGTTTCAGAAAGCAGAGGATGCTTTCTTTTGTTCGAAACTTGTGCTGTATACTAATTTAAGACTTCTTAGCACTAACACAGGTGATAAGGAAACTGGTAAAGAACATACATTGTTAACTCCCTTTGGTTTTGCCAGAAGTCTATTGTAAGACAAATACAGAGCTCTGAATCTTCAGTTATACTGCCACTTTGCACAGAGACACCCAAGTGACAATTAGGCACTCACTGCAGGAGTTCCTCAGGGTAGTGCCCTAGACCTAACCATCTTCAGCTGCTTCCTTCCTTCCATCATAAGGTCAGAAGTGGGGATGTTCGCTGATGATTACACAATGTTCAGCACCATTCCAGCCTCTTCAGATACTGAAGCAGTCCAGATCCAAATGCAGCAAAACCTGCACAATATCCAGGCTTGGTCTGAAAAGTGGCAAGGAACATCCACACCACACAAGTGCCAGGCAATGGCCATCTACAACAGGAGAGAATCTAACCATCGCCCTTGACATTCAATGGCATTACCATCAGTGAATCCCCCACTATCAATATTCTGGGGATTACCATTGACCAGAAAGAAAACTCGACTAGCCATATAGATACTGTGGCTACAAGAGCAGGTCAGAGGCTAGGAAGTCTGCAGCGAGTAACTCACCTCCTGAATCCCAAAGCCTGTCCACCATCTACAAGGCACAAGTCAGTCATGTGATGGAATATTCTCCATGTGCCTGGATGAATGCAGCTCCAATAACCCTCAAGAAGCTCAACACCATCCAGGACAAAGCAGCCCACTTGATTGGCACTCCATCCACAAACATTCACTCCCTCCACCACTGGCGCACAGTGGCAGCAGTGTGTACCATCTACAAGATGCACTGCAGGAACTCACCAAGGCTCCTTAGAAAACACATTCCAAAGCCACAGCCATTACCATCTAGAAGGACAAGGGAAGCAGACACATGGGAACACATCATCTGTAAGTTCCCCTCTGAACCACTCAATATTCTGACTTAGAAAGTATTACCGTTCCTTCACTGTCACTGGGTCAAAATCCTGGAAACTCCTCCCTAACAGCACTGTGGGTGTACCTATACCACATGGACCGCATGGTCCAAGAAGGCAGCCTTCTCAAGGACAATTAGGGATGGGCAATAAATCCTGGCCTAGCCAGCGACACCCATATCCCATGAATGAATAGAAAAAAGAGTAGATGGGACAGTCGGTTCTTGCCCATGTTAACGAGTTTAAATATTGGCCCATAATTTGCACGGTTTTTGATGATGAACTGTCAGCATTCATCATTATTACCTCTCTGAATCTGAGTACAACTGCAGTATTTAGCACAAGTGCAGGTTAACATGGAGCTCAAAGTTGTGGTCTGTCACTCACTGATCTGCTACGCTATGAACCCCCAACCCCATGTGTCAATTAGAAGAATCAATTGATCTGGTGAGAACTTCCCCTTTTTTTGCTCTCATATCAATGTTAGAAGCCCTACATAAAGTTAACCCTTGGTCAATGAGGCATAACTCAGTTTTTAAATGGCAATCTGTGCAATAACTACAGCTGAACAACCTATCTGGCCCCAAAATAATAACTTTATATTTGTGGGATGCTGTTAAATGTCTCAATTATGTTTAATTACTAGACATTTCAAAATGGATGTTTAAATAATTAAAAATATAATTTCAAGCTTGTTCATGATATTTCAGCTTCTACCTTAACTCTGTGTTTATGTCCCAGTCTTTATTTTGCTTTCTGTAAATTTTTTAAAGTGACTTGATTTTAGCACTTTTCATTTCCTGGTTGCCTGTCAATGAGAACTTTTTAATACGATTGGCTGCTTGGAGCGCTAGATGATGTTATTACAGCTTGATGCTGAGAATCACCATTAAACTAGGCTTTTATCAATTTCATGCCCAGAAAGTTTTTCTCATAGAGATTACTAGATCTCTCAGGACAACTTTCTTCAAGGTCAATTTAAGTACCCTTGCTTTGAAGCCGACTGCAAATTCCACTGATTAAAGATTCTAAGTTGGTCCAGTGCATCTGTTGCAGCAACTAGTGTGGAAGCAAAAGGAATAGAAGCTTTAAATAACAGTTTGGCACAGTAGTTGCCACTGTACCCTATACGGCACAGAGTATGGGTTCAAGTTTCACTCCAAGAGCATGGCTGCATCTAGACTGACACTTCAGTGCAGATCTAATGGAGTGCTGCATTTTTGGAGATGCTGTCCTTCAGATGAGATATTAAACTGTTGTCTCACCAGCTGTTTCATGTTATGGACCACATGGGACAGAAGAAAAAGGAGTTCTCCTGTTGCCCAACATTCTTCCCTCAAACAACAACGCCAGAAACAGATCAATTACTCATTCATCTTATCTGCTGCTCTGTGGGTCTTTCTTGTGTAAACCTTGCCTGTCTGTTTTGCCTATGTAACGGTGATTATACATTTGTCAAGAGTTTTAGGAAATAATAGGATGTTAGATAAATGAAAGTACTTTGATTCTTTTAACTTGGAAGACTCCAGTCCAAAATTATATAACATAGTTAACATCAATGCATATTTGAAACCTCTTGCAATTGTCTTTTCTCTTTTGTATATGCATATGTCATTGTCTTATTTTGAAATACAATTCAGTTGGTGCCATCAGCCCTCTGGTACCTTGCCGATGTGGCCACTGCATAATCCTAGATATTGAATGTTAACAAGCTCTGTGACCCTTGAATGTCATCACAGTTCAGTCTAATCCTCTTCTCACCAATGGTTCATGTACAAGTAAGAGCCATTTTGCACTTGTACACCGATACTTTTGTTAATTGTTTTGCTCCTAACATTCAATATCTAGGCTTTCCATAGGAAAATATATTCATTGCTGCTGACTTTTCACTTTATAATGAAAACGGTCAATCAACCAACTTCAGGCTGGAAAAGTGTGAAAAGACACAGAGGGCAGCATCTTGGCACCATCAGCTGCTCACAATGCTCCATTTTGACTTGTTATTATGATGTCTCAGGGGATGACTGATACATTTGCTATGATCCTTTGCCCTTCCACTCACCCTCCTTCCACCCATCTCTCAGGGTGCACATATTCAATTGACCCTTGACCAGGACCCTCACAGCTGCACAACCTCATAGCACAACAGATAACAGAGGGTGTAAACCAACAGGGAAGAAGTGAGTGATTGGGAGAACACAACATGCTATCTGGCGTAACAGGAACAAACGCCAAGCTACCCTGCATTTGTCCAGACCTATTCTCCCCCCCACCCCACCAACCCCCCACCACCCCCGGCCCCCCACACACACACCCTGGCAAAATTAGTCATTGATGAGATAGAGAACATAATTTTTTTGTAACCGGAGACAAATTTGTGAGGCCATTCAAAACCGGATGCCTTATGTGCCTTTTCCTTTTACATTTCTCATGCCAGCATATCTCACTGAAGAGAGAGTGGGGATGGAATGAGAGAGCCAGCACCCTGCTTCAGTGACCAGGACCTCCAGATCCAGGTGACCATGTGGCTGCAAGAACCTGCCCACAGCAACCAAGGGGGCAAGGCAAGAGGCAGCCACTACCGTGAACACAGCAGGGGACCATGAAAGAATATGGATCGAATGTAGGAACAGGTTCTATGACCAGCTGCGCTCTAGCAAGGTGAGTTATTCAGCACAAGCACACAGAGGTCCAAATGATGGTTCACATGTGAATGCTGCACCTATGGTGGGAGACCTGGCACATACCTCTCCTATAGTATGGAGGCTTATACGTCCATGCCACTCCTTTAGGCGCACACAGTAAAGGTGAGAATGTCCACTATGATGCAATGACATATTCAAGAGCTTTCTCCCTGATGGCCCTATATGTTAGGCTAACATCACTCTTTATGTTGTATTTGTAGGACTCATACTACACAGGAGATAACCCGGACTGGGGATGGGGCCATAAAGCTACTGGTGATTAGGAACATGGTGAAGACAGAAATAAAGGTAGCCAGGCTGCCTGCCCGGCTGGTTGTTGGGGATGGTAAAGGCACTTTGGAACATGGTGGTAATGGTGGAGGTGATGCTGTCAGTTCACTGGGCACAAGGGGACGTTGGCATGAGACGGGGTGCGAAGGTGGGGTTGCATGATAAGGACATCATGAATTTGGTTAGAGGTAATGGCGTTTATCAGAGCATGCTCTCATAATGTAAAGGCCTATATCTCCTTAACTCATTTTCACACAGATTCCTGTGCTGCTCATTCAACCCCACCCCCAGCCCTGCCCCGGGCCATCTCATCCCTTGGGCACCAGGAGGAGGAAGGGATGTCCGAGGAGGCAGCATCACATCATACGAGCCCACACTCTGTCAACACCAATCATACTAGTCCACACTGCCAACACAGGTACCAGCACTTTGGAGGGATGCAGCGCACATGTGGAGTCGATAGTGCAGGGTTCAGGTGGAGGTGTCAGAATCAGAGACATCTGTGCTCAGTACCCCCTCAGAGGAGAGAGGAAAGTCACGATGATGCTCCAGTGGGCAAGGACGTGGGATCTCAGGAGTCACCTATTGGGGCACAATATTTGGAGCATCAGCAGATGTGTAAACATCTGGAGGAGCTCCCCGAGACTGTGGCAGTGGGAGACTGCGAATGAAGGAGTCCATCATCGTCATGAGCTCCACATTGTCCGGGGACTCAGCCACATGAGCTCCAACTACTAGAGATTGGCCAATCTTGCGGAGAGACACATGCAGCATCAGTCAGAGTGGATGCAAAGGCAGCATAATTCCCTGGAAGGGGTGTAAGGCTCACTCAGCAGCCTGGATCAATCTACTCAGAATATGAGCGCTGACATCCATGGAGTACTTGAGGAGCTGTGTTCTCTGAACAGGATGGTCACACTGTTGGCACAGTGATTGCTGGAATGGACAACTGCTGCACACCAGCAGCCAGCCCAACTGATACCAGCTGAAGACCAGCCTAGGGCTGTGGAGGTTAGTGAGGTGGGCTAAGGTACTGAGGGCACCTCAGTACCCTCACCTTCTTCCAGCTCTATGGCCCCTCCACCAGTGCCCTCATCTGTTCCACATGTGCCAGTGACAAGGCTGCTCCTGCAGAAATGCGGTCTGAAGTAAGAGCCCAATGTGTGGTTACACTATCATACAAATCAAAATTATGCACTTTTAAAAATATATATCACTACACTGAAAAACATCTTGGTCTGCTTTTGTACACTAAAACGCTCAATAAGGATGTTAACAGAATAAAGGTTCTCTTTACCAGTGGCTCTGAAGACTGCATGCTGAAGTCTATATAACATTGACACCATCACGAGCAAGGATGTGCCTATGCATGACCAGCAGTGGAAGGCTGTTCCCTTCTCCAGACCTTCAGATAAGGTAATAGTACACCAAGGGTTGCAGATTCAGATACCCCTTGCAGCATTTCTTGTCCAGTGATTGTCTTTAAGGGAGGATCAATGATCAGACTCAAAGATCAGATGGAGTTTATCAGGTGCAGCTCAAGCAGGGGTGTCGTGTCGGAGGCAGTTATCCACACGTGACTGCTACACAGTCACCTAAACGGAAGCTCTGCATGTCAGGATGCCATGTGTGCTCCAGGGAAAGATGCTTGTGTGGTCTACCCACTACACTAGAAGCCGTTGCCTTCCAGATTGTAGTTTCTAAGGGAGCCAAGGTTTCTGGCAGCATTGCATGTTGCAGATGTCACACACTCCTAAAACTAGATGCCAGTAGCGGATGGATAATGTGGAAGGAATTAAAGGAGTTGTTCAAACATAATTGTGGCCTCACCCTGCACAAAGTGCATTATCTGCAATACTGTTAGCACATACAATCAAATCTGTAGGTCTTGGGTGTAAAGTCCTGTACTGTACTGGCACTCTCAGCATAGTGGGCATGGTTTGAATTAGGCACAGGATGACATCTTTGCCAGTTCATTTGCAGCCACAAACAGATATGTAAAGGGTCCATCTGTGAGGGATTTCTCAAAACTTGTTTGTGCACTATGTTGAGGCCAAGGATTACGGTGGTCATGGTTCCAGCCATGTTTATGGTGCTGACTTTTATTTAGTGCTGCTGGTTTTCTCTCTTGTTGGGAACAGGCATTTCACTGAGAATGTGTAGCTACCATGTTAAAGGTTTATTATGTGGAAGTTGCTCACCAGGAACTGGCTGATGTTATTTGTGAGTTTTTTAGGAGTCAAGGTGAAACTACTCTGGATTAGCAAGTTCCTGGCAATGACCACCTCCTGCAAGGAATCAGCCATGGCTACATGGGCCTGCACCTCAAGCAGGTTACCCATTGCCATTCTCTTCATCCTCCTCTGTGTGAGACCCAGACCCAGACTGGGGCCTCCTCCTCATCATCATCCTCCTCCTCAAATGATGCAGCTATGGGCCTGGCTTCTGACTCCTCTACTCATAAGCCTTCCACTATGCCATATTGTGCAGCATGGAGCACACCACTAATATTCGGGAGACCCTTGCAGGGGGATACTGTAGAGCCCCTCCTGAACGGTCAGGACACCTGAAATGCATTTTGGCAATGCCGATAGCCTGCTCTATTGCACTGTAGGTTAAGACATAGCTGTTTTTATAGTTCCATTTGGGCTTTGCTTGTGGCCACCTCTCAGAGGTCATCAGGTCACTCCTTAAGGAGCCAATCATGGATTTGTACTAGTGTTTGAAAAAGCTGAGGCAGCTGTGAATTCCTCAGGGTGAATGGTCGTGGCAGCTTCCAGGGTACCATGCACAAACGTGCAGGAAAGCCTTGGTATGGTCGCACGCCACATTCAGGGTGTGGAAGGATTTCCTGCTCATGAAGGCGTCAGCGTGATCACTCAGTGCCCTGATGGTGATGTGGGTACAGTCAATAGCCTACTGAACTGAAGGAAGCTTGGTAATTCTGCAAACCTCATGGCCCTCTGTGTCTACGACACCATATCCATTGGGAAGTTTATGTGCTCACTGACCCGAGCAAGGAGGGGATCAGTGACTGCCTTCATGCAGCTGTGTGCGGCTGACTGTGGGATTCACAGAGGTCTCCAGCTGAGCCCTGGAAACAGCCGGCTGCATAAAAACTCAGAGCCATGGTGATCTTGAGAGCCACCGACAGGGCATGAGGATCGATTGACTATGGTTCGAGATCCTGCTGGAGCATGGCACATATGTAAGTGACCAATTTCCAGGTTAGCCTGAGCTGCCCTCTGCCTCTGAAGTTGATAATCCCTTACCATAAGACCATAAGATGTAGGAGCACAAGTAAGCCATTCGGCCCATCGAGTCTGCTCGCAATTCAATGAGATCATGGTTGATCTGATAATCCTCAACTCCTTTCCTATCTTTTCCCCATAACCCTTGATTCCCTTACTGATTAAAAATCTGCCTATCTCAGCCTTGAATATACTTAATGACCCAGCTTCTACAGTCCTCTGCAGTAAAGAATTCCACAGATTCACTACCCTCTGAGAGAAGAAATCCCTCCTCATCTCTGTTTTAAGTGGGCGACCCCTTACTCTGAGATTATGCCCTCTGGCCCTAGACTCTCCCATAAGGGAAAACAACCTCTCAGAATCTACCCTGTCAAGCCCCCTAAGAAGCTTATATGTTTCAATAAGGTCGCCTCTCATTCTTCTAAATCTAATGAGTACAGACCCAACCAACTCAACCTCCTCATAAGAAATTCCTTCCATTCCCGGGATCAACCTAGTGAACACTGGTCCCAGCACAGTTCAAGTGAAGCGCATCCCACCGGAACAGCTCCCTCCTACCCCAATACTGATGTCAGCGCTCCATGAACTGAAACCTATTCTTCCCACACCAATCTTTGAGCCACCCATTTAACTCCTTGACTTCATTTACCCTAAGCCAGTTTGCCCATGGTTCAGGTAGTAATCTTGAGATTACTACTTTTCCTTTCTAGTCCTATCAATGTTGTTGGTACCAACGTGGATGACAACAACTGGCTCCTTGAATGCTACCCCCTGAGTCCCCATACCTGCCTCACCTGTAGTCACACCCTCTTGTCTCTGATCACAGACCAAATTTGAATGATCTAACCTGCCTGTCCTCTTCCTCCTCCTCCCTGCTGCACACTGCGCTTCTCTAACTCCTGGCCTGGTCCTGTCCTCTGGCTTCACATTGGTCACGTTCATTTTCCTCTGTGGCACGAATGTGTAAAGGTGCTATCCCCATTTTTCAGCTTCTTTGCCATGATGCATATTATTCCTTTATCGGGCACACCCTCATTCCTGCCACCTGGATAACAGAGTAACGAGAGACAAAAATATCTGCTCTTCCAAGGCCACAGGCCCCACCCTCAAACTCCCTTGGGTGCCAGCAACACACCTGTGACATGATTTGTGTAAGCCCTGTGGTAGTTTGAAGCTCTCCAAATGGGTACCTGACCTCTCCAAAGAAGTCCAGTTAGTTTAGATGTTCTCCTGAAAAGGGTAAAGCCTGCGAGTCATGTTTCCGAAACCTGGGTGGCAAAAAATTCCACCCAACTGAAAGCAGCTGCACTTTTATATGTGCAGCTGCCTCTGTGAACCATGCAGGTCCTAAGTACAACCTGCCCCTGTGCCATTTCATGACGAAAATGGTGGGTGCCGGGTTCGGGGCAAGACTTCCAAATTTGGCTCTGTGGCATCATTTTGGCTATGGGGTGAAGCCCTTCCGTCTCTGTGATAATCTGATGTGTAACATACTTTTAAGAAGAATGTTATAAGATAACATGATCTTAGCATCCAGTAGCAGAGTAGCGTGGGCTACCTTAGTAGTCAGAAGTGAGTGGTCTAGAGCTAGAGTCTGTAATGTAGAGACAGGGTTTGAGTTGTAAGCACACAAATGTAACTGCTGAGTTCCTTTGTACATAAATAGAGTGTGTTCTGCATAAGAACTGTCTACTGATCTACTCTCTCTATGAGATCAACTGAGCAACCTGGATCCATTAGTCCTACTAAACTAGTGACTAGGATGCAACAAATTGGCGAACAAGAAAAAGCAAAGAAGGATGAAAAAAAAGCAAGAAAAAGCGAGGAAGGAAATCAAGTGAACCGAAATTGGGCTGTACCTCGCACGGTAATTGTAAGTATAATTTCCGTCCTAATCGTCGAAGCAGTCCCCTTGAAGAACACCACAGTTAGGAAGGGTTGGTCCTTTTGACCTAACCATGGATGAATGGTCTCATTATGTTGAACGCCTCTCATTCTTTTTCCAAGCTAATGACATTGTGGGGGAGGACAGGAGGCGAGCAATCCTCTTATCCACGTATTGGAGTAAGACCTATGGATTGATTCAAAGTTTGATGGCACCTAGTGCCCTGGATTCAAAAGGTTTTGATGACTTAGCGAACCTTGTCATTACCAGCCCAAGCCCTCGGTAACGATGCAATGGTTCAAATTTAAGTCAAGAAATAGAGCCTTAGGGAAGACAGTTGCTTGTTATGTGGCAAGTCTGAAACAGGTAACAGAATATTGTGAGTTTAGTACATCTATAAATCATATGCTTAGAGATCGTTTGGTGTGCTGTATAGATGAAGATATGATTCAGAAAAGATTACTGTCTGAAACAAAATTGGATTTTCATAAGGCGATAGAAACAGCACTGGTCATGGAAAGCACAGTGAAGGACTCGAAAGCCATACAGGGAGCACAAAATGGCGCCATCCTCCATGTTGGGCGGGGAGCCCAAGCCAAAAAGGGCGTAAAAATGTACAGCTCTGATGAGAAGTGGGAAGCAGCCACCGCTTGCAGGCAAATAAAAATAAATGACTTAGCAGTGAAAACATGGAATAATGATAACAGAGGTGGAAGCAGACAACCTTGTAACGAATGGCAGTTTTTAAAAAATCAAATGTTTTTACTGCCGTCGAAATGGACACCTCATGAGATATTGCAAGGATAAAATCAGGCAGATTTTCAATCAAAAGAAAAAACCCATGAGATCCAGAAGTGCCTGAAGTAACAGATTCATATATTTATTTGTTGTATAATTTAAAGGTAGGAAGAATAGAACCAATCTAAGTAACAGTGAGTGTGAATAATAGACCTATCAGAATGGAGGTGGACACAGGAGCATCCAATATAGTAATAAATGAGCATACCTTCAAATACCTGAATTATGGAGAATGTAAATTAAATTTGGAAGAAAGATACCAAATTGAAAATTTACGTGGGAGAAGACATCAAAATCAAAGGCATAAGCAGGGTTACTGTTCAGTATGGAAGTTAATCAGTAAAATTACCCTTGACAGTGGTAGCAGGTGAGGGACCAAACCTCCTTGGACGAAACTGGTGAAAGAAATTAAATTGGGTTGGACTGAGATCTTCCAGCTCAGAGCCAGTGGGTTACCTGAGCTACTACAAAAAATGCCTCAGTTTTCCAAGATGAACTCGGGAAGATCCAGGGGCTACAAGCAAAAATTCATGTGGATCTAGAAGCTGCCCCCCCAATTTATGAAGGCAAGACCAGTATCTTATACAATACAGGAAAAGATGGATGCTGAATTGGACAGATTAGAGAAACTGGGAGTCATACAACCTGTGCAGTTCTCAGAATGGGCAGCTCCAATAGTTCCTGTACTGAAACCTGGCCAAAGTGCTTGAATTTGTGGAGACTACAAATTGACTGTTAATAAAGTGGCTAAGTTGGACTGACACCCTATACCAAAAGTTGAAGACCTGTATGCTAAGTTGGCAGATGGAACCGCCTGCACGAAGCTTGATATGAGTCACACTTATCAACAATTGAAGTTAGAGAAGGCCTCCCAGAAATTTGTCACAATTAATACACACAAAGGGCTGCACCAAATCTTGCTCCATATTCCAGAGAACAATGGAAAGTTTACTGCAGGGATTACCACACATTGTAGTTTATTTAGATGGTATTCTGGTGACAGGATTTGCTGAAAAGGAGCATTTGGCAAACTTGGAAGAAGTTTTGAAACGGTTTTCACAGTTTAGGGTGTGTTTAAAAAAAGAAAAGTGCATGTTCCAAGCGAAAGAGGTAATTTATTTAGGTCACAGGGTAGATTCACAGGGACTCCACCCAGCTGAGGAAAAGTTAGAGCCATGAGAGAGGCACCAGGGCCAAAGAACAGCTCCGAGCTCAAATCATTCTTGGGGATGATGAATTACTATGGACACTTCTTGCCTAAATTGTTGACAGAGTATTACCTATTCAAGAAAAACCAACATTGGTTTTGGCAAACATCACAGAAAGAAGCTTTCACAAAGGTGAAACAACTGTTACACTCATCCGCCCTATTAATACATTTTGACCAAAGAAAATAGTTAGTTTTGACATGTGAAGCATCACCCAGTGCTCCCCCATCAAATAGACAATGGCTCAGAGCGGCCTATTGGATATATATTAAGGGCACTCAACACAGCGCATAAAGGGTACTCACAGATAGGAAAAGAAGGCCTGTCAATCATCTTTGGTGTCAAGAAATTTCACCAGTATGTAGATGGTCATCATTTTACTATCGTTTTGGACCACAAGCCTTTGCTAGGATTGTTCATTGTGGACAAAGCTATAGCACCCATAGCCTCAGCAAGAATACAAAGTTGGGCATTGATCCTGGCAGCGTATCTTTCATCGACAGGCCTGGAAATTAGATTGCACACGCTAATGCACTTAATCGTTTGCCTTTGAAAGAAAAAGATGAGGATTTTCAACCAGCCAGGATGGTATCTTATTGTGGGGAGGTCAAGTGATTGTATCTCCAAAAGGACGAAAGCCATTGTTAACTGAACTACATAGGGCACATCCAGGTATTTCCCGAATGAAGACCATAGCATGCAGCTATCAGTGGTGGCCTGGATTGGATGGAGAAATAGAGAGCTTAGTGAGAGTTGTATGCAGTGTCAGCAAGTGCAAAAGTTACCTCCAACAGCTCTGTTACACCTTTGTCAGGAACCTCAGGAACCTGGAAGGTCATGGGTGTGGTTACATATTGACTTTGTGGGACCTTTTATGGTAACAATGTTTCTCCTTATTGTTGATGCTCATTCAAAATGGATGGACATATATAAGGTGAAGTCATCAACATCTTCTGCTACAATTGACAAGCTACGTCAAAGTTTCGCCATCAACTGACTACCAGAAGTGGTCATATCAGATAATGGCACGACATTTACGAGTGTTGAGTTTCAGCGGTTTATCAGCCTCAACAGTATCACTCATGTAAAAACTTCACCGTACCACCCTTCCTCAATTGGACTGGCCGAGAGAGCGGTTCAAACATTCAAAACTGGCATGAAGAAATTAACTGGAGGCTCCATAGCAACCAAGCTAGCACATTTTCTTTTCAATTATAGGACCACCCCTCACACGACAACAGGTGTCACACCTACTGAATTATTCATGAAACACTGTCTCAGGACAAGATTGAGCTTAACAATGCTGAATTTAGGGGGGAAGGTGGAAAGGAGTCAGCGAAGTCAGAAAACTGGATATGACTGGCATAGTCATGACAAAGATGGTAGGAAAGATGGTATATGTGAAAACTTTTAGAGGAGGACCCAAGTGGTTATCAGGTGAAATGGGTGCAGTGACTGGACCTCTTTGTGACTGCACCTCTTTCTTACCACGTGAAAGTGGAAGACCGAGTCATACGGAGACATATAGATCATATAAGGAGGAGAGAAACAAAGTATCAGGAAATGATTCTTCTAGTGTCCATGGCTGCATCAACAACTCCTGTTGAAAGAACTCAACTGAATAGAAATGTGTCTGAATAATCGGCTGTACCTTAAAGAGATAGAGATTTGCAGGCACCCACCAAAGAGCCTGATGTTTGGACAACGCCAGAAAATGAGGTTCCTGACAAAGCATCTGAAACTGTAGAGCTAAGACGTTCTACACACATAAGGAAACCCCCAGAAAAACTGAATTTGGAAATGACCTGTGTAAATAATTTGATATTTTGAGAAAAATTGTAATTGTAACAGTAAACAAGTATTTCTGAATAAATTGGGGGAGGATGTGGTAATCTGATGTGTAATATATTTTTAAGAAGAATGTTATAATGGAAGATCACATGATCTTGGTATCCAATAGCAGAGTAGCACGGGCTACCTTAGTAGTCTGTAGTCAGAAGTCTAGAGTTAGCATCTGTAAACGTCAGGGTTTGAGTTGTAAGCACACAAGTTCCTTTGCAAATAAATAGAATGTGTTCTACGTAAGAACTGTCTGTTGGTCTACTCTGTCTATGGTACCAAATTGGCCATCCCGTAATAAGCGTGCAACCCGGATCCATTAGTCCAACTAGTGACCAGGATCCAATAGTCTCCATGAAAATTTGGGCCTCAGTAGGAGAAACTATTTAAGGTTGCACACACTTAAATAAATGAAAGCTTGCTGTAACTAAGCCCGGCTCTTATCCTGGGGAAATTGTTCAATTGAATACTGCAAACATGAAGATTGATCCATTCAGAAAGTAAACATTCTTCCTGCTGCTGCGAGTTAGGGGATAGAGTATTGATCTTAAAAATGGAGTTTAGACTCGTTATTGAAATATAATATTCTTCATCAACGCGTTGAATCATAGGTTTTGTTTTATTGAAGTTTTAATTCAATAGAATGGGGTTAATCACAGAAAAAATACTTCAACTGGAATACTTTAGACCAAAACTGTTACTTCATCCACTTGTTCCTATTAAGTAAATATTGTAAGATTTATAGGGAATAATTGTTGTTGGAGCAGGTGATCTATTTCATTTTAGATCTCAGATCTCCATGCTTCAAATCTTTGGTGATCCCATTCTCACTACTACACCTTGTAAATGAAACGCTGTAGTATATTTGTCATATGGCAGTCATTCTTGCAGCATATCTAGGTCCAGCTCTAACTAACATAGCCCCAGTATCTTTTCAAAGCCAACGACAAAGTAACAAATTTCTGTGACCTATAACGTTTTACCCTGCCTTCACACTCTCAAGCCTTTTGAAATAGTCTTCTGCTAAGTAGCAATTTGCTTTACTGTATGAATCAATACTTTTAATTGATCTTTAAGTCCTAGCTATCTCATAATTGACACCCTAACATGCTGAGGTCCAAGTCAGTCAATAAATGTATTAGATGGCTCTGTTGAGCCATAGTGCATACTTTTATAAGGAGTTAATCAATTGTATCAGTGAAAGGTTAAAGCATTTATATTAATTATTTGAAAAACAGATTCTTATTTGCTGCCTGTTCTGATGTGGTTCATTTATTCTTATCCATCCTCTCTTAATTAGGTCAATAGTCTAATAAACTTCTTGCTATTAAGTCAACAGTCCAATCTCAATCAAATACAATACATTTAATTAACACATTAGGAGCCTATTAAACTGAATCAAATGGCAGAATATTCAGCTGTTGGGCTTGCTTATTTGCGTTTGTTTAGCACATGCAGGCTGAGCAACGTTACTTCTTAAAGATGCTATTAATCAGGCAGATCAAATAAAATATCAGTTTTAGTATCTGTAACTCCAACATAAAGAAAATATAAGTTAATGATGGAATGAGATGATTTTCGGTCTCTTTTTGTTTTAAGGATGCCACAGTATTTCATAAACTACAGGCTGTGATAGTCTTTCAATTGTGCACCAGTATGCCGTTAAGTTGTCAAGTTTATTCTGGAGTGAATCCTATATGGCTTTCGCTTCATGATTGGTAGTGAAACATACAATGCCAACATAGTACTGGATTGAATTTGAAAATCCCCAGCCATGGGACTTCATAGCACCTGCACACCAATCTTTTGGCTGTGGGAAAAAAACAGACCTGAAAGACAGTAGATCTTGCAGTTAGGCTTCCTGTCCCAGTACTGAAGATGTGTGTACTTCCAGAACACTGCAAAGGGACAGCATCAAATTATATTGTCCTGATTGTAACATTTCAAGAAAAGACTTGACTCAGTGGCATTGTTCTTGCCTCTGAATGAAAAAAGTTGTGGGTAAGCCCCAGTCCAGAGACTGGAGCACAAAGCTAAGCTGACACAGGTATGCTGCACTATTGGGAATGTCACCTATTGTTAATTGTATAAAATAAAGCTAAATGTATATAGTTAGGAGGTACTCATTGGGTAATTACTTATGCACATGTAGCAACACTTATTGACACTGGTAGTAGGTTGTAGGGTTAGGTGCTATACATTTGTAATGTTTCACTTTGAATAATACTAAAACCAGGTAAAGATTGTCTTCTGGTCTCCTCCTTCACCAACTGGCTGGCAGAAGTTTAACACCTATCAGATGAAAAGTTGAACAAAGGCCGTGTATGCAAAAGATCCCATGGCCCTTTTTTTGAAGAAAAGGTGTGGAGTTTCTCCCAGTGTACTGGCCAATATTTGTCCCTCAACCAAAATCTGTAAAACAGATTATTTGGTCATTATCATATTGCTGTTGATGGGAAGCTGCTATGTGCAAATTAGCTGCCATGTTTCCTACATTACAGCAGTGACGACATAGGAAAAGTACTTCATTGGCTGTAAGTCACTTTGGGACTTCCTGAGGTCGTAAAAGGTGAGATACTGGACCTAGTTACCAGAGTGGTAAAAGGCAAACTAGATGAACCTTGGCCTTTTTTCATTTAGCTATTATTCTATTTTCCTATATGAATGCAAGTTTTTTTTTTCTTTTTAGCTGTTTTGTGTTTTATTTAATGTGGATTAGGGAAGCCCACATTTATAAGATTGTGAAATCTTGGATTCCTTATCCTGGCTGAATAATCAAAGATTCAGTTCTTCACGGGGTTACAAGTCTGTCCTTAAGACAAGGGAGTTGGATTTACTAGCTCACAGGTAGCCACTTCCAAAAAAAAACAAAATTGAAACAGCAACAAAAACAATTTTTAATTACTTAAATGCCCACAAAGGGATCAGCTGAATAGGAAAATGTCTCTCATTCGTAAAAAAGGACATGTCCTGTCAGCTTTTTAACCAGTTCAGCATACGACCTGGTAACTTTTTTAAAAAAGATCTCCCCCCACACCTCAAAAGCAATTCATTCCAACATTAACAGAATTACCTGGAAAAACTCAGCAGGTCTGGCAGCATCGGTGGAGAAGAAATCAGTTAACGTTTCGAGTCTTCATGACCCTTCGGCAGAACTGAGTATAGTTGGCCATCTCAAGCTGGATATAATGTGTGGTTGCAAACCCAGTTGACCTGCTACAAAATCTGCACCCGGGGCTAAGAAAATAGGAACAGGATTAGGCCATTCAGCTGCTTGAGCCTGCTGCACAATTGTTACGTTTTTTTTACTTTATTCTTTGAGGGGATGTGGGCATCACTGGCAAGGCCAGCAATTATTGCCCATCCCTATATGCCCTTGAACTGAATGGCTTTCTCGACTATTTCAGAGGGCAGTTAAGAGCTAACCGCATTGCTGTGGGTCTGGAGTCACATGTAGGCCAGACCAGGTATGGATGGGAGATTTCCTTCTGTAAAGGGCATTAGTGAACCAGATGGGTTTACAATAATCAGTGATGGCTTCATGGTCACCATTACTGGGATTAGATGTTTGTAAGTTTCCTTTAAACTTTGTCCTTGGTTTTACAGCTGACCTGAATTAGGGGCTGTGCTTGATTTATCCCTTGTTATTGTTAATTTAGTTAATTGTTTTGACTCAAAAAGAGTTATTGGGATTAGCTTTCAATTCCAGATTGTTGAAGTATTGCCCTCCTCCTACCTGTGCAGTAATGAATTGTTGTCTGTCACACTCCTTTCTTAGCAAACAGAACACATACTGCTGAGATGATTATTGTAGTTCTCAAATCTTTCACCTTCTGGATAATTGGAAACTTTGAGTAGTAGCCTGCAACTATGAGATACCATTCTTGATTGTGTGTGAATAAATCAGCTCCCACAGTACGCCATGGTCTGGGTGGTACTTTAGTTGTTATCGTCATCTCTTTCTGCTGTGCATTATTGTCCTTCTGGCATACACTGCATGTAGACACCATACGTTCAATGCCTTTGTATATGCCTATCCAGTACACAGCTAACCTGGCTCTGAGCTTACACTTCTCCATTCCCATGTGACCTTCACACATCTTCTGGAGAAGTTCTTCCTGCATTGTTTTGGGTAAGATTATTGTGGATCCAGCTAGCAGAACACCATCTTCTAGTGAGATGTCATCTCTGATAGGCCAGTATTGAAGCTGTGCTTTCTGTATCTTATCAGGCTCTTCCTGGATCACTTGCTAAGGGGGCATCTGTAACCTTTGTCTTTGCTGGTCTCATCTCTAATTTGACTCTGTTTCGGTGGTGTTACATTCACTAGGTGATGGATCTTTATACCAAGATCTTTTTTCTCATGTTTCTCCTGTGGCAAAGATAGGGCTTCTGCCAGCACCATTTTCCTCCTGGCTTGTATTTCAGAGTGAAATTGTAACTCTGAAGCCTCGAGTAATAACCTCTGCAATCTTGTTGGAGCAATGCACAGGTTCTTCTTGTAGATCTGTTGCAGTGGACCATGATCAACTCAGTTGTGGTAGCAAATAGAACTGAACTGGACTTTGAATCTTGAAATTTGGCTGCCATAGTCCCTGATTGTATCCTGAGCTATGGCCAGGTAAAAAAGACAGCTGCTGTGCCATGGGTCTGACATCCATTTCTAACATAATCACACATGTTGTTGGGATCACCATGAGTACCAGTCCAAAAACTTCCTTAGAGTTGAAAGAGGAATGGCAATTCTTAGACAAACACTGGGGTGGCACTGTGGAAGTGAGGCATCTCCACACAGGAAAGGGTAGGGAGGAGAAACTTGAAAAGACCAGTATGACTGGTAAAAACCACAGAAACAAGATACACCTCACTGTAAGCACAAGCCAGCAATTAGAGACTTGGCAGCAGGTACAATATGTTTTAATTATTTTGGAGGGCACTTTATTAATTAGGAGTGCAAACCTAAGTTATGACTTCTTCACCCTCAAGAAACAGTGAGCGTTTGATGATCCAGGACAGAACCATGGCAAGTAGGTTTTTGTCTCAAGATTGGGACCATGGAATATGGCCATTTTGACTGACCAGAATTGGAAGAAGGCTGATACCTGTTAATCAGGACTAGGTGTATGGAGGATGTTTGATTGGTTGACCAGCTGCCATTTTAAGCTTGTCATATGGGGAATTTCGAAAAAGAAGCCACTGGTCTCAATTTTGTCACAAATTTACTGCTGTATTAGACCATTGAATGCAAACATATTAGTACTGGAAAATGGTATTAATGAAGCTATGCTCCTGAGTAGAATGAGCATAAGGCTACAGTATTAGTTTAGTCTAAGATGGTACCAGCAGTGATCGCACCAGCCAAAGTATAACCTGCTTAAATTATGATAAGCCAGACTAAACAATAACAGCTACAGAGAATACTTCAGCAAGAGTATTATTGAAAAACAATGTGTCATAGAAATCTCAAGAGGTTGTTTAAGTCAGGAGTTTATTTCATCCGCAAAGCTTAGACACTTTTGATTTTTTTTGGTGGAAGGATCTAATGATTTCACACTCGCTTTATAAACTTGTCTTTTTATGAATACTGCACTAATATAACAGGGTATCAATTTAAGATTTTCTTTTTGTGTACAAATGCTGGGCTTACTCCACCCACATACATTTTCACTACTGAAAGTAGATCAGTAAAGTTGTGGAAACCCCAGCATGCAGCTTTGGTCAGTAAAGCTAATCTATTGTACGAACAGTTCTTTTTCTGAACTCAACCTTTTTTTTAATTCATTCATGGGATGTGGGCATCACTGGCTAGGCCAGCATTTATTGCCCATCCCTAATTGCCCTGAGAAGGTGATAGTGATCTGAAGCTTGTCCTTTGTCTCTTTGTGAAGTTGAGCTTCAAATTCCAAACGCAGTATTAAAAGGCTCAATACGTCCTCAACAAATAGGTAGTTAGCACAGGTGAAAGCTATGACAACATTTCAACTGACCCAATAAAAGGCATCAGTTCTAGTCTGGTACATTCTAAACAATGCAAAATCAAGAGTGTGATTAAATGGTATTGAAAATATATTCTGACAACAGACACGCACAGATGTGTGAAATGCTACACATATGTAAAAGATGATGAGAGGAAAACAGCCACAAACCTTCACCCACCTCCAACTTGCTAGTCAATATTGTGAACAGTTTTGGAATCTACAATTCAGACTCCATATGCAATGTTTCACAGTTATAAGTAGAGCAATTGAATAATGGTATTTTTTAAAAATTAGGCTTGCTTCTTTTCTAGTTTATTATTTGTTATTTCTATATAAATTCTGTAAATGAGAAATTAGCTTTTCATTGGGCTCAAATTCTTTTAGAAACAGATCTGTCAGCAAAGATAATACCTACAAGATGTCCAAAACAAGACTTTTCAAAGAAAATTATTCATAACATTTGTACGCAAATCCTTGAAAGTAGTAGGACAAGCTAAGAAGGCTGTTTAAAAAAAAAATGGATCCTTGGCTTCATTAATCGAGGAATAGAGTACAAAAGCAAGGAAGTTATGCTAAATCTCTGATAAAATAGCTCAGCTAGAGCATTCTGTTCAATACTAGGCACTGCACTTTAGGAAGAATGACAAGACATTGAAGATGGTGCAGCATATATTCTCTAGAATGGTACGGGCACGTGGGATTTCAATTATGTGAAGAGACTAGAAGTAGTGGTTGTTCTTGTTTTCCTTAGAGCACAGAAGGTTAAGAGGGGATTTGATAAGGCATGAATGGTTTTGATAGAGTAAATAAGGATAAACTGTTTCCAGTGGCAGAAAGAGCCAGTAACCAGGGGACACAGATTCAAGGTGATTGACAACAGAACAAGAGGCAATTTGAAGAAATATTTTTATACGTAGTGAGTTGTTATGATCTGGAGTGCACTGGCTCAAAAGGGTGGTGGAAGCAGATTCAATAGTAACATTCAAAAGGGAGTTGAACACTTAAGGGAGAAAAAAGATACAGGATATTGGGAAAGAGCAGGAGAGTGGGACTAATTGGAAATAAAAACAGTAAAACTTGGAAATGACTGGTACTGGCCAAACTGCAGGGTCTTGTATACCTAAACATGGAACTCCACTGGTGCCAATGCTACTAATTTTTGGCAATTTTAAACAGTTTTTTCCTTCTGGGAAGAATCAGCCCAGTCACGATGGACAAAAGAGTCTCCTTCTGTGCTGTAACATTCTATGGTTCTAGAAGAAATAATTGTATAAATGTCAAAGGATAAATTATATACTATTAAATTCTATTAAAATCTTCGATTTAAGCCTCTGAGCCCCTTTGAAAAAGAATGATGCATATCTTTAACAGCATACTGACCTTTAGCAATCCTCTTTAAACAAAACATGTTAAATTTAGCAAGGTAAACAACTCCACTGGTAAACTTAACACAACAACAAATAAAGCACATATCTATAATTGTTGAATTTTTGGAAATTTACACAGCTTCCCTTGGCAAAATTGTAATATTGATTAAAGTTTTCCACTGTTGCTCTATATCTTCAATAATGTGCTGGGTCATTGCCATTTTCACAAAATATAGATGTTGTCATCCATTCTATCCCTTCAAACTTCTTCATATTGACTTATCAGTTACTTCTGTGTTAATTCATAATCAAAGGAATTCCCATTAAGAAATCCTCATTCATCTTCTAAATGCTTTCTTTCCTGCTGTACCTCTGCCTGTAAAAGATCTAATAAGGCCAGCCAAAAGAAATAAAACTCTTTGGAATCCAAATTTTTATCCTTCATTGCCCCAGGATTGCAGTACTTTTTTAATACTTCTGCTAGATTACCCACGTTTGAAGGTTTTGTCAGCCATTGCACATATTTCTGCCGATACCCAAGCAACATTCACTTTCATTTAGAATTGTCATCTCCTCTGAATTATCAAAAAGAAATTGTTTAAACAGCTGCAATTTAATTGGAAGAACTGACATTGTTGTGGATCAGACACCCTTAGGCTGTGTGTAATAATATTTGAACAGTCAGTGAGATATTTCAATCTCCCGATTTTGTAAATTTAGAAGGTAATGGGTCATATATATTCATTGAAAGGCAGTAGGTCATCTGAATTTGGAGTTCACTTAGATCTGATTGATTTTTTTTACCTCCAGTATTAGCACAACCTCCATTTGCATAGCATTTTTCACATCGGAAAGATGTCTTATACGTGGAGAAGAAAAATTACAAAGTTTAAGAACATATTCATCTTTATCTTTTGATTACCATTTATTTGTTGTTGGAATACGTTTGAAGACCAGAAATTGCCAACACCCAAAAAATGAAAATATAACATTACAAGGTACCACGCCCAAGTGAGTTTACTTGCTGTGTTACTTTCCCTGTTAAACTGAAATGTCATAGACGTTTTCCCTTTGAATTTGTTCTGATTATTAAAAAGTGGAAGGATGAGATCCATGCAGGTACTAGCCCTTTTAAATAACCCGTTACCTTTCTGCTTATTTGCCCCATTTAGAGAGCAGAGCAGATTCTGAGACTGGCCTCAACACTGGGGGAAATCTGTGCACAAATTTGTTTACCTAAAAACAGCTGCCACACGAGGTTTTGCACATGTGCAGTTGCACTCACTGTGTTGGCAGTCTGGCCCAGACTTTCTATGTTGCCAGAGAGGGCTTGCAAAGGCCAACAAAGTGAACATTACTTTGCTGGTTTATATGGATGTGCCAAGAGCTCAAATAGATCACAACAACAAAAACGGGCTGGCTTGACGGTGGCTATCTCATTGCCTTTGTCCACCATTTTAGCTTTAGATGCAAAGCCTGAAACCTTTTCAGGAGGTGATATTCCCTGGCATGAGAGGCATGTACACTGCATCATTTATACTACAGTCTTATCTTCAGTCCGAATGTGGTAATGTAAATAGCGCATCAACCACCTGAGGTGTAAAGTTTCACTTTTTTCCCTCTTCCCTCACAATTTTCTGATGGAAATGGATCAGCCACATTTATTCACCCGACATAGCTTCCCTTTCCATTACAGTCAATAGTTACACTTACATTACTGTTTATTTAGGTTGAATTCTGACAAAATGCTATCCTAGATCTGATTTCCAGCATTCATAGAGTTAAATTCAGCTCCTTAATCCTTGCAGAATTGTGCACCACTGAAGAAGAATTAGATTTAGATAGTCAGCAGTCTCCTAGTATCCAGCTTTAAGAAGGTGCCAATAAAACGGTAGTTTAAATTGCTCTCCTCCCCTTAATAGGGTGAACAACGAGGGTAACCTCACCCACTTCTGCTGCATACATTGTAGGTAAGGCTCTTCAGTTCTGAAGATGCTGCTGACCAGGGTCAGCAGGCATTTACCATTTGGGAAATTTTAGAGATGGGTCTTGGGACACTGAGTCCTCAGAGCTACTTTGAAGTTATTTATCTGTGAAATTGTTATAACAAACTATTATTTGTGCTTGTTTACTGCTGGACCAAATGGCATTTTTTTGGGAGGAACATCATGATTTATCAGTTGGGTTACAAACAGCAATACAGAGGCTGAGGACAGAACAATGCCAACTATAAAAGTGCACTATATCAGATACTATACTGACAATTTTATTTTGAGTGTCTAATAGCTAGAGATGAAATTCATTAGTACATGTATCCAATCATTAACAGTACTTACAAATAATCTTACAATATTGCAAACTATGTGCTAGCAGAATTCTAATCACAAGGCCAAGATGTTGTGATGCGGGTAGTTTTGAATTGAACATTTTCCTTTGTATCCCATTCAGTTTGCTGTCTTATCAGCTTCTCATTTACTATAGGCAGAATGTAAAAAAGGCCTATTCTGCATGAAGAACCAAATACACTACTTAGAAATCAGTACATTGCTTCTTGGACCGGACAGTCCATTGGACTGGACTTCTGCTTAGGCAAGATGAAATCATGGAAACTTGCTTGGAATGTACATGAGGGTGTCTTAAAATGGGTTTTGAAGTTGCAACATAAGGATTCTGTTAGCATCTATGTGCATTTGTGCATTTGTTCCATGGCTGAAGATAAAAATTCAGGGTAGGAAACAATCCAGCAGTTAAATCTATTCAGATAAAATTTTCTAAAGTGCCCATTGGAATATAGGCACCACACTGCAAAAGTAAATAAAAAGAGAGAAGTTGCATTTTTCCCGACCTGGAACTCTTTGGCTTCACTCCCTCAGTGATAATTAAACACTGATTGATCTCAAGATTTACTTGGACCACTCCTCGCAAGCACTGCTAGAGTGATGATTTGAAAAGGACAGATCACATTAGCAGCTAACATCACAACCATTCTCTAGACCATAGACTTTCCATGATCGGTGCTTCATCAGATATCACCGCTTGTTACAGATGCAAAGCTAAACATTCTTTTGACCAGAAGACTGAAATTTGGAGATAATTTCCAACTGACTGCAGAACTTGAATAAATAGCTGCAATTATCTGCATTTCTGCAAGGAGTGCAGCGGCCTTAAGGGGACAGTTTGCAGCTAAACATAACCTTGCTCCAACCTCCAGATTTCGCACAAGCATCGCCATGGGTGATCCTCTAATATTTGCAAAACGTCAGTTAACATTAATCAATGAGAACATTCTGAGTTTGTTTTTAAATGCATTGAATTCCATACCCAGACAGTACAGTACACAATAAAGGTTACTGGCCCGGATAGGGTGGGTGAAATTTAATGAGAATAAACTTGAATGAGAAAGGAAATCAAGCAAAGCGTAAATCTGAATCAAGGAACCATAGCTCAGAACTCAGACGGTAGGTCAGTTCCATCCCAATTCAAACTGGTGTTTTTGTGGATATTCTGACAATATCCTTTGACCTTCCTTCTCCAAAGTCGCTGAGTGTCGCTGTAGCCGCTTTCGCGTGTTTTTCCAAAGCTCTACCTATTATAATCGCAATCACCTCTGGCCCGATTTTTATGATGGTGATTTTGCTGTTTATTTTCTTTGACTCTCCCTTGCTTGCTCTCAATCTGGCCCACATCCTGGTCATTTGCCTTTCCTGACTGAGCTAACCCAGTGCTGGTCCTCTTGACACGCTGTCCAACTCACGGAACTGACAGGCTATGCACTGCAACCTCACCACGAGGGATCTGTCTGCTTACCAGCTCTTTATTTGAGTGCTATCCTGGCACTGTGTCTTCAAAGCTCTTCTGTGCAGTCAGGATGCTGCAATTTCAACACTCTCCAATGCTGTGACTCCACTGGGGTCTGACCAGAATGTCGAGGGTCATCTCATGCCATGTAGCACAATCTAACACTGTTCACCATGTCATACCTGAACTGAATCTTGCTGCCAAACTATGTCACTTAGAAGGAACCATTGCCGCACACCGTGTCATAAGAATTATAATGATATATAAGCACCAATCACTTAAGGGATTAGGTAAACATGTGGGTTCATGAATAAATTCTAGGGACATATGAACAGATATGCATGGACATAAAGCTTGAAGATATGAAAGCAGCAGAGCTGTGTCTGTGTGTGCTCTGCTGAAAGCAAAAGCTAAACTAAACTGGATTGCATGGCACATTTCCTTTCTAATGATGTTATGCTGCAATCCCTTAAAGACATATTACAACAATAGACAATAGGTCACATTACTATATAATTGAATTCATTAATGAAATAAAGATAATGGGACAACCCTGGACAATAACACTTACGGTTGTAATGTGCTAAGTACATAAGAGTGAAAGATTTACTGTAGATAAATAAACAAGAATATTTGAAATTTGAAATAGAAAACTCTTGTGTGGAAAGTTATCATTTGAAAGATTAACCTGTCTTCTCTCTTCCAGATGTTAATCACTTGGTGTGCACTAGCAACAAATTCTATTCTATTTTATGGAACAGCATTAATTGAGAGGCATCCATGGGAGAACTTTAGCGATAAACTTACATACTCAAGGCAACAACATAATCCACTGCCCTGATGTTGTGTCACCACATTCTCTTGGACTATACAAAGTTCCACATGAAACATGGCAACTTCTCACCCGAACTGTGCAATTTCTTCCATCTGTAGTGCTTGCGGAAATTTTTGCACATGAGTGGCAGTTATCTCAATGTGAGCTCCCGGTGGAATGCTTCTCTGCTGGGTCTACGTCAAGAAATCATGTATTCACTTTGAAAAGTAAATAATCGGAGCATGCCTCTTATTTCTCATTATGTACTGCAGGTAGACCAGGCTCTTGGCTAGCATTTGTAAAGTCAATTCTAAGCCAGACTTAGAAAAATAACACTGCATGCTTGCAATATTCTCTCATATTTTGACTATGCAACAGTTAAACCAGGTAGTTGATCATCACCATTTTAAATTCAAAATACTAAAATCAGACAAATGGATTTTGGGGAATAAATATGGCAATTGAAACTATCCAATTAGGAACTCAAAATCTGACCTCTCTGCCTGAAGGTTAAGCTGCTACAATCTGTTGTAACATTGTTCCTCTATAAACATATGTCATCATCAGTCAGTAAGGGGGCGAGAACTACTTTTAGATTAGCGCAAATAATTATTGCGGTGATTTAATGACCAGTCAAACTGGGTTTATACTAATGTTGAAGTTCATTAATTAGGTGGGGAGGTTAAAGCTGACAAGCTGATCACATAAGTCTATTCTCCAACTCAGATCTGTGACCAGTGGTTCCATGTTACTGCTGGCAGGCACACTTAGGGCAGAATTTTCCGGCCCGGTTTTGGCGGGGATGGGGCCGTAAAATGCAGCGAGACATTCTAAACCTCATTGGCTTCGGTGGGAACGTAAAATCCCGCTGCCGTAGAATTTTGCCCTTAAATAGCTCATAAATTTTCAAACTGGGTCCACAAATACTGAGGTGCGGGGAGATGGGTGGGGGTGGCGGGGGGTGGGGGGGAATTAAATTGCCATGTAGACATTAGATTTTACATCTGGATGTGGCCATAGAGTAGCTTGCCGGGCCAAAATTTATAACTTTTGTCTTATTTTTCCTGGTTTCTTGATTTACTTTTAGCACATTGCTTCTGTTGATATCTTATCATCACCTGTGCTAACAGTAGTATGCTCTAATAGGAACAACTGCCACTGTCTTTTGGATGTTAGAACATGGCTGCCTGGAAATTAATGCATTAGTATTTAACAACAGTGCCCGAGAATGGGCCAGGGTCTCCATACAGAAATTTGTCAAATCGTTGATATAGTTGCAAAAAATAAATTGGCCCAAGCTGGACTACTTTATTATCAGACCAAATAAATACTTGCCAAATTACTTGTTGAAGAAAAAAATGCATATTAAAATATAGGCTGTGTTTGCTGCACAGTTGACCCAGGTTAATGGTCGCCATCTTAATAGGGAACAAATGTGCAGCAGGGCTTGTGCGTAGTCATCACTGGGCCTGGCAGCAAGGAGGAGAGAATTCTGTGAATTTCTATCCTGGACTTACAGTGATGTACTTTGGAAACTCCTTTTACAGGCGTTAGAAGGGAAGGATTTGCAGATGGGAAACAAATATTTTCGTGTGGGATATTTTATTGCAGTAATATGGTCAGTATTTCTAAATTCTGCCTTACTATCCCAGTAATGTAAGTGGATTGTAGGTTGCTAAGAGTGTTAGACTATATTGCCTCTCCTCATTCTTTCCCCTCTGCCTCTCCTCATTCTTGCCCCTTCTGCCACTCTGAGTTCCAAGGGTGCAGGTTCCAGCAGTGATGTCACTGGATTTCTGCACATACGCGGACCAGCGGACCTGCGCAGACAGGCATTGGCGGCCAGCTTGCATGGTCATATTACGTTGGCAGGAGACACAGTAATTAAAATATCAGTAGATGCAGTTTATGTGTAATTAATGCTCATTTCCATTTGCATTTAGGCACTGTAGCAAGACATAGTGAAAATCAACGTTTTTGATGATAGCTATAGATTTATTTATAGATTTATTGGAGTATTCTCATGTTACATCAATCAGGGTAAAAATTATATATCCTTGTGTCTTTCTGTCTCAAGTGCATGCTTTTTTGAAACAATATTGATATAGCCTACAGGAGCACATGGATATTGGTTATTAAAGTGTTTTGCAAGAATGTAATGGATTTAACTGAACCAGATCAGACCATGTTATTAATGTGCAAGGTGTTACTATTGACCATAATATTCATTTCATAGAAGCTCTTAAGTTCTCCTCAGGGTTCTTTCTGCACTAGGAGAAACCTTGGTATAACTATATATTTGGGACGATATCAATAAAAGCGCCCTACGCACAATTCCCTCTGTGCATTAGTGAATGTGACATATCTGAAGCTTAAGGTGTGCTGTCGTCCAGCAGCCTGTGCTTATTACTGCACTTTCTCCCTAATGACACCGGAAAGAGGTTTTCAGCAAAACCATTTTAGTTTAAACATTACTGCCACAGACAGATTCTTGCAATTGAGGCTTCATTGGCTTGACCTTGGTGACCACAGATTGGGCAGGAGACAGCGGATAAACGTTTGGGCTAACAGTTTTCATCTCAAATGTAACTGCCAACTCTTCACCTGGGTACAGGTACCATCTATCATTAAGCACTCGTGTGTGTGTGGGAAATTCAGTTACGTCTCTCGAAGGCTAACTCAAACTGTGCAGTTCAATTTTCATCCTATCATTTCAGCTGAGTAGAAAATCCGACAATTTATTACAGACCCATGCAGGATAATGGCCCAGTTGCAAGGAAGCAATGATAAAGCTTAAGTTCATGAGCTACTCCTCCGTTTTGCAAACACAAGGCTGTCAGATCCATTCCTATCACCACCTCCAGAGTGCAGCTTTTCTTGCTGCACCTTAACCCCTTCACGAGCCAATGTGTTTACCAGAAAGCTTTTGCTGGAACATCAAATTACAGGTGATCATGAAGTTACAATTTGAAGTTCATTTTGTTCAATATTTGGGTGAAATTTACTTTCATTTACATGTTTTTCTTACTTGTTCTGGGTCCACAGAAGCTCCTCAATTGGGCTTGTACACTCTGTCAGGAAAGCATGATAGCTGGGATATTTATGCCTGCCAGTGGATGTATTGCTTTCACTAGCGGTTGTTTAGAAATGCCTTCCTCCATTTTTGCTACAAAGGCATCAGCACACATTATGTCAGCTTTAAGGCACTTTCAGCTCTTAGAACAGTCAGCTCCCAAAATATTGTTTCTGAGCTGCTATTTGGTTGCAGTATAGTACATAGAGGGAGAAGAACTGCCCATTTGACTATGCGGCAACATCAAAAATTAATTGACAAAGATTTCCGCTGATCAGTATTTCTAGGAAAATGTAAACTGTTTTTTAGGACTCTGTGACATTGAACTTTCCAGACAAATGATAACTGCAAGCTGGATCAAGCCAAGTAAGAATTGGTATATACTATGTGTCCCACTGTTAAGGTCGTGGGATATATTCTAAAAATATCTTATGAAAGGACATTCAATGGCTGAGGAAAGAGGGAAGGTATTTCCCTTACTGAAGGAACTATTAACAAAGTTATACAGAGAACTGTATCTAAAAGAGTGAGGCCCATGTCCCCATCATGCACTGTAAAAGAGAGAGCAGACACAGCTTGGTTCAATGCATTATTTAATCATAGCCAAGGTGGTGGTAAGAATCTCATCTCATAGCTAGCCTCAGCATTCCTGGTTATCTGCAAACGAGTGACTCTTGCTGCAATATGCATGTACAAGGACAGAATCAGGTTCAGTCATGGTATTTCCATGGATTCAATGAGCTACTGATGCCTACTATCTAAACTCACACATGAATAATAACTGATTGCTTGACATGCCCAAGGACTCTTTCAGGATAGAGACTTGATTAAAATAAGAAAAAATCTACTAAATAAAGTTATATTTTTGTTTGAAGACTAAATTGTTCATATGTTTTCCTACATTACAACAGTGACTACTCTTCAAAAGTACTTTGGGATTTGCTGAGACTGTAAAAAGAAATTATATAAATGCAAATCTTTCTTTCCATTTGTTTTCTCCAAGTTTACAAATTCCAAATATGTCCTCAAAAAATGTTCCCAGTTGTCCCTTTATTTCTACTTTCAAACACAGCTAAAAAGTCCTGAGTTGATGTTATGGGCGGAATTTTTCATGCCCGCTGGCAGTGGGTGTGATAGGTGGTGTGCAATATGATGCAATCGGTTTCAAGGCAATGGGAAGGCAGATCGCAATCGTCCTCTCAGCCAGGCTATCGTGGGCCGCGTTTCCCACCAACGATCGTCGGGGAGCTCATTGTAATACATAAGCTCATTGTAACACTTATCATTAAAAGGCTGTTCCGCCAGGCTCTGGACCCCCGCCGGATCGTCCGTCCATGTCGGCAGGAAAGCATGTTGACATGTTTCACATCAGGACGCAGGCGACATGCACTAGGCGGCCTTCACTTTGGGGGAACTGGAGGTGAGTGAACAGCATCATTCTGCAGAGTTCGCCAGGGTCACCTGTGGTTTCGCAGGCTTCAGGGACGCTGCGTGGCCACTTCCCTCGCCTACCCTGCCCCCCACCTCAATTTCTTGTGTGTGGGATCCAACGCTAGGTCAGCATTTGCCACCCCACCCCCCAACAGCAGTCACTTCCACGGCATGATAGCAGTTGTCCCAGAACCCCCCCCCCCCCCGCGCCCCCCTGACAACAGTCGCCCCCAAGGCTGGACAGCAGTTGCCCTCGGACAACTCCCCGCCCGACAACAGTCACTTCCGTGGCAGGGCGGCATTTCACCCCGGCCCCCCAACAAGCAATGTGGAGGCACCGCAGAAGACGGAGGAGAGAGCAACTGAGGCAGCTGGCCACACAAAGGCAGGAGCAGCAACCTTATGAAGAAGGGGCAGCTGGGGCTCCCGCACACACTGCCCAGGAGTGAGAGGCGAGCTGTGGCTGGTCAGCACCTAGCGACACCCAGCGTCTATAGACCGTGCCTGTCACTCCTGCAGATGACCGAGAACTAGTGTCACCGACGACTGCACATGTCTAGGGACCTGGTCGCTCATATCTGCCACTTACTGCAGGACTTGGTGCCAGGGGGACATGAAGAGCATCCAGTGCAAGTGGCTGTGAAAGTGACCGCGGCGCTCAATTTCTATGCCAGTGGCTCCTTTGAGAGCTCCACATGTGACCTCTGTATGATATCACAATCCGCCACCCACAAATACATTCATGAGGTCACGAGTTTCCCACTAATGGTCGTCGGGGAGCTCATTGTAATACATCAGCATATCATTAGAAGGCCCTCCCACCAGGCTCTTGGGCCCCTACTAGATCGTCCTTCCACATCAGCGGGAAAACATGTTGACATGTTTCACATGTCCTTCTCCATGGCACACAACTTTGTGCATTTCGCCCGGGACCAGAACAGCCAGGATGCAAGGGCCATTGGATTATCCCGGATCTACAGGTGCAAGGTGTGATCGACTGCATTCATGTGGCGCTTAGGTCTCTGTCGCGACACATAGTGGACTACATTAACCACAAGGGGTTCCACTCACTGAATGTACAGCTGGTGTGTGACTACCAGAAATGCATCCTGCAGGTGTGTGCACTGTTTCCAGGGGGTTAGCACGATGCCTACATCCTCTGTTGGTCACAGATCCCTGGAGTCTTCCAGGGTCCACAGAAGCTGCAGGGATGGATCCTTGGGGACAAGGGCTACCCGCAGAGGACGTGGCTGATGACACCCATGTGGCAGCCTCAGACTACAGCAGAGTGGCAGTATAATGAGGCTCATGCAGCAGCTCGTAACTTGGTGGAGCAGACCATCGGGATGCTGAAGATGAGGTTCCGGTGCCTGGACTGGTCCAGTGGAGCCCTGCAATACAGTCCGCAGCGAGTGCCACGCATTGTCGTCGTCTGCTGTGCCTTTTACACCCTGGCGCTGCAATGGGGAGACGAGCTGGCTGAGGAGGAGATGGAGGAGCTGCACGTCTCCTCCAATGAGCAGGATGGCAGTGGGGATGAGGCTGAGGAGATCCTCGGAGGCGACGATGACGGGGATGAGGCTCTCACACTGACTAGATGCGCCAGGCGCGCTCGGGAGGCCCTCATAGCTGCTAGATTTATGGAGGATGATGATGACATGCAGTGAGATGACCCCATAGATCTCACATCGAATTTGTGAATGTTTGACTCTAGTCTGGCTTATGGCAGCGCACATACCTCTGTGAAAATGCTCCTGTTATGGAGATGCAGTGGAGGCCCTTATATTCGCTTGACTGCAGGAGGATGATGACGACATGCAGTGAGGACACTCCATAAATCTTCACACAGTCTCTGAAAATATCTGGCCGACAGCAGCTCGCTTGTGCTCTGTGATCAGGGTCATATAGAGACGCAGCCATGAAACTTTAGAAGTTCTGATGCTTTGTCCACCTTCAGCAACTGATCCCTTCAGGAGTACAGCATCTGTGGATACAGATGCTGAAGAGATGAGGGACAGCCCCACCTTAAAGGTGCTCAGAGCACACCGAGAGAAGGAGAGAACCCTGTGGTGCCTGCCCACTACATTGTGGCAGTAGTGGCCAGCACCGCCGAGGCGCTGGCATCAGTAATGTTTTCAGGGAGTGTGTGGCCGGACCATCACTTTGAGCTGAAGGCTGCACAAAGCACAGGGAAGAAGCCCTGGACTGTCTTGTGCAGAAAGATTTCACATCCGAGTGACGTGAACACTGCTTATCAGAACAAGGAGCCATAGGCAGGGAGACGTTCTTGGGGTTTTATTGACAATAGTGAACAGTGTGTACAAGTGATCAACACCCATGCCCAGGCTATGCAACTAATCCTCCTTAGCTTTCTTAACCCTGCCGCTTTGTCTTGGTGCTCCCCGGACATCCACAGTGGAGGTGGAGGCAGCCTGCTGACTGCGATGTCCTGCCTGTGATGATTTTGGCAGGCGTCTTCTGGAGGGCCGAGACCTGGAGGGCCCCAGCCTGCTTTCGGGGACATGCTGTGTGGAAGTTGCACACTCCTCGGCCTGTGGAGCTGGAGCTGCTGAGGTCGCAGGAAGAGGGGAGTCAGATGGGCTGAGCACTCTCGGAGTCGCCTGGGTGGATGGGCCTGGAGTGTGCACCTGCTGATCCTCCTCCCTATGGGGGCCTGGGGGCCCCAGGCAGACTCCGTGAGGAGCAGGGGTAGCTGGAGTGAGATCGAGCTGCCTGGCACCCTTTTCACATACACACTTTGGAGGCCAACTATGGCATCAGTGATGGAGTTAAGCCTGCGTAGCAGTGCAGGATCGAAGTCCTGGACCAAGGTCTCCACGGTGGCCACCACCCCACCAGTGTTGACCTCGGTGCATTGCAATGCTGGCGCTATCACCTCAGCTTGAAGGCGGATGGACTCCTCTATCGTGCCTTGCAATCTCAGGAGTGCAGCGGACATCCCTTCCTGATATTCCCAAGCTTGCCTTTGCAGCTCCAGCAACTGTAACATGACCGAGTCCAGAGGCTCGTCATCTGACTCGGACTCAGCAACGTTCTGGCCTCCACTAGTCCTCCGAGTGCCGGACACCTGGGAAGTCCCTGCCGCCACCTGCAGTGGATCAGACAGTGCAATGTGCTCACCAGATTGTGATCCTGAGGTTACTCTAAAGCTAGGTCCCACTAAGGTGTGTGTCTATGCGCTGTAGAGGGTGTGGGTGAGCACTGTGATGGGTCTTCAGGGAGGGTGCCTCCAGATTCCTCTTCAGAGGTTTCTTCAGGGCTTGATTGGAGGCCCTGGGCCATGGACTCTGTCAGCTGTTTGGCAGATGTGCCTGTGAAAGCAAGGAGATATAATTAGTGCATGGCAGTGGCCTGTGAAAGAAGACACATCACTCATAGCATGGTTGTCTGATGGATGTTGCAGTGCTGGATCCTCACTCGGCATAGCAGTGCTGACCTCACTGTCAGCACAGGACCAGTCCAGATCATAGCCAGCCAGCTGGATGGCTCTGTTTTCAAAGTCCATGAGGGTCTTGATTTTGGGCATTCTGCCACTGGTGTGCAACCTCTCCCTCTTGTTGTCTGCTAGGTTGTCTTGCATGGATAGAGATGGACAATGTGTAAGCAAGACGCCTGCCAGGCCAAATGATAAGTATGTCTGGCCTGTGTGGGTGGTGGGTGCTCTCATGAACAGGATGAGGCCAATGATGGTGAGTGTGAGAGTGTGAATGGTGACGTCCCTTTAACTGGCAGTGAGTGAGGGCCCTGTGGATGTGTGATGGGTTTGTGAGTGTGTGAGTTGAGATTGATGAGAAGAGTGACTTACCCTGGTGGAACGGAGGAGATCATTCATCCCCTTGCGGCACTGGGTGGCTGTCCTCTTCTGAAGTGCATTGGCGCTGACCACCACTGCCACCGCCTCCCAAGCTGGATTGGTCACGTTGCTGCCTATCCTGCGGCCAGACAGGGGATACAGGACATCCTGGTGTCCATCCAGCAGTCGCTAGAGGGACCTGTCATTGAACCGGGGAGCTGCGGTCTTTTTTTCTTTGCTGGCCATGGCTTCTGTGCAGCAGTGATGAGCTGGAAACAATGAGCACTGTGTTTGCAGCTGGACACCTCTGGCGTGATGCGGTGGCGGGATGATGGCCGGCGGGCAAATGAGAGCTTGCCTGCCATGAAAACCACGTGTTTCCCAGGAGTGTATAAATAATGAGGCAAGTTTGGGATGATATGGCATGAAAACCCGTCATCGCAGCCAAAGGGTAAAACGTCATTTTGCTGGCCCGCTACTGCACTTAGTGCAAATCTGGGAACATTCTGCCCTATGTTTCTAACACATGCAGGTTGTTCACTTAATAATAATTAAGAGTGATTATTTGTTAAATATTTGATTACCATGTTATAAGTACTTGTTCTACATACAAAGACTTCCACTACACCTTCCTTCCTTGTTTTTCCTTTGTGCTCCAGTAAACAAATAGTGACTTCCCAAGTGAACATAAAGGACTTATGCAAGGGTGCTCATTTCTGCATGCAACAAGTATATGAAAGAAAGACTTCCTTGAATCAATGGCACAGGCCTACTTGAGGTGCTGCAGCAGACTGAGAGGGACAGAGAAGTGAACTTGCATAAAAACTGAGTCTTTGAAATTGCACAGTGTTTTTTTAAATTAATTCATGGGATGTGGACATTGCTGGCTAGGCCAGAATTTATTGCCCATCCTTAATTGCCCTTAAGATGGTAGTGGTGAGCTGCCTTCTTGAACCGCTGCAGTCTATGTGGTGTAGGTACATCCACAGTGCTGTTAGGGAGGGAGTTCCAGGATTTTGACCCAGCGACAATGAAGGAACAGAGATATATTTCCAAGTCAAGATGGTGAGTGGCTTGGCAATGAACTTTCAGGCAGTGGTGTTCCCATGTCTGCTGCCCTTGTCCTTCTAGATGGTAGCAGTCATAGATTTGGAAGGTGCTGTCTAAAGAGCCTTGGTGAGTTTCTGCAGTGCACACTGCTACCACTCTGCATTGGTGGTGGAGGGAGTGAATGTTTGTGGATGTGGTGTCAATCAAGTGGGCTGCTTTGTCCTGAATGGTGCCAAGCTTCTTGAGTATTGTTGGAGCTGAACTAATCCAGGCAGGTGGAGAGTATTCCATCACACTCCTGACTTGTGCCTTGTAGATGGTGGGCAGGCTTTGAGGAGTCAGGATGTGAGCTACTAGCTGCAAGATTCCTAGCATCTGACCTGCTCTTGTAGCCACAGTATTTATATAGCTGGTCTTGTTTAGTTTCTGGTCAATGGTAATCCCCTGGATGTTGATAGTGGGAGATTCAGTGATGGTAATGCCATTGAATGTTAAAGGGCAATGGTTAGATTCTCTTGTTGGATATGGTCATTGCCTGGCACTTCTGTTGTGCGAATGTTACTTGCCACTTGTCAGCTCAATCCTGGATATTGTCCAGATCTTGTTGCATTTGGACATGGACTGCTTCAGTATCTGAGGAGTCACGAATGGTGCCGAACATTGTGCAATCATCAGCGAACATCCCCACTTCTGACCTTATGATGGAAGGAAGGTCTTTGATGAAGTAGCTGAAGATGGTTGGAAGCCATCAATAGGGAAAAACAGATTTGGGTAGAACTGTTCAACAGATCGATTGACCAGTCACATATTTCTAACCCTTACTGTTCTTACTTCTATTTTTCAGTATTCTTGTTTTGCTTTTTACTTATCTGCTTAAAAGATATGAAACAGTTGTTGTGCCATGGAATAGATCTATTCCTCAGAGCTTTTGTTTTGCTGAATAATTGCAGAACAACTGCAAAAAGCTGCAATTTAAGCAGACTAGCTAATACTCTGGCTTGTGGCATAGGGGTATAGGTCTAGAACAAATCAGAACTCCTCTTATACCAGATTTATATGTAAGTGGATTGATCTGTTTTTCTTAAAATGCTTCAGGCTCATAAAGACTTTCACTGTTATTATAACATAAACTTGAATACTACAGCATGTATTTTGAAAGCTAAAAAGTGGCAATACCAGCTGGCTTCATAGAATGACACAATACAAAAGGAGGTTATTTGGCCCATATTGCTTTTGTCGACCCCTTGAAAGAGCTATTGAATCAGTTCCATTCCCAGTCTTTCCCTATTGTCCTGCATTCTTTCCCCTTTCAAGTATTTATCCAATTCACATTTAAAAGTTATTATTTAACTTGCTTCCACCACTCTTTCAGGCAGTGCCTTCCAGATCACAACTAGTTTTTGCAAAAAGCATTTCCACATGTTACCTCTGGTTCTTTTGACAATTATTTAAATGTGTCCTCTTGGTGCCAACACTTCTGCCATTGGAAATAGTTTCCTTATTTACTTTATTAAAACTCTTCACAATTTGGAACACCCCTATTAACCTTCACTGCCCTAAGCAGAATAACCCTGGTTTATCTAGTCTCTCCACATAACTGAAAATTTTGATTCCTGATACCATTATAGTAAATGCCGTCTGCACTAAAAACTTTACATCCTTCCTAAAGTATTGTGCCAAGAATTGGACACAGTTCTCCAACTGGGACTTAAACAGTGATTTCTAAAGGTTTGGCATAACTTCCTTGCTTTTCCACTTTATGCCTTTATCTATAAAGCCAAGGATACCATGAACCTTTTTAAACAGCCTTCTCAACTTGGCCTGCGACCTCCAATTATTTATGTATCTAGACTGGTCTCTCTGTGCCTGAATCCCCTTTATGATCTTGCCATTTGATTTATATTCTTCCTATCAAATGGATCACTTCACATTTCTTGGTGTTAAATTGCAACTGCCATGTGTCTCCCTATTTCACCAGTCTGCCTATATTCTCCTGAAGTCTGTTCCAAACTTCCCCACTGCCTCATAATTTCTGAGTTTTGTATCAGCTGCAACCTTTGAAGTTATGTCCTGTATACCTAAGTCCCAAGTGATCATATATATCAAGAAGGGCAGTAGCCCTAACCACCTATTCCTGGGGAGTACCAGCTCTATACCTCCCTCCATACTGAAAAAACCCCAACCATTTACCACTACTTACATGTTGCTGATGAAAGGTCACTGACCTGAAATGTTGGCTGGGATTTTGTGTTGGCAACGAGGGACCCACCTGAGCAGTTGGAGAACTGGTACAGCTTCCATGAGAAAGGCCCAACATGATTGAAGAACTGGCCAATGTTGGGCCTTCCACACAATCAAACCCTGAGTGGGGCAGAAGTCCCGCCCCTGAGAGCTGCCAGCCAATCAGAGACTGGCAGCTCTTTGGTACCGGTAGCATTACTGGGAGTAGTGGCTGCTGCTAGTAATGCTCCAAGGCTCAGCTCGACGATCATAGCTGGATCCCTGGACAAAGGTGACAGTGGTGGGATATGGGTCGTAGGGATGGGGCTGTGGGAGAAGAGACAGGCATCGGAGTTAAGGGCAAAGGTGGTGGCTTTCAGCACCCCCTCCTTCGCAACAGCAAGTCCCTCAATTGGGCACTGAATGCCTGACAATGAGGGACCCCCACCCCCGCAACCCCTTCTGAAGTTGCAGGCAATTCTAACAGGGTTTGTTGGCTGGCCTTTGGGAGTTAAGGGGGGGCCATTACATTCCTGAGCCGCCACTAAATTCCGGTGGGCTCAGAGATAATTGCACTCAAGTGGCTCATTTTTTGAGCCTAATTGACCTCCTGGCACTGGTGGGTGGGATTCCCACATTGAGCCCTTCCTGCCCCCAGCTTAACTGAAGACAGTTTTCCCAACTTTGGGAATCTGAATGTGGGTACTGCTGCCCGATTCTCCTAGTCCCCCTGTTATCATGCCAGTTCTGGTGGGCTCTATTAAATTCCACTCTTTAACTCCGTTTTTCTCTCCACAGCTGCTGCCATGACTTGCTGAGTATTTCCAACACGTTCAGTTTTTATTTCAGATTTCCAGTAGCATTCTGCTTTTGCATTGACTACTAATCTCTGCTTTCTGTCATATATTTCATATCCATGTAGCCACTACCCCTTTAATCCCTTGGGCCTGAATTTCGCTATCAAGTGTTATTATATAACACTTTGTCAAATGCCTTTTGAAAGTCCATATATACAGCATTAAACATACTGCCTTAATCAACCTTCCCCATTATTTCATCAAAAAACTTAATCAAGTTGGTCAATCATTGATTTGCCTTTAACAAAGCCACCCATCCTAGCTGTCAGTTATTCATTTACATTTTTCCAAGTGAAAATTAATCTTGGCCAAAATCTTCTGCCCCTGTGAACCCCACCACATTCCCACCTCCAACCCAATTAAGTCTATGGTGGAAAGGCCTGCAGATGACCTTCTTGCCCTGTTGCCAATTGAGATGCTTAAATGGCCAATTAAGGCCTACTTAGGGCCTCATCCCACCACTGCTGGTATTAACCCAGCAGTTGGAGCTTGCCATGTGGGGAGCACAACAAGCAAACCCTTGTGCCTAATATTGGTGGTGGGGAATCTTTTAGAGACAGAGTTGAGGGCTGAAATCTTGACAGGCTGGCGGCGGGCCTTTCCTCAAGGTCAAGGACCCCGGGTGGAAGTCCCACCTGCCTGTCCGGGGTGGGGGTCATCCCTTGTTCAACTGCATTCAGAGTCTTATCAAGGGACCCCGGCATCAAAAGGGTGTTCCACTGCAAGCTACCCCCTGCCCATGCTGCTGACTGCCCTCCTCCATGACCCCCATCTGCCATCATTCACCTGTGGCCTAGAATCCAGTGACAATCTTAGGCCTCAAGTGAGTGTCATACCAGCATCAGTCACCATCTCCCTTGGTGGTGCTGTTGGTCAATAGAGCTGTCGGTCTCTGATTAGCCAGCAGCTCTCGGCAGGCAGGACTTCCACCTGGGGTCCTTGACCTCAAGGAAAGGCCCGCTGCTAGCCTGTCAAGATTTCAGCCCTCAACTCTGTCTCTAAAAGTTTCCCCACCACCAATATTAGGCTGACTGGCTTGTAGTTACCAGGGTTATCCTTTTCTCTTTTTTTAAACAAGGGTGTAATATTTGCAATCCTCCAGTTCTCTATCACTACTTCTGAGGAAGTTTGGAAGAACGAGGCCAGAGCCTTCATTATTTCTACCCTTAATTTTTCTTAGTTACCTCGGATGCACCCATCCGCAGTTGGCAAACTTGTTACTTTGAGTGTTGCTACCATTCTAAGTGGCTTCTCTTTATTTAGTTTGATTTGCAGTATTGTTATGAATTTACGCTTGACTGATTTTCTTCCAATGTGCCAGGCATTCAATCAACACTGAAGTTGTGCAAACGGCTATATTGTGTAGATTTGGTTTCAATTGGATTTCTGTTCCCAATTTAAAATTCAGAGCCGTAAAAAGGGGGTTTTGCCATGTTATATCCTCTACTACCTACCTTCCATTTTTCTGGGTTTTTGTGATAAAACAGGTATGTAACAACCAATATAGTAATTTTGTACAACTGGTGGGGAAGTTCACTCTCTGAGGGCGGAGCTTGATGACACTTGATCACAAATTAACAGATGCAAAATTCTGGACAGCTTTCAGATATGGGTTGCTGGTAGAAGATGCTTCCTATCATTAACAACTTGCATGTGTATAACACCTCTGACATAGTAAAAGGTCCCATAGCACATTACAGATGAATAGTAAGTCAAAAGATTGACACTGAACCAGAGGAGGAGGTGACCAAAGCTTGGTCCAAGATGCAAGTTTTAAGGGTGTCTTAAAGGAGCAGAGAGAGGTGGAGAGCCTCAGGGGTTTAGGGGTGAATCCCTAACTGATGAAGGCACAAGCACTTATGGCAGGGAAAGGAAGTGGACTTGGGCTGTCAACTCAGAAAGTTAGTTCTATAGTCTTTTAAAGCTTTCCTTCTTTAGCCCTTACCTCTTGGGATGAAACAAATGGACCATTGAAAACTTTCAAAATATAATTGGATATATGCATGAAAATGAAACGTTTGCAGGACTACAGGGGAAGAGCAGCAGAGTGGGTTTAATTGATTTGGCAGCATCTGTGGAGAGAGAAACAGAGTGAACGTTTTGAGTGACTTCAGCTCTGAAGAAGAGCCATACGGACTCAAAACCTTAACTCTGTTTCTCTCTCCACAGGTGCTGCCAGACCTGCTGAGTTTTTCCAGGATTTCCTGTTTTAATTTCAGATTTCCAGCAGTCACAGTATTTTGCTTTCATTTTGGCTTTAACTGGTAGCCCTTTCAAAGAGCCAACACAGGCACAATGAGCGGAATGTGTGCTGAATCATTCTATGACTGGCTGCCAGAGCTAATGCCACCTTTGGCTATTGTCCTCCAATTCTCCCTCCCTTTCCATGGCAAAATACCAAACTGTAGTCTCTAATTGGCATGTTCATTGATGACAGAGTATGGATTATGACCTCACCCTATAGGCAATGCTTACTCGTCTATATGTCTTATCAGTCTGTGGCACAGAACAATGCCACGCCAATGCTGTGCACCACCCTGTCACATGCTGTTTAATTTTGTTAATTTATGGACTTCTATTTCAGAAAACCTATAAGGTAGTCCATATTGCCTGACAAACATTAACTGCCTATGTGCGTGTAATGGCGTAAAGTTTTATTATGACACACTAACATTCTACACAACATCCAATTTTGAATTTCAGATTAATATTTTCTTCAGAATTTACCTGCTGCTTTAGGCAATAAAAATATGAAACTTTCATTACTTAAAAAAGACCAATAATTTTCACAGTATCACATTTTTATAGTGCAGAAGGAGGTCATTCGGCCCATTGGGCAGGTTTTTCCAGTCAGCGAGCGGGGACAGGGCCCACTTGCCGATGCGTAAAATGACACAGGGATACGTCGGATGGGTGTCCCAACGTCACGTCGCGTCATTTAGATTTTCAGTTCAGTGGGCGCGCAGCCGATTCAGCTGCGCACCCGCCAACCTGTCAATGGCCTATTAAGACCATTAAAAAACTAATTAACCTGATTGATGGACCTGCCCGTCCAGCCTTAAGGTTGGCGGGCAGGCCGGGGGCCCTGGCAGGCCTTGGAAAAAGCATGAAACCTCATCCACGGGCGGGATGAGGTTTCATGAGGGTTTTAAAATTTTTATCAAATATTTAAACAAAAGCTATGGACATGTCCCAACTCATGTGACAGTGTCACATGAGGGGACATGGCAGGGAAATTTATTTCTTATCTTTATTTCAACTTAAATTAGAGCTGATCTCCCTGAGGCAGCACTTTGCCTCAGGGAGATCTGTGCGCTCTTTCATGTGCATGCACGAAAGAGTGCATTCCTGGCTGAGGGAACCCCCCCCTCCACCCGCACAGGGAGCGCAAAGCAGATGTGATGCTGGGCGGGCCTTAATTGGCTCGCCCACGTAAAATGGCGGCACGCCCCTAACTGGGGGCATTGATTGGAAGGCTGCCTTCCCGCACCCGCTCCCGCACTTCCCCTCAAATTGGGGGGGGGGGGCGGAAATGTTGCCCATTGAATCTGCACTGGCTCTCTGAAAGAGCATTCCACCTAGTCCCACTTCCCTGCCTTATCCCTGGAACCCTGCACATTCTTTTTAGATAGAAATCCAATTCCTGTTTGATTACCTCAATCGAACCTGCCTCCACCATCCTTTCAGGAAGTTCGTTCCAGACTACAACCACCCTCTGGGTGAAAAAAGTTTTTCTCGTATCACTATTGTTCCTTTTGCCAATTGTTTTGAATCTGTGCCTCTAGTTCTTGATGCTGTCTTGAGTGGGAGCAGTTTCTCACTACTTACCCTGTCAATACCCCTCAGGATCTTTGCTACCTCTATAAAGTCTCCTCTCAGCCTTCTTTTGCCAGTTTGTTATATTCTTAACTTTAATGTTGCACTGTTCAAATAGAAGAAAAATAGCCAATGGATCTGAAATAGGGAAAAAATAGTAGAAGCCAATTTTGAAAGAAAAAGTAGTATTGCAGAGAAAAGACATTTTGTTGAAGCTTTTTGTCTTGGGCTCATCAGGACAATTGCAAGAGTACCAATGTCAGGGGAAGCAACAACTTTCTACTGTATGAGAAGAGAGCGCCATTTGGTCGGAAAGTGGACTCTGATTGGTAGAGACATTGCCATGGAGAATGCATTTCCTTGCATGTCGTAAGGGGTTCCATCCCATGCTCAAATTCACCTTTGCAATGGAGCAGTCAAATGAACTCCCCTTCCTTGACGTACTAGTTGAGAAATCTGCCAGGGACTTCTCTGCCATGGTTGACTGCAAGCCTACCTTCACTGGTCAATACATGCATTGGGTTTCTCGCAGTTCCATACGTTATAAAATTGGCCTCATCGGCAACCTCACAAATAAGACCCAAGCTATTTACTCACCATGCAAGCTTCATGCTGAAATAGGGTGCATCAAAGACATCCTGTGGGATATTGGCTCCCCTGATCAGATCTTTTCACACTGTATATCATGCAAACTCATGGACGGGCCTAAGTCTGTCACTTTCAGCCCTGAAAAGTTCCCAGTCTACCTCAGATTACCCTGGAGGGGCAAGGTATCTCAAAAATTTGAGCAACAGGTGAAGCTACCTGTTTCAAACTGCTACTGTACAGCAGCAACACATGTGGTATTCACCACTAACAGGATGCTGCCGTCAAACCAAAAAGACATTCTCACAAATGAGTAATGTGGTGTATGAATTTCAGTGCCAGTGTGATGCTAGGTATGTAGGCCGTAAGTCCCAATGACTGGTGGATCATATCAAACAGCATGTCCCGCTGTTTGCAATGGACAAGGTACAGACTGCGCCCAGCCATCCCGTGTTTGCAAAACTCAAAACACAGTGTCCAACATTAGATGTGATTCCGCGATTGGACAAATTTGCTAAATAATCCTCAGTGTGATAAAAATTACGCCGACAACCAATTGAAGATTGTTAGTCGGTCTCGCAGTGTGGCACATTTGTGTGTGCTGGAAGCTACATATATTAACACACAAGGCCTGTTTTTTGCAGACAGAAAGAACATATACACACATTGTGCCTGTTTCAGCTAAACAAAGTAAGTGATAGCCATTCATTGACTCATTCCTCAAGGCAATGCCTTGACCAATCAGAGTCAAGATGCCTGGTTTAAATTTCAAACAATGCTTGGTAGTTAACTGCCAGTCACCGTTAACTGATGCATTCTCCATGGCAACGCCTCTACCAATCAGAGTCTGCTTGCCAACCAATCTCTTCTCGTACAGGATAAAGTTGTTGCTTCCCCTGATATTGGCATTCTTGAAATTGGCCTGATGAGTGCAAGACAAAAAGCTTCAGCAAAATGTATTTTTTTTAGCAATACTGCACCACCAAACAACTAAAAGAATAAATAATTCTATTGACAGATTTTTTTAAAGCCCACTATAGAATATCATCGAACATACTTCCAGAAGCCTTTAACATTTGCATAGAACCACAATTTTGGCTAAGTAGTTTAAGCGCAGGCCTCATCCTTTATACATTGCTTCGCAGCCATTTACCTCTAAGCAGTATCACAACCAAAGGTGAGATGGGAGGAAGCTCATGTGGTACACAAACACTGGCACAGATTTCTTGTGTCAGATGGCCTGTTTCTTTGCTGCAAATTTCTATGCAATTCTATAAAATTAAATTGAGTGGTTGCTTTGGTCACCAACTCAATTGTCAACTGCTGACACCACTTGAAGGGATTGAGGCTCCACACTTTGCCTAGCGCCTTTGTTCTTCACCCATCTCATCACAATCTGTTTGCCTTTGAAATATTGATACTTGCAGGTTTGTAGTAGCTCCAACAGCTCATCAAACCTGAGTGCTAGGAAGAAATGACATATCAGGAATAAGGGAAAACCACATTCTTGAAAACTGAGCCATGATCAGAAGCTGAACAAGTACCAGTTTTGATTCCAAAATTGTGTAGGTTTCCTTGGAACAGTTATATTTATTAGCTAACTTCCAAACAAGTGTTATATTAAGTGACACAGCTTTTCATTGAAGTAATTGGATCTGAAAATTTGGGTGTAATCAAACATTCTGGTTCGATTGCTGAGGAAGGTGGAAAGGGCTCCCAGAGATACTGTTGCTATCATTTTGATGGTACTTCAATCTTGACATAAAAAAGAGCTTGACTCCTTGGGTTATGCTATTTTTATCGTAATTTTGGGATTTATTGTTTTTACCCTTTTAAAAGTGACACTTGTACTTCAAGTTATTGATTAACCAAAAGGCTGAGATTACTGATTGAGAACATGTAGAAATTAATTTTGGCATCAAATGACCTGCAGTTTTTTTTATTAATTAGTGAAGAGTGACATTGATAGAAGATCAACAAAGTGATGAGATCGCTGAATCATTTTGTTCTACGTAGAAATTTAATCCCTGGGCAAAACTTTTTCAAAACATCTTTGAGTTGAACTGCTCTGTGTCCTAAGATTTGAATCTCATTTTAAGTCTGCAGATAGTTAAAATGACATTGCCGCATGATTTTGCTCAGAATTGCTAATTGATTAGGACCACAGGCTCCTAATTCGGCAGCAACATGTGGTCCTAGCTATACTCATACAGTTGACTGACAGCTCTAAAGATAAACTAATATAGGGCAATTTAGGGTTTATTATATCACTGTAATTAAAGAGAATTGGAAACTGTTACTTTTTCAAGTTCAGGTTATTTAAGGAAGTGATTTAGAATTAAATTAAAAGTCATTATGGTGCATTGCAGCTTTATTCAGTAAAAAGGCACAAAATGTTATATCTTGCTTAAACAGAGTTGGAGGCTTAAAACAGGTTGGCCAAGGAACTGGAAATACCTCTTGTTCTTTGAGATTATTGCAATGACACCTTTGTTCTTCTGATGGGGCTGCAAACAATGACTTTTATTTGGGCATTGACCTGTAACATTACAACTAAATATTGGTCTCAAAGCTAGTTCAAGCCTTCCAATTAAAGCATGAACCCATATCCTTCTGCTCGACGATGATGTTGTTGGATTTCAATATCATACAGGTTTGATATCCTCTGATTTCTTAAAATAATACCTTGTTCTTGCTGGTTACAATGAGCAAATGGTAGACTGTAATTATGCATTATACTGCGGCTATTATATCAGTATAATTATTTAAAAGATATTGGGAACATCAAAGAGGGTGTACACTAGAAAAGGGAATCTCTTTGGACATCATTCATTTGTAATTTTTAATATAGGAGAAGGGGAGATAATGGAATAACAAGCTGATTAATAAATTTATGATGAGTAGCTTAGACCAGAAGAATAAAAGCACTGGCAATACCTAGAGAGAAAGGAAACGAGCAATGCAATAAAAGAATAGCTTCACTGCTCGAGGTTAGTGCCCCTTTAAGACAGTAAAAACAGATTTGTTGATGTGTTGACATGGAAACAGCATGCAATAGAGATTTTCCTCTGGTGCTGTCAGCTAGAAAGGACACAATATATGGTACTACAAAGTGAAAACAAACTAGAGAAAACAAGTCCAACTACAATCAAAATGTCACAGAAAACTCCTAAAATGCAGCAGGATACCGAAAGAGATATAGCATGACAGCTCCAGCATAATAAATTTCCTTTTCATAAGAGCGGCTCCGATAAACTGACAGTGACATTTAATGAGAAGAGCCGGGGCACTGTTCACTGACACACTACTCTGGTTCAAACCATAAGGTGTTAAGGCACATCAGTCATCATACATGACAAAGCTTCAGTCTGCTCGACTTCAGCTCATTTTCAATGCATTTTTGTTTTGCGATTTCACCGACATTCGAGCCACTTCAGCTGACTTAAATTGCAAATGACTCTCATGGAACAGTGAATCCAGTCACAGAACAAAATAGCAACAGACTTCCATTTTTAAAAGGCAGGCAGAATATCAGACCAATTGTCAAATATCTGATGCATCTAAAATCCTCGTTCCAATTAAAAAGCATACATACACATTTGTTGTCATAAAGAGACAGTATTTCTTGTTAGATGAAAGATCTAGGGTTTATAAAATTAAGATCCAACACTATTTTTCTATCATGCATATTCTCAATGACATATATGCCAAGTATCTTAATTTAGTCAATTATAGAAAACCTCCATTCCAAATGCATTTCTAATTCAAGTACACAATTATGTGCTAAAGTAGCTCTACTTTTTCCAGGATTCAGCGTTACTACTCTTTTTTATTTGAGTGGCTGCAAGATTTAAACAGTTTTTTTTTACAGAAAGTACATGAAGCTTTGCCTAAAGGCTTAAGGTCTTTAATAAGATACCACATGCTGGACAGATTCAATCTTTTTTGACATTGTGTCGAACAACCTTGCTAGGCAAAAGGATACTGTCTCTTTAAGTCACCTTAAAATGCTCTTTAGCAAGCTCTAAACCTATATATTCAGTGCAAATGAGCCTATGAACATAACAATTCAACTATTTTGGAAGGGGAATGGGTGATGTGTGTCTTGTAATAGCAGATCAGTACCAGGGGCTCAAAATCATTACAACAGTGAAAATCAAACATATAAATTGACATATTTTTCTCTCAATTGGTGCTTGCATTCTCATAATTAATACATGTCTTTTTGTTTTATAGAGAAGTGCTTTACTTTAGATTATCTAATTAACACATACAATACTTAATTTTATCATTTTTGATTTTAAATTACCATCCGATTAGGTTGATGCACTTTTTACTTGGTGCTCTTAATTGTCACAAATTTTCACATTTCCAATTTGTTTTTCCTAAATAAGCATCAATCTGTAAAGCGTGTTAAGAGTATATTCAAAAAGAACTGCATTCCTACAAGCCGAGGTTTCTGATCTCCTGGTTTAATCTCTATTGCCTGAAATCATTGCAAATGATACCGTATGATAAGCACGTGCACAGGAATGACATCATACATACCCCTTATAGGAGGGTTCACGTTTGATTCCACATTCAGGTGGACGCTGCGATGTTCTGTGGAACCAGGACAACGAAATGAACTTTCAGAGATACACATACCCCCTGATAATAATAATAATACAAACACTGAGAATAGTAACAACAATCTGCCAACAGATTACAAATAGCAGGTAGGGTGATATTACAGGCCCATCTGAACAGCAGGCCAACTGTATGTGAGCTCATTGCTATCTATCCATTGGTGATACAATTAAAATACTGTTACTAGAATGGCTGGTCACATTTAATGCTTACATTTCTAGTTAATGTGATTGGAAGCTCGAGAAACAGTAAATTTCTCGACGGGTCCTTCTGTTCCTCGATTACTGAACCCAGAGCTCAAACATGGATTATAAAACATCAACATTGACAGAGGGGCCTGCTTCACACCAATAAAATTAACATACAATGCACACCTTACTAATGCATTACATTGACATTAACAGAGTGTGGATGAAAAACTGAGCCGAGGTGAGACACAACATGGGTCTTTACAAGGCAGATACATAATCTGCGTTCAAACAGAAAAACTGTATTGCACTATCCTGAATAGACAATTATGTTCCCTTGTTCTCCATGGTCTAAAGTACCATACATGTTAAATGTCACTCACAGTAGTTGTTAGAAGTTACTTTCCAGTACATTAATTCATGGGACACAGAAACTACTGGGAAGTGTCAAAGTTGCAAAGTCCTTGTAATAATGTCATAGATATACAGGATTTTGAATATTTGGATATAATGATTCAAATAGAGGGTCCATTACATTCCAAAATGAAACACACTATGTTGGCATCAATGCAAAATCTACAAACAGGATTAGTTAAAACTCATTCTCTGCTTTAGTTTAACCTGATTCATGATTCTGGTATTCTTAATTAACATATCTCTTCTTGAATCACCACGTATTCTAAAGCCAATCATAACACTTTGTTTCTAATCACAGGGCACCTTGTAATTTTGCTGACAACAGCTTATGTCTAGCTATCCTCAAAGATCCCTCCTATAAATGATTTCTTTTAATAATCTTTATAAATCAAGTAGCAGTTTCTTAAGATTAACCTATATTACTTGGCATACATAAAGAAAAAGAGATTTACAAAAGAGGTTTTTGGATTTTACAAATGGGTGTGCAAAAGGGGCAGAGAAATCTTAAGGTTGCCCAAAATATGAGATTTCCACTGGCCTTAGAAATTAATAATTCGCAGAGAAAATGAATTTGATAAAGTGGCTCTATGAGAACTTCCGCCAAATATCTTTTTGTGTTGTGAAACAGCAGAACAAAAGAGAAAAAAAACAGGATGGAAAAAGTAGACATAGACAGCAGAGGGGAAGGGGACACACAGAGGCAGCTCCCCTAATGGTTTATTTGGTAACTGCCCCAGTGTGGAACTGAACTACAAAGAATCCCGACTATGATACCTATCCTATGTAAAGTCTACTGATCTCAGACGGGGTAATAGGAGGAACATTGGAATAAACCTCAATGCCCTGTCACTGCGGGAGAAAAAGGAGAATTCAATCATCATTTCCATGCTGGAAAGTGCATTCATGTAAAAGGCAGGTTTGGATAGGACTGTCCATGGGTGTTATGCCCCCAGCCCTCAATCCAATCTTCGTGCCTTATAGCATGAATAAAAAATGATTGTTTGGGTGAGGTACTGGAGGTTACCAGCACACATGGGGCAGAATCTTCTGTATGGCGTGCGGATGGCAGAGTCCGCATGTCAGCGCTTAAAATGTCGCGCGCTGCAGTGTCCCGGGAATTCGGCGGTGTGAGCAGGCAATATGGCGAGAAGGCCAAAAATCGGTTTCACAACATCATGAAACCAATTTGCAGTCGCCTGTTCTGCCCGTCAATGGTGGGCCACATTTCCTGCCATCAGACATCAGGAACCTCATTGTAATACAGCTGTATATCATTATAAACCCAGTTCACAGGAATCAATCCCCCACGCTGGATCATCTGAGCACATCATCATGATTGAACACTGACATGTTTCATAACAGTATTTATAAGGCGTGCACTTGGCGGGCTGCATTCGCTCAGGAATTAGAGGTTTGTTTGCCTACCTTGCTTCGGGCAGCACTCACAGTCATCAGTGCCAGGCTTCACAGACAGCGCCACATCACTTTTAGGGGAGCTCACGAGCAGGTTGCCACTTACCAGACCAGCCAAAAGACAGGGGTGGCTTTTCAATGGCTGCAAGGCTAGGGCTCCCTTGGGAAAGGGGGAGAAGTGGCCTCAGGCAAGGAAAGGGGCTGCTGGGCGAGAGCTGTTCTGAGGTTGGGGGGTAACCCAGGTTGTCTGTGGGGGCACAAGTTGATCTGTGCAAGTGGCCTCAAGATGGTGAGGGCTGAGGAGGCAATCTCCAGAGGAGATGAGGCCAGATGGAGATGTGAGCATGTATGTGAGAGTGAGTGATGATGGCCCTTGAGCTGGCAGTGAGTGAGATGCTAGTGAATCTGTGATGGGCTTGAATGTGTGAGTTTAGAGTGATAAGATAGTTGCCTTACCCTGGTGGCACTCATCACCACTGCCATCGCCGACCAAGCCAGAATGGTGAGATTGCTGGGCCTTCCGCAGCCATAGCGGGGGTGGAGGACATCATGGTGGGCCTCCACGGCATCCAAAAGGCATTCCAGAGATGCATCATTGAATCAGGGGGCTGCTGACTTCTTGCCTTTCAGGGCCATGTCTCCTGTGCAGCAGTCCTGGGCTGGAAGCACCTCAGAGATGTGCACACAGATGCACTTTAAATGTGGCGCCCAGTGTGAGGAAGTGGCAAGGTGATGGCGTGGTGGGCAAATGAGAGTCCTCCATCGAAACAGTGTGTTTCCCGGAAATGCATGGTTAATGAGTCGGGATTAGAACTATACGGTGTGAAAAGCCACCATTGCGGCTAATAGGTAAAATGTTCTTTTTCCCACCCACTACCACACTTTGTGCATGTCTGGGACAATTCCACCCTCAGTCTTTGAAATGCAACCCAAGTCAAAATGAGGTCACAAAATCAGATCTCAATTGTGCTTAAAAAGATGTATTGTTTAGTTACTTTATTAAAAGTTTTAAAAAACATTTGGTGAAATCGTTCGGTCACGTTGACATCGGATGTCATGGCGGGTGGGGGGGGGTGGGGGCGACAATATGGCAAGAAGGCCAAAAATCGGTTTCATGTCATTGTGAAACCAGTATGCGATCGTCTGCTCCACCTGTCAATGGTGAGCTGTGTTTCCCGCTGCCGCATATTGGGGACCTAATTTCAATATTTTAGCATCTCATATTAAGGCCTGCTCGCCGAATTATTCCTCCACGTCAAACTTACCACCCACGTTGGTGTGACTTCAGAACTGCGTGCTTCACGACTGCCTTTAAAAGGCGTGCACCTGCCAACCTGAACATCGAGGGGCACTTGGAGGTAACTACACACAACCTTATGCAACGTTCACAAGCATCGCCTGTAGGACATCAAGGAAGAGGCACTGTGCATTCCGGGGGAGGGTGGTGGGCACAGTCAAGTCACTTTTTCCCTGCTGGTTTTCAGTGTGGTGCCAGGGCAAGCGCTCCAGTGTGGGTCAGACCGGGGGTGTTGGGAGCAAGGCAGCAGACTGAAGATGGTACACAAGCATATGCCGGGGTGGGGTAGGGGGAGTGAGGGGAGCAGCCACGAGGTTGAAAAGCTTGTCAAAAGTGAACATTCTTCTACAGCTGAGACCATTCAGCTGCAGCTCCATTGACATGCTTGGAGTCGGGCCTCTGAAGCTTTTCTGCCCATTCAATGCAAAAGCATGAATATGCCACCAAATGCTCCAGAACTTTTCACCCCTTGGGCGCAGACTGAAAATTAATGAGTGTTTTAGGGGTCAGCAGAACAATTGGCCGACTGGCCAAGTTGTACAATCCCCTTGTGAAAGATGGCCATGGCGCAGTCACTGGTGGAGTTGCTCACAGCCCCTAGCAATGTATTTATTAAGATTTGGACCAGTATCCATCATGGTTCAAGCAAACATTGGAGCCTTGCAATGTGGATTAGGAGAATGCCTGCACCTGAGCTGAGAGCACAGCATGCAGTCCAATGACCGAAGCTGCTGCCAATCGGTCAAGTGGAGTGGGGCGGTGGTGGGTGGGGTTTTGGACAGCCATGAAGCACACGACACACTGGCCACCCAGGTGGTGGCCAGCACTCTCCTGCACGTGTAAAGGGGCCTTCAGACTTAAGAGGTTTTTAGGACACAGATGCTAACCCACGCATCTCTCTTTGATCCTGCAAGAGGAGAACATCAGGATCATTGAGCCTGGTGATTTAGCAGTATGCTTCATGGCTTAGAGAGACCATAGAAGCAGAAGAAGAGAGCAGCGGAGCAGCCTGGCTTGGCAAAAGGAGGAGCACCTCCCTCAAGATGAAGGGAGGGGCAGGGCCTGCTTCGCACATAGGTTAAGATCCACAGGAGGCCGTCACTCGTAGGTGCTTCGTTGGCCCCAGGATCTATAGATAGTGCTTGTAATTCCTGCAGGTGACTGAGAACCAGTGTCACTGAAGACTGCCCATGTCTACACAAATTGTCAGTCACATTTGGCCCCAGCTGCAGGATTTGGCACCACGGTAACATGGAGGGCATCCACTGCCACTGGCCATGAAAGTGACCAGAGCGCTCTATTTTTTTTATGCCAGTGGCTCCTTCCAGGGTTCCACAGGTTAGGTGTGCGGATCTCGCAAGCCTCCACGCACAAGTGTATCCAGGAGGTCATGGACGCCATCTTCGCGAAGGCACAGAACTTAGTGCACTTTGACTGGGATCAGGAAAGCCAGGAAGGAAGAGAGTTGGCATTTGTGCAGATCTCTGTTTTTCGAAAGATGCATGGTGCCGTCAACTGGTGCTTTGATCTCCATGGCAACAAGAAGTCAACTACATCAACCACAAGGGCTTCCACTCACTGAATGTTCAGCTGGTGTGCAACCACCATGAACTCTGTAGGCCTGCGCATGATTCTCAGGGGGCGTCCATGTCTCCTACATCCTTAGCAGGTCTCAGACCTCTGACACCTTCCAGGGTCCAGAGAGGCTGCAGTATTGGTTCATCGGGGACAAGGACTCCCCACAAAGCATGTGGCTAATGATGCCCATGCAGTGGCCTCTCACTGCAGCAGAGTGACGGTATAATGGGGCTCATGCCACGACCTGGACTTTGGTGGAGCAAACAACAGGCATTTTGAAAATGAGGTTCCGGTGCCTCGACAAGTCTGATGGAGCACTGTAATACAGTCCACAGAGGGTGTTGAGCATCATCGTAGCTTGCTGCATGCTCCATAACCTGGCACTGCAACAGGGGGTGGACCTGGCTGAGGAGGAGATGGAAGAGCTGCACGTCCAATGGGGAGGACGTCAAAGGCAATGATGGTGATGAGGTCCTTGAAGGTGAGGATGCCGGCAATGAGGCCATTGAACTGGTTAGACGAGGCAGATGCGCTCAGGAGGCCTTTATAGCCACAAGATTCATGGTGGATGATGATGAGATGCAGTGAGGACAATCCTGACATCTTCACATTGCATCTGTAAACATTTGACTCCTGTGTGGCTGATGACAGTGCACATTCCCTCAGTGCACAGGCTCATGTCATGTAGACGCAGCTGAGGCCCTATTAGTCACAAGATTCCACGAGGATAATGATGACATACCGTGAGAACACTTCATAGATCTTCACATGGCCTCTGAGAATGTCTGACTCCAGGCTGGTCGAGGGCAGCTCGCTTGCGCTCTGTGATCAGGGTCATATCACAGAGACGCAGTTGTCAAATTTTAAATGCACCTGATCCTTTGTGAGCCTTCAACATCTGTCCACTTCAGGACTACACCGTCACCAGTTACAGGTGCTGAAGACATGGGGGCCAGCCCCCTCCTTAAAGGTGTTGAGAGCACACAGAGAGAATAATGGAACTCTGATACCCGTCCACGACATTCTGACAGCAATAACTAGCACCAATGAGGTGCAGGCATCACTAATGTGTCCAGTGAGAAAAAAATATACATGTAAGTGTAAAATATAAATGGCACAGAAATATAGAGCTGCCTAGATGGGGTATCAGGGAAGTGACCTTGACTCTATGGGAGAAGAGCCTGCTATCCTGTCTCATAATGACAGCATACTTTCTGCCTCACCACTCACTCCTCTCTACTCTTGTCAGTGTCATAAATTGCACCAGCCCATGCAGGGATGGTGCAGACTACAGTTGGGCCCTCAAGGCCCAGAGCTGCTTGAGCTCATCAACCAAGCTCATCGGAACTGTCTCAATGGTCGATCAGCTGCCATTCCCTCCCAAGCTGTGACCACTTGGGAAACATAAATCGGAGCACTAGAAAATCAGTACAGAAATTAGAAACTTCAGTGGCTGCACAAGAGTGATTCCTAATTATTTCTATTAACTATTGGACACAGATGGAATTGAGTGGTTGGATAAATCCGTTTTTGTCCTGCATTTAGATTTGGTGGTTTTATTGGTAGTGAAGTGAGGGAAAAACTGAGTAACAGTGGACTCAGGGAAGGTAATCAGATGGTGGCAGTGAGCATGGCGGTGATGAGGATTGCAGGATTGTTCGTATATTGGGAATTGGAGAGCTGATTCACATGAAGAGTTCTTGATGTGTTGTTTTCCGAGAGCTCAGGAATAGTGCCACTGATAATCAATGTTATTTCTGTTCATTTCCTCTTATGCTACTTCCCCTCCTGTTGTACTTCCTGCTGCCAGGGTGATGTGAAGAGCTGGTTCATCATAATGACAAATTATGCAGGAAGCAGCAGACAACCAAAAATTGGGATACTCACTCTGGGCTGCACTACAAGGCTCATACTGAAAGGTTCAGTCAGCAGAAGCATTTCTTCAGCACAATGACTGTTGCTTTGTGGGCTAACCCTGCAGCTGGTCCTGCGTTCCTGATGTAAGTCATGACTTGAAGTTTACCACATCACCCAATAGCCAGCCTGCAACCTGATGGCCTGTAATTGAGGCAAGGCAGAGGACTGGCCCAGAAATAATGCATCTTGACTGCTGCCTGGACAGTGGGCACATATCTGCATGATGCACTGTCAAATGGTCACAAAAAAGCTTGAGGGGTTGGAATATTTTCTATTGAGAAAGTTGTCAGGATGGTGATGGGAACACACAAGGCAATGCAAAAGCAATCTATGGCACCATGGACCTCAATGAAACCAGCAATGCAGCTGAAGCCTAATGTTCTCTAAAGGAGGTGCAGGAACAAAGAGATCTGGGTATATATCAACATAAGTCATTGAAGATGACAGGGCATATTGAGAGAGCAGTTAATAATGCATATAGTATCTTGGACTTTATTAATAGGGGCATTGAGAACAAGTGTAAGAAGGTCATGTTGAACTTGCATAAGATATTAGTTAGGCCTCATCTGGTGTACTGCATCCACTTCTGGGTGCAATACTTGAGGAAGGATGTGAAGGTATTGGAGAGAGTACAGAGGAGATTCACAAGAATGATTCCAGGGATAAAGAACTCTAGCTATGAGGATAGATTGGAGGGGTTGGGACTGTTTTCCTTGGAGAAAAGAAGGCTAAGAGGAGACTTGATATGGATATTCAAGATCCTGAGGGGTATGGACAGGGTAAATAGTGAGAAACTCTTCCACTCAAGAGAACATCACGAACCAGAGGGCACAGATTCCAAATAATTGGCAAAAGGAGTAAATGTGATGTGAGGAAACATTTTTTCACCCATAGGGTGGTTGGAATCTGGAACAAACTTCCTGAGATAGTGGTAAAGGCAGGTTTGATCGGGGTATTCAAAAGGGAATTTGATTGCTACCTGAAAAGAGAGAATGTGCAAGGTTATGGGGTTAAGGCAGGGGAGTGGGAATAGGTAGAATACTGTTTCGGGAAGCCAGTGCAGACCCGATGGGCTGAATGGCCTCCTTCTACATTATAAGGATTCTGTGATTCTTTTGTCATACTTTGCCATGACCATAGAGGAAGGGGAGGTACTGTTCCTCATGTAGAGAACCTTGGTGACCGTCCTTGATACAAAAGGTGAACGGCCTATCTGATGTCTCCGATAAAACCTGCTGGAGCCTGAAAGGAACCCCTTGCAGAACGGTTCAAGGGCATGTTGACCTTGACAATCAGGTTCACTGCTGCTTGTTCAAGGTTTGAGATGCGCCTGCAGCAGGCCCCATAGCTTGGTGACAGCCACCTTTGTGAAGCAAGGCCATCTGAGACATTACTCCTCAGTGAGGTTAAGGTGGAAGGTGCACCCTGATGACTTGCTGTGGCTATGGCTGTATGGCTTTTTATGCATTGCCCTTATCCTCTTCTCCCGGGTTCTCCTGCTCTCTCCTATCATCTTTGCTGTTCCCTTTAATCATCCAAGTTTGAAGGCAGCCTTACCAGACCACCCATGGCTGCACTATAATAAATATAGGACACTTATTCAAATATTTTAATAGTTGTTTAACAAGCCTACTGAGCAGTCCAATCCAATATGGTGCTCAGCGTGCTTCAGACATGGAATGAGTGTGCATATATGTCACCTGCTATATGGGTAATTGGACACCTATGCTATACCTAAGAATGGGCAGGGTAGCAACAAATTTCTTGGCCTATGAGTTCAGTACAGAAAAGGAAAATTGCATAAAATAAATTGTTTCTACCCATATCTTGAATAATGAAGGTGGCTATCATTCTGATTTTGAAGGTAAATGTGAAAGACAGTCAATCATTTCTTTGACTTCCAAAAGAAATTAGTTTCCACATTCAATAGTAACTACTTCAAGTGGCTTTTCAAAACTGTTGGGTGTTACTGCCAGAATTAGATTTTCTTATTCTGGGATAGCAATAGCTTGCTCAGCAGTAAAGTTTACAAATATCTATGGAAAAATCAATATGTTTTAATTATAAAGAACAAAAGCAAGAGCAGATACAGATCTATTGTCTGTCTTTTAGGTCAGCTGGGTCACTCTGCAAAGAAATGGAGCTTTCATAGGCTGAGAAATTGAATGCCTGCAGAGTTCACGGCTTCCTTTTGAACAAGGTTATCTTTATTGCAAGCCACTTTTACCTGCTGTTGTCCGGCGGAGATTACTTTATTTTTGTCTGAAGATCTCTCCATTTTCTTTTCATTAACAGAACTATATATCTCTTAATTTCTAAGAGTTGATTTTCCACTTTTTCTTGTTGGCGTTAAATTCCCTGTATCTATTTCAAATCACTTTAAGCAAAGGCACTAGCTGTTCCAATCATTTTCCCCTGACCTCACAATTCAAATTTGACCTGCCAAAGTTTAAATTTAATATGTAGGTAACCTCCAGCTAACAGCCTCAGACCAATATCTGTAGAACAGGCCAGAGCTGTACTATTGACTCTGTTTGCTGCGCTTTTAACATTTCAGGGGACATGACTTGAGATGGACGCACAGTGTTCAAGCTGCTAATTTGTAATCTTAAAAGAATACACCAACACTGCAGATGTCCCAAGTTCTAACCAGGAAGGAAACAGACAGATGACATTTGAGGTCCATACAGACTTCATCATACTCATTAGACACTGGCAGTGCCATCCAATATTTATGGTGGTTGTAGGTATTCCTGAATAAGATGAATGCAGTGAATGAACAAGTGCTGGTGCAATTTAGAGAATTCTCTAAATTAAAAAAAATTGTAAAGTTCAGTGGAAGTCTAGTTGATCATTGGATTGTTTAAGATGCAGCTTTACACTGAACTATAGTTACATGATGCAAAAAAACCAATCAGCATGAATATAGAATAGACACCAGTCCTCTAGGCCCTATGATATGGGACCCTGTCACCCAAAGATATGTGCTTTTATCAAGCAAAAATCTAGATTCCACTTTACTGTCAGCTCATTTCAAGGCAGAAGGTTGTGGGTTCAAGTCTCACCACAGCACCAGCACATATTCAGGGCTGATATTTCATTCTTATGGATGAAATTTTAAATTGTGGCCCTGTCTGGCTGTTCAGGTGGATGTAAAAGATTCCATAGCACTATTCAAAGAAGGGATGAGAATTCTCTCAGAATATAGCCCAACATTCTTCCCTCAGTCAATATCACCAGAAAACAGATTACAAAATTCTTTACCTAACTCACTATTTGTGGGATCTTGTTTTACACAAACTGGCCATCGTGTTTCAAAAATAGCAATAGCTGAACTTCAAAATGCAATTTAATAATTCTGAAATCCTGTGGACATGACAAGTTCTGTCTTTTAATTTTGTGTTTATAATGTGAAAACACGAGTTTTTAAGTTTTCAATACATTTTCATCCACAAGGAAAATTTTAGAGCCAAGAAATGTCAGTGGCCCTCAAGCTAACATTGGTGGTGAAACTGTGATAGTGCCCAATAATGCCGGGAGTTTGGTATAGCGGTCATTTACTGACCTTAACAACATTTTCATCAAGTTTGCTCAGTTCACACAAAAGGTCGATTAAACTAGTGAACTGAACACTTAACTGTCAAATATCTTACATTGTCGCACTAACACATGCTCACACACAACATTCATTTATTCAAGAATACCTCCAGCCAATGTAAGATATTGCATGGCACTGCCAGTGACTGTTGAAGTCAGTATGGCTCTCAAGTTTCATCTACCTGACTCCTTGCTGGCCAACACTCAGGACATCTGCAGTGATCATGTATTCATTCACTGCAGGTGTATCAAAAAGGTCACGGGGCCACATGATTCAGCAACACCAATTGCTTCAACACTTTACGACAACATAATAACGGCAACACAATTCTATGGAACTGTTGGATTACCAGACTAAGAATCTGTGCTCATGTTGTCCAGGTTCATGGACTACACCCATGTTGCCCAGGATCATGAACTGTGTTCATGTTGCCATCTGATGCGCATTTAGATGGTATGAACCTAGCAGTACAGATTTTATTTGAATGTTTCCCTAGAATCTCTCACACCCTTCAATTTGAAGATAAATATTTCTGGCACCTTCATATCAAGCAGAATGAAGGGTGGACCCAGAAGATTTCAGGGAGGCCAAAGCTATCCATTGTAGCCAAGACCTCTAATATTGCAGCAGGGTGTCAGGCACCAATCAGATGCCCTCTAAGGAATGCCACATTGAAATAATTTCTTAAATGAGTAAGCTGTATGGCCAAGTAAGTATGTAAGCCATCCTGTCCAACATTTTCATGCTCACTTCTTCAAATACAAACTTTTGCCATCTAACATTAGCCTCCGATTGTCATAACCTATGACAAATCGACATTCAGCGTAATTGTAACAACCAATTTAAATCATGGGCTGAGTTTTACACCTGCAAATTCAGCGGGCCCTACCCTGCTGTTATGTAAACATGGTGTGAAGGCGTCAGGTTGGCAATCGGACATCATCACGCCAGTCTCCGATATTACAGAAGGCAAGAGGGCGTTGAAACTGGAAGCTCGTCTGCCATTTTTGAAAAAAAAAATTAATTGACTGCAATTTTACTTTGTCCTGTCTAACAGAACAAGGTTTGGGAATGATTTACGTCAGGTATGAAGAAACAGCAGAAGGGCGGATAAAAAGGCCTGCAAACAGGATCATGGCTGCATGTAGCAGCAGAGTCTGATGCTGAAGGTGGCAGCATTTGCATGTTACTATCCTTTATTTATTCAACATTTTTAGGCTGCCATATCAAATAAGGAGAGAGTGAGAGAGCAGGGTGCCTTTAATGTGGTGGCTGTGACCGACTTCCAGTTCACAGTATAACCCCTCTCCTGCCTGACATACCAGCTTAGGTATCTGATTGGGCACGGAGCCCCTCCCCCCTTCCCAATGCAAATTGGCTGCCTTCCCGCTGGGCAGCTGCTAATTGGCCATCCAACACTTGACTCGCTGTGCTGAGATAGTGGGGCAGATGTGAGATGAACACTCACTTCCTGTTCTGCCACCCTCACCCTGCCGGAAACCATAAAATCCAGCCCCACATTTATTTCCTCCATTGTATAGTGTTTGGCAGTTGGTCTGGTGCTTTGTTCCAGTCATGATTCTCTTGTGGAAGGGCTAAGTTGTTGGAGCTTGCAATGTTTCACTGATGGACTGTGGTGATTCAAGTTGTCCCTGAACTATTTGGTCAGTGCATTGTAAAAACCACATATGAAAATGAGCCATGTCCAGGACTGTAATAGATGACCAAGGGGAGTTTCCCACCAATTAACATTCCTAGTGCACTGGATGTTTCTGCAGAAAAGGAGGTGATCAGTCGCATACAATGTCAGCCTCCCATCCCCAATTCTTTGCAGTAGGATTTCCAGCACCTGGTCAGTAATTATGCCTTCCCTCACTCATTATATCCAATGCTACACTAATTTGACTCTGTCCCACCAAGTGTTCAGCAGTTATATTGCCTCCTAAATGCAGTTCACAGCTGATTAAGAGGAACAGCATTTCTCAATTGTCATTGTCTGGCTGATTGTGTGGAAGATGTAGCCCATATTGACATTGACATTGTTAATTCACGAATAAGCCCTGGAATATCGACCTTGAGTCAATAGTAGCACTTGTATTGTCTAAACCAGAATATCATAGGTTTGGACATCATTCGAGAAAAGTGAATACGCAATCTAAGTCAGAGTATTACTAAGGGAATGCTGCACTATCAGAGGTGCCATCTTTCCGATGAAACATTAATTGAAGGTATTTTCCAAACCATAGAAAAATCTGAAAATGACCAGTGGAGTTCTCCTGTTATCTGGGCCAATATTTTTTCCTCAACTAACATAAAACACATTCATATGAAAATAAGAAGTAGGAGGTAGAGTAATCCATTTAGCCCTTTGTCCACTATTCCACTAGACTATGGCTGATCTTCTCCCTCAACTGCACCTTCTGCACTATCCCCATTTCTCTTAATTCCCTTAGTACCCAAAAATCTATCGGTCTTTGTCTTGAACACACTCAGTAACTGAGCATCCACTCTCCAGGATAAAGAATTCTAAAGATTCATTTCACCTGAGTGAAGACATTTTTCCTTATCCTGGTTCTAAATGGCCAACCCATTATTCTGACATGGTGACCTTGTGTTCTAGATTCCCCAGAGTATCTAGTCATGTATTTCATTACTGCTAGTGGGACCTTGTGTGCAAATCGGCTGCTGCATTTATTTATGTTGCAACAATGATGATATTTCAAAAGTACTTCATTGTTTGTGTAGTGCTTTAGGACGTGCCAAGTTTGTGAAAGGCACTAAATAAATGCAGGTTCCTTCTTCCCCTGAAACATGCAACATGCAATACCTACAAAATACTTGAAGGAATAGACAGGGTAGATGCAGGTAAGGTGTTTCCCCTGGTTGGGGAGTCTAGAGCCAGGGGACACAATTTCAAAAAATGGGGGAAGCCACTTAGGACTGAGATGAGGAGAAATTTATTTACTCAGAGGGTTGTGAATCTTTGGAGCTCTCTACCCCAGAGGGCTGCAGAAGCTCAGTCATTGAGTATATTTAAGGTAAAGATTGATAGATTTCTGATTAACAATAATGTAAAGGGTTATGGGGATAGTGTGGGTAAAAGGCATTGAAGTGTTCGATCAGGCATGATCATATAGAATGGCGGAGCAGGCTCGATGGGCTGAATGGACTTCTCCAGTTCCTGTGTTCCTAACAGCAATTTCTGGGCTGAGAATCCAACCCATTATGCCACTTTCTACCTCTCCTGCATCTGACTTTTCACAATTGACAAAAAGGTAGCAATGCCAAGTATGGCATTTTAATATATGAAAATACATTTTATGAATATATCATCCTGAAAGACAGCCACGCAAGCTCAGTGTGCCAACCAAATCCTGGAAAAACAAGTTCACAAAAAATCAACAACTTTACAAAAATACTGAAAACCAAGAAACTACAGTAATTTGGGATTTCCATGAAAAAGTAGAGGAAAGGGGATAACAACAATATATAGCAGGCTGCTAATTATGTAACTGCACAAGGAGTTGTCTTTATTTGAATTTTCCCAGTTGCTTCCAGTGTTTTACATTTTCTGAGGAATACTACTGCCTAGGGGTAGAAGACATGCACCTGCTTTATTTGTGGGCCAGTCTAAAACAAATAGTACTACTATATGTCTCAGTATTTGAGTATGCGGTTCAAAATGAAACAGCTTAAAGCTACTAAATGGTTTGTACTTTAAAGAATTTGAATGTCAAGCTATCCCTCTGAACTAAGCACTTGAAACAACTGATCTTAATTTGAATTAAATAGAAGTTCAAACGAAGCAGACTTTTATTTTGAATAACAAAACCCCCTCAAGATGATCTTTTAATAACTCAAACTCATGCCTTTTTTTTTTACACTTGGCTTTTTTTTTGCCAAAAGCCTTCAATTATTTTTCTTTTCTCTGCTCCTCTCCTGAAGCCATTCATTCAATGCTGGAAATGGCTGTAAGAATGGCAGGCACCCTCTGGTGTGTTATACGGCGAATGGCCAGTTGGTGAAGGGAGAATCCAAAGTTGCTATTTTCTTGGAATAGAGTGAAACATTACAGGTATCTCCTAACTCCATTCGTATTAGAAATGTCTCTTTATATATGCTCGTGTAACCATCCAATCAATGGCCTCCATCTGTATGTATCAATTAATACAAGTAACATGGTGACCTAACAGGCACCCATAATTCATGTGAAATGAGTGATGTAGGCAAAGTTAATGGAATAAGGCATCAGATTTAAGTCAGGTCATTACCTAACATCCTTACATACATACTTACAGCAGGGTATCACTGGATAATAATAAGGAGTGGGGAGCCAGGACAATTTCCTCTTCACTAACCATGGAGCAAATTCTATCTACTGCTCTCTCAGTTGGGACCTGATAAATTAATTGGGACTCTTCTCGCCTGCATGGCTCAATCATTCAATGCATACATTCACTGAGTAAGAGGTCAGTCAGACTATGCTTTTAAGTTGCAGTATTTTTCCTTTCTTGGTGTCTATTTGTTAATATATTAGGAAAAAGCCTCATTTTCAGGTTTCAAGCGGAGCATTTAATCTCCTAACCTAACAGTCAATGGAGGCTCAATGTGTAGAAAATATTCCTTAATTTAATTCCATAAAGAATGCATAATAAGAATAAATACCCTGCCTTTTGTACAATCAACCTTCGATAACAATGTTGGCCAAATGCTCTTGGCTGCCTTTTCTGGATGGTGAGCATCAATCAAGCTGCTCAGAGTTCCTGGTGTCTGTACTAATTCAATAGGAGGCCAGTTAAAACTTCCACAGGAGCATTTTAACTCCATTTGACTCAATCAATCTTCTACAATTAACAGTCACGACAAGATATCTTGCCATTTTGAAAATATATGTGTAACATCAGGTGGGGGTGATGGTGTAGTGGTATTGTCACTGGACTAGTAACCCAGAGACCCAGGGTAATGCTCTGGGGACCCAGGTTTGAATCCCACCACGACAGGTGATGGAATTTGAGTTCAATAAAAATCTGGAATTAACGGTGTAATGACGACCATGAAACCATTGTCAATTGTTGTTAAAAAACTCACCTGGTTCACTAATGTCCTTCAGGGAAGGAAATCTGTTGTCCTTACCTGGCCTACATGTGACCCCAGACCCACAGCAATGTGGTTGAATCTTAACTGCCCTCTGAAATGTCCTAGCAAACCACTCAGTTGTAACAAACCGTTACAAAGACACAAAAAAGGAATGAAACTGGACGGACCACCCGGCATCAAGGCACCAGAAACGACAATAGCAGCACTGTTTACCCTACAAAGCCCTCCTTACTAACATCAGGGGGCTAGTGCCAAAAGTGGGAGAGCTGTCTCACAGACTAGTCAAGCAAAAGCCTGACATGCTCATCCTCACAGAATCATACCTGACAGATAATGTTCCAGACTCCACCTGGATATGTCCTGTCCCACCGGCAGGACAGGCCGAGCAGAGGTGGCAGCGCAGTGGTATACAGTCGGGAGGGAGTTGCCCTCGGAGTCCTCAACATTGACTCTGGACCCCATGAAGTCTCATAGCATCAGGTTAAACATGGGCAAGGAAATCTCCTGCTGATTACCACATACTGCCCTCCCTCAGCTGATGAATCAGTGCTCCACTATGTTGAACATCACTTGGAGGAAGCACTGAGGGTGGCAAGGGCACAGAATGTTCTGTGGGTGGGGTACTTAAATGTCCATCAACAAGTGTGGCTCAGTAGCACCACTACTGGCCGAGTCCTAAAGGACATAGCTGCTAGACTGGGTCTGCAGCAGGTGGTGAGGGAACCAACAAGAGGGAAAAACATACTTGATCTCATCCTCACCAACCTGCCTCCGCAGATGCATCTGTTCATGATAGTATTGGTAGGAGTAACCACCACACAGTCATTGTGGAGACGAAGTCCCACCTTCACATTGAGGATACCCTCCATCATGTTGTGTGGCACCACCACCGTGCTAAATGGAATAGATTTCGAACAGATCTAGCAACTCAAGACGGGGCATCCATGAGGTGCTGTGGGCCATCAGCAGCAGCAGCAACACAATTGTACTCAAACACAATCTGTAATCCCCTGGCCTGGCATATCCCCCACTCTACAATTACCATCAAGCCAAGGGATCAACCCTGGTTCAATGAAGAGTGCAGGAGGACATGCCAGGAGCAGCACCAGGCATACCTAAAAATAAGGTGTCAACCTGGTGAAGCTATAAAACAGGACTACTTGCGTGCCAAACAGCATAAGCAACAAGTGATAGACAGAGCTAAGCGATCCCACAACCAACAGATTAGATCCAAGCTCTGCAGTCCTGCCACATCCAGTCATGAATGGTGGTGGACAATTAAACAACTCACTGGAGGAGGTGGCTCCACAAATATTCCCATCCTCAATGATGGAGGAGCCCAGCACAGCAGTGCAAAAGATAAGGCTGAAGCATTTGCAATGATCTTCAGCCAGAAGTGCTGAGTGGCTAATCCATCTTGGCCTCCTCCAGAGGTCCCCAGTTTCACAGATGCCAGTTTTCAGCCAATGTGATTCACTCCACGTGATATCAAGAAATGGCTGAAAGCACTGGATACTGCAAAGGCTATGGGCCCTGACAACATTCCGGCAATAGTACTGAAGACTTGTGCTCCAGAACTTGCCATGCCCCTAGTCAAGATGTTCCAGCTACAACACTGGAATTTACCCGGCTATGTGGAAAATTGCCCGGGTGTGTCCTGTACACAAGGAGCAGGACAAATCCAACCCAGTCAATTACCACCCCATCAGTCTACTCTCCAACATCAGTAAAGTAATGGAAGGGGTCATCAACAGTGCTTTCAAGCAGCACTTACTTAGCAATAACCTGCACACTGATGCCCAGTTTGGGTTCCGCCAGGGCCACTCAGCTCCTATCCTCATCACAGCATTAATTCAAACATGGACAAAACAGCTGAACTCCTGAGGTGAGGTGAGAGTGACTGCCCTTGACATCAAGTCAGCATTTGACAGAGTGTTGCATCAAGGATCCCTAGCAAAACTGGAGTCAATGGGAATCAGAGGGAAAATTCTCTGCTGGTTGGAGTCATACTTGGCACAAAGGAAGATGGTTGTGGTTGTTGGAGGTCAGTCATCTCAGTTCCAGGACATCACTGCAGGAGTTCCTCAGGGTAGTGTCCTAGGCCCAACCATCTTCAGATGCTTCATCAATGACCTCCTTCCATCATAAGGTCAGAAGTGGGGATGTTCGCTGATGATTGCACAATGTTCAGCACTGTTCGCATCTCCTCAGATACTGAAGAAGCCCATGTCCAAATGCAACAAGACCTGGACAATATCCAGTCTTGGGCTGACAAGTGGCAAGTAACATTCATGCCACACAAGTGTCAGGCCATCTCCAACAAGAGAGAATCCAATCATTGCCCCTTGATGTTCAATGGCATTACTATCACTGAATCCCCCTCTATCAACATCCTGGGGGTTACCATTGACCAGAAAATGAACTGGACTAGCTATATAAATACTGTGGCTACAACAGCAGGTCAGAGGCTAAGAATCATGCGACAAGTAACTCACCTTCTGACTCCCCAAAGCCTGTCCTTCATCTACAAGGCACAGGTCAGGAGTGTGATGGAATACTCCCTACTTGCCTGAATGAGTGCAGCTCCTACAACACTGAAGAAGCTGGACACCATCCAGGACAAAGCAGTCCGCTGGATTAGCACCACATCCACAAACATTCACTCCCTCCACCACCGATGCACAGTAGCAGCAGTGTGTACCATCTACAAGATGCACTGCAGGAATTCACCAAGGCTCCTTGGACAGCACCTTCCAAACCCACGACCACTACCACCTAGAAGGACAGGGGCAGCAGATAGATGGGAATACCACCACCTTAAAGTTCCCCTCCAAGTCACTCACCATCCTGACTTGGAAATGTATTGTCGTTCCTTCACTGTCGCTGGGTCAAAATCCTGGAACTCCCTTCCTAACTCCCTAGCTACACCACAGGGACTGCAGCGGTTCAAGAAGGCAGCTTGCCACCACCTTCTCAAAGGCAACTAGGGATGGGCAATAAATGCTGGCCCAGCCAGCGAAGCCCACATCCCATGAATGAATAAAAAAAAATTATCAAGTGTTAGGTTACTGCAGGCCAATCTGCAGCAATATTTAATGTTGCAATGTGAAGAACTCAAACCCTGGAGCCTCGTTGGGTTCCCCTCTCTTCAGGGGTAAACACAGCTCTTTATCAAAGATAGTTGTTACTTATTTTGTTTCTTTCCAGCTACGTTTTTGATGGCAGAATGTTTCAAGAGACAAGAACCTAAACATTCATAATAATCAAAATGGAAGATTGCTTGACCTTGAAAAATATTCTTCGCGAGGAGACTCAAAGAATGAGATTTCAGTGATTTGACTTTTTCTGCGTGCTAAATTAACAATTTATAGGAAGTTTATGATAAGAGTTGCAGCATTTAATTGGCTTGGTATGAAAGAGGAACCATAAAGTCCTGTCTTCTTTTTAGGGGGCACTTGGTTACTTCCCCAAAGTTCTAGTATAATGGAGTAAGCCTTCAGCAGCCATTTTTAAACACAGGTGTCTTCTACCTGAATTAAATATAGTCCAATAAAGTACTCGTGACATAGTTATTATATGGTGGAACAAGAGCAAAGTATTTGAAAAACATCCAAGCACCAGGATTTAAAAAAAAACAGAAAATGTTAGAAATATTCAGCCATTCAGACAACACCTGTGAAAGGAGAAACAGTTAATGTTTCAGATCCGTGACCTTTCAGCGGAACTGGGAAAGATTAGAAATGTAATAGGTTTTAAGCAAGTGAAAGGGAGAGAGTGGAAAAAGAACAAAAGGTGAGGTCTGTGGTAGGGTGGAAGATAGGGGCAATTAAATGGCAAAAATGTTGATGGTGAAAGGCCAAAGAGAGGGGTAATGGGACAAGTAAAGAAACAAAACATATCTAGAGCAGATGTGAATGGCAGAATGATGAACAGCTGCCGATGGAAAGCGAAAACAAGAGAAAAACAAGATTAAAACTGAAGCATACAAAGAAAAAGGGGAAAAAAATGGGAGAAGAGATTGCTGTTTGAAATTGTTGAACTCAATGTTCAGTCCAGAAGACTGTAAAGTGCCTAATCAAAAGATGAGATGTTGTTCCTCAAGATTGGTTTGAGCACTGCATGGGAATGAAGCAGAGAGGTCAGCGTGGGAGCAAGGTAGCGAATCATAATGACAGGTGACCAGAAGATCATGCTTGCGGACTAGACAGAGTTGTTACACAAAATGGTCACCCAATCTGTGTTGGGTCTCCTCAGTGTAGAGTAGACTGTATTGTGAGCGGTGAATGCAGTACACTAAATTGAAATAAGTACATGTAACTTGTTTTACCTGGAAGGAATATTTGGAGCCTGGGATGGGGAAGGGAGAGGAGGTATTGCATCTCCTACTCTTGCATGGAAAAGTGCGGTGGGAAGGGAAGGGAATGTTGGAGGTGAGTGAGTCATGGAACAGGGTGTCCCAGAGGGAATGGTCCCTTTGGAATGCTGAAAGAGGAGGAGACGGTATAAAGCTGAGCCCTTTGATAAGGTCAGATCACTCAGAGTCAGACAGAGAAAGGCTGGAGGGTAACCTGAATACCTGGCAAGAGATAAGATTAGAAGGGAGGGATGCAGAGGGAAGTGAAGTGTTAGAAAAATCTGGAGGAGTACTGGTATCCACAAGTTATTGACGTTTGAGATCCTTCACACCTGATAGGAATAAAATAAGCTTTTGTATTTAAGAGAGTCAGAGAAGACAAAGGATGAAATAAAACTGCAGACCAGGACAGCTTTGAGATAGGGTGAGTTGGTGCTGCTGAATTGAGACACCAAGGGAGTGCACGTGGGAGTACATGGCACTGAGCGTGGATCTCAGGGTGCAGCGAGAACATCAGTTAAAGGAACTCTGAATATCTAGGAGATATTTGTAATCATGGGTGGATCTGAAACAGCTTCACCCCCTTACATCCCCACCTCAAATGAATTTTGATCTCAGCACAAAGCTGAGCTCTTCTTCTGTTGTCTTTGCCTTAGTGCCCATTTCTTTGGCCAGGACCTTCCTGATCTTTTGTCATCAAATATGCTGATAAGGGTGGTGCTGTTGTTGTCTGGTGAACTAACCTCTATTTGCAAAGGCCAAATGCCAACTCTCAGACACTTCGCCCTGGACCATGATCCCACCACCGAGCATAAAGCCACGATCTCTAGGTCTGTCATTGACCTCATCACCTCTGGAGATCTTCTCTCCACAACCTGCTACTTCGGTCTTCCAACCCCAAATAGTCCACTTCTGCCTGCTTCCCACTATCCATAAACTGGACTGCCCTGGTAGACTATTGTTTCAGCGTGTTCCTGTCCTGCTGAAATTTCTTCCTATTGTGACTTTATTTTTCAGCCCACTTTTTTCAGTCTCTTCTCATCTATATCCGTGACCTTTTTGATGCCCTCAGTCATTTAAAATTTTCCAGTTTCTTGGTCCTAACCATCTCTTCTTTAACATGGACAGCCAATCTCTCTACACCTCCATCCTTCACCAGGAAGGTCCGAGGGTTCTCTGCTTCCTCTTTGAATGGAACCCCAACCAGTTCCTATCAACCATCACCACCCTCCTTCACTTGGCTGAACTTGTTCTCATATTGAAGAAATTCTTTAACCCATCTCACTTCCTCCAAATAAAAAAGCATTACTATGAGTACCTACATGGGTCCTGGCTTTGCCTGCCTTTTTATGGGACATGTGGAACATTCCTTATTCCAGTCCCAATCTGGTCCCTTCCCTTCCCTTTTTTCTCAGTACATTGATGACTGTGTCGGTGCTGTCACCTGCTCTCATCCTGAACTGCAAAATATCATCAGCTTTGCTTCCAATTTCCATCCTTCTCTCACCATCACATGGCCCATATCTGATAACTCCCCTATCTTCCTTGACTTTTCTGTCTCCATTTCTGGGGATAGATTATCAACTGATATTCACTACAAGTTGAGTAACTCCCACAGCCACCTCAACAATACTTCCTCAAAACCTTGCTTTCTATAAGGACTCCATTTTATTCTTCCAGTTTCCGTGCCCTCATCACATGTGTTCTGGTGATGCAACCTATCGTATGAGCACTTCCGATTGTCTTCCTTTTTCTTCAACCGACAACTCCCCTGCACAATGGTAAACAGGACCCTCAACCATGTCTGCCCCATTACCCGCACTTCTACCTCCACCACTTCCCCTTCCTCCCTGAACTATGGGTTTACCTTATCCTCACCTTCCACCCCACCAGCCGTCACATGCAACTGATCACCCTCCGTCATTACAAGCATGGTGACACTGCCAAACACATCTTTCCATGCAAGTGCATGTGATGCAACACCTGCCCTTTTACCTTCCTCTCCTCACTGTCCAAGGCCCCCAAAACTCCTTCTGTGTGAAACAGTGATTTATGTGTGCTTCTTTCAACTTACTATACTGTTTTCGCTACTCAATGTGGTTGCTCTACACTGGGAGACCAAACGGAGCTTGGGTGGTTGCTTTGTGGAGCACCTCAATTCTATCTGCATGTGTGACCCAGAGCTTCCATTTTCCTGCCATTTTAATTCTGCACCTTACTCTCATTCTGCCACTTTATGTCCTTGGCCTGCTGCATTGTTCCAATGGTGCTCAATGCAAGTTCAGAGAACAGTACATCACCATTTGACTGTGCAACTTATTTTGCCAGCAATGAAAAAGCCTTGAACAATCACTATTTTAGATACCACAGACAGTATTATACAATTCTCCATCCTGTCTGATATTAAGTCAACATGTGTCATTCAGATGGATGCAACAGTTTCAGTTGTGCATCACTGTTTGTTTCTCTCTGGCTCCAGTGCATGCATACTTTGAAAGGTATCCCTGTTCTACTTTTGCAATATTCTTCTGGTCAGCTATCTTTTTCATGACTTGTATCTAAATTCTCTGGGTGCTGTGCTTCCTGTCAGCAATCTCTTCTTAAGCTTGCTAACTGAATCTTTTTTGAGGGAGGTGCCTTCTTGTTATATACAGGACAGTCCTCTTTTTCTTGCCCTTTATTGATCAGGATCTCCTGTGTTTTGTCATCAAAACGTGCCATTCTTGCTCCCTCAACCCACATTAGGAAAAAAACTACCTTCCCAGTGCAAATGCAGTAGGTTAAAAGGACTCAAAATGTTAGAAATATTTTGATAGTATAATATGTACAATGAATTTTCCCTAAGCCAATTGCTATGCGTCCAGATCTTGGACAGAGTTTTCCTTAATAATGCATTTTTTTTTTACTGTTAAATATTGCATATAGCCAAAAATGAAAAGGCCCAAGAAGTGTCTCAAAACAATGTGATATTTTGCTAAGTAGAAAAGAAAAACAACCGGTTAACTGCATCTTAAACATTTAATCAACCGTGACATTGCTTGGCAAACAGCTTCCATTTCTGGAATGCAAGTTGATTTGTAATCAGCTGGAAGTGGGAAAATAGCACCAGCAACTCAGATTTATAAAGTACTCACCATTTTAAAACAAATCCAAACCATTTTACAAGATGAAAGATACATATCAAAAATAAGACTTGGATTTATCCAGTGCCTATCACAGCTCTCAAAGACAACAACAACTCGTGTATATATATATATATATATATATATATATAGCACCTTTAGTATAATAAAAAACCCAAGACATTTCACAGAGACTTTATGAAAGAAAATATGACAATCAGTCACATAAGGAGATGTTAGGGAAGATTAGTCAGAGGTAGGTTTTACAGAGTGTCTTAAAGGAGGAGAGTGGAGTGAAAAGGTGGAGGGGTTTACAGAGGGAATTCCAGAGCTTGGGCCCCAGGCAGCTGAAGACAGGGCCACCAATAGTGGAGCGATTAAAATCAAGGATACTCAAGAGGCCAAAATTAGAGTACAGATATCTGGGAGGGTTGTGAGATGAAGGGGAGCCCAAGGTTAGGGGGACACCAGAGGTAATGATACAGGAATGGGAAGAGAAGTCATTGGGTGGAATAATCCCAGATTTGCACCGGTAGTGGGTGGGAAAAGAATGTTTTACCCCCCCTGGCCACATTAGGGGGTTTTCATGTCGTATTGTCCCAATCCCGTCTCATTAATCATGCATCCCTGGGAAACACACCGTTTCACTGGTGAGCAGACTCCAATTCACCCGCTACGCCATCACCTTGCCATTTCCTTATGGCGGGTGCCATATTTAAAATGCAGCCACACACACACCTCTCACTGCTTCCAGCCCAGTAATGCTGCACAGAAAACATGGCCCCCAAAGCCAAGAAGACTGCAGCTCCCCGATTCAGTGATGCATCCCTGGGACGCCTTCTGGGCACCTTTGGAGCCTGCTGCAATGTCCTCTACCCCTACTGTGGCTGCAGGAAACCCATCAGTGTCACCACTCCAGCTTGGGAGGCAGTGGCAGAGGTGATCAGTGCCAACACTGCACAGAAGAGGTTTGCCATCCAGTGCAGAAAAAGGATGAATGATCTCATCCGTACTGCCAGGATAAGGCAACCATCTCATCATTCTAAACTCACACCCTCACATGCATCTCACTTACTGCCAGCTCAAGGCACATCATCAGTCACTCTGGCACACACATCCTCACATCTCCATCTAGCCTCATCTGCTCTGGAGACTACTTCCTCAGAGGTAGTGGTACAGGAATGGGAAGAGGAGTCATTGGGCAGAATCATCCCAGATTTGGGCTGAATGCGGTAGTGGGCAGGAAAAAGAACGTTTTACCCGCTGGCCCTCTCGAGGCCACTTGTACAGATCAACATGTACCCTCACACACATCCTGGGATACCTCCCATCCCCAGTGCTTTTCTAGCCCTGCAGCCTCTTCCCATGCCTGAAGCCACTTTTCCCACCTCCCCAAGCAATCCATAGCCCTGCAGCTGTTGAAAAGCCACCCTTGCCTTATGGCTCGTAAGTAGAGACCTGCCCGTGAGCCCCTCTAAAAGTGATATGGTGCTGCCTACGAAGACTGGTGCTGATGACCATGAGTGCTGCATAAAGCAAGCTAGGCAAACAAGCCTCAAAGCCCCAAGTGAAGTGCAGTTCGCCAGGTGCACGTTTCTTATGTTCGGTTGTGAAATACATAGGTGTGCAATCATGCTGACTTGCCCGGATGATCCAGTGTGGGGGGCATGATTCCGGCGAGTAGGGCTTATAATGATATGCAGATGTATTAAAATGAAGTTCCCTACATCCGGATTGGGAAAGGCGGCCACCATTGACGGACGTTGCGGACAATTGCAAACTGGTTTCATGACGTTGTGAAATCGATTTTTGGCCTTCCTGCCATATTGTCCGCTCATGCCTGCCATGGCGCCGATGCCAACAGGCACGGAAAATTCCGCCCCTTAATGGTGAATCTCTGGCTGCAATTAGGTAGGTAAGAATGAACCCAGGTGAGAGCAGGTCCACCAAACTGGGTGACAGTTGAGAGGTGCTGAGGGAGGATGGTGTGGTCAAAGGCTGCAGACTGTTCCAGAAGCTTTTCATATAAATTAAATTACTTTGATTTGTAATGACTGTTATCACACAGGTATCCATGCCAAACATTTTGCATGCTATGACATCCTACAAACTTCTGTGAGATGTCCAGTGATTTCTTTGTGATATTATTTGACAAATGTAGATGGGAGACTTGGAGAGCTCATCGCTGTTCTTCAAAGAGTGCCATGGGATCTGTAATGTCCACCTGAAGCAACATACAGTTTAGCATTTCACCACAAGGATGGCAGCTCCTGCAAAACAACACTTTAACAGGACTGAGCAGCAGTGTCAGCCTTTGGTAAGTACTCAACTATTCGATTCAAGCAGGAGTTGGCAACCCGGTAAAGTTTAAACCAAACAGATAAAAGCAGGGATGAAAGGGAAGGTTAAAGAGCAGTTTCTTCAGATTTCTGAGGGCAGGGAGAGCTATCTAGCAGATTAAAGCGGTTTTGCAAAAGATTTCCAGATTCACTTGTGTTGTCACTAAATGCTGATTTCAGATGGTTGAGCAGAGCTGGAAAACACTGGATTGGAAAAATGCTGGAAAAGGTCACTGAAAGTAGAGCAAGGCCATAGAGGGATTTGAAATAAAAGGACCATGAAGGATTTTGCCTTTGGACCCTAAAGGATATTAATTTGTGTGCTTTTTGGGCCAATTTCAAAAGTAGATATTGATTCCCTGTTCAACCTAGGAGTTCTTGTAAGTATAGGAGCACAGCAATGTAATTCATGATTCATACCTGTATCTTAACTAATTAAATTACATCATGTGACACCTTGTAGAAGAATCAAAATTTAAAAGCAATACCAAGTGAATATGAGAAACATTACACTGAGTTATGATGAATTATAGCTACTCTTTCATTTGTGAAGAAAGTAATGTTTAAGTGACTTTTTGGAGTTCAAAGGAGGTTATGTCAGTAATTTTATTATCGGTGTTTGCTGATAATAAAAATCACCCACTATCTGTCACATCATCTGCGCTGCAGTCAAAACTGATGATCATAAAAAGGAATTGTACAACAGCTGTTTCATACCTAAATCTGCCTTTACACTATAAGTGCACATTATCTGACATAACAGAAATCTTTTTTTCTTTTTTCCCTGCCATCTTTGGAAATATACTGTGAAGGAGGGATCAGAGGATTACAATCAAATGCCACTGAACTTATTTTGTTAAAGCTAAGGAAGTATGCTCAGACAATTACCACAACATAACATCTTTCATTTGTACATGGAACATTGGCATCACGTCTATTATGGCTTTATATATTCTTTTTAATATTTAATTTTCAATTTGCAATAATTTAGGACTTTTGGGTGAAAGGCATGATGCATTTCAGTTTTATGAGAAGCCATTTTGCCATGAGGCTAGCAAAAAAAAAGTTGGCTTGCAGACGCAAAAGAGCTTTTTGAAATCTTATTCAATTTAGCATTATTTAGCATTTGATTCTGCAAAAGTCCCAGAGGATTGGAAAACTGCCAATGTAACACTCTTATTCAAAAAGGTAGGGAGACAAAAAATATAGGCCAGTTAGCTTAACATCTGTCATTGGGAAAATATTAGAGTCTATTATAAAGGATGCGATAGTAGAGCATTTAAAAATACATATTATAATCAAGCAGAGTCAGCATGGCATCATGAAGGGGACATCATGCCTGACAAATTTATTAGAATTCTTTAAGGAGGTAACAAGCAGGATAGATAAAGGGGAACCAGTAGATGTAATATATTTGGATTTTCAAAAGGCATTCGATAAGGTATCGCATATATGGCTGCTTAATAAGATAAGAGCCCATAGTGTTGGGGAGAGTATATTAGCATGGATAGAGGATTGGCTAACTAAGACAGAGAGTTGGGATAAGGGGAGCATCTTCAGGATGGCAACCTGTAACTAGTGGAGTGCCACAGGGATCAGTGCTGGGGCCTCAATTATTTACAATATATATTAATGACTTGGTAGAGGGAAGTGAATGTAGCCAAGTTTGCGGATGACACAAAAATAGGTGGGAAGGCAAATGTGAGGATAACACAAAAAGTCTATGGAGGGATATAGACAGGTTCAGTGAGCAGGCAAAAACTTGACAGATGGAATATAATGTGGGAAAATGTGAGGTTATGTACTTTGAATGAAAGAATAAAGGAGCTGAATATTATTTAAATGGAGAAAGACTGCAGAAACCTGCATCACAGAGGGATTTGGGGGTCCCATTGAATGAATCACAAGAAAGCTACCATAAAAGTTCAGCAGATAATAGGGAAGGCAAATGGCCTTTATTTCAAAGGGAATGGAGTATAAAAATAGGGAAGTCTTGCTAAAACTATAAAAGGCACTAGTTAGACCACACCTAGAATACTGTGAATAGTTTTGGTCTCCTTATCTAAGGAAAGATATCCTGGCATTGGAGGCAGTCCAGAGAAAGTTTACTAGGTTGATCCTGGAGATGATGCAGGGATTTTCTTATGAGGAAAGGTTGAGTAAGTTGGGCCTGATGAAGAACAAAAGGCAACCTTATTGAAACATATAAGATTCTTAGGGGGCTTGGCAGAGTAGATGCTGAGAGTTTATGGGAGAGCCTAGGACCAGAGGGCGTAATCTCAGATTCAGGGGGCACCCATTTAAGACAGGGATGGGGAGGAATTTCTTCTCTCAGAGGGAGTGAATCTGTGGAATTCTTTATCACAGAGGGCTGTAGAGGCTGGGTCGTTAAGTATATTCAAGGCTGGGATAGACGGATTTTTAATCAGTAAGGGGATCAAGGGTTATGGGGACAAGGCAGGAAAGTGGAGTTGAAGATTATCAGATCAGCCATGATCTCATTGACTGGTGGAGCAGACTCAATGGTCTGAATGGCCTACTTCTGCTCCTATGTCTTATGGTCTTACTATTTAGCATTTTAACACTTCCTTTTTCACAAAAAATAAAGTAAAATAACACCTCAAGATGGTACATGGTGTAATGCATTCATACCAACACACACTTAAAAAAAATAGGGTGCTAGTTAACGTGAAACTCTAATTCATGTTGTGCTGCACAATTACAAAGGGCAGAAATTTTTGCTCCGTGAACGGGCGTGTGCCCGACCCGATTGAGCGTGAAATGACGCACGTTAACACCGGCTGAGCATGCCGACGTCAACGTGCAGTCGCGTGATATTTCAGTCGGCGGGCACGCGCCAGAGTTGGCAGTGCGCTCGCCAACAATTAAAAGGCCTGTTAAGGCCATTAAGTTATCAATTAACATAAATTTTTTGCTGCCTGTCCAGCCTAATGGTTGGTGGGCAGATGAAAAAGCCAAGCGACCTTTGCATTTTTTTGGACACCTCATCCACGGTTGGGATGAGGTTTCCAAAAGCAAATAAAAATTTTAATTTTTTTATTAGTAACATGTCCCTGCTCAAGACAGAGTCACGTGTGAGGACATGTTTTGTTATATACTTTTTTCTTTTTTTTTACATATCTCTTCATTTCCCTGAGGCAGCTCCATGCCTCAGGGAGATTATGCAGCACTAACTCGCGCGCATGCATCAAGTTCGCGCTCGGCCAGCTCGCATTCACCTCCACCTCCCGCACAAGCAGCTTTAAGTGCTGCCATTTGTGTTTCATGCTGGGCGGGCCTTAATTGGCCCACCAGTGTGAAATCGCGGTGCGATGCCAATCGTGGGTGGTGGTCAGCTTTCTGATCGCCCCTGCCTGCCCCAGCCAAGCCCACTTGTCAAGAGCAAAATTCTGTCCAAGGGCTTCCCCATCTATTTAATACAATAGTGGGTAAAAATTTATAAGTTTGCAACTTTTCCTATGTTAATAGTGTGGTATCAGAAGGTTATGTGTTCCATAAATTATAAATGTGAGCCACTGACTTACACATAATGGGAAATCATAGCTCGTTACCCAAAATTTTCTGTCCATAAAGTTAATGAATAGGACTTGGTGGACAGTTTGTCCATGATTCCCTGATTATTTATGGAGAAAGCACCTCTCTGAAAGTGAGCATTTTTTAAATTGGCCCTGAGGTTAGATAATACAAAGTTACTTAATCTTGCACTTCAATTGCAGAGGACCGTCCTGTTCTGTGTCCTCAGCCTGAACATTTCTGTTCTATATACTAGCAGCATGATCATGGGTAACCTGTACTCCGTAGCACCATTATGATGTTTAGCTGCTAAGATGGGGCTCTGCTTAAATGGGACTTCTCCCTTCAATTTCAATATCTGCTTTGGGGAAACTGGACAATGTCAGTAAATCCAGATAATTGTAGCTGCTGGTAAATTTCAAGATTTAGGTCAGAAAGATAACGATAGACTTGCTTTAGCACATTTTAAGATAGTTTTATAACAAGGTGCAACACTTTAATTGGATAGCTTAGAGTGATGGACATGTTCAAGGTGCAAGACTTCTACTAGTACCATTCACCACATTTCACTTCCTTTAATTTAAAGATGTTTGATTCAAATTATCTGGCATTTCAAATACTACTAGATGCACTAACTCCTGACACTCCACTGTTGCCTTTGCACTAAGAATTATCTGCTTACTTTTTCTGGTCCATTAAAATACAAGTCTGTACTCAGAAACAGTTGTTATCATGAGTAAAAAAAATGCTTTTACTCCTGAATATATCACAGTCTTTCCTGATTATTTCCAAATCGCTTATTGGAATTCCTATTTTAACACAAACATTTCTAAAGGTCCCATTTTCTCCCTTATATTTCCAATTGTGAAAGATTTGCTTTGTTGCGACAACATTTATGGATGTCACATTTCCAAATATTTCAACAAGAAAAGCAAACAAGGAATTGAAGATTCAAAAGTTCTTCATAAAGGAAAAATAGCATTTCTGAATCTCAGGTTTCTAGATTTTTGAAAAGGAATGTGTGCATCTTGAAGGTCTGGGTAAGCAACGAGAATTGGAATGGGAAATAGAAGCATGAAAGGAAGAGGAACAATGACACAGAAGCCCTGCTTAGTTGGTTTAAGCACAAAAGAGCTCAGAAAATCTCCCTTGATGGCTGCTTGTTGAAAGCCAAAGATATCAAATGGCAATGGCGCCCTAGGAAGAATATTTGCCTTTGCAAGATGTTATTTTATACTGCATTCACCGTTATTCAATGACGTTTAACAACATTTACACCAATAAGGATTGTTGTATGCTAAACCATCCCAGGTTTTTGTTGCTTTTGTTGTTTAGAAATTCTGGTTTAATTTTGGGCCATCATTCTGAGCAGTTGCAATTGAACAGGTTCTACTGTAAATCAAAAAGTAGCTGTAATGTTAAACACATTAGTTTAATTCTCTTCTCATGTATGAACAAGAATAGCTTCATAAGGCCCGGATTTTCCAGCCTTGTCATGGCGGGACCCGCCACGGGATATTTGACGGCCCAGCCAACAGCCCATTGACTTTCAGCAGATCTGAAAATCCCACCCTAAATGTGTGCAAATTAATGAGAATCTAATCTAGTGCTTGTAGCCTGGATTAGATTTAATGGATGCAAGACTATTTTTTATCATTCATAAATAGAAACATTCAGTGTACAGCAGGTAAAGGAAGCCATTCAATCCACTGTATACATACCGGCTCTTTGCTAAGGCAATCCAAAACTAATGTCACTGCCCTTGTCTCTCTCCCCTGTGGCATGGTTCAAATATTTATTAAATTACCCCTTAAAAGATGCTGTGGTCTCTCCCTGTGGCAAAGTGTCTAATGATCCTCCGGGTAAAGAAATGTAACCTTTCTCCACACACCGTGACAATATTAAATTGATGACCCTTTTGTCAGTCACTCCATTACTAGAGGAAACATTTCCATATTCAATCTTTCAAAAACCACTGTGTTTCTAAGAACATCTTTTTAAATTTTCTCTCAGCCTTCTCTACTCTTGGAACTAGCCCTGGTATTTCATGTCTCTCCTTATAATTCCCATCTCTGGCATCATCCTGGTGAATCTGTACCATACACTCTGGTTTTAATGTTTTTTCTATAATAGTGTCTGAAGCTGCACAAAATAATCTAACTTTGGGTGAAATAATGTTTTGTACAAATTCATCATTACTTAACTCTCATACCCCCTAAGTAAGAAGCCTCAAGTTCTATAGATCTTTCCTATGGCTTTATCTACATGTATTCATACCATCAAGGAATTATGTATCTAAACAACTAGACCTATTTGTTCATCCGCACCCTTCCTTTGTTTATTTTTTCCCAAAATACATTGGGATAGGTGTGTCAAGCACAGTTTGCCCCAAAATAGCCAAACCATCACAAGAGACCCCAGAATTTCAAACACAAGTTCCGTTCAATGCAAATCAAATTTTGTAATCTTTTGCAGTGATTTAAAAAAATCATACTGACAAAAGGCCCCACCTACTAAACAGGCCATGCCCTCAGATCAAGTGAATCGCCATGGTGAACTTGCACTAACTGCATCTGCTTGTGAACTTCCGAGGTAGCTCCAATGTTAATCTTTTTTATATAGGCACCAGGGAATACCAGATACGTTTTAAAAGCTTTTAAATATTTGGGGGAAAAAAGTAAGAAACTAGCTACTGTACATCAATGAACCTAATAAATAGTGCTGGATAATTTTAAGTTATTTTTGGTTTTGTAAAATTTTGCTTACCCACAGATGGTAGATTAGACATTCCCATTAAAATTGCTTATTTTTTGTGAAAAATCCATTTTCAGCTGTATTAATAAAACTACAGCAGATTGCCCTTAAATACATCAAGGGATACTTATAATGCATTTTTTTAAAAATTGCATTCTAAAGTCCTGCTCAATTATGCTGGTTCATGGAAGAGTTTTGCATTTGGAGATGTGCAGATCCTTTTGAGTGGAAACCTGGACAAAAATATTCAATTCAGAAAACTAGCACAATTTTGCACATAATTTGCACCATGATTGCCAAATGTGCCCAAAATGGAAACTATACCCCTCCCCCCAACCTCTAACACCGTTATCTTAGGGCAGATTTTTAGGTCGGCAGGCAGACATGATTGGCGGGCTTGGGATCGGCCGGGGAATGGACCGCTGACCGCGATCAGCCCCTGATCACGATTTCATGCTGCCTGGCCAATTAACGGTCAGCCAGAGTGAAACACACGCTGAAAAGCTCAGCGCTGCCGAGGTGGGAGTGGGAAGAGGGCTGGTGATTACGTAAGTGTGGGCACGTGTGAGTGCTGAATGAAAACTCCCTGAAGGTAGAGAGCTTGCCACAGGGAGCTGAAAACTTGAGAACAATTAAATAAAGTTTTTAAAATCAGAAAAAAAATGTCCAAGCATGACAATCAGGTACTTGAACATATACATAATAAAAATGCTATCCATAGATTTTTTTAAATTTAATAACGGAAACCTCATCCTGCCCTTGGATGAGGTTTCATGAAAAATGCAAAGTCCACCTGGCCGAATCACCCATCCACAAGGTTGGACGGGCCATAAAAAATCGGTGACAATTGCAACTTTAATTACACTAACTGGCCTCTTAATTATTGGCAGGCGTGCTTCCGACTTTGCTGCACACCCGCCGACCGAAATATCATGTGAGCACGGGATGATGTTGGGACACTTCCCCAACGTCATCTCGCGCGATTTCATGTCCAATCGGGTCAGGTGTGCGCCTGCATGCTGACCTAAAATTTCTGCCCTTAGACTTAACTGCATTAAGTTCCATATCTGTCTTCCCATTCCAGTAACCTCAATGTCTTTCTGAGCCATTCACAGTCCTTATTTTTGCCTCTTGATTTTATGCCTTTAGCAAACATACACTATTGTATGTGTTCTTATGGATTCCTAATTGCCCCATGGCTATATAATTACATATTTTTTATTAGATTGCATTAGCTGTATGAGCTAATTATGAACATGGTAGATTATACAATTTTAGAGACAGTAATTTTTAAATGATAATGAATGGACTTAGGTTTGCGCAAAGGGCAACTGCATGAAAACAGCCAAATATTTAGAATTATTTTATTTCCCCAGATTGGCCTCCCTCTGATCTATACCTTTTCATAATTCCAAGATTCCAACACCCTGGAAAGCAAACTATTCCATTTTTTTCTTCCAGTAATGATTACATTTTAATAATTGCCCATTGTTGAATTGAAGTACATAGATGTTACCTCACAGAAGGACAAACAAAATCTGTCCTCCTGTTATTTGCAATTATAAACAAAGAATGTTGTTTTTCCTCACTGTAAATCCCCATCTCTCTACATGCTGGCTTCACACGTCCTTTTCAGACATGGTCAGCATTTTTAATGAAAAGAAAACTCAAAAGACTGTGGATAATTGTACATGTTTCAATAAAAACTTGGCAAGAATGGAAAAAACATATGGAGCTCATATTAGAGGATTTGGAGGTTATCATTTTTCCAACTAACAGTAAAACTGGTGTAGGTGAAGGAAAGTGAAAGTGAGTGAGGAAAGGAAATAGTGATAAACTGAAAGAGAGAAAGAATGAGAGCAAGAAGAGAGATGGGGAAGAGAAAAACAGAGAGAAATTGGCAGACAGGAGTAGACAGAGAAAGGGAATGTTTGTTTATGGGAGAAAGCAAAAAAAGAATGAGAGCCAAATAGAGTGCGATAGGCAGTGGAAGAGAACAAAAGTTTGTTGCGATGCAAAGGGTTCCACTACTGCCAACTCCAAATCCCCAATATAATTGTCCCAAAATCAGTTTTCAGCAGCAAAAGTACATTGGATACTGTAGTTACTAGCTTTAGATTAGGCTCTGAACTGCTAACTGGGAAAAGAGGCTAGGGGATAGATTAGGCTCCCCCTCAATGCTGTCAATCCTCAGTTCATCTTTCAATACTCCCTTGATCTCCATATTTATCTCAATACTTGGATCTTAGACCATGAGATCCTCTTTCTAATGTTCACAAATGTTAAACTTCTTACTGCCAGTTGGTGAAGGAGGAAAGCAGAAATCAATCTTTTCTCAGTCTTCGACTGATTCACAAAAGTGAAACCCAACAAATGTATAGCTTCTTTATAACCCACCATCAGCGTCAACTATATTTGCACAAGTACCCCTCCCCTGACCCCTGTATATACTTAACATTCATTTATCCAATTAACACTAGATTCCAGCCCCTTCTCAGTGCTCCACAGGAGCCATGCCACTGTCTACAGATCCCATGATCATCTTTCAAATGTTCCCATGGAGCTGCGACTTACAGATACCTTTCCCTACTACCTCTTGACTCTTGAACACCCCACCTCCCCACCCCTCCCTGCTTGCTCCATTGTCCTGCCATGTTCAACACCTCTCAACTGCTGACAAACCCTAGGGTACCGATCCATTACTGCCACACTTGTTGATTCATTCAGTCATTGTAAATGGATAGTTCTAACAATAATACATTGTGCATTACATTGCTGTACTGTTATAAGACAATAAAAAGGAAGGCAGACTAAGCTTCATCTGACTGTGGTTGTGCTATGAATGATTAGCATCTAACTAACCTGAAGGAGGCTCAGTAGTTACACCATGTAGCCTTAAAGTGACACACCAAAGTGAAGCAGCTACATTTTTAGCAGCATTTTAATACACTGTGTGTTACATGGCATAAGGTTTCAGTCTTCAGGAAACACCAAATCTTCCTACACTCTCAGCAGCCCTACAGTGGTTCTGCTGGCACTATAAATTACTGTAGCACCAAAGATCTGTGAAGCTTTTCTGATTAGGCCTAGTTTCCTAAGACTAGCAGAAACAACTCAATATTTCACATTTCCTGACCCTCATCATGCACACCTCAGCCCCACCACCATCAGTCCCATTCCTTCACAATCCTCCTCCTGGGGAAGAAAAAAAATTCTAACGAGTTTCTATAACCTCTGACTCACTGTGACTAATGCTTGTGGAGTTGACTGATACGCTTTAAAGAAGAAATGAATTACTCAGGCAAGGTCTGGACATCAAATGTTGATAATAATTATGTCTTATTGGTTATTTAATGATACAATCTAATTTTAAAAAAACACTTTTTACCATGGGGTACATTGAATTGTCAATACCTATTTTAGAACTGAGGTAATCTAGCAGAGGTAAAAGGGAGGAAAATGTCAAACTTTGATTTGCAAATAGTCCTAATCAAACAGTAATAATATATTCATAATAGGTTCTCACATTTTATTTTATTGCAGATTTCCTAGCTCAACCGGGCTTACTGAGGTCTTTACTTAAGGATAAACATTCAGACCTACTGTTGAGATTGCAAAATTCAGATATTATGACTGAAATTGGAAGCAAGGAGCATCTACAGAATGGTGAAAGCACCCTTTCATCTTTGGGAAACTTACCATGCTGTTATGTTACTCCTTTCATGTCTAGACAATGCAGCTTGGTCGAGTAAAGATGTCAAAATGATGGTGAAACAATCGAGTCAGTCTACCTTTTAGTCTTACTGCAGTAAAGACAAATAGTGCAAGACTCCATACAGGAAGCAATCTTTTGTGCCTTGGGCTTCATGATCTCTGTAGGACAACTTTGAGTCAGCATGTGGACTCATTTTGAGAAGTGCTTAAGCAGTTGAGTGAACTGCCTGACAATATTTTACATGAAGAAGAGTTCATGTTGCTGTTAACTCCCAACATTAAGATTTAACCAGCCATCCAGCAATCTGCATGTGCAAGGCCTCTTGCTGGCTGGGCAGAGGCAATTCACAGCCAGCAATAGGACTTACTTCTGTCACCAGAAGCAATTCACAGCCAGCAATAAGACTTATTTCTGTTACCTGTCTGTAGCAATCTACAGGAACTAGTCTGTTTGTATGCATTCCCTCTGCGAATACTGACACCAGCCCAGGGTCTCCTGTTCTAATTTCCAAATACTATCCAATAGCATGATAAATATTGCAGAAAACATTTTTTTTCTTATTGGCAACAGAATAATGTAGCTAGTAAGTCAACAAATACAGGAAAGTAAAGCATTCTTCACGTACTGTTTCACAGCACATGCTGAAATATCAGGATCTACCGTTTCCAGTTGGAAATTCACACTAAAAGCTGCTTGGACACCATCACCATCAAGAAGTTAAGACACTCAGACAGATTCACAACTAGATCATTCTAGACTGTTATGTTAGATAGATGATTGGATCGATTTTATCCATTGTAGCCAGTCTGTCAATGAAGTGGGATGGATCCCAAAACATCCTTCGAACAAGCAGGGAAACTGAAAGGCCAGTTTCTTTGGTAAAAAATGTTGATCGATAACTTGTTCTGTGTTCCCCACAGACATCAGGTTTGGCTAATACATATTAAAATTGATGACTGGGGACTCATGCTGTAACCACTGAATCAATTGATAAATATCTGTTGAATTGTTATGTGCCTCTTATCCTGGGATTTTCTCCCGTTACATGTGACAATTCACAATAGAAACAGCCACTCAACAATTATGGAACAACTTGATTGATGAAGGGAGAATTGAAAGAAAATTATTTTGATCAAAACTGAAGTGTTCAAGGTAACTTATATATGTTATCTGTGGTTCAGCTAGGGAGAGGTTATGGGATCATATTCAATGTATTTGGACTGTTGCCCATTCATCGTTAGGGTTTAAGTTCAAACCTAGCTCAGAAATAGCCAAGAGGATAATTCTCAATGGAGTAGACACTTCTGAACAACAAAATTGCCCTACATTAAAACACATCTTGAGGTTAAGTCTATAATCTCATTCTGAAAGTTCATATGAAGGACTTGCATCATGCTACAAACATTGAATTGCCGCATTGTTAAATGGAATATTTTCTTTGGCATGTCCATTATAAAGGTAGTGCGGAGAATTGTTACATCTGACCCATGCCATGCTGCTCTTGAAAATGTTTGTCGCTGTCAACAGATGTGAGGTGATACAAATTTCATTCCCCAGCACTGACCTGTCTCACCTTGCTCAGTATATACATTGTAATGGTTTTCTCACTTCTTCATTGTCCCTCTCCTATGAACCAGTCAGGAGATAATTGAGCTGAAGACCAATCTACAGTTTCCAGTGCCAGAAAAACTTTCAACAGAATGGTAAACAGATGGTGTACTTCCACAGAGTAGGATGGACAGACAGTTAGATTTTCCCCATGGTAGCAAATCAAAAGCTAGGGGCGTAGCTGGAAACTGACTGCACTCTGGCTCTTTGAATCAGTGGCCTGTAATAGCTGCCAAATCAAGACAACTTATAGTTTTGTAGGTATCATTCTGTTTATTTTAATAATCATCATCTATTGCAAAAATGAGGAGATTTCAAATAAATGTCTAAGGTAGGAGTATATCCAGCTATTTTCTGTATTATAGGTGCCTGCTTGTGGTGAAATTTCAACTGAATTTCTAGCTCCAAGGAGTTCCAAAGAAGTGTCATATTGGACTCGAAATGTGAACTGTTTCCCTCTCCACAGATGCTGCCAGACCTGCTGAGCTTTTCCAGCACTTTCTGTTATTATTTAAAATCCACCAGGTCTATTTATGAAGATTCAATTATGTCTCAATTCAGACTCCTTCTGGTTTGAAGGTTTCTGTATGCTCAAAACGCATGGCTGCACATGTAGGCACAGTAATCAACCCTGTTGCTGCTTCTTGTGCCCTAGCCAGAATCTGGTACTTTGTACAAGTGACCTGTGCGAGCCTAGACTGTGAATCTTCACAAACTATTTGACTGTAAAGGGAGGTCAAGTTTGATCCCTATGCTCGTCGGGAGGCGTTGGTTAGTGAATATTTTCCCTTCCCGAGCTGTGAGGGGCACTGAGGCCAACTGCAGTATCTGTACTACTCCCCTGTCTCAGCATAACTAACGTAGCTCCAATTATGGATTGGGAATGGAATCTCTTTATGATCTGTACCCCTTTATTACACATCGTTTAATGTGTCGACCAATCCAACCAACACAGACAGTCCCATTTTACTTCATTTTAGTGAGGCCATATATAAAAATCATTTATATATCTTTTTGTAGATTTGTTAGCATGGTGTCAAATTTAACAGATTTCTTTTGCAGTTACAGGGCTCATTTGCTGGTCTTGGGGTCTTGCTGTGCAAAACTTGCTTTGCATATTTGTCCACATAACAACGCTGAGTCTTCTTGATTATGAAGTGCTTTAGAATATACAATAAGGCGCTTTAAAAATTCCAAGTCCTTTCTTTCTGCTATCGTCAGATGTGCTCGTACGCCTAGATAAAAAAGCATCTATACTTTGAATAGTACAACATTTATAACCATGAGACTGGTGCATGCACATTTCTCATTGAATGGGCTAATCAATGTAGACTGAAACTTGGGGCTGCATCTTGTCTATGTTGGGTGGGCTGGGCAGGAGCGGGCGGGGGCTGGCGCATTGCTAACAAGTTTAATTGTTTTTTTAATGGTCTTAATAGGCCGTTGACAGTTCGGCAGGTGTGCAGCCACCTCTGACGCGTGCCCGTCAAACAAAATATCCAAATGACACGCGATGACGTCGGGACGCACACCTGACGTCATTTCACATCATTTTGCGCGTCGGCATGTCGGGCCCGCCCCTGCATGCCGACTGCAATATTCTGGCCTTGATTCAATTTGCAGGAGTACTCACTTTTAAGGGGTATTGACTGCACCTGAAAATTTTGCATGTGGTGTCATAAATCAAGTAAGGTATTATTCTTTACAAACTTCCAATAAAACTATCACACCCAAATGTGCTTTAATCATAGGGAAAGCATTTAAAATGTACTTTCTAAGTGACCCTGCACAAAGACCTAACAAAATTTCCCTCATCTGAACTTTCGATGAAATGTAGGTAACTGCGAGTGCATTTGGTTGGAATTTCTGGTGAAGCATAAACAGTTCATAGCCACCATGGTTACAATACCTTCTGTCAACAATGGAGTCAGGTCCTGATCAACATGAACATATGCCACAGATGCTGCTTTTTTGAGCTAGTATTCTTTATCCTCACCTAAAGTATCCACCTCAGAGAAAGGATTTTGGATCACTTTCAAAAGTAATTCATTCCTCACAACTCCTGGCGACTCGTTTGCCAATTTCACTCAGAGCACTTATAAAAGCAGAACATGGATTTATTGAGGAACTTTAACCTAAGTCAAATTTCCCGAGGTAACTAACAGGAATATTATTAAATAAAATCTGACACCAAGCCCACATAAGGAGATATTAGGACAAAGAACTAAAAGTTTGATTAAATAGGAAAGTTTGAAGGAGCATCAAAAGAGGTGAGGGGCCGAGAGTTGGAGAGGTTTAAGTAAGGGAATTTCAGAGCTTTGGGGCTGGCAGGTTAAGGCACAGTTGCCAATGGTGGACTGAAGAAAATTGGGGATGTGGAAAAGGTCAGAAATGGAGGAGCACAGAGATCTTGGAGGTTTGTAGGGCAGGAGAAGTGTACAGAGATAGGAAGGGGCAAGACCATGGAGCAAACTGAAAACAGGGATGAGAACTTGAAAATGTAATTTTTCAGTAATCACATTTTTTCGTTTCGTCTTTTGCTAAAATCCCTGCCCATCCTATCCTTAGGCCGAAGCAATTCCACTTGAAGACCAACGAGGCAGAAGAAAGGACATTAATTTTCTTCAGTACTTTCGCCCCAAATTAGACATTTACCTTCCAGACAAGTGTTGGGGCCCTCAGAAAGCTTCAGAGAAAATTGCACCTGTGGTTTCTTTTGTGTACTTTTACAGGCCTGGAGTGTGGGATTTTATGGGTATTTCAGGAACTCCACCTAACACCTCCTTGACATTAGGGGAGGGGCTTTCAGAAGATCTGTCCAAGATCCTACTTGCAACACAACACTGGAAAAGGCCAAAGCAAATCAGGCTGAATTCTGGTTAACTGGCTTCCTTCCCAAAGTTTCAACTTCCTGTTGGAAATCAGGTTTTGCTCTCTCCAGCCACAGGAATTTTGTGACCAATCATTTTATTTCATATTTATTCTTCTATTTCATATTTTTTCCTATTGTTTTTTTTCTGTTTTGTTTTAAATATATAGCCTCTCACCTCTTTTGTTCAGAAGGCAGGGATTCATGTCGGTCTGTAACTGCTCGAGTGCTAGTAACCTACTGGGACTTGTTAAAATTCATTCATGGGTAATGGACATCGCCAACTAGGCCAACATTTATTGCCCATCCCTAATTGCCCTTGAGAAGGTGATGGTGGTGAGCAACCTTCTTGAGCTGCTCTAGTCCAGGTAGTGTAGGTACACCCACAGTGCTGTTAGGGAGGGAGTTCCAGGATTTTGACCCAGTGACAGTGAAGGCATGGCGATATATTTCCAAGGTGTGTGGTTTGGAGGGGAACTTCCAGGTGATGGTGTTCCCATGTGTCTGCTGCCATTGTTCCTTCTAGATGGTAGAGGCTGTGAGTTTGGAAGGTGCTGTCAAAGGATCCTTGGTGAGTTGCTGCAGTGCATCTTGTAGATGGTACAGACTGCTGCCACTGTACATTGGTGGTGGAGGGAGTGAATATTTGTGGATGGGGTGCCAATCAAGCAGGGCTGTTTTGTCCTGGATGGTGTCAAGCTTCTTGAGTGTTGTGGGGACTGCACTCATCCAGGCAAGTGGAGACTATTCCATCACACGCCTGACTTGTGCCTTGTAGATGGTGGACAGGCTTTGAGGAGTCAGGAAGTGAGTTACTCTCTGCAGAATTCCCAGTCTCTGACCTGCTCTTGTAGCCACAGTATTTATACATCTGGTCCAGTTCAGTTTCTGGTCAGTGGTAACCCCCATGTTCTTGATAGTGGGTGTTTCAATGATAGTAATGCCATTGATTGCCAAGGGGAGAGGATTAGATTCTATCTTGTTGGAGATGACCATTGCCTGGCATATGTGTGGCACAAATGTCACTTGCCACTTATCAGACCAGCCTGAATATTGTCCAGGTCTTGCTGCATATGGACGCTGACTGCTCAATATCTGAGGAGTTGTGAATGGTGGATTATGCAATGGAACATTATGCAATCATAAGTGAACATCCCCACTTCTGACCTTATAATGGAAGGAAGGTCATTGATGGAGCAGCTGAAGATGGTTGAGCCTAGGACACTACCCTGAGGAACTCCTGTAGTGATGTTCTGGAGCTGAGATGACTGACCTCCAATAACCACAACCATCTTTCTTTGTGCTAGGTGTGACTCCATCCTGCAGAGAGTTTTATCCCTGATTCCCATTGACTCCAGTTTTGCTAGGGCATCTTGATGCCACACTCGTTCAAATGCTGCCTTGATGTCAAGGGCAGCCACTCTCACTTCACCTCTGGGGTTCAGCTCTGTTTGCCTGTTTGCCCCAAAGCTGTAATGAGGTCAGGAGCTGAGTGGCCCTGGCAGGACCCAAACTGAGTGCCAGTGAACAGGTTATTGCTGAGTAAGTGCCGCTTGATAGCACTATCAATGACAATTTCCATCACTTCACTGATGATCGAGATAGGCTGATGCAGCAGTAATTGGCTGATTTGAATTTCTCCTGCTTTTTGTGGACAGGACATACCTGGGCAATACTCCACGTTGCTGGGTAGAAACCAGTGTTGTAGCTATACTGGAACAACTTGGCAAGGGGCTCGGTTAGTTTTGGAGCACAAGTCTTCAGTACTATTGCTGGAATATTATCAGGGCCCATAGCCTTTGCAGTATTCAGTGCCTTCAGCCATTTCTTGATATCACATGGAGTGAATCGAATTAACTGAAGACTCTGATGCAGGGGACCTCAGGAGCAGGCAGAGGTAGATCATCCACTCCACTCTTCCTTTTTAAGATGGCTGAAAATGCTTTAGACTTGTGTTTTGAGTGATGTGCTGGGCTCCTCCATCACTGGGGATGGAGATATGAGTGGAGCTTTCTCCTCCAGTTAGTTATGTAATTCTCCACCACATTCACGTCTGGATGTGGCAGGGCTGCAGAGCTTAGATCTGATCTGTTGGTTGTGGAATTGCTTAGCTCAGTCTATCACATGCTGCTTCCACTGTTTGACATGCAAGTAGTCCTGTGTTGTAGCTTCATCAGGTTGACACCTCATTTTTAGGTATGCCCACTGCTGCTCCTGGCATACACTCCAGTACTCTTCATTGAACCAGGGTTGATGCCCTGGCTTGATGGCAACGGAAGCATGGAGGATATGCTGGACCTTAAGGTTACACACTGGCTGTATACAATTCTGCTGCTGCTGATGGCCCACAGCGCCACATGAATGCCCAGTTTTGAGTTACTAGATCTGTTTGAAATCTATCCCAATTCACATAGTGGTCGTGCCACACAACACAATGGAGAATATCCTCAGTGTGAATACGGGACTTCGTTTCCACAAGGACTGTGCAGTGGTCACACCTACCAATACAGGTAGATTTGTGAGGACAATGAGGTCAAGTAAATTTTTTCCTCTTGCTGGTTCCCTCACCACCTGCTGAAGAACCAGTCCAGCAGTTATGCCCTTTAGGACTCAGCCAGCTCGGTCCATAGTGCTGCTCCTGAGCAACTCTTGCTGATGGACGTTGAAGTCCACCACCCAGAGTACATTCTGTGCCCTTGCCACCCTCAGTGCTTCCTCTAAGTGGTGGTTAACATGGAGGAGTTTTTTTTTAAATTGTTCATGGAATGTGGGCATCGCTCACTAGGCCAGCATCTGTTGCCTATCCCTAATTGCCCTTGAACTGAGTGGTTGCTTGCTAGGCCATTTCAGAGGGCAGTTAAGAGTGAACCACATTGCTGTGGGTCTGAAGTTACATGTAGGCCAGGCCTGGTAAGGACAGCAGATTTCCTTCCTGGTATTAGTGAGCCTGTCGGGTTTTTACGACAATCGTTTGGTGGTCGCCATTAGACTAACTTTTAATTCCAGGTTTATTCAATGAATTTAAATTCCACCAGCTGCCTTGGTTGGATTTGAGCCCCTGTCCCCAGAGCATTAGCCTGGGCCTCTGGATTACTAATCTAGTTTAGTGACATTACCGCTATGCCACCACCACCTCCCCCCCAGTTTGGTGTACTCAAGTGTTTATTCTTTATCTGAGAGATGGACAGTGAGTGTTGACAGGTCTTTTGACCATTGGAGCATGGGTTAAGTGAGAAGGACATGCATCATAATTGATCCTGATCCTGTCATCTGGTGCATAGACATTTGAACAACTATCACCTGACAAGGTGAGAAATGGAAACCGTGACCATTTTTAACCTCTTTTTTACCATAGGGAGGCTGATGTCTAAACAGAAGTATCTTGTGAAGTATTTCATAACTCTTTGGTTAAGTAACGTCTGTACTTTAACACTACCACAGCTAAGATCAACAAACTCAACGCAACACAACGTTGAATCTGGGACCGCCTTGATCTCCATCCTTCTACTGCACGTGCATTCACTGAGTGGGCCACAGAAAGAACTCCTTGTATTTCTCTTTTAAAAACCATCTGCATTTCTTTAGTGCAGTACTGAGAGGGTGTCACATTTTCAGAGGTTTTGTTTTACAAATAAAATGTTAAGCCTATCAAGGTGAACATGAAAGAGCCTCGGATATCTTATTTCAATGAGAATAGAGCATTCTCCCGATGTCCTGGCCAACAACATAATCTTAACCACGTCACCAAAAAAAAAAAATTGTTCATTTCACATAATTTACTGATGGTGGGATCTTGCTGTATGTAGATTGGCTGTTAAGAACTTATGGACATGAAAAATACGAGCAGGAGTAGACCATACCGCCTCTCGAGTCTGTTCTGCCATTCAATACAATCATGGCTGATCTTCTGCCTCAACTCCACTTTCCTGCTCTCTCCCATGTCCCTTGTTTAGAGATCAAAAACCTATCTACTTCAGTTTAAACATACTCAGCAATGGAGCATCCATAACCCACTGGGTTAGAGAATTCTAAAGGTCCACAACCCTTTAAGTAAAGAAAATCCTCCTCATCTCAGTACTAAATGATAGACCTGAGACTATGCCCCCGTGTTCTAGATACCCCAGGCAGGGAAAACAACTTCTCAATGTCTACCCCGTCAAGGTCCTTCAGAATCTTGTACGTTTCAAAGAAATAGCCTCTGATTCTTCTAAACTCCAGAGTGTATCAGACCAATTTGCTCAATTGTGGATGCCTACATAACAAAAGTGACTGCACTTCAAGAGCAGACCATTAGGTGTGAAGCATTTTCTAAGTACTAATAAGGTAAAATATAATTTCTTTGTATTTTTCTTCCTAAGTAAGCATGCAAGATAATAGCCATGAGCATAGAATCCTTTGGTATGGGAAAGAAAACAAGGGACTTATAACCGCAGCACTACCAGACATTGAACTTTGTTCTGATAAAAGATCATCAATCTGAAACATTAACTCCATTTTGGTTTGCTGTTAGAAACTAGAGATAGTTTAAGTAAGTCATATTTGTATTTGTGGGTGTTAGTAATGGGTTTTAGCTTTAAAGTTTAAGTTTGATTTATATATCTGTGTGTGTTAAGAAAACGTCAAATTTTAGTTTCACTTTAAAAAGGTGTCTACATTTCTAATGAGATTTTTACAACTGCAGCTCAGTTAAGCAAACAAGAAAAATAGTGCTGTTGCCTAGCAGCAGGGGCCCAGAGAGACAGGTCCCTCCCAGAGACACACAGAAAGAATTAGAAAGGCAGCTTTGAGTTCGTTTTTGGAGGTTGCTGCCAAACAGAAGCCACCTAAAAGGGACAGATAGCCAGTCTAAAGCTAAAGTTGGTTGAAAGTAGCTGTTAGGAGAGACTGGAAAAGGCAACAGATAGCCAGCCCCAAGCTAAAGAAAAACCCCAAGAATCCAGGGGAGTGGAATAAGGGAAAGTCCCAAGTAGATCTTCGAGTCAAAAGTAGGACAGGAACCCGGAAAAGGTCCTGTTAAGTGAAGTTAAGAGTGAGGGGCAGAGAGAAAGGCTCCAAGCTTCATACTCAAAGAGGCACAAGCTTTAGAAAGCAGATTTAAAGTGAGACCAGCTTGCAAGGGGCCAGAGGGCTCAAACAGACTTGTTTCAGAGGGCGGTATGTCTGACCACAGGGTGCCCATTGGTTTACATGGATTGTGTATTCACTGTGAACATTAAAGTATAAGATAGCTTTTGTAACTTGTATTATCCTTACAAATCTGTATATATCATAAAGGTATATTTATGGGTGAAGGTGTATTGTAATATAGTTAATCTTTTCTTGTTTAATAAATGTATTATTCTTTTGTTAAAAGTTCATCAGCTGACTTCTGTGACTTTATTCAGTAGCTACTCTCCACGTATCTAAACAAACAAATTAAAAGTTAGGATATATCAAGCTGGGTTCCACTGTGGGATCAGGCTTGTCTAGGGGTAACCTCAGCTGGGATCATAACACTGTACAGATGTTGCCAGGCCTGCTGAGTATTTCAAACACTTTCTGTTTTTAGTTCAGATTTCCAGCATCCATAGTATTTTACTTTGTATCTGATTCCACTTAGGTAATAGTGTCTATGAGGCAGCTATCACCATATGGATCTGGAATTCCTAGATCCATCACTTTAAAATATCTTGAGTTGGCCTCCCTGATGACTGAAGGAATTACTTAATCAATACTGATCCATGTTGACTAAGAAGTGCTTGAGTTATATTAGCAGTTTGAGCTGATTTAGCTAATCTGAGTTGCATCAACAGTGGGGAGCTTTACAATCGACCAGAATGCTGATTGGTTGGGGAGCTAATTTCTTGCTCTTGGTCACCATCCAGTGATCCCTACTGCAAGTGTGCATTGTGTGGGCAAAGGCAGGATTAGGCTTGGCAGTGATGTTTCACCAGTGAAATAGCCAACTGAACTATCTGGGTCACACAACCACTTAAAGTGCTTCAGGCTAAATAGTGCTCATGGAACCCAATCTCCAACTCACAGAATACTGCAGATGTAACGTTATGTTGATAGCACATTCCACTTCTACTTTATAATACCAGCAATAAAAAAAATACCATCTGCAGGTGCAATGAGAATAAAAGGATGGGAATTTTGAGCTGTAAATGTCTGTCAGAACTGAAAGGGTTAAGGGTTATGTGACATCATCCAGGAGGTTTGATGCTGGAGTTGAGGGCCTCTTGCTAATTAAGGTACTTGCTTTCACCTTGTGTTTAATTAGCTTCCTGTCCTCCATTTCAGCATTAAACCTACTGGATATTCACTGCAATTTGTACCTGTTAAAAATACACATGCTTCAGCCAAAGTGTCTCTCCAGTTAGGCTGTTCAAAATTAATAATTATGTTGGCATCCTGACATTTTGGTGCTCATTTCAATGCAGGAGAGTGAAACTCAATCCATTCTGAAATTTCTAACAAAAAGAAATGAGGAAACCATCAAGAGTGGGTTAAACATGTATCAAACACACATTGAACAGAGCTTAGAGAGATAAATGTGCAGCCTTCTCAAACCTGGATCTTATCACAGTCCCAGTAGTTTTGATTTTAAGCTAAGACTTGATACCATTACAAGACCGAGACCTTTGATGAAGGACTGCACATATTCACTTCACAACATCCAAACCATCTTCCAGCACTTTTAAACAACTCAAAGGTATCATCTGATGATTCATATTTTTGTTTTACTGATGGGACTCTCGAGAATTAGAGGGCCAGAATCTTTAAAGCTTTTGTGTTTCTTTGGCCAGGAGGAGTGTACATTAACTCTACATTTGGCTGCATAGTCTGCTTAGGGTAGCCCAGTGAGAGATTTTTTTCCTCCTGAATCTTGTCATTTTAATGTACTAATGTTAAATTCTACTGGGAATACTTTTCAATTCCTTTTGCACGTTATATTGGTGACCAAATCTTTGTAATCCCTCTACATAAGAAACCTTGATGTTCAAAGTCTGAACTCTTGTACAGAAACAAAAGCAAACTGAGCCTTGCTTATTGATATACTTAAAAAATCTTGCAACAGTTATAACTTTGTGACACAATTGCATACCATAGGTTAATTCACCGGGGAATTTTTCAGATAAAATGGTTAAATTGAGAAAGTCACGAAAAGGAGCAATTCAAAAAGACTATACGTCCTTAGAAACATGTTACTCTCACTGGTGTTTAACAGTGCACTGAAGTCTCCTACTTCATGCTGCCTGTCAAGAATTGTAACACAGCAGCAAAAACAATACAGATTTCAATTGGGTGGGCATTAAGGTAGGAATTGTGCAGTGCAACAAACTGTGGTGTAAATTAACTGACTAAATAATGATATTCCTAGTACTTTGCTATTTGATTTTCCATTACCTAAAAACTACAAAAATGATATTTGATTTAATTTTAACTGCACGTATTGGAAGCAGAATGAGATTCAATCAGACTAAGCAGCAGCTAGTACAAAAAGGCAGATGGGATACAAATCATTGAAAAACACATGCAGGCCAGCGGCAGGGCCTAAATAATTATTCACTGAATCAGTTAAGCTTTATATTTTCAGGGCGAGTGCAAGAGTATTAGGCACCTAGGCAAACCTTCAGTTTAAACTTCCGATCGGCAATTACCCTGCATCTGTGACCATCTGATGCTCTGAGTTAAATCGAAAACTTCAGATAGTTTCGATTCCCTTAGCAGAATAGTTACCCAGGAAATGTTAGAAGGGCCAAAACCAGTTCCACCTCCTGGGTGACTAGGGTACTGACCCCACTCCATGACCAACCACCCCCCACCAATGGACCCCCTCTCGACCATCCTCCACTCCCGCAAATACTCTCCCGAAACCCCGACTACCCACCCATCCCTGACTCCTGACCTCCCACCCTCTGACTATCCTCCCTAACCCCAGAATTTGTGTTGTGGTTTCCTTGTGCTGGGATTGTCCGGAGTGCCCATTCAACCTTTCTGACTTAATGACAGAAATACTTACACTGAGCAAGAGGTCACTCCATCAGAACATGAGTACACTGTTGGATGCCGACCCAGTACTTCAACAGCACATTGTAACTTCCTCTTGCCAGCAAATAATTCTAATGATGCAAAGCAGGTCTATGGTCTGTTCTTTATGGTGCAATGTTGAATAGAGCACAAATTAACAATAGAATCTTCCCTCCTCCATTACAAATAAGGGGGAAATACTTCCTCATTAGCTTTGTGTAATGCTGGAAAAGTAGATTTTAATTGTTAACAGGAACTCTCTGAGGTAGGAATTGCATGAGAAAGGAAACAAACTTATGCTAATAGAGGCCACATAAAATGGCAAAAGGTAAAGCGAGCACAACAAATTTCTTCCTGATTGAGCCATAATCAATAAGGTTATGTCATATTATAATGTTATAGTAAGGAACAGTTTTTTAAGGCAAGATGAAACTCATGGTTCATTTAAGATACTTGATCTAAAAGCAAAGGGAAAACAAGGATGTTATAAAGAATGGTTGCTGCTTGAGTTCTGCATTGGCCTGTGACTCAAAGGCAATACTTTGCTTGTGATTAGAACCTATACAGCGAGTGAGCAGTTATCCAACATTGGTTTCCAGCATTGGTTATTGTGATATTTTGCCTAAAGTTTTTTTTTATTCCATCAACTACATGCATGGCTACATTTGATTGGATTTGTCCTTCAGGCATGAAAATGCTAGTTGGAATCCCAGCGTAAAATAATCTTTCGGCGTATGGATAAATTGATAAAAATACATACTTTGAAAGCTCTTCTAAAGTGTTCCTTCAAAACAAATTACTTTCTTATTCCTCTGCATAAGCATTTTAGGCGGCTTTAACATCTGCTTATGCAAGAACGAGAAGATCACATCCAAAAAATTCCAAGCCATTCACTGTTTCAGAGGTGCATATCAATTTTTCTTAAAATTGTTAAATTCACACATCTTGTTTACATGGTATAAATACGCTATATCTCTCAAACCACCTATAATATTATAGTCAATACATAATTTCAATAGATTTATTTATGCCTACAGCAACCAAGACTAAAATGTCATCAGAGGAAATGAACATGACATTTTTATCAGCCTGATGAAAAGACTTTTGAATTCAAGCCTGGGACAGGACGTGCAAGGTAGTTCACATTTCTAATCTAATATCTTTTTACCATGCGGTCTAAATTATAATGATTTACAAAATAATTTTTGTGGTACACCAATAGTCTGATTTGTTTCTCAAAGCCTTGTGTTCCTATTGTAGCATAACATTTAATTCTCTGATCACTAAATACAGGGAATGGTTTTAAACTGCGGCGCTCAGCAGTTTCCAAAATTACTGCTTCTTCTTCCAAGTGCAAAGACATCAGCTAAAGAAGCTAACTTTTCTAATATCGCATCCTGAAGATATTCAGCTTTTTCTTTCCTCAGACAGGGATTAGGTTTATGGATGTACAGCTTGTGCACTGACCTTATTGACTCCCTGGGCTTCCAGTCTGGAATTCATGCCGATCCAGGGTTAGCATAGGTCAATATCATAAATGTATACACCTCCTAGTACTGAAGTTGACCTCTATATGAGAAAAGTTGATTAAGTCTCTTGAAAGCATAGCTGGAAAGAATTGCCTTCAACAGTTTTGCTACAGCTAGTATGAATAAGTTATCTATTTCTGGGAAAAGTGTGGGGCAAATGTTGCTTTAAGTGTAAGCCAAATCAAATATGTCAATAACGTTTGAACTCAGATTATAGTACTGCTGTGCGAATTCAGATTAGATGCACATATAACTTTAATGTATTTACTGACTGGATGGGTGACTGATGCCAGAATCCAGAGACTTTTAAGTAAGTAAATGTTCCTGTACAAAATCCCACAATTCATTTAAGAAATAATTGTTGCAGATAAGTGTGAATGCAGCAGTTCAAGAAGGCAGCTCAACACCACCTTCTCAAGGGCAATTAGGGATGGGCAATAAATGCTGGTGTAGCCAGCAAAGCCCACATCCCTTGAATGAATAAAAAACATATCGGAAAAAGTATCTGTCTACAAAATAAATGTTTTTCTTGACAATCCTGCACTTGAACAATAGATTATTATTCAGTATTAATGCACAAAATGAATTAAGAAAGAACCCTACTATCCCCACCTGCCACATATGGGTCCGTATCCCGCACAGGTCAAAATTAACAAATCCAGGTAATTTATTCCTACACTAAACTCTGACGATCACCAATTCACTTGCATGTCAGAAGGCAGGTAGCATGAAAGAGAATATTAAAATAACTGATTGTTCCAGTTGTTCAAAATGATCTAGGCATAGTACACATTGTGCTTTCTGGAGATGGTGCTTTCATATTAATAATACAACAATTAGACTGTTTTCATCATCAGAAATAAAAGCACAGTGTACTATAGTATGCCATTACTACTTCAGAAGGATTTGAATATGCTTGGGGATTGGGTCGGCTTACATTTTAGATTTTCTTTGTTCTTACATTTCCTGCTGATCTATTATGTCCCCTATCTGGCTGCTATTTGAAGCTAACTTGTTCAACAAGAAAATAATCAAAGTAATAACATTTAAACATCCAAATATAAAAACATAAAAACATAATGTTAGCTTTAGCTACAAAACACTGTGTTCCTGCACTGTCACTCAAATTCAAGTGATGTCGCTGTGGATGGCTGATGATTTGTGCCCCATATGCAAGATGGATCACTTGGATAGAGCACATCTGTGTATCATTTTATTTTTCATTAAATTCAGAACAGTAGTGTTGGTGTAACAGTATGATGCTGCCTGTTGTCCAGACTGACAGGAGATGCAGTGATTATCTTACATGGTGTGCAGAAAGGAATTTACTACATCATGATTAATTGTTAGGCTTGACCTTTGGTAAGGCAAACATCATTCAGGAGAAAAATGGAGTTTTCAGTGCTGAGGAAACGTCAGTCTGCAACTGGAAGTCTTAACAACCAATTGACATAAGAAATAAAAAGCAACACTCATTGACTGAATCTGGCATTTTATCACACCATGGCAGCAATGCATTGTCCCACTCTACCATCCAGTCTGAAGCTTTTCTTTTATTTAGCAATTTCCCAACTGTCATCTCTCCAGATGAGAGGCTACAGCAGTTCTCTGTTTCAGTGATGATAAAGAAAAACATATTTGCACAAACACTGTCAACCCACATATGCACAGAAACCCACGGAGAGACATGGTAAGCACAAATACAGAGAAATACCCAACACTTAAGTTCTTCCCTAAGCTTCTAGTTTCAGGACAGGCCTGTGAACTTGAACATATTATGGAATCCAGGCAAGAAGTTTTGCTTGATTTATCTAACACAATACAATACATCAAACTGCAAAACATACTATCTTACTGATATCACTGTTTAAATAAAGTGTCTGCGGTATTTACTTGCTTAGATGTAATTGCAAAAAATGCTAATTGGGATCAGAGTCACTTTCAGAATTTATTAAATGAAGATTTCAATTAACCTCTGGAGAAAAGTTTAGGGAAACATTAATTACCATTGTATCATACAGCAATGAAAAAATTTATTCAATTATGTACAAAAATGTGATGAGGGCACACTTTATTAATAGTCACCTCTTTACCCTTCATCTCTGGAGACCCAAACTTCACTCATTCAGAGGTAACAGATGAAGGACAGGCTGGTGGCTGGCGATATACTCATGTGAAACAACGTCTTTCAGTGCCCAGTGGACATGAGCCTGTAGTACATTTCTAGCCTGTGAAATGCTCAGCTTTGTCATTAAATGCATAGTAGAAATGTTCTGATTTCCAATTCTGCCAGGCCTTATTACAAAGACATCTGATTAAGTATTTAATGACAATTCTGAACAACTTTACAAATCTTGGTATGTCTAGGATACTTTTTAATTACTGGTTCTCGGGGTGTGAGCAGCTGGCAAGGCTATTGCCCTTTGATGGTCCTTGAGAAGGTGGTTGTGGGCTGCCTTCTTAGCTGCTGCAGTCCATGTCGTGTTGACACACCCATGGTGCTGTTAGGAAGGGAGTTCCAGGATTTTGATTGAGTGACAATGAAGGAACAGTGGTATCTTTTCAAGTCGGGATGATATATGTCTTGGAGGGTTCCCTGCAAGTGGTGTCATTCTCATGCAAGTCCAATTGATACCTGCTTAATATAATTATGGTCTAAGGAGCTGTCCATGATCCTAAATAAAAGTCACAGCAGAGTGAAGTCTGAAGCATCGACCCATCGTATAGCAGGCATGCTGGCACAGCACTTCAGATATGTTGGCCTCCAGGAGCTCAGACCCTATCCAGCTGCAGACTGATTCAATTCTAATTTTCTGATATTTGAGTGGGACTTGGGTGTGGGTGTGGCAAGGATGTAAAGATGTTGCCTTCCTGAGAGTTGCAACACTATCAAGTTCATGGAGCTTGTTACGAAAGTATAATCATTTGCATAACATTTTTCTGGTTTATTGTAAAGTAATTTATGGGTGTGAGTATAGTTGGGTATGTCTGTGTGATTTAATTACATTTAGAGTCAGGTAGACTACAAGTTTGGAATTATCAAACAAAGCTAGGCATATGAACGTGTTTGAAATGCTAATAAGTAAACGTGGATGCTGGCTTAGCATGTAAGGTGTGAAGGGAATTTGCATTTTTAGATAAGTGAAGGGATTGTTTGAATTTCAAAGGGGTATTTGTCTGTTTACAACTAGTCAGGTAAGCAAGGCTAAGGAGTGTGTTTATTTTCCTGAAAGGTTACTGGCAATATTGGCAACATGAAAGTTTTTATATTATGGGAAAGGTACCATTCCAAAGACATATGCAACAATAGAATTTACATATTAAAGAGAGAGAAACACATGTAACGGAGAATGAAAGGCTATGTGAGGAGAGGACCGTGTAAGATCTAACAGTAGTACACGAAAACGCCTTCAAGAAGCTTCCAGCCATTTGTGCATAAGTCAGCTGTGTCCAGTAACTGAAGTTCGAGAAAGACATTTAGAATTCCACTGTCCAGTGGGTATTGTGTTAACTTGTTGCTCTTCTTTCAAATCTAAAATTTATTTTGAATGGTTGCCTTAAAGCAGGTGTGTAACTGGGAGTCAGGTTTATTCGGAATTTTAGGAGTTGTTATAGCAGTAAGTAATTGTAGTCTTATATATGTGCTTGAAATTTTTTATTTTGTGAATAAATATTTTAATTTAAATTTTAAAATCTCTAAAGGTCTTGGTGGACTCATTATTTCTGAATTCAGGACACACATCTTCTCGTCAAAAATACAAATTGCAAAACTGTTGTGATACCGTGACCAAGTTTCACTTGTGGATTCGGTCTGCCTGGCACACATCATCTGCCATGTCATAACAAAGTTGCACTTAGCACTCCCACACTCATCTGTGGGAGAACAGACTACAGGAGATCTGTGATGCAACCAAATCCAATATCCATGCGATTCCTTCAACCTGTCCAGGTTGCTGGCGAGGATGGTTGTCAGGCCTTGAATGTCACCAGTTTGACATTCATTCAAAGCTGCCACTGCTGATGAAGTACAAGTTTCCATTGTAGCTGCCATAGAGGAGACCACACACCCCATGGTTGACTGCAATATGCATTTTCCTCGTGCCAGAATACTGCAGGTGGTAGTGATGGACTTTAACATATTGTCAGACATGACAGTGGCTCCTTGACAGGTCATTTGTACCTTGAGCATTTACTGATGAACCCAAGGATGGTTTTCTTCAACAACAGGTCTCAAGTCGTGGAAGGGACCTATACAAAGGGTCAGCAGGCAATGTTGGCAGATACATAATCACACAAGGCAGCAGCAGGTTGTCACACTCCCTGTATGTGATTTTGTTTGGAGAAAGACAAAAGGAAACAGAAATATACAGAGACTCTGTTCATCACATCCCTAATGCCAAAAGTGAGGGCTGTTTCCAATATCTCCAGCCTCTTCTGCTCCACTAGGGAGGTGACTTGAAAGGAGGCTGGCCTTCCTTCAGTTCTGGGCCTCTCCTCGATGTTATACAATTATCTTGTCAGCAGAAAGATGAAAACTAAGTTGGTGTTTGACTGGTGTAGAGGATTGTGCAGATATGTGAAGCATCTGAACACAGTGTAAATGGTGAAAAGGAGAAGCAGCAAGCAGTTTTTTAAAAAAATTCATTCTTCAGATGTGGGTGTTGCTGACAGTGCCAACATTTATTGTTCATCTCCAGTTGTCCTTGAGAAGGTGGATTTGAGCTGTCTTCTTGAGCAGCTGCAGTCCATATGGTGAAGCTACTCCCACAGTGCTGTTAGGTAAGGCTTTCCAGGTTTCCACCCAACAACAATGAGGTGAGCAGGTGGGGAGGAGGTATTGGTAAAGACAGTGCAATATGTGCAAGCAGTTAGGGGAAGAAAGAAAAGGTTTCCAGTTGTTACCAGGTGAGAGGGGATTACTGCTTGTGCCTGTTGTGAAGGTTGCAGGTGGTGAGAGTATGATTATAATGAGAAGCAAGTTTGGTGTAATGTGCAGTGTTAATTGGAAGAGAAGAATGAGGAACTGGGGAGAGCATTGTTATTGAGGGAAATGTTAGTGCGCAGAGAGAGAGAGACCGTGGCAGTGTCAGATACAGAGTGGCACAGAGCAGTAAGTAATGCACACATTGACTGACCAGGTAAGGTTGTCAAAATTATTCTTACAATGTACCCATGTCTCGGAGGTAGTGCCAGCAGAATTTACATATCCAAATATGATCTCCAGCCTTGTAACAAAATCTGTCTGGGATGACTCCTTCCACTTGAGATGAGAAATATCTCTTTGAGCCCTGACCTCCTCCAGTACGGTCTCTACAGCTGCAATGGAGTTCTTCCACAACTCATGGTAAGCACAACCTCCTCCACAGTGACTAAAATATGAGGATTTTCCTGCCCGCCTGGAGGTGGGGGCCGGGAAGAAAGTGGAAAACCCCATCGGGACCCCTCCACAATTAAGTCTTAACTCTGGGCGAGTTTCCCAGAAGTGGGCAGGCAATCAAAATACTTAAGGCCTTAATTAGTGCCATTTTCGGAGAGGGAAGCAATTTTGCTGGTAGTGGGTCCCTCACTGTGTCCGGAATCTGTCAACACTTCAGTGATGTCTTCAGAGCAGGAGGTGAGAGGGCAATCATAAGCTGATGTGTATATCACAATCAATGAATCCCAAGACTGAAAGCGGCCAACTGCACTCATGTGGAGGCATCTCCCCCGTCGGGCCCTCTGAATTGCTCTCCTGCTCCATATGCTGCCTGCTGTCCCGAATCAGACAGCAAACATGGAGGCAGCCATAAGATAGTGCAGGAAGGTCGACTGCTGGATCAGGCAGGGTAGGGGCCCGGAAGTGGTCCCGACACCCATAAATTTTCTAAGTCCGGGAGATTTCAACCAAAGTTGCAGCACCATAAAAAAACACGAACGTTGCTTTACGAAGTGCAACTTTTCAAGTAGGCAATGGGACTGCTGAAGATCATGGAAAAAGCATGGCCTGGTCCCTGAGCACATTTAAATGGGGTTCAATCATCCAAGTATTTTGAAGCAGTCATGAATTTGATCAGGCAGAGGGCCTGTTTACCTGCCAAAATAGTATCACAAGACAAAATCGCCTCCAATGAGTTCCTCATGTTAGGAGAGCTTTTTGGCTTTGTGAAAGGCATGATTGTTTTCTGAATGAATCAAAAAGAATTGAAAGTTAAGCCAATCTAGCTCACTTTTGGACAACCCTAAGGGTAGCTATGGAATGCAATGGAGCAATACTATACTTGTACATTGTACCATATTACCCAATCGCTTTATTGGTTCTTGGTTGGCATGGAGAAGATTAACTTAAATCGGAATGCATGCAATCAAGCTTTCTTTGTAAAGTCATTCATGGGATGCGGGCATTGTTGCCTAGGCCAGCATTTATTGCCCATCCCTAATTGCCCTTGAGAAGGTGGTGGTGAGCTGCCTTCTTGAATCGCTGCAGTCCAAGTGGTATAGGTACACCCACAGTGCTGTTAGTAAGGGAGTTCCAGGATTTTGACCCAGTGACAGGCAATAAATTTCCAAGTCAGGTTGGTGTGTCGCTTGGAGAGGAACTTCCAGGTGATGGTGTTCCCATGCATCTGCTGCCCTTGTCCTTCTTGATGGCAGTGGTTGTGGATTTGGAAGGCGCTGTCCAAGGAGCTTTGGTGAATTCCTTGTGCACCTTGTAGATGGTGTACACTGCTGCCACTATGGGTCGGTGGTGGAGGGAGTGGATGTTTTTGGATGTGGTGCCAATCGAGCGGGCTGCTTTGTCCTTGATGGTGTTGAGCTTCTTAACTGTTGTTGGAGTTGCACTCATCTAGGCAAGTGGAGCATATTCCATCAAACTCCTGACTTGTGCCTTGTAGATGGTGGACAGGCTTTGGGGAGTCTTGCTCTTGTAGCCTCTTATCATGGTTTATTTTCAAACACTTTGTCTATATTGATACCTTAATCTGGGCTCAGCAAGTCAAGTAAGTCTCCATAGTCATTCTCAGTGAATGCATTAAAAATTATAAGCTAATGGAATGTTAATTCACCAGAGAATTCACCAAGAATTTCCTTGTAAGCATTCCAAATCAGGCATGGCATACAACTTAACCAGAAGTAGATTCACATTTTGTAGAAGCCAATTTGGAATTCAATATTCATTATAATTATGACAGATTTGAGCTGTTGCAGCCTCTGGAAGTAGCATTGATGTACAATTGAAATGATATCTAGATTACACAGTTAGCAAAGTAACTAAAGACAAGAGTGAAAATAACAGCTTGATAATATTCAAAGAAACAGTACCTGAAAATAGTGGTTATTCTTCAGCACATTTTATATTTAAACTTGACTATTACTTTCTTAAAGTGTATTCAAACAATAAATAAAAGCAAAACAAGTGAAGTATGAAATATAAGCACATTCATGTTAAAATGTTCGTAAATAACTAAGACGGTTTTAAATCTTGCATTGGCTCTCTATAAATGGGGATTTTGCTGTGGTATTTGAGATATTCAGTAGTGGCACAATACTACTTCAAAAGCTGTGCTGAAAATTTTCTCCATTATCAGGTTAGTATTATTGGTACTAGATAGTTGAGGTAACTGATGGATTTTGGGTTGAGGCTTAAAGAAATATTGAGTAAGTGCCATTTATTTGTGTGGGCCTTTGGTCTTAACAGTTAAACAGTTTAACTTAACAGTTAAACAGTTATCCCCACAAGCGGGATGCAGTCATAGTATCTAGGGAATCTGCACCTAAGGCCTACCTAATAGGCTAATTTAACTGCATTGATGGAAAAGGAAATGGCAAGGAGAAAAGAAAGCATCTTGGAAGATGCTCCTGATTCATAATTGTTCAGCTTCTTTTTTGATGGGAGCGATCTAGATTTTGGATTCAGAGTAGCTGAGTGCTCCAACTGAAATCTAAAGTCTAAATAATCTGAACATTAATAATTCAGCATTTGTTATTGAGAATTGGTGGCTGCCTTCCATTTAGTAACTGCCATTGAACTGGTAATTATGCTTAAAAAAAAATCCGCTGACAATAGATCTCACTTTGCTTTAGAGAACCAATGTATCAGGGCCTGCTTGGCTCATACTATCTCAGACTACCTGACCCACTCACATTTTCTGAATCTGAGGATGTTTGTAATGTCTCCAATGACCATCCAACATCGCTTCACCATGCTTCTAGAAGGAGACATAGACATTGAAAATGGTGCTCAAACAACCAAAAAGACGATTTCCAGTGTAAAGGGATTGAGCTACAAGGATGGATTAGAGAAATTGACATTCTACAATCCAGAGAGAAGGTGGTAAAGGGAAGGTGGAATCAAGGTGAACACAAATACTACTTTAAGGTTTAGTTAGGCCTGTAGAACTATTCTAGAAAAAAAATAAGGATTTCAAGGTAATAAGAGCATTCAAAAAGCAAATGGATACCAAGTTGATTGTAGGTTTAGATAGGCTGAAACATCTTCTGCTGTTGTTTTTTAAAAAATGGTTGTGGTCAATATTAGGTCTTAGCTCAACTTGGTAATATAATATTTATTTTATAAGCAAAAAGGAGATTAAATCACTTGTTACTCCTTAGTGACTCTCTGAGTAAATGCATGAAACCATAGCTTGTAAAGACCTGTGCTTAGTGACATGCAGCATCAGAGATGATGGGATAGGGGAGGGGCTGGCTGGGTTGTCACTGCAATTAGTTTTGAGAATTCCTGAGTAAGGGGAGAAATAAAATTGAGAAATTTGTACTCCTGACTTGCCTTCAATGACATCTAGTGAAAAAACACATCAGTAGATACCACAAACAGGTGATACCAATATTAGTTTGGTTCTCCATGTTTTAATAGCATTTGTATGTTCACTACCCTGCCTCATATGCTGGACCAAGAACCCATAAAATAATACAGCACTGAAGGAAGTTATTCAGCTCAGCATCTACTTTCTATAGCAATCCAAAACTAATCCTACTGCCCTCCTCTCTTCCCATAGCCTTGTATTTTCCTCTGATTCAAATATTTCAAATTTTATCTTAAATGACCAAATGGACCATGTCTCAAACAGTCACTATGACAAAGCATTGCATGTTCCAACAGTCTTATGTTTGAGAAAAGACTCCCTAACTGCCATCCTCATTCTCTAGTGATGATTTTAAATTGATGATCCCCACCGCCCCCACGACCTCATGAATAAGAAAATGAGGGAACTGCATACACTCAGGGAACCATAGGGCAGCATAAATCACCAATTTACGGATAGCAGACAGAGAGAAAGAAAAGTACGAGGAAAATTGGGGAGCGTGTAAAATGCAATTATAGTATGCTTTTTTTTATAATTGGCCTTATGTAACTGCAAATCCAGAACTGATTGTAATATTTATTAGTATTTGACTGTAGCGACAAGCAAGTGCTAGTCTAATTTCTGCTTAAATATTTTACATTAACCATCTATGAGTAAGTAAAAGAAAAAAGCAATTTTGTTTCCATTTAGTTTTAAGAAATACAGGCCAGTTTTAGCAGAATAGATGTTATTCAGACAAATTAAAACATCAAATAATAATAAGCAACCAATTTGAAGTTATGCATCATGGAACAATTGAAATATTTCACCTCATACTTCTACTTTAAGCAGTTTAAGCACATATGTCCGTATCAATATCAGAAGCCATTTATATTTCAAAATTAACTGTGATTCCGGTGAGGAACTTTACTAACTGTTGAAATGTAGTCTTATGTAGTGATGTGCCATTTTGTTGTGTAAAATTAAACCTAATAGTATAAAAATTCCATTAAAGGTCAGGCACTACAATTATAAGTCAAGCCAGATTTCCACATTATGTGCATGTCTGTGAAGTAAAACTTTTTTGTTTTTAGCAGACATAACATGGCAAAACAAAGAACCTATTAATAATCAAAAAGGAGCAATGCAGCTTATTCTCTAATAATGCAATCTTATCGTTATAAAACCTGGAATACGTTCCGTACCATTCACTGTTATAACTATACAGGCCAAATAGCACAATGGACATTACAATATGGAAGTAGAAAATTCAGCCTGGCAGCCCATGTTGGTGTTTATTATTCACATGAGATTAAGACTATTGCTCTTAAACACCCTATCACCCACCCTTTTATTCTTCTTTTCTTCAGTCAATCATCTAAGCTATTTCTAAATAGTCTCTGTTTCAATTGCAAATCCCAGTAGAGCATTCCACATCTTCACAATCCTCTATGTGAAAAAAGGGTCCCTTTCTCCCTGTCTTAAATCTCTTACATTTAATCTTCTAACTATATCTCCCTGTTCTGGATCCCTCAACCACTGGAACAGTCTGTTTCAATCTACGTTGTCCCAACTCTTCATAATTTTAAAAACCTCTACCAGAGCACTCATCATTTCCTTGTTCCAATGAAAGCATCCCGATTTTACTCTCATGTTTGTATTTTTTCATATCATGCACTGTCCTAGTGAATCTACGCTGGACCCTCTCTATTGCCTCAACATCCTTTTTATAGTGTGGAGTGGAGAACTGCACAAGGTACTTCAACTGTGGTCTTATTAAAAGTTTATCATAGATTTACTGTTATATTCTAAACCTCTTTCCATAAGCCCATATTGTGTGGGCTTCATTGTTATAGTTGCACATCATTCAAAATAAAGCAATGTAGTTTCAATTTGTAGGGTACACTGAAAGATTCAATTGTCCTGAGTGAACAGCATAAAATATTCTTCTTAGTTATACTGTGAATCTTATGAAAGAAAATACATTTGAAGCATTTTATATCTGTCAAACTGGACCATTTTCAAAGTTCTGTGTATAGTTCTTATTTTTGGCACTGAACCCTTTACAAAGATGTTATTACAGTAGTTGAAAGCTGATAAATACTAAAGCTGGTTTGCCAAGAAATGTCACACTTCAATCAGGAGCTCTTTGAACTCCAGATAAAAATAGCCAATTGACAAATCTTTGTACCACTGCCCATTTAATCATTCATTTAGCAATTAAATCCAAACACAAACAGCCAACAAAATCATAATTTGCACCAGCTGATTAGGGTCTTAAAGTGCATTTCTATCTCCTTGTGAAATTTGGCAAGGGACTGGCTTCTTTAATGTGCTGAACATAAAAATTATAATTGCGAAAGACTTTATGCATGGATCAAAATCCTTATTTAAATGTCATGCTTGAATTTGAAATTCTGTATAATGGTAGTGCATATGAATGATATAATGCAGTGGAATTCTTTGAATTAGAAATATGTTTGAAACAGGCATTCATTTAACCAGACTGAACTTTAGGAAAAAAAAACAGAAAAATTTATAGAAAGAAGACAACATTAACGTCTGGAAAAACAAATAAATCTAAAGACCAGACCTGTACCGTCAAATATGTACCATTAAACTGTTGTATCTATAGACCTAGACAAGCAATATTAAAGTATAAAAACACAACTGGTAATGTGAAGTGCCATAAAACCCAACTAATTAATTTTGAGTAGTCACTGTTGTTTTGTAGACAAATGCAACAGCAAATTTGCACACAACAGGTTCCAACAAACATCAATGAAATGAATGACCAAATATTCTGCTTTTGATGGTGTTGGCTAAGAGACACATATTGGCTGGACACATGAAGCACTCATTTGTTTCCTTCAAATAGTGCCATTATATCCACCTGAGCAGGCAGGCCCCATTGTTTTGACGTCACATCTTACTAAAGATACCTCCAACAATGCGGCACACCCTTGTACTCCACAGAGCTGTCAGCTTAGAAGATATGTGCAAGTCTTGAAGCAGAACTTGAACTTATAATCTTTTACTTCAGAGGCACGAATGCTTCCACTGAGCCAATGTTGGCACTTCTTATATAGATCCGCACTATTGTTGTTTTATACAAAAAGAACACATTCAGAATTTCAATGGCAATGGTAGCCAATGGAAATCTTACTGCATTTTTTGCCAAGTGTTACTACACGTAGCTGACAAAACTGAGCATCCTTAATGATTTATATTAGATAATAGAGGTTGTGGATCCCAGTACTGAGGACATGCAATTAGTTAGAAATAAAATTCAAGCAATGCAAGATTAAGCCTGGTACTGGTGGGATCACTTAACAGAACCTGTTCCAAAGCTTAAAGAAGAAAATAATGACTTTGAGTTAATGTTTGATGTCATGTGTCCAGCCAATATGTGTCTCTTAGCCAACACCATCAAAAGCAGAATATTTGGTCATTCATTTCATTGATGTTTGTTGGAACCTGTTGTGTGCAAATTTGATGTTGCATTTGTCTACAAAACAACAGTGACTACTCAAAATTAATTAAAGGGTCGTGAGGACTCGAAATGTCAACTGTGCTCTTCTCCGCCAATGCTGCCAGACCTGCTGAGTTTTTCCAGGTATTTCTGTTTCTGTCTTTGTTTTGGATTTCCAGCATCCGCAGTTCTTTGCTTTTATCAAAATTAATTAGTTGGGTTTTATGGCACTTTACATTACCAGTTGTGTTTTTATACTTTAATATTGCTTGTCTAGGTCTATAGATACAACAGTTTAATGGTACATATTTGACGGTACAGGTCTGGTCTTTAGATTTATTTGTTTTTCCAGACGTTAATTTTGTCTTCTTTCTATAAATTTTTCTGGGTTTTTTTTCCCTGAAGTTCAGTCAGGTTAAATGAATGCTTGTTTCAAACATATTTCTAATTCAAAGAATTCCACTGTATTATATCATTCATATGCACTACCATTATACAGAATTTCAAATGTTTGATATTTGGCCTAATTTTATGATTTTAATAAGTTTGCTTTGCTAAGGAACTTAGTTAATGACCATTGTATTTGTGCCACAGCTTGCCAAGATATTCAGGTTAACAAGTTTGCATGTAAATAAGTAACAAAACAGGAGATATTGTATCCACTACGTGTGTAATTGCTCTGGATTTTCAACATCTAGCTTTGCACATTAAAAACAATTTTAAGTATTTAAAGGGCAGGATTTTTCGCTGAGCGGGCGGAGGCGTGCCTGACCCGCTCGAGCATAAAATGACGCGTGTTGACATCGGGCTAGCATCCCGATGTCATTGCGCACTTGCGCGATATTTCGGTCGGCCGGCGCACGTGGGGCGCAACAGCGCTCCCACCGACAATTAACAGGCCTATAAAGGCCATTTAAGTCACAATTGAATGCAATTTTTCGCTGCCCGTTCATGGGTGGGATGAGGTTTCCAACAGGAATTAAAAATAAAATAAACATGTTCAATCTCATTTATAACATGTCCCAGCTCATGTGACAGAGTCATCAGGGGACATGTTGTGAACATTTGTAAAACCTTTATTTGCGTTTTCAAAAATCTTCAGCTCCCTGAGGCAGAGAGCTGCCTCAGGGAGCTTTCAGTGCGCGTACCCAGGCAAATTTTCACACTCGCCCTCCTCTCGCTCCCACTCAGGCAGCGCTCAGCATTGCAGTGTGCATTTCACGCTGGCTGGCCGTTAACTGGCCAGCGTGAAATCGATGTTGGGCACCCGATCATGGGCGACGGTTGGCTTCATGACCACTCACAGGCCCGCCTGCCACGCCCGCCCAACGAGGTAAAAATCCTGTCCAATAACTTTATGGGCTGAATTTTGCCGTCGGCGAGCAGGGGGCTGGGCCCGCTCGCCGATGCGTAAAATGATGCGGGATGACATTGGAGGGAACCCCCGACGTCATCCCGCCCCATTTAAATTTTCAGGAAGGCGGGGGCACAGCAAAATCAGCTGTCCACCCGCCAACCTGTTGATGGCCAATTGAGGCCATTGACAGGATCATTGAAACAATTAAAGGACCTGCCCGTCCAACATTAAGGTTGGTGGGCAGGCCAGGAGCCCCGGCAATAGAAAAAACATGAAACCTCATCCACCGGCGGGATAAGGTTTCATGTAGGGATTTAAAAAGTTTAATAAAGTTTTAGTGTAATTTCTGAACATGTCCCATCTCATGAGACATTGTCACAGGAGGGGGACATGTTAAGGATTTTTTTTTTCTATTTTTAACATTTTTAAAAGTGTCAGTGATCTCCCTGAGGCAGCACTTAGCGTCAGGGAGATGTGCGCTCTTTCATGCGCATGCGCGAAAGAATGCACTCTTGCTTTTGGGGAATCCCTCCCCCTACCCGCACAGGGAGCGCATAGCGCTTCCCGCCGGACGTCACGCTGGGCGGGCCTTAATTGGCCCGCCCACGTAAAATGGCAGCGGGGCCCGCTTCTCCGGCGGGGATCGTCTCCCCGCTCGCCAGAGATTGGGTCAGGCCCGACCGCCCAGCAGGCACAAAATTCTGCCCTATATTTTAATTCCTGAGAAACTACGGACAGAATTTTAGCCATAGCACCTTGTCCCCAATGGCGCAACAAGAAGTGGGCAGCACTTACCCCCCTTGCTTTTTGCTTGGTCCCACATAATTCCAATTAAAATTTAATGTGCCAGTGGTGTGCACAGGAATCACGTGATTATGTGGCGAGGGAAAGCTTTCCAGTGGTGAAAGTCGCTGTCAGCTGACAATACGACACAGGTATGGGCAGGCTGTTAAAGAGCCTCCTGAACAAACAGAGAGGCTCTGCATCAAGGCCACAATTTTTAGGCCCAATCCCATTGCTATTAACAAAAGACTTATTGAGACCAAAAGAGGTGGCATGGATATTTTTCAAATTTAAGTTTCACTTGCTACCATTTCACTTTATATTGGTTTCACTTTATTCATGTTGACATCATTGCTGCTTCTTGACACTAACTTACTCAGGGAGCTAAATGCATGCCTCATGGTTGGGTACATAGACAGTTACAGAAGAGTTAGGGGCATTCCTTTATTGAGGAAGAAACAATGTAGTGTGTTTGCGTTCACTCTTTATTGAATGTTCATATCAGTGTCCAGTGTGGCATTTGCCACTCTGTGGGGCATGGTTTGCAGGCTCAGCTGGCCCTCCCTACTGTACATTGTTAAGGATATTGTCCGTGATTACAGTAAGCGGGGATAATTGAAATGTTGCAAGTAAACTTAAAGCCCTGTAAGGACTCTGCCAGTCAACACCCTGATATGGACCCACGTGTGGGTAGTACTGACATAGCTCTTTAAACCCCTCATTTTCTTACCTTTACTGACTGTTCCCACCAATCCGACCACACCCCAGGATGCCAGGCCCTTCCTATTTCATTCTTCCAAGCTCACAACCCCAACCTCTGTGCTCCTTTTGATCCCTCTACCATTCCTCTATGCTCCCAACCACACTCCATAACCAACCCCCTAACTCCAACTACCACTGACTAAACTTTGCCGGTCCCAAACCTCCATGGAAGCTGCCTCTCTCCTGCTCTGCTCCCCTGTGCTGCAGAGTTAAACACAGAAAAGCACTGACCTCAGACACAACTGCACGAAGCCGACTGTTGCATGCCACCTTAAAACAAACATGAACTGCGTGCCACAAGGTTCTCATGCACCACTAACTTTATCATGAAGGTAGGATGTAATTACAAAAAGTTTTAAAATAATGATTATTCATAGCATGTAAATATATTAAACGTAGGAAACCGCCATGGAATGGCATAAGGCCTGGCCCACCACAAACGCACCACTGAGTTAATCTCTAAATTTGAACACGCCATCGGGCAAGTGAAATTTCAGCTCTCACCTAATTAATTACTTTTCCTTAGAAAACAAAAATTCAATAATAAGAAATCTGTCTCTTTATATTAGATGTTGAAGAAAGGAATGTTTCAATACAACATTTATAAAACCAAACAGCTTTTTGAATCAAGCACAATTCTTCATCAGTTGCAAAGGTACCGATTAAAGATAATATCATGTGACCTTCTCCACCCTCACTGTCTACCTGCTCCACCACAGTTGCAGAAGCAGATGCATCACATTCCCTCCAGCGTAATCCTTCAGCTCAGTAGGGAAACACAAATTAACTGTATGAAAATTGAAGACAAGACAGCTATTTGATATTTAGATATCATAAATACCCTTTCTTATAGTTCAGATGAGAAATGCAAGTAAGAGAAAACTAGCACAGCTGTGCAAGTGCATGGAGATTTCATAAAAGACAGCTTAAGTGGTTGAACTATAAGCTCTTCTCCAGTCATAAAACCTATGTAGGGGCTTGATGTCACATACAGATTTGATGGCATTCATTTTGCTAGGAGCAACATCCTCAATTCATAGCAGAACATTTCAAAATATGTTACACAACACCGCAACAAGATCATGGCCAGAATTTTCATGTTGGCGTGCGGGGGCGGGCCTGGCATGCCGACGGGTAAGATGATGCGCGGTGACGTCGGGCGTGTGTCCTGATGTCACCGCGTGTCATTCAGATCTTTTGTTCGGCGGGTGCATGCCGGAGACAGCTGCACGCTTGCGGAACTATCAAAGGCATGTTAAGACCATTAAAAAACTAATTAAACTGATTATCAACACTGCCTGTCCAACCTTAAGGTTGGCGGGCAGATGAAGAGCCCAGACAGCCTTTGCGTTTTTCAGGAAACCTCATCCACAGGCAGGATGAGGTTTCCTGAAGGTTTTATTAAATAAATAAATATTTTCTTCACACTTCATAAGCACATCCCAGCTCATGTGATACTGTCACATGAGGGGACATGTCTAAATAGTTTTAATCTTTCTTTTTCAAACTTTCAACATGAACTTAATCTCCCTGAGGCACAGAGCTGCCTCAGGGAGATTTCTGTGCTCTTTCGCGTGCATGCACGAGAGAGCGCAGGCCTTGACTCTCCCTCCTCCCCCCGCCCACACAGGTAGCACTGAGCACTACTGACCGTGCGTCATGCTGGGTGGGCCTTAATTGGCCCGCCCACATAAAATGGTGGCACGCTGCCGATTGCGGGCGGCAATGGGCTCCGTGCCCGCCCGTGCCTGCTCCCGACCTGCCCGACCGACAGGCGGAAAATTCTGCCCCATGTTGCACCATTGCACCCTGAGGAAAGTCTCGATTAGTACATAATTTACTGCTATATTTCAAGGTATCTTTACCTAGTGCCACTTGCCATTCTCTGGCTTAGGGACCAATGCAGGTAGACTCCTTTCCAAATCATTGCAAATGCCACTCTTAAGTCAATGCTGGACACTTCATAAAAGGCAGCATGGGTAGACCCTGCCTCAGTGATTCTCTACTTCTCAAAGGACACATTTCCCCTCTGCATGGCATCTTTCCCATGGAAGGGTCAAGATCAAGAAATCTCAATTGAGGAAGCTTAGCCCATTTTTGCATTGCTCGAAAACACAGCATCACGAGCAGGTAATTCTCGGTTTGACTACTTGTTTCTTCAAGTTAATGTAGAGAATTCCAGATTCTTGACGGGTGCTCAGATCTGCTCATCGCCCCTATTTGTTGAAATTTTTCTCTCTTTTTCAGCTCACCTGTACCAGTTGCTTATATTTTTGTGATAAGGAATGTCAGATAGATAGTAATCTAGAACTTGCTTTACAAAGTATCTGTAATCTACTAAAAAAAAGACTTTTAAATATATGTTGTAATATATAATATATTATAAAAGATTGGAGTCCCACTCTGTGAGCTAGTCAGTGGTGAACCCACCTCTGCTTGGCTGGCTCGCTCTGTAGCTGTTTGCAGCCAGCAGCTCTCTGGTCCTAGAGGTGCCACCAGGAACAGTGACCACTGCTGGGACTGCAGCCAGTCCTGAAGATGGTGTGCTGTGACGGAGTCCAGTTTTTAAGGTAAGTCAGGTGTCTCACTGGGGCCAAATTGGCTGGCCCCTGCGAGGGGGGTTGGGGGGGTTGAGGGGGTTGGGGCGGGCAGGCCAGGGGGTGAGCAGTAATACAGGTATGGGAAGCCCTACAGTGGGGGCTTCAATGGGCATAAGGGGCCTGTAAAGGAGGCATTCTGCCACCTCCCCCCTCCAACACTTGAAAACTGCTGGGCTGCACACTTGGCGTGGGCCTCTCCTGCTATGGGTAAAATCCCAGTGGCAGAGGGAAGAGGCTCTTAAGTGATGATTAATAGGCCACTTAAGGGCCTCTGTTGGCCCACGGGCAGCCTAGCCTCCCGGTGCCTCCCCCATCTTTGCTAAAATTACGGTGGAGATGGGCGGGTAGATGCCAGAAATGGCACCCGATTTTACTATTCCCCCCACTGCCCCTACGCACCCCCCACCCCCACACCTACCAATCCACCCCCATGGGGCCCACATAGATGATGGAAAGTTGTGCAAAGTGGCAAGTGGCTCTGGGACATTCATAAGAAACAGGAGCAGGGGTAAGCCATATGGTCCAATGACACCACATCCCCATTCAATAAGATCATGGCTGAATATATTGACTCCAATATCTTCCCGATCACGATATCCCTTGATTCCATGAGAGAACCAAAATCTATCATCTCAGTCTTGAATCTACTCATCAGCTGAGCGCGCAGAGCTCTCTGGGGTAGAGAACTCTAAAGATTGGCAACCACCTGAGAATGAAGGCTGAAGCGAAAACAAGCAAGATGATCAAATAATGGCACAACATGGGAGAGAGCAGGTTCCAAGATTTTCTGATGTTGTGCTGAGGGTTTTGGTTGTGGATATGAAGAAGAGGAGGAGGGATGGTATCTATCTTCAGGGGGTCAGGAAACATGCCAGTCAAACTCTCAGAAGGCAATAGGAGCAAATATCTGTAGTGTTCAATGCCAGCAATGCGGTTTAAGGGCCTGGGTGTGGTGATGAAAGAAGTTCAATGACAAGGTTCCTCAACCCAGTCCTAACTGGCTGACACCTTATCCTGAGACTATAATCCCTAGTTCCAGACCCACTAACTTTAACCTTTAAAGTCCTCAAAGAATTTTATACACTTCAATAAGAACAACTCTCATTCCTCTAAATACCATTCTACTCAATCTCTCCTCATAGGACATCTCACTAATTCCAGGAATCACTCCAGTGAACCTTAGTTGCACCCCCGCCAAGGCAAATCTATTTTTCCCAGGTAGGGAGAGCAAAACTGTACACAGTACTTTAGGCGTGGTCTCACCAAAATCCTATATAATCGTAACAAGACTCTCATACTCCTATATCCAATCCACTTGAAATAAAGGCTAGGGTACACCATTTGCCCTCCTAATTGCTTGCTGTATCTGCATGTTAACTTTCATAAATGTTTAATGTGATAACTTCAAATGTCATACAATGTGTGTCAGAGACGGCCAAATTCAATAAGACCTGAAAATTAATGAAGGCATCATGATACGTGATTAACTCACACTGTTGTCTCTGATGCAGGAGCATGCAAACTTCTTCCGTCTGCTTATTTAATTAACTTTTGGTGCAGCCCAGCGCTAAGTGGCTGAGCAAGGGGTGCAAAATCATGAGAAGCTAATACCACTTAAAGCTAGCCTGCATCTCTTAAAGGGGATTTACATTCTGGCCACAGCAGGTGCTAGAACTGGTTGCAGAAGAGAGAACAAGTAAGATTATCACATAAGGGCACAACATGGGAGAGAGCAGATTCCAAGATTTTCTGATGCTGTGCTTAGGGCCTTGGTTGTGGATATGAAGAAGAGGAGGAGGGATGGTACCTATCTTCGGGTGGCTGGGAAGCATGCCAGTCAAACTCTCAGAAGGCAATGGGAACAAATCTCTGTAGTGTTCAATGCCAGCAGTGGGGCTTAAGGTCCAGGGTATGGTGCTGAAAGAAGTTCAATGATGAGTGGTCAGGTTAGTGAATATTTCTGCAAATGCCAGATCCTATCAACTGTGTCACTAGTCTCTCCCACGCTGCTCAATGCACCACATCCCATCACTCATCTACCAACAATCCCTATTAGCCATCATTCAAACCTAATATTCATATGCCTTACCTCAGCCTCACACACTTAGCACTGCTGCAAGCCTCACACCCATACCTTACAGTTTGCACACGCTGCCAGCTAGTAGTCATGACAACTAGCTCATTCCAGGCTGGAGCAGGTGGTATCTTTGAATCACAGAATCCTAGAAACTTAGAGCACAGGAGGAGGCCATTCGGCCCATTATGTTTGCATCTAGAACCGCAGTGACCTCTCTTATGCAACACTGGATGACAAACTGGGGAATGTTGCTAATATCACCTGCTCCAGCCTGGAATGAGCCCAATGTCTAAAATTTCATGATCACAGTCAATTTCAGAGTCACTGGCAATGCCATCCTCATCTCTGAGGTAGAGTGGTCATGAATGGAGCCCAAGAATACAGGACAGGGTAATATCAGTCTCACTATCATAACAGGCACTTTAGACAGTCGTAACATCAGTCTCTGCTTTGAGATGAGAACACTATATCCTTGCCCCACAAGTTTCCCTAAGCAGCATGTCAAAAACACCCACTGGACAATAATTTGAGAAATGTAGGTGTAATTTTACATATATCTTCTCCTGTTGATCACCAGGGTTCAGCCGCTAACATCTCTCCACATAGATTGACCTGATCTACCTGACAATAAATTTCAACCCACCCAGTCCCTGGAAGGTAGCAGGCGAATCAGTGTGTATTACCAAACCCTGCCATGCAGTGAACTCCCAAACTCACCTCCACTCTGCTGGGAGGCCATGCTCCTCCGAGGGTCGGGACATCTGCTCCTGATCATTCTCAAGCTGACTGACAATAGCAGGTTGCGAACCTGCCTGACCCTCTTGTCCATGAATAATGGCTTGTTTTAGTGCAGGATGGACGTAGAAGAGGGAAATGGACTGAGAATAGAACTTAAAACACATTTAGAGCTGCTCCAAGGAGTTTGCTGTGGTGACACTTCAATTATGGTTCTTAAAGGCAGGGTATTTCAAAGCAAAAATACCAGACACAAAGGTGTTCGGTACTGGACAGGGGACAGATGAGTTGAAAATGGACAGTCCAAAATAAACCAGGTGAATGGTCACCCTAAGCTGCAACATTGGTAGATTTTAGTGGCCTCCTTCTTGGCGAACCAGAGGCATTTAACCTGCCAAGCCACTGAGGCTGAGAGAGGAGAATTTCTCTCTGGACACCCTGCCTGGATATGTCTCTTGCTAAGAGCCCCCCTCCCCCTCTTCCCTCTTAAAGCAGTTTGTTCTCCTCTGTGTCATCTCTGCTCATTCTCATGCTACAGGCAAAGGGGGATAGAAACCACTGCACCTATGACCGGGAGCAAGTAGTCTGAACGGAAGCCATGAAGTCAGAACCAAGGCTTTCACCATGAGCCACACCACTCCCTGTAGACTTCAGCGACTTGAACTAGCAGTACAAACCACTAAGCACTCCTACTATCTTAGTAGCAGTCAGTAGAAATTAATCAGCAACCAACCTGAAAGTAGCTGCTGATTCCTTTAAATAACATTGGTGGTGGTAGTGGTAGTGGTGGCGGGTATTTCCTGCTGTTGAACACATGTTCAGCTGTGTGAGGTGTAGCTGGAGCATTCAGGTCAAAGATTTCAGCACTGGCATCAATTTAGTGTTACATGCTAATTAACATCACAATCTGCCTACTTCTGGCATATACTCCCTGTGCCTGTGTGTGCCTGTGCACAGCCGATGGTAAATACTGAGTTGTTCAAATCCCAGAGGGGAATTTGAGGCAACTGCCACTACTATATTTTTTGCAACTTATATGTTTTGAGATGCGGGCTTTGAATTCAGTAGTAATAAGACTACCGAACCTTATAGGTTTTTACAAAACTAGATTAAACATTTATCAAAAAGATAAATGATTTAAGCACATACATATATCTACAAATTACTACTATAATAACTTCTAAATCCCCTAATTAATCTGACTCCTAGTTACACCTCCGTTAAGTCAACAGTAAAACACATAGATTTTAAAAGACCCAGGCAAAGAAATATGATACCCTGAACAATCCAATTCAAAGTAAGTTTCCTTAACTTCAGTTCTTTGTAGACAGCAGCTTGAGGCTTATACGCTGAAGGCATTCCACACCTGTTAGATCTTAAAATGCTTGCCTTTGCACACAGCCTCCTCTCCTTTATACATTTTTTCCCCTTTGAATGCAAATTCCCATTGTTTCACTATGTCTTTGGACTTTACGTCCCTGATCATAAAAAATTATCATAGTACCAATTTTACCAATAATCTTTGGGAAAAATAAACACATTGGGCAAGATTTTACCATCGGTGAGCGGGGTCGGGTCCCGCTCGCCAATGCATAAAATGACACGCGGTGATGTCGGGCGGAACTCCCAATGTCACCGCACCCCATTTAAATTTTCAGGAAGGCGGGACCGCAGCAAAATCAGCTGCGTGCCCGCCGACCTGTCAGTGGCCAATTGAGGCCATTGACAGATCAATTAAAGTAATTAATGGACCTGCCCGTCGAACCTTAAGGTTGGCGGGCAGGCCAGGAGCCCCAGCGGCAACTATAAAAGACATAAAACCTCATCCACTGGCGGGATGAGGTTTCATGTAGGGTTTTAAACATTTTAATAATGTTGTTTTGGAAGTTATGGACATGTCCCAACTCATGTGACATTGTCACATGAGGGTACATGTAAGGGATTTTTTTTTCTATTTTTAATATTTTGGAAAGTAGAGGCAATCTCCCTGAGGCAGCACTTAGCCTCAGGGAGATGAGGGTGCTCTTTCGTGCGCATGCGCGAAAGAGCACATTCTCGATTTTAGGCATTCCCCCCCGCCCGCACAGGGAGCACATAGCGCTTCCCTGCGGACGTCACGCTGGGCAGGCCTTAAATGGCCCACCCACGTAAAATGGCGCCGTGCCTCCGATCAGTGGCACCAATCGGACGCGCGCCCACCCATCAACTTCCCCCCCAACGGGGGGATAATTCTGCCCACTGCTTCTGAACTTCACCTGGCTAGGTGACACATGAACCCTCCTTTGAAAACAATCTAGTGTGGTTTATTTAAAAATGCAAATGTCCTTTTACACCTTACATTCTAAACTTCTCCCATGTTTACCTACTTAACATTTCAAACCTAGCTTATCTTTTGTTACATCAAAACCTCCAGACCAGCTACCTTTAATCCAGTTAAGTCTCTCTCTCTCACACACACACACACACACATAGACACAGATACCTCTATTTTATAATAAATTCTGAAGTTATTATATCTCCCTGACACTATGCTAATGCCCTTACCAGAATGGCATTTAGGGTGGGCCAGCACCAGAAGTGCGTGTGCATGCACTGTGGCCACCGTTTTGAATCCAAAATTGCCCCTGTGCATCGAAAATATGGTGTTATGCAATCAAGTTTTGTGCCCAGAATTTCTTATACAAAAGGATTTATTTCCTGTGGATTGTTGAAATGGTTGAAGTTCCAAGAACTAGATCATAGAAAACTATTTAAAAACTTTTTAACCAATTTTTAAATTAACTGTAAATAGAATAAAAGAGAATAAAGCCTGAAACTCTCATCCATTTCTAGTTGCATGATCCATCTGTGACAAGTATGGGCAGTTGAATACATTTCCATCCATCAGGGAGGGAATTAAATGGCAATGACTATATAATGGGATTCAGATGATGCCAAGTAGTTAATAAATGGAATCTGATCCAGGAGATGAATCCAGTGCATTTAATTCATTGGCATTGATTCTGTCCTCGGGTACAGAGCCTCAGTTTTACCTTAGAGAGTGACTCGGAAGGGCATACATGGGACAAATTCCAACTATCCTTCCCACCCACACTCTTTGGGCTTCAACAGTGTGTTGTTGATCAACAGTCAATGTTTGTATCGTATCCCAGTTGTTACAGTTGGAATGCGTAATCATAGTCATATATTTGCAGGTTGGAGAGGAGCCTGTAATAAAAGTCAGAGCCTCTCACCTCAATCAACATCCTCAGTTTTGGTTCATGCAAACTATTATTTGCAGAAACTGGTAGCTCTTTATTCACTTTCCTTTACTTAAGGACATAATTTTTTTTTACAGAACTCTTTAGTTATATTTGATTAGGAAATACCATATCATGCAGCTAAGAGCAACATTGGGCCTGTTATATCTTATTTACCTTTAGTATCCAAGCCTAGGAGCGTGATGCGAAATGAACCTCTGTTAAGATCATTATTAGATGTTCCACAATATATACATATATCTTTGATATCAATTTGTTATCAACTAGTTAAGAGGTTATTATATTTAAAACTAAGGGATCAATTTATCTCTGCAGTTTTCCTGCACAATAATTTTAACCTGATTCCGATGCCACTGGTCAGGTAGGAAGTGCCCCATCTGAATTGGGCAGCTCATAACCACGCACCAACATGCAAGTAGGTGTTGGGAAGCAGGTTTTGGGTGGGTTTCGCAGGAGGGCAGGGGTATGAGTCAGGGAAGGCCTAAAATTTCCTGTGGGGCTTCAAGATTAGTCCTGTTCCTTTGGCCCCAGAAAGGAAAGTAAAATACTTCCATTACAGGCTTTCTTCATGTCCCAATTGTCTTCCAATTTGCTTCAGTTGGGGTTTGATGGCACATTGCATCTAATCTGCATTTTTTAAGAAAAGGTCGCATTGAGCAGGCAGCAAAGGCCAGAGGAACAGGTCAAAATCAGGATTGGAATGAAGCAGGTGGGTATGCCTGGATATTTAACTGCCCACATAAAGGCAAAATACTGCAGATGCTGGAAATCTGAAACAAAACAAAAAATGCTGGAAAAACTCAGCAGGTCTGACAGCATCTGTGGAGAGAAAGACAGAGTTAACGTTTTGAGTCTTCAGAGCTCTTCTTTTGAGTCTTACGGACTCAAAACGTTAACTCTGTCTTTCTCGCCACAGATGCTGTCAGACCTGCTGTGTTTTTCCAGCATTTTTTGTTTTTATTTAACTGCCCACCCATTTGGTTTCTTCCGGTGACTAAGGTAAAAATCATTCCCTCAGCATATATTGAATTGGTAAAGAGGTTGATGAAACAGTATTCTATGTTAGAAATAAATGTGAATCGATTCAAGCTGTTCCAACTAAGTGACCTCAAGTTGCGTACTTGCATTGAGAAAATTAGTTGAAACATCATTACAAGCTCAAATTATAACAACAAAAAGATTTTTGAAGAAAAAATAAATTTAATTAATATTTCTGCATGACTAAAAAGAATGAATCTCGGATGACACACAGCCATCCTCCCACTTCCTCACTGCTTACACACTTAATTATATAATGGATAAAGTTCTTATAGTAATGAAAAAAACATAATCATCTGCAGGAACCCCTTGTACAGTCAGAGTAATGAAAAATAAATTGTCACAGCTGCACCTCTGAATTAGCATCCTTGCATATGCTGATGATTATGGGAATATTCCTCACAATACCTCAGATTACTTCAAACTATTTTTCAAGTTTTTCCACTTTTAAGCGAAGGCCGACTTAAAGAATAATTCTCAAAACACTGCAAGTGTGCCAAACAGAACAGTCGATACTTCCCTTCACCACCACCATATAAGATGATTGTCACTGCAAGGGAGGTATAATTTGCAAGTGGCTCTGAAATGCGTCCTTGTGAGTTAGAACAATTTCCATTTCAGCTACAGTCTGGCGTTACCTCATTTGGACAAAAGCACCAAGCACTGTTCCTGTTACTTGTTTTTTTGAAATAATAACCCTACTTTGCTAGAATGTAAGAGATATCCCCTATAAATAAATTGCTACTGTGCATTACAGGAAAGCAGTCAGAGACAGTGAAATAATGATGATGCATATTGATGCATGTTGAAGGTGATAGTTAAATGGAATTGGAGAGCTAAAGGTGGCTCCTTGCTGAACTACATTGAAGTGTAGCATCATTTGACCTACTCTGCAATCAGCTGAGTGATCAGAAAAATTATCAGAAAATTCGAAGAGTTGCAGATTATAAATTCATAAATCAGATTCATAAATCAGCACCCCTGCAAAGCTAACATTTAGTTCGGCCAATCATTCACCTTCAACGCTGAAAAGATGAAGAAAAAAACATTACCATTATGAGCTCTAATCATCCTCACTCACCCATGTCACATATGCCCAGCATCATATATCACCCGATAACACATGTACAGAGTCTTTGAGCTATGATGACAGAGTAAGCTCTTGGGGTGTCTGGCAGTATCAGTTTGATACTGAAATCAAACTATGGAGAATAACTGTTGGGCTTGAGGGTGTCACAAAGTTATAATTTCATCTCCTAAGGATGTGGAGTCTGCTGTTTGTACTATTTTTATGTATTATATGACTGGAGGAAGGATGATAACATAGCATCATAGAAATGTATGGCACAGAAAGAGCCCATTGTGTCCTTGCTGGCTGAGAAAGAGCTGTGCAGCATTATCCCACTCTCCAGCTCCTGTCCAATAGCATTGTAGGTTTGGTATTTCATGTGACAAAAGTTTTCAGAACTTGATCAAGAAATTTCAGCAATACAGGGTTAATTTTTATAGGATGAGACTAAAAATTTATGGTCAGGATTTTCTCTTCGTCGGCAGGCGCTGCGGGTCAGCCCGGGAGCAGCCGTGAAATGGAACACCGCCCGCGATTGGGCCCCCACCACAATTTCAACTGGCTGGCCAATTAACAGCCAACCAGCTTGAAAGACTCTCTGAAGCGCTCAGCGTTGCTGGGGTGGGGCAGGAGGAGGGTGAGTGCGGAAGTCTGCACATGCGTGGGGTAGCGCATGCTGACAGGTCCCTGAGGGCACAGAGCTGCCTCAGGGAGCTGAAGAATTGGACATTGACTTATAAAGATCTCATAAATGATATAAACATGTCCCCACATGTGACTCAGTCACAAGAAGAGGGACATGTTAAAAATTATGTTGAAAAAATACTTTTTTTAAAAATTACTGCTGGAAACCTCATCTCGCCCATGGATGAAGTTTCATAAAAACTCCAAGTCCACCTGGCCGATTCACCCGCCCGCCAACTGTAAGATTGGATGGGCAGCGAAAAATAGCATTCAATTATTTGATTTAGGGCCTTAATAGGCCTCTTAATTGTTGGTGGGCACGCTAATGACTCTCGTGTGCGCCTGCCAACCTGAATATCAAGCATGATTTTAGGCCCGATCAGGTCAGGCATGTGCCCTCCCATGGGATGTAAAATCCTGCCCTCTATGTATTATGTACACTAGTTCATTTTCCTTGAATAGGCTGAGGTGTCAGATACAGCAATGTTAGATGACAAAGGTTAAATCAGGGAGTTCAAATCTACTTAAATGTATGTGTTCTCTCCTTCCTTAAACATGTTTCTTGCAAATGCTGATGTCCACAATTAGAATGGAACTTGCTTATGTAAATTTGTCAGTCAGCAATTACATCCTTCTACTGTGATGATACTGTAGTGCCTCTGCTGGTAAGAGGATGTAATTACTGTGTGACAAGTTTACATTGATAGTTTCCACTGTATCAGGAAAAAGTGGCAGAAAGTGCATTCAGTTGTAAGACTACATTGCAGATAATGTAGCATTTAAAAAATCAAGCAATACTCATTTTAAAAGTTTCAAGTGCTTTTACATTCTGCTAATTTATTTTGTGCTGCTCAAGGGTGAGAAATAATTCTTGGGAATAGAAGTCTCAACGTGAACATCAAACATAAGTTAGCAGATCCTCTAATGCCTCAGTGAGCAAATAGCCTGTGATTGTACAGAGTCATGAAGATCAGGAATAAAAAAAAATCAGGAAGATGTTAAGTTTAAAGCATTGCTTAGTTAATTGATCTCAGCTGAATTCGTAGTAAGTATTCCACAAATGGTTTCAGTGCATGGAAAATAATTATTGTTCCATTCCCAATCCCTATCCATTGATCCCTCTTATAGGAATAAACAAGGATAAGATTGGGGTCAATTGCCCCCTTCCCTGCAATGACCGTCTAGGCCCATATTTGAACAAAGACCATTTTAGTAAGATTTGTTTAGCAACAGTGGAGCCATATGCAACATGAGTTGGTGTGTTCTGGAACTGTACCCCTATAAGTTAATGTGTTCAGGAGTGGCAGTGAAATAAAAAGTTTGGCTTTGGTTAAATGGACATGAATCCACCATTTAACGCCCGAGCTTTGCCCCATTTACAGGTAGCATTTCTTGCTGCATTAGTATAACATTTCCATTTCACACAGCAGATGTCCTTGCAATAAAGCTGCAAATTTAGTAACAATTAATGTTCTCATCTCATCTATTTGGGTTGGATTTGGACACAGAACCCTGAGGAGATAGAACAGCCTTTTGATCCTTTCCCCTTCCCAGTCTCTAATTTGATCTTGCAATGCTCAGCTTAAGAAGTTTACAGAAACTTTACTTTGCTGGCATATGACAGAAGATGATGTTCAGGTCTTAAAAGCTTAAAAAGCCTTTCAGCACTCAAAGGTTAGTCCAGAATGTGATTTCCTTATGACGTTAAATAAACACAAAGATTATTTTAAACCTCCAAAAGCCATCTACTCACATAAAGCTCAATCTTGGTCAGTAAACAATCTGGTTGTCAAATGTTCTCTGATATCAGTGCGCTCTTATATGTCAAAATGTTTGGTACACTCGACTGGAATGAAAAATTCTAAGCAACACATCTGTTCGTAATACCCTCTTAATTGCAACTTAATGTCACAAAGCACTTCTAACAGCAGCCAGTAAGGAGCATGAATTATTAAATTTGAGCAATAAATGAATTGAACGTTTCCAGTGAACACAAAAGGAATAGAATCAGTGAAAAATGTAAAATGATTTTGGCCTTGTCTACGTGTCTTTGTTTAATAGAAAGACATTTATTAAGCATTGATCTGTGGTTTGGACAGCTACAAAATGTGGTCAGGTTCTGGACTCTCGACTTAGAATTGTAGGAATCCCAGGAGGGCAATATAATCATGCACGTTGATGAAAATGTATAAAAAAAATTTCAACCAAAAAGTACATTTTGAGTAGATTTTGATCAAACTCCTGATCATTCTTCCACAATACCCTTTTGTTGAACAGGATATTACCATCCATTTGTATAAATGAACCAGGCTCTTACAAGCATGCCAAATCCTTACAAAGATTTATCCCCCTTCTAAAATTATATTACCAGTGATTGAAAAAACCTTGTAAACAGCACTAGGCTTAAGCAGTGGAACCATCGAAGGACAACTGGAATATATGATAAATAGTGTTATTTTGAAATAGGTGGCACCATTGGGACTGAAATAGGTAGAAAAATCACATATTCTACAATCTGAATTATATTCAGATAACGTTGGCTGTAGCTATGGGATGCATTTGAAATATCATTGTCTTATTTGTGATTTATTTTTCTAAGCCTAAAATCTCTTGACATTTGGACGGGCTATTAATCTAAAGAACATTGATCCACTTGCATTTTAAACATTATCCACATAGTTGTGATTTGAAACAATTACAGAGACAAACAAAATGAAGTCACATGAATAGGTAAGTAAATTTCAAATCAGCGCAATAGAATCTATTAGCATTTCAAATAGAGTTGGCAGGAATGGAATCAGTGGCAGAACAATTTTATAGAATTGGCAATTTTGTTTTTCAAAAGGATTTTTACATGTGGAAAGATCCTTATTTTATAAAGGATTAAGAAAACGTGTCCAAATGATACTGATTGTTCCCATGCTAACATCACAGCACAGTGCAGGAAATGTGATCTTATCCTCACTTGGGATCATTTCTCTGGTATGTATTTCACAGGGATATAAAAAATGGGTACAATATTGTACCTGTATCGTATGAACAGAGTGAAATACATTTTATGATGCATCTCTGCTAGTCCGTTACAGTCTAAATATTGTTTGCTCATACAGAGGCAGACATGTCTGTTCTTCTATAGGGATGGGGATAAAAGCTTTAATATTGTGTCAATACTTTTGTTGCAGCAGGCATACTGGACTTGTTATCACACCTTTAATTGCACAATGAAGGTATAGAGATACAAATATGTTTCTACAGGGAAAGAAAAATAATTCACTTCGCTTGTGTACGGGGGAAAATGCATAATACCTGATATCAGACCTTGCAATATTATTGCAAAAACATTTAGATATGTCTGATATTTATCCATCTGCTAATTTAGTTCTGACTTTAGTGCATTTTAAATGAATGAATTAACCTAGTTAAAGTGAATAGTATTTGATACAAATACATTAACAAGTTTGTTGCTGATATCACATTGCATGATCTAAAATCCAATAGACACAGCATTGCGAGTCAGCTGTGGCTCAGTTGGGAGCATACTCACGTCTGAATCACAAGGCTCTGGGTTTCATTCCCATTCCTGGGCTTGAACACAAACATCAAGGCTGACACTTCAGTGTTTCACTGAGGGAGTACAAGAGGTGCCATCTTTCAGATGAGACATTAAACTGAAGCTTCATCTGCCTGCTTGGTGGATGCAAAAGATTCCATGGCACTATTTTGAAAAAGAGCAGTGGAGTTATCTGTCCCGATTAATATTTATCCCTCAATCAACATTACAAAGAACGATTATCTGGCCATTTTCAAACCGCTGTATGTGAGAGTTTGCTGTGCACAAATTAGCTGCTGCATTTCCTACATTACAACAGTGACTACACTTCAAAAAGTACTTCATTAGCTATAAAGTGCTTTGAGATGTTTGGTGGTCATGAAAAGCATTGTATAAATGCAAGTCTTTATTTTTATTTTATTTTATGGACACATAGGTTATGCAACTGTTGATAAATTTCACATATATTCTGAAATGTTTCTTTTATTATTTTTGTAGAAACATTAACCCATGTATGTTAACATCTCCGATGAAGAAGAATTTCAGATTAAACATTTGATCACCAATATCACACAGTCTAGATTCGAGGTCATAAGCTTGACATTGTCTGCTTGTAGAGAGAAGAGACAGGAAGGGCAATCATCATGTCGCGACTGCCCCATTTGCGACTAAAATGCAGTGTTAGCAGGACTAAAATCTTAAGTAGAGTTGAAATAATGACTTATTTTGTTGGTGGCCTGTTGTGATTTTCAGGAGGACCTTGGAGCCGGAGTCTCCATTAGAAACAACTGGGAGCCTTGTGAATAACAGCAAATCAAGGTCAGATGTTGCACTTATGCCACTCTCCCAATGCCATTTTCTTCCATGTCTTTATTATTGCCACACGTTCTTGATCCTACCCACAAAGCATGGGAAATAGAATGTGCAAGGCAACCATTTTGAATGTCATTAAAAGGATTCTTAGCTTCAGTTGGGAAGCAGGTTCTGGACTAATTTTTACTGCTGTTGCTTTTGGGTTTTGAACTTTAGAGGTGTCCAATATTTAATTTCCTGGTTGCTGTACATGGGGCAAAATTTTTCCTTGCCACTGTTAATTCACTGCACAATTTCAGTCCTGATGCTTTCACCTCTTCTGTTTAAGATGATGCTGCTAATCTTTCAGAATTAGCCGCCCTGCAGTTTTTCCCAATCCATAATCTATGAGCTGTGCCTAAGGAGCACGTTTCATGCCAGCAGCCTAGCAGTTCCTTTTAAGTTAGGCACAGCCATGAAAAAGACACAGGCCCAATACTGACTCCTTCAGATGGCTATTGTGAATGTTCTGGCCATTGCACAATTAACGGTGCCAACAATGGCAATGTGGTCCCTGTAGTTCTGAAAGTGGGCACTTAGACAGGCGATAGAGTTGGGAGAGAATTTTCCAACCGTTGGGGGGGTTGTGCAGGGGTGGTCACGGGTGGGCACAGACCCGATCAGAGCCCCTGATTGGGTCCACGCTGCCATTTTACGTGGGTGGGCCAATTAAGGCCCGCCCAGCGTGACACGTGCCCGGATGCGCTGTGTGCTCCCTGTGTGGGCGGGGGGTGGTATTTCTCTGAGTCGGGAGTGCGCTCTTTCGCGCATGCACAAAAGAGTGCAGAAATCTCCCTGACGCACAGAGGTGCCTCAGGGAAATAAGTTTTGAGTTTTAAGAATTTTAATAAAGAAAAAAAAAAATTAAGACATGTCCCCTCATGTGACAGTGTCACATGAGCTGGGACATGTCAATACATTTTAATGAAAAAATTGATTTAATTTATAGACCCTTCATGAAACCTCATCCCGCCCATGGATGAGGTTCCATGAAAAATGCAAAGGCCGCCTGGGCTCTTCGCCTGCCCGCCAACCTTAAAGTTGGACGGGCAGCTTTCTCAATAAGCTTAATTAGATCATTAATGGCCTTAACAGGCCTTTGACAGAGCTGAAAATCTAAATGACGCTCGGTGACATGGGGACGCATGCCCGACGTCACCCTGCATTATTTTATGCCTCGGCGAGCAGGCCCCGCCTCCACTTGCCAAGCTGAAAATTCTCCCCTTGATATTTTTTCTCAAAGTCAGAACTGACATCCTATGTGATTGTGATGAAAGTGAATTATCCCTCCTTGGCCTTCTCGACCTGTCTGCAACCTTTGATATGGTTAACCACACAATCCTCCCCCAGCTCCTCTCCACGGGACTGCACTTGCCTGATTCATTCTTACGTACATAACCATTGCTGGAGAAAAAACTGCAATGGCTCCTCTTCCTGCTCCTGCACTGTTACCTAGAGAGTCCCCAAGGGTTTATCCTATCGTCCCTCCTTTTTTGCATCTACTTGCTGCCCCTCAGTGATATAATGGGGAGAATTTTCCCTGCGACATGCAGGCCAGTTTAGAGTGGGCACAGGAGGGCGCGGAGCTGATAACTGCCTGCGATCGGGTCCGCGCTGCCATTTTATGTGGGCGGGCCGATTAAGGCCCGCCCAGCGTAATATGCGACTCCCGAGGATGGCGGGAGTGGGCAGGCGGCGGCGGGAGTGCAATGACGGCTGGGTCCAATGGCGACCCGGTGGCCTGTTTAAATGAAGCACTGGCAGCCTTGCAAAGACTGATCACAATGGCCAGTAGAAGGGCACACCAGAGCGCTGTTGGAGAGCAGGCCGGGCAGGAGGATAGGGCAGCAGGGCAGTGTGCCCCTTGGTTTTCTGATGAGTACCTAGCTGCCCTCCTGGAGGAGGTGACAGCATGGCGGAAGGCCTTCGTTCTGAGGCACAGCACGGGTTTCTCACTGGTGGTTTTATGTTGCCCTGCAATTAGTTCATGACCACTTGGTGTGATGCGTAACACCTTTGTAATTATATTTTTTTCTACTTCATTTTGTAAAATCATTAAATTTTGATATGTGAGCATGGCTCAGGGTGACTCCTTACTTCTGCAGGTGGACAGGAACCCATGATATTAGGAGCGAGTTGTTTGACATTGAGCTTTACTGACAATGCCCTTAATTAATGTTCCTACTCAGGCAGAGTTTACACTCAGGTATTGAGTATGGAGCCTGCAGCCCTGCCGTGTGTTGGAGGTCCATCTGTGGTGTGCTAGCTGAAGGTTCTTTGGATTAAAGCCTCCCAGGTGTCCCTGCCTCCCTGGAGTATTCCCGGGTCAGCGTCTACCCCCTCAGCATTCTCCTGTGCGTGCTCATCCTCAGACTCACTGCTGGACTCATCGTGTGCAGCCGGAGCAACTGCGTTTACATCTTCTTCATCCTCTGCGTCACCCCTTTCCAGTGCCAGATTGTAGAGAGTGCAGCGTGCAACCACTATCAGCTACACATGATCTAGGAGGTATTGGAGTGCATTCCCTGAATGGTCCAGGCATTGGAAGCGCATCTTGAGAAGACCGATGGTTCTATCCACCCTTGTAGAGGTGTGGCTCCTATTGTACCGCTGCTTGGCTTTTATCTTGGATGGCAGAGGGGCATCATGAGCCACCTTTTGAGGCGATAGCCCTTGTCACCCAGCAGCCATCCATCCAGCCAAGCTGGAGCCCTGAAGAGCCTCGGCACCTGGGAGTGTCTGAGGATATGAGCGTCATGGGAGCTGCCTGGGTACCTTGCACAGACTTGCAGAATCTGCATCCTGTGATCACACACTATCTGCACATTCAAGGAGTGGAAGCCCTTCCTGTTGACGAAGGCACCGGGCTCACCCGCTGGCCCTTGATAGTCACATATGTGTAGTCTATAGCACCCTGGACGTGGGGGAAGCCAGCAATCGCTGCAAAGCCTCTGGCTCGCTCTGTCTGGCTGGCCTTGTCCCAGTAGTAGTGGATGAAAGTCAATGCACGTTTGAACAGAGCATCTGTCACCTGCTTGACACAAGTGTGGACAGCTGACTTGGAAACTCTGCAAAGATCACCCACCGACCCCTGGAAAGAGCCGGAGGCATAGAAGTTGAGGACAACTTTGACCTTCAGCGCCACTGTCATGGGGTGCCCACCCATACAGCTGGCGCAGATCTCAGAGCCCATCATCTGGCAGATGGAGGTGACTGTCTCCCTTGAGAGACGGAGCCTCCTTCGGCACTGCACCTCAGACATATTGAGGTAGCTGCTTCGTCGCCTGTAAACCCTGGCAGCAGGATAGTGGCGTCTTCTGCAGCCCCTTCCGCCTTGGACTTCCTGTTGGCCCTGTGCCCCTTGTGCCTGCGCGTCTCCTCCCAAAGATGGCTCCCCCGGAGGCTGAATGTGGACTTCTGGCCTCCTCCCCCTTCTGGCCCTCCCTTCCTCCTCAGATGAAATGCCTCTGGCGGAGAGCACAACTCCCATTCCCACACTAAGGGAAGGCTTCCTGAAACCAGCAAGGTCCCAGAAATGATGTTTACTCAAAGTCCTGGCCTGAAGGCCTTTACTCCTGGCCAAGCAGCTGCGAAGAGTTTTTAAGTATTCCTGCTCACACGGACATGTAGCCGTAGCTTTAACAATTAAATGTCTGACAAATAAAACTCGTGACCCCACTCACCCCTCTTATCCCGCACGTGGATGAGGTTTATACAAATGTCCCCTACCCGTCTGCCGCTTGCTCCATGCAACGTCCTGAAGATCGCATGGGCTCCAAAAAACCAGCGTTAGTTACTGGCTCAAGGGCCTTAAATGACCCATTAATTAATGGCGGGCATGTGATGCGAGCTCGCCCACTGAAATATTGCAATGGCACGTGGTGATGCTGGGACACTCACCTGACGTCACTGCATGTCATTTTACACGTGGCGTGCGGGGCCCACCCCACACGTCAACGAGAAAATTCTGGCCCATCTGAAACCATGGTATCAGTTTCCCACCACATTGCACGACTCCTCCACTGCCACTATGTTGTCATGTTACATCTTCAAATTCCAATACTGGATGAGCAGAAATTTCCTCCTGATAAGTATTGGGAAGACCAAAGCTATTGTCTTTGCTGCCTACCACAAATTCTGTTCACTATCCATCAAATCCATTGCTCTCCTTGGCAAATGCCTGAGGATGAGTTAGCCTCTTTGCAACCTTGGTGACATATTTGACTCTGAGTTGAGCTTCCAATCACATATTCATGCCAATGCTAAGACCACCTATTTCCATTTCTGTATCATTGCCCAATTCACTCCTGCCTCAGTTTTTCTGTTGCTAAAACTCTCATCCCTGCCTTTGTTATCTATTCAAACCGATTCCTGGTCAGCGTCCCACTTTTAACTCTCTGTGAACTTGAGATCATCCAAAACTCTGCTGCCCATGTCCTTACTCACACTAAGTTCCATTTAGCCATTACCCTGTGCTCACTGACTTACACTGACTCCCGGTTAAGCAAAGCCATGATGTTAAAATTCCTACCCTTGTTTTTAACTCCCTCCATGCCTCACCCCTCCCTTTCTCTGTAATCTGCTCAAAGCCTACAATCCTCTGGGATATCTGCACTCCTCCAATTCTGGTCTCTTCAGTAGCCCCCATTTTAATTACTTCACAATTGCTGGCAGTACCTTCAGCTGCCTCGGCCTGAAACTCTGGAATTTCTCCCCTGCGCCTCTCTGCTTCTCCATCTCTCTTTCTTCCTTTAAGATATTCCTTCAAATCTACCTCTTTGACCAAGCTTTTGGTTATCTGTGCTAATATTATCTAGCTTGGTGGCTAATTTTGCTTTATATCACTTCCATGAAGCACTTTGGGAAGTTTTGTGACATTAGAGGCGCTATATAAATATAAGTTGTTGTTTTTGCAAAGCTTCTGAGGTGATAGTCTGACATTGCATCAATCTCTGCCCAAGAAAAAGAAGGATTACATTTTAAGTCTCTACTTCGATAAGGACCACCAGCAAGGCACTTTATATTTCTTTTGCACAAAGGCAGATAGTATGGATTTGATACTGCCTCTGCGCTAATACTGAGACAACCAACAAGACATTTCCTATTGCGTCCATGATTATTCAAGGTCAAACATCAGAGACATGAAATGCCATCCTTGCTTCTGCAGGGATAGAGTTGATATTGTATCTGTCCTATAGTGCAAAGACAGAGTAGGACCAGTATTAGACTTTAGACAGTGCCCAACCAACAAGCATTCCTCATAATTAATGCCTTAGGTAAAGCTTAACCTCTTTGATTTAAAATAAAAAGGAGCTTATTTAAGACAGATTTAAGTGAATCTGCTCCTTTGAATGGATTACACAGCCGTGACATGAGATCCATTTTCCAAGTCTTTATTGCTGCATCCTTGGCAGGCAAAATATGGAATCCAGAGAATTAAATGGGTACAAAAATATCCTCGGTGAGGGTAAGGGATTAAACACATAATTAAATCTGGAACAAACTCCATTTTCAGCCTTTGAGTTTCTGCATCTACTTCTGCTAAATTATATTACTATTAACTATATATTTTTTTTAAAGCCACACACCCACTTGAATAAACAGGAATTGCACAGAGTTAACACAGCAAATGCTGTAACAAGCACTTTGAGGGATTCAATTCATCACAGTGGGTTTTTTTTCTCTGATCATTTTGCTTCTTAAATCAACCTAAGCACAGAAAACTCACTAGTTGGGTGATTTCAAATTTCTGAAATTGACTCGAAATTGTCAAATAGATTGCAACAGAGGGACAGGGCAGCTTAAATATATTTATTGAGGACGATGAATCAGATTTCTGAGTTTAAAGTATGATACGCTGTAAGATGCCTACGAAATGAAAAGCTAACAGGGTTTTTGTTGCAGTAACAAATATTAATCATCTTCAAAAAATGTATTCCAGCTTCTACATAGAGGAGATTTAGACTTCAATCATAAGGTTATAGACTCTTCTTCTCATAACACCAACTAATCCAGATTTTTTATTTTTATGTTAATTCAGTTTGGTTATTAATATGGCATAAAGAGAAAAATACACGTTCCAAGGTTAGAGCTAAGCCTGAATGACAGATCATTAAGTTTTGTATTACTTCCCACATGATGCCATTATCTGTGCAGGTGTGACTGCTGTCTATTTTATTATCCATGCTACATTAATAGATCTCTTTCTGTAGGAATTCCATAAACTCAACATAATTATGTAATGGTTTAATGAACACACCTTAAATGAAGAAAACTGTTACGGTTAATACTTAACACGGTAGCTGATCATCGTTTGACAAATCAAGGTAAAACTCGCTGTAGTCATTTAAAATAAAATGCCTTCGAAAATGCTTTGGTTGTTAAACTCTTCATTTTATTACAAGCTGTAAAAAGTAATTAGCAGGATTGTTTTCGGCTTTAAGCTGATGAAGTCCTTTAGGTGACTCAATGACTTCCTCCTCTCTTTTTCCTTTCCCTATTGCATGTCTGGTTTCTTTGTCATTCTGGCACTGAGATGATGCACTTTTGCTTTTTGTTAAAGTCAAAAAATGGGCAAAGGTTTATGTCTCAGGATCTTAAACCAAGGAAGAGTAATAGGCACAATTATACAATGTTTTAGTAAATACAGCTGAACAATTAAAAAATAAGTATCTGCCCCTCACTTCAGATACATCATAAGTACTCACACCCAATATTTTTATTCAGTCACAAACTTCAAGGATTTGTTCATTTTAGTATTTATAATTTAGTAACCAAAATCCAGAACGGATTCTGTTTCAGTACAACTGAAGTGTTGAAATCCTCAAGATATGCATTTCACTTGACTAACATAGTCATTTTCGCATCATCAACTGGATTCTTGCCTTTCCCCTAAAACATTTGCCCTTCTTGAGGTGCTGACTCACATTGAACTGTGGGTCCACAGCCACCTTCCAATGCCACATCAAAATAGTCACTCTTCAGCTATAAACCTAGACAAAACAGGTGACTTAATCACAGCCACCCTAAATCTGTCCTCAGCCAATATATGTTTGCATTCCAACAGGGCTCTGGACAATGACTAGGAAAGGGATCCATGACTTCTGACCTCCCTAGCCCAAGGACGGCAAGACAATTGTCAGCCTGACCGAGAGCTGCAAGCTCATTAAGCAGGGTTTGAACCCAAAGCTTCCCCTATCTTAGGGCTCAGTTCTAAATACAACCTTTACTAACTACTGAAGCATGAGGAACCGATCCATAGGATGTCACTGTGACTAGAATTTTGAAACATAATTAAGATTCTTCCTTACTTTCAGAAATTATTGTAATAGTAACACAGAATCACACAGGAACGTTTCACAAAATGTACACATTTTGGCAGAGAACCATAATTTGAAGACCAGAATCCAGTATTTATATGATCTGATAGTCGTAGGGTCAAGGAGAGAGTCAGTGAGTGGCAGGAGGAAGGAGGGTTGGGGGGTGGGGGGTAGTCAAAGGGTAGTTAGATCAGGTTGGGGGGATGCTGTGAACGATTATATATAGTTACCCAGGAGTTAAAACTTATTTTTCTGTCTCACATTTCCAAGGTAACTTTCCAGGTAGGAAAGTTGGAACACCCCACCCGCCCACCCCCTTAATCTCCGACTGTAACTCAGAGTTTGAGGCTTTTTCAGAGGGTTCCAGATTCAGGGGAATTGCTCATCAGAAGTCCAAACTTCACGGGCAATTCCTGCATAATCAGTGCGCCGGGACTTCTTACGGGTCCCGTATCGCATCCTGGGGGGGTATGTCCATCCGAAGATTGGAAGTTCTGTGCCAATATCTCCGACCCAGCATCTCAACGACCTGGCTACACTCTCTGCTAGAACATGTGGACAACCCTCAATAGAATACAAACTGGACATGGTCGATGTGGCCACCCAGTATGCAAATAGCACGTCAAAAGCTCGCCTGGTTGCAACTATGGAAATGCTGACCAAACCATGGTGCACATAATAACATCTTGTGCCCTGACTCAAGTTTGTGGGCGATATCCTGGAGTTATATTGGCTCTCCAGCAGGGCATTGGACTGGCTAGGGAACTTGACATTAAAATTGTGATGACAGCTTCTTCTCAAGTCATACAAAAGAAGAAAAGATTTCCAAACATTGCACCAAGGATAGACAGAGTCTGCATGTGAAAAACAGATACTCCCATCTCACTGATAATTGTAAGAAAATACCTATTTTCTTAAAAGCATTATTAGAGCTCTCTTTGTATAGAACATTATATTTTATCAGTATTATACAGTATTTTAATTTAAATGGAGGCAGGTGGGTGGCCCACGATTTCTAGTCCATTTGAAAAGGGGTCTTCTAGCCAAAAAAGGTTTAAGAGCCATTGACATACAATAACCTATAATTTAGAGCATAGAAACATGCAGCCGAACAGGCCTATGCCAGTGTCTATGCTCCACACAAACCTCCTCCCACCCAACTCTAACCTATCAGCATATCAATTAATTCCCATTTATGCCACAGCTTTTAATGTACTGGAAAGCAGAGACCCTGGTATACACTACAATTTACAAGTTTCAAACAAAATGTGCATATTGCATGGCTTTGAAACTGCAATTTCTGAGAATGCAGTTTTCTGGACCTGGTTATTAATTGCAGAAAGAAATGTGTGCTCCCCATTATATTTTCATGAAAAGACAAATCGGTTGTCATTCCTCTGCAGTGTCATAACTTGCCTGCCATGAAACCCCATACAAATTCAAAAGCGCAGCTTGCATAAAATGATGATGCTTCAGCACAAGTGAGGCAGATAGATGCAAGTGTCAATCGTCATCAAGATTCAGATCTTTGGACCCATTACATCGTATCCCCCTCTCAGCAAAGGAATTATCCACCAGACAACTGAGGCTTGTTTAATTGTTCGATTTGAGGGGGAGGGGAGGGGTGGTGGGGCAAGCAAATCATCAAAACAGTGCACTGCATAGAAGGGCAGGATCTATAAGTGAATGATGCTGCTTGTTTCAGCAATATTGTCACCTTTTACCAATATGGCCTGATCAAAATAGTCAGTTTAAAGCCTTTAAATCCACCCAAATGACAGAAAGTCATGTTCACACCTGCCTTACCTCAGAGGGATCAGTGACCTGATCAAATTCCTCATCCATCTCCATTTACTAAAAATTCCCATTGTCAAATTTCCACCAGTTTTTCAAGATACCCTCTCTAGTTGTGTTTCCCCACTTTGAACATGTCTCTCATTTCTGACGAGATCATCTTTGTTAGTTCTGCCTCATCTAGAAGAAAAAGTATTTGCATCCTCCCACAATTATAAATTGCAGTGCCAAGCAGTGAAATTCCAGCAATTGCTCTGGTCCTCCCCTTCACACGTCTACTAGCATCTCACTCTAATGGTTTAGGTGACTGCTTTCAGCTAAAGCCACATTGAAGTTAATACTAATCTGAAAATTGTACCAGTAAGGTGTCTGTCACATTCTGTTCATCAAGTAATCAGGGAGGTTAGGTTTTACAGTTAGAAGGAAGCAACTGACTGGTATATTTCCTTTTATATATATATATATATGTACAGCATATATTATTTATATATATTATTTAAATATATATTATTTTTATTTATATATTATATATATTTTATATGCACACATTTTGGGGGAGGTGGTGGTGTAATGGTATTGTCACTGGACTAGTCATTCAAAGACCCAGGGTAATTCTCTGGGGACCTGGGTTCAAATCCCACCATGGCAGATGGCGAAATTTGAATCCAATAAAAATCTGGAATTAAAAGTCTGATGATGACCACGAAACAATTGCCAATTGTTGTAAAAAAACATCTGGTTCACTAATGTCCTTTAAGGAAGGAAATCTGTTGTCCTTCCCTGATCTGGCCTACATGCGATTCCAGACCCACAGCAATGTGGCTGACTCTTAAATGCCCTTCAAACAAGGACAATTAGGGATGGGCAATAAATTCTGGCCTAGCCAGCGATGCCCACATCCCAAACAAATAAAAAAAAACACACACATGTACTTAATTATACACTCATGTTAAACTCACCTTAAAAACACAATCAAACATTTATTTTAACAAATTAAATAGCAGTCTATTGAAGTCACACAAATCCTCTATATAATAGAGAGGACCTCATAAGTAATTTAAATATGTTTAATTTTCATTTTCTTTTATTAATTTTTCTAGGAACATAGGTACAATTGCATGCCATTCAGCTATTCTTGGCTGCTCCACCATTCAAATGAATTATGGCTGACTCCATTTAGCAGCCTTGGTTCAATATCCCTTAATGCTCATACCTAAAATAATCTATCAATCTCCTTTTTGAAACTTTCAATTAATCCAACCTCAGTAGCATTGAAAACTCCAAGGTGACTGTAGTAGTCACCCAGAGAATTAAAGTGAGGTGCCAAAAGGGTGTGTGAAGGGTGTTCGACAGGACCAGCGCAATTGTTGGGATTTCATCAGAAGGGCAGTTCCAGATTTCTGCTACCCTTTGTGTGAAAAAGTGCTCTCAGCATCACCTGTTAATGACCTAGCTCCAATTTTAAGGTACTGTTCTCTTCCACCACAAGGTACAGTTTCTCTCTATTTACCCTATCAAATCAATTAGTCACCTTAAACTTCTCAATTAGATCACCCTTTAATCTTTTATATGGAATCCACTCTATGCAACCCGCTCTCATAATTTAACTATTTTAGCTCTGGTATCATTCTGTTGAATCTATGCTGTACCACTTCCAAGGCCTGACATGCAGTGCCCAGAAGTGGCCAGTGCTGAAGGTGCAACCTAACTACAGCTTTGTACAAGTGTAGCATAACTTCCATTCCTTTTATTGAAGCCTGTGTACAAGGGGAATCCAAGAATCATAGAATGATACAGCACAGAAGGCTGCTATTAGTCCATCGTCCCTGTGTTAGTTCTTTAGAAGAGTAATCCAATTAATCCCACTCTCCTGCTCTTTCCTGTAGCCCTGCAAATGTTTGAACTTCACATCTTTCCTCATTTCATCTATGGTTCATTTACAAAGTACCCTAAAACTGTGTCTCTGGTTCTAGAGACTATTACAACTGGAAGCAGTAAACCTTATTTACTCTATCAAAACCATTAATGATTTTGAACACCTTCATAAAATCTCTCCTTAACCTTCTCGGTTCAAAAGAGGACAAATGAAGCTTCTTTTAGTCTCTCCGTGCAACTGAGGTCCTGCATCCTTCTTACTATTCTAGTAAGTCTTCTGTCCACTAAAGTTGCCCTGGAAAAAGGGGAGAAACCCCAAGGAAGATCCAGGCCATTTCTCCATTAGTATAATGTTTCTGATTCATACACAGAAGTATAGTATATGGATATAATATAAAAATCTTCATTTCTCCAGCTCACATTATTCTCCAGATACTGGGCAAAAACACAAACAAATCAGCTAATTTAGTATGCTCACAGATCAGAAGAAATTGACGTTTGGGTTATCTCATCATAAATCTCTTATTGTAGTGTGGTTTATGCTGACTTGAATAAGCAATATATTCATTCACAAATTCAGACTTTACAAAAACTATTAGTTATCTTAAATTGGTGTCAAATTGCTTTACACTGACATCAATAATAAATGATTGAACGATATTGCCAAGGTGCAAAATGGTGTTATTTTTAAAGTAAGTCATACTTAACCAGAAGGTCTACTCCTGATGCGTGAAGTGAACTTCAAATCAAATGTTGAACTAAGGCTCCCATCTCCTGATCCTTTGAATCATATAGGGCAGAATATTGCGCTCGTCGGGCAGGCGTGTGCCTGACATAAACGAGCGTAAAATGGCACGCGATGACGTCGGGTGAGCGTCCCGAATTCACCATGCACTTGCGCGATATTTCAGTAGGCGGGCGAGCAGGGAGTTGGTAGTGTGCCCGTCGACAATTAAGCGGCCTATTAAGGCCCTTAATGAAGTAATTGATTCAAATTTTTTGCTGCCCGTCCAACCGTTCGGTTGGCGAGGGGCGGAGTGGAAACCAAGCGGCCTTCGCATTTTTGGCGAAACCTCATCCGAGGGCGGGGATTTAATCATTATTGATTTTTAAAAACCTTTTTAACACTCATATTTAACATGTCCCTGATCGTGTGATAGAGTCACATAAGGGGACAAGTTTTCATTATTTTTAATTTCTTTATTTTTTATTTAAAAAATCTTCAGCTCCCTGATGCAGCTCTGCGCCTCAGGGTGCTTTTATTGTGCGCACACTTGCGCATGCGTGAACTTCCATGCTTGCGCTCCTCCCACCCCCAGGCCAGCAGCGCTGAGCACAGTAGCGCGCATTTCACACTGGCTGGTCATTAATTTGCCAGCCAGCATGAAATCACGGTTGGACCCCAATCGCAGGCAGCGGTCGGTTTCCCGACTGCTCCCGGGCCCACCCACTGAGCCTGTCCGATCACCAGAAAATCCTGTGCATGGATATTAAAAGATCTCTCCGCACTATATGAGGAAGAGGAAAGAAGCTTGGCCAATATGTACCTCTCAGTCAATTAAAAAATACAGATTAATCTGTTGATAGTTGTGGGCAGCTTTTTGAGATGTTTCTGAGGGTCACTGGAAAGAAAATGGTGGAGGGTGTGTAACAGGCAGTCAACAATCAAACATTAATTTTCTACTAGTGCCAAAGTAAAATTTACCCCTGAGATAAGGAACAATTTAAAACCAAGATCTTTTTTCTTCCTGGTTGGCCAAAGCTCTTTAAAAATAGCAAAGAAGGAAAAAGAGACAAAATGGCATTTGGGGTTGAGGGCAGGAGTGTCCAATCATTTACTACTTGCTGTTGCTCTATGAACAACATATAAAGGCAAATTAACGATCCTGCAATCCATACAAAAAGTGAGACTTGAAAGGTGAGTATGACTAGGTGAGGACATAATTAGGTGAGTGGAAAACCTCGGGTAAGGAAGAAGGAAGACATGTCAGAGGAGCTGTTTTTGAAAGTGGCATCATCAGAACAGATGCGACAGAGGCGAAGGAACTGAGAGAATGGGATGGAGTCCTTACAGGAAGCAGGGTGTGACTACAGCTCCTCGAGGTTTTCCACACATGGTGGTTGACAGGGCCCTCAACCATGTCCAGCCCATCTCCCGCGCATCTGCCCTCACACCTTCCTCTCCCTCCCAGAACCATGATAAGGTCCCCCTTGTCCTCACTTATCACCCCACCAGCCTCCGCATTCAAAGGATCATCCTCTGCCATTTCCGCCAACTCCAGCATGATGCCACCACCAAACACATCTTCCCTTCTTCACCCCCTCTGGCAGCATTCCGCAGGGATCATTCCCTCCGGGACACCCTGATCCACTCCTCCATCACCCCCTACACCTCAACCTCCTTCCACGGCACCTTCCCATGCAACCGCAGAAGGTGCAACATCTGCCCCTTTACTTCCCCCCTCCTCACCGTCCAAGGGCCCAAACACTCCTTTCAAGTGAAGCAGCATTTCACTTGCACTTCCCTCAATTTAGTCTACTGCATCGCTGCTCCCAATGCGGTTTCCTCTACATTGGAGAGGCCAAACGCAGACTGGGTGACAGATTTGCGGAACACCTTTGGTCTGTCCGCAAGCATGACCCAGACCTCCCTGTCGCTTGCCATTTCAACACACCACCCTGCTCTCATGCCCACATGTCCGACCTTGGCCTGCTGCAATGTTCCAGTGAAGCTCAAGGCAAATTGGAGGAACAGCACCTCATCTTCCGACTAGGCACTTTACAGCCTTCTGGACTGAATATTGAGTTCAACAACTTTAGATCATGAACTCTCTCCTCCATCCCCACCCCCTTTCCGATCCCCCTTTTTTCCAATAATTTATATATATTTTTCTTTTCCCACCTATTTCCATTATTTTTAAATGTATTTCCATCCATTGTTTTATCTCTACCTTTTAGCCTATTTCAATCCCTTCCCCCCACCCCACCCCCATTAGGGCTATCTGTACCTTGCTCGTGCTGCTTTCTACCCTTAATGTCACCTATTAGCACATTTCTTAGCTAATATCACCACCGTCGACACCTCTTTGTCCCTTTGTCTATGACATCTTTTGACAATCTCCACCTATCACTGGCCCTCTATCCATCTCTACCTGTCCCACCCCCCCTTAAACCAGCTTATATTTAACCTCTCTTCTATTTTTCCTTAGTTCTGTTGAAGAGTCATATGGACTCGAAACGTTAACTGTGTTCCTCTCCGCAGATGCTGTCAGACCTGCTGAGTTTTTCCAGGTATTTTTATTTTTGTTTTTGTTTTGGATTTCCAGCATCTGCAATTTTTTGCTTTTATCTTAGTGTATTATGATGGGTTGCCTGCCCTCATTTTAACATTCATCCTATTTTCAACTGATTTGGGTTGAGTTTTCCAGGGCTAGGGAAAGCTAACCTGTACAAGGAAGAGAGTGGGGTGGAATCCCTTGCAGCATTGCTTGTGGGCCAGATGGAACATGGGTGCTTCCTCCAGACCCAACAGGTTACCTAGTAAACTCCACAACCAGCTCCCACCGCCCCTTCTATGATCTATCTGCTCCTCTTCGTCACACCCCATTCCCTTCCCCGACCAACATCTGAATACCCCTCCATATGCAATCAGGACCCCTCTGCCCCTGCCAAAATAGTGATTCTCTCCTGCTCCCCAAAATTACAATCTCTCTTCTCCCCATTACAGCTTCTCGTCGGCTGCAGCCTTGTCAAGCAGACTTCCCACTCAAAAAGCCCGCAGCCTATCAATCTGCGGTCAAGAACCCGACAGCAACAATTTACAGGAGAGCTGCATATAAAAATTGCAAGACATGTGGGAAACCCATTCTTCCAGTTTTCCCAATGTCACAATTAACTTGCACCCCACCCTCCCCCTCACCATCCCCCAATCCCTCCCCCATGTGGAACTTGGAATTTGCTAAAATCCAGGCCTTTGATTCTCCAGCCAAAATTTTCTTTGAGCACAACGTCCCCAGGCTCAGCGAATTTGACTGATATAATGTACAGGTTACAGGGAATCCAAAATTAGCATGCATGTCAGAATTACCAAAGCGGCTGTAGGTCACGAGCTAGAATTTCCACAGGATTTTTTCCCCCGATCATCCACCATAAATTTAGTGTTTCCACCAACCTTTCATCAATGTTTTGGTGGATAATCAACAAAACCCCCCCAGGCAGAAATTCCAACTGCCAGTTCTTTTGACGGTTCCTGCCATGGAATCAAAGGTTCCATTTCATATAGCATAGAATAGAATTGAATCTCCTCCATTCTCTCTTTCAGGAAAATCTAACCAGGTTTCACTTTGCTGTCTAGACTTTGGGACTGAAACAATACTTTGGCATATTACATGTTCCTTTTCTCCATCTAGTTTGGAGCGGGCAGTATTTATGAGCAGAACAGACAACCAGAAGATGGGGAGACAAGCTTATGACCTATCTCTTACCTCTTGTCAGAGTCAGTTTATTGTGAAAAGTAGCTTTGGAATTTTTTTTTAGGAGTTTTACTTTAGCTTTCCCATGTTCCATGAATTTTTAAAATACGTTATGCTAATGATAGTGCAGACTATGTAGGCCAAATGCGATCAGTTAACTATTGCACTGCCTCCAGGGCCTCCTCTCCTTCTTCCTTGACACTTCACAGCAGTTGACTCAGTCCTATTTCGAGCCAAGGTCCACCCTGCATGGTCATCCATCTACTTCCATCTCCAGGTTATTCCCAGCCTTCTTACCTTGTGGCGCTTGCCCAAATTTCATATGGAAATGAGAAAAGGATATGTAAACAGTTGCCTCTGATTGAGAAACAGTCTGTCTAGAAAAATAATATTGACCAGTTATCTTGCTCATCCCAATTGGAACACACTACTGCTTAATTAATGAATTTATAATGCTATTTTGTATCATGACAAATGCTTTCTAGCTGAAACAACCTTATCGCCCAGTAAAGGCATATCATATTATGACCCTTCAGTCAATACTTCTAAAAATTGTACACAGACAGGATGTTAAGATGGCTGCCACAAATCATGTAACTTTTGTCATTTGGACAACAGACAGTATCAAGTCTCTGGTGAATATCTAAGTATGGGCATATGTGAGGGTATCTCACAGCCATCTGTGAAATTCACACAGCTCATTGTTCAACGATGGGCGAACACCTAAACATTATGAAGTTTCCAGGCTGTCTGTCTCCATATTTCAACTTGGACAAAAGGAAAGATTGAAACTCAATAGCCACTATCAACTTCCCATTGTATCACAATGGTCTCGCTCTTCCAAACCAGACTGGGTCAGCCTCAGAAATGTTAATCAAGCAGTCATGTGATTGAAACTGGTTTCAGGAACTGCACCTTTATTACCCCAAGACCCAACAGGTCATCAGGACCATCAGTCATAACCCAGTCTGGGAACCAAACTCTGAAGCAAGCAGCCAAAGTACTTAACCGTTTCCAGATTCAAAGTTCACCTGCGAACCAAGTTCCGAGATGTTTGACTACAAGAAGTCTAACAACCTGAGGTGAACCCTTCACTTTACACGACATTCACTTCAACTTTAAAGCATTGAATCCATTCAAGAAACCACAGGCCTGCCCTATGGGAGATCTAAAATTGTAAATCAAATGCTGGAGTAACTGTGATCTGTAAATGTGCACTATCATTATCTGTATCCAAACTTTTTATGTGTGTGTGCATGTATGAGACTGAGGGTGGAACCACCCCAGGTTTTCACTAAGTGGACGGGAAAAAGATAATTTTTGCCGAGTGCAATGGCGACTTTTCATGCCATATCATTCTAATTTTATCACATTAATCGTGCATTCGTGGGAAACACACCATTTCGATGGAGGGGCGGGCTCTCATATGCTCGCCACACCGTCACCTCACTGCTTCCTCATGCCAGGTGTCATATTTAAAGTGCAGCCGCGCACACACCTTTCAGTGCTTCCAGCCCCAGACTGCTGCACAGAAGACATGGCCCCGAAAGACAAGAAGACTGCAGCCCTCTGATTCAGGAATGCCTTTTGGACTATGGAGGTCCACCTTGATGTGCTCTACACCTGCTCTGACCGCTGGAGGTCCAGTAATCTCACCACTCTGGCTGAGGAGGCGGTGGCAGTGGTGGTCAATGCCAATGCTGCACAGAAGTGGTTGGCCATCCAATGCAGATAAATGATGAAAGATCTCATCCGTGCCGCCAGGGTATGGCAACCATCTCATCACTCTAAACTCACGCACTAAAGCCCATCACACATTCACTGGCATCTTGCTCACTGCTAGCTCAAGGGACATCACCACTCACTTTCTCGCTCACACCATCACATCTCCATCTGGCCTCATCTCCTGTGGAGGCACCCTCACCATCTTGAGGCCACTTGCACAGGTCAATTTATGCCCCCCAAAACACCCTGGGTTACTTCTCTTCCCCAGCATAGCTCTCGCCCTGTAGCCTCTTCCCTTCTCCAAGCAAGCCCTAACCCTGCAGCCATTGAAAAGCCATCATTGCCTTATGGTTGGTCTGGTAGATAGAGACCTGCCCCGAGCCCCCTAAAAGTGGTGTGGTGCTGTCTGTGAAGCCTGGTGCTGATGCCAGTTGATAGTATGCCAAATGAATGGTAAAGCAAATGTTTTAAGGAATTTGAGCTGTTTTGTGCATTTTGTCTTCTTCTCCCACCACTTGCCAGTTCACACATGAGCATTTAGGTATTCATGAGCCTTTGTGCAAGTTGCTCTTAATTATATTACCTCAGTCCTATTTGTGTCAATAATAGGTGTTCCATGTTCCAAGTCTATAATCTCTACCATCCAGAACACATGGGAACACAACCATAACTAAATTCCCTTCCAACCTGTTCCTTCATCATTGCTAAATCAAAATCCTGGGACTCCCTCATTAACTCTACTGTGGGTGTACCTACACCACATGGAGTGCAGCAGTAAAAGGCAGCAGCTCACCAACACTTTCTCAAGGGCAATTAGGAATGGGAGATAAATATTAGCCTTGTCAGTGATGCTCACACCCCATGAAAGAATTTTTTAAATCCTCCAAGGTGATGAATTAGCAAGAGGATGACAGGCAGTGAGAAATCAGGTAGGCATCCCATGTCTAGACAGCTCTGTACACCCTCATCCACAGAGGGAGAGAGGTGCATTTATCTTACTCAGAAAATTTTTTGCCAGCAGATTCATGAGGGGATGACTAGCTGTTATGCCTGATGGTTCTTCAGAAGCATTCCAATCAGGCCAAGTTGTGCTTTGTGTAGTACTGCATAAAAGAAAGCTTCATAACAAACCAGTATTACCTGATTGATGGCATCTTGCTGGACACAGCCAATCATGTCAACAGGCCCTAGCATACCTACCTGGCAACCTGGTTCCATGTCAGCAAAGAGGCTGAGTCAGGGACACTTGTACCTATTAGGAAACTTAGGGCTGGGGCATGCAGGAACATTAAACAATCAGCTTGACTTGAAATTTGATTGCACCTTATTGGAAGCATACTGAAATGCTGACCTGTGGATATGGTACAGTGTAGGAAAATTAAGGATACTTTGTAAGCAGCCATTTCTGCATCAATGCCGATTGCCTGCGTCACTTGCCTGCAGATTCATGCCAGCACCTTGGGTTCCCTTTGCCTTAATTATTGCTGACCACTTATCAATCTCTAGCCCATTCAGCCTTGGTAAAGGCTGCTACTAGATTGAGGTGTTAGCTTGGGCAGGCAGCAGTTTGAATTGTTAGAATGCCAGCATGTTTCCCTATGGATGGCATTATGCTGGTGAGTTTCAACATCCAGCCCAAATGCAAATTCACTGCCAAACCATCATTTCTTCCCTTCGGGAAGCAGTGCATATCATAGGTTGAGCCAATTTGCTCATAGTTAGGAATAGCAGATGGGACAGTGTTCTCTAATATCAGGGTGATGGTGGCAGGGTGATGGGGTGGTGGAGTCGGGGGAGGAGGGGAAAGAGGGAAGGTGACAAAATTGTTCCAGTCAAAAACTAAAGCATGAATCTGCTTGAAAGATTTATTCCTATGAACTCAGTTATGAATGGATGAGCTATTCTAGTCTCAGCATTTAGACTTTAATATCATTTTACAATATTTTACTAGCAGAGTTGAATCAGCTCAGGTTGCACTTGGAACACATTCAAAATGTTATTACATTTGTTGGATTGTAAAGTATTATTGCAATGAAGAGATTTACAAAGAAAGAACTAATTTAATGCTTTTAATATTGAATTTGGACTTTGACGTATTTGGTAAAAATCAATCTCTTTTGCTGGATCAATCAGGCAGGACATGATGTATTATCAGTAACCTGATGCCTTATCTGTAACCTGAAGTGGGGCTTTGGTCTAATATCCTGAGATGCAGCTTGTTCATCTGAGCTAATAGTCCACAGTTACAATGTGTGTAATTTGAAGAACACCCCCCCGCTTTACAATTATCTAGAGGCTTGTTTTATTAGATGATTGAGTAGCCTGCATTTCCAATAACTCAATTCATATTTTGGGGGAAAAATTGGCCTGGCTACATTTTGCTTTCTTCTGGTTGTCTACTTTTGTTAATACACAAGTATCAGTGGACAAATTCTCAAATAATAACAAAAAAGGCAAAAGGAAAGTAGAAACTATAAAATATTCACAGGTATTTTGCAGGTTGTATTATATAATCTAGGCTGACACTTCAGTGCAGTGTTTAATGCAGTGCTACACTATCAGAGGTCCCGTCTTTCCAACTGGCTGTAAAACCAAGGCTGTTTTAAAGGGAGAAGAGTGGGTCTAAGCCTAGTATTTTAAAATTAAATACAAACAACTATGTGGGGATGAAAGTTGAGCTAGCTGAAGTGAACTGGGATACTAGGTTAAGGGATAGATCAATAGAGAATTGCTAGATTCTGGAAAGGTTCCATCAGACAGGAAAGTAGCAAATATAACCGCTCTATTTAAGCAGGGAGGGAGGCAGAAAACAGGAATCTTTAGGCCAGTTAGCGCGGTGGCTGTCGTGGGGAAGGTGTTAGAATTGATCATTAAGAAGGTTATAGCTGGGTAGTTAGAAAAACTCATGGTAACCGGGAACAGTGAAAGGGAATCATGTTTAACCAGTTTATTGGAGTTCTTTGAAGGAGTAACACACGCAGTGGATAAAGGGGAGCCTGTAGGCGCACTGTGCTTAGATTTCTACAAAGCATTTGATAAGGTGCCACATCAAAGGTTATTATGAAAAATAAAAGCTCACGGTGTAAGGGGTGACATATTAGCATGGGTAGAGGATTGGCTGGCTGGTGCAAAACAGAATATGCATAAATGGGTCATTTTCTGATTGGCAGGATGTGACAAGTGGGGCCCTGCAGGGGTCTGTGCTGTGGCCTCAACATTTTACAGTTTACGTAAATGACTTAGATGAGGGGAGTGAAGACATGGTAGTAAAATTTGCAGATGACACAAAGATAGGTAGGAAAGTATGTTGTGAAGAGAACATGAGGTTGCAGATGGATATAGATAGGTTGAGTGAGTGGGCAAAGATCTGGCAAATGGAGTTTAATGTGGAAAAATGTGAAGTTCACTTTGGCAGGAAGAACAAAAAAGCGGAGTATTACTTAAATGAAGAATGGCTGCATAATTCTGAGGTGCAGAGGGATCTAGATGTTCCAGTATGAGTCACAAAATGTTAGTGTGCAGGTACAGCAGGTAATTAAGAAGGCTAATGGGATGGTATCCTTTATTACAAGAGGAATTGAACAAACATGTAAGGATGTTATGCTTCAGTTACACAGGGCATTGGCGGACCACATCTCAAAATATTGTGTGCAGTTTTGGTCTTCTAATTTAAGGAAGGATGTAAATGCTTTGGAGATGGCTCAGAAGAGGTTTACTAGATTGATGCCTGGAATGAGTGAGTTATTTTATGAGGAAAGGTTGAACAGATTGGGCTTGTTTCCACTGGAGTCTAGAAGAGTGAGGTGACTTGATTGAAGTATTTAAGATCCTGAATGGTCTTGACAGGTGGATGTGGAAAGGATGTTTCTTGTGGGTGAATCCAGAACTAGGGGGCACTGTTTTAAAATTAGCAGCTGCCCTTATAGGACAGAGATGAGGAGAATTTTTTTTTTCTCAGAGGGTTGTACGACTTTGGAACTCTCTGAAAGTGATGGAGGCGGGGTCACTGAATATTTTTAAGGTGGAGCTAGATAGATTCTTGTTGGCAAGGGAATCAAAGGTTATCGTAAGTAGATGGGAATGTGGAATTCAAAACACAAACAGACCAGCCATGATCTTATTGAATAGCGGAGCAGGCGAATGGCCTACTTCTGCTCCTATTTTGTATGTTTGTATCTAAACAGTGGCCCCTAGTACTAGATTCTCCCACAAGAGGAAACATCTTCTTCACATTGACCCTGTTAAGACCCCTCAGGATCTTATATGTTTCAATCAAGTCACCTCTTACTCTTCTAAATTCCAGTGGATACAAGCCTAACCTGCCCAGCCTTTCATCATAAGAGAGCCCACCCAATCCAAGTAAACCTTCTCTGAACTGCTTCCAACGCATTTACATCCTTCCTTAAATGAGGAGACCAAACTGTCCACAGTATTCCAGATGTGGTCTCACCAGTGCTCTATACAACTGAAGCATAACTCCCCTACTTTTGTATTCAATTTCCCTCAACTCAGAATGTTATCCATTCATTGTTTCCTAATTACTTGCTGTAATTACCTGCATACTAGCCTTGTGCAATTCATGTACTAGGGCCCCTAGATGCCTCTGCATCTTAGAGCTCTGCAATCTCTCAATTTAGATAATATGCTTCTTTTTTATTTTTCGTGCCAAAATGGATAATTTCACACTTTCCCACGTTATATTCCATTTGCCAGGTATTTGCTCACTTACTTAACCTATCTATATCTCTTTGCAGTCTCCTTGTGTCCTATTATTCCACTGATCTTTGTGTCATCAGCAAATTTAGCAACCATACCTTTGGTCCCTTCATCCAATTCATTTATATAAATTGGAAAAAGTTGAGGCCTCAACACTGATCCCTGTAGTGCACCACTCATTACATCTTGCCAACCAGAAGAAGACCCATTTATGCCTACCCACTGTTTCCTGTTAGCTAGCCAACTTTCAAACCGGGGAATTGCCTGGCTTGAATTTAAACAAAAACTTGGCAGTCAACTGTTACCTGGTGCATTCTCCATGGTAACGCCTCTGCCAATCACTTACCAACAATTAGCACTCTCTTCTCATAGGTTGTTGTTCCCTTTAGAATTGGTATCCTTGCGTATCTGTCCTGATGCAAGATGAAAAGCTTCAACAGCATGTCTCTTTTTTTAAGTAATACTCAAGTTCGGTGCTACAAAGCTACTATTTAATTGGTTGTAAAGTACTTTGGGACATCCTGAAGTCATGGAAATTGTTTTAAATATGCAAGTCTTTCTTTCTTTCTATACAACTAGAATTTTCTGGCCGACATCTACATCCTTTATAAAAATATGGAAGATGACTTTCAGTTTCCACCCCTCCCAAATATTTCATCTGACGTTCAGCCAATTCTACACTTCAGTAAGAAATAATTTGCCTGTAAATTAAGCTACTAAACTCTTCCCCTATGTTTTGCTTTGTGTTGTATTAACCAGCATACTTACAGTCATAAGATTTAAAGGGACAGACGCACAGATTCTATATCAGTTATTTGCAGAAAAAAAACACCAAGCTGGGTTAAAGATTTCTATTTCTTCAGAAGAGGCTATGTGTTTTTAGTAAGAATAATGCCTGGGGGATTGCTGCTTTGGCAATCCTCTTTAAGGGATGAGTCTGTCAGATTAAGGAAGGAAAATTCTCTTTGCTCTACATTGATAACAGTTTTGTTTTTGATTGGTTAAACAAAGAAGCCCGGCAGACAATGTCAGATGAATTGGAAACAAGTGGCTTTTCTGGCTTACAAGCAGGAGCAATAAGACTAGCTAGAAATGATAAACTGCAAAGATAGGCCATGACAGAATGATACTCTGGTTCTCTCAAATGCTTTAATTTTAAAAATCAATAAAACTATATAACTTTATTTCTAAGAAATTAGAAGCTAGGAGTAGTTGTTTCCTTTATTTAAAGGAGTACGACATTTAGTGCAAATCTTCGCTAATGATCAGAATATATGAGTGACGAGGAAATGTTACAATCACTGGAGAATGTGTGTTGTTAGCTTAGCAGGAGGTTTGAGAGCAAAATAAGTTGCACCTTTATTGTAGGCATTTGGTCCCAAGATGGGGGTTACAGGACTGCAGGCGGTGCAGTACAGAATCTGGATAGAGACTGATATTCTCCAATGGGAGAGACTGAAGAATATTATTCTGAGACAACTTTTGGGTCTGCTGATACATAAAAGCTAATTTCATGAGCTCACACTGGCTTGCAAGGAATATTACATATTGGAAATTTGAAATCAGCAATAATGTCAGGCAATGGTTATGTAAATTTCAATACACGAATTGTGAACTGGTGAGGTTCCCCGCTGATAGAGCAGATTTATAAAATTAGTCCTAAATACTTGGCACAAGTAAGACTGCTGCATTCATCAAAACCAGAGTTATTAGTAGCAACTGTTTAAAAATCCTGGTTTTTAATAGCTTTTCTTTGAGCAGTTTGCTGCAATTAAGCACCCATAAATATAATTAATTCATCTTTCTGCTTATGGGTACAAAAGGGACAAAGGGCCAGGCAACAAATTGTCTGCCAGAGTTAGAAAGCTGCTGCCTTTCTGTTCATTTGAAACAAATGTTAACATAGGGGCTGCCTTTTAAACGTTAAAACAAAATGGGCACCTCTGTCACTTAGCTCCCAGCACCGTTGCCACCAAACCCTTTGTGTTCAGTACCTCAATGGCTCCCTATTCCATCTACCTCTCTCCACTGCCCCACCACCCACAAAACCTCACCTCCTTGCCACTTTTCTCACCCCAAGTGTGGTTACTCTCATCCCCTTGCATGGCAACACTGATCTGGTTGCTGTTGCTTGAACATGCAATGCCAATACATCATGACAGGTTACCCCAGAAAATTGTAGAATTGAGTTATCTTCAGATTATCACACCTAAGGTGCACTGGCTGCACTTTAAAGCAATTCATTTTGTGTGAAGTGTTTTGAGAGATCTCCAAGAGACCAGTTATGCAAAATGTAAGCTAAAAATCATGGATTCAGAAATCGCAGAAGCCAAAAGATAACAGGATAGCAATGACCCTGGGATGCATTTTCAATTGCTCGTGGGGGTGAGTTTGGGTGAGAGTGCGATTTGAAAATTGTGGCTCCACATGATGCTTGTGGATCCTGACATCTCTGGATCACGACCTAATTTTCAAAGGGAGGAAGGAATCCAGAAATACGCACGCTTCCAATTAACTGGCCATTGAGCTCATTGTAGAGCTTGTTAAAAGGTTTCTCGTCAGGTGTTTTAATTTTTCCCCTCGCATGCCGATTTAAAAAAAATAGAATGTCTGGGATATCTTAGAATGCAGCTGTCAGGAACACAGCAGGTAGCAATGAATGCTAATGGATGCAATGGTCAACGCATTTAAAATGCACAAATTTATACTCAGCTCCTAAACCAGAGACAGAGTTGTATTGTTGGAGTTGAGAGGCTTGCACTTGTGAACAGTGATTGGTAGAATTTTTGAGGGGTGTGAGCCTGTTGGTGTGCTTTGGGCATCAGGGATTGGTTGAGGAAGTCCTGGCTGAGGGAATTGAGTAGACTGACTACAGCTGGCATTGGACAGAGTAGCGAAAAGCACCTTCAGCAGACCCAGCTTTCTGGTCAGGAAAAGGCCAGAAGAGTGTAGTGAGGGGTTGCAAGAGAAAGAAGACATTACCCAAGACATTGGGTATACCACACAAGAGTCGTCTGTCTACAACTGACAGAGTGCAAGGGCCGTAGGCGACTGCACCTACCCAGGCAGTTGGTCTTGGACATTCACACTCTGGTTTTATCACCCTTACCGATTTATTTTCTTGTTGAACATACTGATTCACCTCTCATAACTGAACACTACACAAACCAGCCTTTCTCTCCCATGGCCCTCATTTTTCAGCATTTCCATGTTTGGCCGCTTTCCTGATGTGTTAATTTTTCGAATGCTAAGTGTCATTAACCCGAAATATTAACTCTTAATTTCTCTCACCAATGATGTTGCCAGACCTGCTGGGTATCCAAGATTTCTGCCCTGATTTCTGATTTTCAGCTTCTGCAGTGTTTTGCTTTTGCTTTTTCGTATTTTGCTCTTTTGAAAACCCATTCAATGGCCATGCTCTCTAAACAACCCAAGTCCTGAGCCAACCTCCTGACCATTAATGAGTAATGTCATTGGAGAGCCAAAATACTAATTTGAAACAGAACCTAAGAACTGACCAATTTAAAGTATGGTTACCTCCAGCATTAAAATAATGATTGGAAAATCCAGATAATGATCTCCATGGGCAGATCAACTTTAAACTGCAAGTTTGAATAACCAATTGCTATAGAATTAGATGCCTGGATTACCTACTCTGTAGAAAGGGAGCAAACAGAAAAGAATGTGTGGTAGAAAGATAGATTCTGAAATTAAAAATAATTGCAGAAATATATTTTTATTATATTATTGAGAAACAGTTTTCAGAAGCTGAGTAATTTGATTATAATGATAAGGGTGCAGTTAGCTTACATATGCACAACTCATATTGGGACCCACGTATTGATCAGAAACTGACAAAGGCAGAGGAAATCGAATCTGGGCTTAATCTTTGATTAAACACTTGTAAATAGGAATAATAAACTGGGCTATTCCTTTGTGGCAAAGCTATTTAATCAGCAACAAGAATTTGTCTAACGGTCCCTCATTGGCAGAACTTCATATCATTTATTAATTCACAATTTATATAGCCGTAATAAATTATATAATAAAAACATCATGGAAGGAGTTATAGCGATAGCCTAAAAAGCTGTTGCCAACTGTATTTGTGTGAAGGTTACACTGAAATATACAGAATCAACTAACATGTAAACAACAGTAAAGTTCAATATCCATGGCTGGAATTTTCCATGGCTGGAATTTTCCAGCCCCCCCCGCCCCGCCACCCCCGGCATGATGGGCTCCCCTGTGGCGGGGCCAGCCAACCATTGAAATTTCCGTTCACATTGGTGGGGCCAGCAGCTCCTGCTGGTGTGAGGGGCTGGAAAATTCCGGCCCATAATCATTAGGAAAACAATTAGAAAAACATAATGTCACATTCCTCACTTCATCAGATTCCCTAATGTTGATAATATTGCAATAAAATATCACACTCAGCTTTTCTATACCAACTATAAAATACAACTATATAATTGTATAAAGCATGATAAGATCATACAGCATTTGAGTCCTCCTACAAAGTAGATTTTAGTGGTAGATTTGATGTCAGTGTGAAATTGTTTTAAATGTTCTACTATTGGTATATTTTTGTGGCATCAAGATGAACTGGTTCTTAAGAAAAGAAGTACAAGTTCTTTGTAAACTCATGAAAATTTTCAAACCAGAGGTGCCGCCTATCAAACTGCTTTCCTACGCTGCAGTGGTGGCTGTGCTTCAAAAGTACTTAATATGGAGCATTTTGTAAAGTTCTGAAGTTGAGAGGCACTATATATGTGCAAATTAATTCTTTACATTCAGTTATGACATAAGGAACCCGAGCAAATGCTTGACAAGGTTACTGAGGTTAGACTTACTGGGGCGGGCGGGGGGGAGGAAACCCATAACCCAGAGTTATTTTGAAGTAAGTTCATTGGTATAAAGGGGACTTTTCAGTTATAGAAAGCTCAAACACAATGGAGAAGTAAAAACAGCATATAAAATTTGCACTTTTGTTCTGCCAACAGGATGCCATGCTTGATCAGAATGTGGGTCCACAATAAGATTTTAACGCTCCAGTATTGACTTTGCAACTGTGATGTCGTTGAGCATAGCTCCCTACTAGGAGCCCAGGATTGGTGAATTTATCATATACCTTTTGATGAAACAAATATATTTGCATATTAAACATTCAATACAGAATTACCACAAATAAGGTGTTCCAACTTTAGATGAACAGGTGATCTATCATTGAAAATTCAACATATTATCTCGCCAAGTCAAAAGTTTAACTGGCACAATACAAAGATTTTTTTCAAAAAACTCTTTGCAAATTGTCTCTTGTCCCTTCCTTTCACTTCAGGATTTATTTCATTTGTATTCATTCACTTATGGACATGTCACTTTTTATTAAAATCCTCTGAAGATCCTCAAGGCTTGACCAGCCCCAATTTCTTAAATACATGATGGTCCTCAACAACAACATCTGAAAACACAGGCAGAATTTCCCCCCATTGGGTGGGTCGAAGTTGAAGAGCAGGCGTGCCTCCGATCGGCACCCCCGATTGGGCGCGCGCCGCCATTTTACGTGGGCGGGCCAATTAAGGCCCGCCCAGTGTGACGTCCGCACGGAAGTGCTATGCGCTCCCCGTGTAGGCAGGGGGAATCCCTAAACCCGAGAGTGTGCTCTTTCACGCATGCGCACAAAAGAGCGCACTCAATTCCCTGAAGCAAAGTGCTGCCTCAGGGAGATCGGCTCTACTGTAAAAAAAAATTAAAAATAGAGAAAAAAAATTCCCTGACATGTCCCTTCATGTGACACTGTCACATGAGTTGGGACAAGTCCATTACTTTTAAAAGCACTTTAATTAAATTTTAAAAAACCTACATGAAACCTCATCCTGCCCGTGGATGAGGTTTCATGCTTTTTCTAATACCCGCCAGGGCTCCTGGCCTGCCCGCCAACCTTAAGGTTGGACAGGCAGGTCCATTAATTACTTAAATGACTGTCAATGGCCTCAATTGGCCATTGACAGGTCGACGGGCGCACAGCTGATTTTGCTGAGCCCAGCCTACCTGAAAATTTAAATGGGGCGCGGTGACATCGGGAGTTCCGCCTGATGTCACCGCGCACCATTTTACGTGTCGGCGAGCGGGCCCCGCCCTCCCCCCCACTCACCGATGGGAAAATCCTGGCCATAGTGTCAGTTTCCATGTGTATGCTGGCAATTCCCAGCTCTACCTTACCAGCAACTCTCAGTTAATCTGCTGCTGAAACACTCACCCATGCTTTTGTTATAGCTAGACTTGACTTTTCTAATGCACTCCTGGTCAGCTTTCCACATTCTACCCTCCATAAACTTAAGGTCGCCCGAAACTCTAAAACAAAAGCAAAATACTGTAGATGCTGGAAACCTGAAATAAAAACAGAAAATGCTGGAAAAAACTCAGCAGGTCTGACAGCAACTGTGGAGAAAGAAGCAGTTAATGTGAGTTAATGGTAAACCCAACCTCATTGTCTCCCAACCCTGGACAGCCCGCTTCTACCTGCTTCCCAATATCCACAAACTGGACTGTCTCGGTAGACCCATTGTGTCCGCCTGTTCCTGCCCCATGGAATCATTTCTTCCTATCTCGACTCCATTCTCTCCCCCCCCTGTCCAGTCTCTTCCCACTTACATCCATGATTCCTCTAATGCCCTACGCCATATTAACAATTTCCAGTTCTCTGACCCGAACCGCCTTCTCTTCACCATGGACATCCAATCCCTCTACACCTCCATCCCCCACTAGGATGATCTGAGGGCTCTCCGCTTCTTCCTTGAACAGAGGCTGGAACAATCCCCATCCACCACCATTCTCCTCCATCTGGCTGAACTTGTTCTCTCACTGAACAATTTCTCCTTAATCTTGTCTCACTTCCTCCAAATGAATGGTGTGGCTATGGGTACCCGCATGGGCCACAGTTATTTCTGTCTCATTATGGAGTATGTGGAACATTCCTTGTCCCAGTCCTACTCAGGACCCCTCCCACAACTCTTTTCTCGGTACATTGATGACTGTTGCGGTGCCGCTTCATGCTCTTGTCTGGACCTGGAAAGATTTATCAATTTTACTTCCAATTTCCACCCCTCTATCACCTTCACATGGTCCATCTACAACACTTCCCTTCCTTGACTTCTCTGTCTCCATTTCTGGTGATAGTTTGTCCAATATTCATTACAAGCCCACTGACTCCCACAGCTACCTTGACTACAGCTCCTCACACCCTGCTTCTTGTAAGGACTCCATCCTATTCTCTCGGTTCCTTTGCCAATGTCACATCTGTTGTGATGATGCCACTTTCCAAAACAATGCATCTGACATATGTTCCTTAACCAAAGTTTCCCACCCACTATGGTTGACAGGGGCCTCAACCATGTCTAACCCATCTCCCGTGCCTCTGCCCTCACACCTTCCCCTCCCTACCAGAACCATGAAAGGGTCCCCCTTGCCCTCACTTTTTTCACCCCACCAGCCTCATCCTCCGCCATTTTTGCCAACTCCAGCGTAATGCCACCACCAAACACATTTTCCCCTCAATCTCCACCCCCCCCATTTATTCATTGTTTTATCCCATTTTATTCTCTTTTTATCCTATTTTCCACAGCCACTGCCCCCTCCCCCCACCCCACCACCAAAAGGGCCACCTGTTACTTGTTCTCTGTTGTTCTTTCTCAGAGCGCTGACCCTTGTTCTGCTATTAACACATTCTGCTTTTTTACCTTTATGCCACTATTAGCACTATATTTAGCCCTTACCATTACCATTAACACTCCCTTTGTCTTTATGTCCATGACATCTTTGTCAATCTCTCAGCCCCCACCTATCGCTGGCCTTCTATTCAGCTTCACATGCTCCACTGCCCTTAAACAGTACAAATTTCATCCTATTTCTACTTCTCTTTAGCTTTGAAGAAGGGTCATATGGACTTGATGTTAACTCTGTCCCTCTCTCCACAGATGCTGTCAGACCTGAGTTTTTCTCTAGCATTTTCTGTCATCCTAAACTCTGCTGCCCATGTCCTAACTCGCATCAAATCCCATTCACCTGTCATACCTGTGCTCATTGGCCTGCACTGGCTCCCGGTTAAGCAACTGTCTAACTTTACAATTCTCACCCTTGTTTTCAAATCCCTCCACTATCTCTATCATCTCCATCAACCCTCCAACCATCCAAGATATTGGCACTTCTCCAATTCTGATCTCTTGAGCATACCCAATTTTAATCATTCCAATATTGGTAACTGATTTCAGCTGCCAAGGCCCTAAGTTCCAAAATTCCCACCTCTATCTCTTTCCCCTATTAAGACACTCTTATACCTCTCAGACCTAATATCTCCTTATGCAGTTTGTTGTCAAATATTGCATGATAGCCTCCCTGTGCAGTGCCTTCAATCATTTTCCTACGTTAAAAGCATTACATAAATACAAGTTGTTGAGATTGTGAAGGACACAGGCTGCTTTATGGAGACAGTCTATGGAGCTCTGAGGCAGTGATAAAGATAAGCCTCAGGATAAAGCCCAAGAGAGGTCACCAGCTCTTGGGTGTAAAATATACTGGACTTGAACTAACAGTCAGAAAAACTGCCACAGCGGCAACAGCCTTATATTCTCTCTTTTTCTGAAACCTCTCTCATCAAAGCTGACCTGTTTGTGGTTTGAAAATCCACTAGAAGATCTCATTGCTACAAACCAAGAATTCTTGAAGGAGGTTCCCAAATCAATACCATTGTCTTCAAGAGAAAAGAGAATCAGCTACGACTGTAGTGACTGCTCCTGAGAAAAACCCCAGTGCCAGCAGCTACTGTGGAAAGCGACCTTTCAGCTATAAACAAGCATACAGACAATCCGTGATCTTTTTCACTTTAGTTTTTAACTTGACCAAGTTTTAAGGTCTGATACTCTGCAAAGTTTTATCTCTTTTTGGGCATGCTTGGTGGGGGTGGTGGTTGGAGAGTTGCGTATACATAATTTTTTGCATCAGTGGAAAGTTGGATATATTTGTACATTTTAAACCTTTTGTTAATAAGTTCCACATCTTTACCTGAGTGAATTTTAGCAATGAAACTTTTTACTTGTTAACTTAAGGAACCACACTGAGCTATGCACAGTTAAATATATATTGAATTGGCAATATCACCTGCCTTTTAAATTCAAACTCGGATATAACCAACTGGGGAGTGGGACAAAGAAGAGTCAGTTCAACTCTCCTAACTTGGTCATAACAGATGAATATGACTTCTCAAGGGCACCTGCAATGTCAGCATTCAACAGAAGGCACAGGCGATAAGCCAGACCTGGAGTCACAGATAATATCTGCCTATCCCTTTGCTGAAACCTAGCCTTATCTAGTGATTAACTCCTCCTTTTCTATAAAACCAATGACTTTTTTTCCCAATTACATATCTTAAACAATCAATATCTCATTTATATCTGTGGCAAACCTCACTCAGAGTAACTTGTAGCATTTCTGGAACTACAGCCTAGGTGGGGAGCAGCCATTCGTTGAAGGTTTTTGGCATTAGAATGGAAAATAAATGCATTTGTGAAATGAAATTTGAATATTAATTCCAATATCCAGAAAGGCTGTTTAACGCTGCCTAGAAAACACATTTTATTTTCTTCAATGAGATTAAAGGTTTTCTTCCAGTCCTTTTGTAATCATTTGTAATTCATCAATTTATAATTTGGCCCATTAATGTGTGAGCAAATTAAATTCTGTCTTTATTCTGTAGCATTACAGGAGTTTCTAGGGTTTTTACTGGTGCTTTGGGAATTGTCATCATGGATTCCATCTATTCTTCGGTGAAAGCTGCAAATCATTGAATTTATCAGTAAATATAACTGCAAGTTTCTCTGGACTACATTTTACAAATAAACCCTTGGAGCAGGAATGCCAGTACAGAGACCCTTCGCCTCCCATTAGAAGACCATAAAGAATAATCCATTTGCCTTCCCACAAGAGCACCAAGGAGTACCGTGGTTCCAGGCTCTGATAGTTTCTGTCTCAGTGGTGGTAACTTGGCCAAGGAAAATCATAGGGCAGAATTTTCTCGATGGGGGTGGGAGTGGGGGATGGTAGGGGGTGGAGCCCGATCGCCACTCGTGATCGGGTCCGCACCGCCATTTTACGCGGGCAGGCCAATTAAGGCCCGCCCAGCGTACTTCATGACTCCCGTGCATAGTGGGAGTGGGTGGGTGGCGGCAGGCGCGCTAAGCCCGCTGGGTCCAATGGTGACCCAGCTGCCTGTATAAAGGAAGGCCTGGCAGCCTTGGAAAGGCTGCTCGCGATGGATGGGTGAAGGGCTCTACAGAGGGGCAATGGAGGTTATTCCAGGCCGGAGGGTAGGCCATCGGGGCAGGCCAAGCTGGAGGGGAGCTTGGGAGGCCAGTGTGCCCCTTGTTTTTCTAATGACTGCCTTGCTGCCCTCCTCGGAGGTGGCAGCACAGCGGGAAGTGCTGGTTCCCCAGGATGGGAGGAGGAGCCCCCTCCACCCCCCCCGCCCACATGACGAAATGTGTCTGGGAGGAGGTGGCGGAGGTGGTGAGCTCCTGCGACGTGGTGCGACGCACCTGGATACAGTGTCGCAAGTGCTTCAACGACTTGTTGCGCTCTGGAAGGGTGAGGACAATGTTGGCGTTGGGCATTTAGCCCAGCAGGTCGGCTTTCCCCCCTGCTGCCACCACCCCCCCCGCCAAGTCTGAGTCTAGTGGCTGCATTGAATCATTGACGACATGTGTCCTTTGCTGGGTGGGCCAGCAGATATTGCCCATGCCAAGATTAGCCTGAGAAGGTGGTAAAGAGATGAGTTCTGTGCCTGCAGCATGTGGTATGCTGAGACCCATATTTTTGGGGGCAACCTGGAGGAGCTGTACCTAGGTGCTGTGCTTGAACTGCAGGACATGTCCAAGTCAGGGTGATGACATGCTGGGAGTGGAGCTTCAAGGTGGTATGGCAATGAACCATCTGCTGCGCTCTGTGCTCCACATGCTTGCGCCTCCTTGCTATGGAAGGATATACCACATGGTGCCTAATGTGGCGTAGGTAGCATGTGGCCAAGGTGGTGTGAGGGTGTGGGGAACAGGCCTAGCATCTTTGAGTGTTCAGCAGCAGCGGAGTGAGGAGGCACTGGAGCCATGATATGTCCCACTCTGGTTGGGTGGGCCGTGCGCAAAGAGAGTACATGTACAATTTGCACAAATCAATGCTCTTCTCTCATTTTCAGGAGAAGAATGCTCATAATGCTGCAGAGCACGTGAGGACTGGCGGCAGCCAGGCGCAGTTAGCCATTCTCAGCTGGTTTGAGCAGGCGGCCCTGGGTTTGGAAAGGCACCATGCGCCCAGGTCCACTGGTGTCGATGAGGCTGGGGTGCCAAGGCCAGGTATTTATGCCCAGCAGTGAGGTCAGCATTGTTCTCCCAACAGCCATAGCAGTGCTGATTGGTAAGTGATTTAATTTTGCAACATGGCTTGACCATTACTTATGGGAGGATGAGCGCATAATGATCCAAGGGACAGGGATGCACTTTGTCATTGTCTCCACATTAACTGATCCAATGTCCTTGTTCTTCCATTCAGCATCAGTGGAGCAAGGCCAGGAGGAGGAGCAGCAGTGGCCTCCTCTCACACCTGAGGGCCTTGAAGTCTCTCCAGCATCACATTATCTCTGCCAGGCAGGCACCAGCACAGATACTAGCACCTCAGTGGGAGTTAGAACATCGGCTAGTGTCCCAGGGCACAGTGGAGAGGAGCTGGCAGAGACAGAGCCCATGGCGCCAGCAGTCGGAGGACTGCAGGGGACCAGGCACATGCTCAATCGGTGCCTAATGTGTCTTTGGAGTTGTCTGCGACACAGCAGGGGCAGGAAATGCGGCCGGGTGTGCGGGAGCATCTGGGGGAGATACATGAGGCTATGTTTGGCGTGGTGGAGGGGTCTACATGGACGATCGCCAAAGCAATGAGCCGCATGTCCGAGCGCCATGCGTTCTCCATGGAGAAAGTGGCAACTCTTGTGGAGAGGCTCCTCCAGGAGACCCATCAAGGCTTCCTGGGGATGTGCTCCAACCAGCAAGCCTTCACATCGGCATTGACCTCAGCTGGTTAGTGCCAGTGTGGGAGATGGTGTGGGCACCAAGTTTCCCAGTTCGGTGCCCATCTCTCTGCAGTAAGCAGGGAGGTCCATAGTGACCTCACGTAGATGCAGCAGCTGCCTGTCGTCTCTGCGTGCACCTCACAGGGCGCTCTGGATGAGGGCGGCAGCTCCTCCGCCCCTCTCTCAGTGACTGTAGCATCCAGTGAGGCTGCGACGACTGGGGAGTTGCCAGCTATGGAACTGGAAGACCCCTCCCAGGTGGGGCCATCACAGGCTCCACGGGCCAGAGGACACCCGCCAAGGTCATCGAGGCCAACAGGACAGCAGAGTCAGCAGGCTGTCGCAGATGCCACTCCCAGCAATGGGGCAGCAGCAAGATGTAGCACCAGGAAACGTAAACATAAGGCACCTGAGGCACACCACAGGTTTATCACTGGTGGTTTTTTGTTGGCCCGAGATAAGGTCTTTATGATTTGCCTTGAATTGGAACACCCTTGTCATTTTGTTTCATTAAGTTTCTTTGCCTGTGATATTAAATTCAGACATGTGACCATGGCTGAGGTGCCTCTTTTCTTCTGCATGTGTATAGTTTCCAAAAATGTTAGTAGTGATTTGTGGGACATTCAGCTTTATTAACAAGGTCCTTAGTTACTGTTCATAACCTGGAAGATTTGGCACTTAGGTATTGAGTATGGAGCCTACAGCCCAGGCTTGTCCTGGAGGTCCATTTCTGGTGTGCTAGCCGAAGGTTTGTTAGATTAAAGCCTCCTGGGCAACCCTGCCTCCCTGCAGTATTCCCGGGTCAGCGTCTACCCCCTGTACATTTCCCTGTGCATGCTCATCCTCGGACTCACTGCTGGACTCATTGTGCGCAGCTGCAGCCACTGCATCGATGTCTTCATCGTCCATCGTGTCCCCCCTTTCCCGCGCAAGATTGTGGAGAGCACAGCATGCAACCACTATCACCGACACATGATCTGGGGGCTGCTGGAGTGCGCCCCCTGAGCGGTCCAGGCATCAGAAGCGCATCTTGAGAAGAACGATAGCTCTCTCCACCACAGCCCTTGTGAAGGCATGGCTCCTATTGTAGCACTGCTCAGCTTATGTTCTTGGATGGTGGAGAGTCGTTATGAGCCGTCACCTGAGGGGATAATCCTTGTCACCCAGCAGCCATCCATCAAGCCGGGCCGGAGCACTGAAGAGTCCTGGCACCTGGGAGTGTCTGAGGATGTAGGTGTCATGGGAGCTGCCTGGGTATCTTGCACAGACTTATAAAATCAACATCCTGTGATCACACACTATCTGCACGTTCATGGAGTGGAAGCCCTTCCTGTTGACGAAGGCACCGGGCTCACCTGCTGGCGCCATGATGGCCACATGTGTGCAGTCTATTGCACCCTGGACGTGGGGGAAGCCAGCAATCGCTGCGAAGCCTCTGGCTCGCTGTGTATGGCTCGCCTGGTCCCAGCGGTAGTGGATGAAAGTCAATGCACACCTGAACAGAGCACCTATCATCTGCTTGACGCAAGTATGGACAGCTGATTGGGAGACACCACAAAGATCACCCACCGAACCCTGGAAGGAGCCAGAGGCATAGAAGTTGAGGGCAGCTGTGACCTTTAGAGCCACTGGCATAGGGTGTCCACCCACACAGTTAGTGGAGATCTCAGGGCCAATCATCTGACAGATATAGCTAACTTTCTCCCTTGAGAGACGGAGCCTTCTTAGGGACTGCACCTCAGACATATTAAGGTAGCTGCTTCGCCACCTGTATACCCTGGGCTGCAGGATAGTGGCATCTTCTGAAGCCCCTTCTGCCTTGGTCTACCTCTTGGCCCTGCGCCCTTTGTGCCTGCACCTGTCCTCCCAAAGGTGGTTCCCCTGGAGGCTAGCTGTGCGGGGCCTGCCCCCACACGCCAACGGGAAAATTCTGCCCATAGTTACTGGGGTTCACCTTCACTTTCTATACCCCTGTTTATTATACACAAAATAATGTAGTTGAGTCATTATGGATTTTGAGGTTTTTGGCCTAGATTTCCTGCCAGATCATGCAGGATAACAGCAGAAAACAGCGAGAAAATTAGGTTTGAGGCATAGCGAAACTATCCTGGCCCGACCTTGATTTCCCTCCCACTCCTGTATTTGCTTAACATCGATTGTAAACTCCAATTGTTAGCATTTACAGCCTTTATCAGCAACAGTCACAGTTTTCCACAGTAGGTGGGCATTGGGGACTCCAGATTGAATGCAGAATTCCTGCCAGATGCCCATCATGCAGTCCTAATGACGTGCAGCATAGGAAACTGGACAGAATTTATGGTAGGGTTGAGGAAGTGAGTGCACTGGGAAGAGTAAAATCTGTCTTTAAATTCACTCCATTCTCATCACTAATGCAGGCTGTGTACTGTCTAATCCAGTCATGCAGGACACAAGTGAGAAAGCTGAGAGCCACTCACCGCTGCCTGAAAATAAAAAGACCAGCTGAAAATAACACTCTGTTGAGGTTTCCTTTTCACTGTTGTTTCTTTTCTGCCGCCATAGGTCCAATGTAGCAGAATTTAAAGCATTTTTCCACAGAGCTGAATCCATTCTACATCTGTGTCGGACAACATTTGTGAAAAAAATGCTGGTTAGTGTGCGTAATGATGTCCAATATATGCATAATCATCTGGATTCTTAGAAATAGTAATTTACTGAAGTCAACTAATTGTCTGGCTGAATAGCTAATTTCTCAACCCATAAGAAAATAATTTGAGCAAATGGAAATCATTTCTGCTCAGCTTCATTTTATAATTTAAATTTTTATGTTTCAGTGGAGAATGTTGAGCAGATACCAATACAGTAAACCATTAAGCTCTTCCCTGCAACATTTCTAAGGCATATTACACTTGCTAGCACTGATCACTGTCTTATTAATGTGTGCCAGTCCTCAGTTTTGGAGATGCCGTCAATTGTCAGTGCTACACGTGACTAGTTACCTACTCAGGAACAGTATCTACTGACAACAGAATCAATCATTCTACGTACACACAAAATGTTAATTTAAAATTGACAGCTAATATTTTAAAAATATCTTCAGTTAATATACAGCAACAAATTCTGCCTAAGAAGAATTGTTGGTAATCATTAAACAGCCAACAATCAGCAGACCTCAGTAAACCTTTCTCATGTAGCATGAGATGATACATTGATGAGGCACACTAAATTTGGGACAAATCCAGTGTAGCTGCCATGATAGTATTACAACAACAACAAACACCTACATTTATATGTAGCATTTTAATGTATTGATCCCAAGGTGCTTCATGAGTGGGGGGATTATCATAAAAAAATTGACAGAGCCACATAAAAATAACTTGGTATAGGTGATCAAAGAGCTTGGTCATTAGGTTTCAAGGAGCAACTTAAAGGAGAAGTGAGATAGAGGTGCAGAGGTTTAGGGAAGGAACGCCAGCATCTGAAGATATGGCTACTAATGATAGAATTAAGTATTTCGGAGAGATGCAAATGGCTAAAATTGGATTAGGGCAGTGATTTTGGAAGGTTGTAGGGCTGGTTTAATAGCTAATTCTTCAAGTCATGAATTTACAAAGGAAAATATCCAAAGGCACTTCACAGGGGTAAAAGAAAAACTGACACCAAGCCAAATGAGATATTAGCAAACTTAGTCAGAGGTGGGTTTTGAGGAGGGTGAAACCGAGGCATAACCACCAGTGGTCAGCTGATGGAAGAAGGGATGCACAGATAGTTAGGTGAATTTGGACAGGACAGAGTTGTAAAGGTTACAGTGATAGGAAAGGGGAAGGCCATGGGCATATTTAAAGACATGACAACAATTTTAAGTCTAAGGTGTTGGGGTGCAGGAGCCAATGTAGATCAGTAAGCATGTGTATGATGGTGAGCAGGACTTGATTTGGTATAGGATACAAATTTACAGAGACTAGCAGGCTGGCAAGGGGAGCACTGGAATATTCGAGTTTGGAGGTGACAAAGCCTTGTATGAGTGATACAGTAGTACATTCTGAAAGCCTGGAGTCTGTTATTTGGAACAGTGCTGGGTGAATGGGACAGTTTCTCAAAACAAATGTATAACAAAAAAAAAAGCAAAATTATTCACGAAAAATTGATCACAATAAGCTTTCTATGGTGACTTTCACTGCCTGGGAGCTTCTAAAATGTTTTCCACTGACTGCAAATTGGACTTGAACTTTTGAATTTGTACAGCAGGGATTTAGCCACTTAAGAGAACTCCAGGGAGCTTCAGTAGTGCATTTGCAGTTTTTTTAAAGCAGTTACAGATGCAATAACACCAGCATGTTGAAAATTTATAAAGAGAAGTGCAATAATCAGAGGGTAATTATGGATGAAGAAGGCCATTTAGTCCATCCTAGATCAAACATCCAGAGAGACCCTAATGCTCCCCAATTGTAGTATCCAATTGATTCTAAAATTATTCCAAGGGTTTTGCCTCCATTACACAATTCTGGAAATGTATTTTATATAGTGATCATTCTTTGCATGAATAATTTTAACTCATGTCCTCCAGTTCTATTTCCATTGTTTAATTAAAGTAATATTTTGGGTTAACTTTTTCAACACCCTTAACAATCACATATACCTATTTAAAATTCCATTTCCTTTCTAAGCTTAAAAGCCCTTTTTCTCCAGTCTTTTCTCATAACTCACATCTTTGATCCTAGGCATCAGGACAGAATATAAGAAGGGAAACAATAAATAAGAAATGTGTTTTAACAACGCACAGCATTTATTTTGTAATTTTGAAAGTTGAGTGGCAGATGACAACCTTCTAATAATACACTTGGAAACTACTTCAACATTTAGCATAACAACACTTCAAAATGTGATGGCCTAAAAAAAAATCATATAAGAAAGATTCTAATAGCATATTGTAAAGATTATTCTGTAGGAAGTTTGCCCTCCACCCTGAATCTCATGCAGATTACTTGTTCCTATTGAAATCATTGGGAAATGAGGTACAGTAAGACAAAGGAAGAAAGCACAATTACATCTAGGAGTTACTGAAGACTGCAAATGTTATTGTAGCAGAATCAGAACAAACCATACATGTACAAACAGCTACTACCCTTTTCTAACTGAAAGCAGTTAGCTTTCACTCACATTCCTCAGTGAAACTGGCAGTAACTTCTGGTCTCTGCACGCATGCAATTAGATGCAGAAAACTAGATGTTACTGTCAGTGATTCTCCATTCCTCCACAGGGTGCGCTGTTGAAATCCTCGCAGATGGACATCAGTCAGAAATCATTAAATTTATGTGAACATCCACTTTATTACAATATCACAGGTAAAAACATTTGAAAAAGTTATTCCTTGTTGAATGAGGTGTAACAGTTTTTAATGGTCTCCTAAGTCATAATTACTAATGATCAATCTTTCTGGCTCTGAGAAACAAATTTTATATTTGTGGAATGTCAAACTTCTGCATTCCATGATAAAAATTCAACAGATGTTGTAAATAAGAAAAAAAAAATCTTCTTTAGACTTTGATTATGATATTCCTGCTTCCACCTTAATCCCATGATATGTCCCAATCTTTATTTCACATTCTATACACTAGATAAACTCATTGAATGAGTAATGGATAGCGACTACTGCTTTGCAAGTGTGCTGTTTTATGGAAGTATATACTTACAATTAATCCCAAGGAGGAGTGCTACATGTACCAACTCACATATTGGAGAACTTGGATTTCATGAAATCACTAGTTTAACAATACATTTCTGCTGTTTCAGTCCGGTCAAGACAGTTTTCATGTTGAAATAGAATAAGATCACATTACCCAGTAGTGAAATGCCTGAACATTCTCTGCCTTTTCCTAGAACGTCATCCCTCTTGCACAAATGGAACATGCTCCAAAGCCATCCAATCACCACATATTACTTTCACATGATTGCAGAGAGATGCCATAAAAGAGAGGAGAATGGATAGCTGGCAGTAAATAATTGCATCGAGCAGATTCATATCATGCTATGAATTGCACAAACAAAGCTCAACTGCTTTCTAACTGTCATCTGAACCCCATTGGATAGTGAAGCTTAAAATGACTAATAATATCTGTTATTTTCATAATGCTAGTATTTCCCGTGTTATATAAAATTGTTTTCAAAATATTTAGTAATATTTTGTAATCAAAATTTAGTACATAAGCAAAGATCTGTGTGGTTGAGCTGAGATTTCCCCCATCATGTACTACAGTTACTAGCTATATGAATCTGTACATATAATTAACTCTAGTTAATGCACCAGAATGATAACAGGGTTTCATTATGAGGACAGGCTGCATATACTAGGCTTGTGTTCCCACATAATTCAGGTTAGGGGGTGATCTAATTGAGGTATTTAAGATGATTAAAGAAATTGATAGTTAGTTAGAGAGAAACTGTTTCTTCTGACGGGGGAGTCTGGAACAAGGGAATTAGAGCTAGGTTATTCAGGACTATGGTTAGGAAGAACTTCTTCAAACAAAGGGCAGTGGAAATCTAGGCTTGCCTGCCTCCCCCAACACCCCCATCCTGCCAACCTTCTCCACTCCACCCCTATGCTGTTGAAGCGTCGTAAATTGAAAATTGCAAATCTGAGTGTGATAGATTTTCATTAGGCAAGTGCGTTAGGGGTGATTGAATGGAAATGGGTATATTGAATTAAGACACAGATCAACCATGATCAAATTGAATGGCGGAACGTCCTTAAGGGACTGAATGGTTTGCTTCTGTTCATATATTTCTGAATGTGCGTCACTCATAGATGACAGTTACACAAATGACTGAATCTGTAAGGCTGGTAATCCGGTGACAAAGTGCTTTAGCTATCTGTACCCTGTTTAATCACAGAAGGCTTGCAATGGTGTGGCCACTGCGCAGAACATTTTAATTAATTAGGAGACCTGCCACAATGAGGCTGGGATGCCCAAGGTGCACTCCAGTGGCACAAGAATTTGTTGGTAACTGATGCTGAAGGGGAGGCCCACTTAAATAACAGTTTGCAGACTCTGCCCTAGAGACCTTCATCACCATTACCACCTTTAGTCTTCCTCCATCTCTACCCAACCCAGCATTCCTCTTTTTTTAAAACTCATTCATGGGTGTGGGTGTCGCTCGCTAGGCCAGCATTTATTGCCCATTTCTAATTGTCCTTGAGAAGGTGCTGGTGAGCCACCTTCTTGAACCACTGCAGTACTATGTAGGTACACTCACAGTGCTGTTAGGAAGGGAGTCCCAGAATTTTGACCCAGTGACAGTAAAGGAACAGCGATATAGTTTCAAGTCACCATTGTGTGTGGCTTGGAAGGGATCTTGCAGTTGGTGGTGTTTTCATGCATTTGCTGTCCTTGTCCTTCTAGGTGGTCAAGGTCACAGGTTTGGAAGATGCTGTCTAAGAAGTCTTGTTGAGTTGCTGTAGTGCATTTTGTAGATGGTACACACTACTACTACTGTGCGTCAGTGGTAGAGGGAATGAATGTTTAAGGTAGTGGATAGGGTGTCAATCAACTGAGCTGCTTTGTCCTGGATGGTGATGAGCTTCTTGAGTGCTTTTGGAGCCTCACTCATCCAGAGATTTGGATAGTATTCCATCATTCTCCTGACTTGTGCCTTGTAGATGGTGGACAGACTTTGGTGAGTCAGGTGGTGAATTACTCGGCGCAGAATTCCTGGTCCAATTAAATTTCTGGTCAATGATAACCCTCAGGATGTTGATAGAGGGGGATACAGTGATGGCAATGCCATTGAATTTCAAGGGGAAATTGTGAGATTATGTCCTGTTGGCGAAGGTCATTGCCTGGCACTTGTGTGATGCAAATATTACTTGCCATTTATCAGCCCAAGCCTGAATGTTATCCAAATCTTGCTTCATATGGACATGGACTGCTTCAGTATCTGAGGAGTTGCAAATGGTGCTGAACATTGTGCAATCATGAGTGATCATCCCCACTTCTGATCTTATGATTGAAGTAAGGTCATTGATGAAGCAGCTGAAGATGGTTGGGCCAAGGACACTACCCTGAGGAACTCCTTCAGTGATGTCCTGGAACTGAGATAATTAACTTCGAACAACCACAACCATCTTCCTTTGCGCTAGGTATGACTCTAACCTGCGGAGAGTTTTCCTTGATCCCTATTGACTCCAGCTTTGTGAGAGCTCCTTGGTGCCACACTCAGTCAAATGCTGCCTTGATGTCAAGGGCAGTCAGTCTCATCTCACCTCAAGTTCAACTCTTTTGTCCATGTTTGGTCCAAGGCTGTAATGGGGTCAAGAGCTGAGTGACCCTGTTGGAATCCAAACTGAGCATCTGTGAGCAGTTTATTGCTGATTAAGTGCCATTTGATAGCACTGTCAACCACCCCTCCCATCACTTTGCTGATGATTGAGTGTGGACTGATGGGGCAGTAATTGGCCAGGCTGAATTTGTCCTGTTTTTTGTGAACAGGATATACCTGGCAATTTTCCATATTTCCGGCTAGATGTCAGTGTTGTGGCTGTACTGGAACAACTTGACGAGAGCATGGCTGGTTCTGGAGCACAAGTCTTTATTACTATTATCAGAATGTTGTCAGGGCCCAGTGGCCTTCAGCTGTTTCTTGGCATCGAGTGGAGTGAACCGAATTGGCTGAAGACTTCCATCTGTGAAGCTGGAGACCTCAGGAGTAGGTGAGATTGGTCATCCACTTGACACTTCTGGCAGAAGATGGTTGCAAATGCTTCAGCCTTGTCTTTTGCATTGATGTGCTGGGCTGCCCCATCATTGAGGGTGGGGATATTTGTGGAGCCTCCTCCTTTAGTGAGTTGTTTAGTTGTCCAGCACCATTCACGACTGGATGTGGCAGGACTGCAGAATTAGGTCTGATCCATTGGTTGTGGGATCACTTAGCTGTGTCTATCACTTGCTGCTTATGTTGTTTGGCACACAAATAGTCCTGTGTTGTAGCTTCACCAGGTTGACACCTCATTTTTAGGCATACCAGGTGCTGCTCCTGGCATACCCTCCTGCACTTCTCATTGAACCAAGCTTGATCCCTCGGCTTGATGGTAATAGTAGAGTGGGGGATATGATGAGCCATGAGATTACAAATTGTGGTTGAAAACAATTTTTCTGCAGCTGAAAGCCCACAGTGCCTCATGGATGCTCAGTTTTGATTTGCTAGATTTCTTTAAATCTATCCCATTTAGCACAGTGGTAGTGCCACACAACACGATGGAGGGTGTACTCAATGTAAAGACAGGACTTTGTCTCCACAGGACTGTGCTGTGGTCACTCCTACGGATAATGTCATGGATAGCTGCATTTGCGGCAGGTAGATCAGTGAGGACAAGATCAAGTATGTTTTTCTTGTTGGTTCCCTCAGCACCTGCACCTGCAACAGATCCATTCTGGCAGCCATGTCCTTTAGGACCTGGCCAGTATTGGTGTTACTGAGTCACTCTTGGTGGTGGACACTTAAGTCCCCCACCCAGAGTAAATTCTGTGCTCTTGATACCCTCAGTGCTTCCTCCAAGCGATGTTCAACATGGAAGAGCACTGATTCATCAGCTCAGGGAGGGTGGTTGGTGGTAATCAGCATGAGGTTTCCTTGTCCATGTTTGACCTGATGCAATGAGACTTCAAGAGGTCTGGGGTCAATGTTGAGGACTCCCAGGGCAACTCCCTACCGACTATATAGCACTGTTCTGCCACCTCTTTTGGGTCTATCCTGCTAGTGGGCTAGGACATACCCAAGGATGGTGATGGTGGCGTCTGGGGCATTGACTGTAAAGCATGATTATGTCAAGCTAGTGAGTGGTTTGTGGAACAGCTCTCTGGCCCAAGCCCCCAGCTGTTAGTAAGAAGGATTTTGCAGGTTCGAGACGGCTGGGTGTGTAATTATCAGTTCTGCTGCCTAGGTCAATGCTGGGTGGTCCATCCAGTTTCATTCTTCATTAACTTTTCTCTAGCAATCACTGTCGCTGGGTCAAAATCCTGGAACACCCTCCCTAACAGCAGTGTGGGTGTACCTACACCACAGAAACTGCAGTGGTTCAAGGCGGCAGCTCACCACTATCTTCTCAAGGGCAATTAGGGATGGGCAATAAATGCCGGCCTAGCCAGCGACGCCCACGCCCCGTAAATGATTTTTTTAAAAAAGGTTGGATACAACTGAGAGGCTTACTAGGCTATTTTAGAGGGCAGCTTAGACTCAACCACTTTATTGTGGGCCTGGATTCACATGCAGACCAGACCAGGTAAGGACAGCCCATTTCCTTCCTTCAATGGCATTCGTGAACCAGATGTCTTTTTTAAAACAATTGTTTCATGGTCATTATTAGACTAGCTTTTAATTCCCAGATTTATTAAGTTAATTTAAATTCTGCTAGCTGCTATGGCAGGATTTGAACCAACGTCCCCAAAGCATTGGCCTTACCTCTGGATTACTCCTACTGTGACATTACCACTACACCACCACCTCCCCTCAAGGATAGCTGGTGTTATACAAGTAGCTAACAGTCCTTGACTTCATCTTTGGCCCCCACTTTCCCTGACACTACTGGCACACCATGAATGATTTGTGAGAAAAATATTTAAATTTGTTGTCCTTGCTTCATTAGTCAGGGTTAGCAGAGATTTCTCCGGAGGTTCACACAGCACTGGTACAGGGAAGGCCATGCATTGGCAGCAGTTCTGGTGCTTTGTGTCTCATCTACATCAGGTGTTTGGTATTTGTAATTATAAATAGAATAGAGGAGCTTGGGAAACCTCGACAATGGATGATACTGTGCAGAATATATAATATAGATATCCCTTGTTTAGCACTAACATGTTCCTAAAAAAAATGGCATGCTAAAAAGTGCTAAATGAAAATGTGCCAAATCAAAATCACTTTCCAATTAAGAAAGCATATAGTAAGTGGGAGTTATGTTTCTGACGTGTAATTTTTACATTAAAAGCCTATTGGCTGCCTTGAACCTATCTGGCCCAAAAATTCTTTTAACTCTTAATGACTTACAGTAAGAGGCCTTGTGGTGGTGTCCCTAACTCTGGGTCAGAAGCCCTCCAGGATAAAGTCCCCTAACAGGACTTGAACAAGGGCTTGTGAGAGAGAGGAAGGAAGTGGGATGGTTGTGGAGGAAGGTGGCAAGTGCGATGGTCATAAAGGGAAGTGGCGAGTGTGAGTGTCAGTGAGGAAGGTGACAAGTGGCAGTTTATTGTTTTAAACAACTGAGCATGCTCAGTAACCATGCTAAAACATAACTGGTGGCAGTGCTATTGGAGAACATCCCTAACGTACTTACCACACTAAGATGAAAACGTGCTATTGGAACACACTTTAAATAGGGGTCATCAGTACAGAGAAATGATAAATATTAATTTAATAAATGCAATTCATAAAAACTAGCAGATTACTTGTAGAAATTGTTGGTAAATTAGATGAAGGACAGGGATGTGGAACAGGGGAATAGGTTAACATTTCCTCACTTACATTGCTATATTGTATCCACAGCAAAGAAACAGGCCATTCAACCCAGCTGTGTTCCACCATGTCTAGCCTTCTCCCACTCTAACTCCTCTAATCCTATTGGAATACCCTTCTATTCCTTTCTCCCTCATGTGCATATCTAACTTTTCCATGAATCCATCTTTGATACTCACCTCATCCGTTCCTTACAATAACAAGTACTGCTTTCCCCTGGATTCCCTATTGGATTTCTCAATTATATTCTCGCCTTATATTTGGTCTCCCCACAAGTGAAGATATTTTCCCCATTTAAATCCTATCATAGTCTTGAAGACGTCCTTCAGGTTACAATTCAGCCTTCTCCTTTCTCAAGTTTTGTCCAACATCTTTGGTCTTTTGTGATGTTACAACATTTCACTTCTCTTTATGAATCTTTTTTGCACCTTCTATAATGACTAAATATTGATTTTATGATATGGAGACCAAAACTCTGCATAGTATTCCAAGTATAGTCTAACCAAGATTCTATACAAGTTTAACACAACTGCTCTCTTTCTCAAGTTTAGTGATTTGTGTAGATCTTTCCCCCTAGATCCCCTTTTGCTCCCCTATCCCATTTAGAATCTTATAATCCAAACAACATGTGGCCTCTATATTTTTCCTACCAAAATGCACCACTTTACACTTAGCTATGTAGGAATTAATTTGCCATTTACAGGAATTTGCAGAATGAATGTGTATTTTGTTGCATTTGTCCTTTGTGTTAACTAGACCCCCAATTTGGCATCCTCTGAATATTTTGAAATCACCTGTAAGAGATCTCCACCGAGACAGGGAAATCAAAGCTTGGATCCTGGACAATAAATAAAAATTTTCCTTGGTAGATAAATAATTGCTACTGCTACATAAATAAATAAATCCCTGCATGTCTCACAAGAGAAAGCACTTTCACTTTTCATTATAAAACTGGCTGATAGGCCTTCCACTTGAGTAGGCCGAGCTGTATTTCTGCAGGGCTTCATTTTTTTTTTGGAAGACATGCACATATATCTATCTTCCTATTTCATAGATCGGCACTCAAATTCTCTGGGTGTGGTTAACACAGTTGGTTTCACGGAAATCAGTCTATTACTACCAGCTTCAACACCAAATCAGCAAAAAGTGAAAGATACAGCTCTAATTATTTGACCTGTAGTACATTAATGAACTCCAGCATTCCAAGAAGGCAGCTCACCACTAGCCTCTCTAGGGCAATTCTAGACAGGCAATAAATTGCCAGCCTTTCCAATGATGCCCATATACCCAGAATTTTTTTTTTCAAAGTTAAGAAAACAGGCAAAAAAAACATAAATATATATTTTTATGATACAAACATTCATTTACATATGTAGGGGGGGAAACAGATTCATACTCAATATGATCAAGATCAGTAACTAAGCAAATGGGCAAAATCAAACTTGTATTCCCTACTGCCATGTGCAAAATACTGATAATCATACGCTTTCACAATGCATAATGGAAACACAATCAGTAAATACAATCACGGGATGAAAAAAGAAACTGTATGAAGCTTGCATCCCAGGATGCACTTCTGTATATTGCTGAGCTGAATCTTGATGAAGGTACACAGAGGCAGAATCTGGATGCCGGGGCAGACACAATAAGGACTAACATTAAATGATAATAAATTGCGGCCTGCGTGCAGCATGCCGCAATGAGAGGCCTGTGATGGGTAAAACCTCTGTCATGCAATTTAAGTATGGTCTCCTCATAAGGTGACTGAATGAGCTCAGCTTGCAAAGGCCAACATAGAAAGCTAAAAGCAAGATGATAGGGGCTATGCACAGAATGGAAGGGTGGTGAAGGGCAGACAATCATATTGATAAAGAGATCAGTATAATGACAATGCCGGTAATTGTGACCGATTGACCAACTGAGTTTCGCTCGTGATAATCAAGAACCCGAGCAGCTATGTTGAAGATGTGCAAGTATACAAAAATTATAACTTTACCAATATGCATAGCTGAATGAGACACTAGACACGGTTGGCATTTTCATAGTCAATAAACTGCTAGTATCTCTGCTAGTAGTAGTTGCACAGTCACTCAATAGTTTTCGTCAATAGCCAACCTGTCAACTATTCAGTCAATAAAGGCTGTCCGGTCAATAAACATGATTAACATCTCCTGTAAATAGTGGTTATTGACAGATTATTTCTAGACATGTTACTTCTTCAGTATTGATCAAGTTTCAGAAAATAATGACTCCTTCACAGCTGCAAGTTAACGTCATATGTTTGCACTAAATAAATATTAAATATAGTTGAGGAGAATTAGGCACCAGACAAAAAACATCTATGATAAAATATCCAACAGACTCCTTTGGTACTCAAAGGAGAAGTACTTTAGCACTCGTGTCAAACGTTGTTTGTACTGCTAGCAAGTTCTTTGTTGGTTACACATGTAAAGGAATGAGAGCTTTGTTGACTGATGAATTCTCCAATTTAGTACAGTCAAATAATTATTATTAGACATTAATGATTATCACAATGTAAAATATGAGCATAAAAGTCACAAAAAATTCAATTGCTGCTGCATGTGTCGTTCATATGTTGTGACAACTTGTGTCGCTTTTAGCAGTTGATTTATTCATAGCTTTTAAATTGGCTCCAGCCTCACTGTCAGTAATTATTGTGTTACACTGCGCAGCATTTATTCTGCAGAAACAAAGGAGACACCATGAAGTCCTGAATAAAAGTCAAAATAAGTGAGCATGGGACTTTGATTTTGTTCTCGACAGATAATGTGGAAGCATGGAAATCAGGGGAAGTTTCGTGAAGAGATTATTTCATGTAATCAGAATACTGCTTGTTTAAACTTACTGATGGAAACTCGATAAAATATAGATGACTAACGTGTTGAAAACTTTGGTGGTAATGGGATTCAGATTATTTTGTTATTTTACTTGCCCTGTACCTACTTAACAGTGTGTAACCAGCCTCAGGTTTGTATATAATTATGCGGTGGTTGGTGGGAGTGCACCTTAATGTTGTTCAAACAAAAAGAAGAAAAAAGCAAACACTGCAAATCTGAAAGAAAGAACATAAAATACTAGAAATACACAGCTGGTCAGCCAGCACCTATAAAAAGAAAAAACAGGCTCTGATGTTTTGGTCATGTATGGCTTTATCAAAACACAGGAGATAAAAGGAAATGTTAACCTGTCTTTAATAGGTGCTGACTGATTTGCTGTATATTTCCAGTCTTTGCTGCTTTTATTCCTAACTGTTGTTAACTCTAACTTATACATTCTATTTTTTCTTTAAGTTCCACACATCAGTAATGTTAAATATTGAGTACAGAGATTACAAAATCAATTAGCGCATTATTTAGAATGCGAAAATGAAAATACCACTGATTATTTTTTTAATAATAGATAGATTGTTCTTTATTGTGCACATATCCCCCTGTTGTTGTTTTGAAGCAATGTGTTTACAAGCATTTTAAACATTTTTTCTGTGTCAAATTACCTACCATATAGATTAGTTTGTCAATGCAGACAGTGTTATCAATGCAAATATAACATAAGACTTGCTCATGATGTATCAAACAACTTTATTATAATGGAGAAATTTTGCACCTGCCAGCTGTCTGTTTCTCACCTGAGAAATGGCCAACAAACAATTGATAACCAGAAGGGGGATCTTGGCTGTTCCTTGAATGGCCAAGGGCCAGATGATACAATTTTAAGGCAGTCCTGTAAATGGATGAGTGGCATATCCACCTGAAAACAGGGATAAAGCTTCTTAAATATACAAACTGCCCACTATGATATAGTTGTACCAGGTGTTGAGTGGTCCAACCAGTGATACATAAGAAGACTGTTGTGTGTGTTATAATGATATAAAGGCACCAGTCACTCAAAGGATTGGGTAAACACATATATGAGATCGTATATACACAGATAAAAAGCTTGAAGACACATCAGCAGAGCTGCCTGTGCTGTTTTACTTAAAAGCAAAGGTGAAACAAAACTGGATTGCGTGACACACTTCCTTCCTAGTGATGTCATGCTCTTATCCCGTAAAGGCATATTACAACATCCCCCTTTCTTTTTAAATATACTTTCCCCCTTCCAAAGAAGTATACTATTTACAATATATGGTCATGTTTAGTTACTATTGCATAAGTGTATAGAACTGATGAATTTATGAGTTTCTAAAGCATAGGGATAATCTGCTGGTACATCCAGATCTTCTTATGATAACATTGCCTGGAGGTTTCTTTAATTGCTCGAGTGATCTGTGGGATTGTCATTCCTGGATGTTGCTCCTGGTTTCATTTGGGATTTTGTCCTCAGTGCAACAGGACTGTGCTGTGATTGAGGAGCTGGAATGGATCTGATTTGTCCTCAGTTACACCACACCATTGCATCTTTCTGTGTAATGATTCACAGGATCTTGGTTCTGAACAAATCCTTATCACCTCAGCTGTTTGCCACATAACCTTCTGTGGGATCCTGGATGCGAACTTGCTGTCCCAACTGTAAACTTGGCAGTTCTGTACCTGCATTTTTATCATGCACAGTGGTCATCTTCTCTTGTAGTTTTAAAAGTTGCTGTCTTGTTTCTGAGAGAGTAGAATGGGAAATATTAGGTAGATTGGTATGCACTGGTCTGCCAAACACGAGCTCTGTCAGTGATGGAATAGTTGCACTCAAAGATGTTGCTCTCGGATGTAACATTTTAATGTGTAGATCTTGTGTGGTCTGTCTACAGAAGTAGTTTGATTGCTATTCTACTTCTCACACATATCCTGAAATGGCTTGTCAATAAATTGCAGACCATTATCCGTTTCTCTAGGCACACCAAATAAACTGAAAATAGCACTTAAGAGTGCATATGACAGCTGTGCTTGACGTATCTTCAACTGTCAATTAGTGGGGTGCTTGGTAAAGTGGTCGATGGTGACAACAATATCAGTGCCATGGACATGAAAGAGGTCGGATGCAATTTTGGAGCAAGGATGGGTAGGGACTTCATGTGGAAACAGTGGTTCTTTTTGCTGACTTGGCACATGCCCTTGACATGCTTCACGCTTCTTGACAATGACTTCAATGTCATTGTTCATACAATAGACTGTCTCTCTTGCAAGTCTTCTCATCCAATCTGTGCCAACGTGTGAGTGACTGATGGCATCTATGTTTTCCATGAGACTTATGGTGTGAATCATGTGTTCCCTGCTCTTCGTCTCACGGTGTACATCATCGTCGTGTTTTAGTTTTTCAATGTTTCTGATGAGATACTGGATGGTCATTCTTATTACTTTAATGTGCGGGCTGTTTGGATCATTGCATGGCTGTTTGTAGCTGCATCAGCCTTTGTTCTATTGCACAGCTGGTACCAATGGTCTTTTCTGCTACATGCTTTGTAGAATTGATAAAAGCTGGACATTTCCTAGGTGCATGCAGAAGGCTACACCTTCCACACGTTGTGCTAGGTTTAGGTGTTCTAGTGAGTGCTTCAAAAATTGGGGTTGTACATAGGATCTGTAGGCTTGGCCAATCTGTGAGGATCACTTCACACTTACGTACATCCTTGAGTAACTCTTTGATGCTATATGTTTTGAGCTTGCCTAGCAGATCTTTCTGCAACACTTCCATGGGAGTGGATGTGATCATCAACTCAATAATACTGTCTGCTAGCTCTGTGTTTGAAAAATGATAGTACATATCCTTTTCTCTGAATTTGCTGATGAAGTGGTCTATGGATTCTGTAGGCTGTTGTCAAAATGACATGAACTCCAGTCAATGATGTTATGATCCCAGCTGATATTACTACCAGGCAAGTCAGATCCCAGGGTGGAACCTGGCTTGATAGGTCTTTTTATTTTTTGTTTAGAAATGTGGAAAGTGGCTACTGAACAGAGTGACAGGAGTCAGCTGATGAACTTTTAACAAAGAATAAAACATTTACTAAACAAGAAAATATTAACTATATTACAATACTCCTTCACCCACAACTATACCTTTACAGACATATACAGATTCTTAAGGATAACACAAGTTACAAAAGCTATCTTATATTTTAACGTTCACAGTAAGTACACAGTCCATGTAAACAAATGGGTGACCTGTGGTCAGGCACACCACACTCTGAAATCAAGTGACAGGTGCCACCCCAAACAGATGCTATAGTTGTCTAATCAACTCCCCCGAGAAGCTTGTCACATCGTGAGCCATTCGGTCTCACTGAACTCCGTCTTTCACACTCTTTGCTCTTGAAGAACTCACTTTGGATTTCCTCCCAAACCGATGCTTTATCTCAGGTGCCTTCCACAAGAGTCCACCTCCAGCGTTTCAAACTCTCCTTCCGATATTCCTCTCCCCTGGATCGCCACGTGCATTCAAGTTTTCTTCCACACACTCTCTCTCATATACTCAGCTGTGCCAACAGACCGCCACTGCTTCATATGCCCATAGTAAAGAGTTACAGACCTTCAGCTTTCTCTTTTGATTCTCTGGCTTCTCGCAAGCCTATTTTGCTTCCAGTCTGCATCCTGCAGCGTTCTCCCTTTTAAGCTTGGAGCCTTTCTCTGCTCCTCACTCTTAACTTCACTTAATGGGACCTTTTCCAAATTCTTGTCCTGCCCTTTGACTTGAAGGGTTTCTTGGGCCGCACTCTTTTTCCTTTACGACCTGCTCCCTGCAGTTCCCTCTCCCAGTAGACTGCTGTCAACTTTGTATCTTCCTTGAGATCCAGAACTCACTTGACATTCACTATTACTTTAACTTTAGAGCAACTCATCTAAGATTCTTAGACTTATTCTCCTCAGCAGTCTGCTAGTATGTTAGTATGTCAGCTAGAGAGAGACTTAAACTGCTCCCTTCACCTTAGAGCAGAATGACCAACTGAACTTAAAATGTTTTTGGTTTCTGTGTGTCTGTGTGGGGCCTCTCTCTCTCTGGACCCCAGTTGCTAGACAATGGCACAGTTTTTTTCTACCTTGTGTTTGTTTTAACACCCCCTGCAGAGTCATAAACCTCTTTAAAATGCAGGCATCTTTTAAAGTGAAACTAAAAGTCAAGTTCTCCCTTTCTCAACACACAACTACAGAAATAAAAATTAAACTTAAAGATATGCCTCATTCCTAACACACACAAATACAAATATAACTTCCTTAAACTATCTCTAGTTCCTAACAATGAACACAGGAGTTTACCCTGATACTGAACTGGTCTTCCAGCATGACCCATTTCTTTTGATGATCCTTTAGCTCTTCTGCTAATCCTGATGTGTTCAGCCCGTGTAGGCCTTCATTCACAATTGCTAGGTGAATTTTAATGGCTTGCTTTTCTGGTTCAGACACACCTATCTCCTGTCTCCTGAGCAAGGCATTTATGGCAATCACCTGAGGTATTCAAAGTGGGTGGTGGGTCATTAAGACTAATGGCTTGGACAATGGCACCCTAGCTAGGTTAGCCTCCAGACTTGAGCTAATCAAGTCACTTTCAAAATGCATAGACAATGTATTTTTTAAAATTCCCCTGGCAGTTGGCGAAGGAAGCTCACATGAGATGTCAACCCTTTGCAAGTTTTAAGCACATGTTTTCTCAGCAGAACTGAAGACAAGCAGCTTAAGGAGAATACCTAAGTGGGGTCCTTCCTGCCTTTTTTTCTCTTCAACTCACATGGTGAGCTTCAGGCCCTGTTTGCTGACTGTGGCCATCCAGGGATGCCCTGCTGCAGACAGATTTCTTAAAAGAATCCAACCCAGTACTACTGAAGAAAAGCCAACTCAGTCACCTACATCTTTAAATCAGAAGCAATGAAACCGTCAAATTCAGCCTGAAGCCACCAAACTACAGACTGCACACACATACTTTTTTGATAGACTTTAATTTTGCCAACCTATCTTTTCTAACTCTGTAGTGTGTGTGTGTGCGCGTGCTTGTGTGCGGTAGTGGTGTGTGTGAAAATCAATGAGTATTTTGTTATTTTGTTTAGATCTGTTTAAATATAATAAAGCTAACCCCTTTCTTTGTTAAACTCAAGAGAACCCTATTGGTTCTTTTATAATCACAGCACATAAACCATTAAATACTCTGACTTGACGAGTATAACCTTTTGAAACAAAAAAAACCTGTTGCAGTCAAATGAGGACAGGGCAAAGAGGGGAGCCATTTGATCCATCTTCATATGGTTGTAGCTTCTGTCATAATAAACAAACAGTGCTTGAACATCCACTTAATGAATGTAATCCTCTGAACAGCTAATAAATCTGTCAAAATAATGAAGCTCTCATTCCCCTTGACAGCTGTGTCAACAGTGCTTGCAGAGCAGAATCAGTGGTTTTGAAACTCAGCCAAACATTGATAATGGGATTCTATTGAGCAACTGTTTGAACAAAATTTCCTGAATTGAATATATTAAAGTCTTTGAAAACAGCCAGAAGATTTGCCATCTGTCAAGGTCCTGAAATAGCCAAACAAATGACTGAGCTGAATTTCAAACACAGTGAATGCCCACCACTTTCCAAAGCTCTAACATAAATTGCTGAGGTGAACATCAAGGAAAACATGAATGCAAGGGGACCATTTCATAAAATCAAATCTAAATGTCATTATTGTGCAATGCAGAAGAGCACTTTATCCAGTGGATAATGCATTCTAATGCATCTGAAGACTTTTCCACTTTCACAGTGTTGTCTATTACCTTGACAGCTTGCCAGATGTCAAAAGTAACAACCTGGCAACCATACTATTTAATGATCACTTACCTTTTTCAAAATAAAGCTCTATGATATTAAAAACATATATAACTTCTGTTACAGTGTTTCATTATGACATGTAAAGTGGTCAACACCTTTGGAACTTATCTTTGATATAGCTCCTGGCTCCACACCATGGTTCACCTGGCTCCAAAACTGGCAGGTTCATGATCCACCCTTTTCCCATTCCACTGAAAATTGCCAGCATCTGGAAACCCAGAATCGGGTCCTGCCAGCCATTTTAAAGCCCACTTGATGATATTTTGCCCTGCATCAGGATGGGAAAATCCAACTCCTTATCTCTTAGCAAATACAAAAGTCTTTACACAATTCTAAGTTACAATAAATCAATTTATATTTCAAAATCTAAAAACAATATCATGGAGAGGGATAATTTTGGAGGAGATAACTTGTTAAATTAATGTTCGTTTCTGGACATAGTGGGCGGCATTTTCCACACCCGCCCGCTGCCGGGATCTTCTGGTCCTGCCGCAAGTCAATGGGCCTCTGGCTGGGGCACCGCCTTGCCCACGGTGGGACCCGCCCGCAACAGGGCCGGAAAATCCCGTCCAATATTTAGGAATCCTAACAGTAGAAATGACTATACCTATTATCACAGCATTTCTGTTGAATAAACAGTGTCGTCACAGTCAATATACAGCACCAGTACCTTCACAGTCAGTAAACTAATGGCCTCATTGTCCTCCTTTGTAATCACAGTTGTATATTCAATACATGAATACAACATAGTCCCAGACCTCTGAACATGAAGAAAAATTTATCTTATGCATTTAACTCAACCTTAACAAGGTGATCAACACTGTCAGTATTTTCATAGTCAATAAACCCTAGCAGTATTTTTGCATTTCAATGCTGTTAGTATACCCTCAGTCAATAAGCACTGTGGGTATCTGCCTAGTCAATCAAAAACTGTCAGTATTTCCATAGCGAAGAAACACTTTTCTATCTTGGCAGTAAATCACCATTGAAAAACCTATTGCTGATATCTTTATTATCAACACAACACTGCCTATGCTTTGCAATGGTAAGGTTGGGTGCAAAGTTTTGATTTTTAATAATTATGAGCATATCTCTTACCGAGTTACACCTGGTGCTTTGGAGGCTATGGAGTAATGATATATGTAGTAAGAGGGTGGAATAAATATTTAAAGGTGAAATGTTACTTTCACATTTTGGCCGAAATACGTATATTTGGGTTACTTACAGTACCATTACTTATATTTTAGCCCAAAACCTATAGTGAGGAAATGTTTCCTTTTACCTTGCTACTGGATAATATGAGCTCATTATAAAATGTAATAGAAATGTTACTTATTTTTCATGTTCCAGACATCAGACTTGTAATATATTACTGACTGATCTGCTGGTAAGGGAATAATTTTCATTTCTATAGCATCATTTGTGACCTCAGCATATTTCAAAGTGCTTTATAGCAATGAAGCAATTTATAAATGTGGTGGGGCAGGATATTGAGTTCGGCGAGCAGGGGGAGCGGGGCGTAAGGTGACGCGGGATGACGTCGGGTGGAACTCCAGACCTCACCCCGCATCATTTCAATTTTCAGGTCAGCGGTGGCGCAGCCGAATCAGCTGTGCGCCTGCTGACCTGTCAACAGCCAATTGAGACCATTTAAAAACTAATTAAAGTAGTTAAAGGACCTGCCCGTCCAACCTTAACCTTGGCGGGCAGACCTGGAGCCCTGGCAGGCTTCAGAAAAAGCATGAAACCTCATCCATGGGCGGGATGAGGTTTCATGTAGGTTTTTAAAAATTTAATAAAAGTTTAATTAAAAGTGATGGACATGTCCCAACTCATGTGACAGTGCCATATGAGGGGATATGTCAGGGAAAATTTATTTGTCTATATTTCACATTTTTGAATTTGGCACTGATCTCCCTGAGGCAGCACTTAGTCTCAGGGAGGTGAGTGCGCTCTTTTGCGCGTATGCACGAAAGAACGCATTCTCGGCTTAGGGAATCCTCTCCGCCCGCCCATGCATAGCGCTTCCTAGTGGATGTCACACTGGGCGGGCCTTAATTGGCCTGCCCACGTAAAATGGCGGCGCGCCCCCAATCGGGGGCACCGGTCGGAGGTGCGCCTGCTCCTGAACTTCCCCCCCGACGGGTGGAAAGTTCTTCCCATGGGAGTAAATTTGTACATAGCAAGCTCTTACAAACAACAATTAAATAACGATCAGATGATCTGTTTTAGTGGTTTTGGTTGAGAGACAAATATTGGCCAGAACATGGAGGAGAACACTCCTAGTCTCCTTCAAATAGTGCCATTGGATCTTTCATTTCCACCTCTGAGGACAGACTGGGTTTTGGTTTAACATCTTATCTTGAAAGACAACACTTCCAATTGTGTAGAAACCCCTCAGTGCTGCACTGGAGTGCCAGACTAGATTGTGTACTCAAGTTTCTGAAATGGGACAGAGACCCATGACCTACTGATTCAGATGCAAGAGGACTACCCAATGATTAATAGCTCAGTAACCTGTTTTTAGTTCCTATCATACCTTGCCCCTTCAAAATCCATGGCTCACGTTATTCCTTGTGGAAAAATTATCTAAAAAGATCGATCACAGTTTGATTTGATGCTTGGTAGAAAAATATTTTTTTTTATGTTTGCCTTTTTTTGTACGTTGACAATATGTGAAAATTCTTCTCAAATCAGTCCCAGTCTATCACTTGATGGTTAAATAAATTTCTAATTCAACCAATCTATCAGATTGAAATCTTACTGCACTTGTAATCTCCTTGCAATATTAACAAAGTAAAAAAATAACATTTTTAATAGACACTCAAAAATCTGTGCAAGTATCTACTTCAGAGCAACTCTGTTCCCCCTCACAAAAACGTGTGATTATACAGATACTGTTAACAAGTAATGTCAGTACAATTATTTGCTGTAAAAATTCTATGTCATGGAGACTTAAAAATAATTGGAATTATGCCTGTAATCATTTCCATATTTTACTAACAACAGTGGTAAATGGATTTTCTGGGCTATAAGGAGTACTGTGCTAATATTCAAACACATGGTGGTAATTCCATTCAGCGAACTGCAGGGCTTCATACACAGAAGTCAATCATGGAGATAATTACCCTCAATTTGCCCAAGAAAATGACAGTCTTATCAAGTATGAAATCAAATTAATATGAAGTGACTGAAACTATTTAAAAAAAAACAGATTTCTTCTTTGGTCATATAAAATGACTCTGAAGCCAAAATCTAAACCCACCAAAATCTGTGCCTATAATCTCTTTTGATCTGCATTTGGTAACTAGTTTGTTGTGGGTTTATATTGAAGCCTTCTTATTGTTAATTTTGGCAGGTATTCTGCTTATATTTAGTTTTCCTTCTGTCTGCAAAACCAAAGAAAAACAGAAATAAGAATGTGATATTGGGCTTTGTATTCTAAAATAATGGGGTGGAAGAGCATGTGGGAAGTGAAGGTCTTTGAGCTTCATCTGTTTTCAACACATCAAATCCAAATTCAGGCAATACTTTCAAGTGTACCCAAAATGCTGCCCTGTCATGAGTATAGCATGGTTCAATGTGACACTAAAGGTGTGTATAAATGTGAGTCAGTGCATCAGGATGAATGGTTCCAGGTACATAAGGTGAGTGCTATAGAATCTTTTTACCAACAATATTAACTATGGAGTATTGCACCAACATAGACAGCCCTCTAACGTCATCATTTCTGATTATTATTTCCTTTTTTAAGTTACTTTCCTCACCTTCGCACTTGAAGGCTGCAATTTTTCCTTTGTCTAAATCAGAGATAAAGATCAGAAAAAGACATAGGTCCCAGACCACCAAATAAGCTGCTGTCAAGTTGTCTACCATGGCATTTCACTCGTTTTGCTTTTGTTAAGGAAAGGGTTAACAGACTGGCTATGAGCTCAGAGCAGTATTTGTTGTGTCGAAATTGGATGGGTGTGACGCAGCAATACTTCTTACTTTCATCATCATATGTTAATTGCAGTGATACCGCTGAATTGAATAGAACAATTTGAACCGAATAGAACTGTTAGTCACAGCAAACTGATGGAAATTTAACAGACACCGAGTAAAACCAGACAGGTAATCACAGTGGTTTGGGAAGAAGTCCTTATATCCTACTCCAATGGAAGACAATTTGGGAATTCGCTAACCAACTAACAGCTGATCATGCACCCTGGCAACCAATGAAACGGCTAAGAAGGATCATGCATGAGGACAGTTGCAGAGCAGCCAAAGTATACAACGAAGTTGAAAGAGATCCCCTGGGCACAATGTTGTCGAAAGCGAGACCACCGAGAAGAGGAGTCACACTGGAAACGGATCAATCCTATTCAGATTGGACCTACAGTCAACCTAGTCTGACTAAGTAGGGAGTAACTGTATGTTTTTGTTGAAATAGGCATAAATTGTTTGCATGATTTGCTTAAAGTTTCTTATTAACCCTTTTTATTTAATAAAAAGTCATTTGATTTATGGTGAATTGTGTCCATTCTAATTCTCAATCACAGGAACCTTACACTTCAAATTAGTGTGAAAGCCAATAGATAATATCCACAAACACAGCTTCAGTCCTTGACACAACTTCATGCCTAATATAGTTGAAGTAAAATTCCCCCATCAGCTCATTCTCACATTTTATGACTAGATTATTAACACAGAGGTGATTAAGGATCATTATTGACTGGTTAATGAACCAGATTACAAGATAAAGAGGTGCAAGCAATGATGCGACACTTTATTGGGCGGGAATGAAACTTTAGTATTATTTATATGGATATATCATGCTTGTGCCCTTGGACCTACAAGTCTTGCCCACTGAAACGTATGTTTTTCAGAGATGTCAAACAGGTATACACATGACTGCCACCTTTCCTGACCTGCCTCTGTTAAGCTCATGCAATTAGACCCATTGATGTATAAGGTATAAATTCAAATTAGACACTTTACTTATAAAAAACAAAATAGAGAGAATGTATACTCTGCTTTTGAAATAAATTGGAGCAGTGGGTTGACTTTTTTCTTTTCTGTCAATACACATGGAAGGCTCTGGAAGCTAGCCTACCTGTCTGGACAAGTTATTAACATACAATAAACTATTCCTGTGAATTGATGCCAGCCATTGTCCAAATAATTGTGGAAACTAGTTCACAATGGACTTGTAGACTTCTCAGCTTTGGAATGCAATTCCAAAGATGAGCGTGAAGAAACCCCATCTTATCAGAACAATATGTGAATGGGTGAAACTGAAACACCATTTTGTATCAATGCCCAATCATCAGAGACTATTTGTGAAGACAATGAAAACATAGAATGGTCACATGACATAAACAAAGTTTCAAATAAGGAACATTTAAAAAGATACATTTTTGGAGCGGAAAAAGAGAAAAACAGATTCAGACTAGCAAAGGAACAAGACCCTGCCTGAGATCCATGAAAGGCAGAGTTTTTGGGCTGGCCCTTCCTACCTATTTGAAGAACCAAACCAGGTTTTTGCAGGAATTAAACACCTCGACTGGAGTAAAACCAGATAAACCTGGAAGCAGTAAGCCGCCGCAAATCTGTCTTCATAAATCCCCAACCTCTACCTCCTCAATAGACCAAAAAGAAATCAAAGACCTGCAGCATTTCAAGATTTCAATTCGAGAGAAGCAGCGAACCTTTGGATTTTTAAGACCCAAGTGCATGCTATATTTTGTAATCACCTTTTTTTTTGCATATTTGTGTAGAGGTGTGAGTATGCTGTTGTGGATACATTTCATTTGTTGAGCAATAAACATTTATCCTTTTTTAAAAACTTACAAGTAAACCTGTAATTTGTCTGTTCTTGAGAGTTACAGCCCTCGGGGAGGGGGGAGCGGGGAGCAGGATGGCGGTTAAAACACTTTTTTTTGTTCTGTTTAAGAGCACGTTTGTCTACGGTCAATCGAGAGTGTAAAAGAGGAGGAACCATCCTATCGTCTCTCCCCAATCTATAACACTTCCCATTTTTGCCATTGTGTTGAAAATTTCCCCCGTATCTTAGCTGTTGTGTTAAGGCCAACTAAAAAATGTGACATAAAAATAAACAAAATTAAAAAAAGGTACTGCAAATCTGGAAACCACAGTGAGTTAAATATACACATATACCCATGACCAAGAGCAATTCGTAAATGTTCTTTCTCTTCTTCAATTACTTCCCTTATACCTCCTTTGTTTTCATCCCACAGAGTAAGGTTTCACAGTGGTTTGCCTCTTTTGTGACACACTAGCTCATTTTTATATGTGTTCATTTATGAATATGGTCAGATGTGTGAAAGAATTAAAGACTTGGATTTTCTTGCACAACGTTAGGACATCCAAAAGTCCTATACAGCCTGTGAAATACTCCTTGAAGTGTTGTTGTATTGTTGTAATGTAGGAACATTAATGTTCATTATGTAGGACATAATGATGTCCTGTCCTCACTTAAAACAAATGGTCTGGTCATTTATTTCATTGCTGTTGGTTGCAGCTTGGTGTGAGCAATTGACTGCCATGTTTCTCATATTACAAAAGTCACTGCATTTTATAAGTACTTAATTGGCTGAAAAGTGTTTTGGGACATCCTGAGGCCATGAAAGATGCCAGATAAATGCAAATCATTCTTTCACCCTGCACCCTCTTGTGCAAAGCCACAGGAGGGCCCAATGGATAGCAAAGAGAAGCAAGCAAGGAACCACAAGTCTGGAACCATAGATGGTCATCTAACTGTGGAAGTCCCAGTGATATCCTGTAGTGACATCAACAATGTAACTCAGACTAGGGATCTTTCTATTCCTAATGGCTCAATCACATGTCTACAAAAGCAATTTTTTTTAAGCAGATTTATTCAATCTGTCCCAAACAGTAACTGGGGTATAGATATGGAAAAACATCATGTGAACATGGAAACTAATTGTGAGATGCAGGAGTTAGGAAGAAAGCATCCATATTTTAGAAACTAGGATTTGGGAGTGGAGGAACCATGCCATGGCTTGAGGAAGCTTTGGATCCTAGCCCAAGGCTTGATTTGATCCAGAGTTTAAGATATTGGAATTTGCAATAACTTTAGTATTTGAGAGAGAGAGAGATGTGAGATTCATTGGAATTAACGTGAATGGATGCATTGTTGGATTAGGCTACTGAAGGACATTGCATTTGGCTAAAACGTTTGTCAGCTGAACAGCCCAGTCTCATCAGTAAAAATAAAATGAGGACAATCCACGAAGAGATTAAATTAACTGTAAGACATCTACTCAATTAAGCTTACTAGCACTTTTAAATAAAACCACATTATTACATATTCCGAATGCATATAGATCAGCTGTAGTGATAAGTAAATTGAGTTCTGCTGTCAGATGATGTTATTTTTTGGTTTAACCTACCATTACATAGAGCCCAAAACAAGTAACAATGCTGAACTAAAAACTCGACAGTCAAAGAGCTTATTAAATAAAAAAAGTTGGAGACAGCAGGAGAAATGTCATCAAAGGAATTGCTACATAGCCAATAAATAAAGGAAATGTAAATGTCACATGAACTTTATTTAGCTGGTGTGTACATTACTAATAAATTCTCTGAAAGAAAAGTCTTTCTGAACAGAATGCCACCTTTTCAACATTGACAGGAAACAGTCATTCAAACCCATTGACATTAGAAACTTTCTGACACTAGCTTTCAAAGGGCCATGTGCAGCAAGCTCCCACTTTTCATCATTACTGGGCAAAATGGACAAGATAAGGGGCTGCTTTACTCAGAGCAGCCTGCTTTTCATTGAAAAACCCCTATCCAATCAACAACAGATGCAAGATAGCTTAGATGTGCAGTGATCTTTTAGGCTAACAGAATGGAAGCACAGTTGATGACTTTCCCTTTCATATATATGAGCCTGAATTATATTTGATCTGTGCACCCCTTGGTGTTTACTTAGGTTCTCTGCCAGATCAATCCCAAGCTGCTTTCTAGCCACCCCCAACCATTGCCAGTTCTTAAATGATCTAGTAGATCAGCTGCTCAGTATGTCACTTTTTTATTTTCTTGCAGCACATTTTAATGTGCTGACTTTTTCCCAAAGGAGTCAGGTAAATCACTTGGCATATATTCAACAAAAGCAATTCCTTCAAATAAATTGTGGCCACCAATGGGCACAAACAATAATCTCTGCATAGTCTCTATACCTAGATACAACGTTAAAGGTAAATCCTTTGAGCCCTCGCTTGGCATTATGGAGATCAACAGCCTGTTTTCATTTCACCTGCACAGAACTTATTGCTTCATATCTAAAAAAATTGACATTAACCAAACTCTTCAGTACTTATTGAGTTAGCTGGAATCACAAAATGTTAAAACCTGTTTCGGGAAGTAATTTAGGGTGGAGGGGCTGGAGGGTGGGGGTCTACTCCACAGGGCTCTTACATGATCATGGGTCTCTTTATTCTGCCACAATCAATTCAAAAGGAGGCTTCTGTTACGAGACTTGTGGGTTGTTCACGCAGACAGCAGGGTCCTGGCAACGATAAAGTCGCGTCACCGTTCAGGACTCCACTGTTGCTTGGAAACACATTGGTAGAACTCAAGGTTTGCTTTCATCAGCTGAACCTAGAATCCAAAGTGGTTTTAAAATGCATTTACATGAACAGTTTTATATCTGTCTTCTGAAATTGGGTTCCTCGAGGGATTTGGGGCTCAACTCCCCTGCAGGATCAGTTAAGTTCAGGTCCAAGGGCTGTCTGAGACAAATTTCTATTAGCTGCTTCTAGGGCTTTAGGCAGAGCTACACAGAAGGGTGAAACAGTCAATTGTTAGTGTTGGTTTACATAAGCTATGTTTTCTGCTCGTGAAGCTCTGCTTCTGGAGCTTTGTGATACAGTTATGCAAGTTGAAAACTTGTCTCTACAGTGTTATATTTCCAGCAAGGCTCCAAATCAGCTGCAGAGCATCTCAATACTATCTCCATGTTGCTCTCGATTGCTGTTGACATAATCTTTTACCATTGTTAGGCAAACACTTCAATATAACAATGCATCATTCTGCACTTTGTAACTACACAAGTGCACAGCTAGAACTTGTTGTTAGCTGAGTATATATAATTTGCAACCAAGACAGCAAGACAGTGGGGGGGGGGGGATTGTCCCAGATTTGCACCAAGTGCGGTAGTGGGCAGGTAAAACAACCTTTTACTCGCCGGCCACAACGGCGGCTTTTCACACTGTATCGTCCCAAACCCGCCACATTAATTATGCATTCCCGGGAAACACGTCGTTTCCATGGCTCTCATTTTCCCGCCACGCCATTACCTCACTGCTTCATCACATTGCATGCCACATTTCAAGTCCAGCCACACGCACACCTCTCAGTGTTTCAGCCCACGACTGCTGCACTGTCCTGAAAGGCAAAAAGACTGCAGCCCCCAGTTTCAGTGACGTGTCCCTCAAGCACCTTTTGGATGCAGTGGAGACCCGCCATGATGTCCTTTACCCCCGCTCTGGCCACAGGATTGGCAGTAACATCTCTAATCCAGCTTGGGAGGCAGTGGCAGTGGTGGTCAGCGCCAACGCCCTTCAATAGAGGACAGCCACCCAGTGCCGCAAGAGGGTGAATGATCTCTTCCGTTCTCCCAGGGTAAGTCACTCTTTTCATCACTCTCAACTCACACACTCACAAACCCATCACACATCCACAGGGTCCTCACTCACTACCTGTTCAAGGGACATCACCATTCACTCTCTCACACTCACCGTCATTGTCCTCATCTCGTCCATACAACCACTTACCACCCACACAGGCGAAGCATACTTATCATCTGGCCTGGAAGGCACCCTGCTTCCACTCTCTCCATCTCTATTAATGCAGGACAGGCTGGCACACAACAAGAGGGAGAGTGGTGGAGGAATGCCTAAAATCAAGGTTCTCATGGATTTTGAAAACAGAGCCATCCAGCTGGCCGGTGAAGATCTGGACCGGCCCTTTGCTGATAGTGAGGTTGGAGGTGCTCTACGAAGTGAGGTTCCAGCAGTGTAACATACATCAGACAACCATGCTGTGAGTGATGTGTCCTCTTTCACAAGCCACTGCCATGTACTAATTATCTCCCCTTGCTTCCACAGGCACATCTGGGAAACAGCCGACAGAGTCCATCACCCAGGGCTTCCAATCAAGCCCAAAGATATCTCTAAAGAGGAATATGGAGGCACCCTCCTTGGAGTCCCATCACAGCACTCACCCACACCCTCCACCAGTACAGAGAAACACACCTCAGTGGGACTTAGCTTTAGAGTAGCCTTGGGATCACAATCTGGTGAGCGCATCGCACTGTCTGTTCTACAGCAGGCGATGGCAGGGACTTACCTGGTATCCAGCACTTGGAACATTTCTGGAAGCCAGAAATTTGCTGAGTCCGAGTCAGATGATGAGTCTCTGGACTCGGTCAAATCACAGTTGTTGGAACTGCAAAGGCAATCTCAGGAACATCAGAAAGGGATGTCCGCTGCACTCCTCAGATTGGAAGGCATGATGGAGGAGTCTGTCTGCCTTCAGGCTGAGGTGATAGCTCCAGCATGCCAAGGTCAACACTGGTAGGATGGCAGTTGCCATGGAGACCTTGGTCCAGGATGTCACTCCTGCACTGCTGTGCTGGCTCAACTCCATCACCGATGCAATAATTGGCCACGAACAGTGTGTACACAAGAGAGGTGTGGGGCAGCTCGATCTCACTCCAGCTACACCTTCTCCTTAAGGAGTCATCCTAGGGCCCTTTGGCCCCCATAGGGAGGAGGATCAGCAGGTGTCCCCACCAAGGCCATCCATTCAAGTGACTCCAGGAGTGCCCGACCCATCCGAATTCCATCTTCCTGTGGCCTAGGAGCTCTACAAGCTGTGTAGGGTGTCTGCCACAGGGCAGGACCCCAAAAGCAGGCAGTGGCCATCTAGGTCTCGGCCCTCCAGGCATGCCTGCCAATGTCATCACAGACAGGGTGTAGCAGTCAGCAGGCTGCCTCGACCTCTACTGTGGATGTCGGGGGAGCGCCAAGATGCAGCGGCAGGGTTAGGAAAGTTAAGAAAATGTAGTTGCCCAGTATGGGCACGGGTGTAAATCACTTGTACATACTGTTCACTATTGTCAATAAACTCCCAAGAATGTTTTCCTGCCTATGGATCCTTGTTCTGATGAGCAGTGTTTGTGTCAGTCAGATGTGAAACCTTTCTGCACAAGTTAAAGGCAGGTGTCTCAGTCCAGGGCCTCTTCCCTGTGCTCTGTGCAACCTTAACACCAAACTGATGGTTTGGCCTCACACTCCCTGGAAACATTAATGATGCCTGCACCTCGATGGTGCTGGTAATTGCTGCCATAATGTTATGGGCAGGCATCACAATGTTCCATCATTCTCTCTGTTTGCTCTTAGCCTGCCTCATCTGGCCAGTGCAAGGGCCTCATCCCCATTATCATCGCCTTCGAGGACCTCCTCACCCTCATCCCTGTCAGTGTCCTCATCATTAGAGGAGACCTCCAGCTCCTCCTCAGCCAGCTCTTCACCCTGTTGCTGTGCCAGGTTATAAAGGGCACAGCAGACAACGACAATGCATGACACCCTCTGCAGACTGTATTGCAGGGCTCCACCAGACCGGTCCAGGCACTGGAACCACATCTTCAGCATCCCGATAGTTTGTTCCACCAAGCTGCGAGTTGCAGCTTGAGCCTCATTATACCATCGCCCTGCTGCAGTCTGAGGCCACCGCACAGGTGTCATCAGCCACGTCCTTTGCAGGTAGCTCTTGTCCCCGAGGAGCCATCCCTGCAGCATCTGTGGACCCTGGAAGACATCAGGGATCTGACCGATTGAGAATGTAGGAGCCATGCACACTCCCTGGAAACAGTGCACATACCTGCAGGATGTGTTTCTGGTGGTCGCACACCAGCTGCACATTCAGTGAGTGGAGGCCCTTGTGGTTGATGTAGTTCACCGTGTGTTGCGATGGAGATCTGAGCACCATGTGAGTGCAGTCAATGGCACCCTGCACCTGTGGGAAACCTGAAATCTGGGCAAATCCAATCACTCTTGCATCCTGGCTATCCTGGTCCCAGCGAAATGCACAAAGTTGTGTGCCCTCACGAAGACGGCATCCGTGACCTTATGGATGCATTTGTGAATGGAGGCTAATGACATCACACAGAAGTCACTTATGGAACCCTGAAAGTAGCCACTGGCGCAGAAATTGAACTCACTGGTCACTTTCACGACCACTGGCAGTGGATGCGCTCCATGTCCCCGTGGCACCAAATCCTGCAGTAGCTGGCAGATGTGACTAACCCGTTCCCTAGTCATGCACAGTCTTTGGTGACACTGGTTCTCGGTCATCTGCAGGAATGAAGGGTGGTGTCTATAGACCCTGGGTCTAGCTAGACGCCGACCAGCGATGGCTCGCTATGGCTCTTCGGCGACATGTGCGGGAACTCCAGCACCCCTTCTACCAGAGGGTGCTGCTCTTCCCTCTGCGCAGCTAGGTACCTCAGTCACTCTCTTCTCAGTCATCTTCACTCTCCGTAAGCCACAAGGCATACAGCTAGGTCATCAGGCTTTATGATCCTGATGTGCTCCTCCTACAGGATGAAAGCGAGAGACGCGTGGGTTAGCATGGATGTACTAAGAACATGTCTTGGTAAAGTCTGAAGGTGCCCAAAAGCATCCCGGGTGGCCAGAGATCCACCACTTGGATGGCCAGAGCCCCACCCACCTCTGCTCCACTCCACTGACCGATTGGCGGTAGCTTTGCCCACTGGATTGCATGCTGTGCTCTTGGTTCAGGCACGGGCATTCTCCTAACCTGCACTGTAAGGCTGCACTGTTAGCTCAAACCATGGGGGAGACTGGTCCAAATCAGGGTGATGACATTGCAAGGGGCTGTGAGCACCTCCATCAGTGACTGCTCCACGGCCAACTTTAGCAAGGAGATTGTACAATGTGCCCAGTCATCCAACTGTTCTAGAGTCCATTAAAATGTTCATTACTTTGCAGTCTGTGCGTGAGGGGTGAAAAGTTCTGGAGCACTTGGTGGCACTTCGATGCCTCTGCGTTGCTTGAGTGGGCAGAAAAGCTACAGGCCCAACCCCAATCATGTCAATGTGGCTGCGCCTGAACTATCTCAACTGCAGAGGAATGGTCACTTTATACAAGATTTCCCTAATGCATGGCAGCTTCCCCTGCCATCCCCCACATGTGCACCACCTTCAACCGCAGGGCACTCCTTGCCCCCCTGCCCCATGCTCCTTAATGCAGGGCACCCCTTGCATCCTCCACAACGTGCCTCAACTGCAGGCCAGCAGCCGTCTCCCTGCTCCAACTCACCTCAACTGCAAGGTAGCCCTTGCCCACCCCCAATGACCCTCATCCGCGGGGCAGCCCTTGCTCCCCCCACCAACGTGCCTCAACCACAGGGCAGCCCTTGCCCACATCTCCCCCACAAAGGTGCCTCAATCGCAGGGCAACACCCACGCTCCCCCAACACACCTCAGCCACAGGGCAGCCCTCTCAACCCTCCCGTGCACCTCAACTGCAGGGCAGCCCTTGCACCCCGCACCCCCCTCCAACAATGCACCTCATCCTTGAAGTCCAACGGGTGATCCGGGCAAGCGCTCCACAATGTTAATGTGTACTCACCTCTAGGTTCCCCTTAAAGTGCAGCCCACCAACAGCACACCTTTTATATGTTGTTGTGAAACATGCTGGCATGGGCAGATGATCCAGAGGGTTGGGGGGTTGGGGAAACGATTCCGGCGGGCTAGGCTTATGATGAAATGCATATGTATTACAATGAGGTTCCCAAAGTCAGGTGGTGGGAAATTGGTGGCCGGAGCGGACAATCGCAAACATCGTTTCACAATGTCATGAAACCGATTTTTGGCCTTCCTTCCATATTGTCCGCTCATGCCACCGAACATGCTCACATCAGTGGACATGGACGATTCTTCCCAGTGTCACCTTAAGCTGGAATTCACTGTCATACCAGAAACATAAAAATGCCCGCACAGACCCTGAGACACAATCCACCACTTATCTGGTCCTGAGGGGCAACCTCTGGGCCACACAATTTTCTGTGGATTCCTGCCCAGAATGGTTGGGAAGTCATCCAGCAGGATTTAAATGAGCTATTAAAATTAGCTGGGTCTCAGTCTGCCGCTGGCATAAAATTAACTCACCAGTGTCGTTTTCCACCAGGAAACTTCTGGCAGTTTATTCTAGGCCAGGGTTTTCACTTCCTTGAAGTGAAGGAAGTTCAAAAGCAAGGTTAGATGCTGGACCAAGGTTGCAGGGGCATATAGTAGGTCATGAGAAGTCACTGACTTGCATATTTGTACAAGTACGAACTCATCATGTCTCTCTTTGCTCTCGGTGATCACCATGGTCAACTCCATCCAACCTTAGTTTACATCAAGCTCCATCCATTGTTGATAACACTTATTAAACTCACAAAACAGCAAATGGAGTGAACATATATGTACATTATCTTTATACATTTTCTTCTACTGCAAATAGGCCAGCACAAATATCTTTGTGTTCGTTTAACTATATTTGTTCTTTTACTCCAAGTTCCATTAATGCAGGCAGCTGCGGTGATTTCTGATCAGAGTTTGAAAGGAAACAAACAAAAGCCAAACAAGCAAAGCTGCTGTGTAACATATAATCATCCAGATCTTGTCAGCTTAAATTATAGATTTTAAGATGAAGTACCTTTCTTGCGACTTTGGTTCCACATGAAGAGTTTGGACTCCAATGACAAAATTTATACTGATTTATTTTCTAAAGACTGAAGAGGTTGGTATAAAATCTTAATTCATTTTAGATCCAAAGGATACATCTGGGGAATGGCTACGTTAAAGTTGTTTTGCTCTTGCTATTTACCCGCAACGATGCAGGCTCAGGTTCTGCTTTTCATGCCAACCCCCAAAGGATGTTGCAGAGAATAGAGTGACAAAGCTAATGTGGTACAATTGTAACAGGGGTCATGAAATATTAGAAAGTGTTATTTTAAGGGCTTATTGGATTAGAGTGCACCAAGGAAGGAAGCATTGCTTATAAGATATAGAGTTGTAAGTCATGAAGATCACGTATGTGTGAGAATGTCTACCACACCTCTCTGTTTTTGTTCCCTTTCTCCTCTTCTGAAGGCACAGCTGTTTGTTTGGGTACAGTTCTTTATGTCTAAGTTCAGACACCAAAGGCATGATATTTATCCTCCTGCCTGAGGAGAGATTGGGCAGAAATTTTGCACTCTCTCTCATCCCTGACTCATTTTCCTGGATCTGGGCTATTAATGTGTGCAGGGTGGGATCCCAGTGGGATTGAACTGAGGCCTAGCATAGGTCAATATTTGGGGCCCTATTGGGCCTTCTCCCTCCAAAAGAAGCATCATAGACTTTCCATCACTGCCCAGGGATTACTGCTACCCTTGTCATATGAGGTTTTTGGATCAATTATACCAGTAGTGGAAGGCATTGAAATTGTCAATATTGCTAGTCCCGCCATGTCATTGTTAATTACATGCAGCACAATGATGAATAGATCATCAAAGACCTTCCTGATTGGGGGAAGCAGTGTTGAAGTAAGTCAATATCAAAGCAACGGTGCAGTGGTCGGCCTCCCCATCTAATTTACCTTGATTTTCCTCCAAACTGCTTGATTTCAGGTGGATTAGTGGGAAAAATCCAGGACATAAATGAGACCTGCCTGCCTACTGGGTTAAACTCCTCCATCCTTTCACATTGCCTTGGAAACACGATTTAGAGTTCACTACCATGCAGTCAGGCACAGCACAGTTAAATCCAATCTCATTCTTAATCAATGTCCACATATATCCTCTTCCCAGCAAGGCTTATTGGGTAACAATTAAAAACAGGGATCCTTGCTGAGTTTTTTCTCAATTGCCCCAAGGCAGTGATGGTCCTGGCGGCTAGCCCAACAAAGGTCACCAATTTAGCACAGCCTAGATTTCAATTCACAACTACTGACCTGGGATTAATGCTAATTGGTGATGGTGTCTTACTTCCAAGGCCATCAGGAATGTTTTGATTCTGAGCTTAAATATTTGATGGTCCAATGGGCAAATGATATGGCAGTGGCGTTTTCACCGCTTTGATTGGTTGAGGACACAGACCGCATTACAATTGGACACAGCACTCTCAGATGAAGGAGAAAGAGCATTCATCTGAATTCCAAGTACTGAAACTCTTGATGAAAGTCTAGTACAGTGCATAGTGTATAATGTTATGTGTGTATGTATTTTCATCAGTTAGATTGAGATGAAAATAATTCTGGAATGTTGTGGAAGGTTTGCAGACAGGCTGGTGGCAGCCATGTTTTGTTCCCTCCTGCAGCCTAAGCAACTATGACTCTTAAGCATAACTGAGATCAACTAGATTGCCTGCTCAAACTCCTCCCCTCATTTCACAAGACCTTGGCTGCATGATTTAGGGCTCCCTAAAGGTCTGGAGCTAATCCAGTTTATTACGTTTAAAAGTTATTTACATGTCACTACGGCAACCCATTTACTGTCTAAACTAATTTCTGAATCAGCTACATGAGATGGAGTGGCTGCTTGTAAATATGTGGGAATTATCCCGAAACAGACCACTGGATAGTTGAGAATAAAGGCACTTCAGCTTAGCTCCGGTTATTAGTTGAAAATGCAGAGCCACTTTTAAAGGCAGGCATAATTTAAGCAATAGGCAGAGATTTTTGAAAACCCAAAGATTAAGTTTGAATGCGATCCAAATCTTCCTGAGCAGTTTCATATTTATTTTTGTAAATGAACTCCCTATAAAAGATTTTATGAATTTGCTATTAATAGCATTCAGTGGAAATCTTCCTCTAAGATGTGGTTTATGAAGATGACATCTAACGTGAAGGAGACACCAACTTTAGAAATAGATTGCAACATTGTGATTAACATTCTGATAAACTTGGACTTTATATAGAATGGGTCTAAGATTCATATCTATCAAAGCCTAAATTTGAATTTGATAAGGATGATCCTTTTCTGGGAAGGAGCCTGCTATATTGGGTTGTGCTCATGCTACCTTATATTTTTGAGGACTTGAAACATATATTCACCTCCAGACTGGCAGTTCCTCTAGAACACTGAATATTCAGGAAGCATACTTTTTCACAGATAGGCAGAGTCAAATGCAGATCTCACTCCTAACTTTCAGTCGACTGGTCACTGCTGGAACTCCAGGGAAAGAAAGGACACGTAATGTAACCAGTAACTTAACTTAAACCATTCAACTTTACAAGTGTGCAGGCACAAGAGTAGGGAAGAAACGCTTATACTAAATACAAAGTTATATCAACACCCAGCAGGTACAGAGCAGTGTATATAAGCCGCACATGTATAATATGTATGCTCGTATAAGTGTCATGCATGGTTTGGTGCTGGCACTCTTGTCTCTAAGTCAGACGGTTGTGCAGCTTGAACCCTCTCCATTGAGCAGGCAAACAAGGCTGACACTTCAGGGCAGTACTGAGGGAGTGCTGCACTGCTGGAGGTGCTGTCTTTCAGATAACTTGTTAAACCAGAGCCCTATCTGCTTTCCCATGTGGATGCAAAAAATCCCATGGCACTAGTTGAAGAACAGCAGAGGAGATCTCCATAATGTCCTGGTCAATATTTATCCCTCAAGCAACATCACTAAAGTAGATCATTATCAAATTGCTGTTTGTGGAATCTTGCTATGTGTGTAACTTGGCTCCCATTTTTTTTACATTACACCCTTTTGAAGTGTGGTCACTATTGTAAAGTGCTGTAAAGTGTTTGTGATGTCCTGAGGTTGCAAAAGGCACTATATAAATGCTAATTTTTTTTGTTGATTTGACCATCCTAATTTGCTTCATCTCATGAGCCGGTTGAAGCTGACGTCCTTGCTTCCAGTGAACAGTTTAAAATTGCGTTCTTATGTTTTTGTGTTCTTGTGTTAACCTTTGAATCTATATCATAGATTTTAACTCCTGGTAGGAGTCCGTGCAGCTGAGGCCTGATCCACCTTGTGGGAAATATTGACTCCCAGGCTTCATCTGCATGTTGGCTGTAAGTCTCCTACCTGAACATGGAGGTGAATCCCTTAATGACTGGGATGTGGGAGCCAGTCTCTGACAATCAGGAAACCACTGCCAGAAAGCTGAAAGTCAAGTAAGTGGATGGAGAGAGGTTTGACAAGGGCTGTGTAGTCAGAAAAGGGTGTTTGGGGAGGTAGAGGTGCAAGTTTTCTTTGTGGGGCCAAAAGGAAGTAGGAGTGTGCCTCTTGGCTCCAAAGTAATCAAAGAGTAAATTTAAATGATTTACTTTTCTGAACCTCTTCTGGCCCTGGACCTATATGCTAACAGATTGACCGAGCAGAGAAGCCACAATGGCTTGGGGTTAAAATAACAATCTGGTTGTTTAAAACAGGGACAGTAATATTGTGCATTTAAAACTAAGAGACAATTGTGATAAAGGCTGAATAGATTTTTCATAAACACAAAAGGCATAGCTGCAGTTTAAATATAAAAATACTGTTGCTTAAATTAATTTGCATAATTTCCCACACTTTCCACAGCAGCACATACTCCACTTCTCCAGGGCCAGGGTTTTATGGCCCCACTGGCCGGATGCGACGAGCTATTTAAATCTCCATTCAGTTCGGCGGGACCGTAATATCCCACTGGGCGGGAGGGGCCGTAAAATCCTGGCCCAGGTACATTTGCTCCATCACTTTTCCAGATGTAGCATGTCTCAGAAGCTCAAACAGCTGATGTGACTTGCCCAGTGGCTGCTCTCCCAACTGCAATAACTTAAACAGCACTACACAAAATAGGATATGGTACATTTGCTTTCCACGACCTTCAGACCTAATCTCACACATGCATTGTTTTTCTTTAAACATGTCCCCTTTAAGCAGTGTCTGCTGTCCAATGAACAGAACATTATACTCACTTCCGATTTCCTGCCACTAGATGTTGCTTGTGTACTTTGTGAATATTTTACAGAGCAATATCTATCTATAAAATGCCTTCCAGGCAGCTGGTGGCATGTCCTAAGCAATACTATGCTGGGATTTTCCAGGGCATGTTATTACTCCCATCAAGGGGTTGATTTTTTTTAAATGGCATCTTTCTCAACTTATTAATCACTATTATAGTACTTTGGCAGAACTCCCAGCTTCTCGTCAAACTTTTACTCTGCATTAAAAGCTGAAATGTTTACAACTGTGCAATTTTCCTCACATTAAAAAAAGCTTTGCAACATGGTGCAGTTTATTTGTTCCAAATTGTAATGCTTCAATCAGTTGGAGACAGACTGATCTGAACTGAGAGTTGGGAGGCAGAAAGTTAATATTGTTTTTAGCAGGGTTCGTTATAATGCCCAGAAATCTTTACATTATCCAAAAGTCTAAGATGTACTCTATGTTAATATTTAAGTGACTTAATTCATTAAATAACACATGCTATTGGTGCTTTTCCTATTTCCATCAGGCCAATGAAAAAAAATTGTACCAGTTAAGGCTTCTGCTTCTATTGATTTTAATTGAAATCAATCAATCATTGTGATTTGGAACTGGTTACAGAGTGGGGTCAAGGAGCGGCAAATACTTTATATAGTGGTGCCTGAGAAAATTAAAGCTAGAATTGAGATGTATAATTTTCCTGATGCATTTACCCATTGACTTTAAAGGAGTTAAAGGACCTTAAATGGAAAAGATAAAATGGTAAGATTGAGGGATACGGGAAAATACATGTTAAACATTACGGTGATAATACGCAGTGGGTGGGATTTAATCAGCCTGACGGCTTTTTGCTTACCAGTCAGGGAATCAGCGGAGGAGGTCCGTAGGTTCCATGGGGGAGACCCGATGGAATTATTATCCTTCAGGCACTTAAGTGGCCTTCCCCTGGATTCAGGACCCAGAGTTCCACCTGCCAGGAGTTGCCAGCCACAGCTGTGAATTGCAAGTAGCGGTGGCAGCAGCGCTGGCAACTGCCAGTAATTCACCCAACCAGGATTGCCAAGGGACCCCAAGCCAAAGTTGAGTGAGGGCGAGATGAGGATCATGAGGTGGGTGTTCCAGGCAAGGGCAGGGGTTGGCTTTTAGCAGCCACCCCCCCTGCCTGGGTACCGGCTCCCTCAAACAGGCACTGAGTGCCTGTCAGCAAGGAACCCTTTCCAGAAGGCCACTGGCAAACTCAATAGGCCGCCGAGCAAACCCTTCGGGAAGCACGGGAAAGCCATGGGGCTCCCATTGAATTCCTGATTCACCACTAAATTGTGGTGGGCTCAGGGATAATGGATGTCAATTGGCTCCAATGACCCTAATTGACATGTTGCCACTGGCAGCGGCTGAAATCCTGTGTCAGCCCCTTCAACTCAACTGGGGAGGTTTTGCCACTGCTGGCAGACTGGCACAAGGCCTCTCATGTGAGGGAGTGGGCCCAGTCACCATGCTTCCTGCCATGATGGGCTGCATTAAATCCAGCCCAATGTGGCTGTTCAAACTTTCACTTGGGGCAGAATTTTGCCCTCGTCGGGTGAGCTCGGCGGGGGTAAATGGGAGCAGTTGGGATGCCAACCCCCACCCGCGATCGGGCTGCGACCGCCCAGGCCTGCTGCAGAACATCCAAGAAGGGGCGGGTGGGGGGAGGGGCTTTTGGCCGCCGGGTCCAATGGTGACCCGGCGGCTGGTTCAAAAACAGCACAGGGCCTGGAAGAGGCTGCCCGCATCAGAGTTGCAGCAGCGGCATGACTGCAAATGAAGATGCAGACACCAGGCGGGAGGTGAGGCTGGCTGGGCACTCGGTCCCTGTTTTTCGGATGAGTGCCTCGCTGCCCTCCTGGAGTAGGTGGCTGCCAGAAGGGACACCCTTTTCCCCAGAGATGGAAGGAAGAGGCCACCGCACCTCACAAAGAGAGCGTGGGGGGAGGTGGTAGCCTGGGTGAGCAGCCATGACCTGGTGCAGTGCAGCTAGGTGCAGTGTCAGAAGCACTTCAATGATCTGCTGTGCTCAGGAAGGGTGTGTACCATGTTGACATGGGTTAGTGTGTTGAATTGTTTTGTGCTGGCCATCTCCCAATGGAGCTCAGGGGTGCTAGAGTCTGAGTGCCAACTATCGATGACGCCAGAGCTGGCCAAGGGGGTGAGCCCTGTCTGCCTTGACTGAGTGCTTTATGCCTCAAGGGTCATGACTCAGATCTGCCTTGCAAGGTGTTCCTCAGCTGGGGTTGGCCAGGCTGCAATGGCACTGCAGGTACAGAGTGGAGTAATCAATGCTCCTCTGTCCTTTCAGGAGGAGACATCCCATAACAATATTGAGAGGTTGCCGACTGGTGGAAGACCCTCAAACGTCCTCATCCTCTCCAGATATGAGCAGAACGCCTTGGAGCTCGAGAGGCGCCATGCACCTCAATCAACCGGCCGCGGTGAGGCTGGGGTGTCAGACGAAGGTAAGATGAAGTCCATTAAGGTGAGAGTTTCGGATGCTGCAACCATTCTAGTGCAGTCTCATCATTGATGGGAGCCTCCAGATTGGAGTCCTCATTGATCATTGAAAGACGATGGCACCATGATGCAGATCTCCATTGTTTCACCAGGGTGCCTGGTTGCACAGTGTCATGACTTAGACTAATGAAATGTCCTTCTTCTCCCTTAGATCTGCCATCAAGCAGCCAAGCGCAGGACCTCCGGGAGCTACCCCTGACACTGGAGAACCACCATGCTCCAGAGGCACCTGCGTCTCACCCACTCTCTGAAGCAGGCACCAGTGCAGATACCAGTGCCTCGGTGGACCTTCGTTCGGTGGCTAGTATCTCGGTGCACATTGGTGAGGGCACTTCACACTCGCAAGGTGCAGCCAGAGGCAGAGAGTTCCCAGGGCACTGACAGTTGGAGGACTGCTGGAGACCAGGACGATGCTCAGTCGAAGGCAGATGATGAGCCTCTGGAGTTGTCCATTAGGCAGCAGATGCTGGATGTCCAGCAAGGTGTGCAGGAAGATTTGGCAGAGATCCAAGAGGGTATGCATGCCATGTTCTCCGTTGTGGAGGAGTTGCTGCGGAGCGTGAGCACTGCATTGACCCTCATGATTGAGCACAATGCCTCCTCCATGAAAAGAGTGCCGACTCTCATGGAGGGGCTGCTCCAGGAACAGAATCAGGGGTTCCCGGGGTTGCGCTCGGACCTGCAAGCCCTCACATGGGCACTGACCTCAGCTGGTCAATGTCCCTGTGTGAGATGGATGGGGCACCCAGTATCCCAGCTTGGTGCCCATCCATCAATGGTGAGCAAGGAGGTCCACATTGACCTCACGTTGGCACACAAGCTGCTTATTGTCTCTGCGGGCTCGTCTCAGGGTGTTCTGGATGACAGCAGCAGCTCCTCTGCCCCTCTGCCAGTGACCCTGGCATCTGATGAGGCTGTGGCGACTGGGGAGATACCAGCCATGGCACAGGCCGCTCCCTTCCAGGTGGGGCCATCACAGGCTCCACTGGCCAGAGGACGACCGCCAAGGTCATCAAGGCCAACAAGATAGCAGAGTCAGCAGGCTGTCTCCAATGCCGGTGCCAGCGAGGGGGGAACACCTAGACGTAGCACCCATAAACAAAAGTTTAAGGCACCATGAGCACAAGAGGGACTGGTCATGGGTGATGCTTTGTTCTCCCATTTTGTTTTACTTATTTTAATGGCATGACCATCAATACCAGATATCAACCTGTTCAATAATCTGTGTGTTCCAACATTAAATTACATTTGCTTTCGTGTTATTGGCCTGAGTATGCTTCATTCATTTTTTAGGTGCAGGGTAGGCCTGTATGTAATGCTGGGCATGGGTAGCTCAAACCTTTATTGCACAGGCACTGAGTGTAGCTTGGGGCCAAGGAAAGGGTCATTTCAGACATCCAGGATGGTGGTGGCATCCCTGGCATGAGGTGGTAGTTCTTATTTGGCAGTCTAGCTGAAGAAGCATTGGATCAAGATGTCCTTGGTGTCCCTGCCTCCCTGGAGGTTACCGAGGTCTGCCTCCATGCCCTCAGTGTTCTCCTCACAGTGCTCCTCTTCTGACTCACTACTGGACTCATCCTCTGTGGCCTGTGCAGCTGCGTCAAGATCCTCTTCATCCAGTGGGTCCCCCCTTGCCAGAGCCAGATTGTGGAGAGCGCAGCATGCAACCACTATCAGAGACACCTGTTCTGAGGGGCTATTGCAGTGCACCCACTGAACGGTCCAGGCATCGGAAGCTAATCTTCAGCAGAGCTATGGTTCTCTCTACCACTGCCCTTGTGGAGGCATGAATTCTGTTATACCGCTGCTCTGCCTCTGTTTTTGGGTGATGGAGAGGCGTCATGAGCCACCTCTTCAACGGATAGCCCTTGTCACCCAGCAGCCATTCATCTAGCCGAGCTGGAGCACTGAAGAGCCTCGGCACTTGGGAGTGTCTCAGGATGTACACTTCATGGGAGCTTCCAGGGTACCTTGCAGAGACTTTCAGAATCTGCACCCTGTGGTCACACACTATCTGCACGTTCATAGAGTGGAAGCCCTTCCTGTTGACGAAGTCACCTGGCTGACCCGCTGGCATCTTGATGGCCACGTGTGCAGTCAATTGAACCCTAGACGCGGGGGAACCCAGCAAACGCTGCAAACCCTCTGGCTCGCTCAGCCTGCCTAGCCTCGTCCATACAGAAATGAAGGAAAGTCACTATCCGCCTGAACAGAACTTCTGTCACCAGCTTGATGCAACTGTGGACAGCTGATTGGGAGACTCCACACAGATCCCCCACTGAGCCCTAGAAAGAGCTGGAGGCATAGAGGTTGAGGGCCACTGTGTCCTTCAGAGCCACTGGCATGGGTTGTCCACCCACACAGTTGGAGCTGATCTCAGGCCCAATCATCTGACAAATGGAGGTCACACTCTCCCTTGAGAGGTGGAGCCTCCTTCGTCATTGCACCTCAGACATATTGAGGTAGTTGCATTGCCACCTGTAAACCCTGGCAGCAGGACAGTGGCAATTTCTGTGGTCCCTTTTGCCTTGGACTACCTGCTGGCCCTATGCCCCTTGTGCCTGCATCTCTCCTCCCACAAGTCCCTCCCCTGGAAGCTGCATTGGGAAGCGTGGCATCCTCTCCCTTCTGCCCCTCTCTTCCTCCTCAAAAGAAGTGCCTCCAGCAGAGACCACAATCCCCATTACCAGGCTAAGGGAAGGTTGTCTGATACCTGGAAGAGTCCACACGGTCCGAATCCTCAGGGGGTCCTGGAGACACCAATGAGTCAAGAAATGACACGTGGAAATATTAAGAATTAAGCCCTGATCAGAGATTAAGCTGACAAATACCAATAAGCAACTAGCGGCAATCTCCAAAACTCCTTACTACTCACATTGGCAATGCTGCTGACCCTTTTTATCCCATCCATGGATGAGGCTTTTCAAATTGTGTGCTGCCCGCCTGCCCATTTTTCCCATGCAACAAGCGAAAATTCGCACGGGTAACATTAAATCGCCATCAACTGGGTTGTCAAGGGCTTAACTGGCCTCTTAATTAATGGCGGGCGCAGCTCCGACTGCTGCACACGCCCACTAACCGAAATATCACACAAGTGCGCGATGACATCCGGACGCTCACCCAACATCATCGCGTGTCATTTTACGCTCGTTCATGTCGGGCGCACGCCCGCTTGACGATCGGAAAGTTCTGCCCTTAGTCTCCTTACAAATCAATAAAGAGGGCAGAATTCACCCCCATTAGGCTGAAATGTGTTTGATTACAGCTTTTATGTGTAAACGTACAATGTTCTAGTATATTGTATCAAGCATTCACATCAACCGGCTTTACCTAATTGTTTATAAATGCACTCTTAGAGGGCATTGAATCAGAAGGTGACAACAATGTGTTACATTTTGAATGGCCTTAAGTGTTCTATGTCCTCCAACCACTTTTTCATTTGCCTAAAAATTTGTCTTTGTTCTAGGAGAGTGATCTCAATGTACCAAACTCCCCCTTCCACATAGGCATCAGGTATTAATCTTGCTAGTTGCTGAAGGACACTTCTTTTCATTTGCTTGGGCAGCTTGGACTGTAATGAAGATGCAAATAGTTTTTTTTTTTCATATTCTCTCAATGGTTGAAAAAAATTGACAAATCGCTTTGTATCAACCAACCTCCAAGCAGATGACAGCTGGTCGCCTGACAACCAAGTTCAGCCATTCTGCTTCGTTCCACCTCCAAAACATAATAGGTATAAATGTCAAGAAGCTGGGTAAAAATGCAGGGAACCAGCTCTTCCCATTTGTTATACTCCAAGATGTGACCTTAACCTGATGACAGATTTGACAACACAGAAATAAACCATTTAGTCCATCAAGCCTGTATTGATATTTTTCTCCATATGAGCCACCTCTCAACATTCTGTTATTTCCCACATCCTTCAGAATTCCTCTCTCAAACAACTAGATTTGCAAATGGGCATTTTTGTGGGTCTACGCTATCAGTTCCTGGCACTGCCAGCAGGTTGATTGCACTGAAGCAGAGCCAATTGCCAAGGAACTATGCGTCTCTATTTGGCTCCCCTCTTTTAATTGAAAAACACAGTTTTCAAGTATAATTTGACAACACAATGACGCAGAATCTCTTAACATATTACAAGTTTACTGGGTATACACTTGGGTCAATAGCACAAACTTTTATTTCTGAGCCAGAAGGTCGTGTGTTCAAGCTCTGTTCCACAACCTGAGCGTACAAGTGAGGCTAATACTTCAGTGTAATGCTGAGAGGGTTCAATATTGCTGTGGGTTCCATTCTTCAGATGAAATGTTAAGTGGGGATTATAAATAAATATTTTTGGAGTGGTAGGGTGAGTGCATATTAAGGGTTTCCTCACACTATTACAAGGTGAGCAGAGAATTCTTTTTGTACATTAGTCAATTTTCCTCCAAAAATAGATCAACTGGTCAATCACCTCACGGCTGTTTGCGGGATCCTGCGTTATGCTGAATGGCTTCTATGTTTGAGTCATAGCAATCAGACATCACCATAGTTTATGGTCATATGAAATGCTGTGAGACATTTCTGAAAGATGAAATATTAATACAAGCATTTCTTTCTTCCAGTGAAAATCAAAAAGGGTTCCAGTTCACAATTTGTATTTATTTTGCCGAGTTGAGGACAAGCACTTAAAATGTCACACAGTTGGAACCGCAACATGTGCAGCATCTCAACACTCCCTACTGATGAAAGGAGCAGGTAGCAAATAGGCTAAATGGCCTTACACATCATTTACATTTTTTTATAACATTAATCAGGCAGACTGCTGTGCCACTTTCATGCTCAGCACAAAGGCATTTAAAACACCAAAATTACATGCTGGCACACCAATGCCACAGCATGAGTTCCAACTGTGCACGCATGGTGCTGTCATTAAAAATCAATTCTTTAATATGCAGCAACTAATAGGCCATTGAGAAGGGAAAGAATGAATGGCAACTGGATTCTGAATTCAAACTAGAACATAAGAAATTAATCTTCGGCAAAGTACGACTTCTGTGTAATGAATCATAACGTAGTGAATGGATTTGGTTGCAAAGCCTTATTTGAAAGCTGCATTCCATCACTGTTTTATATACTTTAGTTCAATGTTAATCATTTCAAAATTCACTCTACCTGAAAATGACATTTAAAAAGTTCAAGAAACAACTAAAAATCAATGAATGGAATGTTATCTCCAGAATTCTTTTCTATTCTAAACTTCTTGACTTGCTTACTGGATATGACTTCATGGGTTGGAGTCAATCTCCAATGTAGTACCCAAATGACTTTTATTCACGCATGAGCTCTGAAAGTGAAGACCAGCGGTACATCTGACCGTGCAGGATATGACACCTGCCTCCCATCCTCTCTTCACCTGATAACCCTGTACACACACCTCCAATAGGTGTCCCTGTTCAGCGAATGAGAAGGACAACACTGTCTGATCATTTCTTTTCTAACCTAGGGGCACCATAGCCAGTTATAATGCACCTACTGCTGGCCTGGCTGAGATCATCATGGACTAGGATTGAAGCTGGGCCCTTTTGTGTTCATATCATTTAGAGACAGTGCACACGATTGTCATGGGGTCATGGAGACTCCATACATCTTTAAAAATGGCAGGTCGGACCTTGGTTTGGAAGTCCCGCCCTCATTTCCAACTGATCATATTTTTTGCCGATGGGAAAAGGGGCGGGATGTGATTCACACATTAAGGAAGTCCAAACTCAGCAACGCCATTTTAACTTTGTGCTGAGTTCAAACAGACCCCATTTTCATTGTAGCAAGGGCCCATAACCAGCATTGTGGGAGTTGCAAGTATATGGAGGAGACATAAAGGCTCGTAAAGGCATATAAGGTATGTACATCTGTCAAACTGTGGTGTTATTTAAATCCCCAGCCCTTTAAGAAGTAAAAAAAAATTGCCTGTGTTAGTGAAAGTTGTAAAAATCTGTTCTAGCTGTTTGTTGACATTATCCTAAGGGTTATCATTACATATTAATTATACTTGATTGCTTTCCACAACCTATAATTATCCTAGCGGAGGGTTGTAAGTTCACAGTTTCATTGGCATCATAAAGAGGCTATTAAAGGATTAGCTGTCTATGATGTGGGGTTATGAATACAAGTCTGTTTGTTTTTATAAGGGATTAGGTACTTGAATAGTTTTTAAAGCTTTTAATGTGCTTTCATGAATGGGTGTGTTTTTTTTTTACTACAGTAAAGGTTGTAATAGATATCCCGACCAGCTGAGTATTCGTGCTCTTATCTCAGATTTCCAACATCTGTAGTATTTTATTTTTGTAATAATCTTGCATCTATTTCAGTGGCAAATGTGGCTATTCATTTGTTTTCTTAAAGCTACTTATAATTTGCATTAAATAGCCCCTCATCAGAATTTTGTATGGATTAAAAACATTTGGGGAGTGAATCATAGAGGAGCTCCACTCCTTCCTTTAAAAAAGTCATCATTTTCAAGGTTTTATAGCAGGACATCAACACTAATTAGCAGCTTGCTTTTAACTAAAATAGTGCAGAGGTCACATCTCTATCTTCTTCAATGAAAGGCATGTTACTGCTGAGGAATAATTTACTTCTTGCAGCATGGGAAGTCTCGTTAAGGCTATAGTTTTGTGCTGTAGACAGTAGGCATTGGCAACAGGATTCAGATATGCAAATTTATTTCAAATGGGGCTTTTACACCTGTGAGACAAAAACTTTATTCCAGAACTCAGGTGTTGAAGAATAATTTTTAAACCAATTTCACCTCTCATATTTTCCCCACAGGTTTACAGAAAGCATTTATTTGTTTAGGTATAAATCTAAGGGGAAAAGGTACTTTTTACAGTAAAGAAATTTGCACTAATAATGGAATAAAAGGAAATGAACAGCGATCTTCAGAGAAAATAACAAAAAAGCTTGATGCACAAAATTTCTAACAATGCATCTACACTTAGGCTAATGTTAGAGGGTAATTTAGATTCAAAGTTAGGTGTGACATCCTCCAACAGGTTGGGTCCTGACATCTGACTGGGAATGTATGAACAGTTTAACTATTGTGTTTACACTGTCGTTGTTCTTATTTTATGGTATTCAATCAAACTGTAACATCATTGTGCAGTAGTTTCACTTGCATCAACACTAGTTACAACAAGGTTTAGAATAATTTCCTTCTTTGACAAAAATGATACTTTAGCTTTTCTAGGCTTTTCAGCTCAGAATTTAGCAGAGTTATATTTGTTGTACAAACTAGATATTTTAATAATTCTAATCCTGCATGGGACTTTGAACCAATTAACTTCAGGGTCACATTATTTTCATGAGTGCTTATGATTTCAATTCAAACAAGGCAGTTATATGCTGTATTTAATCTAATAAATGTCACTTTAGTTTAACTATAAACGCTAAGAATGAAGACTTTAATCTGACCTTAACTAGCTAAAAACACTTTGTCCTGGTTAGCTGAAGGGCCACTGTGGCTCTGGGTAAACAGAGTGACAGTGTTCCTCCACCTGCATCTAGCCTAATTAGATTAAGGATGGGCGATCAATTTGAACTGCCAGGAAGTACCAATTAATTAACTAAAACTGTGAGCTAATTACTAGCCATGCATTTCTTCAGTTGGCTAGAGCTGAATTGATGTTAGAAAAACACTGCGGGAATTTTGCAAGATTAGACCATTTAAATGGCTACTGTCATCTGATAAATTGTCTTGCGAGATCATTTACTGGATTGGTAAACCCGAGAAGAGCACAATTGATTGAGCCGGGTTTGATTTTTACCCCCACCTGAGCTTCTATTAAAACAGAGCAACTGAAACCATCCTGAATTAAATCAATTTCTACCTTCTAAAAGGTTGTTGTGCAGGGCACATTAACATAGAAATGAATTGTTGACACGATCAGCAGATGAATATTCACTGTTATGAAGACATTAACCCATTTAAATTAAACAGCTCAATGTCAGTTTTACAACAGTGGTTGGAGAAGTGTCATATTGATGCGCTTGTACACAAAGCAACATTGAAAACTAGCGAAAGTTTACCAATGGCCTCAAAACTTGACAGAAACCCCAAGGGCTGCTGGCTCAGGAAGCTCTAGGTGTTAGTAACATTCCTTCCCTTGTATTGGAGGGGGAAAGAACACATGGAAGCATGAAGACAGAAAAAGCATAAAAATTTATTTATATTTTTTTCATGGAATGTGAGCATTGCTGGCAAGGCCAGCATTTGTTGCTTATCCCTAATTGCCTTTGAGAAGATTGGTGGCTATGTTTAGCAATAAAAGTGATGCATCCTGGTTACACACTTTTATGTGTTTTTTTAGATTTGAAAGCGAAAAGAAGTATAAACAAAATGGCATTTGGTATTTTTAACAACCAAACAGCACTTGGAAGCATGATTACATAGTTGCTGGATACACGTTCAATATCCCACCGAGGTAAGCTCCTAGCTCCTTTGCTGAGTGATGGCCTAATTTTCTGAGGGGAGCACACATTGCAGGTTTAGCTGGCAATTGACCTTTTTATAGCAGTAGTCATGGTGGCCCAAGATTAGACTACATGTCTCATGGCCACCATTGTTTGTGTCCCAAAAAATATTACATTTTGTAGAAGGGCTCTGTTTCAAATTTTATATCAAATGTAATTGATTTAGAATGCAGAATTTCCTTGTTCTGGACTTGTTTGATAACGATAGTGCTGAAGATATTGATTTAATTATATTTAAAGGCCTGGAATCAATAAAATCATGCATTGAATGATTTTTTAAAATATGGCACAAGTATTACTTATTCTGAAGACTTTTTATGAAGTTATGTTGCTTTTTTACAAAAGGTTTCTCACTGAAGCTCAATACAGTCAACAGAATAAGATACAATTTTTCTAACTGGTGTTGTATGTCAGTCATTACCATATTTAGACCTGTTCATATTACATCAAATTCCTTGGAGCCTCACACCTTGCTCCCTGCACATTTCCTTTTTAAATCCTGCAATTGAGTCATCATTGCCTGAGGTGAAAATCTATTCCAAAAGCTAACAACTCTTAAGTTGATGATAGTTCTTGTTTCAACTATAATTGAACGTTTTTGCTTAGCTTCTAATCATGACTTCCAGCTCTGCATAAAATATTCCTCTATATTTGCACTGTTATTTACATTTCTTTTTAAAGAAGAGACTTTCACAATGTCTCTCCTCAATACTATATTCCCTAAATAAAATCGTTGATGTCCTTTTGCCCCTTTCCTTAGCTAAAGGGTATCAGGCTGTTCATCGTCTTTTCTCCAAACTCTTTTCATGTGGATAGAGGAGTTATCTGAGCTGAGACCAGTGGTCATGATTAGAAGCTAAGGAAAACAATCAACTATTAAAAATAACCCTCCCCTTCTTCACCAGGTTAAAGCTAAATTCAGCACCTATTTGTGTTTATATATGCTTAAAGAAAACAATTTGTAATTAGTCAAAGTATTATTTTATTTCGTCTTTCTAGATCGTTTCCACTCACTTCCAAAGTCTTCCTACAACTTATAAAAACAAAAAACTGTGGATGCTGGAAATCCAAAACAAAAACAGAAACAAAAATGCCTGGAAAAACTCAGCAGGTCTGGCAGCATCGGCGGAGAAGAGTACAGTTGATGTTTCGAGTCCTCATGACCCTTCAACAGAACTAAGTAAAATTAGGAAAGGGGTGAAATATAAGCTGGTTTAAGGGAGGGTGGCGGGGAGTGGGGGTTTGTTGGGAATGATAGGTGGAGATAACCAAAAGCTGTCACAGACAAAAGAACAAAGAGGTGTTGAAGGTGGTGATATTATCTAAAGGAATGTGCTAATTAAGAGTCTAAGACAGGACAGATAAGGTACAGATAGCTCTAGTGGGGGTGGGGGAATTCTTCTTCTTCTTCCTACAACTTGATGGAATTTATAAACTCTGACATTCTGCAACAACATCCTTATGAGGTTACCAATAAATGTAATGCATATTTGCAATTCCAGAAATGATTACTGAGGGATTCTACTGGTCATAGCTAGCAAATTAGAAATACTATTATTAATGACTGCATTCCATTTCTCATTATCTAGCTAATTCATCATCCAATTTACAACTTCCTCCCTGATCCCATGAGTTTTAATTTTAGCCATAGCTTTTATGTGGGGAACCTTGTGATTTTGAAGTATGTAATAGTAATCACATCACTATCAACTAACTCATTTCCATCGACAAAGCCTTCCATTAAATTTGTTTGGCATGATCTGCCTTTCATACGGTTGAGAGCTTGAATTTATTGGGGTTATTCTTACTGGGTGCTCTGGAATTACTTCCTTTAGAACAGACTCCAATGTTTCATCCAAGTCTAGGAGGTCAAGTTAACAAGCCGAAAATTCCTAGAACTATATGTTGCCGACCTCTTCAAAATATTGAAGTCTGTTCATACATCAGAATTGAAAGCACCTGCAATGCCTGGAAACACTGCCAAATGTTGTACGGTGCTTTTACAGGTTAAATAATACTAGGAGTGGATGTATGACCTGCATGGTTAACTTATCAGAGCTGCATTGTCCACAACAGCATGTAATAATGTGTCCAATATTTTGAAGCCAGAAGTAATTTGTCCAAAACCCAATAATACTGCTGCTCCAACTCGCCCAGCCCCACCAGCCCCAGCACAAACGCAAGCATGCACGCATGCACACGCACACACGTACACACATACACATACATACATACACACACACACAGGCAGAAGTTTCTGTGCCCATTGGTGTGTTTGGCAGCATGAGCGGACATTGTGATGAGAAGGCCAAAAATCAGTTTGCAATCATCTGCTCTGCCATCAATGACAAGCCACGTTTCCCGCCGTCGGACATCGGGAATTTCATCATAATACATCTGCATATCATTATTAGCCCAGCTCACCAGAATCATACCCCCCACGCTGAATCATCCAAGCACATGCTGACATATTTCGCAACAGCACATATAAGGCATGCAGCTGGTGGGCTGCATTTCGAGGGAACTCAGAGGTAAGTACACAATAATGTTTTGCAGCGCTCGCAAAGATCGCCTGTTGGACCTCAAGCGCTGAGCATCTAGGCGAGGGCACAGACAAGTTACTTTTTCCTGGCTGGCTGACAGTGTGGTGCCGGGGCAAGGGCTGCACTGTGGTTGAGGCGATTGTGGGGCAAGGGCTACCCTGCAATTGATGGTAGTGCACAGGCACGTGTGTGGCTGAGGGTGGAGAGAAGCGGCCACGCATAAGGGAAACCTTGTATAAAGTGACCATTCCTCCACAGCTGAAACAGTTCAGGTGCAGCCATGTTGACATGCTTGGAGTCAGGCCTACAGGTTATCTGCCCACTCAAGCAATGCAGAAGCCTGAAAGTGCCACCAAATGCCCTCGAGCACAGACTGAAAATTAATGAGCGTTTGAGTGAACTGCAGTACAGTTGGACAACTGGGCACATTGTACAATCTCCTTGCTAAAGCTGGCCATAGAGCAGTCACTGATGGAGGTGCTCACAGCCCCTTGCAAAATTATCATACCGGTTTTGGACCGGTCTCCCCCATGGTTCAAGCTAACAGTGCAGCCTTGCAGTGCGGGTTAGGAGAATGCCTGCGCCTGAGCTGAGAGCACAGCATGCAGTCCAGTGGGCAAAGCTGCTGCCAATCGGTCAGGTGGAGTGGGGTGGAGGTGGGTGGGGTTTCAGACAGCCATAAAGCGTACTAAACCCTGGACATCCAAGTGGTGGCCAGCGCTCTCCAGAATGCGTTAAGGGGCCTTCAGACTTAACCAAGAGAGATTTTTAGAACACCGATGCTAACCCACTCATCTCTCCCTTTCTTCCTACAGGAGGAGTACATCAACAGCATGGAGCCTGGTGAACTAGCTGTATGCCCTTTGGCTTACAGAGAGTGGAGACAAAGTAAAAGAGAGCAGTGGAAGCGCCTGGCTGGGCAGAAGGAGGAGCAGCACCCTCAGGAAGAAGGGATGTACTGGACTAAGGTCTCCATGGTGGCAGCCATCCTACCAGTGTTGACCTCAGTGCATTGGCATGTCGGTGCTATCACCTCAGACGGACTCCTCCATCATACCTTGCAATCTGAGGAGTGCAATTGATATCCCTTCCTGATGTTCCTGAGCTTGACTTTGCAGCTCCAGCAAATGACGTATGACCGAGTCCAGAGGCTTGTCATATGACTCGGACTCACCAGGTGTCCTCTGAGTGCCGGACACCTGGGAAGTCTCTGCCACTGCTTGCTATGGGTCAGACAGTGCGATGTGCTCACCAGATTGTGACCCCGAGGCTACTCTAGAACTAGGTCCCACCGAGGTGCGTGTCGCTGGTGGAAGGTGTGCATGAGCGCTGTGACAGGTCTTCAATGAGGGTGCCTTCAGATTCATCTTCCGAAATGCCTTTGGGGCTTGATTGGAGCCCCTGGGACTCTCTCGGTTGTTTCCCAGATGTGCCTATGAATGCAAGGGGAGATAAATAATGCATGGGAGTGGCCTGTGAAACAGCATGGTTGTCTGATGGATGTTGCACTGCTGGATCCTCACGTGGTACAGCACTGCCGACGTCACCATCAGCACAGGATCAGTCCAGATCGTCACCGGCCAGCTGGGTGACTCTGTTTTCAAAGTCCGTGAGGACCTTGATTTCAGGCATTCCTCCACCAGTCTGCGACCTCTATCTGTTGTTGTGTGCTAGCTTCTCCTGCATGAATACAGATGGAGAGAGCATAAGCAGGACGCCTGCCAGGCCAGATGATAAGTATGCCTGGCCTGTGTGGCTGGTAAGTGGTCCCATGGATGGGATGAGAACAATGAAGTTTTGTGTGTGAGAGAATGAATGGTGATGTCCGTTGAACAGGCAGTGAGTGAGAACACTGTGAATGTGTGACTGGTTTGTGATTGTCTGAGTTGAGAGTGATGAGAAGAGTGACTTACCCTGGCGGAACGGAGGAGATCATTCATTCTGTTGCAGCACTGGGTTGCTGTCCTCCTTTGCAGGGCATTGGCACTAACCATCACTGCCACTGCCTCCCAAGCTGGATTAGTGATGTTGCTGCCCCTTCTGCAGCCAGAGCAGGGGTAGAGGACATCGCGGCGGGCCTCTACTGTGTCCATAAGGTGCTTGAGGGGTGCTTCATTAAACTGGGGGCTTCAGTCTTCTTGCCTTTCAGGGCAGCAGTCCCTGTCTGGAAGCACTGAGAGGTGTTCGCATGGCTGCACTTTAAATATGGCACCCAGCGTGAGGAAGCAGTGAGGCGATGGCATGGGGGGGGCGAATGAGAGCCCACTTGCCATCAAAACAGCATGTTTCCTGGGAATGTATAATTAATGAGGCAGGATTGGGACGATGTGGTGTGAAAAGCTGCCATTGTGGCCGGCTGGAAAAATGTTCAATTTCCCCTCCCGCTACCGCAATTGGTGCAAATCTGCGACGATTCCGCCCATACACAAACAGACGGAGAACATGTAGAGTGAAGTGTTCCATATAAGGGAAGAAAGCTAAACATGCCTGACCCATCTTGTTCAGAATAGACTTCCTGTTAACTAATTTCACAGGTGCATTTAAAATGTACATATATCAGACTGTGATTCCACCTTCCACATTGAAGGCAAAAAGAACAAAAGTATATCTATTGAGAAAAATATAAATGGAAATTATTAGAACTGAGCTATCAGAAATGTACTGGATTCCTAATCATAAGATTTCACATGTGCACCTCACTCTGCACTTGCACTATCATGCAGATTTGACTAATTCTTGGTGAAGGTATGCATGGAAGTGTGATGATATTCATGGGGTGATGGGTAGATCCAATCTTGTCCTAACATTTCTGACATTCCAACAGTGACTAAACTTCAATAAGTTTTTCAATGTTTTAACCAACATTTATTTTTCCTTCAACCTACATCAGTAAAGAAACAGATTAGCTGAAGTTTCTGTCATGTGCAAATTTGCTGCCATGTTTCTCCATATTGCAACAGTGATTACACTTTTAAAACGATAATTAATTGGCTCTGACACACTTGGGATGTCCTGAGATCTGACTGGCGCTATATAAATAAAAGATCTTTCCTCAATGATCCAATCTATACTGACTTGCTACCAAGTATAATTTTCAATCTCTTGACCAAACATGTACTATTCAGTCCATACTAATTTGCAATTGGCTGTCATAGTTGCAGTGAGAGTATCTTTGATTTTTTAAAAAAGTTCCTTTGAGCTACAAATAAAAAGAAAAAATGCTGGAAATACTCAACAGTCAGGCAGAATTTGTGGAGAGATAAACAGAGTTAATGGCCCAGACCTTCCAGTCAGCGGTGGAGTAGGAGCGCCCACCACTGACCTGACTAATTTAAATTGCCCACTAATCTTCTTACACTGGAGTCTTAGGACATTCCGGCTCCAGTTTGAATCCAACAATGAGCAAAGTCGGGAGACCAAGTGGCAAAGTGTGGCTACAACAAAGTTGCACCCCCTTTTTCATCAAGAGGAGATGCCCTATAAGGTTTGTCTCTACCTCTGGTCAAATTAATGCTGTGGAGTTTTAAAATCATAGAGTGCATGTGACCTTTTAAGCAGGTTTCCGGCCCAGGAGGCTGCCTAATTGGCATGGCTCCCTGGCAGGCAGGAGACACTGAAAGGGCATTGCCTGGAGCAGGTAGGTTTCCTGCTGCTTGGAGATCATAAGGGATCAGGTCATCAGGGGCAGAGATTTGTGGAGGGGTCTGTGATCATGGCAGGGGTTACCAAAAGGTGGCCAATGATACTGTGGGGAGTTCCATCACAGACAGGAGGAGGTCTGACCACAGGGGGAAGCAAGTAAGCCCAGGGGTCCTCCTCACTGAAAAGTAGTGCTGGAAAGTCACTTACCTATTTGTCAGGGTTAAAAGTCCCTTTTCTGTTTCAAGGCACTGATTTATTTTATGCTCAACATACCATAGTCTTTGGAAATCAAAGCATTTTGCATGTTAAAATGAGGTAGATGTTATAATGATTCTTCCATAACATTGTAGAAAATAAAACAAAATAGCTGAGGAGCTAAGGTTCATCTATCTGTTACCGAGAAAGTGTCGACATCAAGTGCTTTAAATGAGAATAGGTTATATTTGGCAGAATTCTCCTTTTCTCCAATTTTCTTGCCATTCCTGCTCTAATCTTTGTAAATTGATGGTGACATTTGCTCAGGTACTACAGTACTATAGCCCTCCATTACCTTTGCCCCTGAGGCTGTTTCTCATGTATGAGTCTGGACAGTGAATGTTGGTGGAAGAAGGACATTCTAATTCCGATCTCATCTGGGAGAGGAAATTGCAGCCTTTGCCAACTTGCGTGATGAAGAATTGTTTTAATTTAAAATTAGTGAAGATGGGAATTTCATCCCCTTCACATCCACACATTTTGGCACTTCTCCACTCAGCCATTGTATAGTGATTAAGGGGGCTTATTTTAGCTTATTTTCCCTCTCCAGCCACAAGATATTGAAGCTGGTTGTAGTAAACCTATTGCCGCCCTGGGACAAATCAATTAACTCAACACAGACCAGGATTCAAGTCTTAGATCTCCCTGATCAGTAGGACTCAGTAGCACGTTGTACATTTATATCAATAGGCCATCTGAAACCTCAACTTTATTGTTTCGAAATATAATTCTGGGAAAGTTTGTATCCTGTCCCATTCACAGAAGCTGAAAATAACCGTGATTTGATCATTATAGTGGTCTCTTATCGCATTAAGCAGCTACATGTAAAATGATTTATTCATTTAACTGACCAGTTTGAAAACTATTTTTAATTTAATAGTAGGAATCTTGAAATAATCCAAGTTTGTAATTTAAATTACCAATTGTTGACACCAATAACTTTGAACCATGATTAACTCATTTGGTGGTCTTGGACCAGGGGAAGCCATATGTGACATGGTTAATGCATATATTCATGTACAAGGATACAGCTTTCAGTCCAGTTTAGGGCCAAAAGTAAAGGTGGACGGAGGATGGGTACACATGGGTCCTATCCTGTCACCTGGTGTAGCCATTTCATTAAAAGCAGATGATGCAACAGCAATACTAGTACTCCAGGGTCATGTTATTTAAATAGTTATGCTTCCTCCTCCCAGTTTCAGTTCAAGCTCTTACTGCTGAATTAAAATTAGAGACAGCTCAGCAGGGTAGGCACAGGAAGAGATGGAAAATCAGCAGTGGGAGGTCTGTAATCAGGAGTTGCCATTTAAGTATCACAGCACTGAAGGAGTGGAGCAATGGTGCATGTACAAGCAGAAATGAGAAAGAACAGAATAGAATGAAGAGAAATATAGTTGTGGATAACAGCCAAGCTGGACATGGAAATTCTGACAGATTGAAGCTTTGTAATATTGAAACTCTTAGGTGAGGGCTGTGGAATTTTGCTTTTTTGGCTCGGCTCCTTATATTTATATATATATATATATATAGGTTGCCATAGGCAGAAGTATATTTGGGAGGTGGGAGAGCATTAGCAGAACTATATTGGACTCAATGGCCTGGATTGATCAAAAAAAAAAATCAGATTAAAATCCACATAGAAGAATAAAGGACAAATTTCCCAAGTTATGGGCAAAGAGCAGGAGATTGGAACTGATTGGATAACTTTCAAATAACCAGCACAGACATGATGGGCCACTTGGCCTCATGCTGTACTTTATGACTCTGATTCTAAAATAGTGGTGCAAATCAAAATGTAGGTCAGCCAGCCTCTGTTGCATATTTTTCAAACCTATCAGCGTATGCAGACAACTCCTAACTACTATTCATGATTAATTAAAACATTTCTATAACTATCATACTCCTGTAACAAATGATTTCAAATTACCAGCCCATTTCTACTGTTGTCATGTTGTCGGCTCTTTTAACAAATGGCTCAGGAGGTCCCTATCTGTGAAGTAGCTATGTAGGTCAGAGCTGCTTATTAACACTGTTCATCTAGGCCGTATAATTACCACAGTCAATTTGCCTCAAACACAGGAAATCACTTACTGGATTCGGGGTCTGAGTTGCCATCACCTTCAGTCCTGCTAGGGGATGTTTGCTCGTAGTATTCTTCCTGTGGGAAACCGAGGGGCAGAGGGTGCGATGTGCTGGCACTGCTGTTGGGTTCATGGTCACCCAACCCACTATCGCTGCAACTTTCCTGAGAGCCGTCAGGGAGGTGGAATGTGACTCTTCGTTGTGACTGGAAGAAAAAGAAAAACCTTTGTTATTTTGTGACCTTGTAAGAGATAAGTCACTTTATTTTTAAAGCTTGTCATCAATTTATTTTCTGCCTCTAATTTCCTCACTTTCTCTACTGAAGATACTAACTTTTGCTGGCTTCAGGCATAGGTCACAACACCTAGCTCTCCTGAAACACAGTGTCCAGGTAACTCTCCCCCTCCCTGATGTGTCACAGTGTTCCTAGCTCGGATTCCAGCTCATCAACTCTGAGCCGAAGTTCCTTGGGGAGCCAACGCTTGCTGTAGATGTTTCTTGTGTAAGATTGGAGACTGAATGTTCATACGCTATTTGGTTGTGAAAGGCAACACAGCTGAACCTAGTCCTGACCTTGCTCGATTTCCACTACTGAAAACTTTCCAACAGAAGCTACCTGACAGTATTCAGATGTTTTGATTCCCTTGAGTTTAAAGCAGCGAGGAGAGAGCAGGGATTTCAGTTTAAAACAGCGAGGAGAGCCGGGAGTTCAGTGTAAAACAGCGAGGAGAGCTGGGAGTTCAGTGTGAGACAATGAGGAGAGCTGGGAGTTCAGCACAAGGAGAGCAGACCTGAGTGAGAAGGGCAGCGGCAGCAGGAGATAAAAACTGACGGCAGAGAGGGAGGCCCAGCACACCGAGAGCGGACTTGTGTGGGAAGGGCAGTGGCAGAGGGAGATAAAAACCTGCGGCAGAGAGCCCCTTCAACCTGTTTCTACCTGTCAGAGCCGAGATGTGGCGTTAAAGGAAAACAGGTAGGTGACTGGTGGGTATCTCTTCCATGTCTCCTTTGATTGGCCTAGACTGAAGAGTACAGTTAAGAAATTTACTTTTAAAATATTTAACATCCAAATTAATTAATTAAACAGAATAGAGGTGGCTGGGCAGGTGATGTGTTACAGCTGTAGTATGTGGGACCTGGTGTATGCCGGTACGATCCACCATGACCATATCCACAGCAAGTGTTGGCTGCTCAAGGAGCTTTGGCTCAGAGTTGATGAACTGGAATCCGAGCTATGAACACTGTGACACATCAGGGAGGGGGAGAGTTATCTGGACACTGTGTTTCATGGGACAGTTACATCCCTTAATTACATCAATTTTGGACCGTGGTCAGGGATAGGAGGGTGTGACTGCAAGTGAGGCAGGTATGGGGGCTCCAGAATTTAGCTTTGGAGCAACCTCAGCCAGTGTCCTTGTCCAATAGGTACAAAGCTCTTGCTCCTGGTGTAGATGAGGACACAGACAGCAGGGAGGATGAGTGAACTGACCACAGCACCGTGGTACAGAGCGCCATTCAAGTGGGGGGAGAAAAGAGAAATGTAGTAGTAATAAGGGGCCGCATAGTTAGGGGAATAGATACTGCAGCAAAGACAGAGAGTCCCAAAGGCTGTGTTGCCTATCTGATGCCAAGGTTAAGGACATCTCTTATGGGCTGAAGAGGAACTTGGAGTGGGAGGGGAAGAATCCAATTGTCATGGCCTATGTAGGTACCAACAACATAGGTAGAACTAGGAAAGAGGTTCTGCTGAGGGACTAAGAGCAGCTCAGGGCTAAATTAAAAAGCAGAACCCCAAAGGTAATAATCTCTGGGTTACTACCTGAGCCATGTGCAAATTGGTGTAGGGTAAACAAGATTAGAGAGGTAAATGAGTGGCTCAAAGATTGGTGTGGGAGAAATGGGTTCCTGCTGGCAGCAATATTGGGGAAGGAGAGAGGTGTTCTGTTGGGACGAGCTTCATTTGAACCATGCTGGGAGCAGTGTCCTGGCGAATCGTATAACTAGGATTGTAGATAGGACTTTAAACTAATTAGTGGTGGGGGGGTGGGGTTCACTTGAAGAGAAGGTTTAAAAAATCAAAAAGAAACGAGAGAGCAGAGGTGTAAGGTAGTGAGGAGGTGACAATAATCAAAGTGTGACAGGAAGGGGCAGAAAATATAAGCAGAAGAGTGCAGCAGAAATTAAAACCAGAATGAGTAATAATGGTAAAAAGTCAAAACTTAAGGCTCTTTATCTGAGTGCACATAACATTTGTAACAAGATAGATGAGTTGACGGCACAAATAGAAATAAATGAATATGACTTGATAGCTATTACAGAGACGTGGTTGTAGGGTGAGCAAGACTGGGAACTCAATATTCAAGGGTATTCGACATTCTGGAAAAATAGGCAAAAAAGGAAAAGGAGGTGGGGTAGCTCTGTTAATAAAGGAAGGTATCAGTGTGGTGGTGAGTAGTGATATAGGTGCAATAGATCGTGATGTGGAATCAGTTTGGGTGGAAATAAGGAATAGCAAGGGGAAGAAGTCACTGGTGGGAGACTTCTATAGGCCCCTGAAGAGTTGCCTCACTGTAGGACAAAGTATAAACTGGGAAATAATGGAGGCATGTAAGAAGGGTGCTACAATTATCATGGGTGATTTTAATCTGCATATTGACTGGACAAATTAGGTTGGCATGGATAACATGGAAGACAAATTTGTTGTTTCTTAGAACAAAATGTTGCAGAACCTATGCAGGGACAGGCTATTTTAGATCTAGTAATGTGTAATGAGGTAGGATTATTAAGAGATCTCATAGTTAAGGATCCTCTAGGGGGTAGCGATCACAACATGGTAAAATTTTGAATTTAGTTTGAGGGCGAGCAACTCAGATCTCAAACCGGTGTCCTCAACTTAAATAAGAGCAATTACAGAGGTATGAAGAAAGAGTTGTCTAAAGCGGGCTGGGAAAATAGACTAAGGGGAAGGTCTGTGGATGAGCAGTGGCAGACATTTAAGCAGATATTTCATAAAGATCAGCAAAAAAATTATTCCAGTCAAAAAGGACTCGATGAGAAGGATGAACCACCCATGGTTAACTAAGGTGATTAAGGAAAGTATCCAATCAAAAACTAAGGCATACAAAGCGGAGAAAACTAGTGGTAGGCCAGAGGATTGGGAATTTTTTAGGAACTAGCAGCGGATGACTAAAAAGCTAATAAAGAGGGAGAAAATTGATTATGAAAGTAAATTGGCAAGAAATATAAAAACAAACAGCAAGAGCTTCTACGGGTAGATAAAAAGAGAATGGCTAGGTGAGTGTGGGACTCTTGGATGGAGAATTGATAGTGGGAACAGAGAAATAGTAGATAATTTAAATCAATATTTTGCATAGGTCTTCATGGTGGAGGACACTATAAACATCCCAAAGATATCAGATAAGCAAGGAGCTAATGGTAGGAAAGATTTTGTAACGGTCTCTATCATGAGAGACAAAGGTTTTGATGAACTAATGGGACTAAAGGCAGACAAGTCACCAGGACCTGATGGCCTGCATCCAAGTGTTTTAAAGGAAGGGCTGCAGAGATAGTGGGAGCATTGGTCGAAATATTCCAGAACTCACTGGATTCCGGGAGGGTCCTAGCAGATTAGAAAACTATTAATGTGACCTCCCTGTTCAAAAAAGGAGGGAGACAAAAAGCAGGAAACTATAGGCCAGTCAGCCTAACATATGTCGTTGGGAAAATGCTAGAGTCCATTATTAAAGAAGGAATAGCAGGACATTTAGAAATGTGTAACGCAATCAAACAGAGTCAGCATGGTTTTTTGAAAGGGAAGTCATGTTTGACAAATTTGCTAGAGTTCTTTGAGGATATAACGAGCAGAGTTGATAAAGGGGAACCAGTAGATATAGTGTATTTCGATTTCCAGAAGGCGTTCGATAAGGTGCCACATGAAAGGTTATTGCACAAGATAGGAGCTCACGGTATTGGGGACAATGTATTTAGCATGGATTGAGGATTGGTAAACACATGGAAGACAGAGAGTCAGGATTAATGGGTCTTTTTCAGGTTGGAAAGACGTAACTAGTGGAGTGCCACTAGGATCAGCCCTAGGCCTCAATTATTTACTATCTATGTTGATGACTTGGAGGAGGGGGCAGAGTGTAATGTATTAAATTTGCTGATGATATAAAAATAGGTGGGAGGGCATGTTGTGATAAAGACATAAATAATCTGCAAGGGGATATAGATCGGTTGAGTGAGTGGGCAAAAACTTGGCAGATGGAGTTTAATGTAGGAAAGTGTGAGGTCATGCACTTTGGTAGGAAAAATCAAAAGACAGACTATTATTTAAATGGAGAAGCACTCCAAAAAAGTGCAGCACAGAGGGACCTGAATGTTCATGTGCATGAAACACAAAATGTTAGCATGCAGGTGCAGCAATTAATTAAGAAGGCAAATTGAATTTTGGCCTGTGTTGCGAGGGGGTTGGAGTTTAAAAATAGGGAAGTCTTGTTACAACTGTACAGGGTGTAGGTGTGGCCGCACCTGGAGTACTGTGTACAGTTTTGGTCCCCGTATTTAAGAAAGGATATACTGGCATTGGAGGCAGTTCAAAAGAGATTTACTAGGCTGATTCCTGGGTTGAAGGGGCTGACTTATCAAGAACGGCTAAACAAGTTAGGCATTTATTCATTAGAGTTTAGAACAATGAGGGGTGATCTTATTGAAATGTACAAGATTCTGATGGGGGCTTGACAGTGTAGATGGTGAGAAGATGTTTCCACTAGTGGGGAAATCTTGAACTAGAGGACATAGTTACAGAATAAGGGGACACTCATTTAAAACTGAGAAGGCATTTCGTCTCTCAGAGGGCAGTGAATGTCTGGAATTCTCTACCCCAGAAAGCTGTGGAGGCTAGATCACTGAAAGTATATAAAGAGGCGGTAGATAGATTTTTGAAATATTGGGGAGTTGATGGCTATAGCACAAAAGAGGAGTTGAGGCCTGGGGCAGGTCAGCCATTCTTATTGAATGGTGGGGCAGGTTTGAGGGGCTGAATGGCCTACTCCTGCTCCTATTTCTTACGTTCTTATGTTCTTATGTTACTTAGGGTACTGTGATCAATTGAGATCAGTTACCTCAAAAGACACTGGGAATCAAACTTGGGAAAATCACAGGTCAAATTGACTCAGTTCCGCAATGGGCCTTACCAATTAACCACTGTAGATCTCTTTATCCTTGCTTGCCAACTTGAAAATCAAGTATATATTTTAAGATTGGTTGATGGGCCTAATCATGTCCTACATCTGGACTTAGCTTGGTGATTCTTAAAAACAGTTAAGTATGTTCATAATTAAAGGAAACCTAGAAGGAAGATTTAAATTAACCACTTTAAATTGTGCACACAGGCACACTCAGACAAAACACAAACTCTTTCAACATGAAACTTGCTTGGCTTATGTTATATCCACCATCCTCAAAGTTTTTGTTAAAACACAAACATCTGTTCAGAAAATGGCAATTAGTAACTTATCCTTTATTTCTCCACAATCATGCTCCAAAGTGTAAAACAATTTGCAGGGCTGCGAATAAAAAGCAGGTATGTGGACCGAATTGCGTAGTACTTTCAAAGAGCTAACACAGGAATGATGGGCTGAAAGGCCTCCTAACTGTGTTGCAGGAATCTATGATGGAGAAATTCATTCACATTGTATTGCTAGAAGACTTCTGTCAATTTCCTGAGGACAGGAGCACCATGGACATAAGCCTGCTTAGCATCACTAGAAATGGCTCTATACAAACACATTTCACCCCCTGTGGTTTTAATGATCTTGGAGCAATGGCTGTCCTCAGTAACTGGCGGTCCTTTTTCCCCACCAAAGTGCAACACTACCCATACACCTATCATGAACAAGGCCTGAGCAAGGAAAGAAAACACCAGAAGTCATGATCGACTTCAGCTGATGCATTTTAACATATTAGCATGATACAGTAGGTTAATTCTACCCTTCTGGCAGAAACAAGGCAGCTAGGCAATTAAATACAAAGAGGTTGCTTATCTGCTCAGAACTTGGCCATCAGCGCCATCTTCAATATTAATTTACAGAGTCTGCAGGCAGAGGTGTTGCCCACCCATGGGTAACCCATGGATTTATGCAAATCAATGACCTTTGACACCAACTAGGACCCCAATGATGTTTTAACCGAAGCAGATCAGCAGTTGGGGTGGATGAAGAGGTTCTTCAAGGGAATGAGAAAAAAAATCTTTCTGGGGTTAGGAGGAAGAGAAGTACTTCTTGGGGACTCCACAAGGAAAATTGCAGCTTCGCTTCCCCAGGTATTCTCCCATTCCTTCCATTCTCCTGCAGGATTCTCCCAAAAATCCCTCTCCACCACTTACCTGGAAGCCAGCGGGCTGCCCAAATATTCCCTGTTGACAGTTGGTCTGTGAACTTTTCTCTCGGAAAGAATGGAAAGTGGACTAGTGGACCATTGAAATGAGGCCTAGCGGTTAAAATTACCATAGCTCCCAGCTGCGTCTGGTGAGCAGGATATTAACCCGCTGAACTGGTTTCCTGCTGGAAACCCAATCCAAGTTAAAATCCATCACAGTGAATGAGCTAACAATTTTGTAAATCTCCATCGAAATGTAAGCACTAAAATTTTGGTGCAAATTGCTTCCTTTTGAACTCTAAGCTAAATTAGTTTATACATTTGCTATCAGCATGCAAAATAAGGAAGATGAAAAGTTAATCAAAGTCTTGTGCAGTCATTACAGAAAGAGCTACATTTTTTATCTCCTGAAAAATTTCCTGCCTGCATGACTCAAATCATTAAATACATCTGTTTGGAAATTGGGGCAGACAGCGGTTGTTCCTTGTGATATGGAGTGACAAAGTTCAGTTAAGCTTTAAGGCTCCTACTCTTCTACAATTTCTACATGCCTGTACGACAACCTTTTATTCCTTTTACCAGTACAGTTCTGACCTTTTTTCTATTTGCAATCAGTTACTTAACTGTACCCAAAAATTGCATCTGCAATATATGGCCAACTGTGAAAATACTAAGGTCTTGAAGATCAGCAGCTCTTTCAGTTCAAAACTTGCAGTATTTTATGTTGCTAAAAGATTTCACCAAGGCTTTGCCCAGGTTGCATCAGTCAGTATTTCTGCCCTTTCCCTGCTGATATCAGTAAATAGATAGGACTATGACGAGATGACATTATCCACTCACAACTCCTTCATATCTATCCCAGTTTTATGTAATTGGTTTCAGCTGTGGCTCAGTTGGTAGCACTCTCTTCTCTGAGGCAGAAGGTTGAAGTCCCACTCCAAAGACAAAATCTAAGCTGACGCTCCAGTAAGGGAGTGCTGCACTGCTGGAGGTACTGTCATTCGGAGAAAAGGTGAGACTGAGGCTCCATCTTCCCTCTCTGCTGGACAGAAAAGATGCAGTGGGATCGCTGAAAAAAAATTTTCGAAGCTTTTCATCCTCTCAAAAATGTCAATATAAGAGGAAAAGGGCACTTTTCTCTCCCACGGTCTTCTGCAAGCCTACTTTCGCTGGTCAGTATGCTCATTGGGATTCGTACAGTTCCACATGCTTTAATATTGGTCTTATCAGCAATCTTGTAAGTAGGGCCTGAGCTATTTGCCCACCATGCAAACTTGATACCAAAATAGGGCACATCAAAGGCATCCTGCAGGATAATGGCTACCCTTATCAGATCATTTTGCACTGTATATCACACAAACTCATGAACGGGCTTGAGGCCATCACTTTCAGTCCTGAAAAGTGCCCAGTCTACCTCAGATTACTCTGGAAGAGCAAGGTATCTCAAAAATTTGAGCAACAGATGAAGCTAACTGTATCACACTGCTACTATGCAGTATTCGCCACTAGCAGGATGCTGCCATCAAGCCAAAAAGACAGTCTGCCTATCACACAAATGAATAATGTGGTGTATGAATTTTAGTACCAGTTTGATGCTAGGTATGTAGGCCGAACGTCCCAAAGGCTGATGGATCATATCAACAGCATGTCTCAGCCACTGTTCACAATGGACAGGGTACAGACCGTACCCAACCAGCCCGTGCTCGCAAAACTCAAAACACAGTGTCCAACATTTGATGTGATTCGCAATTGGACAGCATCTGTTAAATAATCCTCAGTGTGCTAAGAATTACACCCTCAACCAATTTAAGGTTGTCAATCGGGCTCACAGTGTGACGTATTTGTGTGTACTGGAAGCTACATATATTAATACACAGGGCCCTGTTCTTTGCAGACAGAAAGAACATGTACAAACATTGTGCCCGTTTCAGCTAAACAAAGTAAGTGGCAGACATTCGCTGACTCATTCCTCGGGGCAATGCCTTGACCAATCAGGGTCAAGCTGTCTGGTTTAAATTTCAAACAGTGCTTGACATTTAACTGTCAGTCAACAACAGTGGTGCATTCTCCATGGCAACACCACTTGACAACCAAGCAGCACTCTCTTCACATGCAGTATAAACTGTTATTTTCCCCTTATTTAGTATTCTTGCAAGTGAGTGCAAGATGAAAAGCTTACGCACGTCTCTTTTTTTCAGTAATAGGATTATTTTAAAGAAGAGCAGCAAAGGTCTGCTGCTTTGCCACAGGGATGTTCAACTGGACATCCATGAAATGCAACAGTTCTGCATACACAGCTCAGTGAGGAATACCGAAGCAGGAGTAGGTCATTTTGCTCTTTGAGCCTGATCCGTCATTCAAATAGATTATCTCTGATCTGCATTTCAACTTTATTTAACTACCTTTGCTTCTGTCCCTCAATATGCTAAGCTAACAGAAATGTACTGAACTACTCTTTAAAGCCTCAATTTTCTCAACATCCAGCTTATTGGAGGAAGAGAGTTCCAGTTTTCTACTACCCACTGTGTGAAAAAAGTGCTTCCAGATTAGGCTCCTAATGTTCTAGCTCTAATTTTGATGTAATGTCCCCTTGCAAGTCTTTTTTTACTGTCTACTAGCTTTAAATGATTTGCGTACTTAGAGTTCCTAATCTCTGCACCTTTATGGTGCCTAGTTTCTCACTATTTAGAGCCTATGTTGATTTATCTTTTATTGTATCCAACGCAGATGGTTTCACATTGAACTCCATTTGCTATACTATCTGTATATGTCTCTTTTCAACTTTTTTCTCCCATCTGCACTACCTACTGCCCCGCTTAGCTTCATGCCATCTGCAAATTTGGATACAAAGCTCTCTATTACTTCATCCATGTCCTTAATAAACATGATGAAAAGTTGAGGCTAACAATCACTTGTATGGAACCTTCTTAAGTGCCTTCTGGAAGTCCAAATAACTTAGATCATTAGGCACCCCCTAACCTACTTTAGTAGTGGCCCCTCAAAAAGTTGAAAGGGACTATAACAAAGCCATACTGGTTCCCTCTCATACTTATTCAAGCTCTCAGCCACTCTGTCCTTGTTCACACATTCTTGTAACTTCTCCATGACTGATGGTAAGCTTCCTATTATCCTGCCTTCAGTAATCAAAGACAAAGCATTTAATTTGCTTCTGTGTCAATGATAATAAAAATAATGGATTGTTGCCAAATATAAGAGCCTAAATTTTTCACATGGAGGGGGTCTACCTTCCCATCATCTGAAGTGTCCCATCATCCCCACCAACTCTGAGTGCCCTGCAGCCAATTTACGCTTGAATGAGCATCAGTTGGCTGCAGGCAGGACTTAGACTCATAGACATTTACAGTGCAGAAGGAGGCCATTTGTCCCAGCATGTCTGCACTGGTCAACAAAGATCTGACTACACTAATCCCATTCTCCAGCACTTGGCCCATAGCCCTGGAGGCTATGACAACGCAAGTGAATATCTAAATACTTCTTAAATGTTATGAGAGTTTCTGGCTCAACCACCCTTTCAAGCAGTGAGTTCCAGACTCCCACCACCCTCTGGGTGAAAAACATTTCTCTACAACTCCGCTCTTAGCCTTCTACCTCTTAAATCTATGCCTCCTGATTATTGACCCCTCTACTAATGGAAAAGGTGCCTTCCTATCCACCCTATTTATGCCCCTCATAATCTTATACAACTCTTTCAGGTCCCCTCTCAACCTTTGCTGCTCCAAGGCAAAAAAGCACCAGCCTATCCACTCTTTCCTCATAGCTCAGACCCTCCAGCCCATGCAGCATCCTGGTAAACCTCCTCTGCACCCTCTCCAGTGCAATCACATCCTTCCTATAATGTGGTGACCAGAACTGCATGTTGTACTGCAGTTGTGGCCTGACCAGCATTTTATACAGTTTCAGCATAACTTCCCTGCTCTTGTATTCTACGCCTCGGCTAATAAAGGCAAGTATCCCATATGCTTTCTTAACCACCTTATCTACCTGCCCTGCTACCTTCAAGGATATGTGGATATGCACACCAAAGTCCCTCTGATCTTCAGTGCATTCCAGGGTCCTACCATTCATAGTGTAATCCCTTGCCTGGTTAGTCCTCCCCAAGTGCATTACCTCACACTTTTCTGGGTTGAATTCCAGTTGCCACTGCTCTGCCCACCTGACAAATCCACTGATATCCTCCTGCAGTTTATGGCTATCCTCCTCACTATTTACCACCCTACCAATTTTTGTGTCATCCGCGAACTTCTTGATCATACCCCCTACATTTAAGTCCAAATTATTTACATACACCACAAACAGCAAGGGCCCCGGCACCGAGCCCTGTGGAACCCCACTGGAAACAGACTTTCAGTCATAGAAATATCCGTCTAACATCACCGTCTGCTTCCTGCCTCTCAGCCAATTTTGGAGCCAATATGCCACTTTACACTGGATCCAATGGGCTCTTACTTTCTTGACCAGTCTGCCATGAAGGACCTTATCAAAAGCCTTGCTAAAGTCCAGGTAGACCACATCAAATGCATTACCCTCATCAACACTCCTGGTTACCTTCTCAAAAAATTCAATCAAATTTGTCAAACACCACCTTCCCTTAACAAATCCTTGCTGACTATCCCTGATTAATCTGTGTCTCTCCAAGAGCAGATATATTCTGTCCCTCAGGAATCTTTCTAGTAACTTCCCCACTACTGCGGTGAGGCTGATTGGCCTGTAATTTCCAGGTCTATCTCTTCCTCCCTTCTTTAAAAATGGGACAGCGATAGCAGTCCTCTAGTCCTCTGGCACCCTACCGTGGCCAGAGAGGATTTGAAAATTGCTACCAGGGACCCTGTTATCTCTTCCCTTGCCTCCCTCAACAGCCTGGGATACATCTCATCCAGGCCTGCGGATTTATCCACTTTTAAGGCCACTAAACCCGCTCGTACCTCCTCTCTCTATGTTAATTCCCTCTAATATTTTGCAGTCCTCCACCCTGATGTCTACACGTGCGTCGTCCTTTTCCATTGTGAAGACCAACGCAAAATATTCATTGAGGACTGTACCCATGTCTTCCGGGTCCACACACAGATTACTTCTATGGTCCCTAATTGGCCCTACTCTTTCCCTAGTTATTCTCTTGCTCATTATATATTTAAAAAAACCCTTTGGGTTTTCCTTCATTCTACCCACCAATGCTTTCTCATGCACTTTCTTAGCTTTCCTGAGTTCCTTTTCAAGTTCCTCCCTGCACTTTTTATACTCCTCTTAGGGACTCTGCTATATTGAGCCCTCAGTATCTGCCATAAGCTTTTCTTTTTTTCTTAACCCTAACCTTTATGTCCCTTGATATCCAAGGTTTTCAGGACATGGTCCCCCACTTTGTCTTTATGGCAATTTATTTGCCCTGTACTCTTGCTGTTTCCTCCTTCAATGCCCCCCACTGCTTTGACACAGTTTTATCTGCAAATAGCTATTCCTAGTCCACTTGGGTCAAATCATATCTCAACTTAGTAAAATTAGTCTTTCCCCAGTTTAGAACTTTTATTCCCAGCCCAGCCTTATCCTTTTCCATAATTATCCTAAATCTAACTGAGTTATGGTCACTATCTCCAAAATGCTCCCCTACTAATGAGCCTTCCACCTGCCCAGGCTCATTTCCAAATATTAGGTCCAGAACAGCCCCCTCCCTTGTTGGGCTTTCTACATACTGGCTAAAAAGTTCTCCTGGATGCAACTTAAGAATTTTGCTCCCTCCCTACCTTGCACACTAAAACTATCCCAATTAATATTTGGGTAGTTAAAATCTCCTACTATTACTGCCTTATTATTCTTAGACTTCTCTGAAATTTGATTACATATTTGATCCTCTATCTCTCCTTGACTGTTTGGGGCCTATAGTACACACCAAACAGTGTGTTTGCCCCTTTTGTGTTTTTTACTTCTCCCCATGTGGCCTCATTTGATGATCCTCCCAAGATATCATCTGTCCTCACTGCTATAATTGATTCCTTGATCGATGTTGCAAACCCACCACCTCTTCTATCCCCCTTTCTATCGTGTCTGAATACCCTATAGCCAGGAATGTTCAGCTGCCAATTCTGCCCTTCTTTTAGCCACTTCTCGGTCATTGTTATGATATAATACTCCCAAGTGCCTACCTGTGTCCTCAGCTCATCTGTCTTATTCCTCAGGCTCCTTGCATTAAAATATGTTCCATTTAGCCTTGCTAAACTCACTTCTTCCTTATCTAGCCTGTTTCCTCCACTTCCCAGCGTTTTAACTTCTAATTCCATCTCAGCATCTCTCCCCTCTGAACAACTTTTCAGGATCCCATCCCCCTGCCAATTTAGTTTAAATCCGCCCCAAACCTCCCCACGAGGATGTTGGTCACATTCCTGTTCAGATGTAAATCGTCCAACTTGTCCAGGTCCCACCGCCCCCAGAAATGATCCCAATACCCCAGGAATCTAACTTCCTTCCTCTTGCACCATCTCTCCAGCCACGCATTCATCTGCTCTATCCTTCTGTTCCTATACTCACTACTGCATGGCACAGGGAGTAATCCGGAGATTACTACCTTTGAAATCCTGCTTTTCAATTTCCTACCTAACTCCCTAAAGTCTGCTGACAGGACTTAATTTCTCTTTCTTCCTATGTCATAGGTTCCAACATGGTCCATGGCCTCTGGCTGTTCACCCTTCTCCTGCAGAATTCCCTGCAGCCATTCCATGACATCATTGACCCTGGCACCCAGGAGGCAACATGCCATCCTGGAGTCATGTCTACGGCCGCAGAAGTGGCTGTCTATTCCCCTCACTAATGAATCCCCTACTACTATTGCCCTTCTACACTTCTTCCTCCTCCCCTGAGCAGCTGGACCACCCACAGTGCCATGGCCTTGGTTCTGGTTGTCCTCCACAGAGGAACCATCACTCTCACCATTTAACAAGGCCCAAAAATGGTTTGTGAGCAAGGTGCACTCAGAGGATTCCCTCACTACCTGCCTGGTTCCCTTCTTCTGTCTGGAGGTCATCCATTCCCTCTCTGCCTGCACTTCCTTAAGCTGCAAAGTGACCACACCATGAAACATGCTATCCATGAACCTCTCTGCCTCGTGAATGCACTGTAGTGCCCCCAGCTGCCACTGAAGCTCCAAAACCCGGAGCTCGAGTTGCTCCAGTCGGAGGCACCTCCTGCACACAGGATGTGCAAATCATGGGACTGAGCTCTCCAGACATATCTTAACTAAATAGAATATGAACCCTTGCTTTTATTTTACCCTCACTCTTATTTGAGTATAGACTAGATGCTAAATCCTCTAGATAAACTAGTTCCTATGGGTGCTGCTGACTGCCTGTCCCAGGGTCCTCCTCTCGCACGCTCCTCTAGGTGTTGCTGACTGCCTGTCCCAGGGTCCTCCGCTCGCTCTCTCCTCTAGGTGCTGCTGACTGCCTGTCCCAGGGTCCTCCGCTCACACTCTCCTCTAGGTGCTGCTGACTGCCTTGTCCCAGGGATCTTCTCTCACACTCTTCTGCCCCTCACTTGGGAGCAAGTCCCACCTTAGAGAAATGCCAGCCAATCTGATTAGCTCTCTAGTCCCTGCTGCGACAGTGCTGCAGTGGACAGAAGAGGAAGTTCAGGAAGTTGTTGGAACCAAGTAGAGGCCTAGGTAAGTTTAAGGGACCCTAGGGCAGGGAGAGTAGGGAAGGCCTGGGGAGCGGGGTGGGGCAATTGTGGTTTCAGGGAAGAGGATGAGGTGAGGGAGGTTTGAGAGGTGACTGGACATTAAGGTGGTGGGGGTGTGATTATGGGCAGACCAAAAGGGGGAGTCTGATGGAGGCATCAGCCCCAACTTCCCGCCCGAGATCTAGGCCCATTGACATTCAAGCTTTCTCCACACCAGGTCAATTCTCCCACCAGCCTCAAAGGGGCTGGGTGGGACATGGCCCTTAAGTGGCCAATAATTGGCCACTTAAGGGCCTCAGTCGGGGCAAGGATGGGCTTCTCATCTGAGGCCTTGCCCATCCCAGCATAAATGTGCTGCAAGGTCAGGGCGGGCCGGTATCTGGAGAGAATCCTGTTCCTTCAATTTCACACTTCCCCCCACCCTCCCCCACCCACCCACCAACACCTGGCTAAAAACCTGATGGTGGAGGAGCGTAAAATCCTGGCTTGGGAAAATACAAACAACTATGTACAAAACTTACCAGGTGGAGCAAGATATGGAAAAGTTGTTCCCCATTGTTCAAGACTTGTCACTGAGAGTTGAACGAGCCACTATAAAGTGCTTGAGGGCCCCGGTGCACTGACTTGACTAATAATGTTGGCTCCGTTTCCAGGATAAATGCATTTGGAAAGTAGTCAAGGTCTCATTACACGGAGAATCGTGCTACAAATTCACATTCTACCTCTCTACGGTGCAATGTTTCAGAGCACCAATTTGCTACACCACTGGTAGATCTATCAATGATACACTAATGTGTCTGTCACCACCCCAGCAGTTCCACTTCTTTAAAAAGGTTAATAATGCACGTCTAGTTAAAAGGAGAAAATAATCTGGTACCTTTTCACTCACATAATAAAGTAATTTTAAATGGTGTTTCTGTATCACTCTCATGTATTTAGTATTCACTAGAGATTGGAGCAATTTGGAATTATGAAACTAGAAAGAAATGTGCTCCAAGGAATGCCTCTGGTACTTTCAAATAATTCATCTATGGTATAATTCTGTTGTCAAGCAATGACTACAAAGGTCATGTTTTGTGTGCAGCTTTTCCCAAAAGAAATCAAATCAAAAGATTTGGAAATGGATTGAATAATTCCACATCTATAGAGTGATTGTTGAAAATGCAATATAAAAGGAGAACGATTCACCAGAAACAGTAATTACAAAATATTCAACAGAAATATTCTATTGCCCCTCAAATCAAATCAAAACTTGAATTATTTTTTTTTCTTGAAGCGAAGGTCAGTAGTAAAAGTGCATCGTTTATTGCATAAGATGATTCCTTTTCAAGTGTCAGCAAATGTCATAGTTCCAGACTGACTCCTATACATATGTAGGATGATTTGTTTATTATTACTGCAGGTGTTATATTTTATTTCATAGCAACTTGGAATAAGGGCATTCAATATAATGTTGTATCACAACAGATTGGATTTAGGCTCCTATTCAAAACTGTCAAATCACTGATCAAATATAGCCCAAACCTAACATTGCAACCCAAATTGCAATGAAACTTAGGCTGGAACTTTCTGGCCATGTTGGTGTCGGGCACTATGGCTTTCATATTTCTCTTTAAGTTGATTTGAAGAGTTAAGACAGTTTACATATCCCTTGTCTTTCTTTATGTCTCGTTTAAGTAGATTTTTTTTAACTATCTATGTCCCTGGCTTCCTTTATGTTTTATTTATGTAACTTATTATTTTTTTAACTTCATTTAAAGTGGCCTAAATTTGAAGTGTGGTAGATGAAAGCCATTTTATTTTTAAAAATTTATCATATGCAAGCAGCCTAATTAATTGATCTCTTATCCACAACAGTACTGAAAATCCTCAACTGCATTGATAAGTGTATGTTATTAACTGTTGTTTGTAGAATGTGAGAATCCCTGCAGAACCTGCCTGGAGCTTTCTCATATTTTAACCACTGTTGATTTTTCTTGTGGTTGATTAGTTTCCATTATGGAACTGCCTTTTTTTAAATGAAAATCTGAACAATGGGCTGCCTTTAAAGAAGAGACCATTTGGTGTATTGCAACAAATCCAAAGTTTCCTTGATAACAAATGAGATAGAGATTAAGATGAAGAGTAAGGAGTTTCCTTATGACAGATATCAGGTGGATAATACACCCAAGAACAAGGTTGAAGTGACAGAAACAGAGCAGTAATTAATGGATGTTTTTAATGGATGTAAATGATGGAGGAACGTTTGTAGTGGAGTTCCCCAGGGGTTGTTGTTAGGATCCCTGATTTTCCTGATAATATAAATGACCGAGACCTTGGGGTACAGGGCACAATTTCAAAATTTGCGGAAGATACAAAACTTGAAAGTGTTGTGAACTGTGAGGAGGATAGTGTAGAACTTCAAAAGGACATAGCCAGGTTGGTGGAATGGGCAGACAAATGGCAGATTACTTACAGAAGTTATCAATTTACAATATCAATAAGCCCTTCTTACTCATCTTTTTCAAAGATGTACACATCTTTCAGTGTTACCTGATCTAAATCCAGTCACCACCACTCATCCCTCACATTTATTAATTTTACACTTTTTGTTATATCATTATTTCGAAAAAATGTGTTCCACCCATTTTGTTTAGCAAACATTTATCAAATGCACTGCAGTAATTGCACAACATGAATGGGATTTTCTTATTCACTCTGCCTCTCTGGCCCCTCTCTCTCCCAGTATTCAGACTGCGAGGGGAGGGTGGTGGGGCAGGATGGGGGTGCACTTTTAAGCCCCCCTCCACCCCACACTACTCCAGCAGAAATCAATGGGGGAGATAGCTAACTCAAATCAGATCTACCTATTCTTCTGATGCCCAAATCCAGTACACTGTAATTTTAAATTGCAGATGCCAAGGATATTTTTCCACGGAAGAGTCCTAACCATGCTTTATTTAAAATCTTTGGGGATTTACTTGTGAACTACCAGAGGAGCAGTGGGACTCATCCAACACCTACAACGAAGACTTGGCCCTCCTTTGACATGAGCTTCTATTCCCTTCCCCGGCCACAATGTTTTCCTGATTTCTTCTCCTGAACACTAAAAACTTAGTGTCAAGGACCATTCCATCTGGGTCCCTGGCAGCAGTCGCTTGCACTCAAAATCCTGCTGATGCCCACTGGCCAGCTAGAGATTATTGATGGGTTTAGGCAGGACACTGAACTCCAACATGGAAATAAATTAGCGGAGCTAAAATCTCCCTGGGCCTCATTGGTGTGCGGGTTTGCTGCTCAATCTGGTCTGCCGATTGAGGCACTGATTCTGCTCACTGGTAAAGCACTTTCTTTATCTCTCACCCCATTCTTTTGCAACGGTTATCCACCGGCAATACGTCTACTTCACAATATTGCTGAAAAATTTCAAATGACCCCTACTGTGACTTGTGAGTCACACTTGCACATTTGTTGTGGGGTGACTGAGTTGGTACTTTAGATAGAATATTTCTGCAGACACTTCTTAGGTGGATCACATTCTGTTTATTTACAAGGTACTCAGCAGCTGCACATGTGTGTTTCTATACCAAATTCTATATACATGCTTCTGCTGCTCACTTGAAGACTAACTTCCAACTAACTACTAATTAACCAGAGTTAGCCCACGCGTTAGAAAAGATCATGTGATTTTCATTTATAACATTCTTCTTAAAGGTATACTACACATTAGATAAAACCATAGTTACCACATCCCTCCCCCTTTACTCGGAAACATATTTTTACATTTACAATTACAATCTTTTCAAAATAGCAAATTATTTACACTGATAAGCAATTTATAAATTCAGTCTTTCAGGGGGTCTCCTTTGGTGTGTAGAACATCTCAGCTCTACAGCTTCAGATGCTTTGTTAGGAACCCCATTTTCTGGAGTTGTCTGAACATCAGGTTCTTCGCCAGGTACCTGCAAATCTGTTTTCTCAACTTTTGTAGGTACAACAGGCACTTCCGACACATCTGTGCTAGGTTAGGTTCTCTCAGCAGGAAACGTTGACCCGGTTGTGAACGCTGGTAGAATCATTTCTTGATGATTTGTCTCTCTCATGCTCAAATGATCCACATGTCTCCATATGACTCGGCCTTCCACCATCACATAGTAAGATAGAGGTCCAGTCACCACTTATTTCGCCCGGTAACCACTTTGGTCTTTCTCCAAAGTTCTTCACATATACCGTATCTCCCACGATAAATTTCCTCTCACGGCTATGCCAGTCATGTCCAGTTTTCCGACTTCCTTGCCCCCTTTCCACTTTCCCCCCTAAGTTTGGCATTATTAAGCTCAATCTTGTCCTGAGACAGCGTTTCATTAATAATTCCGCAGGTGTGACACCTGTTGTTGTGTGAGGGGTGGTCCTATAATGAAGAAGAAAGAATGCTAGTTTGGTTGCTAATGAATCTCCAGCTAACATTTTCATGCCAGACTTGAACGTTTGAACTGCTCTTTCAGCCAGTCCATTTGAAGGAGGGTGGTACCGCAAAGTTTTTGCATGAGTTAAACCATTGAGGCTGATAAACTGTTGAAACTCATCACTCATAAATGCCGTGCCATTATCAGATACGAACACTTCTGGTAGTCCATTAATTGCAAAACTTTGACATAGTTTCTCAATTGTAGCAGAAGACATTGGTAGCTTCACCTCATATACGTCCATCCATTTTGAGTGCATATCTACAATGAGCAGAAACATTGTTCCCATGAAAGGTCCCACATAGTCAATGTGTAATCATATCCAAATACCCAGGAGGCCTTCTCTAATTCTAATTGCTGAAAAGCATGATACATAGCAAGCTTTGTGCAGTTCCACCTGCCAGCTTGGCTACAGGTCTTCAATTTTTGGTATAGGGTGTCTGTTCAGTTTAGCCACTTTGTTGACTGTCAATTTGTAGTCTCCACAATTTCGGATGCTTTGGTTCGGTTTAAGTACGGGGACTATTGGCGCTGCCCATTCTGAGAACTGCACAGGTTGTATAACTCCCAGTTTCTCAAATCTATCTAGTTCGGTGTTGACTTTTTCCCGCAGTACATAATGTATGGGTCTTACCTTCAGGAACCACGGGGATTGCCTCTGGATGCACATGAATTTTTGCTTGCCGCCCCTGGATCTTCCTAAGTTTGTCCTTGAAGACTGAGACGTATTTTTGTAGTAGCTCTGGTATCCCACTTGCTCTCAGCTAGAAAATTTCAGCCCATTCTAACTTAATCTCCTTTAGCCAGTTTCATCCCAGGAGACTTGGCCCTTCACCATCTGCTACCACCATCAAGGGTAACTTTGCTGATTGGCTTCCATAATGGGCAATAACTCTACTTATGCCTTTGACTTGGATATCTTCACCCATGTAAGTTTTTAATTTGGCATCAGTTTCTTCTAAATTTAATTTATGTTCACCATAATTCAGGCATTTGAAGTTGTATTCACCAATTACTGTAGTGGAAGATCCTGTGTCCATTTCCATCCAAATAGACCTGCTATTCACTTTTACTGTTATATAACTTGGTTCTGTTTTCCCCACCTTCAAATTAAATAATGAATAAATATCTGAATTTGTTGCTTCAGGCTCTTCAACACTAAATCTCACGGGGTTTTCTCTTTTGCTTGAAAATCTGCCTGCTTCTTTTCCTTGCACTATCTATTATGTGTCCATTTCAATGACAATAAAAACATTCGATTTTTAAAAAATGCTAATCGTTGCTCGTCTGCTTATTTCCACCTCTCTTGCCATTATTCCTTATTTTCGCTGCTGAGTTAATTCTTTTTATTTTTCTGCTAGCGGTGGCTGTTTCCCGCTTCTTGGCAGAATCTTGCATTTTTGCACCCTTTTTGGCTAGGGCTTCTCTCCCAAAGCGGAGGACGGCACCATTTTGCACTCCCTGTATGGCTTTTGAATCCCTTACTGCGCTTTCCATGGCCAGTGTTATCTCTAGCGCCTTCTTAAAATTCAAATTTGTTTTGGACAGCAATCTCTTCTGAATTGTGCCCTCATTTACATCGCACACTAAACAATCTCTGAGCATATCATTTAAAGGTGTACCAAACTCACAATGTTCTGTTAACTGTTTCAAACTTGCCGCATAACAAGCAACTGTCTCTCCCAAGGCTCTATTCCTTGAATTAAACTTGAAATGTTGCATCATTACCGAGGGCTTCGGCTGGTCATGACCCTTCATGAGGTCCACCAATTCATCAAAGGTTTTTGAATCTGCGGCACTGGGTGCCATCAAACTTTGAATTAAACCGTAGGCTTTATTCTCACACGTGGATAAGAGGATCGACCACCTCTTCTCTTCCCCCATAATGTCGTTTGCTTGGAAATATTATGAGGCCAATCATCCATAGCTGGATCGAAAGGACCTATTCTTTCAAATTGTGGCGTTCTGAGAGGGGATTACTTTGATGATTTGGAAATTCTACTTACAATTACTGTGCGAGGTACAGCCCATTTTCGCTTCTTTTGATTTCCTCTGTGATTTTACTCTCGACGCTAGTTGTATCTTTCTTCTATCCTCCTTCTTCCTTCTTTCTCCTTGTCGCCGGTTTGTTGCGCCCTCATCGCAAGTTATTTGAGTCTCTGCTTTATCCTTGTTTTCTCCTCATTTTATCCTCGCCGCCAGTTTGTTGTGACTTGTGACTCACACTTGCACACTTTTTGCGGTTTGACCAAGTTGGTACTTTGGGTAGAGTAGTTCTGCAGATGCTTCTTAGGTGGAACACATTCTGTTTATTTACAAAGTACTCAGCAGCTACACGTGTGTGTCTCTACACCAAACTCTATCTACATACTTCTGCTGCTCACTTGCAGACTTGCAACTGACTACTAAGCAACTACAGAGTTAGCCCGCGCTACTCCACTATTGGTTACACAAGATCATGTGATCTTCCTTTATCACATTCTTCTTAAAGGTCTACAACACATCAGATAAAACCATAGTTACCACAGCCCCCATTATGCCTACAGATAAAATAACAGTGATCCAGATTTCATGCTTAGTGGAAAATTGATGGCACTTGCATTGAAGAAAGCTGCCCTAAAGAGATCTGGGCTGTGGATTTTAAATTTCCTGACATTAACTTAATTCTGGCGCCAACTATCTTTGGCATTCAACTACAGTGATATCATCAAGCAGGCTAAGCAGCCAATCACACTGAAGAATTCTCGCCAACAGCAAACCAGGAAGCAACAAGTAAATTTAATCTTTCACTTTTTATAACTTTACAGAAAATGAAATAAAGATTGGAATACTTGCATGACATTAAGGTAGAAGCTGAAATATCAAAAACCAAACTTTAATAAATATCTTAAAAATCTATGTAGTCATTATGTTGGAATGCAGAAATTTAACATTCAACTAATAAAAATTTAGTTTTTCAAGGTCAGGGAAATTGTTCAGCAATAATTTTGACAGTATATGCAGTTAAAAAATGCAGTTACACCTCATTCAACAAGGTGCAACTTTTTCAAGTGTTTGTACAGCAAGAATAATCATGGAAAAAATGGATGAGGACATCAATTCTGCGATTTTTAGTTGATTTGTCATCTGCCGGGATTTTAACAGCACACCCTGTGGAGGAGTGGGGAATCACAGACAGCAAATTCTAGATTTCCGCACTTAACAGTGCAAGTGCTGATGCCAGAGGTTGCTGTCAGTTTCACAGAGTGATGGAGAACTGACAGCTTTGCTGTCATTACAACCATAAAATCCGGGCTATTGTATTCCTCATGTGTGATTCTGGACAATGAGTATCAGAATATAAAATGGAAGGATTTACAATGATTCTGATTTATTCCATATCTGGTTTCCACGCATACTCACTTTCCTGGAGGGCTCACAGGAGATGCTGATCAGGAGCATGAACCGTGGAGCATTTTTCCTTCTCCCTGTTGCTCATGCTCCAGTTTAGATCAGGAATCAACCTTGGAAATCTGGAAACTCCTGGCCTGCCTGGTTTACTCGGTGACATATTTACCCCTAGACCATCAGGAGAGCTGAGATGTACAATTTTAAAATGGGTTCTGTTGACGATTATTTAGTAGCCAATGTCCTCCGGTCAAGAATAACTTTAGGTGATAGTCTTAGAACCATAAAACCTTAGAGAAGTCATGGTGCAGGAAGAGGCCATTCAGCCCATCATGTTTATGTTGGCCAAAAAAAAGAGGAAAAAAGAAACTAGCCACTCATTTTTAATCCCACTTTCCAGCACCTGGTCCGTAGCCTGGCATGTTACAGCACTTCAGGTGCAGATCCAGTTATCTTTTAAATAAGTTGAGCATTTCAGCCTCAACCACCAATTCAGGCAGTGAATTCCAGATGCCCACCACCCACTGGGTGAAAAATGTTTTCCTCATGTCCCCTCTAATCCTTCTACCAATCACTTTGGGCAGGAACTTCCGGTCGGCGAGTGAGGGCGGGGCCTGCTCACCGACGCGTAAAATGACGCGGGATGACATCAGGTGGAACTCCCAACGTCACCCTGCTTCATTTCCATTTTCAGGTCAATGGGGATGCAGCCGAGTCAGCTGTGCGCCCGCCGACCTGTCAACGGCCTATTGAGGCCATTGAAAAACTAATTAAGGTCATAAATGGACCTGCCCATCCAACCTTAAGGTTGGCGGGCAGGCTGGGATCCCTGGTGGGCTTTGGAAAAAACATGAAACTTCATCCACAGGCGGGATGAGGTTCCATGAGGGTATTTAAAATTTATCAAATCTTTCAATAAGAGTTATGGACATGTCTCAACTCATGTGACAGTGTCACATGAGGGGACATGTTAGGGAAATTTTTTTATCATTTCTATTAAAAATTTTAATTCCGAGAGCACGCTCCCGGCTGAGGGAAACCCCCCGCCCGCACAGTGAGTGCATAGTGCTTCCTGGTGGACGTCACGCTGGGTGGGCCTTGAATTGGAGGCACGCCTGCCCGCGCCCACTCTCGCACTTCCGCCCCGACAAGGGGAAAATTTTTCCCCTTAAATCTATGCCCCCTGGTAATTGATCCCTCAGCTAGGTCTTTCCTGTCTACCCTATCTAGGCCCCTCGTAATTTTGTGTACTACAACTAGGTCACTCCTCAGCTCCCTCTGTTTTAAGGAAAACAACCCTAGCCTACCCAATTTTTCCTCATAGCTGCAATTTTCAGGCCCTGGCAACATTCTTGTAAATCGTCTTCCAAGTTTCTACTTGCCCCGTCTTTTAGGAAAATCACCCTTGCCCAGCCCATAATTAGTACATGGAAAATCATTAAGCAGTGCACTTCCCATTTTCCAACATGTGTTCAAGACAAACAGCAAGCTAAATGTTTAGATGTACACTGATACCTTCAGATCTGTTCTACTGCTTCACATCCTTTGGCTGCACTGTTCACAGGTAACATTTTTGTCAAAACTTGCACTCTGTGGTTTAGTGAGCAAGGAATCTACAGAACAGAATAAGTTCAATGATATTTTAAAATATCCTACACTCACATTTGTCCCCAATTTCATTGATCCACAAACCACAGTGTTCCTATAATAATTAACATGCAGAACCTTAACAGGTCCTGGGTCAGTGGTAACTTTCATGTGATTACTGTGATGTTCCTTCCCGTACAGCAATTCCACATATACAGTAAGTGGAAATTGCCTGACAAATAGAAGGAAAAACAACTGACTGATAATTAGAGCTTGAACACTATTTTACAGACAAACTGAAGTAAGTGAAAGTTTTGTGAAATCTCAGCTAGGCTAACTCAGCACAGACAAAAAAATCGTAGTTGGGCTAAATAACAATCAGTTAACCCTGCGGGAATTGGAGGTAATTTGCAGCTGACACGTGTTCACACAAAAAGTAGTACAAATCTCTGCTCCAAAAGGCTGTGTACGCTGGAAATTTGGAGCTTTCAAGATTCTGATCAATAGATTTTTCATAGGCAAGGATATAAAGGGATGTGGAGTTAAGGTGGGTAAATGGAGTTAAGGTACAGACCAGCCATGATCTAATTTAATGCTGGGGCAGGTTGGAGGAGCTGAATGGCCTACTCCATTTCCTGTGGTCCTACATATTCTAAAGATGAGTCACTGCTTGTCTCTTCCAATGGGTTAATGGGAAAATGTAGTACATGGTGCATTGCTCCAACTGTAAGAGAAATTATGCACCCTTGTTCTGTTTTAGTCTGAGGTTATCCCTTTAAATCCAGTCAATGGAGTAAGGAGAGTTTTAAAAAAGAAACTAGTTTAGATTCTTGTGCAATTGCAGTTCAAACTACCTTTTAAACTGTAACCTTGAGGAGACAAACCAAGTTAACTTTGAACAGAGATCATATGATTTGTTCAGTTAAATGTGTGACAGCCAATTATTTTAAATCCAACTGTCAGCTATATAAAAAAAATCCAAACAAGCCATGGCAACTGGTAAAAGGGCATATAGTAACTGGAAATATCCCTAGAAAATAGAATAAAAACAACTAACTCTGGTATTTCGATTTTTTCAAGAGCTACCATAATTTAAGTTATCTATTAAAAGAAAGCTTAGCATTAAATTGTGGCTCTTATCATTTTGTCTACTTGAGGTCTTAACTAAATTTCTTTTACTGTGAATATTTAATGGACTGCATCTTCCAGTCAGCGAGTGGGGGGTGGGGCCCGCTCACCGACGCGTAGAATGATGCAGGGTGACGTCGGACTTCACCCTGCGTCATTTAGATTTTCAGTTCGGCCACTTAAGGCCTTTAAAAAAGTAACTAGACCAATTAATGGTCCTGCCCGTCCATGGACGGGATGAGGTTTCATGAGGGATTTAAAATACATATAAAATGCTTACATAAAAGAAATTGACATGTCCCAGCTCATGTGACAGTGTCACATGAGGGGACATGTCAGGAATATTTTTTCTACCCTTCCAAAAATTTTAGAACTTCCTCCAATCCCCCTGAGGCAGCACTTTGCCTCAGGGAGATCTGTGCACTCTTTCATGCGCATGAGCGAAAGAGTGCACTCCCGGCTGAGGGAATCCCCCCGGCCCGCACAGGAAGCGCATGGCATTTCCAAGTGGACATCACGCTGGCCCACATAAAATGGCGGCACCCAACCCCCCCGACCTGGGGCGCCGATCGCGAACCCGCCCGCCTGCGCCCACTCCCGCACATCCCCCCCAATGGGGGGAACATGCTACCCATGGTATCAAACAACTTTATCAAATAAATAAACAAACACACAAATTTTTGTTAGTTCATTGCTTATGTAATGAATTTGTTTGCTTCCTTAAACTAAAAAAAAGGCTTGAGATGATGGTGTACTGTTTTCAGTAAGATTTTATGCAAGTATAAGTACCCAAAAGTAATTACCCAACAGAGCTTACTGTTCATTTTCTTGTGACACTTTTGAAATCTAGGTTAAGATATTGATTGCAAGGATAGATGGTCTCAATGGTAGGGAGATTTAGGGCTCATCCTTGAGAGTAATCTAAGATATGAGAGCCAAAATAATCTAAGATTTAAGAAGACCAAAAACATAACAATAACATAAAATACCCAGCATGTGCAAAGTTAACCTGCTACAATTAACATGAAAGTAGAGTTGCAACAATTACTCTCAGGTAAGTGGAGGGGAAGGTGTTTGTTGATTTGAGATAAGATCAAGAAGATGAAGACATGGTTGTGTTGGGACATGAAAAAAAATCCAGAACTTTATTCTCATTACTATTTCAAAAAAAAAGGATTTCCTGCTGAACCAAAAAGATGGTTACTACAAGTCACATGACCACAAGGTTAACCCTTTGTCAGGAGCTACCTCCAGGAGTGACAAGAACAAAATAATTCTTTTCTCAGCTGGTATTTCCCACCTCATTGCATGGACCCCCTGTAATCATGAAAACCTGGAGACTTGCACATCAAAACTCTTTTTGCTTGCAGAGCTGCTAACAGACTCATATCAAACCTGGGATTGTCCAGTCCCATTTGCATCTGATAAGCTCATCTTGCTAGCGGAGTCAATGGGTCTGCCTAGGCAATGGCTTCCCAATGCTAGGTCCTCAATATGGATGGTAATTCTTTCAACAACTAATGACTGGGACATTATCAGTCCTGAAATCAAAAGCAGTTGCAGGCACTGGATAAACATGCCTTTTGGAAGTAATTGTGGAGAAAAAAGGTCACATGACCCAAGTGACCATTCTGAAATCTCAATATGCCTTTGAGGACTGAAAAATCTGCAGTCTGTTGCTTTAACATCAATTGGAAAGGACTCCAGCTGCCTGGCTGAACAAGCAGTCAGCTACCATCTTTCAGTTCTTCCAAGCTTATCTCTGGACGAAGATTTCCTACCATAGTCTGCAGAACCGACCCAGTCTCTATGTATATACTTCATTTGCGGTTTCTACACTAATTGCAAAGTGAACTCTACAACTCCTGTCTTCAGTCAGCTGAACCCAAATTCCTACGTGAAATAATTTCTCATTAGACTCTGACTTTGGACTCTGGAAATCACTTGAACTAAGATTTATTTCTGTGGTCCTTGTACTGTTAATGTTTATAGTTGCAAGAATCGTTTTTCTATTCCTCCCCCCCACCCCGCCCACTGACTTTTACTGTGTGTGTGTGTGTGTGTGTGTGTATAGTGGAATGGGAAGTTGTGAGTACTCTTCCCCCATGTTTTGAATATGAAATAAACTGACGCAAGTTTGCTGTCGTTTATTAGTAAATTGGATCACACAAACCAAGGGTTTGGGAAAACACGCTACCACATACTTCAACAATAATTCAAAACACCTTATGCTTAAAGGTGGTGGGAAGAAATTAGTGCAGTTTGTCTATTCTTCCTCCTGTCCATAACAATTGTATACATGCCAACCTAGAAAACTAGCAACAACTAATAGCTTCAAAAAACAATAGCCTAAAAACTCTTCAAAATACAAGTTTCACATCTAGTTTATACTGCAAGCGCAGTGGGACATTGGCCCTCAAGAACATCAACTACTGGTATACCCAAATGCTCCATTACTTCCATTGTGGTAAAACAATGCAAGGATATTTTATTATTGATACACAATTGTGAAGATATATTCTTAGTCCTTGGTGTTGAATCGTGTTGCAATTCTTTTCACTTGTTTCTATGGCGTCACTGTGCCACGGATTCACTCTTCTCCCTCAGTGCTGTCGGCTCCTATTGATGCTGCTATTTTGCTACAAGGATTAAACACTGTCGCACACAATGAGCTGGATTTTACACTCCAAACCAATGGGTTTGAAGGTGGAGGGGCACGTAATCTCCAGCAGGTACCGTTCCTGCCACCTACACACCCACTCTGGCCTGTTTGAAATTTTACAAGGAGCAGGGGAAGCTTCAGGTGGCCCAACTGCCTTTCGTCACTTAAGGACCTCATTCCACCCTCACCTGTATTTTGCCCACAGCGAGGGAAGCCCCATTCTATTGGGGAAGCCCTTCAGTTTTAGGTGTGCAGGCTGGGATTGGGCAAGGTAAGGGGACTACCTTTGTGGGTCCTCTAGGCCCTTCCCTGTCCAAAGTCATCCCCCCGTTTAACACTCCCCCTGGCCTCTTGAACTTGTTCTCCCAGCCCCTCACCTCCCTTGCTGAGACCCCTGACCCTGGACTTACCTGGGTCCTCGGTATGGCGGGACTGCCTATACCCCCATCTGTGGCCATCTTTCTAAGTGCTGCTCAGACTACTGAGCTGCCGGCCATCTGATTGGCCAGCAGCTCTCTACGTTGGGACTTCCTCTTGAGAGAGGGGCAGAAATATCACCTTAAAGCAATTTACAGTGAGATATTCTCACCCAATCCTCTACCCCACCACCTTCCCCTATATAGCTGCATATAACGTTTGGTTTAGTTGAAAGAAAGAATGACTTGCATTTATCCAGCACCTCTAGGAACATCTCAAAGCTCCTTGCAGCCAAAGAAGTACTTTTGAAGTGCAGTCACTGCTGTAAAGTTGGAAATATGGCAGCCATTTTGCACATGCCAAGGTGACACAAACAGCAATGAGCTAATGACTAGAGAATCTGTTTTTTGATGTTGCCACAGAGACAAAGTGGCACTGTTGAGTGGTCACCACCCTTGCTATCTTCAGTGTGGAGGACAGTTAGATTTCCAAGCAATTGAACAGGAAAATCAGATAGGAGCTGGGAGTGGTAGTCAGGAGTGAAGCTGGGAGTCGAGCAAGACCAGGACAATATATTCCAATGGGATGATAATCAGCTGGGATGATAATCACCCAAATTGGGTGAGCAATCTGCTTCACCAGAAGGTGAAAATTGACCTGAAGGTGATCTGTGGAGCTGAGGAGCAGCAAACTTGAATTCTCACTCATTTTCATCCATAAGGGAGAAGTAGACTTGACTTAAAACAGCAATTTCTAAGATGACTGAACATTTACATCATTCTACATTACAAAACCCAAAGCCATTAAGTGAAGCCAGCTTGTCTAGAACACCCCCGTAAGAGACAGTCACCCTGGAGAAGTATGATTGACTCACATCTCCTAACCCATTCACAGAGCACCCAGACAGCACCTGGATGGGGAACAAACATTAGCTGTAATCACTTGGGGTAGAAATTTGCCCTCGTTGGGCGTGCTCGGCAGGGTGGGCGGGAGCAGCCGGGAAGCCGCCCGCTGCCCCCGATCGGGGCTGGACCGTGATTTTGCGCTGGCGGGCCAATTAAGGCCCACCCAGCTTGAAACACATTCTTTGGCACTCAGCGTTGCATGTGTGGGTGGGATGGTGAACAGCCAGAGAACACTCTCTCTCCACCCATCTTACAAGCTCGAGCTCTGTCTGCTGTTTGACTGTCCATGCGCAGCAGGCAGGTTTAACAAAAAAATCAACCCAGCAGCTGCTGACTCTGGAAAAAGAAATACGTCAATACTGTGTGTGTGTGGGTGTGTGTGTTTGTGTGTGTCTGTGTGTGTGTGTCTGTGTCTGTGTGTGTGTGTGTGTGTGAACCTTGAGTGTGCATGTGTGCATGAAAGTTGGAGCTTTTTTATTATTTTTATTTAGACCGTGTTAAATATAATAAATACTTCCTCTTTTCTTTTTAAAAATGCAAGGAAACCTGTCTGTGTGTGTCTTTTACAGTCACAGCATTTAAACAGTTAAACACTCACTGAATTGTCAAGCATATCCTTATAAAAAACCTGTTGTGGTCAAACAAGATGTGGCATTAGAGGCGAGCCATTCTATCCCTCCTCACCTATTGTAATATTATTAAGTGTTACGTGCTAATTTTCTGTGTGCGGCTCTATGATCAGCTCATTCCTATAGTATGTCAGCTGTGGTTCAGTCGGTACCACTCCCATGTCTGAGTCACAAAGTTCTGGGCTCAACTCCCCACCCAGAGCTTGAGCACAAAAATCTAGGCTGATACTCCAGTGCAGTACTGAGGGAGTGCTGCACTGTCAATGGTGCCATCTTTCATAAACCAATGCTCCACCTGCCTGCTCAGGTGCATGTAAAAGACCCTATAGGCAATATTTCGAAGAAGAGCAGGGAAGTTATTATCCCTGGTGGCCAATGTTTATCCCTCATAAAACATCACCAAGAAAGCAGATTATTTAGTCATTATCACATTGCTATTTGTGGGATTTGCTGTGTGCAATTTGGCTGCCGTCTCTCCTATATTGTAACAGCGACCACACTTCAAAAAGTACTTCTTCGGCTGTAAAATGCTTTAGGATGTCCAGTGATCAGGAAAAGTGCTAGATAAATGCAAGTCATTTGTTTCTTTCTTTTATTAGTTCATGGTCAAGGCACTTAATGACAAGTAACTGGATAACTGAGCGAGATACAGCAGCCATGGAACCATATTGCAGCATGAGGGTTGTCAGAAGAGCAGAACGATAAGAACATTGGTGGAGAGGAGGAAGTGATTTTTTTTTTAAATAAAAAGTTGTATTAACATTCAAAATGGATATGGCATCTTGGGGAAAAAAATCTCTCAAAATGTGTGTCTCTGTTTGTAAACACCTGCAGAATGACATCGGTGTCAGAGATCAATCAGTTTTAAAAGAAAATGGGGCCGAATTTCCAGAGGTTCTCCCGAAAATTGTGGGAAGGCCTATAAATATGGGGCCTCCACACAATGTTCGCAGAGCCACAATGGGGAAGTGCTTCAGAAATCACAACCACTCCACCCCTCTCCCCCACCAACCTTTGTGTTTTAAAATGATTTGACTAAAACAGCAAAAATGTGTTTGGAACAGGTTACCCCATAGTGTCTGCTGGGGCTCAGTCCTGCTTTGCAGAACATATAATGGTAGGTTTGTGCAGCAGAGAGTCTGTGGCTTTTGCAGGAACGCAGCCTGTCTTCAGAACCTCCCTCAATGGCAAAATAGTCCCATGTTCAGATACAGACCATGTTGAAGTAGCCAAGCATGAAAAACTCATTGTTGCAGAAGACAGCACTAAAAAAGAAACAGTTCTGCTCTGCAGGACATCAAACTCTTTACTGAATGGTTATTTCCATTCAATTTCCTTTATCTAAAGTAATTGTGGGTCTAATCTAATTTATTTTCCATCGCTGTCTAATGCACTGCATAGGAAATTATGAGCAAGTCTGAAGGATTATAAATCTAAACTTTTGGCTCACTCATATCCTGCTTGAATTATGACATGACAGTGAGATCACTCCCAAAGACCATTGTGATAATGCAAACCAAGCAAATTATCAATGCCAGTTTAGCTCAGTTTAGCATTTGTTTAGGCTTCACAATATGATGATTCACATACACCCCGTAACTGAATCTCCTGATTTATAACCTCACCCAACTTTATAAACTACTCAATCTATCCCTTCGATTGCACTCGCAATTCCTTCTGCCCCCCTCCATTTAAAATGAAAGTACCTCTGATCTTCAGATGCGTACTCTTATTGGGAACCGAGGTGCACAGTATCCAAAGGTCACAAATATTTATTTCTTCAACTGTCAAACTTACCTCCCTCTTCTTCAGAGAGAATTCATCTGTTCCTCCAGGGACCTTAGCGCTGTATAATTTGAAGTTTCCTACCCAGGATCAGTTTCAGAATTACCCAGGCAGATATAATGTAGAGTGTCAGCCAACGCTCCATGCCAGAACCCATGCCTCTGGAGTGGGACTTGGAGCCATGACCTCTGACTCAGAGGCTTGCACACTTCTCTGCAGTACAGAGGGAGTACTGCACTGTAGGAAATGCTGCCCTTTGGGTGAAACATTAAACTGAGGCCCTGATTGCCCTCTCAGGTGGAAGTAAAAAAAAATCCCATGCCAATATTTTGAAGGAAAGCAGGGGACTTCTCCTGAGCATCCTGAGTAATATTTACCCCTCAATCAAAATCATTAAAAACAGACAATGAGGTCATGATTATACCGTTGTGTATGGGAGCACAAATTGGTTGTTGCATTTCTTCAATTGCAGCAATGGTTATATTTCAAAAGTATTTCATTGGCTATTAAGCGTTTTGGAATCTCCTAAGGTCATGAGGTCATGCTTTCTTTCAAAGGTCCCTTTTTTCTGGCCCAATATTACATGTCGTCTCTGACCTTAGAAGAGCAATCTAGGCTGTTCCTGTGTGACACTTCCGATTGTCACAACTGTCATCCATAGGCTCCAAGTAATTGTTCCAACAGATGCCAAATTGCAAGTAATTCTAACCACTGACTTGCAGTCACCAGAAATTGTCCGCTCTCATTTCCTGTAGGCTTCTTTACAGCCATAAAGAAGAGGCTTTCATCTCGTCGCCCAGGAATGAGTTCAAACCTAGCTCGTAGACATTGTGTTATCTCGCTGTAACATCCAGTCTGTGTGGGTGCTGCCCCACTAATAGGCTGCACTACTCCTGCGGCAGATTCACTTGATCTGTATTCATAGAACTGAACAGTAAGCACAGATTGTGCTCCAGGAATCTCAATATATAAATATTTAGAATGTTTTCCCTTCGCTATTCCTATATGATGTCACATTTTATCCATCTCACTTGAAACATCTTGCAGCAAAGAGAATGGGTAAGCAAGTGCACTGCAGTGCATTTTCCAATCAAGCTGTGCAACCAGTACGAGTGTGGGTAAAAGTGGATTCAGCTTACTCTATGCACAATCTTTTTCCCTTTTGCAGAGAAAAGTGATTGTCTATTCTACTGGGGAGTTACCCTGCAGGATAGAAATTGCTGGCACCAATGTACAGCCTGTCACTGTGAAACTCAGTGGGTGGAATTTTACAGCTCCGCCTGCTAGCGGGATTTTCCAGTGCTGCTGAAGTCAATGGGCTTTTGAATGGCTCACCACGTTTTATGGCCCTGCCCCACCACGTTGCGGCCGTGAAATTCCGCCCACCATATCAGTCATTACCCTGTTTATTGAATTGAGCTTATAGATGTGCATGTGCAACTTCAGTCTTTCAAGTATTCTTGGAAATTATGCGTGTCCATCTATATTGTTCTAGACATGGTAGCTGATCTGTACGGAGGTGGGCTGGTGCAAAAATTCACGCCACCAGCCCAGTTTGGCAGCATCATCTGCCCCACCCTGCACCCCCCAGGCATTTTCCCAGTAGCTGAGTGGAGTTTGGAAAGGTGACCTATCCAGAAGCTGTGGGTAGCCAATTACAGCAAGTTATTGGCCGACTAAGGACAATTCTCAGAGGCCAATTGGAATTTTCTACTAATTGGCTAATTCAGGGAAAATTACCGCTGGGTGATAGTTTCCTACACAGTGCAGGGTCGTGACCCTTATTTGACCCTGATATTGAGGTCCTGACCCAAATCTTGCCCCATAATACAGTTATCTAGACTGTAGTATATCATTCCACACCACAGTTTAGGGCACCAAATATTCTTTCCTCATGAGGAAAGAATTTATAAATATACTTCTTGCAACCTCTTACATTGTATTTGTTTCTCACAGTTTGATCTCCTCAACATGGGGGATATCAAGTGGAGATTAGTTGACTGCTTTGCTGATTACCTCTGTTGTGTGAGCAAGCGCCACCCTGAACCCTGTGTCGCTTGTTGCTTCAATCCTCCGCCCCTCTCTGAAGCTGGTCTTTCCCACAGTTCCAAGGAAGCTCAAGATAAGCTTTAGTCATGGCACCTATTCTTTTTAGCACACATTTTGCAAACCCTGGGCCTTAATATTGACTTCAGATCTTAACTACAGCTCTTGTCTCTCCCCAGCAGGAAGTAATGGCAGTGTGGGATGGGTGTGCCAAGATTTCGGAGCTAGTGAGAAAGAGCAGGTCAGGATGAGGGTGAGAATCCCCTTCACCCTGCTGGTACACTGTTCTAGCAGGGTGGTCTGCATCCTTGATGTCTATCTGCTTTATCTTCTTCTGCCAGGCCCCTGGGCCAATGGAGTCTGTTCCATTTTGTAGGTTTTTCATGCTTTCCATCCACATACCTATTTCCCATATTGCTATAACCTTTAGCTATTAACACACACTGGGGTGATTTTAACTCCACGAGGCAGGTGGTGCCACAAAATTTTTTAAATGGGAAAGCCAACCCTTAAAACATTCTGCTTCGATGGAGGCAAGTTGGGGACGAGCGACTAACCTGCTCCCAGGAGGCTAAGTCCTGTAAGGAGGCTGCGTGCCTCCATTTTAACTCAAGTTTTATTTTTAACACCTGCAGGTCAGGATTCCTGGGCTTTCAGAATCCTGTCAGGTGAAAGGAGGCAAGAACAGCTGGATCCATGTGGTAACTGTGATTATTGCACTGCTTGTGGATCAGGAGAAGCAGGAGTATTTTGCCCAGCCCACCAAGCTTAGCTTATAAACATTGTGCAATGGGATCCCCATGATCTGCTGATCTCACCCCCTACTGATGACCCACTGACTAGTCAATGAGGTTTGACTCCCTCCACCATCACCCCTGCATTGTCCCATTCTCCCCCTCTGCAATGTACAACTCCCCTCACTCACCCCAGTCCTTTGGTGTCAGACTTATTTTTCATCCAGTCCTGGCTATTTTCCAGCCCCCACACAGCCAACCTGTCGATCTGGCTGGCTGTTGGTGTGAGGGGGATTGTGAGAGCTGTTGGAAATTTTAAAACAGGCCCCCACATTGAATTGGATAGGAACTGTGGGAAATCCACATTTCCTGCTTTCCCATCTGCATCTTCCCACCCCTCTGTCTTCCCTCAACCACCCAGCTCTCTTCCCAACTCCGAGTTGTTATCAGGTTCCCTGTTTCTCATACACATCTTTTACCTCTTTGAATTCTCTCAGTATGCCTCCTATTATCATATGTTCATATCAATTTTGCCAAATAACCATCCCCTGTTCACCACCAATATTTCAAAGCCCATTCTATTTCCTTGCATTTTAGCATATTTACTGTTTTCCCTTGTTTTATTCCTTTTTAAATCCTGTTCACCCATAATATTTTTGAGTTCCAGTGAAAAGTTTACACACTCAAAATGTTTGTTCTCTCCATACTTACTGTCCTACCTGCTAAATGTTTCCAATGTTTTCTGCTTTTATGTCAGATGTCCGGCATCTGCAGTATTTCACTTTCTGTAGAATATTGATCCATACACATGACTGTTTTCAGCAGATATATAAAATTAAATATGACATTTAGCTATTATGTTTTTCAAGAAACGTTAAGAGCTCTTGAAGTTATGATTTATCAATAAGACCATAAATGAAGTGATGCACATTCCATTGAAAATAAATAATTCCATGGTCCATAAGGTTGATAATAAATGTGGTTGTTTGCAAGACATTGTGATTTTTTTAAAATACTTTTTCATGGGATGTAAAAATCGTTGACAAGGTCAACATTTGTTGCCCATCCCTAATTTCCTTTAAGACAGTGTAGATATATCCACAGTACTGTTAGGAAGGAAGTTTCAGGATTTTGGCCCAGTGACAGTGAAAGAACTGTGATGTAGTTCTAAGTCAGATGGTGTGTGGCTTGGAGGGGACTTGCAGGTGGTGGTGTTTCCACGCACCTACTGCCCTTGTCCTTCCAGTTGGTAGAGGTCATGGGTTTGGAAGTACTCCATTATGATTCTGACTTGGGCTTTGTAGATGGTGGACAGGCTTTGAGGAGTGAGGAGGTGAGTTATTCATGACAGAATTCCCAACCTCTGATCTGCTTATGTTGCCACAGTATTCATATAGCTGGTCCAGTTAAGTTTCTGGTCAATGGTGGCACCCAGAATGTTGATGGTGAGGGATTCAGCGATGGTAATGCCATTGAATGTCAATGGGTGACAGTTAAGATTCTCTCTTGTTGGAGATGGTCATTATCTGGCACTTGTGTGTCTTGAATGTTACTTGCCCTCTATCAGTTCAAGCCAGATTGTTGTCCAGGTCTTGCTGCATATGGACGCAGACTGCTTCAGTATCTGAGATCGCGAATGGTACTGAACACTGTACAATCATTAGAAAAGACCCTCACTTCTGACCTTATGATGGAAGGAAGGTCATTGATGAAGCAGCTGAAGATGGTTGAGCCTAGGACACTATCCTGAGGAACTTTTGCAGCGATGTCCTGGGCTGAGGTGATTAGCCTCCAACAACCATAATCATCTTCCTTTGTGTAGGCATGACTCCAACCAATGGAAATATTCCCCTTGATTCCCATTAACTTCAACTTGCTCATGCTCCTTGATGCCACACTTGGTCAAATGCTGCCTTAGTGTCAAGGGCAGTCGCTCTCAACTCAGCCCTTGAGTTCAGCTCTTTTGTCCATGTTTGGACTAAGGCTGTAATGATGTAAGGAGCTGAGTGGCCCTGACAAAACACAAACAAAGCATTCATGAGTGGGTTATTGCTGAGTAAATGCCGCTTAAAGCACTGTCGATGACACCTTCCATCACTTTGCTGATGATCAAGATAGACTGATAGGGTGGTAATTAGCCGGGTTGGATTTGTCCTGCTTTTTTGTGGACAGGACATACCCAGGCAATTTTCCACATTGTCAGATGGATATCTATAGTAACTGTACTGGAACTTCATGGCTAGGAGTCCCTTGAATGTATTTGAGGCTTTGACCTGGGTCCAGTGTTTATTTAACTAATACTGTCTATTTCTCATTTCACAAAATAAGACAAGAGATAAGCCACAGGAATAGCTAATGCAGAAACTTGAGAAGTATGCCTGTTATTCTGAGGCCTTAGTTAAGGTACACTGTTGAGGCAAAGTAAAAACGGCTTTCCTCTGGATCTGTCACATGATATACCCAACCTGGAAGCACTTACTGATGAGGCTGGTGCCCAAATCAGACTAGAGTTCTAATTCTTCAGAATGGACAACATTCACCTTAGTGGAAACACATACAATTTTAGCCACTGGGGGAATTGGGAGTTTTATGTGTGGGCTTACTAAAATAGATCTGTAGCACCAGTTGAGATAGGTGTCACAAGTGTGTAATAGCACGAGTTACAATTTACTAAGCCAGCAAACTACCATACAGAATAACTCGCTGTCCTTTAAACACATGAATATAATCTCAGGCCTCACTAATGTTACCCTGTCAGTACCATAGGCTGGAAGTGCCCATTACACAAGCACGTTTAATGTGTCACACAACAGTTGAAGCATTTTACATCATGTCACACTGGAAGCTCCAAGGTGTGATAGCTGTCCTGAATTAAGGGATCTCAGTCACAGTAGCAGTAGAGTGTTGCAAATGGCCTCTAAATCCTCAGGCAGATGTGTAAGAGAATGTATTAGCTAGAGATTCTATTCCTGTTCACCATCCAGTGGAACATTTCCTTGTATGGATGATGGTTAAGGCTAGGTTTATATTGTCACAATGACAGAGCTCAGTAAATCTAACCTGGGACCTAGCAGATGCCATTCTTTGAAATACGTTCACTATGATACTCTAGTGGTTAAATAACCTGCCAACACTCACTATCTAGATTCACATTCACATTCCAGTGAGTACTGAAAGCCACATATATTAATACACAGGGCCCTGTTCTTTGCAGATGGAAAGAACATGTACACACATTGTGCCTGTTTCAGCTAAACAAAATAAGTGACAGCCATTTGCTGGCTCATCCACAGGGCAATTCCTTGACCAATCAGAGTCAAGCTGCCTGGTTTAAATCTCAAACAATGCTTGGCAGTTAACCGTCAGTCACCTTTATGGTGCAATCTCCATGGCACCGCCTCTACCAATTAGAGTCCACTTGCCAAACAATTAGCACTCTCTTCACACACTGTATAAATTGTTGTTTTCCCCTTATATTGGTATTCTTGTGAAGTGTCCTGATGAGTGCAAGTTAAAAAGCTTTGAATTGTCTCTTTTTTCAGCAATACTCAAGCTCTGTATGACCAAATGACTATTTGTTTACCTTACAATATCTTATCTGAGTACCGTGTAGCATCTAATACTCAGGTCCGCACACACAATCAACTATCATCATGACAGAGGAGAGGAAAAGGGTGAATAGTGGTAAGGAAAGTACAAAAATTCAAAATAATTTCAGAATAAAAAATAATTACTTTTGACATCATGTAGAATGTTTGAGGCACTGTAAAGCAATTTTAACAACAGCTTTATAACAAAGATAGTTATTTTTAAAAAAACATGCAATTCGCCTGTAACTATCCATTATTTAGTAGCTTCATAACCACTGACCCAAGGTTAATATGGCTCTTTGCTGGCAGTTATTAGCAGGACATGTGGGTTAACTGTGGTTGGCATCTGGACATCACTTAAGAGCTTGTGAAGTGTGCATATTCCCTTTACTCTTATGCGATTAGCTATTTTAGTTCACAGTCTCCAGAGTTGTTCATGTCAGTGGCTGTTAATCCATGCATATGACCCCTTCAGCCATATATTGCTAGCTATTTTGTTTTACTGATCTATGGTGTTACGAAGGATGCTAATGCCACACCTACAAGAAATGGTTAAGCAGTCAAACCAGGCTGTTTTACAAATTACACGCCTTGGCCATCAGCATGACAACAATTGTTATCATACTATGGGGACAGAGATAGGAAATAACAACATGAAGAATACATGCAATTTATTTTTTTAATAAGCAACATTCAATTAAAGGAAAAGTGTTGGATAATGGTTTAGGAAAGCTACTGTATCAGTGAATAAATGGTCTTTTTGGTTCTTCTCCGACAAAAGCTGTTAAAACACAAAAAAAACAAGAATTGACACATTCACAATAATAATGTTGAGAATGAAGAGAATAGAGGGGGAAGTTTATTTTTTGTTCTAAATTGTTTTATGGAATTATTGTTTTTACGAAACATCTACAAATTCGGGGATTGGGTGGCACTGTATCATATAATAGTGAAACTCTCCATCATTCTAATTCTGAGACTTTGAAGGTAGCCGCTAGGGAATAGAGGTTTCATTCATATGACAGCTGTTCAGAGTCACAAGGAAATTAAATCTCAATTAATCTGAACTGGGGTACAATACAAAACCTTCAGTTTTACAGAATGCAGGTTAAAAATTGTGGTTAGTTGCTACACTGATGCAGCAGAAGGGGTTGTTCTAGGATTGTGCCAGTAATAAAAGAAGAACCTTGCAGTGCAACTTCACCTTTAACAGGCAAAGCTGTGCCAGAATAACATCTTAACAGGGAGACACATGCATTGCTTTCAATGTGTTGGAAAGATTTCCATGAAGTAAAATGCTGTATAATTGTTTAGAATCAACCCTATAGTAAAGCTAATCAAAATCAAAGCTAGGTATTCATACTCCAGCTACCAAAAAAAATTATTAAATCAAAAGATGAAAAACTCACTTGGTAATTTGTTTCATGTTTTCATTAATATTGTTTTCTTCCCATGTTCTCCATTGGAAAGTGAAGGCCTCTTGCTTTCAAGGATGTCAAGATGATACAAAGTGATTATTGTCCATGGCACTCCCATGTTCACTGGTAGAAGCCCAATTCCCTAAAACCACCCTGTAACATATGTCTTCCTGTATCTGTGGTGAATCATGCGGCATCCTGGCTGGCAACTGCTGATCTTTGTCCAACTGAAGCATGCAAACAGCCATAGAAGTCTAACCTATAACCTTTTGGCTGCAAACAAGCACTGTAAATCTTAAATAAATGAAGGAGAATTCCTTAGGTTATTTCTAAGCTATATAAAAACATGCTCAGATAGATAAAATAAGACCCTTGCCTAATTTATTTATGTGTTTTCCCTCTTTTCATCTCAGACTGAACATTAATGAGAAAAGATCAACATTGCAGTTAGGGAAACAATGGTAGAATCTTGGCAGCAATAAAAAACGGCAGTTGTTGCCAAAACAGCAGTTGTGAATAAAAGCGTCATTAACCGTGTTTTAAGAATATTCACTGTTTAAGAACTATGACTAGCAGGTGCAGTTTCAATGGATTTATTTAAGTTTTTTCAAAATTCTATGAGACTATATTGCAGTCAATGTACAGTACAAGTGGTACATTGGATCTATATATATTTAATAAAATAGTGACATAATTTGTCAAACAGCAGATACAGCACTTAATTCTCATTTATCATTTGATACATTTGCTTCAGCTGTACTTTCTTATCATGTCTGTTTAGTATTTTAGTAATAATTTTGTTTAATAAAGATTTTTTGGCCTTTGTGTTACAAATTGTAAATCCATAACTGAGCTCTTCCTGTTGACATGTTCCATCCGGCTTTCATCCAATATTTCCAGGAATGAACAATGATACGAATTCTAGCCCTTCAAATCTCAGCCTGCAACACCCCATGTGCCCCTCTCACAAGTCCCATGTCCATTCATTCCTGAAGGTGTGGACTCACGTTGCTGTACAGTTCCACAGGTGTTGGCTTATCCAAGTGTCTAGTCTTCATATGTGAACTCAAACAGGGAATTCCAGTAATTTAATCAAAGTCAAGGCTGATCCCAGAGACACTTTGAGTTGGATTTTAAATCCGGCATCAGGAACCCAATGGCCAGATCATTTCCAGGATCCGACCATGCACTGCATCAGCGACATGAGGCAATTTTTAAAGGGAAAGGCCCTAATTAGCCCTGAGGCGAATTTGGCGCCCAGTATAATGACACTGGGTGTGAGCTGGTTGATGTTAAAAGGCAAACAGCAACCATTACTGGGCATGCCGTTGCCTGGAAGAATAGAGCAGGCAGGAGAGCAGAGCACCAGGCAGCTCCATGTACTCACAAGTGCCCAACACTTACTCTTCAAGTACTCAAGCCGCTCTGATCAAGTGATGACAAGTTTGTGCCACTGCATGAGCACCTCAGTTTGACTATCCGTTTTTTAATACAATGGTGAATCATCCCAGATTTGCACTAAGTGTGACAGTGGGTGGGTACAATGGTGTGTTACCCTACGGCCGCAATGGTGGCTTTTCAAGCCGTATCGTCCCAAACACACCGCATTAATTATGCAATCCCGGGAAACATGCCGTTTCCATGGCGAGTGGGCTCTCAATGGCATGACCCTCGAGCGCCTTTTGGATGCAGTGGAAGCTCGCCGTGATGTCCTCTACCCCCGTTCTGGCTGCAGGGTTGGCAGCAACATCACTAATCCAGCCTGGGAGGCAGTGGCAACAGTGGTCAGTGCCAACACCCTTCAAAAGAGGACAGCCATCCAGTCCCTCAATAGGACGAATGATCTCCTCCATTCCGCCAGGGTAAGTCACTCTTCTCACCATTCTTAACTCACACTCACAAATCCATCACACATCCACAGGAGCCTCACTTACTTCCTTTTCAAGTACATCGCCTTTCATTCTCTCACACACACCATCATTGTCCTCATCCCATCCATGGGAACACTCACCACCCACATGTGCCAGGCATCCTTATCATCCAGCCTGGCTGGCGTCCTGCTTATGCTCTCTCTATCTCTATTCATGCATGACAAGCTGGCGCACAAGAGGGAGAGGTCGCAGACCAGTCGAGGAATGTCTGTAATCAAGGTCCTCACGGACTTTGAAAACGGAGCCATCCAGCTGGCCGGCGAGGATCTGGACCGGTCCTGTGCTGGATCAAGTGAGGATCCAGCAATGCAACATCCATCAGACAGCCATGCTGTGAGTGATGTGTCCTGTTTCACTGGCCACTGCCAGGCACTAATTATCTCCCCTTGCTTTCTCAGGAACATCTGGGAGATAGCCGACGGAGTCCACAACACAAGGCCTCCAATCAAGTCCTGAAGAAACCTCTGAAGAGGAATCTGGAGGCAACTTCCTTTAAATCCCATCACAGCACTCATCCACACCCTCCATCAACGCAGAGACACACACCTCGGTGGAAACTAGCTTTACAGTAGCCTCGGGATCACAATCTGGTGAGCACACCGCATTGTCTGTTCTGCAACAGGCAGTAGCAGGGACTTCTCAGGTTTCTGACATTCAGAGGACTGCTGGAACCAGAAATTTGCTGAGTCTGAGTCAGGTGATGAGTCAGGAGGATGGACCTGGTCATACCTCAGTTGCTTGAGCTGCAAAGGGAAGCTCAGGAACATCAGGAAGGGATGTCCGCTGCACTTCTCAGATTGTAAGGTATGATGGAGGAGTCCGTCTGCCTTCAGGCTGAGGTGATAGCGCCATCGTGCCAAAGCACCAGGGTCAGCACTGGTAGGATGGTGGCCGCCATGGTGACCTTGGTCAAGGACATCGCTACTGCACTGCTATGTGGCTCAAATCCATTGCTGACACCGTAGTTGGCCTCCAGCTACCCCTTCTCCTCAAGGAGTCAGCCAGAGGCGCTTGAGCACCCATAGGAAGGAGGGTCAGCAGGTGCACCCCCCAGGGCCATCCATGCAGGTGACTCCGAGAGTGTCCAGCCTATCCGAATCCCCTCTTCCTGCGACCTCAGCAGCTCCAGCTCCACAGGCCAAGGAAGGTGCCACTGCCACAAAGCAGGATCCCAAAAGTAGACCGGGGTCCTCTAGGTCTCTGCCCTCCAGAGCATGCCCACCAAGGTCATCACAGACAGGGCATAGCAGTTAGTAGTTTGCCTCTACCTCCACCATGAATGGCTATGGAGCACCAAGCGGCAGGGTGTAACTCTTTTGAGTTATCAACAGATCGCATGTAACTCTTTCGAGCACATTCACAGTTCTTGATTTCCGGGAGTGGGACATGAACCCACAACCTTCTGATTCAAAGGCGAGGGTGCTATGAACTGAGCCACAGCCACTTGTTCATACTGTTCACTATTGTCAATAAACTCCCAAGAATGCCTCCCTGCCTATGGCTCCTTGTTCTGATGAGCAGTGTTCTTGTCACTCAGATGTGAAACCTTTCTGCACAAGATAAAGGCAGGTGTCTCAGTCCAGGGCCTCTTCCCTGTGCTTTGTACAGCCTTCAGACCAAAATGATGGTCCAGCCTCACACTTCCTAGACACATTACTGATGCCGGCACCTCGACGGTGCTTGTCATTGCTGCCAGAGTGTCATGGGCAGGCATCACACAGAACCATCATTCTGTCTGTGTGCTCCAAGCAGCTTTAAGTTGGGGCTGGCGCCCATCACTTCAGCATCTGTGACCGGTGACGCTGTGCTCCTGAAGGGCTCAGGTGCTGATGGCAGTCAAAGGAACAGATGCTTTTAAAGTTTCATGGCTGCGTCTCTATGATATGACCCTGATCACAGCAGAGCGCAAGTGAGCTGCCCTTGCCCAGACATGAGTCAGACATTCTCAGAGGCTATGTGAAGATCTATGGAGTGACCTCACAGCATGTTGTATTCATCCTCTTGCAATTGAGTGACTATTAGGGCCTCCACTGCGTCTCTATGACAGGAGTATGACCACGGAGGGTATGTGTGTTGCTATAAGCCAAACTGGAGTCAAAAGTTCACAGGTGCAATGCGAGGATCTATGGGGTCATCTCACTGCATGTCATCATCAACCTCCATAAATCTAGCAGCTATGACGGCCTCCTGAGTGTGCCTGCCTCGTCTGGCCAGTAGAAGGGCCTCATCACCGTCATCATCACCTTCGAGGGTCTCCTCACCCTCATCCCCGTCAGTGTCCTCCTCATCGGAGGAGACCTCCAGCTCCTCCACCCCCTCCTCAGTCAGTTCTTCACCCCGTTGCAGTGGCAGGCTGTAAAGGGCGCAGCAGACAATGACGATGTGTGATACCCTCTGTGCAGAGCTCCACCAGACCGGTCCAGGCACCGGAACCTCATTTTCTGCATCCCGATGGTTTGCTCCACCAAGTTGCGAGTTGCAGCTCATTATACCTTTGCTCTGCTGCAGTCTGAGGCTGCTGCATGGGTGTCATCAGCCACGTCCTCTGTGGGTAGCCCTTGTTCCCGAGGAGCCATCCCTGCAGCTTCTGTGGACCCTGGAAGACTGCAGGGATCTGTGACTGACTGAGGATGTAGGCATCGTGCACACTCCATGGAAATCGTGCGCTGACCTGCAGGATGCGTTTCTGGTGGTCGCACACCAGCTGCGTATTCAGCAATTCAGTTAACATAGTTGACCCACATGATGCAATGGAGACTTGAATGCCACATGAGTGCAGTCGATTTCACCCTGCACCTGTGGGAAACCCGAGATCCAACCACTCTTTCATCCTGACTGTCCTGGTCCCGGGCAAAATGCACAAAGTTGTGTGCTCTTGCGAAGATAGCATCCGTAACCTCATGGATGCATTTGTGGGTGGAGGCTTGTGAGATCCCACAGAGGTCACCTGCCCTGAAAGGAGCCACTGGCGTAGATATTGAACAACGCGGTCACTTTCACAGCCACTGGCAGTGGATGCCCTCCATGTCCCCTTGGCACCAAATCGTGCAGTAGCTGGCAGATGTGACCGACCAGTTCCTTAGACATGCACAGTCTTCGGCGACATTGGTTCTCGGTCATCTGCAGGAATGAAAGGCAGCATCTATAGACCCTGGGTCTAGCTAGGCGCTGACCAGCGATGGCTTGCTGTCGCTCCTGGGCGGCATGTGCAGAAGTCCAAGCTGCCCCTTCTTCCAGAGAGCGCTGCTCCTGCCTCTGCGCAGCCAGGCACCTCAGTTGCTCTCTTCTCAGTCATCTTCACTCTCTGTAAGCCACGAGGCATACGCCTAGGTCACCAGGCTCCACGATCCTGATTTACTCCTCCTGCAGGATGAAAGAGAGAGATGCGTGTATTCGCATGGGTGTACTAAGGATCTGTCTTGGTAAAGTGTGAGGGCCCCTTAATGCATCCCAGAGAGTGCTGACCACCACTTGGATGGCCAGAGATTAATGCGCTGCATGGCTGTCTGAAACCCCACCCACCTCCGCCCTACTCCATCCAACTGATTGGCAGCAGCTTTGGCCATTGGACTGCATGCTGTGCTCTCAGCTCAGACGCAAGGATTCTCCTAACCTGCGCTACAAGGCTGCACTGTTAGCTTGAACCATGGGGGAGACTGGTCCAAACCGGGATGGTGACATTTCAAGGGGCTGTGAGGGCCTCCACCAGTGACTGCTCCACAGCCAGCTTTAGCAAGGAGATTGTACAATGTGCTCAGTTGTCCAACTGTTCTGAAGTCCACTAAAATGCTCATTACTTTGCAGCCTGTGCCCAAAGGGTGAAAAGCTCTGGAGCACTTGGTGGCACTTTGATGCCTCTGCATTGCTTGAGTGGGCAGATAAGCTAGACACCCAACTCCAATTATATCAATGTGGCTGTGCCTGAACTACCTCAGCTCCAGAGGAATGGTCACTTTACACAAGGTCCTCCTATTGCATGGTCGCTTCTTCCCTCGCCCAACCCACCCCCACCACCCTACACGTGCTTGTGTGCTATCTTCAATCGGAGGGCAGCCCTTGTGCCCCTGCCCCCCAACACACCTCAACCTCAGGGCCTCCCTTGCATGAGCCGCCAATGTGCCTGAGCCTTGAAGTCCAACAGGCAACCCGGGTGAGCACTCTGCATTGTTTTTGTGTACTCACGTCGAAGTTCCCGCGAAAAGCATGCGTTTTATATGCTGTTGTGAAACATGTTGGGGTGCAATTACGCTGACGTGGGCGGACGATCCAGCGGGGGGGAGGAAACGATTCTGCTATGCTGGGCTTATAATGATATGCAAATGTATTACAATGGGGTACCCGACGTCCGATGGCGGGAAACGCGGCTCACCATCGGCAGGTGGAGCGGACGATCGCAAACTGATTTTACGGTGTCATGAAACTGATTTTTGGCCTTCTCACCTTATTGTCCGCTCACGCCACTGAACACACCCAATGCCAGCAGGCACAGCCAATTCACCCAATGTTTTTCACAGGGAGTCACAAACAATGATGGCTCTGCTGTGCTCCCGACAGCTGTGCATGGGCTTACCCCAGGCCGTTAATTCATTCTGTTATTCACTTCGGAAATTTGATTCTCCAGCCTGTTAACAAGCTCTTCAATGAGCTTATCAGCAAGTTATGTGGAAGTTTGCTGGCTTCCCCACCCCACCCTCCCTTTAAAAATTCCAGTATACCACAGAATTGTCAGAAGGCTGAAAGGCCATTTGAGTGCCACATCCACAACCCTTGCCCCCATCAACGGTTGAAAATTCCTGCCTTTGGTATCACAAACATGCATTATTCACCGTGCATCACTAGGTTGCGATCAAAAGCCACTGATCTGCTCCCTCTTTACCTTAGGCACTCTAAGCCAAATTATTGTTGATTTGTAGTGCATCCCTCTTGCCTTTCTGCTCCGTTGGTAGTACAGACCTCAGCCTATATTTTCTAATCTTCTACTTAAATCTAGAATTATAGTGGACTCGATGTTGATTACCCCCTTGTTTGACATTATGAAGGCTTCTCCTTTAAATATTATCCTAACTGTGAACTTCATATTATCACAATTCTTTGGGTAAGAACATTTCTCCTAATCCCTCTTCACTCCAGTGGCAATTTTAAATTGATGAACCCACCTCACTGACAAACAAAACAGAGGAAATGGTCTTTCCCTATTCATTCTATTGAAAGCCTGCATAGATTTACAAACCTCTAATCAGTCAGTCTAATCCTTCTCCATTGCAGTGCAGACAGTTCCAGTATCTCAAGTGTCTCCACATAGTGAGAGATGCCATTCCTGGGATCATTGTCGTGAATCTAAGCTGTGTGCCCTCCATAGCTTTAGTGTCCTTTCTGTAAAGAGGCCTCTAACTCTGTACATATTACACCGTGACCATGAACCAAAGCTTTGTAGAAGTTACCCATTACTTTATATTTTAAAAAGCCTTCTTCTATACCTCTGGATATAAAGGTCCTATGTGTATATGAGTTGGATAAATCTCAAACCAGTTCTCAGTGGGCATTAGCTAAACAGAACTGGGTCGAATTCAACCCTAATTGCCAATTGCACTCAGAGCAAGACATGGTTGAATGTCAAATTGGTGTTCCAAGATGTTGGAGCTGAGACATACTTTTGGGCAGAGTAGATGGAGCTTTAGTTTGGACCCAACTGAACTATATTTGGCTTGGAAGGGTTGACACTGTAGGGTAGAAATTTGACTTGATGGTTGTGTTGAATGAACAGCATTACAGCAGTTACATACCCAGCCAATACTCTGTTCTATTGAAGTCAACGCAATTGACTGTCAGGGGTGGTGAGGGGAGGGGAGTGGTAAAATAACAGGCAACAGTAACAGTATTGCCCATTGAGCACAACCTTTCAAGACGTATTTCTATCCATGTGAGCAAAATGAAAAATGTTCATTCCCCAGCCCTCATTGGGAAGCACAAAAAAAAATCATCTCTTTGAAAAGTGAACTTGTATCTCAAAATAGAAGAGAACAGTAACTAAAATAAGCTTATAAAATGATCCATTGCAACAACAATTAAACTAAATGAAGCTGAGACTTCAAAGGCTGCAGTTCAACACATGAAAAAATCCTAACAAAGCAGTTCTTATAAAAAGGGATTTTATTGCATTCTAATTGCCTATACACACATACACACGCACACACAAATTTGCTAAGTCACAGTCCTTTAGATTACACTGTGGAACACCAGCGTATGAATACTTAATACATTTATCTGAGTTCCTTCCTCCATATTACAGCAGTTAAGCTATTTATTTTCAGATGGATTAACCTGTCTTCTCCAATAGTGCAGAGAGGAAATTCAGATACATGTGTTAAACGGTTGTACACTAATGTCCCAAAGTCTATTTTTAATACCTCAATATGCTGATGATAACATCTGGCAATTAGTGATAATTAATTCCAATCTTGGAAGCCAGTTTCAAAAAGGAAGTGATTTCCCTTCAATGTCTACCTTCAAGCTACAATCAACACTGGAACTTGTGATACACCCCATCCAAATTGCTCACCCCTTTTTTGAAAGCACTGTTATACTCTAGTTTAGAGGTCCCAGCTACCCTAGCCTGCCCAAGTGACCATTCTTGAGGCAGCAGCCGTAACATTGACTGCTGGCAGGTTATTCAACCATGAGGGAAAACAAATCTTATCTCAACTTAATCAATACATTGTCCAGCAAGAGTCACTGGGTAATGATCGTTCTCTGATTGTTCCTCTCCCTAGCCCAGGCTGCTGAATCCAATTATAGCATGGATTGGGGATCAAACATGTCTTCTTGATCTTAATCGTAGCTCACTTCTACACAAAGCAAAGAGTATAAAAGCTATTTGATACTCTTTCGAGTTATCAACAGTCACAGATTGCAACTCTTTTCGAGTACAATCACAGTTCTTGGTTTCCGGGAGTGGGACATGAACCCACAACCCTCTGATTCAAAAGCGAGGGTGCTATGAACTGAGCCACAGCTGACACCTCGAATTTTCCTGTAACTCTTTCGAGTTATCAACAGATCGCATGTAACTCTTTCGAGTACATTCACAGTTCTTGGTTTCCGGGAGTGGGACATGAACCCACAACCATCTGATTCAAAAGCGAGGGTGCTATGAACTGAGCCACAGCTGACACCTCGAGTTATCAACAGTCACAGATTGCAACTCTTTCGAGTACAATCACAGTTCTTGGTTTCCGGGAGTGGGACACGAACCCACAACCCTCTGATTCAAAGGCGAGGGTGCTATGAACTGAGCCACAGCTGACACCTCCTAAAAGCTATTTGATGGTGAAGTACTTAGCAGCTTCTCTTAATAATTTAATACTTGACACTAACCTAATGAGTATCAAGTAAGAGCTAGCTATCTGAATGGATATCGATCAGTGAAAAAAAAATGACAGATTTTCTAATAGTTGTAAAATGCAGCTGTACACACAACAATCAAGATGTAATGAGTGACTGCAGCATGATATTGCTCAGTGGGCAGTACTACTACAATTGGGTGAATAGGACTAGGATTTATAGCAGGCATGCCAAGCCAAGGTTTCCATTGCAGAAAGCGGGTATGGCACATTAAACAACACATAGCATTCATCCCAGCAGCAAAGAGATTTTACAAAATAAGTAGCTTTCCTTTGTGGAAAGAAATACTTAGGGCGGAAATTTCCCAGAATTGCACTAAGTGTGGTAGCGAGCGGGTAAAATGGAGTCCTACCCGTCAATGAAAATGATGGGTTTTCACGCCATATCTTCCCGATCCCACATCATTATATATTCACCCCCACAAAATATGCCATTTTCATGGCAGGTGGGCTTTCATTCGCCCGCCCGCCATCACCCCGCTGTTGCTTCATGCCGGCCACCATCTTTAAAAGGCAGCCGCCAGCAAAGCGCTCATCGCCACCAGCTCACCACCGCTGCCTGGGAGACATAGTCAGCAAAGGCAAAAAGACTGCAGCCCTCACTTCAATGACGGGTCCCTCGAGCGACTGCTGGATGCCGGGGAGGTCCAGCGGGATGTGTTCTACCCCCGTTCTGGCTGCAGGATGGGCAGCAATGTCACCAGCCCAGCTTGGGAGGCAGTGGCAGCGGTGGTGATCGCAAACGCCCTGCAGAGGAGGACAGCCATGTAGTGCCGCAAAAGGATGAATGATCTCCTCCGTTCCGCCAGGGTAAGTCATTCTTTTCACCACTCCCAACTCGCACACTCACAAACCCATTACATATCCACAGGGTCCTCACTCACTGCCAATTCAAGGAACATCACCATTCACTCTTTCATACACACCGTCATGGTCCTCATCATGTCCATGGGACCACTGAGGTGATAGCGCCGGCATTGCAACATACTGAGGTCAACACTGGCAGGATGGCGGCCACCATGGAGACCTTGGTCCAGGATGTCACTCCTGGACTGCTGCCCTGGCTTAACTCCATCGCTGATGCCATAGTTAGCCTCCAACAGTGTCTACTCGAACGGGGTGCTGGACAGCTTGATCTCGCTCCAGCCACCCCTTCCGCTCATGGAGTCAGCCAGGGGCCCTCGGGCATCCATAGGAAGGAGGATCAGCAGGTGCACACTCCAGGGCCATCCACCCAGGTGACATCTGGGTGTGACCGGCCCATCTGGCTCCCCTCTTCCAGTGACATCCGCAGATCCAGCTTCACAAGCCGAGGAGGGTGCCACTGCCACACAACAGGACACCGAAAGTAGGCCAGGGCCCTCCAGAGGAAGCCCGCCAAAGTCATCACAGACAGGGCGTCACAGTCAGCAGGCTGCCTCCACCTTTGCTGTGGATGTCCAAGGAGCCCCAAGATGCAGCGGCAGGGTTAGGAAAGTTAGGAAAAATTAGTTGCACAGCCTGGTCACGGGTGTTCATCACTTGTACATACTGCTCACTATTGTCAATAAACTCCTAAGAATATCACCCTGCCTTCGGCTCCTTGTTCTGATGAGTAGTATTCTTGCCACTCAGATGTGAAACCTTTCTGCACAAGATAAAAGGCAGTGTCTCAGTCCAGGGCCTCTTCCCTGTGCTCTGTGTGGCCTTCAGGCCAAAGTGATGGCCCAGCCTCACACGCCTTGGAAACATTGCTGATACCTGTAACTTGGCAGTGCTGGTCATTGCTGCCAGAATGTAGTGGGCAGGTGCCACAGAGCTCTCTCATTCTCTGTGTGTGCTCTCAGCAGCTTTAAGGTGGGGCTGGCCCCCATCTCACCATCATCTGCGACCAGTGATGCTGTGCACCAGCTCCTGAAGGGCTGAGGTGCTGAAGGTGGACACAGCATCAGATGCGTCTAAAATTCCATGGCTGAGTCCCTGAGATGGCTCTGAACATGGAGCGCAAGCGAGCTGCCCTCGGCCAGACAGGAATCAAACATTCTCAGAGGCTTTGTGATGATCTATGGAGTGTCCTCACTGCATGTTGTCCTCATCCTCCTGTGATCGAGTGAGTATTAGGGCCTTCACTGCATCTCCATGACAGGAGCATTCTCATAGTCAAACATTCACAACTGCGATGTGAGGATCTACGGGGACACCTCATTGCATGTCGTCATCATCTTCCACAAATCTGGCAGCTAAGAGGGCCTCCCGAGTGCGCCTGCCTTGTCTAGTCAGTGCAACAGCTTCAACTCCATCGTTGTCACCACCGAGGACCCCCTCACCCTCATCCCCGTCGGCGTCCTCCTCATCGGAGGAGACGTGCAGCTCCTTCTTCTTCTCCTCAGCCAGCTCCTCTCCCTGTTGCAGAGCCAGGTTGTAAAGGGCGCAGCAGAGAATGACAATGTGTGACACCCTCTACGGACTATATTGCAGGGCTCCACCAGACTGGTCCAGAGACCGGAAGCACATCTTCAGCATCTCAATGGTCTGCTCCACCAAGTTGCGAACTGCTGCATGAGCCTCATTATAGTGCCACTCTGCTGTAGTCTGAGGCCGCCGCACAGGTGTCATCAGCCACGCTCTCTGCGGGTAGCCCTTGTCCCCAAGGAGCCAACCCTGCAGCCTCTGTGGACCCTGGAAGACTGCAGGGATCTGTGACCGACTAGGGATGTAGGCTTCGTGCACAATCCCTGGAAACCGTGTGCATACCTGCAGGATGCGTTTCTGGTGATGACACACCAGCTGCACATTCAGTGAGTGGAGGCCCTTGTGGTTGATGTAGTTCACCGTGTGTTGCGATGGAGCCCTGAGCGCCAGATGAGTGCACTCAATTGCACCCTGCACCTGTGGGAATCCTGAGATCAGGGCGAATCCAATAGCCCTTGCATCCTGGCTGTCCCAGTCCCGGGCGAAATGCACAAAGTTGTGTACCATGGAGAAGATGGCATCCGGGACCTCATGGATGTATTTGTGGGTAATAGATTTTGAAATCCCAGAGGTCCTTGTGGAGACCTGAAAGGAGCCATTGGCATAGAAATTGAGTGGGGGGGCGTGCTTGGGGGGTAAGGTATGGAGCGCTTGGTGGGCCTTTTTTTGCCTCCACATTGCTTGTGTGGGCGGGCAGGCTAGGAGCCCGACCCCAATCATATCACTGTGGCTGTGCCTGATCTGTATTAGTTGCAGAGGCATAGTCAGTTTATACGGGTGTCTCTAATGCGTGGTCACTTCCCTCGCTTACCCTGCCCCCACCTCGATTGCCTGTGCGCGGGATGCAGTGCCAGGGCAGCACTTGCTCTTCTCCTCCACCCCGCCCCCCTCAGCAGTCACCTCGGAGGCTGGCCAGCATTTTCCCCGAGACATTCCCGACTCCTCAGCAGTCGCCTCCGGGGTCAGGCATCAGTTGCCCCTGCCCCCCGTGCCCCTGAGGCCTGCAAAACGGGCAAGCTGTGGTGAACGCTGCTGCTCACTCACCTCAGTTCCCCCAAAGTGAAAGCCGCCAAATGCACGTTGCCTGCATGCAGTTGTGAAACACATCGGCGTGCTTTCCCGTCAACGTGGATGGATGATACGGTGGGGTTCCAAGAGCCTGGCGAGATGGCCTTTTAATTATATGTTAATGTATTACAATTAGCTCCCTGCCGACCGATGGCGGGAAACGCGGCCCACCATTAGTGTGCTGAGTGGAAGATTGCGATGTGCCTTCACGCCGTCGTGAAGTGGGTCCCGCCATATTTTCCACACATGCCACCTATCATGCCCACCACCAGTGGACTCGGAAAATTCTGCCTTTAAATTTACCAAACAGAAGTTTCTGCTCAGCATGCTCAATCACAAGCCTCCAGGTTGTGGAGAAACCAACATTCCATTTTGTTTCAACAATGTAAGATGGCATTTCTTCCCTTTCCTATGGTGCACCCTGGGTATGATGACGCCACCACGGTCACCATATCTACCCTATAATAACATATGAGAGAATTACAGCTGGTATAAAGATAATTACATTTGTTTTACTTGTGCATTGCGATTCGGTTGAAGTTCACAGAGCAATAGAACAGACTCAATTGATGCCATTACACTGAGTATGCACAGCAAGAGAGAACAATCAATGATATCTATTCAATGATGAAACAATAGTTTTACCCAAAACAAGGCAGCAACAGGCAGAGAAGACTGTGAGTAAATGATTGAAATGAAACAACGTTACATATAATAAAAAGCATGATAATAAAATGTGCCAAAGCACTTCACAGAGGCATTATAAAACAAAATATGATTCTGAGCCACATAAGGAAACATTAGGGCAAATGGTCAAATGCATGGCAGGTTTTAAGGAGTGTCTTAAAGGAGGAAAACGAGGAAGAGAGACGGAAAGTTGAAAAGAGGGAATCCCAGAGATTAGGGCCTGGATAATGGAACCAATGGTAAGGGGCTTAAAGTCAGGGATGCTCCAGAGGCCAGAATTCAAAGAATCCAGATATTCCAGAGTTACTGGGCTACAGAGATAGGGGTGCAGATAGTGTGGTGCTGGCCGCAGAGGGATTTGAAAGCAAGGATGCAAATTTTAAAATCGAGGTGTTGCTTAAATGGGCGACAGCGTAGGTCAGCGAGCATGGGGATGATGGGTGAATGGACTTTGGTGCAAGTTAGGAAATCGGCAGCAGAGTTTTGAATGACCCCAATTTTACAGTAGGTGGAATGTGGGAGACCTGTCAGGAGTGCACTCCCATGAATGGGGCATGGAGAATGTGTGGGGCGGGGTGAGGGGTGAGGGCTGAGGAGGTTTTTTTTTTGGTTTATTGTATTTTAAAATCTTTGACAGTTTTGGAGCACAGAGGCAGACCTTCCGTCCAGCCCACCTTTGCAAGGGGCAGCCTCCACACTCAATGCAGGGGTGGCTGAGCTGAATCCCAGAGAAGCATTTTTTCCAGGGCTGGGTTTGCAGAGCCGGGAAATATCCCGACTCTGTGCTCCTGATCCAGAGGCGAATATCCAGGCCTAAGGGTGTGTTGGAAACATTTTATTTTTCATCTACATCCAGTTAGAAAACAGTCGTGCTGAATAGAAAATTGAGTAAAAGCAAATATCTCAGAGTGGCTTGGAGCTTTTTAACCAATGAGGAGCTCAAAACCTACACAGCTTTCAAAATATTCGTGTCTTCTCTATCACATGCTAGCACATTTCTCATTCGGTTTTACTTGAATTGGTATGAAAGGAAAAGCCAGAGGGCAGGATTTTTAGGTTGGCATGCGGGCTCGATCGGTGGGCCCAGGAGCAGCCGGGGAACAGACCGCCACCTGCGATCGGCCCCCGACTGCGATTTCACACTGGCTGACCAAATAACGGCCAGCCAGCACGAAATGTGCGCTGATATGATCAGTGCTGCCTGGGCTGGGGGCTGGAGGAGGGCGAGCGCTGAAGTCAGCGCGGGCATGGGGGAGCACTCACAGAAAGCTCCCTGAAAGCCGAGAGCTGCCTCAGGGAGCTGAAGACTTTAAAAATATCAAAGAAAGATTTTTAAATCCGCAAAAAAAAATGTCCACACAACACAAGCAGTCACCTGAGAATAGGCATAAAAATTTGCCCTCCTGCCAACCATAATGTTGGACAGGCAGCAAAAAATCCCACTTAATTGTGCCGTTACTGGCCTCATAGCCCTCTTAATTGTCGGCGGGCCCGCTTCTGAGTTTAGCATGTGCCCACCGACCAAAATATAGAGCAAGTGCGAGATGGTGCCCGGATGCTCGCCCGACGTCATCACACTCAATTTTACACTCGAGCGGGTCGGGCGCGCACCCATCCGCTCGGCGAAAAATTCTGGCCAGAGTAATTGCAGTGTTTGTGGAATATCTTTGCTGAAAGCACTACCAGCAACACGCTGGTAGAAGTGTAACAACTATCATGTGCCATCCTGATTTTTCATGTCACATATTATTATAAGTGTGATGTTATTCCTCCTCAAACTGACATGTCCCACTGGGTATACTCAGCCAAAAATGGTAGGAAGATAATAAATATTGTAATAACGATTTAATATTTTTAATATTGTTAATTGTGTAACAATTGGGTGTTAATTGTATTCAGGTGGTGGATATTAATTGGGGACTCAAATGTGATTATATGTTTGGAAGTAGAAAGAAGGTGATTGGTTAGAGGCACACAAACTCCAATATGTGTCTCTGTAAATAAAAGCTTATAGGTGTTAAGAGATTAGGCTCAAGTGTCCTACCCTTCACCACCTGGTTATCAGAGTTCTTTATGTGTATAGAAAGAGTACAATTCATTTAGGGCTTCCAGTTTTAATTGGCAAAATGCTAAATTTTAAAGGCGGTGTTTAACATTAGGAACATACCAATAAAACATCACATGCAGTTGCTCTTCAGAGCCCCTCTTGCTTACCTAAACATGCATATCTTTCCAATCTACTTCTGTGCTCCTGCTTTACAGAGCTGCTGCTGCCTGGCTTTTAGATCAGATCCTTTATCTATGCTAGCATGTCCACAATCACCACTTTGACGCATGAATCAACATCTGAAAATGTCAATTTTGTCCTTTCTGTAAAGCAAGAAATTGACTGAAACAAGTAAATACCAAATCTAGAGGAAAAAAATAAGCGCCAAATAACATGAAACTTAGAGACAGTCAATCTTTACTTCAAAATCCATTCTTCACACCCAGTTTGCTTCACCCTGCCATTGGCATTTATGCCTTTAGCTGCCTAAAACCTAAGTTTTGGAATTCCCTCTCTGCACCTGTTATGGACAGGGATGAGAGAGAGAACTGAAGCCCCTGTTTTCCTCCCTTACTGTCCATAATCAGCACGTTTTTGAAACGGAAGATATGTGTGTTTTTTTAACCCTTGAGTGACTGGTCAATTTGAATAATCAGCAGCAAGCTTTTTGTGGGTTTAAGTAGAGAGAATTATCAATGAATATGTTCACTCCAAAAATCTAACACTATGTCACTCGCTCAGCCACATATACATACACGGAAAATACAGTTAGAGAGAATAGTGCACTTTTACATGTTCTAATCAAAAGCATAGTTCACAATTCATGTGATTGGCTCATCTTGGAAAAAACACATGGTCCAGGCCTGGTGAAGAAGAGACTTTTCACTCTTAATGTGTAGTTAGATGAATCCAATTGCCAAAATCCTTTTCAGAGCTGTTGCAGGATCCAATCGAAGAGATGGATATTCTGCAGGTCACATAGCTATTTATTTGTAGTCTTGTTACCAAGAGGCCAATTTGCTGTATTGGTGCACTTGAAAAGGAACGGACTTGGAGACCTTACAATGTTGCAATCTTAGGTCTTAAGGCATAGATGTTGCTGCCCTTTCTGCTGCTGTTGTGACTCTTGTAGTTAGCACTTGAAGATTAAAAAGGGAGGCCAAAATAGCTGCCTTACCATGTGGTTTCTTAGTTCCCCTTTCCAAATGTAGTGCTGGTCTTAGTTGATTTGCCACAACTTGGGTGCAGACATTCACCCTGGGAGTTTGAGACAATTACTGTTTTTGTTTCTGGAAAGACCCATTCAGGTCAGGAAATCTCTTCTGAGTGGTCTGAGGGGATGAGTAAAGACACCTCCTTAGCTTTTGAGACAGTGTGGCAGTTTGAACCCACAGATCAAGTCAGGTGACTCTTGATGGCCATCTTTTGCAACATTTCAATGCCCATTTTTAAAAGAAAAATCAGTTCTAGAAGATTCCATGCTGATTACAATTCAGGTGTTAAAAGTTATGAAATTGACATGCTTTTACTAGGCATGGCACACCTTTCAAGTGTTCCTGAATACTTACCTCTTTGCCAAGTTTTTGGTCACCTCTCTTCATATCTTCTTAAAACATTTTTGATAATGTGTTTGTTAAGTGCCTTGGGACATCTTACTACAGTAAAGGAACTATATAAAAGCACATTGTTGTTGTAATTCTCAGGCATTACCTCCCTTTAACAGTTCTATGGACAGTTTGTAAATCTCCTCATAGTTCAATGGCTAATAATATCACATAACAGGATGCTAAGTTCTACATATTTTAAAATGTCTCAGATTTCATTCAGTCTATGTTGCATTTACTCTTCTCAGTTGTGGTTGGAGAAAGGGTGTTGCAATTGGATTCAGTACCTCTGAAGAGAGAGAGGGAATACATTTCACCCAGGGTTCCTGTTCCTGATCCAGTGTAGTGGTGGAAAGTCTACATATGGATTTCTACTAAAAACAAGATTGGCTTGACTGTGTTGCCCCTTATGGTTATATAGCATGTTAGCAATTACTGTCTAGGTTCACACAAAATGTCTGGCCATTTGAGCATGGTATTGGAGTGAGCTCTTCCAGTGTCCCTGGAACTACAACCCTGTACCTCACTGCCTTCAGGCCAGCTGTGGAGTAAAGGAAAGAAAACAGTAAAACGGATCTCCTTAGGAATTAGGAACACAACTTGTGCAGTCAAATAGGCCTAAAATGGAGTTTACAGCACCACTGAGTCATTAAACATGGCCAGGATTTTACGGCCCCATCACGGTGTGTCTACCCCCGGCAGATGTGGCGAGCCATTTAAATCTTCATTCAGTTCAGTGGGACTGTAATATCCCGCCGGGCAGGAGACGCTCTAAAATCCTGGCCCATGTTTCAAAACGAACATAGTTGCCGGTCAAGAAAGACAAGAATTTGGCTATTATTATTATTAAAGCATTCTGAGTTTTGTAAGTTATGGCCATTCGTTTTAATTCAATTACTGTAGCAGCTTCACTAGAATTACAGAAAAAGCAATTTATCTATAGGTTGCATCATAGAGCTGAAATCTCTTGTATTACCACTCGACTTTTAGAAGAAGAAGAATCATACTTGTCAATATCTTTAAATGTGTCAATATACTTCTTGTGTGATACCCTTACTTCATTCCCTCAAATTGCTTTCACGTCTATTACAACCAGTGACAGACCAGTAACCATACTTCCCTGAGGGTTATTAAAGCTCATAATGCTGACGTCAGACACAATCAAGTTTGAAAAAATTATCGTTGTTAAAGCAATAGGTAATTTTCTCATAATTCAAGTGAACATACATTATGAAAATTTTACAAGCTTTATAGCTCACTGAAACCCTCTGAGAAAAATAAATGTCTTTAGTTCAATCACATAAAAATGTCATACGTCAAATGTCACTAGTCGTACATCCTCTGACATGTCCTCCTTCTTCCTTAACCGAGGTTTTCCACTAACGGTAGTTGACAGGGCCCTCAACCGTGTCCGGCCCATCTCCCGCGCATCCGCCCTCACGCCTTCTCCTCCCTCTCAGAAACATGATAGGGTCCCCCTTGTCCTCACTTATCACCCCACCAGCCTCCACATTCAAAGGATCATCCTCCGCCATTTCCGCCAACTCCAGCATGATGCCACCACCAAACACATCTTCCCTTCACCCCCCAGCGGCATTCCGTAGGGATCGTTCCCTCCGTGACACCCTGGTCCACTCCTCCATCACCCCTACTCCTCAACCCCCACCTACGGCACCTCCCCATGCAAACGCAAAATATGCAACACCTGCCCCTTCACTTCCTCTCTCCTCACCGTCCAAGGGCCCAAACACTCCTTTCAAGTAAAGCAGCATTTCACTTGCATTTCCCCCAACTTAGTCTACTGCATTCATTGCTCCCAATGCGGTTTCCTCTACATTGGAGAGACCAAACGTAGACTGGGTGAGCACTTTGCAGAACACCTTCGGTCTGTCCGCAAGCATTACCCAGACCTCCCTGTTGCTTGCCATTTTAACACTCCATCCTGTTCTCTTGCCCACATGTCTGTCCTTGGCTTACTGCATTGTTCCAGTGAAGCTTAACGCAAACTGGAGGAACAGCACCTCATCTTCCGACTAGGCATTTTACAGCCTTCCGGACTGAATATTGAGTTCAACAACTTTAGATCTTGAACTCCCTCCTCCATCACCACCCCCTTTCCGTTTCTTCCCCCTCCCTTTTGTTTTTTCCAATAATTTATATAGATTTTTCTTTTCCCACCTATTTCCATTATTTTTAAATGTATTCCACCCATGGTTTATTTCACCCCACCCCAACTAGAGCTACCTTGCTTGTCCCGCTCTCCGCTCTTAATTAGCACATTCTTTTAGATAATATCACCACCTTCAACACCTCTTTGTTCTTTTGTCTGTGACATCTTTTGGTTATCTCCTCCTATCACTGCTTGCTTGTCCCAACAACACCCCCCCCCACCCCCACCCCCTTAAACCAGCTTATATTTCACCCCTTTCCTATTTCTACTTAGTTCCGTTGAAGGGTCATGAGGACTCGAAACGTCAACTTTGCTCTTCTCCGCTGATGCTGCCAGACCTGCTGAGTTTTTCCAGGTTTTTCTGTTTTTGTCACTGGTCTTACCATTGCTTCTTAATGCCAATTGCGATATATTCTGCTTTCGCAGTGAGGGCACAAGTTGCCATTTATTGGTGGGCGGACTAAGCTCCTGAAATGAGATTCACTTGCATTTTTTTTGTTGCACTGCTCTGATGGTTGTTCTGTGAGCCCCTGGTAGCAGCCATGCACAGTACTTCCTTAAACCCCGCTCCAGCCCTACTAATGTTGACAGGACAAATGCCTCACTGCCTTAGTGCTTCTAGCATCTCCTTTTGGCCAGAGGCTTCTTTTATGCTAAAATAATTTTCAGGATGGCAACCCCTGATTTCAGAGAAAGTGAGAGTTACAACTCGCAATCTGTTGAAAGCTGTTAAAGTATTTGTTGCACTTGGAAAGCTCTTAAAAGGTGCATTAAAACAAGAATTGAGGATACAGAACTGTATGGGGCCAGCTAGAAATCTCTCGCCTCCACAATAATCCATCAGGTGAACAAAACAATAATAATGCCTTATTCCTTCCCTTTGATTAAAATTGTAGGGTTTGTAGGCTACAGTCAGTATAAACAATTGCCTCTGCATTCTACAGATTCGAACCAAATGTCATGGTATAATTACCCATACATAAATATTTGCTTCAATATTGTTTACAGAAGCAAAGTAAAACACAAATATAAAGATTGTTTTCACGCTCCAATAATTCAATGGATTTAGGCAGAGCGTCACAATGCCATACAGCCCTGCAAGATCTCAGGCTCAATCTCCAATCTGAGGTGAGTTAGTTGATCTTGGCTGGGATGAAATTAGGGCATTACAGTTGGCTTTGGGGTCGTGAATGTGATTGTGTATACGTGCCCCCGCACACACGCCTGGGCTCAGCAATGATGCTTCCGTGCTCAAACGGCTCATCAACATTCACTTTCATACAACAATAATTGCCACTTGGGTGAGTTGCCCAAGGGTGCCCGCCATCCATATAAGTGTGCCCTTGCATGGAGCCTCAGGAGTGGATACATAAAATTAATGTAAATTGTGATTTCAAGATATGGTAAATTGCAATGCAAAATTTGTTAAACTCTTAAGGAAGATCTGGTAACTGATATTCAATGAGTTATCAGAGCTCTATCAATCATGGGATTGATTCTGCACTGGGCTTACCCATTGAGTCACCTCTACATGTCAAATCAAACATGTGGAACTGAGTTATGGACCACATAACCCATATATATGACTGAACTAAAAAACACATAAACCCTAAGAAAGACCGAGTTAAAGGCCATAATCCATAGTTATGCTCAGAACACACAAATGACTGCAGCTACATCTCAACATCGGTTCAAATAACTTGCACAGAATATCAATGGAAAAGCATTGCATACTGTGTCTTGCTTAAAGGATTCTTTCCCACACACTGTCATCACCTTTGACTTGCCTGTTGGAAGCTCAGCTAGAACAACCACTAGGGTCAAACTTGTAAAATTCCTAAATATCTGGCAGTGCATTGTTGATATGCCACTTAATAATAAAGAAAAATCTAATCTGGGAGTAACTCACTACTCAATGTTCACTCAAGACCTGAGATTAAACTATTGTTTTACAACCCACTCATGGGGATCTGCTATTCAAAATATATTTGGTGAATAAAAAAGGCTGCAAAATGGTAATCATATTACATTTTAGTTCTGCTGCAGAATCGCTACTGCACTCCTCAGAGTAAAACATCTTGCATCTTCATACAGAAGTAAATGGACCTATGTGAAAAGGCAAATTCCCAGCCAGCGATTCTGTCAACATGATTAAAGCACTCTGCTCTACATCAAAGAAATGATCACTTTCTGCTTTCCACTATTTTATGTCTGAAGAATGTATTGATGCAGAACTAAAACATGGAACAGTGTGACAAATGCAACTGTGAATACAAACATCAAATTTTAAAGAAAAGGTTTAAAGCAATTTATTTTTGAATTAAAATTTTGAAATCGAAGTATCCTTTTTATCGAGTTAAGCATTGAAAGTCTCTGCAACATACATTTTTATCAGGCTAGCTATTTGTCCTGCATAACAATTAATTTTACAGAATAGACATTGAGAATATTTTCCAATATTCCCATTTCATCAAATCCAATACTTTTATTAACATGGTGATACACATTAATCCATTTGATCTGCATCACCTCCCTCTTCATTCACTGCAACATAAACTCAGTTCCACTAACATCATTAAATGAGGATGGCAAGTTGTTTGGACATCTCAGTATTTACCACAGAATGTCCTTGTTGATGTATGAAGATGGTTTGATTTTAGTTCAGACACTTCACTCATATGGGTCAAGATAAAAAGTTATTTCCTCTTCCGATTGGGAATTCTTTCATTTTCCTGATCCTTGTTTCCATAAAGCTTGATCATATCTTTAGTACATCTGGTACCATAGAGCAGATTGGGAAACAGATTAGAATTCACATTGTCATCAGGGAGCAGTTTTGAATCTGAGTTGCACCTAATCCAATCTAGTCAGATTTATCCAAGTTTTTTTTCCCCCTAGTTTTAACTAATTGAATTTCCACCAGCATCTCTGGTCATTCACAACCCATGTTAAGATTGACATAGCTGGCAATTGATTTCTAAAACTGTTTATAAAATGACAGTGCCACTAAGAAATATCAAAGTCCAACTCCAGAAGTAAATAAGAGTTGGATGTGTGAATCCAAATTGGAACTAGAATTCACCTGCCTTAGCTCAGTATCTATGTTGCTTGGCTTCTAATGAAACGATGCATGACTATGACTGCAGGGTGTGCTTTTACTGAATGATGACAGATGAAATGTCAGTTTTCACCTGGATGCTGTCTCAGAATTGACTTGCATTGTCTCACACATCACTAGGGGAGTTTAAGGGTCAGCCCCTACTGATATCCTATTAATGCCACAGCTGCTAATTTGGTTTTGTGCCGTATTGACAGCTGCCTTGTCTTATAGCTGCAGTTGTCCTAGAATTCAAATGTTTCCTGTAGAAACTCTAGTAAAGAACTCTGTCTATGAAAACGCTTTTCTCCCCTAACCATCCATTTTCAATGCATTTTACTTTTTGCAATAAAGATCAATATTGCTGAGATGCAATTTGCATTTGTATGATGCTGACCTTTGCACTTTACTCATGTTCCAGCTTTGCAATTGGCAGAAGCTCAGAAGCAGAGAGTCGGGATAAATGGGTCATTTTCAGGTTGGCAAACTGTAGCTAGTGGAGTGCCACAGGGATCAATGCCTCAAGTATTTATGATCTATATTATGGATGAAGTGACCGACTGTATTGTAGCCAAATTTGCTGATGATGCAAAGTTATGTAGGAAAGCAAGTTGTGAGGAGAATGCAAAGTGTCTGCAAAGGGATATGGATAAAGTAAGTAAGAAGAAAACTGGCAGATGGAGTGTAATGTGCAAAAATGTGAGGTTGTCCATTTTGGCAGGAAGAATAGAAAAGCAGAATATTATTTAATTAGATAGAGACTGCAGAATGCTGTGGTACAGAGGGATCTGGCATCCTTCTACATGAATCACAAAAGTTAGTATGCAGGTACAGCAAGCAGTTAGGAAAGCAATGGAATGTTGGCCTTTATTGCAAGGTGGATGAAGTATAAAGTAGGGTAGCCTTGCTACAAAAGTACAAGGCAGTGGTGAGACCGCACCAGGGGAACTGTGCACAGTTTTGGTCTCCTTGCTTAAGGAGGGGTATACTTGCATTGGAAGTACTTCTTTATAGGCTGATTCCTGGGATGAAGGGGTTGTCGTATGAGTAAAGATTGAGCAGGTTGGACCTTTACTCACTGGATGTTAGAAGGATGAGGAGTGATCTTACTGAAATATATAAGATTTGAGGGGGCTTCACAGGGTAGATGCTGGGAGGATGTTTCTTCTCACGGGGGAATCCAGAACTAGGAAGCACAGTTTCAAAATAAGGGGTCTTCCATTTAAGACAGAGATGAGGAGGAATTTCTTCCCTCAGAGGGTTTTTACTCTTTGGAATTCGGTCCCCCAGCGAGCATTGGGGTCTGAGTCATTGAATGTATTCAAGGATGAGTTAGATAGATTTTTGATTGACAAGGGAGCTAAGGGTTATGAAGGACAGGCAGGACAGAAGAGTTAAGGACACAATCAGATCAGCCATGATTTTATCCAATGGCGGGGCTGGCTCAAAGGCCTAAATGGCCTCCTCCTGCTCCTATTTCTTATGATCTTAGAAAGGTCAGCTGTATATTTACACATGCCAGGTGTAAAGTACTTATAATCACTATTAGAAAAAATAAATAAATAACTTCAAGACTCTTTAAAGTTAATTTCAAAAAGAGAAATGGTGAATATATGAGAGAAAGGGGAATAGGAAGATAGGGTGAAAGGCTGAGATGAGGAAGATGGAATAAGAGATGATTTATGTGGGGTATAAACATCAGCATTACCATTTGGGCCATATGGCCTGTTTCAGTGTTGTGTATTCTATGTGATATGAGGTCAACTTCTCTCACAAAAGACACCAAATTAACAGTATAAATTTATTCATTTTACCTTAAGGTTACTGTTAAAAAAATCCACTCTACAAACTACCAACGCAATAAATAGGCCACAAAATTTAGTTCCTTAGTACTTGATTTTTTGGTACTACAAATGTTGTTTTGGCTCCAGTATGACATCTGGCTGCGTGCATGCACTTCTGGTGCATGCTGTAGTATTAGGATTGTAAAGGTTAAGGTGTGAGACTGTGTAAATAGCACCTCGCATAATGATGAGGTAAGAGAACAGATGACTAGGAGAGGAGGCAGAGAATGTTCATGGCATCAGCAGTGTAACACCCAATCATGGATAGCTGTACATAGTTAAGTTGTATAAAATAAACCAGTTGTTGTTTGAACAGTACTCATTCCGGTAATCATTCCAAAGCTAACTAATCAACGTACAAAACAAGCCATGCTGAACACCATTTTGGTGAGGGTATTAGTGCACATGCCAGAAGTAAGCAGAGTATGCAGATCATAACACGAATCAGTGTGTCACCCTGATTTACTAAATAACACTTCCGTTGCCTGGAATGCTTCAGGGAACCCTGCAGTCCTTGGCGGAGAGTGTAACAAGATTCATGGTAGTCTGCTGCATGCAGCAAAACATCACAATCATGGGGGCAAGTCCTTGCGACCAGCAGAGGAGCAGGAGGGGGAGGAGGAGGTGGAAGAAGAGGAGGACGAAGAAGGGAAGAGGCAATCAGCATATCCCCTTTCTGGCCAGGATGCCTGTGACCTGACTGTGATACCAATAAATGCAAACCTAATTCCTCACTCACCCACAGTCCCACACCTTACCCTCCCTCTGTTAAGGGCCATCAGAGCTCCTGCTTGGCCACAATGCCAGAAGGACCACAACAAACTTCCCAAAGGAAGTTTACAAATCAAACCATACCATACTGCATATAAAAACCAGCAAATCACCTTTGTTCATTCCATTAGTGAATGTCTTCTGTGTGCCTTTGTCTATCCCTGTGCTCCTAAGCTGTAGTTTAGGGGCCTCTAACTTCAATAGCTGCAGCATGGTTGGTGGAAAGCTGTTGATTTGCAGAGAGGGAGACTCCAGGTAGCCTTGCAGGGTGACCTTGAGTAACTCTGGGCAAGGTTGCACCATCTGGGCAGGGGCAAATGCAGTTTGTTCTGGCTGGCTGAGAAGCAACAAGGGCACTGGTGGGAGGATGAATACGGTCACCCTGAGGTAGGATACCAGGTTTGTGCTCTACTTGTCCACTCCCATTCCAACAGGACTTCGACAGCACCTCAGCAATCCTAGTAATCTGTCAAAGACATTGTGTGGCTTCTGCTTATGCTACAATGGAAGCTGAAGCATTGGTTATCAGACACCCCATCATGATACCGGTGGAGTTTGCCACCATTTTCATGCTGGAAAGAACAGGCTTCAAATTTTGCATAAATTCTGTGGTGAGGGAAGGGAGGAGGAAGCAAGTGGTGTATGCTTAAAGGTGTATGCAGTTTGTAAATCAGAAAGGATTGTGGGATGAGGGTAGTGGTGGGATGTGAGCAGGTGAATTAGTTATGAGGATATTGTCACCTTTGTCGTTGACTCATGTCTCAGCCAAGGCAGCTCCAATGATGGCAACCACTATCTTCTCCATCAGAGTTGTGTCAGTTTCCTGTCAATTAAGCTCCTGCTGACTCCTGTCATATGCCACCTTGTCTTAAAAAAAGAGGAAGTGTACCAGTGAGTGTTGAAGATTAGAGATTGGCTGTCATGGTGGAATAGTTGTCAGACTGTGCAAGCTGTGATAAGTGGGTGTGAAGCTTGTAGCAGTGCTAACTATGTGAGCATGATGCCAAGCTATGAATATTAAGTAAGGGCCACGATTGATAGAGATTGTTGGTAGATGAATGACGAGGGTGTGGTGCATTGAGCAGTGTGTGAGACTAGTTGCTGGGATATAGTACTTGAAAAAACATTCACTGACCTTGACCACTCATGTGAGGTCATTGAGCTTTTTACAGCACTAGATTCAGGTCTTCAGGGCTAGACTCCTGTTGTTGACCCTTATGACCAGTTGTTCCAGCTACCTTTCTACCTTTGCAACCTTTGCCTGGAGGACCTCCTGCCACCCCGCTCCCCCCACCATCCTCCCCAGTGGACCTTTCTCCTCTTCTCCACTTCCTTCACTAAGTGGTCCAATGCAGCGCCAGAAGAATTCGTAGCATGTTCTCTCCCATATTGTGTAGTAATTCACTTTTCTTTCTGCTCAGGCTCTCTCCAATAAACAGTTGCAGCACTTGAAGTAGCCAGAACGAACCGCCAACTTAAAGTAATGCAGGCTAGCTTTAAGTGGTGCTCACATGAACTTGGGCACCTTGCTCAGCCATGTAGGCACTCAACAGCACATTTAGTGCTGGGCTGCCCACAACAATCATGCAAATTCGCAGGCAGCACAAAGTTGGCAGGTCGCCTGCATTGGAAGCAACAGATGCAGATTAATTGTGCCTTGCGAGTGCCCATTTTGGGAGACATCCTTATTAGCGTACATAAGGTAATCTGATATAATTTGAAATCAGAGTATATGCCCTGTTAAACAAGCAATAGGCAAAGCAAGAGTACCACACAGCAGTTGATCTTTATTACAAGATGATGTGCCATTTGGCAATGATATTGAATGTTAACTCATAAATAGGCTATTGGGTGTAGCATTAATGCCTCCCATGTCCATTGCCAAGCAGCCAGGAAATGCTGCAGTCCCTGTAATCTTTCATTTTCTACCCACATATTGTTAATATTATCCATCTCAATAAAGATGAAAGGCTGGGCGAAGTTTGCTGGAATTCAAATACAAGAGTTAATTGCTCTGAATTCAATACTCGACAATTGAACTACCCGAACTTCTATTGAAATACTGAGGGTGGCCAGAATTTGTTCTACCCTCTTATTGGGCCATTACTTTCTGTTTGTGTTTTTGGTATTAAGGTTTCTTTCTTCTGTTGGTGAAATCACCTCATGTTTTTCATGTACAGTGATGTGGTTTTACAAGAATAGAGAAAGACAGACAGGGCAAGAACCAAAAAAAACTCTCTCTCTTGTCCACCTCTCTTTCCACTCTTTGCTGGCCACCCTTCAATAGGTCTACATGAGATACATGTGTCACCTCCTCACTTGCTTTAAACAACAGGCCCTCCTAAAGAAGAGGAGAAATATCAAAAAATGCAGTTATTTGTTTTAAAATGGAGTTGATGTAAGCATATAAGCATGCAAAGGGAACTTATGCCTGAAGTAAAACCTATAAAAATCACCTGGAATCAGCAAGACAAACAAAACATTGGAGAGGTTCATACCAAGACATTACCCCAGATCCAAGCATGAAGCCCATCTGCCACTATATCAGTGAAAGTGTCACACTTATAGAATTGGAATAAATTAAACTGTCCGTGAAAATGTGCTCTTCAGTAAATGTATATTAGTTGCAGTTAATGCACACTACCTATTTTTTCAGTAACCAGGCTCCTCTTTACCACCATATATAAAGGTTTTATACTTTGGTTAGGCTTGCAGTTCTGGTTCCTGCATTTGAATAATGTCAAATTGAAGCAGTTACATTGGCACATAGAGTAGGGAATTCAGGACCAGGCAGAACCATGTAACATTGGGTGACATGTAACACAACAATGTTAAATCCATAACAATTGTATTCAGTATCTGCCTTTCTGAACTATTTTCATTGCTCAGTTTAAGGGACCCATCTGTTGGATTTTATTTGATGGCCGATGCCTGACGTACACAGGGTCAAGTGGGACACGTGGAAGACTGCAGCGCATGGCACACATGCGGCTTCCAATGGTTGGTGGCAGTGGGGTGGGGTTTGGTGGAGAATGTCACACTCATGCCACATGAACTTATGAGCTAAGTATGAACTTATGAAGAATAAACCCAAAATGGACACTTTCCTCTAAAACAAAATGGAGTTGAGAGGTCAGATGACCTTTTATTTCCTGCCAATATACATGGAACTGCAAGGACCCTGAGTTAATCATCATGTCTGAACAAGTCTTAATGAAGTCACTAAAATGCAAATTACCTTTCTGCATATTTCTTTGAGAAGTCATTAGAATGCAATCAACCCTCCCTGTGGTTAATAGCTGCACTTCTCCAACTAACTAAAAAAAAATGGTTCACAATACTCTTTGCACACTCTTCAACTCCAAAGTTGACATCCAGAAAATGGGTGTGAAAAGCTCTATCTCATCAAAATGGTATGCAGCTGGGTGATACTCAAAATCCATTGTCTGACAAGGCCTAGCCAAACTACTTATGAGGATAATGGAGAGAGATACTCTGGTCACATGACACAAATTAGGTTTCTGATAAGGAGATTTATTGAGGCATATTCTGAGCAGAGAAGAGAGAAACATCTAGACCAGCAAAGGAAAAAGACCCTGCTTAAGAAACACCAGTAGGCAGAGACTCAGTTTGGCCTTGGCCTCTGTACCTGAGGAACTGTGTCAGGGTTTTGCAACAAAACAGAGAACAAAAACAACGGAAGTTAAGGGGAACCCAACAACAAAGTTACCCTGGTTGGAAAGATTGTTTCCATGAGGGATGGGATAGAATTGATGGGAGGAATGAGAATTGCAAGAGCAGGATGGAGATAGCATGACAGGAATGGAAGGAATAGGATAGGGATGGAGGAGAGGGATTACACAGAGGATGAAATGACATTGTATGGGGAGAGCATGGGAGGGGTGATATGGGAAGAGTGGATGAGATGATGCAATTGGTTAAGTGTGGCAAAATGGTGACAATTATTTGATAAAAACTATTCAAAATGTATCCATGGTGCTAAAACTTAAGATTCACTAGATATGAATGAAAACTTTTTAGAAAAGCTGTTGGGTGAATTAAAATAATACATCAGCGTTGATTGTATAGATGAAGAAAATGACAGTCTAAAGCCTCCAGAGTTTCTACACTGTAACTCCAATAGACATGTGACTGCCCGGAGTTAGACTCAAAGAAGAAGCAGTTATAATGCTGCTATAACTCTTGAATCTTGAACAAGGACTTTGTCACGAAACGAGATTGGTTGTTAGAAAGCTGAGCTTTTTTGGTGACAGATGCTGAAATGATAACAGGCAGATTTCAAGGAATTAATGAGCCGGATTCTCCGATGCTAGCACCAGTTAATGTTGGGACATTCACCCCCGTTGCATATCGGAACCCCATGCATGTGCATGGTAATTGCCCAGGAGGTTCCAACATCCGCAGTATTTTGCTTTTATCTTAAGTTTAAACATCTGATGGGCAGCTTTGCACTGCTCAGGTCTCTCCAAAAATGTCTCTGACACTAACGTCAGTGTTGGAATCTTGGGTCTGTTGCACAATACTTACCCAGATACTTGCTTTAGTATTGTCCCGCTGTTAATTTCTGGCATAGGTCAGTGATTATCAGTGGAGCCCACCTTTCATTTACTCCTTGCGCTCCCCCGCACCCAACCCTCATCCGCCTGACCTGATAACTCACTCCCACCCCTGACCACCCATCTCTGTCCTGACCTGATTACCCACCCACTTAACCAGCACCCCCCCAAAACTACTCACATACCAATCCTGCTAAAATCCTCAAGACCTTTGAAAACATATCTGAACACAGCGGCTAGTGTGGTTAAAAAGTGGGTGTGGCCTCTCCACTGCTCCTCTTCGCCATTAATCTCTGTGAATGGCTGCACTGAGGCATCGCTGCTGCAGCTGGGACAGAGAGACCAAGCTGCAGGGATGGGAAAAGATAGAGCGATACCCTCATCATTGCCACTGACTGGAAGATATGGCGCAGTGTGTTTATTCCTCAAATAATATTGAGCCCACCAGGTAAACCTGTTGTACATCTGCCTTTCCAACTAGGAGAAAACAGTTCCCAATTAAACTTTCATATTCTATGATTATAAACAAGTCACAAGGTCAGATTCTTGACAAAATTTGTATTTGTATTCCTAGGCTTGTTTTTAAACATGGGCAGCTTTATGTAGCTTTTTTCCACAGTGAGAAGTTTTGATGAATAAAGAGCTAGAAATCCTGTATTGAAAGAAGCACTTTATCAATAAGAATACTAATTTCATCACAAATGTTTCATATGTTTCTACTGGTATTACTTAAATGATGACGTGTATTGTAATGTTCATAAGAATTATTGTCCATGCCTTGCACCACCTGTAACATTTCTTTCTTTCCTCTTCTGAAAGCACCGACTCACGATAGGTTTTATGTTTAAAGGCATGGGCCTCAACTACCTTCTTCAAGTGACTAATCTTCACGTGTGAGCCTAACTGATGGTGACTGTTTCTATGAAATCAAACCAACCGAATCTAATTCTTTCCTCCCCATGATTTCCACATCATACACGCATGAACTGTGATCCCTAGATCAGGAGCCGAAGTCCTGGCTGCTCTTTTTCCTTGTTTCAGCTTTGAAGGTACTGAGATTGTCGTAAAACCTCCTATTGTCCCAGTTGATCTCAGCAAACTTAGCCTGGCTAGAAATTGCATTTGGAACCTTGCTGGGTGGAAATGAGATAGTGTCACATTTAGTCACAGAACCACCAGGGCACACACTATTGTCTATAACATTCAAACAAAGGCATAAGTTACAGTTTATTGCCTCTTTCTCTAGACTTCAGTTAAATTTTGCATGAAGTGATTCTTAAAATTCACAGGATTGGACTTCAACTTGGCAACACTAAAAATGAGCCAGCACATTAGTAATTCAAGCAAGTTATTCCTTGATTTTTTTTGCCTTCCAATTTTGTGGCACCCTGCTGTTGTAATTATTCCTGCATTTGAAAGACTGTAACGTGAAGTGGTAAAAATACAATTAACCATCTCAAAGTGTAATTTACATTATAATTTTTACAGGAACATTTTTGTCATACAGTGAATTAATTCCTCTTTCTCAGAAACTAATATTGTATGTGCTAGAAGTGTTAATATATTTTATTTATGATGGTTTAAGAATTCAAGGGATTTATCAGAAATATCAGCTCAGATTTCTGGATAGTTGGAGACCGGAAATAGTCCGCAAGATGAGCTATGAGGCCTCTCGGAAGTCCCAACGCAATGACTCCATGGGAATTGCCCTGCAAGTTTGAACTTCTGATTGGCAATTCTCCTGCTCTGTGGGATCCTTCGACAAAATCTGAGCTAGAGTCGAAGATTTTGGCTGGTCCCGACTTGCTTACCTGAGTAGTTACCCAGGAAATGTTAGACAGGTTAAAACCTTAGGGCTGAACTTTGCCGTCGGCGAGCAGGGGGCGGGGCCTGCTCGCCGACGTGCAAAATGACGTGGGATGACGTCAGGGGGAACCCCCGACGTCATCCCGCCCCATTTAAATCTTCAGGAAGGCGGGGGCGCAGCAAAATCAGCTGCGGGCCCGCAGACCTGTCAATGGCCAATTGAGGCCATTGACAGGATCATTAAAACAATTAAAGGACCTGCCCGTCCAACCTTAAGGTTGGCAGGCAGGCCAGGAGCCCCGGCGGGGAATAGAAAAAAATTGAAACCTCATCCACCGGCAGGATGAGGTATCGTGTAGGGATTTAAAAAGTTTAATAAAGTTTTAGTATAAATTATGAACATGTCACATCTCATGCGGCATTGTCACATGAGGGGGACATGTTTAGGATTTTATTTCTATTTTTAATGTTTTTAGAACTGTCAGCGATCTCCCTGAGGCAGCACTTAGCCTCAGGGAGATGTGTGCTCTTCTGTGCGCATGCGCGAAAGAGCGCACTCTCATATTTGGGGAATCCCCCCTGCCTGCACAGGAAGCGCATAGTGCTTCCTGGTGGACATCACGCTGGGCGGGCCTTAATTGGCCCGCCCACGTAAAATGGCGGCAGGGCCCGCTTCTCCAGCGGGGATCGGCTCCCCGCTTGCCGGAGATTGGTTTGGGCCCGCCCGCCCACCAGGCAGAAAATTCTGCCCCTAGTTTAACACCTGGGTAACTACCCAATCACCCACACTGACCCCCCTCCTGACTCTCCCCTCAGTGCTCCGATTCCCCATCAATCCCCCCTCGACTTCCTGGCTAATCCGCCACCTCACAAACTCACTCCCAGATTCTCCCCCCAACTCAACTTGATTATCCCCCATCACCCAAATCCCCCCGACCTTCTGACTCACCCCCTGACCGACCTGACCTGACTATGCCCATCACCCGACCTCCCCATGGCCTTCCGATTCACCCCCGAACCCCCCCGCACCAGTTCCCCCAACCCAATCTGACTAGCTCCTGCCGCCCAACTACCCCCTCAACCTCCCAACTCCCCTCGACCCGATTTCACCACCCTACATACCTACCACCTACGCCTTGTCTTACCAACCCTACACCCTCACCCACTTACCTTCTCTCCGTAGCTTTCCTAAGACGCTTTGGGACATTAAAACTATTTGCTTACCCGGATATAGCAGCGAGCGCATTAAAAGGGGTCATGAGTTCTGCAAAGATTCTCTTCGTTGCTCCCTCCGCTAGGTTTCCTGCAGTCACTAAGCTTTGAAGGATCCTCCATTGGAAGATTTCTCAGAAAAATCAGAGGAAGATAAGTGTGTAATTTTTTTGTTTGATCAGGGATGGAATTAGAGGTTCTGACCCTCAAAGGAATGGTTGGGCCATCATTTTTTTTTTAAACTGGCTGCCATTTTTCCCAGTGGATAAATGGAGATAAGGGACAAAAGTACCCAGGATATACGTGGATGCCTATTGTATTCAGTGTAAGTGGCTTACAGTTAATGTCACTGCAAATCCACACAAACTGACACCAAAGCCAGCATGTTTTATTGATTTCATGGGCAGAATTTTGCCATCATCAGGTGTGCTCGGCGGGGGCAGTCGGAAATCAGACTGCCACCCGCAATCGGGGCCCAGCTACGATTTCCCGCCGGCAGGCCAATTAAGGCCTGCCCAACGTGAAATGCGGCTCGTCACTGGTTGTGAAGGGCCGAGTGGGCGCAGGGGCTTATCAGCCGCCAGGTCCAATGGCAGCCCGCCGGCCTGTTTAAAAACGCCCCAGGCAGCCCCAGAAAGGCTGCCAGGGAAGGATGGTCTGTCTGCCGCCGCAAAGGTGTCAGGGTGTCCAGGGTGTGTCCAGGGTGTCAGCAAATGCCAGACAGAAGGGCAGGTCGGCGGGGGGGCATTCGGCCCCCCCGTTTTTCCGACAGCTGCCTCGCTGCCCTCCTGGAGGAGGTGGCTGCCAGAAGGGACACTCTTGTCCCCAGAGTTGAGAGGAGGAGGCCACTGCACCTCACCAAGAGGACATGGGAGGAGGTGGCAGCCCGGGTGAGCAGCCACAACATGGTGCAGCGCACCTAGGTGCAGTGCCGGAAGTGCTTCAATGATCTGCTGCGCTCAGGAAGGGCGAGTACCATGTTGGCATGGGTCAGTGTGTTGAATTGTTTTGGGCTGGCCATCCACCTGTGGAGCTCAGGGGTGTTAGAGTCTGAGTACCAACTATCAATAACGCCGGAACTGGCCAAGGGGCTGAACCCTGGCTGCTTGGACTGAGTGCCTTGAGCCTCGAGGGCCATGACTTGGATCTGCCCTGCAAGGCGCTCTTCAGCTGGGGTTAGTGAGGCTGCAATGGCACTGCAGGTACAGAGTGGACTAATCAATGCTCCTCTGCCCTTTCAAGAGAAGACCTCCCACAACAATATTGAGAGGTTACGGACTGGCAAAGGAACCCCACATCTCCTCATCCTCTCCCACTATGAGCAGGATGCCTTGGAGCTCGAGAGGTGCCATGCACCTCGATCAACCAGCCACGGTGAGTTTGGGGTGTCAGACAAAGGTAAGAGTGCAGTGGACTAAGGTGAGAATTTCTGCTTGTGCAACCATTCTAATGTAGTCTCTTCACTGATGTGAACCTCGAGCCTGGAGTCCCCATTGATCGTTGGAAGACGATGGCACCGTGATGCAGATCTCCATTGTCTCACCAGGGTACATGGCATGCACAGTGACAGTGTGATGATTTTAACTAATGACATATTCTTTTTCTCCCTTTTAGGTTCACCAGCAGGCGTTTGCTCTCCGGACCCTGAAGGGCCACCCTTGACCCCGGAGGACCACCATGCTCCCCAAGCACCTTCGTCAAATTGACTCTCTGAACCAGGCACCAGCGCAGATACCAGCACCTTGGTGGGCACTGGTTTGGCAGATAGTATCTCAGTGCACATTGGTGAGGGCACTTCACACTCGTTTGAGGTGCAGGCAGAAGCAGAGAATACCCAGTGTGCCAGCAGTCAGAAGATGCTCAGGGCCTCTGGAGTTGTCTTTTAGGCAGCAGATGCAGGACATCCAGCGGGGTGTGCAGGAGGAGCTGGCGGAGATCTAAGAGGGTATGCATGCCATGTTCTCTGTTGTGGAGGAGTCCCTGTCGAGCGTGAGCACTGCACTGACCCTGAGCGCACTGTCTCCTCCATTGGGAGAGTGGTGACTCTCATGGAGAGGCTGCTCCAGGAACAGAATCAGGGGTTCCTAGGGTTGTGCTCAGACCTGCAAGTGCTCACACAGGCAATGACCTCAGGTGGTCAGTGTCCGTGTGTGAGATGGACAGGGCACCCATCCCAGCTAGGTGTCCGCCCATAAATGGTGAGCAGGGAGGTCCAGAGCGACCTCACGTTGGCGCACGAGCTTCTTGTTGTCTCTGCGGGCTCCTCTCAGGGTGGTCTGGATGATGGCAGCAGCTCTCCCGCCCCTCTTCCAGTGACCGTCGCATCTGATGAAGCTGCGGCGACTGGGGTGATGCCAGCTGTGGCACTGTCTGCTCCCTCCCAGGCGGGGTCAGCACAGCATGCATCCACTGAGTGACACCTGCTCTAGGGGGTATTGTAGTGCGCCCCCTGAATGGTCCAGGCATCGGAAGCAAATCTTCAGAAGACCTATGGTTCTCTCTACCACCGGCCTTGTGGAGCCATGACTTGTATTGTAACGCTGCTCTGCCTCTGCTCTTGGGTGGCAGAGAGGCGTCATGTGCCACCTTTTCAAGGGATAGCTCTTGTCACCCAGAAGCCATCCATCCAGTCCGGCTGGAGCATTGAAGAGCCTCGGCACCTGGGAGTGTCTGTGGATGTAAGCGTCATGGCAGCTGCCAGGGTACCTGGCACAGGCTTGCAGAATCTGCATCCTGTGGTCACACACTATTTGCACGTTCATGGAGTGGAAGCCCTTCCTGTTGACGGATGCACCCGGCTCAACTGCTGCCGCCTTGATGGCCACATGTGTGCACTCGATTGTACCCTGGACGTTGGCTGGCCTCATCCGTATGGAAATGAAGGAAAGTCAATACCTGCCTAAACAGAGCTTCTGTCACCAGCTTGATGCAACATGGACAGCTGATTAGGAGACTCGAAACAGATCCCCCACTGGCCCCTGGAAAGAGCTGGAGGCATAGAAGTTGAAGGCCACTGTGACCTTCAGAGGCACTGGCTTGGGGTGTCCACCACACAGTCGGAGCTGATCTCAGGCCCAATCATCTGGCAAATGGAGGTCACGGTCTCCCTGGAGAGACGGAACCTCCTTCAACATTGCACCTCAGACATATTGAGTTAGCTGCATTGCTGCCTGTAAACACTGGCAGTGGGATAATGGCGTCTTCTGCAAGCCCTTCTGCCTTGGGCTACCTGCTGGCCCTGTACCCCTTGTGCCTGTGCCTCTCCACCCACAGGTCCCTCCTCTTGAAGCTGCATTGGGACACCTGGCCTCCTCTCCCTTCTGCCTCTCTGTTCCTTCTCAGAGGAGATGCCTCCAGCGGAGACTACAATCCCCATTACCAGGGTATGGTAATGCTGTCTGATACCTGGAAGGGTCCACACAGTGTGAATACTCAGGGGGCCTGGAAGACATCAATGGTTCCAGAAATGAAGACAAAAGCAAAATACTGCGGACGCTGGAAACCTGAAACAAAACAAAAAATGCTAGAAAAACTCAGCAGGTTTGACAGCATCTGAGGAGAGAGAAACAGAGTCATACAGATTTGAAACGTCAACTCTGTTTCTCCATCCACAGATGCTGTCAGACCTGTTGAGTTTTTCCAGCATTTTCTGTTTCTGTCCAGAAAAGAAGCCTGGAAATGCTAAGAATGAAGCCCCGATCAGGGAATAAGCTGCCAAGGCTCAATAGCCCGCCAGCAGCAAACTATCTCCACAACTCCTCACTACTCAGACTGACAATGCTGCTGACCCTTCTTATCCCGCCGTGGTTAAGGCTTTGCAAATTGTTGGCTGCCCGCCTGCCTGTTTTGCCCGTGTGACGGGTGAAAACTTGCACGGGCAACATTAAATCACCGTCAATTGGGTTATTAAGGTCTTTAACTGGCCTGTTAATTAATGGCGGGCGTGGCTCCAACTCCTGCACGCGCCAGCCAACCGAAATATCGCGCGAGTGCACGATGACATCGGGACACTCACTCAATGTCATTGTGCGTCATTTTACGCTCGAACGGGTCGGGCACATACCCGCCCACTCATCGAAAAATTCTGCCCCATTTGTTTCAATAACATGCAGTTTGGGAGCAAACAAAGCTAGTTGTTACTATTCTTTTGAAACTGAAAGACTGACCTTGAAGCTGCTCTGATTAAGGGAATACTTCTGCTGACACAGATAAAGAAGTGATTTTCTGTTCATTCATTTCAGGAGGTGCAAAGTGGAAAGGAGCATGGTCATGTGTAATTTTTCCCCATGCAAATCTGAAACTCATAGAAGTCAACCATGGATAGGTTCAACTGGGTTCGTAGAGGCTCTTTTTGAAACAGCTAAGGAGCATGAGAGCTATGAAAATTACAACAGGTATTCACCCACCATTTTAAACACTCATAAAATAGCCCCTTATGCAAGAATTTATGACTTACAAGAAAGCACATTCTGATTGTAACACCATATTAAAGTGTCTGGTGTAATCAGTAGATTGTAAATTTGGCTCACAGCCAGAAACAGATTGTCAGGCTGATGACAGAAATTGGAGTCTGCTTTCATTCTTACAATAGCAATGTTATGGATTGGTTTCAGTTAGCAGAATCTTAATATAAGGTGTTCAAAACACATTGTCACCATATAGAAGAGTAGTTGAAAAGACAAAGTTCCTTGCAATCCATGAACAGCTTGCATTCAAATTCTGCTGAAGGTCTTTCAATTTGCTTACAGGTAAAAGCTTACAACAGCAGGTAATGCATCTGCTGCATTGCAGGTTTTTTTCATTGAGATTTTGTTTTCTTTCATTTTAAAATGAAAATTTCTAAATTTGTCAGATCACCTACAACAAATGAGATAGTGCTACTGATCTTGTCATTTATTTCCCAGCATTATAGCAGTCACCCCGTTAAGATTCTAGTTTTGAAACAGTTTATGCAGCAATTTGCATGTCTTGGGGACATCCCGAAGTACTCCGTAGCTAATTAAATACTTTGAAAGGGTCATCACTATTGTAATTTGAAGATGGAGCAAGGCTGCGGGTACACCTTTTTTCTGGAAGGGTTCCAGAAGATGAATGGCGCCTCCACAAGTGGCTTCACCATCTAAAATGAGCTTTTCTGGCACCTCAGCCTGTCCCACTGTGGGTTAACCAAGCACCTCATGACTACCCAGCTCACTCTAATGACAAATTAGCATGTCAGTGTCATCAGTTTATACACTCTTACACTTGAGGCAACAGATGAGGCCAAGGAGAGATTCTACACCAATCTTGAGCAATCCCCAACCTGACTCCGAGCAGGCGACAAACTGATCCTCATTGGAGAGCTCAACACCAGAGTTAGGAAGGACATAAATCTCTGGAAGGGTGTGGCAGACAAGGAAGGAGTCGGGAAAACAAACTCCAACTGAGTCCTCCTCCTTGATGAAATGTCAAGAACATGACCTTATCATAACCAACACCCTGTTCCACCAACGAAACAAGCACAAGATCTCATGGCAACACCCACGCTCCAAACACTGGCACCTGCTCGACTATGTCATCATTCGAGTAAGGGACTGCAGAAATGCCCACATCACCCATGCCCCGACCAACAACTGCTGGACCTTGATCACCATCTTATGCAATCTACCATCTTCATCAACTTGCCCCCACTCCCCCCATCAAACAATGGAGACAATAGAAGCAATCCTGCAAGAGGATTAACATCGAAGACCGCAAAGATTCCACCATGCAAGGTGGACATTCTCAGTCAGCACCGCATTGCCAACTTCTCAAACTCCAGCCACCAGGAGCTACAGTGTGCCCATATTTCCTGGCTGACCCTAAAGTCAACTACTACAATCACCTGTGAAGAGGTCCTTGCCCTCCCTACCAGGAAGCAATGTGACTGTTTTGATGAAAATGACCAGGAAATACAGGACCTAATCGATTGTAAGAGCAAAGCTTTTGAAGATTGGAACTTCACCACACCTCAAGAAAAAATCAGCAGTCTCACACATGCCTGAAGGTGAAAGTATAGCATAAAACCTGCGACATAAATAACAAATGGTAGGTAGAAAGAGCACAGGAGGTCCAACAACTCACGGACACCAATGGCATATGCAGTTTCTTCAGCACTGTCAAGACGATCTATAGCCCAAGCACTCAAGGCCTCACTTGCAGAGAACCAAGCATGGAGTGGAGCTCATAAAGGATAAGGGAGGCAGTCAGTGCTCATTGGAGAGAATGTTTAGAAGAACTCCTCAACTGAGACTATGTCTTCAACTTGAACCTCTTCAACTCCATTCCTCAATGCCCCATCCAGCTCAGTCTCGGCCTCCATGTTGGTCCAGAGTGAAAAATTAATTTGACAGATGGAAAACAAAGCCTCTGGTACAGATGGAATCCATGCCAAAATTCTGAAAGATGGAGGTATACTCCTGGCACAACTGCACAACATCAGAACCGTCATCTAGAAAAGGATGCATGGGATCACAGGAATCCTGTGATCATGACTATATTCAAGAAGAGGGACAAGTCTGACTGTGGTAACTACAGAGGAGTCTCCCTTTTGCCTCCCACATGGGAAATCAAGGATTCTCCTCCATTGCTTCCTCCCAGTGGCTGAAGAGCTCCTTCCAGAGTCTCAGTGTAGTTTTCATCCAGAAAAGCTTTTGCAAGATCCTCCAAATCTGATGGCAAGAAAGGCGGTCCAACAGCAGCATTCTCTCCCAGCCAACATGGCCAGCATTGAGGCACTAATCACTCAAAACTTGCTCCTCTGTCGTTCATATGCCTGACACCAGATTCCTGAAACAACTGTTCTACTCGGAACTCTGTTGTGGCAGGACGCTCCAAGGAGAACAACGGAAATGCTTTAGGGATGTCCTTAAAGCATCCCTGAAGAGATCAAACATCCCCGCCGACACATGGGAGTCGTTATGAACAACTAAGATGGCAAAGGTTATTTCGGGAAGGCACCAAACACACCGAAAGACTTCATCAGGAGCACACAGAGGCACAATCGAGACAGCACACAAACCTCACAACAACTCACCTCCCAATCCTCCAAGCACCACCTGCCCCGGATGTGGCATAGTCTGTAGATCATACATTGAGCTTGTCAGCCATCTCAGGACCTGAGTGGAAGCAAGTCATCCTCAATCTTGAGGGACTGCCTAAGAACAAGAGGAGAGAAGCTCTGATTCAATTTTGAAGCTAGAAAATAGCACAGTCTGCTGCATGGTCATGTGTTTTGTGCGAGGCTGACCGAACTGGATTTTCCTGGATCTATCTTAATGTGCAGTGTGCTTAAAGGAGCTTACAGCCGCTCTGCCTCTGGTGTAAACAAATCCGCTTCGCATCCTTCCTTTCAACCTCTTCTTTCTTTTCCAAAAATCTTAACCTAAAAAGCAACTCATTGAAATTTCCATAGTCAGAATTTAGATTTACGGATGCAGCAGTACTGCTCAGTACTCAAAAGGCTAGAATATTCTTGGCCTCTACACGCCAATTTCAATATATGGGAGCTGAGCATACAATGCATCCTTGACAAAAGAACAGAAAATCTCCTGAAAACTTATTTGCATTGCACTAATGTGAATTTCAGCATTTAAATGAAGTCCTTGCACATTTTGTATGAGAGCACTTTAGGCCAGCAACAATTGAGTGGGAAACTAGCAAAGTGGTTTCCCATTCAACTCCATGGCACTATATACTGGCTAGGAAATCCACCTGACTCTTTGAGGCAGATTCACCTGTCCAACGTCATCTTTAATCTCATTATCCTCATTCTAAAAGGCTATAGGTTACCTTAAGGTATACTAAATATTCAAAAAGATGTCCCCTTATTTACTTCAGTGGGTATTATTATAACTGCATTGGACAGTTTCTGATGGGGCCTAATTATAAAGAGAAGATAGCGTGTTTTTGCAAAATCTTTCTGATAAATGCATGTACTGAAGACAGACCCATTTCCAACACTGCCTCTAACAATGAAATATATTGGAATAGTAATTCAATTTTCAAACAGGATAATCCAATTTAATGCAGGACAAACAATATCATTTAAATAGATACTTCAAAGAATGCAATTAAATTTGTACCTTCTACATGTACACAATCATATATGAGCAATAACAGAGATGATTTTCTTTAATGTATTCAGGATGCGGTATTTTATTTCCTCTAATTTTCTGTACTCCTCTACTGAAGTTAGAGATTCATAATAGATGTACTTTTATGAATTATCAATCCCAGTGTAGAGCTTCACCTGTCAAGTGCTCTTTTTTTAAATTCATTCATGGGATGTGGAATGTGGGCTAGACCAGCATTTATTGCCCATTTCTAATCGCCCTTAAGCAGGTGGTGGTGAGTTGCCTTCTTGACACCCACAGCGCTGTTAGGGAGGGAGTTCCAGGAGTTTAAGTATCAGAGGAATTGTGAGTGGCGCTGAACATTGTAAAAATTTCAACGAACATTCCCACTTCTAACCTTATGATGGAAGGAAGGTCATTGTTGAAGCAGCTGAAGATGGTTGGGCCTAGGACACTACCCTGAGGAACTCCTGTAGTAATGTACTGGAACTGAGCTAATTGATGTCCCAACAAACACAGCCATCTTCCTTTGTGCAAGGTAGGACTCCAACGATCGGAGAGTTTCCGCCTGATTCCCATTGACTCCAGTTTTGCTGAGGCTCCTTGATGCCACACTCAGTCAAATGAGGCCTTGATGTCAAGGGCAGTCGCTCTCACCTCACCCCTGCAGTTTAGCTCTTTTGTCCATTTTTGAACTAAGGCTGTAATGAGGTCAGGAGCCGAGTGGCCTTGGTGGGACCAAAACAGAGCCTCAGTGAGCAAGTTATTGCTAAGTAAATGCCACTTGATAGCAGTGTTGATGACTCCTTCCGTTGCTTTACTGATGATGGAGAGTAGACTGATGGGGCGGTAATTGGTCAGGTTGGATTTGTCCTGCTTTTTGTGTACAGGAAATACCTGGGCAATTCTCTACATTGCCGGGTAGATGCCAGTGTTGTAGCTGTACTGGAACAGCTTGGCCAGGGACGCAGCAAGTTCTGGAGCACAAGTCTTCAGTACTATGGCTTGAATATTGTCAGGACTCATAGCCTTTGCAGTATCCAGTGTCTTCAGCCATTTCTTGATATCAGGTAGAGTGAATTGAATTGAAGACTGGCATCTGTTATGTTGGGGACCTCCAGAGGAGGCCAAGATGGATCATCAGCACAGCACTTCTGGCTGATGATTATTGCAAATGCTTCAGCCTTATCTTTTGCATTGAAAAGCCGGGCTCCCCATCATTGAGGATCGGGATATTTGTGGAGTATCCTTCTCCAGTGAGTTGTTTAACTGTCCACCACCACTCACGGCTGGATGTGGCAGGACTGCAGAGCTTCGATCTGATCCGTTGGCTGTGGAATCACTTAGCTCTATCAATCACTTGCTGCTTATGCACGCATGTAGTCCTGTGTTGTAGCTTCAGCAGATTGACATCTTATTTTTAAGTACACCTGGTGCTGCTCTTGGGATGCCCTCCTGCACTCTTCATTGACCTGGGTAGATCACCTGGCTTGATGGTAATGCTAGAGTGGGGGATATGCCAGGCCATGAGGTTACAGATTGTGTTTGAGTACAATTCTGCTGCTGATGGCCCACAGCGCCTCATGGATGCCCAGTCTTGAGTTGCTAGATCTGTCTGAAATCTATCCCATTTTGTACGGTGGGAGTGCCACACAACACGATGGAGGGTATCCTCAATGTGAAGACGTATCAGGCTCACTATCCCCAATATATTCTATTCCTTAATGTGGGGAGAAAACTGTATGATCATACACCCAAATTCCCGAGGCTGAAGCTTCATGCCATGATCCCAAATTCATAAAGTTATCCCGGGATTTCCATGGATGCTGACCACATGCTGCAACTTCACCAAGTGACTGTTCTTTTAGTGTGAAGCTAGCCAGTGAAAAATCACATGTTATTGGACCAAGAGCCATCACAGTCAATCCCTCAGCCCATTGGCACAAATAATCTATGCAGGGTTATTGTGTGACTTGACTATCTCCATCCTGTGGGATGGGATAACCACTAAATGAAGGGGGGAGGAGGCAGGTGAATGCCAAGGCAGGCTGGTTAGAAGGCCCATCTCTGTTCTCTTGGACCTCATCCCAGTTGTTTTAGAAGTTGTTAGGCCCTTTAGCCCTCATCCTCAAGGCCTCTCATACTCCCCATGTCAACTCATGCCACCCAGCCACCTCCCGTGAACCCCCCTGCCCTTCATGCCAACTCAATGCAAAGTCACGGCCCGCACCCATCCCTCCATGACTCGTGTACCCTCTCTGCCTCTTCCATAGCCACTCACCCAGTATCCACCATGGGCAGACCTCAGGAGCCATGTGGAGATGCAGAAAAACTTTTAACAATCTAACATTATTCAGACACCACATCAGACAGATAATCAATTAAAAGCCTCTTTAAATTGTAAATGAAGCAGTGAACTCAGAACCCCTGCAGAGGTAACTGTAGCTTTTGAAACTGAGCCAAGCAATTATAATGACATTGTGGTAGTCCTTTGAGAAATGTCAACAAAGGGCTCAATTGAAACTGCACAACCACATGCTTCTGTTATTTTTTCTAACCTGCAGCAGGTGGCCAGTCAATCAAAGCATTCAAGCAGAGGTTTTTTTAAGCTCTCAGCGATGGCTGCAGTCTATTTTTTAAAGTTAGAAAAGGGGATTGGAAAAACTTCAGATTATGACAGTTATACAGGCCTCATCCATCCTTCAAGAGTGTTTATGTCTATTCCATCAAGTTGTGACTCCCAGTCTGTGGATTAAGGTCCTTGCAGGAGACAAAATGGTGCCTGTTTGAACTCAGTACTGACAACAGTTGAGACACTAGAATTTTACTTGGTGTTGCTGAGAACAACATTTAACCAGGACTCTGCTCCTGAGCATTACCCAGTGAAAACTTGTCTCTTCCCCTGCTGACAAAAACTGGTTCTGTCAGAAATGGGGCAGGACTTCAGTATCCAGATCTCACCCGCGATTTTTAAAAGTCCACAAAGTCTTCCTGACTGAGAAAATCCAGTCCAGACAGTCTAAACCAATAAGTGTAAATTAGAATATTTAATTCAATGTAAAACCAAAAACAGAAAGCAAAATATAGAGAGGGCAAAAAAGATGGTATTGAGAGAAAATGAGAGAGAAACTGAAGTAAAAAATGAAATCTCCAACAATAATTAAAATCTGGAGAAATGAGAGTCAATACTCTTAAATGTACATTTTCAGTGGCAGATATGTTGTTTTGTTGAATAACACTTCTCACACTATTAAAAATTAATTTACACATGAATGGATGAGCCTAAACTTTTTGCTGGCATGTTTAATGGGTAAATACAACAGGTTCCTATGTTTTCAAACATATTAATACAAGCATCTCAATGAGATACTAGTGTAGCGAAGCTTCTGGAAGAACACATCTTGGACAGGAGTTGCTAATTTCCATGCTTAACTGCACATGTGTGGATGCAAAAAGTTGCTGGCTGATTTACTCCTTAGTAAAGTTGAGATTTTTAACCTCACTGTTAATCTTACTGCAAACTAAGCCAATATATCAATGAGAATCAGAACTCAAATCAAATTTTCACTGGGTAATGATCAGGAGCAGAGTGCCTGGTTAAATGTTGTCCACAGCAACATCAAGCAAAATTCTGGTGCCTCAACTGTTGTCAAGGCTAAAATCAGCTGACTTAGCTCAGGTCCAATCTGAGATATTGTTGGTCTGTCCAGATCACCATGCTCTGATCGGTATTGAGTGACCAGAGTAGCTTAAATATGTAATGTTAATGAATATTTCAGTTACTGTCCTATACTTGATAGGACCAAAGAAAATGTACAGTGTCATCATGTTAACCCCAACATGCATAGTAAGCTTTTCTAGCAGTGCAGTTTTGGAATGAAATCATTGTACATGACAGGGTGCCTACAAATTGTGCAAACCGCATCAGATGCTGAATTGTCTCTAAATTGTTTCTGATTGGAGCCAGCAAAATCACCACAAGAAATGACCTAGCATTGCCTGACTTCCCTGTCTACATAATGTGGGATAAGCTAACCACCTCATTAACAGTGATCAGAACTGAAAAAAATCTGAAATGGGACACAGTTTCATTCAGATCCATTTCAAATGATATGCTGAACATATTTGCAAATGCACTTTAATATAGATCATCATTCACATCACACAAAATATATGGTGCTTCCATTTATGTAGAAAGTGGCTTTCAGCACAGCCTCTGGTGTAACTTATTTAGAGCACACACATTCACTAACAAAGACTTGCCTAACTGAGACAACTCTCCTGTCCTCAATCATGGTTCACACTTGGGGGCTCATTAAATTAGCAGACAATAATCTGGCATGCTTGTTGATCCAGCCTGCCTAAAATATTGTCACCTGTTTTGTTCAAGCTCACGACTGAACAAATGGCATCAAATAAATAGTGCAGTCATAAAATGATAATTAGGCTTGATGAAGGCAGCCTGAAGTCTCTAATCAATACACCTTCATTCTACTTTGACAGAATGCTGCAGGGTTCCTGGTGCAGTTAATGAGCTGGGGGCTACACTGAGGAAACCAGTCCATCACAGCTGTTGTAGCAGTGAGGGATTCATTTTCACCCTTTCCATTCATAAATTAAACAGCAATAACACCACAGAACAGTGTCATCTTCTTTTCCTGTCTCCACATGCAAATTCTATAAATTTCATAAAGAAACTATCGCTGTGCTGACCCCTTCAACAATTCCATTCCAAGTGAATACAGCCAACTTCAGATACAATATGACTCACGTCATTCTGATTTTGACAAATGCAGCAAAGCTAAAACAGATAGATTTGCATTTATATAGAACCTTTCATGACCTCAGGATGTTCCAAACTGCTTTACTGCCAATGAAGTGCTTTTGAAATGTAGTTACTGTTGTAATGTAGAAAATGTGGAAGCCAACTGTGCCTGGCAAGCTCCCACAACCAGCAATGTGATAATGACCAGATAATCTGTTTTTGTGACATAGCTTGAAGGATAAGTATTTTCAAGACCCTGCGGATTACTTACCTGATCTTCTTTGAAATAGTGTCATGGAATTGTTCATATCCACCTAAGCGAGCTGATAGGACCTTGGCTGAATGTCTCATCTGAAAAACAAAACCTCTAACAGAGGGTGCAGCACTCAGTCAGCATTACACTGGAGCATCAGCCAAGATTTATGTGCTTAGGTCCTGAAGTGGAACTTGGACCCACAACCTTCTGACTCATAGGCAACAGTACTACCACTGGGACACAGTTAACACAAAGAAAAATGACTCTCATCTACATAGCGCCTTAGATGACCTCAGGATGCTTTAAAGCACCTTTCAACTAATGAAGTATTTTTAAAAGCATCTGTGGAGAGAGAAACAGAGTTAACATTTTGGTTCAATGACCCTTCATCGGGAATCATTTTTGCTGTTTTAATTTCAGATTTCCAGCATCCGCTGCATTTGCATTTTCATTTTATTGCTGTCTCTAAGCGTCATCATGAGAAGTGGAGCAATTATTTCCTTCGGTTGCTGGCAGGCTGTCCAATGTAGCCAACCGATATCAATCAATTGAAGCAAACGCATTTTTGACCATGTTGAGATTTTCACATTCTGTTCTAATAATGTGAGAACTAGCATGGAAATAGTTAACTCTTAAAGTTGTGTGTGGTATTCTCTTTAACAGAAAGCAATCAGCCCAAATCTAATTTATTCTCTTCAAGGTGCAAGATCGTTTTGGGCCCCAGACAGAAATGACTTGAAGTGTTAATTAGATAATCATCCGAAGGGAGCCATCAGATAGAATCTCATATATCTTGTCATTGTTTGAGATGGCTCCATTCTGCTGCAAGAACACCATCACAATTCCTGTTTGGTTGAGGGTGGTACAATCAATTTACACAGAAGAGGAGTGTAGCCCTGCCCACAACTCACCCAACAATGGTAGTCTCTCAACATATAGCAATAATTTTAATCGGGAGCTAGTTTTGAATCTTTTGAATAAGGTCTTTGATTAGCTGGAGCCATCTGTGATTGATAGTGAGTTTATTCAGCCATAAAGCGACAGGTCTCAGAGAGAGGAAGAGCAAAGAGGCACAAGGTAACACAGCAATTGGACATCTCCATCTCTTTTATACCGTTGTAAAACAGGAGCATGGCACCCAATTTTTGAGACCAAAGCCTATGCCCCAAGAATGCCAGAAAGATGTCCAACCCAAAATTGGGTCAGGCCATTTTTCAGAGGTCACTGGCAGCCACCTACAACAGTTGTTAAGTCCAATTTAATATATTCATTCATTAGATGCAAGCATCACTGCCAGACCAGCATTTATAGCCCATCCCTAATTACCCTTGAGAAGATGGTGGTGAGCTGCCTTCTTGAACCGCAGCAGTCCATGTGGTGTAGGCACACCCACAGTGCTGTTAGGAAGGGAACTTGAGGCTTTTGACCTAGTGACAGTGAAGGAATGGCAATGTATTTCCAAGTCAGGATGATGTGAGGCATGGAGGGGAACTTCCAAGTGGTGGTGCTCCCATTCGTCTGCTACCCTTTTCTTTCTAGGTGGTAGAAGTCATGGGTTTGTAAGGTGCTGTCAAAGGAGCCTTGGTGAGTTGCTGGAGTACATCTTGCAGATGGTGCACACTGCTGCCACCCTGCATCGGTGATGGAGGGAATGAATGCTTATTGTGGTGGATTGGAGGCCAATAAATCGAGCTGCTTTGTCCTGGATGGTGTCAAGCTTCTTGAATTGGAGCTGCATTCAGCCAGGCAAGTGGAGAGTATTCCACCACACTCCCAATTGTGCCTTGTAGATGGTGAGCAGGCTTTGGGGAGTCAGAAGGTGAGTTACTCATTGCAAAATTTCCAGCCTCTGACCTACTCCTGTAGTGATAGTATTTAAATGGCTGGTCCAGCTCAGCTTCTGGTCAATAGTAATACCCAGGAGGTTGATGGAGAGGTGGATTTAGCAAATGCCATTGAACGTCAAGGGGAAATGGTTAGATTTTTCCTTGTTGGAGATAGTCATTGGCTGGCACTTGTGTGGCACAAATGTTACTTGCCACTTGTCAGCCCAAGCCTGGATGTTGTCCAAGTCTTGCTGCACACGGACCTGAGGAGGCATGAATGGTTCTGAACATTGTGCAATCATCAGCGAACATCCCCACTTCTGACCTTTTGATCGAGGGACGGACATTGATGAAGCAGCTGAGGATGATTGCACCTAGAACACTACCCTGAGGAACTCCTGCAGCGATGTCCCGGGACTGAGATGATTGACCTCCAAAAGCCACAATCATCTTTCTTTGTGCTACGTATGACTCCAACTCATGGAAATTTTTCCTCCTGATTCCCACTGACTACAGGAAGGCAATGGCACAGTGGTAATATCAATAGACTAGTAATACAATGGCCCAGGCTAATGCTCTGGGGGTGTGGATTCAAATCCCACTGTGACAGCTGGTGGAATCTAAATTCAATTAATAAACCTGGAATTAAAAGCTAGTCTTCAAAATGATGACCATGAAACCATTGTTGATTGTTGTAAAAACCCATCTGGCTCACTGATGTCCTTTAGGGAAGAAAACCTGCCATCTGTACCCAGTCTGGCCTCCATGTGACTCTACAGACCCACAACAATGTGAATGATTCTTAACTGCCCTCTGGTAATGGTTTTGTAAGTCACTCAGTTTGGAAGGGTAATTAAGGATGGGCAGCAAATGCTGACCTTGCTAGCGACACCCACACCCCATGAAAGAATGAAGACTTCAGTTTTACTTGGGCTCATTGGTGTCATACTCAGTCAAATGCTGTCTTGATGTCAAGGGCAGTCACTCTCAGCTCACCTCTCGAGTTCAGCTCTTTTGTCTATGTTTGGACCAAGGCTGTAATGAGGTCAGGAACTGAGTGACACATTTTTGGTGTTCTTGCCTTGGCTATCTGCTTGCCTCTGTTATCACCTTGGGCCTGCCTCTAGAGGCAGTGGGCCTGAATCTATCACTCCCCTGCCTCCACAGAATGAAAATAGAGTGGACGGGGCCTTTTTAAATAAGGCAGGTCTGCAGGGTCAGACGTTTCGTGGCTCAACCTTAGAGCCTCATCAATGAAAATCCAGCCCCGAGTATCACATTCCAACTGCAGCCAGGCTGGAATTGAACCTAAGGGCTTCATGCTCTATATGGTTCAGTTACTCACTGGATAAATTCACTGGTGTATTTTCTGTTCTGATTGTAAGGAATTGAGCTTACAATATAACAATTCCTCAACATCGGGTAACTCAGGCAAAATTACAGAACCCCATCTGGGTATGTTGTAGAATAAGTGATTAGGATTGATTGCTAATGACTCATCAATAACTCCGTTATCATTGTATCATGTAACCACCAGGATGGTAGAAGGGAAATTCAATGGACCTTGGTCTTTCTTCATTGAACAATTCCAATGGCCAGGATTTTCCCCTCGGCAATTTGGGGGCGGGGCCCGCTCGCCGATGGGAAAATGACGTGGGATGACATTGGGAGGAACCCCCGACGTCATCCCGGTCCCTTTAAATTTTCAGGAAGGCGGGTGGACAGCAAAATCAGCTGTCCACCCGCCGACCTGTCAATGGCCAACTGTGGTCATTGATAGGCTAGTTAAGATAATTAAAGACCTGCCCGTCCAAGCTTAAGGCTGGCGGTCAGGCCAGGAGCCCCAGCTTCATCCACTGGCGGGATGAAGTTTCATGTCCGTTTTTTAAAAATGTAATAAATTTTAGGTATTTATTATTAACATGTCCCATCTCGTGTGACGTTGTCACATGAGGGGGACATGTTAATAATTTTAATATTTTTTTATTTTTAGACTTTACTTACCTGTCACTAATCTCCCTGAGACAGGACTTTGCCTCAGGGAGCAGTGCGCTCTTTCGCGTGCATGCTGAGGATTCCCTCGCCCCCTGCACAGTGCTTCCCCACTCAAAATGGCGGCGGGCCCCATTTCGGTGGCGGGGGTCGGCTGTCCGTCCGCCGCTGAGCCGGTGGGGCCCGCAGGCCATCCGAGGGCAAAATTCTGCCCAATGTTTCTAAGCAGTACTGCCGTATAAATGCGCCACTTAATACAAAAACTCTGATTCAACCAAAAAAATGGTCCTTAATTAGCTTGTTTTTCATTCTCAGAGTGTTAAATAAAGTCAATCCACTGTCAGACTTTGCTTAAAGACAGTAGTGCATTTCAGAAGTCTAATTACTTATGTGCAAAACACAGGTTTGGCCTCACAAAGCAAAAGTGAATGACAATTCTATAAGTATAGGTTTAAAACGTAGGCATTATCTTTTAACATGGAACATCCAAATCAAGCGCTTTAATTGCTAATAAAAGGAAATGAACAGCATAAAAAGATGGCCGTTTAGTTCTTTGTTTGCTTCAAAAAAGGAGCAACCTCTTCCTGAAAAAGTGATCTCAAAATTACTGAATCAGGGGAAATGGAAAGCTTCACATCCATCCAATGAGTAGGTCAAGAATCTGGGGCAGAAACCAACTCCGCAGAAATTCCCCTTCATTTAGACTGCCTTTGAACATTCTGCCTGTTAAGGTCCCCAAATCTTCCTTCCATCCCATTTACCCCCATCCCCACTCACCCCCTCCAAATAACTTTTCTACCGAGTTCCTGGGCTTCCCAGAAATGTTGTCCCTTTACGACCTCTAGGCTTCAGAAGAAAGCATGTTATCTGAGGGCTGAGAGTTCCAGTTCTGAAAGGTCAGTAACCTGAAATGTTAACTTTGTTTCTCTCATCACTGGTGTTGTCTAACACATTGAGTGTTTCCATTATTTTCTGCTTTTATTTCTGATTTCCAGCAACCACATTATTTTGCTTTTCAGTTGCGTGGGGCTTCTATGCCTTTACTCTGAAAAAGGTACAGAATTGGTCCAGAAAGCCCACTGAGAGCACATACACCTGCTTCACTTTTCATCTCCCAGCTTTTTTATTATAACAATTGATTTGGCAGTTTGTTTCAGACTTAGTATTGGATGCGGAATTGATTTGCCATGGCTATATCTTGTCTCAAAGGGCACTTTTCCATTAAGACTTCAGGAGAGTGGGTATTCGAATAGACACCCTGGGTATCACCAATCCTCCTTGTTGGACCAATAAAAAGAGATTCATTTTCTGAGCTACCAACTTCCATATGCAGCCACCATTGCAAGGGTAGGCCTCATATACCATTGATGGTGCTGAATTTGCCTGTGTTGTAATTTGTATTGTACTCAAGGTAAAAGTGTCCATGTCCAATCAACATCAAAGAGACTATACACCTGACTAAGTACAAATGGCAGATATTGTCTGATTTCTTAGAATCTTTTGGCTTGTAGAATGTACTGCTGTTGTCATGGAGACTGTGCTTACAGTAACTCAATTTCCCTTTGCGCCTGCTACTATTTTGAATCCAACTCACTTTTGTCATGAGACTGAAATCCCTCCTGACTGTGAGCCAGTTCATTATTTTGGTGTTCTATTTTTATTTCTTGTCTGTTTAACAGGGAGGTCTTGCAGCGCAGTGGTAGCAACCCTATCTCTGGGCCAGAAGCTCCAGGTTCAAGACCCACATTGGGACTTGATGGCCATGAAAAGTGTGTTCATAACATGACCGAAGTTTGATTATCAACCTTCCAATATGCCTGATAGCAAGCAGTAAGAGCAAGAGAGTTTCCTAGTCAGTCATACTGCAGAAGGCAATATGGACCAATCCAAAGGTAGTCCATGGTCACCTTTTAGGACATAGTACCTAAAGGCAGAGGAGGCCTGTTTAACAAATATTCATTCTGAGAGCATCAATGTCCATCTCCTTTGGACTTAGGCAGTGGTGGTTCATCAGGCCTTAGATGGGCAACAGAGGGAAGCACCATAGACACAGGAACCCGAGACCCTCAATTTTACCATATCAGTCACTGGTACCTGAGGTTGATCAGAGGGATTTATTGCTGATACAAGTTGTTCTGAATGAGTTAAAATGCTACACTATGCATATTCTGGAAGGAATCCCATTTTAAGCTTCTATTTTTAACATTTTCTTTTAGAATTTTACTGTCTATCAAATAATGTTGCACTCTTCTCCCAGATATTGATAAGTTCATTTAATTCACTTACAGCTAGTCATATGCTCATCCAGTGAAAGGATCCTTTACACTATTGTAGTGCAGCTGGAGGCAGACACAGCACAGAAACAGACAATTCAGCCCAATAAGTCCATGCTGGTGTTATAATCCTCCTCCCATCTGTCTTCATCTCCTCCTATCAATAAGTTCTCTCCACTATTGGTGGCATTACTTAGCATAAGTGAGCCAAGATCCGGAGAGCTAAGTGCACTGCATGCTTGTGAGACTTATAAGTATGCTGACAGGTTAAGGCCAGTATGTGTACAAGAAGCCAGGATGTCTGCCCATTGTCCTGCAATATTTTAGTGGAAGTTAAGGGCAGGTGCAGGAAATAGGTCAGTGATGTGCTGCACCATATTATTACTATTTTTCACCCACAGCGACAGATATACTAGGCCATCCAATGTATTTTCTATCATCTACATCATAGCAACGTTGGACACCAAGCATGCGGACTTATCACTGGTATCTTGCATTGTTATGCTGGTAGAACAAGAATGATTAATTGCACAGGCTTTGGTATGATTTTTTAAAATTGTAATTATGAATAAAAGTACTCACCGTGCAGCATAGAAGCAGAATCTATGCTATAATTGGAGCAGGCCTCCAAGACTTGTCGCAGCCAATCTCACAAGGCTCAGTTGTGGGGAGGTGACATTTTGTGCCTTGCATGTGGTAATAAGTTAGTACCCCTCTGGAAAAGCCCTGGGCCCTCTCCACTCAAGTTTTCTACATGTGGATATGGCCTAGCTAGTGGCTGCCATCAAAGAGGTAAGATTCTTGAATCAATATAGTGTCAGGCTGCATTGAGTTACAGTGACTTGCTGGTCTCAAGGATTTTGATATGGGATAGATTATGGTGTATTGACCCTCATCAATGCAAACCAGTTGATTATAATCCTGATGGTTGCACAAAGACTATGCCTATTGAACCCTTCAGTGCTGACCATGCTGGAGTTTTCAGGGTTAGCAGAGAGGACATGTGAATAACAAACAGGAGGGCATGAGTGCCACTTCTGTGGTTTATCTGGTAGCTCACACTCACTGCCCATAGCAGTTGAAGTCTCTAGTGCACACTTGGCATCTTGAGCATATGGCACACAGCTGCCCCCTCCCACCCTCCCCAAAACATTGGCCATGCTGTCATTGGCCCCTTGTGATAAGTGAAATAATTTCAAAGCCCAGCTCAGTATCAGTTTAATCACTTCCCACCTTGTTGCCTTTTTGTATATGTGTGTGAATACACTTTGTTTTAAAACACCACCTTTAACATTGACTACACAAATATTTTCTGTAGAAAAATGCTTAAGAAAAAATTACAGAATAACGATCACTTTCATTATGCCTCTCAGAAGAACCTCTTCATGCAATGAATTGCTTAGAAGTGCAATCACTGTTGTTATGTAGTGCAGCCATTTGCACACAACAACGTACCATAAAGAATTTCAAATGAGCCCTAGTCACTGACTCCTCAACTGGAGGAAAGTCTTCTCCTACTCACCCTGTCAACACCCTTCAAATTAAATAAAACACTCTTATGTGCAACTTATTGTTGGAGTATAATCAAGAAGTGTTGCCTCTAGCATGTAATCATGTTCCATTTACTCATCTATCAGTAATCACACTTCAATATGTCACTTGATCACAGATGCAGCAAAATCTTTTCTTTAAAGAAAGCCAATCAGTCATTGAAATGTATGTGCAGCTAACAATTGTCCTCTAAGTATCTTAAGGCAGTAAGTTTAACAATAGTGAATTCGACAATAGTGAAAATTGGGTGTTAGTGGATAAGCCACCAATTAGACATCTCTCCCGATTTTCATTTCCGGCGAAGTTGAGGGGAGACTGATCAGATATCATCAGTCTTACACCTGCGCCCAAATTCAGGATTGCCCCTGTTGCTTTCTAACAGAAACTTAGCAGCTCTAATGTCAGATGGCTCTTCTGTTGTTTTATGCCCGTGGCCTATGTTAATTGTCAGTGCCTTCCTCAGCTGAAGCCTACTGTTAATGATACACCAGCAGTTAGTTTTCTTAATAGAAACAAAATAAAAGCTTAAAGAGCACAGGAACAGAGGTTTTATTACTGTTTTGTATGGCTCTCTTCTTGGGTCCTTTGTGGCCATCTCTAAAATCAGCTGATAAACTGACAGAGCTGATGAGTTCTGTGTAAATCCAGACTGATAATCTACGTGTCAGTTAAAGTGAGAGATTACTGCCCATATTATACTGCAAAGAAGAAGCAACACTCTTGTCTGGGCATCATCATGAAATCATAACATAAAATACTGAGACATAAAAATGCGACAACCATTCATCATTGCATGACACACTCTGAAAGCAGGAATAATTATTGCACATCCAGCAAAGAAAGCTTTATAAGAGTAATGGAATTAAAATATATCTTTCAGAGTAGTTGTTATCGTCGTTGATAGTTTTTCTTATATAAACTTTACTGGCAATTATCTTTTCTCCCTCACTTTTGTTGACTGATGAATCCACTTGGCTGATTTAATCAGTTCAGTCAAATTCTTCAACTAGCAAAGCAAAAGGAAAACTTCCAATTGTTTGTTCCAGTCAGGTTGTGGTGATGCCCTTTCATGTCACTGCATTTTGTGATAACACCTGTACATAGATACCCCTGAGGGGAAATCGCCAGCACAATGTTAAAAATTATTAAATGCAAAGACTTGCTGCAAAAATGGCTTCAGCAACTGCACAATGATGCTGACATCTTTTGATCTTAAAGAGAAGTAGAACTAGCATTCCTGACATCAGATTGTGGTGCACATTTGGATCTAAATGCCCTTAAAGGGAGATTGTTGCCAAGAGCAGCCATGCATTAATGATTTGTATGTCAGGTTTCTCAGCCTGTAGGTTGGATTTAGTTCTCCGCTTTTCACCACCAGCTCCCCCCTCCTCCTCACACTAAGAGACAGAGGAGAAACTAGGACATTAAAATGTATTGAGCTGACACCACATACAGCGGATTAACTTGATGCTCAGATTTGTCATGGCTTTGCTCAGGAAAATGGTGCTGCACTGTTTGCTGAAATCCACTGACTGCACAACTAGGTTACCTAAAGAGAGTGAGAAAGACTAGTCCAGGGATTTATTTTTAAAAGCGACTCCCAGCTTATTATTTTAGCCTGCTGAGCTTCTCAGAACTGACTGTCCTTTGGGCACAGGCCACACAACTGATGGCTCAAGCAAAGAATGATTTATCTCCATCTGGTCGTCTCAGAATCTTCAAGGAGTTTGCGCTGATAGAAAACATTTTGGTGGGAAAGGTCACAACCTCTCATTCTGTCCTGAGAGGTGAAAAGAGTTTCCTCTTCCCTCCCTCGCTTCAAAAAATGTAACAACAGGGGTGCAGGGATCTGTAGCTTAGTTTCTCTGGGAAGAGTCACACAGCTGTTGAAGGCTGGTAGAATAAAGCAAAGGAATGCTACAGCCCATTGAGTCTTAACAAAACTTGCCATCCCATTTTCTTCAATGTTAGAGAAACAGCTTTGTACGAAGAGACAAAACATTTATTTGACATTTAGTATCACCACCTCTGGCTTTATGTGGAAAAGGTTTTCTAAAGAACAAATGAACCAGTATGGAATAAATAAAAGAAAAACACACTCCCTCTACTACAGATTATTCAAAAACAATGCTATACCCTTCTGGCAATCTATTGATTGACACAAACTGTTTTTCTAGCATTGCAACATACATTGTGATAACTATTAGAAGAGATTGACTGGTTTTTAGCCATATTTTGGTCTACGGGCTATGCCTGTGCAGAGCCCTTCAACCCCCTAAAGAAAAAAGACCATCAGTATCATTACAGGAATAAGGAACACATAATTTACTTAGCAAGCAAACACAACATTAAAAAAGGCATGTTTCCCAAATAGCAGTTAGCAATTACCCTGCTGATTTTTTAAAAACATATATAATTTAGAAAACAAATTATCTTCAGCTGGTTTTCTCAATTTGTTTCAGGAAATGCTATTAAGTGATCATTGTATCTTAAGGTTTAGGCTGGCTTTGAAAAAGGGCAAGGACATTCCAGAGTAAGAAAAATTAACTGGGGGAAAGCCACCTTCAATGGGATAAGAACAGATCTGGGCTGAATAAGTTGGAGTCAAAGGTTGGCAGGAGAAACAATAGCTGATCAATGGCTGGCTACCTTAAAAAGAAGAGTCAAGGTATATTCTCTTGAAAGGGAAAGAAAGGGCAAACAAATCCAGAGCTCCCTGGATGAGAAATGAGATAGAAGTTAAAATAAAGAAGAGAAAGTGCGCTTATGACCAATGTCAGGCAGAAACTACAATTGAGAACTAGGCTGGTTCAGATGGGAGGTAAGGAAGCAAATAAGAGAAGCAAAGAGGGTGTATGAAAAGAGACTGTCAGCTAACATAAAAAGGAATCCCCAAGTTTTCTATAGGCATATAAATAGTAAAAGGGTGGTAAAAGGAGGAATGGGTTGATTAGTTGCCATAAAGGGGACTTACACATAGAGGTAGAGGACATAGCTGAAGTATTAAATGAATACTTTGCATCTGTCTTTACCAAGGAAGAAGATGCTACCCAGGCCATTGTAAATGAGGAGGTAATTCAGACACTTAAAAAAGAGGTGTCGGATAGGTTATCTGTACTTAAATTTTAAGGCACCAAGACCAGATGAGATGCGCCCAAAGCTTCTATGAGAAATGAGAGTGGAAATTGCAGAGGCACTGGCCATAATTTTTCAGTCGTCTTCAAACTCAGGGGCGATACTTGAGGACTGGGGAATTGCAAACATTATATCCTTGTTCACAAAAGAGTGTAAGGATAAGCCCAGCAACTACAGGCCAGTCAGTTTAATTTCGGTGGTGGGGAAACTTCTAGAAATGATAATTCAGGACAAAGGTATAGTCACGTGGACAAAGGCAGGTTAATTAAGGAAAGCCAGCATTGATTTCTTAAGGAAAAATCATTTAACTAACTCGCTGGAGTTTTTTGAAGAGGTTGATGACAGCAGTGCTGTTGATATGGGGTACATGGACTTCCAAAAGGCTATTTTGTGATACAGTGCTTCACAACAGACTTGTGTGCAAAGTTATAGCTCATGGAATAAAAGGGACAGTGGCAACATGGATATAGAATTGACTAAGTGACAGGAAACAGAGGGTAATGGTTAATGGATGTTTTTCCTGCTGGAGGAAGGTTTGTAGTGGAGTTCCCCAGGGGTCAGTGTTGGGACCCTCGTTTTTCCTGATATATATTAATGACCCAGACCTTGGTGTACAGAGCACAACTTCAAAGTTTGTGGATGATAGAAACTTGGAAGCATGATCAGCTGTGAGGAGGAGAGTGTAGAACTTCGAAAGGACATAGATAAGTTGGTGGAATGGGCAGACAGGCGACAGATGAAGTTTAATGCAGAGAAATGTGAAGTGATTCATTTTGGTGGAATGGACATGGAGAGAAGTATAAAATAGGGGGTACAACTCTAAAAGGGGCGCAGGAGCAGAGGGACTTGGGTGTATATGTGCATAACTCATTGAAGGTGGCAGGACAGGTTGAGAGTTGGGTGTTGGGTGTTGCTTGGTAGGCCTTATTAAGTAATTCGTAGTCTTAGGTAGTTTAACAATAACTATATGCATAGGCACAGTAAAGGTCCAAGCTCAGAGCTGTCTCAATGCTTGCTTTTACAAGCAGCTCTGCCCAACACGACACTGATCCCTAGGTGTAGGTCATGTGTTCTCTTATATCACTGTGTGGGCGGTATGTACACAGTCCCAAGTTAACCCTTTATGTGCCAGACCTTAATGCTACATAACCCCCCCGCCCGTAAATATCCAATGTAATTACAAATTTCCTAGTTTACCCCATGTATTTACATTATTACTACTACTCAATCTTGGCAGTTCGCTGTCAGTCACCATTAACTAGTGCATTCTCCATGGCAATGCCTCTACCAATCAGAGTCCACTTGCCAACCAATCAGTACTCTCTTCTCATACACTATAAAGTTGTTGCTTCCCCTGACATTGGTATTATTGCAATTTTCTTTCTTTGTTCGGAGTGAGCTCAGCTGCCATGTGTTCAGGCGCCAACTTGGGAATTGGGTTTCTCAGACTGCAATTTAAATGGCCATTTCTGACCACTGCAATATTTAACTTTTTTCAGGACTTGTGTTGTCCAGGGATGTTACATTTTTAGCTTATCCCTGCTAAGTATGCTGACTCTGCACACACTGGGTATTGAAGCTAGACTTCCACGAGATTCAATCGCATTTTCTGCTGCAGTGAGGAATTGAATTTCCGTATTCAGCTTCCACACCTTTCTTTGGAGCTTTTCTCTGGCAATTTCCTTCTGTGCCTTCACTTCTTGAGCTTTTCTTCACGTCAAAACGCATCTTTGATTCTTTTTCTACAGTTTTCCAGGAAAATTTTCTTCTGCAGTCTCTGAGAGGTTTTGAGTTGTTCCATTTGCTATCACCATGGTGTATGATGTTGGGCATAATTCAGTAGGTCTTATTAAGGTATTTGTAGTCTTAAGTAGTTCACAAGTAAGTATTTATTCACTACCATAAACTATATACATAGGTACAGTAAAGGTCCATGCTAGGAGCTGTCTCCATGTTTTATTCTACTCACAGCTCTGTTCAACACTACATTGACCCATAGATGTTGGTCATGTGTTCCCTTACATCAGTGTATGGGCAGCACTGTACTCCCCATGTTAACCCTTTACATGCCAGACCCTTATAGTACAGAGAGTGTGGTTAATAAAGCTTACGATAACCTGAGCTTTATTAATGGGGCAGAAAGTACAAGAGCAAAGAAGTTATTTTGAACTTGTATAAGTCACTAGTTCAGCCTCAACTGGAATATTGCGTCCAATTCTGCATGCCACACTTTAGGAAGGATGCAAAGGCATTGGAGAGAGTACAGAAAAGATTCACAAGAATGGTCCCTGGGATGAGGAACTTCAGTTATAAAGATAGATTGGAGAATATTTTTCTTAGAGAAACGAAGGCTAAGAGGAGATTTGATAGTGGTATTCAAAATTATGAGGGTTCTGGACAGAGTAGGTGGGGAGAAACTGTTTCCACTTGTGAAAGGATCAAGAATGAGAGGGCAGAAATTTAAAATAATTAGTAAAAAGAAGCAATAGTGATATGAGGAAATCCTTTTTCACACAGTGAGGGTCTGGAACGCTCTGTCCGAGAGTGTGATAGAGGCGGGATCAATTGAAGCAATCAACGGGCAATTGGATTGTTATTTGAAAAGAATGAATGTATAGGGTTACGGAGAGAAGGCAGCATGATGGAACTAGATGAGTTGTTCATTCGGAGATCCAGTGCAGACACAATGGGCCGAATGGCCTCTTTCTGCACTGTAACACTTCTGTGATTCTGTGAAGTGGGGTATATAGTAAAGGGGGACATTACAGGTTATTAAACCAAGAAAGTTCGGGGATAAAGAGGAGGAGCATGTCACACATTATAAGTTAAAGGAACTGATAGTCGATTATTATCTAGTGAGTATCAGAGCCATAAAGACTGGAAAGTTCCTAGCTCAATTCCCAGTCCAAGTTGAGTTTGTTGATCTTAACTGGTACAGTCGATGTGATTTTTAACTAGACTTAGTGCCCATGGGTTATTGAAAAGGCAATTCAACTCACTACCAATGCTTATCTAACAGCCTGTGCATCACACTATAAATATTACGACAGAAATTAAATTCCATAAACTTACTCCAATCTGCTAGAAGCCGAGAGAGTAACTGGGATTACCTGAGGCCACTTTCCTGTCTTCCCCTCATATACCTTGACTCCTTTGTTGATCAAAGCCTATCTACCTCAACTGTGAATATATGCAATGATCCAGCCTCCACTGCTTTCTGGGTAAGAGAATTCCACAGGCGAACAACCTTCTGAGAGAAAAAAATCCCCTTATCTCAATCTTAAATGGTAGACCTCTAAGTTCCCCTATGAGGGAAACATCCTCCCATCATCCACCCTATCAGGTCCCCACAGAACCTTTTGTTTCCATAAAATCACCTCTGCTTCTAAACTCCAAAGGGTATAAGCCCAACCTGTTCAACTTTTCCCCATAAGATAATCCCCTCACCCCAGGAATCAGTCGAGTGAACCTTCTCTGAACTGCTTCTAATGCAATTATATCCTTTCCCAAGTAAGGAGACCAAAACTCTACACAGTAATCCAGATGTGGTCTAACTAATGCCCTGTACACTACAGCAATACTTGCATTTAATACTAGATTCCCCTTGCAATAAATGCCAACATTCCATTTGCCTTCCTACTCAAGTGCTGTATCTGCATACCAACTTTTCATGATTTATGTACCAGGACACCCAGATACCTCTATACCCGAGAGTTCTGCAGCCCCTCTCCATTCAAATAATATTCTGCTTTTCTATTCTTCCTGCCAAAGTGGACACGTTCACATTTTTCCACATTATACTCCATCTGCCAAATTTTTGCCCACTCATTTAACCTATCTAAATCTCTATGTAGATTCTTTATGCCCTCTTGACAACTTACTTTCTACCTACCTTGGTATCATCGACCAATTTAGCTACCACACATTCGGTCCCTTCATCCAATTCATTGATGAACAGTCGCGGCCCCAGCACTGATCCATGTGGTAATCCACTAGTTACAGCTTGCCAACCCGAAAATGACCCTTCTCTTTACTCTCTGCTTCCTGTTAGCTAACCGATCCTCTATCCTTGCTAATATTCTAGAAACCCTAGATTCTGAAAAAAATCATCTTGTCAATGCCAGATATGAATTGGGACTACTTGATACACAGATTAGGTCCAACATTTTTTGAAGAAAAATTAAAAATCAACTTAAAAAGAAACAAAATGCTGGAATTACTCAGCAGCAGGCTGCATCTGTTAAGAGCTAATCTTGTCCATTTAGTCTCTGCCAGAACAGTACAACCATTTTTGGGCTGGGAACCCTATTTACTGATTAGCGTGCTTTGCTGAGGCTCTTGTCCGGGGCAAAAGCACCAGCATCATGCTTTCGGGTTTCCTGACCAGTTACAGAGGTCAGGCAGAATGTCGCATACATTCTGGTAATGGAAGGATTTCTAATTAACGTGACCACACCATGCGTTACAAGGATTCACCAGTATTTGGATTTTTCAGGCTGCAACAACCACAGGAATAGGGAGGAGACCAAGGCAGGCTGCTTCCTGGGTCTCTCACTCTTTCCTGAATGGTCTACCGTGGGCTTTGAGAGGCTGCAGTGAGGTGAGCTTGCCCAAGGATGGGGGGAGCAGGACAACCTCTACAACCAAGCAGATATGAATTGATGTGACTGAGGAAATGTTGTTCCTCTAACCTGGAGACAGTGCCCCAGGATGACTCAGGACCTCAGGAGAGTGGGAAAGGTGAGGGAGACTTGACACACTTCCAGGTGCCAAATCCCACATTCTGACTTGTTCTCTTTTAATTTTGTATTTATGCTGCATGCAGCTCCCTTCTGTCAGGTGCCTGGCATAAATGTACAAGTCAACCAAACCTGCCTTCTTTATATCATAGTCACAGTAGAGCAATCATTCTTTACTGGGCTGTACAGGTAAGCAGCAAATCCATTTTTCCACAAGTATATCAAGATGTAAATATGTGACTCTGAGGCATCATCAAGATTTTTTGAAGAGGGTTTGCAGTCTAGAATAATAGTTGAATTAATAACAGAAAAACGGTTACTGAGTTCATATCAGCACACAGTAATTGACAGAGTCTGTATTGGATACCAAGATTACCCTGATGTATGCAGTGTAGACCAAGCTAGTGACTGCCAAGGGATTGCCTAATATATGCACTCAATGATAGTTGGTTCATAGGAGGCAAATGCAATCCTCATAAAAGAGTAGCTAATTGTGATCCTGCCACTTTTCTTTCTTGTTCATAATGAGCATATTTTTAAAAGAAGTGCAAATTGTAAACTGAAAACTGTAACAAAAATGTATCCCCAGAGCTAGGCCAACACAGACCAACAGTCATGAAAATATATAGCATATGGAGGGTAAATTAAGGTAATTGCCAGAGCCTGCAAAGGACCACAGGTATCTCTCTTCATTAGAAAGAGAAAATTGGTTATATAAGGCTAGAGCGGTACCATTCCACAAGCGTAGGCTAAGGTGAGGAGGCAGGCCTCCCTAAACTATCACAGCCAGTACAAGATTTGAACCCGTGCAGTTGAAATAATTTGCATACTCTGGCCATCTAGCAAACTGAGCTAAGTAGGTTCCATAATCCAATTTCACTCTGAGGAGAGTGGCAGTCAAAGTTGGTGCAGGTTGGGAATTAAGGCTATGGTATTGCAGACATATCCCCACCTCACATCTACAACTCACTACTGGAGCACAGGGTTGTGGAATCATCCCTACAGAGAAAAAAATACATTGAAACAAATGATTGGAATAGATTCAAAAGCTAACCAGATGCATTCATTGCTGGAGAGAAGGAATAGATGGATAGAATGAGAAGCTGGGCAGATTGGTCTAAAACCTTAATTAGCATATTCCTTAGATAATATCACCACCTTCAACACTTCTTTGTCCTTTTGTCTATTACATCTTTTGGCTATCTCCACCTATCACTGGCCCTCTATCCAGCTCTACCTGTCCCACCCACCCCCACCCCTTAAACCAGCTTATATTTCACCTCTTTTCTATTTTTACTTAGTTCTGTTGAAGAGTCATACAGACTCGAAACATTAACTGTGTTCCTCTCTGCAGACGCTGCCAGACCTGCTGAGTTTTTCCAGGTATTTTTATTTTTGGTTTTATTTTTGTTTCAGATTGGTCTAAAGGTGGGCTTGTTAAGGTGAACGTCTTAAGCTGATTTCAGAACTTCACCGGCAGGATTCTTTACTGAGCGGGCAGGCATGCGCCCGACCTGCTTGAGTGTAAAATGCTGCGTGATGACGTCAGGCAAACGTCCTGATGTCATCGTGCACTCGCTTGATATTTCAGTTGGTGGGCACATGCGGGAATGGGCTGCGTGCCCGCTGACAATTAAATGGCCTACTAAGGCTGTTAACAATGCAATTGATTTAAAATTTTCACTGCCCATCCAATCTTACGGTTGGTGGGCACGCAAAAAGACCAAGCGGCCTTTGTATTTTTTGTGAAACCTCATCCACGAGCAGGATGAGGTTTCGATCCATCATTGAAAAAAAATGTTTAAATTTCATCTTAATTTCTAACGTTTTCCTGCTCATGTGACAAGAGTCACATAACATTTCACATAGCCTTAAGGTTGGACGGGCATCCCAGACAATCAGCTTAATTAGATTATTAATGGCCTTAACAGGCCTTTGACATTTCGGCGGGCGCGCAGCCGACCCCGGTGCGCGCCCACTGAACTGAAGATTGGAATGGCACACAGTGACATCGGGGCACACGCCCGACATCGCCATGTGTCGTTTTACACGACAGCGTGCAGGGCCCGCCCCCACACACTAAACGGAAGATTCTGGCCTAGGTGAAATGAAGGGCTAATCATACATTGTTTTTCTTGGGATAAAACTTGCTAACTGAATGGCAGCCGATAAACCAGTGATTCAAATTAACATTTGAAACATTTTTATCCACTCCTTCCATTCTCCCTGATCTAATTAACTTGCAACCTTCACCCACTGCAATAAGGCAGAACTCAGTTACTAGAGATGTGAGATAAATATAGCAACACACACAGAGCACATTTCATTGTTAATTAGATTTAAATAAACACATTTGCCAATTTCTGAAGAGATTTATTTTTAGTTTAATAAAACTCTGTTATTCAGCTTAGTTGAAATTTTGTTTAAGAGTATTCATTTGGAAAAATCTTTAGTGAATGTTAGCACTTTGATAAAGTGAAACTTTTTTTAAAGTAGCATTGTTTTCATAAAAAGTGATCAGCTAACTTGATTTAATTAGAGAAGGTCAAAACATTCCATCTTGTGATGTGATAACCCACTTCAATATAGCTTATAATAATTATATTAATATTTGTACTTATATAGCCCTTCTCGCCAAACATTCCACATAATCAAATATTTTTGAAATCCAGTGACTCTATAGGCGAACAGCAATGAAATGAATGACTAGATCAGTTTTGATGGTGACATTGAAAGTAAAACGTTGGCCAGGTTATTAGGTGAACTCCTTGTTCTTCTTGGAATATTGACAATGGATCTTTATTGGTCACCTGAACCAAAAGTTGGGGTTGGCTTAATCACTCAATCAGGAGCCATACCTCTGACACCATGATACTTCCTCACAATTTCATTGGTGTCTCAGCCTAGCATATGAGTTCACACTTGGTACACACCTAGATCCCAAAGAGTCTTCAAATACAGAGGCAAATCTATCGCCAGCTACACAGTGATGTGTGTTATCACTTCATGGATTGTAAACAAAGGGGAATATCTATTTTCTTATATATTGGTAAAATATATCTTGGTAGAACTTTGTAAGTAGATTGAATTAATTCACAATCAAAATAGATGTCTCTGCTTTCACTGTTTCTTTGAACAGAAGTTTCTTTCCCAAGTTCTTATATTCTTCTTTTATACATAAAATGCTCCTTGCCATGTCTATATTGTTGAAGAGCCTGAAGACGAGTCATATGGACTCAAAACGTTAACTCTATTCCTCTCTCCACAGAGACTGCCAGACCTGCTGAGTTTTTCCAGCATTTTCTGTTTTTATTTCAGATTTCCAGCATCTGCAGTCTTTTGCTTTTATCTTTTTGTTATATTGTTAGGCAGCAAGTGCCAATTTAACTGAGTCAGTGACACTGCAGTTGGTGGAGGCCACATCACTTTAAGAAGTGGTGTCAACTTGTGTTCCACTGATATCTCCCCAAGCTGGCCTGGGTGTTATAGATGGCAATGGCCTATACATTCAAAGCCAGCTAAATATTCACAGATAGCAGTATTAAAACAAACAAACAAGCTGCATCATAATCAGAGCAATTAAAAGCAGGAATTGGTCTTATATGCAAACGACAGCTGAAGTGGTTATAATATAAATGCAATAGCATAGTTCTAATAACTGATGTTCCATGTAGAGAAAATGGTATCAGTTTGAAGATCTGTGCTGATAATTCCATGATATGGGTTTTAGCACACTTTCCAGGGCTGGGATTTTACAGCCCTTCGTATCGGTAGGATTTTCCGGTCCTGCTGAAGTCAATCGCTCACCGCATTTTCAAGCCCTGCCCCCGCCATGATAAGGCAGTAATATTCCGCCCCAGCTCTCTTTTATATTAGACTTATTCCTTTCAGCAAAAGGTGGATTCCTCCATAGAAAGGTACTCCTGGTGGCAAAGCTAACTGGCCTGGTTGACACTAGTTTTATTTCAATCTTGGGTCTTGTTGTAAGCAGGTTGACCTCCCAGACTCACATGGAGGTTATTGGCCTAGAATTTTCAGTTCCAATTTCAATTGTCAGCACTCTCCATCATTATTCTGTGAAAGTGACAGGAACTTCTGGCCTTCGCATATGCACAGGTCAGACCATAAGCACACAATAAATAAGAGCAGGAGTAGGCCATTCGGCCCCAAGAATCTTCTTCGCCCATCAATAGGATCATAGGTGATTGGATTGTGTCTTTAACTCCATTTTCCTGCCTGCCCCCTTTGACTTCCTTGTTGATCAGAAGCCTGTCTAACTCAGCCTTGAATATATTCAATTGTACAGCCTCCATTGCATCCTGGGGTAGGGAATTCCAAAGTTTACTGATAACCCCACAAGGAGAATCATCCTCTCAGCATCTACCTTGTCAAGCCCCCTCAGAATATTTTGTGTTTCAATAAGGTCACCTCTCATTCTTCTAAACTCCAGAAATAACTTCACAATACTCCAGAACTTCAGTTAAGCATGATCCCATTTGCCCCTCTGTCCCATCCACATGATTACCCAGTATAATGAATGTAAAATCTTTATACATTCCTAAAATCTCTACACTCCTTACCCCCACCCTAGATCTGTAAACCCCTGTAACCATCAATCCCCTTCTCATGACCTCTTTTCCTTAAACTGTAGCATTCTGTTCATACCACTTCTCCAATGCCCCAGTAGAGCTATCAGTAATCTTGATCTGACTGTGTGGAGTTCCTTCCAAATACCTCACCATTCTCCTTTCATCTTTAAAACTCTTCTCAAAATATACTTTTTAGACAAACTTTTTCAACTCTTCTCCCAAATCTCCCAAATACGCTTGTTGTCTATTCCTTTATCTATTTATCTTCGATTCTGTAAAGCTGCTGGACATATTTTCTACACTGAAGGTACAATGAAATGCAAGTTGTTGCTTATCTCCCTTCCAAGATATTCTTCATTAATTTGTATTTTTTTCCTTGCGGACATTGGGCTACAAATTCCTTAAAATCATTTTGCAGGGGTCTGAAATTGAATTCATCAGTCTATAGTCTTTGAATAATTGCACACAGCTAGATAAAACCATTAAAATGGCCTACAGTATATTTTGGCTTTATAAATACAAGAGTACAGATAGAGTCTTGTAGTTCTTGAAGCTTGCAAAGAACTTAGTTGGAACAGTGAATGAGGCCAATGCCAGTAATTTGAGTGAGGATGTGGGAAGGGGGAGTTAAAGTGGCGAGCCATGTTTTGCTCAAGGTCGCGCTTGTGGACTGAAAGAAGGTGTTCAGCAAAGTGATCACTTACAGCATTTTTCTTTCCTAAGTGTATGAAAGACTGTTAGAAAAAGGCCCCAGATTTGGGTATGCACTCAATCCAGTTTGCTGAGAGACTTAGCTGTAGGATTGTTTTAATACCATTTGTGATTATGCCATTATTATGTCATAAAATATATAGAAGTAATGCTATAGTTAAGAGCAGACGACACTGTGAGGGTTAATCAGTACCAGTTCACAGTCCATCCATCAAATAACTTTTACTTAATATTCAAACATATACCACACCTTTAACTTTTTAATTTACTTAACATTTCCAAATGAGAAGAATGGACATACAAACTATTTTCTATTCAAGATGCTGGCTCATGACTCATCTCTAAACTTATCACTTGCAAAATATTAGGACAAAACAGTCTTTGTATTTCAGGACTTCTCTCCTTTTAAAGTTCCTTTTTTTAAAAATATACTATGCTTGAAATCTGGATGCTATACATAATTTTCATGTTTGCTGCTATTATCAAAATAAAATAATTCAAAAATATTTATGTTTTAAATGGCAGGTATGAACAAAACAAGCAGAATAAAACTCCAACCAGTAGCCATGTATGTTAATATAGCCTAATCACATAGCTGAACAGAAATCTTCACCGTGACTTATCTACTCAGTCTCACTTGTGAACCTCTTGACATGTGAGGAACAGCATCAAGGAATGTAATAACGCAATTACAGATGCACGCTACTTCGATCCTCACTGGAGTCGCTGTGAGAAAGAACAGGACATCATTGCCTAGCGTAGATGAATTATAAAATTAACCATAAGCAGTAAAGAGTTACACGATTGTTAGGAATGCCATTAGTATAACTCTTTGCTGAAATGTGTTTATTGGCAGCCAGCCAGTTTATGCATACTACCAATGTATGCTATGATGAAAGTTGTAGTGAGAGTTATTTTGTTATGGCAAAGCCTTCAACTGCACCAACTGTATGCCTGCCAGTTCGTTGTATATCATATTATACACTGGATTATTTGTTGGGAACAAAGTTCTGCTTATTTTTAGCGGGACTATAGATTATTACTACTTCATTGCAGAATGGTTGCAGGCAAGCAGAGACACTTTCCTCATCCAAGGAAAGGCACTACTTATTGAGTTGAAGGCCCCCTTCTGCATATCCTTGACAGGGCTACAATGGTTACTATTGTGTAGGGATGAAGAAACTATTCACCAGGATAATCATAAAAGTTCCTCAGAAAACAAGATTTTGTGAAATAGGAAAAAGCACAGCTTTCGTCAGATATCTGGGCCAGTATGGCTGACAAGGAAACTCTCCCACTCTTACTGCCTGCCATCAGGCATATTGGAAGGATTTACAGGCTGATAATCAACCTGTTTGGCTACATTATGAACAGAACTTCTATTACAATCAAATCTGGAAATGGGACTTGAATCCCGAGCTTCCAGCCCAGAGGTAAAGACACAACTATTGTATCACAAGCCCTCCCCATCCTTATCCAATCTGGCCTATTTGTGACTCCAGGTGCACAACAATGTAGTAGACTCTTAACTGCCCTCTGGAATTCCCTAGTAAGACACTCAATTGTCAAGAAGGTGGCTTATACCACCATCTCCTCAAGGACAATTAGGGATGGGCAATAAGCTGTTGCCTGAGGTGCCCATAAATGAATAAAAAAACAGTGATAAATTTACTTCCCCATTAGCACTGTTACCTCACTCACTTTCAAAGTAAATTTTAAAAGAGCCTACTGCTGGTAGGTGTAAAGGCAATAAGATATTTTAAATATGCAAATTAGAGTCCTCTGACTTATATCCAGGAACTAATGGTTATTTAGGGAGACAACTATGCAGAGCGTGCACGGTGCAGCTTTGGACCGATTTTATTAGTGTCAAAGCCAAAGAAGACCAAAAATAAATGCACGTTTTAAATTATTTATTTGTGGAGCAAGAAGAAGCAGGAGTTCTCCACCAAGCCTCTCAAAAATAATTCTGGCCACTGCTGCCCAGGGCTAACCACCTCCCAGGACTATGAAACCCAGCTCCCCCACCCTCACCTCCAGAAGTAGCTTGTTGCTGGATGGGCAGTTTCTGGGTCTGAAATTTTGCAGACCTGAAAAGAGTGATCTGGCAATCGTATGGAGCAAGCAACTCACTGGTTCTATTTAAATGAGGTCGACACCTCAATATGGCACTGAACCCTTTGCTGCTGCCGTGTGTGGGCTGCCAGCATGCTCCAAATCCCAGATGTCAAATTCTAGCCTAACAAACATATGACAAGGGTAATTAGGCTTATTTTGAAATTTGGATTAACACATGTCCATCTTTTATTGTTGTTCTTGTGACCAATCAAGCTGTAACTTTTAATGCAAGGTTGCAACTCTTGCCCAATTAGAAATCTGCAGTGCAAATGCTGTGGTTGCCATGGAAATAGCCCTTGCCCATATCCACATATAATAACCACTTTCAGAAGATTTATCTTTTCACTTAAAAATAAATTTTGTATAAGTACAAGGTATAATAGATGTAGCAGATTTGAGCCACGGTTTTTGTAGCAGGATATTCAAAGTTTTGACAGCAATTTGTAAATATTCAGTTTAGTCAAAAATCCTCACTAAAATATGTCCAATGTACTTTTAGTCACTAGCTAAGATACAGTTCTTATGGTTCCAACCCTTTATCTTTAGCCACAATGTTAATAGAGAGGTAACATTAAAAGGTAAAATTCTTTCCATAATTCAACACTTTCAGTGTCCAAGGTGTGTAATAAACCTCTGCCTTGGGCATCATTAATAGAGCTACCATTTTCAAAGTGCATGAGGAGGATAAGATCATGGGATAAAGATCAAGAAATAGACATGAAACCTATACTAAGTGCAAGTGCAGCAGGATTTCATCCTTCCAGTAACTATTCGTCTTTTAGAATGGGGACATATTTTGAACACTAAAATAAAAGCAAAACACAGCAGATGCTGGAAATCTGATATAAAAACAGAAAGTGCTGGAAAAACTCAGCAGGGCAGCATCTACGGAGAAAGAGAGTTAATGGGCAGAATCTTCGGCTCGGCGAGTGGGGGCAGGGCCCGCTCGCTGAGGCTTAAAATGATGCGGGGTGATGTCGGGCGTGCGTCCCAACGTCACCGCGTGTCATTTAGATTTTCAGTTCGGCAGGCGCACAGCCGAGTCAGCTTCACGCCCACCGAACTTTCAAAGGCCTATTAAGGCCATTGAAAAAGCCAATAAAGCAATTAGCTGAGCTGCCCGTCCAACCTTAAGGCTGACGGGCAGGTGAAGAGCCCAAGCTGCCTTTGCTTTTTTCATGGAACCTCATCCACAGGCGGGATGAGGTTTCATGAACTTTTTTAAAGTGTTTGAAAATTTTTTAATGAAATTAATGGACATGTCCCAGCTCATGTGACAGTTTCACATGAGGGGACATGTCCTTAATTTTTTTTTTTTCCTTTCTTCAATGTTTTATAAGCGAAAGTAATCTCCCTGAGGCACCTCTGTGCCTCAGGGAGATTTCTGCGCTCTTTTGCGTGCATGCACTCCCCAACTTAGGCAACCCCTCCCCTGCCCGCACAGGGAGAACTCGACGCTTCCGGGTGTGCGTCATGCCCATATAAAATAGCAGTGCCCAGCTGATCAGGGGGCGCCAATCGTGCCCGCCCCCCACAACCCCCCTAACGGGGAGAAAATTCTCCCCAATGTTTCGAGTCGAATATGACTGAAGGGACCTGTTGAGTATTTCCAGCACTTTCTGTTTTTATTTCGAACACGGTTAAATTTGTGTAAACGTTATGCATTCTTCTACTTGAAACTGCTTTATAGCTCTGGAGCCCACCCTATTTGATAGCATATTGTGGATTCTATAGCAGTCAAGAGACATATGTTCATATGAAAGCTTGCATGTGTTCTAGATACACAACTGTCAGGGTTGTGAGTATAGTAACATTAAGAACAGGAGTAGGCCATTCCATGAGTTTGCTTGCCATTGAATTAGGAAATGGTTGCTCTGCCCCTCCACTACATTTCTCCAGTCTCACGAGTATCTGCAGACTTCCTCTATTGTCCATGGAGGGGGAGTCCATAGATGCCAACAATGGAAAAATCAGCTCTTCCCAGTAATACTGTGCTTCTTGGGGACTCATAGGAAACTACTTCCTATGGTACCTCCAGGCTCCTGTCATGTCAGTATGGTCTCATTTATACTGTAGCACTGTCACCAAATGAAGGTTACAGCAGTCATTTTTAAATTCATTCTGGGGATATGGGGGGGCGGGGGGTCACTACAAGCATAGCAGTTTCCCATTCCTAGTTTGCCCTTCAGAACTGCTTCTTGAGCTGCTGCAGTTCTGATGAATGTACCTCCCACAATGCAGTTAAGATAGGGGCCCAGTGACCATAAAGTAATGTACTTACATGGCGTAATGTAGGAAGGCTAATCAAACAATATCTACATTGACGTCTTAGGTTTTGAGAGAATTGCACTCTACCACCCCTCCCCCCACCCCCACCCATAATTATGCCTCAAAAACTGGCTCCCTTACCTTGGCTGCAGAATCACACACCCACTAAAAGTGAATGTATAATTCTGTTGCCAAGGTAAAGGATACAGTTGTTGATAATGTGAGCCAGGACATAGAGTCCAGAAGCATGGCTCTTTCAGGACCTGAACTAAACGATTGACAGGATAAATTTATCTGTGAAGTGCTGAGTGACTCCAAAGATATAAACTTCAAGGAGAACCATGTTCTGAAATCACTGGGATCGTGTCAGAAGCCTTTCCAAATTCTGCCTCTAAGTCACTACTCATAGGGGAGAATTTTTAGCTTGTTGGGCGGATGTGCGCCCAACCCGACCAAACGTAAAATTACACGTGATGACATCGGGCGAGCATCCTGAAGTTATTGCACACTCACGTGATATTTCGGTCAGCGGGCACACGCCAGAATGGCAGGACGCCTGCCGACAATTAAAAGGCCTATTGAGGCCATTAATAAGGTAATTGAAAGAAATTTTTTGTTGCCTGTCCAACCTTACGGTTGGTGGGCAGGCAAAAAGACCAAGCGGCCTTTGCTCTTTTTAGGAAGCCTCATCCACAGGCAGGATGAGGTTTCCAAGAGCAAATAAAAATTTAAACATTTTATTAATAACATATCCCTGCTGATACAGAGTCACATGAGGGGACATATTTTATAACATTTTAGAAATCTTTATTTTGAGAAATGTTCATCTCCCTGAGGCAGCTCTCTGCTTAGGGAACTTTTCCAGTGCGCACCCGCAAAGTTTGCATTATCCCCCCTCCCGTTCACCCACAGCCAATGCTGAGCGCTGCAGCATGCATTTTACGTTGGGCAGGCCCATCACGGTCCGGCCCCGATCGTGGGTGGGGGTCAGCTTCTCAACCACTGCTACAAACCCCCGCCGAGCCCGCCCGACGAGGGAAAAATCCTCCCCCATGGGGTTCCGTCAAAAGAAAAGAGAGGATCTTTATTGCAGGTTGCATTTGTAAACATAAATAACCTGAAATTCACATTCTGATGGCAGCAAAGGCTCACGTTTTCTTTCTGGGTCTTTTGAACTTCATTAAGTGTCCATTCAAAAGTAAAAGTGTGGGGCAGGATTTTCCTGCAGGTTTCTGAACCCCGCTGTCAGGCTCAACTGCGGTCAGAAGCCTGCACCTTATGGGGAACAGTCAGTCACCTGTAACTTTCCCCAACAAAAACAGAAAATGCTGGAAAAACTCAGCCAGTCTAAGTCTAATGCTGGAAAAACTCAGCAGGAAAGACTCAGGCCAGTGATAGGTGGAGGCAAAGGAGAGATTCCACCGGCCTTCTCTCCAGCTTCACCTGCTCCGCCCCCCTTAAACAGTATAAATTTCATTACATTTTTACTTCTCTTTAGTTCTGAAGAAGAGTCATAAGGACTCGAAACATTAATTCTGTTTTCTTTTTGTCTCCACAGATGCTGTTAGACCTGCTGAGTTTTCCCAGCATTTTCTGTTTTTGTTTCAGATTTTCAGCACCTGCAGTATTTTGCTTTTATCTTAAGAGTGTAATTTTCCCCAAATGGCCAATTAATGGCCAGAAGGCAGGCTTACCATCCAATTATATCAGGTAGGCTCTTGAAGCAGATGGGCCAGTAGCAGGCCCTCCATTTTAGTTGGAAACGGCAGCAGGGTTCCCTTGTAGGTTAGTGAGAGGGAGAGCATCCCAGCCCCTCTCCGATTTTTTCAAATTTAAAATAAATTTAAAAATGGCCTTTGCTGCCAGGCCTCTACTGTGGAGGCGGTACCCCCTCCATGGGGCGGCCTACTGCTGCTGTTGCTGCTGCACCCAGGTGGCCGGAAGGACCTTTAAGCCTGCTTGGAGTGTTGGCACCCTGGTCTGCCAGTGGGAGACCAACTCCAGGCAGCTAAACTGATCCCATTCTCTGCAGGAATCTGGGCCAGAATTTTCCACTCGCCGTGTGGCCGTGCACCTGTGTGCCCGACAAGCTCAAGCGTAAAGTGACGCGTGATGACGTTGGGATTTTGTGATGACGTCAGGCATAATTCCCAACATCATCACACACTCGCATGATATTTCGGTTTGTGGGTGCGCGCAGGAGTCGGCAGCATGCCTGCCAACAATTAAATGGCCTATTAAGGCCCTTAATCAACTAACTGATTGAAAGTGGCCTTTGCATTTTTGGCAAAATTTCATTCAAGGGTGGGATGAGCTTTCGACTGATGATTTAAAAAAACATTTTACGCTCATGTTTAACATGTCCCTGCTCACGTGACAGTCACATGAGGGGACATGGTTTTATTATTTTAAAAATCTTCATTTATATTGTTAAAAATCTGAAGCTCTGTGCCTCAGGGCGCTTTTACTGCATGTATCACGCGCGCATGGGCAAACTTCAGTGCTCACGCCCCTCCCACCCCCACCCGAAGCGGCTGGATGTTAACTGGCCAGCCAGCGTGAAATCACGGTCGGGGCCCGAACGCGGGCAGCGGGCGGTTTCCCGGCCGCTCCGGAGCCTGCCCGCCCGCCCTGCCTGCCCGATGAGGGCAAACTTCTGCACCTGGAGGCTGGCTAGGAAATCCCAACTAGCCGGCTTCAATAGGCCATAACTATCTCAATTGGCCAGCTGCCAGCCCCCTCCCTCCCATCCCGCCTCTGGGGCAATGGCCTGTGTTGGGATGGAGCCAAGTAGGGAACCAGCATGCCAGCCACTGGCAATATTTTTAGCACCCATTCACCTCTTCTTGCCCTGGCAGGGGGGCTAAATGTTTTCCCTCGGAGAGTCAGATTCCTTCATTTGTTGCAATGAGAATCACAGTGCTTTAGCTTCACAATACTTATTTAGAGCCAGTGGCATCAAGTAAAATGTACAGAGAGAAGGATTGGAGATTTAGATCTCCAGTTAAACCCCACTCCCAAGGGACCATTAACAAATATTAGGAGCCTTAACAATTGCCAACAATATATTTATGAACTACAGAATAAATATTTGGCAAAAGATACATGCACTTGCTTGACTAAACTTTACTATCCTTGGTTTTTATATGGAGTTTATTTCTCTTGACTCTCAAGCTATTTTCGAGTCACAGTGATTGTCAGTCGCATTAACCAGTTTATATGGTTGTTAACCCAATGTCCTTCACGAGTCCTTTCATTTGGATTGCATGTTAATATCGTTCATTCACAACGAGGGATGCGTTAACTCCAAACCCCCAGTTCACCATGATCCTACCAACATCCCAGAGTTCTTTCAACACTGGGGGGAGATGGTGGCATTGTGTTAATCCAGAGTCCCAGGCTAATTTTCTGGGGACCTAGGTTTAAATCCCACCATGGCAGCTGGTGGAATTTAAAATTTAATTAATAAATCTGCACTCTAAAGCTTGTCTCAGTTATGGTGACCATGAAACTATCATTGATTAGTATAAAAATCCATTTGGTTCACTAATGCCATTTAGGGAACGAAATCTTCCATCCTTGTCTGGTCTGCATGCAACAGCCCACAGCAATGTGATTGACTCTTAACTGCTCTCTGAAATAGCCTAGCAAGCCACTCAGTTCAAGGACAATTAGGAATGGGCAACAAATGCTGGTCTTGCCAGTGACACCCATGTCCCATAAAATAATAAATTAAAACAAAAATTAACCACTGAAGCAAAAATATTCAAAACCAAAAACAGGAATAATCAAGAGGTGTTAAAGTTTTACAGATTTTTAAAAATTCTTTCACGCGATATGGGCAGCGTTGGCTAAGCCAGTGATTATTGCCCATCCCTAATTGCCCTTGAAAAGGTGGTGGTGAAGTGCTTGAACTGGTGCAATCCATTTGGTGTAGGGAGGGAGTTCCAGGATTTTGACCCAGTGACAGTGAAGGAATGGCGATATAGTTCCAAGTCAGGGTGGCATGTGGCTTGGAGGGGAACTTGCATACCCTGTTAACTTTTAAAGATAGACCGATGCTCCTTAAACTTTGTGATTTCACCTTGTATTAACTGTGACGAGTACACACTGGAGTAAGAATTTCTTTATGTGTAACATTATTAACGTACTTTTGAAGATCTCCCCTGTTCAGATATTTCTAATGATTTTTTTCATTTTGAACATAATTCCAATTCCACCAGAAACTGAGGAAATGAAAGTGAAGGAATTCTTACTCTGACGTATTTTATTTAAGCAATTTTAAAGGTGGAGGAGAGGGATTCAGGCTTTAGCTGTTCTACAGGATCAACTTTGAGTACTGCATTATGCCAAAACTCAAGTATGAAAATGTTAGTAGTGACACTGATCCAGAGAGGCAGGACAGTTGCTGAGAAATAAAACAACAGATTATAAAGAGGGGCAAATGCAAAGCTAAGACACCGATTGACAACTGCGCCTTAGCTGACAAATGTGACTATGATTTGAAACCACTGGTCACAGCTGGTAGGTAAAGGAAGACTGCTGGGCATGAAGGCAAAGCAGTAGAGGCAGGGCTAGATCAGCAGGGAGTTGAAAGGAAAATCTGTCTGCCAGATTAAGTACTAGCATATTTATATATACAGCAAAAGGATCTCCAAGGGTGAGGACTACACCTCAGATGGGACTTCCTGGCAAGCCCAGTGCCACTGCAATTGTGCCAATTTTGGGTTCTGTGGAGATGCTGGTAGATAAAATATTTGAACAAATCACTTTGTTGCTATACATGAAGAACACTCAGTAAAATGGCATGTGGGAAATCCACAAAACATTAAAGGAACATTAAAATACAGTGACATTGGGACGGTGGATGGAAATGCCCATAATAATGATACCGACTGAACTTTTTTAAAACTTCAAAATCGTTATTACCAATTGGAACTCTGAAGAAGTAAAGCTTTGCATCATCTTTAATTGCCATGTATAATTCTATGACGTGTCTCTGTTTGTCAATTTAGCACAGTGAGTACCTAAAAAAACACACATGCATACAAACACATACTGCATTTATGATCTTTGCCTCTCTCTGTTAAGGTGTGGGCTTTGCCTCTGAATCATAACCTTTCCAAATCATTCAAGAGTACAGTACTAGAAATGACAGCTCACTACTTTCCAGAAAGTAACAATCTGTGCTACATTTTAAATGTTCTGAAGTGAGGTACACTGTTATCCCCTTAACATTTAAGCCATTTAAATGCAATGCCAAAAAATATAATAGTTTTACAGCTGAAGTCCCAATTTCTTCAGGTTGAGTGATATTGCTTCTGACAGTTTGTGTTTGCCATTCCTGTGTATCGAGTTCACAGATTAATTTTCAGGCTGATGCCTATAAAGCTCTTGCAGGCTATTAAATGTGAGAAAGTACAGCAGTGAAAGCTTATCATTCTGTTAAAGCGAAGGCTCACCAGTCTAAAGTTCTGTGCAGAGTGCACCTCGCTGTTTGTGAAGCTTGTTGGGAGCGTACACATACAAAGACAATAGTATAAAAAGTGCAAAGGCAGTGCCCTGGGTGGTTTATATTCTTAATGTTGCTGTGCAATTTGGTCAAATTTCAGCTTCTTCAATTGTTTTTTTCATTCAGACTAGCCCATTCCAATCCAATCCCCAACATTCGGCGCTGCGCTATTTATATAATACCAATGGATGACTGCCTGTATTGTGCTGGGGAATTGAGGATCGACAGGTCAATCTGAACCAGACTGTGTCGGGTTAAGTCCTTCAATTGGCCTGCTACTCTTAATTTCCTGGGATAGTAGACCAGGCAAATATTATTATTCTGTCATGGTTTCTCCTCCTGTTTTTCCTATTCTTTGCAGTTTTCAAATATCAGTGCTTGGGTTCAATGGAGAAATTTCAACCCTTTCTGGAGTTTTTTCACATATTAAATGGTGAATCCTCATTCCTACTTAGAGCTGACAGAAATGATTGGTAGACTCTACTGTGTGCCAGGGTAAGCTCAGCTGATTGCGACTTTCAATATTCACCCTTATCTGAAAACTGTGATCAAACTACACGCACTGAAGCCATATTAAATCATGGAACGTATAACAGCGTGTCTGCTTGGTGTACAGACCAAAACAGAAGGCATGAAATTTACAGTCATTTTCAAGAATTATAGGCACTTTATTGCCAAGTTGTGCAAATATAGTAACTTTATATTTTCATGGCTCTACCTTCAGACAGTGCAATCCCAAGAGCAGAGGTTTTACAAGCAACAGAGGCGAGACAGATTGCAGCGCCATTTAAATTCACAGGACTGTGCTTATTTTTCAAAGAACAGGGCACATCAAATAAAGATACAGTATTTAAACCAAAAGTAATGTGTCTCACATGAACAGAATGTGATTTGACAACCCTATGTTTGTGATTTATTCTCTTTCATTTATGGTCAAAATAAACAGATACTGTAAACTCTCATTAAAACACTGATTTACTGCTGCCATGTTTATAGCTCACCTAATAAATAAAGAAAACATACAGCACAACTTTGCTGTAACATGCCCTTCAGTATCATCCTACACTCTTATGGTTCCCAAAGGGAATGTTATAATGAGGGATTACTATGCTGCACTGTGTACGACTGTCATTCCTCACTTTGATGAGTGAAAACAAAAAAGATCATATCTCCGTATGATCTGTGAGTAGAAGCACCAAAAGATAAAACAGTGAAAATAGAAGCTCTGGGGGCAATGCTTCAGCTGCCTTACCCTCAGATTTTGGTCCTCTTTAATACTGAAGTTGTTGTCTACACTTTGGGGTATGGTTCCATAGACATCAGCCACACTCCAGCTAGTACAGGGGTCTAGTGGCCATTATTTATGTTCATGCCCTGAAATCCAAGAACCAGCAAGCTATGTGACAGCAAGTAGCATCACATGCAAGCCTAACCTTATCCTCACTTGAAATTTGCATACACATGCACTTCCAGCAAGCATCATTGGGCAATGAAAACACTTACCGATTTTCCACTCACTGGTCCTGTCAACTGGAGTAATCCTATATGGTAAATCCATGTATGACTAACTAATCACGCATAAACTCGTGGGGTGGAGTCTGGAACTTTCTTCATCTCTAAAGCTCAGCTGCTTACTGCATTTGTCTTAAAGTAAACCTGCATCTGGTTCAGCTGACAACTGCATTACCAAGTGTGAAAATAAGCGTAGAGATGAAAACTTCCTAGGTTCCAGCAATATCTGTGCTAAGGCCAAAGAAAGAACTTGCATTTATATTGTAGATTTATGACCACAGAACACCCCAAAAGGCAACAACCAACGGAATAGACCTAAGCTCTTCAGTCCTGCCACATCAAGTCGTAAATGGTGGTGGACAATTAACTCACTGAAGGAGGAGCCACCACAAATATCCCCATCCTCAATGATGGGGGAGCCCAGCACATCAGTGCAAAAGATAAGGCTGAAGCATTTGCAACAGGTTTCAGCCAGAAATGCCGAGAAGATGATCCATCTCGGTCTCCTCTGGAGGTCCCCAGCATCATAGATGCGAGTCTTCAGCCAATTCAATTCACTCCACGTGATCTCAAAAAATGGCTGAAGGAATTGGATACTGCAAAGGCTATGGGCCCTGACAATATTCTGGCAATAGTACTGAAGATTTGAGCACCAGAACTTGCTGCGCCCCTAGCCAAACTGTTCCAGTACAGCTACACCACTGGCATCTACCCGGCAATGTGGAAAATTGCCCAAATATGTCCTGAACACAAAAAGCAGGACAAATCCAACCCGGGCAATTACCACCCTATCAGTCTACTCTCCATCATGAGTAAAGTGACGGAAGGGGCCATCAACAGTGCTGTCAAGTGACACTTGCTTAGCAATAGCCTTCTCACTGACGCCCAGTTCGGGTTCCATCAGGGCCACTCAGCTCCTGACCACATTACAGCCTTGGTTAAAACATGGACAGAAGGGCTGAGCTCCCGAGGTGAGGTGAGAGTGACTGCCCTTGACATCAAGACAACACTTGATTGAGTGTGGCATCAAGGAGCCCTAGCAAAACTGGTGTCAATGGGAATCAGGGGAAAACTCTCAATTGGTTGGAGTCACACGTAGCACAAAGGAAGATGGCTGGGGTTACTGGAAGTCAATCATCTCGGTTCCAGGACATCACTGCAGGAGTTCCTCAGGGTAGTATCCTAGGCCCGACTATCTTCAGCTGCTTCATGAATGACCTTCCTTCCATCTTTAGGTCGGAAGTGGGGATGTTCGCTGATGACTGCACAATGTTCAGCACCATTCGCAACTGCTCAGATACTGAAGCAGTCCATGTCCAAATGCAGCAAGACCTGGACAATATCCAGGCTTGGGCTGACAAGTGGCAAGTGACATTCATGCCACACAAGTGCCAGACAATCACCATCTCCAACAAGAGAGAATCTAACTACCACCCATTGACATTCGATGGCATTACCATCCGCACATGCAACATCCTAGGGATTACCATGGACTAGCCATATAAATACTATTGCTACAACAGCAGGTCAGTGGCTAGGAATCCTGTGGTGCGTAACTCACCTCCTGACTCCCCAAATCCTATCCACCATCTACAAGGCACCAGTCAGGAGTGTGCTGCAATACTCTCCACTTGCCTGGATGAGTGAAGTTCCGACAACACTCAAGAAGCTTGACACCATCCAGGACAAAGCAGCCCGCTCGACTGGAACCACATCCACAAACATCCACTCCCTCCAGCACCGACACACAGTAGCAGCACTTTGTAACATCTACAAGATGCACTGCAGGAACTCACCAAACCGCCTGGACAACACTTTCCAAACCCACAGCCACTACCATCTAGAAGGACAAGAGCAGCAGACACATGGGAACACCACCACCTGGAAGTTCCCCTCCAAGCCACTCACATCCTGACTTGGAAATATATCGCCATTCCTTCACTGTCACTGGGTCAAAATCCTAGAACTTCCTCCCTAACAACACTGTGGGTGTACTTACACCACATGGACTGCAGCGGTTCAAGAAGGCAGCTCACCACCGCCTTCTCAAGGGCAATTAGGGAAGGGCAATAAATGCTGGCCTGGCCCGTGACGCCCACATCCCATGAATGAATCCAAAAAAGTTGATATTTCAAGCTGAATTGCTGGTCATCCAAATGACCTTTTTCAGCGCAGTAACATTGCTATCTACTAACTTCTGTAGGAAAGTGCATGAGTTTGGATGTTGGACAAGGACACAATCAACTGTGATAGGAACACACCACACAAAAAATGGTTACTTGGCCAACGTATCAGAATTGATCATTAACATGGAGCAGTAACCCAGCATGAGTCTACATCATTAAAGAATTAAAGGGGCGAGGTGACACCGACACTCAGCAATCATATTTGCAGAATATATTTGTGCGCTTCAAAGTCATCAGTGTTCCTTCTGAAGGCCCCTCTTCCAAAGTAGAATAGAACTGACAAAAAGAGATTGTCTGCTGTTTGACTTCCTCCAGTTTCTTGCCCTGACCACATTTCATTTAACTTGGAGGTTATTTAACTGTTACTGGAATTGCTTGCAGGCCAAAGGAATTGCTTTGAAGTCAGCCCACATAAACAGTACACACTGGCCAGTTAATTCCGATGGCTACATTGTAACTGGCGCTTAGTTAAAGAAACTTCAAGAGGGGGCATCACAATACCACAAACTTAAAGTCTCTAATTTGTACTGGACCGCACCTCAGGTTAACCCAAGACAAAAAAAAAAGCCCTAATCAGTTCAGGTGGTAAAAGCACCAAGTCATGGTGTCAAACTGAACCATACAGAGGTGGAAAACCCCACATTCAATCCTCATGTTGAGTTGTGTTAGTTGACCTCAACCAGCGTGACAATAGGACTGATCTCAGATCCTTTTACATTAAGAAGTGGGAAATAAGCTTAGATTCCCAATTCTGATCATTATGCAGTGATCCCTGTTGAAAAATGTGTTTGTGTGCATGTTGGATAAGGGTATGTGGTTCAGCCATCATAGAATTACAGAATCTTACAGTGTAGAAGGAGACCATTCAGCCCATTGTATCTTCTGTGCCAGCTCTTTGAAAGAGCTGACAATTTATTTCCACACTCCAGCTTTCTCCCTATAACTCTGCAATTTAGCTATGATCCCATGTTCTGATGGCCTGTTGTTTCTTCTGTCTAAACTTACCCATTAATAATCATTTAAGTGTAGTTAGAACCCAGGCAACCATGATACAACATTTTGAGGAAATGAAGTAGAAAAACAATTCTGTCTGGCACTCTCATGACCTTTTGTATTTTGGATAGAAACAGATTGTATGGGCTATATTTACCTTTGTGGCAGGTTTTCCATTGGAAGCACTGCGGAAATGCATTTCAGCCTGCCAATGTTACACCAGCAAGAGCCAGCCAAACTTATATTCGTGATATCTTCACGATGAGCTCACAACACCATGGGGTCAGGGTCAATGTGGGGAGATGGAAGGAAAATCCAGTGCTCCTGTAAAAGCTGCAAGGATGTCTGCAATAACGTGGTTCACCACAATTTCTGATGGTATTGGCCATGTAGGGTACTTGGCTTTTTACCAAAAAAAGGGAGGCTCACAAAGAGAATGATCCAGGTTGTATGAATAAGATGACCTTGACTGCTAGTTTCATTTCCAAAATGCCCATATAGCTATGTAAAATGCAAGTTAGCACACACAGGGCAACCAAGGTAACAGGACAAAGTCATACCTTGTAGCATTGCACTGTAACATTTATCTTTCCCACCTGAACCTCACTGCAATAAACTCCATTAACAATTTACCAGCATCTTGCAGGAGGTGCCACAATACCATTAACACCCTCCTTTCAAACGTTCCTTGATTACTGATTAAAATTTAGGGAAGCAATGGAAGAGCCAGATGATAGATATTTTATTGCCAGCATTTAATCTAATCCTAATCAGAGAATGCCTTCTGAAACCTAGCTTAAATAATAATGAAGGTTTGCAGGGTACCTAGCACTCTCTCTCTCTATTTCCTTCTTAAAGGTGAAACACACAACCAAAGACAAGGAACTCCCATCTCAATCTCCGCAAGGCACCTGTTATAAATCATCAACCTGCTACCTCATATCCTCCTGCACTGTAGGAGAGATAGGAGGCCTGGTTTGAAAATGGGATCTAGAGGAGAAACAGTGGTCTTAAACAATACAAATATTATCAGATTTGTGTTTAGTGGCATGTTTTTAATGTTGATGGGACCTGTGCGAACTGATTTGGGGGAGTGCCTGCATGAAAAGTGGCAGACTGATCCCCAAATGAAAGCCTTGGCAGTTGTGGAGGCAGCCACATGTCAAGGAGCCATTTAGTTGAGCTTGTTGCCAAATAATGACTGTGATGGCAGGATTCATTTGGCAGTGAGCTCACATCTCAGTCAGTTGAATGCCTCCCTTATGGGCAATGTTCACAGCTGCCTGGCAGCTGGTTCAACTCAGTTATCACTTTGAGAGGAAAATGCAGCATTCAGAAACATTGTAAAGTAGCCCCACCTGGATCTGCAGCAGGAAACTATAGATACCAGTAGATAAGGTCTGGACAGCAGCCAAGGTGCGTGCTCAGCTTAGTGTCTCTGGTCCATGCGGTATCCTTCTTCTTCATAACCATAGACAGAGATGCAGAGGAAAGCCTATCAGTTTCCAGGGTGCAGTTTGAAACGTACAACATAAAAATTGCAGACATTTCTTTTAAAAAGAATGTACCGACGTTTTGTTCTGAGTCCCTTATGGCCCTCAGTTCTATAGTTGCCCCAGCCTACAAGATGCAAGCCTCAAAGTTTCTTCCACTGAGGCATTCTTTTTAGGTGGCAAGAATGGTTGTAAAATAAAAAAAATCGAATGCTGCAAAAAAACTTCACTCTTCTTTCATTGTTTACGTATGAGCAACACTCGTTGAAGCCCACTCCCAGTAAAAATGGTAAAAGTAGATTTTGGGGCTCGGGTTAAGCCGTTGGCTTTCTTGCATGATTTTCTTCCATTTTGTGCTCTGGGACCAACACTCTGGAAGGAAAGTTACCCCATGTACCAACCCTTTCTGTACAGTGTTTGCAGTGGCTCTTCTCACAGTACGCCAGATGTCATAATTCAGTGGTTTTATTTTCCAATGTTCTCAAAGTGCACTTGTCCAATACGAATAGTCTTTTTTTTGATATTCCAACATTTTACAAGTATCATCCATATGACAAGATTCCAATGGATATCAATTAGAATTCCGTCCTCAGGCAGATGGATAAGGGCTTTGTAATAATTACATAGAATTAAGGGGAATTTACAGCATGGAAACAGACCAGACCAATTGGTCGATCCAAATTGGTCTATCCCAATGTTCAAGTTCCACAGAGCCTCCCCCCACCCTACTTCATCTAATTCCATCACCATATTCTTCCATTCCTTTCTTCAATATGTGCTTATCTAGCTTTAAGAGTAATAATGAGGCTTTCACAACCTTTTCAATTCAAATGTCCCTGTTTTTGAAAACCTCAAAAGCACAGTAGCATCAAAGGCATAAGGCCAACAAAATCCATCATGCTTTCATCGCTTGTCAATTGTCTAGTATAACTCAGGCCTCTGAGATGATATGATTTGAACTTTAGCTGACTGAATATTTTGTACATACAGCACAAAAAGTGTCTCCAAAATGTGCATTACAAGTGGAGGGGAGAAAAGGACCAAAATTGGGTATCAGTGATTTTCGAACTTTGTGTGTTGGAGCCCCTTGCTAACATTGACACACGACAAAATTTTACAATTAAACAGCTCCTTTAATGTAGAAGGATATCGCAAGTCACTTCACAGAGGTGTAAGGAAAATAATTAACATCAGGCCAAAGAAGCGGAGAGGTGGATTTTATGAAGAGTTTTAAAGGTGGGTGGAGTGGTTACAGGTGAATTCCCAAGTGTGAGAGGATGGGGGATGTGTAGAAGCGGACAGAGTCAGAGGAACAGAGAGTTCAGGGTATTGGTATGATTGAAGGAATCATCAGGGGATCAGGAACCAATGTTGATCAGTGAGGACATGGATGAGCAGGATTTGGTGCAGAATAGAATTTACCATGCAGCTTTTTGAATAAGCTGAAGTTTACAGTAGCGGGTGGATGGAGCATGGCCAGAAAAGCATTGAAGATGACAAAGACATGGATGAGAGTTACAATAGAAGATGGGCTGAAATATGAGCAGAGGTAGGCAATGTTCGAGGTACAAGTATGTGGGTAGGAGTATTTGTGATGAAAAAGATATAGGTCTAGATTCTCCGAATTGTGTAAAATAGGATGTTGGGCAAGTGGCATTTTTTGTTCAACCTGAGGCAATTGCTGAAGAGAAGGATGGAGTCAGTAGCAAATATAGGGGACTGGATTTTCACACCCGATGTGGGTGCACGGTATTGTGTATGTTGCAGTCTGCTGTCACTATATGTGTTGAGGATCTCTATGTAGACCTCAAGGGATCTGTCTCCATACTAAGTAAGATAATGGGCTGAATTTTCCCCCTTTGGGGGGGTGGTTGATGGGCAGGCACATACGGGTGCGCTTCCGATTGGCGCCCCCAATTGGAGGCGCGCCGCATTTTTACATGGGCGGGCCAATTAAGGTCCGCCCAGCGTGATGTCCACACAGAAGTGCTATGCGCTCCATGTGCGGGCAGGGGTGGGAACCCCAAAATCAAGAGTGCGCTCTTTCACGCATACGCACGAAAGAGCGCACTCATCTCCCTGAGGCTAAGTGCTGCCTCAGGGAGATCGTCTCTAAATGTGAAAAAGACAAAGGTAGAAAAATAAAATTTCCCTGACATGTCGCCTCATGTGACAATGTCCCATGAGTTGGAACATGTCCATAATTTTTACAAAAATTTTATTTAAATTTTTTAAAGACTACATGAAACCTCATCCCGCCCGTGGATGAGGTTTCATGTTTTTTCTAGTTCCCGCCGGGGCTCCTGGCCTGCCCACCAACCTTAAGGTAGGGCAGGTCCTCTTATTACTTAATTGACCCTGCCAATGGCCTCAATTGGCCATTGACAGGTCGGCAGGCGCGCAGCTGATTTTGCTGTGTCCCCGCCTTACTGAAAATTTAAATGGGGTGTGGTGACGTCGGGAGCTCCCCAATGTCACCGCACGTCATTTTACATGTCGGCGAGCGGGCCCCGCCCCCACTTGCCGACTCGTAAAATACTGCCCAATGAAACTGACGAGAGTTCTGGTCGAACACATGTATCTGATGTTTATTATGAGCAACAACTATATACAGCTCTCCACAGGCCTTGATCTGGCCTAGATCCTAACAGTTACGTAGGCTGATTACTTGACTCTGTGCCTGACTCATAAGATGTACAATGAGGCGTGCTGATATAGGGTCACAAGCAATAATGGGCATCTACAATAGAGAACACAGCTAATAGTGATAAAATGGGGACTGTATTTTTATAACATAGCCTCACACATGGTGATGTCACAGTGATGTCACAATGCAGCTTCTTAAAGGTACATGTCATTGTCTGCACTAGTATGCATAAAATATCACGACATGCAGAGCTGGGAAATTTCCTGGCTGGCCAAGCCCATCTCATCATGTCAGGAAAATGTGCCCTAAATGGTGGGATCCTTGTTCCAAGAGGGCATGTGCAAGGTGGAGTCAGGCCTGCCGCCCTGTGACGTAGATCAGAGGTGGTCACAGGTTGCTTAGTGCCAAGGTGGGCTGATTAAATGGCCTGCCTTTGTTCTCTGCAAGTTTGTCCCATTTGTTTTCTTAAAAAGTAGGCCCTCAGCCCCTACCCACATGCTCAAACATGCCAACTCATGCCAACCCATGCCCCAGCCCTGCCCCCAGTGGCCTCTCATACCCTCCATGTGGACTTGGGCCCCCACCCACCCCCATACCCCTTATAGCACCTATGCAACTTAGTGCCAACTTAGGTCAAACCATGTTACCCACCCATCCCCATGGCCCATTAAGCCTGTATGCTAACTTAGTGCAAACACATGATGTCCAACTACCCCTCATGGCCTATTATAGCCCCTTGCCAACTCCACTCACCATCCTTTGCCGTTACACTTTCCATGCCAACTCACTAAGTGTCTACCATGGGCAAACCTCAGGAGCCATGCTGAGATGAAATGAAGTTTGAAAGTTCTATTACAGACTTCACTATGTAAAAAAAAACTCTCATCCATGAAAGCCCATTCAAAACATTAAAACCCCATAAGTACTTAATCTCTTAGAAGAAATTTTATATTCATAACCCAACATCAAAAACAGCTAATTAATCAAACTGTAAAATTACAGCACCCACTGTGATAAAGGTAGGTTGTGGAAAGTAGCCAAACATTAATAATGCTACAATGATGGCATTCAGGGTTTTGTCAATAAGTAGCCATTGAAACTGCTAGAACAGATTTTTTTTTCAACTGTCAGACACAGGCAGGCAGTTATTTTTCATTTTTTTAAATAGGCGGCAATTTAAATAACTTGACAGCTGATAGCTCTACAATCTTATCAGCCTTCAAAAGCATTTATGACTTATCTAAAGATTCTTAACTCCCACATTGTGGGATAAGGCCCTTGCTACAGTGAAAATGGGGTCTGTTTGAACTCAGCACTGAATTCAAATGGCCCTGCTGAGTTCAGACTTCCCACATGCGGGAGTCATGACCTGCCTCCTCTCTCCCCCGCAGCCCCAGGTAGAAATGGTTTCTGTTGGCTATGGGGGCGGGACTTCTGGGTCCAGGGTCCGTATGCAATTTTGGATATGCTGTGGCATCTCCATGACTGCACAAAAATCCAGGCCAGGGAGTTTTTGACAGGGATCAATATGTCTCAAGTTCCAAGAAAATAGTGCCAGTTAGACAAGGAAACAGCTTGTTTCTTTTCAGAAGACAATTGCAGAAATACTTTGTTAGTAAGGCAACAAATACAGAAATATACATTTTACTTGCAGTATAGCCAGCTCTAAGGATTCCAGTTTGAAAGCCTATAGTTTAGGGTACCATTCTTTTACTTCTGAGCTTCAAGTTTCAATTTGTCCTACTGGTAGGTTCAAAATCTCTTTTCATTGGCTGTAAGGTGAAAACACTTTGCATTTCCTCAACTGAGTGTAGATTTGATATGGGCACACAGCACTAAGCTGACCATAATTTGGGCTAAACTTGCACCATTAGCACTCCCAGCAAAATCTTCTGCACCATTAGTGCATTCAGGAATTCAAATACATCTAATTTGTAGCACCACTTTAACTTGACAGAAAAATCACAGGAGCCCATAAATCAGTCTCGTGCTCAAGTTTCTGATATCAGCACCTAGTGCATCCTGAGTGTATGGAATTTATCCTTAAACATCAAGGGCTGAATTTTGCTGTTGGCGAGCAGGGGGCGGGGCCTGCTCGCCCACGCACAAAATGATGCGGGATGACGCCGGGGGGAACCCCTGATGTCATCCTGCCCCATTTAAATTTTCAGGAAGGCAGGGGCACAGCGAAATCAGCTATGCACCCGCCAACCTGTCAATGGCCAATTGAGGCCATTGACAGGATAATTAAAACAATTAGAGGACCTGCCCGTCCAACCTTAAGGTTGGTGGGCAGGCCAGGAGCCTGGGCGGGCTTCTGAAAAAAACATGAAACCTCATTAACCGGCGGGATGAGATTTCATGTAGGGTTTAAAAAACTTTAATAAAGTTTTAGTGAAATTTATTAACATGTCCCATCTCGTGTGACATTATCACATGAGGTGGACATGTTAAGGATTTTTTTATTTTTCTATTTTTAATGTTTGAACAACTTTCAGCGATCTCCCTGAGGCAGCACTTAGCCTCAGGGAGATGTGCGCTCTTTTGTGCGCATGCGCGAAAGAACGCACTCTCACATTTCAGGAATCCCCCCCACCCCCACAGGAAGCGCATAGTGCTTCCCGCCGGGTGTCACGCTGGGCAGGCCTTAATTGGCCCGCCCACTTAAAATGGCGGCGGGGCTCGCTTTTCCGGCGGGGATCGGCACCTCACCCGCCGGAGATTGGGTCGGGCCCGCCCACCCGGTGGGCAGAAAATTCTGCCCCAAGTCTTACTCAGAAAGCCCACCAGCTAATTGGAGCAGTTGAGGTTGCTGAACTGAATTTCGGGTTAATGCATGTTCCTAATGTGGTATAGATGGAATTATCATGAATCGGTATGTTTAGCACATTGCAGAATTCTTGACGCTGACATTGGCTCCTAAAGGTACAATATGAACATGCAAACATACCATTTAGGAGCAGTAGTAGGCCATTCAGCCCCTGGAGCCTGCTCTGGCATTCAATAAGATCTGATTGTGGCCTCAACTCCACATTACCAGTGCCCCTGATAACCATATTCCACTCCCTTATTAATCAAGAATCTATCTACCCCTCCGTTAAAAATATTCAATGATGCAGCCTCCACTGTTCTCGGGGGAAGAAAATTCGAAAGGCTCATGTCCCTCAAAACATTTCTTCTCATCTCCAGCTTAAATGGGAGACCCCTTATTTTTAAACTATTTCTCCTAGTTCTAATCTCTCCCACAAGGGGAAACATTCTTTCAGCATCCACCCTGTCAAGTCCCCTCAGGATCTTATATGCTTCAATGAGATATTTTATATTCCCAAGCACTTTTTTAAATAGCAATCTGGAATGTTCTGCTTGAGAGTGGAGGCAGGTTTCATCATTGTTTTCAAAAAGGTATTGGGTGATTATCTGAAGAGCAAAGAAATTGCAGGACTTTGCGGAAAAGGATGGGTGTAGAACTAGTTGAGTTGCTCTTCAGATACCTGACGTGAACATTGCGGGACAAATGCCCTTCTTCCATGCTTTAACTATTCTATGATACTATGACTTAAAGTCCTGGTTTTAACCCCCAGTTGGTGGGAGTTCAGGCAGACAGCAAACCTTCTGACCCTACTTCTGTTTCTGCTTTGGTTGTGTTGGCACCATGATCTGTATTCTGCAGCTCGTCTTTAGATCGCTTCAATCTTATTTATATCTTTGGATTTTAATTTGTGGTTGAATCTGGAGATATACAATAGTTGGTTGGTGGAGGCCACTGGCTTAGACTCCCCAGGACTTAGGTAAATGGTTGGAAGATGTAGGTGAGAGTGCTTTGCAGATGGGGATTGGGGAGAAGATCTGGGCAGAGACATCCAAGATTTCTTCATGGGGCCTGCAAGATGCACTCCTGCTCCTTCTCACCCACCAGTATACTGCAAACAAATAGAAAGATCTGCTTATATGTATTGCGACTTTTCAGGCTCCACCTTCTATGGCTGATCTTGTGAGGAAGATAGAACCTAATGACATTATTAGACATTGACCTGCATGTGTAAAATGCACTCTACCTTTTTTATCCATTGGATGAACTTATTTAACTCATCTGAAGATTTTTCAACATTTACACTGTTGATCTTTTACTTGACAGCTTGCCAGTTGGCAGAAGTAACAATCTGGCAAAGCCATTGTTTAAGGGATAGTTACATCTTCCAATCATAGCACTGTCATAACTCACCTTAATGAACATAGATATAACTCACACTACAGCATTTCATGATGAACTGTAAATGAGACAAAACCATTTCACTTTTCAACTCTTCCCGCCTCCAAACCATGGTTCAGCCTTCATGTAGCTGGTGTAAAACCCCACAGCTGCTAAAGTCCAACCATCTCCATGAAAATTTAAAAACTTAACAGAGATGGGCTCTCAATGTGCCCACAATTATCTTCTTAATAGTGGGTGGGTTCTGGGGCCTATTTCTCCCTCCACCCTCATGAAAATGACTGACAGCAGAAACTGAGGTGGGACCTCCAGTTGTGACACTTGGTGTCCATTTTTTCTAGTCTCACCTCCGATTGGGACCATGAAAATCGACCCCTTAGTGTTAGACTTGGCTCTGATCCTGGACTCAGCCTGCAGTTACACTGAACCTGTATACAACTACTGCTCAATCTTTTCCCGAAATGTAAAACATTAAAATTGTTTCATATATAGAGTATATTGGAAGCATAAACTTTTCAGAATAATATGAGGGTAACAGAACATTATAGAAAATGGACACAGGTTCACAGAACTTTATGTGTCTTGCTTCCTTGTCTTTTGTATCATCTGCTAATGTTTGTACATTTGCGTAGTATGCCTTTGAAAAGTGGGAGTTGAAAAGGGGAATTGAACTATTTATGACAAAAATTAAATACTAAATTATGTATTGAGATGTGCACAGGCAGCAAACATCAACATTTTTATTATAATTTACTCTTCAGTTTTAGATAGGGATAAGTGCAATTATGTGCCTGTGGAGAAACAAAAAATGGTGCTGTCAAGAACATGCAGTGCCAAATGAAAGATGTGATATTAGTAAGAGGTACATTGTGCTTCAGGTGGAGCACAGTTGTGTAGTTAGGTGTCAGCCTTGGCTCAGTAGCAGAAGCATTCTTTAAGTCAGTACGTTGTGTGTTCAAGGCCCAATCCAGAAATTTCAGCATGCAGCATCAGCTGATACTTCAGTGCTGCACTGTTGGAGGTGCTGTCTTTCCGACGAAATGTTAACTGTGACCATGTCAGCCCTGTCTGGCCGTTATCTCATTGCTGTTTGTGGGAGCTTGCTGTGTGCAAATTGGCTACCATATTTTCCTACATTGCAACAGTAACAACACTTCATAAGTACTTCATTGGGTGTGAAATGCTTCATAGCTGGGGCCATGAAAGGTGCTATATAATTGCAAGTTCTTGCTATTAATAAAAAATGAAGGAAGAGCAGTACATACTATGCCAAAAAGAATCATCCACTATTCGTGGGGCAGGAGATTTGGCACACTGTGACATCCCACAAATTCTTGCAATTTCACATCTGGCACGATTGGCTGCCCGAGAACAGAAATTTTGCATCAGGTGCTTAGGAGGCCGTGAAAATGCTACTTTCTGAGCAGATCTGAGCAACAATAAATCATTTGTCATAATCATTAGTACTAAATGAGGCAATGTAAAATGCTGTGGCTCCAAACAGCTGTTGAGTCAAATAAAAAGTGCAATGGTATTTGCAAAGCATTGCAGAACTGAGAACAATTACTGTAGCTGGTCACATGATATGTTTTTATCGTTAATTTTCAGTTGACATGAGGGGATAAATCTTTGATCGCAAAATACAAGAGGATCACTGAGAGAAATGAACACTGCAACAGCATCGCTGGGTACAAGCAGGGGTATGTAAACCCTGCCATCATCAAAAATGTAGTCCTTTACATATTTGAGGAAAAAAATCTGTTGTCATTTACAGATCGAATTGCTTTAGATGTGAATGATATATAATGGACCCATTGGAATAAAATTTTCTGATATAAAGTAATACTGGGGGGGCTACCACCAGAAAACCTGTTTCCCTGATTTATGTGCCTGTTCATGTGGAATAATTATGTGTGTGAGGTTAGATGTGGCAGTCCTTTCAACCATAAGGATGAAAGAATTTTTTTGAATTTAATGAATGCTGCTTGGTGAGTGTCACTGTTTATAACCGTGACACATGGCTTCACTTCATATCTTGTTCTATATTTTCATCTCAAGACAAGAACGTTTGCTCCTGTGCACACCCAGATAGAATCATTGAACAGCAGTTGTCTGTCACATTAACCGACTGTGTGCTGCATTTCATGGCCAGCTTTGAAAATGTGCCCAGCTGATGCCATACCAGACTATACCGCCACAGGTGGAATTCCAACTACAGTATTAGTCACAATTAGAGAAATGATTGCAAAAAGGACCTGGACATGAAGTCACTTGCAGATCTTGTAATGTCACATTGCTATATACAGTGAAATTCTTTCTGGTTAACGGTGCCACGACTGAAGTTTTTAACGTCAAAATGCTAAATTTACTTCACTGTAACCGCATTCTGGATTTTAATTTATTCTCATATTTAGCTGCCTTCAGCATATTTACTATTCTGTGTCCAGGTGGCTAAAGGAGAACGGAAAAGGGGAATGAAAGAAAAAACTGGCAAGATGGTCTTATCCTGCAGAGGTGCATCCTTTGCTGGTCAAACAAATGGCAGGAGATGGGGAAAATGTCCTGGTGGGAGGTAATACTGGCAGAGTTTTTAAAGGCAAATTGAGTTCAAGGAACAATTAATATATTTTCCTTTGAGTTGCCTTCTCTTCTATACAGCGAGTAGATTCTTCTGATGATCAGACTCTTTTTATTCATTCATGGGATATGGGTGTCGCTTGCTAGGCCAGTATTTATTGCCCATCCCTAATTGCCTTTGAGAAGATGGTGGCGAGCAGCCTTCTTGAACCACTGCAATCCATGTATTGTAGGTATAGCCACAGTGCTGTTAGGGTGGGAGTTCCAGGGTTTTGACCCAGCGACAGCGAAGGAACAGCTATATATTTCCAAGTCAGGATGGTGAGTGGCTTGGAGGGGAACTTCCAAGTGGTGATATTCCCATGCGTCTGCTTCCCTTGTCCTTTGAGATGGTGGCAGTCATGAGTTTGGAAGGTGCTGTCTAAAGAGCCTCGGTGAGAACCTGCAATGCATCTTGTAGATGGTACACTGCTGGAGGGAGTGAATGTTTGTGGATGGGGTGCCAATCAAGCGGGCTGCTTTGTCCTGGATGGTGTCAAGCTTCTTGGAGCTGCACTCATCCAGGCAAGTGGAATGTATTCCATCACACTCCTGACCAGGAAACTGTGCAAAGCTCATTCAACTTTTTAAATTACATGTTTTAGTCTGTGAATTTTCCTGCTCATCAAGCTGAGGGATGTTTGTGCCAGGGAACACAACATTTTCCATCTCAGTATCAGCATCAAGCACTTCTGGGTCTAGGTATAATTAAGGTGCCAGGTTCTCCAAGTGCAAAACCTCTGGAGCTGGCTGGAAGCTAAATATGAGAGTGCCGAGACTTGCTGAGACAGTGGGCTTGCAAAACCTGGCAGGTATTCTTAGCGAGTCCTGGCAGTTGGAGATCTGCACTCAGAGATGCCAGTGTCACTCACATGGATCTCATGCAAAAATACAAGCACTGCGCATTAGATACATAGTAAAGCTCCTTTCACTCTGTCCCAATATTTTCTAATAGCTGAAGGCTATTACCACCTATAAAGTATAAATATTGCATTTTAAACTGTAGATTATTGGCATCAATGGAGTGCTACTGAAATAGTTATTCTTCTCCATTGGTCCAAGTATAATTTCCTTTGAACACGTTTTCAGATTCTTTCAATCACTTTAACTGAAATTATACCACGACATTGTGAGATCAATTTTTCTTTTCAATTGAAGACGTTTACATTTTATCTGACTCATCAACTTGCCCCATGGGCAGAGAGAGCACTTTGGGGCTGGAATGATTTAGGATGACCTGGATGACAAAGTATAGTCCACACTAATAATTCAATGAAATTATGTTTAGCTTATCCATTCCCATGGCTGTTTGAAGTGCTGGGAGAGAATTTTCCACCAGCAAGGCAGATGATCCTCTGTGAATGCAAGGCACCGTTTCAGCATGAAATGAGGAGTATTTGAAATAGATGGAGAGGTGAAGAGGTGAAGTAATCTACATAGTGACCCATTTTTATAATGGATCTACCTTAGATGCCAGAAATTAATTTGCTCTGCCACAAAATAATTTATCTTTCTACCTGCCTTTGGGTCTGACTGGAATCTTTCCCCAGGTAGGTTCATTAGTCAGGCACTGGTTGGCATTCTCCTCCCTACCTAGGTCCCACTGCACCTGTCAACATTACTATTTCTCAAACCCCAGGTCCAGTTGATGAATTAAGAGTCTGCAGAGCTCAGAATCATACCACCGGGAACCATAAAATTTCATTACAATTATCAGTCTTAACTCAAGCTTCTATAATTGAAGAGCAACAGTGCTTCTCCCAAGAAAAAGATTCTAATTTCTTTTTAAAGATGCTCATTCTGACATACTACTTTTCCTATTGAAAACAAGAGCTCAATAATGTTCTCATCAAAAAGCCACAATGAACACAGTAATTTTCAGGCATGGTAATATCTGTGTCTCTCATCCAGATCCTATTGTTGCTCTTGACACCAACCTACACTGCCCCTACTGACCTACAGCACAGGTTTGAGTGCGTACAGTGGGCTGGAATTCTCATGCCAGTTTTGAGAGAGATACAAATGACCAGGCCACAGAATAGGTTTATTTTCCCAGTGCAGCAACAGTATCAGCTGGAATGGCAGTTGGAGGGGTGGGAGGGATGGAGGGGAGAGGAAAAGGTGACAATGTCAACTGTGACTGGGGTTGGGATGCGGATGTGGTCTGCAATATTGGTGATGGGAGGTGGGGGGGCGTTGGGGGGGGTGGGGGGCGGGGGGGGTGGGGAAATAGAGAAAGAGGAAGGTTACAGTTGTGAACTCTTGGGGGAGGTGGGTGGGGGAGAAGATGCCAGTGTAAAATGTGTAGGGGAGAAAGTGCCAAACATAAGACTACATGAGACCAGTTGAGAAGAACATGACAACATAAAAATTAGGAGCAGGAAGAGATAAATAGCCCCTCGTGCCTGTTCCCCCGTTCAATACGATCATGACTGATCCATTTTCCCACCTGTTCCGCATATTGTATGATCCTACAAAAGACCAAAAATCCATCCATTTCAACCTTGAATATATTCAATGGTGGAGTACCCACATGACTCTGGAATAGAGAATTCCAAAGATTCAAAACCCTCAGAGTGAGTGGTTCCAATAATTTACAGTATAAAATTTAATGTTTGCACTTAATAGGTGTTAATATCCTACAGTTGGAAAATATTGGGGCAGAGTAGAAGCAGCTTTCTTCTTAATCTCTTATCCCTATCCCAGAAATGTTTGAACACTTATCCTGAAACTGTGCCCCTGTGTTCTAGATTTCACAGTCAGGGAAACAATCTCTCATGGCCTACACTGTCAAGCTCCTTCAAAATCTTGTACAGTCATTATTTTTTCATTCTTGGGATGTTGGCATATATTGCCTATCCATATTTGCCGTTCAGCAGGTGCTGTTGAGCTACATTCTTGAACTGCTGCAGTCCATGGGGTGTAGGTACACTCACAGTGCTGTTAGGGAGGGAGTTCCATGATTTTGACCCAGTGACAGTGAAAGGACAGCAGTATAGCTCCAAGTCAGGTGCAAGGCTTGGAGCAGCACTTATAGGTGGTGGTATTCCCATGCATCTGCTGCCCTTGTCCTTCTAGGTTGTAGAGGTTGCTGGTTTGGAAGGTACTGTTGAAGGAGCCTTGGTGAATTGCTGCAGTGCATCTTGCAGATGGTACACATTGATGCCACTGTTTTGGCGTTGGAAGGAATGAATGTTTGTGAATGGGGTGCCAATCAAATGGGCTGATTTATCCTGGATAGTGTCAAGCTTCTTAAGTGTTGTGAAGTTGCTCTAATCCAGACTTGTGGAGAATGCTCCATCACAACACTGACTTGTGCCTTATAGATGGTGGGCAGGCTTTGGGGAATAAGGAGGTGAGTTACTCACTCCAGAATTCCCAGCCTCTGACCTGCTCCTGAAGCCACAGTTTTTGTATGGCTGGTCTAGTTCAGTTTCTTGTCAATGGTAAGCCCCAGGGTGTTGAAAATGATGGATTCAGCAATGGTAACGTCCATGATATGTCAAGGGGAGATGGTTAGATTCTCTCTTGTTGGAGATGGTCATTGCCTAGCATTTGTACAAATATTACTTGCCACTTGTCATCCCAAGCCCAAACGTTGTCCAGGCTTTGCTGAATATGAGCTACTTCTATCTGTGAAGTTGTGAATGGTACCAAACATGGTGCAATCATCAGTGAACATCGCCCATTCTGACCTAAGTTGGAGGGAGAGTCATTGATGAAGCAGTTGAAGATGTTTAGGCCTGGCACATTACTCTAAGGAACTCCTACTGTGAGGTCTTGGGGCTGGGGTAATTGGCCTCCAACAACCATAACCATCTTCCTTTGTGCTAGGTATGACTCCAACCAGTGGAGAACTTTCCTGCCGATTCCCATTGACTTCAATTATACAAAGGCTCCTTAATGCCACACTCTGTCAAATGCTGCCCTGATGTCAAGGGCAGTCACTCTCTTCTCAACTCTGGAATTCAACTCTTTCCTACATGTTTGGACCAAGGGTGTAATGAGATCTGGAGCCAAGTGGACCTAGCAGAACATGAACTGAGCATTGGTGAGCAGGTTATTGTTGAGAAAGTGCCACTGCAATGATACATTCCATCAGATTGCTTATGATTGAGAGTAGGGTAATGGGATGGTAATTGGCTCAATTAATTTCACACTGCTTTTGTGGACAGGACATACCTGAGCAATTTTTCAGACTGCCAGGTAGATACCAGCGTTGTAGCTATACCAGCTTGGCTAAGAGCTTGGCTAATTCTGAAGCACAAGTCTTCAGCACTACAGGCGGAATTTTGTCCATAGCCTTTGCTGTAGCCAACACCTTTCTTGATATCACATGGAGTGAATCATGTTGTCTGAAGATTGACATCTGTAATGGTGGGAACCACATGAACAGGCCAAGATGGATCATCCATTCAGAACTTCTGGTTGATGATGTTTGCAAATACTTTAGCTTTGTCTTTTGCACTGACATGCTGGGCTCGACCATCACTGAGGATGGGATATTTGTGGAGTCTCCTCCTCCAGTTAGTTGTTTTATTGTCCACCACTACACCTGACTGGATGTGACAGGACTGCAGAACTTTAATCTTATTTGCTGATTGTTGGATCGCTTAGCTCTGAATAAAGCATGCTGCTTCCACTGATTAGCATGCATGTAGTCATATGTTATAGCTTCATCAGGTTGGCACCTCATTATTAAGTATGCCTGGTGCTGCTCCTGGCATACTGTCCTACACTCCTCATTAAACCAGAGTTGGTCCCCTCAGTGGAATGGTTGAGTGAGAGGTATGCCAGGCCCTGATTGTGGTTGAATACAATTCTGCTGCTACTGAGGGACCACAACACTTCAGGGATGCCCAGATTTGAGTTGTTCTGAATCTATCCAATTTAGCATGGTGGTAATGCCACACACCACGATGGAGGGTATCGTCAGTGTAAAGACAGTACGTCGTCTCCACAAGGAATCTGCGGTGATCACTCCTATTGATACTGTCATGGACAGATGCATCTATGGCTGGTAGATTGGTGAGGACAAGGTCAGGTTGTTTTTTCCTCTTGGTTCCCTCGCCACCTGCCACCGGCTCAGTCTGACACTGAAGTCATTCTGGAATCAGCCAGCTCAGTCAGTCATGGTGTTACCCTAGAAACATAGGAAATAGGAGCAGGAGTAGGTCATTCAGCCCTTCGAGCCTGCTCGAGCATTCAATATGCTCATGGCTAATCCTCTAACTCAATGTTGTATTCCTGCTCTCTCCCCATACCCCTTGTCGCCTTTAGTTTCTAGAAATCTATTTTCTTCTTAAATATATTCAGTGACTTGGCCTCTACAGCCTTCTGTGGTAGAGAATCCTAGGCCCAACTATCTTCAGCTGTTTCATCAATTACCTTCCTTCCTTCATAAGGTCAGAATTGGGGATGTTCGCTGATGATTGCACATTGTTCAGCACCATTCACGACTCCTCAGATACTGAAGCAGTCCATGCCAAAATGCAGCAAGACCTGGACAATATCCAGGCTTAGGCTGACAAGTGGCAATTAACAGTCGCGCCACACAAGTGTCAGGTAATGACCATCACCAACAATAGAGAATCCAACCATCGCCCCTTGATCTTCAATGGCATTACCATCACCGAATCCCCCACTATCAGCATCCTGGGGGGTTACCATTGACCAGAAACGGAACTGGATTAGCTATATAAATACTGTGGCTACAAGAGCAGGTCAGAGGCTAGGAATCGTGTGATGAGTAACTCACCTCCTGACTCCCCAAAGCCTGTCCACCATCTACAAAGCACAAGTCAGGAGTGTTATGGAATACTCCCCACTTGCCTGGATGAGTGCAGCTCCTACAACACTGAAGAAGCTGGACACTGTCCAGGACAAAGCAGCCCGCTTGATTGGCACCACATCTACAAACATTCACTCCCTCCACCACTGACATATAGTAGCAGCAGTGTGTACTATCTACAAGATGCACTGCAGGAATTTACCAAACTCCGTAGACAGCACCTTCCAAACCCACAACCACTACCACCTTGAAGGACAAGGGCAGGAGGTAGATGGGAACACCACTACCTGGAAGTTCCCCTCCAAGTCACTCACCATCCTGACTTGGAAATATATCGCCGTTCCTTCACTGCCACTGAATCAAAATCCTGGAACTCCCTTCCTAACAGCACTGTGGATGTATCTACACCACATGGACTGCAGTGGTTTAAGAAGGCAGATCACCACCACCTTCTCAAGGGAAACTAGGGATAGGCAATAAATGCTGGACCAGCCAGTGAAGCCCACATCCCGTGAATGAAATTTAAAAAAAGAATTCCACAGGTTCACCATCCTCTGAGTGAAGAAATTTCTCCTCATCTCAGTCCTGAATGGCCTACCCCATATCCTGAGACTGTGACCGCATGTTCTAGACCCCCCAGCCAGAGGAAACATCATCCCTGAATCCAGTCTGGCCAACCCCATCAGAATTTTATACATTTCAATGAGATCCCCTCTCATTCTTCTAAACTTCAGTGAATACAGGCCTAGTCAACCAAATCTCTCCTCATACAACAATCTTGCCATCCCAGGTATCTGTCTGGTGAACCTTCGCTGCACTCCCTCTATGGCAAGTATATCTTTTCATAGGCCAGGAGCCCCTGTTTGACCAAATGTTTCGAGACTTCATGTGGCCCAGTCAATGTTGAGGACTTGTAGGGCACTCCCTCCTGCCTTTATACCACTGTGCCACCAACTTTTCTGGGTCCATCCACGGGATTTGAACTCATGTTTCTAGTGCATTAGTCTGAGATCATCTCTCATTCTTCTATAGGTGTGATTTACTCAGCCTCTCATCAAAGGACAGCCCTCTCATCCCAGGAACCAACCTAGTGAAACTTCGCCATACTGCCGGCAACTGCAACAAGGCTTCCTTATTCTTGTGTTCTAATCCCCCTGCTATAAAGGTAAACATGCCATTTGCCTTCCTAATTGATTGCTTTACCTGAATGCTAACTTTATGAAATCCTCGTATGAGCATACCCAGATCCCTCTGAACATTAACATTTAGAAGTTTTGCACCTTTAGCAGTGTCCCACAAAACACTTGCAATCAAACCTTTATTGCAACAGTATTTCTAATTATGATTAATGATTTCTCATTATTCTTTTACCTTTAGTAGAGTCAAAACTTCTCACTCTGGAAAAAGACACATAAAGCTATCCATATGTAATAACAAGCCTAGGAATATAAATACAAATTTTGTTATGAGTCTGACCTTGTGACTTGTTTATAATTATAGAATTTGAAAGTCTGTTTGGAAACTGCCTTCTAGTTCAAAGCGTTGGTTTACACCTTATCGACTCAATATTTTTTGAGGAATAAACACATGATTTCTTTGAAATCTACTGATTATAATTTTAACATCTAACATCGGAGGAAACAGTTTCCTAACTACCACTTTTATTCCATGACAAAATTCTCGTTAAGGATTCAAGTTTTGTAGCAACAAACTTATTCCTTGTGTCTAAGTTTGTGCAGTGGCACGCCCATTGGAGTTAGACTGTGTAGAAACTCTGTGGGGTATAGACTGTTATCGTTTAATTTGTCTATAGGATCAATGAAGATGTATTCTTTTAATTCACCTGATGGTTTTTCTAAAAGCTTTTTCATTCAAATTTATCAAATCTTCATTTTTAGCACATAGAATGGCTTTTGAATAATAAGAAATATCAAATAATTGCCCTGCCATTTGCCACACTTAACCAATTCCATCATTTCATCCCCTGCTCCCAAGGCACTGCTCCCAAGCCACGGAATCGCCATTCCATTTCTTCCATCCCTCCAATACCTTCCTTCTCAGAAACAATCTCTCCAGCCAGCATAACTTTATTGTTGGGTTCCCCTTACCTTCCCGTTTTTGTTCTCCAACACACCCACTCCTCCGCTGCTGCCACCATCTGTTGATAGCTGTACATGCATCACATGCTTCAGTCCTCTGCATGCCTCATGTGCTTCCATGTATGCTAGGTACTGCCTACCAAATAAACCCACCAATAGACATGGCCCTTGAAATGATCAATTAAAATAGTCCAACAGACAAAAACTTGAGTATTATTATAGATTCTACTTTTATATTCTGATTACCAAAGTGAATAATCTCACACTTCCCCACACTGTACTCCATCTGCCATCTTGTTGTCCACTCACTTAACCTGCTTTTATGTCTTTGCAGCCTTTTTGTATCCTTCTCTGCTTACATTCCCCCCTGGCTTTGTATCATCAGAAAGCCTGGATACATTACTCTCAGTCGCTTCCCCTAAGTCATTAATATGGACTGTTAATAGCTGAGGCCCCAGTACTGATCCTTGCAGCACTTTGATAGTTACAGCCTGTCAACGTTTTTTTTTTATTCTTTCACGGGATGTGGGCTTTGCTGGCTGGGCCAGTATCTATTGCCCATCCCCAGCTGCCCTTGAGAAGGTGGTGGTGATCTGCCTTCTTGAACCGCTGCAGTCCATGTGGCGTAGGTAGGGAGTTAGGAAGGGAGTTCCAGGATTTTGACCCAGCGACAGTGAAGGAACGGCGATATATTTCCAAGTCAGGATGGTGAGTTCCTTGGAGGGGAACTTCCAGGTGGTGGTGTTTCCATCTTTCTGCTGCCCTTGTCCTTCTCGGTGGTAGTGGTCATGGGTTTGGAAGGTGCTGTCTAAGGAGCCTTGGTGAATTCCTGCAGTGCATCTTGTAGATGGTACACACTGCAGCTACTGTGCGTCGGTGGTGAGGGAGTGAAGGTTTGTGGATGTGGTGCCAATCAAGCAGACTGCTTTTTGCTGACGGTGTCCAGCTTCTTCAGTGTTGTGGGAGCTGCACTCATCCAGGCAAGTGGGGAGTATTCCATCACACTCCTGACTTGGCCTTGTAGATGGTGGACAGGCTTTGGGGAGTCAGGAGGTGAGTTACTCGTCGCACGATTCCTAGCCTCTGACCTGCTCTTGTATTTAATAGCTAGTCCAGTTCAGTTTCTGGTCAATGGTAACCTCCCAGGATGTTGTTAGTGGGGGATTCAGTGTGATGGTAATACCATTGAAGATCAAGGAGCGATGGTTGGATTCTCTCTTGTTGGCGATAGTCATTGCCTGACACTTGTGTGGCGTGAATGTTACTTGCCACTTGTCAGCCCAAGCCTGGATATTGTCCAGGTCTTGCTGCATTCGGGCATGGACTGCTTCAGTATCTGAGGAGTCGCGAATGGTGCTGAACATTGTGCAATCATCAGTGAACATCCCCACTTCTAACCTTATGATGGAAAGAAGTGCATTGATGAAGCAGCTGAATATGATTGGGCCGAGGACACTACCCTGAGGAACTCCTGCAGTGATGTCCTGGAGCTGAGATGACTGACCTCAAACAAACACAACCATCTTCCTTTGTGCTAGGTATGACTCCAACCAGCAGAGCGTTTTCCCTCTGATTCCCATTGGCTCCACTTTTGCTAGGGCTCCTTGATGCCACACTTGGTCAAATGCTGCCTTGATGTCAAGGGCAGTCACTCTCACCTCACCTCGGGAGTTCAGCTCTTATGTCCATGTTTGAACCAAGGCTGTAATGAGGTAAGGAGCTGAGTGGCCCTGGTGGAACCCAAACTGAGCATCAGTGAGCAGGTTATTGCTAAGCAAGTGCCGCTTAAAAGCACTGTTGATGACCCCTTCTATTACTTTACTGATGATGGAGAGTAGACTGATTGGGCGGTAATTGTCCTGGTTGGATTTGAGTACAGGACATACCTGGACAATTTTCCACATATCCGGGTAGATACCAGTGTTGTAGCTGTACTGGAATAGCTTGGTTAGGCGCGCAGCAAGTTATGGATCACACGTCTTCAGAACTATTGCCAGAATGTTGTCAGGGCCCATAGCCTTTGCAGTATCCAATGCCTTCAGCTGTTTCTTGCTATTTTGTTGAGTGAATTGAATTGGCTGAAGATCTGTGATGCTGGGGACCTCCGGAGGAGGCCGAGGTGGATCATCCACTCGGCACTTCTGGTTGCAAATACTTCAGCCTTATCTTTTGCACTGCTGTGCTGTGCTGGGCTTCTCCATCATTGAGGATGGGGATATTTGTGGAGCCACCTCCTCCAGTGAGCTGTTTAATTGTCCACCACCATTCACGACTGGATGTGGCAGCACTGCTGAGCTTAGATCTGATCTGTTGGTTGTGGGATGGCTTAGCTTTGTCAATCACTTGCTGCTTGGCACACAAGTAGTCCTGTTTTATAGCTTCACCAGGTTGACACCTCATTTTTAGGTACGCCTGGTGCTGCTCTTGGCATGCCGTCCTGCACTCTTCATTGAAGCAGGGTTGATCCCCTGGCTTGATGGTAATGATAGAGTGGGGGATATGCCGGGCCATGAGGTTACAGGTTGTGGTTGAGTGCAATTCTGCTGCTGCTGATGGCCCACAGCACCTCATGGATGCCCAGTCATGAGTTGCTAGATCTGTTTGAAATCTTTTCCATTTAACACGGTGGTGGTGCCACACATCATGATGGAGGGTTTCCTTAATGTGAAGATTGGACTTCGTCTTCACAATGACTGTGCAGTGGTCAATCCTAATGATACTGTCATGGACAGATGCATCTGCGGCAGGCAGGTTGGTGAGGATGAGGTAAAGTATGTTTTTCCCTCTTGTTGGTTCCCTAACCACCTGCCACAGGCCCAGTCTAGCAGCTATGTCATTTAGGACTTAGCCAGCTCGGTCAGTAGTGGTGCTACCGAGCCACTCTTGGTGATGGACATTGAACTCCCCGACCCATAGAACATTCTGCATCCTCCAAGTGATGTTTAACATAAAGGAGCACTGATTCATCAGCTGAGGCAGTCCAGTACGCGGTAATCACTATGTTTGACCTGATGTCATGAGATTCATAGTCGATTTTAAAGACTCCCAGGGCAAATCCTTGTATACCACTGTACCGCTACCTCTGCTGGGTCTGTCCTGCCATCACATGGTATCACATACCCAGGGATGGTGATGGTGGAGTCTGGGACATTATCTGTAAGGTATGATTCCATGAGGCTGACTATGTCAGGCTGTTGCTTGACAGCTCTCACAATTTTGGCACTAACCACCAGATGTTACTAAGGAAGACTTTGCAGCGTTGATAGGGCTGTGACTGCCATTGTCATTTCCAGTGCCTAGGTCAATGCCAGGCAGTCCATTTGGTTTCATTCCTTTTTTGTGTCTTTGTAGCAGTTTGTTACTGCTGAGTGGCTTGCTAGGCCATTTAAGAGTCAACCACAATGCTGTGGGTCTGGACATGTAGGCCAGGCCAGGTAAGTACAACAGATTTCTTTTCCTAAAGAGCATTAGTGAACCAGATGGGTTTTTACAACAATCAACAATGTGCTTTTAATTCCAGATTTTTATTGAATTCAAGTTTCACCATCTACCATGGTGGGATTTGAACACAGTTCCCCAGACCATTACCCCGGGTCTCTGGATTACTAGTCCAGCGACAATACCACTACGCCATCGCCTCCCTTGAAAATGCTCTGTTTATCTCTAATCTCTGCTTCCTGTCAGTTAACTAATCCTCCATCCATTATGATATATCAGCTCCAGCTCCATGAGCCCTTATCTTGTGCATTATGTTTTTGTGTGGCACCTTGTTGAATGTCTTTTGGAAATCCAAGTGTACCATATCCACTATCTCACCTTTATAAAGCTGATGAGTTACATTCTTAAAAAGCTCTAATAAGTTTGTCAAACGTTATTTCCTCTTCATAAAACCATGCTGACTCTGTCTGATCATTGCTATGATTGTAATAGTGCATTGTTAAGACTTCCTTAATAATAGATGTCAGACAAATTGGCCTGTAGTTCCCTTTTTTCTCTCCATCTCCTTTCTTGAATAGCAGCATTATATTTGCTAATTTCCAATTCACTGAGACCATCCCGAGAATCTAGAGAATTTTGGAAAATCGTAACCAATGCATCCACTATCTCTACAGCAACCTCTTTTATAACCGAATGAAGTAGGCTATCAGGTCCTGGGATTCATTGGCTTTTGGTCCCTTAGCCCCTTAAGTTTCTCTAACATTTTTTCTCTGCTGACATTAATGACTTTAGATTCCTCACTCTTCTTAGCCCCTTGATTACCCTCTATTTCTGGTATGTAATTTGTGTCTTCTACTGTGAAGACAGGCATAAGGTATGTGTTCAAAGTCTCTGTCGTTTCCTCAATCCACATGATAATTTCTCCTGTCTCTGTCATTAAGCTATTTTCCTCCTTTTTACCCACAAAAGCTCTTACAGTCTGTTTTTATGGGTGGGCAGGACCGGAAACTCCCACCCGAAGTCACTGGGCCTTTTGCTGGTCCGTCAAATTTTCCGTCCTGCCCGTGACGATTCCTGCAGTGGGCGTGACTGGAAAAACCTGCCACATATTCCTGGCTAGTTACTCTCATTTGATTTTTTCCCCTCTTTATCAACTTTTTGATTGCCCTTTCTGGTATCTAAAACTCTCCCAATCCCCAAGCTTACTATTATCTTTTATAACATTATAAGCCTCTTCTTTTAATCTAATACAATCCTTAACTTTCCTAGTGAGCCACAGATGGATCTTTCTCACTGAGTTTTCATTTCTTAATGTAACATATTTTTGGTGAACAATTTGAATCATTCCTCTAAATGTTATCATGAATGGGCTGCAGGCTAAGCTATTTCAGAATGAGGACTGTAGTTCAATTAGATGTGTAGTGTTTTTCTTAAAAGCTTCGTACTATTTTGTAACTGGATTGTGGTTTAACCAGTGGGTAGGGGCAATAATAAGAGATTAAATTAGGGTTAAGAGTTAGCCAAATAGTAAGTATTTTGAATGAATTGTTTAGAAATTTCTAAAATAAATGTGTTGTGAAGAGGACATAGGAGTCTGCAAAGGGACATAGATAAAGTTTAAGTGAATCAGCAAAAAATTGGCAGACAGAGTATATATTGTGGGAAAATATGAACCCGCCCACTTTAGCAGGAAGAATAGAAAAACGGCATATTAATTAAATAGAGACAGATTGCAGAACTCTGAGGTACAGAGGGATTTGGGTGTCCTGGCACATGAATCAGAAAAGGTTAATATGCAGGTGATCAGGAAGGCAAATGGAATGTTGTTGTTTATTGCAAGAGAAATGGAATATAAAAGTAGGAGCATTTTGCTACAATTGTACAGATTGTTAGTGAGACCACATCTGGAGTACTGTTTATAGTTTTGGTCTCCTTATCTAAGAAAGAACATGATTGTATTTGAAGCAGTGCAGAAAATGTTCACTTGACTGATTTCTAGGATGAAGAGGTTGTCTTATGAGGAAAGGTTGGACAGGTTGGGCCTGTATCCATTGGAGTTTAGAAAAGTGAGAGTTTATCTTATTGAAACATAAAAGGTCCTGAGGGGACTTGACAGGGTGGATGCTGAAAGGATGCTCCCTCTCATAGGAGAGACTAGAACTAGGGGGTACAGTTTAAAAATAAGGGGGCTTCCATTTAAGAGATGGGGAGAATTTGTTTCTCTCAGAGGGTTGACTGTGGAATTCCCTTCCCCCAGAGAGCAGTGGAGGCAGGGTCATTGAATATTTTTTAAGGCTGAGTTAGATAGATTCTTGACTGACAAAGGAGTCAAGGGATATAGAGGGTAGATAGGAAAGTTGAGGCCACAATTAGATTAGTCATGATCCTATCAAATGGCAGAGCAGGCTCAAGGGCCGAATGGCCTACTCCTGCTCCTAATTTGTATGTTTGTATACAAAAATGTAACTGGACATCAAGGTCCAGAAAATGTGTGGGAGGCAAACATGGCAGTTCTTCTAGGATCGCACTATATGACCAATATACCTCCATATACACAAGTATTTATTTCCCATGATGAATTAATTCTTAATTGCCAAAGCCATTTTTTCAGTGCTAAGTCTATTTGTTTAAGTGCATGGCCTCATTATTTATTTATTTATTTATTTATGTGTGGTAACTAAAAGCAGCGCACAGCCTGCCTGAGAACTTGCAGGTAGCTCAGTGGCTGTGTGGCCACACAAATTAGAAAGGACATTGGTGATGACCCTGCCAATGTTTTCAAGGTCATTGGGACAATGCCCTCTCATGCCTGGGGCTAACAATCTCTTACTTGCTTGCCTTCAACATCCTTAAAGAGACTGATTTACAGTAATTGACTAAATTAAACTCTATTTTTAAGAGATCATTATACAACTTTGCCAGCAGTTTCCTTTCGAAATTCTTGAATTCCATCTGCCTTTCCTGAGCAGCTGTGAAAAAATGGCTTTGGCAATTAAGAATTAATTCATCATGGAAAATAAATACTTGTGAATATGGAGGTATTTAGTTTTTTGTTGCAAAGGTACTTTTTAAAGTATTAGATGAGTTTGAGGACAAACTGGAAATCATGAAGCCTCTAGAACACTACTCACTCAAATTTAGCTTGGTAGTACTTGAAAAGATTTTTTTTTTAAATAGTTAAAAATATAGATATAGGAATGGTGCGACAGCATTTCTACCCCACTGTCAACCAGGTGACAACCCAGTCCAAAATCAACCTTCTCTAGCAGACTGACTACAGACTGAACATTCAGGGCAAAAAGCTGCCAAGAAGCAGGAGAGTTGAAGGCAAAAACTCTCATATTAAAGGATAGAAATTCTCCTTTTAAAGGTTACCTGTGAAAAATTTAAAACATGAAATGAACAACTATTAAAATGGCTGTTTTCTTTCAGTTCAAGCCCTTATTTAGGTAAATAAATAACCCAAATTATGTATTTGCTTCTTTTTATGGGAATTACAGATATTCAGCTCAATAGCACAGCTCATGTTTTGAAGTTAATATCTAGCAATAAAAAAGATAGTGCACAGTTTATTCCACTCAAAAATAAATAGCAGCCCTGTATCTACATTCATTCAAAAATGCATGTAAATAAGGCACAGTGCCAAAGCTGTTTCAAATATTATAGTTAAGGCGTCACAACAGTGGGTCAATGCAGCTCTAGAAATAACTTTAAATTACAAATGGATGTTGTTTATTTTAACCTATGCAATAGTGAATATATAGAGAACAGTAACCTTCTGGCTCAACTCTCATTAGGTCTCTGCTTAATCAACCTGCCTTTCAGCCACCTATGTCTTAGAAATTCTGCTTCACTCAGAGAAAAATATACCCTTTCATTGTTCTCTCCTGTATCACCTCTTATCGTTAATATGTATCATTTAACTAGAGAATTGGTAGACGCTGAATTCCAATAACCAAAGCAATTACTGTACATTGTTTTACTGAACAGGCCCCATAGGAAACGTTCTATTTAAAAAGTCTATACAATTCCAACCACGTTTTAGAGCACAATTCACTAGCTGAAAGAAATCTGTTTCTCTAAATGATACCAGTATGATCTACATTTAAATACATCTATTGATCTATGAAACAAAATATCATCCTCTACTGGTTTCATTAGGAAAGCCATTCTGTTAATCACTGCTCACTCAAATCTTTGGTGCTTCATCCAGCCTGACAAATTGGTAGAATTAAATAAACATTCTATGTAAAAAGGTTGCAATTTCCTCATCTTCACTCTCACATTCTGGCAAACTGCAGCAATTAAAAGTTCATGAACACTTTTCACAAGCAATGTTAGCACTGTGGTGCAATGCACCATTTTAAATATGGTCTCATGCATTCCTACAATATTTGGTCAAATAAACCAGGAGGGGCCCACAGGGAGAGAAAGTAGCATTTTTACACAAGTCTCACTCTGAAGACTTGAGCATGTGCTGTAAGCTAGGCTGACACTCCAGTGGTGCAACTCTCCATGTCAGGGGTGCCAACTTTCAAATGAGGTTTTAAACCGAGATCCTATCTTTCCCCTCAGGTGGACGTAAAGATCCCATAGCACTGTTTCAAAGATGACCAGGCTACTTTTCCCTAGTGTCCTCGCCCATATTTATACTTCACCCAACACCAGTAAAACAGGTTATCTGGTCATTATCTCATTCCTGTTTGTTGGGCCTTGCTCTGCTCAAACTGGCTGTCATTTTCCCTATATTATTACAGCAGTGACTATATTCCAAATGCACTTGGTTGCCTGTTAATGCTTTCAGATCCTGAGGTTGTTAAAGGTGCTATATACATGCAAGATCTTTTATATTATACAACATGTCATTATTCAAACCACTCTTTGGAAAAATTAAAATTCTCCATGAAAGCCAAACTGAAGATTAAAGTGTACAAAACAATGGGAAGCTAACCTTCCAATTTCATCAGGCATTTTGACAGACATTCAATTCAGTGGCAATTCAATTTTCCTAAAGCAGAAATTATTGGCTGGAATTTTCCATGCCTGCCGGTGTCGGGTGTCATGGCAGGCGTGAGCGGACAATATAGCGGGAAGGCCAAAAATTGTTATCACAGCGTCGTGAAACCAGTTTACAATCGTCTGCTCTGTCCGTCAATGGCAGGCCACGTTTTCTGCTGCTGCACATTGGGAACTTCGTTGTAATACATCCGCGTATCATTATAAGGCCAGCTCGTTGGAATCATCCCCCCACACTTGATCATCCACCCATGTCGCCGTGATTGGATGCCGAAGTGTTTGACAACTGAACCTAAGAGACATGCACCTCACTCGGGACTTTGAGGCTTGTTTGCCTACCTTGCTTCAGGCAGCACTCGCAGTGGTCAGTGCCAGGCTTCGCAGGCAGCACCACGTTACTTTTAGGGGGAGCTCACAGGCAGGTTTCTACTAGTGAGACTAGCTGTAAGGTGGGAGTGGCTTTTCAATGGCTGAATGGGGAAGGGGGAGAAGTGTCCTCTGGCAAGGGGAGAGGCTGCAGTGCCATGGCATTATTGGACACATGTTGATCAGTGCAAGTGGCAAGGGATGAGGAGGTGGATGTGAGGGTGTGTGTAAGAGAGTGAGTGGTGATGTCCCTTGAGCTGGCAGCGAGTGAGATGCCAGTTAATGTGTGATGGGCTCGTGAGTGTGTGAGTTTTGAGTGATGAGATGTTTTTTATTATTCATTGGGTGAGGAAGCAGCATTTTATTGCTCATGCCTAATTGCCCTTGTTCAGGCAGCATTGAAGAGTCACCACATTGCTGTGGGTCTGGAGTCACATGTAGGCCAGACCAGGTAAGGACAGCAGATTTCCTTCCCTAAAGGGCATTTGTGAACCAGATGGGTTTTTATGACAATTGACAATGGTTTCATGGTCATCATTAGACTTTCAATTCCTGATTTTTTTTTTATTGAATTCAAATTCCACCATCTGCTGTGGCAGGATTCAAACCCAGGTCCCCAGAGCATTACCCTGGGTCTCTGGATTACCAGTCCAACAACAATACCACTATGCCATCGCCTCCCCCTTGCCTTAGCAGCATGCATGAGATCATTCACTCTCTTCCTGCACTGGATGGCCAACCTCGTCTGTGCAACATTGGCACTGACCACCGCTGCCACCTCCTCCCAAGCAAGAGTGGTGACACTGATGGGCCTCCTGAGACCAGAGTGGGGGTAAAGGACGTCTTGGTGGGCTCCAATAGTGTCCAGAAGGCGTCCCAGGGATGCGTCACTAAAGCAGGGGGCTACACCCTTCTTGCCTTTCGAGACCTTGTCTTCTGTGCAGCAGTACTGGGTTGGAAGCAGTTAGAGGTGTGCGCATGGCTGCACTTTAAATATGGCGCCTGGCATGAGGAAGCAGCGAGGTGAGGGCATGGCAAGCGAATCAGAGGTTGCCCGCTAGCGAAATGGCGTGTTTCCTGGGAATGCATGATTAATAAGGCGGGAAAAGCCGGCGGGTAAAACAATCTTCTTCCCGCCCGCTACACGCTTAGTACAAATCTGGGATATTCTGCCCATTGGTGTGGCCCTGAAAACAGAGGGCAAAATAGTTTTTAAAAGTATATTCATGCTTATTCCCTCTGTGCACACCACAATGAAGCTTCTTTTGAATGATGGCTGCCTAATTTCAATTATAGTTACAATGCCTGAATTGTAGCATTTTTGATTTAGTCAGCATAAATGTCTCCTGTCTTTTATCCCTCATCCTCAGCTACCACAGATAGGAAATTAAAAAGGCATAGAGGTCAGTTGTCTGCAACCATCAATCCCCTTTATATGTTGGGCCGCAGTTACTGGGAACTGCAGAAGGAGCCTTTGTTATCTAACTTTGAGGTTTTGTCAGCTGTGACTAAAAGAAAGTAATGAGACTGTTCCAATATCCTCAACAGCAATCTGTCGCAGTGGTGCAGTGGGTCAGCATGCTGAGTGGCAAGGTACTGAGACATATAAAAAACAAGACAGAGGGAAGAATTTTGAGTTCGGCAGGCGGGTGCCGTTGGTGGGCCTGGGATCAGTCGGAAACGATCGGCCCCCGACCGCAATTTCATGCTGGCGGGCCAATTAAGACCCGCACAGCGTGAAACATGGTTCCTCACTGGTCGGGAAGGACTGAGCAGGGGCGCAGGCCTGTCAGCCGGTGGGCCCAATGGTGACCCAGCAGCCAGTTTAAAAACGATCCAGGCAGCCCCTGGAAGGCTGCCAGCGAAGAAGACATCTTCGGTGTTGTCAACAGGAAATTGTGACTTCCAGTACAGCTGGATACGCCAGGTGGGAGGGCAGGTTGGGTTGGCATTCGGCCCCCCACCGGTTTTCTGATGAGTGCTTCGCGATCCTCCTGGAGGTGGTGGCTGCCTGGAGGGACACCCTTTTACCCAGGGACGGAATGAGGAGGCCACCGCACCTAACAAAAAGAGCCTGGGAGTAGGCAGCAGCACTGGTCAGCTGCCATGATGTTGTGTGGAGCACCTAGGACAGTACCGCAAGAGGCTTAACGACCTGTTGCGCTCAGGAAGGGTGAGAACCGTGTTGGCATGGATCAGTGTGTTTAAGTGTTAAGGTCTGGCCGTCCCCTTGCTGGAGCTCAGAAGTGTTAGAGTCTGAGTGTCAACCATCAATGATGCCGGAGCTGGCCAAGGGAGTGAGTCCTGGCTCCTTGGACTGAGTGCCTTGCAGCTCGAGGGCCACAACTTGGATGTGTCCTGCAGGGTGTTCCTCAGCTGGGGTTGGCCAGGCTGCAATAGTGCTGCATGTAGAGAGTGGACTAATCAATGCTCCTCTGTCCTTTCAAGAGAAGAGGAGCCACGACAACATTTAGAGGTCGCAGAGCGGCGGAGGTCCCCAAAACCTCCTAATCCTCACGAGGTTTAAAAAGGATGCCTTGGAGATGGAGAACCAGCGTGCACCTTGGTCAACCAGACACAGAGAGGCTGGGGCGCCAGACAAAGTTAAGAGCGCAGTGCTCAGAGGTGAGAGTTTCAGATAGTGCAAATATTCTTGTGTAGTATCATCATTGATGGGAGCCTCAAAACTGCATTCCCCATTGATCATTGAAAGATGATGGCACCATGATGCAGATCTCCATGGTCTCACCAGGATGCCTGGCATGCACAGTAACAGTGTGATGACTTAAACTAATGACATGTCATTGTTCTCCCTTAGATTTGCCACCACGCACCCAATCGCAGGACCTGGAAGAGTCACCCCTGATGCCAGGGGACCTCCAGGCTTCAGATGCACCTGAGTCATACCCGCTATCTGAACCAGTCACCAGCTCAGATACCAGCACCTCAGTGGGTGTTAGATAGGTGGCTAGAATGTCGGTGCACAGCGATGAGGGCATTTCGCACCCGCTTGAGGTGCAGGTGGAGGCAGAGAGTGCCCAGAGTGCCAGCAGTTGGGGGACTGCTGGAGACCAGGACGATGCTGAACTGAAGGCAGATGATGAGCCTCTGGAGTTGTCCATTAGGCAGCAGATGCTGGATGTCCAGCGAGGTGTGTCGGAGGATCTGGCAGAGATCCATGAGGGTATGCGTGCCATGGTCTCCATTATGGAGGAGCATCAGAACTGCATTGACCCCGATGGCTGAGCACACTGCCTCCTCAGTGAGAGAGTGATGAATCTCATGGAAAGGCAGCTCCAAGGACAGAATCAGGAGTTCCTGGGGTTATGCACAGACCTGCAAGCCCTCCCATAGGCATTGACCGCAGGTGGTCAGTGCCAGTGTGGGAGATGGATGAGGCACCCAATATCCCAGCTAGGTGACCGTCCATCAGTGGTGAGCAGGGAGGTCCAGAGTGACCTCATGTTGGTACATGAGCTGCTTGTCGTTGCTGCGGGATCTTCTTAGGATGCTCTGGATGATGTCAGCAGCTCCTCTGTCCCTCTGCCAGACACCGTGGCATCTGATGAGGCTGCAGCGACTGGGGAGATGTCAGCCATGGCACTGGCCATTCCCTCCCAGGTGGGGCCAGCACAGGCTCCACTGGCCAGAGGACGACCACCAAGGTTATCAAGGCCAACAAGACAGCAGAGTCAGCAGGCTGTCTCCAACGCAGTGCCAGTGAGGGGGTGGGTGGGGGCACCAAGATGTAGCAGTCACAAACATAAGTTTAAGGCACCATGAGCACAAGGGGGACTGTTCATGGGTGATCTTCTGTTATGCTAAGTTTTGTTTATTTTAACTGGCTGAGGGTTCAAAACCAGAGGCGATTCTACCAATTTGTTTGGACTGTAAAAATGAGATAAATTTTCTTTTGTCGTAATGACCTGAGTATGCTTCACCTTTTTTATTTAATGTGGTGCAGGGTAGGCCAGTATGTAGTTCTGGACGTGGGTGGCTTAAACTTTATGGCACAGGCACTAAGTGGACTTTGGGGTCAAAGGAAAGCATCCTTTCAAGCATTCGGAATGGAGGTGGCAGCTCTGGCATGAGGTGGTAGCACTTATTTGGCAGCTTAGCTGAAGGAGCATTGGATCAAGGCGTCCCTAGTGTCCCTGCCTCCCTGGAGGTTACAGAGGTCTGCCTCAACGCCCTCAGCATTCTCCTCACTGTGCTCCTCTTTGGACTCACTACTGGATTCATCATCTGTGGCCTGTGTAGCTGAGTCAAAATCCTCTTCCTCCAGTGGATCCCCCCCTTGCCAGTGCCAAATTGTGGAGAGCGCAGGATGCAACCATTATCAGTGACACTCGCTCTGCGGGGTATTGTAGTGCTCCCCCTGAACGGTCCAGGCATCGGAAGCGAATCTTCAGAAGGCCTATGGTTCTCTCTATCATCGCCCTTGTGAGTGCATGGCTCTTGTTGTACCATTGCTCAGCCTCTGTTCTTGGATGGCGGAGAGGCATCATAAGCCACCTTTACAAGGGATAGCCCTTGTCACCCAGCAGCCACCCATCCAGTCGGGCTGGAACACTGAAGAGCCTCGGCAACTGGGCGTGTCTCAGAATGTAAGCATCATGGGAGATGCCTGGGTACCTTGCACAGGCTTGCAGAATATGCATCCTATGGTCACACGCAATCTGCATGTTCATGGAGTGGAATCCCTTCCTGTTAATGGAGGCACCCGGCTGACCCACTAGCACCTTGATGGCCACTGTGACCTTCAGAGCCACTGGCATGGGGTGTCCACCCATACAGTCGGAGGTTATCTCAGGCCCAATTATCTGACAAATGGAGGTCACTGTCTCCCTTGAAAGCCTCCTTCAGCTTTGTACCTCTGACATATTGAGGTAGCTGCATCGCCGCCTGGAAACCCTGGCAGCAGGATGGTGGTGTCTTCTGCAGTTCCTAATGCCTTAGACTTCCTGCTGGCCCTGTGTCCCTTGTGTCTGCACCTCTCCTCCCACAGGTCGCTCCCCTGGAAGTTGCATTGGGACACCTGGTCTCCTCTCCCTTCTGCCCTTCTCTTTCTCCTCAATGGAGGTGCCTCCAGCAGAGACCACAATCCACATTACCAGGGTTACAGAAGGCTGCCTGATGCTTGGAAAGGTCCACAAGGTCTGAATCCTCCGGGGTCCTTGGAGACACCAAGGAGACCTGAAATGAAGCCTGGAAATGCTAAGAATGAAGCTCCAAACAAAGATGAAGCTGCCAAGTACCAATAAGTCACCAGCAGCAAACTCCTCACTACTCACACTGCCAATGCTGCTGATCCTTTTTAACCCACCCTTGGATGAGGTTTTGCAAATTGTTGGCTGGCTCCCTGCCCGTTTTGCCCATGCAAAGAGCATGAAATCGCATGGACAATGTAAAATCGGCATCAGTTGCCTTTTTAATGGCCTTAACTGGCCACTTAATTAATGGTGGGCACAGCTCTGACTCCCGCTCATGCCCGTCGACCAAAATATTGTGTGAGTGCGTGATGATGTTGGGATGCTTACCTGACGTCATCACGCACTATTTTACGCTCAAGCGGGCTCCCGCCCACTTAGCGAAAAATTCTGCCCAGACTTGCAGTTTTATGGAACCTTTTGCAACTTCAGGATGGTCCCAATCTCTTTGCAGCCAATTAGTAGTTTTTGAAGCCTCTGTGATGTAAGAAACACAGCTACCAAACTGTACACAGCAAACTCCCACAGCAGCAATGTGACAATGACTAGATATTCTATTTTAGTGTTTTTGGTTGAAGAATAAATATCGGCCAGGACACTGGGTAGAACTCCCCCACTCTTCTTCAAAATAGCGTTGTGGGCTTTTTCACATCCACATGAGTTCACAGACAGAACCTCCAATAGTGCAGCACGCCCTCAGTACACCACTGGAGAATCAAAATGGATTTTATCCTCGAGTTGCTAGAATGGGACTGAACCAGCAACCTTCTGACTTAGCACCAAGAGTACTACCAATGAGCCACAAGTGACATATTAAAGTGGATGGCTTCAGCAGATAGCAGTGGGATCATAATAATTGGCCACAGTTTCCTTGGGCTAATTGGCAAAAAGTCCTGTCTGAATGACATACACATGGTTGCCTGGTGATGGCTAAATGTAAGTATGACTAATACAGTTACTTCCCCTTGTCTCACCCAGCATGGGTAAGCTTGGCTTATGCGTGAAGGGTTCAGGGGATTGGTTACTGGGGGGTTAATGTTACCTGTGACAGTGTACCCTGAAGATGATTTATCACCTTGATGGTAAAGCTAATGTAAAAACAAAATTAAAATATTTGATCTCTTTTTACAAATACTAATACTGAAAATGATTCTGGAAGGAAACACTTAACAGATCAATAGAAAATCTGCTGATTTTACCCTGAAGCAACTTGTGGATGATTTTTTTGTCACATATAAATGAGATCTCAATCTACTCATATTAATTTTAAGCCCTGTAATGATATCATCTCAAAGATACTGGTGACTTTCAAAGAATGAAGGTCTCCTCCCTCCCTGTTGACCGTCAAGGATCATCGATGAAATGAGTTTCAGCCATTTCAGCTAATTCCCAGTGGGTTACATACACAGCACAAAACTTCTTAAATTCTGCACTAATTCAGTAATCTTACTTTGAGTCCCCCAGAGGAGGGGAAAGCAAAATGACGGATTTATATTAGTACTAATTATACTGATGCCATTTTTCTGTAGCGGGGAGGGGGAGTAGGAAGCTGAGGTACAAGTAGCTAGAGCACTGTACCTCAGATTCATCTTGTCATGATTCTATGAGGGGTTTAAATAAGAATCATTCATTTTTGATCAGCAAGTTTTAATCAAGCAAAATGTCAGCCGAATGATATAAGTGACAGAGAATGTAATAATTCCTGTTTTATATATATATAGTAACATTATCAAGCACTCCCAGGTCAGATGCTACTCTTCCCAATAATCTGACTCAGAGTTATAGCTCTGTTAATATCAGTGTGAAGGTCCACTCTATGGCCATTCACTATGAGATAGCTAGTTTACATTTATGGAGACTGGGTGGAGGCGGTCTCAATCCACTTCTACATAAAACTGTTATTGTGGTATAGCTTAACACTGTCCGTGTTTTCTCACAGTCATGTTGTACTAGTATACTCACAATCAAATAGAATGGCTGTACACTTCATTGCAGTTTAACATTGTGTTCCTAGAGAGACAAGGCTTTTATTATCCTATTGAGATTTGTTATCCTATGAACAAAGGCTGCAGACATGAAAGGGCCAGCCCACTAAGCTAGTAATTTTCTTATCTGTTGATTGATTTCTGTTTTAAGCATATTCCATATTCCATCCTCCTAGCCAATGGCACTGGACCACTAAAAGACACAAATTCATTCTCATAGACTGTCAAGGATCATTTGGATAACTAACAGCCCTGGACAACTGACATTTCCAAGATAACCCCAGAGTTAGGATGCATATATCCACCATCATGCTACAAAGGAAAGGCATACCCCAGCAATTGAATCTGCACCATCTACAATGAATCAGACCTAACCCCTGACCAGTAATATACCCCAATAAATAAAATTATTCAACATTTTATTCACACATAAAGTAATACTAAAACGTGTTTTATTTTATTGCTTGGCATCCAGCAGATAAAAGCTACCATAGAGGAGATCATCTGATCATACCCAGTTGTTGTAGTGATAAAGTTAAGACTTTGCACATGCATGAAATATTTCTCAGTCTCTTTTTGTAGGCCACCTTTTGTGTTTTTTGAAAGAGTGAGGTATGGCTTTGTCTAGGTTATCAGTCCTTGGTAACATGATTGGAACATAAGAATCGCTAGACAAAAAAAGATGAAAGTCCATCTAGTTCACCTCTATTATGCTAGTAGTTGCATAAAATAACAATAATAGAGTTGTAGACTAATCATGGCAATCAGTCTCTTTCAATTAGTTTACAATAGGCTTGAGTTGAGGAAACCCCAATGGTGGACAGCTTTGCGTTCCTCTCAGGCATGTGCTCACATTACTCGCATACTGTGCCCCAAATATTTTTTTTGAATGAAATCTATCTAAATTGCATCCAGAATGGTACATCCAAATGGGTCAATACCAACTGTTTCCATCATTTCACTAGGGAGGCTGTCCCAAAAAATTTATCGCTCTCTCACTGAATAACATTTTCTCAGATTAATTTAGAATTTATCTCCCTTCATGCGTAGGCTGCATCCTCTCTTCCCACTGTTCTGGATAAATAGCTTGTCGTGGTTTACATTATCCAGTCCCTCTAGAATCCTAAAAACAAGGATAAAAGCAATTATATCACCTCTCACTCTTCCCTTTTCCAGTGAGAACATGTTCATTTTACATAATCACCCCTCATAATCCAATCCTTCCATCTCCTCAATCATTCCAGTTGCTCTTTTCTGTACCTTTTCAATAGCTACAATATCCTATTTGTACTGTGGCAAGCATAACTGTATGCAGTACTCTAAGTGCAGTTGCACCAATGATTTATCAAGTGGCAGGATTACTTCACTGTTTTGGCTCAACATTGGCCAGTTAATACATCCATTGTGATTGGCAAAGTATCAGAAAGTTGTCAGGGCCTGATGCAGACTCACATATTGATGTCAGGAGGGCAAGAGCTGCTGGAGCTGTTTGCAACACTATCAATTCAAAATACTGCACATCCACAGCAGCAGAGAACTTGTATTGCTTCCCCTGTTTTGGGAACTCTCTGCCAGAGAACATTATTTCAAGAATGGCTTCTTATCATAGAATTATGGAATAATACAGCACAGAATGAGGCCATTTGATCCGTCAAACCTCTGCTGGTTCTTTTGAAGAACAATCCAGCTAAGTTGCATTCCTCTGCTCTTTCCCCAAATTGCTGCCATTTTTTTTTCCTCATTCAAGTATTTATCCAATTCTCTTTTGATGGCTAAAATTGAAACTCACCCAAGGTGCGATCGCGGAGTATATTTCAAACCCCAACCACTGTTGTGTAATTTTTTTTCATGTTGCTTTTGGTTCTTTTGCTAATTACCTTAAATCTTGTGCCAATTACCTGAAATCTGTGTCCTCTGGTTATTGACCCTCAGCCACTGGAAACAGCTTCTCTTTATTTATTTTGGGCTGAATCGTCCTAGATTTGCACTAAGGGCAGTAACGAGTGGGATAAAGAACATTTTACCTGCCGGCGGCAATGGCGGCTTTTCACACTGCACAGTCCCAATCCCACCTCACTAATTATGCAGCCACAGGAAACATGCTATCTCACTAGCGGGCGTCCTCTGAATCGCTCACCACATTGTTACCTCACCACTTCCTCAAGCTGGGTGCCATATCTAAACTGCAGTCGCCCACACAGTTCTCAATGCTTGCAGCCCAGGACTGCTCCAGTGAAGACATGACCCTGAAAGTCAAGGAAAGGTCAATGACCTGTCACTGGAATGCCTTTTGGAGGCCCGCCGTGATGTCTTCCACCCTCACTCTGGCCGCAGGAGGTCCAGCAATCTCACCACTCCGGCTTGGGAGGTGGTGACAGTGGTGGTCAGTGCCAATGCTGCACAGAAGAGGTTGGCCATCCAGTGCAGAAAGAGGATGAATGATCTCATCCATGCCGCCAGGTAAGGCAACCATCTCATCACTCTAAGGTCACACACTCACAGCACCATCACACATTAACTGGCATCTCACTCACTGCTAGTTCAAGGGACATCACCACTCACTCTCTCACACACACCCTCACACCTCCATCTGGCCTCATCTCATCTGGACCCTGCCTCCTCAGCCCTCACCATCTTGTGGCCACTTGCACAGATCAACTTGTGCTCCCATACACACCCTGGGATACCCCTTCCTCTGTATGGCCCTAGCACTGCAGCTTCTTCCCTTCCCTTAGGCCGCTTTTCCCCTTTCCCCAAGCAAGCCTTTGCCCTGCAACCACTGAAAAGCCAACCCCACCTTACAGCTGGTCTGGTAATTAGAGACCTTCTCGTGAGCCCCCTAAAAGTGATGTGGTGCTGCCTGTGAAGCCCTGTGCTGATGGCCATGTGTGCTGCCAGATAGGCAAACAAACATTGAACTTCTGAGCAAAGTGCAACTCGTCAAGTGCACGTCGCTTATGTACAGTTGTGAAACACGTTGGTGTGCAATCACGCCAACATGCTCGGATGATCTAGCATGGGGATATGATTCCAGCGAGCTGGGCATATAATGATATGCAGATGTATTACAATGAAGTTCCCAATGTCTGGCGGCGGGAAATGTGACCCACTATTGATGGATGGAGCGGACGATTGCAAACATGTTTCACGACAGTATGAAATCGATTTTTGGCCTTCCCGCCATATTGTCTGCTCATGCCTGCCATGACGCTCACGCCAGTGGGCATGGAAAATTCCAGCTTTTATATAAATCCTTCATGATTTTAAATATCTCTATTGAATCTCTTCTTAGCTTTCTCTGCTCTGTTTCTTCAGTCAATCCCTCATCTTTGGAATCATTGTAGTAACTCTCTGCTGTTGTATAAATGCAAGTTGCTGTTGTACCCTCCCTCCTAAAGACTTCACATTCTTTCTAAAGTGTGGTACGCAGAATGTGACTCAATAATCCACCTGGAGACCTTGTAAAAAATGTTTAAATTCAGAATTAACTATAAATTGCTGACTCTGTTAATAGCCGAGTTGGTGCTTAAAGGAACACTGTTTAAAGGAGGTATAAAAACCAGAACGTCCCAATCCCAATTCCCAGTTGAGTGAGCTAATGCCAACCGGGGCATCTCCAATTATATAACCAAGGTACCTTTGAACTAGGAGGAGAGAAATCAATCAGAATTGCCATTCCTCATCCAGTGACTGTTTGATATGGGTGGATAATTGGGTGAAATCAGAGCTGAGATTTTTTTTGTGATTCCCCCACAATTGAACAGCATACTGGGCTCTCTCTTGCTGAAAATCTATGATTTTTTTATTCTTTAAAGGGATGAGGGTATCGCTGGCAAGGCCAGAATTTGTTTCCCATCCCAAATTACCCTTGAACTGAGTGGCCTGTTCGGCCATTTCAGAGGGTAGTTAAGAGTCAACCACATTGCTTTGGGTCTAGAGTTACCTGTAGGCCTGACCAGGTAAGGGTGACAGATTTCCTTCTCTAAAGGACATTAGTGAATCAGATGGGTTTTTACAGCAATCAATAATAGTTTCCTTGTCACAATTACTGACACTAACTATATATTCCAGAATTCTATCAATTGAAGTTAAATCCCACCAGCTCCTGTGGTGGTATTTGAACCCTTGTCCCCAGAACATTAGCCTGGGTCTCTGGATTATTGGTCCAGTGACATTACCACTACGCCATCATTTCCACTAAAGATGAAATATTGTGGGATGAGGGAATATGTTTGCTGAAACAGGATTGTTAGAGCATGAATGAGCCTACGGCTTATCTGACTCTTGGTCATGGGTTTATGAATTCCTTTTTTGCTTTGTGCTGCCTATCATCAAATGGTTGAAAGTAATGGGAATCCTTTATGACAATTGCTGTTAACTCAGCTAGTTTTCACAAGAAAAACAACTGGTGAACTCATTAAACTGTTCTGAAATGATCCAAACTTAGGTGTTTGTGAAAAACCTAAAATGGCTTGATTGACTTTTTTCCATTCAGTTTGCTGCTCACCACTCCAAAGCAGTTCCGTTTTTTTCTTTAGATAATTCCAAAGCAAAGTACTTTTCTGATCTTATCTGTAATGCTTCCGTATAGCCAGCTCTTCCTTCCCAATAAAACACGATTTACTCTGTTCAGTGTGGCAGTAATATGATGACAATGTAAGAACATTTTAAAATGCCACTGCTCTCTACAGAGATTCTAATCCCACATTGTGTATCCCTCCACTGGGGATGTCTCCCTTTGTACAATGTGATAAGCTATTGTCTAGACAGCCAATCGCTAATGGAAATAGCTGCAGAAATTTCTCTGGAGTGTGATTACAATTACAATTGATTCCCTTTAAGGTCACTGTATTAACTTAGCCAAAAGGAAGGTGCAGACAATTAATAAAGTAAATCCTTGTTTCTTCACCAGTGCTTTAGATCAGTTTTCTTTTAATCAGGAGACTGGTAACCTGGCTATTTTGACACATAGATTCTGTATTATAGTACTGAAACCATCATGCCTTGAACAAAATGCAAACACCTAGGACTAAGAGAAACAATACAACACACAGATGAATATAACACAGTAGTATATACAAGTATGCCTCTGTTAAGCTGAACAAATGAGTCTGATCCACATAAAACATGCATTGGCATTCAAAGACTCACTTGAACGAGGCATTGTTTGGAAAAATGACTGGCAGGAAATCTTTAGCAGATTCATAAGCAGGGGTGAAGGCAGCAAAGTGATGACTGGAAAATAACTCAATTATGTCCATCATGTGTGACCATTATTTTATAACTTTTTTACATTAGGCTAACTTTCATGCTGCAGCAGTTACAGTAACAGTTGCTGTGTAAATTCATCTTGGTACTTAACACGATGGATTCTGAGTGGAGCTTTTGGAAAGGATAGATTTTTATTTATTCTACATGAGATTATTGATAGCTCAGCTAGTTATAGAGACCAACTTCCAAGCCATATTGATCAGAAAAGTCCCAGGCCCAATCCCTTGTCTGTGCTCAATTAGCTGACCTCAGCCAGGGCCATGGTGGCAATGTTACATATGGACCCGGCACAAATTATTAAGAAGCAGTGCATGTGATATTTGCAGGTTGTGGTGAGGGTGTGGATAGGAGAGTAAGTGTGAGCAATGGATGAGGACAACATCAGATATAATAGTCAGCTAGCATTCATTGTCATCTAAAGACCAGCCACTTGAATCTGGTACTCTCAACAAGCTTTCAATATATTCAGGATGTGTGTGGGACAAGTATAATGCATAAGTTACACCTCAGTCCCATTTCATATAAGTAATTTCTGTAGGTGACTCTAGAATACAAGAAGTTGGCAATAAGTAAAAAGTATGAAATCTCCCAACAAGACCATTCGATATACATCCTCCTGGGACATTCCTGAATGCAATATAGAGTACTTCATAAAACAATTGTGATTTGAAAATTATTTAACTGAGCATTACCGAATGCCTGGCAGCTAAAGTAACACATGATAAAGCCTTACAGACCACAAAGACCCAAGTTCAATTCTCAGTCTGTTTCATCTTGGAAGCAGCTTGGGATGCTTTTCTGCATAAGAGGCACTACATAAACACAGGTTGTAATTGTCGCCTAATACTGAGTCACAGTCGGGGAACTACAGTTGGACTTGGCACATTTCAGTGTAAAAAAATAGTTAGTTCCTATTGCTATTCATAGCTAATGAAAAGTGTGCATCCGTGACGCAGGTCAGAATGATGCCCTCCACATGCAATCAAATACTCTGCAGACAAATCACCGCATAAAATTGCACAGGATGAATAATTACTTAGGTGAGGCACTAGGGTGGTTGGTAGTTGTTACCAGTTTAATCATAATCCAGGTAAGTGCTGGGTGGATGGGGGCTGGGCTGGGGAATGAATAAAGCACTGCTCAATCTTCTATGTATGACATGAGCCAGTAAGAGTTGGGTGGGGGGTGGAATTTGGGGGGAGGAGGTTTGGATGAATAAAACATTGCTCAATCTTCTATGTATATTATATCAAACTTAGTCACTCCATCTGGTACCTTGCATTAACACACATTTCAATAATCATAGCAAAATATTTATGGGCTCCATCATCTCTGTATCAAATTCAAATAAACAAATACATGAACTAAAGTAGAGATCTAAATAAATACATTTATATATTAGAGCTTGAAGTACAGAAAACTTTCAATTCTATTAAGCTGATATTGTCACTGTACATATGGCATGACAAACTACTTCATAAAATCTAATAATAAATGCTGCAACAGTATAAAGAGGGGTGTCAAAGTGGATTAGGAGAGATTTAGGCTTTTAATATACTCCATGCAAATTAATAAATAGAGCAACGATGCTTTTAAAGAGGTATTACCATCAGCAGAATGATCCTTTGACTAAATGAAAATGTCAGGTTCAACTGATCATTTTCCAGTAAGCTGTAATTCCTCAGATGGAATTGGTTTGAAACCCGGGCCCATCACCAACCCAACTAGAATAAATTGCACTAAACCAGATAGATTAAAAAGGGAAATAGTGAATGATGGAAAAGTTAAGTTCAAAACAGAAAGTGCACAGCACATCAGCATCTCACAAATGCGGATTTACATCCTGATGAAAATTATATCTATAATATAAATAGCCTTCGTATTTTAGATGCTGACTGATTTTCTGTACATTTTTAACACTTTTATTGTTACCACAGGATGGTGAACTGCTATTCCTAACTTACATTTATATAGCACATTTCACATCCTAAGGGTGTCCTAATGCATTTCTCAGACAATGAAGTACATTTTTGAAGTCTAATAATGCAGGCAATCAAGGCAGCTCATTTTCACATAGCAAGTCCCACAAATAGCGATGAGAGGAATGATCAATTAATCTGTATTGGTTGAGAGATAAATGTTGGCCCAGACACCAGGAGAACTCCGCTACTGTTCTTTGAATAGTGCTAAGGATTGGTTCACAGTCATGTGAAAGATTAGATATTGCCTCAGTATAACACAGCATCCAGAAGATCATACCTCCAACAGTGCTCCCCCTGTACCGTACTGAATTGTTGATTTGCATATGTTCTCAAAGGCTTTAGAGGAGCAGGATTTGAGCCTTGACTTGATGACTCAGAGGCAATGGCACTGATCCAGGTTTGACACCTTAGGTTTTGGTCACATTTTAAACAAGGTGGAAACTTCAACGTGTGAATGAAGCTCTGTGGAAAACTACCAGAGGACCTCGTTGGAAAGCAATGAATTAATGTGTGTACAATGTGACATGCTGGAGAGTTGGCTTTGTTTATGAAGCAGTGATAATAATTTTAATCATTGTTGGGCATTGAGAGAAAAAATGTTTGACAAAACAAATTTTAAAGGATTAGAAATTGATTTTAAATGGGTTAACACCTCCAATAAAATAATGAACAGAGGAATGACACACAAGCTAAGGGTGGGTATGTTAATGTAGCAAGCAGCAATTCTTGGCCACATATCTCTGATTGCAACAGAGAGCTTCTAATGGAACTGGCTTTGTAGTTTTCCTTTGTTACCATTAAAATATCTAACCTGATTCCAGTTACAATAACATGTCCTAAATGTAACATCTTATCCGAAAAGCAGCACTTCCAACAGTGCAGCACTTCCTCGGTACCGCGCTGTCAGCATAGATTATGTGCCCAAATCTCTGGAGTGGTACTTGAATCCATGAACTTCTGACTCAGAAGGAAGAATGCTACCGCTAAACCAAGGCTGTCACTCAACATTAAAGTTTTGTTCATGATGCAAGGCCACTTTTCCAGGTTGTTTCACCACCAACACCAAAATATTGATTTCTGTAAAAGGTGACAGTGTTAGACTTCACATTTGACATTAATGCAGTACCAAAGAGTCCATTATCAATACCAATGGCAAATGTGTACTATAACTAGGTTATTGCCTCAATCCTGTAGTTTGGTATTTGCTGTGGGAATTCTTGATTGGTCCAAAATTAATCCATCAAAAGAAAGCGTCAATACCAGTGTATAAAAATGTGTGCACAGCAATTCAGACTTTGCTGTTTGTCACTTGGTATTTTGTTGATTTAAAGTTCAAAAGAAACAGTTGTGGTGAGCAATCTCCTTCACACACCCAGGTACAGAAATGTGTGAGAAAAGAGTCCAATATAAAGCGATTACAACTGCTAAAAAAGACACTGCATGTGTCATCTAGTGTTGCTGCCAAACATCTTATCAGTAACATCCCTGATATATACAAGCTGTGCTTTAGATTAGGTGGGATACAACAGGGTACGATTGGAGGTAACTAGCAAAGATATATCCTGTTTTCATTAGCTGTATCGTAGGAAGGCATAACCGTAAGGACTGAAGCAAAATCCAGGATTCTAATCCTTACTTTGGGGAATTTCCAATGATTTTGAAATAACCCTTTGATCAGCTTATTTTCACATTGATATGTACAATAAATTGACTATATTTTACACTGCCTCCAGTGCTAAGGAACATCATAACTTAATCCTCAAAACATAGTCCCATTGCCAACTGAAAAAGTATAGTGCTTGAGGAACTTGAAGCAGAAGCTGCAATAACTTAGTTATGGCGCAAGAATGATTGTAAAGTATCCATAAATTGCACAATACGTTCCTTTTTTTGGTTGACCCCACTGATGCATAACAGTGTCTTCCTAACAAATCCTAACAAAAGGGTTTTCAAATTCTCTTGGAATTTGTCCCTGTGTTGGAAAAATTTCAACTCACGATAGACTGAGAAACAGAAGAGAATCATAAGGATGACGAGATTGCAGAGTGTACAATTTCTAGCTGTTTCCTTAAATTTACCGCAGCATGAAACCTATTATTATGCCATAATAATTCTTCCAAATTGAGCCATCTAATGTCCAGGTTGTGGCAAAATGACAATATAAGCAGGTTTATTACCTCTGTAAAACAAAGCATGATCTTTATCAGTAAAACTTGTAATATATGGTCAGGGTTCAGATTATGTTCACAAGCTTCATGTGCCCTCCCCATGAGTGTGTGGCAGTGTTGAACGCAAATCAGCCATCTGTTCTCCATATTGTAATTAAGAATTTGAAAATAACACATAATTAATTAAGTAGCTTCAAGTAAAATTGCTGATTTATGATTCAACAGTGAGGAGTTATCTTTTGGATGGTGGCTATCATTCCTCATATGGTTTCATGAAAGGCAGCAAATAAATGAATGATTTGCAGGTTTGAATTGTTCTTCTTGTGGAGGATATCAAATATAAACGGTCTCCAATGATGGTGGAATGAGGCCATCAGGTAAAAAAATCAATTTTGAAATAACTCTGATAGAATTGAGACAACAGCAACAACACTTAGGGTATGTTCAACAAATGACCATTAATAGATTACATATACGAATAACAAGCACTCATAATAGCTGCAGAAGATACATGATGGATTGATACTGTTATGGGAGATTTCATTTGGGTGCCACCTGTTGTAGCAAAATCATAAGCTGAGTTATAGTGAATGTAGTTACAATTTCACTAAGCTCCGTGCACACACCAAAACTCCCACTGTGAAGGAGACAGATTTGGACAAACAGTTAAAATTGTCGGTTGTCTATGAGAGAGAGAAATGATGCAGGGCTCTCATGAGGCCTTGACTGTGCTTTAAGCAAAAACTGGGTGAATGATGATGACAATGATGTTGATGATCATTATCATCATTATCCTTCATGCAGAAAAAATATCATTTATTCCACAGTAAAGCATTTCTTAATAGAAGTTTCTGCATGCCTTTGATGGTATTGATCAACACTCACACTTGATGTTAACACTAAAAGTTAAGATGATCTATAGAAATATATCCATATCAGCTGCTTATAAAGGTCTACTGCCAATTAATGCCTTGTGGAACTATTTGTCCCCATTTTATCTGATATTAATGATGTGGAAGATGAGAACAACCTGTCTGACACCCGAAGCTGACTACCTGGCTTGCTGTAAGTGGAAAAGACCTGTAGCCTGTAAGGAACCCGGAAATTTCAGCAGCATAGTGGCTTTTTAACCCAGCCACTGTATTAGCATCTGTTTTCTGGGTTTTCCAACCAATTAGGGCGAGCGGGCATGATGATGACCCGCATGAGTCTATTTCAGCAGAAGTATTTAAAGGGACACTGCAAAGGTGAAAGTTGAAGGATTGTCCATGTGTTTGTTCAGAGCAGGAAACTGCAGCAATGGATTCAGAATATTGCAAAGCAGCACCTCACTTCATTGATACACTCCCAGAGCTGATGCTGCAGGTTGTAAGGGCCTGCAGTGGGATTCTCTTCCTTGCTGGCAGAAGGAAGAAGCCTGCCTCAGAGAGCAAGAAGGTGTGGCTGGAGATTACTTAGGAGGTTATTCAGGTGTGTTGTGCCCTACTCCTGGATACAGAGGTTCAATGGCCTGATCAGGGTAGGAGAGGCAAATGACATGGTAGATTCAAATATATCCTGATGTGTTTCTAACCCCAGCGCCCCTCACTCTGCATTCCCAATTTACTCCCGCACATCACTCCTCATAGCAATGTACTGTCATGCAGGTGCACTCATCCCTCGCTGTATAGGCACATTTCTCATATCTCCATCTGATCATCCACCACAGATAAACACCCTCATCTTAATGCAATGTCACACTTATCCCTCAGAGTGATCCACAGCAGATGTGTCCACCCATCCACTCAATACATTCCATCTCTCACTCATTGGTCTCTTCTCTCCCCAACTTGGAGGAGACAAGAGCACAATACAACACAGAGACATGGAGAACAGCAGTTAGTCTGACAGCCATCTCTGTACTTTCCCAGCCACATAAAAGGAGGCACTAGAGTTAAGCTGAGTTTTGGCATGCCTGGCCATCAGAGATGGAGAAATGGGGGACTCCCAACAACCTGGTGACAGAAGTCAACACTCATTCATGTTGATTTGACATCAGAAAGCAATGAAATACGATCATGTGCACAATGATCACTTAACACCTTCTTACATTGACAGTTCTAGTATGGAAGTGATGTGTTTTTCAAAGTGCTTCCACTTCTCAGCTGTTGCTCCCCATCCAGCCAATGCCCCACATGCTGCCTCCTCTCCTGAAGGCCGAGCCTGCCTGGATATGCAGGCAGGACACCTTTGGCACAGTCCGCAAGGGCTCCAAAACTCAGAGCAGTCAGGGGGCTATATTAAGAGCAACCTGCGTCTACATCTGCTGAAGCCACAGGTGTTGCCACAGGAATAGAAGTAGTTTCACCAAGCTTTGCACATGAGTGTTTAACACAATGTTAGATTGTTAAGTTGTTTAATTTTTCTGTAACTTTCTTTTTTTGCACCATTTTCCTCTATTTTCCACTTTTGCTTGCTGCCTGGCAAGTGTCCTTCTTGTGTTGAATGTTGGGCAAGAGTTAATGATGAGCAATAGGTTTCTGTGACAGGGATGTTTTTTTGATTGTAGGACTGCTTTATGCTAGGGAGTGTTAATGCTCTGTTAATTATATTGTTAAGATAAAAAGGTGAAGGGCATTGTTTAATTAAGAAGAAGAGAATTCCGAAGAAGAGTCATATTGGACTCGAAACATTAACTCTGTTTCTCTCCACAGATGCTGCCAGACCTGCTGAGATTTTCCAGACCTTTCTGTTTTTATTGTTTAATTAAGCACTTATATTAAGTATAAAGAGAGACTGACATGGGGATGGTAGTTAGGAAGCAGACAAAAGCGATGCACTTTGAACAGCACCCCACTTCCATATTAGAACTGTCAAGGTAAGATGGTGTTAAGTGATCATTGTGCACATGATGGTATTTCACTGGCTTCTGACGTCAAGTCAACATAAGTGAACAGTGACTTCTGTCACCTCTGTAAATAAAACTATTATCAAGTAAAGTATTGGTTTATAGTTTCATACTTCACCAACTGGCTTGGGATCGAATTAATAGTGAGAGGGGGGGGGGGGGGGGGGGCGGTGCCAAGTGCATTCAGAATTTGGCTGCAAGGTGAGTGCACTTTTTCTATCTAACTGAACTTTGCCAGAATTTGGCCATCCTGGGCAGATATGTTTATTACTACTGGCGCCCTAACTACATAAAACTCCTCTTCCTACTCACGTTGCTCCCCTCCACTCCCTCTTCTGAAGAGACAGTGTGCTCAGCTTATTTATCCTGGAATTCTAGTCCTCATTGCTGCGTTACAGTGCGCAGTGCATCACCATCATTCTCAATTCATGGGCTGGTGCATATAGAAGGGCAACCCCATATCTATCTAGGCACCTAAACTCACTTCACCATCCCAACTGCTTGCTCAATGACCAGACTCATGGTCAGGTGGCTTCAAATTTATTTCCCCTGGGCACCATTATCTGGGCTCATCACTACTGTCACCAGCCAGGTCTTCAGTGGGTATCCCTTATGTCCAAGAACCATCTGCTAACTCTGCTTCAAGAAGGGTTGACTGGTGTAGGAGAAAAGCATCATGGCAGCCCCCTGATAATTGTGCTCAAACATGCATAATAATCTTTTCTGTGGTTGTACAGGAGCTGCACATTGTCAAATGCAAAGTCTTCCAATTCATCAAAGACCCCAGAGTGATCTGAGATAACCTTGGTTACCCTGAGTGCAGTCAATAACTCTCTGGACCTGGGGGGAAGCCAGCTAGAGCCACGAAGCTGAGTACCTGTTTCTTCTGACTGGTCTCATTGGTTGCCAAGTGCACATGGTTCCCTATCCTGGCACACATGGTATTGGCCATATGTGAGACGCATATGTAGGCAGCAAATTGTGAGATTCTGCAAATACCACAGCTGATTGCTGGAAGGAGACAGTGGCGAAGAAATTCAGGGAAGTGGTGGCTTTAGCGCATCGTCCACTTGGCACAAGGTCTTCTTCCAGGAGGCAGAAAATATCAGTGACCACCTGATATGATACCCAGAACCTCCCAGGGAACTAGGGTTCGGATATGTCTGGAAGGCTGATCCTGCTATTTGTATACCCTGTGTTGGGGGTATTGTCTGCTTTTAAAATAAATATTCATTTGTGGGATGTGGGCATTGCTGCCAAAGCCTGCATTTATTGCCCAATTTAATTTCCCTCAATAACATTGTGGTGAGCCATCTTCTTGAACCATTGCAGTGCATGTGGTCATGAAATCACAGTTCTTTCTTTTTTGAAAAATTATTTTTTAAAAAGCCTTCAACTGAAACTCTGTAGTTTGAAATGAGAGAGCACAAATGGTTTTAAAAGTGCAAGACCGCCTTCCAAGGTGAAAGTGAGAAAAGCAAACAAGACACCATCACCAACCCCCTTTTAAAAACCTTTGTTCCGACCAACCGAGGAGGCTGCATAGAGAGGAGCCAGTTCACTCCTCCTCACCTGTTCATAGCAATGTGGTGTAGGTAAACCCACAATTCTGCTAGGAAGAGTGTTCCAGGATTTTGACCCAGAAGCAGCCTCCTATTCCTTACGTTCTTAATTGCCGAAACACTTGCTGATTTTACTTTCCCTAGCTTCAAATCAATTATAATGAGTGACTGAAGATTAGCTAACATAGAGCAGATCACAGATCAAGCCAGAAACCTGCCTGGTTTGTATGCTTTTACACTCAGGCACTACATTTCCTAATGAGCCACAGGAAGTGTCCTACTTTCCCTATCCAGACATCTCTTCTGGCACTTAATATTAATGGAGCTAATGTGCAAAATGGCTTCATTAAATTAGCAATTTAACTGGACTATTCAGAAACATTTTGTACAAATGGATCAGTTAACCAGAATTTTTGCTTGCGTATCAGTCCAGATACTTTGTTGAATAATTCCTATTCAGAATCCCCTGCAAATGTTGAGCTGTACCCAGGAACTAACCTAAACTGAGCTACTTACAAAGTGACACCGTAATATGAAACATGGCTTCTCTGCAAGTGCATTAGCCACAAGGTACTTTATTTTCAACTTAATTTGCCTGTTGTATCACAATTAGCTATTTATAAACAGTTGGTATTTGTTTTTAAATTTCTAACATTTTTTCTACTAATATTTCAGGTCTTGTTTTGCTCAGATTACAAGGCAATCCCCCAGAATACAGTGAACAATTTACAAACGCTACAGAATCAGACAATTATTGCTCAGAAGGAGGAATTGTGATAATCCCAGTGCCAACTTTTGTAGCTATCTATTGTAATCATATTTTCCTACATTTATGCGTTATGCTGCTGACATTCCAAATTTATTTCCCATTTATTGTTATTTTTTAAACCCTTCAGTCTGTATTTTCAGTTCCTATATACTCCAATTATTGAAAGTCCTTTTCAAGTTTTAAGAGTTCGGGTATACTCATTGTTTATTATTGTATTTAATCCTTATCCTGGGTGGTTATATCATATAGGTGTAGCACAGGACTAGGTCCTGCAGGCTCGTGTCAATGCTATTTTTATAGCTGGAGTGTTTCACTTGCTTTCCTCTCTCTTTATCAATCAGCAGCCCAAGTATAAAGAGGAAATGTTATGAAAGGCAAAAAGCTGCAAACAGTTGAAAATGCTCAACAACTCAAGCAGCATCAGTACTGGGAGAAACAGAGTTATAGGACTGGATTTTCATTTGAGGCACGTTTTGGTATGCGAATGGCAAACTTTGATTTGTTTTATTCTGGGAACAAAAATCAGATTTTATTCCATATAACATTTTCATCTGGTGGTGTAGTTGTGGAAGACAATTAAAAGCACACTAGGTTTGAAAGTTCATGAGAAAAATAGAACATCCTGCAAAGTAAGTGTAAAAGTTTTGACACCTTCAAATGTCACTATTAGGTTCTGTATTATTATGTGGATATGTTTTTAATGCAGTAATTCATCATCAGGGTATGTCTACAAAGATAAAGTGACATTTTCATTGACCAGTTTTATGTAATTGTTCACATGCATTACAACACTTTTACAATGCAGAAACCACCATAATGTACTAAAAATGTAAAAAAAAACATACTCTGCTGTCATATTTTTGTGCTCTGATTTAATTGGATTGGCAGATATGAATGTTTTTAAAAAAGAACTGCTTCTGAATATATAAAAATGGTCTGCACCTGTTTCTTCATTGATTGACAGGCACTCTGCTTCCAACTGGAAGTGGATATTTGTTCTGTCAGTGCAGTTGGAGGCTTTTGTAATGACAGTTGAATGCTTGGCTGGATTTCAAAAACTTTAGCTCCGCAGGTGATCTTTTTGACCCAAGAACGATTGAAACTTTGAAGAGTCCCTAATAACAGAATATGTCTTTGATGTGGTTTCTGATGGGGGAATGTGAGGTACATTGAGTGGCACTGGGTGATTTGAAGTGACATCAGGGAATGAGAGGTGGTATTGGGTGCCATCATGGAATGTGAGATAGCATCAGGTGACATGGGGAAATATGAGTTGGCGTTAGGGAATGTGAGGTGGCATCACAAAATGTGAGGTAGCATTGGATAGCATCAGGGAATGTGAGATGGCATGGTTGCCATGGGGAGAGAGTTGGAGGATGAGGGGGCAAGGGGTTGAGGTTTAGGGACCTTTAATCAATGTTGGGAGCTGAGCTGCTAGGATGGAGAACCAAGGTGGGAATCCTAACCAGCCTGCCTCCACACCCACACTCCCCATACACTCCATCACAAAATGCACTGCAAACCTGGCCTGTGCATGAAAAGATGAAAATCCCTCATAAAGTCACATGTGGGTCAGGTGAAAGTGCACAGGTCAGGTTTTCCTGAGTCAAGACAAAAATTTGGCCCATTATTTCAAGTTTATGGCCTTTGGTCAGTACTGGAAAATGTTACAGATGTAACAACTTTCAAGCAAGTACAGAGGCAGAGAAAGGGGGAGGAAAGAACAAAAGGGAATGTCTGGAATAGGGATGATAGTGCAAAACAGAATGGTAATAGGACATGAAAATTAGAGAAACAAAAGATGAGTTTTAAAGTTGTAAATGGCAACAGCAAAATCATTGCCAGTACCTGCTGTCCGAAAAGTAAATAATAAATAATAATAATAATAAAAATAACATCAAGTCATCTCATTTGAGGAGCCAAGCATTATATTATGGAAGGAAACATCATTTAATAACAACGTAAACCTGCAGTCAACTATTGAATCCTCCTTTGATTACAGTGGGTGGAATACTTCAACAACTTTCTGAGATCTATAAGTGTACCAAATATTTCTCTTTACTTTTCAGAATAATGAGACCAGCCATATGAAGTTGACTTAATTTAATGAGAAGCAATCCAACAAAGTAAAATCCAATATTTAATGTGGTGCATGTAAATCAGTTAGATAATGCAGTAAGAGGATTGCTTCAAAATCATACATACAGATTAAGCAAATTTTGGCATACTCATTTGAGCAGACCCACTGAAAATCCACATTGATTTAAGTACAGAATTGAACTGCATCCTGATCCATGGAGCAGTATCGCTCTGCACATGGTTAGCTTCCCAGTTCAATCACATTGCTTTGGAGGTACATTATTGTAGAAAGGAAAAGAGAACTAGTACAGCAATTGCATTAACAGATAAATAAATCACCCTATGTCACTCGCACAACCTCCATTGTCATCGTCAAGGTCAAGAGTATAACTTGCAGAGATTTGGGAAGGGGTCACCTTGTCCAAAATTTGGCTGATTAATGGGTGACGAGTATGTGAAGTGGAAATGGAGGAACAGAATGAGATTTAAATTGGGCATTGTTTGAATGTTGAAAGGCACAGAATACAGTGGATTTTCTGTTTTATTGTACTGTGACTTCAAGGACATTGCAGTGAACCAGGGGCCATGACCAAATTTCAAAGGCCATCTAAAACAGACATTGACTGTAAATGTGTCCCAGGAGCAATTAAGTGCCAGAAGCCTATTATATACAGTTTAAACATGCATCTACCATAAGCAATTTCTCATGGTACAAGTCTAGAGAACTGAACAATTAGAAAGATTTTCCCATTGATATTGTTTTCTTGCATCAAAACATGGGCCTGAATTTTCAGTGTTGTGGGCCCAGGAAAGATCGGGAAATGGACCGCCAATCGTGATTGACTTCCGACCGCAATTTCACGCTGGCTGGCCAATTAATGGCCAGCCAGCGTAGAGGGAGCGCTGAAAGGCTCAGCACTGCCTGGGCTGGGGTCGGGAGGAAGGCAAGTGCTGAAGTCAGCACGGGCATGGGTGAGCGCAGAATGAAAGCTCCCTGAAGGCAGAGAGCTGCCTCAGGGAGCTGAAGAATTTAAATACAAAAAATAAAGATTTTAAAAACCGGTGAAAATGCCCATGCATCAGAAACAGTCATATAACATGAGAATTGTGTCCAAACATTTTTTTAAATTTAATGACGGAATCCTCATCCCGCCCTTGGATGAGGTTTCTTGAAAAATGAAAAAGCCACCTGGCTGATTCTCCTGCCCGCCAACCCATAAGGTTGGACAAGCAGCAAAAAATCCCAGTTAACTGCACCATTAATGGGCTTAGTAGCACTCTTAATTGTCAGCAGGTGCGCCTCCGAGTTTAGCGTGCGTCCGCCGACCGAAATATAGCACGAGTGCACAAAGACGTATGGAAGCTCGCCTGGCGTCATCACGCGTTATTTTACACTCAAGCGTGTCGGGCCTGCATGCTGAGTGAAAAATTCTGCACTTGGATCTGTTTAGCAGTACATTTTGATAAAACTTACATTTTCACAAACATGCATGATGTTAAAGTTACTGGGTTGGAAGGATTCAGAAATAATTTGATTTGGTATTTAATCTTAAAGTAAATTCGATATTGGATGCATCATGGGCACTCTAGCAAAACATTCAGAAATTGCAATCATAAGTTATTTGTGACCTTTAGTTTGACTATGTAGCATAGCAGACTGTCAGATCATTAACCTTTCAGGTCATTTTATCACCCTTATCCAAAGTGTATCATGACTGTCCTTCCTAATTAACATTTTTAACACTGTTGCCCTTCCCATACAGACAGAAAAGGCTTGGATTAACTTTAAATAATGTAACTGCTGCCCACGTCTTAAAAGTGGCTCAAAGCAACTAATCCTGGCCTAATGACTGCAATCTACAGCTCAGTTTTAAAAATATATGTATTAAAAGCTGCCTCAAATGACATTGAAGACAGGTTCTGGGCAGAACTAAAAGGATAAAGTCACACATTTCAAATCACAGTGAATTTTGAAACTCTTGCTTGACAAGTGCTTATCCTTTTCCTCATATGGTCACATCCATTACAAATTGCTTAGATGTCCAACCTATCTTTTGTACAAAACTGTACTGGACCCATAAACAACAGAAATGTGATTTTTTTTTTTGCAAGTTGATGAGAGAACTGCTCCAATAGAATCACAGATCAACCCTCAATCTGCATCAGCCTCTGAGGAAAGCCACAGTCTGATTGTCTACTGTAACTTGGGTGAACAAACAGTGGAAACCCAGGTGAAATGGTATAAACAGCATTTATGACATTTATCCAATGTTTTGCAAATCTTTCATAAAAGTTATGGTAAATGATCAGGAGAAACCTGTTTCCCACCAACCCCCACACAACCCCATGCAAATCTACCCTTCAATTTTGTCACAGTGAAGTTCATTTGTGACGCACCTCACAATCAGGTATTTTATTAGAATTTTTCCATATTATATATGGGGCAATGCTGGCATATTGGTAATGTCACTGGACTAATACCCTACAGGCCCAGGCTAATGCTCTGGGGATATGGATTCAAATCCCACCACAGCAGCTGGTGGAATTTAAATTCAATAATAAATCTGGAATATAAAGCTAGTCTCTCTCATGGTGACCATGAAATTAACATTGATTTCTGAAAAAGCCTATCTGGTTCACTAATGTCCTTTAGGGAATGAATTCTGCCATCCTTACCCAGTCAGGCCAACATGTGACTGCAGACCCAAAGAAATGTGGTTGACTCTTAACTGCCCCCTGCAATGGTCTCACAAGTCATTTAGTTCAAGGGCAATTAGGGATGGGCAACAAATGCTGGCCTTGTCAGTGACACCCGCATCCACGAAAGAACAAAAATCAAGAATTTATTTCAAATATACTGAAACACAATGTTCAGTAGTAGACAGTAGCTGACTGAATTAACCACTGAATTAATTCTTCATTCATGGTCACTCAGCAGCTTATCTTTCAGTCGACCACAAAGTCTCCCTGTGTATCCAGTTTATATTTACCAATTCCTTCCCACAGACGACATCTCAGACACCAGCTTTAATTATTCATATCTCTTATGACCTTCCTACCATTAAGTGTTCATATTTGATCTAGTTTTTGTTTCTGCCTGGAATTCAGTATGGTAATTCTAGCTATCCTAAGATACATGATCAAAGAAGTGCACAGTTTTTAGAATCCAAGACTGCTTCCCAGACCAGTAAAATATCAGCCACAACATAGTGCGATGCAATGTGAAAATCGAAAAGTATAATGAATAAAGACAAGATTGCTGAACCAGAAAACAGCAATGTTTAATAAGGCACAAATAAATCTGGACCCAAATCAACGAGGCAGGAACGTTTGCAAAAAGGACAACAAATCAGCAATGGTAAATCTTCAAATGTGAGATGAAGAACAAAATAAATACGTTTCTATAAAGCATCGAAGGATAGTGCTCCATGGTTAGGGAGTTTAAGACTAAACTGAAGCTGAAATAGGATGCATATGATAAAACTAGGGCAAAGAATGCTAAATAAAACCCTGAAGGATATAAAAAATTGTAATGGTTAGTGAAAAGGAAGATTAAAAAACCTGAATGGGAATATTAAAGATACTTGCAGATATTTGAAAAGGTGAGGGCTTTTCCAAGCATAACTAAAAGACAATGATTTGATGGAAGGTAGAAGTGTTCAGAGAGGAACAGAAGGGGCAAATTTTGCACAATAAACATATCAGAGGTAAGAAATATCTTGCATCAAATTTTTACGAATGATAATGCGAGTGAGAATGTAAGTGTATTAGAGGAGGGTATGGAACAATTGCTCGAGATATATGTAGAAAACGAATTGGCTGTAAAAGGTGCAGCAGAATTGGATAAATCACTGGACCCTAATGGCATGCACCTGTTGAACAAAAAGTACAATATTTTAATCCTTCTTATATACACAAGCTGTGCCAAGGAAGAGGATGGTAGGTAGATAATCCGAGACCAGTTGATCTGGTGTCAGATGTGGAATACTTGAGGCACAGATGATTGCACCTTTTAAGCGAATAATAGGCAAGCATGTAAAGACTAAGCTACAGGGAGACAAAACAGCAGTGGGATTACTTATGAATTGTTCTAGCAAAGGGTCAGCAGAGATACCAACAAAAAGCAAAACACTGCAGATGCTCAAGATCTGAAACAAAGGCTGGGATTTTCCGTGTCCACTGGCGTCGGGCTTGTTCGGTGGCATGAGCAGATGATATGGTGAGAAGGTCAAAAATTGGTTTCACGAAGTTGTGAAACCAGTTTGCAATCACCCGCTTGGCCAGTCATCCGATGTCGGGAACCTCATCGTAATACATCAGCATAAGGCCAGCCCACTGGACTTACCCTCCCCTGCTGGATCGTCCGCCCACGTTGGCAGAAAAACATACAGACGTGTTTCACAACAGCATATATAAGGCTTGAGCTTGGCGGGCTGCACTTCATTCAGGACTTCAAGGTTTGTTTGCCTACCTTGCTTTGGTCAGCACTCGCAGTCGTCAGCGCCAGGATTCACAGACAGCACCATATCACTTTTAGGGGGGCTCACGGGCAGGTCTCCACCTACCAGATCAGCCTTATGTGAGTGGCTTTTCAATGGCTGCAGAACAAGGTCTTGCTTAGGGAAGCGGGAGAAGTGGCCTCAGGCAAGGGACGAGGTTGCACAGCGACGGCTGTACTGGGGAAAGCGGGTATCCCAGGGTGTGTGCGTTGATCTGTGCAAGTGGCCTCAAAATGGTGAGGGCTGCGGAGGCAGTTTCCAGAGGAGATGAGGCTAGTTGGACATGTGAGGGTATGTGTGTGAGAATGGGTGGTGATATCCCTTGAGCTGGCAGTGAGTGAGATGGCAGTGAATGTGTGATGGGCTTGAGTGTGTGAGTTTAGAATGATGAGATGGTTGCCAACCCTGGTAAACTCTGAACTCTGCTTTTGATTCCCCCAATGATGTGCCCACAGTTGGGCCAATCATGGCAGAAGTGTTTTGATACAAAATCACAAAACAAAGTGAACATCTGGACACATAGATTATTGTGAGCCCAGTGCATTGCAGGTATTTTACATGGAGAGGGTGACTAATTAGGACGGGTGGAAAATCATAGATCTAAAAAGGCTGCAGCACAACATTAGAAAAACTTACATTGTATAGTACCCTTAATGTAATAAAATGACACAAGGTGCTTCATGGGTACATTGTAAAGAAAATACACCAATACACTGAGCCACATAACGGAATTTAAGGTCAGATGACCAAAAGCTTGGTCAAAGAGGTAGGATTTAAGGCATGTGTAGTAACTGAAGGTATAGCATCTCCTGCTCTCTATCAGGGGTCACGTGATGTTCTGGGAGGCTCTGGCCAATGAGTCCTAAGTGCAGGAAATTCGGGGGGTGGGGCTTCCTAACGAAAGTCCTGATCAAGCATGTTGCACCTGAAAAGCTCTTTGTAATAAAGTTTATCTGTTTCTTGTTGAAACCTATCCACTCCGTCAAATCATTACATTTTGTGATGAGGGTAAAATATCTCAGATGCTGCACCTCACCTACTTACTGTGAGTACATTGAACCTTAAGAGAAAGAAAAGATACTCACCAGTCATGCCACTCTTTCGCAGAGTTGATGCTTATGATGTGACTATGGAAGACTGGAGCCAGCATGTCGAGTGCCTTGGCTTTTATTTCGTAATGAAAAAAATTACCACAGAGGAAAAGCAGAAAACTATCCATTTGAGAGTATGTGGCAGTAAGATATACAATCTCATTCATAACCTGACGGCACTGAGCATGCCTAATTTGAAGCCCTATAATGAATTACTGGATCTCGTGAAAACACATTTCCAGCCAAAACCATCTATAATAATGCAGCTTTTTAAATTTAATTCCAAAGTAAGGGCCCCAGAATAGTCCATCACAACCTATGTAGAGAGCCTAAGGCAGCTGACAGAGCACTGTGACTTCGTGGACACGTTAAATTATATGCTGCCGGACTGATTAGTTCGTGGAGTTCAAGTTGACACCATAATGCGCTGTTTATTTGCTGAGGTCGACATCGACTTTAACCGTGCCCCAGAAATCTCCTTCACCATGGAAAGTGCTTCAAGAGACCCGCAGGCTTTGTAACATATAGAACATGGCGCTGTTCTTCATGTTGGGCGGGAACCTTCTGCCAAGCATGGTATGAAAACCAGACCCACAGCATCCAAGCAAGATGTAATGTCCGCTGTTAGAAACATAAAACAACCAAGTAGAAATACTTCAGCAGTGACTCCAAGATTAAATTGTTATCAATGTGGAGGTGACCACGGACCGGACACCTGTAAATTTAAGGAGGTAGAATGCCATTACTGCTGTAAGAAAGGTCACGTAGTGAGGCAATGCAGGGCAAAGTTGAAATAGCCTTTAAAGCAGCAAACCAACATGATTGAATTGAAAAATACAGCAGAACCTGAAACTGCTGACATCGACATCTACTCCCTGTATAACATAGCCATTGTAAAAACCGAGACCAAACACTTGGACAAGCTGGAGAAGGTGCTAAGAAGGTTCATGAAAGCCGGCGTGCAGTTAAAGAAGGAAAAATACACATTTCAAGCACCAGAAGTTACTTATCTGGGTCACAGAATGGATGCCATGGAGTTGCTTCTGGTAGAAGAGAAAGTTCAAACAATAAATGATGCACCCTCACCATCCAATGTAATCGAACTCAAGTCCTTCCTGGGTAGATCAACTACTATAGCTGCTTCTTGCCTAACTTATCAACTGTGTTGGCACTATTGCACTTGTTGTTAAAAAGGATTCACCGTTGGTTGTGGAACTCACAACAGGAAGAAACTTTTGTGAAAGTAAAGAAACTGTTGCATTTGTTGTGTTTATTGGTACACTACGACCATCAAAAGAATTGGTATTAACATGTGATGTCTCTCCTTATTGTGTAGGAGCTGTGTTATCACATAGAATGGAAAATGGATCAGAAAGGCCCATTGGCTATGTCTTGAGAACCCTCTCCACAGCCAAGAAGGGTTATTCCCAGCTAGAAAAGGAAGGTTTATCGGTGGTATTCGGAGTGAAAAAATTTCACCAGTACCTACATGGACCACGTTTCATCATTGTGTCGGCCCATAAGCCATTAATGGGTTTATTCAGTGAGGATAAGGCCATTCCGCCAATAGCATCAGCAAGAATACAATGTTGGGCTCTGATATTATCTGTGTATGAGTATACTTTTATGTACCATCCTGGCTTACATATTATAAATATGATGCACTCAGTCGTCTCCTGTTACCAGATAGCATTGTACATGCTCCTGTTCCACAGGAAGTTGTGCTATTACTGAATATCTTGGATTCTTTGCGTGCGTGAAGAAAATTAGAAATTGGACAAACAGAGATCCAAGTAATGAAAAGTCAGAGACTTTGTTTTGCAAGGATGGTCAAATTCACCTGCATCTGAATATTTGAGACCATTCCATGCCAGAAACACAGAGTTAAGCTATTAAGATGAAATTTTGTTGTGGAGATCAAAAGTTACTTCACAAGGTAGAGAATCACTCTTGACAGAGCTTCACAGTGCGCATCCAGGCATATCGAAGATGAAAATGCTTGCGCGAAGCCATGTCTGGTAGCCAGGCATTGACAGTGACATTGAAAGCATGGTCAAGCACTGTCTCCACTGTCATTAACAACAGAAGTTGCCTGTTTCAGCAACCCTGCATCCGTAGGAGTGGCCTGGTCGATCGTGGGTTAGACTACACATCGTTTATGTAGGACCATTCTTAGGTATCATGTTTTTGTTGATTATAAATGCACATTCTAAATGGATGGATGTATACGAAGTCAAATCGCCAACATCGAACGCAACAATCGAGGAGCTGCATCACTGTTTTAGCATAAATGGCTGACCCTAAACCATCATTTCTGATAATGGTATAGCCTTTACCAGCACAGAATATGAGAAATTCATGAATCTGAATAGAATTGGACATATTAAAATAGCCCCGTACAATCCCTCTTCTCAATGGTTTAGCTGAGAGAGCTGTACGAACTTTCAAGTCTGGCATGAAAAGGTTATCAGAAGGTGCTCTAGAATCTCGACTTTCCCACTTTCTTCTCAGTTATCGTACAACGCCACATTCAATTACGGGTTGAACACCATCTGAATTATTGATGAAATGCTGCCTACATACATGGTTAAGCCTGGTATTTCCAAATTTAGAGGGGGAGGTAAAGCGGAATCAGAGCAATCAAAAATTGAACGGTGATATACACAGCAAAGCTTGAACATTCAGTGTAGGTGACACGGTATTCATGTGAAATTTCGGAAGTGGACCTTGTTAGGTTCCTGAAACCATTGTCTCAGGGACTGGTCCATTATCTTTTCAAGTACAAGTGGAAGATAGAATTCCTAAGCAGGTAGATCATATTGGAGGTAGAGAGATAGTCCAACAACCAGCTATTCTGCCTGTGATTGACATTGAATTGTTAATTCCCGAGGTGACAGAACGACCTAGAATAGACATTCCCGATGCGCCTTGTAGAGTTGCAAAACCCAGAACTGCCACTTTTAATGACATATTTCATGCTGCAGTTCCAGATCCAGTTGATCCTGTTGAGGAACCTCAAGCGGTAGAGTTATGACACTCTAGCCGTATAAGGAGAGCACCTCAGAGATTTGATCTTTAATCACCTGGGCCAGGATTTTGCCCTCAACAGGCAAGTGCAGCGGGCGGGCCTGAGAGCAGCCATGAAACCAACCACCACCCAAGATCGGGCACTGGCCGCGATTTCATGCTGGCAGGCCAATTAAGGCCCGCCCAGCATGAAATATGGCTCGTCACTGGCCTGGAAGGGCCGAGAGGGGGCGGGGGCCTGCTTGCCACTGGGTCCAATGGCGACCCAGCGGTCGGTATAAAGAAGGCCCAGGCAGCCCCAGAAAGGTTGCCAGGGAAGGATGTCTGGCTGCTGTCCTGAATTTGCAATCAAATGCGGCAGCAATCACCAGTGGAGGGCAGGTCGGGTGGGCACTTGGCCCCCCGCTTTTCACATGAGCGCCTCGCAGTCCTGCTAGAGGAGGTGGCTGCCAGGAGGGATACTCTTGTCCCCAGAATGGGAAGGAGGAGGCCACCACACTGCACCGAGAGGGCATGGGAGGAGGTGGCAGCTCGGGTGAGCAGCCATAACATGGTGGGGTGTACATGGGTGAGGTGCAAAAGCACTTCAGTGACCTGCTGTGCTCAGGAAGGGTGAGTACTGTGTTGGCATGAGCCAATGTGCAGAAGTGCTAAGGTGTGGCCATGCCCCAGTGGACCTCAGGGGTGCTAGAGGCTGAGTGCCAACTATCAATCCCGCCAGAGCTGACCAATGGGGTGAGCCCTGGCTGCTTGACTGAGTGCCTTGTGGCTCAAGGGCCATGACACAGATATGCCCTGTGAGGTGTTCCTCAGCTGGGGCTGGCCAGGCTGCAATGATGCTGCAGGTAGACAGCAGACTAATCAATGCTCCTCTGTCCTTTCAGGAGAAAATGAGCCATTAACAAGTAGGGAGGGCATGTACAGGTGGAGGGCAGCCCAACCTCCTGCTGCTCAGCAAGTTTGAGCTGGATGCCCTAGAGCTCGAGAGTCAGCACACTCCAAGCGCAACCGGGAGTGGAGAGGCGAGGGCGCCAGACGAAGGTAAGAGCGCAGTGCACAGAGGTGAGAGTTTCGGATTGGGCAACTATTCTAGTGTAGCCTCCTCATTGATGTGAGCCTTGAACCTGGCGTCCCCATTGATCATTGGAATTCGGTGGAACCGTGATGTAGATCTCCATTGTCTCACCAGGGTGCCTGGCATGTACAGTGACAGTGTGATGACTTTAACTAAAGGCATGTCCTTGTTCACCCTTTTAGGTTCACCAGCAGGCATCCCATCTGCAGACCCTGAAGGCCCACCCCTGATGCCAGAGGACCACTTGGCGTCACTGTCACTTGCATCACACCCGCTCTCTGAAGCAGGCACCAGTGCAGATACCAGCACATCGGTGGACATTAGTTTAGCAGCTAGTATCTCAGTGCACATTGGTGAGGGCACTTCACTCTTGCTTGAGGTGCAGGCGGAGGCCGAGAGTGCCCAGGGCGATGGCAGTTGGAAGACTGCTGGGGACCAGGACGATGCTCAGTCAAAAGCTGGTGGTGAGCCTCTGGAGTTGTCCATTAGGTGGTAGATGCTGGATGTCCAGCGGGATGTGCGGGAAGATCTGGCGGAGATCCATGAGGGTCTGTGTGCCTTGGCCTCCCTGATGGAGGAGCCCATACGGAACGTGAACACTGCATTGACTATCATGGGCAAGCACGCTGCCTCCTCTATTGAGAGAGTGGCGACTCTCATGGAGAGGAAGCTCCAGGAACAGAATCAGGGGACCTGGGGTTGCACTTGGACCTGCAAGCCCTCACACCAACAATGACCTCAGGTTGTAAGTGCCTGTGTGGGAGATGGATGAGGCACTCAGTATCCCAGCTGGGTGCCCATCCATCACTGATGTGCAGGGGGGTCTATAGCGACCTCACATTGGCGCACTAGCTGTCTGTCATCTCTGCGGGCTGCTCTAAGGGCGCTCCGGATAACAGGCTCAGCTCCTCCTCCCACCCCCTCCCCTCCTCCACTTACTGTGGCATTTGAAGAGGCTGCGGTGACTGGGGAGAGCTGTGGCACTGGCCGCTCCCCCCCCCTCCAGGCAGGACCAGCACAGGCTCAACTGGCCAGAGGACGACCACCAAGGTCATCAAGGCCAACAAAACAGCAGAGTGAGCAGGTTGTCTCCAATGCCAGTGCCAGCGAGGAGAGGGGAGGGGGCACCTAGATATATCATTTGCAAGCATAAGCTAAAGGCACCATGAGCACAAGAAGGACAGGTCACAGATGATTTTATGTTTACTTAATGTATACTGGTCTGGGAATTAAGACCAGAGAAGTTGATGTTAGTAGTCTGTACTTGTCAAAATGATATAAAATTTGTTGTTATCATCATGGCCTGAGTATGCTTCATATTTTTATTTTATTGGTGCAGGGTCCACCAGTATATAATGCTGGACGTAGGTGGTTTTGAACTTTATTGCACAAGTACACAAGTCCTGTGGTCACACACTATCTGCATATTCATGGAGTGGAATCCCTTCCTGTTGACAAAGGCACCCGGCTCACCCGCTGGCACCTTGGTGGCCACATGTATGCAGTCGATTGCGCCCTGGATGCGTGAGTGCCCAGCAATCGCTGCAAAGCCTCTGATTCACTCAGCCTGGCTGGCCTCTATCTTACGGAAATGAATGAAAATCAATACCTGCCTGAACAGAGCTTCTGTCACCAGCTTGACGCAACTGTGGACAGCTGATTGGGAGACTCCACACAGATTCCCCACTGAGCCCTGGAAAGAGCCGGAGGCATAGAAGTTGAGAGCCACTGGCATGGGGTGTCCATCCACACAATCAGAGCTGACCTCAGGCCCAATCATCTGACAGATGGAGGTCTCTGTCTCCTTTGAGAGATAGAGCCTCCTTCGGAATTGCACCTCAGACATAGTGAGGTAGCTGCATCGGCACCTGTAAACCCTGTCAGCAGGATAGTGGTATCTTCTGCATCCCCTTCCGCCTTGCACTTGCTGCTGGCCCTGTGCCCCTTGTGCCTTCGCCTCTCCTCCCACATGTCCATCTTCTGGAAGCTGCATTGGGACATGTGGCCTCCTCCCCCATCTTCCCTCTCTTCCTCCTCAGAGGAGGTGCCACCAGCGGAGACCACAATCCCCATTACCAGGGTAAGGGAAGGCTGTCTGATACCCGGAAAGGTCCACCAGCAGCCTGGCAGACAGCAATGAGTCCTGAAATAAGGCCTGGAAATGCTAAGAATGAAGCCCCGAACAAAGATGAAGCAGCCAAGTACCAATAAGCAACCAGCTGCAAACTATCTCCAAAACTCCTCACCACTCACACTGGCAATGTCGCTGACCCTTTTCATCCCCCCCTTGGATGAGGTTTGTGGAAAATGTTGGATGGCCACCTGCCTGTTTTGCCCATGCAACAAGCAGAAAATCACATGAGCAAGGAAAAGTTATGGACAATTGGATCGTTAATGGCCTTAAGTGGCCTGTTAATTAATGGTGGGTGCCGCTTTGGCACCGGTGTGCGCCCGCCGAGCGAAATATCGCGTGAAGGCGCGGTGACATTGGGACACTCGCCTGACGTCATCGCGCACTATTTTACTACCATTCAGATCAGGCATGCGCCCGTCCGTGGAACGAAAAATTCTGCCCCTGAAATTATATATATGTATATGTTGTTGGATATTCAAATGTTTCCCTGTAAACAGAAATTGTAAAAAGCTAAAGGGGGAGGAAATGTAGTAACTGAAGCCATAGCGTCACCTGCTGTCTATCAGGGGTCACGTGATATTCTGGGAAGCTCCGACCAATGAGCCCAATGACAGAATTAAATGAGCAAATATCCCAGAGGGCTGTAGGGCTGGAGGTTATTACACAGATAGAGAGGGTTGTACCGTGGAGGAATTTGATAACCAGGATGAGAATTTTAAAATCAAGATGTTGCTTGACCGGTGGATTATATTAGCACCATCTCTCAGCAGCATGTTACCAAATTACATTTTTTTGCCAGTGTAGGTCAGTGAACACAGGTGTGATAGGTGAACAGAACTTGGTGTGAGTTAAGACACATGCAGCAGAGTTTTGGGCAACTCAGAGGTGTAAATATGGGAGACCAGCCAGGAGTGCATTGGAATTGTCAAGTTTAGAGGTAGCAAAGGCATGAATGAAGGTTTCAGCAGCAGACGAGATGTGATAGGGGTGAAGTTGGGCAATGTTACAGAGGTCAAGGCACAGATATGTGCTTGGAACTTCATCCCAGGGTCAAATATGACACCAAGCCTAGGAACAGATGGGGTTCAGCCTCAAACTGTTACCAGGGAGAGGGAGGGAGTCTGTAGCTAGGGAATGGAGTTTGGAGCAGTCTTCAGTCTTCCTAAATATAATTTAAAGATTTATGGCTACTTAAATTGAAGTAGCTGCAACTGGAGATAAATTTCTGTGAACCTTTTAAGACTAAAAAATAATTGCCAAAGGTGAAAGCCTTTGTAAAGGCTGCATGGGGTTTGTGAATGGAGAAGTGATGGGTGATTCCAATATAATGAAAAGCCAGTATGGAGACAAAAACATAATCTGTTCACACATAGCAGTGGAGCGCGCTGCACCTCAATACCTACAAAATAAACATGCTGCTGCATGGAGCGTATTCAAGGAGGGTTGCCCTTTTTAGCACTCCAGGTCAAAATCCCTATCAGAGGACTATGTTTGGCAGGAGAAAGTATAGATTTGGCAGCTGCCTCTCAGGGCAGAATGATATATAGCTAACCCAGCCATCCCCACAAAGGACTTAAGAAGTGCATGTGGCAGATAGGAGCAATACTATTAGACACCATGTAACAATTGAAGGACCATCTCATAACCCAGCAGAAAGAGGCAAAGGTCCAAGTATTTTTCTTAAGGATCCCGATGAGTAGGCTGCCAGCATGCTTATTCCTCTCAATGGGAAGCAGCAGTAGGCAACATACAGCATACAGCTTCACTATGATGAAGTCATTGGGTGGCAATCATTAGTGCCACAGATGCGTTAAACTTTTAGCCAAAAAAAAAGTAATTCGCATTATTTTACCTGAGTCCAAAGAGCTTCTTGAGAAGGGCCAAATTAAAAATGGTAATTATGGTTTATTGCTCTGCTGTTTTGCGAGAAACAAGTGAAAAGGATGGATTATGCGAGGCCCATGTTGTACATTTAAATGAAAGCATTATCCAGAAGTGACTGATTGCATGTTTCCTTCGCCATTTTCATTCTCTGAGTTGGCCCCTAGCACAGGCTGGTCCTGCCCCCTTATCAACTGCTGCATGGGCAATAGGTAGCAGGCAGCAGTAACATTGGGGATCCTCAATGCACAATACAGCAGGAACTCCCACCAATTAAAGCCCAAACAATGAAATCATTGTTCCACTGTCCCAATTGTGCATTCAGCACTCATTCTGATTGATCCATAGGCTTCATTGTACATTCATTCAGGCGTCTTGTGATTTCTCAAGTGGTCATCATTCGGGTTCCTGGTCTGAGTTATTTGACCTGTCTTCTTAATCCTTCAAACAGTTCTGGCTTGGTGAACTGTCTTAAAATGACGGTTCCATGAGCATCCCCAGGAAATCAGGTGCTGCACATATATGGCAAGAGTCAGTATTTCATGAGCGAGTCAGTATTTACTGAGCTCTGGCTGTCTTTATGGGTATTCTGCTGCCTTTAATTGACCCTTTTTCTCAGAATGTAGCCAAACACCCTGTGATTTCCAACTGCAGAGTGTGTATGCTTTTGCCTGAGACATATATGGCCATATACATCTTGTACTGGCTCACAATCAGATAAAATAAACTTTTTGAAAAATCTTCAGGCTGTGCAGGATTCATTAGAGAATGGATTCCTCTACAGCAATGCAATAAAAGAAAGTGGATGATCTCAGTCGCTTGTGAAGGCCATATCAAATTAATTACAAAATGTAAAAGAACTGCAAAAATGAGAATTTACTAAATACTCTAACAAAAATTGAGCTCCTATTCTTAATATCATTTTCATTTATTTGGTTTTAATGCAGTTGTTCTCTTGAAGAAGTTAAGTAGTTCATTCAATGTTAATCAACAACATTAAATATGTTATTCTTTAGCCAATGTCAGGGTTCATGTGAGCACACAACAACCTTCCAGGTTCCGTAATTGAATTACAGGCATATGAAAGCACCAATACCTCCAAGTTCCCCGGCAAGTCACATACCATCCTGGCTCCATATTGACTGGGTCAAAATCCTGGGACTCCCTACCTAACAGCACTGTAGGAACACTTTCATCACACAAATGCAGTGATTCAAGAAGACCTATCACGATCTTCTCATGGGCAATTAGGAATAGGCAATAAATGCTGGCCTTGCAGTGATGCCCATATCCTGAGAATAAATTAAGAAATACTGTCTACCATTAGCATTTGTTTAGTTGCATTTGTGAGCCAGTGTATGCTCCCAGAAACCAGCATTTCCCATGCTGTCTCACAACTTGCCTGCGGTCACCCCAGAAAAGGCCACAATTCTGTCCTGGATGGTGTCACATTTGTGTGCACACACTTGATCGTGTGGGTTCTGTGTTGGCTTATGGTTGGCACCAAGTGGCATTTAAGAAATGAAAAATGATTACTCATGCTATGCTATAAGGCCTCAGAAAATGTCAACCATCAATGTTTCATGCTGACAATCAGCACTTGCAGAGTTGTGTCAAGATTTTCTGTCAAAATTCATGTGGGTCCCCCACAGGCTCATGACAAAATGGCACTTAGGGCTGTTTAAGTATTTCAGACCCCCAGGGGAAGATAAATTGCAGAGATCTATTATGTAAATCGCAGTCAGAGACAAAGTGGCTTAAAATGTAACCAAAGCAGTCTGCTTTCTGAAAGGGCAGTGCTATGGAACGGTCTCTCCCAAATTACATGATTAACTGAGGGACCTATTACCAACCATTTGCACGCTGTTTGGGGAGGTAATGAGGTTCACATGTGACAGCAGTGTAACTTGCCAAAACTTGCAAAATATATTAATCAGAAATATATTAATCATAGAACATCACTGCAGGAGTTCCTCGGGGTAGTGTCCCAGGCCCAACCATCTCCAACTGTTTCATCAATGGCCTTCCCTCCTATGGTCAGAAGCGAGGATGCTCGCTGATGATTGCACAATGGTCAGCACCATTTGCAACTCCCCAAATACTGAAGCAGTCCATGATACTCAACAGCAATACCATCACTGAATCCACCACCTTCAATGTCCTGGAATTTACCATTGACCAAACACGTAACTGGACCAGCTACATAAATAATGTAACAACAAAAGCAGATCAGAGACTGCAAAATCTGCAGTGAGTAACTCACCTCCTGACCTCATGAAGTTTTTCCATCATCAGCATCATTAGTGTGAGTCTCCACTTTCCTGGAGGAGTGCATCCATCTGGGCTCAAGAAGCTTGACACAATTTTTGCGGGAAGCAACAGGCTTGACTAATACCCCATCCATCACCTTAAATATTACCCCGCTCCACCATTGGCGCAAAGAGGCAGCAATGTGTACCATTGACAGGATGCACGGCAGCAATTCACCAAGGCTCCCTCGACAGCACCTTCCAAATCTGCAACCTCTACCACCTAGAGGGACAAGGGCAGTAGATTCGTGGGAATGCCATCATCTGCAATTTTTGCCTCCAAGTTGGACACCACCCTGTCTTGGAACTATATCACCATTTCTTCACTGATGCTGGTTCAAAATCGTGGAACTCCCTAATGGTACTTTGGGTATACCTACACTACATGGGCTACAGTGGTTTAAGAAGGTGGGGCATCGTCACCTTCTCAGAAGTAATTAGGGATGGACAATAAATGCTGGCCTTGCCAAAATTGCTCACATCCCAAGAACAATTAAAAAAGGTCACAGAACTCAGAACGCAAAGAATCACACCACATTCTCCAACCCATCATGTCATTTGGAGGCTGCATGCTTGGTGCAGTCTAAACTATTAGTCCTAGTGGGTCATCTCTCTGACCATAGTCAGCCTGATTACCCCGTTCTTTTCCTGTACTAGTTCAAAAGCCTTCACATTCATCACCATTTTTATCCAATTAATTTTCAACATATCTAAAGCACTGAAACACAGTACTTTTTGAATACACAGAAAATATTAAACAAATCTAATCATCTTATGTGGACTTCTTTTGATCACCCGCAATCAATAATGGACCCTTTTCACTAAAACATCAATTATTAAAAATGCTTTCTTAAAATTCGTTCATGGGATGTGGGAGTCACTGGCTAGGCTAGCATGTATTGCCCATCCCTAATTGCCTTTGAGAAGGTGGTGGTGAGCTGCCTTCTTGAACTGCTGCAGTCCACGTGGGGCAGGTATACCCAAAATGCTATTAGGGAGGGAGTTCCAGGATTTTGACTCAGCGACAGTGAAGGACGTGATATATTTCCAAGTCAGGATGGCGAGTGGCTTAGAGGGGAACTTCCAGATGGTGGTGTTCCCATCTGTCTGCTGCCCTTGTCTTTCTAGATGGTAGCGGTCATGGGTTTGGAAGGTGCTGTCCAAGGAGCCTTGGTGAGTTCCTGCAGTGCATTTTGCAGATGGTACACATTGCTGCCACCGTGCGTCAGTGGTGGAGCGAATGAATGTTTGTGGATGGGGTGCCAAACAAGCGGGCTGCTTTGTCCTGGATGCTACTACATAATCAATGACTTGGATACCAGTAAAAAGAATAGATGCTTCCCTATAGATCATCTGTACATATAAATGAATCCTCTACACTGGACAGTCCTGGAGAACAGATCCATACTCAACATGAGACAACCAGGCTGAGATCCCACAGCTGTGCTATAACTGGGGTGCACACATTCCCCACCCTCAAGGTGACTTGTGCTTTCTCAAGTAGGAGACCAGAGTGACTGCAAAATCTTGAAATGTTAATTTTACAAACATGCATTTACTAGCTTACAATGGATATACATTTGCAAACTCTCTTCTACAGCACAGATCATAGATAAGTACTGGGGATGGGGATAAATCTCACGCTCCTGATAAGTGAACCACCTCCCATTATAGTTGGTTTAATGAATATTTGTCAACTTGGAAATCTTCACTGGCAAATCATTGGTTCTTTCTCTTGTCTACTTTGCTCTTATACAGATGGTAACCTTGCAGAAAGGAAGTTTCAAATTATTAGCTACCCAAGCAACAAAACACCTGTGGATGGCGTTGAAAATAATGCAGCATATGGACAGGAGTAAAAAATAATTCTAGTGACATAATAAAGAGTTAAAAATAGAATTTAATCTTTTATTTCAGTCTGTGAAGTTTTGTACCATATTATTCCATTGGTGACAATTAGAATTCGTAGAAATTAAATGCAGTCACTTTTCATGTGTACATGTGCGTGTATATGAGTATATAGAGAACAGTATAATAGTTTTTCCCTTTATGAAATGAACAGTAACTGGGCACTGCAATTGATTCCTGATCATACTCTTTCAAATGGATGTTGAGGGGAGGGTAGATACCAGTTTGTTAACAATAGCACGCATGATTAAATAGCCTGCTCACACTCACTGCTAAGACTGATATACAAGAAACGGCCAGTAGGGAAAGGTGCCAGTGCCCCAACGAAAAGGAAGGAAAATCGGTAAGCTTTTGGTCACCTGCCCTAATGTCTCCTTCTTTGGCTCCGTGCCAATTTTTTTATCTGAGTAAACCCTTGTGAAGTACTTTGGAATGTTTCACTATGTTAAAGGTGCTATATAAATGTGAATTGTTGTTCTTTGTGGAAAAATACTTCCTTCAGAAAAGTGCATGTGTTACATTGTGGGATTAGATAATCATCTGATAGGGGAATGGAGAAATGTAAATAGTAAATACTATTTCTTCAGTTCAGTAATTTCAGAAATTCAAATTTTATTTTCCTGCATCCTGAAAGCTCATAATACCCATGTTTTGAATATGAAATGCATTGTTTCTCCAATTAAAACACAGAAGAATGAGTCCCCTAATGAGGGAAGGTATGACAGAGGAGAACTGAGTCCTACAAGACAAGGTGGTGGTGGCAGCTTGCATCCGTGGTGGGCATATGGTTGGCAATTGAAATATTGTAATTGGTCTCAGTTGCCTCAGCATGAGGAGGGGAAATAACAACAATGTACCCCACAGCTGAATTTTTTGTTTGGGGCAGGAAACAGGAGCTGAGACTGTTTCCGAGTCCTGAACCCATCTCTGTGGGAAATAATCACTCTTTGGGACTTTCATGGGAACTGGCAAGTGTCCCGACTTCATCGCGCACTCGTGCGATATTTCAGTCAGCGCAGCACAGGTGTCAGCAGAATGCCCGCCGACAATTGAAAGGCCTATTAAGGCCATTAACAATGTAAGCGAATTAAATTTTTTACAGCCTGTCCAACCTTATGGTTGTTGGGCAGGCAAAAAGGCCCAGCAGCCTTTGCATTTTTTACGAAACCTCACCCAAGGATGGGATGAGGTTTCGATCCGTCATTAAAAAAAATTTGAAAGCTTCATCCTAATTTCTAACATGTCGCTGCTCATGTAACAGAGTCACATGAGGGGACATGTTTGTTAACATTTTAAAAGTCTTTATTTTTAATTTTCAAAGCTTTTAATCTCCCTGAGGCAGCTCTGTGCCTCAGGGAGATTTTCCTGCCTGCAGTTGCACGCATGCGCGAAGTTAATTGGCCCGCCAGCATGAAATTGAGGTCCGGCTTCCCGATTGCTCCTGCCCACCCCCGCCAAGCCCACCCGATAAGGGAAAAATCCTGGACGTAGATTTTAAAATATCCAGGCAAAGAAACATGATATCCTGACAGTCCAATTCAAAGTAAATCTTCTTAACTTCAGTACTTTGTAGACAGCAGCTTGAGGCATAGATGCTGAAGGCTTTTCACGCTTGTTAGATCTTAAAATGCCTTCCCCTTACACACAGCCTTCACTCCTTTATACATATTTTCCCCAAATTCCCATTGTTTCACTATGTCTTTTGACTTTAACTTTCTGACAATAAACATCTCTCATAGTACTAAGCTTTACCAGTAATCTTTGGGAAAAATATATACACTGTTTCTAAACTTCACCTGGCTAGGTGACACATTTCACTCCCTATTTTGAAAAGGATCTAGATTGGTTTATTTAAAAATGCAAATGTTTCCTTGACACCTATGTTTACCTACTTAACATTTCAAACCTAGCTCATATTCTACCACATCAAAGCCTTCAGACCAGCTGCCTTCAATCCAATTAAGTCTCACTCACACACATAGACACACACAAACACACACACACACATATAGGCACAGATACCACTGGTTTAAATTTCAATAACATTATGAGAATTATTATATCTTCCTGACGTAATAAACTTTTCAAGACTGATGTAGAAAACACCCATCCATTTTGCACACAGCATGCTCCCACCAACACTGATATGATTATGACCACATAATCCATTTTTTTTTAGAGATGTTGGCAGGAGAATAAATATTGACCAGGTCACTGAGAAGAACTGTCCTGTTCTTCATTGAATAGTGCAATGGGATATTTTAGATCCACCCAAGAAATGGGACAGGACCTTGATTTAACATCTCATCCAAAAGAAGGCAACTCCAAATTTCTGAGCATGATTGCTGTCTGGGATCTCTGCTATAAGTGAGCATGTATAGGCAGTGGATCATGACAGATCAGGCTCAGTTGGGATCATTCCCATGTTTAAATAACCCACCAATGCTCATTTTTCCTGGTTCACTCAAGAATGGGAACTTGTTCAAAGGAATATTTTTTTTGATGGATTACCCAACCTATGCCATCAACTACTGAGTTGGAAGTAAAAAGGTATATTTTCACCCTGTTTTGTTACCTAAATGTAAATATGAGGATTCAATTCTGTATTCTGCTTTATTCTTGCATCAAATTTGTTGCTAAAAATAACAAATTTCATATATACACTAAGATGAGTATAACCATGACTGACTTAAGTGCTACAAATAACCATGGAGTTAAAAACATATTCACTGCATTTCACTGTTATTAGCATCAATAATTGGTCCTCTGGGATTGATGCTGCACTAACAAATATGAATACACATTATTCAACCAGTAAAATAGCTTAGCATTAAATGGGGGAGGGGGTTGGTGTGGTGAAGAGGCATTCTGTGAAGGGCACTTGTTGAAAATCAATTTTTGGGGGAATGTTTATTGCCAACATAAGTACAATGTCCAGCAGACATGGTCCCCACATAGAGTAATTTTTGGAAGCTTTTGTTTTAGTTGCTGGTTTATCTGCTACATGGATAAATGGGACACAATTAAGGGCAAAAAAATCTTTTTACAATCTCTCCTGTCATTTGAATATATATCTTATTTATCTTCCTGCCCTTGTCCTTCTAAATGCTTTTACACTCCCCTCAATTTCCCAAACGTACTACTTTTGTGTCTTGACCAAATTCTAATACTGTGCTCCCTCAGTCCAAATTAAAATTATCTATGTAGATGGACAGACAGATAGAAATGTAAGTAGATGGACAGGCAGACCAACAGAAAATAATGGTGGACCTAACACCCTGAGGCAAATCATTTCCAGCCTTTGGCCAATGAAAGCACATCCCTTAACCTTAAGCTTTTCTTGTCTATGAATCAACTCTCTATGCATGCTGCTATATTTTCTCTTCTACTGCGTACTTGATTTTTTTTAGAACAACAGTGACACAACATATTTAACAATGATTGAAAATCCATACATACCATATCTACTATATTCCCTTTATCTAAACAACGGATTGTGCCTTAAAAAAAACATTAAATTTATCTCCCACAAATCCAAGTTTACCTGGTCCTTCATTAACTCATGTATCATGAAATTCTCATTAACCTGATCTCAAATTATGGATTCTATAGACTTGTCCACAACTCATGGTAACTGTAGACAAGCTAGTTTAACAAGTTTCTCCTCTTCTTTTTTCAAAAGATTGACATCCCTATCATGCCCTGGTGTAATACGCATATCAAATAAGGATTCAGAATTTGTGATTAGAGCCTCTTTTATTTTCTTTCTTTAACTTCCTTCAATGACCTGGGGTGAATACCATTAAGGCCTACCCATAGTCCTGCTAAAATAAGAAATTAGATCCAACTTTTTTCTGCAGTTACCTCTAATAATTGCCTTACATCCTTCTTTAATACACTTACATTCTCTCTTTCATTGTTAGTTTTAAAAATGGACAAGTATTTATTTCATGTCTCCACAATTAGGTTTCCCCGTTCACCACTGGAATTTCTACCCTCTTTAATTGTTCGTTGACCTTTAATCTGCTTATAAAAGCACTTGTTGTTGCCTTTAAGATTACTTAACTTTTTATAGATTCACTTTTAAGTCTTTTGATCTCCCTTTGCACCTCCCCATTGCACTTTCTATATGCCTCATATTTATTTTAAAGTACTAGCCATAAATTTATCATCTGCCTCCCTTTTAAGTTTTAGTACTGTGGATGCTGGAAATCTGACCAGAAACTGAACTGGACTAGCCATATAAATACAGTAGCTACAAGGGCAGGTCAGAGGCTAGGAATCCTGCGACAAGTAACTCCCCTCCTGGCTCCCCAAAGCCTGTCCACCATCTACAAGGCACAAGTCAGTTGTGTGATGTAATACTCCCCACTTGCCTGGATGAGTGCAGCTGCCACAACACACTAGAAACTTGACATCGTCCAGGACAAAGCAGCCCGCTTGATTGGCACCACATCCACAAACATTCACTCCCTCCACCACCGACGCACAGTAGCAGCAGTGTGTACCTTCGACAAGATGCACTGCAGGAATTCACCAAGGTTCCTTAGGCAGCACCTTCCAAACCCACGACCACTAACACCTAGAAGGACAAGGACAGCAGATAGATAGGAACACCACCACCTGGAAGTTCCCCTCCAAGTCACTCACCATCCTGACTTGGAAATATATCACTGTTCCTTCACTGTTGCTGGGTCAAAATCCTGGAACTCCCTTCCTAACAACACTGTGGGTGTACCTACACCATATGGACTGCAGCGGTTCAAGAAGACAGCTCACCACCACCTTTTCAAGGGCAGCTAGGGATGGGCAGTAAATGCTGGCCCAGCCAGCAAAGCCCACATCCCATGAACGAATAATAAAAAACAATGCTGGAAATAATCAGCAGGTTAGGCAGCATCTGTGGAGAGAAAGAGTTAATGTTTTAGTTCGAAATTACTTTTCATTTGTTTCTCTCCACAAATGCTGCCTGATCTGCTAAGTGTTTCTACAATTTTTTGTTTTTATTTCGAAAGTCCATTCTTTGATGCCACCTGATTTTGTCTGATAGGATTTTGTCATTTTTGTACTCCATTCATCATATTTGAATATAGCACTGATAGTTTGGAGTTTCAAACTGTCTACAATGCTAAGCTACCCTCTTTCCCTACATCGCTGCAAGACAACTTACTTTGACCACAAGACATTGCCAGACAGAAAGAAGTTCACTCCAGTCATTGCTGTGGTTGTACTTAAAGATCTCCTCCTTTGTTAAAGTTCACTGACACCAAGATCTCTCTGAATAACAACATTTGGCAGTCTCTCACCTTTCAAAAATATTTTGCTTTTCCCCACCAAAGTGCAGAACTTCACACTTATATTCCACCTGCCATATTCTTGCCCACTCGCTTAACCTGTTGATTCCTTTTTGGCCTCTTGGTGTCCTCCTCACATCTTACTTTCCCACCCAGCTTTGTTTTGTCCATAACTGTGTAATTCTTCAGAAGTTTTGAGAACGTCTTAAGTTCAGTCAACCTATTTTCAAAATTTTTCATTAACCCATATTTGAAGCACATTCACAGCATCACTAGACATGGTGAAATATGTCTGCACTTTCTAGCAATGTTAAATTACTTTATAAACTTTGTCCAGTTCTTTTCTAAAATTAACAAAAACAGGAATGACAGCTCTCTTATCCCTTCAACATTTTTCTTTTTGCTCATGGTGCTCATTATTTTAATAGAAGCTCTGGAAATCTGAAACTATTTTTTGCAATATTCATTCGGGATCATTTTGAAAGCTTTAATGTAATTCATTATCAATGATCAAACCACCTGCAGTATCTACATGGGGAAAGAGTGTCCTATTATGACCAAAAAGGTTAATGAACCCTTCTCAAAATCAGGTCACAGCTGAAGTGATCATTGTTAACAACTGGAATGAGTAATTATGATATAAAAAATGATCATAGATGCATGGTAGAATCTAGCCTCAGGGAGGCAAAAAGCTATACCCTTGATTGCACTGCTATCCATTCATCTTTTGTGCACAAAATCTGATTTGACATTTGAACACTCTGTGAATAAAGTGCTTGCAAACTCTGAGGTGTCATTAAGTAAAATATAATTGTGGGTGAAATTTTCATAGCAGATCTATTTGAACTGTGAGAAACACCCAGCCAGATGACAATAAATGTTGCCATTCCAAACTTGACTTACATCTATAAAAGGATATTTCAGGTTTTATAGAACTGAGGTGGAGTACTGGTGGCCAAAGGTTTACAGTCGTGGCAGGTCATTAACTAAAAGTATCACACAAGAAAACTATTGCACAATATTAAAGTACTAATTGTGCTCAATTATGATATCTTTTAAGGGTGCACAGATACCAATATGTGAAATGCATCGACTGACAACAGTTCTGTATGATTAATTAAAAACAGACATTTTTAAAAAACGTCAAATACTATAAGACCAACACTGAATGGGGAAAAAAGCAGAGAGAACTTTAATGTTACAAGAAGAACTGAACTGTACCAATTCAGAAATAGATACTTTAGCTGTAACTATACTGTGAACAAATTATTCAGCAAATATAATGACATTCAATACAAAATGCAATAATTTATGGGGTTGCTTTTGATTTCCTTATGTTTGTTTGTGGGGACCAACTTCATGTTTAAGCATGTAGAAGACAGTTTTGGAAGTAAGTCTTGCACTCCAGAGGGGTCATCAACACTGACAAAATGCAGTCAAGAGTAAAGAAGAAAGAGATATGGCATTACAGCATGACAGAAAAGGTGCAATGTATCATGTGTACTGCCACATGGGATTTTGGACTAGCTGTGTCTGGTGTACCTTTTTTGCTTGACATGTAATGTGCTATGTGCACTGGTGACAGCTGTTTTGTTGGAAAGAGGCTTCAGGGCGACAGTGACTTTTAAATTCACAGTGAGTTACTATTTTTGTTACCTGCTTTGCCATTCCGGGAAGAAACCCTACTGTAATATTTCAAGTCTACCACAGCATACTGCTTGTACCTAGAGGCACCTGCTCAAAAAATTAGACAGTCTCCTTGTTAAAGTACCTCGGCAGTTCAACTTCATAACATGATTCTAGACTAACTATTCTATTGGGCAGGTTTTCCCCCCCATCGGGGGCGAAGTTAAATTCGAGCCCCCAATCGGTGCCCCCAATCAGAGACGCGGTGCAATTTTACGTGGGCAGGCCAATTAAGGCCCACCCATTGTGACGTCTGCACAGAAGCGCTATGCACTCCCTGTGCGGGCATGGGGAATCCCTAAACTTGAGAGTGCGCTCTTTCGCGCATGAGCACAAAAGAGTGCACTAATTTCCCTGAGGCTAAGTGCTGCCTCAGGGAGATCGGCTGTCCTGTCACAAATATTGAAAATAGAAAAAAAAAATCCTGACATGTCCCCTCATGTGACACTGTCACATGAGTTGGGACATGTCCATAATTTTTTTTAAAACTTTAATAAAAGTTTTTAAAATCTACATGAAACCTCATCCTGCCCGTGGATGAGGTTTCATGCTTTTTCTAATTCCCGCCAGGGCTCCCGGCCTGCCCACCAACCTTAAAGTTGGACGGGCAGGTCCATTAATTAGCTAAATGAGTCTGTCAATGGCCTCAATTGGCTATTGACAGGTTGGCGGGCACACAGCTGATTCGGCTGAGCCCCCGCCTGCCGGAAAATTTAAATGGGGAGCGGTAACGCCGGGAGTTCCGCCCGACGTCACCGCGCATCATTTTACACGTCAGCGAGTGGGCCCCGCCCTTCCCGCTCGCCAATGGGGAAATCATGGCCATTAAGTTTATCATTGAATTGTAGAGCCCTAAATGATCAGTTCTGCATTCAAATGCATGGTGCTTTTAAACCCTAGGGCAGGGTTTTCCCGTCGGTGAGCGGGGGTGGGGCCCGCTCGCTGACGTGTAAAATGACATGTGGTGAAGTCGGGGGGAAGTCCCAATGTCACTGCGCCCCATTTAAATTTTCCGGCAGGCGGGGACGCAGCAAAATTAGCTGTGCGCCCGCCGATCTGTCAATGGCCAATTGAGGCCATTGACAGAGTCATTTAGCTAATTAATGGACCTGCCCGTCCAACCTTAAGGTTGGTGGGTAGGCCGGGAGCCCTGGCACACTTCAGAAAAAACATGAAACTTCATCCACGGGTGGGACGAGGTTTCATGTACATTTTAAAAGCTTTTATTAAAGTTTTTTAAAAAATTATGGACATGTCCCAACCCACATGACAGTGTCACATGAGGAGACACGTCAGGAATATTTTTTTCTATTTTTAATATTTGTGACCGAACACCCGATCAGCACTTAGCCTCAGGGAGATGAGTGCACTCTTTTGTGTGCTCGCGTGAAAAAGTGCACTCTCGGGTTTAGGGATTCCCCCTCCCCTGCCCGCACAGGGAGCACATAGCGCTTCTGTGTGGACATCACGCTGGGCGGGCCTTAATTGGCCCATCCATGTAAAATGGCGTCGCGCCCCTGATTGGGGCCACCGATCGGAAGCGCACCTATGCGCACCGCAATTCCAATTTGCCCCTGACGGGGGGAAAATCCTGCCTCTAATGTTTGTAAAGTAGTGCTGGTGTAGTAACCCGCAAATGGAGACCTGGTATTTCTCTGCACCACTGTCCATTGTTTACTTACCTTACTGATGCTATTTCTAGATTCCCATTTTTAAAAGGGAAGGAATCTTGTTCCACACTAACATGGTTGTGACTGCAGTTTGGTCATTTTTATTAAAGATTGCCAATGATTGTAGGCATACCCTGTCAGCAATCCTCCATAAGTATAAAGTCACCTATTTCAACATTAATAATCACTTCTCCTTCTCACATTTGGACTCATGTACAAATAGCTGCCACATATCCATATCTTTATCAGCTGGGAGGGTGGAATTTATTACAAATTCCTCCATGATTTTATGGCTAAACCAGGAAGACCACCTACATCACGCTAAGTGAATCAACAAGACAGTTATTATGTAGGATGAGAAGCTTTGTCCTTTACTGACAAACTGTATCATGCACCTATTAAATCCTGTGTCATGGGCGGAATGTATTTGATCTCTTATTGTTCATAATCAATAAGTTTTGTATGGAAAGAATTGTGTCTTTTCCTAACCTTGGAGTGTATATTCCAATCAAATAAATCAGCAGCAAGCTTTTGTGAGTTTAAACAAAGAAGCTTATATTTTTTCCCCACACACTTACCCCAAATTAACATAACATCACACACTTAGTCTCTTTCTCTCACACACATGTGTGCATGCACACACACACACACACACACACACACACAGATTTTATACTGATAAAGATAGTGCACTTTTACAGATTACAGTTAATTCAGTCGAGATTTATGATTTATTTTCTCTCAAATGGCAGGCCTGTGGTTTCTTAAATGTATTTGATGACGTAAAGTTGAAGTGAAGGTCTTGTAAAGTGAAGGGTTCACAGCAGGTTACAATGTTTCCTAAAGTTGAATATCTAAGAGGTTGGTTCTTGAAACTAGAACAGCTTGAGTACTTCGACTGCTTGATGACTTGAAACTAGTTTCAGAGTCTGGTTCTCAGACACGCTGACAACTGATGGTTCTTAAGAGGCAAAAATGACACAACCTTTCTCTGCATCTGTTGGCTCATTGGTTTGCCCTGGTCTCTCTGAGTTTTTAGATAAATCTCAAGCCAATTTTGATCACATGACAGTATTGGCCATCATCCGACCAGAATGATTAGAAAGTCCAAATCCATCACTAGACAATAGGTGATAGATGGTTGTCTTTCACACATAACCTGTGGATAACTGGTCTCGTTAGCTTTCTTTTAGCTTTTCTATTTTAAATAGCAAATGCAAGTAAATGCATATTTTTGTTTCTATTTGATTAACTTGGCAAATCTACACCATTGAATAACAGTGATCAGACCTATACAAATCTGTTCTTAAGTGAAGTGTTTGGAAGGGGCATATGGGCTCGACAGTTACTGCTGAAGCTCAAAAATCACAGATGGCATTAACAAAACAAGTGTTTTTACTAACCCAGTTCACTGAAGGATTATTAAAGGAACTGCGTCATCAGTAACAGTGTTCTTGAAGAACTTATTTGATGAGTTGATATCAATATACAATAGCATAAAAATTGCACAATGCATTTTAAAATTATGCTAATATACTTTTTTGGATGATGTGATTAATTCATTCCCTGGGATTACCCTCTTCAATATCATCACAAGTAGCAAACCTCTTGCAACCATCAATCCTTCAGCCCAGTGTTGTACGGTTCAAAATGCTTTCTTCAGTTATAAGTCAGGTTGGAAAGGACAGACCTACAATTGTATTGCTGGGTGTTTTCAGTTCAAGTTAGCATAGTACGAACCCCTCACCTGCTTTGTGCTTTCCTTAAATTGTGTAGCCAACGCTGATAAAGCAATGGTTTCTAAGATAATCATGGTCTTCTATAAATCATCATTGTGTTACTTTCTACAAGGATGACAATATTTTTTTTTGGTTGGGCATTGGGGGTGAACTCTGCCACAAAGAGCCTGCTGCATCACATACAACATCTTTTGCATTGTGATTTCAGCTCTTCCAAGAACTGAGTATAATCATAAAGTTTACACAAATGATTATGCAGTCTTTGTAAAGATTCTTCCTAATTTTGGGGAATCTATTTTTCTCTTTTGTGTTTCTTTAAGTCATGCCCAATTTTGCAGTAAGAGTGAATAAGGGGCTTATGTTACCATCCACTGTGTCATTGAGTTGGAAAGTGGGCAGTTAGTTCACCCACTTATTTTCCAAATAGTCCAAAATGAGATCAACTTCTCACTACATAGAGAATTGTAAGTGTGATTTGGCAATTCACTTTTCTATAGGGAGTCATAATTGTTCAAACATTTCATCGTTAGAGTATCCTACTTCTGCAAGTTTCCCTTTCCTCAGTTTTGTCTTCCTCTTCAATAAGAGTTGATTCGCAAAGGGGTACTATTCCTGCTCTTCAACCAACTGATCATTCATCACATACAAGTCTGAACAGTGAGTGGTGGTAGACTTTTCTACTGTGCAAACATCACAGCTTAGCCTGATCCTGTTCATACCTGATATTCAGAGATCTGCACTTCCAGCAGAAATTACAATCCAATGCAAAAATCTAGTCTGATTTTTCATCCCTCCACCCTAGGAGATTTATCTAAATTGCAGAATCTCCATCATTACATAGGATTACATAGAATATATGGCACAGAACAGGCCTTGGCCCAACTAGTCCAAACCAGTGTTTATGCTCCACTCAATCTCCTCCCATCTTTCCTCATCTAAATCTATCATCCATTCCCTCTCTGCTTATATGCTTGCCTAGCTTCCCCTGAAATGAATCTATGCTATTTTTTTTCAACCAAGCCCTATGGAAGCGAGTCTGACATTCTCACCACTCTTTCTGTAAAGAAGTTTCTTCTCAATTCCCAGTTGGATTTCTTGGTGATTATCTTATATTGATAGCCTCTAGTTATCCAAGAGGAAACATTCTCTCTGGCTGGGATTTTCCAGTCCCGCCTTGGCGTGACCCACCACGGAGGCTGCGGTGGCCCAGCCAAAAGACAATTGACTTTCGACAGGACCGGATTATCCCTGCGACAGGCGGAGCCAAAAAATACCACCCTCTGTCTCCACTCCATTAAAACCTTTGCTGTGGCTAAGGTCAACTAAAGACCATTTTATGCTCTGCTAATGCCACTGGCCATAACACTGGTCTTGTGCTTAGGTTGCAGTACCCAAGGTGAAACAGCCAGTTTTGCCCAGCTTGTTCACCTATAACATCTGGTTATCGCTGGATCTTCCATGGTGTCAGTTTTAAGTGCATATAGCAAACTCAAGGTTGCTCTTGACTGCAGTGAGTTTTGTATGAGGAGCTAACCCAGAACCACCCAGGAATCAATGTTTAAACCTTCAGGGACTGCATGGTTTATTACCAAATTAGATGGTGCATTCAATCTCTGAGCCACTGGGAGTGGCATATGTCTTAAATTTTTGGACTTTGATTGTTCAATTTAAGCTTGAATGCCCATTCCTGCTTATTTCAATTTACTTCTCCATTGTTCCTTGCAAAAAACAAAAAATCATTATTAGATTTTAATTACAATGAAAAGAAATTTCAAATAAAACACAAGAGGGACTGTTTTACCAAGTTGTAGCAGGCTCTAGGGATCCTAATGACATTTCTGTGAATATAATTCAGTTTGTAACATTATTCCATTTCATTTTATTGTACACAATAACTTTACTTATTTATTTAGCTCAGTTATGCACGTGGCAACACCTTTTTATCACAGATGGTAATATTGATGATGCTGATTCAAAGTATTGAGACTGACTGTACATACTTACTGAAGCAGTGATCGTGCATATCACATGACAGAATGAGGCAACATTGAAGACTGCAGGATAACATACTCCAGCCATTAGGGAGACCAAATACGTCAAGGAGATCTTATTTGGAAAATATGTTGGGAAAACATCGAATAATTTTAGAAGAATCTAATATTTTCAACAACAAAAAAAATGAAACTTATATGCATGTTTCAACAAGTGGTGTCAGTGCTGTATAATCGGACATTCCCCCAAGTATACTCAGCATTAGTATTGGGCATTCCCAGTGAAACATAACTTGAACTATATGTATCTTTGCTATGCCAAAAGAACATGCCTTTATCCCCAGCATCAACCTTCTTCATGGCTTCTTGGCATTGAATTGACAGCTTAGCAAATTTGTGTGAATGTGGGTAATTTTGTGCTCTGGGGTCCTCAATAATTCTCTCCAGCCCTCTCAGTGAGAAAAGGACTACTTGTGTGCCAAAAATACATAAGCAGCAAGTGATAGACAGAGCTAAGCGACCCCACAACCAGCGGGTCAGATCTAAGCTCTAGAGTCCTGCCACATCCAGTCGTGAATGGTGGTAGATAATTAAACAACTCACTGGAGGAGGTGGCTCCACAAATATCCCCATCCTCAATGATGGGGCAGCCAAGCACATCAGTGCAAAAGATAAGGCTGAAGCATTCGTAACAATCTTCAGCCAGAAGTGTCAAGTGGATGATCCATCTCAGCATCCTGTGGAGGTCCCCAGTATCACAGATACCAGTCTTCAGCCAATTCGATTCACTCCAAGTAATAGCAAGAAATGGCTGAAGGCACTGGATACTGCAAAGGCTATGGGCCCTGACAATATTCCGGCAATAGTACTGAAGACTTGTGCTCCAGAACTTGCCACGTCCCTAGCCAAGCTGTTCCAGTACAGCTACAACACTGGCATCTACCCGGCAATGTGGAAAACTGCCCAAGTATGTCCTGTACACAAAAAGCAGGACAAATTGTACCCGGCCAATTACCGCCCCATCAGTCTACTCTCAATCACCAGTAAAGTAATGGAAGGGGTCATCAACATTGCTATCAAGTGGCACTTGCTTAGCAATAACCTGCTCACTGATGCTCAGTTTGGGTTCCGCCAGGGCCACTCAGCTCCTGACCTCATTACAGCCCTGGTTCAAACATGGACAGAACAGCTGAACTCCCGAGGTGAGGTGAGAGTGACTGCCCTTGACATCAAGGCAGCATTTGACTGAGTGTGGCATCAAGGAGCCCTAGCAAAACTGGAGTCAATGGGAATCAGGGGGAAAACTTTCCACTGGTTGGAGTCATACATAGCACAATTGAAAATGCTTGTAGTTGTTGGAGGTCAGTCCTCTCAGCTCCAGGACATCACTGCAGGAGTTCTTCAGGGTCGTGTCCTCGGCTGAACCATCTTCAGCAGCTTCATCAATGACCTTCCTTCCATCATAAGGTCAGACGTTGGGATGTTCACTGATGATTGCACAGTGTTCATCACCATTCACGACTTCTCAGATACTGAAACAGTCCATGTCCAAATGCAGCAAGTCTTGGACAATATCCAGGCTTGGGCTGACAAGTGGCAAGTAACATTCGCGCCACACAAGTGTCAAGCAATCACGATCTCCAACAAGAGAGAATTCAACCATTGTCCCTTGATGTTCAATGGCATTACCATCACTGAATCCCCCACTAACAACATCCAGGGAGTTACCATTGATCAGAAACTGAACTGGACTAGCCATATAAATACTGTGGCTACAAGAGCACGTCAGAGGCTCAGAATCGTGCGATGAGTAACTCACCACCTGACTCCCCAAAGCCTGTCCACCATCTACAAGGCACAAGTCAGGAGTATGATGGAATAGTCCCCACTTGCCTAGATGAGTGCAGTTCCCACAACACTCAAGAAGCTTGACACTGTCCAGGTCAAAGCAGCCCACTTGATTTGCACCACAAACATCCACAAACATTCACTCCCTCCACCACCGACGCACAGTAGCAGCAGTGTGTACCATCTACAAGATGCACTGCAGGGATTCACCAAGGCTCCTTCAACAGCACCTTCCAAACCCACGACCACTACCATCTAGAAAGACAAGGGCAGCAGATAGATGGGAACACGACCACCTGGAAGTTCCCCTCCAAGTCATTCACCATCCTGACTTGGAAATATATCGCCATTCCTTCACTGTCGCTGGGTCAAAGTCCTGAAACTCCCTTCCTAACAGCACTGTGGGTGTACCTACACCACATGGACTGCAGCAATTCAGGAAGGCAGCTCACCATCTCCTTCTCAACAGCAACAAGGGATGAGCAATAAATGCTGGCCTAGCCAGCGTTGCCCACATTCTGAGATGAATAAAAAGAAAAGTTAAGCTTGCACAAATCCCTTTCATATTGGGATCTGTGCAGCTGGCAAATTTTCATTCCATTGGTCTGGGCTGAATTTGAGCCCAACTCCCAGAGGTGGAGAGCTGTGTGCAAAGCCATTGTATCACTCAGTTCCTCAAAAAGGAAACCGACTCTAAAGCACACACTATTTTGAACTGTGCTACTGCAAATATTCAGTACAAAAGCAGACAAATAGGAAAGTATTGTGAGCATTTTAGAAAAATGGAGAGATTACATTTAGCCAAACATGCTAACTACACAACGGGCCAGATCTTCACTACCAAGGCGGATAGCTCGAGTGTGGATGTGGGTTGGAGTTGGGCTCGCCAATCCCGAAAACAGAACATAGGCGGCCATGGGGTTGGTTAAGTGCTGAGTTGGGCTGGTTCGAAGGCGCAACTATGTTCTCTGGGGCAAAAACAGAAATACCTGGAAAAACTCAGCAGGTCTGGCAGCATCGGCAGAGAAGAACAAAGTTGACGTTTCGAGTCCTCATGACCCTTTGACAGAACTAAGTAGAAATAGGAAAGGGGTGAAATATAAGCTGGTTTAAGGGGGAGGCGGGGGGAGAAGGGGGGAGGTTGTTGGTCGGGGGAAATGCTGCTCCCCCCCCCTTTCCCCGCCCCCCCTTAAACCAGCTTATATTTCACCCATTTCCTATTTCTACTTAGTTCTGTTGAAGGGTCATGAGGACTCGCAACATCAACTTTGTTCTTCTCCGCCGATGCTGCCAGACCTGCTGAGTTTTTCCAGGTATTTCTGTTTTTGTTTTGGATTTCCAGCATCCGCAGTTTTTTGTTTTTATCTCTATGTTCTCTGGGGCTTCATCCCAGTTGTCTCATTAACTGGCTCTCACCCCTCCACCAATCCCCAATGGACCTCCAATACCCTCCATGTTAACTCATTCCCCCCACTGACCCTCCATAGTCCTTCATTTCCTCTATGCCACCTCCATAGCCATTCACCCAATACCCACCATTGGCAGATCTTAGGAGCCATGTGGAGATGAAAATAAAACTTCCAACAATCTAAAACAGCTCTTACTCATACATATGTGATAGTAAAAACACACTTCCATTCATAAAACCATTTCAAAGACTTTAAATCTCAAATGGTTAATCCATATAAAAACAATTTTCAATTCAAACCCCACATCAAAGACAGCTCAACTTAAATAGCCTCTTTAAACTTTCCATCAAACTGTGAACTCATAGACTCCCTGCTGAGATAAATGTAGCTTTTGAAACTCAGCCAGGCATTCAGAATGACAGCCCTGGGGAAATGTCAACAAAAAACTCTATTAAAACATCATGACTAGATGCTGCTCTTTCTTCTAACCTGCAGCAGATGGCCTGTTAATCAAAGCAGTCCAGTAGAGTTTTTTAAACTCTCAGTGACAGCTGAAGCCTCTTTCAAGTTTACAGAGCAGAGGGTTTAAAAACCTTGCATTACGACAGTTATACAGACATTATGCACCGTTCAAGGGTGATTCCCATGCTGTGAGTTAAGGGCCTTGCAACAGACAAAATGGGGCCTGTTTGAACTCAACACTGAGTTCACATGGATCTATGAGTTCAGATTTCCCTCTTTTGTGGATCAGGCCCGGCCCCTTTCCCTACCAATAAAAATTGGATCTGTCAGACGTGTACCGGGACTTCTGCATCTGTGTCCTGCCTGCCATATTGAAAGGTGCATGGAGTCTTCCCAACTCCGTGAAAACCGACCCAATATCTTAGAAACATAGGAGAATCTTAATGTTGGTAGAGACTTAGGCATAGTGTTTCCACTTCTGGTCACCACATGATTAAATGGGTCTTAGTTAATTTGATGGAGAGATACCTGTAGCAGATTTTAAGGAGTGTCTGCGAAAGTGCTCTTACAACATTACCTTGAATAGGCCCCAGTACCCAAAATCCTGCAGCATCAGAAAAGAATTTCAGGCTTCAACAGGAAGTTCCAACATGCTGGAGATTTACTGCAAACATGGTGGTGGTGGTGATGGAGCAGGCAGGGGGAGTTGAGGAGGAAGTTTATTCCTATGTATTCATCTAGTCCACCAACTTATTGTCCAACCAGTTGTATCCAATTACATGGTTTTCATCAGAATAATGAACTTTCCCAATAACCAACAATTGACAGAAATGGTCGATTGATGTTAGATAACACTAAGAGGAAAAGTCCCCTATCACTATACTACTAATTGAACAACATAAAACGTGATGTATTTTTCTTAAATGGGATATGAGCATCACTGGCAAGGCCAGCATTTGTTACCCCTTCCTAATTGTCCTTGAACTGAGTTGCTTACTATGCCATTACATAGGGCAGTTAAGAGTCAACCGCTTTGCTTTGGGCCTGGAGTCACGTGTAGGTTAAACCAGGTAAGCACTGCAGATTTCCTTCCCTAAAGGACATTAGTGAGCCAGAGGTGTTTTTACAACAATCATTGAGAATTGTCATGGTCCATTACTAGCTTTATATTCCAGATTATTTTTATTAATTGAATTTAAATTCCACCAGCTGCAGTGGTGGAATTTGAACTTGTGCGTTTTTTTAATCACTCACGGGATGTGAGCATCGCTGGCTAGGCCAGCATTCATTGTCCGCCCCTGATTGCCCTTGAGAAGGTGGTGGTGAGCTGCCTTATTGAACTGCTGCTGTCTATGTGGTGTAGGCACATCCACAGTGCTGTTAGGGAGGGAGTTCCATGATTTGACCCAGCAACAATGAAGGAACAGTGATATAATTCCAAGTCAGGATGGTGTGTAGCTTGGAGGGGAACTTGCAGGTGGTGGTGTTCCTATGCATCTGCTGCCTTTGTCCTTCTAAGGGAGAAAGGTCGCGGGTTTGGAAGGTGTTGTCGAAGGAGCCTTGGTGAATTGTTGCAGTACATCTTGTTGATGGTACACACTGCTGCCACTGTGCGACAGTGGTGGAGGGGGTAGATGTTGAAGGTGGAGGATAGGGTGCCAAGCAAGCTACCTGCTTTGTTCTGGATGGTTTCAAGCTTCTTGAGTGTTGTTGGAGTTGCACTAACCCAGACAAGTGGGGAGTATCCCATCACTGACTTTGTGTTTTGTAGATGGTGGACAGGCTTTGGGGAGTCAGGAGCTAAGTTATTTGCCACAGAATTCCCATCCTCTGACCCCAGAATATTAGCTTGAGCCCCCTGCTTACTCCAGTACCATTACCACTATGCCACTATCTCCCCATTTACTTCAAAGGCCTTGTTGGACCTACCAATCACCCCAGACATTTGGTGTTGGGGATAGGAGGAGCTTTGGGCCCAGAACCATTGGTTTGTGACCAAGGCTATTTTAATTTCTGGGCCTCATGTACAGCATCCCGGCAAACTGCCCACTTCAACTGGCAGAAAGAATCAGGTGGCTGGCATTGAGCAAGTTGAATCCCAGGGATGGGAGGCCACCTGATGATACCAAGTATATTATGGGGAGAATGGGGTCGTTTGGTTGGGTGGGAAGGGGAGATGCCCAGCAGCAGAAGCTCAGACATTGCTTGAGGGACTGAAAGGAGCATTTCTGCTCCACCTGACCCCACTAAAACAAGTTTTTGATTTACGCTGAGACTTCTCTTCTTCCATGCTCATTTTTACTGACCAGAGCATCTACCACAAGCACCAAAATCAGTGAGCCATTATAATGGAATTGAAACATAGGAACGGGGGTAGGCTATTCAGCCCTTCATGCCTGATCTACCATTCAACTAGATAATGGTTGATCTATACTGCAACTCCATTAACCCGTCTTTACTCCTCTCACTTGATTTCACTTGATGTTCTTACCAAACAAAATTCTGTCAACCTCAGGCTTAAAAGTTTGTCCCTGCATCTATAGCCTTTTGTGGAGTAATTCCAGTTTATGACGACACTTCATCTGAAAATATATTCCCTGAGCTCACTCCTAAGTTATCAGTAAGGATCCTTCCTGAGTTAGGCAGGCATCTTGGTTACCTAAAGGAAGGGGTCCAACTAAGTTGACAGTGGGCTGGAATCAAGTGGGACTTGTGCAGGAAGTTTTTGTAACTGTTTGCCTGCAGTGCTGCCTCTGGACTTGGTGGATTAAAATTCCCCCTAGAGACCAATACTATTCAAGCATTTCCCTATTCCACACACATGCACGCTATAAGGAAATAGTTTCACGGTTTTATTGAGGCATGGCCATTTTCCTACTTCCCTACCAGGGGAACAGACAAATTGGACACACAGACACAAAAATCAGATAGATGAGAAACCCACAATCAATAGCAATAAAATACACAAATTTGCTATTCTATTCCAGCTGTTAACATCAGAAGGCCAATAAGCAGCACAGGAACACTCAAACCCTTTGCGTGCCAATGTGATGTGTGAAATGGACTAAAAGAAAACACCTGTAAACACAAGCATAATGCTCTTAGTCTTCAAGGAATAACCCAATCAAATCATTCAAATTAAATCTAAATTTGAATGCTACAAGTTCACCCAGATCATCCTAATTCAAAATTAATACATATATATTCTTAAGCTCATCCCAGTAGAAACTACAATAAGAGTTGTCCTCCCTTAGTATTTCATCATCACCATTGTTTTTTGCATCTACAGCTTCATTGCAGCTAATGGGCCTGAGACCTGTATTTCCAACTGGGATACTCAGTCAGCATACCTTTGTTATAGTGCACCCCAGTTGGTACCAAGGTGCAGTGTCAGTACATTGTTAACTTCAACAAATCTGCAGAGCTTCACACTCTCAGGATCACATTTGTAATGTAAGGACAGAGTTACACAAGCTCCTCTCAAAATGAAAAACACCCCATTCCCAAGTCGCATAAGTTCCTCAAAGCTTAATCAGTGCACTGCTGAAATGCAACATTGCACTGAGTTGGAGTTATACTGCAATTAGTGTAAAGTTTTAAGGCTGGAAGAAAGCCCTCTGTAGAGGCCTCGCACTGTGTACGCCTAAAAGCCGGATCTGCACCTGGCACCCAAGTTAAGGCACTGCTTCTTTGCATTAAAGCATAGCCAAAATGTCTGAAGTCAACATCAATGGCAGTAAAGGGTTACAGCAGGACAGCTTGCATTAGCTTTAACATAAATGCAAGTGGATACACTTGGGTGACACTGATTTCATTAGGTTTATGAACACAATCAACTATTAATAAAAATGTTACAACATATCTTGTACTGAAACACATAACATGCCGATCCCCAATGTCAAAACGGTTCTGCTCTGAGCACTGAGCTCATTAATTCAACAGTCCTAATAACTCGTGAGGAAAATTTGCTCTCAAGAGCAGTGGAACTGCAGGATGGTGGAAGTTCTGTGAGACAGATGATCTAAAACTTGAGGTGATGGATTCGTGCCCCTACCACCTGATGGATTGGTGTATTTTGCCAATCAATGTGTTGCAACACTCAAGCATTTTCACTCCAGGGGATTTATTTTAAGGTTAACACTTCTGACTTAACAAAAAAAAAGTCTCAATTCTTTTGGGAATTGAACTGCAAAGGACAACTCGATTGCAACTGCAACACGATTGCTATTCAGGAGCAGAATGGGGAACCTTCAGAGTATGAATGCTAAAGGGAGATTTTGTTCCTGGCATTTATAACTGATTCATTGGTGTAATAGAGAGACTACAGTCCCCCATTCAGTAGCCTCTCGAGACCAGAATCTTCACCCAGCTGAAATACTTCTTAATAACATTTCTTCTGACTCATACTTCTCGTAATGATTAGCTCTATTATTAGACCCGGGCCCTGTCCATGCTAAAGGTACAATGATTAATGGAAAATGTTATACATTATTTCTCCTGATTCAAAAGGCTCACATCACAGCTCTGTGATAATTTGATAGAACATTTAAATATAGATCCCAAAGATGATTTGATTAATGGAATAATAATTGCACCCTTTGTACACATTTATCACTTGCTGCAATATTCACCATTTTAAAATATAATGGAAGGACATCAAATATTTAAGTATAAAATCACCAGACTGGCAGAGGACAAAAGAAGCCAATTTCTGTGGAAGCTACAACATTTATCGAGTCTGTAATAGTCTCTCAGGTTAATACTGGTACATCTGTGCAGCGGAATTCCACTATATGCAGTTAGTTGGAATGTACACACAAAACTGTTGTTGATGGTAATAATGGAATCGTTCCCATTGTGCCAACTGCCCCAGTGGACGCACCAACACACCACACCACACAAAATAATCTTTAGGCAATATCTCTTCAATTAAAACAAGTCCTTCAAAAATTGTACAAGTATTTGGTAGAAGCTTGCAAGGACAGTCCATTTACACCAAAAATATTATGTTGCACGAAACCTGATTGGTGTGTTGTTTCCTTCTAGTTAGAAACTTTTTATTCACCAACAAATTGTAAATAGATTTGAAATGTTGCTTTCATCAAAAATTATATTTTTTTCGTGATCGTTTGGAATGTTTTCATATATACAATGTGTTTGATTCTTAACTGCCCTCGAAAGTGGCCTCTCACTTGTATCAAACTGCTTCAGCAAGTTCAAGAAGGTGGCCTGTCATCACCTTCTCATTATGATATGCACGGGCAATTAATCGCCAGCCTTGCCTGCAATGCCCACATCCCCAGAACTGCTTTCCTTAAAATTCCAATCTCTTTCAGATGCATGCCAGATGTGACCAAGATTGCAGCTGAACAAATGTCCAGAACCTTTGCTGGAGACATTCTGAATTACCCAAGAATGACACAAGAACAGTACAAGTACAACTCGCCATCTAGCTTTCTTCTTTCCTATCTGGGGTGCTGTGTTTTTTCCACCCCAAGGGAATACACATTTTCCTTGGAATATCTGAAGATCCTTGAAATTCGGGGAGGGGCACTGATGATTTGCATAAAAGATTCCGAATAGTATGTTAAACATCCTGATTCATTGGATTCACCAGCTGTTTGAAGCTTTGGGGGTTTGAAGTATGTCATCTGTGAAAAGCCTACAGCCCTCCTTCTGAGGAGGCACTTGGCCTTTTTTTCACTATTTTCTCACAGGCCATTTAGGAGCTTGCATCCAGAGGGTTGGTGGGAGAAGGAGAGGGAATAGAGAATTAAACCACCCCACAGTCATGGCACAAAATGCTGATAGTTCGAAGGCTGACATATCTGCTACCTTTCAGTACCTTCTTTCTTCATCCAGAAGAGGAAAAGAGTAGCCCCTTCACAACCTCAGGACATCCCAAAACACTTTACAGCCAATTAAGCACTATTTGAAGTAAAGCCATTGTTGTAATGTAGGAAACTCAGTGACCAGTTTGTCCACAATGAGCTTGCATAAACAGCGAAGTGATGATGACCAGGTAATCTTTTTTTGTGACGTTGACTCAGGGTTAAGGATAAATATTAGTCAGCACACCAGAGAGACTCCCCTGATTTTGAATTTCTTAAAATAGTGCCATGGAATATTATGCATCCATTTGAAATATGAGACAAGGCCTTGCTTTGATTTCTCATAATCCAAAAGAGGGCACCTTTGACATTGCAGCACCCCCTGCACTAAATGTTTGTGCTCAAATCTCTGGGGTGGGTCTTGAACATAAAGCCTTTTGATTGAGAGGCAACAGTGCTGCTAACTAAGCCACAACTGACATAGCTAGATTGTCCTCATCTGCTTCCCCTCCTTTCCTAAAAGGGGTGGTACCAGCCTACCATAGTTCTGCAGGTATCTGACAGATTTCTCCCTCCCAGCACTGGGGAAACAGGCCCAACTGTTATAGGCCAGTAAAATTAGGGATCTGTTCAGCCCAGATTATTAAGATTATTTAGCCCCAAATTGGATAATCGCATCCAAAACCAATGGGGAAACTTCAGCTACTTGTTGAGATCAAGGGCTGCATTTTCATCTTGGTGTGCAGTGTGCAAATGGCCATGCTTAGGCCTGAATTTTTAAATTGTAGGGCACGCACGATCAGCGTGCCCGGGAGTGGTGGGAAGCAGACCCCTGACCACAATCAGCCCCAGATTTCTGTATAAATGAATGTTCTTGAAACCTTCAAGCACTGCCATTTTTTGAAAATTGTCAACGCAGCCAAATTGTTTTAATATCTAAGCTGCCATTGTCTATTTGAAGAGGGATGCTGCTGAGAATCTAAACATCCACTCAATGGGAATTGCGCAGAAAGTTTGAACTTCTGATGGGAAAATTCTCTGCTCACCGAGACTCTTGAGTTAGAGTCTGAGACTTCAGGTAATTCCGACTTACTTACCTGGATAGTTACCCAGGAAATGTTAGATAGAAAAACCCCAGTATAGCTCCTAGTATATATAGTTGTATGGTGGGTAAACATACAACTGGGCACCCAATCACTCACATTGCCCCCCCCACCCCCGGCTCCCCCCTTGACACCCCCTCCCCGATTCTCCCTCCGGTTCGACCTAACTTGTCCCCACCACCCAACTCCCCTGACCCCCACCCCCAACTCACGCCCAACCTGACCTAGCTAGCCTCCAACCTGACAATCCCTCTCGACCCGATCCAACTACCCCGGCCCACCTATCCACTTACCCATCCTACTGACCTCACCCACATACCACCCTACCAAACTACCACCCTGCCATCCAACCCAGCTGCCACCCTACTATCTGCCACCCTACCCCACTTACCACCCCACCCAACTGCCACCCTATCCACTTAGCCCACCCACCTACCCACTTACACAACTACACACTCACCCATTCACTCGTCCATTAACTCACACATTCACTCATTCACTAACACACTGAGAAGCTTGGGGACCTTAAACACTTACCAGAATTCAGCAGCTGGCTCCGGAGAAAGGGGGCGTGGCTTCTGCGCAGAATCTATTCACTACTCACTGCGAAGGTTGGAGCCTTTTCAATGTATGCAGGTGAAAGGGTAGCTTTCTGTCTGACCAGAGTCGGACACAAGGGTTCTAACTCTAGTTAGAAGTTTTGGGCCGCAACCTCTATTGGTTTCTCCTCAGATGCCACCAGACATGCTGGATGTTTCCAGCATTTACAGTTTTTATTCCCTCAATAGTTACTGAGTAAGGGCTCTATTTCATGTGAAACTAAGCCACTCAGACCACAAGGTGCCATGTTTCACTTCCTGGCCTGTGCCAAGTTATCTAACCTCAGCTATGGCAGCAGCTGGGATTGATTAAATAAAATCACTCACATTGCCCCCCAACTCCTCAATATTCTTGGATGAGGGAAAAGACAAAAATAGGATGCCATTCAGCTGCATTGAAATCAAAAGATGCCGTAGTAATGAAACCCAGTGATAAAGGACCAGATAAATTCAATGATGTTAGTTTTGAGGGATAAATATTAACCAGAACATCAGAAGAGCACTCTGCTCTTCTTCAAACAGTGTCATGAACTCTCTTGCATCCACTTAATAGGACTTGATTTCATAGCAATCACCCTTCTTTCATTACTATGGCCAATTAGCCTTCATTAACATTAAAAAGATTATTAGTGTGAAATACAGAGAAAACAACCCAGGTCCAATAGTTTCCATATAAGACACAAGAGATTGGCAGAAGAGTCAGGCACAGGTCAAGGACGCATTTCTCTCTGTAATTGCAGACACATCACAAGAACTAAACATGCTCGAAAGCTCCTGATGTATCTGTGTGCAGAAATCCAATTTCTATCTGATATTTGTCTCACCCTAATGAGTCAATATATAAAATACTACCATGCATGACTTGCCTTTAATCATGAGAATTAATGCAAATTCCACACGTTACAGAGAATGTCAGTCCTCCTATTCCTTGTGGTCTCAAGAAGGGACTGTCCACTTCTTTATTAGTTCAGTTAAATCATGAGTCATACTCATTTAAATGAAGAAAAAAGCCTTTTTGTCCCTTCACCTTTTTGTTTTCTAAAACTTCATCTCATTTTGGGTGCATTTAAGGCAGGTTTCTTCGCATCTAAACTGTGCAAACTCAATATCGGAGATTGCCAATGAATTATATACATGAATGGAGGTGAGAGGGTTAATCCTGATCCCAACTTTTCGTTGTAAGGAATATGTATCTTCATTTCCAGTTTGTAAACCTATAGGGTTGAGAAATGTCATCCAAACTGTCCCCGTATAGTACCAAGAGAGAACAATTATCCCTGAAGTCTATTATTGCCACTTATAATCATTCTTTCTGAACTTTGAACAGCAATCTCAATATGCAAACCTTAGGATCATTACCAATTTAAAATCCCACCTCCTTCAGGAAGCAGAAGTGACTAACATTTTCAAAGTAGCATTGTTGTGAAAGCAGTCTTATCCAGAAATTACCTGGATTGAAGACTGTGCTGAGTATTTAGCATTTTGGCCCTCAGAGTAAGCCTGTGGTGGAGCAGGTGACATGTTTGTGCTGCAGTATGTTTTTAAACCTAACCTGAGCAGTTCTGTACTTGAGATGTGAGGCACAGCATTGTGCACACCTTCAGATCAAATCCAGTAAATCTTCTTTACAAATGCTTGATCAGGCATGAATGCCTTTATAAAAGAATTACTGGCCTTAACACCTTTTACATAATTCTTATGATGTAGACATAGGAGATTGATTGCAGTAAACAGATCATTATCATGACTTCAAGGCATCATGACGGGCTGGTTAAGGACACAAATAGGTTGGTAGAAAATCAGGCCCTAAAATTACCAATTGATAAAATGGCTTGGAGACAGCACAGTGCAGCCGTCTTCCATTTACAAACACTGCCACTACATCTAAACTTTTCAGAATAAAGCTCTCAAAGGATGCCAATGATATTGATAGGTCATTGGCACTGATTCTTGATTCCATTTATTGACAGGCAACACAGTGAGGCCACTCATGCTATGGTAATGTAGTACACATCTGAAAGCCGCATTAGGTGAACAATATCATACTAAGCATTCTGGACTTTTTCCTTTCCTAAATGGCATAACACATCCAGTTATCAATCTAAAACTCTTGCAGTGGCTTGCTTTCAAAAGAGATTGCAAACCATTCACGCCCACCTATTTTTTTCTTTTCTTTCCTGATGGCAGTGATTCAGTATCTTGTCCAAACGCCTGCTCTTTATGTGCGAGCTTAAACAAAAGAAGTGTCAGCAGGCAAATGGACCATTACAGTCATCATAGCTAAATCCAACATCCTTCTTGCCCAACATCCAAAAAGCAGCAATGACTGACATACAAACACAAACTAACTTTCCAGGGACATTGAGGTTACAGCAACTGAGGTTATCATAAGCCAGGGATCCAAACTTAAGACCTTCCAGATCTGGATGAGCCAGTTCCACACTAGGCAATGGATTTACCCACTGAACTACCGAGAGAGCTCATAATCCAACTTCTGTTACATGCAACTAATGATCTTTATAACATCATGCTGAAGGGATATAAAAGGACTGATTCCCCAGATAGGGGCTCCTGGGAAAAGAGTTGCTCACAGAAGGGCATTGGCCAGGATATTAGCCACTAATTTTTCATTTATTTAAATTGATAGACTGGAGATCAGAAGCTGTGGTTTAGTACTTCCAAGCCAGTGGTCCATAGTCCCGGAGTGATGTAACACATCCAGTCCAATCTTTCAAAAATAACATTCACTATTAATGTTAAAAAAAATCCAGGGACAACATACATTAAACCCTGTTAATGTTTCTGTAACAAAATAAGAATTGATCTTTAAACTGATCCTTTGTGTTGCCCCAAGACTGCTCTTTGATTAGACTTTTCAGATACTACCATCGGGCTCTTAATAAGTTAAAGCAACAACTCTCAAGCTATGATTCACATCACTTGAGGCTGGGTTTAGTGCATTTTTTTGGTTTTTCTGGCAAGGAACATAGCATTAGTCAGAAAGTCTAGGCTATTTTAAAACAGTCTGTAATCAATTTGTTTTAAATGGGTTGTGATATTTTGACCTAGGAGGAACTAGAAGTTATATATAGCAATGTATTGCTTTAAGTTGAATTCAGATTAGATTTTAAATATGCAGAACACACAAATTTTTGTGACGAGTCTGGGGAACTGGTGCTTCCCACATGCCCTTATCAGCTTGAGACAATGGAAATTTATTCAGACATTCCAGTAAGCATCTACACACAATATGTTGAAGTGGCTTCAATCATGCAAACATGACAATTGCCAGTTGGTAATGGGCCACAACCAGTAGCCAGGTCATAAGTTTAGCTGGAAGTTCAAGTGGCCAACCCCTGGGCGTGGAGAGCAGTGGGAGAGCCAGAGATAGTCCAGGAAATTTCCTGGCCATGTTGTTCAATAAAGAGACTGCCCTGTCCATTCACATTTACGCATAGCTCAATGAGTTTGATACTTTCAACTTACCTCATCTATCAACTCATCTTCTGGAAGGTGAGAAAATGTGTGTGTGGGACAAGTGCAACATTAGAGGATGCACAACAAGAGTTTCACTCGTGAGAGCACCACTACCTGAGTCACACTGCTAGATATTGATCAGTTGGAAGCAAACTTCTCATTGTAGGGGTCACAGGATCTTACAGAAGTAACTAGCAATGCTGAACCTGCTGGAATATCCAGTGCAAATCCAAAACATGTACCACAAGTCAACTGTGGTATTAGAATAACAACAGTTGGAAAACAAATAAGCCATATAGTACAAACATGAGTTACTATGAAACAGTAGAAATATGGAACAATTTGAAGTATTTTGTTGTCTTGGAATTACCCCCACCCTGGAGGAACTGATGTGGTTATCCCATCAATTGTTCTGATCTAACCCCCATGTGTTGGCATGCTGACAGGCTGCTATTATATGTTCAACCCAATGCTAGTTTCCAGAGACACTGAACTGAGTCAACACACCAGTCAGGATACCACAAATGTCTGGAGATCATCAGCCTGTTTCCTTAAGCCTAGAGTATAGTGTTTCCTTAAGCCTAGGCTATAGGCAAAAGTACCCCGGACACCTTTTGCCATAGCCTCAGTCTGCACATAACAATGGGTGGAATTTTCCACCTCCCCGCCCTCCCCACGCCCCCGGTGGTAGGTTCCCCCGCGGTGGGGCCGGCAAGCTATTGAAATCCCCGTTCACATCGGCGGGACCAGAAGGGGTGGGAGAATTCCGTCCAGTGAATCTGAAATTCCAGTTGAATGGAGGGTTCTCCTCCATACATCTGTAGCTAATTTCAAGAAATCTATCCTGCTGGATTTAGAAATCTGCAAAGTCCGGAATTTGGAGTCAAAGCCCCAAATCGGGACAGCTGATTATTGGAGTTATTCACTGCAAATTCTGATGAGCAATACACGTCAGTCAAGCTTTGTCAATGTACAGAAAGCAAAAGGAAGGCTTATATTGTGACAGACACAGTGGATGGCAATTCACATTGAGACAGGACCAGCTGAAAGCAGGCACTGAAATATTAATACAGTCCTGGAGAGACACTACCTTGACTTCAAAAGATAGGGCCAGCAATGAAGAGGAGACCACAATCAAAAAATGTGTGTTTATTTCATAGCCACAGAAATAACAAGCTAATGAGTCAAAGGTAAAGAATTCTTGAGATACTATTATAACTCATGATATGTATATGTTCAGCTCCAGATGAACAGAAATGTAATTGACCTTGAAAACTGCATGGGATCTCCAAACCCTTAGTTTGTAAACTGAGAAGTATAGATATTTTTTAAAAAGCACATCTGACAGACTTGGTCATTCCATTGAACTTCTTTACTTCAAAATGTTAAAACTGAAAATCACACTCCTATGACATGTTCAGTGGTGACAACAATGATGTTATGCTGAAATATTTTCCAAAAATAAAGAAACGTGAAAAATAACTGATATTCCTGAATACCTTATTCAGTGTGTAATAGGAGAGGCAGATAATTTATGTACAGAAAGCTCCCACAAACAGCAATGTGATAATGATCAGATAATCTAATTTGTTGATGTTGATTGAGGGAAAATCGTTGGCCAAGGCACTGGGGAGAGCTCCTCTACATCTTGTTGAAATAGTGAGATCTTTTAAATGCACCTGAAGAGGGCAGACAGAGTCATGCTTTACGCACTTCTGACAATCAATACCCCCTGAGTTCTGCACTGGAGTGTCAACATGGATTATGTGCTCAAGTGTTCAGAGTGGGACTTGAACCCACAACCTCCTGACTGAAGTGCTACTCTCTCTTGCACAGATAACACCTTTGAACAGTTCAGAAGGAACAGCTCTAAAACAGAGATAAAAACAAAAAACTGCGGATGCTGGAAATCCAAAACTAAAACAGAAACAGAAATACCTGGAAAAACTCAGCAGGTCTGGCAGCATCGGTGGAGAAGAGTACAGTTGTGGTTGTTGGAGACCAACATTCTGTTGAAGGGTCATGAGGACTCGAAACATCAACTGTACTCTTCTCCGCCAATGCTGCCAGACCTGCTGAGTTTTTCCAGGTAATTCTGTTTCTGTTTTTGTTTTAGCTCTAAATCAGAGTACAGTTAACCCCAGTAATTGCCTTTCATGTGCTATAATGGGGCATCTGCAGTAAAACAAAACATTGAACTGTATTATTGCAGGGGTTGCTAATCTTTGCTAGCAACAATTTTTAATTAGAACATTTGGAAATCAAACAGACAAGAGTTGTTTAAAACATAGCATTCCTGGAATAAATTGCACATTCCTGACTGTCGGGAAGAAACAGAACTTTAAAGTCAGCATTTCAGAAACTATTCCATGATTCTTTTGAGCTACTATCCTTGCTTAATCCACCCCCTCCACATACCTGCCTCAGGCCCAACTGACAGACACTTTGGGAGACACTCTCAAGCACCTGCCAACATTGCCCTATAATTATCCATTTATACTTTCCCTCTGATTGTCTCTCTTTGATCTCACTTCGGGGAATCACAGATAAGAATCTATTATCTACTGCTGCCTGGTGGAGCTATGTTGGAGTTACAGGAATCTGCACCACTCGCCTGATCCACTAAATGCAGGTTCTTTTTATTTCTCTTTTCCGGCAGTCATTTTCACATGCTAGGTTACAGACCAACTAGTGCCAGTCACCATCTGGCATCTTGTGTGAGTTGCCATTGTTCATGTGACAGCCTTCCTGGTCAGACAAGGCTATTCAGTCACAGAGTTTTCAAAACTGTCCCTGCTGATGTCCATATGACATCCATACATGGGTATTTCCAGGGGATGCTTTGCTGGATAGTGAACAGGAATGGAATCCTTTACCATTTCCTGCTTCCTTACCCTGGAGGTTCTTAGCCCAATCATGGTACAATCCATTGCCCTGGCTGAGATCGAACAATTTGACACAGGTCTAGGATCAAACACAGATCATTCCTAGTATTACTCATTAGAAACCACTTGCTGAGCTATCAGAGAAGCTCTGATTTTTTAATTATTATATATTCTTTCATGGCTACTTTGTCCTAGACAGTGTCAAGCTTCTTGAATGTTGTTGCTCATCCAAACAGGTGGAGAGTATTTCATCACCTCCTGACTTGTGCTTTGTGATGGTGGAAAGGCTTTGGGAGTGAGGAGACAAGTTAGTCCCACTGAATTCTCAGCATCTATCCTCCACTTGCAGCCATTGTATTTATATGGCTGGTCCAGTTAAATTTCTGTTCAATGGTGAGCCCAGGATGTTGGTGGTTTTAACAATTATAATGTTATTAAATGGTAAGGAAGTGGGGTGGTTAGACTTTCTCTTGTTGGAGATGGTCATTGCCTGGCATTTGTGTGGCACAAATGTTATTTGCCATTTACCAGCCCAAGCCTCAACGTTCCCTTGCTCTTGCTGTATGCAGGCAGGGCTACTTAATAATCTGAGTTGCAAATGGTAATGAACCATGCAAACATTAGTGGACATCCCCACTGCTGACCTTATGATGCAGGAAAGATCATTGGGGAAGCAGCTAAAGATGATTGGACCTAATAGATTAGCCTGAGGAACTCCCAATCATGTCTTGCGGCTGAGATAATTGGTCTCCAACAACCACAACTGGCTTGCATTGTGCTAGGAATGATTCCAACAAGTGGGGAGGTTTTACCCAGATTTGGTCAAATGCTGCCTTGATGTCAAAGGCTGCCCCTCTCATCTCACCTCTGGTATTAAGCTCTTTTGCCGATGTTTGAACTAAGACTGCAATGAGGCCTGGAACCGAGTGTTCCCAATGAAACTCAAATTAAAATCAAATCAAGGGGGAGGCAGTGGTATAGTGGTATTGTCACTCAGGGTAACGACCTGGGTTCAAATCCCACCATGGCAGATGGTGCAGTTTGAATCCAATAAAGATCTAGAATTAAAATTCTAACAATGACCACCAGTTGATTGCTTATTGATGTAAAAACTCATCTAGTTCACTAATGTCCTTTAGAGAAGGAAATCTGCCATCCTTACCTAGTCTGACCTACATTTGACTCCAAACCCACAGAAATGTGGATGACTCTTAAATGCCCTCTGAACAAGGCCTAGCCAGTGACACCCACACCCCATGAACGAATAAAAAAAAATGAAGTTATTGGTGAGCAAGTGCCACTGTTGAGGAACATTCCATCACCTTGCTGATTATTGAGAGTGGGCTAATGGAGCAGAATTGTGGAGAGTCTTAGCTGGGCAATTTTCCATTCCACTTTGTTGGGTAGCTGTGCTGGAACAGCTTGGCTCGAGGTGCAGCTTGTTCTGGAGCATAAATATTCAGCTCAAAATTGGGATGTTGTTGTATCCAATGTGCTCGCCTATTTCTTGATATCACATTGAATGAATCGAATTTGGAGGGATCTGGAGTCTGGAGTCACATGTAGGCCAAATCAAATAAATAGGGTATTTTTTCTTACCTAAAGGACATTAGTGAACATGGTGACTTTTGTGCAACAATCCTGTAGTTACAAGGTCAACATTACTCATTATAGTTTTGAAATTCCAGATTTATTTAACTAACTGAATTAAAATTCCTCAGCTGTTATAGTGGGATTTGAGCTCATGTCTGGATCATTAGCCCAGGACCCTGGATTACTAGTCCAGTAACATAACCATTATGCTACCGTACCTCATTCTATAAAATACATGTGCAGATGTTGGGTAAGAACAGGATTCCAATCAGCTGTACCACTCCCTATGGTGAACTAGCTGCCTGACAATCATGCCTACATTGTCCAATTGGCATTGTCAGTTGTAAAAATTACCACTGAGGGGAAAATCTATGCTCATACAAAATAGAATGGGCACTTCGGTATGATGACTGCCAATGCCCACATCAAAAAATCCCAGTGATAAGTAAACAATTCATCAAACTTATGTTTGAGTTGGGGTCTTAAAGCTGATATAGTCAGTTCTCATCTTGTGCTGTAATTAACTTCCATTTTCTGTTCCAACATAGTGTGCAATTCACAAGGATTACATAATCATTAATTATTGGATAAGTCAGACTGTTAGTGACTGTCAGGGGGAGGCAATGGTGTAGTGGTATTGTTACTGGACTAGTAATCTAGATAATGGTTATGTTATTGGACCCATGGTATTGCTCTGGGGACCTGGGTTCAAATCCAACCATGACAGATGGTGGAACTCAATAAAAATCTGGAAGTAAAGGACTGATGATGACCACCAAACCATTGCTGATTGGTGTAAAATCTCGCCTGGTTCACTTATGTCTTTTAGGGAAGGAAAGCTGCCATCCTTACCTGGTCTGGCATCCATGTGACTCTAGGCCCACAGCAATGTGTTTGACTCTTAAATGCCTTCTGAAATGGCCTAGCATGCCACTTAGTTGCATCAAACTGCTACAAAGCATCAAAAAAGGAATGAAACCGGACAGACCACCCGGCATCAATGCTAGGCACCGGAAACAACAACAGCAAACTCAGCCCAGCAATGTCCTCCTTACTAACATCTGGGGGCTGGTGCCAAAATTAGAAGAGCTGTCTCACAGACTAGTCAAGCATCAGCCTGACATAGTCATCCTCACGGGATCATGTCCCAGACATCACCATCCCTGGATATGCTCAACGGCAGGACAAGGCAGCACAGTGGTATACAGTCAGGAGGGAGTTGCCCTGGGAGTCCTTAACATCGACTCTGGACCCCATGAAGTCTCATGGCATCAGGTCAAACATGGGCAAGAAACATCCTGCTGATTACCACGTACCACGCTCTTTCCATGCTAAGCACCACTTGAAGGAAACACTGAGGGCGGCATGGGCGCAGAATGAACTCTGGGTGGGGGACTTCAATGTCCATCACCAATAGTCGCTCGGTGACATCACTACTGACCAGGCTGGCCAAGTCCTAAAGGACATGGCTGCTAGACTGTGGCAGGCGGTGAAGGAACCAACAAGAGGAAAAAGAAATTCAACCTCATCTTCACCTGCCTGCTACAGATGCATCTGTCCATGGCAGTATCGGTTGGAGTGACCACTGCACAGTCGTTGTGGAGATGAAGCCCTACCTGCACATTGAGGATATCCTCCATCGTGTTGTGTGGCATTACCACCGTGCTAAATGGGATAGATTTCGAACAAATCTAGCAACTCAAGACTGGGCATCCATAAGGGGCTGTGGACCAGCAGCAGGAACAGAACTGTACTTGAACACAATGTGTAATCTCGTGGCTCGACATATCCCCCACTCTACCATTACCGTCAAGCCAAGGGATTAACCCTGGTGCAATGAAGAATACAGAAGGGCATGCCAGGAGCAGCACCAGGCATACCTAAAAATGAGGTGTCAACCTGGCGAAGCTATAACACAGGGCTATTTGCGTGCCAAATAGCATAAGCAGCAAGTGATAGACAGAGCTACACGATCCCACAACCAGCGGATCAGTTCTAAGCTCTAGAGTCCTGCCACATCCGGTTATGAACGGTGGTGGACAATTAGACAACTCACTGGAGGAGGAGGCTCCACAAATAACCCCATCCTCAAAGACGGAAGAGCCCAGCACATCAGTGCAAAAGATAAGACTGAATGAAGCATTGCTACAATCTTCAGCCAGAAGTGCTGAGTGGATGGTTCATCTCGGCCTCCTCTGGAGGTCCCCAGCATCACAGATGCCAGTCTTCAGCCAATTCAATTCATGCCACGTGATAGCAAGAATCATCTGAAGGTACTGGATACTGCAAAGGCTATGGGCCCTGACAATATTCCGGCAATAGTAATGAAGACTTGTGCTCCAGAACTTGCCGTGCCCCTAGCCAAGCTGTTCCAGTTCAGCTCAACACTGGCATCTACCCGGCAATGTGGAAAATTATTGAGGTAAGTCCTGTACACAAAAAGCAGGACAAATCGTACCCGGCCAATTACTGCCCCATCAGTCTACTCTTTATCAAGCGGCACTTGCTTAGCAATAGCCTGCTTACTGACGCCCAGTTTGAATTCCACCAGGGCCATTCAGCTCCTGACCTCATTACAGCCTTGGTTCAAACATGGACAGAACAGCTGAATTCCTGAGGTGAGGTGTGGGTGACTGCCCTTGACATCCAGGCCGCGTTTGACCGAGTGTGGCATCAAGGGGCCCTAGCATAACTGGAGTCAATGGGAATCAGGAGGAAAAATATCCACTGGTTGGAGTCATACCTAGCACAAAGGAAGATGGTTGTCAGTCATCTCAGCTCCAGGACATCACTGCAGGAGTAGTGTCCTCGGCCCAACCATTTCAGCTGCTTCAGCAATGACCTTCCTTCCATCATAAAGTCAGGAGTGGAGATGTCTGCTGATATTTGCATAATGTTCAGCACCACTCATGACTCCTCAGATGCTGAAGCAGTCCATGTCCAAATACAGGAAGAGCTGGACCGTGTCCAGGCTTGGGCTGACAAATGGCAACTAACTTGCATGCCAAACAAGTGCCAGGCAATGACCATCTCCAACCAGCGATGCCCACATTCTGTGAAAGAATTTAAAAAATCTGATTGCTCCAAAGGTTGAACACCACACTATTCTTTGCACAATTATGTTTGCTAAATGCCAATATTGTGGTAAACAAGCCTGAGTCTTTAAAACTTCGATCCTGAGATTTTCCCACAATCACACAAGCGTGCAAACATTTGTGTGTTCAGATGAAGTGGAGGCACTGGTCCATTTAACACGTGAGGGTTAACGCTCAGCTAAAGTAGCAGAGAAATTTCTGGCAATGTGCTTAACCTCTATACATTCAGATCTATGGTGCAATGTCAAAGCCTCGGTGTTGGCCCAAGCAGCTTTTTTTTTTCGGTTTCGTTGGGCATAATCAGGTGTAAAATCAGCATTCAACTGAAGGGTTAGGACTGTATTTGCTTTTCAGTGTTGGATAGAAGGGATTGATCGTCTGTTGCTTTTATTTTGTATTACAGAGCAAAGAGAGAGAAAGAGAGAGAAAAGGGGGGGATTTAAACTTCTTGCAGAAACTGAGTGGAATGCAAATTATAACCAAGCAGCATTTTTTTCCCTGCTCCAACACTGCCTTACACCCATTCTAATGCTGGGTTATTAAAGTATCTGCCCAGGTCACCTGAACACCCATCAATCAAGATCCTATCATTTAGAAGGCTCATGAGGCAATTTTAACATCTATTAACCAGGGCAGCCACTATGATCACTTCAACCAATGAAATCTGCAGGGCCCCCAGCAGAAGACCCAAAGCTGAACCCTAAAAAAATCCTCCTGGTCTCAGGAGGAGCAGATCTCCTCCATACGCCAGAAGGAAAGTCTGGGTCTTTGTGTTCCATGTTTCACCGTCCCCCCCCACCCCCACCTCTTCCCACCCGTGGAACCATAGCAACCACACCCTTCCACCCCCACCCCAGGAGTGCTGATGTGGCCTTCTGCATCACCTAATCTTCACCCCCTGAAACAGGTCAGCTTGAGGTCAATAAGGGACAGCCAGACAGGTCTCCCGTGGACACTTCATGCTGCAGTTATAGGGTTCCTTCCCTCTCCATTCCTGCCACACCCCACCCACCACCGCAACCCTGAATCAACAGCTTTCTACCCAGAAGTTAAAACCTACCATAAAGAAAGAGTAGCCTGGCTGGATACAGCCATGATCTATAAGAATGAGTCAGTGATGGAAGTTTCATTTCAAGCTGTCTGATAGACCACTGTGAATGTGATTAATTCAGGCTGTATGGTGCCAACATGCCATTGAATCAGTTAACTGAACCACATCCAGCTAAAATGGCAGAACAAGGGAGTACAAAATACAAAGTGAGACAGTTACACTGAAGAAAAAAGTAAAGTTTGACCAATGGCTCACGGAGTTCATTTATGAATAGCCAAGTCACATGGATCATGTTAGATCCAAGTTTGCTCCTTGTCATCTACCATGTTAACGGAGCTAAGTTAGGACAAGAATAGTGTTGATACTGTTAGCCTCAGTGGCTGGAATTTTCTGGGCCCGTTGCCGCAGGCGTCGTGACGGGTGGGGTGGGGGGGTGAACAATATGGGGAGAAGGCCAAAAATCGGTTTCACGCCATCGAGGAACCAGTATGCGATCATCCGCTCCACCCGTCAATGGCGGGCCACATTTCCCGCTGCCGCATGTCGGAAGTCTAGAGCTGCATCTTCCGATTGGCGAGCAAGGGGGGGCGGGGCCCGCTTGCCGATGCGTAAAATGTTGCGGGGTGACATCGGGCGGGCGTCCCAGCATCACCCCGTGTCATTTACATTTTCCGCCAACCTGTCAACGGCCCCATATGGCCATTAATAAAGTAATTGAGGTCATCAATGGACCTGCCTGTCCAACCTTAAGGTTGGCGGGCAGGCTGGGAGCCCAGGCGGGCTTCCATGGGCAGGGTGAGGTTTTATGAGGGATTTTAAATGTTTACAAAATGTTGAAATAAAAGAAATTGACATGTCCCAGCTCATGAGACACTGTCACATGAGGAGACATATCAGGAATTTTCTTTTCACACTTCTAAAAATTTTTGAAACTTCCAACGATCTCCCTGAGGTGGCACTTTGCCTCCTGGCTCAGGGAATTCCCACCCCCCCGCCCGCACAGGGAGCGCGTAGCGCTTCTGAGCGGATGTCACACTGAGCGGGCCTTAATTGGCCCGCCCACGTAAAATGGTAGCGCGCACCCACCTGCCTGCGCCCGCTCCCACACATCCCCCCCCAACGGGGGGAAAATGTTGCTCCTAATTTCAATACTTTAGCACCTCATTATAAAGCCTGCTCGCCAGAATCATCCCCCCACACTGGATCATCCAGGCACATCGGTGTGATTGCACTTCGCTCGGGACTTTGAGATTTGTTTGCCCACCTCGCTTTAGGCAGCACTGGCGGTCATCAACTCCAGGCTTCACAAGCAGCAACACATAAATTTTAGAGGGTCTCATGGTCAGGTCTCTACCTACTAGACCAGCCGTAAGGTGGGTGTGGTTTTTCAATGGCTGCAGGGCTAGGGATTGCTTGAGGAAGGGGGAGAAGTGGCCTCAGGTAAGGGAAGAGGCTGCAGAGCAGGGGCTGTACTAGGGAAGGGGGGGGCCGGTATCCCAGGGCGTGTGTGGCGGCACATGTTGATCTGGGCAAGTGGCCTCAAGATGGTGAGGGCTGAGGAGGCAATCTCCAGAGGAGATGAGGCCAAATGGAGGTGTGAAGATGCGTGTGAGTGAGTGGTGATGTCCCTTGTGCTGGCAGTGAGTGAGGTGCCAGTGAATGTGTGATGGCGCTGTAAGTGTGTGAGTTTAGAGCGATGAGATGGTTGCCTTACCCTAGCGGCACGGATGAGATCATTCATCCATTTTCCACACTGGATGGCCGAATCCTTGTCAGTAGCATCGGCACTGACTATCTTTCCGACTGCCTCCCAAGCCGGAGTGGTGAGACTGATGGGCCTCCTGCAGTCGGAGCTGGGGCAGAGGACATTGTGGGCGGGCCTCCACGTTATGCAGAAGGTGTCCCAGGGATGCATCACTAAATTGGGGGGGCTGCACGCTTCTTGGCTTTTGGGGCCATGTCTTCACCGGTGCCCTCCTGGGCTTCAAGCATAGAGAAGAGTGCACGCAGTTGCAGTTTAAATATGGCACCCTGCCATATGAGGAAGCAGCAAGGTAACAATGTGGCGGGCAAATCGAACGACACCCGCCAGCAAGACGGCATGTTTCCTGTGGCTGCATAATTAATGAGGTGGGAATGGGATGATAAGGCATGAAAATCCGCCATTGCGGCCAGTGGGTAAAACTATCTTTTTCCTGCCCACTACCCCACTCAGTGCAAATCTGGGACGATTCCACCCAGTATCCATGGGATCAGGAGGGAAGAATGTGAAATCAGCTCCTGGTCACCATCCAGCAACCTCTGCTGGAAGCAAATGTGTTGGCAGGATGAGTGAGAACAGTCATGTTGCCACCATCAATAGTCCATTGACTGCTGCCGCCAAGGCTCACACATGATTAATGGACAATTGTAGCTAAATGTCCAGCAAGGAGCAAATGCATTCAGGACAGCAGTGAGGAGAAAAGAAAGTGACAGACAAAATTTCTGAGGGGAATAAGGAGCTGACAGTATACAATGATGATGACACATCTTCATTTTGAAGAAATGGGCCATGCCAGAAACCCTTCCAATTCTGTGTCCAACTTTATTATTTTCTGTATGTGTAGCCCGGCAGTTGCTTTTTAAAATTAGAGGGACTGCAGCATTTACAACAGCCATGCTGCTGCAGAACTTAAGAAAATGACTCATAGCAGTTGCAGTAAGCCATTTGACACTTTGATCCTGCTCTGCCATTCAATATGATCATAGTTGATCTTCTACCTTCCTGCACAATCCCCATATTTCTTGCTTCATTAGGTCACTAAATCTCTATTGACTTCCAACTTGAATATGCTGAATGACTGAATGGGCCTAATTTGTGGGGTAGAAAATTCCAAAGGATCTTAACGCCTTGAGACTTCTTTTTATCTAGGTCCTAAAAGACTGGCTGCATTTTCTGAGAGTGTGATCTGTAGTTCTAGAGTCCCTAGCCAGAGGAAACATCCTCCCAGCATCTAGCCTGTATTATGATCTCTGTAGAGACTAGTAACTTTTCTAAGAAATCCAAAAACTCAGTTATTTATGAAAAGAATGAAGCTACAAGACTCCACTAATTAAAACAGAAGAATTTTTAATATAGAAGAGTCAAACAAAACAAACGTTAAATCCTATCTTAGTTAACCTCATATGCTCTAACAACAGAATAAACATAAGTTAAACATGAATTAACGGGCAAATTGTGGTTGATCATAAACTACAAATTACACATTAAATGGCAAATACAACTAAGACAGATCTTATGAATTGGCTTAGCAGTCCACACAGCATATAGTTCATTAAACTCAGTCACAAAGTCCTTCAGCTTCTCTCCTTCTAGGGTGCAGCCCGATCCCAGCCGGCAGCAGTGTACAACCAACCCAAGTTCCATGGGTGTGGTCTTCACCAAAAATGGTACACATCTGCGGAACCTCCTCAGCTCGGTCTGGATGGCATAAATCCACCAAAGTTATCTTCAAGTGACAGGAACAGCTACAGCAACTGCTTCTCAGCTTCTGGGTCTGAACTCTTGTCTCCTTCAGCTTGCCTGTACTGAAGCACTGGATTTATCAACTGCTCTTACTGAGCTTGGATTGATCTGTGTCCTTTTATATCATTAAACCAGTTTCAGTTGTTGTTTCCTTAGAAAATGAGAGGTTCAGTTTCCTTTCCTTTGTTAGTTTTCCCTTTTCAGTTTCTGTTTTCAATTAGAGCCTGCCTCAAAAAATACAACTTTAAAAGCACAGATTCCATCACACCTGTCAAGTCCCTTAAAAATGTTATATGTTTCAATAAGATCACTACTCATTCTTCTAAACACCAGGAAATAAAGGCCTGATATACTCGGTGTCCCTCCGAGGAAATTCCCTCATCTAAGGAATCAGTCCGGTGAATTTCTGTTACACTACCTCTAAGGCAAGTTTGCCTTTCCTTAGGTAAGGAAACCAGAACTGTGCATAATGCCCCAGGCATGGTCTCACCAAGGCACTGAATAATTTCTAAATCTTTGTAATAAAGGTTAACATTCAATTTGCTTTCTTAATTGCTTACTATATTGACATATTAACTTTATGATTTGTGTACAAAGACCCCAAATCCCTCTGAATATCAATATTTTCCAGTCTCTTACTATTTAAAAAATATCCTGTTTTCTATTTTTCCTACCAAATTGGATAACTTCACATTTTTCCACATTATGTTCCATTTGTCATGTTCTTGCCTACTTAATTAATGGACGGAATTTGATCCAGCCTGTCGCAGTGGGAAGCATGTCGGCCGGGCCCACATAGTCATGGGAGAGGCTATGCATCAGTCTCTCAGTGGCGTGAAAACTTCCTGTGATTAAGCCGGTGGTGGGAAACTTGCCCGCTCACAGAGGGATGTCAATAAACTCATTAATGAGCCAGTTGGCACCAATTATCCCCATAACTTACCGGTGGCTCAGGGATTAATTGTGAGCAGCTTTCCTGTACCTCCTGAAGGTCATCCTGCTGGGATTGTTAGCAGCCTAATGGGAATGTTCCTTAGTTTTCATTGCCTGATGAAGGGATCTAGCATCAGGAAGAGACTGGGGGCAGCCACTGAAAGTCACCCCCCTTCTCTTGCCTCTGAGCGCTCTGCCTCCCCTTGCACCTGTAACCCCCATCCTGCCCTCATTCCCCCAAATCCAGGGATCCAGCAACAATTCCTGACGATGTCCCTGCGCCATTACCAGCAGCAGCCTCCGCTTTCAGTAGCATTAACTGCAATGAAGAGCTGTCGGCTTCTGACTGGCTGGCAGCTCGGCCCCTGATTTGTCGGCAGCTTTCGTGGCTGGATTTCAGCTGCCAGGCTCCTAAATCACGGGGAAAGCCCAACGCTGGTCAGTTAATTTGGTCGGGCAACCTCACCGAAGCGACATGGGGGGTGGTGGGGGAACCAGTGGGCAGGACTTGCGGTGGAAACATTAAATTCAACCCAATGTGTCTAAAATCTTTTTCAGCCTCTTTCTTTCTTATTTATCCACCTAATGTTGTATCATCAATAAACTTGGATACCTTACACTTGGTCCCCTCATCTAAGTCATTGATATAGATGGTAAATAGCTGAGGCCTACGCACTGATCCTTCCAGTACCCCAGTAATAACAGCCTGACAACATAAAAAAAACTGTTCCTACTCTCTCTTTTATTTCTGTTAACCAATCCTCAATCCATGCTAAAATATTACCCCCATCCCATGAGCCATAATTGTGTAATCACCTCGTGCATCACACCTTATCAAATGCTTTCTGGAAATCCAAATACACTCCATCCATTGGTTCCTTCTTATCCACCCCTAGTAAAATATACATTTTTGACACAAACATAAGTATAGGATTCTGTAACAACTGAGAACCAGTTGGGCGCCACATTGAAGTTGTTTATAAATGTAGCCTCTTATGGGGCTATTCTAGATTGGGAGCATTTCTTTGGTAATTACTCTCACTCAAGTTTAAGCTAGCCAGATCTCACAGACATTTGTTTTAGCCTGAAGAACTGATCTATCTGTCCCTTAAGGAAAGGAATCAGCAAAGAATATTATCTTCTTCCAGATAGCCCTCTTTAATGAGCATCAGCTAGGTTATAAATATCCCAGATATTATAAGGGTCCAGGGGTCTCTCTTCAATAATGTATCTCCCCTTAGGGGTACACAAAGAGGGGTTCTTGGAATTGTAAACAGAATACTATGTGAGACGATATATTTACTAACTTATTTAAAAATTTAGAAAAGAACCGAGCATGTAATACACTTTAAGTGGCTAAGTACATTGCAACGTTAAATATTATTAAATGGTGGAAAACATAATTTTATTTCTAATATAGAATCCAGAAGTTCACTTCTACAATGTTACAGCAAAGTATGTTAGAATATCCATCGAAACCTAAAGTAAAGAGTTAGCGTAAATTCCCCGAGCAGCACGTCACCTGCTTAGCAAGATATCTCTCCTCAATTAAGAGTAGAAATATCTAATTATTGATTTGGCACCTTTACCTTGAGAAGCATTGGTGAGGATTCCAATACCTCTGAATTTTCAATGGTGAAGTTCCTATTTTTATACTGTTTCTAACCTGATTAGCTCAATTTTTGGAAATGTGGGTGTTACCTCTCTGTGTAGGTTCAACCCCTTTTCATTATCCTCATAAGGCTATATCATTCACTATTATTCAAATGTTGAGAATTCTCTTAACATGAAGTTGTGAGCTTTTATCTGTCAAAGTGTTTGTAATGTCTTACAGTAACAATTACTACGCCTTCTGTTTATTTGCTTTTTTATTCATTTATGGGATGTGGGTGTTGCTGGCTAGGCCAGCATTTATTGCCCATCCCTAATTGCCCTCTAGAAGGCGGAGGTGAGCTGCCTTCTTGAACCGCTGCAGTCCTTGTGGTGTAGGTACATCAAAGTGTTGTTAGGGAGGGAGATCCAGGATTTTTACCCAGGGACAGTGAAGGAAGGCGATAAATTTCCAAGTCAGGATGGTGAGTGGCTTGGAGAGGAACTTCCAGGTGGTGGTATTTCCATGTATCCACTGCCCTTGTTCTTCTAGATGATAGTGGGTGTGGGTTTGGAAAGTGTTGCCTAAGGAGCCTTGGTGAGTTTCTGCAGTGCATCTTGTAGATGGTACATTCTTCTGCCACTGTTTGTCAGGGAGTGAAGATTTGTGGATGGGTGTCAATCAAGTGGGCTGCATTGTCCAGGTTGGAGTCTAGCTTCTTGAGTGTTGTTGGAGCTGCACTCATCCAGGCAAGTGGAGAGTACTCCATCACACTCCTGACTTGTGTCTTGTAGATTGTGGCCAGGCATTGGGGAGTCAGGAGGTGAGTTACTCACTGCAGGATTCCTAGCCTCTGACCTGCTTTTGCAGCCACAGTACTTATATGGCTAGTCCGGTTCAGTTTCTGGTCAATGGTAATCCCCAGGATGTTGATAATGGGGAATTCAGCGATGGTAATGTCATTGAATGTCAAGGGACAATGGTTAGATTCTCTCTTGTTGGAGATGGTCATTGACTGGCACTTGTGTGGTGCCAATGTTACTTTCTACTTGTCAGCCCAAGCCTGGATATTGTCCAGGTCTTGCTGCATTTGAACATGGACTGCTTCAGTAGCTGAGGAGTTGCAAATGGTGCTGAACATCCCCACTTCTGATCTTATGATGGAAGAAAGGTCATTGATGAAGCAGCTGAAGATGGTTGGGCCTTGGACACTACCTTGAGGAATTCCTGCAGTGATGTCCTGGAACTGAGATGATTGACCTCCAACAACCACAACCATCTTCCTTTGTGCTAGGTATGACTCTTATTGTTATAACTGTATCTTATATTTAAAAAAGTTTTTAAATTTTTTTATAAAGAATGGTTAAAGAATGGTCATTTCATGTTTTTCTTCTAGTTCAACCAGAGATAATGTAGTTTTTTTATATATATATAGTTCAACCAGGGGCTATTGCACCTGCTCTCTTGTCAAGGTGATGTGTAATGTTCCAATTCATGTAATTGATCATCTTACTTGAATTGATAATTGTCCGCAAGATATCAGTGATGCCTAGTTCTATCTGGCACCAACTTTTAACAAATTCATTTTTCAAACTTACTCCATTGAAGTTGCCAGTTTACAGATAAAACTGGACATGCTTTATATAACAAAGAGATGTTAATGTCTGAGGATACCTTTTGCTAAAAGCTATGTTAGCAGGATTATTTAATAGACAGAACTTGCATATTCTGTTTTTCTTGAAATAGAGGGCTGAATTTTCTCCCCGCTGGGGGGGATGTTGAAGCGCGGGCCAATCGGAGGTGCAGCGCCATTTTATGTGGGCGGGCCAATTAAGGTCCACCCAGCATGATGTCCACACAGAAGCACTATGCGGTCCCTGTGCGGGCGGTGGGGTGGGGGGGTGGGGGGAGGGGAAATCCCAAAATTGAGAGAACGCTCTTTCACACATACGCACGAAAAAGCACACTCATCTCCCTGAGGCTAAGTGCAGCCTCAGTGAGATCGGCTCAAAATGTTAAAAACCTAAAAATAGAAGAATAAAATTTCCCTAACATGTCCCCTCATGTCACATGAGTTGGGACATGTCCATAATTTTTACAAAACCTGTATTAAAATTTTTAAAAACCTACATGAAACCTCATCCCGCCCATGGATGAGGTTTCATTCTTTTTCTAGTTCGCGCCAGGGCTCCTGGCCTGCCCGCCAACCTTAAGGTTGGACGGGCAGGTCCATTAATTAGTTTAATGACTCTATCAATGGCCTCAATTGGCCATTGACAGGTCGGCAGGCATGCAGCTGATTTCGCTGCGCCCCCACCTTTCTGAAAATTTAAATGGGCGCGGTGACGTCGGGAATTCCGCCTGACGTCACCGTGCATCATTTTACGCGTCGGCGAGCGATCCCCGTGTAAAATCCTGCCCAGAGTGTACCAGATACCATATGTTCAAAGAGCTTTTAAAGATATACCCCCAATGCTATAGATAGATTTTAGATTTTAAATTACATTTTAAGTTAGATACCAGAGATATCTCAATGAAAACTTGAACCCTTTTCTACTTTTAAAAAGAGTGACCACTTACTCAATTCATTTGTAATAAGGGAATCTTTATTTCTAAAATGTAATGTCTTAATTATATCTCAATTCCACCTCATTATCTGTATTCCACCTAATTATACCTATATTCCTTCACATAGTTATATCCTCAAAGAACTCTAACAGGTTTGCCAAACATAATTTCTCTTTCATAAATCCATGTTGACTCTGTTTCTATATTATGATTTTCTAAGTGACCTGTTATCACATCCCTAATAATAAAGAATTTAGCATTTTCTTTAATGAGCCCACTATGCCAATATCAATAAGGTCAGTTTCTCTTCTATAACTTGGCCTCAAGGAAGAAAAATAATAATTAATCTGTGAATCAAATATTAAGACATTGTTACATTCTATCACTTCCAAACTGAAGTCCTGTAAATTTAAAACTCCAATAGCAACTGTACACATATTTACTGTGGGGCCAATGTTCTTTCTGTTTGATGCCTTTGTTAGCCCTGGGTGCTTGTTTTAAAAAGTCCCATTATAAATGTGGAGTGAACATTCCTTTGCCAGTAACTGTAATATGTGGTCATTTTCTGTTTTGAGACCTCTAGATTCCTTTTCATAATTTTCCCATTGACCACCTATACATGTAAACATAGAGCTCTGCTCACAGAACTTGGGACTGTCACATTTTGTTTCCAATGAGACCTTTAACTGCCACGTTTCATTTCATGCAAGACCCTTAGCAGCTATCACATAAGAGAGACTTTCAACCTCCTCTGTTTGGCTCAATTCATTTAAAAAGCACAAAGGGTAAAGAGTAGCCCTTCTGAACTTGGTATACATAAATGTCTAATGTTTGGTGCTGGCCCCCTCGCCTCCAAAGCATAACCTTTCATCTTGTGCGAATGATTCATGTGGAATATCATTGAAGTAAATAAGCATATACCCTCAGTGGATGAATTTAGTATGCATTTGTCCTATAAAAGTTACAAATAATATAATCAATAGTCACCACTTCTTGTTTGATGCTCACGAAGTTTATTCATTGTCCTCACTGAAAATCCTGCTCTGGGCCTAATGACCACTTTCAGGAGCTGCACTCCCTTTTAGGTTTAATTCCTCTTTAGAAATATCACTTTGGTGCCTGCCCGCATAACATGGAACCTTACGGAACCACAGAACAAGCTTAAAGCCCAATTGTCCAAAGTTTCAACATCTATTTTTCAATATCACTAGCCCAAGGAAAGAATTATAGTAATTCATATCCTTTAGGTTCCCTCAGCAGAGTCTTCACTTGTCACCAATCTAAGCATTTTATATTGACAATAATAAAAGGTTGTTGAACTTTCTAGATAATGGGGTGTCATGCACCTACAAGTCATCCTGCATCCCTAAAGTTATATTTAGTTTGAAACTGTTAGTATGCTGGAAAACTGGGACAGCTTCAGCATACAGTTGTAGTAAAACTTAAATTCCTTCGGAATGGATATCTAATTCTACGTTCCATCAGGTTAAAAAAATGCACAAAATTGAAATGTCAGCAAGTGTCAGAAATTCCCAACAGGCCTGCCAGCATCTAAAAAGAGAAAGGGTAAGCTAAAACTGTAAGTGTAGATCCCTTGCCAGAACTGGAACTTGGCAAATGGAAACAGGGTCCACATCGAAAACAATAACCTATTAATTCTTGTCAGTCACTGATGGACCTGCTATGTATTTCTGCTTTTTCTGTCAGTCTCTTCAAATGGAAGGCTTTGATTGTCATTTCACATTAAGAGGGCTCTGGTGTAACAATTGGGGTCAATCCAACATACTAGGTTTTGCATTACCGCTGACCTTGATAAAAGCTGCCCTCAAAGATCAAGCAATCTCGTTGGTGGTTCAAATCTAGTAACAGGTCAAAGGAGTCTGCAAGCATACAGCAGCAATTATGTTAGTAAACAGAGTGAACAGCCAATCGCTTTGAGGTATTCACACAGACAGCAAAGTGTAAGTTAAAGGCACTTTATCTTTCACTTTTAATTTAAATTTTCAGGTAGTAAAATAAATTATGATTATATTGGTATTTTAGCTTCTTTTCAAATTGACAAAAAAATATGAAAAAATGAGGAATCTTATCATAATGGAGAAATTTGACAATCCATAAATACAAAGTTTGCTTTTCAGGGCCAGTGAGGGTGCTTAGCTGCAAGTATAAAGTTAGTGTGCTGTTAAAAACTTAGTTACACCTCATTCAAGCAAGGCACAATCTTTTTTTTCAAGGATTTTTAAAGCAAGACTAAAGGTTTAAAAATGGAAGCTTCACAAATTCACTGATTGTTCAGGAATTACTCTCTGGGCAGATCCTCAACATTTGGAGGGGTGTAGAATCACTGACAGTGCATGTGGGGACCTCCTGAATTGCCATCAGTTTCAACGGAGTAATGATGGCGAATTTTACCAGTATCACTGTCCTTACCGCCACAATATCTGGGCAGAGTGAATGGAGTCCAACTTATCTGTCTACTGTCGCAAGTTCAAACCCATCCACCTCTCATCTGATTGGTATCCTGTCATGAACAGTAACATTGATATTGTTTTGAACATTTAAAACAGTATGTGCTGTACTCAGAAACAATTCTACTGCATTTTTCCTGGAAACTGAAAAGCATGTCAATATGATTTTCTTCAGTGCACACATTTGTAATGCAAATGCCTGGGGCCAAATTCTTGCCTCTGGTCAGAGGCTACTTTCAGGTCTACCATTACCTTTCATTTTCATTCCTTTTTGGGGCTGTCCCTAATGTTATCTGACGATAGAAATGGCTTTCTCACAGAATCACAGGCTTGGCTGAAAATCCAGCTACCCAAGCTTCAACATCTATATTGCGGTATTGCTTAGCCAAGAACAGCATTAACTCCAGTAGCTCCATGTCCCCTGGGTCCCTCTCTGCAGCATTGTCTCAGGCTCGTCATGGAGAACAAATTGCAAAGTCTGGATCTAACGATTTCATATGGACAGCAATAATGGTTATTGACCTGTTTTAAATAGCACATTAAAGTTCAGGGACTCATTCTTTTTCAGTCTAAAGCTCACACAGGTCTTTTGACTTGCACAAAACACGGTGTCTGCTTTCCACTGATTGCATGTTCCAAAGGCCATTTGCACCAACCGAAATAGCATTTGTGCTGGCATAATCAGATCTGCACCTGGACCATTGTTTTTCTTATCTTTTGCCTCACCATAATCTCCTCCATGCGCCATTCCTCATGTGTGAATTTGACAAGGGGTATCAGTGGGTTGTCCTCTTGGGAAGAATTACAAACACACCCAGTGCAGGATTTTGCGTCCGTCGGGTGGGCGCACACCTGACCTGATCAAGCATAAAATCTCGCACAATGACGTCAGTCTAGCATCCCGACATCATCACGCACTCTCATGATCTTTCGGTCGGCGGGCGTGCGCAAGAATTGGCAGCACGCCTGCCGACGATTAAAAGGCTTATTAAGGCCCTTCAAGTATTAACTAAGTTGTATTTTCGTTGCCCGCTCAACCATTCGGTTGGCAGGCAGGCGAATCAGCCAGGCGGCCTTTGCATTTTTTATGAAGCCTCATCCACTGGTGGTAAGTAAAAACCTCAAAAAAAAAATTCCACTTCATTTTAAACATGTCCCTCATCATGTGACTGAGTCACATGTGGAGACATATTTATATAATTTATTAAAGCTTTATTTTCCTTTGTCCAAATCTTCAGCTCCCTGAGGCAGCTCTGTGCCCTCAGGGACCTGTCAGCTTGTGCTCCCCGCTCATGCACAGACTTCTGCGTTCACCCCCTCCCACCCCCACCCCGGCAGCGCTAAGCCTTTTAGCGCGCCTTCCACGCTGGCTGGCTGTTAATTGGTCAGCCAGCATGAAATCGCAGTCGGGGCCCAATCACGGGCAGCAGTCTGTTTTCTGGCCACTCCCGGGCCCGCCTGCCACACCCGCCAACAAAGGGAAAATCCTGCCCCTAATCTTGTCTGTCCCATGACAATGAATTTGAACTTCCTGCAAAGACGGCTGGATAGCAATCACTGGCAGAAAGCCAAAGTTCTTGCACAGCTTCCGTTGAGGGAATGTTCAGGATATTGAATTGGATGCAACACCCCTGTGGGAGATGGGAAAAAAATGTCCATGTTCCCACCTCTAATTGCTATCTGATGGTTGGAAGTAAAAGGAAATAATGTCTTCAGAAAATTGGTTATTGTTATTGAAATGTTAAGTTGGACACTTGAAGAATTTCCTGCTTTTCAAATGGTGCCGTGGGATCTTTAATGCCCAACAGTTGACAAGGGTTTCAGTTCAACATCGTAGCCAAAGGACAGCAGCTGTAATGATGCAGCACTTCACCAAGGACTGTTCTGGAGTCATTTCTGTGGTCATATCTTGGATGACATTTCAAACTGAATTTGAAGCAGAAGTGCTAGCAGCTGCATCAAGCTAGATCTTGAACTTATATAAGAACTTTGTTTAAAGTCTACTCAAGGCTTACCTTTTCAACCATTTATTCAGTCATCTCTGTTAACTCTTCCACTCGTTTTTGGCGTCCATTGAGAATAGAATCATAGAATAGTAAAGCACGGAAGTAAATCAGTCAGTCCATCACCTCTGTGCCAGATCTTTCAAATAGCAATCCAATTAATCCCACTCCCAAACTCTTTATCGATATCTCTGCAATTTTTCACCCTCAAGTACTTACCAATTCCCTTTTTAATTCTACAACTGAATCCTATCCACTATCCTATGAGACAGTGCATTACAAATCCTAATCACTTGCCGCATAAAAGAGGCTTTTCCTCACGTCACCTCTAGTTCTTTTGCCAATCACCTTAAATCTATGCCCTTTAGTTAGCCACTGTCCAGTCATTGGAAACAATTTCTCTTTATTTCCTCTATCTAAACCCTTCACGATTTTAAGTACATTCATCAAAGTTCCTCTAGCCTCATCAACTTTAAGGAGGACGACCCCAGGTCGGGTCTATCCACCTAATCCTTCATTCAGAAGCATTCTAGTTTTGTGCCTTCTCCAAAGACTCCACGTCGTTCCTAACTGGAATAGAGTTGGATACAGTACTCCAGATGAGGCATAACTGACTGGGGTAAATAAGTACCTCATTTACCAAGGAGGAAGATTTTCCCAAAGCTACCGTAAATGAGGAGGTAGTTGAGATAAAAATATATATCGAGGAGAAAGACCGGCAGTTCTTAAAGTGGATAAATATGCCCAATATCTGGCTAAACAATAGTGTGTCCCAACTGGTCATAACATAGACCCTCCTGTGTGAATGATCTTGGAATGTTTACTACATTAAAAGGTGTATAATAAATTCCACTTGTTGCAAAATGCAGCCTTTTTGAAATCAAAGCGCAATGAATCTAGCTCCTGAAGATTATTTCACACGATTTGCCAAAGTGCAATTTTCTCAGCTAAATTACACCACACAATTTACAGCATTAAAAAGCAGAAGCTGCCTGTATAGATGCAAACTGTGCGATAGTAATGGGTCTATTAAATAGTTACTATGGTCTTCCACTTGGGTCTGTTACAAGCAAATTTACCCTGCATTCTAAATTTGTATTGTGCATTGAGAATATCTGGAAGCCCATCCCATATGCTCACACAGAGGTAAAATTTCCTCTGCACATGAGGTGTGGTTGAATCATAAACCCATTGCTTATAACCTCTTCTTATGGTTTTGCCGTACTTGGCACGCAGGAAATCTTCCTATGATAACATGTGCTGGTACTGAGAAAAAAAACTTAAGAGCCCCATTTTGTATTGTTTTCATAACTCTCCCATTCAGTTGTGTCAAGCACTGCTGACCACAAAAACACCTCAATTTATTTTGCTCAGTTGCTAAAGTGAATCTTTGAATCACACCATAAAAGCATTTGTATCAAATCGCATAATAATCACAACAGAGCTTTGTAAGCACATTAAATGCCTCTCATAGCTGTTGGAGAAAAAGAGACTTCCAATCATTCAGTCTGGATGGGATTTGAATGCCAAGGCTCACAGAAGCAAAGGCAATCTTGGAACCCAATCCCTACAAAATTTCTTCATTTCAAACTGGCACAGAATTTTGAATTTCTGCCCTTCTTCAAATACAGCCCCTTAAAAACACCAAAGCTTGGCATCCTTAGTAGATTGAGGCATAAGTGTGATGTGTATTGTGCTAGTGAGACACACAGAACTGGGAGATCCCAAATAGAATACTGAAATTCTGTTTACGTATCAGGGGTCGAATCTTTGTCTGGGCTCGGAAAATCCCAATCTGCGCACTTCTGCAGCTCACAAACTGCACAGCCGACATGTATGACTTCACATGCCATTTTTGCCTTTTCACACAGTGGGGTGGGTTCACAATGCAGTTTACAAACCAGCACAGAGGAGTGCGAGTACGAAGGCATACTCATGAGAAGACCCAGCTCGGTTCTCGACAATAGTAGTACTGCTCCTAACAGTGTTTAAAGGGCCCCCTGAAACTCACTCTTCACCTGCCTTGCCCCCCCCTCCCACCCAACTCCCATGCCACCAATACCACCTCAGATTCCCTCATGCCACTTCCATGCCTCCCACATATCCTCCATAGGCAGTCATTCAGTACATACTACGTGTAGTCTTCAGATTCCATGCAATGTCAATGGAAAAAAACACATTCCTTGGGAAAATAACTAAACCTCTCACCAGCTAATAAAAGCTTCCATCGAACATACTATCATCAAAATTGAGAAAAAATGCATTCTGCCACATGAAAAAAAACTTGTAATACTTGTAATCCTAATAGCTTGTGTTAACACAACAAACCAGAAACCACATCGAAGGCACAATCTGTTATTACAAGCTCTTGAAACTATCATTAATTCTCAGTTGAATGGAACACCTACTGTGCTGAAACGCATTAGAACTTGAAACTCAGCCAAGCTTTCCAAACAATAGACTACCCTCTGATATTGAAAGAACAGAAAGTGCCCATTTCAATTTCAAGGCAGAGTGCCCATCAATACATGGGCAAGAGCAGGTGGTTACATTTTTTTCAAGTGCAGTTTTTTTCAAGAGTAGATTTGTTTCAAATGTCAAGACCAGGTTTATTTTAAATCATCCAGAGCTATTTAAATGGTAGAAAAACAGGAGGAAAGATAACAGAGAGGCTGACAGGACTGACAGGACATTTTGTAACATTTTCAATACATTATGGTACTTTCTCCATTCGAAAAGTACTGTAATGCATGTGAACAATTATACGATGCTTGTTAATGTAAGGATCAACTTACCTTTGCAGGACAGATCCATATGATGAATCGCTGCATTAAAAACTCATCTACATTAAAATACAGCACTGAATAGTGAAATTTGAAGCTGTCAAAACATTTTACACTTAACTCTCAGAATGTTCCAGACTCTTCAGCAGGCTCTCCATTTTCTCGACAATCTCTCAAACCTGGCATGCTTTTAATGGGTGTCCAAAGCCCTGCACCAGCAGATGAAAATGGCATGTAGAATAAAATCTGATTTTGGTCCCCAGTTTAAAATGGGGAACCTGACCCCAGCAGGCATTTTGCACACCAGGCATTCCCAATCCACAAAAGGCCAGAGGAAATTGGTGTGGGGTCAGGAATGCAGAGGAAAATTGAGTTTCCTTGAAAATGTGGCCTTTCGCACACCAAAATGCACCTCCACACTCAGGTGAAAATTTAGCTCCAGGTCTCATCTGACATAGTGATTAAGGTACCACAATTAGCTTCAGTGTCCTTAAGGTTAGGGATGGAAAATATTATGCAGAGTTCCACTCATCACTTTGTGGCCCCTGCTAGATTGGACATTATGTGGAAAAATCATATGGGACCAGCACTAGAGACAGCCACAATGCTCTTACACTCAAATAGTCTACTGATGCTCAATATCTGGGCTTGTGCATAAAAATTGCAAAATTTGAAAGCATTCTCTTCAGCTTCTGCCACAAATTCCCCATAATTTCCATTGGTTTCATTCCGCTCCATGAGCACTTTTTGTGGCTGACCCTCAGTATCCTTTTTGACCATGAGCTTAACTTATACTCTTCATCACAAAGACCGTCTATCACCTTCTCCAAAAGATCTCCCATCTTGGCCACCTATCTACAGTTGAAACCATCACCCATGCCTTTATCTCCTTCAGATTTGACCATTCCAATCCTCTGCTGTCTGGCATCATATCTTCAACACTTTGGAAACTTCAGTTCACCCACACTTCCACTACTCACATCCTATCCTGCATCAGGTCCCACCCACCTATCAATTCTGTCCCTGCTGACCTACATTTTCTCTCTATCCCCCAATGCCTCAAGTTTAAAATTATTATCCTTGTGTTTAAAAATCTTTGAGGCCTTGCCCTTATCTCTTTCAGCATTCGAACTCCCCACGTTCACCCTTCAAGCTCTCCATTGATCTGACTCTATACTTTTGTGCACAGCCACTTCCCCTATCCCCTACATTATTACTGGCAACTATGCCTTCAACAGTTTAAGTCCCATGTTCTGAAATTCCCTGCTACTTTAAATTCCTTCATAAAACCATCTTTTGGCTACTCACCCCTCTTATAATCTCTCTTACTTTGGCTCAGACACCACACTGTATAGCATCATGGGATATTTTCCTAGGTGCTATATAAATACAAGCTGCTTCTTGTCATTTCATAATCATATGTAATTCAGGATTGATTGAAAATGAATAACTTATTTCCCTCTCCTAACAGAATTTGCACTCAAACAGAATGCCTTCTTTAGTGTTGTGGCTGGAGTAACTGGCCTTAAATCAGTTGTTAATTAATATAATCAGGTTGGATCCTGATTATTTTGAGATATTTTCTTAGCAAAATACTCAAACTAGCATGAAACTTTGACAATGACTGATATTTGAGAGACTTAGGGCAACTGGAGGCATTGAATGTTTCACTGATAGGAACTTCCAGAACGTTAATTAAAATTTACTGACTCATACTTTTGCTTTTGACAGGTTGTCCATTTCCTTTTTTTAGTGGAACCTATCTTCTTAGAGTGTGTTGAAGTTGTTCTAAGCTACACCAGTGGCCAGTATAAAAGTGAGCAGTTGTTGATGAATAAGAACATTATAAATGGCCAATACAATGATCGAAGTATGAGGATGAAGCATTCTGTAGGATGCACAGGTTTACAGCAACTTCTGTCAAGATGAAAATATTGCTTTTAGTTTCCTTAATGGTTCAAGAGGGAAAAGCAATGTGCAACAGTGCCGTACACATCTAAAGATCTATCGTTTGATTCCCAGTTGCCGCTATGTTATCTAGACTGAAGTAGAGTGGCGCCAGTCTCCTAGGTTACCGAGGAGAAAATCAGAAAATCCTCACTTCCAATTGCTATGCAGCATTCCCTGTTGGAAAAGACATGTGTTTGGATGTCATGCAAAGACAAAATTGGGCTCAGCAGCAAATAGCCTGTCAACACTCAATAGCTAGACAAACAAACAACCATTTGAGCAATGTGCCAGAGGCCAACAAACACCGGTGGTATTGTATGCCAGTTGGAGTCAATGCAATTCTGAAAGAAGGTGGTGGCACTAAAAAATAGCAAGCACTAAATTTTATTATTAATAGCTGAATGCAAAACTGTCTTTTTAGCACTCTGAAGGTGGAAAGCCACTGCCTAGGGTTGTCACAGAAGAAAAATAACCTGTGTTCACTGAGGTTAATAGGAATCAATTTCATCAGCAGCAAGAACAATGTTCTTTCACAAAACAAATAGTTTGGCATTTACAAAATGTGCACAAAGTACAAAAGGTTTTCGAAGAACAATTTAAATTGCACTCCAAGCAGCCATTTTCTCCATCAATGTTCAACGAAAAATCTTGAATTACTTAGTGAGCACGCACCAATCTTCCCCCACAGTCTGTTATGCATTATTTCCAGGTGCTGACTGTGCCTGTCTGTATGTGAAGATTAGGAGACTGCTAATCTGTTTTTGAATCATCAAAAAAAGGAAAGAGGTAAATCATTAGAAAAACCCATTACTTGTGCTTTCTCAATTCTTTTGAGAAACAAATCATAATCCAACCTGCTGCCCAAGCAACCACTTATACAGGTTAATGCCTGCATTAACGTAATGGACAGGGGAACATCTACAAATGTGTTAAGGTAATATTGCCAACAATCTTTTTTAGGCTATCCAGAAAAAACAACATGGATGTGATTCAGACATTAGACATTTTGTTGCAAGCAATTAGTTTTCAAATCTCAGAATCACATAATAAAGTATCAGTTACTGTCAGTCCAGCTACATTGAAGTCATTTTTCTGTCTTGACTGCATAATAGAATGCAATGTAATACGCATGACATATTGGAATGCTTAGTGTCCCAATTAGCTGCTTACATGTGACCTATGCATCCCTGGGTCTTTGCACATAAAACTCTGGCCATTCATCTCTTACTGTAGTTCAAACTGAGAGGCAATTATATTCACTGTCTGCTGGGACCTTGGTATGTGATTGGATAATCACACAGTAATGCTAGGCTATGGAGCCAGCAACATGAAACAAAATAGAATAAAGAGTAACTTGTCCAAATAGCTTAGTTCCTACTTAGTCGACAATTTGGTTCAAGTATTGTTTGTATGTTAATGTTTTTGTGTGTTTCATTTAAATAGGCATATTAATAAAATAAATAAGGCTTAAGCTTTTAGTTATGGAAGTTAGATTCTCCATTGTCTGCATTTCCTGCATAGATGGGTTTAAAATGTTAGTTATGTGTTTAAGCAAAGAGTGTACATCACCTATTAAGCAGCTAGACATCATATAAGAATTGCAGAGCACTCTCGAAGCAACATTAATGACACATTGGATAGTGCTGCTCAAACCTTATAAACCTGAATTATTAATGACCACATCTGTATTTAAAACTCAGTCTATGTTTCTCATTGATGTGTGTGACCAATGGAGCCTTAACTACAGTGATTAATTAGTAAGTTAAGGTGCCCTGGACATTTCCAGGATATTAAAACCTTAGCTGTCAGTGAGATACTGAGTAAAACGTACTCAAGAATCCCATATTTCCAGCTTGGAAAGTAATGCTCCCAATTTTCTCTCTATAGATCTGAATTTAATTCCCAGAGTAGAGATTTTAAAACGTGTGTTTACTATCTGTATTGCAGCTACTATTCTCATTGATCAAAGCCTTCCCTAAGCATCATGCTTGGCCTCTGTCAAAAATGTTTTAGCTCAAAGGCATGTTCTTCAATAGCTTCAAACTATTCCCATCAGGAATGCAAGTGTGCACCACTGTCACTTCAGTGTCTGTTATCTGTACATCAGTACATTGTAGAGGATCTGCTTTGCACTTTTGAGTTGTTGTAGGTACACACTGCCATCTGCTAACTAGAAGTCCTTCTCATATTTTATTTTGTAAATAAAATCTTATTTTGTTTTGCATTGGCCTCATGGATAAAGGGGAGTGCAGTTTATGTGCCTCCTACCCCAGCCCATGCACACTAATAAATGGCTATAATGGCCACAATGAATTCAACATATAGGACAGATAGTGGTCAACCAAAACAACAACAATGGTGCATTTCCAGGATGTCAAAATGGTTAGCTACCTGGCCTTCCTCACTCTTTCCTCTCTCCCCTAAACTTCAAGTTTGGCATCCCATAACCATTATTTGCCCGTTTGTTCTGTCTTCCCTTTTTTACTCTTCAGACTTTGTTGACCTTTACTTTAGGCCTTAGCACTTCACCTCAGTATCTCATGTAAAGTTCTAATGTCAATTGCTCCCATTCACAGTTCATTGGCCATTTCTTTTTACATGGAAAGAACTCAAACATGAGCTATGTTAAGGGACTTTTTAAGCAAAAGATGGCTTAAAAGACTTTAACTTTCCAAAATAGTCCCTTGCTAAGTTATGGGTCGGCAGGCAAAAAAATGATAATTACAAGCTCTTCTCAGAGGCCCAAATAACAGACAATTCTACACCCACATTTAATTTTTCAAAAGATAATATTGCACCTTGGTATTGGAAACATGTTTTTGATCTCTGTGAGAGCTACAAGAGAGGCTGTTAAAAATCAGAACATACACACCAAAAGAGAGTCGTACAACAGAATGGACCACTGTTCTGGGCAATGGGACTGGGTCAGAGATTATGCTTCTAAATTGGGTTTGATGACCTACCAGTGCTTGCTTGTTCTTTATTTTTACAGCAAAAAATTTCAAAAATAGCTTCCCATTATAACAAAGACTCTCATCAAACGCATTGTTCTGTATATTTTACCTACTGTGGAATAAAGCAGCTTACAATTGGAATCAAACATTGCCTCATCTAGGAAATAGTCAGCAGATCTGGCAGCATCTGGGGATAGAGAAACAGAGTTATTGATTTGTGTCCAATATAACTCTTTGGAACTAAAGAGAGGTAGCAATGTTGTGGGTTTTATGCTGTTGGAAAAGGGAGCAGGGTTGGGTAGAATAAAGATGTCATGGAACAAAAGGAAAAGTGAGTGGTAATGGTTGTAGTTAAAGGAATAAAGGACAGCTATGTGTGAAAGCAGAAACATAGGGCTGGATTTTACCGTCGGCAAGCGGGGACGGGGGGGCGGGGCCCGCTCACTGATGTGTAAAATGACGCGTGGTGATGTTGGGCGGAACTCCCGACTTCACCACGCCCCATTTAAATTTTCAAGAAGGCGGGGGTGCAGCAACATCAGCTGCGCACCTGCCGACCTGTCAATGACCAACTGAGGCCATTGACAGATCAATTAAAGTAATTAGTGGACCTGTCCGTCCAACCTTAAGGTTGGCGGGCAGGCCAGGAGCCCCGGTGGGAACTAGAAAAAACATGAAACCTCATCCACGGGCGGGATGAGGTTTCATGTAGGGTTTTAAAAATTTTAATAAAGTTTTTTTGAAAATTATGAACATGTCCCAACTCATGTGACATTGTCACATGAGGGGACATGTTAGGGAAATTTTATTTTTCTATTTTGAGCTTTTTCACATTTAGAGCTGATCTCCCTGAGGCTGCACTTAACCTCAGGGGGATGAGTGCGCTCTTTCATACGCATGCACGAAAGAGCGCACTCTCGATTTTAGGAATCCCCCCCCTGCCCACACAGGGAGCACATAGCCCTTCCGTGCGGACATCATGCTGGGCGGGCCTTAATTGGCCCGCCCACGTAAAATGGCGCCACGCCTCCGATTGGGGGTGCCCGTCCATCAACTTCCCTCCCGATGGGGGGAAATTTCAGCCCATACAAACAAGATACAGACTGGCACTTAGCAAAATAAGAAGCAAATCAACAACTTCACACCATGAACTCTGTCCTCCATTTTGCTTCCATGTTTTTGCTTTCACGTGTATCTGTCCTTTATTCTGCCATTAACACTTCAGACCAATGCTTTGTTTCTTTACTATAGAACAAAAGGCAAAGAGGTAATAGTTGTAGGAATTATTTTTCCTTTTGTTCCATGAGATCTTTGTCATTTAATCTGTCCTGCCCTCCAACCTATCCCTGACCTTCCTTTTGGTTCTACCTGACCCTCCCCGCCCCCTTTTCAATAGCATAAACTATGTTGGATTTGAAATGTTTGATCTGTTTCTTTCCACAGGGGCTGCCAGACCTGCAGAGCTTTTCCAGCACTTCCTGTTTTTTATTTCAAATTGCCAGCATCTGCAGTATTTTTCTTTTATCATTAGAGGATTATCTCAGCAGAGGGTTCGATTTTGAAAACTGGGGAGAACTGTTGATTTAACTGACATTTTAAGTGGTTGTTCTTCCTGTGATCTCTTTTGTCAATGCTCAGCATTTATTCGGACAAGATTAAGAGGTGTGGAGTGTTTGAAGCCTCTGTTGTTGAGACTTTAACAGTCTGTCTGATTGACACTTTTATAGGGTTGTAGGAACAGGAGGTTTTTTTCAAAAGAAGATTTGTGAATGGGCATTTATTCTGAGTGGGCTGGAGATTCTGAAATTGCAAAGTGAGTGCAGCTGATTCTAACAATTAGATGATCACTAATTGGTTCACAAATGGCTGTGATGACATATAGACAATGGCCCCTGCAAAGCAATCTTGGACTAGAGCTCTGGATTTTAAACTGAATCTCACCATGGTTTTCTGAAGTTGCGATGATTGCCCTGAATTAAAACCCTTTCTTCACTATATACATGGATAGCTATGTTTCCAAATGTATTAATTTACCTCTGCTTTTGAATTGGCTGTCCTCTTCCCTTCTACAATTATCCTCCTACTATTATATTCAACATTTGATTTATTTTTCTCAACTTTGCTTGGTATTTTTGAGACCCATTGCAGAAAAACTAAACTGCAACCATTGAGATCAGTGTTTATAGTTCAGCTGCTAAAACACAGGGAGACAACCAAGCCCAGGAGGTGGTGCGCAGGAAATCCATGAGGCTACTTGCTGGTTTGCAGCTCTTAGTGATGAATTCTTGGGATAGAATGGCGAGCTACATGTCTTCCAATATGGACTGGATATGTCTGAGAAGTGATCGTATGAAGATACAAAAATTGGCAAATGGTATGAAAAAGGTTAATCTGGAATATCCCACTAAGTTACACTGTGAGAGTATGAGAAAGGGTCATGGGTTCAAATTAATGATGGATAACTTTAGGTTCTTCATGATTACTTAAAATTGACTTTTTGATGGAGTGATAGCAATGAAAACCCTGCATGAATTTAAGAATGCTGCCACAGTAGGATGTGCTGGCTGTTTCGGGTAGGTTTATTATTATGGGTAAATTGGTTTTCCTCATTTGTGATTATTTTAAATCATACAGGGATTGAACCAAGTGTTTTCCTGATTGTTGTTAACTGTCCTTTTCTAGCTAAGCAGATGGCCAGAATATTATCTTATTTTTTGCAGTCAGTTCTTTAGTGACTCACGAGGCCTATTTTTGCACAGATGCGTGTCTACTGATTACCTGATCCTGAATTTTCTGATGTTATATCTCTGTCACAATATGTTTGCCCATTTATTAATAAGGAGAGTCAAAATTCTCTTCACTGTATCAAGCCTTTGATGCAGAGAATGAGTCTTGTGTACTTAGTAACAGCCTAAGCTGCCTCATGTTGGTGGGAGTTGTGATGGAGGCATAGATTAATCTTGCTTCAAACCATATAATCTTTTATATCTCCTCAGATGAAGTTGTGGATTGACAATATATTGATAAGCTTAGAATTAAACTCTCCTGGTAGCTTTCTGAAAGTTTGCCTTTTTATGTGTGCGTGGGAGGAAAGGACTGAGTAGGAGCAATACACAAAAACTGTCTGAGAAATATACATTTCTGTGGGAACTAGCTAGACCAGCTGGACTCTAAAGAGAAGCCATTATATATTAATTGCTTCAGAAATTCTCTCCTAGCTTCAAAATGTTGAAGCTTGCAAGCAAATAATGAATGTAAAAGAGCTGTTTATGGAACCAAACTACTTGATATGTAAGTTGGCTGTCAAAGGCAAACATGCATTCCATCAAGTTCAGAAGATTACAATTTAACCTGAAAAGGGAAATTTATTTATTCCTTATGCCTTTATGAAGCACCTTGGATGGTTCGCTCCATTAAAAGTGCTATAACACCAAAACAATTGTTTGCTGTGCAATACTTAGTTATAATAAATTACCTGCCAAGAAGAAAGAACAGTATGAGTGCCGGAAACTTGCTGGGATATTATAGATGTAGTTTGTTTTATCTATACTGTAACTCCCATGCTTCACCTATTTTTTTTATCATGGTGGTGAAATGGCCTGTCTGGACAAAAACACACACAAATAATGTTCTACAAAATTCAACCGAAAGATCCCGAAGGATACACTAAAATTTCAGATATTTTGGCCAAAATTTTTCTGTCGGCGAGTTGGGGACAGGGTCCTCTCGCCGACGGGAAAGTGACACAGGATGATGCCGGGAGGAACCCCCAATGTCATCCCGCCCCATTTAAATATTCAGGAAACTCTTTCGAGTTATCAACAGTCACAGATTGCAACTCTTTCGAGTACAATCACAGTTCTTGGTTTCCGGGAGTGGGACATGAACCCACAACCCTCTGATTCAAAGGCGAGGGTGCTATGAACTGAGCCACAGCTGACACCTCTAAATATTCAGCGCAATCAGCTGTCCACCCGCCGACCTGTTAATGGCCAACTGAGGCCATTGACAGGATAATTAAGCCAATTAAAGGCCCTGCCCATCCAACCTTAAGGCTGGAGGGCAGGCCAGGAGCACCAGCGAGCTTCTGAAGAAACATGAAACCTCATCCACTGGCGGGATGAGGTTTCATCTCTGTTTTAAAAAACTTTAATAAACCTTATGTGATATTTATTAACACGTCCCATCTCGTGTGACATTGTCACATGAGGGGGACATGTTAATAATTTTTTTATTTTTCTATTTTTTAAGTTTATAACACTTTCAGCGCCCTCACTGAGACAGCACTTAGTCTCAGGGAGATGTGCGCTCTTTCACACACATGCGCGAAAGAATGCACTTTGACAGTTGGGGAATCCCTCCCCCCCACACAGGAAGCGCATAGCACTTCCCGTCGGGTGGCCCGCCCACTCAAAATGGCGGCGGGGCCCATTTCGGCAGCGGCGATCAGCTGCCCGCTCACCGCCGAGCCGGTGGGGCCCACCCGCCCATCAAGGGCAAAATTCTGCCCTTTGTTATTTTCAAAACAGTTTAATGTGGTGTGTAAGTCGAGCATTACACCACTGATTATTCTGTTGTATAATGATTGTGTGGCACTTACCACGTTTTGGAATGAACAGGACAGTACAGTAGGTCACCTATGCAGCCAGAGAAGTGAAATAGCTTGATTAAAAAATAATGATTAATTCTGTTGCATGTCATGAGGGGAGTATCATGCATTTCTCACACCAGTGACTGACTTCAAAAATACTTCATTAGCTATAAAGTGCTTTGGGAATTCCTGAGGTCACCAAAAGGCATAATATAAGTTTCTGCCTTTTTTTCTTTATAAAGGTTTGTTGTTTGAATTCTAGGAAAATATGGAAATTGCTCTTTGTCATGAATGCATACAAAGAATTTTGGGAGACTTGGTTGCTCATCAAATTAGCTTTGGAGTGAATAAAGTGCTTTGAAAACCTTTCAGTGTGAAGAAGTCCATCTGGATTTGAAACATCCAATCAAACAGCTGAATACTTCCTCCCAATTAATTTATTTGGAAAGTTATTAATTTTAGCTTTTAAGTACCTGATCTGATATGCCACTCTAACATAATAAAGGGACAACTTTGAGAGTTTACCAGCCTAAACTGAAAGCTCATGAGCATGCTGCCTGCAATTTCCTGTCCATATGTTACATTAGTTTGAAGATCATACAAAGTTACCCCCGGCTGCCACATTAAGTTATGGGCCAGAATTTTACGTTCGGCTTGCGGGCGAGGGCCCGACACGCATGAACGTAATATGACACGCGATGACATCGGGCCTGCATCCCCATGTCATTGCGCACTCGCGCGATACTTTGTTCGGCGGATGCATGCCGGAGTTGGCTGTGCGCCTTCCGATTATTGAAAGGCCTATTAAGGCCATTAACGAGCTCATTAAGTTGAAATTTACGCTGCCCGTCCAACCTAACAGTTGGCGGGCAGGCAAAAAGGCCAAGTGGCCTTTACATATTTCAGGAAACCTCACCCATGAGCGGGGTGAGGTTTCCTAAAGCTAATACAAATTAAATAAAAACATTATTTTGAAATTAAAAACATGTCCCATCTCATGTGACACATGAAGGAACATGTTTCATTACGTTTTTAATGTCTTTATTTATTTGATTAAAAAGCACTTCAATCTCCCAGGGGCAGCTCCGTGCTTCAGGGAGATTGAAGCGCTCTTTCGTGTGCATGCGCAAACTGCACACCAGACCCACTCTCTCTCCTCCCCCCACCCGCACAGGTAGCGCTCAGCTCTACTGCCCGGGATCCATGCAGGGCGGGCATTAATTGGCCTGCCCGCGTGAAATCGCGGTGCAGAGCCGATCGCAAACGGCGGTCGGCTTCCCGATCGCTCCCGCTGAGGCCGCTCCCGAAGAGGGAAAAATTCAGGCCGTGTTTTTTTCAGTTTTCAGGGCTATGCTAATATATTATGTATCCTCAGGCACCACAGAAGAAAGGTCTGGCTCCTCCAGGCTTGTTCTATCTTTGTGCATGTGTGAGTTGGATTAAGGGAACCCACAAAACATCTGTTGTTTTCACTCAAATTTATAACTTAACCGATATAAGGTTTATACAGGTTGTGTCCACTTTGCTAAGACTCTTTATTGCTAAATCCAATTGACAATACCATTGCTGTTCTACTACTACACAAAACATCCTTCTGTTTTTGTAGATTAGGATCCATATACTTCATTATGCAACCTATATTTAGTTAGCTAATTTCAGCCAGGCAGCAGTTGAACCATTTGCTTCTTGTGTTCCTGAACAAGAGAGGATGAAGTCAGCCAGGCTTTGCTCTCCCACTGCAGCGACCCCTGTTGAAAAATGTGTTTTTGTGGACATTGAGTGAAGACTAGATCTAGCTCACCATGATGCCCTTTGTAGTCAACTATTCTGCTGAAACTCACTGTCCAGGCCTATACCTGAGCATAGAATCATATTCCAGTAATACCCTTTTTAAATTGGTTGCTGGCTCCCAGAGTCACTTTTAAAGGGATAATTAATGCAGCCTCGTTGAAATAAACTACTTGAATCCTGCATTTCACAGGGGAAAAATAATTTCAACTAGCCTAAAACAATTTTCTAACTGCTTGCTAAATTCTTTATTTATAATTGACTCTGAAGACATTTTCCAAAGCAAGATGACTTTTTACAGACATGTTGCGGATTATTTTATTCAAATTGCAAATGTAATTACTTCTCACTTGTCAGAGTTTCTTTATTAATATTAAAAGCAGGATTGGCATTTGATAGATATATTTAAGATATTACCTCCCACTCCAGAACTATGCAGTGACAGTTTTAAAGATGTGTGATTAGATAACACCAATGTCCTCGGAAAACTCTCTCATTCAACTCTTCCAGTGTTAAACGCTGAGCATGAGGTGATAGAGAAGGCTGACTGTGTGTGAAAGATTCCCTATTGGACTCTGTTCTGTTCCACACTTCCTGCAGAAGTGACTGCCTAAACTAAACTATAAAGCTCAATGTAATGTATTCAGCCCCCATAAAGATGTTTGATGCTTATTAAAATTTTCACTTTATAAATACAACGGTACATAAATCCCAGCATGGTACCAGCCTTCATGCAAGAAACGAACATGATCAGATCATCAGCTGTGTAGTGGGGTCTACCTGTATGTATGTGTGATTGCATTGAAACACATTTGCTTTTCCATATTTCCATAGCAGCTGTGATTGCTGACATTTTTTTTATCTAAGATACCTGGTTAGATAGAAGAAGGTAGAAATTAGCGTCAACAACATCCTAACACGTTCATATCAAATTCCATAAGCAGCTGTTATATCCGAGGTGTTCATGCTTTTTTTTAAATTGGTTGAAAAGCAGAGAGGACTAGGCCACACTGCATGAAGTGTTCAAGCGATATAATTGCTGAGAGTTATTTCCACCTGAGGTTTCCCATAATGTCCAGAGCTACTCCTAACCCACCACCCCCATCTTGTACTGTGCTTCATTCGAACACTTCACAGCAGCTGTTCAACAGTTGCAGTCTGGTGTACAGTACCGAGGAAACTCAAATAGATTCTTTATTTTCTTGTACAACAGCCAATGGCAAAAGTGAGAAAAGCATTTCACATTCTGTCTTCATACTGAGTCACTGAAGTAAATAGTCATGTCAGCAACGTCAACTGACACAAAAAATGAACAGAATATAAGTCAAGGAATTCCTGGGACCTTTTAGTTCTTTTCCCTGTAAGTGTTTCTCCCCTCCTGTTGTGAGGGTGTTGACTCCATGTTTGAGTTGCTCACCTCTGTTACAAGCAACCATTATTGATGTGTGAGGCTTGACAGTGTGTGTGTGGCAGTCTATCTGATTGATTGTCATAGGCACTACAGCCAAGTCTGACCCTTTCCTGAAATGGCACCTGACATTGGGGACCCTATCTCAAAGGAAGGTCCTGGGGGTCACTCGAATTCCATCCCAGATGTTCCACAAGGTCTGTGTCTTTCTTTTGACTAGATTTCTTTATTTTTCTGTAACTCTTGTCTTACTTGAATATTATTTCTGATGTTTCCCTCAACAGAAACTGTTTGTGTTTGGTTACCTGGGACTACCCTTTGCAAATTTAGGCTGGTGAATTCCTTGGGAAAGTGTAAATATCTACAGTGGATCCTCAAACAGAAAAGATTGATATCATTTCCCAAGCTGATTCTCCCTCCATATCCTAAGTGGACTAAGTCTGTGGTAGCACTGGTACACTACTGTTGAATTAGCTTTCTGAATTGTATCAAGTAATCCTTGCTAGAGAGTTTGCCTGTGTGCACATCTGGTAAAGACAGGGTTTGTCTCTGCTATGGAGCTACAAATGGTGAAGCAGCCTGCTCACACTTATTCTGTAGGTTCAGACAGGGAGAATGCACTTGAGGGTGGTGTGCCTGTAGATTCATATCCCAAAGAGTCAGCGATTTTCAACACTGGGAGGTTAGGGTTGAAGAAATGTGTGGGGAAAAAGAGGAAGATTTCATATGTCACCAAAATGCACTGGTTGCTTATTTAAAGCTTTAGTTTATTGATGGGATATGCGTTTTGCTGGCAAGGACAGCATGAATTACCCATTCCTAATTGCCCTTAAGAAGGTGGTGGTACACAGCCTTCTTGAACTCCTGCTGTCTGTGTGGTTAAGGTCTATCACAGTGCTGTAGGTAAGGAGCTCCAGGATTTTGACCCAGTGACAATGAAGATTGATGATTGATTGATCGACCATTCATCAGAACTATTTCTTTATAATCCTGTTATGAGTCTGGGCTCCCAGTCAAGCATGCATAATGAGAACAGGTGTAAGAACTCTTTTAGTCGAACTGGATGGCCTGGTATTATGCATGCCTGGTAGTTTTTTTTTAAAAAAAGAAGAGTTGTGAATAGGTGTTTGTTTTCCGCTGAGCAGTTCCACACAAGCCATTGTTACTATATGGCTCATTGGTTCTGTACATAGTGTATACTGGGTGAATGGGAATGGAAGAGCAATGGGGTGGGCGGGGTGGATGCATGAGTTGGAAGGGGGTATAAGGGCCCATGGGGGTGGGCGAGGGCCTCTCATTTGCCTGCCAAGCCGTCACCTTGCTGCTTCCTCATGCCAGGTGCCAAATTTAAAGTGCAGCCGGGTGCCATACTTAAAGTGCTGCCACGCACACACCTCTCAGTGCTTCCAGCCCAGGACTGCTGCACTGAAGACATGGCCCCGAAAGGCAAGGAGATTGCAGCCCCCTGGTTCAGTGACAGTTCCCTGGAATGCCTTTTGGACACCATGGAGACCCGCCGTGATGTCCTCTACCCTTGATCTGGCCACAGGAGGTTCAGTAATCTCACCACGCCGGCTTGGTAGGCGAAGGCAGTGGTGATCAGTGCCAACGCTGCAAGAAGAGGTTAGCCAAACAATGCAGATAGAGGATGAATAATCTCATCCATGCTGTGGGTAAGGCAACCATCTCATCACTCTAAACTCACATTCAAGCCCATCACGCATTCACTGGCATATCACTCATTGCTATTCTGGTAGGTAGACACCTGCCCGTGAACCCCTCTAAAAGTGATGTGGCACTGTCTGAAGCCTGGCACTGATGACCATGAGTGCTGCCCGAAGCGAGGTAGGCAAACAAACCTCGAAGTCCCAGGCAAAGTGCAACTTGCCAGGTGCACGTTGCTTGTGTGCAGTTGTGAAACACATTGGCATGATTTCCTGAATGATCCAGTGTGGGTAGAGGATTCTGGCAAGCTGAGCTTATACTGATATGCAGATGTATTACTATGAAGTTTCCATTGTCCGACGGTGGGAAACACAGCCAGCCATTGACGGGCAAAGCAGATGATTGCAAACTGGTTTCACGACATCGTGAAACCGATTTTTGACCTTCTGGCCACATTGTCTGCTCACACCACCAAACATGCCCGCTGCCAATGGGCATGGAAAATTCCACCCCTTGTGTCAATAGAGAATCAAGTAATTTCTACGAAGGAGATACAGCAAAACTTTGATATCATTCATAAAAATAATGACCCAGTCAACTAGTCTAATGGTTAAGTGACTACCGAGGAAAAGCAATTAGCAAATGCTGGAAATTTGGACCCCCTATCCTGCTGCTTATAGATCAAAATGCATAAGTTAGCACTTCAAAATAGCAAAAAAATTTAGGCACAGATCAAGGGAGATATTTATTGGTATTCTAGCTAGGCTTATGTTATTTTGCATTAAAGACGCATGTCATAATTTTTCACATTTACTGAAATGCCATACATTACTTTTATCACAATAATGTCAGGCACTTTGTTTAAAGGCTCTTTAATGTGGTGTCTCAAAAATATTCAAATTCTTGGTCCACCTTTCCATCTGTCATACAGCAATCATTGAAGGTGTTGAAGATCAACTCTGAGCTATTGGAAATTGAGGATTTGCTGCATATGCAAAGGTCCTGCCTCACTGACTTGCTACTAAAGTGTGACAAGCTTATATTGCAAAGACAATAGGTTTGGGTAAGTTTGAAAATCTGTTTTCTGTTTTTCTTTTGAATATTACACATCTCCAGGTGTTGCAGGCAGCACCGAGGAATTCAATGATGCAGGATTTGCTACCCATAGCTTGTTGTGAGTACCTCGCAGATTGTGAAGACTTGTGCTTCATTGATGAAGAATGACTCAATGGAATGTAGATAAAATTAAGCAGTAAAAATTGTAGGACAAAATCTGCGGAGAAATAATACAACAGAGGGAAGAAAACTTCCCCAGAGAAAAATCTACATAATCATCTCTGCTTCATTGAGGAGCTGTTCTGTGATTGTCAAATCTCTTCAACGGGGATGGCAGAGTTCTAAGCATAAGTGTATTTTTTTGTTTTCCAACAGACACTCCAAAAAAATTAACTGGTAAAATATTTAAGCCAGACACATTTAGTAATGCTCAGTCCCAAGAGGGAACTTGTAAACCAGAACTTTATCAAGAATAGTCACAAATAACAGGTTGTGGCATTTAAAGCAGAATAAATCCTGGATTCTCCGATTACTTCAGGGATTTCTAAGTCTTATCTGCATTTTGCAGGTCCCAGCATTCAACACTCACTCCTCTAGGGACCAAAGGTGGAAGCACTGAACTTGAAATCAAATGTGACCCTGAATGGACAAGGTCCTTGAAATTTTATAATCTCCATTAAACAGGAAATAGGTTATAGATACACTTAGTCCAAGTAATAAATCAATGTATATGTTTTACACTTAATATTTTTCAAAAATCATTCAAGAAAAGCTAATGAAGGGAAGTCCTCTATCTTTCAACATGATCTTGTTTTAAATTCACAGTTAAAGGTTTTCCTGTTGGGTTTAATCTGTGGTTTAATCCGTTCATGCTACAGGCCGTTGGCAGCCATCTGCTGAGGATTCTGGTCAGTCCATCACTGGGCATATGTCACTGCACATTAATGTATTACTGGATTTGCCACTCGCTTGTCTAGTAGAGAGTAGGTTGCACACAGTTTGAAAGCAACTGGGAAAATTCAAACTATTTTAATGGTTGTAACTTTGTCAGGTATTCAAAATTAAACAGTACCACCAGTAAGAAAAACAGTGGACACGCTTAGGAAAAAATACCTTACACTATAAAAGGGAATCTGAAGGAAAAAAGAGGGGTGAAAGAAATGCATAAACATTTCACAAATATTAACAGAATATTTAATGGAAATACTACCCAATAAAGAAACTGGGCTCAGCTTCTAGGTTTAACAATGGAGCTAAGAGGGAAATCCTGCAACAGAGAGTGAAAAAAAGAGAGAGGCACAGAGGTTTGAAAGGAAGGTATTTGAGAATGCGTCTAAACTTTAAGGAGTTAATACTTCTAGGGAGAGGGGTGTAAATAGATTTAAATTAAAAAATTGTATTTCTGTGAATCATCGGTTTAGAAGAAAACCACCAGTTCCAGCAGATTTTGTAGTTAAAATACAGGCAATTCTTGAGCCATGGATACCTCACCCCTTGCACTAATTCAGTTACCATGCTATCTGCCCGCACAGTAAAAACAAGTTTCAAAAAGATATTTCTGTAAATTGATAATCACCATTGCCAACTGAGAAGAGATGCTGATCAGTTGCCTTTTGTTACCAGAGCATAAAATTACAATGTTTTCTGTCGACTGAAACTAAAGCTGATTTTAAGTTGGTTTTGTGCCACAGTAGCGCTGAGGCTTTTGTCTCATGCAAGAAGTGGTAACCTAAAAGTAAACAGGCCAGATTTAAAACTGGTGTTCCCAACATAAGTCCTTGAAAAGTCCATTACATTTACTTTGAGGCTCCTGGTGGCTGTATAAGACAAAACAGGAAACCAGAGGCACTAATTGCAAAGCAGCTCAACTCCTTACATTTTACAGCTTTAAGTTCAATTTTGTTCTTTAGAGTGCAAGGCAGCTCATCAATAAGCAGAAAATTCACTCTTGCTTGACCCCTCTCTCTGATCAAAAAAAAGATTGATGTGATCTCATTTAAAAATCCCTTGGATGGTGATACTTCTTGACGGCTCTTTACTTGGCACTTCTTTAGATTGGGCTTGGGAGAGTGATGTCCATACATCAGCTCTCTGCATTTACATCACTCCTCTTTTTTTGCCAATTGTTTGTCCGATACTTTTTATTTGTAGCCATAGCTTACAGTCAGCTGCATATTTTGCAATAGAGGAGACCTTTAAAACCAGAGGCATGAATCAAGATAAGATTTAGCCAGAGCTGTTTGTGTGGGTACTAGTGATCAATATAAAAACACAGTGTGTGACCAATCCTCTGTGCCATTTTAATTAAACAGCCCCATGGAAGGAATTGAAGAAAAATTTTAAAAATTACACTCAAGAATATGTTCATCAAACGTTTAGCTTTACCATTAACAGAGGCAAACTAAACACAGTTACAGTCAGGATGAAAATCTCTAGTTATATTCATTTTCCCCTCACACTCAATTCAGCATTTGGTACTCAAGTGGTTTCATGATTGGCAGTGAATGTTGTCAAACCTCTATCTAAGCATTACTTTGGGAAAAAAAGTAAGTGCAACTAAAAACATTGTGAAAAAATGACTCTACAAGATTAAATTATCCTCCAAATTGCAAAGTGGGAATGATGCTGCTCTGATAGTTTGGTTGCATGACCTGCTTTCAATGGCATTTCCTGAGAATTTCAAACTTACCTAAAGATTAGTAATCAAATATTGAGGAATTTATTCCACAGATATTTCTGTCACATTAATGGGCTCAATGGGCGTGAAATTAATATGCATAGTGCCAATTTTAGCGCACCTGGCTTTCTTGGGGCAGGCTGCACCGGCAGTCACCCTGTGTGCAGCCTGTGCACTCTTCTGCGAGCATATGGGTGAAGGCATGTCCCCCGGGGAGGTCAGATCACATTGAATTGGTGCTATTATAATGTCACGCAGCCTGACTGTCTGATGTGATGGCAGTTCCAAATTTGGACAACACGGGTCCTGGCAACACTTGTGTCATTCAGTTATTTAAAAAAAAGAGAAGTGCATAAAACTTGGGGCCCTGCAGTGGCATTATTTAAAGGGACAGATACCCTGATTGCAGTAGAATTCAAGCTTTGGAACTTTTTCTGTTGAAAAATGTCTGAAATTGCACTGGAGTGTTTTTAGAAAGGTTCAGTGAGTTACTGGATTTGCCAGAGTATTGCCACATCCTCGTTGAGGGGGAAGAGTAGTAAGTGGTGTGTCTACACAAAGGCTGCAACAAGTAGGGAGGGGCTGCAGTGGCACATCTCTAAGTCTGCAGTAGGAAAGGGAGATGGGGCAGAGGCTGCAGAGAGTTAAAGCCCGATTCCTCCATGCTCCTTGACACTGACAGGAGGTTGCCTGCCAGGCCAACCAATGCACCCAGCATTTTTGTGTGCAAGCCCATCAACACTCTCCTTTATGCTACCCCATTGAGCTCCTCATCGGAGTCCCCTGCAGCAGTATTCATCTCCCGCTTTGCTCTCCAGTTAGCTGCCAAATGAATCATCCTTTACATCTCGCTTTGTTGCAGCCCACTTTTGTCTGGTACCTCACCGTGTGCTGATCCCAACTCTATACTAGGCTCCAAGGTAAGTGCAGTGCCACAATCTGAGCTGGTAGCTGTAAATGTCAGATCAAGTGACAGGGCGTCTTCATCAGTGCTGGTCTGTTGCTCTCTCTCCTCATCCTGTGACTGGGCAGATAGCAAGCAGTTCATGGGTGTCTGAAAACAGGAACTCGGAGGAGGAGGGTTGGTATGAGTTTAGAAAGTTGTGTGGGAAGCAGGAGGCCCATGGCCACACCACCAGCAGCTTGCTCATCATACCAGATAGCTAGATGTGGGTGTGTTGAGAGCTGAGAAGGGAAATAAGGCAGGAAGATGCCATTATCTTTAATGTTCTCAGTGATGGTGGATACTACGGGTCACATTGCAGGTAGCCCCATGATGCTAAGAACGGTAGAGTTCAGGTGATTCAAGCAACTTTGTCCTCTTCCAGCTCTGCTCTGCTCCATTCTATTTTGTGCCACTTTGTCCAGCATATGATAGTGCTACACAATCACTGACATATTGCCCTATGTTTGTGAGATATGCCTGCCATAACTAAATAGCCGGAGCTATATGGAGGCAATGAGAGGTGGGATATGAGGCTGGCAGCATTGGTAGATGTGATGCGGGTGAGGTGCATCGACCAGTGAGAGACTGATGTTGTATGATAGGAGGCCCCAGCAATGTTGTTTGCTGATCACTGCGGAGGACCTGACTCCTCCATGCTCCTTGACACTGACAGGAGATTATTTGGCAGGTCAGCCAGTGCATCCACCACAGATATTTAATATTCTTTTGTTTTCCCAAATTTATTTCTATATTGTTCTATATTCTATATGTCATCAGAATTTCCTTTAATTATTGGGATTTTGAAAGGAATAATAATAAAGGCTTCCCTGTTAATCTCAGAAGCCTGTTTTAATTTTAATTGCACTGTGAAAAGTGGCTGAGAGGGAATTTACCTACGAACATACGAACAAGGAGCAGAGGTAGACCATTCAACTCCCTCGAGCCTACTCCGCCATTTAACGAGATCATGGCTGATCTGATAGTTACCTGAAATCTGCATCCCACCTACCCCCGATAACCTATCACCCCCTTGCTTACCAAGAATCTATCTACCTCTGCCTTAAAAATATTCAAAGACTCTGCTTCTACCACCTTTTCAGGAAAAGAGTTCCAAAGACTCACAACCTTCTGAGTGAAAAAATTTCATCTCATCTCTGTTTTAAATGGGCAACCCCTTATTTTTAAACAGTGACCCCTAGTTCTAGATTCTCCCACATGAGGAAACATCCTCTCCACATCTACTCTGTCAAGACCCCTCAGGGTCTTAAAGGTTTCAATCAAGTTGCCTCTTACTCTTCTAAACCCCAGCAGATACAAGCCTAATCTGTCCAACCTTTCCTCATAAGACAACCCACCCATTCCAGGTATTAGCCTGGTGAACTTTCTCTGGATTGCTTCCAATGCATTTACATCCTTCCTCAAATAAGGTGACCAATACTGTACACAATACTCCAAATGTGGTCTCACCAGTGCTCTGTATAACTGAAACATAACCTCGCTACTTTTGTATTCAATTCCCCTCGCAAATGAAACATTCTATTAGCTTTCCTAATTACTTGCTGTACCTGCAGACTAGTAATCCGTTTCATACCTTGCCGATTTTCTTTTCCACTGAAGATGCCAGAAAATAGAAGTTCAAATGGTCTGCTATCAGCCTTTAAATTCTGCACAACATTAGCATACAACTGCTTAATGGATTTGTATGACCTGGTCAATTATTTTAATGGAGGTGATATCTTGCTTATTTTAATGTTTGCCCTAAAATAACAGATAAAACCCAGCATTAAGGACTAAATGTTACAGCAAATAATTTCTCTGCTACCAGTCACTCTTCTGTGGTATTGCTGATAATGAATGATAATCTGGGAATTTGGATTTGTTGTTGGCTCCTGTAGCTGTACTCATCTTCCCAGCCCCTTACCATGAGAAGCTCTCTAATGAATGCAATGTGCCCTATCACAGCACTGAAATTACCCTACCTAAAGTCATGAACATTCTCTGTGACTATTATTGTACCTCCTCCCCAACTATCTCACTGTAGTATTCGATACAGACAACCTAATGTCTTCTTCTAGCACCGCTCCGCTTTTGTCCATCTGTGTGGGATTGCCCATACTTGGGTCCATGGTCTTCCATTAAACCTAGGGTATCTCCAGCAATGACTCCTCATCCACCCTTGTGCCATCACCCACTGAATCCTCAAAACGATCATATTCTTGCCCCCTTTTCTTCTTCATCTACAGGTTACCTAGTGGAGACATCAAGTTCAAACATGTCAAGTTGATGACACCTATGTCGACTATTCCATCATATCTCTAGAGCCTTCCACTGCCTTGGTGCTGTCACCTAGGATGATCTGCAATTTCCATCATCAAGAAGACCAAAGCTAGCTTCTGTATATCTTCCACCAAGTTACAATGGGAGACACCCTGCAGAAACTCACGTAGATTTTGGCCACAAAATGCACGCCTTTCTCTGGCTAACATCTCATGCTGAATCAGATTGTTCACTGCCCTGAGCTGGGTTCTTGTCTTCATGGGGTAGCGTTTGCACTTTAAGTATAATCAGTGATTTTGGAGTAAATTGCATAGCAAGCTATGCATATTTTTAAAGGTTTTAAACAAGGGTTGCACTGAACACAACTTGCACTTAAAATACTGTAATCTTTTGTGCCAACAACAGTGACATAGGGGTGGTGGGGGGTGCAGTGCAATTACGCTAAAAAAGAAACAGCTCAGTTGAACAAAGACTCCAGGCCTATTCTGTCCTTCATAAATGATTCCCCTACATCCACTTGTCAAACATGATGCATCCTCATCCCTACCTGGGCTCATGAACTGCTGAAATCTCTTGTGTGTACCATTGTCATCTCCAGATTAAATTATTCCAGTGCTCTCCTGGTCAGCTTCAAGTTTTCCACCTTCTATAAGCTTCAGTTCACCCAAAATTTCCTGCACCAATTCCTGTTTTCCCATCACGCAAGTTTCTGCTGGATTACAGAGGTGGTCTAACACCTCAAATTTAAAATCCTTACCTTGTGCTTAAATCTTTTAATGGCCTCCCTATCTCCAACTTGATTCAATCCTACTACCATTACACCCCTTATTGCCAAAACTGGCCGACTATGAATCCACCTCTCCCATTGCCTCAAGATTAGCAGTTGCTATCAGCCACCTAGTTCAATGTTCTGGATTTTGCTCTCTAAAACCCTTTGCTTCCCTCTCCTTAAGACCTACCCCTTTGACCAACTTCTGATCACAGTTCAAATTTTTCCTTCTTTAGCTGAATGTCTTTTCTTCTCACTGGCTTTGTGAAACACCTGGGAACAATAAAGATGCTGCAAAAATATAAGTTGCTGCTTCTGCTGACTTGGAGCTAATTGAGGTTGCTGCCCAAACATCACAATGAGTGGATTTTAGCGTGCGAGGCGGGGCTCACGTCCGCTGGCTGGAGACCCACGTCAAACATTTTTGGGAGGCTTCACATGACTTTGTATGAATGAGGCTCTTACTTCGGCAGCATCGAGCCTCCTGCTGAATTAAACTTGGTGCTGGGTGGATATCCCGACCCGAGAGCTAATGGCCAATCAGGGGCTGGCAACTTTCCAGTACCGGTAGCGCCACCAGGAGCCATGCCAGTACTGCACTCAGGCTTTCGCCAGGGATCACCGCTGAATCCCTGGAGAGAAATATGTGGGGTCTGGTGGGGTTACAGAGGATGAGGTGCCAGCAAGGGCTCAGGTGGGATGGGTGGGCAGGGTGGGGGGTGGTGGGGGGGGGAGGGGGGGGGGGGGTGGTGCCTTCCCAGGCAACCCTTCCTTCTCAACTCTGGGTCCCTCAATCGGGCACAGAATTCCCCAATACGAGGGACCACTCCCCCACCCCAACTGCAGGCAAACCCGATAGGGTTTGTTGTGCGGTTGCCCTGCATTGGCGACTGGCCGCTAGTAGAATGCCAGCGGCGGCAGTATGAGGACCTTAAGTGGCCTTGGAGATTGATCAGGGTGAGTTGAGAAAGCAGCCGGGTCTCCACCACACACCTTTCCACCCAATCAAATGGCACCCCCTGCTTCTGAACTCGCCTAGGGGTTGGGAGGGGGGGACATAAAATTCCACCCAATGATTTATCCATATCTAAAATAGAACAATTTACTGAAGCAACATAACTGCGAAAAGGTAACATTCAATGTTGCAGTAAACTGAGATTGAAGAGCTACAGGCTTCACAGATGTATATGCAAAATCCCACTAAAATTATGGACTTTACTGACCAAAATGTTAATGTCAGGTTATTTACTTTTTTTTGCTCTGTATCCCCTGATGTTGTGAATGTTTAAGCTACAAGCATTTGATTTGTTTATTCTTCTCACTTCAAAATTCAACATTTTTTGCAGGTATTTATCTTATATAACAAACAGTTCATCCTCACACTTCAATTGTAGTTCATGGTACACCTAGTATTGGTGTATCGCTGCACCAGGAATGTTTATCCTCCAACCATTAAATCTCCAATGACTCATGTCTTAATGAAAGTGTTTATTTGTCATGGCCTGACTGATCTTGCTATAGTATCATATTGATTAAGTTACTGGACTAGTAAACCAAAAGCCTGGACTATGATCTGGAGACATGAGTTTAAATGCCACCATGGGTAATTTGAATTCAATTAATTATACAAATCTGGAATGAAGAGTTAGTATCAATGAAGAGTTAGTGACCATGAACCTACTGGATTATTGTAAAAATCCATCTGATTTACTCATGTTCACCTTCACTGTTATATCAATAAGATATGAAAATAAATCTAAAACTGTATGTATCAAACCTTTATTCTTTTTGCTATTTTTAAAATTGACTTTCTGCTGAACCAAAAAAGATGGCTACTACAAGTACAAGAAAGACTTCAGGATTGGATCTTTTGTTCTGGAAGTTACCAACAGGAGTTACAAGAACAAAAGAATCCTCCTCTCATCATTGTGGAATCTCACACCCAGTTGCAAGGACATTATAATCACAAAACCAGGGGACTCGAAGACCAAAACTCATTATGCCTGCAGAGTTGCTAACAGACTCATCTCACACCAAGGACTGTCCACATCCATTTCAAAAGGGGACCATTGAGGGGTCAGTGGGCATCATTTTCATCTTGACATGTTTACCCTTCTAGCGGAGTCAGAGGGTCTGCCTTGACAACAGCTTCCTGACACAAGAACGTCAATATGGATAGTAACACTTTTAAAAACTAATGGCTGGGACATTATCAGTCCTGACACCAAAAGCCAGTCCTAGACACTAGATACACATTCCTTTTGACATCATTATGGAGAAAGAAGGTCACATACTCGAGTGACCATTTTGAAGTCTCTATATTCCTTTGAGAACTGAGAAATCCTCAGTTTGCATTTAACATCCAGCTGGTGAACACCAAGAAGCAGAGCTTCAGGTTGAACGACACCCTGCTCCTTGAAGGTGTCTCTACTGGAAGACTTCCTACCATCGCCTGCAAAACTGACCTAGTGTCTGTGTACCAACTTCATCTTCTGGTATTTGCACCAATTGTAAAGAAAACTCTATAACTCCAGTCTCCAGCTAGCTGAACTCAAGCTCTTACATGAAATGGTTCCTCACTGGACTCTGACTCTGGACTCTGATAATCATGTGAACCAATATTCATTTTCTGTGGTTCTTTTACGGTTACTACCCATAGTAAAATTTTCTTTATTTTTTCATCCCCCTTATTCGTGTGTGTGTGTCTTTGTGTGTGTGCCTGCTTATGGACAGTTGCTGGGAGGAAGGAAGTTCAGTTTTCCTTTCTCTCCTTTCTGTAAAATTACTTTCATAACTTTCATGTAACAATACTTTCACCCACAAAGGGTTTGGCCAGAATTGTCTCCCCACATCACTGCATGGTTTGGCAGGTGGATAGGGGCATAAAATTTGGAGATATGGCAGGGAGCCCTGAGAGCATCACCAACCCACCTCCCCTGGAATTTTATCAGTGGCAGAGTAGATGCCGGGTGGTCCATTCACCCTTGGGCCAAACGAGGCCCTTAAGTGATCAATTACACGCCGCCTCCCACTGCTGCAGACATTTTACTGGTGGCAGGGGTGCCCATGTCATGTGGTGAGGCTGCCAAGGAAACCCTGGCATCCTGGCCACCTAGCCTCGGTGGGAGGGGGGGGTCTCCTGTTCGGGCACCCTGTGTCCAAAGGAGGCCTCCCGATGGTAACTGTGCCCCCTGCTTGTTTCCCCAGAGCCACCCCGCTCTGTGAAAAATCTGGGCTGTTGACTCTTAGCTGCCTAGTGAAATAGCGTATCAAACCATTGTCAAAAATTGGCACAACATCACCCTCTCAAGGGCATTTAGGGGTTAGCAATAAATGCAGGCCTTGCCAGATACGCTCACATTGCACAATTGAATGAAATAAAACATGAAAGTTCAAAGCAATGTCCAACTTCTATGTTGAAACAATTGTGCATTTGTGCAATTGTGCAAACACCAGTGGCCCCCTCAATGAATCATAGAATGATTACAGCACAGAACAAGGCCATTTGTCCAGTCAAGTTTGGGCTAGCTTTTTGCAGAAGCAATTCAGCTCGTCCCACTCCACTGTCATTTCCCATATCCCTGCATTTATTTTTTTGTCTTCAGGTGTTTATCCAATTCCCTCTTGAAAAATATTATTGAATCAGCCTTCACCACACTCTCGGACAGTACATTCCAGATCCTAACTATTTGCTGCATTAACAAGATTTTCCTCATGCTGCCATTGTTTATTTTGCCAATCACCTTAAATCTTTGTCCTCTGCTTCTCAAATGGGAACACTGTACCTTCATCTGCTAGATCCCTCATGACTTTGAACACTTCTCTCAAACCTCCTCTCAACCTTCTCTTCCCTAAGAGCAATCCCAGCTTCTCCAATCTATCCATGTAACTGAAGACCCTCATCCTGGAACCATTCTTATAGATCTTTTCTGCAGCCTGTCTAAAGTCTTCACATCCTTCCTCAAGTCTGATGCACAGAACTGGACACAATACTCCAATTGAGGCTGAACTAGTGTTTTATAAAGGTTAAAGCTCAGGATCACATATACCTTTTTCAATTTCTCAATCTATCTTCCCACCTTCAACAATTTATACACATATACCCCAGGTCTCTCTGCTCCTACACCTCTTAGAATTGGACCCTTTATTTTATGTTGCTTCTCCTCATTCTTCCTTCCAAAATGAATGACATCAGACTTCTCTGCATCAACTTTCATCTGCCATGTGTCCGCCCATTCCACCAACTTGGCTATGTCCTCTTGAAGTCTAGCACATTTATCCTCACAATACTTCTGAATCCTGTATCATCTGCAAATTTTGAAATTGTGCCCTGTACACCTGAGTGTAAGTCATTAATATATCCCAAGAAAAGCTCTGGTCCGAATGCAAAACCCTGGAGAACCCCAGTGTATACCTTCCTCTAGTCGTAAAAACAACCATTCACCACTATTCCCTCCCCCCAAAAAAACGTATCCCATAAAGTATAATTTAGATTTGGCCATCTAAATAGTAACAAACTATCATGGAGTACTTTAGGCGCCACAGCAGTGGAGTAAAAACCCCAATCACACGATGCATTTCTCTCACCCAAATAATTGGTAACAGGAGCTGGAAATCCCCAAAACTGAAGGCCCAGTTGAAATTTCTAGTGCCAAAGGAGATTTGAAGCCCTGAGGAGTAACAAAAAAGGAAATGAGAGAAAGCAGAGAACATGATGGGGGGGGAAGCATCATCTGTCAGCAAACTTCTTGTCGTCATTTCTCAAAATTAAATGATGAATTTTAGCCAATTTTTCAAGTATTTACTATATGATAATCCATTTTTTTGGTCTTATATGCACTGATTTAAATAATGAGGAAAATGGCACCCAAAAACAACTTGAAGAGACTGAATTGATTTGCCTGGGTCATTTTGTAACAGCTGCTGATTTCCGGTTAGTAGATCTGAAGATTGATTTGGTGATGTCATGAGTTAGATTCATGTGGGCTGCTAGTTCATGACTTTTAGCTTTTCTATTTCTCTACATTTGATCAAATCAGCACGGCTAACTTAACAATTAGTATTACTTTGAGTCATTCGGGTAAGTAAAATGGCCATTTTAAATGTGACTCAGAAGTGTGACATATACTTTCCTCTGCAGCGCAAATATCCTCAAGCCGTAAACTTTTTAATTACATACACATAGCACGACTTTTGTCTCGTTATCGTTTCTCCATAAACGAATCAGCCTTGAGTGGAGGGAGAAAAGTTCTTGCTTTGTTGAAGGGCTAAAACCATCAAAGGTACACAGCATCCAGAAAGTTCTCTGTCTTCCCCACTTCCATGGCTGAGCAGATTTCAGTTTCAAGTCTATCACTCATAAAGGCTTTTCACGGTAAAATGGAGTTATCTACATTCTGAGGCAGTTCAGCATTTTGACCCCAGGATATTTATCAGTGAAAGCAACTTTCATGTTACAGAACAAATGAGCAGAACAGCCAACTGAAAAAAATCATTAACATTATAGATCTATTTGAAAATTTCAGTAGAATTATGCTACCCTAATTGAATTGCAACGTGAATAGGGGATTATTGTTTTCAGTCATAAATGAAGCCAAATCAATGAGAAAAAAAATGGGCTTCTGTTTGCAACTGTAAACATTGTGAATGAAAAATAAATACAGCCCAGCTTTTTGGTAATGCCAACCTCCCACCAGTATAAGTGTTGGCAGCGTTCCATTGTTGAGTTTGCACTGGTAAAGGAAAAAAACAAGCTCTGTTCCTGTCTGCAAAGAAGAGCTGAACATTTAACTTTAAAAAAATTAAAACTACCTCCCCCTCCAATTTCTATTCCATTATACGGAAGTGTGAAAGAGGAAAAAACTAGACAAAGATAAATTAAGAGAGATTGGTCAGGGCAAAGGTGCAAGGGCAGCAACCTAGCAGGTTGGCAGTGACTGTGTCTCAATTATTTAATCTCTCACCTGTTAGAAAAACATTCCTGGAGTGTAAGGTTTAACAATATAAGCCACATTCTGCCTACACCTCTGTGTATAAAACAAGGAAATATTTATTTTTAAACAGAGACAGCTTGGTGATGGCAAGGATCGTAGTGAGTGTGTCGCAAGTAGAGATCTGAATTGCCGTCAGCTTCAGTTTTTTTTGTTAGGTAGGCAAGGCTATTAAGGGTTATGGAATCAAGACGGGTAGATGGAATTAAGATATAGATCAGCTATGACCTAATTGAAAGTTGGAATAAGCCTGAGGGGCTGAATAGCCTATTCCTATCCTACGTTCCTAGTTCTTTTGCTGATACTATCAGATAGAGTTAGAAAACTCAACCAAAAAATTTGCTTAAACTGAGTTACTTTCTTGTTCCAGAATCAAAGTAGTTTTCCATCTTTTTTTCCAGAAAATTGATTTTCTTCCTTTTTCCCCCAATATGAAGACTACAATGCCTTACGGTACAACACAAATTGTCTTCAATGGTGAAAGATCCTGTCCAGAGAGACCACAGAAATACAAAAAAAAAGTCTGACATGTTCTGTCTCAGTTGGTAAGATCTAATGAAAGAGACATGGAAGGCTTGGTTCTACTTACCTTAAGAGAGTCCGGCAGATAAAAGTGAGTCTTTTAAGAGACTCACTTTTAAGAAAAGGTTGACTAAAATCAGATGTTATTTAGCCCAGAAGCTGAGATAGGCTGGCGTGGTTTATTGTTTTACTTAATTACAAGGAAGCCAGGACATGATTATGGTGAGATTTGCTACAACTATTACTCTGTATATTCATATATTAATATACTGCCTGTCCAGTAAACTTGCTTAATGATTCATATTTTACCTCACCTTACTAAGGTGTTAATGAATCTGCCTTTTGGAAGATGAGAGCAATATACGAGCACAAACAAGCTAATCACAGTATCCAGTAGCAAGGAAGTCTCATTGAACAACCCTCAGTTGCACAATTATATTGCTAGGTTATCGTATTTCCCAATTTTGAACAATTTTCTTCATGGAGAGAATTGTGACATTGAATTATTTTTAGAGAATTTTGCACAGGTTTGAAGAGGTTGCAAACATTGGATATGTACATTAAAACTATACAAGATGGTTTATGGAAATTTAACTGTTTCACCCCGGCCTCATTATAAAGGATGGCCCCCATTCATCTTGAGAATAATAGGAAACGTTCTCTTTAAACTCACATTTCAAGGTTATTAATTTGCTCTGGTTAAACCTAATGTATTTTTTTGGTCAGTGTGAATTTTAAAGAAAGTTGTACAAGTTATCAGGAGTTCCTGGGGTTCTAGCACATGTAGAATCAAACCCTAAAAAGAGTTAGTATCCTTAGAAGAGGAAGGGAGAAAATGGGAAAGGAGCAAAGGAGCAAAAAATTACATTTATATATCTCCTTTAAAGAAATAACCCAATGCTCTTCACAAATAGACTGAGCCAAAAAGGGCAGGATTAAGAAGGATAGCTAAAAGCTTGGTCAAAGGGAAAAGGTTTTTTTTAAAAGGTGAAAAAGCAGAGAAGTTTAAGGCAGGAAAATCCAGCAATTAGGATCAGAGTGCCAGACAGCACTCTTCACCTACAGTAGAGAAAAAGGAGGGAGATGCACAAAAGGCTGGAGTCAAAGGAAGATCAGTGAAAACCCTTAAGAGATGTATAAACTGGGTTTTGGTCAATTACCTGGTGAAACTTATGTGCAGGATTGGGAAAACCTCCATGGAAATTTATGGATGAGAATAACTATTTAGAACTTGAGGCATTGGAGGATATATGCAATAGAGTTCTGGAGGCATTGGAAGATGTATGCAATAGAGTTCGGGACAAGCTGGAATTTATGGAACTGGAAGAATGGGAGTTGCAAGGTGAACATTAGAATAAAGTATGGAGGTGACAACAGATGGGTCTGTGAGTTATAACAGCAGAGGGCTGGCTGGTGGTGGTCAATGTTGGGGAGGGCAAAAATCAGCAAATATGACTGTGGAGAACCACAGCGTAACATCCTAAAACATTGAGAGCGTTAGTATTTGGAATGATGAAATAAAATAGGTTGAAGGCCCTTCTTCATTTTAATCTATCTTGAACGAAACAAAGTCAAAATCTACATTCGCTGCATTCAAAACAAAATGCCTGTTATATATTATCCATATTTTTATAGTAGACTGTTACAAAATTGATACACAGAGCTGAACAAGTACATTTACTTAGATTCATACCAGTATCTTAATTTTGGTGGCTTTTATATTATTAGGTTTATGGCTGAATACAGGATTCATGAGGGTGGTAATGTAAGAAGGTTTGTAAAAAGTAATTAAGTTTAATCTGTACAGCCAATTTGCTTTAATTGCTTTTCAATAAGAGATGATGATAGGAATTTATTTGAAAAATTTTTTTTCCCCCAAAGATGCTATTTTTCTAGTGCCACTGAACTTACAACTGTGCTCAATCAGGTCAGCGCCACCACGAACATTTTCTACCTACAGAGTTCCACTCAAAGCATTCTCATCAGCATAAGAGTTTGTCAGCTCTACAGTGTCAGAGCGGAAAAATGCAATGGCCGTCTTCCACAACTGGATCAGCTGTCCAAAGGGACAGGAATCTGACAAATATGCAAATACACTCAATCATTGGGGAACTTTTACTCATTCTGGATGTTCAGACATGCCAATCTTATAATCCTGACATTGGAATACTATCAGGCCTTTGGTGTATTGAGCAGTAAAAATGTTTTAATCATGTATTTTTTTTCCAGAGGACTACAGGCTGTAGTGCAGCTAACTTATCTCTCAGCGCTCACCAAGCATGCCTCCATCCCTCTGTTTCTTAATGTATTGCTTCCTCATTGGTGTGAAGTCCTATTGTCACTGTTTCCCCTCCAGTACTACATCCAAATGACTAATACTGGTATTTAAGCGTTGACAGCAAATGTCAAGTGGTAATTTAACCATAGTGAGCATCACAGTTAAGTCTTATCCCAAGATCATTTGTGTGCTTGGATATCAGATACAGCATGAGTAAGTTTCAGGCTACTGTCTCTAATGCCTAACAGCATCTTAACCTGAACTACAGAAAAACACATTTGAAGGACCTTTTGAAGTCTGATTGCCAAGTTATTGCTCGTTGGTGCAATTTCAGTGCTGTGAACATACTTCCAGGAACTGAATTGAAACTGGCCAAACTCATTTCACTTCAGACCCTTGAAAAGTGGGGAAACAGAAAGGAAGAAATAGTTTAGGTCATCAATCCAGGCTCGTTACAAAACCAACATTCAAAGTTAAAAAGGAGTAAATGTGATGCTAGGTAAATAAAACAATTCACTGCAAATACACTAACACTTGACAGGGCTTTAGATTTTAAAAAAGCAGACCCACACAATTACGCAGAAAATGTAATCTTATTGTCTCTGTAATATCACCAGACTCCACTCCTGCCTCAGTATATATACTGGTGAAACCCTCATCCATAACTTTGTTACTTGTAGATTTGACTATTCTAATGCACTCCTGACCAGCCTCCCACGTTCTGCCCTATATAAACATGAGGTCATCTAAAACTCTGCTGCCCATGTCCTTACTCGCACCAAGTCCCATTCATTCATCACTTGTGTGCTTGCTGACCTAATTGTCTTCTGGTTACACAATGCTTCAATTTTAAAAATCTAAACCTTGTTTTCAAATCCTTCCATGGCCTCACCCTTCCCTACCTCTGTAATCACTCTGAACCCCACAAGTCTCTTAAGATACCTGCACTTTTCTAATTCTAACCTCTTGAACATCCTGATTTTAATCACTCCAACATTGGTGACCATGCCTTCAGCTATCTGGTCTATAAGCTCTGCAATTCTCTCTCGACCTCTCAAGCTGTCTAGTTCACTTTGCTCCTTGAAGAATCTCTTCTAAATCTACCTTTATGTCCAAGCTTTTGGTCATCTACCTGATATGTGGCTTTTGGTGTCATACTTTGTTTTATAATACCCCTGTGAAGGACTTTGGAATATTTTAATACATTAAAGGTGCTGTATAAATACACGTGTTGTTGTTGTTGTTCGAAAAACCTGGTGCTGTGATAGTTTCCCAATGGCCAGATAAAGACCCTTTTGATGTAAGATTAAATCTCAGTTCTTCAGTATGCTGCTGATCCATCTAATCCTAGCCAAGGCAGCAGCTGGGAAATGGTAATGTTCTTTCCCCCCCCCTCCTAATGTGATTGAATAGATTGACAAAATAGCTGAGACATGAGTGCCTTAAGGAGAAAGGAGGTAGAAGAATTGGCTGGGGCTGGGGGATGTCTACAGTAGAGTGATGGCCAGGAGGATCAGAAGGTTTGGGTATCAAGGAAGTTTTGGAACTCCTTAGTGCTTTCTCACATTGTTTACTTTTATCACAATGTTGGTCTCACCTCACTTTCTTTCATTGTATTTGCATAGCAATGAGTTTGCAAGGCACAGCTGCTGTGACAACAGAAATTACTAATTGAGCACATTACATAAAACAATCTATATCAAAGCATGCTATAACATTCAGCTGACTTTACAAATTATTCATTTGATCAGAATCCTTTCAGTGTGTTATACCCTTTTAAGATTCTCCCTTTTATTCTGTATGTACTAAAAAGATAATTAGAACATTTATTGTTATGCAAAACAGTCACTGGGTATGACTGTAGTAAGAGTCCACAAATTCTGGGGTGCTGTTGGATTATCTCTGAAATTTCAAGGATTATGGCTGCAAGAATTATTACAGGATAATCATTATTCAAATTTTTTTTTTATTTACAATATTTGTTTCCAGTTCTCTGTGCTCCTCTCTTGAAAATTGTTTGTGGGCTATGATTCCAATCCCCCCTCAACCAGGTGGTCATTCCTCATTCATAAACTTAAGCAGGGAGCACTAGAGAGACCATTAGACTATGGGGACACCACAGACAAGCTAGCTCCTGTCCTCATTTGATACTTGCGCACATCTATATTTTGCAGCAGTACTCATTGGTAGCAAAATTTTCCTCTTTAAGTCCAGAGGACACTGCATCACTACTGCTGTACAAAAAATATATCAGAGACAGGGATCAAACCAGGCACTCGTCCTTATCAAGCTACTTTTCCCCCGTCACAATTCATGATCAAGAATTAACTTTTGAGGAAGACTAAGACCCAACTGCTTGATATTGCAGTATTTGTTTTATTTTTGCCCTTATATTGTAATAACATAATAAATAATAATAAATAAGATAGCCTTATTCAGCGATGCCACAAAGTTGGCAGGTGTGGAAGTGCAAATGCTGTACCAGCATAGCAGAATTACTTTGCCATGGTTGGGGTTAAGAAAGATTGGGAAAAATAATGCAAGCTTTGCACAGAAACTAACTCATCTGATCTGCAAGCATTTGAATGATTGCACTGCTACATCAATAGGAACTTCAGTTCATAGTGCATCTCATTCTCCAGCCTGCCCATCCCTTATTTTGATCGTCACAACATTTGCCACAAACAAGCAGACAAAAATCTATAATGAAATAAGAGTGCATTATCCCTGCTTTGAATTGTCATAATTTCATTTTGGCTGCCTTTATTTTCATTTATTTTTATTGCAGTAATCTATTTAATGAAGGCATTCTGATGCAGGCATTGACCCATCATATAAATGATTCCAATATGCAGAATTCTGGCTGAATTGGATCCTCAACCTTTGCATCATAACAGGAAGTGTCAAATATTGAGATTTATTGTGTTCCTTGTGCTTTGGAACATTCAGCATGACATTTTGAAGAAAAACTTTTATATGCTTTTTTATGACTTTGCAATCAGGAACGACAGATGGAATTTTTTTTCATTGCCAGTCATAAAATTAGCCAATCAGATAATTTATTAATCAGATCTCAAGTTCATCAACTGACTCATTAAATGCAATGGCATTTTAACATCATATCATAAGATTATTAATCAGGTGAAAAATACATACTATATATACACAAGCATGTTCTATAGCTAGTGTAGAAATCCAACTCAGTGACATGATCATCACCCAGCAATATATTAAAATGAGCATGTGTGATATGATTAGCATGTTCTTCTCTTTAATACACCTTTCAAGTGTGAGCAGCAATAATATGAATGAATTCTTGTTGGGACTTTCTTATTCAAGGAAAACTCTCTAAAATATGCGTCAATGTTGCCACAGCTTCCACCTTTTCTCCACTGCCTACAACTGTAGATTTGGTTTCCTTTCATCTCTCTGCTGTCCTGCTCTTTGTCCATAGCACACAGGATTGTAGCTACAGACCAAACAATTCAACTGTTGTAGATTCTGAAACTACGGCACAAGGACACATCAGACACTTCTGCTGTAAGTGCTGCCAGCAGGTAATCCGAAAAGCTCATGTCAAAAAGTTTAGTTCAAACTTTCACACTTCTGCTAGGTTTTCACAGTATAAACAAATCAAATTCTACTTGCATATTCACTGGAACTTTCAAGTTTGGTGGTAACACAAATCGGCCAGTAGCCGATCGGCCACCTGTTATGCACCTCATCTGATTTACTTTCCATTGAAGTCTTGCTTTCAGAAACATCTCAATGTGCTTCTCAAACAGTGAATTCATTTCAAATGCATTGTTGTCATATAGATAAAGGCAGTAGGCATTTTGTACACAATGCAAATATTAGCATGCACCAGAATCATCAGAGCAGACAGTTAGGATGTTAGTATCTCATCTGAAGGAGTTCACACCTGACAATACAATATTCTATCAATGCCCAAGCTCCTGCTATGAGACTTAAACTCTCAATATTTGGATACAGAAGGGAGAGCGCAACTAACAGAGCCAAACTGATATCTTTGAGCTTCAAAATAAAAATAAAGCACCATCACATCAAGTGTATTAAAGAGAAATTTCAATGCATTTTTGTGGGTATCCCCTTTGATCACATAAAAACAACACAAACAATAGCCAACTACGGAGAATTCAACTTATAGCTTTATATTCAGTTGGGATATGAATATATCACAAGGCTAAGGATTTCAGATAGCTGGAACAATTGAGAAATCTCACATTCAGATCATAAATGCAGCTTCTGAATTACATCTAGTGCTGCCAACAGAGAGAGTTCAAATCAATACCATTCAACTACTCACAGAGCTTTTAAATGCAGGTGAGGGTTGTGTGAGAGAGACCAAAATACTAAGTGGGAGTGGGGGGAGGGGTGGGGAGAACAGACGTTAGCTTCCTGTGACATTATCTCAAAGGTTAAGTATTATGTTTGAAGCCGAAACACTGTCTTTGAATCCAATGTCACCAGAGCATTGAAGATATGAAGCTATGTCCTCCTCCTAACAGGAGAAAAAGCACTTCAAAGCAAAAGCCAATATCAGGGAAACCAATCTTAGCTCAGATAATGTTTAACTCTACTGTATTTCAAACAGTGAAGCATTTCAAGACAGCTTTTCATAACTGCATCAGCTTTACATGCCTTCATTCTGGATTCTCCTCCAACAGCTAGTATCCAAGATTGTAATACCCCCATTTACAGTGTTACACAGAGGATGTACATTTGGCCTAAAGCTGATCATTTATACTACAAATCCCTTAGATTACAAGTTCCATACTTGTAACAGGGTAAATCATTTCTATCCAGCTAAGATTAGCTTTCATTGCCACAGCTGGTTTGGATGCATGCAGACACTTGCCACATAAGACTGCTTTTATATTCGTTTCCTGTCATGCTGCCATCATTTGCTCTTGATACATGCATCCCACACAGCAGGTGGCAATTCCAAAGGAACATCGACAGATTTGCTACAGCATGCCATTGGGAAGACATGCACATCAGCACTAAGATTACCATAAAAGCAGCAATAGACTTACAGCCATTAAACTGTCACAGTTCCCAACTTTATACTAGCCAGTTCCCCCACCAACACCTCCTGCTTGCCCCCTCCCATATTACCCATCAAACTGTCCCCAGTATGAATGAAGCAAAAAACTGATCTGCATATCAACACAAGGAATATTTAACCTATAAATATATCTAGTGATCATAGGTCACGTCCTTATCATCTGGTTGCTGAGACTGAATTGTTTTGAAGAGCCATTGAATAATAAACAGGAATCTTGGTTGATCTTCTTTTGCACCCTACTAGTCTAGGCCCAACTGAGCCTACACAGAGCCCAACTGAATAGTTGCACTGTTGCCCCTATGTGATCAGCAAATTCAACATAGCCAAGGGATCAACTGCGCAGCCTCCATCCAGAAATTTCAGTACCACAAGAGCGTGCTTACCCACTGAGCAATCAGTGGAGTCTGTGAGGCTGCAATCTATATCCCATACACGTAACCAGGGTTAAGTAACATTTTAGATCTGACACATGCATTATACACTAAATTCATGAAAATGCTGAACATTTAATTGCTATTATTTAGTGTGCACTTTAAATGTCTTTTTGCTTTTCTACATTATGTTGCAAGGCCAAGAACCCACTCATAGACTTGTCTCAAGGGTCCAATTTCTATGCCAGGCAGCACCATTTATACTATAAAGATCTACTGAAAAACAACAACGTGAAGGACAAATTCAGAGCAAACTCTTAATGAGTCTGCTTCACAAACAATGACCTTCTCCTGCCATGATATTTTTTTAAAAAACAGAAATAATCACCAAGTGCTTTTCCTATGACTGGAAGACTTGAGAGCCTAAATACAGATGCTTCTTTACTTCTCTTGTTCCTCAATAATTGATTACATTCTTCTTCTGATATGCATGATTCTGTTGCAAAACTTCAACTTTACCAAGAGAAATGTACACATTTCTTAGTATTCACAGTTACAAGATCCTTAAAGCAGCCCACCCAAAGAATTGGCAAATATCTTTGTCATTGAAGTTGAGATATAAAAGATGTTGAACTTGAACTCAGTCAGACCAGATTAATTCATCCTTTGCATTTTAATCTGCGATACAAGGTATATTGAATCCTGTATTAAAATTCATTATTGCTTATTAAAACTGGCATTGAAGTTTTTAAAAGGTCTTTATTGGCAATATAATGCTGAATCTAATTTAAATGGCATAGTTGAAAATCTGTTTTTTCAGTAATATGGATCTTATTGAGGCTTTATTCCATTTACATCAATAAATAAGCCAATACTAATGCATAAATCTATGCTGACTTAAATAACTCAAGGCTCAGCGTTTTCAATGAAGGCCACTTAATTTAGCCATATTTTTGCTGTAGATAAAATAGATCCGACAGCAAACAAGGAGATACAAAGTTTGTTCCTTGAGCAAAACAACCTCAGCTCTTCATTAAATGCACTAGTCAGTGTGGCACTAAACCGTACAATACAGACCAGAAAAGTCCGCGGCTTGATATTTTGCATGGGATTATCTGATCTCAGCTGAGTGCTAGTCGGGGTGTTATAAGTAACCTCAGTGTCAGGGGACCAGGAAAGAGGATAATAAAATTAATCATGTATCTCAGGACACAGAGTGTGGTGGCAGCAGGAGTGGCGACAGTGCATAGTCAGCAGAAAAGAACATAATGGAGTGACATCAAAGAATAACAGGTAGGAGAGTGTTTGGGGAGTATTACCATTGCCTTCATTTCTCTAATTGAGGGCAGGGTTAACCCAAGAAATTTACTTATTTTCCTAAAAGGTTTTTAAGTTTGTTAAGTTTTAAATTTGGTGTGTTTAATTAGCCCTAAGTCTAAGTAAGTCTTACATTTTATTTAAATTAACCTCTCTATAAAATACAGTGACACCAGCTCAAGGCAAGCAGTTGATGGAGGGACTAGCAGAAGAGTGTCTATTACTTAAGTAAGACAGTGAGGCCCAAATCTTCCGTGAAGCAGCAATCGCTGTCGGATTGCCACTTCGCTCCTACTTTTCTGCATCACTACGGAGCTCTGATTTCTGGCCGGGCCTTCCAACCACGGCTTCTTCAGAAATGCGGAGTGGTCTTCTGTCGAACTGCTTTCTCATAGCGCTGGATCGACGGGGGATAGACAAGCCATGGCCCCTTTTTACAGCACTAGCTGCCATATCTGCTTAGTGTTCACTAACACACTGACATTTTTTGGGACATTTAAATAGTTTTTTTACTGTGTTGGCTAATGAATATTTCAGTGAATGGATGAATGTGTAGGTGTGTGTAAGTTGGTAGGATAGGATAGGTGAGTGGATAGGGTGCCAGGCTGGTTCGGTGGTAGGTGGGTAGGGTTGGAGGGTGGCAGCTGAGTGAGGTGGGTGAGATGGGGAGTCTGGTCATGAAGGATTGTCAGTTTGGGCTAGTTATGCCGGATTGAAGGGACGTCAGGGTGGGGGAGGGGGAGGGTGGATGTGGTGTGAGATATGGGTGACAGTTGTATAGTTACCCAGGAGTTGAACAAGGATTTTTCCATCTAACATTTCCTAGGTAACGATCCAGTAAGTACTATCTGAAGTCTCTGACTCCAACTCAGAGTTAGAGACTTATTTGGAGGGTCGCAAGTAGCAGGAGGATTGCCCATCAGGAGTTCAGACTTCCTGGGCAATTCCCTCAGAGGTCAGTGAATAGGGACATCCGCAGGATCCCAAAGCACATCTCGGGGGGTATGTTCGATCACAGACGATTCAGACACTGGAAGATCTGAACCTTATAGTCTAATAAATTGAGGTATGGCAGGGCACCTGAGTCCCATTCGATGCACATCCAGTTCCAATGTTGGAAGTCCAGGAAACCTCTCATGTCCTTGTTAACCACATGTGTCGGAAGGGTTGTCAGCTGGAAGAGTTTGAGCTGCAACTGGTGTCACTACAGTGCATCTGTGAAGCAGAGCTCAACATGGATAGCATGTTTCTGGACGTGGTCACACTGCAGCTTAATGGAATGTCTAAATAGGAGATAGTTCGGGTATAATCGATGTATATTCTGAGGGGGCAGGGGTGTGGGGCAAGGTAGGACAAATAAAGACAAATAGAGCTCCCTGGATGGAAAAAGGAAAATAGTTAGATGAAGCAGTAAAATGCCATGTATAACATATGTCAGGTTAATAACAAACGTGAAAACCAGGTTGAACATAGAAAGTTCAGAGTGGAAAGTGAAAAAAAAATCAGGAAAGCAAAGAGAGAGATAATACTGGAATTTAACATAAAAGGAAATCCAAAAGTCTCCTAGAGCAACATAAATAATAAAGGGTGGTAAAGGATGACTTAGTTGGGCTGGTTAAGAACCAAAAAGGGATTTAAGCATGGGGGCAGTGGGGATGGCTGAGATATAAAATGAGCACTTTAAATTTGTCTTTACCAAGGAAGAAGAGTGAAAAGGAAAGAGGAGGAGTTCAGACACTGGTTATGCTAAAAATTTAATGAAGAAGAGGTATTAGAAATGCTGGCTGCACTTAAAGTTATTCAGGCAGAATCAGATCCATCCATGGATCCTGAGTAAAATAAGGGTGGAAATTGCGAGGTTCTGGCCATAATCTTCCAACCTTTCTTAGATACAAGGGGTGGTGCCAGAGGACAGGAGATTGCAAATGTTACACCCTTGATCAAAGATTGGGTGTGAATATAAACCCAGCAACAACAGGACAAGCAGTTTAACCAAGGTGGTGGGAAAGTTTTTAGAAATGAGAATCCAGAACAAAATTAGCTGAGACAAATGTAGATTAATTAAGGAAATCCAGCATGGATTTGTTAGAGGAAAATCTTGTTTAAATAAATTCAGAGTTTTTTTGATGAGGTAACAGTTGATGAACTAATGCGGTTGATCTGTTGTACATGGAATACCAAAGGAGTTTGATAAAGTGCCACAAATTAAACATTCCAGCAAAGTTAAATCCCATGGAATAAAGGGGACAGTGGCAGCATGGATACAAAGTTGCCTGAGTGACAGAAAACAAAGAGTAATGGTGAATCATTGTTTTTGGACTAGAGGACTGTATATACTGGGTTTTCCCAGGGTTGGTGTTAGGACCGCTTTTCTTGATCTATATTAATGACCTAGCTTGGGTATGAAGGGCACAATTTCAAAATTTGCAGATGACACAAAACTTGGAAATTTTGTGAACTGTGCAGAGGATAGTGATAGACTTCAAGAGAACATAGACAGGGTAGTGGAATGAGCAGACACTTGGCAGATGAAATTTAATGCAGAGAGATGTGAAATGATTTTGGTAGGAAGAACAAGGAGAGGCAATATAAAATAAATGATACAATTCCACAGGGAGTGCAGGAGCAAAGGGACCTGCGTATATATGTGTACAAATCTTTGAAGGCGGCAGGGCAGGCGAGAAAGTGGCTAAAAAAGCATATGGGATCCGGGATTTTGTAGGTAAAGGCATCCAGTACAAAGCAAGGGAGTTAAAGTGAACCTTTATAAAAGTACTGGTTTAGCCTCTACTGGAGCATTGTGTTCAATTCTGGGTATCACACTTTAGGATGGATATGAATGTTTGGCGACATTGTAGAAAAGATTAATCATAATGATTGCAGGGCTGAGAGACTTCAGTTACGTGGATAGATTGGCAAAGCAGGGACTGTTTTCCTTTGAGAAAAGAAGGTTGAGGGGGGATTTGATAGAGGAATTCAAAATTATGAACGGTTGGACAGAGTAGCTAGAGAGAAGCTGTTCTTATTGGCAAAGGGTCGAGAACCAGATGATGCTGATTTAAAAATGATTTACAAAAGAACCAAAGGTAACATGAGGTAAAATGTTTCTATGCAGTGAGTGGTTAGGATCTGGATTGCATTGCCTGAAAATGCAATTGGCAGATTCAATCATTGGTTTCAAAAGGGAATTGCCTAATTATCTGAAGAGAAATGTTTTGGGGAAATGTTTGGTGGTGGGGGCGGATCAGGGAAGGGGGAGTGGAACTAGATGAGTTGTTCTCAAGAAAACTGGCATGGACACAAGGTTTGAATGGGTTCCTTCTGTGCTGTAACCATTCTATCTCACTCCTGAATGTTCCCTCGTAACTCCTCCCGGTAATATAAAATTGGGTTACAGCAGTATTGGCTCTCGCTGTGGTGGTATCTACAGTTATTGGCCAGCCGCTCCTCATTATTTAGATTCATTTTTAAGAACTTGATAAAAAGAAAAAGAAACAGCCAATTTAAAAAAAACTGTCTAAAGTTACAGAGGTCCATCTTACTGTTTAATGTTTAACAGGATTCAAGCCAGTTGGTGAAGTCAAAACCAAGACACAGAGCCTTTTCTTGCTGAGAGAGTTTATTGACTTTGTCCAGTGTCAACATTCCTTGCCCAAACCCAGTGTCCCAGCTATCCCCTATTTACATATGTTCAAATACCTTAAAAATGTAATTGACATTAACAAACCTTAACAATGTAATTGATAAGACATTGGCACCTAACATGTCCCAGAATACACTGAGCACTTATCAAAAGGTTAGATAACTTTGAGAAAGTAAGCTATTTTCTTTAAAATCTCCCGCTCTTTGATCGGTTATAAACCTTTTTTTTATTCATTTATTTTTCTATTCATTTACAGGATGTAAGCTTCGCTAGCTAGGCCAGCATTTATTGCACATCCCTAATTGCCCTTGCTGTGGGATGAACCAAACACTGGGTTAAGGTGCCTGATGCCAATGCACATCAGACATCACAAAAGGTATTGATTGATATAGGCAGCAAGATGGTGGCCATGGAAGTCAGAATCTGCTAAGGAGTGTGTAACAACTAATCTGCCGAATCAACTAGCCCTGAAAATGGATGATGCTGGAATGTTGGGCCCAAACCAGGCCATCGCACATAGTTTTATCTGGTAAGGCGAATGATTAGAGGTCTTGGGGCTGAAACCAGGAATAGCCATCAAAAACGTCTCTGAGGGTTATTCCTCTAACGTTTAAGCAGTAGACAAACTCAATGTAGCATTTTCATTGGTATCAGGCATAGCTTCTTATTCACCGTGGCTTTCAACAGATTGGAAGTTAGGCAATACCGAATTTCAAGTTCTTGACCCATCTTTGCACAATTAATTGAGGGGCTTCTTGGGTAAATATGGAGACCATTTTGCCCTTTTGCTTTTCCAGAATCTATCTAATGTGTTGGTGTGCACTTTCACAGATAGTTCACTAGATTGTTGTTCAGGGGGCTTTCATTGTAGATCAACTTCATAGTGTGTCCGTCCAAATTCAGTCTCTAAATTTTCAAACAAGTACAATATTCTGCTGTTTTCTAATCTTGTCTTAAGTTGTAAGTGTGGATTTCTTCAGATTCAAAGCGTCAATAGCACAGTTGATTCAGAAGCTGATATTTTCAGTCTCCATGATGTTTTAGACAAAATTGCAATACTTACGCGAAAATCATAAGAAACACGTAGAAGTTCACAGAATTTATTGCAGAATTTTGTGTCCTCAAAAAAAGTAATAATGGAACATTTTGTCATGTGACCTTTCTGAATAGAATGGTGGGTTCCGTATCTTGTACACTCACCCAGTAAACATCAATTCCTCTATCAAAGGCCAAATTCTTTAAACATTGTCACTTTAACCATTGTTATTCAGTAATGATTGTAACTCAATCTTTTTCAATGGAAGGACTATAAGGATTCTCTCCACAAAGCAAGAACGTCACAACTTTCCATTACAAGTATGCATTCGGTGTTATTTTGATGCAGTTTTAAGCCTTGACCATTTTGGTTAGTTGGCTATTCACCATGGGAGCATCACATCTGAACCCAATCCTGCTTTCACTCAACAGACAGACGCATATAAATGCTCCAAGCAGAAGCTGCCTAATAGCAGTCAGGAGTAATCTGGCTAATTTTTTGCTCACTAACCGCAAAGTTGATGGATTCAATTGCAGCACCTCTACACCCTCTTGGCTGACACCAGCTAACTCCAGCAACTCCAGACATTGACTAATATTTTTGAGAGTGTTTTTTGAATAATTTCCTTTATTATGAGATAAATAGGATAATGTATTGCCTCTGGACATTTGTACAGCCATCAATTGCCCAATTTCCTTAAAATATACCTCTATTTGTCAAAGCATAATAAATTTTCTTTCCTTTTTCATTTCTTATAATAAACTGGGATTTATTATTCATACAGACATTGACTAATTTTAAAATGCAATTTCAAATCAATATCACAAGGATTAAACTATAATTCTTATACATCAAAACACTTTGACTGGCTACATAAATAAAATGAGAAAGGATTGCAGACACCTCGTATGCCATTATTCCAATACCACTAATATTCCAACACAAAAGCAATGCAAGACTTATCTTATTCAAGTGCATTCTGTGTACTTAAAACAAATGAACATGATACGCAAAAAACATTTTAACAAACATATTGTAAATTATTTCATATGCCTTTTGCTCATTTGACTTTGGCTAAATACCTTCATTTTGATATGCCTAGAATATGAATAGAAACCAGAAATACCAGTCCAAATGATCTTAAAGGTTAACTCTTTCCAGATGGTACTTGGACTCCCTTTTGATTTTAACTTGTCATCCCATCAATGCTTTTTTATAATGTGACGTATCAATGGCTCAATAGTGCGGCATGTTGATTTTGCACGTGGAGTGAAAATGCAGGTTCAGTTTTGCAATTCCCTTCCTTGTACTACTGAGCTCCCTATCTTGGCTGATTATCCCCAGAGGGTCAGAGGCCAGGCACATAAGAAGAAAGACCATTGTTAGACCATTCTCAAAGTTACTAGTTCAGAGAGTTACTGGTAAAATCAGGGGAGGTTGCATGCAACTAATGTACAAACAAAGGATGAGGAGGGAAGAAGGTAAAGTAATTGGAAAGTAAAGGGGGAAAATGGGTGTTTCTAAATATTAAAATGTACGTTCTCTTCTCCAATATCCATACTTGATTACTGTGCTGGCTGATGCCCAAAAGATATTCCATGGTGTAGAATAAACAAAACCAAATGTCAGGTAAGAATTCTGAAATAAAGTTTTGAAAATTGCATCAAAAAAAATCTTCCCAGGTTGAAAAATAACATTCCTCTTATCCTGCATATTAAGTCAATGTCTGCAATTGATGTTTTACAGAGTAGATATGTCTTGATTTTTCTCAGAACTAGTTCAGGGCTTGATGCCAACACTATGCTACCACAATTGTTTTTAGACATATAACAAAATCTTGAGAAACAGATTTCATTCTATTTAGGTAAATCAAATATTTTTAATTTAACCTACTATAATCTGTATACAGTCAATTATAAACTGACAGTAAAGTACTAAAGCACCACAACAAATGTTATTTCTAATGATAATGCTTTTTGACAATGCAAGTTAATCAAAGATGTTCTGGAATCCTTTTGTTTGTAATTTTACTGGCACATTGGAATGAAACTGAATATTTTACTGTTTAATTTGAACTTTAAAAATGGTAAATTGCAGTAAAATCTCCGCATATATCTGAAATAAAAAGATAAATGGAATACATAGAAGGTAAACAATATATAATAAATTGCTATTCAATATCTCAGATATATTTATGCATATGGAGATTTTAAGGATTTTTTTTTGTCTGCAGTACTGTTGAAACAGAAATGAAAATCCATAGTTTATACATGCTTTGCTGTGTCAGGTTTTCTTTATTGTTTTCTGGATGCTTTTGTACCATAACTAAGGGAAATAAATCGCCCATACAACAGCTGGCAGTGAAAAGATTCCCATTAAGGCTGGAAAGAGGAATAAAATATCTCCATGAAAAAGACAAAACAATATCAGATGGATTGATGCCAAGTGCCTATCAATCAAGACTTACCTCACAGCTTCAGTGAAATATTCGAAAGCAAGAGGCTTTCTTCTCCTCAAATCCTTTCACTTTTCTCCTGAATGAACTCGCTCATAGTGAGGTATGGCTTTCAGGTATTAGGAACCCTTTAATACTTAGACCAAGCTGTAATATTTTCTGTGGAAGCCTAGGTAGCATGAGTCTGCAGGGAGTTTAGGATGTGCCATTCCAGCCAACCCAACCTTCACCTGATTAAGGCACATACCTTTGTTGATTTTTTTGATTCCCTAGCCCAAGAATACTGAGATCAATTAGAATACCCCAGCCATAGTCAACTAATTCTGCACAGATCAGAAAGCAAATCAGAAAGGTATGTATAGCTCAGTGCTACATTAAGCCTATGCCTAAATTGTCAGGAGAGCTGAGCAAAAGATTATTGCCTAACCTATGAAAGCCTGGCCTCAAATCATTCTAATGTGATTTCAATTACAATTGGTGAAGTGAAGGGTAGAAATGCGCACAGTTCAATTTTAAATATGAGTTCAGTTATAGCTAGAAATCAACCTCTTTAGATGGATAAAAACAAAAAACTACTGCGGATGCTGGAAATCCAAAACAAAAACAGAATTACCTGGAAAAACTCAGCAGGTCTGGCAGCATCGGCGGAGAAGAAAAGAGTTGAGGACTCGAAACGTCAACTCTTTTCTTCTCCGCTGATGCTGCCAGACCTGCTGAGTTTTTCCAGGTAATTCTGTTTCTCTTTAGATGGAGTCAGATGTGTAGTTGACAAGTTGATAATCAATATAGAAAGAATTATCAACAAGTCTTGGCATTTTCCCATCTGCTGTGTACATGAAGCCAGCAAACCTAATATCTGCCACAAACAAAATTTGTCAGTACTTTTAATGACTACTCACTGTGGTATGCTGACACTAAGTAAATGGAAACAGTCATTTTTTTTCCTGAGTAAATGCTAACAATGAGTATTTTGACCAAGTCTGGGAATCCATCCAATTTTTAGATCTTAACGAATAGCCCACCTGATGCCATTGCATCATTTACTTCATAAGCTCATTGTTAGATTTTTTTTAAATGTTGACAAATTTGATGGTGCAAAATTAGTCAATTTATAACCACTAATATCAGAGGGAACTTGACACACAAACCTTGTAACACCACAAAGAAATCATTTGGTGATGCTAAACACTTGGGAAAAAGATACCAACAAACCTCCTTCAATTATGTCAGAGAGCTGCTGATAGGCGTATTGTGCACTTTAACTGGGAAAGCTTTTATTCAATTGTCAAAACATGTTTACATTACTTTAGTGCCAACAACTCCCTGTGTATAGATAACACACAATTGACAGGTAGCACACAGCTGACAGGACATAGCAAATATAAACTTAGCCATTGCTGTTCAGCTGAATGCGACAGAGACATCTTCCTGGGTCTCTAGATTTGTGGCTGGTACTGCGAGCTCCTTTGTTGGTCATGAAAACAGTAGTAGTGTCCCTGTACTCAAGAATGACAGCGCCAACAAAGGAAGGAGCATATGTTCATGGCAGATGGATGTGTTGATGAATATAAAGACCAATATGTGTTAGAGATTTTCTACCACAGAAACCATGTTCCTAGGAGAGGGGACTGCCTGTCATGTCTTGCCTCCATGCTGGCATAAAGTTGTAACTTAAAATCCTCACTTCAGCAACCTATTGCCATCTGTTAGCAAACGGAGTTTCTAAAAAGTCAAGACCATGTTGCAGTGCTTCAAGTGAATCTTCAAATGTGTCTTAGTAACGCCTTTGTTGTCTGTCCTGTTTTGTTCCACCATCCACCATTTCTCCATAAAGTACCTCTTTTGGTTAGCTTCAGCTTGTGAAATACACTGATGCAGGGGAAAAGCTTGACATCACAAAATCAGAGCAAGGCTGTTCACAAACAGTAGAGAACAGTAAGCAAACGGTAGGATAAATGGAAGTTCCTCGGACTGGAAAAATATGATGAGTGGTGGCCTACAGGATTTTTGTTGGGGTAATTATCCACTAGAAACATAAATTATTTTCCTATAGGAATTGCAGGGACAATATCAAGATTGCCAAGACACCAAGGAGGCTAAATTCGATAGTCCCTGTAAACGGGTGCAGGGATCACAATACACAATTAACCCACAATTGCTGACTGTAACACATGCAGCATGCCAGCTTCATAGTGCATCATGTTAAATGTTTTCAGAGTGCAGCTAGAGCTCGGTGTGTTGATTTACAGGACACATCAGCAGAGGAGCAATTTTGTGAGTAGCTAGCACCACTTAAAACTAACCTGTACCTCATAAAGGGGAGGTGCACGGGGGCTCAAGCAGCTGCTCACAGTTATGGAAGAAGTGAGCCTGGCCTTAGAAAAAGTGAAGAATGGCACACCATAGGAGACAGTGGGCTCAAATGTTTTCCAATGCTGCACTGGAGGCCTTGGTGGAGGACACAGAAAGGAGGAGAGATGTTCTGTGTCTGCAGGGGTTCAGGCACTCCAGACACATGTTCGGATAAGTAAGGAAAGAACTGGACTCATAAAAGACCAAAAAGGTAACCTATGTGTAGAGGCAGAAGATGTTGGTATGGTTCTTAATGAATACTTCTTGTCCGTCTTTACAAAAGAGGGGGACAATGCAGATATTGTATTTAAGGAGGAGGAGTATGACGTATTAGATGTGATAAACATAGGGAGAGAGGAAATATTAATGGGATTGGCATCCTTGAAAATGGATAAGTAACTAGGGATGGAAGAAGTGTACCCCTGGCTGTAAAAAGAAGCCAGGGAGAAAATAGCCGAGATCTGACCATCATTTTCCAATCCTCACTGGAAGTAATTGTGGTGCTGGAGGATTCAAGAACTGCTAAGGTTGTGCCTTTGTTTAAAAAGGGAGCGAGTGATAGACCGAATAATTACAGGCCAGTCAATCTAACTTCGGTAGTAGGCAAATTATTGGATTCAATTCTGATAGACAGGATAAACTGTCACTTAGAAAGGCCCAGATTAATCAAGGTTAGTCAGCATAGATTTGTTAAGGGAAGATCGCGTCTGACGAACTTGACTGAATTTTTGAGGAAGTAACAAGGAGGATTGATGAGGGTAGTGCAATTGATGTGGTCTACATGGTTTTTAGCAAGGCTTTTGACAAGGTTCCACATGGCAGACCAGTTAAAAAAAAGTCCATGGGATCCAGGGGAATGTAGCAAGCTGGGTATAAAATTGGCTCAGTGGCAGGAAACAAAAGGTAATTGTTGATGGGTATTTTTGCGACTGGAAGGCTATTTCCAGTGAGGTTCCACAGGGCTCAGTACTAGATCCCCTGCTTTTTGTGGTATATATTAATGATTTGGACATAAACGTAGGGGGCATGATCAAGAAGTTTGCAAGCAACACAAAAATTGGCCGCATGGTTGATAGTGAGGGGAATTACTGTAGACTGCAGGAAGATATCATTGGACTGGTCAGGTGGGCAAAAAAGTGGCAAATGGAATTCAACCCAGAGAAGTGTGAGGTGATGCATTTGGGGAGGTCAAATAAGGTAAAGAATTGCATAATTAATGGGATAATGCTGACAGGCGTAGAGGAACTGAGGGACATTAGAATAAATGTCCACAGATCCCTGAAGGTAGCAGGACAGGTTGATAAGGTGGTTAAGAATGCAAATTGAATCCTTCCTTTATTAGCTGAGGAATAAAATGTAACAGCAGGGTGATTATGTTGAAACTGTATACATCATTAGTTAGGCCACAACTTGAGCACTGTGTGCCATTCTGGTCACCTCATCATAGAAAGGATGTAACTGCACTAGAGAGGGTACAGAGGGGATTTGCAAGGATGTTACCAAAACTGGAAAAGGCAATATGAGGAAATATTGGATAAGCTGGGGTTGTTTGTTGTTGCTTCCGTTGACATTGGTATTCTTGCGATTGTCTTGATGAGTGCAAGAGGAAAAGCTTTGACAAAATGTCTTTTTTCAGAATAAACATTCAAATGCTGCCTTTATATTTGAAATAGATATGGAGCAGAGTGGCCTGGCAAAACCAAACCGAGCATTGGTGAGTGGGTTACTGTTGAGTAATTGCTGCTTGATAGGACTGATGATTGAGAATAGACAGCTGGCCTGTAATTGGTTGACTGAATTTGTCCTAATTTTTGTGGACAGGAGATACCTAAGCAACATTGCACATTGTTATGTAGATGCCAGTGTTGTAGCTGTACTGGACTAGCTTGGCTAGAGGCCCAGCTAGTTCTGGAGCATAAGTCTTCATTAACATTGCTGGGATATTTTCAGGGTCTGTAGCCTTTACAATATCCAATGCCATTCGCCTTTCATGTGGAGTGAATCACATTGGCTGAAGACTGGCATCTGCGATGCTGGGGACCTCAGGAGGAGACCAAGATGAATTATCCAATGGCATTTCCAAATGCTTCAGCTTTGTCTTTTGCACTGATGTGCTGGATTCCATCACACTGAGGATGGGGATGTTTTTGAAGCCACCTCTTTACCCAGCTAATTCAAAAAGTGCAAAATTCTGCAAATATTTTCTGCAGATGCCTGGAAGGTGCCAGAGGCAAAACCATTCTGGGCTGTGGTGACTTTGACATCTACTAGCAATGTGTGTCCACCAGGTCCATTTTGTAGGAAGTCAGGAGGGTGCAAATGTCAGCAACCACATGTCGCAAAACCCTGAGCCTCCGAAGGCACTGATGCTTAGACAAATCTAGGAAGTTAATCCTTTACCTGTATACCATTCATACCACCTCCTGCGAGCTGCAGCTCTATGCTCATCTCATATCTCATCTGTGGTGTTGGAGGGCAGGTGAAGAGAGGGCTGCTGCTCTTCCTGGTGGTATTGCTCCTCCTGCTGCTCATCTTGGTTCTCATCAGAGGTCCAAAGTGAAACTTCACCCTATCTGAATGACGTTTGATAGATGAGAAGCTCAGATCAGATGCACAAAACTCCCAAGTATTAGAAATGACCTCTAAAGTATTGGAAATCACCTCCAAGGTAAAAGCACACTCTCAGAAAAAGTCCAGTGAGCAAAAACCTTTCACTTAGGCAAGAAAGCATGTGGAAAATCTCAGTGTTTACTGGATTTTTTTGCCTGCCAATTGTTCAGCCTAATCAATTTCTGCTGTCCTCTTATCTTACGTTCACTGGCAAATTTCAGGAAGCTCAGGAAACCCATGTACTCAATTCAATTCAAAAAGCCTAGTTAAGCCTCTAATTGTCTTTTAACATATTTAAATTGGCAACTTGCCTCTCCCAAGGGGGCTTTCACACCCAGCCGAACACATTGCAGATAAAAGTGGAAGTTAGAGGAGCCAGCTTCTCAACATGCTTTCAAGTTTAGCCCTTTAATCACCCTCCTGCTCCCAAACCCACTAACTTTTTTTAAAAGCAAAAAACTGCGGATGCTGGAAATCCAAAACAAAAGTAAAAATACCTGAAAAAACTCAGCAGGTCTGGCAGCATCTGCAAAGAGCAGCACAGTTAACGTTTCGAGTCCGAATGACCCTTCAACAGAACTAAGTAAAAATAGAAAAGAGGTGAAATATAAGCTGGTTTAAGGGGGTGGGGGGGGACGGACAAGTAGAGCTGGATAGAGGGCCAGTGATAGGTGGAGATAACCAAAAGAAGTCACAGACAAAAGGGCAAAGAGGCGTTGACGGTGGTGATATTATCTGAGGAATGTGCTAATTAAGGGTAGAAAGCAGGACAAGCAAGGTACAGATAGCCCTAGTGGGGGTGGGGTGGGGTGAAGGAATCAAAAAAGACTAAAAGGTAGAGATAAAACAATGGATGGAAATACATTTAAAAATAATGGAAGTAGGTGGGAAAAGAAAAATCTATATAAATTATTGGGAAAAAAAGGGGGTGGAAATCGGAAAGGGGGTGGGGATGGAGGAGAGAGTTCATGATCTAAAATTGTTGAACTCAATATTCAGTCCGGAAGGCTGTAAAGTGCCTTGTTGGAAGATGAGGTGCTGTTCCTCTAGTTTGCATTGAGCTTCACTGGAACAATACAGCAGGCCAAGGACGGACATGTGGGCATGAGAGCAGGATGAGGTGTTGAAATGGCAAGCGACAGGGAGGTCTGGGTAATGCTTGCAGACAGACCGAAGGTGTTCTGCAAAGCGGTCACCCAGTCTGCGTTTGGTCTCTCCAATGTAGAGGAAACCGCATTGGGAGCAACGAATGCAATAGACTAAATTGAGAGAAGTGCAAGTGAAATGTTGCTCCACTTGAAAGGAGTGTTTGGGCCCTTAGACAGTGAGGAGAGGGGAAGTAAAGGGGCAGGTGTTGCACCTTCTGAGGTTGCATGGGAAGGTGCCATGGGAGGGGTTTGAGGTGTAAGGGGTGATGGAGGAGTGGGCCAGGGTGTCCCGGAGGGAATGATCCCTGTGGAATGCCACCGGGGGGGTGAAGGGAAGATGTGTTTGGTGGTGGCATCATGCTGGAGTAGGCGGAAATGGCAGAGGATGGTCCTTTGAATGCGGAGGCTGGTGGGTTGATAAGTGAGGACAAGAGGGACCCTATCATGTTTCTGGGAGGGAAAAGGAGGTGTGAGGGCGGATGCGCGGGAGATGGGCCGGACACGGTTGAGGGCCCTGTCAACCACCGTGGGTGGAAAACCTCGGTTAAGGAAGAAGGAAGACATATCAGAGGAACTGTTTTTGAAAGTAGCATCATCAGAACAGATGCGACGGAGGCGAAGGAACTGAGAGAATGGGATGGAGTCCTTACAGGAAGTGGGGCGTGAGGCGCTGTAGTCGAGGTGGCTGTGGGAGTCGGTAGGCTTGTAATGGATATTGGTGGACAGTCTATCACCAGAAATTGAGACAGAGAGGTCAAGGAAGGGAAGGGAAGTGTCAGAGATGGACCATGTGAAAATGATGGAGGGGTGGAAATTGGAAGCAAAACTAATAAATTTTTCCAGGTCCCGACGAGAGCATGAAGCAGCACCGAAGTAATCATCGATGTACCAGAGAAAGAGTTGCAGGAGGGGGCCGGAGTAGGACTGGAACAAGGAATGTTTCACATACCCCATAAAGGGTCAGGCATAGCTGGGGTCCATGTGGGTACCCATAGCCAGACCTTTTATTTGAAGGAAATGAGAGGAGTTTAAGGAGAAATGGTTCAGTGTGAGAACAAGTTCAGCCTGACGGAGGAGAGTAGTGGTGGATGGGGATTGTTCGGGCCTCTGTTCGAGGAAGAAGCGAAGAGCCATCAGACCATCCCGGTGGGGGATGCAGGTGTAGAGGGATTGGACGTCCATGGTGAAGAGGAGGCAGTTGGGGCCAGGGAACTGGAAATTGTTGATATGATGTAGGGTCATTTTTTTTATAGGTTAAAACTCTACCCAATGAGTTTGCATTCCATTTTGTCAAGGCACTGTGTTGAGGAAAATCAGGCAGTGTCTTCAGGACAAGAGGAAAGAAAATTAGAAAACAAACATAAGAGATGGTATCAAGTTGCAGTCCCATCCCATTAAATTAATTAAAGCAAGTAAATTACAGTGCTGGATTGGAGCAACAGTTTGAATATGGAATTCCAATCTCGTCTCAGTGTGGTTGCATTCTTAGCCTCAGACAAACACAGAGCTTTAGAAATGGTGTAAGAAAACTGTAGGTGTCTGGTAGTATTAGGTCAATTTTGTTGCTGGGTACAACAGAAAGCACTTTCAGCAGAAGGGTTCACAGCACTATCAGTTTAGCAGCAGGGAATTATTTGTGACTTTCAAATGTTTCAGGGAGAGATTTCCACTGTTTGCTATCGACAGTGAAATCATAAACATGCTTAAAAAAGAGGTGTTTTTACTATCAATAGACAATAGCTGAAAGCTCAGTAACTGCATACATAACACTGCAGATTAGTTGCCTATTTACTTCTAAATAAATAGTTACTCATAAAATATGAACATTCTTTCCTTCAATTAGTATGTGCTTCAAGTGATAGTGTATTAGGAGTAAAGTTCATAAATCAACAGCCGACCAAGATCAATTGTGTTTCCTTTGAACACAGCATAGTTAGAGTATTCATGAGACTTCTAGATTGGAGCTTTTCACTTGAAATACTTGTCATGCAAGACACAAAATGGTAGCTATTTTAAGAAGGTTTATAATAGCTTTGAATAATTGGTAGACACAAGGATCAGAAAGAATTTCACATTATAGTGGCGGCACTGTGCTTATGTCAGTGCACAACTTTGACAGGCAGTGTAAAAACACAGACACATTGTGGACATCTACAAAGTTAAAGTTTCTCCATTTCCTGCCAGATTTCTGGTTAATTCATCATTTGTGAGAGAAAAGCCAAATTAAAGGGTCTATGTTGTATGAACTTTTTTGTTAATTCAAAGAAAGTTAGGTAACATAACAACATGATTCTGCAAAAAAACAATTGTAACAACAACAAGCATTATGTAAAGCTGACATGCTAGTGGCTGGCAACACAGGAATCCTTTTTTTAAATATCCCAGGGTGCCAAAAGCAAAGTCATAGATTTCCCACAGCTCAGTGCAGGCTCCAACAACAAAGCACGATGATCCAAGAAAAGCACTGTCAGAAAGAGTTCCAGGGCAGTGCGTGATGCTTTGTCGCCAGTATTCTTTGTGGTACAGTTGCAATAACTCTTTAAATTCTGAGATTAAGCATGGAGTTTTGTTTTATTAATATGGGTAACTCTTCTCAGTATATATATTGCCAAAAACACAATAGCTTTTCTTGGTGAATTTGGCAAGGGCAATCTATTATCTTCATGGTCTGGTGACTTTGTCTCACTATCTCCCTCCATAATACCCCCACACACAACAAAAAAAGCCTACAAGGTAAATTGTTAAGTAGGATTCATTCTACAAAAGATAATCTGATGCAGAAGAAGATTATATTGAAAGGGCCAATTTTCACCATGGAGACAGGATGCTCAAATTGGGAAATCTCCTGACTCAGCAGACCTGTCTCCTTGGAAATGACCACTGAATGCTCTGGGTGGAAGGGGAGGTGTGATTGAGTAAGGCCTGCTGCCTCCGGAGGTAGTTCAGGAATGGCCACGGAGGCTGGCAGGCTATTCAGAAAGCCTGCCTCAGTTCTCTGAAACTTTGGCCCAGTTTAATAAAAGGCTTTTAGGCCCTTTAGCCCTCACCCCTCACATTCTCACACATGTCCTCACCCCATCACCCACTCCCCATACCACATCCATGCCACCTCATCCCTCATGTCACCTTCACATACACTCACCCAATATCCACTATGGGCAGGCCTCAGCAGCGATGTGGCAATGAAAACAATGAAACTTCTAACAGCATTCTCATTCATACACACTTGATACTGGAAAAACTCTCATTCATCAAACCTATTCAAAGATGTTAAACCCCCTTAAGTGGTCAATCTGTTATAAAACAAACTTATGTTCAGTAACCGCATCAAAGACAGCTAATACTTTAATAGCATCTTGAAACTGTCAATCAAGATGTGAACTCTTTTGAAACTCAGCCAAACATTCATAATTGGCTCATCTGTAATTAAAGCCCTTGGAAATACCAACAATGAATTCTATTGAAAATGTACAAATATTTTTCCTAAGCTATACCAGATGGGCAGTCACTCAATGCACTCCAACAATGTATGTTTGTCTTTTTTACTCTAACTGACAGCTGCAGCCTTTTTATTCCATGTTTAAAGGGCTGAGGATTTAAATAACTTCAGATCATAACACTTGAACAGACCTCATCCACCTTTTAAGAGTGTTTATGTCTCCTCCATCAATCTGTGACTCCTAAGGCCCCAGGAACAACTGAAATAGGATTTGTTTGAACCCAGCACTAATTTCAAATGGCTCTGCTGAGTTTAAGTTTCCCACCTGTTACCCCAGCCCCTTGTCCCTGCCAGGAAAAATGGTATGCATCAGAAATATGGGCATGATTGCTGCATTCAGGCCCTACAGGCCATCTTTGAAGGCCGGCAGAGTCAGCCTGACTCTGCAAAATCCAAATTGCTCACATTTTCTTAACTGCAGACTCCAACATCAACAATATAAGTAAAACCTTTAACGTAGAAAAAAAAACTCCCCGGTGTGCTTCATAATGGCATAGTCGAGTCAAAGAGGATGATATTAGAAGTGATAACCATAAGTATGGCCAAATAATTAGAACAGAAGAACACTTTTCCAAGAAAGACTATGATATGGAAAGGTGGAACATTTTGTGGGGGGGGGTGGGGTGAGGGAGGTTTCCATTGTTTGGAGCCCTCTTGATTGGCACCACATCAACAAACATTTACTCCCTCTACCACCGATGCACAGTGGCAGCAGTGTGTACCATCTACAAGATGCACTGCAGGAATTAACCAAGGCCCCTTAGACAGCACCTTCCAAATTCATGACCACAAGTATCTAAAAGGACAAGGAAAGTAGATAGATCAGAACACCACGATCTTGGAAGTTCCCCTCCAAGTCACTTACCATCCTGACTTGGAAATATATCACCATTCCTTCACTGTCGCTGGGTCATAATTCTGGAACTCCCTTCCTAACAGCACTGTGGGTGTACCTACACCATATGGACTGCAGTGGTTCAAAAAGGCAGCTCACCACCACCTTATTAAGGGCAACTAGGGATGCCCAATAAATGCTGGCCCAACCAGCAAAGCACACATCCCATGAATGAAAAAAAAAGGCAGCGAAAGACACATTTGCTAATGGTCCAATGGTGAATGTTATGAAGGTGTGCTTTATGCAAAATAATAATTTTTAATCTAACGAACTTTTTATAAACATAGATTAAATGTGATTTATGATCATAGACAAAGACGGCTACCCCGATGTGCATCACCGGACATCCCTCATTCCAATTCACTGGAATGGAGACAGCGTGTCTGTCTGTAAAACCCTCCAAAAACAATTACCTCCTGGAGAATGCAGAGGAAACATATCTCCTGTCCCATTAACAAGACATTAAGGCAATCACCTGAGGTATTCAACTGTTGGAGACAGTCCATTAAAACTAATCATGTGGATAATGGGAGCCTGGCTAAGATTGTTTTGCAGACATGAGCAAATAAAATTGCCCATGGAATACATGGACATGACCTTATTTGCCTCACCACTGGCAACTGAAGAAGAAGATCACATTAAATGCCAACCCTTTGGATGTTTTAAGTACAGGATTTCTCAGCAAAATTGAGGACAAGCAGCTAAGAAGCTGAAAGAGAAGACCAAAGTGGAGTCCCTCCTGCCTCCATCTCTCTCCAACCTACCTGGCAAGTTTCAAGCCCTGTTAGATTACTGTGACTATCTAAGGACGTCCCTGCTGCAGACAGAGATTTCTTAAAAGAATTCAACCCAACTGTCTCCCAAAGAACAACCAATTCATTCATTTATGTCTTTAAATTGGAAGAATCAAGACCATCAAATTCAGCCTGAAGCCAGCTGAGTCACCAAACTACAGACTGTATGTTCTTTTTACTATTTATGGACTCTAATTTGATCAACACATCCTTCTCCACTGTGTGTGTGTGTGTGTGTGTGTGTGCGTGTTTTTGTGAGAACTTCGTGCCAAAGTTGGAGCGTATTTTACTATTTTGCTGAGATTGTTTTAAGTATAATAAAGCTGACCTCTTTCTTTGATAAACTCAAGAAAACCTGTCTGATTGGTTGTTTTATGATCACAGCACGTAAACAGTTAAGTACTCAATAAATTGGCAAGTATATCCATTTCCAAACCAAAAAAAACCTGTTGTTGTCAAATGAGGAGGGGGAATAGAGGAGAGACATTCAACCCCTCCTCACCTGGTCATAACATGAGAAAAGATGGGATACAAATGCACAAGAGACTAAGGTAAAAGTATTGAAGAGCTTGGATAGAAGCTGTTGCAGAGCTGAAGGAGATTGGAGGCTTAGGAAGGGACTAAGCTATGAAGGGATTTTAAAATTCAGATGAAAAATTTAAAGATTTACATTACCATCATCCTCTCAATAGCACAAGTCCACTGAAAGCCTAATTCCCTGATCCTTCTTTCTGTTACACCCTCCTAATGTTTGGCAAACATTACCTCATTTGGGACATTACTACATTGAAGGTGCTGTCTTAATATATGTAATCCCGTCTGACACTCCAGAAATGAGAGTCCTGGACTATCAGCACATCCATCCTTCAGTTGGGATATTAAACCGAAGCCCTGTCTGTCTCTGGCAATAGGTCAGATCAATATTAAAGATCACAGAGGAGCAGCTTTCAATTAGGAACTTTATAGCCTTCAAAACTCAGCATTGAGCTCCACAATTTCAGATCATAACCACAGATCCCGTTTCTTCAGCTAGCAGCTTCTGGAAAATGATTCTGCTTTCACCATTTATACCTCCTCTGGTTATCTGAATGGATAGGATCTAGAATGTGCTGCCTGAGAATGTGTTGGAGACAGATTCAAATATGGCTTTTTAAAGGGAATTGAATAAGCGCTTAAAGAGAAAAAAAAATTCAGGCTAGTAGGAAAGTTGGCAGCAGAGTTGGGGGGACTAAACAGAAAATGCTGGAGAAACTCAGGAGAGAGAAATTGAGTTACGTTTCGAGTCCTTATGACTCTTCTTTGGAACTCCAGTTATTAACACCGCCAAACATGTAGTAAATCTCTCTGACCATGAACTTTCTGAAAGCGAGGAGTTTGTACTCCTCCATGGCTTCAATTTTGATGTGCCCTCATCCCACATCAAATGGGAAGACGTATTTGATATGTTCAAACTTCTCTGCTCCCAGCTATCCCACCACAGACCAGTGTCCACTGAAAGTGCTGAATCTTTGAAAGCAAGCCTATCTGAGCTAGCACATGCTTATTGCAGAATTCCGAATGACTCGGCTGATTCTCACATAAAACGCGAATGTCTAATTACCTTGCGAGGCCTCAAGGCTAACCTGGACATACACATCTGTAAATCTGACAAAGGGACTGAAATTGTCATCCTCAACAAGCGTGACTATATCAATAGAACGCACGCTATTCTTAATGATGGGTGCAAATTCGTATCCATTGGAAATGCCGCTAAGCACGACCGGACAGCCCTGTTCAAAAGCGAGTTACAAAAATGCTTACACAAACAAGAACAAGAACAATATCTTCAGACCATGAACTCTCTCCTCCATCCTCACCCCTTTTTTGATCTCCTTTCTTCAATATTCATTTTTATTTTTTTATTTTTATATATTTTTTTCCACTTATTTTTATTATTATTTTAAAAAATTATTTTCATTCTTATTCATTGTTTTAACCCCACCTTTTAGTCTATTTTTGATCCTTTTTTCCCACCACCGTCGCCTCCCCCCACCCCACCCTGACAAGGGCCATCTGTCACTTGCTCATGTTGTTGATTCCAGAGTGCTTACCCTTGTCTGGCCATTATAACATTCTGTTTTCTTACCTTAATGTCACCATTAGCACCTCCTTTAGGCATTATCACCACCATTAATGCCCCTTTGACCTTTCATTTATGACACCTTTGGCAATTTCTCCTTAGCCCCACCTATCGCTGGCCTTCTATCCAGTTTCACCTGCTCGACTCCCTTTAAACAGTTTAAATTTCACCACATTTTTACTTCTCTTAGCTCTGAAGAAGTTATACAGGGAAGAGTTTTCCCCCCATCATGTGGGAAGTGCGGGAGTGGGCGTGGGCAGGCGTGCCTCTGATCAGCGCCAATTGGGGGCGCACCACCATTTTATGTGGGCTGGCCAATTAAGGCCCGCCCAGTGTGACGTCCGCCAGGAAGCGCTATGCTCTCCCTGTGCGGGTGTGGGGGGGATTCCCTCAGCCGAAAGTGTGCTCTTTCACGCATGCGCACGAAAGAGCGCACTGATCTCCCTGGGGCTAAGTGCTGCCTCAGAGAGATCGGCGCCAAATTTAAAAATGGTCAATACACAGAAATAGAACTTCCCTGACATGTCCCCTCATGTGACACTGTCAGATAAATTGGGACATGTCCATTACTTTTAATCAAACTTTTATTAAATTTTTTAAAACCCTCATGAAACCTCATCCCGTGGATGATGTTTCATGTTTTTCCTAAAGCCCGCCAGGGCTCCCGGCCTGCCCACCAATCTTAAGGTTGGGCGGGCAGGTCCATTAATTACTTGAATTAGTTTTTAAATGGCCTCAATAGGCCGTTGACAGGTCGGCGAGCGCACAGCTGATTCGGCTGCGCCCCGGCCTACCTGGAACTTGAAATGACGTGGGTTGACGTTGGGAGTTCCGCCCAATGTCATCCCGCATCATTTTACGCGTCAGTGAGTGGCCCCCCGCCCCCGCTCACCGACCTCAATATCCTGGCCATGGACTTGTTAATCTGTCCTTCTCTTCACAGGGGCTGTCAGACCTGCTGAGTTTTTCCAGCATTTTTTGTTTTTGTTTCAGATTTCCAGCATCCGCAGTATTTTGCCTTTTCAAAAACGCTTGTTGGACTTAAAAGTAATGAGCTGACAAATGGTATTGTTGATAGGATTCGTCCTCGCAGCTCACTGTGTCCGCATATGTATGGGCTACCAAAGCCACACAAAAGTGATCCCCCTTTATGCCCTACCTTATCCATGACTGGTTCTGCACAACATCAATTGGCCAAATGGTTGGACAAATTGCTATAACCAGTTGTGAGCAAGTTTTCCACATACACAGGAAAGGTTTCCTTCACCTTTGCAAAGACCATACAGGGGATTGGCATATCAATTGCAATTCCGTGTGCATGTGCTCATTCAAACTTGCTAGCCTATTCACCAATGTACTATTCAATGAAGCCCTAGACATTTGCAGCACATCACTATGTCATGGTGATCTAGACGCAACACCAATCTTTGTATTCATGGAACTTATGAACTCAGCAACTTGTGCAGTTGAATTCAGTTTCACTGACACCATGTATGCCCAAATAGATGGTGTTGCCATGGAATATCTGCCAGGCCCATCTCTCACAAACCTCTTTGTAGGTTTCCACGAAAAAAGCATCTTTGATGTGATTACACCTAACCTCCTACCCTTTGCATATTTCCAACATGCAGATGATATGTTTGCTATTTTTGAATCTGCAGCCACATGTAAGAACTTCCTTATGCCCCTTAATGGGCTCCATGCTGTCCTCAAATTCACCTTTGAAATGCAGCGGTCAAATGAGCTCCCTTTCCTTGATGTACCAGTTGAGGAATCTGCCAGTGAGTTCTCCACTACTGTCTACTGCAAGTCTACCTTCACTGGTCAATATATGTGTTGGGATTCCTACAATTCCACGTGCTATAAGATTGACCATATCAGCAAACTCATAAATATTTTGCACGCAGTATACGAAATAAGGTAAATAAACTTGTGGCGCAGATTGAAATTGGCAGGTATGATGTGGCGGGCATTACGGAGACATGGCTGCAAGGGGATCAGGACTGGGAGCTAAATATCCAAGGATATATATCCTATCGAAAAGATAGGCAGGTTGGCAGAGGGGGTGGGGTTGCTTTGTTAGCAAGAAATGAAATGAAATCGATAGCAAGAAATGACGTAGGGTCAGATGATGTAGAATCTGTGTTGGTAGAGTTGAGGAACCGCAAAGGTAAAAAAAAACATAATGGGAGTTATGTACAGGCCTCCAAACAGTAGTCAGGATGTGGGGCACAAGATACACCAGGAGATAGAAAAGGCGTGTAAGAAAGGCAAGGTTACAGTGATCATGGGGGATTTCAATATACAGGTAGACTGGGAAAATCAGGTTGTTTGTGGATCCCAAGAAAAGGAATTTGTGGAATGTCTACGAGATGGCTTTTTGGAGCAGCTTGTGGTGGAGCCCACTAGGGAACAGGCAATTCTAGATTTAGTGATGTGTAATGAGGCAGATTTGATAAGGGAGCTTAAGGTGAAGGAACCCTTAGGAGGAAGTGACCATAATATGATAGAATTTACCCTGCAAATTGAGAGGAAAAAGCTGGAATCAGATGTAACGGTATTACCATTGAATAAAGGCAACTACAGAGGCATGAGAGAGGAGCTGGCCAGAATTGACTGGGAGATGAGCCTAGCAGGAAAGACAGTGGAACAGCAATGGCAGGAGTTTCTGGGAGTAATTTGGGAGACACAGCAAAAATTCATCCCTAGGAAGAAGAAGCATACTAAAGGGAGGACGAGGCAACCATGGCTGACAAGGGAAGTCAGGGACAGCATAAAAGCTAAAGAGAAAGCATACAATGCGGCGAAGAGCAGTGGGAAACCAGGGGATTGGGAAGCCTACAAAGACCAACAGAGGACAACTAAAAAAGAAATAAGGAGGGAGAAGATTAAATATGAGGGTAAACTAGCCAGTAATAAAAAGAAGTTTGCAAGAGTTTTTTTAGATATATAAAGGGTAAGAGAGAGGCAAAAGTGGACATCGGGCCGCTGGAAAATGACACTGGAGAAGTAGTAGTGGGGAACAAGGAAATGGCGGAGGAACTGAATAGGTACTTTGCGTCAGTCTTCACAGTGGAAGACACGAGTGACATCCCCAAAGTTCAAGAGAGTCGGAGGGCAGAGGTGAGTATGGTGGCCATTACCAAGGAGAAGGTGCTAGGAAAACTGAAAGGTCTGAAGGTGGATAAATCACCTGGGCCAGATGGATTACACCCCAGAGTTCTGAAGGAGATAGCTGAAGAGATAGTGGAGGCGTTAGTGGTGATCTTTCAGGAATCACTGGAGTCAGGGAGGGTCCCAGAGGACTGGAAAATCGCTAATGTAACCCCCCTGTTTAAGAAGGGAGTGAGGCAAAAGACGGGAAATTACAGGCCGATTAGCCTGACCTCGGTCATTGGTAAGATTTTAGAGTTCATTATTAAGGATGCGATTTCAGAATACTTGGAAGTGCATGGTAAAATCGGGCAAAGTCAGCATGGTTTCATCAAGGGGAGGTCATGCCTGACAAATCTGTTAGAATTCTTTGAGGAGGTAATGAGTAGGTTAGACAAAGGAGAGCCAATGGATGTTATCTACTTGGACTTCCAGAAGGCCTTTGACAAGGTGCCGCACAGGAGGCTGCTCAGTAAGATAAGAGCCCATGGTGTTAGAGGCAAGGTACTAGCATGGATAGAAGATTGGCTGTCTGGCAGGAGGCAGAGAGTGGGGATAAGGGGGTCCTTCTCAGGATGGCGGCCGGTGACTAGTGGAGTTCTGCAGGGGTCAGTGTTAGGACCACAACTTTTCACTTTATACATTAATGATCTAGATGAAGGAACTGAGGGCATCCTGGCTAAGTTTGCAGATGATACAAAGATAGGTGGAGGGACAGGTAATATTGAGGAGGCGGGGAGGCTGCAGAAGGATTTGGACAAGTTAGGAGAATGGGCAAAGAAGTGGCAGATGGAATACAACGTGGGGAAGTGTGAGGTCATGCACTTTGGTAGGAAGAATAGAGGCATAGACTATTTTCTAAATGGGGAGAGAATTCAGAAATCTGGAGTGCAAAGGGACTTGGGAGTCCTAGTCCAGGATTCTCTTAAGGTTAACTTGCAGGCTGAGTCGGTAGTTAGGAAGGCAAATGCAATGTTGGCATTTATTTTGAAAGGTCTAGAATATAAAAGCAGGGATGTGCTGCTGAGGCTTTATAAGGCTCTGGTCAGACCACATTTAGAATATTGTGAGCAATTTTGGGCCCCGTATCTCAGGAAGGATGTGCTGGCCCTGGAAAGAGTCCAGAGGAGGTTCACGAGAATGATCCCAGGAATGAAAGGCTTAACATATGAGGAACGTTTGAGGACTCTGGGTCTATACTTGATGGAGTTTAGAAGGATGAGGGGGATCTGATTGAAACTTACAGAATACTGAAAGGCCTGGATAGAGTGGACATGGGGAAGACGTTTCCACTAGTAGGAGAGACTAGGACCCGAGGGCACAGCCTCAGAGTAAAGGGAAGACCTTTTAGAACAGAGAAGAGGAGAAACTTCTTTAGCCAGAGAGTGGTGAATCTATGGAATTCATTGCCACAGAAGGCTGTGGAGGCCAGGTCATTGAGTGTATTTAAGACCAAGATAGATAGGTTCTTGATTGGTAAGGAGATCAAAGGTTACGGGGAGAAGGCGGGAGAATGGGGTTGAGAAACTTATCAGCCATGTTTGAATGGCGGAGCAGACTCAATGGGCCGAATGGCCTAATTTCTGCTCCTATGTCTTATGGTCCTATGGTCTAAATAGGGCTCGAGCTGGTTGATGATGAAATCAGGCACATTAAAGCCATCCTGCAGGATAATGGCCACCCTAATTAGATCATTGCTCACTGTATATTGCACAAACTCATGAATGTGCCTAAGGCCTTCACTTTCAGCCCTGAAAAGTGCCCAATCTACCTCAGATTACCCTGGAAGGGTAAGGTGTCTCAAAAACTTGAGCAACAATTGAAGTTAGCTGTTGCCTGCCGTTACTATGCAGTAGCAACACGGGTGATATCCTCCACTAACATGATGCTGCCATCAAGCCAAAAGGATGTTTTGCCTACCACACAAATGAGGAACGTGGTGTATGAATTTCAGTGCTGGTGTAATGCCAAGTATGTAGGCTGCACAATGATTGGCAGATCGTTTAAAACAGCATGTCCCTTTGGCTGTTCACAACAGGCTAAATACTGAGCGTACCCAACCAGCTCGTATTTGCAAAACTCATAACATAGCGCCCAGCATCAGAGCCTGAAATTTCAGCTCGGTGGGTTGGCGCGATCGGTGGGCCCAGGAGTGGCTGGGAAAGGACAGCTGACTACGATCAGCCCCCAACCGCGATTTCACACTGGCTGGCCAATTAACGGCCAGCCAGCGTGAAGCACGTGTTGATACAATCAGCGCTGCCTGGGTTGGGGGCAGGAGGAGGGCGAGCACTGAAGTCAGCGGGGGTGCGGGGAAGCGCGGAATGAAAGCTCCCTGAAGGCACAGAGCTGCCTCAGGGAGCTGAAGAATTTAAATACAAAAAAATGAAGATTTTAAAAACTGGGGAAAAATTTCCATTTGTCAAAAACAGTCACCTGAACATATATAATGTGAAAATTCTGTTCAAACGTTTTTTATTTTTTTTTAATAACGGAAACCTCATCCCGCCCTTGGATGAGGTTTCCTGAAAAATGCAAAGGCTGCCTGGCCGATTCGCCAAAAATCCAGTTAATTGTGCTGTTAATGGGCTTAATTGTGCTCTTAATTGTGGGCAGGCGCGCTTCCAAGTTTACCGCACGCCTGCCGACTGAAATATCAGGCGAGTGTGCAATGATGTCAGGACACTCAGCCAGCATCATCGCACACTATTTTATGCTCGAGCGTGTCGGGTGTGCACGTGCACGCCATGTGAAAAATTCTGCCCGATTTAATTCCAAGATTGGACAATACTTGTTAAACAATCCTGATTGTACAAAGGATTAAACTGAAAATTTAAGATTTTCAGTCAGGCTCTCAGTGTGACTCACTTACACGTGCTCGAGGCCACATTATTCATGCACAGGGCCCTGTCCTTTGCAGACAGAAGGAGCAAGTCCATGCATTGTGCCTTTTCGAACCAAACAAAAGCTTTGGGGACATGGCAATAGCTGTTCCCATGGCAATACCTTGACCAATCAGAGTCAACCTGCCTTTTTTGAATTTGAACAAAAGCTGGCAGTTAACTATTCTCTGCTGCATTCATCATGGCAATGTTTCTACCAACCTGAGTCAACTTTCCAACAAATCAGCACTCTTCTCTCATGCAGTATAAATTGTTGTTCCCTTTACCGTTGGTTTATCTTTCGAGCTTTTACGATGAGTGCAAGACAAAAACAATTTTGAAAACAGTGAGCGAAAGATAAAATAGTGGAGAGCTGCGTCAGGATGGAACCCTGTTGCTGTTTTCCTACCAATGGATAAGAGATGTCCTGGAAGGTGGATCAGCTCCTGCTTCAAGGAGCAAGCGATTTACACAACCAAGGCCCCCAAAATGCAGGCCGATTTACAGATTTGTCAGCATTTTGCCAACGGCAGAGTGCTACCCCCCACCCCCCAACCCGCCGTGTGAAGAAGCCACCAGCTTCAGAAATGCAGCCTTCTTGCAGAGGCCCAGGAGTCCAGAGATGGAGGCTCCATGGCCCAAAACGGGGTCTCGGGCACTAAAGGCAGCCTTCGCAGTCTGGAAGATTCCCCCCTCTGGAATAGTTTTCACTCCATCCTTCAAGCCCCTTAAATTTTAATTTTTACATACCTGACCATGAGTGCCTCCATCATGAGGTGCCTTCAAGGTCACCTGTCTGCCTCAGCAGTGCCTACATCTCTTGGTATGGCTGCAGAACCTTCAGAGCTGCCAACCCTCTTATTGGGCCGACACTGAGGTTAGGTGAGAGTGACTGCCCTTGACAACAAGGCAGCATTTGACAAAGTGTGGCATCAAGGAGCCCTAGCAAAACTGGAGTCAATGGGAATCAGGGAGAAAACTCTCCACTCGTTGGAGTCATGCCTAGCACAAAGGAAAATGGTTGTGGTTGTTGGAGGTCAGTCATCTCAGCTCCATGACATCACTGCAGGAGTTCCTCAGAATAATGTCCTAGGCCCAACCACTTTCAGCTGCTTCATCAATGACCTTCCTTCTGTCATAAGGTCAGAAGTGGGAATGTTCGCTGATGATTCCACAATGTCCAGCACCATTCACGACACCTCAGATACTGAAGCAGTCCATGTCCAAATGCAGCAAGAACTGGACAATATCCAGGCTTGGGTTGACAAGTGCAAAGTAACATTTGTGCCATACAAGTGAGAGACAATGACCATCTCCAACAAGAGAGAATCCAACCATTGCCCCTTAATGTTCAATGGCTTCACCATCACTGAATCTCCCACTATCAACATCCTGGGGGTTACCATTACCAGAAATTGAACTGGACTAGCCATATAAATACTGTGGCTACAAGAGCACGTCAGAGGCTAGGAATCATACAACGAGTAACTCACTTCCTGACTCCTCAAAGCCTGTCCACCATCTGCAAGGCACAAGTCACGGATGTGATGGAATACTCCCCACTTGCCTGGATGAGTGCAGCTCCCACAACACTCAAGAAGCTTGACACCATCCAAGACAAAGCAGTCCGCTTGATTGGCACCACATCCACAAATATTCACTCCCTCCACCACCGATGCACAGTAGCAGCAGTGTGTACCATCTACAAGATGCACTGCAGGAATTCACCAAGGCTCCTTAGACAGCACCTTCCAAACCCACGACCACTACCACCTAGAAAGACAAGGGCATCAGATAGATGGGAACACCACCACCTACAGCTTCCCCTCCAAGTAACTCACCATCCTTGGAAATATATCGCCGTTCCTTCACACCTGCTGGGTCAAAATCCTGGTACTCCCTCTCTAACAGTACTGTGGGTGTACCTACACCACATGGACTGCAGCAGTTCAAGAAGGCAGCTCACCACCACTTTCTCAAGCGCAACTAGGAATGGTTAATAAATGCTGGCCCAGCCAGTGAAGCCCACATCCTGTGAATGAATAAAAAAAAGTATCAGGAACCTGCCCACCATCCTTAATTGGATGGCAAGCATGCAGGTAGCCAATTGGGGGGCCGCCTGCTGGAAAATTACTGGGCCAGTCCTACAGTCCAGGTTCAGGACCTGCTTTTCAGGTGGAGATGGGGTCCCGAAGCCCAGAGTAAACTGCCGCCCATAGTGTAACAGAACTAGAAGTATGATGTTTTTCTGATAAAGTAGATATACGATCATTAGCTCAGTTCAGGATCAAATGAGAGTCGCAAAGAGCCTGGCTCTCTGATTTCTTTATTGTAATTAGCCCATAGCTTAATACTAACTTACACTATGGATGCGTAGATTGTAGGAATGAATTTGACACAACGTGTCTTCCCGCAATAAATCCTGCAAATTTCTACGCTCATCATATCTCATTTTGCTGCTAAAGAACTGCAATTTTGCATAAGTTCTGGAGGCAGTGAAAATGGCAGTGTGAGAATGTGATCTGAGAGATATTAATCATTTATTGAAACTTGCAAGTTGGAGGCCTTCCTCCACATTGCCCACTCTCACCACCATATATGCTGTTAAAACTGAAACCTCTGTAATCATTGCTGCTGTCAACATAACTGATGAATGAGATATTCACAGATTAATGAAAGCAGACTGTTTTTGCTGGTCTCCTCCAATCTTATAAGCATTGTCTCCTAAGCTTTATTTGCACATTTTGTATAATTTTGCCACTGTGCACATCATCTCTGGGGCTTTTTAATATGCAATGTGATACACTGGTCTTGACAATTGTGGGCAGGTACTAGAAATTGCTCTTGTGTTCTACACTCATGCTCTTTGACATCAGTACAGCTAATAAATGGAGGCCTAGCTATTGTTAGGGCACTCTGGTACCAATTAGGACTTTAAAAGCATAATTCAACAATTCCCCTCTTCATTTGCAGCAGAAATTAGGGACCAGGGATTCATCAGAATGAACCAATTATAATCTTGACATCAAGCCACATAGCATCAAAGATTTTCAATTCCTATTATTATGCTAAAAGTGTTAACAATAATAATCTACACTGATGAGTCATAACATAACAAAGACTTGTGGTGGGCTATATTGTTATATGAGCAAGACATGTTGTTAGGAGTCTGATTCTCTTCAATCTCAATCCAGTTTCTGATCTTTAAAAAATAATTTTTTACACAAACATGGTTGCAAATTCCACTGGTAAGGAAAAAACAACTTTTAAAACCAAAATCAATACCATCTTGTCAGTGTTCCAGTATCAGAACTTATGAGGCTACCCCATTATAATATATATATATATATATAATAATTGTTTATTTGAAGTGTGAAAGGAATCAACTGATGCAATGCCAAGTCTTTGTGTGAATGCAAGAAAACAGGATGACAACGGTTTAATATCTCACCTACATGATGAAATCCAGTCGAGCGTTAGATTAATGGAACCAAAAAAAAATCAAGCTCACATTCCTCAGAATTCTGATATGGTACAAATAAAGTCAAATAACAGGTTTCTGATTGACTTGCGTATACTAGGCTTCTCCATCAAAAGGGTAAAGTATGCATGTTTCAAAAAGGGGCTTTCAGGATATCATAAGCTTAAGCTTAAATACATTATACTGTATTAGTGATGGACCTTGTTGTAGACTTAATTGGCAAGCTTGTTAATGCATATTTATATAAAGCTCAATGTCTTTCTACTTCCCTGTCAAAGGTTAGGGCAAAAATAGAGTGTTGTGTTTACATTGTTGGAGATGTCAACTTTAGCTCAGCAGTGCTACTCTCACCTCGGAGTCTGGCTCTGTTGCACATGTGGCTTTGGCCCTGCAGGTGCCCAACAGTGCCATATTGTGTCTGCACATCTCTAGCGTGGCCCACACTGAACACCATTTTGGTGAGGGTGTTAGCACAGACATTGGGACAGTGAGCTGGAAGTAGGGAAATTGTGACATCTGTCAGTGGCTAATGCTAATTTGATGCCAGCACGGCCATTTCGACCTCGCCACTCCAGATAATACCTCCCTTAACCTGCTTTCAGCAGCAGGTAGTACCCCTCACCAGCGCTATTTAACTTGCAGGATAGTTGCTGCTAATTTCTACTGCCTCTGAGTTTGTAGAAGCTCTTGGTTTGAAGAATTGGTAAAAGTTGGTGAAGTCAACAGAAAGTTGTGCTACAGGTAGAGAAGGTTTTGATTTTTACTGCAATGGTTCTGGTCAAACCACCTCCCCCAGTCCTGAATGCTATGGTAGTAATTTCTTTGGGTGGTAACATGAGGGAGGAATATGGAGCAGAGGCAGCAAAGAAGAGGATAAGTTATTCACACGGGGAGAAGGGTTCTTAGCAGGTGGCCTCATCCACTTAAGACCTTCTTGGAGAACTGTCACCTATGCTTTACCAAGGAGATGCTCACAGAACTCTGCCACCTCTTGCAATTGGACCTACAACCTTAGAGCAGGGCAAGAAAGGCACTGCCAGAGGCTTTGAAGGTGACTATGGCCCTGGATTTCTTCATGTTGGAATTCTTTGAGACTGGAGCAAGTGACATCTGTAACAATTCCCAGTTTGTTATCTGTTGCTCCATTGGAGAGTTGACAGGCACTCCCAATACCAGGAGAAGGGAATTCATTGTGTTCTCTATGAACAGAGAGAAGGCAGAGAGAGCACGTGGCTTTATAAGGATGGTAGGCTTCCCGGTGGTGTAGACTGCCATCAGCTACACAAACATGGCTTTGCAAGCGCTGTATTTAAATGCTGAGACGTACCTTACCCACAAAGGTGCAGTTGGTGTATGATCATGCTCAGCACATCAGGCTGGAGAATGCCCGCTCTCCTGGAAGCAGTTTTGATGTATTCATTCTGTAACAATCCGCTGTTCCCACAGTAGTTGAGCCACCATGTCAAACCAGAGGGTAGTTGTTGGGCAACAAGGGTTTTACACCTAGCTCATGACTCTGCTTCACGACCCAACCATACATGACCAGCATGCATACAATGAGATCATCAGACAATGCAACATGGGTGGGTCTGCAAGTACTCTCACAGAGTTGGCCACCACTTCCATGCTGGAAAGAACGGGCTCCAAGCTTTGTGCAAAACCCTGTGCTGTGTTTTAGCCAGACTCCTCCATGGTTCTTAAAAGGCTTTCTGGCAGGCCTGAAAATGCATCAAGCATTTCTGCGTGCATATCCATTAGCCTATTTCTGCATTGAGCCTCATCAAAGTTCATATCCAAGTCCCCTGTTGTCGAACTGGTGTCCAATCTCACCCTCAGGGAAACTTGCACCCACAATATCCTTTCCCACTCTCTTGCTTGCAGCCCACACACCACATGCAGATCCAACCTTGATGTTATAGCCTCTAAATTTTGTTCAGTGCCTGTATCTGAGCTGCTGGTTGCGAGAGTGGGATTGAGTGATGGTGCTTCTTTTTCATCAGTCTCTTGTCCCTCTTGGACTTCAGGATCCCACACCAGTTGTTGACCAGGTGACAGTTCTTGCGTACCTAAAAGAATAAACGCATGAGGGTACCATTATGGTAAGGATTGGGGGAAAGCAAGAAGTGCATAGTAACACCCTCTGCAGCTTGTAAATCAGAGGAGAATGTGCGATGAGAGGAAAGTGAGAGGAAGAAAGAGTATTTGAAGGAACAAACCATTGTCCTCTGTGGTTTCAATCTCACCCTGGACCAATGCCTCATCAATGATTGTGACTGTCATCACCTCCATCAGGGTGAGGGCATCTACCCCTGCCTGTTCCTCACTGCTTAGGTGCTGCTCCCTTGTCTTGCAAGATAGAGGGAAGTGCGTTAGTGAGTGTGGTGAAATGTGTTTGAGTTGTCACAGTAGAATAGCTTGCAGTGGGTGTGAGCTGTGAGATGTGTGATGCTTGCAGTGAGAAATGTGTGGAGTTGAGGTGAAGTTATGACTCTGAGGTATGAGTTGTATTGGATAGAGATTGTTGTAGGTGAGTGAAGGAGGGTGGTGAATGGAACATTGTGCCTAGCTAATTGTTCAGTTAGAAGAATATGACATGTGAAAAGGCATTTACTGACCTTGGCCACTCGCGCGAGGTTATTGAACTTTTTGGAGCACTGCATCCAGGACCTCAGGTCTATATTTCTGGCATTGACTGCAATAGCTATCTGCTCCCGTTGTCTTCATAGGGGAGGATTTTTCCCTCGTTGGGATGGCTCAGCGGGGGCAGGCAGGGGTGGCCAGGAAGCCGACTGCAATCGGGGCTAGGCCGCAATTTCACTTTGGTGGGCCAATTAAGGCCTTGGTCTAGGATGCCTGTGTGGGGGGCAGAGGAGGGCAGAACTGCCTCAGGGAGTTGAAGAGTTTTAAACATTAAAAATAAAGATTTTTAAAATGTTATAAAACATGTCCCCTCATGTGACTCTGTTATATGAGCAGGGTCATATTATAAATGAAACGTTGAAATTTTTCTTTTATTTTTATTTGCTGTTGGATCGTGGATGAGGTTTCCTAAAAAATACAAAGGTTGTTTGGCCTTTTCTCCTGCCCGACAACTGTAAGGTTGGAATCGCAGTGCAAAATTTATTTCAATAACCTTTTTAATGGCCTGAATAGGCCTTTTAATTGTTGGCGCGCATCCGTCCAACATCATCGCGCATCATTTTATGCTCGATCAGGTCGGGCACACACGCGCCCGATGAACTAAAAATTCTGGCCATAATGTCTGTCTGGAGCATCACCTGGTCTCCTGAAGGAACAGGGCTCCTCCCTTCCATCTCCTAGACCAAGGCCTTAAGTGCTGTATTGGGGAACCTTGGAGCATATTCCCCAGCCTGTTGTACTATTTCCACTCCTCTTTCTGCTCCAGTGCCTGCTGCAGCTAGAATACACTTTGCCTTTAAGAGGTGTAGTTTGGCTTTAAGTCATGTAGGCTAGGTTTAAATGCTGCTAGCATCACACAGCCTTGGGCTGCCCCACTGAACCATGCAGCCATTCAACAGCATGCTTAGAGCTGAGCTGCACACCCCAATTATTTAAACTCACAGGCTTTAGGAAATTTGTGTATTGCCTGCATTGTTACAAATGGGAGAGGGTTAATATTGCAATGCAATGCATTTTTATTGTATATTTTTATATAAAATTATCCAATTTCTCCCCATATGTTCAAGACTCACTCAAGACACTTGAGCACATAAACTAGCCTGATGCTTCTGTACAGAACTGAGGGATTTCTGTACTTTCTGAGGTGTCTTTTTATTAAGATAAGGCATCATACCAAGGCCCTATTTGTCCTCTCAAATGGACATAAAAGACCCCAAGACACTACTCAAAAATGACCAGGGGTGCTGTCCCTGGTATCCTGGCCAACATTTATCTCTTAACCTATCTCACTGAAAAAGTGATAATCTGATCAGAGACATCATTGTTGTTGCAGGACCTTTCTGTACAAAAATTGACTGTCACAGTTAGTTATATTACAACATTGCCTGTGAGAGTTTTGGTGCATCCTATGCAACTTCTTTATATTAGAAAAACTTATGAGCATGTCGACCCTAAAACTGAACTGCCACTTTCGGCTTCCTGTCTGCTCAATGTAGATCAAAAGGCAATATTCCTGAGCTACCATAAATACAGTATCTGCAACTACTGCTAACCACATCAATAAATTACAAATAAACAGCATTGATCATTGGTCCATTGGCTTAAAGCACACACATTGTTGTGCTCTCATTTTCATAGCCCCATTCCCATTCAAAGACGGTGACAAAAATTACACTTTGAAGCCACTGAACTCTCAGGAGCTTGCAATGGCAGTTATGTCATGGGTGGTGGGTTAACCCTTGGCAATGTTCACTTGTCAATGGAAGTAAGCTTTCAAATACTTTGGACAAACCTCAGCCATGGCCGAGTTGGTGGCACTCTCAAGTCACTGCACAGAATTTTGCCATTGGCGTGCGGGGGCGGGCCTGACATGCTGACACGTGAAATGACAGGTGATGACATTGGGCGTGCGTCCCGATGTCATCGCGTGTCATTTCGATATTTCGTTCGGCAGGCACACACCAGAGGCGGCTGCGCACCTGCCAAACTGTCAATGGCCTATTAAGGCCATTAAAAAAGTAATTAAACCTGTTTTGAATGCTGCCTATCCAACCTTAAGGTTGGCGGGCAGGCGAAGAGCCCAAGCAGCCTTCGCGTTTTTCAGGAAACCCCATGCACGGGTAGGATGAGATTTCCTGAAGTTTGTATAAAATAATTAAATAAAATTTCCAAACATCACAAACGTGTCCCAGCACATGTGAGCGTCACATGAGGGGACATGTTCAAATAAATTTTTACTTTCTTTATTATAAAGTTTTGTAACCCATTCAATCTCCCTGAGGCACGGAGCTGCCTCAGGGAGATTGCTGTGCTCTTCCGCAAGCATGCGCAGAAGAGCACAGGCCACGACGCTCCCTCCTCCCCCAGCCCGCACAGGTAGTGCTGAGCTCTACTGGCTGTACGTTATGCTGGGCGGGCCTTAATTGGCCCGCCCACGTAAAATGGCGCCATGCAGCCGATCGCAGGTGGTGATCGGCTCCGCGCTCCCGCCCATCCCGCCCGCTCCCGCCCAGCCCGCCCGCCATAGGAAAAATTCACCCCACTGAGTCACAAGGTTCAAATCCCACTCTCGGGCTTGAACAGAAAAATCAAGGGTGACACTCCACTGCTGTACTAAGGGCTGCATTATCGGAGGTGTTTCGCAGAACAGACGTTAAATGAAGGCCCTACCCGCCTGTTCAGGTGGATGTAAAAGATCCCTATGGTACTATTTCAAAGAACAACAGGGGTGTTATCCCTGGTGTCCTGGCCAATATTTATTCCCCAATCAGCATCACAGGTAACAGATTATCTGGTCATTATCATATTGGCCAGGATTTTACGGCCCCTCCCACCCGATGGGATATTACGGTCCCTGCAAACTGAATGAAGATTTAAATGGCTCGCTGCATCTGCCAGGAGGAGTCACGCCATGGCGGGGCCGTAAATCCCTGGACATTGTCGTTTTTAGGAGTTTGTGCACAAATTGACTGCCGCATATCCTACATTACAATAGAGACTACACTTCAAAATATTTCATTGATTGTAAGGCACTTTGAAATGGCTGCTGGTCATGGAAATCCCTATATTAATGCAGGTCGTTTATTAAACATACCAATGGTTCATCTACATTTTAACATTAAACCCAGTCAGCTATATTAAACCAACAACCACCTTTCAGACCCAGGCAGAAACACAAATAGTGATTTTGCGAGGTTCTTTAATGTTATTGCCAACCTGGGAGTTAAGTGGTAGAATATTTCTTCACTATAAAGGCAGTTCAGACTTGAGAATCATATGCTGCAACTTGCATGTTTCAATCCTTGCATATTTTGCAGAATCAACTGCTGTACATTGAAGCTTTTTAGTTAAGGAGAGGCATTTTGAATGCTTACACAATTTGTAACATTTCTACCACTAAAAGCTTTATCATGTCCAAATAAGAATCTTGATAGCTTATAGATGGAAATTGTTTAATCAATAAATTATTGAATGCACACTAAGATGACATGGAATTCCATTCCCTTTATAGCCAACAGTCTTGACCAGGAAATTAGGTATATTGGATAAACGGCATCAACCTCAATCAAATGCAGCAACAGGCTTTTCTTTTTAAGTGTGTCTGTACAAATCACATGTAACATTGTGAAATTCCATCAAGTTTTCTTTCTGCTTTAGGTCTCAGTCCCTTCTTTACTTTCTCCAGTCCTATGGCTCCTTAATTCTGCATCCAGTTTTCCACATCCTCCCTTCTTGACGTACAAACATTATTGTCACTGCTCGCTTCCTACTTTTCCATTCCCACTTTCATCTTGTAATTTTCATAGTGCACTGGAAATACAGCGTGATATGACTTGTCTTGTAAAAATATACACCGTATAAACTGGACAAATCAGGTTTGTACAGATCAGTCCACTATAAGCAGATAACACTACATACTGTCCGCCAACCATAACATTTCCCTGTATTCAACAGCAGATTATTTCTGTGGAAACCTGCTTTCACTGACATAACAATTGTCTTTAATGTCTTTGAAAGCTCAGAACAGTGCTGTGAGACAATCAGCTCATGACAGAATTCCACAACTTAAAAAACACCAATCTCCAAAACTATAGATTTTAAAAAACCACTCTACCAATCTTCTTTTATCATTATCAAAAGAGAATTGTTATATCCACTAACAGTAAATTCAAACCAAAAACCATAAATGCCCTCAGGAACCAGCTGCCATTATGAAATGTGTCTGCTGTTCTCTAACCCCTTTCAATTGCCACATGCAGCACCACATCCAAAGAACAAATAACAAACTTCCTGTCTTCTAAGCCAGTTTTTGGATCAAGCTCAGAACCTGGAGCAAACCAAACAGTCTGATCTTAAAGCTTGGTTTCTGAAGTGCCACAGAGTACTGGGATTATTCCTGCCACAACAGATTCAACAGTAGCTACAGCAGGGACACTTGCAACAGGGACTTTGCAGAGGTATTGCCCAGAGCAGGGTGTCAATGGCCAATTGTAGTAATCCACTGCAGATCAGTTCCTTTTAATTTTCTCTCCTCCCTTCCTCTCTTAAACTTCTTACTCAGATAGAGCTCCGCAGTTGCTAGTCCTTCTTGCTCAAATGCCTATTAGATGTGTATGAATCTCAACAGGAAGTCTTGTACTTTGACTCCGGAGGGCATTATAATCAAGCCCGATCCTCCTCTCACCAACTTCCACACATGTGTACTTCCAGCAAGAGTTATTGGAACGAAATCAAAATTGGTTACTCGCTGGTAAATTGTTCTCACCCTAATTCAAGAACAGTGAGGTTCTCTTGATTTTAAATTGAGGGTGGTGTAGTGGTATTGTCACTAGACTGGTAATCAAGGGACTCAGAGCCTGGGCTCTGTGGGCTTGGGTTCGAATCCCACCATGGCAGATCATGGATGAATTCAATAAAAATGAATGTGAAACCATTATTGATTGCTGTAAAAACACATCTTGCTCACTAAAGTCCTTTAGGACATCCTCACGTATTCTGGCCTGCATGTGACTCCAGATCCACAGCAATGTGGTTGACTCTTAAATGGCCTAGCAAGCCACTCAGTTGTATCAAACCGCGACAAAGTCAATAAAAAGGAATGAAACTGAATGGACTACTGGAGGGAGCTCCACAAATATACCCATCCTCAATGATGGAGGAGCCAGCACAGTTTGGTTTCTGCCAGGGTCACTCAGCTTCTGACCTCATTGTAGCTATGGTTCAAATGTGGGCAAAAGAGCTGAACTCCAGAGGTGAGGTGAGAATGACTGCCCTTGACATCAAGGCAGTTTGACCAAGTGTGCTATCAAGAAGCCCGAGCAAAACTGGAGTCATTGGGAATCAGGGGGAAAACTCTCTGCTGATTGGAGTCATACCTAGCACAAAGGAAGATGGTTGTGGTTGCTGCACATCAATCATCTCAGCTCCAGAACATCACTGCAGGAGTTCCTCAGGGTAGTGTCCTAGGCCCAACCATCTTCAGCTGCTTCATCAATGACCTTCCTTCCATCATAAGGTCAGAAGTGGGATGTTCACTGATGATTGCACAATGTTCAGCACCATTCAAGACTCCTCAGACACTGAAGCAGTCTATGTCCAAATGCAGCAAGACCTGGATAATCTCCAGGCTTGGGCTGACAAGTGGCAAGTAACATTTGTGCCACACAAGTGCCAGTAAATGACCATTTCCAACAAGAGAGATTCTGACCATCGCCTCTTGACACTCACTGGCAGTACCATCACTGAATCCCCTACTATCACATCCAGAGGTTTACCATTGACCTGAAACTGAACTGGACTAGCTGTATAAATACTGTGGCTACAAGAGCAAGTCAGAGGCTAGGAATCCTGCAGTGAGTAGCTCACCTCCTGACTCACCATCTACAAGGCACAAGTCAGGAGTGTGATGGAATATTCTCTGCTTGCCTGGATGAATGCAGCTCACCAACACTCAAGAAGATTGAAATCATCCAGGACAAAGCAGCCCGCTGGATTGGCACTTCATCCACAAACATTCACTCCTTCCACTACCGACGCACAGTGGCAGCAGTGTGTACGATCTACATGATACACTGTAGAAACTCACCAAGTTCCTTAGGCAGCACCTTCCAAACTCACAACCACTACCATCTAGAAGGACAAGGGCAGCAAATACATGGGAACACCACCACCTGCAAGTTCCCTCCAAGCCACTTACCATCTTGAATTGGAAATACATTGCCATTCCTTCACTGTCACTGGGTCAAAATCCTGGAACTCCCTCCCTAACAGTGCTATAAGTGTACCTACATCACATGGACTGCAGCGGTTCAAGAAGGCAGCTCACCACTGCCTTCTCAAGGGCAATTAGCAATGGGCAATAAATGCTGGCCTAGCCAGTGACACCCACATCCTGTAAACGAATAAAAAAAATATATGGAAGTCACCCACTAATGAACATGTCCCAACTGAGATTCCTTCAAATACCAGGAGGTCCTTACCTGCCTGTAAACTCACATTTCTAACCTCCGGTCCTTATGTTTTTAAGTTGCCAATCCGTCAAATTAAAAAAAACCCATATACATCTGATCCAATTGGTTTGGGGTGTTGACAATAATTTGATTCACGTTACCATCTAGGCTCATGGAAGAGTTATGGTCATTTGGAAAAAGTGCAACAGGACTGGACTACCTGGAATTGTAGCCATATAGCATAGATTTGAAATCTTTTTTTTTTCTGTTTTTCGGGTCAGCCAGTTGTGGGATATAATTGGGGTGAATGAAAGCCCTGTCTACATTTGGAACTCAGAATCAGCTGGAATTGCTTTGGATCTGTACAAGTTGCAGAGCAATTAGCATGGAGAAGAAATAGCAGAAATTATATTTCTGATCAGCAAGAATAACTCAGATTGCATATCTGCTTCAGGACCTGGAGCCTACATTGACTAAATGTACAACCTGTTGCGTACTCAGCAGTAAAGGTCCTTGGTCTATATTGAGAAAGTTACAATTCATTTCACTGTCAATCTGAGGAAGGAGAGCAAGGGAGAAAAGAACACATAAAGGAATTTGTGCTCCTGATTATCAAGTCAGTAATCCTTGCTGGGGATGGGTATGTGAACATCAGGATCAATCTTGCTTTGATGCCTCCTTTTTTGACAATAGTCTGCTGATGCTCATCATTTTGGCTCCTACGAAGAATGATTTGTATAGCAGTTAGCTCCTGTGAAACTCTTTCCTCACCACTGAAGGTACTGATCCATACCTCAGGGAGAGAAGTATGACGTACATCAAAATAGGCCAAATTTATAAACCAAAATAAATGGAGCAAGAAGAGGAAAGCTTAACTCCCTGTGATACCTCCAATTTTTGACCGATGTTACCTCCCAAAATTTGATGTGCCATCTCACTTATTTCTCCTATCGGGGTCAACAAATGAATGCATTGTGCCATTACTTCCTGCTGATAGGCCTAATGCTTCTAGAATGTCTTATTCTTTTTCTTACCAATATGGACCTGAGCAGCGGCAATGATTGTCAGATTGCCACAACGCTAAATTCCTCCGATTCGATGCTGCTACGCCAATCTACCAGGGTGTTCCGAGTCTGGTTTTCACAGTAATGCGCAGTGCAGCGTCCCTTGGGGAACTCTGTCAGAGTGGAGTAGAGTCAAGGGGAGACAAGACACTCCCCCTTTTTAAGGCACTGGCTGCCATATGGTAAGTTTAAAGGTCCAGTTTGAACATTAATGAATGGATGAGTGAAGGGGTGAGTGGATAAATGGACGAGTGGGTGAATGGGCAAGTGAGTAGGTGGGGGAAGTGGCTACAATAGGAAAGTGAATGAGCAGTTAGGTGGCAGTGGGATCAAGCAGGGCTAGTCAGGAAGGGTCAGGAGGGCAGTCAGGTATTTGGGAAGATAATTGGGTTGGATCGGAAGAGGTTGTCGGGAGGTAGTTGGTTGGTCGGGTGGGTAGTCGGATGGGGTATTCGGGTCGGGGGCGGGGTGGATAGTCAGATTGTCAGGGCATGGGGTGATTGAGGGTCACTTGTGTAGTTACCAAGGTGTTAGGCTAAGTTTTAATCTGTCTAACATTTCCTGGGTAACTATCCAGGTAATCACTGCAAAATTCTCCGAAGTCTGTGACCTTAGCTCAGAGGTGGAGACACTTCCGGAAGGTCCCAGGGAGCAGCGGAATTGCCCATCGGAAGTTGAAACTTCCCAGGCAATTTCCATGTGGGTCCACGAAGACTTCGACAGGGTCCCTGACGCTCATCTTTGGTAGTACTTCTGGTCTCCAACAATCAGAGACAGGAAAGTTTGGCCCATGATATCCTTATACTCCATACAGTTTTAATGCTCTATCCAGAATGCACTGAAATAGTTCCCCCTACCTTGCTCAATAAGCACAAACTTAGCACCATGACCTGGCACTTCAGAAGTTAAATCTAATTTGTGTACGTGGCAAATGTTTTGGCTTGATCTTTTTAGTTACTCTACTGAAAATAAATGAGATACACAGTTGTAATTTATCAAATTTACTTAACAAATTTGTTAATCAAATTACTTTCTTCACAGACTAACAGAGGCACTTATACAGGTATATGCATGGATTGACAGAATAGCTGAACTTGCTCAAATTTCCATACTCAAAACATGAAGCTTACAATGGTAATTATCATATGCATTTGAAATTATATTTCCTTAACTGAAATTATGCTGTAACAAGAGCTACCCATAAATTTATGAAAAGGAATGAAGCATTTGGAATTTTGCAATTTAACTTAGTTACTCAGTACCTTCACTGCAATCTTCACATCAGTACCCATCAATGATAAGTGAAGTACTGTGTCTGAAATGGTAGCGACACAATATCATGCAATATACAATGTGATATTTTGTATGGAGGCTCCACTTACATGAAAACATAGTATACGTCCTATTTATGCACTTTAGTTGGTTTCCCACTACAATCAAAAACAAACAAGAACAGAGAGTATGTTTAATATGAATTTCTGATAAGGAAATACTGTTGCAAAGCAAATAAAATATTGCCCTTAACGTGACTTGACTGCAGGACAAAGAATCTTAGCTCTATTTGAAATCGAGTAACCATAAGTTCAGAAGGATTCCTGAACTTGAGTCAAAGTTCTAAAAATCTAAATTTTCAGCCCTTAGATTGAGAAAGTCCTGATCTTCTGAAGTAAAAGAATTTCTTGTTTGTACAGTTGGACATTTTCTTGTTTTTATCTGGCTTTTGTCATACCATTTTGTCCATGACGAGCCAGTTTGCATACCTTAATCCTTATCTTTGCTTGAAGCTAAAAGGCAAGGAAAGGAAGCTTTAATCAATTAGCTTCCAGTTATAAAATATGCTTAGAACATGTCTGGCAAGAAAGATTAGAGATCAAACAGAGAAATTTCTGTGACAAAAATATATTACTGAAATACTGAACGATATATATTTATTTAATCGGTGTATTTCTGAACATATATACATACACACACAAGCACAAACACATTGGGCAACATTTTCCCCCCGTTGGGGGAGGGGGAGATGTGCGGGAGCGGGCGTGGGCAGGTGGGTTCCCGATCGGCAACCCCGGTTGGGGGCACACCGCCATTTTATGTGGGCAGGCCAATTAAGATGCACCCAGCGTGACATCTGCTCGGAAGTCCGTGCGGGCGAGGGGAGATTCCCTGAGCCGGGAGTGTGCTCTTTCGCACATGCACGCGAAAGAATGCACAGATCTCCCTGAGGCAAAGTGCCGCCTCAGGGAGATCAGTGGAAGTTGTAAAAACTTTTGGAAGTGTACAAAAAAGATCCCTGACATGTCCCCTCATGTCACACGAGCTGGGACATGTCAATTTCTTTCATTTCAACATTTTATAAACGTTTTAAATCCCTCATGAAACCTCATCCCACCCATGGATAAGGTGTCATGTTTTTTCTGAAGGCCACCTGGGCTCTTCGCCTGCCCGCCAACCTTAAGGTTGGACAGGCAGGTCCATTAATTGGCTTAATTACTTTTTTAAAGGCCTTAAGCAGCCATTGACAGTTCAGCGGGCGTGCCAAACTGAAAATCTAAATGACGCAGGGTGACGTCGGGACACACGCCCAACATCATCCCGCGTCATTTTACGCATCGGTGAGCGGGCCCCACCCCACCCGGGCCTCGCCCCCCCCCCGCTCGACGACTGAAAGATGCATCCCATTAAATACATAACCACGTTGACCATTTTTTTCAGTTAGTATAATACATTATCCGATACACTTTTGTGACTTAATCTGTAATTTTGCCACAGTCACATGGGACCGCATTTTATTCTGGGGGCAGGGTTCCCACCCCTCAGCGTAAAAGTGAGAGGAAAGCTTGCCTTCATTTGGCCGACATCTGTCCATTTAATAGCTTTTGGGTCATTAATTGACCTTCCGCCCTGATCAAGTAGGAAGTCCTGCCTCCAGGAGCTGCTGGCCAATTGGCTGGTAGCACTGTTCTCCTAGCAGTGCCAGCACTGTTGGGTCTGCAACAGTTTCCGAGGAAAGCGTTCAGTAATGGAGTCTTGACTATGAGTTGAGTTGAGTCAAGGGTCTCGTCAGGGCCAGGATGGCAGACCCTAGTGAGGGGGCGGGAGGGGGATGTAATGCGAGGGAAGAGTTCACACCATGATGGGAGAGGGAGTCTCCGATGGGTCCAGGGGACCTATAAGGAGGCACCACCTCGTTGTCTGGCCGCTAGTCTTCCAGGTTTCACCTGGTGATCTGGAAACACAGCATCAGTCTCTCACGCCACAAGTAAAATCCCAGCAGAAACAGAAGGAGGCCCTTAAGTAGCCATTAACTGGTCTCTTAATTGGCCCACAGGCAAGCGGGCTGCCTGAAACCCGTCCCGCCGCTGGTAAAATTGTAGTGGGGGCAGGCATGGGGCCTCTGCCATAGCACCCAATTTTACAGTCCGCTCCTCACCTGCTATCCAGCCACGAGGGGTAGTGGGTGGCGGTGGGTACATAAAATTCCAGCCATCGTTGTTAATGGTAATCACAATATGGATCCTGCTGTCAAATGGCAGTTGTTACCAATGATCCTTAGCAACACTGAATCTACTTCTTCAGGCTAAATGATTGAATTTCAACAATATTCAAACTATAGGTGCACAAGTTAGAATTGGTGCAGTTTTATGTTCTAAGGCAGAAATGAAATTGTCAGTTGTGTAAACTTCGTACTTCACATTGATTTGCCTACATCAAGAGGTATGGACTAGAATGAATGGAAAAAGACTTTTCTAAAAGGTACAGAACTATGTGACCTGCTGTCAAGAATAGATTGACCTCAATAAGTAATAAGACTATTTCTGGACCAGCAACCTTGAGGTCAAGAGAAGAATTGCTAGCCACTGTAACTCTGCTTCCTAAAAATATGGGATGCACATTACCAGCAGCCTTCAGCCTCATTTTTGTCCTATCAGCTGAGTCAGTGTCTATGCCAACTATTAAGAGCTGGGACTTTGGGGTTGTCCTGAAGTCATGAAAGGTACTTTGAAATCTAAGTCTTTCTTTCTCTATGTTCCGTATTGTGGGCAATATTGTGATGTGAGCCTGCACTCGTGGGTTATTCAATTCAGACACACTTTACCTCACTTCAGTGAAATAGCAAGAAGAAAGGAGAGTTTTGTCTCTTCAGCTTGGTCAGATTTAAACCAGGCCTTGGGTTTAGGAGGTTAGGACAGCACCCCAGCCCAGTGCACCAACTTGCTTGCTCAATTTTCCTATCTTCCTCACTGCTGTGGTTCTATGTTGCTGCTCCGATACACTTTCCATAAGGATGGTTCTGCAGCCCACTTCATCTCTTCATGGGCAGTATTTTCATGTAACTAGCTACTTTCTCCCTCCACCCTGAACATGCACCCCACCCCCCAACCCACCCCCAACCTTACTGATACAGATGGTATACAGAATGACCATAGAAAACTGTATGCAGTCATACAGCCTGTGCTGTTGCTATGGCAACTGCCTTGTGGATGGCTCAGTCTCTTACTCACTCCCCTTCAGAGTGTACATAAATGTGAAGCTCTATGGCATATCTTTATGTAGTTGATCTAGCAAGTACTGTGTTGTGAAAGAACAATGCTTAGGTCCAGAAACAAAACTCTTCTGCTGATCACCCAGTACACAGAGATTAGAGAAAGGTCTCAGCACATTGAATGTAATATCTAACAAATAGTTCAGGGTAGAAAAATATTTTCTCAAGTCTTTAAAGAAAAGACTGTTCCATACACCTTTAAAGTTATCTCTAAAAGCTTTCAACCAAATCAAATACATTAAATAACTCTCTTCAAATACAAAGGTCTGAGATTTGAGCCCCAAATGTACAACAATTCAATTTATATTTACTCCCATTTTCCCAGTGTAAATGGAAGAAAAGATATAAATCATAAATATTCCTGTGAAATTTGGCTGCCCTCAGTAAATTTTAATAATCCAAGACATTCAAAGGAACATTTGTTATGATAATTCATAAAATGTTTTCAATTAAAGAGAAAAACTTATCCAATCTATTAAACTCTAGAGTTGAAGAACTTGTCTTTATCTATGTATTCAAGCACCGCTGCAGGTTTAATTTAGAATAGCCTAAGGTTAAAGTACAGTATGAAAAACAAAAGCTTGAATTTTGACTGATTGAAGAATTTCAGAATAGTTAAATTTGACTCTGCTTCAATCTCTTCATCGTGTGTTAGTGTGTACATGAAACTAAATCAAACGTGTAAATAGTGACAAAATTCTATGGCTTGATATTGAACCACATATTTAGTCACCAAAACAATAACATAGTTTTCATTGCCAGTGTTTTATGTAAAGCAAACCTGTTTGTCTGTTTTAAAGCCTGAAACAAGAAAAAACACTGATGATCCTTTGCAATTCAAGGCTGATTAATATGTTTTTGATGAATGTCATTTTATAAAATGAACAAACACATATTTTGATTTCATATATATTTTTAAAATGATGAGCTTTTAGTATTTAAAAAAGCTTGTTTACATTTGTTTAATATTAAAATCTGGTTACTCAATTACATATCTTGCCAGATGTGTGAGGTTCTTTTCTTTATAGATCTGTGAGGATCTCATTATTTGCCTCTAGCTGTGCCTTTAGGATTGCTTCAACATAATTAAGTGAACATGCTACAATCAAAATGTTGTCCCTTCAACATCAAAGCAAGTCTCTGTTTTGTTAACACAATCAAACCTTTTGGCTAAGAAGACATCTCAGTCAGGAGGCAGTAGGCATTAAAGTTACTGTCATCTGAAATCTGTTAACTAACTGTGCATAAATTACTACTGTGATGTATCTTAAAGTATTTTTATAAAGATTATGGTATACATCCCTTCCCACCTCCGCTGAAGGTGCTGAGCCCCTGCATGGATGACTGTCACCTTCTGGTACTTGCACAAGTGGCCATTTTTCATTTGACAGTTTTAACAGCATCAGCAGGCTATCTGACTGCAGGGATACCACAACAGCGCTCCTTCCTAACCTTGTACAATCTCCACTCAACTGCAACAGTGAGCAGGAGCAGGAGCACAGACTTTCCGTTTCCTAAATATAGATATTGAGTCCAATTGTAATACAATTTAACAGCATCCACCTCTAAGCTCTGCTAACTCAGCACAGACTGGAAATTGAACCTACAATGCTCCATAGTCTGTGTGGCATAGACAGACACTCACTGCATAAACTTGCTTAGTCATCATATTAGGCGATGAAGATTGGGGAGTTGAAAATATTTTTTTTATTTTGTTTGTTCCTAGTTTCTTCCCATCCTACATTCCCAGAGGCACTGATTTACTGATGATTGGTTCTTCAGGCACTGACAGCCTATGGGTGCGTTCACACCTGACTATTGTTTATACCCGAGTCTAGGCACTGAGTACCATTGGTCTATTCAATAGAAGGGGCTGTCACAACTCAATAAAGGGTCTTTCCAATATTACAAACACACATCCAAATGCACTCATATTCCAAGAGGGTCACGGAATGGAAATCTGAGTGGAACAATTATTGTTTCCCTTTTCTACCCTTCCCCAGTCTCCCAAAGAAGGTCAGAGTGCTGGACCTTTGGTTTTCTGTGGACAGTGCCAAGCCACCTGTAATATTAACAACCATTTCTAAATAAATGATTAGGGGAGCTAAAGCAAACTGGCAATTCACATATACCTTGTCTCAATCACAGGTTATAGTGTATTTTCTCACATTGCATTGAGATACGGTATATTACGTTTGTTGAGGTTTTTGTTTCAATGCATTATTTTGTAATGCCAATGATACAATGATCTCCAGCTAACATTTTCAATTGCAACACTTTGAAATATTGCTCTGTATTTCCATCACTGCTTATCTAGTTGCCAGTCCTTGGCCACATCATTCATATTTGGAGGGTGGAGGAATGGTGCCATGAGCTTCCACAAATACAGAGGTGGTGCTCACAGGGTGCCAGCTGCTGTAGGTTGTTATTGAATGGACTTGAGGCACCTCTTCGCATGTAGGGAACACTGGAAACAGTTTTCTCCATGCCACTATCAAACAAATTATTGCAATCACACAAAAGCAGCAATGGCAGAGGCTTGGAAGCGGGTCCACAGTCAAAACTCTAGGCTCTAGTTTTGAACCCATCTCTGACTAATGTGATGGAAGACTCCATACTCTGCCAGCTTTCTGGGTCCCAAGTGGAATGAAGCTGGCCAGACTCAATTGAGCTCCTGGTAATCACTGGCCCGCAAACACAATTCTACTCATAATAAAGCAATCACTCTTTGTAGGCTACAAAATGACTAAGGCAGCAGCAGCATTGGCCATGCCAACAAAAATGCCTCAACTAACATCACTAAATTAGATTACCTGGTGTTTATCACATTGCTCTTTGAGCACATTGGCTACCATGTTTTCTAGATTACAACAGCAATTACACTTCAGTAGTACTCCACTGACTGTGGAAGGCACCATATCAATGCAATTCTCGTTTCTGGAGTTTTTTTGAAGTCAGTTTGTGTTTATTAGGTGGGGGATGAAGGTGGTGGTTATTGAAATTACAGTATATTAGTAGAATAGATTAAAATCGTAGAATGGTTACAACACATAGGAAGGCTGGTCTTTGTTGGTTGTCTGTATTTGGGATCTTATGCCCTTCTCAAGTTGGGACCATTTCTGGATCCCAACCTTACACTTGCCATCCTGCAGCTACCTGGAAGATCATCCTGGAGGCAGCCAAATAAAAGGCTGTCCCTGGATCTACTCAATCAGAAGGCCTGCGACTTTGAAAGGACTGCAGCCTGACCAGCAAAGACGGGTGCTGCTGCTGTAGGATGGGGGCACGAGGGCACCTCCATCTTCAGGTGTCTCTGAAGAGGTTTGTAATTTGTTAAATTTACTGGTGGCTACAGTTGCCAAGATATCCATGTAGAGGGGAAGCCCCTCAGAGAATAGTCAGGAGCCGCAGCTGCAGCTCACTGACCCATGCTGTTCCGGTAGGGAGGGTAAATCAGGAGGCTTTGTGGGCCCTCACTGTCCACCACAAGAAAGCCACCTCAGGTACTGATTGTGCTTTGGTTTCAGTGGAGATGGGGCACTTAATTATTCAAGTTCACTACCTGCTCTGTCTGGTGGGTAAGTGGTGCCAGTGATGAGCCACCTCCAGCAAGATTGCCCAGAGGCAGGAACTTGCCATATCTCTGGCCCAATGGCCTCATTTCTAAATGTTCTTTTGGTCCCGGCTTCAAGCCGGCCTTTGGAGGAAGAGAGGCTTCCATCCTCCAAAAGCAATTCAGCTGGTCCCACTCCCCACCCTTTCCAGAAACCCTGAAAAGTTTTCTCTTCAATTGTTTACCAATTTCCTTTTGAAATCCAGTATTAAATCTGCCTCCACTACACTCTCAGGCAATATATTCCAGATCCCACATAAAAAAGTTTTTCCTCATGTTGCCTTTGCTTCTTTTGCCAATCACCTTAAACAATGTCCTTGGATTCTCAAACCTTCTGCTCATGGGCACCATTTCTCTCTGTCTACTCTGTCCGGACCCTTTATGATTTTGAACACCTCTACCAATTCTCCTCTTAACCTTTTATTCTCTAAGGGGAACGGCTCAGTTTCTCCAATCTATCCATATTGTAAAGTTCTTCACCTCTGGAACCAATGAGAAAACTATAGAGGAGATGTGTGGGGCAAGTTATTTATGCAGAGTGTAGTGAGTGTCTGGAATTCGCTGCCAGAGGAGATGGTGAAAGCAGGTATGATAGTGGTGTTTAAGAGGCATCTTGACAAATACATGAATAGCATGGGAATAGAGGGATACGGACCCCGGAAGTGCAAAATATTTTAGTTGACAGGCAATATGATCGGCACAGGCTTGGAGGGCCGGAGGGCCTGTTCCTGTGCTGTACTTTGCTTTGTTCTTTGTTCTTTGTTCATTTTCATAAATCTTTCCTGCGCCTACTCTGAAATTTTCATATCCTTCTGAAAATGCGGTACCCAAAATTGGACATAATACTAAAGGCTGAACCTATGTTTTATAAAGGTTCATCATAACTTCCTTTCTTTTGTACTCTATGCCCCTGTTTATAAAGCTCAGCATCCTGTATGCCATTTGAACCACTTTGTCAACTTCCCCTGCCACCTTCAATGATTTGTGTACACACAGCCCGAGGTTTCTCTGTTCCTGCGCACCTTTGTGGAATTTTATATTTCCTCTGCTCACTCTTCCAGCCAAAATGTATTACTTCACATTTCTTTGCATTAAATTTCATCTGCCACATGTCCACTCATTCCACCAACTTGTCTACATCCTCTTGAAGTCTATCACTATTCTCCTCACAGTTTACAATACTTCCAAGTATTATGCCATTGGCAAAATTTGAAATTATGCCCTGTACACTGAAGTCTAACTAGATTATTAAGAAAGGCAGTGGTTCTATATTAACTTCTGGGGAACCCCACTACCTTCCTCCAGTCTGAAAAACAACACTACTATCTCTTTCCCGCTACTCACTCTACCTCATATCAAGCTTAACATTTCCCCTTTCGTTCCATGAGCTTTAACTTTGCTGGCAAGTCTGTTATATGTCACTTTATCAAATGCCTTTTAGATGTCCATGTACACCACATTAACCGCATTACCCTCATTAACTCTCTCTATTACTGCATCTAAAAATTCAATCAAGTTAGTTAAACTCTATTTGCCTTTAAAGAAATCCACGCTAGCTTTCCTTAGTTAATCCATATTTGTTCAAATGACTGTTAATTTTGTTCTGGATTATTGTTTCAAAGCTTTCCCACCACCAAGGTTAAATTGAGTGGTCTGTAGTTGCTGAGTTTATCCTTACACCCTTTTATGAACAAAGGTGTAACATTTGCAATTCTCAATCTTCCAGCACCATTCCTGTATCTAAGGAGGGTAAGAACATTATGGCCAGAGCATCTGCAGTTTTCACCCTAACTGCCCTCAGTATCCTCAGATGCAGCTGTTCTGGTTCAGATGACTTGTCAATTTAAGTAAAGGCAGCCTTTCTAATACCTTCTCTTTAACAATTTTTAGTCCATCCATTATCTCAGCCACCTCATCTTTCGCTATGACTTTGGTAGCATCTTCTTCCTGAGTAAAGACAGATGCAAAGTAGGCATTTCATTCTAAAAACAAAAAACTTTGGAAATATTCAGCATATCAGGCAGCATCTGTGGAGAGAAACAGAGTTTACGTTTCAGGCCGATGATACTTTATCAGATCTGGCTTTCCTTACCCCACATTTAGCCCTTGTGGGAATGTGACTCAGCTGCACCCAAACCATCTGCTCTTTAAAGGCAGTCCATTTTCCCGGTACAATTTTACCTGCCAATCTTTCATTCCAATTTATCTGGGCCAGATCTCTTCTCAATCCACTGAAATTAACCCTCTCCCAATTAAGTGCTTTTCTACTAGATTCCTCCTTGTCTTTTCCACAGCCAACCTCATGGTACCATAATCATTGTTCCCTAAATGTTCCTCTACTAGCAGTTCATCCATTTGATCCATCTCATTTCCCAGAACCAGATCCAGCAGTGCCTTCTTCCTTATTGAGCTGGAAGCATACTGGGCAGAATCTTCTGGTCAGTGTGCCAGGACGGGCGTGCGTCCCAACGTCACCGCACATCATTCCGATCTTCAGTTCGGCGGGCGCGCACCGGACATGGCTGCGTGCCTGCTTAACTGTCAAAGCCCTATTAAGGCCATTTATCAACTAATTGAAGTACTTGTCAGGACTACCCATCCAACCTTAAGGTTGGCGGGCAGGCGAAGAGCCCAGGCGGCCTTCACATTTTTCATGGAAGCTCATCCACGGGCGGGATGAGGTTTCATGAAGGGTTTATAACTTTAATAAAAAGTTTTATTCAAATTCATAGACATGTCTCAGCTCATGAGACATTGTCACATGAGGGGACATTTCTGAATATTTTTTCTTATTCTTTTTTTCAATTTTTCACAATCAAATTAATCTCCCTGGGGCAGCTCCATGCGTCAGGGAGATTTCTGCACTCATTCGCACACCTGCGCGAAAGAGCGCAGGCCCCGACTCTCCTTCCTCCCCCCATCCGCACAGGTAGCGCTGAGTGCTTCCGGGTGCGCGTCATGTTGGGCGAGCCTTAATTGGCCTGCCTGCGTAAAATGGCCGCGCGGACCCAACTGGGGGCGCCGACCGACTGTGCGCCTGCCCGCACCCGCTCCCACCCAGCCCGCCCGATGGGGAGAAAATTCTCCCCACTGATCATGAAAGTTCTCCTGAATACACTTCAAAAACTCTTCCTCCTCTCTGCCATTTATACTATTACTATTCCAGTATGGGTTGGGGGGTGTGGTGGTTAACTCTGATGGCTAGATGGCTAGCATGTGGTTCAGGATAATGCCAACAGCACGGGTTCGATTCTTGTTCCAGCTGAGGTAGACTTGGGACCTGCCTTCTTGCTCTGCCCCCGAGAGTGGAAGGCAATGGCAAACCATCACTGACAAAAACTGCCAAGAAAACAGCTCAAGGTGAAGCACCAGTGGACAATGAGCCAAGGACCGGCCTTCAGACAGAGCACAAACAAATGAGTGATTGATTGTATATATTAAAATAACTAAAAGCTGATTTTCACTACTCTATAGTTTTTGCACCTCCCTGCAATTCCCCAATTTGCTCCAGTTTTCCCCACTAGCTGTTGGCCTAGAGTACTTTTATTGCTTCTTAACTCAAATCAAATAGATTTTGTCCTTGATCCCTCCAGGACCTCTGCTCTCTCCAGCACTGTCACATTCTCCTTAATCAATGCTGCCAGCCCTCCCCCTTTCTTTCCTTCCTTATCTTTCCTGAACAGCTTGTATCCAGGAATATTTAGTTCCCAGTCCTACCCTTTTTTGAGCCAGGTCTCCATTATTGCCACAACATTATATTCCTTTGTCGATATCTAGTCTGCAGCACACCAACCTTATTTACCACGCTTCATGCACTTACATGCATGCATAGTAAACTTAATTTAATACTTATTGTACTCCTTCTTAGTCTGACCCCACCTAATACCTTCCCACTTTTTACTCTAGTGCTATCTGTCTCTCCTCATCCTTTGCACACCTTGTTACTCTTTTTTTAATGCCTCATCCTGGTACTCACCCCTTGCCAAATTAGTTTAAGTAGCGTTAGCAACCTGCCTCGAGAGGGCAATGGTTCTGGTTGTGTTCAGAACTGCCTGTCGGTGTCCTAGAATCTGATGCCCCCCTGCGCCATCTCTCCAGCCACACATTCATCTGCTCTATTCTCCTATTTCTATACTCACCAGTGTGTAGTAATCTGCCTGGAGTAATCTGCAGATTATTGCCTTTGAAGTCCTGCTTGCTAGTTTCCATCTTAGTTCCTTAATATTTGCCTGCAGGACCTCATCACTCCTTCTACTGATATCGCTGGTCCCAAAATGAACCACAACTTTTAGCTGTTCACCCTGCCCCCTCAGAGTGCTCTGAAGTAGCTCAATAACATCCTTGACCCTGACACCAGGGAGGCAACATACCATCCTGGAAATTTCTGTAGAAATGCCTGTCTCAAACACCTGTCTGTTCCCTTAACTATAGAATCCCCTATCACTGTTGCTCTCCCAATCTTCCTCCCACCCTCTGTATAGCTGAGCCACCCATGGTGCTGTGGACTTGGCTTTTGCTGCACCCCACAGAAGAGCCATGACTCACAACATTATTCCGAACTGAATACTGGCTGTAGAGCAAGATTCACTCAGGATTCCTACACTACCTGTCTGGTCCTCCTTGACTCTCTGGTGGTCACCTGTACCCTCCCTGGCTGTGCACCCTTAAATTCTGGTGTGACCACCTTTTGAAATATGCTATCTGAGTAGCTCTCAACCTCATGGATGCAGCTGCAGAGGCATCAACTACTGCTCAAGCTCTGAATCCCAGAGCTCAAGCTCCTCCAGCTTATGACACTTCATGCAGATGTGATTCTTCAGGATATCAAAAGCATCAAATAGCTTTATAATGCTTCTGTTCTATGCTTTACCAGGAAGTGTTTGATACCAACAAATGGCACAAAAATGGAAAGACCGTCATGAGCTGAGCAAACATTCACAACATCTTATCATAACAACATTAATTCTAAAGTCACCCAAGAAATGGGATGATAGCTTCTCTTAACAATAGAGGGAAGGAAAATTTGCATGGCTGCTGGAAAGAGCAGTGGTTTGGGACTAATTGGATAGCTCCACCAGAGAGCCAGCACAGGCAACATGTGCCACATAGCATTCTTCACGATTCTAGCTAAATTAATGGGAGTAGAATCGGTCTGATTTTGAATGAGCTCAGGCACAAAACTGACCTTTGATTTCCCAATTTTCTCTAGTTGGCAAAGTAGTGACTCATCCTAAAGTACATTTTAAGGATCACAGCCTCCCTTCTATCCCCGGCATGCACTCTTCCCAGATAAGGTATATAAGGTTGTGCAGCCACACCAAGAGTATATCTTGTAGCATGTCTCAGAATTTCAGTAGTGATTCCATCTGCTCCAGAGGCCTTGTTGTTTTTCAACTGTTGAATGGCTTTTTTAACCTCGTTCTGGACCGGGGTAGCGCTGAAACCAAGCTGAACGGGTTATTAAGGTATGGAGTGGAGGACGTTCAACTCGAACACAGAGGCTCAGTTGAGCAGTTATTCAAAATGTTCTCCCCTGTGAGCGCTGACTGCCCCCCATCTTGATGAGCTCCCCTCCATGTTTGGCTCTAAGCAGAGTGGGCCCTTGAGAGCTTGGGCCATATGCAAATAGGGAGGCAAGTTCAATTGCGCTAACTACAGAGGAGTTTCCCTGCTATCTGCCACAGGGAAGATCATTTTAAGGATCCTCTTCGACCCCTCCTTTGAGTAGCTGAGGAACTCTTTCCAGAGTCATATTGCGTTTTTCACCCATCAAGAGGCACCACAGACGTGATTTTCACTGCGTGGTAAATTCAAGAAAATTGCTAGGAACTGCACCAACTGCTTTACATGGCCTTTTTAATCTCATGAAAGCCTTTGACTCTGTCAACCATGAAGGCTTATGGAGTATCCTCCTCAAATGTGACTGCCCTCAGAAATTTGTCACCATCCTCCGCTCAGCCCATAATGAGATCTAATCTGTGATCCTCACCAACGGAACTACCACTAACCCTATCTCAGTGAAAATTGGGGTCAAACAAGGAACGCACCATCACTCTTCTTTATTCTCCTCACTGTCATACTGCACCTCACCTTCAGCAAATTACACACAGGAGTGGTGATAATCTACAGAACAGACAGGAAGCTGTTCAACCTACACCAGCTTCAATCCAAAATGAAAACCACTCAGCCATAGAGCTTCAGTATGCAGATGGCACTTGTGTGTACACTCACTCAGAAACTGAGCTCCAAGCCATTGTCGATTCCTTCTCCAAAGTAAATGAGAAAATGAGCCTTTCACTTAACTCCCAGAAAACTAAGGTTCTCTTCCAACTAGCTCTCACAGCACAACAAAAATATGGAGCACTTTCAGTATTTTGGGAAAGCCTTCTCTCGACGAAGGCAGACATGGGTAATAAAATTCATTATCTCCAGTGTGCCAGCTTAGCCTTTGGCCAACTGCGGAAAAGAGCATTTGAGGATCAGGATCTCAAACCTAAGACTAAGGTCATGGTTTACCAGGCAGCAGTGATCTCTGCACTCCTATTTGTTTCATAGACTTGGAGGCACCTCAAAACACTAGAGAAGTACCACCCCACAGTGCCTTTGCAAGATGCTCCAAATCTGGTGCCAAGATAGGTGTCCTTTCCCAAGTCAACTTGCTCAGCATCAAAGCGCTAGTCACTCAAAACTAGCTCCACTGGGTAGGACGTGTCGTTTGTATGCCTGACACCAAACTCCCAAAGCAACTGCTCTATTCAGAACCCGATCACAGCAGGGGATTCCCAGAAGGGCAGCAGAAACCCTTTTATGGGAGTCCTCAAAGCATCCCTGAGGAGCTCAAACATCCCTGCTAACTCATGGGGGAACCTGGCTAGTAACTGACCAAAATGGAGAAGTCTCATTGGAGATGGCACCGAACATATTGAGAGACTTTGTCGGGAACATGCAGAGATGAACTCGAGGTGTCAGACGCAGCGCACAAACCTCCACACAACCCATCTACTGTATATGGCAGGGTCTGCAGGTCACACATTGGACTTAATCAGCCAACTCAGAACCCAAGCCTGCAGAGTGGAAACAAGTCATCCTCGATCCCAACGGACTACCTAAGTCATTTCCATGAGTACAAACAGCTTCCTTATGTCCTGCCCATGTGGCCATTCAAGAGGAAATAATTTTTATTAATATTTATAATAATAATAGAGGAAGCAAAGATAAAACAGTGAAAATAATGAAATAGGCATAAAACATCTTTTCAATCTACATATCCATCACATTTCATTTAACACTAGGCTGCCTTTCTTTCAAAAATCTAATTCTCAAAAATGTCAGCTTTATCTGCACCCACAAGTTATGTTCCGGAAAAGCATATTCTAGTAAAGGAACGTAATTTCAGACCGTATGATTACAAAGTTAATGTGGGAATTGTCAGAAATGTTAAAGCTTGGGTTTCAAAGAAATATATGCAAACTAGAGAAAGAAATCAAAAGAAATGTTGTACCCATGCAAAATGCATCCAATATTATCTGCAAATGAATATTGTTCCTTCAGGCTTTTTATCAACAGCCATTCAAAGTAGCAGATGCCCTCATTTTCAAAATGTTGTATTACAACAGAGCTAAATAGACTCTACTTTAGCATTACCTTGACTGCAATGCAGTGACACTTTCCATCTCACAAAATGCATGTTTATTAACTATTCTCTTTTGCCAATACACTTAATCATCCTCCTCCCTCATTTTCTGCTAAATCAGTAACTCAGAATGATACTGGGGCTAATAGAATTAAATTATAAAAACAAATTGCATAGACTAGACTTATATTTCCTAGAGTATAGAAGATCGAGCAATGATCTACGTAAAGTGTTTAAGATAATTCAAGGATATATCAGTTAATCTCCCTATAAGATAAAATGACATCAGAATAAGAGAAGCAGCTGATTGGTGAGTAGCTGGTGAATCGGTAAGTAGTAGGTTTAATAGTTTAATGCATAGAGGGATGGTAGGGTAACTCAGACCTGTGGAGGTTGTGTCCTTTTCCATGTAGGAACTCATGGTCAATTACATGTGCAAGAAGTGTCATCAACAGCAGCACCTCCCAACTCCTGGTTTCAGAGCTGGAGCAGCAGCTGGCATCACTATGGGGCATTTGGGAGGTTGAGAGCTACATGGATAGCCCATTTATAGATGTGGTCACCTGGCAGCTGAAGGGTAGTCAGGCAGAGAGGGAATGACTGATTGCCAGGCAATCAAAAAGGACCAAGCTGGTAATGCATGAGTACCTTGAGTGCATCTCACTCTCCAAATAATATTCCGTTCTGAATACTAGGAAGAGTGAAGGTTCTTCTGGCAAGTGCTGCCAAGCCAAGTCCATGGCACCACCATTGGTTCAGCTGTATAAGGGGCAGTAGGAAGATCGGGAAAACAATAATTGCTTAGTATAGTAACAATGGCATATGTGGAACTGCTCAAAGGAAAAAAAATACCCATTCACAAATCTACTCTTGAAAAAAAAACTGTAGTTCCTACACACCTATAAAATGTCAATCAGACAGACTGTTATAGTATCAATAACAGAGAGGCTTCAAACATTTCACACCTCTTGATCTTATGCAAATTAACATTGAAACATTGAAAAAAGATATCGCAAAAGGAACTTCTTCCAACCATTTTAAGATGTCGATAAAGCAAAGTTAGCAGTTCTCTCCAGTTGCTAAACAGAACCCCCCATTGACAATACCCTTTAATGAGTGTGGGCTCTCAGCCAAGCATGCATGATGAGGGCAGATGTAAGAGCTCTTTCAGTAGGAATGGATCTTCAAAAATACTTAGCAGTTTCACACATACCATTGTTACTATATGGTTCACTGGTCTCTACACAATGTTCGCTGAGTGAATGGGCATGGAAAGGCCATGAGTGCCATGAGTTAGCATGAGGTGACATGGGGGCTATAAGGGGCCATGGGGTTGGTTGGGGACATGCATTGACATGAATTGGCAATCGAAGTAGGTAGGAAGGGTGAGAGGTGTGAGACAGGAGGCTAGAGGACCTAACAGCCTTTAATACAACTGGGACGAAATCCCAAAGAACCAAAACAGGCCTTCTAACCAGCCCGCATTAGCACTCAGCCACCCCTGTAGTCATTTACGCTTTGCTTCTGAGATCAGCATACTCGATTCTATCCTTCACCAGACCCCCCCAGAGCAAATATTGCGACATTCGGGGTCCATTCTACCGAGGTGGGTAGCTCAAGTCAGGAAATTTCCCAACTCGAGTTACCCGGCTCAGTGGTGAAAATCTGGGCTCTAGACTTTGGTGTATATGGTGCAATTATAAAATTTGGCAATGAAGCAAAACTTGCAAGTATTGTGAACTGTGAGGAGGGTACTGATAAACTTCAAGGTGTCTTACAGAGGTTGCTAGAATGTCAGGCAGGTGGCAGAAGATATTTACTGCAAAGAAATGTGAAGTGATTCATTTTGGTAGGGAGAATGAGGAGAGGTAATATAAAATAAATGGTAGAATACAAAAGATGGACCTTGGGATATATGTGCACAAAGCATTAGAGATGGCAGGACAGGTTGACAAAGCAGTTAATAAAACATATATTGCAGCCTGGGCTTTATAAATAGAGATATAGAGTATAAGAGCAAGCAAGTTATGATGCACTGTATAAAACCCTGGTTCAACCTCAACTGGAGTATTGTGTCCAGTTCTGGGTACCCCACTTTACAAAGAATGTGAAGACATGAGGGAAGGAGCAGTAAAGGTTGCTGATAATTCCAAAGATGAGGAGCATCAGCTACATGGGTAGAGTGGAGAAGCTTGGGCTGTTCTGCTAGGAGAAGAAAAGATTAAGAGGAGATTTGATAGAGAATTTCAAAATCATGAGTCTGGACAAAGTAGAGAGGGAGAAACTGTTCTGTTAGCAGAAGGGTCGAGAAACAGAGGACGCCAATTTAAGGAGATTGGCAAAAGGAGCAATAGTAACATGGGAAAAAATATTTAACGCAGCGAGTGACTAGGATCTGGAATACACTACCTGAGAATATGGTGGAGGCAGATTCAATTGTGGCTTTCTAAAGGGAATTGGATAATTATCTAAAGTGAAAATATTTGCAAGGCTATGGGGAAAAGTCAGGGGAGTGGCACTAGGCGGGTTGCTCTTCCACACAGTTGGCATGGACACAATGGGGCCGAATGGTCTCCTTCGGTGCTGTAATCATTCTATGATTCTATGATACGGTGGACAGTGAGAAACAAGCTCTTCTGATGTTGAGGTCCAAAACAAAGAGGCATGACCTTAAATTAAAATTAAAACCATTCAGGGATGACAAAAAACATTTCATCACACAAAGAGTAATGAAACTCTGGGACACTTTCCTCCAAAAAGATGTTGAGGCTGGATCAATTTATATTTAGTGGCTCTAGATCAAAGGCAGTAAATGAAGTTGAGATTCAGTTTAGCCATGATCTAACTGAATGGCAAACAGGCATGATGGGCTACTCCAGTGCTTATGCTCTTAGTTCATGTTGGGCCATGATTGTCAGCAGTCCTCTGGTATGACACCTAACTAGCCTTTCTTCATGTATGGCTGGTATGAAACAAGAAGGTGGTGCAAAAAAAAGGAAAAATTCACTTTAGTGCATTTCTGAAGTTGACGCAAAGGCAGAATAATATAAGCTTTGCTTTGCTCCTGCCGTGCAGTAGAAATTCTGGGAATCCTCAGTGCTGATCCTGGGTGCCAAAAGTAGAAAGGCATTCCATGCTATAATTCCTTGACTTATTAAAGACATATCCCATATGGCTCAGCTGGTTGAGTCAATGAGTCGCTGAGTCATACAGTCCAGGACGATCCCACATGTCAACTTAACTGATCTCAGCTTAGGTGGGAAAACTGAACTAGAAAGGGAGAAAAGAAATGGTCAGAGCTCCCATTCCCGATTGCTATCCAGAAACTCTTGCAGAAAATGTCTGCATTTGGCAATAACAAGTTTGAGCTGCACTACAAGTTTTTAGCCTTTTAGCATTTACTGAAAAATAGACATTTGGTGGACAGCTGATACCAATGAAACTGTACGCAAGTAAGGAGAAACTTTTTTTCATTAAAAGCTATGCTGTGATTTACTTAGGTGTTCAGTCTGGGGTTCCTTGATTCCAGATGGTTTATGAAGGGATCATAGGAGGCTCTAAAGGTCAGATTTCTATACATGTTATAAGGTTTCAAGAGTTCTTTAAGTTTTAGCTTGCAATTTCACTTGCTGATGCCAATAAAAATATTTTTTGCTATGATCCTTGGGGCAACTGTCACCATCTTTTAAAAATTAGGACAAGGATGTCCAGGAAAATATCAGCATTTGAAAGTCTGTGCCCCAGACGGAAATATCTGAAAACTTCTAACAGAATATCAGTGATTGGTATACTAAATCAGAATATTCAAAGCATTGGACTAAATAATAACCACAGTGACAAAATGGGTGAACAAGTATTAAAGTGGCCAAAGCAATTGTTTAACCACTGGGGTTATATAGCAGTAGTGAATAAACAGTTCAGATTTTTAACATTCTCAAAAGGAAAATGAATCTCACTGTTTGTCCTTTTCTTTCCCCACTCCAGTTTCCATTTACCTAGAGCTGCATGATGTGTTAACTTAAAGAAACACCTTATGCTGCATTCAATTTTTGAAATACATGAGTGCTATCTCATTCCAATGAAGAAATCAGGCTAACAAAAGTGAAGATTATTGGCCCATTGGGGATTACTCATTAGATGGCTCCTTGCTGGAAACAGAATTTACAATGTAAAGTCAGTTACTGCTAACTAGTCTTTCAAGCTGCAGTGAGTATACATTAGAGTCTGGCAGTTGTTCACACCTTAGGACAAGGCAGAATTCAGGAAGGCCTTGACATACTTGGTTTGATTGCTGCCATAGTAGATGGATAAGAACCTGTCTAGCAGATCATTCAAAATGATTGACGCAGATCAATGAATCAAGCCATTCCATTCAATTCTAACCTGCCATATAATTGACAACCAGCAAGTGGCTGTCCATCTAATGTTGCACACAGAAATAAAATGTTTAATGTCCTTTATTTCACTATCTTCAAAGGACCTTGATTGGCATGTCTGAGACTGACTTTCTTCCAGTCAGCAGTCAGTCTGAAGCAGTCATGTTATATTCAAGAAAGCCAGTTGGTGAAGGATAGAACAGGAGCCAATGTGTTTTTTTCTTTCATGGGATGTCGCCCATCCCAAATTGCACTTGAACTGAATGGTTTGCTAGGCCATTTCAGAGGGTAGTTAAGAGTCAACCACACTGCTGTGAATCTGAAGTCACATGTAAGCCAGACCAAGTAAGGATGGCAGATTTCCTTTGTTAGTGAACCAAATGGTTTTTAATTTCATGGTCTGAGTCTAGCTTTCAATACCAGATTTTAGTAATTCCATCAGTTGCCATGATGGGATTTGAACCCTTGTCCACAGAGAATTAGCCTGGGACTCTGACTGTACTAGTCCAGTAATAATACCACTATGCCACCATCTCCCCTCAGCCTACCATTTACAGATTGAAACATTACAAGCCTACACCTCCGAACTCAGTTTCAATGAGTGCCTCTTTATATCTGCTCAAGTGAAACCCCAATTAAAGCCCTGCACCTGTATATAATTAAACATAATTGATATACAATTAACAGCCATGAGTACATGGCTAATCAGAGTCTCATCATGTGAGAAGTGAGCATTTCAAGGATCAATTTGATGTTCAGGGTTAGCATAAAAGCACCCTTGTGATTTTGACACTGGAGAGATTAGTAAAATGTGTAATTGATGAGAATATATTGGCGCAAATTTTACGATCTGCGGTGGTGACGCCACTCGAAGAAAGTAGTTCACAAAGATCTTGCAATCTCTGCGCCATGGATTTCGCCTCTACTGATGTTAATTTAATTCTGTTGCCAACTATAGTGTCCAGTAATAATGATGTCATCAAGCAGACAATCACATTGAAGAATATTCACAGACAACCAAGTAGGAAGTAATGTGCCATTTTTATCAATCACTTTTTATAATTTGGCAGAAAGTGAAATATTATTGGGACATACACAGGGGATTGATATAGAAGCTCAACTATTAACAACAAACATTAAAATTTTAAAGAAAAGAAAACTGTGGAATCTTAGAATGGAATGAAGGAGTTTCACATTCTATAAATATGACAATAGTTTTTTCCAAGGACAGAGAGGTTGCTCAGCAATAATTAGTACACTGTTAAAAAAAATGGACAGTTGCTGTTTTTACAGAGAAACTAATAGCATAAAATGTGGAAGTTCAGATCAAGTGCGTAATTTCTGATTGAACTCCATCTGCGAGGACTTCCATAGTGCACCCTGTGGAGGATCAGGGAATCATTGGCAGTAACTTTTGGATTTCCTGTTTAACTGATCATGTGCAAATGCCAGAAGTTGCTTTCCGTTTCACAGTGTAATGACAACAAACATTGAAAGTCTAATTGTCATTACAGCCACAAACTGCAGGCCTTTGTTTGTAATGAATACTTTTCATTTGCCTGAAACGTTAAATCAATTTGCTGTCGGTCAATAACTCTAGCCATGGTTTAATATTCAATGTTAATGCTTTGTAGCTCATCTTTCCCTCTTATTTTATACAAATTGATTTTAAAAAATATATTTATCTGCCTAGTTAAAATGTATACGTCTAATGTTTGAAATTCATTTGGTCATGCCCAGTACCAGCATGTGATATTCTGAACTTCAATCTAATTTGATATTTTAAAAAGCTGGACATAAAGGCTGGAAAAGATGGCTGACCAAGGTCATCTGACTTCTTTTGTGGATTAGAACCACTCCCCCGCCTCAAGACTGAACCAAAGAACATTCCAGACTGATGAAAGTTGATGCCCTACCTCAAAACCAATCAAAGGGGTATTATCTAATTTGAATGGGTCATTCTAAAACAACAACACTGATTGTCTCAACCCCTCAGAGGTGTTAACCACAACACAAGATATGTAATCAATATGAACACATATTTGAAAAAGGCCTTGAACTTGTGTAAAGCCACATGGAGACAGCCATGTTTTTTTAGTCTGTATAAAAGATCAGCAGAGACCAGTAGTCAGGCAGTTCCACCAAAGCCATCAAAAGCATCAGTTCAGCCAGTCTGTGAACCAACCTTCTAGCTACTCGCCTACAAGAAACATCAGCCAGGATTTTACATTTGGTGTGCGGGGGTGGGCTTGATATGCCGGAACGTAAAATGACGTGTGATGACGTTAGGCGTGTGTCCTGACGTCATCACGCAGTCTCATGATGTTTTGTTCGGTGGGCGGGCACCGGAGTCGGCTGCGCGCCTGCTGATAATTGATAGGCCTATTAAGGCCATTAAACAGGTAATTAACATGAATGTTATGCTGCCCGTCCAACCTAACGGTTGGCGGGCAGGCGAAAAGGCCAAGTAGCCTTTATGTATTTTAGGAAACCTAATCCACGAATGGGCTGAGGTTTCCTAAAGCTTTTATGAATTAAATAAGAACTTTTTCTGAAAAATAAAAACATGTCACATCAGGGGACATGTTTCATCAAATTTTTTAGTGCATTTATTTATTTTTTTTAAATGCTCTTCAATCTCCCTGAGGCAGCTCCATGTACGTGCGAAATAGCGCTGGACCCGACTCTCCCTCCTCCCCAGTTAGCACTCAGCATTACCGCTCACATATTACGCTGGGCGGGCCTTAATTGGCCCACCCGTGTAAAATGGTGGTGCAGAGCTGATCACGGGCGGCGGTCAGCTCTGCGACCGCTCCCGCCGAGCCCGCCCAACACGGGAAAATTTCACGCCATCACTGCCTGCTCTGAACCTGTGGTGACTGGACGTATAGTCATTCCCTCCTGCCAATCACAGGTCATGTGATGTACTGTGGGGCTCTGACCAGTGAGCTCTTATGGCAGGCAATCCGAGGACAGGGACTTCTCTGATGAGAGATCTGATTGAGCGTGCAAGTACTGAACATGTGTCTTTAATAAAGTTTAACTGTTTCTTGATGTAACCAGTCTGCTCCATAGACTTATCACAGAACCCTTTGCTTTACAAGATCGTCACTCCAACTTTAAATAATCAAATCAATTCAAAAGACCACACGCCTGCCATGTGATAGACTGAAGATCATAAATCAGAGACTGAGATAACTATAATTTGTAAATATGTATGACATCTACCTGTATCCAATCATTTTTTGTGGGAGAGTGCGAGTGAGACCGAGTGTATGTAAGATTGGATTTAATTTGGGGTAAATTCATGAGAATAAATAACTTACTTTACTTTAAACTAATCAAAGCTGGCTGCTGAATTATTAATTGGAACACACACTTCAAGGGTAAAGAAAACACACACCACTTTCCATGTAAAACATACTGATGATGATCAGTAAGAAAGCAAATACATTCTGTCTGTGACATATGATTAATAACTGTTTGTGAAACAGCTTCAATTAGAAAATAACACATTTTATATTAGTGTAACATTTATATTGCTATACAGTAGCACACCCTCTAAAACATTGTGTGCAACATCACAGGGACTCACTAGTTGTGATAAATTTGAGGAGGTCCAATAAAATGGTGATCTCAAATCTTGAATCAACTTATGTTTATTTATTTTTAAATGCTTTTGTATTCCAATTTTCTTCTAATATGGTTTCTGATCCCAGAGTATGATTCTTGGATTCTTGGTTTTTGAGCCAGTGTTTCACCCACTGGAATGTAAGCCTCGGCAATACTTGACTATGGAGTATTACAACAAGGACCATTTTATTGTTATAGTGGCTGAAATTAGTTAACTCAGAACAGATCAGCGAACAAAACTGAGACATTTCTGATCGATACGGTTTAACATGACACTTAGTGTAGTACTTAATGATTAAGTCATTGAAGTGGTATGGGAGTTTAAAATTTTGCCACTCAGGTCCTCATGTTACCAACAAAAATTAAATCAAAGATCTTTTATATATATTGTTTTCTCCTGAAACTATTCCCAATTCACAGTTGTGCAACTTGTGCATTATTTGGTGGTTGCTGCCAGTTTGATATACATCCTATCCTGGGCATCCTTCTGGTAATGATCTCGTGATAGTGCAACCCATTATTGTGTCATAGCTGTAAAAGATCAATAAACAATTGCCCCAGTGGAATTCATTATGAAAGCTTTTCTAACAAGAATGAAGAATATATTGTCACTGAGTGCATTATCTCGTTGCCATACACATTTTGCTAGGCTTGCATCTAATGCTTAGCATATTGCTGAGCTCAGTGTTATGTGCGTACCAATACTGCATTCCAAATGCACCAACATTTTTAGTTATGATATGAATTGCAACATTTCTCAAAATCTTTGATGCGATTTTGAGTACGGCAGGTGAGGCCATTGCCAGCCAAAAGTATTTAAATTATACTTCCACTCACTTTTCTGGGAAATCAAATCAACTTTAAACAACATCTATAAAAGGTGATGTAATGCTGCAGCTTAAAAAAAGCTTTGCAGGACTGTGAGGAGAGATAGCACCATGCGATGGGAGTGAAGAAAGGCAGAGCAGACATGGTAATTCACAGAAAATAACAGTGAATTCTAGGATACGTCTGTAAAATACAAGGATTGGTGAAGGCTGTAAATAAGCTAAGCTGGAGGGTATCATTGGTTCAGCCAACTGGAGGAAGTGAGGATTGTTAAAACACACCAAAGAAATTTGGAGACAGGACATAATCAGAGTGTACGCAGTGAACTCAAGAAGGCACAAGAAATGTAGCAGCATTGGAACATCAAAAGAAACTTCAAATAGTCACTTCTTAGTACTCTGCATCATGAATTCATGAGCAGTTAACATGTGTGGAGCATACAGTTACGCTAAGCTGTTTTTCAAGGCTACAGTATAATACTGAAAATACAAAATCAGCCATAGCGAAGTTTGTTAACACTGCGTGAATACTGGTTTATCTTATATCCAGCAAATCACACCAACATGGAGCAACATTTTCCCCCCGTCGGGTGGAATGTGCGGGAGCAGGCACGGCTGGGCGTGCTTCCGATCAGCGCCTCCAGTCGGGGGTGCGCTGCCATTTTATGTGGGCGGGCCAATTAAGGCCTGCCCAGCGAGACATCCACCAGGAAGTGCTATGTGCTCCCTGTGTGGGCGGGGGGGATTCCCTCTGCCGGGAATATGATCTTTTGCGCATGTGTGCAATAGAACGCACAGGCCTCCCTGAGGCAAAGTGCTGCCTCAGGGAGATCGGCTCCGATTTAAAACTTTCGATAAAAGTGATTAAAAAATTTCCCTGCCATGACCCCTCATGTGACACTGTCACATGAGTTGGGACATGTCCATAGCTTTTATTTAAACATTTAATAAAAATTTAAATACCTTCGTGAAACCTCATCCCACCCGTGGTTGAGGTTTCATGTTTTTTCAGAAGCCCGCCTGGGCTCCCAGCCTGCATGCCAACATTAAGGTTGGACGGGCAGGTCCATCAATCATGTTAATTAGTTTTTTAATGGCCTTAATAGGCCGAACTGAAAATCTAAATGATGCGGGGTAACATCGGGGCGCACGCCCGACATATCCCCATGTCATTTGAAGCATCGGCGAGCGGGCCCCGCCCCTGCTTGCCGACCGGAAAAACCTGCCCATGGAATAATTTTCAATAAAACACTTTGGCCCTGTTAATAATTGATTTACTTTTATTATAACGTCATTCTGGTGTTGTAAATTAGTGACTTATACAGAAATGATTCCACAAGTCCTAGTAACCATTTCTGTACTTTAGTCAAATGACCAAAATACATGTTCCTAGGCAGCAAATCTGAACAAGCTATTAAACTATAGTCATGCCCGAGCTCAACTCTATCCACAGACATAGAGAGGACAGGGTTTCATTAGATAACAATCATGTTCAGGAACCCTGGCTGATTCTACCCCTAGACCAGAGATGCTAGCTTATAGTAGAGCCCTCTCTGCTACTCTGTCTGAGAGCAGTCCCATATGGACCATTGTTTTTTTTTACCCACAGTGTTGGCATGGGGTTGGCTGCTCTGCCCACCCACAGCCAGAAAAGATAACAACACTCATATTTAATTGCTGGAGTCACCACCAACTCCAGAGGCACAATCTAATCGCAATCCTTTATGTGGAGTCCATTGTCCATTGATGGCAGGACTGTCAACAGCAGCACTGGAATTTGAAAAGGGCATTATCACAATATTTGGACTTCTAGGTTACTAGCTATATGCTGATGGAAAATCAAGAATAAATATAACCATTACAACGAAAGTTAGTAGAATACATGATGGTCTTTGACACAGGAAACAGCATGATGTAACATTTCATAGGCTGTGTTTGCTTCCAATGCTGTGCATGTGGAGTTGTATTGTTTTACTCCGTGATGTCCATGGAAATGATGGAGTAGACAGTGGCCAGGAGCAGAGATGCTTATCAAATAGTTATTAAAGACAGTGACTTAAAAAGCCTCACTTTCTCCGAGTTGGTGAAATTGAGGGGAGGAGTGAAGCCGGGGAGGGAGGGAAGGGAGACTGCTGATCCACCGGTGATGGCTGCAATTCCGGTTTACAATCCCGCATTTGCAGTTCCAGGGCTTTCTCCCAGTGACAGGCCCAGGTTAAGAAGAAGTAACTCCAGAGCGGGGGATTCAGAAACTGTGGGGTGGCCACGTCCCAACTGGCTGCCCGCCACGGGGCTCAGAAACTGGGTGAACGGCTTCAGGATCCGAATATCAAACCGGTACTGTATCTCCTGCAAATGACGTCATTGGCTTCTGCGCATGCACGAACAAATTTGCATGCACAGACGGGTATCGGCAGCCATCGTGGAGACAGTGTATCCCATATTAAGTATAATGTAACCAGAAATTCCAGCTAAAGATTTGCAGTTAACAAACTGTATAGTTGGTGGGGAGAAATGGTTTCTCTCAGTGTAGCAGCATTAAAGCTAAATAACAATGGAATATTTAGTTGAACTCTTCTTGCAGCTGCAATTTCCCCAAGTTCTGCTTGAAGAGTTTCCCTTCCTTGAGGAGACCTGTTTTCGTGGAAAAACAGACTCGTTCCGACAACTTGACTTAGAACTGGTTTAATTTAATTTATGTTTTGGATTCAATTCACGCTGTTTACCCCTGGCGAAAAGTTTTCATATCTGATCACCTGCTGAGAGCAGGACAATCCAAACCAATTATGTCCAAAGTCAACCTAACTCCTGGAATAGAGAGTTCTCATTTCACATTCAACAAGGAATTAACCTGAAGTGCATGATTCAATTTGAAGTGTCCTAATTTAAATTGAGGCTGAATTATAAGGAAGTCTGCAAATGGGGTTTCTGATGTAAAACTTTGTGATAAATCAATGGTATAGTAAAGGTCACATTATGTAGATTAGGTAGTTTTGAAACAGAGCCAACAAAAAGGAAGGCTGCTGTTCTCAACACTTCAAATAGTGACTTATTTGACTGACTTGCAATCTAATCATATAAAAATTATTCACTGGCTACCTAACAATCACAGCTTGTTAACTTGAATGCGAGTCTTCTGTGGATTTCTGGTATTTCATTTGTAATATACATACCATGCTCAGGCATGAAAAATCCATTGCGCGTCACATTTAGTTCTATCATTTCAGAAAATGCTTTTCCCCATTACATTATATGCAATTTCAAACAATAAGACTATCTTCCAGAAATTTCTTTGGGCCTTTCTAGTGAATGATTTATACCTCACAGACTTAAAATGCCATATCTTGCACATGTGCAACGAATGTTAATGAAGAACTTGCAGATGGTGTGTTTATCCGCACAATATTTTGACATTAAATCTGTCTTCAATCAAACTGACCAACCAACCGTTTTTGTTCTCATACCTCAGTCTTGTCATAAGTCTCAGCTTTATATCTGGTGTGAATCAAAAATGACAGATGCAAGATGTTGATCCCACCAATTTGCAGGCCTAGAAAACTTAACACTGCAGCTTTTGGACAGATTTTGGTAAATTAATTATATTTGTGTTGGTACAATTATGAGGTTTATAAGATTATGATGTTTTGGGACCATAGCTCTAAATTTAATATAAATGGGTATCATATGACTTGTTCTGCAGTCTGCCTGACAGTAAGCTTGGGTGGTTTTGTTCTTAAAGATCAAAGGGCAGCTTATATTGTTTTACTTGGAAATGATGGCAGTAGTCTCTGAGGTTACAATGGGTCTGGGTCTCCCAAAATCCCAGACAGATGTTGTAAGTTTCGGGTTGTAAACCGTTGTGCTGTAAACTATCCATTTACTTTTAAGGTGAAAGGGAATTGACATCAAGGATAGCTAATTAGCATTTCTGCTTGGATACAAGGCGTTGTATCACGTTGAAATGAGGAAGAGGGCAGAGGAAACCATTTTTGAAATCATGCTAGGCTTCCCTATAAATTAATAAAAAGAAAAGAGAGGGTTTGGACAGCAGGGAAAAGAAGTTGCTTGGCTTTGCAAGCTACCATAGCCAGATGAGGGCGGTCTTTTGTTGAAGAGATGCGTTCTGCAGCCATCTAAGGATTTGGGAGGTTTGTTTTGGCCTATCCCGGGGGATATGAATCATTGGAACAGGTTTTACTGCTGGTGGTGGTGTACCTACACCACACGGACTGCAACAGTTCAAGAAGGCAGCTCACCACCACCTTCTCAAGGGCAACTAGGGATGAGCAATAAATGCTGGCCCAGCCAGCGAAACCCACATCCTTGAATGAATAATAAAAAAAGGAACTCTCTTAAAACTGGGGAAAGCACCTGGAAACAGTCACTCGAAATTACTACTCGGTGAATTTACTACTATTTGCTTTATGCATGAAGGCAGTGCCTCTTTAAACTCTTGCTTTCATGCAACAAAGGTCTGATGGTGAAGGAAAGTGGACCAGCCTATAGAGACTTCTTTAATCAAGTAAACTGTAGAGTGCTTTTTGCCTTAAGTTAAAAAAATCCCAATTAATGAATTGCCAACCCTACAGACAAGCTCCTCTTCACACAGTCACATCAGTCATTGGGCTCACACTATCTCTCGTTGACACAGCAGCCCTGACACAGAAGACACATAAGCAGGGAGGAGAGTGTTATGACTGATAGCACAAGTAAAAAAAATTAACAGAGGCAATCAAATCATCATATCTAATCAATGCATTGAATTATTAAATGGTTCATTCATAGGTGAATACTCTGGAGCAACACAGTAAGTGTTGTCAGCTCCACTGTTGTTACTTTTGGCACCAAACGAGATGCCTGTTATGACTGTGACTATGATACAGACTTTTCTCTCATTGTCATCATGGGGCTCTGTGGATTGCCAAGTCCCCTGTCAGTTGAAAAGTAAATATTTCTAAGAGAAGATAATCAACAAAAATAGCGCCCGCAGCAGTCCATTCCTGAGGGATGCAACCTTTTAGGTCAACTTGGACAGGCCCAAAGCAACTTGTGTTTTGTCCCGTTTAACCTTTTAAACATAAAGGTGGTTCATTTGCTCAAACCATTCCACCACATAGGTTTTCCACACAGATTGATTTGCATTTTTAAATAATTCACACAAAAGCAAAATGAAGATGGTTATGTGAATGTATGGCAGTTTAGGGATAGGTAGTATACACCTCTCTAGAGGTATAGGGATAATATCGATTGTTCCAGTTAATTTAGTGGTAAGTTTCCCCTACTATATACTATTAGTGTCCTCCTGTAAGTGGAATGCATGTGGGTTTGCTTGTGGTCCAGAAAAACTGAAGCATCTGGCTAGATTGTCAACTATTATTTACAAGCTTTCAATTTTCCAGACCTTCAATTTAAATGCCTCTCCCAAACCTAAATATTTAGTTTAACTGATGATGAGCAACTAAAATGAGAGGGAAACAATATATTGTACAGTGTTAGAGACTGCTCTATTAGAAATGACTACTGTTAATTCTTATTTAAAACAATTTAATGTGCACATATAAATAGTTTCAAAGCCATGTGCTTTCAGTGGAAAAGTATATTAAAAAAGCATGCTAAAATTGTTAGTAATTTGTCGCATGAAACATAGCACAGCCTTGCCGGTCTAGAAAGAGGGCAAAGATGACCTAGTAGAGGTCTTCAAGACTATGAGGGTTTGATAGGGCAGAGCGAGAGGAGATGTTTCCACTTTCAGGGGGGACCAGAACTTGGGACCATAAATATATTACCACTAGTAAATTCAATAGGGAATTCAGAAGAAATCTCCTTATCCAGAGAGTGGTTAAAACATGGAATTTGCTGCCATTAGGAGTAGTTGAGGCGTAAAGGATAGATGCCTTTTAGGCAAAGCTAGATGACACAGGAGGAAAAAGACATTGGAGGACATGCTGATGGGGTTAGATGAAGAGGGTTGCTAATGGCTCCTGTGGAGCATATACACTGGTATGGACCTGTTAATCCAAATGGCTGTTTCTGTGCTATATATACTATGGGCAGGATTTTCCGCTTGGCGTGCGGGCACGAGCCCAATGAGCTCGAGTATGAAATAGCACGCAGTGACGTCAGGTGAGCGTCCTGAAGTCATCACACGCTTGCGTGATATTTCAGTCGGCGGACGTGCGCGAGAGTCGGCAGCGTGCCTGCTGACAATTAAGAAGCCTATTAAGGCCATTAGTCAATTAATTAACCACTATTTTTCGCTGCCTGTCCAATGTTATGGTTGGCAGGCGGGCGAATTGGCCAGACGGCCTTTGGATTTTTGAGGAAACCTCATCCAAGGGGAGGATGAGGTTTCCGATATTAATTTTTAAAAAATGTTTGGGCAGAGTTTTTATCATCAGCATGTTTAGATGAGTGATTCTTATGGGTGGAAATTTTTTCTGGGATTTCAAAATCTTTAAGGGTTTAAAATTCTTCAGCTCCCTGAGGCAGCTCTCTGCCTTCAGGGAGCTTTCATTGCGTGCACCCCTGTGACCACGCTGACTTCAGCACTCGCCCTCCTCCCGCCCCACCCTGGCAGCACTGAGCTTTTCAGTGTGTTTCACATTGTTAATTGGCTAGCCAGCATGAAATTGTGGTCAGGGGCCGTTTCTCGGCCGCTCCCGGGCCCGCCCACCGTGCCCACCCAATGACCTCAGAATTCTGACCTATATGTAACATAGAGTAAACCAACTTTTAAAGTGGCATTGCTCCTTCTTCAAGGCCACCGTCTCCTACTTTTGTTGGTTTTTGAGTTGATATTCATTACAAACTTCACATAACATACATGATCTTATGAAGTTCCCTTTTCTTTGGATGGGGGGGAAACCTAAAATAATCCATTCCTTTTGTTCTCTTAATAGTGCCATAGGATATTCAAAATTGCAAGCAACAATTCCTGAGAAATGCTAACTTGGCTGAGAATGTCCACCGCAGCAATGGGCTAAAGAAAAACTGAGCTGGTGGACAAAATATCCAAACAATTTGCGATCTTTGTAATAACAGGCCAGCACCATGGTATTTGTTAGGTTATTTCGCTTAGTGCAGAGATGGAAGAGCAGCCACCAAAGGGTTAATGTTGATCCTTTTTTTATATATGGAAGTTCTAGGCTTGTCATATGCATCTGAAATACCGGAGCATGTACAGTTATGACTTATTATTTTATGCATATTATAATACAAACTTGCAACTTCCAGCACAAAAAAATTACAAAAATATTCCAGTGCCTAAAGTATATTTTGCAGTGCAAGCAACTGGCACTGCACCAGCAATGCTGTCAGGCACATCATATATAAACAAGCACTTGACACTTGAATACAACCAGTTTTTTTTAAATAAAACATTATTGACTTAAATGTATTGCTTTTCAACAGAACCCACCAACACAAATATTTTTTCCACTTAACACTACACCTTTTCATTACAGTGGCCTGTATCCATTATTTGAGTCCTAAGATATAGAATAACGAGGGACCTAGGCCATAGGTTGTTAAAGGCTGTAATTACAATGGTGTTTAATGTTCTCTTTGTGCTTGTTGTCCTAGTATTTATCAAGCTTTGCTCCCAGTGTAAACGCATATTAAATACCACAAGCATAGGAACAGTAATATTACTATATATCCTTTCCTGAAGGTGCAGCAGCTGCTTAAATTCACCTGTGCGCATTACCCTGTTAACTCACCATGATGTCAATGCCAATGAGCATTTATATAGTGTCGTTAGCGCAAAAAACATCCCAAACCTTTCCAGCAGAGTGAAGGAGAAAAATAAGAATGGGTGAGGAAAGATTATGTGCCATTAAGCTATGCATCTCGAGTGCAACATCACCACCAACCCTGTCCTGAATTGACAATCACACACATAACATTTCCAATACCGATAAAGATAAGGAATTCTGCTTTTTCTTCGTCCAGGGATTAACCCGTCAGCGGGTTTTTAGGCGGGGGTGGGGTGGGGTAGGGAGCATGAAATAAGGCGAATGGGCTTTCCTGCCCGCCCCGATCTCTCAGCGATTTTACGCTGTGGAGGGCAAGACCTCAGACGGGTTGCCCGCCCTTGCCCCAATTCAGGCCCTTAAGTGGCCAATTATGGGCCATTTAAGGGTCGCTTCCCAGCCTCAATCTTTTGGCTGGCGAGAGGATTTCCCAGGTGTGGGGAAGCCTGAAAATGATTGGGTTTAGGCCTTGAGCAGGGAAAAGCTAACTTGACACAAATCAGGAATTGATCTCAAGAACTTTGTCACTGGGTTCGCTATATTTTATGTTTTGTATATTTTTGAAGCAACTAGTCTAACAATAGGTGTTCCCTCATCTCATTTCAAAATGAAAGGCTGGAAACAAGTTGTTTGCTGAATGGGGCCAGGTTGAACTGGAAAAAAGTCAGCATATAGGAATTTTGTTCTAAATGCTAATCAAGTGGTATATTGTTAATGTGTTCACACTTACTCATAAACCGTTCCTTAGAATTCTAAGCAAGAAATTCATGCCATTGTGTTTAATTACCGATGATTGACAGTTCTGACTTCCGAGGCTTAAGCATGATTAAGTATTGGGAAATTTTCCAATAGTCTTTTATTCTGACAGGAAATCCAAACTCTGTGGATGAGATGAAATCTGCATCCTTCACATACAATATAGCAGCTGGAAAGCCAAAGAAGAGATAAACTTGCTTTCAAAATACTTGTCGCTGATCATCACAAAGTAAGACTTAAAAGATTATTAAACTCCTACAGGAAGCATCCATTTTTAAAAGGTAAGGTGTCATAACAATGTTGCTGTATCATTTGACCTCCTGTGTATTAACTGACCTATAAAATAGCCTTGGGCCTACCTCAACTCCTCCACTGCCTCTAATTTATCAGGCTTCGTTTCCCACATCCAGTCCTAGATGAGCAGAATTTTTTTCCAATTAAAGATTACCTTTGGTCCCGCCACAAATTCTGCTCCTTTGTCATTGGCTCCAAGTCTCTCCCTGGCAACTATCTGAGCTAATCCAAACTGTTCACAAATTTGGGTCGAATTTTGCCACCGAGGATCAAATCCTGTCTCTGGGATCAAAAGTGAGAGTAAACCCTGCTCTGTGGGGCAGCCATATCCTGAGGCAGCATTTCACCAGCGGTGGCCAAAGAACAGGGCTAGATTGGCCCATTCAGCGGGCTAGCAGTTCAACAGCCTCAGCAGCATCAGTGCTAAGATGGACACTGCTTAGGCTGCAGCATGAAGGAAGGAGCGCCTCAATGCCAAGGCACCCTCAGAGACATGCATGTTTTCTTAAGGAAGCTAAAGCCAGGCAGGCAGACCCCTGCGATTGAGCCAGGGACGGGGTTTATTCCTGCAGTGGCAATTTAGGCACAGGGTCAGCCATTGCTGCCCAGGGACCTCACCATGAGCCATGGAGCACCCATCAAGGAGGACCCCCACCACCCTGGCAGGAACCCACTGGGAAGCCACTAGAACTTACCTGGTATCCTCCTCATGGAGTGATGGACCATCCCAATTACACAAAATGCCCAGAGGGGCAGGAAGTAGCCCTTATTTGGGCCTTTAAGTAGCTCAATTGGCTGCCTAGAGGGTGGTTGTGTTTCCGACCATGATAAGACAAAAAACTACATACAGATTTACCTTCCTCTAATTTGTGTGGCAAATCCTCCAGTGAGAGGAAATATCGCAGACATCACTGAAGGGAATCTGCACAGAAGCCACATCCTCTTTTTATGGCACTATCTGCCATATTCTGGTATGTAAGAGTTTAAATGGCCCAAAGATTTCCAGTGTATTATGTAGTATAAGGGTATCTGGCATTGCAAGGGAACAGTCCAACCCAAAGTGTGATGTAAAGAGACACATGACCTGAGACCAGAGAGATTGTGGACTAGATAGAGACCTGTGTAGAAGCAAGCATGGAGTTAGCTCCTAGCTTGTACTGTACCCTGTATATATGTATATAGTTATATGTTATAAATAAACAGTTAATGTTCAACCATTCAAGCCCCAGAACCTCTTCACAAGAGACCTATTGAACATACAACATGTTAAAGTGTATGAGGGAATGGGAGAATGGGTGAATGTGTAGGTGTGTAAGTGGGTACTATGGGTGAGGTAAATGGGTAAGGGGTTAGGGTGGCAGTTAGGCAGGATGGTGAGATGAGATCAGGGCAGGCAGGGGAGGAATAGGGCAGTGGGGGTTGATGGTGGAGTTTGGGGAGGTCAGCTGTATAGTGCCCAGGAGTTAGAGACTAGAATGATTCTGCCTAATATTTCCTAGATAACTATTCAGATCAGTAAGCCATAAGTGTTGGAAGTCTCAGGCTCTAACTCAGAGTTGGAGACTTTATCGGAGGGTCCAGGGAGCAGAGGAATTGCCCCTCAGAGGTTCAAACTTCCCAGGCCATTCCATAGCACATGATTGGAAAACTGGAAGATCTGGGCTGTTAACTCTGTGTCTCTCTCCACAGATGCTGTATGATCTGTTGAGTATTTCCAGAATTTTCTGTTCTTATTTCAAATTTCCAGCATCCACAGTATTTTGCTTTTGTGATTGTACAAAGGTACGGTTATAGCAGAAAGCTATGGTTTGCCAAGAAAATATTCCAACTCTGGTTTATCTTAGCACTGCTTTTGATTTATTTGCTGGTCCTGTGTTTTGTTATACTGGAAGGTCCCTGGCATGTGTATTCCATCACTTGAATAGAGACTAAACAAGAATATCACATGATAGAACACCAATAACACGCCAGAAGTAATTCTAATACTTTGGAGCATTGTTTCATATCAACAAAAGGCTGGATTTTTTCTAACAGTCTTATTGTGTTTCCATCTTTGAACAGAAAGTGACTAAATACTGCACAGGCAGATGCCAAAGTATCATGTTGAAAATACTATTCTGATATAATCAGTAGTGGGCACTCTTATCTTGAGCCTACTAATAAAAAGACCATATTCAAATGTATTTTTTCACATTTTCTTCATCGTTGCTCCAGTGCATTTTCTAAATGAGTTGCTTTTGTCTCTCTTAGCTCAGCACGATTGACAAGCAATATTGGGATTTTACAGCAAATGAGTCAAGCTATGGAATGTAGTGTTAGTTGTATGTTCAGTAGGTCTCACGAAGAGGTTCTGAAGTCTTGTATGGTTGGACATTAACTATTTATTGATAACATATAACTATGTACATATATATACACAGGGTATAGCCCAAGCTATGAGCTAACTCCACGCTTGCTTTTACACAAGTCTCTGTCCAGTCCACAACTCACCCTAGTCTCAGGTAATGTGTCTCTTTACATCAAAATGTGGACGGTACTGTTTCCCAGTCACCTTAATCTTTATACTACAGTCGGGCCATGGATCTGCTGTTCACTTAGTCCCTGCACATTAAAAAAAGAAAGACTTGGTTTTATATAACACTCTCGGGGTGTCCCAAAGCGCTTTACAGTAAACGAAGTACCTTTTTTTTGAAGTGGTGGCTGTCGCAGTGTAGGAAACACTGCAGCCAATTTACATACCAACTGTAATGTAACAAATGACTGGATAATCTCTTTTATGTTTTGGATGAAGGATAAATGTTGGCCAAGAGTTGGCATAGTGCCACAGGATCTTTTACATTTACCTAGTTGGGCAGACAGAGCCTTGGTTTTAAAGTCTCATCTGAAAGAAGGCACCTCTGACAGTGCAGCACTCTCTCAGTACTGCATTGGAGTGTGAGCTTGGATTTTGTGCTCAAGCATCAGGAGCAGGACTTGAACCCACAACCTTTTGACACTTCTGACACAGAGAGGAAAACATTATCACTGAGCCAAGACTGACGCTGTCTTGGGTGAATGAGCTGTTGTGATGACTAAGCAAATCAGGATCTGAGCCATAAAGAGCAGCAAGGTCCTAGCTTTGTTTCTCAGTCTGTGCTGAATTTGTTGACCTCAGCAGGACAGTGGTAAAGTTGGATTCAGCAGTTCACAGGGTGAGGTGGGAGTGGGGGTGGGGCGGGTGATGGTGCGTTGGGGGTGGGAAAGGTGCGAGGCAGACTGGAAACGATTAACCTTGCTGTTAAATGAACCAAGATTAAATAGATGCCGTTTAAGCACAAGATCAGACTCTGTTGCACCCACAATATATAGCCCACCAACGCTCAACATCAACAACTGGCATTTATGTAGTGCCTTTAAGTAGTGAAATGCCCCAAGATGCTTCAGCAAAGCATTATTAATACTTCCTTGTCCTATTTGACACTGGGCAGAAGGAGAAAAGGACTGGTAGGTTTTAAGGAACATCTTAAAGGAGGAGAGAGGAGCGGAGAGAAGAGAGCTTTAGATGGGAATTCCAGAACTTAGGGTCAAGGCAGCTGAAAGCACTGACCTCAGAGGGAGAGCAAATAAAAGCAGAGTTGCACAAGAGGTCTGAATTGGGGGAGTGCAGATGTATCAATAACTTGTAGAACTGGAATAGGTTGCAGAGATGGGGGGGGGAGTGGCCATGGAGGGATGGATGCAGGTTCTATACAACCAAAGCCCCACATGCTCCCTTTGAATTTTAACCCCCTTGAGGTAAAAGTAATTCAATGAGCATTTTTGATTCCTTTTCATATCTGTGTATTAGTTTTAAGTCATTTATGTACCTGGACAGCCAAATCACTTTACTCATCCACAGTTCTTAGACTCTTATAATTAAGAAGATGTTCTGATTTGGATTTGAAGTGCAAGTTCTGACAATACCTCACGGTGAATTCTGTTTCCACAGATTTTCAAACTCACTTAATCTAACTATGTCCTTTCGTTACTTCCTGACAATAAACAAGGAGGGGAATAAACAAACAAATCTGCCATCATGTTTATGGACTTTTATAGAATATGCAGAGAATGGTGAAGAATAGTTTGTGCCCATACAAATTACAATTCTGTCACAGTATTCATGTCACAAAGTGCACCAAATAAGTATTCTGGAAATGAAAATGTGTTATAAATATATTTTTTAATCACCCATTTCACATGATTCTGAGTAATTGTTTCCTTCATTGGTACATTTTCCAACTTTTCTATGCATCATGTGAGGTTTTCCTTTCTATTGTACGTATTGAACAATGCCTTCCAGGACCATCTGTAGCATTTGGCTTCAATTCTAAAAAAACACATCCCATCTGCTGCTTCTGAGAGGAACATCAAATGAATGATCATCCACTAACATTAAATTGTGGATCAGCGTCATCATCCAATGTAACAACAGCAAGAGCAAAGCTAGTGTGAACCGCTTCAGCCAAAAACTCTGTTTGGTAGCCTTTGGGCCCAATTTTAACGCACTTAAAACCCATTCACTTACGCAGGGTTAAAATCAGGCCTTATGGTTGTCCACTCAGGCGGAACCCATGTCCTTTTTGACCCAAGTGGAGCTTCAAATCTCAGATCAACACTGGCAATCTGCATCACCACATTACCCACTTTTACCCAAATTCAACTAATCTATCATCTATCACGTCTAGACCATCTACTCCAGCACACTCTTCCTCTAATCTAGACATAGACTGCAACTAATCCAAAGCTCCACCATTCACATCTGATCCCAAAATAAATCACATTTCCCATTCGCCCTTGCTCATGTCAATCTTTATGAAATCTCAATTTTCCAATGATCAATTTCAAAATCATGGTCCTTGCCTACAAGCCTTCCATAGCCTCTTTTATTCTTTCAATTGATGTGGACGTCGCTGGCAAGGCCAGCATTTGTTGCCCATCCCTAATATCCCTTGAATTGAGTGCCTCGCTAGACCATTTGAGAGGGCGATTAAGAGTCAACCACATTGCTGTGAGTCTGGAGTCAGATGGATAGCAGATTTCCTCCCCTAAAGGACACTGGTGAACCAAATGGGCTTTACAACAATCGATGATAGTTGTCATGGTCAGCAATACTGCCTGTAGTTTTATATTCCCGGTTTTTTTATTAATTGAATTTAAATTCTACCAGCTGCCATGGTGGGATTTGAACCCATGGCCCCAGAGCATTAACTTGGGCCTCTGGATTACTAGCCTAGTGACATTACTACCATCTTCCCCTAGCTGTGCCATTTCCTCTAGTCATTCATCTTCTGACTGTGACCTTATTTGCTTTCTCTCTGTTGTATGTTTGATCGCTGGGCCTTTCCTTGTCCAGAGTGCCTTCCCTCAACCATGTGTTCCTGTGACCTCACTGTGCTACAAAAAAACCGTCCTCAAAACTTACCTCTGACCACTTTCCCAAACCTTTCTCCCAGTCTTTTTTTATATTGGGTATTGTTTCCATGAAATACTTTGGATTTGATTAGATGAAAAGCACCATGCAAATGCAAGTGTATATTATTACAAAATTGAACTATTTTCTTACTTATGTCCCACTCAACTCCCCTTCCACTCAGCTTTGTTGGTAATTTTACTTTGCCCAATAGTATGCTACATTCATGAGGACATTGAGTTAAAAGCACAAAAATCCGGTGTATCACCTTTTCTTGTGTACATGTCTCATGCACATGGGAGCAATTGGCATAGGAATCTCCTTAAAAATGTGGCTTTGCAAAATAGTTGAGACAGCCATTCTTCCAAAGCCTTTACAGTTGATAGAGTGATTAATAGTCATGCTTACAACAAGCACAATATACTATGCATGCTTCTTGTGTCACCCAATCATAACCTAGTCCTTGTTCTAAAATATTGAAATTTACTACCTGTGGTAGACTGCAGCTATGAAGGGTCTGGAAACCATCTGTTCAGGTCAACAAAAATAATACTGTAGTCCTTGTATAGCAGTGACAGTCACTTCACTTGACAGCTTTTCTATTCTCTTCCAGGTGCAATAAAACAAGGAAGTATTGGACTTCAAAGCAGTGTGCAAATGGTATGCTACAAGAATCCAACTGGAGTTGAAGTATGTTATTATACTGCCATAACCATTGCCTAGGTGTTTATGCATCTCTGTGAGATTCCATACTTAGCTTAGTTTAAATACATTATGGAGTCAAACTACCTCTACTGGAAACATCTGTTTACTCCAGAGCCTAGAGATGAATCAAAATTTAGATTGTTTGGCTTAAACATGTTGGGCAGGGGAATGGGGACAATATTGCAAATACAGTGAGAAGATTTGACTAGTTCTCATATTTCAGTGACACAGGATTTATAAACAGTGTGGAAAGATATCCCTTTTCTTACACCCAACAAAACCAAAAAAAGCATTCCAAAGAAGTTCACTTCTGATTTTAATAGAAATGGGGGCTCAAAGCATATCCAATACAATGCTTGCAAGTTAAAATATAATAACCAACCAAAGTCTTCCCTCATTACATGAATGGGTTTTCTCGCTTTCAGTATTTTTCACTGTTGTTTCATACATTGTCCTGAAACAATACAAGTACAATGCTCATCAAGCCTACAGTTGATGATGATGATATTAATTGGGCATTGTAAAATAAACATCTGTGCTCTGTGGTGCAAACAATCACAAAATAGTTAGAGATGAGGAAGGCCATTCAACCCATCTTGAATTCATCCACCCAATAGGGACCTACAGTGCCCTCTTTGCTGCCTCTCATCAGGTCTTGAATGTGTCAGGGGACTAAGATCTCACACTATATATTTTTCTAAAACATATACAGATTTCCTCATGGATAATTTCTAAAATTTTAAAATTAGACAAAGACCTTAAAATGGTTAAAGCTATGTCTGTCTATGACCCTGAACAAAATGAGGTACCATGGCATATCTCAGAAACTTGTGCCTTGTTATCTCTGAAGAGACATTAACGGCCCCTGTGGGCTGCAGAGACCAAATTCAAAGTGAACTATACAAAGGTCATCTGCATTTCATAAGCCAGGTCTGGCCAACCGGAGCCTATCCACCCGCTAAGACAAAGGACCCCGCAACCTTCCTTTCAAGTCTTAATGAGTGGAACATTTAATCATCTCAGGAACCGAGACAGGGGATACACATCCTTTGTCAAAGACACTGTGAAGAGGTGGGAGTCATATGACATGAAATGCTCTAGCTTGTGTAACGTTGCCGTACTGGTAAAACCTCAGTCTGACATTTTTAACATGTACAAACAGCAGCACAGCAAAGGGCTTTCCCCAGGCTGAATACCTGCCCCCATCTACATTGTTTCTATTGAAACTGATGTACTATCACCTACAAGACTGATTCATCTCTGCATGTCAATTTCATCATGTGAAGTCAACTCCATTGGAAAAGTGAATTATACAGCATCGGCTTCTCAACCTGTCGACCTCCATGAAGGGATATCTAATTTTAATTTGATTCTGGATTCTGGGCTCATGTGAAACAATAATCCTTTTCTCTGTGGTCTTTGCCCTATAAATCTTTCTTTCTCTATTCCTCCTTTACTGTATGGCTGAACAGGGGGATAGGTAGCAACCCCACCCCTCCCCCCCCCCACCAATATGTCTCCCTCCACCTGAACCCTCCCTCTGGCTTCTATTCCTCTTTGATCTTTTCATTGAGAACTGTCAACATGACATCAGCTGTCTAAATTTTCTGCTCCCCTCAGTCACTCTAACCTGTCTCCCACTGAACTTGCCGCTCTCTATTCTCCCAGGTCCAACCCTAACATTGTGTGTGCAAATAATCTAACCCTCTGAATTTCTCTTGTCTCGATTTTGCTGCGGGGCTATTAATAGAAAATTTGATCACACCAAATCTGCAGGATTGAGAAACACGCCACTGCTTATAAAGGGGAAGCAATTGAAAAACATTTTTTTGTTTACAGACGGGTAGCAAGAGGAGAAATCAGAGCTGTTTAAGTTAACCCCTCCTCCTGTCCATAACAAATTATTAAGAGGGTTTTGCCTCCATTATTTATGTTGAGTGTTGTTCAATTTCTGCATGAAAAAGAAACTATTTTGAATCAGTGTCCCTTGTCCTGCTCCCACAGTTTAATTGAAAGCCACATTCAAGATTAATCTTTTTCAATCCCATAATACACATCTCAACAATTAACTTTCAAACAAATGTGCAGTGAATTTTAGAACATAATAACACTCCAGCAATTGGTGGCTAGTATGCTAAAGCTGCCCTTAACACTTGAATAAGGTTGGAATATTTGCATTTATAAAAGTGGAGGAAACACAACAAAATAACAGTCCCATTCCACATCATTATTCAGTGCTCTCTGTGCTGTATTTGAATGCTTCTTGAGGCATAGAACTCAGGCAATGCTAGAATTAGAAATAAAAACAGAAAATGCTGGAAGTGTTCAGCAGGTCAGACTTCATCTGTGGAGAGAGAAACAGAGTTAACGCTTAAGGTCTGTGACCTTTCATCAGAACTGGGAAAAGTTAGAAATGTATTGGTTTTGAGCAAGGGTTAGGGGGTTTGATGTTTGGTGGTCAGAGTCATGGGGAGCTAAGAGAAAGTGTGAGAGGATTGGCATTCAGCTTCTGCTAGGTAGAAGTCAGTCTGCCAGGCAACAGCACCACCCTTGTCAGCAGGTTTGGTATCAATGTTAGGGTTGGACCTGAGAGAATAGAGAGCAGCAAGTTCAGTGGGAGACTGGTTAGAATGACTGAGGGGAGCAGAAAATTTAGGCAACTGATGTCATGTTGACAGTTCTCCATGAAAAGATCTGGGAGGCTAAGAGACCAGAGGGAGGGTTCAGGTGGAGGGAGAATACTGGAGACAGGTAAAAGGGTCTGGAGGAAGGATTCCTGGCCAAAGAATTGGGTGTGGAAGTGAAGGCGATAGAAGAAGAGCTCAGTATCATGCCAAGTTCGAAATTCATTGACATTGGGACGTAAGAGATAAAGCTAGACCTTTGCCAAAGACAGATCATTCAGGGTAAAAGACAGGAACATCAGTGAGTATTGTGAATACATGGCAAGGCATGACATTGTTAGATGGGATGAAGTCAGGAGGAAGTGAAGGGGCGAAGGATCCAGAGGAGTGTGGGTAGCCATGAGTTATTGAAGCTTGTGATCCTTCAGACCTGAAAAGAAGGAAAAAGGTATTTTGTTAAAGTACTGGATGAAACGAAGGATGAAATGAAACTATGGATCAGGACAGTTTTGAGATAGAGTAAGTCAATGCTGCTGAGGAGAGAGGTTGAGGGCATGTATGTGGCAGTGCATGAAGTTGAGAGTGAATCTCAGGATGAAGCAAGAACAGTGTTTCGAGAAACGGTGAATGTTCAGGAGATCTCTAAAATTGTGGCTGGATCTGAAGCATGAAGGATATAATCAGGTTTGAATGTACCATTTACATAGTTGAATAGCCTTTGCACACTCATTAATAGTTTTTATATTGTGCTAAAAGCCTTGTTAGAGGCACTGGCTCCCAATGTTTGGTCGCATACAGCCACCCACAACCTTGCAAACTTGTCGAGCTTTTCTATGACTGAACTTGGCTTTTGGTTATAGTCAGTAGCACGAGATCTGGATGTCAGGAAACAGTGGCATTAGTACAAATCTTGGCTCAGAATAAAATCATCTACTGCCTACTTTAACCAGATACCAAAGAGCTCCACGTGCTGAACTGTACCTCATCATTAGATGACTTCCAGAAGAATTTGTTCTGAAAAATAGAGGAACACCAGAATAATTGTTCCAGATTCTGAAGTTAGATCTTAACAAAATCATTTTGAAAGTCACCTTTTTTATTTGTAAAGGCAGAAGAACTGGAAGAGATGTCATTTTTATGATAGTGTCACATTCTATTGATGCAGTAATGCCTTCCACCATTTCTGGCATTTTTTTCTGTGGTGTGAACAAAAAAAACTTGCTCAAATACATTTTCATGGGAGAACTCAAAACTGCAGGATGATAACATATCCTTACAAGTCTTATTCAGGTACATTAAATCTGCTATGAGATATCATGAGGTATATTCCCCAGCTCAGCAAAGTGAATTCTTTTTGAAATGTTTTCTTTTCTCACTCATTTTTCCTCTCTCCACTTAAAGCTATTGACCACTTGCGCTTACTCTCAAGATTTGCAATAAATATCAGACACTGGGCATGTATCTAGACAATAACCACAGTTTGTCCTTTCCAATTCCGGTCACCCACCAGTTCATTTTAAGTGCTTATTCTTCTTTCTGTTTTTAATTGCTATGCGTGAATCTTAGGCATTAGAATGTGGGGTAGATTTTCAGTCAGGCCAAATCTGGAGGCCTCTAAAAATGGTAAGCGGGAGTGAGATGCAGAAGCCCTGTTTCTAGCAGATCAATTTTTGCTGGCAGGGGGAAGGGTGCAGGGTGTCAATGTCATAGGCGGGAACCCAAACTGGCAGGGCCATTTGAAACTAATGCTGAGTTCAAACAAATCCCATTTTTGCTGTTCCCACAGAGTGGTAGTCACAAATTGATGGAGGAGACTTAAATGCTCCTAAAGAGTGGATAAGATCCGTTTAAGCGTCATGACCTGAAGCTATTTAAAGCCCCAGCCCTTTAAACATGGAAAATACCAGGCTGCAGCTGTCAATTAGAGTAAAGAAAAACAAACACATGCTGATGGAGTAAATTGATTGCTTGGCCAAAAGCCATGACCACCTGGTCCTGCAGTTTCAATAAATTTCATCGTTGACATTTCCCGAGGGCTGTTTTTACAGCTGAGTCCATTCTGAATGGTTAGCTAAGTTTCAAAAGTGTTATGATCTTGGTAGGGATCAGTAATGTTTCTATTCTTTTTTGTTTGGAGATCTGAAAACCTGGTATTTGCTGAAAGGATGAAACAATGTGGTTTATGGTTTAAAACAAAGGCATTTTACTACACAGAAATCAAAGAACACAAATACCAATAACTACACTGTATAAGTAGTTAGTTACGTTGAAGATATTAAAAGTACAATGAACACAGTTATTTACTCTCTAAACCAACTTCTTAACTCAAATTTCATTTTACACTCAATTTACTTACACCCCAAAAACTCAATCAGATACTTATCAAAAATTGAAAGATTGATCACTTGGCCTGAACACTGCTTCAAGGATTCATATAAGGGTGGATATATCTCAGGCTTTCGACTTACTTTCAGCAATGTTTTCCTTTCAAATCTCCTCCAACCATCACATGGTTGGAGACACTCTGTTCAACACAGGTGTCGCTAATGTCTTAAACACAACCACCTCGGGTCAGAAATCTCCTGATTCTAGTTTTCTTTAGCTCTGCAGTCTTATCTCTATGAACTCTAGTTTCTTTGAACTCTCTCACTCGTTCTTCTCAGTTTGGCTATACCCAGAAGTCCAACGCACTGTTAGTAAAACCCTTCAGTTATCAAGTTTTTAAAAAATTACTCTTAGCCAACGCAGAATGTCACCTGAATTCTGCTGGAAAGAGACGTTCTTTGTCTGCAGCCACATTGTTCTAAACTTTTTTTTAAAATACTTGAAACAGAACTATGCACACAATCTACTCCACCTATGCTTTCTTGCTTACCTTTTTTCTATTGTTGATATCCCAGGCAACTTGGTCACATGATCATTTACTGAAAGCCAGCTGTTTTTCACAAGAAACCTTTTTTTTCAGAGAAATTTAGCTCTTAAAGGGACTATCACCCCAACATAAAACATAGTTCCTCCCATACCAAAAAATAGTGCATGGGTCAACACAAAAGCTCACATATCTGAGATCATATTTTGGTTGACAGTTTTAAGAGGCCATTAAAGGATTAGCTATCTTTGATGTGATGACCACATCAAAGAAAATAAGTTTCTTTGTTTGTTTTAATAACAGGTTAACCATTTGAAGGAATTTAAAACCTTTGAATGAGTTTCTTGATTGAGAGGTTCTTTTTAGTATCAAGTGCTTATGAGTGAGAACTCTGTAAGATTGTTAGAAGAAAACCAAGGTGAACCTTCTAACCATCCTGGCTTGACACTCAGCTATCTCTGAAAACAGCAGGCCTGACTCAATCATGCCCCCACCACCACACCACCCCCACCCACCGCCAGGAGCAAAAGTCATGCATGTGGGGTTAGTTTCCTTGGAGACAGGTCAGCAGGATTGGGAGATTTCCTGACTTGAATTTCCTGCCTCCATGGCAAAAATGTGGCCCTGAGCAAATATTTTAGACTAGGAGGACATCATAATGGAGCCCAACCTTCTCTTTACGCTTACATTTCAGGCAGCTAACAGAAACTTTGCCAGCAGGGTCACAAGATAGTGAGCAAGGATCCCTGGATGATGTTTTTCTTCCCTGAAAAGAGTTGCTGAGGCCAGCTTCTTCCCTTGACACAAGGTGAGATTAGGAACCTCACATAGGGAGTTGCACCTTGGATTAATTTTTCTTGAAAGAGTTATTTATATTCGTTGAATTTTGTGTTAGCACTGCTGGCTCCCAGCATACAGCTCACTTGCAGCTGGCAGCAATCAGAATGTAACCTTGCTAGATTAAGCAAGGGTGGTACTTGTGCAGAGTCCTTTTCTTAGAGAAAAAAATTCTTCCTGCAGGCTGGCTTTACCAAAACAAATTATGTTTACTTTGGAATTGCTGGTAGTTGTGCGAAACCATCAACATTTGCAAAGATAAATTCAGTGAGAATTGTTCTGTAACTACCCGGCTTCAGACAATACATTAAACAGATGTGAACCAGACATTCTTCATTGTCCGTTAGTTAACATTCAATAGCACATTTTTTTTCCTTTTTTCATGGGATGTAGATGTTGCAGGCAAGACCAGCATTTGTCACCCATCCCTGATTGCCCTTGAAACTGAGTGGCTTGCTAGACCATTTCAGAGGGCAGTTAAGAGTCAACCACATTGCTGTGGGCTTGGAGTCACATGCAGGCCAGACCAGGTAAGGACAGCAGATTTCCTTCCCTAAAGGGCATTAGTGAACCAGATGGGTTTTTATGACAATTGATGATAGTTGTCATGATCACCATTACAGAGACTAGCTTCATCTTCCAGATTTATTAACTGAATTCAAATTCCACCAGCTGCCGTGTTGGGATTTGAACCCATGTCCCCAGAGCATTAGCCTGGACTCTGGATTACCAGTACAATGATATCAGCACACTGCCACCATCTCCCTCAGAGTAGCTGGTCTATGTACAGAGCATTAATGAGATAGCTTTCCATCTGGTAGTTAGTTAAGAAAGTGTAAAACATTGACTTGTATCTGCCTAAATTAACTATGTTTTTGGATTAGAAGATTGCACACGTCACTCCATTGTTAAGAAGGGAGAGAAGAGCAAATGAAGTAACTAGAGGTCAGTCATTTTTACATTAATTATGGAGAAGTTACTGGAATCATCAGAAGCAGAGTGACTGAGCGCTTGGACAAAATATCAGCGCAAATTTGTGAGAATTAGGGGATATAAATGTTTGCTAGTGTCATTTAATTCCAATACAGTCATTGCATGAACTGTGAAAAAAAAAAATCAGTAGAATGGGGAGTTCTTTGCTCAATATCCATTGCAGCAGAGGAACCGCTCTATCCTTGGGACAGAGCCATCCAAACATTCAATCCCAGCAATGGAGCCATTTCATTGCCACTGTGCATCCTGGCTAATGAGCTCCCCATTCCGCAAAGTGTGGCCCTGTCACTAAACCTGTTGTCAACTTGTTCCTGACCTGCGTGGCCCATGGCTTTAAGTTGCAAAATGTTCTTTGAGATAATAAAAGAGTTAATAGGGTAGACTGGGAGAAAATGCTTCCAGTTTTGGTTGGGAGCGGGGAGGGGAGCGGACAGTCCAAAATTATGGGGTCATAAATAAAAGGGGGCGGTTAGCTCAGTTGGCAAGAGGCTAGTGGTTTCGATTCCCATTCCAGCTGAGGTAGGCACGGGATCTGCCTCCTTGCTCTGCCCCTGAGAGTGGAAGAAAATGGCAAACCACCATTGTCAAGAAAAAACTGCCAAGAAAAACAGCTCAGAAGCAAAAGCAGACAATGGCCGGGGTTTTCCATGCCCACCAGCGTCGGGCATATTCGGTGACCTGAGTGGACAATGGCGTGATGGGTTTCACGACAGCGTGAAACAAGTTCGCAATTGTCCACTCAGCCCACTGATGGCCGGCCATGTTCCCCGCCATAGGACATCAGGAACCTCATTGTAATACATCAGGATATCATTATTAGGCCTGCCCGCCAAAATCGTCCCCCCACTTGCTGGATCATCCATTCACATCGGCGGGAAAACATGTTAATGTGTTTCACAACAGCACATAAGCGGCGTGCAAATGGTGGGCTGCACTTCACTGGGGACTTCAAGGTTTGTTTGCCTGCCTTACTTCAGTTGGCACTTGCAGTCATCAGTGCCAAGCTTCACAGACAGCGCTACATCACTCTTAAGGGGGCTCACGGCAGGTCTCTGCCTACCAGCTCAGCCATTTGTAGGTGGCTTTGCAATGGCTGCACGGCTGGCGCTTGCTTGGGGAAGAGGGAGAAGTGGCCTCTGGCAAAGGAAGAGGCTGCAGGTTGAAGGAGGGTAACTCAGGGTGTGTGTAGAGGGAACATGTTGATCTGTGCAAGTGGCCTCACGATGGTGATGCCTGAGGAGGCAGTCTCCAGAGGAGATGAGACCAGATGGACATGTGAGGCTGTGTGTGAAAGAATGAGTGGTGATGTCCCTTGAGGTGGCAGTGAGTGAGATGCCAGTGAATGTGTGATAGGCTTGAGTGTGTGAGTTTAGAGTGATGAAATGATTGCCATTCCCTGGCTGCACAGATGAGATCATTCATTGTCTATCTGCATTGGATGGCCAACCTGTTCTGTGCAGCATTGGCACCGATCACCACTGCCATCGCCTACCAAGCCGGAGTGGTAATGTTGCTGCCCCTCCATAGAGGGCATTGCAGCAGGCCTTCATGACATCCAAAGGGCAGGGCACTCAAGGGCTGCAGTCTTCTTGCCTTTAGGGGCCATGTCTTTTTTGCTGTAGTCCTGGGCTGGAAGCACTGAGCATGTCTGTACTTTAAATGTGGTGCCTGGCATGATGAAGTGGCAAGGTGACAGCGTGGCAGGTAAATCGGAGCCTGCCCACCATGGAAGTTTCTAGGGAATGCATAAATAATGTTGCAGGTTTGGGATGATTTGGTGTGAAAACCCGCCATCGCGGCCGGCAGGCGTTTTACCATTCCGGCACTTAGTGCAAATCTGGGATGATTCCACCCAATGAGCCAAGGACCTACCTTTAAGCATTACCTACCATTAAGAAATTCAAAAGAATGAACTTTATGCACAGCGTAGTCAGAATGAGGAACTTGCTACCATGTGGAGTAGTTAAAGTGAATAGGACTGATGCATTTAACAGGAAGCAATTAAGTGCTTCATGTTGTAGGGAAGACAAAGTAGGGCAGAAGGAAGTTCATGTGGACCATAGACACTAGTGAAAACAGTTAGTTCAAAATTACCTATTCCTGTGTTGTAAATTTGATGTAAAATGAAAGCTAGCTTATGACGTCATATATCCTACCTCCTGAAGTGTGTATACCAATTCACTGATATTAGATATTCTTATGTTGCATGAATGAAGTATTAATTATGGTTCTAAATCAGCATTGCCATATATGCTGGGACTTTTCTAAACTCTTGAGAAGTAGAAGCTCAATTTAGGAGAGGCTACATTCAGCCTTGTCGGTTCTCTATCATTTGGCCCTGAACTAATATGTAGGAAGCCTTAGAGAGAGCTCTTTCTTCCCCAAGCCTTCCCCCTACCCCAGCTCTGATTTTTTTTTTCTCTTGTTTATTCTTTCCTTGCCTAGGCAATCTGCTGGACAAGGTATTAAACTGTCAGTTCTGCTATTTCAAGTGGATGTTGAAAATCACATGGTGCTATCCCAAAGAAGAGCAGTATTTTTTTTCCGGTGTCTTGGTCAACATTTCTTCTTCAGCCACATGAAACAGATCATTTGAACATCTGATTGTTGCCGGTGGAATCTTGCTGTGCATGAAACAACAGCCATGCATGCTTACACAATTTAGCACTTCAAATAATTTATTGTATAAAGTACTTTCGTACATTTCCAAGAAATGCAATAAGCCATCATGTTAAGTGAAAATGATTGTTTTTCAACCATTTTAATAAGACTTGCGTTCTATACCTATAAACCAGAAGGAGACAACATCCTGCCTAAAATAATGGGAGTAATAATGAGGAGAATATAGCCTATATATCCTGGCGGGTATCGTTCCCCCTGATATAAGAAGAATGGTAGTCAACAAGAAAGAGTGACTCCGTCAAACATCAGATGAGAGGCACTCTCTACATGGTCATACACCTACACCCAGCTGCCTAAAGTCAAGGAAGAGCTTCATGAATAGTGTTGTTCCGTTACAATCAACCCCATCTGAAGCCCGCATCGCCTTGTAGAAAGACCGGCTCGCCAGTCTCGAACAACTCCCAGCGATGGAAATTCTACTGGATGATAGCCTTCCCCCAGGAGCTAGTTGCATCTGGGCAACCTGAAAGTGCCTTAACAGACTTAGGACTGGTGTAGGTCGTTCAAAGGTGTCACTAAGCAAATGGGGATATACAACCTGCCCAACAACTTGTGAATGTGGAACTGAGCCACAGACTATGCAACATCTCCTGCAATGTCTATCGCTAGAGGAACCCTGCACTGTTGCAGATCTTGCCGAATTCAACAACAAGGCGCAAAAATGTGTCCAGTTCTGGCTGGGCCATGTATAGACTTTCCATGGACACGATAAGAAGAATGAGGAGAACACTGTCCTCCACACCCAAATGGCTCTCAGCAAGTTACATATTAAAGATAAAATATCATATATTCTATACTCCTTCTAAAGATCATTTGTCCCTAAATCTGCCATCACCAAAAAGCAAAAAATCAGTTTGACCACTACTGCCCTCATCAGCACACCAGCTACTTCAACGCTACTGCTCTTGGGACTTGAATTTTTGCTGCGATGGGAAAAAACACAGGAGATCATTGGCCTATTTTGGGATCATTTGGTGATGATATACTGAATGTTCTATTCCTACAGAAATAGTTACATTAAAAGAGACATAAACCTCACATAGTGCCATCTGTAGAAATACCATCCTGTAACACTTTCTAGCAGTGACAATTGTGATGTTATTGTCATCTCATTGAAGCCTACTTGGGCTGTCACTCTGGAACACACTGCCTCTGGTGCAGTTAACAAAGGGTATTGCCTGAAATTCCTTTCTGTGCTATTTACAGTGAACTTTTACATGTATTTATGAAGACCAGCAAGCAGAGGAAGTGATTATTTTAAATGTATTTATGAAGACCAGCAAGCAGTTCCTCAAGTCTTGGTCTAGCACAGGTAACCACTTGGCAAGTTATAGGCATATTGGTTTCTGCCAGCATTCTTCTGGGCACCATTGTGCCATGTTTGAAAAGTGAGAAAAGATAGAATTCTGTTGTACAGAATAATTTTCCTACATTTAATGAAATTGATCTCAAAGCACTCTGTGCATTTGAAACGAAAAGTGTTGACAGAAGCGGAGAGAAAAAAAACCCACTAATTCAGGGATGAGCACATTAATGGACCAGCTGGAGTAGCTTTGTCCTGTGATATAACATCAAGACTGGTGAAATGATGAGTCCTTATGAATAAAGCATGAAATGTTAAGGTTAAACCTGATAAAACCTGACATTTGTTGGGCGAAATAGTTATAAAATGTCAACTAATCCATACAAATGTGAACATGATGTTCAGCAATTTGAATTTGAAATTTGTTTTGATGACAGCCTGCAGTGAAAAAAAAGATCCTGACTGTTTCCACCTCAATTATACCATAAGCAACATAATACAAATTGTTCTTGCACAGCAACACAAAGTAATTACTCACAACTTAAATATTTTTTTCTCATCAAAGTTCCCATGTATTTGTGTTTATTTCATTGTATTCAGTTTTTTCAAAGAAGTGCAGGGATCTCTCCTGGGTGGCCTAACCTATATATATATATATATATATATATCCCTCAAGCAACATAGTAAAAGAGATCATCTGACCATTATTGCATTACTGTTGTGAGAACTTGCCATGAACAAATTGGCTGCCACATTTCTTACATTATGACAGTGACTACACTTCAAAACTATTTCATTATCTGCAAACCACATTGAGGTCATGAAAGAAAGAACTTGCATTTACATAGTGCCTATGTCTCTCTTCCTGACTCTCTTTCTCTCTCTCTTTTCAGTCCCAGTTTAACATCTGATTGCTTGCTAATCTTACCAATTGAGGTCACCAAAGTCTCTCTATCCTGCTGCAACCACTGCTCAACAACATAGTTCTCCGCAGTTCAAATTGAGAACAGAACCGAGAAGGACTAAAACACTTGCCTGTGCTCCTATTATGTATTAGCTACAGTATGGCCCATTTGATTTTCCAAAATAAAAGTATAAAATTTGAAGGCGCTTATATGAGAAAAACCTCTTTAGTTCCAGGACGAGAAAAGAAAGAAAATATATCATGGCTGTCAATCAATCACATGACATATAGTGATCAATGACTTTACTCGATAGGCTAGCAAAAATCCTGCTGACATCCTGTTGCTAGTCATTTTTTTTAAAACAAGAAAAAAACTGTAAAATCTTAGACTCTTCCGGTGTTTCAGTTTACTTTTATTATGCTAAAATTATGGGGGAGAGATTTCAGAAATTGTGTTGGGGATGCTCCCCAGAATGCAGGAGTAACGGGGTTGAGGTTCCTGTGGTTGGAACAGGAGTTTTGAGCAGTAACAGGGTTGGGGGGAGCTTTATCTGGAAGTTTGAGAGGTTAGGGTTAGGGTCTAGCAACATTAAGAGGAAGATAAAAGCAAAAAACTGCAGATGCTGGAAATCCAAAACAAAAATAAAAATACCTGGAAAAACTCAGCAGGTCTGACAGCATCTGCGGAGAGGAATACAGTTAACGTTTCGAGTCCATATGACTCTTCAACAGAGGAAGAGGCAGATTATCGTAGCATTGAGGAGAACATTGCGAGGGGAGTCTTGGAAAAACATTTTCTAACATCTCATGAAGCATCTACACTAATGACTGCACCCCTCCACCCCTTCACCACCACCCCGCCCCCACTCAACCTTGCCATGTTTGAGATATTGACCCTCTGCTTCACCCTGTGTACTCCCAGTTCCCTTATCCTCTCAGGCTTTGATGTTTCCGTTATGCCTTGATGCAAAACTGAACACTTTATTCATGTCAAGATATCTAAAAGCATTGCATGCAGTGAAGCAGTGACTTATGCAAGGAACCACATCAGTAACTCTGTGCCAGTAATATGTCGCAAACGAGTACTAAGATGAATTACCGGACTTTATCTTTTGATTGAGGGAGAAATAGCTGAGCCTAGTAGGACTCTTCTGTTTTTCTTCAAATAGTGTCATGGAATCATACCATAGCAGCCAAATGGGATATCTGTTTAATGTCTCATCCAAAGGCTAAAAGATGTAGGAAAATTACATTGGCCTTCGTTATGCAACTATGATCACTTCTCCCCGCAAAGAAGCATCTTCTTCTAGTGGCTTACTGACCGCTTGATTCTTAAAGGAGGAAATACGCTGTTCTCACACAGGAGAGAATATTTGTTAATCATCATAAGGACAGGAGTAGGAAATTCAGCCTCTCACATCTGCTCACACTTCAGCTGCATTTGCCTATCTTTGCTCTGTACCTCGGGGTACCCTTAGCAACAAACATCAATGATTTCAGTTTGAGTATTTGAATTGACCAAGGACTCTCAGCTTTTTTGTAGAAGCGAGTTCCAGATTTCCACTACATTTTGCGCAGAAAAGTGCTTCCTAATTTCACTCCTAAATGACCAACCTCTAATTTTAAGACTGTGCCCTTTTTTTTCTGGATTTCCCCCCCACAGAGAAGATTTTCTGTGCAACTGTCCTACGAAGTCACTCAATTAAGTCCCCCCCCTCATCCATCTTAACTCAAGGGAATTGAAGCCAAGTTTACACACCCATTCTTTATAAACTTAACCCTTTAAATCCTGCTATTATTCTGGTGAATCTTCAAAGGTTGGTTTATCTTTCATGAGATTTGATGCATAAAACTGAACACAATGTTCCAGTTGGAGACTGACCAAGGCTCAGATATAAAGAGGAAGGCATCATTCCTTCCTCGGTTTTGTACTTGCACTCCTCGAAACAATCTTTTAACTAGTTTCTGTGGCTGTGCACTCATTTTTAGAAATTTACATAAAGAGACACCCAAGTCCCTTTTGCGCCTCCACAGCTCCTGAACTCCAACTATCAAGAAAATGTTCTGATACTTCTTTCTCATGTCTAAAATGGATGAATGTATGCTTCTCCGCATTGGACACCGTCTGCCATGGTTTGCATTGGGTTTCTCCATGACCCTTTGTTACTTCCTGTTCCCATGACTATGTCTATGCTATCAAGGCCCTTTATAATTTTAAAGAGCTCTATTAAATCACCCCTCAGTCTTTTCACGTTTAGAGAAAGGAGCTCCAGTCCATCCAATCTTTCTAGCAGTACAGTACTGCCAGCAGTAATAGGAATTAACTGTTGCTAGAAGTACCATATCAGCCATGCCATTCCATTTTGGCTACGGCAGACTGACTTCAATCCACCTATGCAAGCTAGCAATAGTCTTGTACTCTGACTGGTTCCTGGAATTTGTTAATTCATGGTGAAAACCATCCAGAGACAGGATAGTGGTGTCAGCCTTTGTTAGGGGTTGCAATCTTACCTCAGACTTCATGGTTCAAAGCCCCACTCCAGAACGTTGAGCGCATAATCCAATCGTGCACTTCAATGCAATACTCAGAGAATGCTATAGTGTCTAAGGTGCCACCCTTTAGGTGAGATATTAAACCAATTTGTTCTGTTAGGTAGATGTAAAACATCCCAAGGCGGAATAGAGCAGGCGAGTTCCCTTTCTAGCCTGACCAACACTTATTGTCACCCAACCTTACCAAAACAGAATAGGTGTTTATCTCCTTGCTATTTGCCTTGTATAAATTGGTTACCATGTGACTCCATGTTGTAATGTTCATAGCACTTCAAAAAAGATTCACTGACTTTGAAGCATTTGAGACATCTTGAGTTTATGACAGTTGCTATATAAATCCAAGTTCTTTCTATTTGTGAAAAGCTGGTTGATTTGATGCGCAATCTTCATTTTCTCATGATACAATTTTTCTTACTGAAATAATTTAATCCAAAGGAGGAAAAATATCAGATCTGCTGCTTGCTCCTATAATGCTGAAGTTGAATATCAATGAAGTCAGCAGTTACAAAAGAAATATTATTGATTGCCCTTTTCACACTTCACATATAATACAAAATGTGGGCTGACTGAGTGTGCCTACAAGAGTGTTTCTTTTCAGTTTGACAATGCATACCTTCGAATGAGTTTTCACAGTGAAGCCTTTATTTAGAAACTTTAAAAAGTTGTAGTAAGTAAAAATCTTAATGACAATCTTCAGCTCCATAAAAGGTAATAGTTTAAGAGACAGATGCTTTATGGATGAGCAAAGAAAGTGACTGCGCTCAGAATGCATGATGTAATTTTAGGAGATATCATTTTGGATGTGGAGAGAAAGCAGCTATGTATCACTTTAGTTGCAATGATCTTATGATGCAATTGAAATTTCCGCCACGCAACGATGCACATTTACTTAATTTGTCACATTGTAATACTTGGAAGACACAGCAAATAGGTTTGCCGAACAATCTTTTTTCCAACAGTAGTTAAAATTAAATTTGTTCAGTACTTCTTTCCATACTGTTGGGATTTCTTTCCGTCCTGAAAATGGCTGTCCCCATCTAGAACTTATGGGCAGAATTTTTCCCTTGATGGGTGGGTGGGCCCGATCGACTTGGCGGCAGGCGGGCAGCCGATCGCCGCAGCCAAAACGGGCCCTGCCGCCATTTTAAGTGGGCGGGGGGGGCAGGATTCCCCAACTGCCAGAGTGCGCTCTTTCGCACATGTGCGTGAAAGAGCGCACATCTCCCTGAGGCAAAGTGGTGCCTCAGGGAGATCACTGAGACTCTGTGAAATTCTAAAAATAGAAAAATTAAAAAATCATTAACATGCTCCCCTCATGTGAAAATGTCACACGAGATGGGACATGTTAGTGAAGAACACAAACACTTTATTAAAAGTTTTTAAACCTGATATCAAACCTCATCCCGCCACGGGATGAGGTTTGTAAAAAAATCACTTACCCGCCTGCCCGTTGGGCCCGTGCACCGACCCGAAGTTCGCACGGGCCCCTCAAAATCCTGGTCGATTGGAGAGTTGATGGCCTTAACAAGGCCTTTAATTAATGGCGGGCGCGCATCCCGCTGCATAGTGCGCCCGCCGACCGAAATATTGCGATGCCGCGTGCTGACGTCGGGACACTCACGCGACGTCAGCGCGCGACATTTTAAGCGCTGGCGTGCGGACTCCGCCACCCGTTCGCCAGCTAGAAGATTCTGCCCAATGAATTCAATGCATTGGCATAGTGGTAATGTTGCTGGACGAGTAATCCAGAGACCCAGGCTAATGCTCTGGGGACATGTGTTCAAATCCCACCATGGCAGCTGGTGGAGTTTAAATTCAGTTAATAAATCTGGAATGATGGGGATGATGAAACTATCCTTGATTGTAAAAAAAACCATCTGGTTCACTATTCCCTTTAGGGAATGAAATCTGCCATCCTTAACTGGTCTGGCCTACATGTGACTCCAGACCCACATCAATGTGGTTGACTCTTAACTGCCCTCTGAAATGGCCTTTCAAGGGAAATTAGAGATAGGCAACAAATGCTTGCCTTGCTAGTGACACCCACAGCCCATGAAAGAAACAAAACAGCATGATCAACAGCAAAGGAAAGTAATTAGTTTCATGTACTATATTGGCTCCCTATAACAGATTCCACACTTGCTCTCGCTTAATCAAACTCTTTCTTCTATCAAAATAACACTCCTATCCTAAGTTCGACCCAATTCCAAACCATCAACCTAAACCTACACTCTACCTTGAACTTTGGATCAAGTTTCTCCAACAGGGAATTTTTCAACAATGACAACAAAGGAGCCATAAGGCATCAGAAGGGGACAGGGAACAGCAACAAGGCAGGCATAAGCATTAATGTACAGAAACTAGAAAACACCTAATAAAAATATTATACTGTAATAGGAGGTTATATTAGAAATTCAAAAGCAGAAATGAAATATACATAAAGAAAATCTCCTGAGACTCAAAATTGCTTTTATTGTTGGCTACTGAAAACCTTGTGAGAAGAATCAAGAAACAACACAATCAGTACCCATGAGACAGGAACTGAAATGTCCTGGTTAATCCTTGGCCCAATTTAACCCTACTCAAGTCAGTTGCAAAGCGCAGAAAGTATTACAAGCTCCCCAGTAAAGCAAACCAGCCAGAGCATCAAATGTTTCATCACAGCAGATAAATGTCAAATATTTACAACTATTACAAGCTACATGGGTAGTCTACTGCAATGTACAACAATTTAACAGTATCATTCTGCTAAATGACAAGTAAATGATTCTTGTAATCTAACTCTCCCTTCTAGCCCATATTTAGATAAAAAAATAACACTTAGTCAATTGTTTTTGTAAAACTCAACAAAAATCTCATTTACATGGAGTCCACATGGTAAGTTTAGGTGAAATGTGGCAATTCTAATTTAAATTATTCAAACTCTCATAATCACTCAATGTGTTACAAGTTAGCCCTCAATTTACAAATAGGCTTGTGACCTGCGGGTTAATTAGTAACCTGTTGAGTTATTGGACCTTCTTTGGCCTGCATGAGTGTGGCACTAACATGCTGAATACTGCTCATTGTACAGTTGTGTAGCTTCCAATACACTTTCCATCTTTTATTTCCTAATTTTTGACATTTTTCTTCTTTCCATTCATGACAGTGTTGACTAATGCAAGTGTACAATTGCCATAGCCATTGATTGTTACCTAAGTGGGAACTCACCATTTGTGGCTCTAGATGGTGAGTGCTGGGGGCATTCCAACGCAGCTCAATTCTGTTCTCACTGAATATCTATGCACCTTCGAGCAAGTGACAGTGGACAGTAAATAGAATCAGAACTTCCCTTCCCCTCCCTAGCCCAGGAGCCCTGATGCCATTTGCACTGCTTCTAATGCGACCCCAGATGATATTAGCTCATATAGAGCGAATCAGCATTCAAATCTATAGTCATGTATACTGTATTGCATACTGCAAACTGTATTGTCTTGAGAACAATGGCATTTTGCATCTATATAGTGCCTTCAATTGAAACATGCCCCAAGACACATCACAGAGGTGTAATTGAAAAAAGTCACAAAATACAATTACTTTTACCACACAATCCCTTGAGATATAACTATACCGCTTTGACTTGAAACTTATTTGTCAATTAAGGGCACCCCAAGTGAACCCAAACATGTTGTCACTCAAAGTCCACACTCCAGAGCTCGATTGATAACAATCCTGTTAGTAATCTCTGCTAGGTACGCACGGTCACTCATTTCAGAAGAAGACAGGGGAGAAAATTGGTGGAAAAATTGAAGGAAAATAAATCCCTAAGGGCTTTTGGCTGATATAAGTAATGAGAGACCAATTACACAAACTCAGTCCTGAATAGGATAAATCCACATATTATTAAAATGCTCCCTGTTTCAACAATAATCTCTCAACTAGACAAGTTAGAATTCCCTTCTCTACTACAAGCAAGTGTCAGTATTTCAGCTTTATACTTTTCGACAGATCTTTGGTCAAATTTCATGCAGTCAAGAAAGACAAATGTTATGGGTTAGTCAGAGGTTGACAAAAAAAAAAACCAAAGCTAGATAAAGGTCACTATTGAAACATTTTCCCAGAGGCTATTTCATCAGGCCCTTTTGCAGCTATGTAAACAACTATAATAACCATAAAACCATTGTGCACAACTACATAATCATTACAAACTGCTTTCCTAGATAATAGTCACTGCAGTTCACAAAGTTATCTTCCGACTAGGCACTATACAGCCTTCCGGACTGAATATTGAGTTCAACAATTTTAGATCATGAACTCTCTCCTCCATCCCCACCCCCTTTCCACTCCCCCTTTTTTTCCCAATAATTTATATAGATTTTTCTTTTCCCACCTATTTCCATTATTTTTAAATGTATTTCCATCCATTGTTTTATCTCTAACTTTTAGCCTATTTCAATCCCTTCCCTTCACCCCACCCCACCCCCGCTAGGGCTATCTGTACCTTGGTTGTCCTGCTTTCTACCCTTAATTAGCACATTCCTTAGATAATATCACCACCTTCAACACCTCTTTGTCCTTTTGTCTATGACATCTTTTGGCTATCTCCACCTATCACTGGCCCTCTACCTGTCCCCCCTCCCCCCCACATTTAAACCAGCTTATATTCCACCTCATTTCTATTTTTACTTAGTTCTGTTGAAGAGTCGTACGGACTCGAAACGTTAACTATGTTCCTCTCCGCAGATGCTGCCAGACCTACTGAGTTTTTCCAGGTATTTTTATTTTTGTTTTGGATTTCCAGTATCCACAGTTTTTTGCTTTTATCACAAAGGTATTCATTGTGTGAAGCACTTTCAGTATGATCAGGCACTGTGTTTATGGAAATAGTATTTAAAGAAGCTGCAGATGCAATTCAATCCAGATGAATGGGAAGTGATACACCTTTGGGAGTGGCAGTATAATCTAAATGTTACTATTCTAAGGGGGTGCAAGAGCAGAAGGAGCTGTGGGTATATATTCACAAACCTTTGAATGTGGAAGGGCATGTTGATAAGATGATTAAGAAAGTGTATGAAATAATTAGCTTTGTAAATCGGGACATTGAATACAGAAATAAGGAAGGACTGCTAACTCTTTACAAATCGCTGGTTAGGTCTTGGCTGGAGTATTACATACAATTCTGGACACATTTTAGGAAGGATGTCTTGGAGAAGGCACAGAGGAAGTCTATCAGGATAATATCAGGGATGAGGGTCTTCAGTCATGTGGAGAGATTGGAGAAGTTGGAATTGTTATCCTTAAAATGGAGAAGATTAAGGGGCGATCTAGTAAAGGCATTCAAAATTAAGAGTGGTTTTGATAGAGGGAGTAGGGAGAAACTGTTTCTTCTGGCCAGTGAGTCAGTAACAAGAGGTTGCAGATTTCAAATAATTGCCAGTAAAACTAGAAGGGCAATGAGGGGATTTTTTTCCTCAGAGGATTGTTGGATTCCACTACCTGAAAGAATGGTGCAAGCAGAATCCATAGGAAATTTCAAAAAACATATACTTGAAGAGGATTCATTTGCAGTATTATGGGGAAAAGGATGGGGTGTGGGATTCAGTTGAAGAGCCCTTTCAAAGAGTTGGCACATTCACAATGGGCCAAATGGTCACATCCTGTGCTGTAAGATTTTATGATTCCATTACTACCAATCATGTCACAGAATTGTGAGCCAGAAAGATACAAACCAACAGATTTTCCAAACTGAGTGGCATTTGCTTGCAGCAAAGAGTTGTACTTAGAAAACAATCTTTTCCTCTTCATGCTACTCACTGAAATTGACAATCATCTAAAAATACTGCCATTAGTTCAGGCTGAAGAAAGCACCAGACCCTTCAGGGCTGCATTTCTGGATGAATTCTGATGCAAGTTGTGTACTGCCTTTGCATTTTCTGCTTGTGCTCAAACATAAGAGTGCTGTCCTAGAGTTCCATATCCTCATTTGGTTATGCAGATGTCCACCATGGATCAACACATCCAGCTTGCCTTGAAAAAACTTTAGATAAGCTAGAAAAACATTCTCTTCATACTCTCAGCATGTAAGCATTTATTTTCCTTTTTTTTTCATGCCAATTTTCTTTTGCTGAAGGCTGTGTTGTTTTATTCACACAGGTTGGTTGCCAAAAAGACAACAGAGACATCTGAACATAGGAACAGGAGCAGGCCATTCTCTCTCAGGCCAACCCTCTCTGCCATTCAATTAGATCATGGTTGATCATCTACCTCAATGTCACTTTCCCACGCTATCACCATATCTCAATGTCATTAGTCTCCAGAAATCTATCAATTTCTGTCTTGAACATGCTCAATAATTGAGCTTCCACAGCCCTCTGGGGTAGAGAATTCCAAAGATTCCCCACCCTCTGAGTGAAAAAATTCCATCCCATTTCAGTCTTAAATGGCCCATCCCTTAATCTGAGATTATGTCCCTTGGTTTTAGACTCACCAGGCAGGGGAAACATTCTATCTACATCCACTCTGTCACACCCTGTAGAAAGACGGGAAAGAAAGTGCATTCATTTAGCACCTTTGACAAATGCCCCAAAGCATTTTTCAGACAATGAAGTACTTTTGAAGCAGAGTCACTATTGTAAAGTGGAAAATACAACAGCCAATTTGTGCACAGCAATGTGTGTGCTACGCCAATGAGGTAATGACTGGAAAATCTGTTTCAGTATGTTGGTTGAAGGATAAATATTGACCAGGACAATAAAGCTCCCTTGCTCCAGATCTTTTACATCAATATGGGAAGGCAGACATCTCAACCAAAAGTCTGCACCTCAGAATGTTAAGTTTAGTATTTGTGTGCCCTGGCCACACTGATTGATAAAGATCTTTGGCCTTGAGGAATATAAGGAAAGAAGCTCTTCCAGTAAGTGCAGAACTCAGAAACTGCTTCTTCAAACAAAGATTCAGATATTTATATTTGTAATCCTTATACCTGTTGCTATGAAAAGGTTGGTGGTAAAGGTTCCGTTGTGTGACCATGAGATTGACTTTGTGAAAATAACATCTGCAAAAACTGCAACTATAGCAGAGTCACCATTAATGTTAACAAGCAGAAGCAGAAACACCAAAATATCACTTACAAATAGCAATGAAGAAGTAAATTCCAAAGCCACACATCTTTCGGATGCCTAATACTACCAATCATCAGGCAATAGTAAACTGAGAAATATCAACAAGCATTGGCCATATACTGGGATTCTACCTATAGAGATTCAATAACTGCCACCTGTCTATAACATCCACATTTACCATCACTAAAGTGTACTTTCAGCAGTTAGAGTAATTTTTACAAACTCCAACTTCATCTTGATGATGACTTGAACATTATCCTGGCATGAGACTTTGCTAGACAGGAGCACTGGTTACAAAATTGATACTTCACGCTGGAAGAGGCGTAACTTTGCAAAATGACATACTATTTTCTGAGGAGACTTTACACTGTTGTAAAATGCACCACTACAATTGCAATGCCCTATGTTATCTTTTGAAAACTGTTAAAGTGTAATAGTGGAGGTATTATATTGCTGACAGACTGCACTGCGTTAACCATTATTGATAATAGATGATGGATTTGTTTTATCGATGATTAAAGGTATTGATTGTGGGATCGAGACAGTCTGTTTGCTGAGTGTATTGATACCTGTGTGATGTGGAAGTGGAACTGAAAGATGAATATGTGGCTATGGACATTCAGTCCCTGCATGAGATTAAACAGTGAAAACATGTTGGGCAGAATTTTATCTGTGGCACGCTGTTCCCGATAATGGAACAGGGCGTGGGGTGCCACTTCCACTCTCTTGGTTTTTGCTGGTTCCCGCAGGATTCTAATTAAAATTTTAATTGCTGGCAGTGTGCAAAGGAGACACATGCGATCTCGCGGTGGGGAACGTTTTATCAGTGATGTGAACCGCCATCAGCTGACGATGCAGCAGGTACAGGCAGGCCATTAAAAAAGCCTCCTGGACAAAATGGCCACAATCTTCCTGCCCAATTCTATTGCCGTTAAAATAAGACTTACTGAGAACACAAAGGTAGCCCATGTGTTTTTTAAATTTAAATTTCACGTGTAAACATTTCACGATGAGTTCACTTTATTCATGGATGCATCATTGTTCTTTGTTGAGAATAGCTTAGTCAATGAGCTAAATGTACTGGCACATCTCAGGGTTGGCACACGTTGATGGTTACAGGAGAGTTAGGGACATTTTCTTTATTGTGGAAGAAACAATGTTGTATTTTTTGTTCACGCTTTGTTGAATGTTCATGTTAGTGTCCAGTGTTGTACTCGCCACTCTGTGGGACATGGCTGAACTTGCTTTCTATGCAGTGAACACTCTCAGCAGGGATAATTGAAACGTTGTAGGTGAACTCAAAGCCCTGTAAGGACTCTGCCAGCCAACAGCCTGAGATGGACACACATTTGTACAGTACTGACACTGCCCTTTAGGACCCTCATTTTCTTATCTTGACTGACTGTCTACATCCCCCTCCTCCCATTACACCCAGGATGCCAGGCCCTTCCTACTTCACTCCTTCATGCTCCTGACGTCACCTCTGTCCTCCCTTGGATCCCTTTTCCACTCTTCCATGCCCCTGATCCCACTCCACAAATGCAACTCCCCACCCCCGACTCACCCTTACCAGTCCCGAGCCTCCATGCAAGCTGCCATTCTCCTGCTCCCCTCTCTTTCTCCCCTTCTTGTGGCACAGAGATCAACAAGGAAAGCTGCAGATCTCAGACATTATTGTACAAAGCTGACTGTTGCACGACCCATTTAAACAAACATGAACCGGGTGCCACAAGAACCTCGAGCGCCGCTGACTTCATCATGAAGATAGGATGTCATTACAAAAAGTTTTAATAGAATAGTTTTAATAGAGTATTCACGGCATGCAAATGTATTACAGGCAGGAGGCAGCCACAGGCTGGAGTGAGGTGCAACCTGCCACAAACAATGCAGAGTGAACCTCTAAATTTGAACCCATCATTGGGGATGCAAATTTTCAGCTCCTGCCTAATTAAGTCAGCCCACCCACCATGTATCCTGCTCTTGGAGGCCCCATAAAATCCACATCGCCACCCCCCCACCCCCTTCCCTGTCCCGTTGATTCTGAACAAACTTTGACCTGAAATATTAACTCAGTCTCTCTCTCCACAGTTACTGCCAAACCTGCTGAGTGTTACCAGCATTTTCTGTTTTTGGTTCAGATTTCCAGCATCTGCAAAAATTTCCTTTTGATTCTGAACAATGTTGGCTGAAGTTAAAACTTAGGTTTTATTCCAAAAATGTATTTGTTAAATATTAAAACATATATATTGAATTTTGATCTAGTCTCTTCTTCACCTCCTACCAAGTTTCACATTACAAGGCACACTCACATTCTCTATCAAAAAAATAGTAACCCCAATTTCAAGCTCAGAATATACAAGGTTAAATCCTACTGATGGTCCTGTCTTGACACATGTCATCAGCTAAACATTTATGATAAGCCTAAGGTGTTCCCTGTAAAACAGGGTCTAGTGTTCCACTTCATAACTATCAGCCCTGGAGAAAGAATTTGTCTTTGTCCATGCTATTCAGACTTTTCCTTCTAAATATTCCTTTAATATTGATGCTAAACGGGAGTTTGTATCACTAGTTCCCAGAGCGGATGTTCCAATCAACTAGTGGAAAATTCAATGGCCAGAATATTACTCTAGTTGGGTGGATGCGCGCCTGACCTGAACAAGCATAAAATGATGCACGATGACATCGGGACACTCGCCCAACGTCATCGCACACTCACGCGATATTTCGGTCGGCCGGCACCCGCGAGAGTTGGCAGTGCGCCAGCAGCTCTGTGGCTCAGGGAGCTTTTCCAGCGTGCACCTGCATGCATGTGTGAAGTTGCACGCTCATCCTCTTTCTCCACCACACAGGCGGCACTGGGCGCTACCGCGTGCATTTCACACAGGGTGGCCTTAATTGGCCCGCGAGCGTGAAATCGTGGTCCGGCCCCGATTGCGGGCAGTGGTCAGCTTCCCAACTGCCCCCACCGAGCCCACCCAACAAGGGCAAAATTCTGCCCAATGTAAATTTGCCAGATTCACTAAACCTGCTCACCAGGACAACTCAGTAAGATGAGGAAATGGCAGTGAAAATAGCTACCAATATTGATGTGAGAGGGTTTAGAGGAGAGTAGAATTTTCCTGAGGATTGCTCCCTCAGCCAACACAAAGAAACAGAGTTAACTTTTCTAGTCTGTGACCTTTCATCAGAAAAGTAAAATATTAGAAACTGAATTTGTTTTAAAAAAGTACAGGGATAGGAAAAGTGGGAGGGGCAAAAAGAGCCAAAGGGAAGGTCTGTGATAGAGTGGAAGGCAGAGTGATTAAATGACAAAAGGGATAATGGTGCAAGCCAAAAGGGGATGTTAATGGTACAGATAAAGAACCAAAGATAGGTCTAGAGGAGGAGTAACTGGTAGCAACAGATTCATTATCAACAGCTGCTATCACAAAAATGGCAGCCATGGCAATGAGCTGAAATTGTTGAACCTTTGTGACAATTGTGTCAGAAGGTTGTAAAATGTCTAATCAGAAGTTGAGGTTCTATTACTCTAGGTGTCACTGAAATAGTGTAGGGGGCCAAGAACAGAGAGGTGACAATGCGAGTGGGAAGAAAATTAAAATAGAAAGCGACTGGAAACTTGGAGTCAGGCTGGTGGACTGATTGAAGGTGTTCTGCAAAGCAGTCACCTAATCTGTTTTTGGACTCCCCAAAGTAAGAAGGCCACACCGTGAGCAGCAAATACAGAACACTAAACTGAACAAAGTACAACAAATTACTGTTTCATCTGGAGGGGGTGTTTGGGACCCTGGATGGTAGAAAGGGAGGAAGTGAAAGGGCTGGCGTTGCATCTCTTATACTTGCAAGGTAATAGTTCCAAGTCAGCATCACTGTTTCAGTTTTTATGGACAACAAATGCTGGTAATGATTCTGCGGTTACCATTTACAGCTCCTCTGGCCCATCTTTTGTTTTTCTACTTGTCCTGTCTCAATATTACCCACTTACCCTGCACCATCATGCCTTTTGTCATTTAATCTCTCCTGCTTTCTACTCTATCACTGACCTTCACTTTTGTCCTTTCTTCCTCTCCTCCCCCTCTATCCCTACCTTTATCCTTGTTAAAAACATGCTACAATTCTTACATTTTCCTGTTCTGATGAAAGGTCACCAACCTGGAATGTTAACTGTGTTTCTCTATCCTAAGATGCTGCATAACCTGCTGAGCATTTTCTGTTCATATTTCAGATTTCTAGCATCCCACAGTATTTTGCCTTTGTTTACAGGGTGGGTTTTGGATGGAATAAATGCTTGTACAAGCAGAATATCTCCCTCTTTGATGTTCTACTTCCCTCAACTTGATCTTAAAAAAATCACGAAAAGATCAATTTTCTACTAATCAGTATTTTCTGCCTCTCTTTGTGTATCTCTCCCTCTTTCTGGATGCTGGTCGAAAGGTTATGTTCCATGTAAAATCCAAAGGTACATCACACAGCAGCTAACTAACTGTGCATTAGTAATGTGAAACAAAATACTTTTGCATATTAAATCAGGGTTGATCTACAAGTAATTTATCTACTTTGGCACATGTTTCTATCATATCTCCAAAGGATCTTAAAAAAGAGAACAATTAAGTAATTGAATAAGCTGACAATTTCTCAAAGGGAAACATTTCAATAGAGCTGACAATTTCACAAGATGGCAGCTGCAAACAAACGACAGTAATTTCAATTTTGCCACCTTGAATCTGGAGGGAAACCTGTTTGACAAGACACTCACATTCTTGACAGGTCTTGGGAGCAGACTGCCAGAAAACAAATGCATTTAGTAAAATCCCCAATGTGCTCTGATGCTGAAGTCAGCAATTTAAGTGGTGAGTTTCTGCTAATCTATGAAAAATATAACAAGGCAGGGAAAAGAGGAGGTGGGAAGGAAAGAACCAAAGGGAAGATCTGTGATCTGTGATCTTGGAAGGCTAGAGAGAATGAATAATAAAGGGATGATGGTGCAAGGCAAAATGGGGTAGTCATAGAACAAGCTATGGAAAAATGTGCTTTGTTACCTGCCTACAGTAAAAGAAAATCTTCTCACCTCTGGCTCTTTTGCCAATTATTTTAAATCTGGTTACTGACCCCTCTGCCGGTGGAAACAGTTTCTCTTTATTTACTCTGTGAAAACTATTCATGATTTTGAAGCTTCCATTAAATCTCCACCTAACCTTCTCTGCTCTATGGAGAACAATCCCAGTTTCTTTAGTCTCCCCAAATTACTGAAATCCTTCAAGCCAGTACCATTCCAGTAAATTTCTTCTGCATCCCCTCAAAGACATACTTCAGAAAGTGCGGTGCCCAAAATTAGACACAACACCCCAGCTGTGGTAAAAGTTAGTGGGTCGAATGACTGACATTTGACATTGTGGCCACCTATTTGGTTTTGGCTGCAGACAGATCCATCTTCAAAGGTCATTAATGTTTAATGTTTTGTTTTGTTCAGGGGTGAAATGAAGGCAGTCCTTGGTGCAGCAGCCTTCAAGGGCAGGTGCTACATTTCACCTGGGTTTAGGAGGGAATATTCTCTTCTTATGTCAATTGGCAGGAGGGGTGAAGTAAGCTTGGACCACCTTAATCTGCTTGGGCCACGCTATGAACTAGAGCAAATAATCTTTGCTAACACTTCAGTACTGTATTGACAGAGGCATTTGTCTGGATGAGGCTTTGAGCCATTTCTCTCATTTATGGGACTTTGCCACGTGCAAACTGACTGCATTTGCCTACATAACTGCAGTTCAAAAATAGTGCATTAGCTGTGAAGTATTTGGGGGTATGTTGAAGATATTATTAGTTTTTTAATACAATGCTTCCTAGATGTCAGGACAGGCCAGGTGAACTGCAGAGGTCTTTTCCAGAATGCTGCATTCCTATGTCCAACCAACAGGCCCCTGTAAAATACTTCACATAAGCTTTACATTTCACAGCATGTTGATAGCCATCACTAACACCCATTCTATAAAATTTAGAATAAAAACAGAAACTGCTGGAAATACTCAGCAGATCAGGCATCATCTGTGGAGAAGAAACAGAGTTAATGTTTCAGGTCAGTGGTCTTACGTCAGAACATGATTGATAGGGCCCTCGACGATGGGCTGCATTTTATGTGCCAGGTGTGTTTTCGGAGGGGGGAGGGCACATAAAATAGGGTAGGTGCCTGCCCCACCACCTTCCCAACCACCCCCGAGCTCACCCACATAATACCGGGGGGAGTGGTGGGCGGGCACTGAAATCGGCAGCCTGACTGCCATATTTAAATAGATAATCAAGGGTCAGTTAGACTTCTAACCAAGCCAATTGACCCCGACAATATGCTGCCCATGTCATAATACGGTTGGCATGGGCAGTAGGGCAGCAGTGAGCAGCCCAATTTTTTAAATAATCTCTTCAAAGGGCAGGAAGAAGTGGGGGGGATTCTATCTTCGGGGGCTTCCCTTTGCTGATCAGGGGCAGTCCCCCTAAGTTGAACACCCCATTACTACCTACCCACCTACAGCCTTAAACCCAACTCCCACTCCCCCGACCAGCCTAAACCGTCCCTGCCCAAGACCCCATACTTACCTGTTTCCAGGGATCCATGAGACTTCTTCTTACTCCTCATTGCAGTTCCGGCAGCACCCACTAATGCAATCTTGGCGCTACTGGGACTGATAGAACTGCCGGCCAATCTGATTGGCTGACAGCTTCCGAGGGCGGGACTTCTTCGCCAGTGAGGGGCAGGAGTCCCACTCCATCCTTGTTAAGCCCACCCACAATGCACTATGGCGGTGGGGCGGGCTGGCGTGAAGCAGGTCGGCTCCACGCCAACTTTGCTTCCAGTGGGGGGGTGAGGGGGGTTGCAAACATCTCCCCCCATTATATTCTGCCCAATATCTGTTTCATTTCCATCCTTCTAATCTTATCCATTCCCTTCCCTCCGAAAATCACAATTAGGGTTCCTCCTATTCTGACCTTCCACCCCTTCAGCCTTCACATTCAAGGGAATAACCTCTGCCATTTTGCCACCTCCAACGTGATGCCACCAAGCATATCGTTCTCTTTCCTCTCCTTTCAGCATTCTGAAGGGACTATTTACTCCACGACATCCTTGTCCACTCTTCAATCGCCCCCAACATCCCATTCCCTTCCCACGGCATCTTTCTATGCAAGCATCTGCCCTTTTAGTTCCTCCCTTCCCACCATCCAAGATCCGAAACACTTTTTCCAGAGAAAACAACGATTTACTTAACGTTCAAGCGATTTAGTATACTGTACTCACTGCTCACGATGTGGTCTCCTCTACACTGGGGAGACCAGATGCAGAATGGGTGTCCACTTGGCAGGATATTGCCATTCAGTCCACAAGCATGACCCCAAGCTTCTGGTTGTCTGTCATTTTAATTCTCTGCTTGATTCCAACTCTGGCCTCACCCTCGCCCTCCTACATTGTTCAAGTGAAGCTTGAGGAACAGCACCTCATATTGTGATCAGGAATTCGAAAGCCTTCTGGACTCGACATTGAGTTCAACAATTTCAAATCATTATGTCTGCCTTTTCTCGTTGGATGCAGATGTTGATGATTGTTTTCCTCAGATCTATCTTTGGCTTCTTCACTTGTTCCTTTATAATCTCCTTTTGTCTTGCACGAGCATCCATTTTGTCATTTAATCTCTTCTGCCTTATACCCTATTATTGATCTTCTCCTTTGTTCTTACCCCCAGCACTTTCCATGCTTCTCTATTTGGTTAAAACACATCATAACTCTAATTTTTTCCAGTTCTGTTGAAAGGTCACCAACTTGAAATGTTAACTCTATTTCTCTCTCCACAGATGCTACCTGATCTGCTACATTTTTGTAGCATTTTCTGTTTTTATTTCAGATTTCCAACATCTGAAGTATTTTGGTTTTGTATAAGGTGGACTTTAATTACAATAACTCTATAAAAAGAAAAGCAAATATAGAGTATGGCTTGAAATCCCTGTGGGCCTGTCACTGAATCTTTCTTTTGCCCATTAATAAATTGCCGAACATATGATACCATTTGTTTCTCCAATGGTTCTGTCGTATTGACCCTTACAGACTAAGAAGAATGTCCAAGGTTTAGTTCTAAATTCCTGATGATTTTGGCAATCTTAATTAGGGTAGTCAACTCACTTACAGCTATTTTCTTTTCAAATGGGAATTTCAAAACATGGCAAATTTCATTAGTTAACACACTAACATAACTTGTACTAATCAGGACAAACACAAGAATGCCAAATTTCAAATGATCACAACAATTTATACTACAGGAGAAAAGGGTACCAATTGGTTGGCAAGCTGACTCTGTTTGGCTGAGGCGTTGTCATGCAGAAAGCAACAGAAAACTATAGGCTCCCCATGTTTCCAGCTAATTTAAAAAAGATGCAAGGCTTGAACATATTCCTTTCGTTTGCAGAGAACTGGTCCCTGCGTATGAATGTATGTCACTTCTAGCAAGACATGTTACGAGTGCGACTGATTTTCTTAAATTGGTTGTTAGTGTAGTTATTAGCGCACTCAGGATTGTTCAGCAAGTGTTGCCCAATCGCAGAATCACAACTAACAATAAACATTTTGTTTTGGGTGATGTAATTCACTGTCAAATCTTTTGAACAAATAACCTGTCCTCCTTTGCTCTTGTTCCTGCTAAGCTCCAAATTCAACTTTTTACATGCTCTTCCTCATTGCATTTACAAAGACTGATTGCACTGTTTCCTGCTCTAACTGTACTTTTACATTTGGCACTTCTGCATGTATCAAGGTGTGTGATTTTGCCAATAGGATAAGGCAATCAGTTTTAGCAAAGTAAATGCAAGGAGTTTGACTTAAGGCCATCGCTCGACCTATAATCTGAATTACAGAAATACCAAATTCATAGGATGAAAGGCGGGAGGAGCAATTTTAACCTAACTGGTTCATCAGGAAACTGATGGGATGGGGTACAACATGTACCCCATATTATACCTCTAGTGATTTTACATTGCATTACATTGAAGTCATTATTGGGCCTGCTGTAAAATTCAGGTTCCACCCCATCTTGTGGGCTTTCTATCTGGTGAGTTACATTAAAAATGCCCCCATGAGTTTTGTGCTTTTGGATTGTGGGAGAGATGGATTGTGGGAAACTGTGGATTACTCCCTTTTTTTATATTTGTTCATGAGACCAGCTGGGCCAGCATTTTTTGCCCATCCCTAATTGCCCTTGAGAACTGGGGTACTCAAGAACTGAATGGCTTGCTAAGCCATTTCAGAGTCAACCACATTATTGTGGGTCTGAAGTCACATGTAGGCCAGACCAGGTAAGGACAACAGATTTCCTTCCCTGAAGGGCATTAATGAACCAGATGGGTTTTTAATGACAATCAACAAGGGTTTCATGGTCATCATTGAATTCAAATTTCACCATGGTGGGATTTGAACCCAGGTCCCCAGAGAATTACCCTGGGTATCTGGAGTGCTAGCCCAGTGATAATACCACTACACCACTGCCTCCCCTGGCCCACTCTTCCTGCCCTACAATAACTTACCAGGTCAGAACTGAAATCTGACATCATTTCACACTTCCTTTTGATTTATTGAGGAGGCGGTGGCATAGTGGTATTGTCACTGACTAGTATTCCAGAGCAATGGTCTGGGGACCTGGATTCACATCCCACCATGGCAGATGGCAAAATTTGAATCCAATAAAAATCTGGAATTAAAAGTCTGATGAAGACCATGAAACCATTGCCAATTGTTGTTAAAAAAAAACCCCATCTGGTTCACTAATGTTCTTTAGGGAAGGAAATCAGCTGTCCTTACTCCTTACCTGGTCTGGCCTACATGTGACTCCAGACCCACAGCAATGCGGTTGATTCTTAAATGTCCTCTGAACAAGGGCAATTAGGGATGGGTGATAAATGCTCGCTTAGCCCACATCCTGTGAACAAATATAAAAAATATATTTATATTATAAATGGCTACAAGTAAATATTCAAGAAGGCTCCATGTTAGGGTAATTATACTTCAGATTACAAGATGATGAAAGCACTTTTCATGGAATAAAAGCTTAGAAGATCTTTTAAGCATTCACCTGTATCCAGAGAATTTTAGGCCATTTGAAGACTCAATAACAGCTGAGAAACCTCAATTCCTTTGTGGCGGGGTTGAGAAAAAATTCACACCAGGCCCAAATGAATTGTCTGATTGGCAAATGTGCTGTCCTGAGGAAAGGGATTTTTTTTTTACATACAGAACTAAGATTGGAATAAATAACTATTTGCTGTTTAAGTTTTCAATCTTGCTGTGAGCCAGTTGCAAATTCATGACAAATGTAAATTTACTGAACTGCAGTTGTAGCATAAATAGGACATAGACACCTGCCAGTATTTGCACAGAGGCATTCCTAAGTGACCCATTATCCATTTCAATATAAGTGCTCTCAGATCTCCGTGGTTCAATGCTAGTAACAGACCGATTAGGACTAAGCATTGCATTATACATGAGAGTTCAATGGAAATCAGCTGTTAGAGTGGGGTTAGCACTCGGAGTAGTGAAGCATCTTTTTGTAAAGTGTTAGGAATCAAAATCAATTCCATACACGTTTTCCCTTAAAGTGACAGTCTGCAGAAACATCAGATCAGATGATAGAAAACATAGTGAGAACAAAATATAGAGCACACCACTGTTTATGGCACAGTTTAAAGAAATTGAAATTCTGATCTAACTATTTTTTGGAGATGTTGTAAAAATGCCTCCATGGATTAAATGTGATACCACTCAATAGGTTAAAAATAGAAAAGTGGAGTTGCGTATCAGTTGTGCACTGTATTAGAAGCTGTGTGATAATTCAACTGGCAGGCTTTTGGAATCAAAAGAAAACCGATCTGAGCATTTCCCAAGGCAAAAGTAAGACACAAAATATATCTGTCATGAATATTTAATTGGGCTCTGTCCCTTCATTGACCCAGTTTAGTACTCTTGACCCTAATTAGAAATGCCATTGCAGAATGTAAGGACTGTTGTTTCAACAGTGTGACATGCCCGAGTGTGTTGTAAAAGTAGCTGTGGAATAATAGAACTTTCCATCAGCGAATATTTGGCAGACTGACAATTTGTAGGTGCTCAACCTGAATTCATAATTATTCACTTTTCTCTGAAAATGCATTTCATGCCAGTAAATCTCTTATGGATCAATGCAACATACAGTACTGAAACTGGTCTTCAAATTCTTCACCACCTTATGGGTAAGATTTTTTCTTTTCTTTCATTTACATAAATTAACTTTTGTTAGAAACAGTTGGTCAAAATTTAACTAAATAAACTTACCCTTAAAATGGACTTTTGAAACATTCTCCGTGCACAACCCTTGAGTAACTGTTAGCTGTGGCTGAGCTAGTGGCACTGTCACCTCTGAGATGAATCCCACTCCAGAGACTTCACAGAAGTTTAGGCTGAGATTCCAGTGCACTACTGAGGGAATTAAGCATCGCTGGAGTTGCCATCTTTCAGATGAGACGTTAAGCCAATACTTTGTCTGCTCTCTCAGATGAACGTAAAAGATCCCATGGCTCTGGTTCAAAGAAGAGCGTGGAGGTTCTCCCCACTGTCCTGGTCAATATTGACCCCTCAAGCAACAACATTAAAACAAATTATCTGGTCATGGTCACATTATTTTTTTGTGGGAGCTTGCTGTGTGCAAACTAGTTGCTGTGTTTCTTACATTATAACAGTGACTGCACTTCAAAGGTACTTCATGTAAAGCACTTTAGAATGCCCTGAGATCATGAAAGAAGCTATGAAAATGCAAGTATTTTATTCTTTCGTTATTCTGTCATAAAGGAGAGCAGTTGGGAAAATCCATTAAAAGTAGCAATAAAGAATCACACACACTGTCACTAGGCCAAGCTGTGCCTTTTGAGATTGCTATGTACTTGCCTGCTACAGCTTTCAGATACATCAGATTTCACCCAGAGTTAGATTTTTATTTCTCAACAGAAATATTTAACAGGGGGCTGATCACTCATTTGGGATTATGTCCCAAAGTTAAAGTGATCTCCATCATGCAGAATGAAGCAAAGTTGAATGTCAGAGTTCAACACACTGCTTGTGACAGCGTCTGAAAGAATTTCGTAGAACTGAATTCAGCTCTTTGGTCATTAAAAGAGGGAGATGGAGGTGGACTCGAAACGTTAACTCTATCTATCTCTCCACAGATGCTGTTAGACCAGCTGAGTTTTTCCAGCACTTTTTGTTTTTGTTTCAGATTTCCAGCATCCACAATATTTTGCCTTTATCTCCACATTAAGGATTCCATCCATCATGTTGTGTGGCACTAACACCATGTTAAATGGGATAGATTTCAAACAGATCAAAGCAATTCAAAACTGGGCATCCATGAGGCGCTGTGGGCCATCAGCAGAATTGTATTCAACTACAATCTGCAACCTTATGGTCCGACATATCCCCCATCAAGCTGGGGACCAACCCTGGTTCAATGAAGAATGCAGGAGGGTATGGCAGGAGTAGCACCAGGCATACCTAAAATGACGTGTCAACCTGGTTAAGCTACAACACAGAACTACTTGCATGCCAAACACCGGAAGCAGCATTTGATAGTCAAAGATAAGTGACCCCACAATCAATGGATCAGATCTAAGCTCTGCAGTCCTGCCACATCTGGCTGTGAATGGTGGTGATAATTTTTAAAAATACAGGAGGAGGAGGCTCTACAAATATCCCCATCTTCAATAATGGTAGAGTCTAGCATTCGGTGCTAAAGACAAGGCACCTGAGACCACCTTCAGCCAGAAGTGCTGAGTGGATACCCATCTCAGCTTCCTCCTGAAGTCCCCAGCATCACAGGTGCTTCAGCCAATTCGATTCACTTCATGTGTGATGGCAAGAAATGGCTGAAGACACTTGATACCGCAAAGGCTATGGGCCCAAACAACATTCCAGCAACAGTACTGAGTTATGCTCCTGAACTAGCTGTGCCCCTAGCCAAGCTGTTCCAATACAGCTACAACACTAGCATCCACCTGGAAATGTGGAAAATTGCACAGGTATGTCCTTTCCACAAACAGCAGGATAAATCCAACCTTGCCAACTACTTCCCCATCAATTACCCTCTATCATCAGCAAAGTGATGGAAGGGGTCGTTGACCACGCTATCAAGTGGCACTTACTCAGCAATGGCCTGCTCACCAATGCACAATTTGGGTTCTGCCAGGGCTACTCGGCTCCTGACCTCATTATAGCCTTGGTCCAAACATGGACAGAGGAGCTGAATCAAGAAGTGAGGTGAGAGTGGCTGCCCTTCATATCAAGGCAGCATTTGACTGAATGTGACGATAAGGAATCCTAGCAAAACTGGAGTCAATGGGAATCAGGGGGATAATTCTCCACTGGTTGAAGGCATACCTAGCACAAAGGAAGATGGTTGTGGTTGTTGGAGGTCAATCATCTCAGTCCCAGGACAACGCTGCAGGAGTTCCTCAGGGTAGTGTCCTAGACCTAACTATCTTCAGCTGCTTCGTCACTGACCTTCCCGCCATCATTAGGTCAGAAGGGGGATTTTCGCTGATGATTTCACAATGTTCAACACCATTTGTGAGTCCTCAGATACTAAAGCAATCTGTGACAACATCCAGGCTTGGGCTGAAAAGTGGCAAGTAACATTCATACTACAGAAGTGACAGGAAATGACCATCTGCAACAAGTGAGAATCTAACCTCTCCCCTTGACATTCAATGGCATTACCATCGCTGAATCCCACAGTATCAACATCCTGGGGGTTACCAGTGAGCAGAAACTGAACTGGACTAGCCGTATAAATACTGTGGCTACAAGAGCAGGTCAGAGGCTAGGAATCACGCGACAAGTAACTCACCTCTTGACTCTCCAAAGCCTGTCCACCATCTACAAAGCACAAGTCACGAATGTGATGGAATACTCTCCACTTGTCTGGATGAGTGTAGCTCCAACAACACTCAAAAAGCTCAACACCATCCAGGACAAAGCAGCCCACATGATTGACACCCCATTCACTTCCTCCACCACCAATGCACAGTGACAGCAGTGTTTACCATCTACAAGATGCACTGCAGCAACTCAGCAAGGCTCCTTCGACAGTACTTTCCAAATCTGTAACCTCTGCCATCTCGAAGGACATGAACAACTGATGCAAGGGCACACTACCTGCAAAGTCCTCTCCAAGCCACACACCATCCTCACCTGGGAATTTATCACTGTTCCTTCACCCGTTGCTGTGTCAAAATCCTGGAACTCCCTTCCTAATAGCACTGTGGGTGTACCTACACCACATGGGCTGCAACAGTTCAAGAAGGCAGCTCACCACCACCTTCTTAAGTGCAGTTAGGGATGGGCGATAAATGCTGGCCTACCCAGCGACCCCCACATCCCGTGAATGAATTTTTTAAAACTATTTTAATGTCAGCGCTCTCCTTGTCTGCACAGTCCTGCATCACAGGAGACTTTGAGTATATGAGCTGGGTGGAACATTAAATCAAGCTCTATTAAAGTCATTCACACAGAAATGTATTCAACAACAACTTGCATTTATATAGCACTCTCCATATATCAGAGCACTTTGCAGGGTGGTGGAAATGGAGAGGTTGCCAAGACAGGGAAAGAGGGATGGAAAAATGAAAGCAAAGTCAATGAGGAATGCTCAGGAAACACTGGAAGGAGGGAGGGACATCACACAGGTTTAGAGTTCAGGTAGAGACTTTTTTTATTCATTCATGGGACGTGAGCATCGCTGGCTAGGCCAGTACCTATTGCCCATCCCTAATTGCCCTTAAGAAGGCGGTGGTGAGCTGCCTTCTTGAAATGCTGCAGTCCATGTGGTTTGGGTAACAGTGCTGTTAGGGAGGGAGTTCCAGGATTTTGACCCAATGACAGTGAAGGAACGATGATATATTTCCAAGTCAGGATAGTGAGTGGCTTCGAGGGGACGTTCCAGGTGGTGGTTTTCTTATGTGTCTGCAAGCGCTATTATGTTACTAAAAGAGTTTTGCACAGTCAACATTATTCCCCACATCCAACTGCATTAAAAGAACAAAAGATCTGAATTTACATCACAGCTTTCACAAGCTTGGAAAACCCCAGTTACAGCCAATGGAACACTTTTGATGGGTAGTAATTGTTATGTAATAACCAACTTTTTTGAAAATCTCTGGCTCTGCATTGGACCAACATCCTTCTTTGATCCAAGCAGCCTACAAACGGCCTGTTACAGGCTTCTCCGGCACATTCTGGCTTCTTTCTCTCTCCCAGAACTAGGACTGCACTCAGTCACTATGTAAAAGTGGAGTTTTTATTGAAGTTAATTGGTTTAAAGATGGCGATTGTGAGTGTTAATCTGAGATTATAAATTCCAAAGTGCTTCTTCTGATCAATTAATGAGTGAATGCATCATTTGGTGTGGTAATGAGCCATACACGGGTTCAATCCCTGGTTATCATGGAATCACAATATCATAGAACAATAGAGCACAGAAGAAGGCCATTCAGCTCATCAGGTCTATGTTGGCTTGTCAAAGAACAACCCAGTTAGTTCAACTCTCTTGCTCTTTCCTCAAACCCATAAAATGTTTTCTCCTTCAAATATTTATCCTGTTCCCTTCTGAAGCTACTATTGAATCCATAAGTGCCACCCTATCTGGCAGTGCATTCCAAATCCTATCCACTTATTCCATAAAATTTGTTTCCCTCCCTCCCCCTGCCCCCAACCCCCCAATTATCTTGTCAATCATTTTGAATCCGTGCGCTCTGGTTATCAACCTTCTGCCATTGAAAACTTTCTCTTTATTTTCCCTATCTAAACCTTTCAAGAATTCAACCTATCAAATCTTCTCTTAGCCTAATTCCCCACTCTGAGAAGGACTACCCCAGATTCTGCACTCTATCCACCTAACTGTAATCCCCATCCCTGTCACCATTCTAGTAAATGTCATCTGAACACTCTCCAAAGTTTTCACTTCCTTCCTAACATGTGGTGCCCAAAATTGAACACAATATTCTACCTGGGGCTGCGTTATATGGGTTTGGCATTATATAACTTCCTGGCTTTTGTATTCTATGCCTCTATCTGTGAATCCCATGATCTTGTGCTTTATTAACAGCTTTGTTAACTCATCTTGCCACCTTCAAAGATTTGCATACAAGCACTCCCAGGTCTCTCTTCTTCAAACCTGTTTATCTTGTAACATTTGTGTGTATTGTCTCTTTTTACTCATTCTTCCTACCAAAAGTTCATACTTCACTGTGTTGAATTTCATATGCCATTTGTCTGCCCATTTCACCAGCCTGTCTATGAGATCCACAAGTCTTTTACTATTCCGGATCCTAACTACTTACTGTGTAAAATGGTTCTCCTTATATTATCTTTGCTTCTTTTGTCATTCATCTTAAATCAGTGTCCTCTGGTGCTCTTCCCTTTCACCAATGGAAACAATTGCTCTCTACTCTGTGCAGACCCTTCATGGTTCTTAACGCTTCTTTCAGATCTCCTCTCAATCTTCACCTTGCTAAGGATAACAGCCCCAACTTCTCCAATTTACCCATGTAACTGAAGTCCCACAACCTTGAAACCATTTTGTCAATCTTTTCTGCACCGTCTCTAATGCCTTCCACATCCTTCCTAAAGTATGAAGGCAAGAATTGGACACAATACTCCAGTTGAGGCCGAATTAGTGTTTTAAGCTGGTTCACCGTAACTTTCTTACTTTTATACTTTATGCCTCCATTTAAAAAGCCCGAGCTCTCATATACCTTATTAACCGCTTTCTCAACTTGCCCTGCCAATTTCAATAATTTGTGCACATATGCACCTGGGTTCCTCTGCTCCTGCACCCACTTTAGCTTTGTATCCTTTTTCTTCACATTGTCTTTCCTCATTCTTCCTATGGTCAGTGCCTCCGCAACTTCCAATCGTACTTCCATGCTTGTTCCTAAGTAACCTCATCAGTAAGCTGGGACGCATCTGATCTGGTCCTGATGACTCAGCATTTCATCATTTTTTAGCCCATCCAGTGACCTCCTTTTCCACAATGACTTTGGCAGCATCTTCTTGGTAAAGACAAATGAAAATTACTCACATAGTACCTCAGCCATACTCTCTGCCTCCAAGCATGAAACCTGGCCCAGATTTTCCACTCCTGCCCGTGGCGGGTGTCATGGGGGGGGGGCCAGGAGCAGAAAATATTGTGAGAGCCTAAAAATCTGTTTTACATTGGCAGGAAAACAGGTCTTATTGTCTGCTCCAGCTTTAATGTCAGAGTGCGTTTCCTGACGCGCAATGTTGGGAAAGCTATTTGAATAAATTTAAATGTGATGAATACTTATTATAAAGACTGCTTGTTGGTGTCATTCTCCACGCTCTATCAAGAGGTCATGTCGGCATCTAATTAGACCGACGTATTTCAAAATAGTATATAAGCGACGTGCACCTGGCGACCAGCACTTCGCTTGTGACTTTGTGGTTTGTTTGCCTACCTTTCATCTTGCAGCGCTTGTGGCACCTCGACTCAGCGCCAGGCTTTGCAGGGAGCAACACATTGCTCTAGGGGGGTATCACAATCAAGGCTCTACCTACCAGACTAGCGGTAAGGTGGAGGTGCTGTGGAAGGGTCTGCAGGGCAAACCTTCACAATAAAAGGGGAAAAAAATGGCAAAGGATGCACTCCGACACATGATGAGGGGGTGCGGCTTGGAAGTGTCCTCTGGTCTAGAATGGGGAAAAATGTCTCAGAGAGGGTCTTAAGCGAGCAATGGCCTGAATTGGAAGATGGCAGAGTGACGAGGCGCTTAACTTTACATTGTTAACCTTGCAAGGACTGTCCCTGTCCTAGACAAGGGAGGGCAAGTAAGTAAAATGTCATTCATGTCCAGCAAGTTGTGTGCAGGGCATGATCGTTGTAACAGACGCTTTGGTCTGTGGTTTTCTGGCTCAATAATGGGCTGCAGTTGACGGGGGAGCGGGGTGGGCTCAGAAGCTCACTGCACAATAGGGCTCAAGAAGGGTTAGGCTAATCTGTCAATGGGGCATTGGCACTTCTGCCTCAATACATTCAGTGGATTGCACAGGGATATCCTCCGCAATCAAAATGACATAAAGCTTTGGATAGGAAGGCTTGTGAATCTTTGGAGGAAAGGAAACCTGAACATAATGCAATCCCAGAACGATGGCAGGGATTACTGCAGTCACAGAAGGGAGGGCCAAAGCTGGTCTGGTAGTGAGGCCTTAGCACCACCATCTTCCAACCTGGAGGGATGGCACAGCACAAAATTAATCTGAGGAATAGCTCAGCTGCTGAAGGCTCTGAGAGCCATTTGTAGGACTGGTGTACTGCACTGGGGAGCTGATTAAATGAGCACCAACTGAAATGCCTAATGAGGGTAGATGCACACCTGAGACATGTTAGGAGCCTTTCAATGATCATACAGGGAATCAGGAAAGTGAATCATTGAAGCACAGCAATTTGAGATGAATGACCAGCCATGGCAGTAATAGAGCTCCTTGCTTTAGCCCCTTGCTTTTAGACTGCCAATCGCCCACAGTGATAGCGAGGCCTAGACCATTTAGGTGACTGAACAAGCTCTGGATGTATCTTTAAAGCAGGAGCTCACAGTCTTGGCACTGGCAGGCTCACAGATGAGAAGTCTCAGAGCCACCTCATGAACATTAGCCCTCATGAGGATCACAGAGTATAATATTACAGTACAGTGATTGAGGATCCCAAACCATTCACATAACAGCCACTCATGTCAAGGGCGGGAGATTTTGGAAATGTACTATCAAATGTTCCTTGCACTAGCCAGCATTTCAGTATTCAGTCACTGGATCCAAGCCCTTGAACCCACAGTCACGCACTAGAAATATACAGAAATTGGAGCTTTGGCGGCTCGTGCTGACACACTTTCTTTTCTCATTGATGCTGCAGAGAGGGGAGCTTTAGGGAGATGGAGGCTGGATTTGTGCTGTCTGCATAATCGCATACAGGCAGGAGAGAAGGCGGAGAAGATTATGGAGGCGGCAAAAGACTCGCCAAAGCGGGGAGCCAAACCCTCAAGAGCAAGGGGCAGCAGGGCCCCCTCTGGACGCAGAGGATGAGGCTCACAGAAACTTTGTGCATAGCCAGCTCTCGTGAGGGTCTACACACCTTGCATGTCTTATCTATAGACGAGCGAGAGACAGTGTCGCCGACACCTCCGCATGTCCAGAGGTCTGGTGACTCATATTTGCTACGTTATCCAGGAATTGGCGCCATGGAGACTGGGTGGGCATCCATTGCCAGTGTCTCTGAAAGTTACCACCGCACTGAACTTCTACACGAGTGGCTCCTTCCAGGGCTCCATGGGGACGTGTGCAGGATCTCTCAAGCTTCCATGCACGAATGAATACATGGGGTGACAGGCTCCATTTTTGTGAAGGCCCACAATAGCGTGCACTTTGCCGGAAATCAAGAGAGCCAGCACTGGGCTATGCTGAGGTTTCCAGATTCCCACAGGTGCCGGGTGCAATTGACTGCACTTATGTGGCTGTTAAAGTTCCCTGGCAACAAGCACTCCAATACATACATAGGAAAGGATTCCACTCACTCAATGTTCAGCCGGTCTGCGACCACAGGAAACAAATCATGCAGATGTGTGTGAGATACCCAGGAAGCTGCCACGACTCATAAATCTTGAGTAAGTTGCAGGTCCTGACATCTTCGAGGGACCAGACAGAATCCAGAGCTGGTTCCTCAGTGACAAAGGCTATCCACTAAGGACCTGGCTGATGATGCCCATGCGGCAGCTACAAAACCCTGCAGGGATGTACAACGATGCTCATACCGCTACCTGAACACTGGTAGAGCAGAGCATTGGCAACTTGAAGACGTGGTTTCAATGCCTCAATGGATCTGGTGGAGCACTCCAGTACATTCCCCAGAGGGTCTCCCTGATCATTGTGGTCTGCTGTGCATTGCACAACCTGGCAGTGCAAAGCGGAGGTGGGGGGGGTGGGGGTGCGGTGGGGGGGACTTGCCAGGTGCAGACATGGAGGTGCTGCAGGTCTCCTGCAATGAGGAGGACAATGACAGGGATGAGGGTGAAGAGTTCGATGGAGCCAAGGCTGCAGGGGAAGAGGCTATAGCACAGGTCAGACAAGGCAGGCGTGCACATGAGGCCCTCATAGCCATCAGATTTCACGAGGAGGATGACAAGTAATAGTCTGCAAGTCTGCATCCTCTTGGACAAGTGTCCTTTCTCATGGACCCACATGAACACCAGCGGTGTTAACCCTCTCCTCGCAAACATGCACATAAATCTGAAAGTGAGCACTCAACCATTCTGCCACCCATTGTCCTAGTCCTTTGAAGGATGATGAAGGGTGGGTAACATCTGTCCTTGTTGAGAAGAGATCCAACCTGGACCAGGGCATTCCAGCATCACATACCAGAAGATACAGCCTCTCATAATATCTCTGCAGCATCGCAGTTGGCACGACAGCCTAGTCGAGACAGGAGCAGCTCCACAATCCTCAGTGCACCTGTCGCGGTATGCCTTCAGTCTGACAAAGCTCCTCAAGGAGATCCATCTGCCAAAATGGACAACACATTCTGTGACCCCTCGATGGTTTAACTGAGAGGTCACACTTGAGCCAAGGCAGCAGGGCTGTTACGCAGGTCAAACTGCGTTTTGATATCATGTGGTCCTTTGTGCCACCTTCAACATGGGTTCAAATTTGCATTTAATAAATAAATCTGGAACTAAAAGCTAGTCTCTCAGTAACCGTGACCATCAAATCATTATTGAAAAAAAAACCATCTGGTTCACTAATGCCCTTTAGGGAAGGAAATCTGCTGTCCTTACCTACATGTGCCTCCTGAGACACAGCAATGTGATTGACTCTTAAAATGAAAATCACATTAACCTGAGGCACTTGGTTTTGACATTTGCAACAAGTCAGGGTAGGGACCAAGATGTCACAGCTGATGGACAACAACACAGCTGATCATAAAGAGGAGGCATACACAGAAGATATGAAATACGTGGGATTCTATTTTCATTAGTGTAAAGTATATTACATGTGGTTAATATCCATGCCTCCATCGTGCTCCTAATACTACTTAACTTTCCTAACCCTACCGCTAAGTCTTGGTGCATGCCCGACACTCTGCTGACTGCTACACTCTGTTGTCTGTGATGACTTTGGTGGGCATCCTCTGGAGGACTGAGGCTTGGAGAGCTCCAGCCTACTTTGGGTCTCCTGCTGTGGGGCAGGTGCACGCTCCTCGGCCTTTGGAGCTGGAGGTGATGGGCTCACAGGAAGAGGGCTTTGGGATCAGCTGGACACTCCTGGAGTCTCCTAGGTGGATGGCCCATATGCTAGTCCCCCTCCCTAGGGTGCTTGAGAGCCCCTCCCTGACTCCTTGAGGAAAGAGGTAAGCTGGAGTGAGATTGAGTTACCCTGCCTCCCTTTCGCGTTGCCACTGATGGAAGCTACCAATGGCTACAGAGATGGAGCGCTCCACCTGCAACAGTTCGGGGCCTATGTCCTGGACCAAGGTCTCCATGGAAGCCATCATCCTATCAGTGTTGACCTCGGTACGTTGATATGCCGGTGCTATAACCTCAGACTGCATGCGAACGGACCCTTGCGTCGTTCATTGCAATCTGCGGAAAGCAGCGGACAACCCTTCCTGATATTCTCCTAACTGTCACTGAAGCTCCACCAACTTAGTTAGGAACGAATCTGGAGGCTTGTTATCATACTCAGACTCACCAGAATCCCAGCCTCCAGCAAACCTCTGAGCACCAGCTACCTCAGATGTCCCTGCCTCCACCTGCTGTGGACCAGATTGTGTGCTGTGCTCACCAGATTGCTACCCCGAGGCTACTCTAGAATTAGGTCCCGCTGAACTGTGTTTCTGCGCTGGTGGAGAGTGTGGATGAGCGCCGTGATGGGTCTTCAACGGCGCTCTCCTCTTCTTCTACCTCCAAAGTGTCTTCTGGGATGGAGATGAGGGCCTGGCTGAATGATGCCCTCAGACGCTTTCCAGAGGTGCCTATGAAAGGAAGTAGAGATTACTTAAGGATGGCAAGTGACTGGAGGATAGCAGAATGGACTCACAGTGTGGTTGTCTGAGGGATGAGCTGGTGCAGGGTCCTTACTTGGGTTGGCATCACCCATTTCACAGTTGCCACATGCAAGATCCCTGTCCTCTCCGGCCAGCACAATGGTATGTCATATGGAGTGAGGGCCTTAATTTCAACCACTCCACCCCCGGTCTGGGACCTCTCTCTCCTATTTGTCTGCAAGCTTGCCCTGCGTGAAGATAAATGGAGAGATTGTGAGCAGGACACATGCCAAAGCAAATGGTAAAGATGTGTGTGTGTGGTAAGTGGAGCAGCGGACGGGGTGAGGATGAGATGTACACAGAACATGAGGGTCGGATGGAGATGTGAAGGTGTGTGTGAGAGAGTGGGTGGTGATGTGCCTTCAGCTGGCAGAGTGTGAGATCGCTGTGGAGTTTCATCCTGCTACATCCTGAGGGGCTTGTGAATGTGTGAATTGAGGGTGATGAGTTGCTTGACTTACCCTGCTGGAACAGATGAGATCATTCATCCTCTCCCTGCACTGGATTGCAGACATTTTCTGCACCGCATTTGCGCTGACCACTGAAGCCACCACCTCCCAAGCTGGAGTGGTGGCATCGATGGACCTCCTCCGGCCATCACTGGGGTAGACGTCCTTGTGGGCCTCTAGCAGGTGGCCCAGCGAAGCATCACTGAATTTAGGAGCCTCACTCTTCTTGCCATTTCTTCTGCTTGGCTATCCTGGTCTGGAGACACTGAGAAGGCTGATTGCAACTACACTTTAAATATGGCCACTGGAGGAAAGAACCGCTGAGGTCACAACGGGGCGGGCGAATCAGGGACCACCCGCCCGTGATCCATCATGCTTCCGGTTTTTGCACTGGTAATGAGCCAGGGAGCAGACAACATAGCACGAAAAGCCACCATTGCGCTTGGGGACAAAACACCAGTTTCTGCACCGGTCACCACAATTAGAGTGAAGGTGGGAAAATCTCACCCTCCCTTTTTGATCCGTAATCAGGTCGACTCCCACCTATCTTTCTTTATGGCTATCAGAGACTTTTAGGTTCCCTTTTATGTTAGCTGCCTGTCTCTTCTCATACTCTGTCTTTGCTTCTCTTAATTCTTTTTTGCAGTTTTAATCTGAACTTTCTATGCTCAGCCTGGTTCTCACTTGTATTAACAACCTACTTTCTGTCATATACATCCTTTTTCTCTTCATCCTTACTCTTTACCTTTTTTGTCATCTAGAGAGCTCTGGCTTTCCTTGCTCTACCTTTCCCCCTCGTGAGAATGTACCTCGGCTATACCGAGCAAACTCCTTTTTAAGGGTGGCCATTATAGTTTTGTCTGCCAATCTTTGATTCCATTTTACCTGAGCCAGATCCGTTCTCACCCTACTGAAATTGGCCCTCTCCCAATTCATTATTTTTATTCTGGATTGCTTATTGATCTTTTCATAGTATCATAAGGTTTAGCTTAGCTATGGTCACCCTTAAAACTGCCCCGACTGACACTTAAATCACTTGGCCCACCTTATTCGCAAGAACCAGATCCAGCAATGCCTCTTTCCTCATTGGGACGGAAATATATGAATCTAGAAAATTCCCCCAAACACACTTCAGAACCTCTTCCCCCTCTCTACCCTTTACACTATTGTTTCTAAAAACATCTCCGCCATCGACGCTGAACTGACAGACCTGTAATTGTCAGAATTATCCTTTTTCCTTTTTTTGAAACAATGGCGTAACATTTGCAGTCCTCCAGTCCAGGCTAGGTTAAATGATCTTAGCTGGGGTGATCAGCACTGGCGTTGCTATAATTATCATTTGTATCCTCAAGAGAAGGAAAAATAAGTTGAGCATTGTTTTCACTCCTGGACTCTATTCAATTGTCTCTGTGGGAACCTTTTGTGTGTCAGTGCTGAATGAGGACAGATTTTTATGATCCTTATGGTTGAACAAGTTACTGACACTCACTGTCCAACTTCATAGTGAAGAATAGCCATCAAATTCCTTGAAACTGTACTCTAGCATGATCTTTAGTGAAACAGACATTGGGAAAATTAGAGGAAGAAAAACAGATTAAAATTCAACACGATCCATTTTGTAGTGATTGGCCTAAAAACAAAATGGCAGTTTCACCTGGGTTCTTATGAGATCCCCAAAACAAAGTTACTATAATGTTTGCTTTTCTTTTAGAATGTACCTATTATTTGGGCTACACTAGCCATTGGAGAAGAAACTGGCTCGTCACTTAGAGTTTTAATGGAAATTTGATGAACTGCATGAGATCCATTAAATGTCAGGTTTCCACAGACTAGGTGTTTGAAATTAGAGTACATTCAACCTCAGGACCACCATGCAGCTGAAATTCATCAGAATTCCATTAATTTGAAACTGCTTTTGTTTCACAAACAATCACCACTTGACTCCATTTCTCTTTGAAAAACAACAGAGCTGTATTTTGTCAGCAGTCTCACTGTAACTCCCAGCCTCATTTAGAAAGTTCCAGAAGACGCTGTAAGTAACAGAACCCTCTGCCTGTTCCTCACAATACCATCCACGTCAGGGGGCGGTGGAGCTCGTGGTGGAGACTGCCTGCGCTCGGAATACCTGCTCTTCTGGCTCATAAGGCAACCAGTGTAACACTGGAGTCTGTTATGTTGAGTTCATAAGGTGTAAAACCACCAGAAGATCAGAAGCGGCGCCAAACCCAGGGAAGCAACCTGGATGCAAAAAGAAAGATGCATTTTTGTAAATAAGATTCCTGCATCTGATCGCATTACAGAAAGGCCCAAGGGGGCTCGACTGCATGGAGCTGCAAGAGGAGGTGTGAGTGGGAAGTTGGGTACACCCCTTCCCAATTTCGACCAGGTGCTGGAATTGATGGGCACCAAAAAAATGAAAGCACTGGGGTGGGTTCTCACCAGTCCCATGGGGTGCTCTCACACTGACTCAACAAATCTTGGGGTTGGGCCCAGATACAGGGGGGCAGCCAAGGACATGATCCTGGTAAGACTGCTGGGGTCACAGCTTGTGAATGTTTTGGCTAGTTGTTTTATACCTAATCAAACTGGACCCACCTTAGTTTAGGCTGAAATTTAGACCTTTGTGTGTCAATAAGAACTCAAGTAAACCATTTTGGAGTTTGGGTCTTAAATGGATTCACTAACTGAACAATATTTCATTATTTCAGTTAAATTAGGATTTCAATATAAAAATAGCCTGCTTGAATTTTATTAAAATATTTCAAAGAATATTGTGCATTAATATATGTACTCCTTTGTAATTAATTAGTTTTAGAAGTATGCATATAATGCTCTCATAGAACAATTCTCAATTGTAATGATTTCTGATTCTAAAACCACTGGAAGCTTGGACTTTGACAATTTATGGTCTTCTGAACCATTTACTATAGCTCTGCATTAAACAGGCAACAGGAAATGATTCTCAAGGACATGCTATACTGAGGGTGACAAGCACTTCTAAAGCTGCTCAGAAACTATTCAAAGGTAAAATGTGAATTTAAGTTATAAAGTTTCATGTCAAAAATGAACTCAACAAATACTAAGCTATTAATCTTTTGATTTCAAATTCAGACAGAGAAGTTACTAAAAATAACTGCATTTATTGTATTGGCCTACTGCATTTCAAAACTCATAAACATCTAACGCGCACAACACAATTCTTAAGATGCTTTAACCTTAAGAGCATGATCTGTGTTCAACTCACTAAATGTTAGAATACAAAGTACTGTTTTAATGTGTCTATACAAAAGATGAGAGTCAATTAGTGCAGCACAACTGCTGCTTTGTTGGATTCAGTAGAGTATAAATGTCTCAATTGATGAGTTGCTTAAAGCCTTCCAATACCAATGAAGCTTATAAATGAAGAATTGCTTGGGTGAGGTTCTGGCGGACATCTGGGATCCATGGAATTGTGCCTTTATCAAGAAGCTAGCACAATCTATCAAGAAGCTAGCACAATCAGGAGAGGAAGAGAAAAATAATGATGACAGGAGGAAAGTATGACTGTTCTAATTTGCTTTTATATTGCTCTCAAGCCCTGCTACGACTCGTACAGGTTTTACACGCCTCTTGGCAACAGGAAGTTTTTGATTGGGACTTCCCAGCCGCCTAGTTTATTAAGTCTGCCAAGTTTCTTTTACTGTCGCTGCCAGCTGCATGGGACTGACTGTCAGGATGCAACGACATGTTTCAAAAGCAATGTATAAGCATCTTAAATTTGCCTTGCTTCTTTCTTGTCCTTATCCTCAAATTTCTCACCTTCCTCTCCAAATGCTGGCTCAGACATTGTCCCTTGGGCTATGGCACCCTCTCAATTTCATCCAAATAGCCATGCTTCAGTTGTGAGCTCCAACAGCGAGTTTGATGGTTTCTATGAACATGGGGTACATTGCAACCAAACTCAATCCTGTCCTCACCTGAGCTGTGGCTCTAGTTTTGCTAGAACTGAGACAACAATAAAATGTATGTATGTAATGAATGTAACACCATCCCCTACCTAGAAGATTAGGCTGTAATAGAAACTGTGATAATAATACCCTGCCATTGTCAACCTTTCTCCTGCTTGAAGAATGTTAAGTATGTATAATGAGCAACATTGTGCCTACATCAACAGGGAAAGCACTTTAGAAGTTGTCTGCTCAACCTACAGTAAAATCTGTACATAGCTAGGATATATAATTGATGGAATCTTCATGTTGTGACAAACATATTTTTACTACTTTATGAATTAAAAAAATAGGATTGGGAGCTCAAAGTGCAAAGAAATGTGAGATTACAAAATGATTTGATACTTAATATCTGCAGTTTAAATCCATAAAATCTAGTGTGATACATAGCACTCTTATCTTACATAAAAAATCCTCTCTTGTGAGATTTTTAAACCAAAGGATAATACAAGATATCTGGTATATGACTTTATTAGATCCCAGTACTATACTGACAAGAAAGGCCTTGCTCTGGATCTAAACTAATGGCCTAGAGATGAATATCTCAGTCTTAAATAAACAAAGAAATGTTTTTCTCTCTCTAATGCCAGTATACTTTAAATTAAATCTAAAACCCTTTATCAAGTATACTGGATGCCAGACAACTTATGCAGGCTGGAGCCTACAAAGGTTGCTGCAAATAAAACAAACCATGAAGGGTTTTTTTTCATTTGATGATCACTGACTGTGTGGGGAGAATTTTCTCCCTGTCGGGTGAGCTGGGCGGGAGCAGGCGCGGGTGGGCACGCAGCCATTTTGCATTGCCTGCCCAGTGGCCCACCAATTGACCCGCCCAGCATGACGCGTACCCAGAGGAGGGAGAGTCAGGGCCTGTGCTCTTCGCACATGCACGCGAAAGAGCACAGAAATCTCCCTGAGGCACTGAGCTGCCTCAGGGACATTAAAAAAAGCCATAAAAATGTAAAAAATATAATAAAAATATTCAGACATGTCCCCACATGTGACATTGTCACATGAGCTGGCACATGTTTATGAAGTTACATGAAACACTTTATTAAATTAATAAACCCTTCATGAAACCTCATTCCACCCATGGATAAGGTTCCATAAAAAATGCAAAGCCAACCTTCAGGTTGGATGGGCAGCCCTAACAAGTGCCTCAATTTGTTGATTAATGGCCTTAATAGACCTTTGATAGTTTGGTGGGCGCGCAGCCAACTCCAGTGCACGCTCGCCGAACTGACAATTGGAATGATGCGCAGTGACACCAAGCGGAAGATTGAGGCCTGTATTTTCCAAAATTTCCATAAGTATTCCTGATCAATTCCTTAGTTATTCTGTGTTTCAAATCAGTGTTCTGAATATTAATGTGCGTCCCTACCATTGGTTGAGAGACTGATTGCCAGAAGATTCTAAATGCTAATGAAAATTTTAATTTATTGACAGCTAAGTAACTAAGGTAGTAAGTAACAATGTCATTCAGCCCTGATGGTTCTGTGTTCAATCTCTAGTAAATCTGTTGATCTCCACTAAGGTGATGGCACAGTGAAGGGCCTGGGTTGGGGTCGGCGAAAAAAGGAATTGGACAAGATTCCTACTTCCTATTGGATGAGGACAGGATTGGGCTTGGCTGGGATGTCTTAATGGCCAAATAGGCTTCTGGCACCTACTGTGACTCACACAATGACCACTTTGACAATGCACAAGAGGGCGGTTCTCAGCAAGGAATCATTAACTTTAGGAAGGGAAGGGACAAGACTAATTGAAAAAAGTACTGATGGAGAGCTAAAACATACCAGACATTGTATGATAGTTCAATGCTGAAGCAGAATTTAGGTGAACTGAGTAAATGCTGCAATGTTATAACAGAAACTGAGGTAAATTGGAAGGATTTACTTCTCCTATTTCATACAAAATCTTTTCCTTCCAAATGTAATGATCTTTTCTTACACATGTTTACTTTGTCATTTGCCCTTCAATAGTTTATGGTATTTCTTATATAAATTGCACTCAGTTAAAAAAATAATTAAATAGATACGAATGAAGAAGACCATCTCAGCTCACCTTTACAGGAAAGTCCTACCTTTTGTGTTTTTTTACCTGCTTTTTTAAAAAATAATTCTGGATTTTTGCCTCCACCAGAAGCACAATCCATGGAATTTTCTTAGTCTCTGCTGAAATTAGTGCATCAGAAACACATTGAAGTCTTCTGTGAGTTTTGTCTAAGCTTTTCTCACTGAAACATGGCATTAGCATCCCTCATCCAGGTTCCCTGACCAATTATGGAGGGTGGGCAGGACGATGTGTCAATTCCATAAGAGGAAGGATTTCTAATTAATGGAACCATGACATAGACCACAATGCCTCACCAGCACTTGGATTTTTTCCACTGCAACAACCACAGGAATTGAGAGGAGACCTGGAAGGCTGTTACCTGGATCTCTAACTCCTTCCAGGAGGCCCTGCTGAAAGATCTGAGGATCTGCAGTGAGGTGACCTTTCCCAAGGAATGGAGGAAGCAGCCTTGGATGGAAGTGGCCAAGAAACTCAGCAGCAGAAGTTGTTGTATGTTATGTGGTTGTCTAAGGAAGAGGTTCAGAGGCATAGAGCCTGAACGGTAACTATTTATTGTAGAATATCTGGACATACAGATTTACAATACAGTAGGCTTCTTCAGTTCAAACCATGAGCTATCTCCATTCAGACTACTACAGGCTACTTCTAGTTATGCGACTCCCTTTACATCATCATGTGGCGGTTGTGTTTTTCCACTCTCTTTCAGTCCTGAACAACCTAATACTACAGAAGTATGGAACCACCAACCTGTAGATAGAATGCCAAGAGGATCCAGGCCATCCTCAGGAGGAGATGACAGGTGAGTGGCAAAATACTTTCAGATATCCAGCCCCATACTCTTGAATTTCACAGCATTCTCCAGAGCAACACTCCTCAGGACAACACACATTGTAGCTCCACTCATTCCTCTCTCTGCAGACACCTCACATCCCAATATGAACAGCCGACGCTCACACTCACCTTCATCCTATTGCACTCTTGCACCCATGTCATACAGTGACCCTGCAAATAAATGTTGTCCTTCCCTCCTGTCCACACAAGCCATTTCCAGCACTCACCCCTCTTTGTTTTCTCTCCTTGCAGGAAAAAAGATCACACAACTTCGGGGAGAGGCAGGGTCCCAGGAGGTGGCCCTCCAGTGACAAGCACCTTACTGGCCATTGGTAATGCATGCCCACCTGTTCCACTAGGAAGACCTTGTTCCAGGAGGCTGCCGATGTCAGCAGTGACCTGTCTTGGAAATCTGAGCCCATGCTGAGGCACCGGTGCTCAGACACATCAGAAGAGCTAATCCTCTGCCTGTAGACCCTGTGCTGCGGATCTCACCTCCTTCCCATTGGTTGTCTGTGTCCATTCCCTTTGTCCTGTGGAGGGACATGCGACTGAGGAGAAGATAACTGTTACTTCTGCTGCTCCTGGTACTGTTGGTGCTGTTCCTTTTGTCCCTCATGAGATGTGCAAGATGAAACTGCATAAGCTACTCCAATTTTTTGTTGAAGACTGACAGGAGGGAAGTGCAGCTAAAGATCATTGCAGTGCCTTCCAAGAAGTTGGCAACACCTCTCAAGCAGTGATAGCGCTCTCTGAGAGAAAAAGTGCTTTGAACAGCAGTCTCTCAATGGCCATGGCCTTGTAATTAATGATAGAATCATAGAATTGTTACAACACAGAAGGCCAGTCAGCCAGCTGTGTCCATACTTGCTTACTGCAAGAGCTATTCAGCTAGTCCAACTCTTTTCCCCATTGCCCATAGAAAAACGTTCCAGTTTTCCAGTTTCACTGAAGAAGCTGTTCCTGCTGTGCACTTGCCTCAGAGACCCTGGCAAGTTGCTGGTAAGTCGCGAAACAAGTAAAATCCAGAATTGAGTGTTAAAACTATAATTAATTGGCTTTTTAACTATCTTAATTGGTTTCCTGGCAGATCCAAAGGGATTCCCTGCTCGCCTTCAAACCCACTCAGGTAAAATCTGGAAAAGGGTGGGATCCATACCCGATGTCACTTTTAAGGGATTTAACTCTCCGCATACACACAAACCCACTTCCCCTTACCTGAAAAATTCCCGCATATTCTCTTTTCCATGCTTATTTGGAGAATAAATCAAGAAATTAAGCTAGATTTGCCTTTGATTAGTATAAATCTGTGTCCCCTTGTCTTACTTTCAGTTCAGTGTAGTATCCTGGAATATTTTCCCCACTTCTTTAACTATCTTAAGATCAACTTTCAGTCATATCCTGTTCAGGCTGGAAAGTTCATATTTCACCGCGCTCTCCTCATAATTGAGACTTCCAATGCTACACACTAGGCTTTTTTTAAAAACCAAACTGCTGTGAAACAACTTTGGGATGTTTTCCTACATTAAAGTTGTTTTAAGTTTGTTGGCTCTTCTCTGCACTACCCCCAGAGTTTGACTGTTTCTCTTGTAAGTTTGATCACAACTGTACACAGAGCCCAGTCTGTGGTTTGACCACTGTGCAGTTGGAGCATGCTTTTTTAAGGCTTTCAGTCATGTTTTGGCTTTACAGGTCAGCTTTCTATTTGCTTTGTTGGTTATTGCTCTGCTGTAGTTCAACATGTTGTGTATCAAGTCTGCTAAAGTTCATAGATTTCTTTCAACATCATCTGCAGCAATTTTGACATCCTCCATGGAAGGTTATTGTTTTTCTTCCAGCATTCAATACTTTGTGATTGTCTACATTAAATCACATCTACCTTGGCCCTGCCCACTTATAAATATTGTCTAAATCTGTGCACTGACTCTGCAAATTCAGTTGTCACTCAATATAACTCATCCAACAAATGTTCTGTTTCCTACCATTCAAACAATCCCTTATTCATTTCCAGGCTTAAGCTTTAATCCCTACTGCTTTAAGCTTAAATAGTAAACTTTTGTGAAAACTTTATCAAATATGCTTTGGAAGTCAAAATGCACCAATGGTAAGGGAAAGTACGCTGCCCATAAAACTGAATGAACAAGAGTTCTGTCCAAAGACATCTGAAATGCAGGATGGTAATTAATGATAGGCTTCCCCATTCATTCAGTGGGTTTAACAGTAAGATGTCACAGAAGGATGTACAAAATGTCCAAAGCTGGGCTGCTTTAGGACAACACTTCTAAACGAGGCACAAAATCTGACTGAAAGGTGGCAATAAGTATGCCCATCTTCAAAATGAATGTAGTTAAAAAAAAAACAAACATAACTGATTCTTAAGTCTAAATCTCTTCCTGAGAGGTGTAAATTTAACTCTTGATTAATGTAGAGTTATTAATTTGTCCCATTGATGGCCTATTTTTTGCTATTCACTGTATGATTAACTTGAACAGCCTTGGTTTGCAACCTTTTCACTATTAATGTGTTTATATGTGGCTGGTAGTTTTCTGGGGTTACTTGTCTCCCTATTCAGCACACAAAACTGTCATTCTGTCACTTATGTGCCATTGCTGTAGCACATGATATAGTAATTCAGTACAATGGTGTCACAGTCTGCTGAGCTTCCCTCAATAAAATATCCTGACTTAATAGAACTATAGAATTTTTGAATAAATCGTACTGGCTTCAGTAAGACAATTCCTGCAGGAATTTCAGTTCCTGGTTCTTGCTAATAAGATTCTATACGGCAAATTGTAAATCCTAGTGGCTTTCTGATGAAGGATTAAACTGTTAGTAGTTTGGCAAAGAGGATTATCCCTTTCGTAATGGCTTACTTCCCCTTTGCTGTTATGTTTGCGTAGTAATACAATTTATTCTGTGAATACAAGACTTAGAAATTATCAATGTTACAAATTGAATATGAGAATAATTGTATTTCATGGTAAAGTGACACCTAGTTATATACTTCTATCAGTCATATGATCAATAAATGTGTACATGTATGTTCTGTTTATAACTCACACTTGGTGACTTGACCATTTCCAGATGGATTCGGGGAAGCTCTGTTGTGATAAGCCATTGGTAATGCTCAAGTTCAATGAATGGAAATGAAGATTGCTTGCACAAAATAGGTATTGGTAGAAGACAGTTACATGTGTAAACTATTCAAGCATTGCTATCATTACTTATGATATTATCTGAACTGTGTTATTGCCTTGTAGCTAAGTCTTTAGTACCCATTATTGTATTTTTATACACTAACAAAATATTAGACATGTCAACAACATTTAAACTGCATTGGTTCTTCATTGGTCTACAAAGCATAAGAGAAGACTATCAGCTACACTTTCAATGAGCAAATGCAATGCTGGTGTGTTGCTGAGTCAAACTGATGAAAGAGAGTGCAGGTTTAGTCCCTGATCTGTGCGGATTTAGTTGATCTCAGGTAGCAAAGCGATGATGAAAGCAATGCATTTGACATCAGTGCCATTGGTCTAGAAATGCCCAGGATTCATAGATGTCATAAGGTCATTATGGCACTGGAGGCTATTCGGCCTATCGAGTCCATGCTGGCTCTCTGTAGAGCAATCCAGTCAGTCCCATTCCCTCATCCTGTCTCCATAACCCTGCAATTTTATTTCCCTTAAGTACACATCCAATTTTCTTTTGAAATAATTGATTACCTCCACTTCCATCACGACTGTAAGCAGCAAGTTCCAGGCCATTACCACTTAATGCATAAAAACGTTCATCCTCACATCCCCTTGCAATCCCTTAAATCTGAAGTCCTTGTACTATCAGTTATTGGGAACAGTTTTTCTTTGTCTACTTAATCTAAACCTGTCATAATTTATGTACACCTTTCATCGCAAATCTCCCCGCAATCTCCTTTGTTACAAAGAGAAAAACCCTAGCTTCTCCAACCTAACTTTGCAGCTAAAATCTTTCATCCCTGCGGCCATTCTGGTAAATTTCCTCTGTACCCTCTCAAGAACCCTCATATCCTCCCTAAATTGCATCGACCAGAACTAGATGCAATACTCTAGTTGTGGTCTAACCAGAGATTCATAAAGGTTAAGCATAACTTCCCTGTTTTTGTACTCAAAACATCTATTTTTGAAACTCAAAATTCCGAATACTTTGCTAACTAGTTTCGCAATATGTCCTGCCACCTTCAAAGATCTATGCACACCAACCCCCAAGTCCCTCTGTTCTTTCACACTCTTTCGAGCCGTGCTATTAGGTCTATACTGTTTCTCCCTATCTCTTCTGTGAAAATGCACCACCTCATACTTCTCTGTATTAAGCAGGCGGGTTCCCGATCGGCGCCCCCAATCGGGGGCATGCTGCCATTTTACGTGGGCGAGCCAATTAAAGCGCTATGCACTCCCTGTGCAGGTTGGGGGAGGGTATCCTGAGCCAGGAGTGCTCTCTTTCGTGCATGCGCGCGAAAGAGCACACAGGTCTCCCTGAGGCAAAGTGCTGCCTCAGGGAGATCAGTGTTACTTTCAAAAAGATAATAAAGGATGAGAAAAATATTATTGACATGTCCCCTCATGTGACATTGTCACATGAGCTGGAACATGTCAATTACTTTTATTAAAAATGTAACACAATTTTAAATCCCTCATGAAACCTCATCCCGCCCGTGGATGAGGTTTCACATTTTTTCTGAAGGCTGCTTGGGTTCTTCACCTGCCCACCAACCTTAAGGCTGGATGGGGCAGGTCCATTAATCATTTTAATTACTTTTTAAATGGCCTTGATAAGCCGTTGACAGGAGCGCCCGCCGAACTAAGAATCTAAATGACATGGGGTGACGTCGGGCCCCACCCCTGCTCGCCGACCGGAAAATGCTGCCCATGGTTTCCATGTTGCCATTCACACCACCTTTGGACACAACTTTGTTATACCTATTTCCACTCTCTTTGGCTCTTGCATCATGAAATCTTTTGTTATTTAATCTCCCCTGCCGTCCACCCTATCTCAGACCTTCCCTTTTGTTCTTCCTGCACTTCCCCCCTTTCCACCAGCTTAAAAACTCTCACATTTTATCTTTCTTCAATTCTGATGAAAGATCATCTCTAGCTGAAACTTTAACTCTGTTTCGCTCCACAGATGCTACCTGGCCTGCTGAGTATTTCCAGATTTTTTTTTTGTTTTTATTTCTACTTTGAATTGTTTCTTGTTCTTTTCCATTATTAATCTAAACCACGTGATACAATGATCGCTCTTACCCAAGTGTTCGCCCACATAATCCCAACTGTCAGCCCCTGGTGTAAATTCGGAGACACGATTTTACAGGTTACTATATTTTGGGCTGTATTTTATGCTCCAAGATCAGGACTGTTTCCCACTTTGCCGAACGTATTATTGGACTCGATGACATCGGGCACCAATAATACCGTATGTGGCGGGGTCAAAATGTCGGGAACATGTCTGCATTATTTAATTATCAATTTAAAAGGCAATTCAGCTAATTAACTACCCATTTCACTGCAACAAAATGGTCAGAAGGCAATAATACGTCTTCAGGGCAAGATTTACGGCAGGTGGGCAATCCGTTTATTAAAGGCAAACTTGTTTGGGTGGGTTTTAAAACTGCAGCTGAGACCAGACTCTCAGCTTTGCAGTCCAAACTCTACTGACTGCAGAGACTGCTCATTTGAGTGGGCAGAAAAACCTTTTGGACATTTTTCATGAGGAGAACTCTCCTCTGATTCAGGTGGCTCTTTTGATGGAATGTTTTCCTGTCCATTGACCAGAGGTGAGGGGTGAAATGTGTCTGAGACAGACAAATGGGGATTGTTGTCTCAGTTGGAGACACAACCTCTAGTGAAGAAGAGAATAGGTTTATGAGAAGGAGAAGGAGAAGTGTGAGAGGAAGAAGGGAACACGGGGGTGGGGGGGACTCAGGATGTTGCGTCCTCAGGAAGGCGACAGAGCGACTCCACGCCCCAATGGTCAGGAGGAGTCCAGAAACTCTGATTGGGGGCGCAGATCAGACTGTGCCACCCCAAAGCTGTACAGGCAGCGATTCAGCTACCTGCAAATGAAGAAGACTTAGGCTTTCAATAATGACTGTGAAACCACTTTGTGAGATGCTCACAGAGGAGATCTCATCCAACTTCCTTGGGAGCCACCCAATGCCTGCTGCATTGAATGTGGCAGTGGCTCGTTATTTCTTTGCAACAGGCTCTTTCCAGGCAGCCTGTGAGGACCTCAGTGGGATGACACAGCCTGCTGCACACCATTGCATTAAGGTATTCACAGATGCAATGTTCCAAAGGGCTGGGAATTACATCTACTTCCCGCAGGATGTCCACAATCAAATGGATAGAGCCCGATGATTTGCAGTGATTGCAGGTTGCCCAAGGGTGCAGAGAGCCATTGACTGTACATATGCAGCCATTAAGGCTCCTGCTGGACAGCCATGTACCTTCATAAACAGAAAGGGCTTGCACTTGATCAACATGCAGCCGGTGGGCGACCATAATCGGAGGGTCACGCAGGTGTGTGCCAGGTATCCGGGCAGCAGTCATGATTCATACGTCCTTAGGAACTCACAGATTCCATACCTTGTCACTAGCTCACATTCCTTGGAGGTATGGCTACTAGGTGATAAGGGTTATCCACTGAAAAGATGGCTAATGACACCTGTGAAGGTGCCCAGACCTGACGCAGAGATGAGGTACAATGAAAGCCATGCCAGCACCAGGCCATAATAGAGCAGACCATTGGTCTCCTAAAGATGTGATTCCAATCCCTGGACAGATCTGGAGTTGTATTTCATTACTCCCCCTCACATGTATCCCTGATGGTTGTGGTTTGCTGTGCACTCCACAACGGCCATCCAAAGAGGAGATGCCCTGGAGGATGATGTCATGCCAGATGACAGCTAGCTTTCTGAGGGCGATGATGAGTTGAGGGACCAAAGCATTGCTCCTGTTGAAGGCCCTGGCTGTGGATGGCCATGACACCAGGGATGCCTTAATATGTCAAAGGTTTCTATAATTTGCCTACCACTGCTACAAGAGGGGTTTGGTGAACTCTTTCCCAGCACTCGGCATTAGCTGGTCAAGTCGATCATTTGCTGCATGCTGGAGGGCACCAAGGTGGCCTCACTGAATCTAGGGGCAGATTTGCCCTTTCTAGAATGCCTCTCCCTTCATTCTGATGGCAGAGACATCTCTGAATGGAATTACATAATAAATGTACAACTCCTCAATGTCAAAAGGTGGGAGACTTGCTGATTTTTAAAATTTCTGCCACCTATGAAGATTGTCATGGTTGACAGAGATTAGCTAAAATTTAAATTGACTTACCTGGCAATACTGGAGAATGCATAAATCTTCACTATGTATAATTGATGCACTTGATTGATCATCTGCTGAGTCGCCTCATACTGTCCAGTGCCAGGCGGCCCTTTAAAGTGTTGGCTATAACCTTGTTCCGGGTCACTGACTGCAACCTCAGAAACCGGACATCCTGCCCTCCAACACTCATTGGGCGGGGTGATGGGCTGTAACCCGCCCTTGCCACTAATTCACGCACTGACTGCGGGCCTGGAAGTCGGAATGCCCCCAATTTCCAGGTGCGGAACCCACGGTCAGTGCGGGACCCTATTCAGCCCTTTGTATCTGTACCTGAAAATTTCACAAGGGACATAGACATGGTGATGAAAGTTGTCAAGATACTGCTGTTAAGTGAGCTTTGGTTCAGGGTAAAAAAGGATTTAGTTTTGAGAATTTAGAAAAATTGAAAGTGTCCTCCCAGTTCATCCTTTTTTTTGGAGATAATGACTGATGTTGGAAACTGGTTTCATGGGAGACTTCTTCTGTATCCTTCTGGTCAATACATGTGTGGTAGCCATGGCCATGTATATTGGTTGTTTGTCAACTATGGGAAAAAAGCATATCGTAATCAACTCTCATCCTGTCATCACCGAATATTTACACAACCAGGGAGCACCAGATAACAATTAGGAATGCTGGAGGATTTTTCCAAATTCCTTGGCTTGGCCACAGTTGTGCCCTATGGCTCCTGTACAGTTTACTCCACTTGAGATCAACTAAGAATTGAGTTTAGAAACTTGAAAGAAACCTATTTTATTACTAAGAGCACTTATATCATTGAAGTCTTGAGTGATTACAATTTTCCACTTGTTCCATACCAGATCTTTGTTGCAGTTTGTTCTATTGAAGCAAGTAAAATTATAAATAATAATGTTCCCTAGATTTGGTCAGGCTCTAAGAAATTAATGCTTCAAACTTCATGAAAGCTTATTTGACCGAATGAAATTACTCTTTCCACAGGTAATTTGTCTGGCAAAGATACCACCCAAATTTATTTAATTTCCTGAAGGGGAATAACCAGAAGGACACAAAATACAATCCAATTTTCCTTCATCCTGGAAAGTAATTGGCAAAAACTTGAGCATTCCAATCTAACATTACGATCCACTTTATTCAACAAGTTGCATTTGCAACATTGCTAGTACTTCAGTTCTAAAATGGACTCCTGATGTAAGCTTTAAGTTGAGATCTTGAACTGGAACTGCAATGGAGCTGAGTGAATTAGTGAGACCCATTATTTGATCTTCTGCTGAAGAGGTTCTTCAAAGTCATTACATCTGTTTCATTGGTGAACATTAAAAAATTATGGTGCCGGAAAAGTAAAACTTGACGTTGATTTCTTATAATTCCAATAACAGCCATGCTAGTGGAATGTTAATCATCTCTATCCATACCCTGCATTTTCTTAACTAATAGGAAAATTATATCAATTAGACAATAGTCTAGATTATTTTATCAATATGTGTCTTCTCTGTAACCTCAAAATTACAGTCCCATTCCCATTTTTGTTATTTGTCCTCCAATTGACCTTCCTGAGAACACTGTCCATATTAGTAATGTGGGCAGTTTTGTGCTCTCTCACCCATTTGATCAAGATTACTCAAACTATTTTACTTGAGAGCCTCACAGTCACCAGGAAAAAATTAAATGTTCTCCAAAATCTGGACTGATTCAAACCCAGGCCGCCAATGAAAAGATTTTAAGCTACTGCTTCACCTGCATTTTCATGGACAACTACTTAATCCAAACTACACACTGTCAAGTGCATTGTAGAAAGTTATAGAATACATCGTTCATAATGTTGGATTGGCTTCACAATCATACTTGTTAAATATGCAAAGATTTCATGTATAATGAAAAATGATTAACTCAGAGCTTTTCTATGCAAAAATCTAAAAATGACCATGTTCTACTCATGCATCACTATCATTATCTCATAGAATTCAGTATAACCTTGCAACAAAGCACTGCCTGATACCTTTCTACCAACTCCCAAAAAAACAATTCCCGAACCATAATATACCAATAAGGTAAAATTCTTCGCAATTTTAATCAAGTCAAAGCCACCTTCCCAAGAGGTGTTTCAAATTAACTAAGCATTAGAACCAGTGGCAGCTTAATTAAAACAGATTAAATACATATATAGATGTTCTCAAGATTCTTGGAGATTTAAAAAAACATAGGCAGAACTTGTGCAAACGTATTTTAAAAATACCAGAACACAATACGATCTGCTTTTGCAAATACGGTCAAATGCATAGTTAAAAAGGTCCCATCGCATGTTTCAGCCTGCCTCATCTGAGTCAGAAGGGTTGTTGGCTCCAGGGCATGAGTAAATAATCTAGGCTGATGCATTATTGAGGGAGTACTACATAGCTGAAGATGCTGTCCTTCATCTACATCAAACTCCTTTCTGAATATTCCAGTGCTCAGGTGAATATTAAAATCCCATAAGGGATGTTTCCTGGCTAGCATGCCTGCACCAACTACTGTCCCCATAAACCAATGACCTGGTCAATTCATCTAATTGTTGTTTATCAGATCTTGTTGCTTGCAAAATGTCAAAAGTAATTCATGTAAAGTAATATGCTGTAGTAAGAAGCAAAGCTTTCTTCCCCACAGCCAGGTTTGTACAGAGCAGAGATTGTTATGTCGATCTTAAAAATGTCAGGAACAAATTGCAGGTCTCAATACTACAGCCAACCCTAAGTCCCCCCTCCACCCTGGCCCTGCAAATCGATGAATCAGTCAGCACTTAATGCTTCAAGTCACACAGGACAACTGTCCGCTTCAGTGAAGCAACAAAGAGCTGCTAATGAACATGAAACTGCACCTCCAGCTTTCAAAAGCAAAATGGAGAGCAGTGAGGGGAAATAAGAATGCAGAATCAGCCTTACCAGAATCCTCGCACAAATAGTTACCGTATTTCAAAATTAGTCCATTGGTTGTTAAGTGCTTTGAGATATCCTGAGGATGTCAGAAGGTCTGATATAAGTGCAAGTTCTTTCTTTAAGCTGATGCGTTCTGTATGCTCTTGATCACATTCACAGAGGGCACACAATGCATACCACAGAATACATTTTACTCCCCTGAATCATAAGGAGGATAAGCACTTATTTAGTTCAAAAGGTATTGTAGAGTAAGAAAAAGTACTTCAGTCATGAAAATGGCTATGAGTAATGAAGCTGTTGAGAAATTTTATGCAAATAAATGATTTTTGATAGAAACTGCTCAAGTGGCACTCAATTTACTACAAAAGCCTATTCAAATTACATTGCTAGTACTCTGAAAATTTGTCTCAATATGGTTTTGTTTTAAGTAAATGGTATAAAATAGTCAGTGGACAGATTTCAAAGGATTTTTGAACAGAAACTATGAATGAGTTATTTTTTACCCTAATAATACTTTCTCTTACATTTCCTTTTTCACTCTCAACTTTGCTAAAATAAGCTGAGATAAATCTGGAAGATGGATAAGGATAAAGAGAGAAAATAGCCCTTATTAAGTCAGTCCCATTCTTGCCTATCAGTACTTTTGTTTCTTCCCATTTTGTCTGAACGTTCTTTGCATCTTTTATACAGCTGCTGTTCTGATTTCAGGGGACCAACATCCATGAATTGTTCTTCTCATGTTTACACTGCTGAGATAACCTAGCTCAAACAAGCGGTCTGAATCCTTTTGAGAGTTAGGTTTTATTGTAAGAACTCAGCAACTCCCAGTATTAAAGGAAATCTGGCAGACCGCTCACCCCCATTTGAGGAGGGGTCGGCGGGGGGGAGGGAGAAAGTCGGAATCTCCTTCAGGGTGGAGCTGAAAGTGAATGCTAAAGATGTGTGGGTGAAACAAACTCAAGGGGTGGCAAATGGGCATGGGGGTGCAGCACTGGCAGTGAGTGGAAAAAATTCCTACGGGGCAGTGAGTGGCACAGCTTTTTTTGCCCTGTTTTCAGAACAACTTGCAGCAATCCCTTTAAGGAGGTAATATTTTAAAAATCTGTCTTTATTACAGATGTTGTCATCCATATCCAGCTGTTATGTGACCCAATGTGCAAAAAAACCCTGCTTCTTTGATATCTGAGAATAAAAATCATTGAAATAGTTATGTTTATCACAATGCCTATTTCTTATCAACATGGCAATACTTCCTTGTACTCATTAAATACGTTACTCAGGTAATCTCATTTAGAAAAAATTGTGATTTTGTTTTTCTGATTTAATCTACATAATGCAAAGATTGTGATGAGGGTCAGCAAGCTGTTCAACCACAAGTAGAAAGGAAATCAGTCTAATTTAGCTCTCATCTAAATAAACACATCAATACTACCAGGAAGGATCACAGAATATTGGTTAGTGATAACCCTGGCCAATTTTGTCCTCCCTAACCCAGAGAATACTCCTAATCCCAGTCAGACTGAAATAAGATAATTTGGCATGGAGAATACATCAAACTTGGGATCTTCCTGGTATATTTGGTGCAGTTATTCACAGTCTTAATCATTTGGGCCATTGGGACACACAGCAATACTTTTAAACTATGATCATAATTGTTCTTCCTGCCTAACCTCCCCTAAAGGTTGGATCTCTTTCTTTAAGTGGAAATCCCAACCCACCTATTTTAATTAGTGAAATTACTGTCATGTAATTTAGATAGAGAGGGAAGAAAAGGAACAGCACTTGAAGTGATATACGAAAACTAATATCTCATATTAAATTAATTACAATGTTCAGACATATGTTATCTTAATCTACATAATGCAAAGTTTAATTAGCTGCAAAGTTTTCCATACCCACTTAATATTTCATGTATTGTTCCTTTTTATATCCCTGTTTTATTAATTTCTTCTTAATTTGGATCCCATTGCCACCCTCACTATTAAGAGTGAAAACAAACAATCTGCTCTAATATCTCTGTGAAGGCTAGTACAACTGGTCAGCAGAAGATGTAAGAATGAACTGCATTGATTAGCCCAATGATTTGCCTTTTTATCTTGCAGAGAAGCAATATAACTTGCTGCCTTCTCCATGTGGGTTAGCTAAAACTTAGAACTCACTCACTAGAATCAATAATTAAGCTCAAGTGCTGTAATTCAGTGGGATATTGTATTGGTGCGTCAATGCACTGTGCCATTGGGCTGCCTGTTCATCCAATTGTTGCTTTGAAATTCAAATTTCCTCTGCTACCTTTTTCTCATCGACATGTTACGGATGGGGAGAGATGATTTGGCATAACTTCCCCTTTTTTCCATCTCTCAACTGGCTGTAACAAGATGTGCTTTAGAGGAGGAATGTTTTAACCCCTTGAGTGCTGTGACTTTAAAGAACAAACATGAGCAGGTTTTCTTGAAAGTTTAAATCAAACGAAAGGATAAACATTCATTTCTCACAACACCTGAAATGTAATCACAACAATACTCACTCCTTACACATACTAGATACCCACACACACACAAAAAAAAACAGATGAGTTCTGAAGATGTAACATGCACTTGAATTATTTAAAGTGTAAAAAAACGTCACTTCTAATCAGTGCACAAGACGGTAGTTGAAACTGTCATGATCCCAACTGATGTTACTACTGGACAAGTCAGATCCCTAGGTAGAACCTGGCTTGATGGATCCTAACTTTTATTTTTTGTTTGGAAACGTGGAAGGTGGCTACTGAACAGAGTCACAGGAGTCAGCTGATGAACTTTTAACAAAAGAATAAAAAATTTATTAAACAAGAAAAGATGAACTAAAATACAATACTCCTTCATCCACAACTATACCTTTACAGATATATACAGATTCATAAGGGTAACACAAGTCACAGAAGCTAGCTTATACTCTATTGTTCACAGTAAGTACACAGTCCATGTAAACCAATAGGTGACCTGTGGTCAGACACACCACACTCTGAAACCAAGAGACAGATGCCACCCCAAACAGGTGCTATGAATCTCCCATCAATACCCACCCCCCAGACACTTGTCACACCTGTGAGCCAACCGGTCTCACTGAACTCCATCTTTCACAAGAGGATTTCCAATCTCCACTCTCGAAGAACCCACTTTGGAATCTTCTCCCAAACTGACACTTACTCCCAGACACCTTCCACAATGGTCCACCACTAAGGTTTCAAACTCTCCTTCCGATGTTCCTCTCCCCGGATCGCCTCCTGCATTCAAGTTTTGTCCTTCATGCTCTCTCTCAGATACTCAGCTGTGCCGACAGAACACCACTGCTTCATACGCTATAGTAAGGAGTCACCAACCTTTGGCAGTCTCCTCAGATCTTCTGGCTTCCTGAAAGTTTGTTTTGTTTTAAGTCTGCATCCTACAGCTTTCTCTCTTTAAACTTGGAGCCTTCCTCTGCTCCTTACTCTTAACTTCACTTAACAGGGCCTTTTCCAGATTCCTGTTCTTTTCCTTTGACTATAAGGTCTTCTGTTTTTTTTGGGGAAATCTGCTACCTGCAGCTCCCTCCTGTCTAGCTTCTCCTAGCTCCTGTTTCTAACTGAACTAAAAAAACTGCTGTTTTGTTTCTCCCTGTGCCTCTTTGCTCTCTGTTGCTAGACAACAGCCCAGTTTTTCTACTTCAAAAGTCATAAAACTTCATTAGAATGCAGGTATACAAACAAACCCACAGACTTGCAAGCAACGTTCTCTAAAGTGTAACTTGATCCAGGTTTCACTCTTTTAACCTACAGGCGGACAGACACAGACAGACAGACAGACAGATAGATAAATAGATAGACAGACAGACAGACAGACAGACAGACAGACAGACAGACAGATAGATAGATAGATAGATAAACAGACAAATAGATAGACAGACAGAAAGACAGACAGACAGACAGACAGACAGGCAGGCAGGCAGATAGATAGGTAGAAACAGATAGACATTTACAGCTCAGAAGGAGGCCATTTGGCCCATCGTGTCCGCACCAGTTAACAAAGATCTAACTACACTAATCCCATTTTCCAGTGCTTGGCCCATAGCCCTGGAGGCTATGGCAATGAAGTGAATATCTAAATACTTCTTAAATGTTATGAGAGTTTCTGACTCAACTACCCTTTCAGGCAGTGAGTTCCAGACTCCCACCAACCTCTAGGTGAAAATATTTCCCCTCTACTCCCCTCTTAGCCTTCTACCTCTTACTTTAAATCTACGCCCCCTGGTTATTGACCCCTCTATTAATGGAAAGTGTGCCTTCCTATCCACCCTATCTATGCCTCTCATAATCTTATACACCTCTATCAGGTCCCCTCTCAACCTTCGCTGCTCCAAGGAAATGACCCCAGTTTATCCAATCTTTCCTTATAGTTCGGACCCTCCAGCCCAGGCAGCATCCTGGTAAATCTCCTCTGCACCCTCTCCAATGCAATCACATCCTCCTATAATGTGGTGATCAGAACTGCACGCAATACTCCAGTTGTGGCCTAACCAGCATTTTATATAGTTCCAGCATAACCTTCCTGCTTTGTATTCTATGCCTCGGCTAATAAAGGCAAGTATCCCATATGCCTTCTTAACCAACTTATCTACCTGCCCTGCTACCCTCAAGGATCTGTGGATATGCACACCAAGGTCCCTCTGATCTTCAGTACTTTCCAGGGTCCTACCCTTCATAGTGTAATCCCTTGTCTTGTTAGTCCTCCCCAAGTGCATTACTTCAAACTTTTCTGGGTTAAATTCCATTTGCCACTGCTCTGCCCACCTGACCAGTCCATTGATATCCTCCTGCAGTTTATGGCTATCCTTCTCACTATTTACCACCCTACCAATTTTCGTGTCATCTGCGAACTTTTTGATCATACCCCTACATTTAAGTCGAAATCATTTATGTACATCACAAACAGCAAGGGTCCCAGCACCGAGCCCTGTGGAACCCCACTGGAAACCGACTTCCAGTCACAGAAACATCCCTTTCCCATCACCCTCTGCTTCCTGCCTCTCAGCCAATTTTGGATCCACTTTGCCTTTGATCCCATGGGCCCTTATTTTCTTGACCAGTTTGCCATGAGGGACCTTATCAAAAGCCTTGCTAAAGTCCATGTAGACCACATCAAATGTATTACCTTCATCAACGCTCCTGGTTACCTTTCCTCAAAAAAATTGATCAAATTTGTCAAACACGAGCTTCCCTTAACAGATCCGTGCTGTCTATCCCTGATTAATCTGAGTCTCTCAGAATTGTTTCTAGTAACTTCCCCAACACTGAGGTTAGACTGACTAGCCTGTAATTTTCTGGTCTATCCCTTCCTCCCTTTTTAAATAATGATACAATGTCAGCAGTCCTACAGTTCTCTGGCACCTCACCTGTGGCCAGAGAGGATTTGAAAATTACTGTCACAGCCCTGATATCTCTTCCCTTGCCTCCCTCAACAGCCTGGGATGCTTCTCATCTGGGCCTGCGGTTTTGTCTGCTTTTAAGGCCGCTAAACCTGCCAGTACCTCCTCTCTCTCTATATTAATTTCCTCTAATATTTCACGGTCCTCCACCCTGATTTCTATGCCTGCATCATCTTTATCCATTGTGAAGACCGATGCAAAGTATTCATTGAGGATTGTACCCATGTCTTCCGGTTCCACACACAGATTACCTCCTCTATGGTCCCTAATTGGCCCTACTCTTTTCCTAGTTATTCTCTTGCTTTTTATATATTTAAAAAACCCCTTTGGGTTTTCCTTTATTCTACCAACCAATGCTTTCTCATGCACTCTCTTAGCTTTCCTAGTTTCATTTTTACGTTCCCCCCTGCACTTTTTATACTCCTCTAGTGACTCTGCCGTGTTGAGCCCTTGGTATTTGCCATAAGCTTCTCTTTTTTGCTTAATCCTAAACTTTATGTCGCTTGACATCCAGGGTTCTCCAGACTTGGTACACCCCTTGGTCTTTACAGGAACATATTTGCCCTGTACTCTCGCTATTACCTCCTTGAATGCCTCCCATTACTCTGACACAGTTTTATCTGCAAATACTTGCTCCCAGTCCACTTGGGCCAAATCAAATCTCACCTTAGTAAAATTAGCCTTTCCCCAGTTTAGAATTTTTATTCCTGGCCCAACCTTATCCTTTTCCATAAGAATCCTAAATCTAACTGAGCTTTGGTCACTATTTCCAAAATGTTCCCCTACAAATACTCCTTCCATCTGCTCAAGCTCATTTCTGAATATTCCTGAACTGCTCCCTCCTTTGTTGGGCTTTCTACATACTGGCTAAAAAAGTTCTCCTAGATGCAACTTAAGAATTTTGCTCCCTCCCTACCTTGCATGCTAAAGCTGTCCGAGTTAATATTTGGGTAGTTAAAATTCCCTACTATTACTGCCTTATTGTTCTTACACTTCTCTGAAATTTGATTACATATTTAATCCTCTATCTTTCCCTGGCTGTTTGGGGGCCTATAGTACACACCCAACAGTGTGTTTGCCCCTTTTGTGTTTTTTACTTCTATCCATATGACCTCATTTGATGATCCTTCCAAGGTATCATCCCTCTTCACTGCTGTAATTGATTCCTTGATCAATATTGTGACCTCCTCTCCTCTTCTATTCCCCCTCTCTATCTTGGCAGATAGAGAGAACATATAACTTTCTTAAACTTAAAGCTAAAATTTAAAACTAAAACTATTGCTGGTTCCTAACACCCACAAAACAAATATAACTTACTTAAACTATATCTACCTCCTAACAAAATGTTGCAGGCCTGAAGGATTCTCTCTTGCTGCACTGAAGAAAAATGAAGGTCAGAGGTTTTTAGTGATGAATTCACACTGATTCACCCCAAACGACAGCAAACTTCTGGCTTTCCAGTTTAAGTTGGTCAAGCCACTGTAGTCAAGAACCATTCTCTGGCAGGTAAAACAAGTAAGTCCCAATTCGCTGCCTAAGGTGATTTTTGAAGCAGGGTCTCCCTTGTGCTGGGTGAGAGTTGGATTCCCTTTAGCCTTCATATCCCAGAGTGACCTACTGGGCTGTTTTTGCAGCTTAATATGGTACTTCTCTGTATTTCTTAACTCAAGTGAGTTTCAGTCATGTGACACCAGAATTGATGTTTTCCATTGTCTACACAATGAGTTGACAGCTAAGCAATTCATCATGCAACGGGGATGTTAACTATTTTATCAACATTCAGCTATGATTAGCCTCCAAAATGTCTCTATATGAAATCCCATTTTCCTGGTCTAGTAGCCATTGTCATTTTAAATCTCTTGCATTGAATTGAGGAGGGGGGGGGTCGTCAATCTGCACCTGGGAAGACCATTTTGGGAAGTATTTTAAGAAACTTCCCACTGATATGTTCAGACATGTCTGTCTCAGCCCCTAAAGAAACCACAAAGAAAGTCACCTGACTCCCTGAAGTCGATTTTGCGAAGGTACAGTGACCATATTCCATGTTGCTTTTTAAAAGTAAAGTGTCCATCTCCCAATAAGCATTACGGGCATATGTTGTGACCATAACAGACATTCTAAAGCAATTCTCTCCTTTCCCAAAGCCATTGATTCTTTCCTAAGGTATAATTCCACAGGTGCCAGGCACCCTCTGTTATCTTGGCAAAGTGGCAATCATTAATCTGTGAGTCTGGTTTTAAATGGGCCATTGCCCTTGCTATAACTGTAGAAAGAGGAATGCTAAATGAACTTGTTAAATGTTTGCCTGCTAATATCATCAATAGTAAATTTCAGGCTATAGTAATGAATACAGACATATACAAAAGATACTAAAATGACGCAACAATAATGCACCAGAGACAATGTATCTAAATCCACAGCATTTAAACAGAGAGGGATGAGCCAGGTGATCCTGTAACAGTGGGAGAAAGGGATAAAAAGAGAAAGGCCATCGAAATAAATATCTCTTATACCAGATAAATGTTGAACTGACACAATAATCAGGATCAATTGTCTTAATATAGCAAACTTTTTGTCTGTATTGAAATAAAGCCTGTCCTGTTCTGCAGCAACTATGGTTTAGCCACAAGCTCTACTCCCCTTAGCTCTGAAGCTCAGCCCAACTTTAGGCAACCTCAATGCCTTGTTTGGTCCTGAGTTGAATTTTACACCCCACACCCGGCCCATCTGCTCCACCTTTGTGACATTGTCTACTTATGTCCCTACATCATCTTCAATGCAGCTGAAATCAGCATTCCTGCCATTACCACCTCTTCATTTGATTTCTCCAATATTTTCCCTATCAGTTTTTGACACACTAGTCTACACCAATTCCAGCTCAGCTAGAGCTCCGCCACTTGAATCCAACATTGAACCAAAAACTGCAACGCTAAATTTTTCGCCAACTTCCATTTTCTTCCCCTTCCCCTGTGCATCCTCACCTTCATTTTTAAGTTATTCTACTATGCAGTTATCTTCAAACCTTCATTCCCGCATGCACCATTCACTCTTTCAACTTTGGTCTACTGTATGATCCTTCTGCTCCATCACTGGTGGCAGAATCTTTGCCCATCATGCTCCCCCACTATGGAATTCTTTGGGCTGGATCTAATGCTCCCCTGCCGAGGGATTAAAAGTTAGGGTGGGTGGGGGGTTGCTCAATCCAGTTGGTGCCTTGTCCGCTACCTACCCAACCGTCCCTGCCCTCACTGTAATTATACCAGCAGTGGGGTTGGTTTTTGGCAGCCTGCCTGCCAGTGGGCCAATTGAGGCCCTTAAGTGGGCAGTTAATGCCGACAGAAGAGCCTCACCCAGCCACCGCCAGAATTTGAAAGATAGTGTAAGAGGCCCACATCAAATTGCCATCCCAGCAGGTTTCTCAGCTGCTGGTGATGGGCAGGGGTGGGGTGTTCCCTCCTTAAAGGGCCCTGTTGGGCTATCAGAGGGCATCCACAAGCTTTTACCCCACCCCAGGTTGCCCTCCCCCATTGCACCTCAAAACCCAGCCCCTCAGGGCCTGCCACCTTGGCACGTGGTGAGACTCCCAGCCATACCTTGATGATCCAGTGCTACAGAACCCAAAGTGCTGATTGGCCTCTGATTGACAAACAGCTTGCTGAAGTTGGGCTTTCTGACCCACAAAGATGGAAGTCCCACCTCCAGCCTATTAATTGGCTGCGGGGCAGACAGTGTTTCCTCAGTGTGCTCCCCCATGACCTTTTAGCTGGGCGGTGCGGGGGTGAGGTGGCGGGTGTAATCTGGAGCTTTGTATAATTCACCCCCTTGTCTTCACCCTCTTATCTTGCTACCTTCAAAAACTTCCTCAAGATTAGCTTTTTGACTGTGTTTTTGGTCACCCCTTCTAATTTCTTCTCTCTTTATTACATTTCAACAGTGAATACACTTCAAAAAAATACTTCATTGGCTATAAAGTGATTTGAGACATCCAGTGGTCATGAACACACTGTATAAATGCAAGTCTTTCTTTCATTTATTTCCTTGAACCTCTCTAAATTGTGCCTTTTGGAATATTGTTGCATAAAAAAAGCTAAAAATGTGCAAGCTTTTGTTGTTTTTCTATGGCTCCACCCAGTTTTGGTTGAGAGAAAATGACAATCTGACTTGTGCCGTTCACATCAATATCTGTAAAGAGGTTGGATGGATAATTTGCTTCCAATGTAAATCAATTGAGCAAAGGCTGCCATTTAATTATTACTATACTCATATTGGAAAATGAAATGACCTGAAGTCTTAAATTTCAATTGCTCTTTTTAATGGCAGGAGGGTGAGCTGATGCGTGGAATGTTGAGATGCTCTAAAATGATAATTATTTTGAGAGTTACCATGGTGTTGAACACTTCTGTTATTTTGAATACCCCTTGAGTAAGTTGATAGCTGGATATCTTTTAAAATTCCTGTTCTGTCCACTGAAGCCAGCCATTAAAAAAAACTGACCACAGAGCTTAGTGAAGGCAGTGCTGGGTGAATCTGCTCAACAGAGCGGTGATGAGAATTTGGTGAGAGTGGGAATTGGAGAAGGAGGTGCTAAGTAATTTAAATCATGGAGCTAAAGTAAATATCTAAATAACCAGAGTAATTAATTCAATCTGAGGAGATAAATTTTAAATTAACTAAGTAGAGGATGCCAGCATTAAATGATCTGAATTACATTAAATAAAAACCTGGTGAACATCATCAATTAATTAAATAGCAAGTTGGAGTAAGGGCATATGTATATGTATGTAGACAGACTTTAAGGTAGAATGATGAAACAGCTGAGACCCATTTTCTGCAATTTCTCTGCCATGTGGGAACCTCAAGATGCTTTATATTTCCTAGATAACAATATGTGCAGGAAATGCCTCGATGGTCAAACTTGAGCTCATTGTCTCTGAGCTTGAGGAGTGGTTGGAGTACAGTGCAGGGTATAGAAGAGGTTAAGAATTTCCCAGAGCACTCATTCCAGTGGTAGAAGAGTCAGTAATCAAAGGATGCAGATTTAAGGCCATTTACAAAAGAACCAGAGGTGGCATGAGCAAAAATAAATTTTGCAGCGAGTTATTATGATCCGGAATGTGCTGCCTAAAAATGAGGTGGAAGCAGATTCAATAATAACTTTAAAAAGGGATTTGGAATAACTACTTGAAAATCCATTTGCTGGGCTATAGGAAAAGAGCAGGGGAGTGGGACCAATTGGATGGCTCTTTCAAAGAGCCAGCAAAGGCATGATGGAACAAATGGCCTCCTCCTTTGCTGCATCATTCTATGATTCTACCAAGAAGCCCATGAGATTGTTAAAGTGATTTTATTTCAAATCCATCTTCCTTGCTTTGGAGAGACACTAAAAGGGTTAATCTGACTGAATATTTCAGACCCAAAATAGCCAAGATTCAGCCTGCAACTGCATTGCTGGTTTAAATGATAAAAGAGTTGAAGTCAGAGGATTACTCAGGGGCTGATTCACAACTAAATTGCCTACTAGCACACATTAAAGAGGTTGCACACTATTTTGGTGACAAACCTCTCCTAATGCTGAGCAAGAGTAAACAAGCAATTGCTGAGGATTGACTGCTACTTAAAGGTATATCACCCTTCACTTTCCACTTGTTGCTGCAGATTGAAATGGATTTTCGAAACACATTGTGAGATTTTCTGGGACACCTTGTCAAGAATTCAGCACTCTTATCAACGTTTATTCTGGAAATTCTCACCTAAAAAAAATGAGTGCCATCTTATTGGGTATCTTTATCTGAGTCATCAGAAGAAAAGGAGTGTTTGATCATGTGCTCATGTTTCTCCTCTGCGGAAGGAACAGGAGGATGAGATGAGATTAGGATGGAGGTGCGGTTAGCTCAGTTGTCTCAACAGCTAGCATGTGGATCAGACTGGCGCCAGCAGCATAGGGTTTGATCCCCATTCCAGCTGTAGTAGACTCGGGCCTGCCTCCTCGCTGTACCTGTCATAAAAAAATCATGGCACTTTGCCATGGTTAGGTGAAAAATTGCCTTGCCTTCAGACAGTGAACTTAAGAAGAAGATGAGACAAGGCAGAACAGCACTATGTGATGCTGGGGAGAGGGACAGGAGGGTGAGGTGGTGTTATTCCTTCCCCCCTGCAGCTACAGAACATGCCTCCTCTCTAAACCTCCTCCATTAGGAATGCAGTGCTGTGTCCGAGCACCTGTGCGCTCTCCCACTTGGTCCCTGAGCCATCTTGGAATGAACTGCTGTGTGCCAGCCAGAGCACTCCAAACCTTCAGTGGAAGGGTAAGAGGAGTCCGTAGTGATGCAGAGGCTTCAGAGTTGCTAGCCCTCTAATTGGGAGGGTACATGTGGTAAAAATCAGATCCTGCTATTGGCTGGTGCGGAGTTGGGACCTGCTTTTCACCCCAACATCAGGGTCTTGTTACCAAAATTCAGGCCAACTAATAGTTCATTATTATTGTGTCCAAGAGTCTTGTTATGAATCAGCAATGAATATTCAATCTGAATGAATCAAAAGATATTTAAATGTCCTGAGTATGAAAATAGAATTCTGATAATGTTTACCACTGAATATTTAAAACAAACTTTAAGATTGCTACTTTAAGGAATTATACACAAAACCTGAATGGCAGCTTCTAATAGCTTGAGATTCTGCCTTTAGTAAGCAGTAATATTGAGTATGATATCGCTCCTGATGAGATAGTCCCAACCCTACTCAGACAGGCAAGGCTAAAAATTGGCTTTAATTAGGTTGATCTGAATTCTAAAAGGGCTGAGTTTGCTGTTGTTCAAGGTACTTCAGATCCCTCCTAGCGCTCAGATTAGTTTTCACTCGTATCATCGATTATCTCCGCAATTACAATGTTTTGGATGGGCCTTTATGTTCTCTGTATTCGGTCAGTTCCAATCGAACCAGAGCAAAGTTCTGATTTGAAAGCTGGTTGGCTCATCACTAAGAACCACTACAAATGGGACAGTAACCATTTAATAAAAGAATAGAGTGACAGTACAAATACTTCTAACTGATTTTGACAGCAAAACTGTCTATAGCTTTGGCAAAATCAGAACATTCAGACACTAAAATAAGATATTATGAGAGTTACAGTGAAGTTCATAACCTTTGCTATTTTGAAAAAAATCATTCAAATCAAGTCATCTATCGTGTTACACTATTCTGTACTTACACTCATAATGATATTTTACTACTGTGACCACCACCCACCCTTAATCCCCACCACCCCTAAACCCTCATCCTGGGTTTAATTTTTTAAAATGGCTGCATAATTGAGAATCCTCAAATTTGGGCTAGAAAACTTATCAATCAGGAGGTGTGAACGCAGGTTTGTAATTTTGCCATGCTGCTGTCACTGCTGTATGTGCTAATCTTGGCAAAATGTTAGAATCCATTATTAAGAAAGTAGTTGCAGGACATTTAGAAACTCATAAATACAATCAGGCAGAGTCAGCATGGTTTTGTGAAAGGAAAATTATAAGTGTGATAGAGTCAAAGGTCGGAATCTTCCAGACCACCGATGCCAGGCTCCCCCACTGCAGGGCCGGTGAGCCATTGAAACCTCCACTGGAAGATCCTGCCAGTGTGAGGGACTGGAAAGTTCCGGCCAAAGGATCTTAAAGGAATATAGGTAGGTTAATCAAGTAGGAAAAAAATGGCAGATAGAATATAATGTGGGGAAACGTGAAATTTGTCTGCTTTGGCAGGAAGAATAGAAAAGCAGAATATTATTTAAATGAAGAGAGACTATAAAATGTTGCAGTACAGAGGTATCTAGGTGGACTTGTACATGATTCATAAAACATTCACATGCAAGTCCAGCAAGTAATCAGGAAGGCAAATAGAATATTGGCCTTTATTGAATAGAGGGAGCAGTATAAAAGTAGGGAAGTCTTGCTATAACTATAGGGCATTGTTAAGACCATACCTGGAATACTGTGTACAGTTCTGGTCTCCTTACTTATTGCATTGGAAGCAGTTCAGAGAAAGTTCATTAGGCTGAACCCTGGGATGAAGGGGTTGTCTGATGAGGAAAGAATGAGCTTGTTGGGGCTATACTCACTTTTGAAGAACAAGAGGTGATCTTATTGAAACATATATAACATTCTGAGTGGGTGTTAAGAATAGATTACTCCAAGAGCTATATGCTTTTTTAAAAAATTGGAAGGAATCTTCCAGCCCACCGATGCGGGCTCCCCCGCTGCAGGGGGAGTTTTTAAAAAATAGGCTACAAGTTCACTTTGGTCTGTGGGGAAGGTGCTTTTTCCAAGAAATCACATGGCTTCAGCTAAATGACCAGCAAGGAAGGTAAGAGTTATTTTGTTTATTTGAGTTTTTTAAAAAACTGCTGTTACCAGGCTGTGGGCACCTGCTGATCCCTGCTGAAAAACATCTGGCCTGGGAGAAGTTCTGTCTGAACATTTTTTTGAGCGCAATGTGTGTCTTGGGAGCAAACTGTGAAGGAAAATTGTGCCTCTCTCTCCCTCTCTCTCCCTGTATTGCCTGCAGTCCAAAGTGGGTGTTCACCTTCAACCAGAAAATCTGCATCTCAGTATAGCTTGTCTGTATTTGAAAGCCTGTGAAGATGTGACAAGCGAGAATTAACAACAAAAGTGATTCACTGAATATCCTTTGGGAAGGACTTCTGGACAACTATTGTGACCAGCAATCCGTCTTCCCATGCAGGAACACCATTCGACAGCGTCAAGACTTTTTCGAACTTTATCTTTTATCACCAGGTGTTCCCATATGCCAACCCCTGCAGAGACCTTATTTGCCTTGTCCTTTGTTTTGTGTGTGTACGTTGGGATTTTAAAAGGGATAAATAATTATACTTCCGGATTACAAATTGTATGTTAACCAGCTTTGCAACTTGTTTTAAAAAATAAAATTTTTTTTCATAATAAATCAATTATTCTGAGTTTATTGAAAGAATCCTGGCTAAAGTCTCCTTTATTCTGGGTCTAGCAGTGGGGAAGGTAAATCATTGGCCATTTTGGTGAGTGAATTAAACATTTACATTTATGGTGCGACCTGTGGAGTAATGGGGCTAGAGAAACTGTGCACTGCTCCCATCCTTGTTGTAACATAGGCTTGACAGGGTAGATGCTGAGAGGGATCTCCCATTTAAGATGAAGATGAGAAGGAATTTCTCATCTCAGAGGATCGTTAGTCTTTGGAATTCTCTGCCCCAGAGAACAAGGGGCTGGGTCATTGAATATATTCAAGGCTGAGTTAGACAGATATTTGATTGACAAGAGAGTCAAGGGTTAGGGGGGCATGACAGGAAAATGGAGCATAGGGCACAATCAGATCAGTCATGAATTATTGAATGGTGGAGCAGGAAACTGGAATGTTTAAAGATGGACAGTGGTCCACCAATTCAAGAAATATTCAAAGTAGTAAAAGTGATAAACTCCACTGCAGCTCTCATGGCGTATTTTAATCTTTGAACATTCTGAATATCTGCTCACATTCCAAGCGCAGAACTTTGGTTGTCTAACATTTTACTAAGAATATAACAATTATTAAATGTCAACCCTTGTTCTTTTAATTTATGTGATTGAATGCCTGATGCCCTATGCATGTCTCCTTCACAAAATCAGTTAAACATCTTGACACCTGCATTTAATGACTACATAAATGAAGCAGGTCCATTGGTTTCCCAACTTCCAAATTCTCATACATATTTGTGAATACAGACATGGGGGTTTTGATAATCGAGATTGACTGTGTTTGTTATTAGACAGTGTAAGATGCCCGCAGAGACTACAAAGACACTTTTGCTACTAATGTCATCACTTTTCCATTGTAGATGTGGGAATTATCCACTAGTGTTTATGAGGCTATCCGCACATCTCAGTGAAGGTTATCTAAAGGAAATTTATGATATGTGCTCTTTTTAAGACAGTTGATTTGCAATAGTTTTGCACACAGTCCTTTAACCCTGAAACCTGAGTTACAACCTAGCCCAGTTGGACAGGATGAAAGTTCAATATTCCTCTGGCTGGTTTGACATGAAATGAGTTTGGAAAATCTTACCTCTGAGGCCCAGAAAATTCCAGGCTTCCTGGCCCGAGTTTTTAAGATAAATTTTCAACTCACGGGCTATGATGGTGAAACAAATCTCAATATTATAGCAATTAAACTTCTCAATTGTCAGGAACAGCTTTATCACAATACATTAATAATATGCAATTAAAATAAATAATTCAAAATATTTCAAGTACTAATTTAAACATTATAAACAATGTACTTTTCTTAGTTCACAATCCCCCTTTTCACTTTGTTCTATTTGCTTTATCATTCTAAACTGTCAACTTCTTAGATGAAATTTGGACCTGGATAATGCACAAAGGCCTTAGGATTTCTATACACTGGAGTGCTGCTTTGGGTTGCAGTAGAGTACTTAAGTTGGAGTTTGGTGACTGAGGGAATTTGAGGGTTAATTTCTATCTAAAGTTTAGTCTTACTTTAAGTTAGTAATTAACTAAAAGTTGCGTTTGGGGTGGAAGAAGGTGAGTTTTAGGTCAGCTTTAAAACAGGGTTTATACAGGCTCTGCTTGCAGCTCCAACTAGTTAATTAGATAACTGGCTTAAACAGGTTTTCAGAGGCTAGATTCAGAGAGTATAAAAACAGGCCATCTTACAGTGCTGACTTTGTCTTCCCTGGAGTGCTGCTTTGGGCTGCAGTAGGGTGCTTAAGTTGGAGTTCAGTGAGGAGGGAACGAGGTGATCCTTTGAGTACCGTGAGTACGGTCAGGTAAGTATTTACTACTTTTATCGCTTATAGTTTTTAAGGTCTTATTTTGTGGTTCATCATTTGTAGGGGTTGTATTCTGTAACAATGAGTAGCAGGGAAGAAGGGCCCTAGAGTAATTGATATTATTAGATATTAAGTATCTTCCAAAAAGTTTAATTTAATTTAAAGGGGTAAGTCATGGCAGGAGAGCTCAAAGCCGTGGTGTGCTCCTCCTGCTCTTTGTGTGAAGCCAGGAACATTTCCAGTGCCCGGGGTGAGCAGGTGTGCAGGAAGTGTCTTCAGCCGCAGCTCCTGGAAGCCCGGGTTTCGGAGTTGGAGCGGCAGCTGGGGACACTGTGGAGCATCCGCGAGGCAAAGAGTATCGTGGATAGCACTTATAGAGAGGTGGTCACACCACAGGCTAAGAGTCCAAAGGCAGGAGGGGAATAGATGACCACCAGGCAGAGCAAGAGGACTAGGCAGGCAGTGCAGGAATCTTCTGTGGCTATTCCCCTGCAAAACAGATATATCACTTTGGATACTGTTGAGGGGAATGGCCTCTCAGGGGAAAGCAGCAACAGCCAAATGTGTTGCACCACGGTTAGCTCTACTGCACAGGGGAGGAGTAAAAAGTGTGGGAATGCAATAGTTATAGGGGATTCAATTGTAAGGGGAATAGATAGGCGTTTCTATGGCCGCAAACGAGACTCCAGGATGGTATGTTGCCTCCCTGGTTCTAGGCACAAGGATATCTCAGAGCGCCTACAGGACATTCTGAAGGGGGAGCGTGAACAGCCAGTGGTCGTGGTACACATTGATACAAACGACACAGGTAAAAAAAGGGATGAGGTCCTAAAAGCAGAATATAGGGAGTTAGGAAGTAAGTTGAAAAGTAGGACCTCAAAGATAGTGCTCTCAGGACTACTGCCAGTTCCACGTGCTAGCCAGAGTAGAAATAGCAGGATATATCGGATGCATACATGGCTGAAGAGATGGTGTGAGGCGGAGGGTTTCAGATTCCTGGGACATTGGGACCAGTTCTGGGGGAGGTGGGACCAGTACAAACTGGACGGGTTACACCTGGGCAAGACCAGGACTGATGTCCTAGGGGGAATATTTGCTAGGGTGGTTGGGGAGGGTTTAAACTAAAATGGCATGAGGATGGGAACCTATGCAAGAAGTCAGAGGAGGAGGAATCAAGGACAAGAACAAAAGACAGAGAGGGGAACACGAAAAGTGATAGGCAGAGAAATCAAGGGCAAGAGTCAAACAGGGCTTCAGTGAAAAATAGTGGGAACGGGACAAGTAATGTTAAAAAGACAAGCCTTAAGGCTTTGTGCCTTAACGCGAGGAGCATTCGCAATAAAGTGGATAACTTAACCACGCAAATTGATGTAAACAGGTATGATATAGTTGGGATTATGGAGGCATGGCTGCAAGGTGACCAGGGATGGGAACTGAACATCCAGGGGTATTCAGTATTTAGGAAGGGCAGACAAAAAGGAAAAGGCAGTGGAGTTGCATTGCTGGTTAAAGAGGAAATTAACACAATAGTGAGGAAAGATATTTGCTCTGACGATGTGGAATCTGTATGGGTAGAGCTGAGAAACACTAAGGGGAAAAAACCGTTAGTGGGGGTTGTATATAGACCCCCAAACTGTAGTGGTGATGTTGGGAATGGCATTAAACAGCAAATTAGAGATGCATGCAATAAAGGAACATCTGTAATTATGGGCAACTTTAATCTGTATATAGATTGGGCAAATCAAATGAGTGACAATACTGTAGAGGAGGAATTCCTAGTGTGTATATGGGATGGTTTTCGGGACCAATACATTGAGGAACCAACTAGAGAACAGGCTATCCTAGACTGGGTATTATGTAATGAGAAAGGAATAATTGGCAATCTAGTTGTGTGAGGCCCCTTGGGGATGAGCGACCATAATATGATAGAATTCTTCATCAAGATGGAGAGTGACGTAGTTGATTCTGAGACTGGGGTCCTGAATCTCAATAAAGGAAACTATGATGGTCTGAGGCGTGAGTTGGCTTTGATGGATTGGGAAACGTTATTTAAAGGGATGACGGTGGATAGGCAATGGGAAACATTCAAAGAGCACATGGGTGAACTGCAACAATTATTTATTCCTGTCTGGCGCAAAAGTAAAACAGGAAAGGTGGCCAAACCATGGCTTACAAGGGAAATTAGAGGTAGCATTAGATCCAAGGAAGAGGCATACAAATTGGCCAGAAAAAACAGACCTGAGGATTGGGAGCACTTTAGAATTCAGCAAAGGAGGGCCAAGGGATTGATTAAGAAGGGGAAAATAGAGTACTAGGGTAAGTTTGCTAGGAACATAAAAACTGACTGCAAAAGTTTCTATAGGTATGTGAAGAGAAAAAGATTGGTGAAGACAAATGCATGTCCCTTACAGTCAGAAACAGGGGAATTTAAAATGGGGAACAAAGAAATGGCTGACCAACTAAATACATACTTTGGTTCTGTCTTCACAAAGGAGGACACAAATAACACACCAGAAATGTTGTGGAACACAGGTTTTAGTAAGAGGGAGGAACTGAAAGAAATCAATATTAGTAGGGAAATGGCATTGGGGAAGTTGATGGGATTGAAGGCCGATAAATCCCCAGGGCCTGATAATCTACATCCCAGAGTATTTAAGGAAGTGGCCCTAGAAATAGTGGATGCATTGGTGGTCATCTTCCGAGATTCTATAGACTCTGGAACAGTTCCTACAGATTGGAGGGTACCTAATGTAACCCCACTATTTAAAAAGGGAGGTAGAGAGAAAACAGGGAATTATAGACCAGTCAGCCTGACGTCGGTAGTGGGGAAAATTCTAGAGTCCATTATAAAAGATTTAATAGCTGAGCACTTGGAAAACAGTGGCAGAATCGGACAGAGTCAGAGTCATGGGTTTACGAAAGGGAAATCATGCTTGACAAATCTACTGGAATTTTTTGAGGGTGCAATGAGTAGAGTTGATGAAGGGGAGCCAGTGGATGTGGTTTCTTTGGACTTTCAGAAGGCTTTCAACAAAGTCCCACATAGGAGATTAGCGTGTAAAATTAAAGCGCATGGGATTGGGGTAGTGTATTGAGATGGATAGAAAACTGGTTGGCAGACAGGAAATAAAGGGTAGGAATAAACGGGTCTTTTTCCGAATGGCAGGCAGTGACTAGTGGGGCACCGCTGGGATCGGTGCTGGGACCCCAGCTGTTCACAATATATATTAATGATTTAGATGAGGGAACTAAGTGTAATATCTCCAAATTTGCAGATGACACAAAGCTGGGTGGGAGGGTGAGCTGTGAGGAGGATCCAGAGATGCTTCAGTGTGATTTGGACAAGCTGAATGAGTGGGCAAATGCATGGCAGATGCAGTATAATGTGGATAAATGTGAGGTTATCCACTTTGGTAGCAAAAACAGGAAGGCAGCTTATTATCTGAATGGCTATAAATTGAGAGAGGGGAACGTGCAATGAGACCTGGGTGTCCTCGTACAACAGTCGCTGAAGGTAAGCTTGCAGGTGCAGCAGGCGGTAAAGAAGGCAAATGGTTTGCTGGCCTTCATAGCCAGAGGATTCGAGTACAGGAGCAGGGATGTCTTTCTGCAATTATACAGGACCTTGGTGAGACCACACCTGGAATATTGTGTGCAGTTTTGGTCTCCTTATCTGAGGAAAGATGTTCTTGCTATAGAAGGAGAGCAGCGAAGGTTCACCAGACTGATACCTGGGATGGCGGGACTGACATATGAGGAGAGATTGAATCGGTCAGGATTATTTTCGCTAGAGTTCAGAAGAATGAGGGGGCATCTTATAGAAACCTGTAAAATTCTAATAAGACTAGACAGGGCGGATGCAAGAAGGATGTTCCCGATGGTGGGGAAGTCCAGAACCAGTGGTCACAGTCTGAGGATACGGCGTGGACCATTTAGGACTGAGATGAGGAGAAATTTCTTCACCCAGAGAGTGGTGAGCCTGTGGAATTCGCTACCACAGAAAGTAGTTGAGGCCAAAACATTGTATGTTTTCAAGAAGGAGTTAGATATAGCTCTTGGGGCGAAAGGGATCAAAGGATATGGAGAGAAAGCAGAAGCAGGCTATTGAGTTGGATGATCAGCCAGGATCATAATGAATGGCGGAGCAGGCTCGAAGGGCTGAATGGGCTACTCATGCTCCTATTTTCTATGTTTCTATGTTTCTGTAATCATCTGCATTCTATGCTCATATAGCAGCCACAGTACATCAGTATGGAAAATGGCTACACCAAACAGACAATTCTTTTGACAGTCACTCTAGCATAGATCCTGCCTAGAAGATAACAGACAGGCATAGCAAGAGTATTTCAGCATATTCAAAATAGTCTGTAAGCAAATCTACTAACATCCGGAAAAATCTGGCAATGCTCCAGGATCAATAAAATCTGCTGCAAGACAGAACTTTTGAGATCCACACCATTTAAGCCATCAGCATCTGACCTTTATATCTTAAATCTGGATTTGTTGTAAAATGTCTTCACTTCCTGAAAGGATTTTTACTGTAAAATGCTTCAATTTACAAACGGCTTTAACTCCAGTCATTTGCTTTTTTTTTGTACGGTCCACTGGCAGTCATGCTGGGGTGGGAGGAAGCAAGAAGGCATTTCCATGTCCTTCATGAATATCCATCAAAATCCCTTAATCCTCCAGTAGCACTTAGGAAGCCAAGAAGTGAAATAAATGGCATTGATTATAATCGGCTGTTCTTTTCACATTATCTCACTTTAGTCTACTTGCCAACATTGTGCCATCTGCTCCATAAAACACAAACTTAGAAGATTCTCTTAAGTCTGGCGCACAGACTAAATTATGAGCAGCTTCCAGATGACCTACAGTACTTATTCAGTGTAATCTCTTTAGAAAGCAATTAAGTGCACCCCCAATGGTTCAGTGAATTTATCCAAGAAGGAACCGAACCGTTTATGCCAGGGTGATTCTCTGTTAGATGCCCAGTATGTAGGGAGTTCTTTGATATCAACTGGGCAGCTGCCCTAAAATTGACCTCAGTGCCCTAGGGCAGGGAGGTAAAAATTGTTCAGAGATCTTGCATCAACGCTATTGAGGATTTTATTGCTGAAAGTGGATGCGGAGTAGACATTTGGACAAGACAAAATCAGAGTTGGTTCTGATGCTCCCTATAGTCATTGGGCAGAATCATCCCAGATTTGCACTAAGTGCGGCAGCAGGCAGGAAAAACAACATTTGACCCACTAGCCTCAATAGCGGCTTCTCACGTTGTATCGTCCCAATACAGCCGCATTAATTATGCATTCCCGGGAAACATGCAGTTTCAGTGGTGGGCTGGCTCTCATTTGCGCACCATGCCATCACCTCGCTGCTTCATCACGCTGGGCGCCATGTTTAAAGTGCAGCTGCATGCACACATCTCAGTGCTTCCAGCCCACGACTGCTGCAGGGAAGGCATGGCCCAGAAAGGCAAAAAGAATGCACCGCCACCCACCCCCCCACCCCCGGTTTAAAGGCACATCCCTCAAGCGCCTTTTGGACGCAGTGGAGGCTCGCCATGAAGTCCTCTACCCCCATTCTGGCCATACGATGGTCAGCAACATCACCAATCCGGCTTTGGAGGTGGTGGCCAGCACTAATGCCCTGCAAAAGAAGACAGTGACCCAATGACATAAGAGGATGGGTGATCTCCTATGTTTCACCAGGGTAAGTCTCTCTTCCCATCACTCTCAACTCACGCGCTCACAAACCCATCACACATCCACAGGGCCCTAACCGACTGCCAGTTCAAGGGACATCACGATTCACCCTCTCACACCCACCATCATTGTCCTCATCCCATCCATGGGACCACTCAACACCCACACATTCCAGGCATACTGATCATCTGCCCTAGCAGGTATCCTCTTACACTCTCTCCATCTCTATTCATGCAGGACAAACTGGCACACAACAAAAGGGAGAGGTCGCAGAGGTGGAAGAATGCCTGAAATCACTGTCCTCACAAACTTTGGAAGCAGAGCCATCCAGCTGGCTGGCGAGGATCTGGACCGGTCCTGTGCTGACGGTGAGGTCGGCAGTGTTCAAACAAATGAGGATCCAGCATGCAACATCCATCAGACAACCGTGCTGTGAGTGATGTGTCCTGTTTCACAGGCCACTGCCATGCACTAATTAGCTCGCCTTGCTTTCGCAGGCACATCTGGGAAACAGCTGACGGGGTCCACAACCCAGGGCCTCCAATCAAACCCCCAAGAAACCTCTGAAGAGGAATCTGAAGGCACCCTCGTTGAAGACCCATCACAGCACTTGCCCGCACCCTCTACCAGCGCAGAGACACACACCTCAGCAGGACCTAGCTTTAGAGTAGCCTCGGGAACAAAGTCTGGTAAGCACATTGCATTTTCTGATCCACAGCAGGCGGCGACAGGGACTTCCCAGGTCCCCGGCACTCGGAGGACTGCTGGAGGCCAGAAATTTTCTGAGTCTAAGTCAGATGATAAGCCTCTGGACTCAGTCAAGTCTCAGTTTCTGGAGCTGCAAAGGCAAGCTCAAGAACTTCAGGAAGTGATGTCCGCTGCACTCCTCAGATTGCAAGGCACAATGGGGGAGCCTGTCCGCCTTCAGGCTGAGGTGATAGCACCGGCATGCCAGCACAGCAAGGTTAACACTGGTAGGGTGGCGGCCACCATGGAGACCTTGGTCCAGGACATCACTCCTCCACTACTGTGCGGGCTCAAATCAATCGCTGACGCCGTAGTTGGCCTCCAACAATGTGTATGTGAGAGGGGTGCTGGGCAGCTCGATCTCAATCCAGCTACCCCTTCTCCTCAACGAGTCAGCCAGGGGCCCTCGGGCACCCATAGGGAGGAGAATCAGCAGGTGCACGCTCCGGGACCATCCACCCAGGTGACTCTGGGAGTGTCCAACCCATCCGAATCCGCTCTTCCTGTGACCTCAGCAGCTCCAGCTCCACAGGCCAAGGAGGGTGCCATTGCCACACAACAGGACCCCAAAAGCAGGCCAGGGCCCTCCAGGTCTCGGCCCTCCAGAGGACGTCCGCCAAGGTCATCACAGACAGGCTTTGCAGTCAGCAGGCTGCCTCCACCTCCACTGTGGATGTCTGGGGAGCACCAAGACGTAGCGGCAGGGTTAGGAAAGTTAAGAAGATGTAGTTGCACAGCCTGGGCACGGGTGTTAATCACTAATGTTCACTATTGTCAATAAACTCCCAAGAATGTCTCCCTGCCTATGGCTCCTCGTTCTGATGAGCAGTGTTCTTGTCACTCAGATGTGAAACTTTTCTGCAGAGGATAAAGGCAGGTGTCTCCATCCGGGCCTCTTCCTGTGCTCTGTGCAGCCTTCAGACCAAAGAGATGGTCCAGCCTCACACTCCCTGGAAACATTACTGATGCCTGCACCTCGATGGTGCTTGTCATTGCTGCCAGAATGTAGTGGGCAGGCATCACAGAGTTCTCTCATTTTTTCTGTGTGCTCTCAGCACCTTTAAGGTGGGGCTGGCCCCATCTCTTCAGCATCTGTGACCAGCGTCGGTGTGCTCCCGAAGGTGTCAGGTGCTGAAGGAGGACAAAAGGATCAGATGCTTTTAAAGTTTCATGGCTGTGTCTTTATGCTATGACCCTGATCACAGAGCACAGGCGAACTGCTCTCGGCCAGACGGGAGTCAGACATTCTCAGAGACTATGTGAAGATCTATGGAGTGTCCTTAATGTGTGACATCATCATCCTCCACAAATCTAGCAGATATGAGGGCCTCCCGAGTTTGCCTGCCTCATCTGGCCAGTGTACCATCATTGACGTCATCGTCACCTTCAAGGACCTCCTCACCCTCAAGGACTTCCTCACCCTCATTCCCGTTGACATCCTCCTCATCAGAGGAGACCCCCAGCTCCTCCATTTCCTCCTCAGCCAGCCCCTCTCCCTGTTGCAGTGCCAGGTTATAAAGGGTGCAGCAAGTGACAACAATGCATGACACCCTCTGTGGATTATATTCCACCAGACCGGTCCAGGCATTGGAACCGCATTTTCAGCATCCTGATGGTTTGCTGCGCCAAGTTGTGAGCTGCTGCATGTGCCTCATTATACCGCCGCTCTGCTGCAGTCTGAGGCCACCATACGGCTGTCATCAGCCATGGCCTCTGCGGGTAGCCCTTGTCCCCAAGGAGCCACCCCTGCAGCTTTTGTGGACCCTGGAAGACGTCAGGGATCTAAGACTGACTGAGAATGTAGGAGTCGTGAACATGCCCTGGAAACCGTGCGCAGACCTGCAGGGTGTGTTTGTGGTGGTCGCACACCAGCTGCACATTCAGTGAATGGAAGCCCTTATGGTTGACATAATTGACCACGTGTTGTGACAGAGATCTGAGTGTCACGTGAGTACAGTCGATGGCAACCTGCACCTGTGGAAACCTGAGATCTGGGCAAACCCAATCGTTTGCATCCTGGCTTTCCTGGTCCCAGGCAGAATGCACAAAGTTGTGTGCCCTCGCGAAGATGGCATCTGTGACTTCATGCATGCATTTAGATGGAGGATTGTGATATCCCACAGAGGTCACCTGTGGAGCCCTGAAAGGAGCCACTGGCATAGAAGTCACTTTCACGGCCGCTGGCAGTGGATGCCCCCCATTTCCCTGTGGTGCCAAATCCTGCAGTAGTTGGCAGATATGACCGACCAGTTCCTTAGACATGCAGGTGGTTCTACATGTCATCTGCAGGAATGAAAGGCAGCATCTATAGACCCTAGTCTAGCTAGGTACCGACCAGCGATGGCTCGCTGTGGCTCTTCAGCGGTGTGTAAGGGAGCCCCAGCCACTCCTTCTTCCTGAGGGCGCTGCTCCCCCTCTGCACAACCAGGTGCCTCTATCCCTCTCTTCGTCATCTTTGCTTTCTGTATGCCACGAGGCATACAGCTAGTTCACTAGGCTCCATGCTCCTAATGTACTCCTCCTGCAGGATGAAAGACAGAGATGCTTGGGTGTTCAAAGAACCTCTCTTGGTAGAGTCTGAAGGCCCCCTAACGCATGGCGGAGAGTGCCTGCCACCACTTGGATGGCCAGAGTTTAGTGCGCTCCATGGCTGCCCAAAACCTGACTCTCCTCCACCCCACTCTCCCTGTCGGATTGGCGGCAGCTTCGCCCATTGGACTGCATGCTGTGCTCTCAGCTCAGGCGCAAGTATTCTCCTAACCCGCACTGCAGGGCTGCACTGTTAGCTTGAACCATGGTGGGAGACTGGTCCAAACTGGGATGATAACTTTGCAAGGGGCTGTGAGCACCTCTGGCAGTGGCTGCTCCATGGCCAGCTTTAGCAAGGAGATTGTACAACATGCCCAGCCGTCCAATTGTTCTGCATTCCACGCAAACACTCATTAGTTTGCAATCTGTGCCCGAGGGGCGAAAAGCTCTGGAGCACTTGGTGGCACTATCATGCCTCTGCATTGCTTGAGTGGGCAGATAAGCTAGAGGCCCGACACCATGCATGTCAATGTGGCTGCATCTGAACTGTCTCAGCTGCAGAGGAATGATCACTTTATACAAGCTTTCCCTAATGTGTGGCTGCTTTCCTCCCCCTACACCGCATGTGTTTGTGCACTACCTTCAACCACAGGGCAGCCCTTAGTATCCTGCCAAGTCGCTTCAACCGCAGGGCAGCACTTGCCCCCACTCCCCCCCAAGTCACCTCATCCTTGAAGTCCAACAGGCGACTCTCACGAGCACTGCGCAACATTATTGTGTATTCACCTTCGAATTCCCCTCAAAGTGCAGCCCGCCAAGTGCTCACCTTATATATGTGGTTGTGAAACATGTCGGTGTACAAATAGAACTGATGTGGGCAGACAATCCAGCATGGGGGTTTGATTCCGGCGGGCTAGCCTTATGATGTTATGCAGTTGTATTACAATGAAGTTCCCGTCAATTAACGGCGGGGAACGCAGCCCACCATGGACGGGCTGAAAGGACGATTACAAACTGGTTTCATGACATTGTGCAACCAATTTCCGGCCTTCTCATCATATTGTCCACGCATGCCGCCGAGCACATCTGACGCCAGCAGGCCCATTGAATCACAGATGAATAATAGCCACTTTGACAAGATACCTTAACACTAAGGAACTAGCAACATAGTTAGGTTCCGGGGGAGGAGAGGAAACAGACAAGAGAAAAAAAATAAGAATTCGTCAAAGAACAAAAAGCCACTTGCTGCATGACCATGTGGGTCCATTAAAGGAAGTGCTTCAATGAGAGACCTAGATGTCTTCCTACTGTTACGACCGGGATGGGAGGAGTGCACAGGTTATCTAGCCCCATTACTCCGCAGGCCATACCATTAACTTAAATGTTTAATTTTCTCACCGAAATGGCCAATTATATACCTATACCACTAGTACCCAGAAAAGACTCTAATCAGGCTTCTTTCAAAAACTCAGAATGATTAATTTATTTCGAAACAAAACTTCTTTTAACAAGTTGCTAGTACCGGTTATCACACAAATGTAATCAGGAAATATAACTATCTATCTCTTCCTAAAGAATTCCCCCGGCACACACACAGACAAACAAAGTACAAACAGATCGAGTATCTCTGCAGAGGTGGGCTTTGGAGGATGGGTATTATAAAATAAGGGTTAAAGTCCGCAGGGTCTCGACCCTGTTGACCTGGAGTTCTCCTGTGTGCAGACGGGCCGGGCCACTGGTCCTGGTGGATGTCTGGAAGTTCTCACCAACTAATCCAGCTTCGCTGGTCCAATGCAGGCTAGTTACACTCAGATCACGGCTCTCTGGCTACAGATTGATAGCGACACACAATTTTAGGCAGGATAAAGGGAAGGAGTCCATCAAGGTAGCCTTCCTTCCTCAGCTTGTTTTTCAACAAGACTGCCCTCAAAACAAGCAGGTTTACAACTTAAGTTTTTTCTTCCTCTTCCCCCATGTGATTGCCTTTTAGTCTCCCAGCTTTTCATTAATTAAATTGTTGTGCAGTTCAACACAAACAAACAACTACTTCTCAAGTATCATATAGGTGAGATGATTTCCTGGAAGAGATCTGCTTGTTCACAGTTCCAAGATGAACTTATGACCTTGAAAAAAAAATCCCAGGTTAGCATCCGCATGTCCAGATCATGCCAGGTCCTTCCATTTTGTAAAAGAAAACTTCGGTCTTGAGAGATATGATTCTAACATCACAGCAAAGGAGTTTCCCACATCCTCACAGAATCATTTCCTCACTAGTTGCAGTAAGACATTTTAAGGGTGCACAGGATGTAAAACTACTCTTGGGCAGTTGTGCAAATTGAGTTATAGTGAATTGGTATCTTGTTTAATAGGCCACCCAATTTTCTTCCCCATTAATACTGCAAAGAATTCCTATAGTTTAGCAAAGTTCCATGGACATAAATATTTCTCTAGAGCCTCTTCATAGACTTGCATTTCCCACTTCTGCAACCTTTTCCAGCATTTACACATTACATTGCTCCTCCAAGTAATATGTGCCCCCATCCCACCTCACCTTCAGTTGTAGAAACTTCAACCATTATAGCACCACACTCTGGAACATTCTCTGTAATCCACCACATGACCAGCTTTCTCCCCTCCTTGGAGAACCCCTTCCAAACCTACCCCTTTTATCAAGCTTCTGATCATCTCTTAAACTCTTCTCCCAGCACTGCTCAACATTCATTTTACCTTTGTGAAGAGCTTTTGCTTTTTTATTATGTTGAAGACATTATATAAATGCAAGTGGTGGTTCCCTAAGCAAATTACCCTTTGGGGCTTGTGGCAACACAATCACAATAAAGACCACCACCACCCTTATACACTCACATTTTTCGAATCAAACCCAAAATGACAAAGCAGTCATTTTGCAAATACCATCATGCAAATCAAAGAGTTATGACAAAATGTGATTTAATTGATCTGGTGTCAATACTTTGGTATTTTGAGGAGGTATTAGTAATGGTTGCTTGGGCAGAAACCCACCACCCTTGCACTTGTTCCTACTTTCTTCTATCATTTTTATACAGGTTTCATAGTGAATGTTGTTTGATTCCAATTCAGGATTGAGAAATGCTCAGGAGATCTTGTCCGCCCAGAGGAATATTACGTCACCAATGGCAGGCGGGTTAGTTAAATTATCTCACTGAGCTTCTCAGTTCTTCTGCTAAAACTCAGCAGTTATTAGGCCTTGTTGAATCCATCTTAATTTTATTGGTTACAACAGAAATTTATTTTCCACTTGTGCTCAAGACCTTTTTAGGCAGCACACTCATATGGTAACGTTCTAGGTAGTCCCCCTTCTCTGCCAGCAATATCAGACATGAGGACATTTATAATAAACTGGAGGTATGCTTTAAAGGAGGATAGAAAGTTTAAAGAGTACATTTAATTTATTACAAAGGTACACTTTTAAAAATGTGTATATTTTTACATCTTTGATACCTTCATAATTATAGAGTTCACCAATCATATTATTCTCAAGACATTGCTGCAGGAGTTCCTCAGGGCAGTTCCTTAGGCTCAACCATCTTCACCTTCCCTCCATCATAAGGTCAGAAACCAGGATATGCACTGATGATTGCTCAGCGTTGAACTCAATTCACAACACCTCAGATAATGAAGCAGTTCATGCCTGCCTACATAAAGAACTAGAGAATCACAGAATCACACAGTGTAGAAGAGGCCCTTCGGCCCATTGAGTCTGCACCGACATGTGAGAGACACCTGACCTACCTACCTAATCCCATTTATCAGTACTTGGCCCATAACCTTGAATGTTATGACATGCCAAGTGCTCATCCAGGTACTTTTTAAAGGACACGAGGCAACCTGCCTCCACCATTCTCCCAGGCAGTGCATTCCAGACTGTCACCACCCTCTGGGTAAAAAAGTTTTTCCTCACTTCCCATTAAGCCTCCTGCCCCTCACCTTGAACTTATGTCCCCTTGTGACTGACCCTTCAACTAAGGGGAACAGCTGTTCCTTATCCGCCCTGTCCATGCCCCTCATAATCTTGTACACCTCAATCAGGTCTTCTCTGCTCCAACGAAAACAACCCAAGTCTATCCAGCCTCTCTTCATAACTTAAATGTTTCATCCCAAGCAACATCCTGGTGAATCTCCTCTGCACCCCCTCCAGTGCAATCACAACCTTCCTATAATGTGGTGACCAGAACTGCACACAGTACTCCAGCTGTGGCCTCACCAAGGTTCTATACAACTCCAACATGACCTCCCTACTTTTGTAATCTATGCCTTGATTGATAAAAGCAAGTGTCCCATATGCCTTTTTCACCACCCCACTAATATGCCCCTTGGCCTTCAGACATCTATGGACACACACGCCAAGGTCCCTTTGTTCCTCAGAACTTCTTAGTGTCATGCTGTTCATTGAATACTTCCTTGTCAAATTACTCTTTCCAAAGTGTATCACCTCACACTTTTCAGGGCTAAATTCCATCTGCCACTTATCTGCCCATTTGACCATTCCATCTATATCTTCCTGCAGCCCAAGACACTCAACCTCACTGTCAACCACCCGGCCAATCTTTGTATCATCCGCAAACTTACTAATCCTACCCCCACATAGTCATGTATGTCGTTTATATAAATGACAAATAATAGGGGACTCAGCACAGATCCCTGTGGTACACCACTGGACACTGGCTTCCAGTCACTAAAGCAGCCTTCTGTCATCACTGTCTGTCTCCAACAACTAAGCCAATTTTGAATCCACCTTATCAAATTACCCTGTATCCCATGTGCATTTGCCTTCTTTATAAGTCTCCCATGTGGGACCTTGTCAAAGGCTTTGCTGAAATCCATATAAACTACATCAACTGCACTACCCTCATCTACACACCTGGTCACCTCCTCAAAAAATTCAATCAAATTTGTTAGGCATGACCTCCCTCTGACAAAGCCATGCTGACTATCCCTGATCAAACCTTGCCTCTCCAAGTGGAGAACATCCAGGCCTGGACTGATAAACATCAAGTAAGACACACACTACACAAGTGCCAGGCAATAACCATCTCCAGCCAATAAGAGTCTAATCGCATCCTCATGACAATCAGTGGCACTATCATTGCCAAATTTCCCAACATCAACATCCTGGGGGTCAGCATTGATCTGAAACTCAATTGGACCAGCCAAATAAAGATCTGAATTTTCCTGCAGACAATGAGATTATCCTTTGGATATGGTCCTGGAATACCTTTGGGAAAGACCTGGTGCCCTTTGGTAGCGGCAAGGTACCCTTTTTGGAGAAGTAAGGTACTCTTTGGGATTATTTAAAGTAGACATGAATGTGCATAAAGGTGCATAAATTCAGTGGAGTTGTCATAGCTGTCAAGGGTTTTAACTCTGCTGGGCTTTAATTTTTTTTAAATGTGTGAAGTTTATAAAGAAATCAGTGCTTGCTATTTCAATCTGTCTGTTGACCTAAGCCTGAGGGCTGTTAGTATAGGATTTATGCCTCATAACTGATTTTACAACCTATCATTATCACAGCAGGGTGCTGGTTAAGTGAACAGTTTGATTGCAGCTTCAAGTGGTTACAGAATAGAGATGAAAGCACGATCCAGATCTTCCTGTTTCTTGCCATTTCAACACACCATCCTGCTCTCATACCCACATGTCTGGCCTTGGCCTGCTGCAATATTCCAGTGAAGCCCAATGCAAACTGGAGAAACAGCACCTTGTCTTCCAATAAGGCATTTTACAGCCTTTCGGACTTAACATTGAGTTCAACAACTTCAGACCGGAAGCTCTCTCCTCCAACTTCACCCCCTTTTTAATCCCTTTTTTAAATTTAATTTTTTTAAATTTTTCATTTACTTATTTTTATTCATTTATTCATTGTTTTATCCCCCCTTTTCTATCCTTATTCCCCAACCACCGCACCCTCCTCCCACTCCACCCCTAAAAGGGCCATCTGTCACTTGTTCTATGTTGTTCTTTCACAGAATGCTGATCATTGTTCTGCTGTTCACACATTCTGCATTCTTACCTTTATGCCTCTATCAGCACCTTCTTTAGCCCTTACCTCTACCATTAACACTCCCTTTGTCTTGTATCCATGACATTTTTGTCAATCTCTCCTTAGCCCCCACCTATCCCTGACCTTCTATCCTGCTTTACTTGCTCCACTCCCCATTAAACAGTAAAATTACATCGCTTTCTACTTCTCTTTAGCTCTGAAGAAGAATCATATGGACTCAAAACGTTAACTCTGTTTCTCTCACCACAGATGCTCTCAGCCCTGCTGAGTTTTTACAGCATTTTCGGTTGTTATTACAGAATAGAGATATTTGCTTTCATAAGAGATGAAGTATTTAAGTAAAATGTTTGTTTTCATAAGAGATTAGTTGAAGGAATTTCAACGTATTGATATTTTTTAATCAATGAGATAATTTTTTAAATAGCGACATCATCAATAGAAACATAACTTTATTTTATATCAGCATGGCTCCCGAGAATTGCCCAGGTAAGTTGGCATGGAGGGAATAGGGCAAGGGGTGTGAATGAGGGGCATGGGCTGACCATGCTGTTTGCACAGGGGCTATAAAGGGCCATGGGTTGGCATAAGGGGCATGAGGGACCATGGGGTTTGGTTGGAGGAACATACATTGGCATAAGGGTTATGAAGGGCCTTGGGGATGGGTTACATAGGTTTGCTTGGAGGGTATGGGATGTTATGGGGTGGATATATGGGTATGAGATGGCATTGGTTGGCATGAGGAGTGTGTGGGGGTGTGAAGGGTGCAGGCTGGAGGGATGTTTTTTGTCTTATTTGTTTTTTTTCAATCTTTCACACAGTGCCACAGAGGCAGGTGTTCCAGCTGGGCTGCCTCCCCTCCCACCAGCCTCTGCATTCAATCCAGGGGACCTGACTTCGAATTCAGCCCGCCCTCACTGCCGCCCCCTGCACCCCCATCCCCGAACAAAAATCCCAATCCCACAAGCCTCTTTTGCTTAGGCCAGGTTTGCATAGCTGGGAAATGTCCCGACTCTCCCCGGAGCGAAAATCTGGGCCAAATATTATGGTTACAAAAGCAAGTCAGGGGCTGCGTATTCTGAGGCAAGTGACTCATCTGCTGACTCCCCAAAGCCTTTCCGTCACCCACAAGACATGTCAATAGTGTGATGCAATACTCTCCACTTGCCTGAATGGTGCAGCACCAATAACATTCAACACAGTTCAGGGTAAAGAGGTCTGCTTCATCAGCAGCCCGTGCACAGCCTTAAAATCCACCCCCTCTATTTTGGATGTTCCATAGCTGTGTAATATCCACAAGAGGCACCGCAGCATCTTGCCAAGACTTCTTTGACAGCAATTCTCAAAACTGAAACCTCCACCATCTTAAGGGCAAGCGTAGCAAGTGCATGGCTAAATCATCACCTGCAAGTTCCCTCCAAATCACATATCATCCTGACTTTGACATATATTGTTTGCTCATCGTCGCTAGCTCAAAATCCTGGAACTTTCTACCTATCAGCATTGTGGGGGGAGGGGCGATATTTTCACCTCATGGTCTGCTGTGGTTCAATAAGAAAACAAACCTCCATCTTCTTAAAGGCAACTACGAATACCCCCCATGCCACCATAATGAATTAATAAAAAGCTTCTTTTTAATCACACTGTATGGAAGTGCCAAATGGTTTCTAACAGTGGCACACGACTGATGTTATAGGTGTGGACTCATCACATCTGTTTGGTGCCATACACTGGGAAATGGAAGCACATTGTTGGTCGTAGAATCAAAATATTATCACTCATATATGTAATAGATCATACAGCTCTTTATATTTTACATTAATTCAAAAGTTAATGAAATATGTAATCACTTATTTACATTATATATTCACGTAAAAAATAGAACTAATTATCTTAAGTGATGGCTCGGATTCTCATTCTGTACCTCAATGTACATCTCTGTTAGACCACAAACATAAATTAACAGCAAAAAAGTTAAAATTTTCTTGGATTAAATGTATATTACATATAGATCACCCACATAGATTTTGGTCTACTGTATAGATTAATAGATGATCTGATTTGTTGTTTTGCACTCAATACTTATGCAGACTCTGAGCAGTGTTGAAGTAAAATTTATTCTGTCAACATGTAATGGATATGCAGTACTTCAAAATCAATAGTAAAAACACCATCTGAATACCTTAAGTAATTTTGTTGCAAAGCATTATATCATCAGAAGAACTTTCAATCTGATCTAGACCAATTAATTCACACATTCAATCTATCAAAAAAACTGTCAATCAAACTGATGTTTTTCCAAAGCCATTCAAAGTTACAAGTTTAAATATAAATCATAGTCATAAAGGAAAATTTAGCAACTTACTTAACTGCAGCATCACGTATATATATATATATAAATATGTATATAATATATTTACACACACACACACACACGATGATTGGGGGAAGAGGGGGACTGTGGTGTTATCCTTCTGTTTGTAGGCTGCACAGTCCAAACCACTTTTAAACCTGCTTTAGAAGACACAGCATTCAGAACTTATGGAAGATTATTGTTGAAGATGCTGTAGAAATAGCTCAATGCATGTTCAAGGATTTTAAATAATGCAAGACATTCCAACATCAGGATTATACCAGATTCCCAAAAAACATATCAAATAGCACTTTATTAGTTAACAAATAACCCGATTTGTCAGTTAACAACCGTGCTGCAAACTCTCCTGGCAAGCTCTCTCATCTCCACAAATTTTAACACATGCTTAAAGATTTCATTATTGCATTAAATCTTCAGTTTTCAGGGATTTATTGCAATAATACATTTACTGCTGCTGAATTCCTTTAAGCACAATGAATAAATTGGTCTGCTATTCATTAGCTATTGCACAATCCACCAGTGTCTACAGTGGACTAAACACTTTCTCTCCCATTAATTTATTTAGTGCTGAAGTGCAGCCAATTTTTCAGTGCTTTTATTTATTGGGCCACAGGGGCAGAACAATAGTGTGTGTGTGTGTGTATGTGTGTGTGTATGATTATGTTTAAAGACTCTTCTATCTCTCTCCATTCCTTTCCTGAAGACACTAACTCTTGCTGGGGCACAGTTTCACAAATGCCAGGGGGTCCTCCAGTACTTCACCCAGGCATTATTTCCTGTCAACAGACTATTCATCCATGGGTGCCATCAGCACCAGTCCTAATCCTGACTTCACACATATATTTACTTTCCAGTCAGGGTCACTATATAGCCATATCGAGAGTGACAATCCAAACTGATTCATTAAATTCTCCCTTTAGTCCCAGCATGCAAAACCAATTGCAGTGATCCAGCTGCCCTGGACGGGGTCCGTTTATTCAACACAGATTAGAGATTTAACCTGACATTCTTTCTAGTACAAGCCAGTGACACATTGTGAAGGCACATTCGTGCAATTAATTCTGTTTTAGAATAAAAATTTAGGGAAAGGAATGTGTGTTGAAAGTCATTGTGTGCTGTAGAATAAAGCTGACATACCAAAAGTTACTGCACTTCTACTTTGTGCAATCGGGCAACAGGGAGTTGCATGAACTCCCCCTTCTCTCCGAACCCCTGCCCCCATCCCCCCAAACCACACCCCAACTACACCCCAACCACACATCTCCACCTATACTGGTTTAGCACATACTGTTGCACAAATACCTGCAAACATGTAGAAAAACAATTAGTTAATTGAGTACAAAAAATAAAAAATACCTGGAAAAACTCAGCAGGTCTGGCAGCATCGGCGGAGAAGAGTACAGTTAGTTTTGCCAGGTATTTTTTATTTTTTGTTTTGGATTTCTAGCATCCGCAGTTTTTTGTTTTTATCTCTGTAGTTAATTGAGTACTCAGTGGTTTTTGAACCCTGAAAACTACAGACAAATCTGTAGCAGCTCCCACAACACTCAAGAAGCTTGACACTGCCCAGGACAAAGCAGCCCACTTGATTGGCACCACATCCACAAACATTCACTCCCTCCACCACCGATGCACAGTAGCAGCAGCGTGTGTCATTTACAAGATGCACTGCGGGAATTCACCAAGGCTCCTTAGACAGCACCTTCCAAACTCATGACCACTACCACCTGAAAGAACAAGGGCAGCAGATACGTGGGAACACCACCACCTGAATGTTTTCCTCCAAGTCACTCACCATCCTGACTTGGAAATATATCACTGTTCCTTCACTGTCGCTGGGTCAAAATCCTGGAACTCCCTTCCTAACAGCACTGTGGGCGTACCTACACCACATGGACTGCAGTGGTTCATGGAGGCAGCTCACCATCACCTTCTCAAGGGCAACTAGGGATAGACAATAAATACTGGCCCAGCCAGCGAAGCCCACATCCCGTGAATGAATTTTTAAAATGGCTAAAGAGAAACTAGAAATGAAGACAGGTAATGCTTGCAATGCACATCAGCCTTTCAGTGTTTGGATGAGAAAAGAAAGGTGACTCTACACGTTGTGACCTATCATCAAAATTGGTCTACTTGATACTTTAAATATCTCACTCTTTCAGGTATTTGTTGACTTGTAGTGTTTTTTCAAACATCTTCTGTTTTTAACTATAGATGCTTTTAGATTTTTTGCTACATATTTTCTGCTTCTGGATTACATCAATGACCATGAGGGGAAGAATTCCTCTGTGGGCTCTTAACAAGATTGGAAATGTGCTCTTTTGCATTTACAACTACACCTTAGCTACAGAGGGTGAATAAAAGAAATCTCCCCTCATTTTCATAAAGGCTCTGACTGTTCAGGTTTAATACATTTTAAAACATATTTCCCCTACTGGTGGCCCATTTGGCACAGTGTACTGGCCAGCTAACATGCGGGCGAAGCAAGCTCATGTGTCTCCACCTTTTGGCTTAGTGAGTACCCAGTCTCAGCTGGGTTGCTGAGTAGAAGCACCATCCTGCGAGAATTAGAATTGGGGATCATAACACCCTGCCTTGCTTTTCTATGCCTCCTAGTGGCTAGTTACTGACCAGCACTGTCTGCTTATTTGCTCGGGAAGCAGTGCACTACATGATGGAAATTGCAGAAAAGGAGGGGAAAGGGAGAGAGAGATGGAGAGAAGGATACAAAGAGGAGGAATGGAGAACTTCCAGACAAAGGAAGAAATAGAATGATTCAACAAATCAGCCTTCGCCTGCTTTGTTAACAATGGCATTTAATCTCTAATAATTTTTAATCCACATTGAAATCAGTAATGTTTCTTCAGCCTTTCAGTGATTCAATGTTTGGTTTTACATTATCTTGTTTTGAAGGTATATGATTACACATTCTCTATGATTACTGAACTGCAAGTACAATATTACTGATTTACTATGCATACAAAATACACATGCTCTACTAGAATTCATAGGGAGCAATGGAAGCCCACTCATACCATCCCCCAACCATTTCCTGTCATACTCTATTAATACTGCTGTAGTCTAATGTACCCTTGAGAATTCTACAGTGCAATCTGTGCTTTCCTGGCCTGGCTGAATCAAGGGATAAACCCAGCTAGGTCCTGTGGATGGAATTAGCAGAAAATTATATAATGTTTTCTTGTGAAAGCATTTCCCTTAAGCTAATTTTTTTCTTGAGTGGAGTGACTGATACTTTCAACACTGGAGCTATTAATTAAATTTTTATATCCAATGTAACTTGGTACATGATGTACAATTCTCAAAAGCTCATCCAAGCATTGCCTCTCAGGGATGCAAAAATAAAATGCAGCACAAACTGCACTAACCCCTTGTAGCTTGAAGCTTCTCCTTGGATCGACCTGGAGGCTGTTTATGTTCAACTCCGATCACCTTTAAAAAAAGAACATGCCTGGCCCACTAACACCACAGTTCCTAGATCATGAATGTCACTCACATATGCTGATTGACAATGCTAAGTGCCAGACCTGAGGCCTCTTTCTATCTGCATCAATGCAATTTTTAGCAAATTTTGAATTCCAGTCACAGAAGTGCAAGAAAGGATGGCAGTGCTGTAGGCTTGATCACAACACACTGGCATTCCCTAGTTGCCTGGAAGCTTGTGGTGTACATCAAAGAAGACAGGCAGATGGCATATCAGGGTGGTGCTTATCTTACAAATGATGATGAAATCATTCTTGAAAGCAACAGCCAAAGGGGTGCATTTTTATCCAGGAGTTTATATTTTAACTCTGTCAAACATACTTCAGAACAAGATTCAAAGTACAGACTGGGTTTGCAATATCTGGGATGCATATGCTTACTTTAGTATAAGCAGAATTTAATTCTTTCAGGAGCTTTGTAGCATTTCTGTGCCTCGAAACAATATTATGGTACATTGGCAGATGATATGGTATCTCTGTACTGTAGGAGACAGCACCAATTCTCTCTTCACCAGTAGACAGTTCATCTTTCTACATGTGTGTTGATAATAGCCTCTGGTCATTAGTGACCAGCTTAATTCCTATTCACTGGAAGAAAATACCATCTTTCCATTTATTGGTGATGAACTAACAGACAATGCTATATCTCTCTACATGAGCTGGCAGAACAGGCTGTCTCAATAGCAGTAGTTTGGTCAGTCTCTAAACTAGCAAATGTGCAGAAGCTCTCTGCACATAACAGGCAGTTCAATCCCACTACAAACTAGTAGGCAGTATAGTCTCTCTACAAACTAGTAGACATTATAGTCTCCCTGCACACTAGTAGACAGAATAGTCTCCCTACACACTAGTAGACAGTATAGTCTCCCAACACGTGAGCAGACAGTACAATCTCCCTCTAAACTAGAAGACAGTAATCTCTCTTTATACTAGTATATTTTTCTCTGAAAAACTGTTCTTGATGGGGTTACAGAAGCCATGGGGTAGCAAGAGACAGGCTGGACGTCAGTGTTAAAGACGGATCTGTCAATGTACACATGGTAGATTAGAGTCTGCAGTTTTTATTGCAAGCTTAAAGGCATTAAAGTGTGTGAAATCAATAAATTATCTGATGAAGCCAAAGTGCCAAGTCTGATAAAAAATTAAATTGAATAGAATGGAGGTACTTAATTTCATTCATTTTATATCCAAATACCATAAAAAATGAATGCTATTTATGCACATATCAAACATAAAATGTCACGTTGGCGAGTAACTTGCCGTTATACCTGAGATCTCTGTGCAGCATTGACTTTTTCACCTACAATGAAAATATTCCACCATTCTGCAATCCAATCCATTGTTTTATGCAGGGAAATACCACAAGGCCCTTTCAATAAGGTGTAACATAAATGTTACTCTAGCAAGAGGCGTACTTGCTATTCAGTAACATTTCTCTGTGGTTTCCCTGGATCTTCTGATAAAGTGACGGTGGCTGATTGGAAGAACCCTCAGAAAATTTTACTCCCTTATATCTAAGTTGGCTCTGTTTGATGGAGGCACTGAGCAGTTGGAGTGTTTTATTCCACAGTGCTGCTATTTTTCACCTTAATGATGACAAACACATTCACCAAAATTCAAGCACCATAGCATACCTGGAAATGATACGATGAAGCTCTGCTGTATATGAAATTCTAATCTACGGTACAAAACATCTTGACATGTAATTGCCTGACAATATTATTTTAAATAATAATTCTATATTGCAATTCTTTCAATTTGACTAAATATATCTAATCAGCCTTATGCTTGCCCATGATTGAAAAAAACAAGATTTCCTACATTACAACAGTGACTGAAGCTCTAAAGTACTTCATTGGCTATGAAATATATTGGGATGTCTTGAGGTCATGAAAGGTGCTATATAAATGCAGGTTCTTTCTTTTTCTTTAACTAAGATTATGGCGCAACTGAAATGCATCAGGAAAATTTCTATTGTGAGTACCTTAAGAATGATATGACTCAGCAACATTTTTATTAATACACTCTTTTAGAAGGGTTCAAATTTACCATATGACGTGATAATGAGCCACATGAGTCTCCCAATTCCCCATTTAATCCTGATATATTTTGAATTAAGTGATCTCAACTGGGACAACAAAAAGAAAAGCTATGATTAGTATTCAGGTTCCTGAGAGGAGAAAAAAATCAACTGGACCTCATGTGAATTCTTATGCAATGATAGGTGACAGCAATAGACATGATTAGTATTTGGACGAGTGCAGGATCACATTGGGCTGATATGTCTCCATTGCTGAATGGCCTCACCACCCAGATTTGCAGAGGGAGAATGGTCATTTGTGCAGTACAGAAGGACTTTCAGCATCCATGAAACTGCATCCCATCATCATGAAAGAGGAATATTTATTTTTTTTGGGTTTGGCTTCAGAGGCACCAGTCACCCTCTAGTTGTTCACTCAAGAAAATAATCGTAGGAACAACTCTTCTGAGACTAACCTTATCCTCAGTCGATATCCGCTCAAAGATACTTTCAACAGAAGACACTGGATAACCGCAGGAATACAATTCTGGTCAATTTCTCACTAGCTCAGGAACACTGAGGCCAACTGTTGCTGCCATCTTGGCTGAGACCAAACAGCTCAGCACTAGAACCAGGCACTTTCGATTTGGGCGCCTCAACCATTCACCACCTATATATCTGGGCAATATAGTCAAAGAATGTTCTGTTTAAATTTTTAACATTTTACATTTTGTGGACAGTATATTTAAATCACAATGTGTATGATAGTTTTACATAGTTTCAGATTTTAATTTACATAATTTTGCAAATACCTTGGCTTCAAGGAACAGCCATTGAAATACTCAAAGTGTTCATATCAAAGGGTATTTATTCCTGTACATAGACACATTGGCCTGAATTGCCACTGCCGTCTCCACAAACCCACCTCGGGAGAAACAGTCTTGAACTGCCGGATGTTCATTCTGGGGGGCTATTGTGTACTGGAGTCAGGTCTGCCACCCCTGGAAACAGTGTGGAGAGAGCCACAGGGACAGCCGAGTGCCGAAGTGAGATGTTTAAAAGGCCTGTCTTGTAAAAAAAGCAGATAGGCTCTCTGGCCCTCACCCCCATATATTCCTCTTGCCCCTCTATAGCTCTAATGTCCCTCCACCTCCATGCCAAAATATGCTCTGCTACCCACCACCCATGGTCTCTTCTAGCCTCTGAGCCAACTTAGTACCAACTCATGACAGCAATGTTCCCCACCAACCACTATTTGCTCTTACATCTTCCATGCCAACTCACTCAGTATCCACCATGGGCAGACCTCAGGAGCCATGCTGGAGGTGAAATAAAATTAAGTTCTAAGTATCTATTACAGACTTCAATATATTAAAAACACCCTATTGATAAAAGCACATACAATATGTTTAAATCCCTTCAAGTACTTAATCCCTTATTAAAAAAACACATTTGTATTCATAGCCCCACATGAAAGACAGTCAATCCCTTTATAACCACTTGGAGCTGTCAATCAGACTGCGAACTTACAAGATCCCCACCGTGATAATGATAGGTTATGGGAGTAGTCACGTGCCAATGATAACCCACAGGCTTATGCTAACAAACAGCCATTGAAATTGCAAGCACCAAATTTGTTCAACTCATAGAGTCGTAGTAGGCTGTTTTTATTTTCAAAATTTAAATAATAGGGGATTTAAATAACTTGACAGCTTGACAATTCCACAGACAATGTCATTCACACATTCACATCTGCTCTTAACAACCTTAAGCCACACACACTTGGAAACAGACCTCTCCAGCAGAAATGGAATCTGTTTGAACTCAGCACTAAGTTCAAATGGCTCTGTTGGGTTTGGGATTCATATATATGAGAATCACCCCATGCTCCCCCACTCCCGCAACATCCCCGCACCTCTCTGGTGGAACTAGACTCTGTCGGAAATCGGAAATGAGGGCAGGACTCCCAGGTTCAGGGCTCTGACGCCATTTTGTCTAGGTTGCAGAGCCCTTCTGTCTCCCCCAAAATTCAGGCCACTGTGGGCTATCTGTCCACTTACATGGCTTGTGCTTTCTTGGTTACACCTCTCCTCCTTTCTACCTTGCATTCCTCCCTCCATTCCTCAAATCCAACTCCGAAGGACCAGGAAGATTTTGCCCAATGTCTACGGCACTCAGGTTCTGACCTCCATAATTGAAACCAGAACAGGGCTCTGTTTTCTTCAAAGCTGCAATTTCAACTATTTGCCCTATCAGAAATTTTTGTTTAATAATTAATAAGTAACTATTAGGGTAGCATCGATTCTGATGATCTGGCTTTCATGCTTCTCCAGAGTCCAGTACTGGAGTACACAGAGAAGAGATGGCAGAGAGCCACCTGTTCCTCGAAAAGTACTGGTTGGAATTTACTGCCTTAAGTGAATTGATAGGAAGAATCACATTACTTAGCAAACAGCTGATAGTTATAGCTGCTTACTATGAAAATTGTAAAGGCACATGAGAACTTAAATCCAAACTAATCATTTGATTTTGAAGGACATTCAAGGAATATTGCTGATTTCATGGACTCCATACAAAACTTACAGTTCTAAACACAACCACCTTGTGATGGTTCAAAGGCCAGAATGCAAGCTTCATTGTGAACCTGACATTGAAGTTTAATTGCCTGTTTTACATTGTACTGCACATTAGGAAGCACTGCTGCACATATGGTCAACTCTAAAGAGACAAACGTCATCGCATGTTGCATGCGGTGATATCTTTGAAGAAAAAAAATAGCCTGGCAATGAACTCAGGGGCTATCATGCAGTGTGTCTAAATCCATACTGGCATGAATACTAACCCTGGAGCAGCATATTTTCATGCTGGTTTGAGATTGGCACCTGCAATTTCCAGGCTTTGGGCTGCCAAGTTTGTGCTGCAGCTCATTCTATTGCCAGATTCATATAAAGGGAATTAACAAGCCTAGTTTTACACATTGCCCCCAGCAAAAACTTATCCAGCTTGTCAGTTTTCTCGTCTCAAGCATTAGCCTAAATTGCATGCACGTCCCAAAGTCATATTAGTCTACAAATCATTGCTGGTAACATAAGTAGGCAAACACTCAATGCATTCATTAGTCATCCCACTGCGCCTCTATTTTAATGGGAGTATTAGCCAACTTAACATAACTGATCGTTTGTGTTAAATTGTCAATGGAGAAATGTCCTACAATTGTGTAATGTCTTCATCCACAGCAACTGTAATTTTTAAGATTATATGAAAAACAAATGCACTTGGTAACATGTCTCAGAGTGGCATTGTAAAATTCTGAGATTTCCAATGGAAGTTTGCCTTGTAGCAAGTTACCATTAACTGCCCAGCCTCATTTCATACAAGATACTTCAAATCTAACAACTGCTGCAAGCAGAAGCTGTATGTCGCCTCAACTGCTAAGCTGATAAAGACGATGTGTGACTAAGCCATACGATGTGATGGGGGAAGAATTGTTTCAGCAGCATCTGGAGAAATTCTTCCCTCCAGAAGGATCTAGGTTCAATTTTGGGCCTGAGTAGAGTTTGCACATCTCAGTTGAGTTGGCAATTGCAGCTGCAATTAGCTGCCCAACTTAAAAGGGGAAATTCTACCAGGATTCCTTCTCTTGATCCCTATCCAGTGAACTTACTGTTAAATACATGTATTAAATCAGGGTTAAAATAGGATTTAGTTAATCAGTCATGCAGCCCCTGGTTAATACTCTGCCTACACTGTTTAGGTAATTTGAATGCAATGCCAGGGATGACTAGTCTCCAAGGAACTATGACACTAACATGAGTCAGGAGAGGAAAGGAAATTGGCAAAAACAAGACAAGAGAAACATTATTCTATGGATGCCTAAATTTGTGGAACTACGCGTTGAATATCCATTATTAGATGGGTATAACTCAATCCACAGGGTGAATTTTACAGCACTAATTTTTAATTGAGTGCCTACTTACATTGGAGAACTGTTTCTGCTATGAACAGTTCTTTTCAACCAACCTCTTTATAGCTGCTTTTATATTGTGCTTAGTTGGGTTCTCAATGTAAAGTAGTGCGCTACAGTTAGAACTCGAGAGTAAACTTGTTGAATTCACTAAGGCTGATAACTGGGAGGATCATTTTTTGACAGATCTTGCTGGAAGCCAGTCTTAATGAATCTGACAAGAATACTTGAGGTTGTTGCTGGTGGTGCTAAAGAGAAAAATGTCACACATGCATATGTATCTGTGGAGAGTATCCTATTTTACTGAATCCTGCTTATTACTTCATTCTATTTTGTACAGACGCAGTGCTGCACTGTCAGAGTGCCACTTTTTTCAATGAGACGTTAAACAAGGCCCAATCTAGCATAAAAAAAAATCCCATGTCAATATTCAAAGAAGAGAAAGGATGATATTCATAGTGTGCTGGTCAATCTTTATCCTTCAACTAACATTCTAAACACATGCTCTGGCCATTTATTTTATTACTGTCTGTGGGCTTGCTTAGGCTTCCCATATTACAACAGCGACTACACTTCAAAAGTACTTCACTGTGAGGCATTTTGGATTGTCCCAGGGGTATGAAAAGTGCAATACATATGGGGAAAAAATGATGCATTAATCTCCTTTCATTGCCAACTTTGATCCTACATTGCTCGTTTTTGCTTGTTGTTGCACTGAAAATAATAAAAAAAATTATTTGCAGCAGTCGTTGAAAAAAATTGAACTGTCAGTATTCAGGAACTGGCACAGAGAACTTTGTGCTTTAGGTGGAACTGACTAACTGTCTCCAATTTGGCACTGCAATTTACTGTGCAGTTTTTGATTATTAATGTTACTTGTACATTTCTCTATGGGTGTTGACGACTAGTGTGGTCTTTCTCCCTGATTACCGCAAAATAACAGAGAGACCTCCACCATGAGCGTGCAAACGAATTGAAGAGCTTTCAAAATTAGAGATATAATCAGGCATTACAACTCATCTACAAAGCGGCCAACAATCTGGATCAAATGTCACATTAGTACGCTGTGGTGAAATCCTGTACATAGAATCTTAAGTAATTTTTCAAATTAAATAAAATTAATCAACATTCTAACCCCATTTCATCTTCAGCCCCTGTCAATTATTTAGTAAAGTAGCTGAAAAAGACTTACATTGATATAGCACCTTACTGCTTCTTGAGGACGTTTCAAAGCCCTTCATGAACAATAATTAACTTCTCAAGTGTTGTCATTGTTTTTAATGGAGGGATGTTCAAAAGAAGCCAGGTAATTCAGTCAACTAGGGAACATATTCAGTCCCTCAAAACAAATTGTCACCACTCTTGGAAAAAAGGCCTTTGCAGGATGGAACAACTGAAAATGGGGAGAAAAATTAAGTTTTTGAAAAGCTGGATATTTACAGGTTATTTGTTAAGTATAATTCTAGGGAAGTCTAATGGACAAGAAAAAAGACACAACTGTAACTGCAGTTCTCAGAAACCATTAGTTCACCTTGAAAATGTTCTGCCCAAATTCAGTCAGCTGGAGAATGTAATGCCTGATAGTTTTCTCCAATTGTTCTGACTGGACTTATCTGTAATGACCATTATCACTGCAAAAAGTGAAACACTATTGTGAACACTAACAAACTGACACAATTATTGAAATGTGTTCATCTTAGTGAAGGCTGGCATTTATAAACTTATATCTACTTCAATTTAATTCTGACCTCTATTCTATATTTTAGATCTGGTTTTTCCCATAATATAAAGGAGAAGAAAATGTTCAAGTGATGGTGTAAAACCACTCCTTTTGTATAATCTAATATGCTCAGCTGTATTACTCAAGCAAAAGCCACTTTTATTCTTACACTTAGAGGAAGATTTGTGTCACTCACATACTTTTACATTTAGACAAGGCAGCCAGTCTCTGCAGTTGCACTGGTTTCCCAAAGCGACTCACAGAGAGCAACTCTCTTGGACCAACTCCTATGTTTAAATAACTCATGCTGCTAGTTCCAACTTGGGCTTTCTTATATTTCTTTATTACAGAGTTGAGGAGAGAAATCTGCAAGTACCTTAAGAGTTGAGATGAACTTCCAAACATACATCTGCAACATTACTAAGACTGCCTATTTTCATCTCTATAACATCATCTAACTCCACCCTCAGTTTGTCTGCTGCTGAAGCCCTCCTCCGTGTCTTCCTTACCTCTGGAGTTAGCTATTTATACACCTGGCCAGCCTCCCACATTCTATCCTCTGTAAACCAGAGATCATCTAAAACTCTGTTGCTTGTGTCCCTACTTGCCCCAAGTCCAGTTCACCCATCACTCCTGGGCTCACTGCCCAACATTGTCTCCCAGTTCAGCAATGCCTCAATTTTAAAATACTCACCTTTGTTTTCAAATCTTTCCATGGCCTTCCACCTCCATAATTCAGTAATATTCTCTGGCCCTACAATCCTCCAAGATATCAACACTCCTCCAATTCTGGCTTCTTGAGCATTTCCAATTTCAATCAATTCACTAGTGGCAACTGTGCCTTCAGCTACCAAAGCCCTTAGCTCTGAATTCCCTCCCTAAACATCTTCCCTTTTCATCCTCTTGAAGACAATGCCCAAAACCTGTCTTATTTCCTCTTATATCTCATGTGGCTTGTGTCAAAAACAGTCCTCTGGGTCATTTCTTGGGTCATTTTGCTACACTAAAGGTGTTATATAAGTACCAGTTATTGTTCCACTACATTATAAATGGTCATCCCAGGATGGAATTCAGCCCAGATAAATCACTGGTTTAGTTACAGCTCTGCACTAAGATAGCTGGTTGTACAATTGGCATACATTTCCCCAAGCTAAGGACAGGGATAAAATAGGCAAGGTTCTTAGCCAACATCCCAGCGACCCCCATGCTGAAAAGTGTATTTGTGTTGTCGTTTAAAGCAATTTATATCTGCCATCCTGCCACTACACATAAACAATATCCTCTTATCTAGGATTCCCCCATTTACACAGGCTTCATGCAGAAAGTAATGGAGGCTGTTGAATGGTAGCTCAGCAAGTATAGGAAACAAACAGCGTGAATTAGTCCATCACAGGTGGACAAATAATGGATAAAAATCCAAGTCAGTGCACCTTAAATATTTTTCTCCTTGTATGAAATTTCTGTGACTTCCTGGATTCTTCCTAAGCACACCATTTAAAATCAGCTCTAATCATGGCTCAGTGAGTTTATCCAGTGGCTAAAATCAATCCTGTGCCGAGTTAGCTAATCTCAGTTGGTACTAAAATTAGCTCCATTTCCCTGGGTCATGCAGTACAAAAATCATCCTGGGTCCATGCTCCTCAGTGACATGCAACAACTATTTGTGGGAGTGTATTTGTATGGGTATTGGGCAAAGGCAGAAATAGGCACTGATATAATGCACTACAATTGAATATCTGTCTAGTGTCCCGTGTCAAAGTTCATACAAAAACAGTGGTCATTTGAGAAAAGTTTCAGATGTTAACTGATGCTAATGAAATCCTATTCCCAACAACAAAATCATTATTTTCAGGAGAGAAAACTGCCATGGAGAAGAGTAGGAAATGAGCTGGTTTAAAGAACTAAAACACAACACTCCCATCATAAACCTTAAATTCAAAACACCAAAAATTCCGCTCATGTGTTAGTATAATGCGAAAAAAGTTTAATGAAGAAATGAGTTTTGCACAGAAGACATTAAATGCGTGTAAAATATACAAAATGAAGTATACAGGCCATACCAAAAATACAGAAAATGTATAAATACCAAAATGAATTTTAATTTAAATGAAGGAAATGGTACGTCGACCACTAAAATTGAAATGGAGCTGTTTTACACTACATTGCACTTATTCTTATCAGATTAAATTCTTCAATTTAACTATTGCTTTTAATAGGTACAACTGCAAATTGCTTCATTGAAATCACAATATTAAAATCAACATACACAAGCACGCAAAATGATTGTTGCACATTTCACATAACATTGCAAGTGCGCAGTCAAACTTTATTATTACAAACTCACAGAGACCAACCAAATAGTCTGACTATGCCTCATTTGTGGCTATTGTCTATGCTGACCAAAATTTTTTAAAATTGCAAATTTAAAAAATATATGTATTGTGGTCCTACTGTGAAGGCTGGATCATGCTAACTTGTGTGTTCCACACACAACTGTCGCCCTTGAGCTCCTTGCCAAAGTGGCCACTCCTCATATACAGCGACAAGATATTCAACAGTAAGAGATTATCAGAACCAGGCTTAACTGCCTTCAACTAAAGTGCACACATGTACACTTTATCCTTGGAGTCAGTAAATACCAATCAAACCAAGCCAATTGTTCCTGTTCTCAGCCCAGAAGCAGTAAGATCAATTGCTGCACGCTTTGTGTAACCTCTCCTCCAGAACACATACGCACTGAGATCAGAGACTGCAATTCAGTGGCAGAGGCTGCCGATTAAACCCGGGATCTTCCAAGTATGTATAAATTACCAAGAGCATTGGTGGGAACTGACTGATGTAAGCAGGGATTTTCTTGAAAAACAAGTGAGTTTGTAACAATGAAGTTCCACTACAGTCAATTAATTGGCATGACATGTTGCAATATCAAGAACATTAGCCCATACTGAACAGTTTCTCTCAAAATAAACAAGCACTACCTGGTGTGTTTAGGTTTAATAATAGGATTGGTTCCCTCTTCCGGCCATTTGAATGGCAATTTGAGGTGCACCAAAATGGGAGTCAGACACTCTGTTCTACTGACACTACTTCAACATTGGTACTTAAAAGACAGGTTGTACTTATTGTATAATCTTATTGTATAAAAAAAATAACATTTCTGTAAACAAAAGCAAACATAAAATGACCTGAGCAAATAATGTTTGCCAGCTCTGAAAGAACATTTCTTGTGGAATCTACACACCTTTCTGCTCTATTTGATTTATTGCATGTGTTGTGCTTATTTGATTTAGTGTTACAGATAAAGCATCTGTGGTACTATAGATCTATACAGAGTACCACAGAAAGCAGTAATCCATGGAACCTGCAAATGGCATTCAGGACTTAACCGTGGGATTATTAAGAATCGTAAAACAAATCTGTGCTGCTGCTCTCACCTATCATTTTTCAATCTGTTGTGATGAATCAAAAGAAAAACAGTTTACTTGAAATGCAATGGATGTCTGGTATTAACTGTAAATATAGTAACAATAAGACTTCAAGCTGGCCAACAGCCGCAAATGGATCTCATAGAGTACATCAATAATGACACGACCATAGTTACCAAAGATGAGAAGGGCACAGGTCTATCATTATTAAATCACACCTTTTATCGTTAATTACAGGCTAATTTCTTCCTCACTGTTTTAAGTGGGAGGTATAGTTCAATAAATGTGTTAAAAGTCAAACAAACATATTTTTTGGAAAGGTAAAATTACAACATTTTCATTGACTTGATTAAATATATGTATGGCATTCTTGATATTAAAGTGCACACATCTCAACTGCTTTCTACTACAAACACCAAAACAGGGGATCAATTTAAGGGAAGCCAGAGCAAAATATCTGGGAAGCTCCCCCCTCCCCACAACCCCCAAAAACATTACCAACAAATTATTTTCTCTCTAAGTGTGGGAAGCTTAACCTACATTCCAAACAAAAAAGACATTTTCTGGACAACCATGTGTCGCTTTAGTGGGCATACAGATGCACACAGCTGAGGAGTGGCTGGTTGTCTGCACCAGTTCAATTGCACGTTCCGTGAAATCAGGTTACTGCCTTGTTTACTGTTCAGCCAATCCTCAGGAAAACCACAATCTAATATTTCAAGAAGGTAGATATACTGACTCCTAGTGGTTTAATAAATAGAGGGTTTGAAATCCCAACAACTTTGCAAAACAATTCAGAATGGGGAGGGGAGGCAGCTTAAAATTTGCATGGATTGAACAGAGCCACAGAACCAATCATTGATCCAAATGAAATGTTTATTAACACCAGGAAACAAACATTGATAGATGAATAGGCTCCAAATCAGTGAAATATAATTCCTGGAGCTAAATTCTTTTGCGAATTAGAGCTAAGTTGCTCAGAGAACTAACCCTACCTTACTGTGTTTTTCTCCGTATTTTTTTTGTGATTGATAACACAGATTACTGACCTAAATGCTAGACAAAAACAAAAGCTACTCACAGGGAAAGTACGTGAGACAAACAGTACATGCAATTGTCCTCCAAGCAGTTGAATAATTAATTGAGTCGCAAAGCCGGTAGCTGTTTGGCTCCAGCTACGGTTCCGTTTGCCTACCAGAGTTAAACAGGTCTCAAAGGAACGCAGCACAGTAAAGAATAATGGAGATTCAGCGAGCTACATTAAACAGACATTACAATGTTCAATAGTACACACTGTTCTGCCACCCGTTTCATTTGAAACATTTGCATATCATTTTGAGGACTTTTGTTGCCATTACGGTTTGTAAGTACATCCTCCCCCAACATGTCTGTCAATCAACATGCTTTTGAAAGCACCTGTATCAGCATTGTTCTTTCCCCTCGGTACTTCTTAACACTTTTTGGTGCATGTCCATTTTCTTTTCATTTTTAATCTTTCTTGCCCCTCCACCATTCTGCTATAAAATTTATATTTACCCTCAGACTCCTATTTTTCACAAATGTGTTATTGTGTTAAAAGTATTAAGTGATGGCACAAGAAAAATGAGAATGTATTTTTCAATTGTAACCCGGGGGCTGGCTCTGTAAACTCAATATCAATTTCTTAAGACACAGAAGATACATAGTATGCCTGCTGCCTAAGTAATTCAACGTGCATGTTCAACACTTTAACAATAGACAATCAATTTAAGCAGCAAGGCTCCAGCATGCACGGTGATAGAGAAGTCACATTTAGGTGTATCAAAACTTGAATAATCATGCTGTTGCAATTCTGACATTCCAAGCTTTGAGCTTGAGAATTTCACTTATTCTACTGAACAGAATTGAGAAGCACCTCTTTCCCATCCTCCCTGGAGACTCCCAAATTAAAATTTACAGAACATTCCTTACAAAAGCATGTTTATTTAACAGAAAGGCAATGGTTGAGTCACAGCAGTTTTATTACAAGTTTTTTTTAAAATATATTACTGTCTTTGTTCTTCGGTATAATGGGATACTGTTTTGCTGTGTAATGTGTGGTCTGTTCCTCCCTTCCTTACTGCTGGTGCCAACGTCTCTGAACAGAAACCAAAAGATCGATTTTGTACAGCCTCACATTGCACCTGCACTACGCATCTCAGGATTCCTGTGCTTGCTACTCCACAGTATACTCGCAGTGCCCTTCTCTTCACAACTGCTGCAGCTTTCTGTACACCCAGGAAGTACTACAGTGCCACCTAGAGACCATATTGTTGAAACAACAACTCAGCAATCACCACCAGCTAAATGCCACTTCATTCTAATTTCTCTCTCCAACATTGATGAATCACAAGCTGTTTACATTTCAATGCCTCAGCCATGCATGACCATTCAAGGCTTTTAATCTTCAAGACAAGATCTCTGTGTGAGGGCCAGTTAGAATCTCTGCATTACCTGTCTGGTGTGGATTGGCCCTGCAGTCTTGAAGCCTCCCTGACAACTGCATTCTGATACGCTGTAGGGGTCAGAGCTGCTCGAAGAACACTTGGACAGGGAGTCGCAGCCCACCACAAAAGTGTTATCCAGCGGTAACTCTTGGATGACATGGTGTTTCTTCACTGGCACTGGAGTCTCTGGCTTGATTTGAAAGGAGGGCTGTGGGGAGGCTGACTTGTAGTGTTTTCCTAGATCCGGACTATCGGGTTTAAAAGTGGTAGGCGTTGTGCCCCAGTTGTACTTCCCCATAGTCTGATCCTCCAATTCCACCGGAAGGTCTAAGGTACCATTGATGTGTTCGTGGGCCGGGTCGTCTGGTTTGGACTCCTCAATTGTAACAAAATTTAGAAGAAGGTTCTTTGGAGACCTCTTCTTCTTTCGTTTCTTTTTCTTAATCTGTCTGTTTTCCTGATTAGGAGAAACCCATTCCCCACTCTGTTTCCCCTTCTGCACTGTTTTATGCCTTGGCGTATGACGGCAGCGTACCAAAGCAGTCACAAAAATGACAAGGATGACAGTCATGGTCCCAGCTATGATGGCAATAACAATCTTAATATAATCATTGGTCTGTGGAGTCATCTGACTGTCTCCAACATTCTTATCCAAAGGAGTCTCCATGCTCTTCCGTACCAGCTCTTGGACATAGGTGAAATTATTGATGGTTTCATTCAGAAACAAATGTACAAGTGCCATGGCATGCAAGGATTCAGGTTGTCCCAAATCAATGACTTTCACCACTAGTCTGTACAAACCATGGTCTGCTGTAGTCACCTTTTCTTGCAAAGTTATATTGCCAGTCATTGGATCAATGGCAAACAGTTCTCTGGAATTCCCGCTGACTATACTGTAGCGAAGCTCTGCATTCATCCCTGTATCATTGTCTATTGCAAAAACTTTCCCCACTACAGAGCCAGGGTTAGCGGAAGTAGAGACCAGTTCATACGAAAAATTAGATGGAGGATATACAAACACTGGACTATTATCATTTACATCAACAACATTTATAGTCACCCTGGCCACTGAAGAACGTTGAGGCCTACCTCCATCCACAGCCATGACTTGAAACGTGTAGGAACTTTGCTGCTCCCTGTCAAATGTAATATTGGGCTTGATGACCCCACTGGTGGGGTCAATTATGAAGTAGCCTTTATCGTTCAAGATGGAAAGGCTAACAGCTGCATTACCTCCTGCATCTGCATCTGTAACAGTGATAAGTCCAACTGTTCCATACATGGGCAGGTTTTCAGGCACGTAGAAATTGTACTCACTGTGTGTGAAGGAAGGGCTGTTGTCATTTTGATCCAACACAGTCACAACCACAGTAGCATTGCTCTGAATAGAAGGCCTTCCTCCATCCCTGGCCAGTACTGTAAAGACATAGCGGTCTTGCTTCTCCCGGTCTAATCTCCTCATAGCTGACAGAATGCCAGTTCTCCGATCTACACTGAAGATGGATGGGGCATTGGGACCCAGGAGGTAAGTGATCTCTGCATTTTTCCCACTGTCCGCGTCAGTGGCACTGATTTTTGTTAACTGTGTACCAGGGGTGTTATTTTCAGGGATTGACAGGCCAATTACAGGCTGATTAAAAACAGGAGCGTTATCATTCTCGTCCTTCAGTTTAATCACCACAATGGCTGATTGATTTAACGGTGGTTTGCCTGCATCGGAAGCCACTATCTTAATAGTATATTCTTTCGTGCTCTCATAGTCCAGCAAGGCTGCAGTTTCTAATAGGAACTGGCTTTCAAATACAGGCTTCAATCGATACGGGACATCGTGGTCAGTGAAGCAAGTGACTTTCCCATTTAAATCCGCATCTTCATCTGTGACTGTGATCAACGCGATTTTGGTATTGAGCGGCGCATTTTCTGACAGCAAGACCGTACCATTTACAGGGTTAATAATGTACCTGGTGTCGATGGTTGGCACATTGTCATTGACATCGGTAATGTTAATGGTGACCACAGCTCTGGATGGGGTCGAGCTGCCGTCGCTGGCCAAGATGGTCAACTTGTGAACCGGGAACTCCTCCCGGTCTAGCGGCTGCCTGACGGTGATCAGGCCAGTGGCAGCGTCAACGGCGAAGAGCCGCTTGGCCAGGGCAGACACCTGGTTGCTGAAGGAGAAGCGGACGACGGCATTGGAGCCCAGGTCGGCGTCGGTGGCGTGCAGCTGGATGACAGAGGTGCCCACTGGCGCGTTCTCCGGGATGTGGACGTCGACTTCGCCCTCCTTGAAGACGGGGCGGTTGTCGTTGACATCGGTGACGGTGATCTGGAGGATGGCAGTGCTGGACCTGGGGGGAACTCCCCCATCCTCCACCTTGATCTTCATCACATAGGTGTCCTTCTGCTCCCTGTCCAGGTTCTGCTGGACGATGAGCTGGGGCCACTTGTCGCCCTCGGGGGTCTCAATGATGTCCAGCCCGAAGACGTTCTGCCCCTTGAGCAGCTCGTAGTGCTGGATGCCGTTGATGCCCACGTCGGGGTCCAGGGCGGAGGGGATGGAGTACCGCGAGTTGACGGCGGTGTTCTCGGGGATGGAGATGTTGATGACGGTGGAGGGGAAGAGCGGAGCGTTGTCGTTGACATCCTCGATCAGGAAGCGCATCTTGACCAGCTGGAAGACCTCGTTGGGCAGGACGGCCACCTCCACCTCGTAGAAGCAGCGGCTGTCGCTGTAGATGTGGGCGCAGAGTTTCTCCCGGTCGATGCGGTGGGAGGTGGTGTAGAGCTCGCCGCTGCTGCCCTCCACCCGCAGCAGGGGGGCATCCCCCGTCTTGGAGACCAGCTTGAAGGTGAGGGGCAGCCCGGCCGCCGCCGCCGCTGTCAGGTTCAGGTCCCGCACCAAGTTGGCCACCAGCACGTTGTCGGGCAGCTCCTCCCGCAGGGTGTAATCCCTCTCCTGCCCCAGAGCCGGGGATGGCAGCAGCAGCAGCACCATCACCATCAGCAGCAGCAGCAGCAGGTACAAGGCAGCAGCTCTCACCACATCCATCTCCCCCTCTCTCTCTCTTTCTCTCTTTCCCTCTCTCTCCCTCCTCCACACAGACACAACACTGCAGCTCCTCCAAAATTAAAACCACCAAACCACCGGCAACTTCTGCAAACAGGAAAAGAGAAGAGCAAGAGAGAGAGAAAAAGAACTTAATTAAAAACTTGAACCTGAAATCTGCAATAATTACAAGTGCAATACATTGTGGGGGGGTTGGGGATACACATACACACACACACTCGCAGCAGCATCCAGAAGCGGGGAAAATGACAGGAATATTTCAAACACTTTTAACAGCGATTTGAGCGGTTCGAGCTGCAAATGCAATACAGGTCCGTTTGCAATGTTTGCAAGGCAATGCACTAGGAAATAAGGTTCTGCACACTTTTTTTAAACGAAAAAAAAATTAAAACAAGCAGTTCTTCTTCCCCCCCCCCCCCTCCCCTTTTCTTTTCACCTTCGCTTTCTCTTCGCAAAACGCTGGGATTTGAAAGATAAGTCAAGTCAGTCGGCGGTGCGGATGGCGCTGTGTCTTGCAGAGTGCTGAAACATGCTCTGGGTGAAGTTGGCAGGAGGTCGCTTGCTCCTCAGCTTCCCCCTCTCTCTCTCTCTCTCTCTCTCCTGAGTTGGAGCTGCACGAACTCAGCTCTGGCTTTGCAGCCTGTCTCCGCTCCGCCGCAACTTGATAGCACCGCACCGCCTGAACGACGCCTGCTGCATCCACTCAGCAGCCGCTGCTTGCCCCCATCTCCACCTCCCACCACCTCCCACCGGCCTCTCCACTAACCAATCCATACTGCCTCCAGGCGGGACTCCCACATCCAAAACACCATTGGCTCACTCCGGCTCCCTGACGTTAAAGGGGAAGGAGGAGCCTACCCTCCAGAGCAAGCCCAAGAAAGATTGGTCTTCAGAAAGCTTGGAATAGAAATTGAGGAACATGTTGGAAATATCTAAACCGAGCCGTTTATACATGAATGGCACAGAAATGAAGTGCAAATGTACCTGCTTCAATGTCATTCTTGATCCAGATTTTGCAGCTCACTCAAATCCCCACATCCCCTCTCCACTTCCTTACCTCTTCACACACCCTTTATGCCTGCAATGCTGTAATACTCCTGCCCAGTTAGTACTTAACTGAGATGATCTGCTACACCTTGCTGGCTTTTTCTGTGCATAGATTTTCTCTTTCTTTTACTGCATTAAATGCCCTTCTGTCTCTTACAGTTATGAGGAATGGCTTGTACCCAAAATGTTAATTTATCTGTCCTCTTTACAGATGCTGACTGAACGGTTGTGTGTTTCCAGCACTTTTTTCCAGAACTGAAGTTCTTGTAATATTTTGAACCTGGATTTTATAATGCTTGGAACAATGTTTCCTCAGCATCTCCCATGTTTCTGTAATGCCAGCAAAGAAAGAAGAACACACTACTAAAAAAAAACGACTTAGCATTTATACAGTTTTTCATTTTCTCATGATGTTCTGAAGCATTTCACAGCCAATTAAGTATTTTTGAAGTGCACTCACTGTTGTAATACACACAGCAGCCAATTTACACACAGTAAAGTAACAAGGAATGAAATAGATCATTTGTTTCAGTGATTTTTATTGAGGGTAAAGTATTGACCAGAACAATGGCAGAAGCCCCCTGCTCCTTGAATATTGCTATGCAGTCTTTTATGCCCACTTGAGAGATCAGATAGGACCTCAGTTTAATGTCTGGTTTGAAAGGTGGCATCTCTGACAGTGCAGCCCTCCCCCTGTACTGTACTGGAGCATCAGCGCTGATTAAGTGTTCAAATCTTTTAGTGGGCCTTAAAAACACATTCTTCTGATTCAGGAGAGAATGCTGATACTTTCCTAGGACTTTTAAGTGGACAGTCAGCTTTCATATTAGTCCATTGAATGATTACATAGGACAAGGCTTAGAGCTTAGAACCATGTAATAAATATGTAGCCCTGTTTATTTAAAAAGCTATTACATTTTCTTTTTCGATCAGTTTTTGGTCAAATGCAATCCTACCACTATAAAACCATAGGATAAAGTCACTATTCAGCAGAAACAGAAGATAAATAATAAGTAATGCCATGCATTTTGCATCAACTAAATAACACACCTCCTATGCCATATAATTGTTGATTTGTATTAGAAATTCAGAATAAGATGCTTTTCAGTTGAAGGGTGATTACATTAGATCAGATTTCTCAAATGTTTTTTGTTGAAGGACCTCTTTTCAAATAGATTCGTAATCACAGACCTTCCAATCTAAATCATGATGTTATATAATAAACATAATAGGAAGGTGCAGCATGTAAAGAGTGTGTTAATAATATGATATTGTTTAAAATCTGTTAATTCTAATACCACTAACATCAACAGTAAATTCTGCACTAATATGATCTAAAATATATGTTTTTGCTCCCCCACCAAATCGTCTAGAATGTTGCAATACCCAATCTCACTCCAAAACTGGAGCATTGCAGAGAAACACACACTGTCAACGATCAACTTTTTGGCACCCACCACCTGGCGATATTTACACCACTCTCGGTGCTCGTCCATGCACTCTCTTCTCCTCGATGAGACAGCCAGCCCAGTCTGTCCTGCACATATGGCGGCTGCACTCCACTCCTGGCTTACATCAAGCCCCTCCTCCAACTCTGCTCACTGCTTACTTGATCATGTCTCAACCATGGCACAAGCAGAAAGTAATTACAAACTGTACTGTTCCCAAGATGCAAAAGTGACAGAGCCTCCTTCTGCACTAAACCATTATAAATCATCATATAATTAGTCCTATTTGAAAATAACTGTAGTGTGGCATGTTATTGTTATGGTCGAATGTCCCTCAGTCACTGTTGTAAAATATGTTCAGCAAAAGCCCAACAACATTATCAATCATTTTGTGAACTTCCTGCAGTGTCTTTACAGACCCTCAAAGGTCCACAGATCCATGTTTGTGAGCCTTTGGATTAGATTTTGAAGACTTTTAGTCTGTATTACCTCCATTAGAAAGTAAAACAAATATAATAATTATAATACACTGCCTTATTTATTGTAGCTTGAGGGATGCATTATTGCCCTGTGAAATTTTATTTTAGTATGGAAACACCTTTATCAGAATGTTATACAAAAGAAACAACGCACATATTATAATCTGCAATTGGCACCATGCTCAAAAGTCTAAACTACTGTCCATTTTAGAAGGAAACCATGTAAGAACACGGGAAAGCAAAGGGTGAAAAGGGCCATTTTTTCCATTGTACAAACACCCCAACAGATTGTGCAAAACACACGATGCAGTGGTCACTTGAAATTAATCACTCTTAAATTAAAATCTGTAAGAAGAGAAAACGCTAAAATATCCCAGAAAGGAATCAATACAATTCAATCTCAACCAGCCACATTTCAGAGGTAAAGTTGGTAGCTTAATTGGCCAAATCAAAGGCATGGAACCTATCTTGGTCGAAACACGTATAGCATTCAAAGAAAATTATTCTTGAATTCTGAGTAGTGATCACTCATCAGACTCCTATCCAACTCTCCCAGTTCTCCATGAATTAAAAACAATTAAGCTGATTACATTTTCAACAGTAATAACCTGTCTGGTTTAACCTAATCCATTACCAGTGCTACAAAAGTGAAACAATCTACCTTTGCAACATAAGGTCCTCACTTTTTATAGAAATATTTTCCAAAGCAGGCTACTTAATATGTCTTCAATTTTTACAGTGCTGCTTATTGTAGGAAAGAGGATGGGTGAGCAATTGGATTCATTAGCGCCTGTTTTGTGGCCACTACCTGTGCTCCAAACAGTTCCATAATGACATCCATGGTATATATACTTATGGGGTGAGTTGTGCTGAACACCATATTGGTGAGGTCGTTAGTGGGAGTACAGTGGAAGTCCAATGGAAGTTTGCAGAGCAGGAAGATCAGGACATTAATCAGCCTATAACACTGATTTGGCACCTGCATTGCAGTGGAAAGGACTCCCCACATCCTGTCCACAAGCACTATTTAACGGGATCATCAACTACTTATCGCATAGTTGCTGATTGATTTCATCTGGCTTTTCTTATGATTGTATGAGTGTTAATTGCTTTATATAGTTGTTTCAAGTTGCAAACCTCTACAACAATTGGTGTGGTAGGCGCTCAAGAATTAATTTACTGACTTCAAAGTTTCTATACAAACTAGATGCTCCCAAATTGACTTTCCCCTTGGAATGCAGCATGACTTGGAAAATTACAAAAGCCACACAGAGAAGAAGTTGTTGGAAAAGAGAGGGGGAGGAGTAGGGCTCTCAGCAGGAGGTCATATATGCCCAAGGTTCATGGAGTAATTCTCTTACCTTAATTGTCTGCAATGGATGAAAAGGGCACAACCCAGCAAGGAGGTTCTCACTGAAATCTGTCACCTTTTGAAGTTACACCTGCAACTTCAGAGCAAGGCAAGGACTGGTTTACCAGTGTTTGCCAAGGTGACTGTAGTGATTAACTTTTATGCATCTGGTTTCTTCCAGACTAATGCTGGAGATACTTGCAACATGTCACTGTTTGACACACACTGTTGCATAAGATAAGTCATTGAAGCTCTGTATTCCAAGAGAGCAGAATGTATCTTATTCTCTCTTGTCAGAGACAACCAGGCAGAGTGAGCATATGGCTTCAACATAATTGCACAAGGCATAGGGTGTCATTGGCTGTGCACACATTGCTTTGCAAGCACCAAAGTCAACTCTGCCCTTTCCCAGAATCAAAAGGGATTTCACTCTTTCAATATGCAGCTGATGTGTGACTAAAGGCAGCATATCTTGCAGACCAGTGCCCAGTATCCGAGCAGCAGTCATGATGCCTTCATTCTGAAGCAGTCGCCATGCAGCTGCATTTGAGCCACCCTGACAAATCAAAGGGTGGCTATTGGCGACAAAGTCTTTCCACTGACGACAAAGCTGATTACTCTGGTGCCAACCCACGTGGGCAGCATGTATACAGTGAAAACTATCTTGCTACATAAAATGGGATAGCACAGAGCATTGGGTGCTAAAACAATGTCTCCACTTTCTTGACCATTCTGGAAAACTCTGCATTACTCAGCAGAACAGATGTCAAGATTTATGATGGTTTCCTGCGTAAGGGGACAGCCCTTGCCACCAGATATACAGCAGCCAGCTGAGGACCAGGACCATACAGAGGAGAGGTGGAGGCAACCTAAATAGGCCCTTTCTGCCAATGCTATCCATGTGGAACTCATGCAAGTGCGATATAAGTAACTACAATCTCAATTCCCCATTCAGAGAGGAGAGCAGGTTCTCCATGAAACAACAGCTACACCTTCCCTTCTCTCTGTCGCTGACCATCATCACTTGGTCACAATGAAAAAGTAAAATCCATCACAAAATACATTTTCCAAACCAAATTTATTAATGAAATCATGTCACATTGCATTTAAAGGCAGCTAATCACGCCTTTAGTGTCTGTATTCCCCGTGCCATTTCCTGTCCTACTGCTTCTATGCAGTGCCACCCTACTGACTAAGTTGGAGGAGACTGCAGGTAGCTTTGGAAGACAACTTTAAGTGGCTCTGAGCTAGAAGGCCCAACTACCAACTGCACCTTCTTGGCAAGGGTAGCAGCTGCCTGGCTTTGCTGGCTCTGAGGAGTGGCATGGTGGAAAGTTAAATGTTGCCTTCCTCAGAGAGGAGAGCAGGTTCTCCATGAAACAACTGCCACTCCCCTTGCCCACAGCAATCCTAGTAATCTGCTGGAGGATAAATTGCTGGGCTACTGTGACACTCTGTAAACCATCATGGCAGAGGTCCAAGCTGGCATGGGAGTAAGTTGACCTTGAATGACATCACTCTGAGCGCTCAGACGTTGGGAGGCTGCTGCTTGTGAGGCAATAGAAGCTGCAGTGTCAGCTATTAGATACTGCATCATGCTTGGGTCTGGAGTTGATCACCACTTCCATGCTGGAAAGGAAGGGTTCCAAGCTCTGCAGAGAGCTCAGTGCAATGTTGGTGCGGACTCCTCCACACTCCTCAACATTGACCACAGCTTTCTGACCAACCGAAGAAGAAAAGTCAGTCAACCGTGGCTAACAAAGGAAGTGAAGGATTGTATAAGATTAAAAGCAAAGGTCTATAAAGTTTCCAGGAATAGTAGTAAACCTGAGGATTGGGAGCATTTTAGAATATAGCAAAGGAGGACCAAGAAACTGATAGAGAAAGGGGGAATAGGACATGACTGTAAACTAGCAAAATCATACAAATGGACTGTAAAAGCTTCTACAGGTACGTAAAAAGGAAACATTTGGCTAAGACAAATGTGGGTCCATAACAGGCAGAGTCAGGACAATTTATGACGGGGGAAAGAGAAATGGTAGAGAAGCTAAATGATTACTTTGCATCTGTTTTCACTGAGGGAGATACAAGAAATCTCCCAGAATTAGAGATCCAAGGGACTAGGGAGAATGAGAAATTGAAGGGAATCAGTATTAGTACGAAGGTTGTATTGGAGAATTAATGGGACTGAAGATTGATAAGTCCCTGGGACCTGATATTCTACATCCCAGAGTGTAGAAGATGTAGCTATGGAGATAGTGGATGCATTTGTGATAATCTTCCAAAATTCTATAGATTCTGGAATGGTTGCTGCAGATTGGAAGGTAGCAAATATCACCCCACTATTTAAGAAGGGAGGGAATTAAGGATTGGTTAACAGACAGAAAACAGAAGGCATAAGCGGGCCATTCTTGCAGTGGCAGGCTATGACTAGTGGGGTAGTGCAAGGGTCACTACTTGGGCCCCAGCTTTTCACAATAAATATCAAAGATTTGGATGTGGAGACCAAATGTAATATTTCCGTGTTTACAGTGACACAAAGCTAGTTGGGAAAGTGTGTTATGAGGAAGATGCACATCAAGAGGTTTTGGACATAGTGAGTGGACAAGAACATGGCAGATGGAATATAACATGGAAAAATGGGAGGTTATCCACTTTGATAGGAGGAATGGATGTGCAAAGTATTTCTTAAATGGTAAGAGATTTAAAAATGTAGATGTAGAAAGGGACCTGGATGTCCTCGTCAATAAGTCACTGAAAGTTAACATGTAGGTACAGGAAATAATTGGGAAGGTTAATGTAATGTTAGCCTTTACCACACGAGGATTTGAGTACAGGAGTAGCAAAATCTTGCTTTAATTGTACAGAACCTTGGTTAGGCTGCACTTTGAGTACTGTGTGCAGTTTTGGTCCCCTTACCTTAGGAAGGATATTATTGCCATAGAGAGAGTGCATCGAAGGATCACCAGACTTGTTCCCAGAATGGTGAGACTGTCCTTTGAAGAGTGAATGGGGAAACAGGGCCTGTATTCTCTAGAGTTTTGAAGAATCAGAGGTGATCTCATTGAAACCTACAAAATACTTAGAGCGATAGACAGGGTAGATGCAGGTAAGATGTTTCCCCTGGTTGGGAAGCCTAGAACCAGGGGACATAATTTCAGAATAAGGGGGGAGCCACTTAGGACCGAGAGGAGGAGATTTTTTTTTACTCAGAGTTTTGTGAATCTTTTGGAATTCTCTAGCCCAGAGGCTGTGGGAGGTCAGTCTTTGAGGATGTCTAAAGCAGAGACTGACACATTTCTAAATACCAATAACATAAAAGGATATGGGGATAGTGTGGGAAAAAGGCATTGAAGTGAATGATCAGCCATGATCTTATTGAATGGTGGAGCAGGCTCGATGGGCTGAATGGTTTACTCCTCCTCCTATGTTCCTATGAATGGAGTGGTGAGTGAGGCTAGTGGTTCATTTATGAGGATATGGTACTTGACGATGCACTCACTGATCTTGATCAATTGTCTGAGGTCATTGTACTTCTTGTGGCACTGCATCCAGGTCCTCAGGACTTGACTTTTAGCATTGACCGTCATGGCTATCTGCTCCCACTGCCTTTTGTGTGTGTATTTTAGGGGCCTCCTGGCCCTCTTCAGCTCCTTTGGAACCTTTGGATCTTGCTTTCTCTCAAGTTGTTCCATTCTTCACTATTCCTAAGGTCAGATTCACTTCCTGCAAGGCTGCCAGCACAGGCTCCAGCCACAAACCTCCCCTTTAAGGTGTGCAGAGCAGTTTTAAATGGTGTCAAGAAGTTATGACTTTAGGCTCGCTGTTGATCTGTGTAGCCAATGATCAGTGCTGTTATTGCAAGGTTGCATGCAGCAATCATTCAAATTAACAGGCAGCACAAAGTTGTCATGCTCCTGTATTACACTGAATAGGCATGAGTTAATCACACATCATAATTACCATGCTCATTTTCAGGGGCCATCCCATTTAGCCTTCACTGAGCCTTAATATGCTGTTACAGGAGTTTCAAGATTGGTCTTGAAAAGTAACTGCAAACCACAGTGATCAGAAATGTCTTCAATTGTTAGCTCTATTTATGATAGTTAAAGTGTGACTGGCCAATTTGAAAATATGTTTGTATCTAAACCATAAACTGGATTTCTCAAAAATAGCTACATATATTTCACTTGGACTTGAATGCAACAGAATTTCATTTGCCTATTACAAAGCAAACAAACACAATATGTTGTGCGTGTACATTGATGTTCAACACCAATCTTTTGTTACAAAGACCAAAATCTGGCTGATTCTGGATATTGATCAAGAGGTGTCAAGCTGAGAAAACACAGTAGTGGTCCAGTACACAGCAGTTAGCTAAATTTGGAAATCATTTTGAAAAGCCCAGAAAGACAAATGCACACCACAAGTGCCAGCTGTCATTGACTACAATATGCTCAATTACTGGCTGTTTAGCCACCTCATCAGTACTGTGTGAGAAGTCATAAAGAGAACACCACTTCGCAAAACCTGACCGAGTTAAAGATTGAATAAGTACATATAAACAATGTGAAGTACAATGAAAGAGTTTAAGGATTACCACTGGCTACTACTTTATACCCTTATATCCTAACAGTAAATAATTCAGATGTAAACTAAATTGGTGATACCAAGATCAGCTGAGTCTAGTCTAGCTAAAGGTGAACATTATAGAGAAGGCTTGGAACCACAGCATCTATTACAAAAAGAGAATCTGGGTCACATCTTAGCTTTTAATCCAACATGGTACTCAGTACAGGAGCAATGCAGATTATGTGATTTTAGGATCGAAAAGGCTTTTAAACTATATGAGTCCCTTGTCTGTAACTTGGTTAGATTGACTCAAAGGATCATTGTTCATTTGTTTTGGAGTCTTTACTTCATACATGAGAACATTTCGTAGCTAACTATGACAAACAAAATGGAAGTACCAACAATTTTCACAATGGATAATGCGATTGTAACTTATATGTGGTGTCCAGCAAATAGTATTCAGCTCATCTAGATTGTTTAGTCAGATCAAGTGGTGCTTGTACCTGATAAATAAAATGATAGGTTTATGTCTGACTTACATTTGTTATAAATCGAATATTTGAATCAGAGCAGAATATCTTGGTCCCAGAGGACACCAGCTGAGAGAGTGGGCAATGTCAAGTTGAATCACAGAGGCTCATTAGTCAGCTCCTGTCTAAAATCAATGACCAGGAAATAAGATCTTGCTATAGGAATATCAAGACAGTCAGGTTTCTTGAATGTACTGAAAAACAAGGCATTTGTTGTAAAAATTATTTTATCATATTTGCAGTTTTTTCAAAAATATACTTATGTTGTCAATTTCATTGTCAGCAGCTCTCAACCTGTTTAGAAGAAATACATATTTGAGATTGTAAATTCATGAAGTCATACTGTACTGTGTTAATTGCTATTCTTCAAAGTATTGTTCACAATAGCACAGAAGAATACAGGAAAAACTTTTATATTCACTTTATCCTATCAGGCCAGCTTCTCTTCCTGCATCATAAAACGATTGTGTATGCAAATCCCAGGTCTCATCTTAAAGACGGCTTTACACCTTGTACATTCATGGATTTAAATAGAGACTCCACCTCCTCTCAACACCAAAAAAAAATAAAGAGCCTATTTCATGAATGGCTGAACTGCACAAACAGGTTTGAGCACTGGCCTGTGATGAGGTACCTGATCTTGGTTTGGGAGGTGGTCGAGATGCAACAAATGATTCATGTCTGTGGATCAGGGAGCAGAAAATCAGTCAAAGCGATTGTTCCTGATTGGTACCTGGTGGTCTGTCCTCGCAGTTTGGATGTGAGCATTAGGTGCTTACAGGATTAGTGATGCGCTCTGATCCGAAATACTCACCCACACTCATAGGAATGTTTGAGACTTCAATAATGATTACTTGACCTAGCTAATAGGGCTAGAAATTGATTGGAAAGAAAAAAACTGTTTAAACAAAACAAAATAAGAAAAACTTGAAAAGATTGGTTATAAATGTACTCAATACCCTACAATTCAAGATTCTTAGATGTCAATCTCAGGAAAATCTCAAATGCAGATGTCTTTGCATTGATTCAGTTTGTGGATGACTTCTACTAAGCACCTGGTATGCAAGGGTTTCAGGACAAATATTCCCAGATCTACTTTTATTTCATCTCCAGTCCTTTGATCACTCAATTGCTCAGCAACAATGTCAGTAAACCAGTCAGTAAGCAATTTCCTCAGTTAATTTTTAAACAGGTTATTGACAGCCATACCCAAAAGCTGAGACATTTCATTGCATGATACAGTAACAGAATGAACACGTGTCCTTGCTTTCTAGCTTGCACAGTGAAATCGCCATGATGTGTGCTCCAAAACGGCACACTGTTTACCTGGTAACTCATTCTGGTTCCTGGATTCTTGGCATATGATAATGACATTTATTTCAATGTGTTGTACAAAATTTTCTGTTCATATGAAAGATTACCCAGTTGGTTGATCAGTGCTAGGTGACGTATGGGTGTCTTGCCCTGATTCATGACCTGTAGAAAAAGAAAGTCTCCCTTCAAAGTGTAAGCTAACAAACTTTTCACTTGTCATCCAGTCCTGCAATCTCAATCTCCTAGAAGCTACTTGTTAGATGGCACAAAGTGTATGGTGGTTTCACTGATAAGTTAGATGAACATGTTTTCCTGTCTAACTGGAATTCTGAAATACATCAGAACTCTTGTCTTGAGTGATTCAACATTGTTAAGTGTTTTCCACGCAATGTTGTTTCCTTTATGTTTTTTATACTGCATTTGTTTGTAGTTGCAAAGCACTTGGCTTATTAACTGCCCTGTCCTTTCAACAAAGCCTGGTTTTGCAATAGCAGTTCCATTGACTACTTTTGCATTCACCACAACACTTCAGGGTATATTTTGACTAATTAAAAACTCGGTTGAGAATGATTAGCAAACTAGAAGGCAAGATCAATTATATTTTTCTGGTTCGGGCATGCATGAAAAGGGTTACTGAATCTGGGGAGGACTGCCGTTATTGCAGATAGTTCATTCTGAATGTTTAAATTTACTTATCCTCTTTTGGTGTTTTTCAATATACTATTCCACTGCCTTCATCATGCCATGCTCAACAGCATGCTTGTCAAATTGCACATCTGGTGTTTCATATTCGGTTCTCCATCAGCTGGTAGATAAAGCTACAGAAACTACAGTTCCCTGAATCTCTTACAATGCAACTTCAACTATTTTTTTGTGTGTGTCACTTGAATATTTAAGATGTCAGAATCAGACTTCCTCAGAAGTGACACTGGTCTCATGTTGGATGCATTGCCAGACTTTGACAATCACTATAGCATCCTCCTACCCAGTGACTGTAGTTGTATACCAGATTGGAATTTTAGCCATTTAGTCCCTGGAGCCCGTCTGCCATTCAATGAGATTATGGTTGATGTTGTGACCTAACTCCATATCCCTTAATATTCTTGGTTAACAAGGATCTATCAATCTCAGGCTTAAAATTAACAATTGATCCAGCATCAATTGCCATATGGGGGGGAGAGTTTCAAACTTCTACCACAATTTGCATGTGGAAATGTTTCCTAATTTCACTCCTGAAAGATCTGGCTCTAATGTTTAGACTATGATCCTGAGTCGTAGACTCCCAGATGAGTAGAAATATCTACTTGATCAGTTTTCCTCAATATCTTGAAAACTTCATTCAAATCTTCCCTTCACCTTATAAATTCCCGAGAATAGAACCTTAGGTGGCCTAATCTCTCCTTGTATGTTAATCCTTAGAGTCCAGGTATCATATTGGTAAATCGAAATTGCACTCCCTCCAAGGCCAATATATTCTTCCAAAGGTGCCCAGGATTGCTCACAGTACTCCAGGTGTAGTCTAGCCAGAGTTTTGTATGGCTGCAGCATAACTTACATCTCCTTGTTTTTCATCCTCCAGATCTAAAGGCCAGCATTCCATTAGTTAATCTTTTGATTATTTTCTTTATCTGGATATGGAACATAGGAATTAGGAGCAGGAGTAGACCATTCAGCTCGTCAAGCCTGCTCCACCATTTGATAAGATCATGGCTGATCTGATTGCGGTCTCAACTCCACTTTCCTGTCTGCCCCTTTACTCCCTTGTCTATTAAAAATCTAACTCAGCCTTGAATAAATTCAATGGCCCAGTCTCCACTGCTTTCTGGGGAAGATAATTCCACAGACTAACAGCCTGTTGAGAGAAAAAAATTCTCCTCATCTTTGTCTTAGAAGGGAGACCTCTTATTCTTAAGCTTTAACCCCTAGTTCTAGTCTCCCTCACAAGAGGAAACACTCTCCCGGTACCCACCCTATCAAGCCCCCTCAGGATCTTATATATTTCAATAAGATCAACTCTAAATTCTTCTAAACTACATTGGGTATAAGCCCAACCTGTTAAATCATTCTTCATAAGATAAACCCTTCATCCCAGGATGTGAATGCAGACTGGTTCCTGAAGGAAATTATGTGATTTTATAAACTATCAAGAAACCAGTGACCTCAGGAGAATTTTCTTTGTGGTTACTGAAATGCTCCCTTGTTTTTTCATTCCTCGTGGTATGTTTGAGCATGATTCTAAATAATTCTTAAACAAAATAATATTCGGCTTTTTGTTCTATTCATGTTTGTACTGATCTTAGACAGATACGCAACAGTTTTTACAAGGTTGCATTTTAGATGAAAGGTGATCCCTAAATCACATCAATTCTGGAAACAAAACACTGGATCACAATTACTGGCAATGAGAATTACACTTAAAATTCTCCTAAATATTACCTATGGGCAAACTATATCTCTTGGGTAAAATATATCTAATAATTACACTAGGAATGTTGCAATTAAACAATATAATATATTCATATGGAGGGTGGGGAGAGGTAATGAATTAAATTAAAAGGCATAGCTTGTACTTTAAGGTCAGGATTTTCCGTTTGGTGGCGCGGGGTGGGAGCGAGAGCGGGCGCGGGCCGGTGTGGACCCGATCACTGCCTGCGATTGGGTCCGCGCTGCCATTTTACGCGAGTGGGCCAATTAAGGCCTGCCCAGCGTATTTCCCGACTCCCATAGATAGCAGGAGTGGGTGGGCGGCGGCGGGTGTGCACAGACTGCCAGGTCCAATGGTAACCCGGCAGTCTGTTTAAAAGAAGGCCTGGCAGCCTTTTGTAGGCTGCTCACAATGATCAGTGCTAGGTCACCGCAGAGGGGTTCAAGTGAGCAGGCCAGGCTGGAGGGTAGACCAGCGGAGCAGGCCAGGCTGCAGGGTAGGTCAGCAGGGGTCCAGTGAGCCCCTCGTTTTTCTGATGACTGCCTTGCTGCCCTTGTCGAGGACATGGCAACACAACGGGAGGTGTTGGTCCCCCAGGATGGGAGGATGAGTCCCCACCACATGACCAAACGTGCCTGGGAGGAGGTGGCGGAGATGGTGAGCTCCCATGACGTGGTGCGGTGCACCTGAATCCAGTGCCGCAAGTGCTTCAATGATTTGTTGCGCTCTGGCATGGTGAGTACCATGTTTTGGCATTGGGCATTTACCCCAGCGGGTAGCCTTATCCGCTGCTGCACCCCCCCCCCCCCCCCACCCCACCCACCTCCCCCCTCACCCCCGCCGAAGTCTTAGTGTCGGGACTGCATTGAATCATTGGGAGCATTTTTCCTTTGATGGGTGGGCAAGCAGATAGTGCCCATGCTGAGGTCAGCCTGAGTAGGTCATGAGGAGATGAGTTTTCCCCCACAGCATGTGTTGATCTTAGTCCCTCAAGACTGGTTTGGGGGCAACCTGGAGGAGCTGCACCTAGGCACTGACTTAGAACTCCAGGACATGTCCTAGTCAGGGCGATGAGATGGTGGACAGGGATCTTCAAGGTGGCGTGGCAACGAACCATCTTCTGCCCTCTATATTGCATGTGCTTGCGCCTCCTTGCTATGGGAGGAAATACCGTGTGGTTCCTAATGTGATGTAGGCAGCATGTGTCCATGGATGCCAGCTGCGGAACAGGCAGCTCCCTCCCAGGTGGGGCCAGCACTGGCTCCAGGGGTCAGAGGACGACCGCCAAGGTCATCGAGGCCAACAGGACAGCAGAGTCAGCAGGCTGTCTCACAAGCCACCCGAGCGATGGGGCAGCACCAAGACGTAGCACCCACAAACGAAAGCACAAGGCACCTTAGGCACACCACGGGTTTTTCACTGAAGCCTTTGTGTTGACCCGAGATTAGGTCATTATGGTTTCTTTTTGATTGTTTACACTATTGTTTTCTATTTATGATAACCTCTGTTACACACATTAAATGCCAGATGTGTGACCATGGCTGAGGGTGCCTCGTTTCTTCTGCATGTGTATGTTTAAGAAAAGTGTAATGAGTGATTTATTGGATATTCAGCTTTATGTACAAGGCCCTTAGTTAGTGCTGCTGACCTGGCAGATTTTGCACTTAAGTGCCGAGTATCGAGGCGGCAGCCCAGGCTTGTCCTGGTGATCCATCTGTGTTGTGATAGCTGAAGGTTCGTTGGATTAAAGCATCCCTGACCGCCTGGAGTAGTCCCAGGTCAGCGTCTACCCCCTCAGCATTTCCCTGTGCATGCTCATCCTCGGAATCACTGCTGGACTCATCATGTGCAGCAGCAGACACTGCAGCAATGTCTTCATTGTGTCCCCCCTTTCCAGCACAAGATTGTGGAGAGTGCAGTATGCAACCAATATCACTGAGACACGATCTGCGGGGTACTGGAGTGCGCCCCCTGAACGGTCCAGGCATCAGAAGCACATTTTGAGAAGACCGATGGCTCTCTCCGCCACAGCCCTTGTGAAGCCGTGGCTCCTATTGTAGCGCTGCTCAGCTTCTGTTCTTGGATGCTGGAGAGGCATCATGAGCCACCTTCTGAGGGGATAGCCCTTGTCACGCAGCAGCCACCCATCAAGCTGAGCCGGAGCACTGAAGAGCCCCGGCACCTGAGAGTGTCTGAGGATGTAGGCATCATGGGAGCTGCCTGGGTACCTTGCACAGACTTGTAGAATCAGCATCCTGTGATCACACACTATCTGCACGTTCATGGAGTGGAAGCCCTTCTTGTTGATAAAGGCACTGGGCTCACCTGCTGGCGCCTTGATGGCCACATGTGTGCAGTCTATTGCACCCTGGACGCGGGGGAAGCCAGCAATCGCCGCGAAGCCTCTGGCTCACTGTGCCTGACTTGCCTGGTACCAACGGAAATGGATGAAGGTCAATGCACGTCTGAACAGAGCGCCTGTGACTTGCTTGACACAAGTGTGGACAGCTGATTGGGAGACACCGCAAATATCACCCAACATACCCTGGAAGGAGCCACAGGCATATAAGTTAAGGGCAGCTGTGGCCTTCAGATCCACTGGCATGGGGTGTCCACCTGCACAGTTAGGAGTGATCTCAGGCCCAGTCATCTGACTCGGAGTGTCCTTCGGCACTGCACCTCAGACACATTGAGGTAACTGCTTCACCGCCTGTATACCCTGGCAGCAGGATAGTGGCATCTTCTGCAGCTCCTTCCGCCTTGGACTACATCTTCCCCCTGCGTCCCTTGTGCCAGCACCTGTCCTCCCAAAGGTGGCTCCCCTGGAGGTTGAATGTGCACTCCTGGCCTCCTCCACCTTCTAGTCCTCTATTCCTCCTCAGAGGAGCTACCTCCAGTGGACAGATCAGACCCCATACCCAGACTAAAGGAAGGCTTCCTGAAATTTGCAGGCCCAGAAAAGATTCCTCACTGCAGAGTGCTGACCTGAAGGTTAAGAGTCTAAAAAAATCTGCTGGGATGTGTTTTGAAGTACTGCATATCACACAGGCAAGTTTGAAAACCTTTCACCAATAAATACTTCACAGAGCAGATTCACAACCCCACTGAGTCCTCTTATCCCACCCGTGGATAAGGTTAATACAGATGTTTCCTAACCGCCTGCCTGTTGTGCCCGTGTGCCGACCTGAAGATCGCACAGGCGCCGAAAAATTGGCATTGATTGAAGACTAAAGGGCCTTAAGTGGCCCGTTAATTAATGGTGGGCGTGTGTCGGACTTTCATTGTGTGCCCGCCCAGCGAAATATCGTGATAGCGCACGGTGACATCGGGACACTCGCCCGACGTCACCGCGCGGCATTTTATGCACGGACGTGGGGGGCCTACCCCCCGCACATCAAATGGAAAATTCTGCCCTAACACTTCTGAACTAGAAGCAATTTTTACCTTTTCCAAAATATCAGTCTAGTGCCCACACAAGCTTCTCCAGTTCCTTCTGATGATAGCAGTCTGTAATCAGGTAAGAACAGGCTGGCCATAGTAAGTAAAGCTGAGTTGGCCAGAGAAGAAGACATAAACCTTTTGATACCATTCATTGTGGAAGAGAATACCAGTTAAATGAGAAAAGGTGTATGTTCTTCCCGGACTTGTGGTACTTGTGGTACAAAAACGGAAGATAAAAATTCAACAATGTCACAAGACACCTTGAAAGAGAGACCCAGCCAGTTTCATGACCACTCCATACATATTTACAACGTACAGTGCAGTAGGTCATTGTTAAAGAGGATAATACATTGTTGAATGCTGAAGATGTGTCTGCTTTTGTAAACCATGAATTATTGTTTTTTCTTCTCTTTTCTGTGAATTATCAACTTGTACAGCAGTGGAAAAAGCTACTCAAACCTTAGAACAAATGTTATTATTTAACAATATGTCAACCCTCTGAATACATGAGTTAGTCACAGTCATTGCCAGGAATATAGATCTGTCAGTGGTGCTGTTAAATGGTTACATATTTAATTGAATAAAAGTACTTCACTTGTTATTTAGTGAACAATTAAATGGCTGCATCTCATGTGTCACAGTTTTTAGGATCAGAACAATAATTAATTAATTGTAATCAACAATAAACATTTAAACTATTCTTCCAGTTTTTCCTCACTATTTTTCCCATTATCTTCCTTCCTCTGGTGAAGGCATGAAATGGTGAGGACTGTCGGTGGAAGGGGAGGGTGGGTGGGTGTGGTGGGGGGGAGATGTTGGCAGGGTCTGCACAAATGGTTGGCAGCATCTTTTCACATATAACCAGCATTATAATGGGGAATAACGGAGTAAACAAAAGCTTTGTATCTGTCTTCATGGTTGAAGACACCAAAAACATTTCAGAAACACTGGGGATCCAAAGGTCTAGCAAAAAATTCTTAAAAGTCTTGACAGGGTAGATAATGAGAAAATGTTTCCCCTGGCTGGAGAATCTAGACCATGGGATCACAGCCTAAGAATAAGGGTTGACAACTTCAGACTTAGCTGAGGTGAGCTAAGCTAAATGAGCTAAGCTCATCTCTTAATAGGCTGAGAATCTTTGGAATTCTCTACCCCAGAGAACTGTGGATGTTCAATCATTGAGTATATTCAAGGCAGAAGTTGATTTAGTTCTGGATAGTAAGGGAATTAATGGATTTTGGAATAGTGCAGGAAGGTGGAGTTGAGGTAGAAGATCAACAATGATCTTGTTGAATGGCAGAAAAGCGTGTTCAAAGGGCCAAATGGCATACTGCAGCTCTTTTTAAAAAAAAATGTATATGCTAACAGGCAATGCTAGGTACTGATTTCCCTATTATGCCATCTTTAGTGGAATACCATGCTGTCATTATGGCGTTTCTTAAAATTCTTCTGACATAAGGCTTGGACAGGCATTCACATCTCATTTTGACACCACAACCATCATTGGGATGTCTCCACTCCTGTCAAAGTGAGGTTTGATAATTCTCTGTAGATATTGGGGTGCATATGCAGGCTTGGTTGGGAAAGTCTAGGACAGCTCTTGGTTAGCCTAACCTGCTTGACATTCTCCCACTGGTCTCTATTCTCTGTCAGCTTGAAAGTTTCCTGGCAGGAAACCCCAGGGTGGCAATTAAGAAAAAACAAGATGAAATGAAGAAAGGAATAACTGTACCTATAACACAAAGGTTAATGAAACTGTAAATGCCAGCTCAAAACAGAAATAAAAGGACTGTTAAAAAAGACATTTCAAAGACCTAGTGCGCTTACCTCTAAAATGTAGGGGATTTTTAAATGTTGTCTTGCCTTCAAGCCCTTCTTCCACAGCATTTTACTAGTGTTCAGGACAACCCTTAGGCTGAAAATGGCATACAGACCTTCAATGTTTATTTTTGCATACATTGATGAAGTTTCCGCCTCAGGGCCAACTTGAAAGATTGAGCTGGGACTCAACCAATTGGGAATCCAGTGGAATTCATTTTCCACCAGATTTTTATTCCTTACTGTCTTGCTATCACCCAACTTCAAGACAAGAACCTGCCTTTGTTGACTCTGCCCTGAGTGGTGTTCCATAGGCTGTACACAGGCAACATCATGGTTGAACAGAATTTTGCCCTTATCAGGCATTCTAAAACTATTAAAACATATAAAGATAAATGTGTCAATCCTGCACTCTCAATAGGAAGTTCTGTTCATAGATTTTGAGTCAGAGAATCAACATTGCTCTAGTCCCCTTCTTCAATTCAATCTTCCTTGGAATATGGCTTCCCAATAGAATGCAGGATGAGAAACTTTATTCTGAAGTTTTTCTTTCAAATTTCTGTACATGGATTAAAACCTTTATTTGGCTGGGTGGTGTATTTTTGTCTTATTCAGCTGAATAGACTAAAGATAACTTGTTTGAGAAGCAATTATTGTAAGTCAATCAATCCGGAATACAGGTGACAAAAAGAAAAGGAAATTATGTTCACAATGTTGATGTCTGAGATTATATTTCATCTTAGTTTGATTTGGCTTCAGCCCATTTTACAGTGTAAAGATTTTAGTGGCTATATCCAGCTAATGATAGCTTTTAGTTCCCCGAATGATTATCATGTTGAATGACATCAAAAAATTCCAATCTGTTCAGGTCTATTAATACAAAAGTATATTGTCCAATAAAATTAAATGTTTACATTATTCATCCAATTTTTAAAAAAGATAGTTTATTATATCAACATTTTTTTCTTCTATATCAAAATATATTGACCTTCAGAGCACTTTTTAGTTTGGTAATCATAAATGCCTGAGGGACTGGCCATTGAAAAATGTTGCAGGGTAAGAAGATAAAACTTTTTTCAACTAATCACATTGACATCAAAATATATTGACTTCCAGAACATTTTTCTTCCACTTGTCCTCAGCACTTGAAGGACATTTAGTAGAATGCCAATAATTCCAAAGTGGCCCATTCTTTGGTTTTAATTGAACTGTTTTCCTATAGAAGTTAAATAATTGGTCATCCCATTGCTGTCTGGCTGGTTCATTTGTCTATATAAAAAAAAGGAATATCTTGCATTTATATATTGCCTTTCAAAACTCCGGATGTCTCAAATAGCTTGACAGCCAAGAAAGGACATTTAAAGTGTAGTCACTGTTGTAAAGTCGGGAACTGCTGCAGCCAATTTGCGCACATGAAAGCCTCACAAGCAGCATGGAGATAATCAATGTCAGTGACATTGGTTGAGAAATAACTATTGGACAGGTCACTGGGGATAACTCCCCGCTCTTCTTGAAATAGTGCCTTGAATTTTTCTGTCCATCTGATAGGGGTCCTTGTGTCTCATCTGAAAGATGGCATCTCCGATGGTGCAAGAGTCCCTCAATATTACACTGGAATGCCAGCCTAGATTATGTACTCAAGACTGGGATTTGTACCCACAACTATCCGCAGATACTGTGTGACCACTGAGCAACAATATACACTGCATTTGAAAAGTAACTCATTGCAGGTTTTGTACACTGTGACAATTCAGCAAATATAACAAGGTAGTAGAAACTGCAGTTTTAAAAAAAATTTAGTTTGATTATTTATAATAAATAAAATTAGGCTCTTAAATACACTTGAGAACAGCCACACCACAAATTATTCTGATGTTGGAACGAAACAAATTGTAAAAGGATGTGTAGATGTTATTCATCCAGACTGAATCAGCAAGAACAGTGCTAAAGTTGGTTGCACTATGTGACTATGTAAGTGTCAGCACTGCCATCAAATGGTCCACTTACATAATTGTTTGTGTGAAACCAGCTTGCTTAGGGCAGAAGGTTTAAAGAATCTAGCAGCCTGGTGAGAACACCTGATACACATGTTGATTCAACCTAGGTCATGGAAATAAAATGCACTCATAATTTTTAATGTTCTAGATATATAAGTTAAAATTAACTGTGAAACAAACAATTGCCAAATAAAAACAGAAAATTCTATTGGTTATTTCTTGGGGACAATTTTATAAATTAAGAATCTCACTATTAATGTATTCAATGATTTTATATTTCAATGTACACATTTATATTGTAATTTTGTGTATGACGTATTAATGTTTATCTGATTTATATTCATTTCAATTATTTTCTTCCAATTTTCTCTCACTTTGTGACCGTTCACTTAAAAAGGCATTGAATCTTGTAGGGGTACAGTATCAAGGGACCAAGTACTATGCACAAGTAGCAAATCTTCATGTGTAACACAATACAAAGTGCAAAATTGCAAACTATTCAACTATAGAAGTCACTACATGTGAATCCAACCTTATCCTCACTCAGTGTTCACACATGAACATCCCCCAGGAGGAGTTGCTAGTTAACGATTAAGAGTAGAAATCCTGTTTGATCTTCCAGTTCATTACACAATTGCTTCTGTGGCAAAGATTGCCTTCCTCAGGTCAGTTTGGAAACTGAAGCTAGGTACACCTGGTTGTTGTAGCCTAGCCCCTCTTCAAAAAACACCCACTAGACTATCAACAAAGTTTTCCTGCGCTGATCCAGGCAAGAGATGTGTATATTGGGAATTATGTCATGTTTGGATAGTTAGCTCAGTTTGCTTGATGGCTAGCATGTGATTTAGATTATTACCAACAACATGGGATTGATTCCTGTTTTGGCTGAGGAAGACTTGGGACCTGTCTCCTTGCTCTACCCCTGAGAGTGAAAAGCAATAGCAAATTATCACTGACAAAAACTGTCAAGAAAGGCATGAGGGTGAAGCATCAGCAGATAATGAGCCAAGGACCTGTCTTTGTGCAGAGGACGCATGAATGAATGGAGGGATTTTATGGAAGAATCGGAGGTATGCCTGCTTCTGGGGAGCCAGTAAAAGACACACGTTGCCTGCTCTGGGAAGCCTGCTGATAAACGTGCCTCTCAGGCACGAAGTGGCCACTGGCAGGCCTTCCCTGGGATCCCGAGGGACAGAAATCCCACCATCCCGAGAGTTACTGGCCAGTCAGAGGCCGGCAACTCTTTTGTTCACCAGCATCATCAGGGAGGCAGTGCTGCTGCAGGAATGACAGCCACTGGAGGACCAAGATCGAGGAGCGACCCAGACCAGAGGTAAGTCATGGAAAGAGGGGTTTTATGGGGTGGTGGGCAGAAAGAGCAGGGGTGACTCTCAGTAGCCGCCCCCCGCCCTCCATCGGCCGTCCAGATGTCAGGTCCCTCGGTCAGGTGCCAAGTGGCTTTGAAGAAGAGACTCCCCTCCCCGCTCACACATAGCCCCCTCTCCCGGACACCACAAGCAGCCGACATAATTTTATTTGTCATGCATACCACATGGTGACAGGCCTGCCCGCAGCTGCATTAATACCAGTGGCAGTGGGATGAGGCCCTTAAATGGTCATTCACAATTTGAAATGCTTCATAGTAAACTCATAAATTAGAAGGAATGAAATCATATAGCTTTTTCAGAGAGATTGTGGGTCGCTGGGTGGGTAGTCCGCCCATGGGCCTTCCCACCCCAGACTTAATTTTGGCAGAATTGGGAAGGCAGTAGATTGTACGTCACCCTCCCACCCAATTAAATGCCCTCCCTGCCTCTAAACACACCTTGAGAGAGGGCACAAAACTCCCCCATTAATCCTTTTTGCACTAGCAACCAAGCACTTCAAGGTCAGATGCACCATCAGTTCAAAACAGAGTAAAGTACCTTTATTTGCACCAAAATTGTACATTAGTTTTAATTTCAGATGACTGCCCCATCCAGGAGAATGAATTTTTTGAATTCATACACCGCCCACACCTCTGGCTAACCTAATCGTCATTCACTGTGAGCAGTGTTGCATTGTGAGTTGACAGCCAATGAGTGGCAACTGGTTAGGGTTAGCTAAACATAGACATAAACAATTCTTGCAGTTGGCAAAGAGAGGAACTTTACTGCAGGTTTACTATGGGTTTAGGCCTATTTCTCAGAGGTGGTAGACCAAGTTTCTAAACAATTTTGCCACCCAACCCATGGGATTTATTGAATTATCTGTGTCCTGCAGGCAGGCATTGAACTCACCGACAGTTCATGACAGGGGATATAAGACTGCAGGTTATTTAATGGCAACGATTTGGAACATTTCAGTCAAAGCATTATTAGGATTTTTGACACTATTGTTTAAGGAGAAGGTGAGGGTTTGTTGCTGACACCTTATAAGTTAATACAAATAATTTCAAAGTTAGTTTTAAAAAAAAAGACTTCACAGGAAATTGAAAACATCTGCAGAACCAGATGGTGGAATACAATGCAGTATGTGAATGCAAAAGATCTTTGGTGAACTAAGGGACAGGCAGCTGATGGAAGGAAAAGTAGCTAGAGGCACATGATATGATTTTATGTCATCCCTCTTGGCATCTTTTTGGCCAGCCGAGAATGATTTTCTTCGAAAAGTCCAGAAACTGCAAATTTGGGCCTTGCTGGCACTCATACATTTGTTGGACAGCATCTTTTGTCAAACCCTTGGCAACCTCATCTCTGAAACCCGGCTTATGCTGAGAGCTGCTTTTAGAATGCAGCTCTAAGCATTTGGAGGCATTCTCTTGTTGGTGAAACTGTCACGTTCATACTGTGGGCTGAGTAGTTTTGCCAACAGAGGGAGGAAAATATGATTACTGTGGCAAAAAGCAACAACCTACTTGCATGCAGTGTGTTCATTTTATTTTTTCTTACAATTTTTTCGCCTCCTTTATTGACAGTTTTGAATGTGTAAAAATTAACCACATCTAAGTAAGTTCCCGTGGAACCTTGTAAAGAACAGTGAGGGAAGCAGAGGAAAGGAGAAATCAATGTAAATTTGCCAAGTTAATGGTGGCCAACAGCTTTCAAATCACTTTTTTTTCAACAGTTCACAATAAAAGTTAAGAAACCTGTGGTCATCCAAAACTCTGGCTCCCATTCAAGTAATGCCTTGATTTTAAAATTCTCATCCTTGTTCTCAAATCTCTCTACGGTCTCACCCCTCCTTATCTCTGTAGTCTCCTCCAGCCTGACATTTATTTATTTTTATTTATTCTTTCACGGGATGTGGGCATCACTGGCGAGGCCAGCAGTTGTTGCCAATTCCTAATTGCTTTTGAGAAGGTGATGGTGAGCCACCTTCTTGAATCACGGTATTCCATGTGGTGTAGGTACACCCACGGTGCTGTTAGGGAGGGAGTTCCAGGATGGGCCTTCCCACTGTGGACCTTGTCAGGGTGAAATAAGGAAGGCGCTGGGAAGGTGGAGTCGATCCTCACCTGCCACTGTCCTGCCTGATTAAATATTCCCGTCACAAAACTCACCACAGGGAAAGGCATTAAATTCTGCCCTATGTAACTGAGTTAGACAGATCATTTGAGATGATTTGCCTTGCACTATCATCCCTTTTGTCATTTAATCTCTCCCGCCTTCCCTGCTATCACAGACATTCTTTTTTCTTCTTTTCGCCTTCCCTCTTTCCATGCCTCTTTACTTGCTTAAAACCTCTTACATCTCTAACTTTTCCCATTTCTGATGAAAAGTGATTGGTCTGGAACAGTAACACTATTTCTCTCTCCACAGATGTTGTATTTTACCTGCTGAGTATTGCCAGCATTTTCTGTTTTATTTCATATATATAGCTCCTTTAATGTATTAAATATCATCCATCACAGATGCCAGTCTTCAACCAATTTGATTCACTCCATGTGATATCAATAAAAGGCTGAAGGCACTGGGTACTGCAAAGGCTATGGGCCCTGACAACATTCTGGCAATAGTGCTGAAGACTTGTGCTCCAGAACTTGCTGTGCCCCTGGTCAAGCTGTTCCAGTACAGCTACAACACTGGCATCTACCCGGCAATTTGGAAAATTGCTCATGCATGTTCTGTACACAAAAAGCAGGACAATCCAACCTGGCCAATTACTGTCCCATCAATTTACTATTCATCATCAGTAAAGTGCTGGAAGGGGTCATCAACAGTGCTATTAAGCGGCACTTGCTTAGCAATAACCTGCTCACCGATGTCCAGTTTGGGTTCTGCCAGAGTCACTCAGCTCCTGACTTCAATACAGCCTTGGTGTGAACATGGACAAAGGAGCTAAACTCCAGAGGTGAGGTAAGAATGACAGCCCTTGACATCAAGGCAGCATTTGACAGAGTGTGGCATCAAGGAGCCCTAGCAAAACTAGACTCAATGGGAATCAGGGGGAAACTACTCACTTGTTGGAGTCACACCTAGCACAAAGGAAGATGGTTGTGGTTGTTGGAGGTCAATCATCTCAGTTCCAGGACATCACTGCAGGAGTTTCTCAGGGTAGTGTCCTTGGCCCAACTATCTTCAGCTGCTTCATCAATGACCTTCCTTCCATTGTAAGGTCAAAGTGGGGATGCTCGCTGATGATTGCACAATGTCCAACACCATTTGAAAGACCTCAGATACTGAAGCAGTCCATGTTCAAATGCAACACAACCTGGGCAATATCCAGACTTGGGTCTACAAGTGGGAAGTAACATTCACGCCACACAAGTGCCAGGCAATGACCATCTCCAACAAGAGAGAATCAACCATCGCCCCTTGATATTAAATGACATTGCCATCACTGAATCCCCCACTATCAATCTCCCAGTGGTTTCCATGGACCAGAAACTGAACTGGACTAGCTATATGTATACTGTGGCTACAAGAGCAGGTCAGAGGCTAGGAATCCTGTGGCGTGTAACTCACCTCCTGACTCCCCAGAGCCTGTCCATCATCTGTAAGGCACAAGTTAAGAGTGTGATGGAACACTCTCCACTTGCCTGGACAAGTGCAGCTCCAACAACACTCTAGAAGCTTGACAACATCCAGGACAAAGCAGCCTGCTTGATTGGCACCACATCCACAAACAATCACACCCTCCACCACCAATGCATGGTGGCAGCACTGAGTAACATCTACATTATGCACTACAGGAACTCACGAAGCCTTCTTAGACAGCACCTTCCAAACCCATGACCACTACCATCTAGAAGGTAAGGGAAGCAGACACATGGGAACACTACCACCTGGAAGTTCCCCTTCAAGTCACTAACCATCCTGACTTGGAAATATATCGCTGTTCCTTCACTGTCATTAAGTCAAAATCCTGGAACTCTGTCCCTAACAGCACTGAGGGTGTACCTACACCACATGGGCTGCAGCGGTTCAAGAAGGCAACTCACCACCACCTTCTCAAGCGCAGTCAGGGATGGGCAATAAATGCTGGCCTAGCCAGCAATGCCCACATCCCTTAAATAATGTTTTAAAAAAATGTGTGCCACAAAGAAGAAATGTACAGTAGACATTAATAGGAGAGAGAGGTAATCAAAATTATAGTCAAAAATGGTATAGATGAAGGTGGGAAGAGAAGATGTAAGGCAGACTTCTAGACACTAAAGCCAAGATGGTTGGAAGCTGAGCCCCTGGGGTCCTATATGGCATGATTATCCATCAAGCTCAGCCATGGCATGTTGCATTCTTTTGTTTAATGCAAGTATATCAATCATACAATAAGGATGGGTAGAACAATAATGTGGGTTTTTTTTTTATTTGGAGATAAGACTATACATACAATGGCAACTTGGGGACGATGTATAACGCATCAGTAGCATTACTGCTTTGCTCTGTTTACTTGGGATTGTGCATCATACTCTGTCTCGTGATTGGTAAAGATGCTTTAGATATGTGCCCGTTGACACAATCTCTCACTGTGGTCAAGTAGCCTGCCAACATCTACTGACAAGGTTGACACATGAAGAATTGCCACTTTGGTAAAGAGCTGTAGGCCACACGATGCCTGTGGAACTATACCCAGTTAAAGAGTCATAGCCTTCAGGAGAGAAGGAAATGAAAGTGGTAAGAAAAAACAACAATGGAAAATATCAAATTTATCTTGTCGTAAAAGTTTTCTCATTACCAGATCAATCAAGCGATCTTGAATTGACTGCTTATTAAAACTAAGATGCAGTGCGATTAGAAGTTTGGCAAATGAGGTTTGTCAGTGGATTGCAAATCCCTGAGCACCTTGCAGTTTTTGATGTAATTTTTTGATACTGCAGTGAACTCATGATTGGCATTTACATTAGCACATTCAGCAATCCTTCAGAGATTTGCACAAAACTCACTTCAAACTTCCTCTTCTCTGAAGGCATTAAAGTGTGCAAAATCAATACAATATCTGATAAAGACAGAATGGCCTGTCTAATACAGATTTCAATTAAAAAGAGTAGATGTGCTTATTTCCCTTCATTTTATACCCAAATGCCACAAAAATTGAACGTTATTTATCTAGATGTCAAATCAATTCATTTCTGGTGGGTAGATTACCTTTATGCTTGAGTTTTCTCCTCAACAGGATTGACCTCTTCACTTGTAATGAAGTGAATGGTATTTCAACTCTGCCAGTAACCTAAATTATTGATTTGTGGTACAAGATGTAACAAAAGACATGTAGTTACTACAGCAATCTAAGAACTAAGTATTCCCCACCACTTTCAGAAGAGTTCTTCAATAATATGTTTATAAAGCCCTGTAACAGGAAGGTTGCTTATAGATTTACAATACAAAATAGGATTCTTTCTATTGGCCAGGATTAAGTAGAAAAAATTGCTTTAATATGTTGATTCTGGGATCTTCTAAAGTTAAGCCAAGCCAAAAAAAACATTTAAAAATGCAAAAAAAGCACAGTTCCTGGTACATGGGAGAGATACAAAGATCAGTAAATGGTGGCGAAACATATAAGAGCTGAAAAAAGTATGAAAAGAAACTTGCAAGAGACATCAAAATCAACCCCTCAAAAATCACAACTATATTAACCAAATGACAGTGACAAGAGCAATTGAGCCTCTTGAAAATGACAACAGTGATATTGTTAGTGAAAATAAGGAAATGGCAAACATGTTGAATAATTAAAGGAAAAATACTGCAGATGCTGGAAATCTAAAACAATAACAAAAAATGCTGGAAAACTCAGCAGGTCTGACAGCTTCTGTGGAGACAAAGACAGAGTTAATGTTTTGAGTCCGTATGGCTCTTCTTCAGAGCCGCTGAAGAAGCTCTGAAGAAGAGTCATACGGACTCGAAACATTAACGCTGATGTTGAATAATTACTTTCTCTCAGTATTTACAGTAGAGGACCTGGTCAGCAAGCTGGATATCCCAAGGAAGTTGGTATTGAATCAAGGACTCACCAACAAAGCAAAATAACAGTAATAAAGAAAATAATGGCACTCAGCAGTGACAAATTCCTGGGGCCAGATGGTTTCCATCCCAAGACTTTAAAGGAAGCCCTAACTATAATGTCCAATGTTCTCTTGATTGAGGAACAGTTCAATTAGATTGGAAAATTATGCATGACACTCTGGTATTTAAGAAAGGTAAGAGAAAGAACCAAGGAATTATAGATCAGTTAGCCAAATATCTTTTGTCAGAAAATTACAAGAGTCTATAACTAAGCATTAGGTGAGTGAACATCCTGAACAGAGTCAGCATAGATTTCTAAAGTCAAAAGCAAATACCACCCAAATGCTGGAAATCTGAAATAAAAACAGAAATTCTGGAAACTCTCAGCAGGTCTGGCAGCATCTGTGGCAAAACACAATTAAAGTTTCAGGTCCAATGTTTTCAGGTGGCGAACGAAGGTGGGTAGAGTAGGACTGGCAGTAGTCCACGGGATCTTCTATCTCATCTAAATGGTACACAGACAAAAAAGCTTGAGAATAACTGTTTTATGCCCTCTTGACATGGCAGACAAGGCCTTAGTTTAACGTTGCATCTGAAAGACGACAACTCCAACAGCGTAGCAGTCGTTCAGTACTGCACTGGAATATCAATCTAAATTTTGTGATTGAGCCCTGAAGAGGCTTGAACTCACATCCTTAAGACTCTCTAGGCAACCATGCTATCAACTGAACCACAGCTGACCCAAAAAATGATGGGTGGAATTTAAAGCCCCTTCCCCCCAACTCCGTCCCTGGAGGCAAATTTGGAGGCAGGGAGGGTCTGTGTGATCAAGCTGGAGGGTGCAGGGTGGAGATCCCACCTTTCCTTGCCTCCCTCCAGTTAAGTTGGAGGGAGGGGGGGGGAGGCTTATGGAAGGCCCTTCTGCCTGGAGGCTAATTGAGGCTCTTAAATGATCACTTAAGGATCGCTTAAAGGCCTCTTCCCGCCACTGCTGGTATGCAGCCAGCGACCAACGATTGGCAGGTGATTCTCCAGCCAAGGAGGCCACTCAGAAAGCCTTATTGGGTTTGTCTGCGAGCTTCTGTGGGGTTGGGGGAGAGGGCGCTGTGGGGTGGTGGGGCACCCTTGTTCAAAGTCCATGGCCCTTGCTATCGCAACCGTCTCCCTAGCTGGTGTTCTGGAACAGAAATATAACCAATGTCACCTGTGGGTTCAGTGGTCTGTTGCTAATTGAATGCCAGACCTATCCTGTTATCAGAAAACCTGGAATATCCGTTGACAGAAGTTCTCCCCTCGGAGTGCAATAACTGAAGCATGTTCTAAAAAAGCCATGAAACTATGTCAAATGCACATTCCTAGTAATAATACATATGTTATTGTGATATGTTACTGTATCATAGGATTGGATTTAATATTCCCTACCTGGGTCCTGCCCACTGGTTGGAGAACTGGTGGGAAACCCACATGGCTTGGGTAGGGGAGGTCTGACCAAATTAAATGCCTATCAGGCACTTAACTGGCCAGCATTGGGCCTTCGCAAGGATTTAGGATCCCAATGGTGGAAATCCCACCCACTGGGATCTACCAGCCAATCAGAGGCCGGCAGCTCTCCATTGCTGGCAGCACCACTGGAGATCATTATGGGATCTGTGAAGAGAGGTTAGTGGGGCAGATAGGGGGTCGTGGGGTGCGGATCATCAGCAAGGTGGTTTTGGGGGGTTGGATACAAAGGCAGGAGGGTGACTCTCAGTGGGCACCCCTTCCCAGTGCTAGATCCTAAGTGCCTTTGGAAGAGGAGTCCCCCCCACCCCACCCCGGGAGTTTGGGAGAATTCCTGAGTTACCACTAAATTCCGAGGTGGGCTTTAAGTAGCTCAATATTGAGCTTAATTAGCCAGTGTGTGCATTCCCCTTGTCGGCCCATTCCCTCTGCCGACTTAATGGGAGTCAGTTTTTCAGCTGCAGGAATGGGATGTGTTGACTTCCCCGCAATTACAGAGGCCCGCCTGCCTCCTATCCCACTCCGATAGGCTCCATCAAATCCCGGCCATCATAATTAGAACACCCTTTCCATAACATCTGCCTTATTGTCAATAAATTAACAGCAGAGTCCCAATAAATATATATGGAGCAAGCTTTTGTCTTTAAGAGCACAACACAGCTCTGTTTTCCCCCCACATAGCTTGTGATTTTGGTTAGCTAATTATTCCCATCAACCAAAATATTTTTGCTCAGCTGACATCACTAAAAAGTAACGGATAATTATTGCTATTTGTGGGACAATGTTGAATACAAAATGGCTAATTCAAGCTATAGTACAATGTCTCAAATCTGGCTGTCCAAAAGCTGGAGTTGCCCAAAAACCAGACATTTTAAAAATGTGCCACGCATCAATCTTAATTGAGTAAAAGTTAATAAAAAAACTCACTTAACTGGAAAATTTGGCTAGGCGCTGCATTGGTGCAGCGTGGCGCTGCGCTGGTTATCCGCTTCGCTGCTTGCATGCCAGTCCATTACTGCACTTCGAGTGACCCTTGACCTGACCCCGGCACAAGCTGCCTGATCCAAAATCCTGCAAGATCTGAAATCTGGCAAGGCTGTGGTCCCGAGGTTATTGTTTTTGAGACACTGTATCTGTAATACTGATCTTTCCAGCATGATGTAAAATAAATGTTTATGGAGCAACTAGCCCATTGACAATAGGACTGAAACAACCTAAGAAAGCTCAAAATAATGTGCGAAGGCCAGACGCCATCGCCAAAGACAATAGAAAATGACAAGTCAGATGAAAAATTGTAAGTTTCAAATATGATTGGAGCTCACCATAATTGATGAGGGAGAAACGGGCTGAAATTCCTTTCCATTTGTCATGGGAGTAGATCTTAGCCATGCGTAATCTGTGCTCGGCAATTCCCAATGTTTGAGGGCGCGTTGTTGGAAATCTAAATTTTGTGCCCAGCTCCCCCAATGTGGCCGATTGCTTAACAGAAGTGGCCGATTAAACTTTAAAACCTCCTAGATGGGCTTAACAACATCAGGCATCATGGAGGCAGATGTTCAGCTTTGCTAGGAAGTCAATCAGAGTCTAGTAAATTCGGTGACCTGCTCAGCAGAAATGCACAGGATTCGCTAGAAGCGAGGAGTGGAACAGGAAGTAGCTCTGAAGGGGTGAGTGGGTGAGGGGAAACAACTTTGTGTACATGATGAGATCAGGGAAATGGATCCCTGGAGCCTGGTGAAGGATATGCTTACTGAAAAAGAAAGTTAGGGGGAGGGGATGTAGTCAGGGGGTGCAGTCCAGTGAGGGGGTGAAGTTAAGGGGTGTGCAGTTGGGAGTGATGCAGTTGGTGGGGTGCAGTCAGGGGAGGGGCGTGCCGCCAGGGGGTTGTAGTCGGGAGGTGTGCATTTGGGGGCAGTTGTAGTCAGGGGGTGCAGTCGCTCGGGGCCTCTAGTCATGGGGTCCCGTGTGGGTCGGGATGGGGGATAAGAGCATCCATGGAATGTCAGGGGTGTAGTCAGGGGGGTGGGGGGATCTAGTGGGGTGTGGGGTCTTGTTGGGGGGTTCCCATTGGGGATTTTGTGGGAAGGGGTCCTGTGGGTGTTGAAGAGTGGGGGGAGTCCCATGGGGGTTCGGTGGGGGGGGATGTGAGGGAGGTTCATTGGGGAGTTGGGGTAAGTCAGTACAATAGTCACCCAGGAGCTAGAAGTGGTTTTAATTCTTCTAACTTTTCCTGGGTAACTATTTCTGTAAGACAATTTGCGATTTAAATTGCATTTTCGAATGGTTTCCATTGCAGGGCTATTGTCCATTGGAAGTTTGAACTTCCTGGGCAATTACCGTGCAATCCTTACCTGGAAATTTCTGGGGGGTGGGGGATTCCCCAGTGCAACTTTGGGGTACCCCCAGATACATTGGTCTGAAGCTTGGAATTTACTAGCCCTTATCTTTCTTTCTGCCAGGGGGAGCCCAAAAGCTTATACAAGTGTAATTTGTGCACTTTGGGAAAACCAGCCAACTAGAAAAAGCCCAGTGCTCAGATTTTACCTTCCTGAACTCCATAGGAAGTTGGTTTATTGGATACATTTATACATTGCAGACTCCCTGATGTTACACTAATGCCTTCCTGGAATGACCCTAAGGTAAAGGGTCCAATGGTCACTTTGACTCCCACAAGGGGTCTGTGCAGACCTTCAGATGTGGTTGGACATTTTCCTTCATTGAGTTCTGACCTGTTTGCCAACTCAGACCATTGCCTTTTAAGCAAAGGGGATTCCTTAAATGTAGATTGCAAACAAAAGGATTGGTTGGCTAACATGAAGCAGGGGGTAAGGATAAATGGGTCTTTATTGGGTTGGCAAGCTATAACAAGTTGAGTGCCACAAGGATCAGTGCTGTGGCTTCAACTGTTTACAATCTACATGGTTTGGATGAAGGAACTAAATGTATGGTAGCTAAATTTGGTGATGACACCAAGATGGATAGGAAAGTAAGTTGTCAAGAGGAGGTAGAGAGTCTGCAAAGGGATATAGACAGGTTAAGTTGGTGGGCAAAAATTTGGCAGGTGGAGTATAATGTGGGAAAATGTGAACTTGTCCGCTTTGGCAGGAAGAATAGAAAAGCAGTATACTATGTAAATAGAGAAAGATTGCAGAACCCAGTGGTACAGAAGGATCTGGGTGTCCTGGTACATTAATCACAAAAAACTAGTATGCAGGTACAGCAAGTGATTAGGAAGGCAAATGAAATGTTGGCATTTATGCAAGGGGAATGGAATATAAAAGTATATAAAAGTAGGGAAGTTTTAGTGCAGCTGTACAGGACATTGGTGAGACCACATCCGGAATACGATGTACAGATTTGGTCCCTTTATTTGAAAAAATATATAATTGCGTTAGAAGCTGTTCAGAGAAGATTCACTCGACTCATTCATGGGATGAGGGGCTATACCCAGTAGAATTTAGAAGAATGAGAGATGATCTAATTGAAACATATAGGCCTGAATTTTTTGGTCGTCAGGTGTGCGTGATCGGTGGGCTTCGGAACGGTCGGGAAAGAGATCCTTGACTGTGACAGCCCCCAACCACGATTTCACGCTGGCTGGCCAATTAATGTGAAACACGCGGTGAAAAGCTCAGTGCTGCTGGGGTGAGGTGGGAAGAGGGCGATGATGTCACTGCGGGCATGGGCGAGTGCTGCAAGAGAGCTCCCTGAAGACAGACAGTTGCCTCAGGGAGTTGCAGACCTGCAAATAATGAAATAAAGCTGTAAAAAGCTGCAACAAAAATGTCCATGTATCACAATCAAGCACCTGAAAGCATACCTCATTTTTATTTTATCTCCTAACAGAAACTTCATCCCACCCTTGGATGAAGTCTGATGAAAAATGTAAAGGCCGCCTGGCCGATTCACCCGTCCACCAACTGTAAGGTTGGACAGGCCACGAAAAATTGCAGACAATTTTGTCGGTAATGGGTTTAATTACCCGCTTAATTGTTGGTGGGCGCGCTTCTGACTTATGCACATGCCCGCTGAGTGAAATATCACGCGAGTGCACAAAAGCAGTGGAGGCTGTGTCATTGAATTTATTCAACGTAGAGTTAGACAGATTTTTGTTAGACAAGGGAGTCAAGGGTTATGGAGGGCAGATGGCAAAGTGGAATTGAGACATAGCCAATTCAGCCATGATCTTATTGAATGGAGGAACATGCTCGAAGGGCTGAATGGCCTACTCCTGCTCCTAAGTCTTACACTCCTAACACCTGTTCCAAATATCTTGCAACAGGCAGATATGGAGGTCATTTGATGTCACATCATTCCACTTAACCCCTGATTTAAAGATACAAGGAAGAGGATTCACAATGGAATAGAAATGGAAGCTGAGTACAATCATGAAAAGACCAAGCATTAAGCATCTTTTTTTTAGTTTTCCTCGGAAGTGCCTCATAAACACCTTGAAACATTCATGGGAGGACAATCATACCTACATGGTTTAATTCTATTTGATTAAATTTAGCCAGTGTCTCCTTTTTACCTGAATTGTTTCACAGGCTCTATTCAATTTCACTTGATTTTATGTTCTTCCTAGGAAGTTTTCTGTCAGGTGCTTAGAAGCCTCTCTCTCCCTCTTTTTCCCTGCTCAGTTGTATTAGAAGCAAGGAAAAGCATCACTTTATATACATTCAATTCTATTAAGATAAGTCCACTTATGCAACCAACAGTCAGTAGTAAATCTATAAAATATGTAATGAATATTAAGAGGATCAACTCTAACACAGGAATCCCTTCCAAAGTGTCACTCAATTAGACAAGCATGCATCAAACTTTTGATTGCCAGATGTCAATTTGTTTGATGAAGGCCTGGCACTACAATGCTTTTTTCTTAGTGTGAATTTCTGACTAAGACAAAGAGGTTGTGATCCCAAATGCTTCCAAGGTTCCTATTTTTGGTAGGTTTTCTATTGCAAGTGCTTACTTCATGAATGGGGCACTGACTGTAGTTATTCTAAGGCTTCTCTTGCTCATTAGTCTCATTGTTGATAGACCCTCAGCCCACTGTACTTAGCTGCTTCAGTCCATAACCTCATTCAGAGCCAGCAACATTAGATAATCCCACAATATGCTGGTAGTTTGCCTGAGTTGCAATTATCCTGAATTCAAAGATTAACCCCTACTACAAAAGCAAAATACATCAGATGCTGGAAATCTGAAATAAACAGAAAATTCTGGGACTACTTTGTGGGTCATGCAGCGTGGGAGCATATTGTAACCTAATAACAAGGCAGGTTTGGTTGAATGGCAGGGGTTAAATTCTGGGAAATCTGTTTCCCAACTCAAACCTGCCTTCAAGCCACAAATTTCTGGTTTTAACTGAGGGCAGCAGGTGGGTAGGCAAACAACCCACTCCAAGGAGGCAGTTTAGAGCTTTAACTATGATAATGAGGCTGCAAGCCTTGGTGTGATTCAGGTTTTGGACTTTAACTACAGTCAGTTGGATTTCAGTGTGCTAGGAAATGTAGCAACTTCATAAGGACTTGGTGGATTCAGGCGTGGCCTTCATACCTGCCTCATGGATCCAGGTGCCTGTCTGAGGAACCAGAGCAATCAGCCACTAACCACCAACACCCCCACCCCAACCCAATACCTACACCCAAGGCGCTTGATCCCACCACGAGGCCTCCTGCCAGGAGGTGCCATCAGGCCCCTGATCCACTGCCCACCACGAGGCTATCAATTTCCCCTCCTGATCTCCAAACTATAATCCCCACTGGCTTCTGCAGCCTGAATTCTCCCACCTCAAGACTGCAATCCTGCCCATTATGAGACCTCTGACCTTCCCTACCTCATGTCCCTGACCTTTGGTGTCTGAGATGGGCAGCCCACTCAATCGATTTCCACGTTTTTCCAGCCCTGCACCCTTGACCCCTCCTCTTCTTCCCCTCCCCCCAGTTGACTGCCCACCTCCTGATCGACCGCTCCTCAGGTCAAGCCCCATTCAATCGATCCCACCTCCTTCCCATCCTTGATTGAGCTCTTACATATCATTCCCCCTCCTCCCTCTGCTCAACTCCCCACATCAGCCCCCATCTCCAGTCGTCCATTACACTCCCCCACCACCCCCAACAAACAACCTTAAAATGGAATTACTTGCTACTGTGAACTTCACTGACCAGATTCCCACTCACCTGGAACCCAGATTATCAATTAGGCTGACCTTAATATGGGGGATCTGCTGAATTTTTCCAGAATCTTCTGTTTTTATTCCAAGGAATAATCCTATGTTTTACAGAATGTCTGTTGTTTGTTTAGAATTGACAATTATCCTACAAGTGCCTTCATGGTCCAGTGGAGGGGGAAGACTGACTTTGTGAAGGGAGAGGGAAAGCAACTATAAAAATAAGTCTAAATTTGAGGAACTTATTTACAAGTTGAAATTTTGAGCAAATGTTAGGATTTTGCCTATTTATGACAATTTTACCGTAACTAAAAGCACTAAAAATTATCTTAAAATTGTTCATATTTGTTTGTAAAATCCAGTGGTGATTCAAATCCTCACATGTACGTGGGTTTGCCCCATGAACTACCACAGCTCATTTCTTCTATTCATGTGCAATCAGGTTACCAATTTTTCAAGAATTGCTGTTCACTTAACTAAAGGGCCTATTTGTCAGTTTTATTTATTGATTTGGCATGTGCATTGTCACAGAGCCAAGCAATAGCCTTGTCAGTGGCGCGATGGAGTTCTTTAAGCCTGTCCTAAAAAGGTAGATCCTGTACTCGGTCAGTGATGGGAGACCTTGTAGAGAGTGTAATATCCAAAGAAAGCAAATGCTGCAGTTTAGTTCTATTGCATCACCACCAAGTTTCACCTGGTCAAACAGGGTGCAGTGATCATAGGTTCACGTGGAGATGATGATGAAGATGGAGCAGAAGGGAGAGAGAGAGAGAGAAAGAGAGAGAGAGAGAAAGGGCAAGGTAGTCATATTCAACACCAAGGGAATTAATCAGCAAACTAAAAGGTAACACAATGTTAATCCAAGCGGAATCCAAAACTGGACATGAGTAGATCTTCTCAAGCGAGTGTATGGATTGAAACATGAATCACAAGAGGCTGCTGCATTCTCAGGAGTGGGTTAAGGCATTGCATTAGGATTTTGTTGTGATCCTGAGTAGTTTTTTACTCCAGCTTGAGGTGACAGGATTGCGACAGGTATGTTAGCCGAGTTTCTTTGATTGATGAGATGCCTATCCCTCGAAGCATTTGTTTATGTTAATAAATCGAGAGAGTAAAGAGAATGTGATACAGCCTGTGAGGGAGATGCGACGCAGGCACTCCAGCAGTGTGAATAATTTATCCTCTGTTTATGAGTCTGCATTTAATTTGTAAACAGTAAAATGTAATGGTTTGTACCCTTTGATAGTCTGTATCTAGTAGAAGTCTCCAATGTATCAGTCACCATTCGATTTTTGCCACAGCATTCCTATGTTGTGCAGGATTTCCATATGCCATGACAGCCTGCCCTGTCCTGTTCTGCTACTCATCAAGAAATCCTTCCCATCTGTCACCCCACAGTGAGACAGAAACAGGATTGGAGTTAAATATCTTACTGTTTGCCATTTTTTTTATATGACTTAACCATTTTACTGACCTCTATGAAGTGACCTCAGAGGGCCATGGCACATATAAACCTATAAAAAAAATCCCTGCAAAAGCAAGGAAGCAGACACAGGAATTGAAATACTAATTGACCACATAAAACACAGACATGACTTTGTTAAATTCACAGCAGATGGAATTTGAGCCCATAAAGTTGTGTTGGTCTGTACTAAATTACTTTATTTTCATGTGAAAATATCTCAAATGCTTCCAGGATAGATTAATTCCTAGGGGAATGGAGTGGGATATGTTTTCGGTCCATCAGTCTTTGAATGTTGGGTAACTCAGCAGTTTTATGTCACACAGCACTTTCAATGCCCTCCTTTAAGATTCATTTCAGAACCCAACTTTTCAATCTAGCCTTCAGTCAACTCACCTAAACTCTCATCCTACATTAATCAAGACAGCAAGTGTTGGCAGACTATTCTATCATGGTGTGTTTCACAACTGAGCCCAAACCTGTAGTTCGCAAATGCATTCACTTGTCGTAGGTTGGGGTGGGATGGTGGGGTGGGATGCGCCGGGAGGGGGGTGGGTGCGGGGGTCATTGTTGGGTAGTTGCATAATGATCAGATGCTTGAACTCTGCCAGAGTCCCCCAAGGGGCACCAAGGCCTCACAGCTTTCAGCTAACTTAAATTGAGTGGCAGAGCAGACTCAAGGACCTGCATAGTGTCCTCCTGCTCCTATTTCTTATGTTCTTATATAAGTAACCAGAGACTGGGATTTTCCTAATTTTCCTACGCACAGCCATATTAAGTAAACACTATCTGCATTTCATAAAGGTATGATAGGGTAGTGCAGTTAACTAGTGTCCCAAAGACACAGGCCACAATATAAACACTTCATTTACTCACTGCCTTAACCTGTGATAACCACCAGAATGTTTTAGAACTCAGTCCAAACCAAGAAATTGAATTACAATTAGTTTGCTCAACTCTGTACATTGCTAAATTCCCAAACATCTGAGAGCTTCTAGTTGTGTAATTTCATTTCTTGGGAGCCAGTACTTATTCTATGTTTCATCACTGCACACATCATTTTCAAATACTGCCTTCATCTCTGAGCATGAAACAGAATTCCAAATGTGCACTTAGGATTAGTACTGTTTGTCAAGTCTAAACAAATAAAGGTTAGACACTTCCATGCCTTCTCTGTTCCCTATAGCCTCATCCAGCCCTATAACCCTGTAACAACTCTGTGATCCTCTAATTCTGGCCTCTGGAGCGTCTGATTCTCTTCACCCCCACCATTAGTGACCATGTTTTAAGCTGTCCTACATCCTGGAATTCCATCCCTAAACTTCTTCTCTGCTCCAGACTTCTCTCCCCCATTAAGATACTCCTTAAAACCAAAGCTTTGATTCATCTGTCCTGCTATCTCTTTATGTGGCCTGATGTCAAATTTTGTCTCATATTGCTCCTGCGAAGTGCCTGATGTTTTAATATGTAAAGGTGCTATATAAATGCAAGCTGTTGTTGTTGAATAGAGGGTGCAAACATTGCTTGAGTTCTAATATTTGCTTTGCTGAAAATCTATTGATGTGGCATCAGATCTTGAATCATAGAAATTTATAGTGTAGAAGGTGGTTATTTGGACGTTTTTCTATGCTACCTCTATCTACTCCTTCTTCACAGACAGTCCTTCTGGATTGAGCATAACTTGGCTCCCCTCTAATTCAATGGGTTCTGAGATGGCTGATAAGTCCATTGCGTGATCTGCAGATTCTGCCACATGGAGGACAGTGGCGCTTGAAGGGTTAGGTAGATGGGTTGTTTGGAGGTTTGTGCACTCTCTCCGATGCCCCAACTTGGCCTTTGCACATTCCTGACAAAGTCTCCTGATGTGTTTGGTACCTTTGAGCCTTCTCCATTTTGGTCACAAGCCAGGGACTCCCATGCATTTGCAGGGATGATTGACTTCTTCAGGGACTCAGTCATCTCTAAAGTGTTTCCGCTGTCCTCCTGGGTGTCCCCTGCTGTGATCGAGCTCTGAGTAGAGCAGCTGCTTCAGAAGTCTGGTGTCAGGCAGACAAACTACATCTCCAGCCCAGCGGAACTGGTTTTGAGTAATTAGTGGCTCAAGTGAGCATGTGGGCTTGGGAGAGGACCACCTTTCTTGCCACCGGGTTTGGAGGGTCTTGCAAAGACATGTTCTGGTGCTTCTCCAGTGCTTTGAGGTGTCTGCTGCAGGTTGTCCAAGTCTCTGAAGCATATAGGAGTGTGGGGATCACTGTTGCCTGACCTTAACGAACTCTATACTAAAGCAATAAAGAGTGAACAGAAGTAACATTCTCACTGGTCTTTTCATGTCTGGTTTATATTTGAGAAATTTCTAGACCGCTTATCTCAATAGATTTGTTTTTATTCAAAACTGAATGGATGGTTACCTTAGATGAATGGATGGTTACCTTAGATTTTAAACCTGATTTTCATGTCTCTGAATCAACAGTTGAAATTCAGGTTTCTTAAAGGGACATGAAGCAGTGCTTGACAATAATTTTTCGATACAGGGACAGAGGTCAAGAACAAGAAAGAGCCCTTGTGTCATAATGACATCGTAGGTTGTAATGTGAAAATGCATCTTTATGTACTCCTTGTAATTACATCCCTCTTCATGCCCTAAGGGGGCATTGGCAACCGTGGACTTCCATGTGTTGGTCCATGGTTATGCTTGGCAAGGTACTGCAGAAGTTTGCTGTTACTTTTCTGCAGGATCTGGTTGACTAGGAGACTCTTCCGCTCTTATCGCCGGCATATTGAAAGAATTTGCAGGTTGATAATCAACCTGTGTGGCCATGTTATGGACACATCTTCCATGGCCATCAAGTCCCAGAATGGGACTCGAACCGAGAGCTTCTGGCTCAATGGTAGGATACCCCTATGTGATAATGTCATGGGTCCATAAATGAGTGGAAAAATGACTTGCATGAGCTCTTCATCAAAGACTGTGTCCTGAGTTCCATTGAAAGGTTCAGAGGAAAATGCATGGTGTGCTGATGTTCCAAGATGCTCCTCAACATTGTAATGCCCCATGTGCTTTCACTTGGAACCTTTTCAGTCAGCCCCTTGTGCTCAGTGCATTTGGAAGGCCGAAAGCGAATCAGTGTCTGAAGAGCAATTATAGGGAGGCAGAATCAGTCTGGAATATAGTGGCAATGGTCATTTCCTTACATGTCCTGTAGTGAAACTGCCCCTGTTATAAATAAAACATTTTCTTGCACCAGGCAAAACATGAACATCTGATGCAGATATATTTCTAAATAGTGTTTCAGCCAAACCCTCAAATGCTGTTATGCAAAAATGTGGGCCTTAGACTAATTTATATGCTTCACATGGAGATTTTGCATAGGAGCCCCACTTAGGCCTGAGGCTGTTCACTGATTCCCTTCAATAGTTTTATCTGCTTGCTAATACTAAAAACACTTTGCAGTTCTCTCTTGTATCATGCACCATTCCGATCTCCCCTAGCTAGTTACATCTACTTTAAATATTAATCCAAGCTCTGCAATTATCAATGCTTCAATTTCTCTCAGATCTCCCCGGTTATTCAGTGCTGTTTAAAAACACCCCTGACCCTTATAAATACTGCATATAGCTCTTCTCTAAATCCACTCCGTATCTCCAGTTACCATACTTCTTTGATTAGAATCATGAGGCTGTATACATCTGCAGGTGCAGGAAATAGCTGGGAATACTGTTCCATTTGTATCTGCAGTAATGAGGCTGTGCTAAAAATACCAATTTTATTGTTGTGATGATTCTCTAATGCTTAGTAGAAAATGAAAACCCATTTGTATTTAATATTCTATGTATATGCATAAAAAAATCTCTCCTCCAACCATCATTCAGAATTTAGCAGCTACTTTTCAATGCTCTCAACACTATTTCATCCTTCTCCTGTCGTCTTAACTTTGCTTCAACCAGCTGAAGGTTATTCACTCATTATCTCTCCTACTCAGATCCAGCAGATTCCTCTGACTCCTTACCTGCGCTCTGAATATCTGTTTGATCTTTTCAACTTCTGTACAGTGCTATTGTGTTTTGATTTTGTTTTGCTGTTTTCCTGAAGGTGTTGACGCCTTACTGTATAAGGTTCCATTGCCCACTGGTCAGCAGCGTACCTTGCACAAGTAGTCTCTTGTCTAACGCATAAACCTTGATAGCGACTGCCAAAAGGCTATTCAGTGAAAGGAATTTTAGAACCTGATCCTGGTTATACCCAAAGTTCAGATGTTATCAGGATTTCCGCTATGACTTGTTGGATTAACAATCAGGAGAGTGAACTCTAGCTAATTCATTTTTTCCTTTCCCAAACCTTGGCTTGGTGAAATTAATTGTAGTGCATCCCCTAACCCACACCCACACCTCCCCTCCCTCAACTCACTGCAACCTCCATATTAGGTGACATCAGTTATCCCAACATAGATCATTGATCAAAGCAAGGGACTTCAGGACTCCATGGAGCACTATCATTTGAGATTTCTGTTTTGTCTCACAATTTCCTGCAGTGGAGCATTGGGAAGGTGGAAACCATAATTTAATTGTCCACTTTGCTACCTTGGCATTGTTGTTATCATAGTTTCTGGCCACTTACTCAGGTTGTACAAAACCATGTGCAATCATGTCATTATATTTGACCCTGAATTGAGCTTCCTCCTTGATATCACCAATACCACTTACTTCCACCTCCTTCCACCTTCATAATATTGTCTCTGTCTTCTAGCAGCTTCTTTGCTACTGTGAACTATAGTCATGCCTTTGACACCTCCAATTGTTTTTACTCCAATGATCTATATGCTAACCTTCCACCAGCCATCTGACATTAACTCCACCTTGTCCAGAATGCAGCTTTTCAGATGCCATCCCACAGTAAATGACACCCATCCATCACCCTGATCGATATTGATGAACTCAGCCTCCCTGGTCCCAACACATTTAATTTAAGAGCTAAATCCAGGCCCCTCAATGGGCTCAATCCTACCTACTTGTGCAACCCCCTCCTACTTTACATCCCGTCCTGAATTCCTTGGATTCACCATTATAGGCACCCAGTGAAGCCCTCTCCCTTTGCTCCACCATCAGTGGTGGAGCCTTAGATTATCTTAACCCTTCTCTCTGGAGCTTCCTTGTCAAAGCCATCTACCTCTCTCTCTTCGTCTTTCCTGATTTTAAAGCCCTTTGACTTCACAGAATCACACAATCACAGAATATTTACAGTGCAGCAGGAAGCTATTTGGCCCATCGTGTCTGCACTGGCTCTCTGAATGAGCAATTCACTTAATGCCATCCTCCCGCCTTCTCTGTGTAACATGCACATGCTTCCTTTTCAGTTAACAGTCTAATTCCCTTCTGAATGCTTTGATTAAAGAAGCGTCCACCACACTCTCAGGCAGTGCATTCAGACCTTAACCAGTCGCTGTGTGAATTTTTTTTCCTCATATCGTTTTTGCTTCTTTTTGCCAATTATTTTAAATCTGTGCCGTCTCGTTCTTGACCCTTTCACAAGTGGGATCAGTTTCTCCCTATCCACTCTGTCCAGACGCCTTATAATTTTGAATACCTCTATCAAATCTCCTTTCAGCCTTCCTTTCTCCAAGGAAAACAGTCCTAACTTCTCCTATCTATTTTCATAACTGAAACTCTCATCCCTGAAACCATTCTCGTGAATCTATTCTATACTCTCTCCAATGTCTTCACAACCTTCCTAAATTGCGGCACAATAAACTGGACACAATATTCCAGCAGAGGCCAAGCTAGTGTCTTATATATATTCAACATAACCTCCTTACTCATGTACTCTATGCCCTATTAATAAAGCATAGAATATTGTATGCTGTATTAACTGTTCTTGCAACCTTCAATGATTTATGCACACATACACCCAGGTCTCTCTGCTCCTGGACCCCCTTTAGAGTTGTACCCTTTATTTTATATTTTCTCTCCATGTTTTCCTGCCAATCGCTTTGCATTTCTCTGCATTGAACTTCATTTGCTACCTTTGTGCCCATTCCACTAACTTGCCTGTGTCCTTTTGAAGTTCTCTACATTATCATTTTCACGGTTCACAATGCTTTCAACTTTGGTATCATCCACAGATTTTGAAATTATGCCCTGTACACCAATGTCTAGGCCATTAATATATATCAGGAAAAGCAAGGGTCCAAACGCTGACCCCTGGGGAACTCCACTACAAAGCTTCCTCCAGCCCAAAAAACATCCATTAACCACTGCTTTTTCCATTAACCGCCCTTTTCCTATCACTCAACCAATTTCTTATCCATGTTGCTACTGTCCTTTCTATTCCATGAGCTATAACTTTGCTCACAAGTTTGTTGTGTGGCACTGTATCAAATGCCTTTTGGAAGTTGTTGTACACAATATCAACAGCATTACTCTCATCAACCCTGTCTGTTACCTTTTCAAAAAATTCCAGAAAGTTAGCAAAACCTGATCTTCCCTTAAGAAATCCATGCTGGCTTTCCTAAATCAATCCACATTTGTCCATGTGACTATTAATTTTGTCACAAATTATTGTTTGTAAAAGTTTCCCCATCACTGAAGTTAAGCTGACTGGCCTGTAGTTCCTGGGCTCATCTTTGCACACTTTCTTGAACAAGAGTGTAACATTTGTAATTCTCCAGTCATCTGGCATCACACTGAGTCTAAGGAAGATTGAAAAATTATGGTCAGTGCCTCTGCTCTTCCCTTCCTCTCTCACTCCCTTCAGTATCCTTGGATGCATCTCATCCAGTCCTGGCACCTTATCAACTTTAAGTACAGAAAACCTACCCAATAACTTTTCTTTATCAATTTTGAATTCTTCAAGTATTTGAATTATCTCCTCTTTCACCAAGGCTTGGATAACATCTTCCTCCTTGGTAATATCTCAGCTATGCTCTCTGCCTCCATGTGTAAATCTCCTTTTTGGTCCCTATTCAACCCCATTCCTCCTTTTACCACCCTTTTGCTATTTGTATGCCTATAGAAGACTGTGGGATTCCTTTTTATGTTAGCTGACAATCTCTTTTCATGCTCCTTTGCTTCTGAAATTGGCGTTTTTACTTCCTCCCTGAACCTTCTATACTCAGCATGGTTCTCAATTGCATTTTCTACCTGACATTTGTCATAAGCACACAAATTTGCTTCTTTATTTTAATTTCTACCTCTTTTGTCATCCAGGAGCTTTGGATTTGTTCGCCCTTTCTTCCCTTTTCCAGGGAATGTACCTTGGCTGTGGCAGAACTATCTCTTCTTTGAAGGTAGCCCTTTGTTCCGCTATTGGTTTTCCAGCCAACCTTTGACTCCAATTAATTCGGCCCAGATCGTTCTTACCCCATTGAAGTTGGCTTTCCTCCAGTTAATTTTTCTTACTCTGGATTGTTTCTTTTTCCTTTTCCATAGCCAGCCTAAACCTTATGATACAATGATCACTGTCCCCTAAATGTTTGACTGACACTTGGTCCTCTTGGCCCATATCATCCCCAAGAACCCAATCTAGCAGTGCCTCTTTTCTCATTTGACTTGACACATACCGTTGCAGAAAATTTCGCTGAATACACTCTTAGAACTCTTGCCCCTCCCTTCCCCTTACATTGCCACAATCTCATTCTATATTTCAGTAATTAATGTCCCTCATTATATCTACTCTATAAGTTTTGCACTTTTCTGTAATTTCCATGCAAATTTGTTCCTCTACATCCTTCCCACTAGTTGGTGCCTTTCAGATTACACTGAGTGATGTAATTGCACATTTCTTGTTCCTTAGCTCGAGCCAAATAGATTCTGTCCCTGACTCCTCTGGGACATCTTTCTCCAGAATGCAACGCACTCCTTAATCAATACCACCATCCCTCCCCCTTTTCTTCCGTTCCTATCTTTCCTGACCACCTTATATACAGGAATATTTAACACCCCGTCCTGCCCTTCTTTGAGCCAGGACTCTGTTATAGCCACAGTATCATATTTCTACATGGCAATCTGCACCTGTAATTCACCAATCTTATTTGCCACACTCTGCATTCACATAGATGCACAGTAACGCTGATTTAGGCTTTATTCCTTTATCCCTAACACTGACCTCACCTATGAGCCTACTATTTGCTATTCTAGTGCTATCTATCTCTCCCAGTATTCTGTGCACCTTGGTATTCCTCCCTGATATTATTCCTGGCTCCCAAGCCACTGCCAAGTTAGTTGAAATCCTCCCCAATAGCACTAGCAAATAACGAGCACTAGCTCTGCAAGGAACTCAGTCCTGGCTCTATTTAGGTGCAACCTGTCCAGCCTGTACAGGTCCCATCTTCCTCAGAGCCAGTCCCAATATCCCAAGAATCTAAAGCCCTCCCTCCTGGACCATTTTTCCTGCCATACATTTATCTTCTTTATCCTCCTATTTCTATACTCACATGTAGTGGCACTAGTAGTAATTCAGAGATTATTATTTTGAGGCCCTGCTTGCTAATATCGTACCTAACTCCCTAAATTCTGACTGTAGGACCACATCCGTCTTTCTGCCAATGTTGTTTGTACCAATGTGGACCATGACTGCTGGCTGTTCACCTTCGTCCCCTCAGAGTGCTCTGCAGCTGCAGTGACATCCTTGACCCTTGAACCAGGGAGGCACACACCATCCTGGATTCATGTCTGTGGTCACAGAAATGCCTATCCATTCCCCTGACTATCCGATCACCTACCACTATTACTCTTCCAGTCTTCTTTGTACCCCTGTATAACTGAGCCACATGTGGTGCCATGAACTTGGCTCTGGCTGCACTCCCCCGATGAACCATCACTTTAATCAGAACTGAATACTGGTTGGAGAATGTGGTGCACTCAGGGGACTCCTGTACTACCTGCCTGTTCCTTTTGACTGTCAGGTGGCCATTCTCTCTCTCCCTGCATGCCGTTAAGCTGCAGCACAACCACATCTATAAACATGCTATCCATGAAGCCCTCAGCCTCATGAATGTGCCGCAGTGATGTCAGCTACTGCTCAAGTTCTGAAACCCAGGGAACAATCTATGGCAACTGACGATGCTTCCTGCACAAATGGTTATCCAGGACATGGGAAACATCCTAGACTTCCCACATAGCATAGGATGTGCACTCTTGCAGTTGTAGCAGCTCTGCCATTCCTCTATTTTTTAATCAATTACCTTGTTACTGCTAATAAACCTTAGTGCTGGTAATAAACCCTACTAATGCTAATAAAGCTTTACCAATACTAATAAACCTTATTACTATTTATACAACTTACTCATAATGATAAACCCTACAAATATTTAATACACCTTACTAGTGGTGATAAACCTTAAGAATAAATGAGACTTCTCTTCAGTCACTTTCTTAATCTCTTTTCTATAGCTTTGGTTCCAATTCCTCTCGCTATATCTCTGTAAAGCACCATAGGAAGTTTTGAATTCTATGCGACATGTTTGTTGTTGATATTATTGTCACTGTTGCTGTTCACTAATTTGATTCTTTTTGTGACCTTTCTGATGAGGAGTCACTACGTTTAAAGTGAATCATCTGCTTCTGACTTGCACCCAGTTCCTGCCTGAGAGTGCATGAAAGAGATTTGTCCTTAGATCTCTGTTCTATGAAGCACCCTTGAAAGGTTGCCTGGAGTGAGTTCTCTCTGATTTCCTCTTTGTCCCTATGACAAAATGTTTAGCCTCTACTTGGGGAGTTCCCCACAACATCACAGCTGTGATTGGTAAACCATATGGGAGATCAGGCGACTGTTAGCCCACTTTCTAACACTAGTAACACAATATATTAAATTTCCAACAAAATCTGCTGGCATTCCAACTCTTATATTAATTTATGCTTATGTTTCACATTGTTGTAATAACATGTCTCATACACATTATACAGTAGGTGTTTGAATAATTTGCACTGAATGCATGATGAGGTGTTTAACCTTGACCAAAAGCTGTACTTAAGAGTTAAATTATTCAACTATATAGTTAGAATGTGAAGTTTTTATTGAAATGAAGCAGTCTTACAAAGAAACAAAAGCTTTTTTGCTTACGGTCATGCCCAGTACAGGCATGTCATGTTTTGAACTTTCAGTCAACACTTTTAAAAATTGGACACAAACAAGCTGTTAAAATGGCTGCCACAAATCATGTGACTTTTGACATTTGTACTACAGACATTGTCAAGTCTCAAGCAAAAACATAATTAAATATGGACATACTTTGGGTACTTTGCAGCCATCTCATTGTTTAAGGATGGGCCAACACCTAAAGACTATGGAGTTTCCAGACTGTCTGTGTCCATGTTTCATTCTGGACAAAAGGGAAGATCGAAACTCGATGGCCACTATCAACTTCCCATTGTATCACAATGGTCTTCTGCATCCAAACCAGATTGTGTGGGTCTCAGAATTGTTAACACAATGGTCATGTGATCAAAACTGGCTTCAGGGACTGCACCTTTATTTCCCCAGGTTGCAGAAAATCCATCAGAACCATCAGTTGCGAGCCAGTCTGAGAACCAGTCTCTGAAAATAGCTGCAAGTCAGCAAGCAGTCAAAATACTTAACCTCTTCCAGTTTCAAAGTTCTAGAACTAATGTCCTACATATTCGACTACACAAAACCTCACATCCTGCTATGAATCTTTGCTTTATAAGACCCTCGCTTCAGCTTTAAATCATTGAACCCAGTCAAGAAACCATAGGCCTGCCATGTGGGAGACTAGAAATTATAAACCTGGGATTAACTATAATTTGTAAAAGTGCACTATCTTTACCTATGTCCAATTTGGGTGAGCATGAGACAGTGTGTATGACATTGCATTAATGTAGGTAAGAGTGTGAGAATAAATAACTTTATAAATTAAAAAACCCACAATAATTTGCTACTGAATTATTTAATCAGAATACGCACTCCAAGGGTAAGAATAGACACACACCCCTTTCCATACTTGACATATTGATTAGATGTAGTAGGAAAACACATATGTTTGTCTGTGACATTACGTACAATTTCTCAACTTCCTTGTTCTTCTGAAGATGTTGAATCTCTACTTCTCTATGGGGGTCTGTCACCATCTAATACTTTTGCCAAGTGCCATTTTTCATATGTAAACATTCTTAGTGAATATTAACAGGCTGCTTCATTGCAGGAGTTATTCATCGGTACCATTGCCAACCCTCATCTTACCCTCACCTGATCATAAGGCAGAAATTGTTATATAATGATGGAGGGAAAAAAATAAAGATGTTGTAGTTATGCAACACTTTATCACACCCTCTGGATGCTCAACCTATACTTGCATTTACATGGCATCTTTAATTTAGAAAATGTCTCAAGATGCTTCACAGGAAAATAATAAAGAATTAGACATGGAGGCAAGGAAGGAGATATTAAGGCAGGGAGTGGTGTGGGGTGTGAAAAAAGGCTTGGTTAAATGGTAGGTTTTAAAGGGGATAGGTGGGGTTTGGTGGGTTAGTGAAGAAATTCCAAAGTATAGGGTGTAGGCAACTGAAAACTTAAATGTAAATGATGGGGCAAAAGGGAATGGGGCATTCACAAGACAGCAGGGGGCAAAATTTTACGCTGGCAGGCTTTTATGGTACCACCAAACTCAATGAATTTTTGAACGGCTCGCTGTATTTTACAGCCACAGCCCCCACCCCCGAACCTGGAACAGGGCCATTAAAGTCCGCCCAGGGGAACAGACAGTTTGGTGGGTGGGTGGGGGGCATTGCACTCTGAGGGCAAGTAGGGATTTAAACACAAGGGACAGCTTGTCAATTTCTTTAGCAGTGTCTTTGCTGTTATATAGGTAAACACAGCGGCCATTTTTGAACAGAGGAAGGCACCATAAATATTCAGTGAACAAATCATAAAACAATTTGATTTTGGTATTGTTAGTTGAAGAATGAACCATGTTGAGGGTACTTGGAGAACATAGCTGCTCTTCTTGGCATAGTGCCATTTTTTTTAGTCCAGCTGAGCGGGGAGATATCTCACGTAAGCCCTGGCTGATAATTATCTTCTGAACCAAGGGCAGTAGTGACAGCCATTTTTATACTGTTGCTTGTTGGATTCTGGGATACCAGGATCCATGTGGCAGCTCTTGGCATTTATACCGCTAAATCCTGCTCCTTTATGCCAGTGGCAAAAATCACAGACCCAGTTATTTTTGGATCAATGGGGACTACTCCTGGGTTAGAAGCATAAGTGCTAGGATGATTGTCTCCCTTTATCTGATCTAAACAAGCAGTAGAAGAACAGCTGTTTAATTATAATGTGTCTACCTCTGCCTGGTTAACATCAGCTAACTAGGCACAGATCAGAGATCAAATCTGGTTTGTAAAGCATTCAGTATTTTTGGCTAGGTCTTGGAGGATTGGACTAAGCACATTACTTTCCTACATTTCCCTACATTTATTTTTAAATTGTGCTGTTGATCTCCCTGTGAACCAGAAGGAAAGGCAAATTGGCTATGACAAATTGAACATTGCTAATGTTCAGGGTGATTTTAGAGTGATGTCATGAACTAATTACACCACTGCACACAAAAAACCTTTATTTATTCTTTCGCAGGATGTACGCATTGCTGGCTAGGTCAGCATTTGTTACTCACCCCTAATTACCCTTGAGAAGGTGGTTGTGAGCCACCTTCTTGAAGTGCTGTAGTCCACGTGGTGTAGGTATATCCACAGTGCTGTTAGGAGGGGAGTTCCAAGATCGGAAGGGAGCTCCAGCAGCTGTGAAGGAATGCCGATATAGTTTCAAATCAGGATGGTGTGTGGCTGGGAGGGGAACCTGCAGATGGTGGTGTTCCCATGCATCTGCTGCCCATGTCCTTTGAGGTGGTGGACATCACGGGTTTGGAAGTTGCTGTCAAAGGAGATTTGTGGCAATGCATCTTGTAGATGATACACTCTATCACCACTGTGCATCAGTGGTGGAGGGAGTGAATGTTAAAGGTGGTGGATGGGGTGCTTATCAAGCGGGCTGCATTGCCCTGGATGGTGTCAAGCTTCTTGAGTGTTGTTGGAGCTGAACTCATCCAGGCAAGTGAAGATTATTCCACCACACTCCTGATTTGTGCCCCATAGATGGTGGACAGGTTTTGGAGAGTCAGTAGGTGAGTTACTCACCACAGAATTCCTAGTCTCTGACCTGCTCTTGTAAGCATAGTATTTATATGGCTAGTCCAGTTAAGTTTCCGGTCAATGGTAACCCCAAGGCTAATGATAGTGGGGGAATTCAGTGATTGGAGCGCTATTGAATGTCAAGGGAGATGGTTAAGTTCCCTCTCGTGGCGATGGTCATTGCCTGGCACATGTGTGACATGAACGTTTTTTGCCACTTATCTGCCCAAGCCAGGTCTTGCTACATATGGACACTATAACACGTTTAACTATTAATCGGGTTCAGACTTGAATAGATTAAGTGACGATACTGACATAGTATTGTAAAATTCTTGAGCTAAATTTATTGAACTATGCTTCAAACCACAAGAGTAAGAATAGCACACTGATAGCTGATGAACAAGCGAATGTCACTGCACAGAAGTTATTGATGCAGGCTGGTCCGTCCCACCCATTCTATGTCTTTATTACTGCAGAAAACCGTTCTCACTCTATCACCCAACTCTGTATTCACTGATTAAAGCACAGAGGCCAAAATATTTTTCTCACCCAGTTGTTCAGTATGAGTCTACAAGCCTTTCTCTTATCCATTCCAGCTTGTGCTCTTGGGTCTTTGTTCCAATTCCCCCTCTGTGTGCTGAATACCCTCAGAGTGAACTTCTTCCAAAATTATACTTTATTTGTAAAATTTAAGTTCATTCCAAATTGGACATTATAGAAAGTGCAGTAATATTTAACTTTTCTCCAGGGAGCATCTTGCGCTCTTAGATGCCTCAGATGCATTTGCTATACACATTCAATGACAAGCACTCAGCCTGAGGGATTCCATAAGTTACCCCACCGCCCGCCCCCACCCCAAGTATATTATCGTATAAAGGCCTTAGACAATTGTCTAGCCCCCATTGTACCTTTGCGGCAGTTGCCCCAAGTTTTGGTGCATCCCTCAGCATGTAGTCCTGGACCTTGGAATGTGCCAGTCGGCAACATTTGGCCACAGACAACCTTTTGCATAGGAAGACCAACAAATTACAGACAGACCAAATTAGAGCATCTTTCACTGAGTTGATGAGGCTCCAGCAGCAGTTGACATTGGTCTTGGTGTGTGTCCCTGGAAACAGCCCGTCACGGAGCTACTTGGGATTGCTTGATGCGAATTGGCCAACATTCCTGGCTGCACAGCATTGAGACAAAGGGGTAAAGTCCTTTTATCCACTTCAGTGTACAGCTTTCCTCATGCTCAGGCCTTGTGGTAGTCAGTGATTCGTTTACCACATGCATGATCAAATATGATATCACCCCTCATGCTAAGGGTTACTTTCCTGGGCTGACACTCACACAAAGGACAAGACCCCCTTCTGACTCTTACAAGAGCTCATAATGGGGCCCATCCTGTAAGTGTTTTGATATGCAACACACCCAGAATGTCAAGGCAAACACTTTAACAATTACTAGTGATTGTTTTAACCATTAATGGTAACTATAAATGCTGGAATGCTCAGTATCTCCCAGAGACTGAGAAGAAATATGCAAAGAAAGGGTTTCCTGTAACTGAGGGTTTGGCCAGACATGGTGTCTCACCATCATTTGGAGACACAAATCCTACAATATAGCAGGGATCATTTAGCAAGAGAAAGAACTAATTACTGTAAGACACTTTTAACATGTGCAGTGACTAAGCTAACTAATGTTCAAATCTGTTCATATTTGTAAGAGTCCACTACAACATAGACTGCTTCAGTATCTGAGGAGCCACGAATGGTGCTGAACATTGTGCAATCATTAGTGAACATCCCTACTTCTGACCTTATGGTGGAGGGAAGGTCATTGATGAAGCGGCTGAAGGTGTTTAGGCCTAGGATACTATCCAAAAGAACTCCTGCAGCAATGTCCCAGGACTGAGATAATTCACCTCCAACAACCACAATCATCCTCCTTTGTGCTAGGATGATTTCAACCAACCAGTGGAAAGATTTTCCCTTGATTCCTGTACTCTACTAGGGCATATATGTACAATATATATAATGAGGTCCTGGTGTGAAGTTGTGATTTTGCTGCTTCTAATGCAGTGCTTTCACTATGCAGAAGTAGTTTGGTACCAGGCTCTGAGGCCTTTACAAAAATAGTCTTACTGGCCACACTCTTTATATGTCATTAGTTCATTCAGGGAATGAGAACTTTTGATATTCAACAGACTTAGTGCATTAAATATTGGAAGGTGCTTCAGCTATTCATCCTGCAACATTCTCCCAACTGTCAGTAACTCATAACAAAGAGCTGTACCCAATAGCATGCACGTTTATATTTCAGGTGGTCTCAAAAACCTCTCACAAACTTTCTAATAACTTACACATATTGGCACAGGTGTTTTAAAAAAAAAATTATGGATAATCATTTAATAGAATTGATAAATATACTCCTTCACCTAATAAGGCTTCAGTCTGACGCTTTACTTTTCTAAGCTATCTAATATAAAATCAAGACCCAAAACAATTAGAAGAGTCATGCTAGTGATCAGATTAGCATTTGTAAAGATGAGAACCCAGACAGTTGCATGTTTCCTGATGCCTAATGAGGCTTCGCGTATAAAACCAGGTACTTAACTGAACAGTGTTCTTATTGTTTAACCTGGCAGCATATGAATGGGTGGAATTTGACCTTTGAAAACCTGTATAGTGTATGCTTTAAACATTCCATTAAGTGTGTAATATTTCAAGGAATTTATACTACATTTCAATGTTTCAGAAATTTCAGATATTTCAGGCCTCAACGTCTGTGGTTTAATGCCCGTATTTTCTCTGTTAGCATTACAGTACATTCGTAATAGAACAGATTCACGTCTGGTGTGTGTAATTAGGTGGAAGGGTAATGCTTCACAGGGACAAGACAAATGTTTGAACAACAGTGCGATTACAATGTAGTAAATTATCTATTAGTATATTGCGAGCACATTGTAACAAATAAAAATGTGACTTTTCACAGCTGTACTACAACACAGTTTAATGTTTTTACATTAGAGTATTTTTTCTACTTGAAGCACCTCTCCAATAGTCTGACCTGTCAGTTCTTTGGAATTCCCCATGGTCGGGCAGAGTCCACTCTACCATTAGGCTAGCCTATTGTGCTGTTGGCATTAATCTGATCCACGTGCTAGCCATCTAGCCAACTGAGCTAACCATCCTACCCATTTTATAACTAATAAACAGAAATGTTCAAAGGAAATGAAATAAAAACATCTTTCTAATGTTCCATATAACTATAGAAAAGTTACAGCACAGAAAAAAGCCATTCAGCCCATCATGTCTGTGCAGGCCAAAAAGGGGAAAAAAACTAGTGGTCCATTCTATTCTCATCTTCCATTACATGGTCCATAGCCTTGAAGATTACACCACTTCAGGTGCTGAATTTGGTAACTTTTAAATGAGTTGTGGGTTTCTGCCTCAACCACCAAACCAGGCAGCAGATTCCAAACATCCACCGCCCTCTGGGTGAAGAAGTTTTTCCTCATGTTTCCTCTAATCCTTCTATCAATTGCCTTAAATCTATGCCCCCCTGGTAATTGTCCCCTCAGCTAGAGAAACAGGTCTGTCTATTCTATCTAGGCCCCTTATAATCTTGTACACCTCAATCAAGTCACCCCTCAGCCTCCTCTGTTCTAAGAAAGCAGCCCCAGCCTATCCAATATTTCCTCATAGCTGCAATTTTCAAGCCCGGGCAACATTGTTGTAAATTTCCTCTGTACTCTCCCTAGAGCAATTATGCCCTTCCTGTAATGTAATGTAATGTTTCTATGATCTTTCTCTCTGGTTGCTAAAAGCAGTGGCCAGAGCATTAGTATTTAAATTCCACAGGACTCCAGAACAACCCTGAAGGGTTGACAACCCTAGACCCTAGGTCCCAATCCCCATTCCAGCTGAAGTAGACTCGGGGCATGCTTACTTGCCCTACCTATAATAAAAACTCATGGCATTTTGCCATGGTTAGGTGAATAATTGCCAAGGACCAGCCTTTCAGCAGAGAACTTGAGAAGAAGTTATAAAGTATTGGAGATGGTGGAAGGAGAAAAAGACTTTTTGGCAGGGCAGAGCAATTGGAGGCTAAGGTCAAGGAATATGTCCAATCAGCAATGGCAACCTGTAATGGTGCTTGTTTGTGGCAGTGGAACTCGACATGTAGATCTCAACTACACCCACTTACAATCAGAAGCTGTACATGCTGGCCGCAAAATGCAACTCTGTAGCACTGCTGTTTTGGTGCTAGGGGATCAGGCAATTTTTTAAAAGCCATGGGTCTGCCCCCATCAACCTCTGGCATGACCTGCGCTGATCACCATGTTAGGAAAGGCTATAGCATGGGTACCAAGAGCATGTGTCAGAAGCACGCAGAACACGCATATCGTATAAGTAGTCAACATCTATAACACTGATTTGGTGCCTGACCTGACATTTTGGGCCACGCAGTTCCTGCTAAGGGCCAGTCTTAAACAAGCAAAACTGAACATGTAGATAAAAGCAAAGAACTGCGGATGCTGGAAATCCAAAACAAAAACAAAAATACCTGGAAAAACTCAGCAGGTCTGGCAGCATCTGCGGAAAGGAGCACAGTTGACGTTTCGAGTCCGAATGACCTTTCAACAGAACTAAGTAAAAATAGAAAAGGGGTGAAATATAAGTTGGTTTGGGCAGGGGGTGGGGGGGGGGTGGGGGAGGTGTGGTGGCGAGACAAGAAGAGCTGGATAGAGGGCCAGTAATAGGTGGAGATAACCAAAAGATGTCACAGACAAAGGGACAAAGAGGTGTTGAAGGTGGTGATATTATTTAAAGGAATGTGCTAATTAAGGGTAGAAAGCAGGACGAGCAAGGTACAGATAGCCCTAGTGGGGGTGGGGTGGGGGGAAGGGATCGAAATAGGCTAAAAGGTAGAGATAAAACAATGGATGGAAATACACTTAAAATAATGGAAGTAGGTGGGAAAAGAAAAATCTATATAAATTATTGGAAAAAACAAAGAGGGGGGAAATTGGAAAGGGGGTGGGGATGGAGGAGAGAGTTCATGATCTAAAATTGTTGAACTCAATATTCAGTCCGGAAGGCTGTAAAGTGCCTAGTCGGAAGATGAGGTGCTGTTCCTCCAGTTTGCGTTGAGCTTCACTGGAACAATGCAGCAAGCCAAGGACGGACACACAGTTGTAAGACGGACTCCCCTCTCCCAACCACAAGGGCTTTTTGAAAGGATCATCACGGAAGGCGAGTAGAATGGAGATAGGTCACACATAACCATGATCTCACTAACTGGCGGAACAGGTTTGAGGGGCTAAATGACCTATTCCTGTTCCTATGTTCTTAACTTAACAGTGAGGTGCTTTTGACTTTCCTTTGCTGCTGCAGAGTTAATGTTGATGGAAGTGCTCAGTCAAGTTCTTAGAGTCAGAAGGAAATGTAGCTGGACCTTTGCAAAGAGTGGAATGGATTGTAAAGGCCGCTGGGTAGAAAACATGCTCTCAGTCATGGGAGCTCTATTACAGGCCCTCTTGGTCTGCAGAATGATAGAGATGGAGCAGAGAGTGAAAGCTGTGTGCAGAGGGAAAAGGAGGAGGGCTCTCAATAGAAGGTCTTAGCTTAACAGTACTTTTTCTACCTCGCTTCAGTGAGGAGCAGGCTCTGGGATGGCCATGATTCACCAAGGAAGTGATCATTGAACTGTGCCACCTCCTCCAACCAAAACAGCAGCTGGAGAGCAGAGTGATGACAGACTTCCAGTGGCTGTTAAAGTCACCATCATCTCAATTCCGACATATCAAAATGCTGGAGCTGGCAATACCGGCAACGTTTCTCAGTTCACCATTCATTGCTGCGTCAAGAAGGAAACTAAGACCCTTTATGCAAGAACACAGGATTTCACTGTCTTCTCTCCAAGCACAGAAAACCAGGAAGAGTGGACGTGGCTTTGCTAAAGTACTGGTCTTCCCATTGTGCAGGGAGCCAGCAATTGCATGCATAGGCCCTCTGCGGGCATCACATCTCAATGGTGAAATGTACTGGAACTGCAAAATGTTCCATTCCTTGAATATGCAGCTGCTGTGTTACAATGTACAGGCCATTCACTTGAGCCCTGGGATGAAACGGTTATCTTATGATGAGAGGATTAATAGGCTGGGCCAATACTCATTGGACTTTAGAAGAATGAGAGATGATCTTATTCAAACATCTAAGATCCTGAGGGAATTTGACAGGGTGGATGCTGAAAGGATGTTTCCTCTTGTGGGAGAGACCAGAACAAGGGGGCACAATGGAGTTTCCCATTTAAAATGGAAATTAGGAGGAATTTCTTCTCTCAGAGAGTTGTTAATCTGTAGAATTCTGCAGTAGAGGCTGGATCACTGAAAATATTCAAGGTAGAATTTGATAGATTTTTGATTGACGAAGGAATCAAGGGTTATGGGGGGCAGATAGGAAAGTGGAGCTGAGGCTACAATTAGACCAGCCGTGAGCCTATTGAATGGTGGAGCAGGCTTGAGGGGCCAAATGGCCTCCTCCTGCTCCTAATTCTTCTGTTCATTATGTTGGTGAATGCCTACGATCCTGGCAGTAGTCACAATACAACGAAAGCCATGTTTTTTTTTATTGTTTATTCATTCATGGCATGCAGGTGTCCCTGGCTAGACCAGCATTTATTACCTATCCCAAATTGGAACACCATGGAGCAAACCATCAGCATCCTGAAACATCACCTCCACTGCCTGGGGCATTCCAGAGTTGAACCTTCAGTCCTCGCCAGAGGATGTCTCATGATTCATGGTGATCTGCTGCGTTCTCCACAACCTGGGGATCATGAAGCTGAAGTCCTTGCTAGTAGGCTTTCAGTGGACACCTCAGGAGGGAGAGGAAGAAGGACAGAAACAATCGGGACACTATAACTCTGGACTGGCTGCCTGTGAACATCTTATAAAACTCTGGTTCACCAAATTCCACCGCCAGCATCACCAGAACCACCAGAACCACCACCTTCTCCTCCTCCTTTTAATTTACTTGAGGTTGCTGGCAGACCAACCTTCTCCATCTCCTCCTGTCAATCACCCATTCCACTTCCAATCTCTCTGCATTTAAGTTTCTCGCCATCACATCTTCCCATCTGGTCTTAGGCCTTCCTCTTCTCCCTCTTCCTGGCAGTCCCATCTCCATCACTTGTCTCATCACATGTTCTCTATCCCTCTCCAAGGCAGCTGACGATACTGTTTCAATCTCTTCTCGGCTACTTTCTTTCGTGCTTCCACAATCTTCACTGGCTCCCTAATGTGCTGGCTTCTGATTTTGTCCTTTCTCGTTATTCCACATGTCCGTATCTCACTATTCTCACCTTTCCACCCATCTCTTATTGTCCATTACAGTAAGCTCTTGGCCAAAATCCTGCAATAAAAAACATCACAAACCAATCATTCCATATCAAATTCATCCAATAAAACTTCCAATAATACATACAATACTCAACTATTCACCCTTGTTCTTTTCCTCAGTGGCTGCTTTGTAGGTGCCTTTGCCTGTCCTAGTGCTCCCATGCAGTGTTACCCAGTGCCCACTGTTAGAAAATAGAGATAGTTTAAGTACATTATATGTGTATTTGGGTGTGTTAAGAATAAGGTATATCTTTAAGTTTAAGTTCAATTTATATTTTTTCTATTTGCGGGTTAAAAGGTGAAACCTGAGATCTAGTTTCATTTCTGAGTGGAGACAGCAGGTCTAAAGCTCTTTTTGTATACCTGCATTTCTAATGAGTTTTATCATCCTTGAAGTGGAAAGCTATGTTTTCAAGGGTGGTGGGGCGGGCGGGGGTAGTGGTTTAGGAAAACTAAAACAAGGTTAGAAAAAAACTGTGCTGTTGTCTAGCAACAGGAGGCCCCACCGAAATAGAAGGGTAGTTTCAGTTCTGTTGGAAGCAGTTGCAACATATGAGGGACAGGTAGCAAGTCCCAAACTGAAGGTGAAGCCAGCTGCCAGAGGAAGCTGGACAGGAGGGGAACTGCAGAAGCAGGTTCCAGCAACTACTGAAGAGAGTCCCCAAATCCAAGGGTGTGGAATAGGAAAGGTCCCAAGAGGACATTCTAGTTAAAGAATAAGGACAGGAATCTGGAAAAGGTCCTGTTTTGTGGGAGTGAAAGTAAGGGGCACAGAGGAAGGGTCCAAGCTTCAAGCTTAAAGAGAAAAAAGCTGCAGGAAACAGACTTAAAGCAAAATAGAAACCAGCTGACCCAAGGGGACAACTGAAGGCCTGTAACTCTTTACTACGAGCTTCTGGAGCAGTGGTGTTCTGTTGACGGCTGAGCCAGTGAGAGGGAGTGTGTGGAAGAAAGCTTGAATGCATGTGGTGATTCAAGGGAAAGGAACACCGGAAGGAGAGCTCGAAACCTTGGAGGTGAACCCTTGCGGAAGGCGTCCGAGAGAAAGCATCAGTTTGGGAGAAGATTCCAGAGCGAGTTCTGTGAGACAGGAGATTGAAAACCCTCATGTGAAAGACAGAGTTCAGTCAGACCGGTTGGCTCACAGTGTGACAAGCATCTGGGGGGAGTTGATGAGGGATCCATAGCATCTGTTTCGGGTGGCATCTATCACTTGGTTTCAGAGTGTGGTGTGTCTGACCACAGGATTAGATACATGGATTGTGTACTTACCGTGAACATTAGAGTATGAGATAGTTCTGGTAACTTGCGTTGTCCTTACAAATCTGCGTATATCTGTAAAGGTATAGTTGTGGGTGAAGGAGTATTGTATTATAGTTCATCTTTTCTTGGTTAATAAATGTTTTATTCTTTTGTTAAAAGTTCATCAGCTGACTCCTGTGACCCTGTTTAGTAGCCACTCCCCACGTATCTAAACAGAAAATAGGATGGGTTCTAAGCTCTGCATCAATCCCTATGCCATATTGGAGCTGGACTTTTCCATGTTTCCTGACAGTGACAACAGGCTCTCTGACAGGCCAGATGAACCAGACATTTTGATGTGCACATCCATCAGCTTTTTCATGTATGCTGCCTCATCAAAGTCTTCATCTGAATCCTCAGCAGCAGAACTTGGCTGCAACCTCGTCCTGTGTGGAGAAGGCACACACGTTATCCTTTCCCCCTAGCCTTGCAGCCCACTTGTATCCAGTGACTCACCACATGCAGATTCGTTCTCTACACTACCCTCTAAAGAAAGCCTTAAGGGAGCTCAGTGCCAGTATAGTATGTGAGCTGGTGGCTGCAGCTGTGTGCTCTTGCTTATGTCCTTCATCCTCAGGCTGCTTTGGCTGCCCAGGTAGCAGCTCTAGTGTATCTGAATGCTCAATGCAGAACAGGAGGATTAGGATGAGGAAAGTAGTGATGAGTGGGAAGCCGAAAGTGCATGGTCACATCCTCTGCAACGTGTACATCATGGCAGATTGCAGGATGCAGCTGAAGTGAGATTTGAGAAAGTGCATAAGGCAGGAACATACTGTCATTCTGGATGGTTCAAACATTCCAGTTGTAATAGCCTCAGTCATTGCTGCAGCAATAATGCCAAGGACTCTCTCTGCCAAGGGGGCGAGGACATGCAGTCATGCCTATCCCTTGCCAGCTTTTTGCTGCTCCCTCCAGTTATGCATCAGTGAGGGCAGAGGGTGTTGCAATATTTTTGGCTGATGTGCCTGTTGAATAGCTGGACGTATGTGGAAGCTGCGAGATGTGGGTGTGAGGCTTGCAGCAGTGGTAAGTGTGTGAAGGTGAGGTGGGATATATGAATGTAAGGCATGAGTCCTGATGAGTTACTGATTGGTGACTGATGGGGGTGTGTGTTTTGAGTAGTGTGAGAGGTTTGTGGGGCAATTGGTAGGAGATAGCATTTGAAAATGCATTCACTGACTTTGAACATTGCCTTGTCTTGTCTTTGTACATTTTACTGGCACTGCAGTCCTTGGGATCAGATTCCTGACATTGGCTTTTATGGCTATCTATTCTCATTCCCATTAAAGTGTCCATCTTCTGCTCCCGTGCGGAAACGTGAGCTCCCTCCTCCTCTCCATCTGTCATTAAGGCCTCCATGCTGCATTGGACATCCTGGGAGCCCACTCTTTGATCCACTGCTCCATTGTTCCTCCTTCTTCCTCTGAGAAACTCTTACACAAACTATTCCAGCCTCTCCAGCAGCCGGAATGCACCTCGTCTTTAGGTGAAAGCTGCCTTTGTGCAGAGCAGGCTAAATTTAACTCGTGCTAGCCTTGCACGAAACCAATCCCTACTGAGCATGCGGCCAGTCAGCAGCATGTCCAGCACTGGGCAGCATGCTCCAATCATGGAGATAGCAGGCAGTGTGAAGTTTACATGCTGCCTCATTATCTCAATCAGGCATGGGATAACATTGCATTCCTCATACCCACAAATAGGTCTTATTTAATTTTTAGCCCAATTCCATAGACCTGTAGCCAGGAAGACTCTGTAAACAGGTGTTCCTGATCATCGGCCAACCTTAGAAATCCCAGCAATTATGCTTTAACATTGCGTCTGTTGTAAGACCTGCATGCCTGGAACTGTGGCCACTGGCAAGGTATCTTACATTAAATGATAATATAACAATAAAAGAAGTGGCATAAAAGTTCAAATTCCCTAATTGCCAATGCCCAGGGGAAAGTCTGTACAGGCCTACAGCGTGAAAATCAAATTGCTGGCCTTAAAAGCTTAGGGTAGAACAAGCACTTAATTCATGGAAGGCCAGAAAAAAGTGACGCTAGTGATTATATTGCCAGTCAATACCTGCAGAGATGGAGGCTTGAGCGGGATGGGTGTGGGAGGGGGAGGGATACAGAAGTGCCAGTTCATTTACCTAACAAATCAGCCACAATTGGAACTGCTGTCAGCTCCTCTCTGACAATCCCTTAGAGGGAATATATATTCACCAGGAAGGGAGGGAACCACATAATTGGGCGCAAAACTCTCCTTGGTTGGGAATATGAAACAGAAATAGTGAACTGGCAGCCGGTTTCACAGCCAACCTGATTTTATATTGCAGTGCTCAGAATGAATTTCATCCATTATTTTCTTCGCAATGAATTCACACACAAATAATGTAATGGTGTGTTTATGGAGGTTCATGCTTCAACACAGCTTTCATCATTACAGGGAGTGTTTGGCAAACAAAGAATTAAAAGTTTCCAAAACACTTTAAAATGAAGAGCGCCTCATTAAGGTTTGCAACATGTTATTATCGTCACATTAGGTCCACTCATGCCTCAGCTAGTGAAAGCAATGAACATTACTTCATACAATTCAGAATGGCCTCAGGTTTAATTCTCAGTTTGTCTGAGACAAGAAACAAGAAACTTTTCACTTCCTTTCAGGTGTTAAAGAATGCAAGCTCCAACAATGTATCGATACCAATGCCCATCTGGGACCCTCCACCCCTTCCCTCTGGCCCCATCGCTTCCTCCAACCCCAGCCCTTGCTGTGTACTCACTCTACCCTCTGACCTGCCCCTCTCTGATGCTGGATGTTCTGTACTCAGCAAACGACTCAGTTTCACCTCCTTCATCTTCAATTAATTCTGTCACCTTCGTCTCTGTGTTCACTTCTTTGGGCAGGAGTCCTCCCCCAATTCAATGAATCCTTTCACCCACCTCCAGTATTCTCCCTCTACCTGGACCCTCCTCTCTGGCCCCTTACCTGCCCTTGACCTTTTCATTGAGAACTGTCAGCGTGGCATCAGCCGTCTTAATTTCTCTGCTTCTCGCAGCCACTCTGACCTGTCTCCTTCTGAACTTACTGCACTCTGTTCTCTCAGGTCCAACCCTGACATTGTTATCAAACCTGCCAACAAGGGAGGTGCTGTTGCTGTCTGGCGTACTGACCTCTACCTTGCAGAGGCTGAGCGCCAACTCTCAGACACTTCTTCCTACCTCCCCCTGGAGCATGACCCCACCACTGAACATCAAGCCATTGTTTCCAGGACTGTCACTGACCTCATCTGCTCTGGAGATCTTCCCTCCACAGATTCCAACCTCATAGCCTTCCAACCCCACACAGCCAGCTAATATCCCCTTCCCAAAATCCAAAAACAGGACTGCCTTGGTAGACCCATTGTGTCAGTTTGTTTATGCCCCATGGAGCTAATTTCTTCATATCTTGACTCCATTCTCTTTCCCCTTGTCAGCCTCTTCCCACTTACATATGCGATTACTCTGATGCCAACATTATGTCAACAATTTCCAGTTCCCTGGCCCTAACTGCCTCCTCTTCACCATGGACTCCCATCCCTCTACACCTCCATCCACCACTAGGATGGTCTGAGGGCTCTCTACTTCTTCCTTGAACAGAGGCCTGAATAATCACCATCTACCACCACTCTCCTCTGCCTGGTTGAACTTGTTCTCTCATTGAACAATTTCTCCTTTAACTTGTCTCATTCCCTCCAAATAAAAGGTGTGGCCATGGGTACCCGCATGGGCCTCGGTTTTGCCTGTTTCTTTATGGGGTATGTGGGACATTCCTTGTCCCAGTCCTACTCAGGCAAACTGTCACAACTCTTTTTTTGGTACACTAATGATTGAATCATTGCTTTATGCTCTTGTCTGGACCTGGAAAAATTAATCGATTTTGCTTCCAATTTCCGCCCATCTCACACCTTCACATGGTCCATCTCTGACACTTCCCTTCCCTTCCTTGACCTCTCTGTCTCCATTTCTGGTGATAGGCTATTCACCAATATTCATTACAAACCCACCGACTTCCACAGCTACCTTGACTACAGCTCCTCACACCTTGCTGCCTATAAGGACTCCATCCCATTCTCCCAGTTCCTCCACCTCCGTCGCATCTGTTCCGATGATGCTACCTTCCAAAACAACCCTTCTGACATGGCTTCCTTTTTCCTTAACCGAGATTTCTCTCCCACTGTGGTTGACAGGGCCTTCAACCATGTCCGATGCATCTCCCGCACCTCTGCCCTCACCCCTTCTCCTTCCTCCCAGAACCTTGATAGGGTCCCCTTTCTCCTCACTTTTCACCCCAGCAGCCTCCGCATTCAAAGGTTCATCCTCCGTCATTTCAGCCAACTCCAGCATGGTGACACCACCAAACACATTTTCCCCTCACCTCTCCTGTCAGCATTCTGTAGGGACTGTTTCCTCCATGACACCCTGGTCCACTCCTCCATCACCCCCAACTCCTCATCCCCTTCCCACATCAATCACAGGAGGTGCAACACCTGCCCCTTTACGTCCACCTTCCTCACCGTCCAAGGCTCCAAACACTCCTTTCAGGTGAAGCAGTTCTTCACTTGCATCTCCTTCAATTTGGTCTACTGCATCCGCTGCTCCCAGTGTGGTCTCCTCTACATTGAGGAAACTAAATGCAGACTGGGTGGCCAATTTGAGGTACACATTCGCTCAGCCTACAAGCATGACCCAGACCTGCCTGTCACTTGCCATTCCAACACACCATCTTTCTCTCATGCCCACATGTCCGCCCTTGGCCTGTTGCAATGTTCCAGTGAAGCCCAACGCAAACTGGAGGAACAGCACCTCATCTTTCAATTAGGCACTTTACAGCCTTCCAAACTTGAATGACATTGACCTCAACAACTTCAGACCATGAAATTTCTCCTCCGCCTTTACTGCTTTTTTAATCCAGTTTTTAAAAATTTTTAGTTATTTGTTTATTCATTATTTATGTATTTATTTATTATCCTCATTTCCCCACCCCCCTGCTCCCACATAGAGGGCCACCTGTCACTTGTTTTTAAGTTTTGCATTCACGGAGCACTGACCCTTGTTCTGCTATTAACACATTCAGCTATCTTACCTTTATGCCACTATCAGCACTTTCTTTAGTCTTTAACAGTACCATTAACACTCCCTTTGTCCTATGTCCATGACACCTTTGTCAATTTTCTTCTTAGCCCCCACCTATCCCTGCCTTTTTTGATCCGCCTACTACATCCTCTCTTAAACAGTATAAAATCCATCACATTTCTACTTGTCTTTAGCTCTGAGGAAGAGTCATATGGGTTTGAAACGTTAACTCTGTTTCTCTCTCCACAGATGCTGCCAGACCTGTTGAGTTTTTCCAGCGTTTTCTGCTTTTATCTCAGCTTGTCTTTGTTATCTCATCTCAGTCGGAGTGCAAATAAAAAAAATGCTGGAAATGCTTAGCAGATTGGGCAGCACCTGTGGAGGGAGAAACAGAGTTATGTTTCAGGTGAATGACCATTTATTGCTTTTATACTAATTGGGGCACTCATTGATTATGGCACACGTTGGTTTACAAGAGAAGTTGTCAGTCCTCTCACTCTCATCTGACTCTCATTGACTATCCAGTGAGCCTTGGTGATATGTGTGTAGACGTCAGATGAAAACAGAATGGGGCCTGTCGTGCTCCCTGCATGTTCCAACATTGACTATCTAGTTTTATGCATAAAGGTACTGGATGGTTCCTTCTTGATGGCAGCATCATGTTCCATTGAAAGAAAGAGAGAGTGAGAGAAAATCAGTGAGAAATGGGGGAAGAAAAGATATATTGTCACAGTAAAACAAGATTGCACAAATTCTGAATGTTAGTCATGCTAATCTGTTTTACTATAAAGTAAACTTTCATTTCTAGCCTTCCTTTTATTTTCAAAATCTTTGATTCATAAATGTTGTTCAGCCAAGTGCTTGCCTATTTCTGTTTTGAGTCCTTCCAACCTGGTTTCCCAATTGGCACAGCATCACAATCTCACCAATAACATCCTTTCTACTTGCAACTGTGGCTCACTGACTCTCCTTGTCCTCCTTGGCATTTTTGTCATGCTTGACCTTATTAGCCAGTCCATTTTCCACTACTGCTTCTCTTTAATAGTCAATCTTTGTGGTATTTCTTTCTTGTATTACCGTATATAGATCATTACAATGTAATCATTACATTTCCTCAAAAAACTACACTGCCCTTGCCTCCATAAACAAAGCAACCCCAAGAGTAAATCCTCGGCGCTCAATTCATCACCTACGGGCAGAAGGATCTGGATGTACAGGTCCACAGATCACTGAAAGTGGCAACGCAGGTGGATAGGTAGTCAGGAAGGCATATGACATGCTTGCCTTCATCGGTAGGGGTATTGAGTATAAAAGCTGGGAAGTCATGATGCAGCTATGTAGAACCTTGATTAGGCCACACTTGGAATATTGCGTGCAATTCTGGTCGCCACATTACCAGAACAATATGGAGGCGTTCGAGAGGGTGCAGAGGAGGTTTACCAGGATGCTGCCTGGTCTGGAGGTTATTAGCTATGAGGCGAGATTGGAGAAACTCGGATTATTCTCACTAGAGTGACAGAGATTGAGGGGCGACTTGATAGAAGTTTACAAAATTATGAGTGGCATGGACAGAGTAGATAGTCAGAAGCTTTTTCCCAGGGTGGAAGAGTCAATTACTAGGGGACATAGATTTAAGGTGAGAGGAGAAAACTTTAGAGGAGATGTGCGGGGCAAGTTTTTTACACAGAGGGTAGTGGGTGTCTGGAATTCGCTGCCAGAGGAAGTGGTGGAAGTAGGTACGATAGTGGTGTTTAAGAGGCAGCTTGACAAATACATGAATAGGATGGGAATAGAGGGATACGGACCCCGGAAGTACAAAATGTTTTAGTTTGACAGGCAATATGATTAGTGCAGGCTTGGAGGGCCAAAGGGCCTGTTCCTGTGCTGTACTTTTCTTTGTTCTTTGTACATGCTATCCTTGGGGAACTCACCACAAGACACTAGGCCAGCTCAAAGTCCCCTGCCAACCAACTAGACATTTGAACCAACATCATAGACACCAAATCTAATGCCTATCTGAAATTAAACTCTAGAATCAAAAGTTTATTTCAAATTAACCTTGGCAAATCTGAAACCATCTTCTGGCTGTTCACTCTGATTCCACCAACTCTGCTAACTTTAGATAAATCTGTTGGGTGTAACCTTGATGTTCTATTTCACTCTGCACTGAGCTTTACATCCCACATCTTTCTTTAGTATCTCACATATTTGTATTCTACCACAGTGAAGTGCTGGCTTAGATTATGCATTTAGTTTCTGGAACGGGCTTGAACTCACAAACCTAAGACTCAGAACTGAGAATACTAGCATCACAGTCAAGTTGACACACTGCTCACAGGATAAACTCACTGAGCCATTCAGGAGCCCAACATTTCTGTTTATCATGTCAATATTGTATCAAGCATCAAATATTTTGTCACAACCCATATCCTAAGCTACTTGATATTGTAAAGGTTTCAAACATGAATTAGTAAGCTTGTAGCCTCAAAGTGTATTACGTTATATGCTTTTCCAATTACAATTGTAAACATATTCTACTGTACCATAATGAATGCACTACTAGTGAATATGATGTCTGTATTACTCACCCTATTGTCTTTTCTGCCTCACCTCTATGAATCTGCATAATATGTAACATTATATTCATTCCACCTGCACAGCATGTTGTACATGATTTGTGCATAATTTTGCCTGTAACATGCTTCACAGGAATGCATAATTCTTTGAAGCCCTGCACAATTCCAAGTACAACTCTTTAACAGAGCTTCAGAAACACCTGCTTATAACAATGTATTATATACTTTATTAAACATAGTTTTCTACACCCAACCATCTTCAGCTGCTTCATTAATGATCTTCCTTCCATCATAAGGTCAGAAGTGGGAATGTTTTCTGATGACTGCACAACGTTTCATTCCTGAGATAATGAAGCAGTCCGTGTCCACATGCGGCAAGATCTGAACAACTTTCAGTTTGGGCTGATAGGTGGCAAGTAACATTTCCACCACACAAGTGCTGAACAATGACATTCTCCAAAAGAAGGAAATATAACCATCTCCGCTTAACATTCAACAGCATTACCATCGTTGAATCCCCCACTATCAACATCCTTGGGGTTACCATTGACCAGAAACTTAATTGAACCAACCACATAAACACTATGGGCTGGATTTTATAGGGCACCAAAGACTTTGTAAGTGTTTAGGGGTCTCATTGGGTGAAAAGCTGGTAGGCCCCAGTGAAAGGGATGGGGGGAGCTGGGTTTTGAGATACCATGGATGGAAATGAACTGGCAGGGCGTTAACATCTTGTGGGGTCCCTGCCATGGACCTAGGGGGCCAATTAAGGGGGGAACCTCCACCACCTGCCATCAGCCTACACAGGGAAACTTACTGGGCTGGGCGCTTGTCATGGGCCTCTGCTGCCACCGATTAAATTCTGGTGGCGGTGGGATGAGGCCCTTAAGTGGACATTGACCTCAACTGGTCCACTGGTAGGTGGGCAGCCTGACGCCACCCCTGCCTGGTAAATTTGCAGTGGGGTCATTGTCAGGTGGATAGTTGGCAGGCAGGCCACCCGCTGGGTTTTACATGCCCCAACACCTTCAAACCCCCCAGCTGGGGGGCATTAAATCCAGCCCAATTCACACAATATCATGTCAGGGGCTGTGGATTTCCTGGCTAGTAACTCACCTCCTGACTCCCCAAAGCCTGTCCACCATCTACAAAGTACAAATCAGGAGTGTCTACTTGACTGGATGAGTGTGCAGCTCCAACAACACTCAAGAAGCACGTCACCATCCAGGCCAAAGCAACCTGCTTGATTGACATCCACCACCTTAAATATTTAATCCATCCACCACCGACACACAGTGGCAGCAGTGTGTACCATCTACAATATGCACTTCAGTAACATGCCAATGCTCTTTCAAAATCACCTTACAAACTTGAGACCATTATCCCTAGAAGAACAAGGGCAGCAGATGCAAGGGAATGCTACCACCTTCAAATTCCCCTTCAAGCCACACACCATCCTGACTTGGAACAATATCACTATTTCTTTACCGCTGCTGGGTCAAAACCTGGAACTCCCTTCCTAACAGCACCTTGGGTGCACCTACACTACATGAACTGCAACAGTTCAAGAAGGTGGCTCACCTCAACCATATGCCTGTGGCATATATTTAGATGAAGGGCTAATTTTCCTCTGCATTGTGACCCAGGTATGCCTGTTGTCTAAGGGCAAAACAACGGATACAGTGACAGGGACTCATTCTGTTGGGTTTTGAACTGGAACAGGCTGTTGCCCAAATGCAGGAAAGAAAAAGTAGCTCAAGATACAAGAGGCATAAGGCTTCCAGCCCTACTGACCATTCTGTTGGCCCTAAAAGAAAAAGCACTTGCCTCTTCGGAGATGTGACCAGGTTGCCGATGACTACTTTTCAGATTCTTCAGTCTGAGGGGGCTGGATGTAACATCTGATGTCCACCTTTAAAGGCCCTTCTATAGTTTGGATCATGTGGAGAGCCAGAAAAATGAACCAGGATGAATATTGTAGTTACTCCTGTCTCATTAACATTTTATTTGAATGCTTCATCCTGCTCCAGGCACAAGCACTCCATCACCTGTTCCCCCTCTCCACCTCAGTTGGAGGAATTACTGGTAGGACACGTGACGCATAAACGGGATATTTGTTCCTGGACCAGGGGAATTGTAATGACATTAACTCCTAACTATGGGAAAATTCAGGTGTCTACAAGCATAACCCTGCTCAAGTTATGCTTGTTCAGTGGAGCGAGTAGGGCAGAGGTTTGGAGAATTGATCCCAGGAGTTTTAAACTTTTTGAAAGAACCCAACAAACTTTTTCAAATTAATATAGTTTCTCAATTCTCTCCCTATTTGTTACTTTTCCCAGCTCCCTATGAACAATGCAACTCTATAAAAATTCATTATATTTACCTAGACATGACCAGAATTGCCTTGCCAACCAGCTTTGCATCCCACACTATAGGAAGGTGCCTATTCTGCATTTGGCACTAATACTTGCAATCCATCTCAGCTAGAATTCAACACTGTATGGATAACGACAAGAACTTTTGTTGTGATCAAGCAGAGACTCAGGCTTTTTATTTTAGTTTTTTCATTTCACTGCCTTTGTGTGGCAAAAGCCCCTTTTGGAGGGCCAATTGAAGGAGACACTTGCTTTTTGTGCTCCTGACCTCCTGATAATTTGATCTCTGGGCTTCATTAAAAGTGCACAGTGTGCCTGCGTTAGATCAGACCATATTATCAACAGTAGGAGTACCACACGCCTGCTGTTAATAGCTTTCTGCCAATGTAAATTTATGAGCAGGAAATTGCATCCCACTACTTTGTGGCAGAGCAAGCCATTTAAAAGCATGTTTTCTGCAAAATTGTGGTGAAGTTCCACTTTTTGGCATTACATTTGTTGTTCAGGGATGATGATTAGGTGTACAGTAGTGCTGAGCACACACCGTGGGATGTGGCACTGAATTAGGATAGCCAAAATACTGGAAATACACACCTGGTCAGTCAACCAGAGAAAAGAGAGGTCAGTGTTTCAGGTATAATGATTTGTGAGAACATCATTGACATTGTATTTTGTTCCAGACTTGCACCACTTACAGTTTTGGTTAAGGATTTCAAATCAGGACATGGTTGGGTTTTGCTGTGATAACCTCTCCTCAACAAATGGTATGGTGGCACTTAGAATTAACTTCTCATCTTTAGCACACCTCCATAATTCACCTTCATAGCTCTGCTCTCATCTTCTTCCACACCTACTTGGAAAGGTGTAAACATTATATCACCTGAAGTAATTTATTTTCCTATGCCTGCATTGCCCATGATGGTGTGCTCCTGGGTTTCATTCTTGCATCCTCCAATTTCTTCAGCAGGAGTGATAAGTGAACAGGGCTTAAGGGTACAAATTAAGACACGGGCAGCAAAGCTTTGAATAGCCTCAAGTTTACAGAGGGTAGAATGTGAGAGACCAGTCAGGAGGGCATTAGAATAATCAAGCCTCGAGGTAAGAAAAGGCGTGAATGAAGGTTTCAGCAGTAGATAAGCTTAGATGGTGTGAAATTGGGCAGTGTTACAGAAGTGGAAATAGGCAGTCTTAGTGCTGGCATGAATATGAGGTCAGAAGCTCATTTCGGGGTCAAATGTGACACCGAGGTTTCAAATAGGCGGACTTAATCTCTGACTGTTGCCAGGGAATGAGATGGAGTCAGTAGCTAGGGATTGGAGCTTGGACCAGGGCCCAGTGGCTTCAAAACGATGACTTCAGTCTTCCCAATATTTAAATGAAGGAAATTCTGCTCATCCAGTACTGGATGTCGAATAATCAGTCTGATAATTTAGCAACAGGGAAGAGTTGAGAAAGATGGTGGTGAGGGCGAGCTGTGTTTTGTCAGCATACATGTGGAAACTGATGCTGTGCCTTCAGATAATATCACTGAGGGCCAGCATCAAGATGAGAAATAGAAAGGCATCAAGGGTAGGGTCAAGGGGTGAAGGCATTAGAGAGGGTGCAGAAAAGATTCACAAGAATGGTGCCAGGGTTGATGAGCTTCAGTTATGAAGATAGATCTGGGAAGTAAGGACTGTTTTCCTTAGAGAAAAGAAAGTTGAGAGAGGATTTGACAGAAGTATACAAAATCATGAGGCATCTGGACAGAGCAGCTAAGGAGAAACTGTTCCCACTCATGAAAGGATCAAGAATGAGAGGGCACAGATTTAAAGTAATGAGTAAAAGAAGCAAAAGTGATACGAGGAGAAACTTTTTTACGCAGCGAGTGGTTTGGGTTTGGAATGCACTACCTGAGAGCATGGTTGAAGCAGGTTCAATTGAAGCATTCAAAAGGGAACTGATTATCTGAAAAGGAAGAATGTGCAGGGTTACAGGGAGAGGGTGGGGGAATGGAACTAGGTGAGTTACTCATTCGGAGAGCCGGTACAGACATAATGGGCCAGATGGACTCCTTCTGCACTGTAATAATTCTGTGATTCTGTGATAGATCCTTAAGGGATGCCAAAGGTAATGGTATGGAAGCAGGAAGAGGAAACATTGCAGTCATTCTCTGGCTACAATTAGATAGATAAGAATGGATGCAGGTGAAAGCGATCCACCCAGCTGGATGTCAGTGGAGATGTATTGGAGGAGGATGGTTTGGTCAACCATGTGAAAAGTGCAGGCAGTTCAAGGAGGATGAGAAGGAAAGTTTACCTTTGTCATGGTCATATAGGATGCCATTTGTGACTTTGATAGGAGTCTTTTCAGTACTGTGTCAGGACCTGAAACATGATAGGAGGGATGCAAATATAAAGTTCTGGGAAAGATGGGAATGGATTTGGGAGGTCACAACATGTTCAAGGTCTTTGGAAATGAAAGGGAGGCTGAAGATATAGTTTGTAAGGATGGGGGAGTCAAGTGTTTTCTCGAGGAGGAAATGATGACTGCAGATACAAAGGCAAGAAGGACAAAGCCTGAAGATAGAGAACTGTTCATAATATTGGCTAACGTAGGACCAGAGGGGAAGTTGGGTGATCAGCAGTTTAATGAAAATAGATTGAAAGAGCAGGAGTTGGGTCTCCTAGACAAGATGAGCTAAGAGAGGGTGTGAGGGAAGTTAAGAGATAAATTAAAGAAAGATAGAAGTTCAAGGTGAGGGCAGAAAGGAACTTAAAGGAAGTTTGGCGAAGTGGGCTAGTGGAAGGGAGGGACATAGAGTGAGTCAACTGATTAGATGGCCTCAATCTTAATGACAAACAAATCTGTGATCTCCTTGCACATTATTGGAGGTGAGGGTGGAGGGGACAAGGGAGAGAGGTTTAAGGAGCCAGTTTTCAGTTGAGAAAAGAAGCCAGGGGTTATCTTTGCATTCCAGGATGATCCTGGAACAGTGAGGAGTTTTAGCAGATGAGAGCAAGACCCGGTTGTGTTTTAAATAGTCCAGCTAGATCTGGGAGTGAATGGCTAAACCAGCTGTCTGCCATATTCTTACAAGTCTACATCTCTTGGACTTAAGGAAGTAGAGGTAAGGGCTATTCCAGGTGAGAGACAATAATAGTTTTATTGGGGACTAGGAATCAAAGGTGGAGGTGAGAATGTAGTTGAGCAAATTGGTAGCTACAGAAATATTGTGGCAAACATAAACAGTTGGGGCTTGAATGTGTGGTTGTAAGTGAGTTGGGTGATTGTTTTATTCTGGGGAGGGAGACTGAAGGAGGTAGTCTTTAAGCTTGGAAGAGGGATATGGTTGGATGGTGATATAAAGAAGTGACCAGAGATGGCTTCATTTGTAATTGATACAATGGGACAAGCAAGATCATGTGAGATGGCAAAGTCATTGGGGTGGCCATGAATATAAGTTGGGGAGTTACATAGGGGGAGAGATTTAGGAAGGTTAAGAGGGGAGTGAACTCAGAGGGGAGAGAACATGATGAACTGAGATGGAGGTTGAAATCACCAAGGTTGAGAAGTTATGCCATGCAGAGTCTGAAGGAGGAAAACAGTTAAGATATCTCAGTGATAACATTTTTATCATGCTTAATGGGGAGGCAGCAGAGGATGATGATTTTGAAAGAGGTGAGAAGATGCACAAAGAGAAGGTGAGATGCTCAAAGGAGGGGACAAGCCCAGAGGTGTAAGAGGACAAACCAAGGGATGATCTGGTGATCCGTGCCACACCATCAGTGCTGCGGTCTTGGAAGAGCAAGTGGTGAAACATATAGCCGGGCGGGAAGGCTTCATTAAATGGCCAGGTGTCATCACCCTTCAGCCAGGTTTCTGTTAAGACCATGATGTTGATACAATCATCCACACTGTTTTTGGATGGTAAGGGATAAGAGTAATTACAAAGAAGTGGGGGCAGAGTTGGCTGGAGTGGACTGGGAAAGGAGTTTAGCAGAAAAGACGGTTGATGAACAATGGCAGATGTTTAAGAAAATAATTCATGACTCACAATAAAGATACATCCCAGTGAGGAAGAAGGATAGCAGGAAAGGGATAAACCAACCATGGTTAACCAAGGAAGTTAAGGACAGTATCAAAGTGAAAGAAAAAACATACAATGTGGCACAGATTAATGGTAAACCAGAGGATTGGGAAAGTTTTAAAAACCAACAAAACATGACCAAAAAAATAATAAAGAGGGAGAAAATAAACTTTGAGGGTAAACTAGCAAGTAATATAAAAACAGACATTAAGAGCTTCATTAAATATATAAAAAGGAAGAGAGAGGCCAAAGTCAATATAGGCCCCTGAGAGAATGAGGCTGGGGAAATAATAATGGGGAGCTAGGAAATGGCAGAGGAGTTGAATAAATGCTTTGCATCTTTACGGTAGAAAACATGCATGGCATACCAAAATTACTAAATAATCATGCGGCAAAAGGGGGGGAGGAAATAAATAAAATAAATATCATGAGAGGAAAAGTACTAGGGAATCTAATGGGGCTAAAGTCCAATAAGTCACCTGGACCTGATGGATTGCATCCTAGGATATTAAAGGAAATAGCTGGAAAGATAGTGGATGCACTGGTAACAATCTTCCAAGAGACCTTAGGCTCTGGAAAAGTCCCAAAGGATTGGAAAACTGCCAATGTAACTCTTTTATTCAAAAAGGGAGGGAAACAAAAAAACAGGTAACTATAGGTTACCTTAACTAGCTTAACATCTGTCATTGGGAAAATGTTATGTCCATTATAAAGGATGTAATAGCAGTACATTTAGAAATGCATAATCTAATCAAGCAGAGTCAGCATGGCTTCATGAAGGGGAAATCATGCCTGACAAATTTATTAGAATTCTTTGATGAGGTAACAAGCGGGATAGATATAGGGTGGGTCATTGAATATATTCAAGGCTGTGTTAGACCGGGGCGGGGGGGGAGGGGCGGCATAACAGACAGGAAAGTGAACTTAAGACCACAATCAGAGCAGCCATGATCTTATTGAGTGGTGGAGCAGACTCGATGGGCCAAATGGCCTACACCTGCTCCTATTTCTTATGGTCTTACGTTGGCAACTTTGCCTTTGCTACCTAACCTCTCCCCCTGCACCACCCCACCCACCTTCATTCCTTAAGGCTCTCCTTTTTGAGCGTGGTTCTGCTTGATTTCAATTCTTTTCCTTCCCTGCCCTTCCTCTCCATTTTGGTGTCCATTCATTATGGAATCCATTACTCTGCGAAGTGCTCTGAACTTCTCCTTTGTACATAAGGGGCAGAATTTTATGCTGATCAGACGGGTACATGTTCGACCTGATCAGAAGTGAAATTGTGTGAGATGACGTTGGGTAAGCGTTCTGACGTCATGCAGCACTTGCACAATATTTCAGTTAGCGGGCACGTGCAAAAGTCGGAAGTGCGCCTGCCGACAATTAAGAGGCAAATTAAGGTTATTAAAGGCGCAATTGACTTCAATTTTTCATGGTCCGTCCAAACATACGGTTGGCAGACGGGTGAATCGGTCAGGCGGACTTTGCATTTTTCATGAAACCTCATCCAAAGGCGGGATGAGGTTTCCGTTATTAAATGAAAGAAAAATGAAAACCTATGGACAGCATTTTTATCATTTATATGTTTAAGTGACTGATTGTGATGCTTCGACATTTTCTTCCTGATTTTAAAAACTTTATTTAATGCTTTTCAGGTCTTCAGGTCCCTGAGGCAGCTCTCTGCCTTCAGGGAGCTTTCTGTCAGTGCTCGCCCGTGCCCACGCCTGTGCTGATGTCAGCGCCCACCCTCCTCCCACCCCCACCCCAGCAGCATTGAGCTTCTCAGCGCGTGCTTCACGCTAGCTGGCTGTTAATTGGACAGCCAATGTAAAATCCCGGTCGGGAGGCTGATCACAGTCGGCGGTCCATTCCCCAGCCGATCCTACACCTGCAGATCGCGTCTGCCCGCCGACCTAAAAATTCTGTCCAAGGATTGTAAAATCTTGTTGTCATGGTAGCATTGGGGAGCTGCCTATATTCATGAAGGACGGAATGAGGGTAAGGAACTGAGAAAGAAAGAATTTATGGTTTGCTTATTCCTGAAAAAAAAATTAGGATTTTGTTCCTTGAAGATGGTTAATACAGGGAAGAAGATATTTACCCAGGCTTTGCAGTCAGTGGCAAACAAATGGGACTTGCTGTTCATTAGGCTTTGTCCACAGAATTTTTCTGGGCTTTTATTCTGCTATTTTGGGTTATCAGACAGCCTAACCAGCATGGTGCCTCTACAGGGGCTCTGGAATCTGTGGGAACAGAGCAAGAAACAGTGTGTGTCTTTAACCAAGCAGATTGAAGAATCCTTGCTGAGATATGCAGATTCTAAATCCAGAAGTGTAAATTGGAATATTTAGTTATATGTAAAATCATGTACAGAGGGCAAAAATCAAGAGGGGGAAAGTAAATAAGGCAAAATAGTAAAAGTAAAAACAGAAATATGAGGCAGAAAGAAAGTAAGATATTTTCTTTCACTCTCCACAATAACAATAAACATGAAGGAATGAGAGCCCATACTTGTAAAATTAATTTTCAGTGCCAGAGACATTGTTTGGCATTGATTAAGGCTCATTATACTGTTAAAAATTATTTACTCATGAATAGACTAGTCCCAACATTTTCTGGTGCGATAAGTGGATATTTAATGGGTAGGTAGCACAAATTCATGTTATTATATGTATTTTAATAGGCAGTCTTTTGATTAGGTACCAGAGTATCAAAGTTTCTGGAGGAACCGGGCAATGCAGACAACAACTTCCTGATTTCCATGTTTGACTGCATGTGTGGATGCCAGAAGTTGCTGTCTAATTTTACTTCTTAATAATGGTGAGTATTGATAGCCTCAACGGTACTTTATACTATAAGGTCTGGGCCCATGTCAATGAAAATTCCATATTAATTGAACTCTCATATATGAGTAATAAACAATATTTTGAAATGCCCATGCACATACACATATTATTTAGTTTATTAGTACTTATTACGTCACACAAAGCAAGTGAAAGATCTGGAACAATACAAAACTCTGAAGCCTAAAGCAGCCCCTGAATTTCCAGCAGGTTTGGTTACACCCCATATCTCGAAAATTTGGCTGACTCTTTGGTTGATGATATTTTCTCCCAGCTAGAAGGTCAATGTGCGTATTATGTAAATAAAAAAAAGGTCATAAGACAAATAGCAAAATGGAATTCTGGAAAACCTACAGTCCTCATTTTGAAAACAGTTCCATCGCCATGGAGATCCTTGTACAAATTACCTCTTGCACATTTTATCATACCTTTGAGGAGCTCCAGCAACATTGCAAGGGCCTAGTAAATTTTGTCATGGAGGTGAACATGTGGAAAAGTTGGGCTCTACTTACAACTTTTAAACCTCAGCTAAATCTCTGCAATATGACATTTCCAATGTATTTCCCTAAAAAAACATCTGTAACAATAATTTTCAGTGGTCAAAAAGATCTTATCATCCCAGTGGCCCAACGGTTAAATCAACCATTTAAAATTGAAATACTTTGAACTTTATGCACTAACATTGTTATAGATTATTTATGAAAATAATTTTAAAATCAAACAATCATTCAAGTGCTTTGAAAATAATATGGATGCATAGTGTCATCACCTTACCAATTATCTTCTTCCACTTCTCACATATTGGGCATAATTTAATGTTCCCGACACAGTCCTGCCCACCAAATGGGAAACTGGTGGGAAACTCATGTGTCTTCTGTGGGGAAGGCCTGACTTAATTAAGTGCCTGTTTGTGCTTTACTGGCCAGCATTGGGTCTTCCCAACGATTTCGGGCCTCAGTTGCAGAAATCTGGTCTGCCAAGAGCTGCTGTCCAATTGGAGGCCAGTAGTTCTCCATTACCGGCAGTGCCACCGGGAGCAGTGGCTGCTGACAGTAATGCTGCAGGGACTTCACCAGGGATCATCGCTGGATTCCTGCACTCAGGTGAGTGAGGGCATGAAGGGGGTCAAGGAGTGAGGGGGCAGATTAGGGGGCGCAGGAGAGTTTTCAGCAGCCAACCCACCCTCCTCCTGATGCCAGTTCCTCAATTGGGCACAGAGTGCCTGTCAACAAGGGGCCCACCTTAGGCTGCTGGCAGCCCAACAGGATTTGCTGGGCGGCTTTTGGGAGGCAAGGAAAGTCATGCAACTCCCGTTTAATTATTGAGCCATCACTAAATTCTGGTGGGCTTAAAGATAATTAAAAAAATATATATAGTCACTCATGAGATGTGGGCATCTCGGGCTTGGCCAGCATTTGCTGCCCATCCCTAATTTCCCTTGAGAAGGTGGTGGTGAGCTGCCTTCTTGAACCACTGTAGTCCATGTGGTGTAGGTACGCCCACAGTGCTGTTGGGAAGGGAGTTCCAGGATTTTGACCCAGTGACAGTGAAGGAATGGTGATATAGTTCCAAGTTAGGATGGTGTGTGTCTTGGAGGGGAACTTGTAGGTGGTGGTGTTCCCATACTTCTGCTGCCCTTGTTTTTCTAAGTGCTAGAGGTCGTGGGTGTGAAAGGTGCTGCTTTAGGAGCTCATTAGTTGGCTCATTGATGAGCCTAATTAACATTCTGCTCCGAGCTGCGCATATTGTGCATTGTCCCTTCACATCTCCAACTTAATCACAGAAGATTTTCCTGCTGCTGGAAGACTAACGTGTGTTCCCTCCTACAATTAAGTGGGCCCAGCTGCCATGTTTCCTGCTGCAATGGGTTGGATTAAAAATCCGCCCATTGACTTCTTGCCAGGTTAAGTTTCAGGAGGCACTAGTCACTGGCCAACATCTTCAACAAACACTGTTTATTTGCAAATCTTTGAGAGTAGCTTATGAATGCACACATGAGCATATACCTGGTGGCATATCATAGCAAGGATCAATCCTGCCCTCACCTGCACTTCTAGCAGGTTTCACCAAATAGCAATTATGCCCAACAATCATGGCTAAGTTTCCCTTCTCTAACTAAGGGCACCAGGACCAAATGTGGTGCCGCTGAGTCATCCCAATTGAGATCAGCTAACTCAGCATAGATTGGGCATTGAAACTGGGGTCTTCCTCATCTACATGGTTTAGTTCCTCACTGGAAAACCCCCATTGCAGATGCTCCATCATTGAATATATTTAAAGCTGAGATAGACAGAAATTTGGTCACTCAGGGAATAAGGGATCTGGGGAACAGGCCGGAAATTGAGTTGAGGCAGATGATTAATCATGATCATATTGAATAGCAGAGCAGGCTTGACAGGCTGTATGATCTACTCCTGCTTCTATTTCGTATGTTCTTATTGTTAGGAAATAGAAAAAGTTTAAGTAAATTATATTTGTATTTGTGGGTATTAGAAATGAGTTTTAGCTTTAATGTTTAAATTTGGTTTATATTTCTGTATCTGTGTGTTAAGAAAAGGTCCAGTTGAATTTTAGTTTCACTTTAAAAGGTGCCTGCATTTCTAATGAGAGTTTATGACTATAAGAGAAGTTAATCAAACATAAGAGTAGAAAAATTGGGCTGTTGCCTAGCAATAGTGGTCCAGAGAGATAGCGTCCACCCGCACGCACACACAGAAAAACTAAAGAAACAACAGCTCAGCTTTGAAGACAACTGCCAAGCAGAAGCAACCTAGAAGGGGCAGATAGCCAGTTCCAAGCTAAAGTTGGTTGAAAGTAGCTGCCGGAGAGAGACTGGAGCAAAAGGGACAGGTAGCAAGGCCCAAGCTAAAGAAAAAGCACCCAAGAATCCAGGGGAGTGGAACAGGAGAAAGTCCCAAGCAGACCTTCTAATCAAAGAAAGGACAGGAACCTAGAAAAGGCCCTGTTAAGTGAAGTTAAGAGTGAGGGGCAGATAAAGGCTCCAAGCTTCAAGCTTAAAGAGATAAAGGCTTATGAGAAGCCAGAAGGTCCAAAGAGACAATTGAAGATCTGTAGCTCTTTTCTATGGGCATATGAAGCAGTGGTGTACTGTTGGGAGTCATGGCAATGTGAGAGAATACGTGGAAGAAAGCTTGAATGCATGTGGTGATCCAAGGGAGAGGAATGTTGGAAGGAGAGTTCGAAGCCCTGGAGGTGAACCCTTCCGGAAGGCATCTGAGGAAAGCATCAATTTGTGAAAAGGTTCCAAGGCGAGTTCTTGGACAGTGGAGATTGGAAACCCTCATGTGAAAGATGGAGCTCAGTGAGACCGGTTGGCTCATGGTGTGACAAGTGTCTGGGGGGAGTTGAGGAGAGATCCATAGCATCTGTCAGGGGTGGCGGCTTCAGAGTGTGGCGTGTCTGACCACAGGTTGCCTATTGGTTTACATGGATTGTGTACTTACTGTGAACATTAGAGTATAAGATAGCTTTTGCAACTTGTGTTATCCTTACAAATCTGCATATATCTTTAAAGGTATAGTTGTAGGTGAAGGAGTATTGTAATATAGTTCTTCTTTTCCTGTTTAATAAATGTTTTATGCTTTTGTTAAATGTTCATTAGCTGACTCCTGTGACTCTGTTCGGTAGCTACTCTCCACATATCTAAACAAACAAATAAAAGTTAGGATTTATCAAGCTGGGTTCCATCCCGGGATTGGGCTTGTCCAGGGGTAATATCAGCCGGGGATTATAACATTATGTTTTTAAAAGCTTATTGAACCATAGTGTATACTTCCAGTAACAAGATCAAACAGGTGCCATTTGTTCCAATATATGAATCTTAAAAAAAACACCCAGTGGGAACTCTTGAAATTTATTTTCAACAAATTTGGTTTTAGTGTAAGAGAAACACTATGGAAGCTCATAAAAGTAAGTCATATACTAACAAAATTTATTAATAACATAATTGAAACATACCTCCTTTGGTCACATGCTAATGAATTCACACCAAAGCAGACCACAATTATAAAGTGTGTTTTCTTCAGTTTCTTACTATATGGTGCCGAAAGATGGTCTGAAGTGGAATTTTCCATCTGGCTTCACAAGGACGTCAGAACCTTGTGTAGCTGTTAGTAAGTGGACAAAAAGAAAGGAAAATACAAGGAGATGTTTACGAATTAAGATATGTGAAGCAACTTGGACTGGACGTTGACACAATTTTACTCAGTCAAAAGTAATTGAGCTTAAAACCAGAACTCCAGTTTGCTGTAAGCACCTCCTTGTGTACAGTCAAAAATAAAACACAGCCCAAAAAGGGATGTAAACATTGCAGAATTGTAAATAAATATGGTCTCTTTATTAGTAGGGACAGAAAATACTAGAAATACAAACATGTCCTTCTAGATCTGAAGAAAGAAGACAGTTTACTGTTCGCAAGGCTCTTTCATATTGACACCATGGAGCCTCTGCACTGCTGTTTCTCAAGCAGGGCCTGGAGTTTCCTCTATGGCCAAAATTTTCCGTTTGGCGGGCGGGCGGTGCAGGTGCTGATGCGGGCGCCCGTAATTGGGGCCGCACCACAATTTTGCGCGGATGGACCAATTAAGGCCCACACAGCGTATTTTCAACTCCCCTGGAGAGCAGGAGTGTGAAGTTTGTGGCGGGTGTGTACAGACCACTGGGTCCAATGGTGACCCGGCAGTCTGTTTAAAAAAAAAGGCCTGGCAGCCCTCTTTAGGCTGTTCAATATGGCCAGCTGCAGGTGGCACTGCAGGGGTTCTGCTCAGCAGGTCAATGTTAAGGGAAGGGCAGAGGAGCAGGGCAGGCTGCAGGGTAGGCCAGCGGGGGGCCAATGTGCCCCTTACTTTTCTGATGATTGCCTTGCTGCCCTTCTCGAGGAGGTGGCAGCACGGCGGGAGATGCTGGTTCCCCAGGATGGGAGGAGGAGGCCCCCCCACATGACGAAATGTGCCTGGGAGGAGGTGGCGGAGGTGGTGAGCTCCCATGATGTGGTGCGGTGCACCTGGATCCAGTGCCATAAGCACGTCAATGATTTGTTGCGCTCTGGAAGGGTGAGAACCACGTTGGCGTTGGGCATTTAACCCAGCAGTTAGCCTTAGCCTTTAAGTCTTACTGTTGTGACTGCATTGAATCAGGTTGGGCATTTCTCATGCGCTGGGTGGGCAAGCAGATAGTGACCTGCTTACATCAGCCTGAGTGGTTAATGAGAAGATGGGTTCTCCCCCGCACCATGTGTTGGTCTTAGTCGTACATGACTAGTCTGGGGGCAACCTGCAGGAGATGCAGCTAGGCACATACTCAGAACTCCAACACATGTCCTATTCATGGTGATGAGACTGTGGAAGGGGAGCCTCAAGGTCTCATGGCCAAGAGCCATCTGATGCCCTCGGCGCCGTAGCTAGTTGCCATGGGAGCTAATACCGCGTGTTTCTAAAAGTGATGGACGCAGAATGTGTCCAAGGTGGCTGTTGCGGGGGGAGTTGGGAGTAGTCGTACCATATTTTTGTGACTGATCAGCAGGAGCATGGAGAGGAGGCACTAGAGGCCTGAGATGGGCCACTGTAGTTGGGGTGCGGCGTGCGCGTGCAGAGTATATGTGTGATTAGCCGCAATGAATGGTCTTCTCTGTTTTGCAGGAGAAAAATGCACACAATGCTTATGAGCATTCACGCACTGGAGGCGGCCAGGCCCAGCTCGTCATCTTGAGCTGTTTCAAGCAGGAGGCCCTGGAGCTTGAAAGGCGCCATGCGCCCTGGTCCACAGGCATCGGTGATGCTGGGGTGGAGCCGCCAGATATTTGAGGTCCACAGTGACGCCCGCTCTGTCTTCCCACCATCCAAAGCATTGATGATCGTTGGAATCATTATTGTAGCAACACTACTCATTCACCAAATGATAGAGTCAGGGGTGTGGGTCTTAGACAAAGGTCCCTCGGCCCTTCGAAGATGCGTGTTTCAAGCACCTTCCAAAGTCGCCTTACCCCATTTCTGACCACTATCCCCATGGTCTTGTATGCCATGGCATTGCAACTGCACATCCAAATACTGATTACATGTTAGGAGGGTTTCTGCATTCACCGCCCTTTCAGCCAGTGCCTCCCACATTACTGTGTGCAAAAGTTCCTCATCACCTCACCTGTCCATGTCCCTTATCTTAAATGAATGCCATCAGGTTACTCATCCCTCCGCCAAGGGGAAAAGTTGCTTTCTGTCGACCCTATCTATGCCCCTCATAATGTTATAAAGCTCAATAATGTCACCCCTCAATCTCCTGTGCTCCACGGCAAATATTCCCAGTCTATCCTATCTGTCCTCATAACTCCAACTCTCCAGCCCAGCATGCATCCTGGTCAGTGACCTCTGCACTCTCTCCACTCCAAATACATCCCTCCCATGAAGCGCAGATCACAACTGCACGCAGAAGTGTAGCTGTGGCCTCGGCAGCGTTTTCTACATTTGCAACATGATCTCCCCATTCCTACATTCTATTCCTCGGCTAATAAAGGCAAGTATGGCATTTACCTTCTTAAACACCTTATGTACCTGTCCCGCTACCTTAACAGGCCTGTCGACATGCCCAGCAAGTTCCCTCTGATTCTCGTTACTTTCCACGGTCTTATCATTCCTCGTGTATTCCCGTACCTTGTTTGTCCTGCCCAAGTGCATCACCTCACACTTATCCACATAACATTCCATTTGGCATTCCTTAGGCCATCTGACCAGCCCATCTGTATCCGCCTGTAATGTTTGGGCCTCCTCCTGACTATTTGCCACCCCACCAATATTTGTCTCCTTAGGTTCTGGAAGGTTGAGCACAAAATGAGCCAGGGGGAAAGGGATGAAGTGTGTCACTGTGTGGACGCTAACTGATCCACTGTCCTTGTTGTTATTTTCAGCATCATCAGACCCTGTCGACCAGGAACAATTGCAGATGCCCCCTCGCACACCTAAGGGCCCTCAACTGTCACCTGCGTCACACCATTTCAGCGAGGCAGGCACCAGCGCAGAGACTAGCACATCGGTGGGAATTGTTACATCAGCTAGTGTCCTGGGGCACAGTGGAAAGGGCACTTCACAATCGCTGGAGGAGATGGCACAGACAGAGTGCCGATGGTGCCAGCAGCAGGAGGACTGCAGGGGACCAGGCACATGCTGAGTCGGGCCATGATGATGTGCCTCTGGAGTCGTCCGCGACGCAGCAGCTGCAGGAAATGCGGCCGGGTGCACGGGAGCATCTGGGAGTGTTACATGAGACAATGCTTCGCTTGGTGTCCCTGCTGAAGGAGTCCACACTGAGTATCAGTGATGCCATGAGCCTCATGTCAGAACGTCATGCTTCCGCCATGGAGAGAGCGGCGACTCTCCTGGAGAGGGGATTCCAGGAGAACAAGCAGCTTTTTCCGGTGATACGCTCAGACCTGCAAGCCCTCACAGCGCCAGTGGCCACAGCTGGTCAGTGCCAGTGTGGGAGATGGTCTGGGCACCAACCTTCCCAGCTCGGTGCCCATCCATCTATGGTGTGCAGGGAGGTCCAAAGCAACCTCACATCAGCACAGCAGCTGCCTGCCGTCTCTGCGGGCTCCTCTCAGGGCACTCTGGATGAAGGCAGCAGCTCCTCCACACCTCTGCCAGTGACCGTTGCATCCAATGAGGCTGCAATGACTGGGGTGATGCCAGCTGTGGAACTGGCCGCTCCCTCCCAGGTGGGGCCAGCACAGGCTCCACAGGCCAGAGAACGTCCGCCAAGGTCATTGAGGCCACCAGGACAGCAGAGTCAGCAGGCTGTCTCAGAAGCCACTCCGAGTGATGAGGCGGCACCAAGACGTAGCACCCGTAAACGTAAGCATAAGGCACCTTAGGAACACCACGTGTTTCTCACTGGTGCTTTTGTGTTGGCCCTAAATTAGGCAATTATTATTTCTTGCTGTTGTAAAAATGTTTTGCTTTTATTTTGTTGGACCATATGATGGATAAAATTAAATCCAGATGCGTTACCATGGCTGAGGGTGGCTCCTTTGTGCTGCATTTGTATGTTTTACATACATGTCATGAGTGTTTGAGTGGATATTGAGGTTTATGTCCAAAGCCCTTAGTTGCAGCTGATGAAGTGGCAGATGTAGCCCAGCTTGATGGATGGCTGCTGGGTGACAAGGGCTATCCCCTCAGAAGGTGGCTCATGACACCTCTCCGCCATCCAAGAACAGAAGCTGAGCAGCGCTACAATAGGAGCCACACCTCCATAAGGGCTGTGGTGGAGAGAGCCATCGGTCTTCTCAAGGTGCACTTCCGATGCCTGGACCACTCAGGGGGCGCACTCCAGTACCCCCCAGATTGTGTCTCGGTGATAGTGTTAGCGCCAGGCAAGGCTGGTCCTCCTGGTCCATCTGTGTGGAGCTAGCTGAAGGTTCGTTAGATTAAAGCCTCCCGGGTGTCTCTACCTCATTGGTGTAGCGCCAGGTCAGCGTTCAGCCCCTCAGCATTGCCCTGTGCTTCCCCATCCTCTGAATCAGTGCTGGACTCATCGTGTGCAGCCGCATCCACTGCGTCAATGTCTTCATCATCCACTGTGTCCCCCCTTTCCAGCGCAAGATTGTGCAGAGCACAGCATGCTGCCACTATCACCGAGACACAATCTTGGAGTGCGCCCTCTGAGTGGTCCAGGCAACGGAAGCGAATCTTGAGAAGAGCAATGGCTCTCTCCACCACAGCCCTTGTTGTGCCGTGGCTCCTGTATTAGTGCTGCTCAGCTTCTGTTCTTGGATGGCCAAGAGGCATCACGAGCCAACTTCTGAGGGGATAGCCCTTGTCACCCACCAGCCAACCATCCAGCTGGGCTAGAGCACTGAAGAGCCCCGGCACCTGGGAGTGTCTGAGGATGTAGGCACTGTGGGAGCTGCCTGGGTACCTTGCACAGACTTGCAGAATCAGCATCCTGTGATCACACACTATCTGCACGTTCATGGAATGGAAGCCCTTCCTGTTGACGAAGGCACTGGGCTCACCTGCTGGTGCCTTGATGGCCACATGTGTGCAGTCTATTGTACCCTGGACACGGGGGAAGCCAGCAATGGCCGCGAAGCCTCCGGCTCACTGTGTCTGACTTGCCTGGTCGCAGCAGGAGTGGATGAAGGTCAATGCCCATCTGACCAGAGCGTCTGTGACCTGCTTGACACAAGTGTGGACAGCTGATTGAGAGACACCGCAATGATCACCAACTGAGCCCTGGAAGGAGCCAGAGGCATAGAAGTTGAGGGCAGCTGTGAACCTTCAGAGACACTGGCATGGGTCCTCCGCCCACACAGTTAGGAGAGATCTCAGGGCCAATCATCTGACAGATGTAGTTGACTGTCTCCCTTGACAGTGGGCGCCTCCTTCGGCACTGCACCTCAGTCATATTGAGGTAGCTGCTTCTCCGCCTGTATACCTTGGCAGCAGGATAGTGGTGTCTTCTGCGGCCCCTTCCACCTTGGGGCTACCTCTTGGCCCTGCGCCCCTTGTGCCTGCGCCTGTACTCTCAAAGGTGGCTCCCCTGGAGGCTGATTGTGCACTCCAGGCCACCTCCCCTTCTAGCCCTCCCTTCCTCCTCAGAGGAGCTGCCTCCAGTGGAGATGTCAGAACCCATACCCAGGCTAAAGGGAGGTCTCCGGAAAGCTGCAGGCCCAATAAAGATTACTGACTGCAGAGTGCTGAGCTGAAGCTTCAAAGTACACAGAAAGCTGCTGGAATTTGTTCTGAACTGCTATAGATCACACAGGCAAGTTTAAAATACTTGCTGCAATAAATACTTCACATAAAACATTGACAACCCACTGAGCCCTCTTATCCCACTCGTGGATGAGTTCTATTAAAAAGTCGCTTACCCGCCTGCCCATTGCGCCCGTGCGCCAAGCCGAAGATCGCACAGGTACCTGAAAATCGGCATCGATTGCCAATTTAAGGGCCTTAACTAGCCCTTTAATTAATGGCGGGCACTTCATCGTGTGCCTGCCCAACGGAATATCGCGATGGCGCGCGGTGACGTCGGGATGCTTGCCTGACATCTCTGCGCTTTATTTTGTGTGCTGCCGTGCAGGGCCCGCCCCCCCACACGTCCCCCAGAAAATTCTGCCCTATAAGAACAACCTAGAAGTTGGTCCTAGAATTGTGCCCAAAGCTGTGCCCGTTTTGCTGAAAAGTTATGGTCAAGTGTTTTTCCAAATTCATTGAAATACGGTTGAACACAAAATGAGTGTAAAAGGGCTTAAGTCAGCATAAACAACCAGAGCCTAAGGGAACACTGACCCCACAACTGTATACTTCTTTGAGGGTTAAAATTTTAAGTTTCAACTTATTCATCATCAGTTATGCACATCAGTAACAGCATTTTGAACGATCTGCGATCAGGGAAAACTTCTCAATTTTTAATGTGATATATTTTGCCATAAAAATACATTCAAAACAATAGAAGAACAATAAGAATAAATTTAAAAACAGACTGCTTAAAAAATTGCAATGAAAAGTTCATAGAAATATCTTTGTTTCTTGCTATGCCTAAACATCTGCTCATAAAGTTGAGAGAGCCCTCAGAGCCAGTGCAATTGGAAGATATTCATATCTGAGAGCTGGGGCTTTGTGGCTAGTTTTGAGGGCGAAGATTCAGTGACAGATGTAAAAGATTGAGGAGGTTGGGACACACTGCAGTTACACGCTCCAAAATCTTAGAAGCCCAATTGTGCCCAGATTATAGGGCATATCAGGCACACACCCCAGGAAACCCCAGAGCATGTGTTTGCTCAGTAAGCAAGAGTTCCAACATAAACCTTGTCAAATCCAGCCGTCACTTTTTACAATAAGTGCAGATTTTATTTTTGGTTTGTGTAGTTCTTTAGAGTTTGTCTTATATCGCTCTCTTTTCATTGACAGCTAGGGTTGTCCAGTTAATTTGTACTGAGAATACAGTATTGTCCCATTGTGTAACTGATGGCTGTCAAGCTGAGATGCTCTTATGGTACTGGAGTGCAGGCAACTGCTGATGCACATATTCTGCCTCCACTGGCTGCGCTCCATGTAGTAAATCAGACGTACTGTAGCCCCATATAAAAAAACACATCTGTGAACTGGCAATACTCTTATGCCCACTATTTTAATGTTCAGCATATACAATGCACAAGTCAGGAATGTGATGGAATACTCGCCACTTGCCTGGATGAGTGCAGCTCTAAAAACACTTAAGGAATTTGACATTATCCAGGACAAAGCAGCCTGCTTTAATGGCACCCTATTCAAAACATTCAATATTCACTCCCTCCACCACCGATGCACGTGTGTATCATCCAAAGATACAATGTAGCCACTCACCAAGGGTCCTCTGACAGCATCTTCCAAACCAGCTACCTCTACCACCTAAATGAGCATGGGCAGCAGGAACCTACAAGCACCACCGCCTCCAAATCACACACCATCCACACTTGGAAACATATTGCCAATCCTTGACTGGCACTAGGTCAACCCTGGGACTCCCTCCCTAACAGCATTTAGGTATACCTACACCACACAGACTGCAACAGTTCAAGAAGGAAGCTCACCACAACCTTCTTGAGGGAAAATAGGGATGGGCCACAAATGCTAGTGATGCCCACACCCTATGAATGAATAAAATGCAACGAGCTGAGATCTGAATGTTGTATGTCTTGTGTGAGTCTCTGCATCTCTGTAATAACAGCAAAGCCCAGCAGCGTTGTTCAAACCTGGCTTTCTGATGTGGAGTGTAAAAAGGGGAAGGAAGCAACAGACAAAAGTGATTTTCTTGAAAATAAAACAACAAAATAAGAAGATAAAATCATTTATGGATTCACGTTGTGGCAGCATTCATTTTCATTTCTGCTGTTTTAATTCAGTTTCTGGGGGACTGCTGCCTGTGATCTGGTTCAGCCGTTACACTGGATCTGTACATATCCTGATGGCAGACTTTGGAAATCGCACAAGCCTGAACTGGGATAATGGAACCGGAATTAGGAGCTCACCAATGCTACACGCCTGGAATCTGAATTCAAGTTAGTGGAAATATGAAAGTAGCTTTATCTGTGTGGCTTCTAGGATCTCTGCATAAGAAAAATCCTGTCACATTTCTCTCAATTCATTGGTAAGCTGTTTTATTGTTTTTTTTCTCTCATAAAATATGTCTGTTATTGTTCTGACCTGATATCATGCTTTTCGTTGAGCAATATTACACTGGAAAATAAAAACAATACAGATAGATTCCACCACAGAGCGAAAGACTGTAAATTGCACTGCTATGCATTTTCTCAAAGCCTCCTTGTCAACAGATTCCATCTGCAAGTACTGTACTGTCAATTACATTTGCAAAGAGCTTTTTTGCATTCACAACACTCACTCTGCATATTTCCAATGCCCCTTCAACGAAAAGGAGGAAAGGATTGAACAATTGAAATCATCAGGTTAACAAAATGCAGCATGCTAATTCTTCCTCCTGCACAGATGGGTTTGGCAGAAGTGCCCAGAGGTCAGCATTAACCTATAGTTAAGTTTGGTCTGCTCTCTTCCTTTATCATGTAATTGATACAATTCATTTCACAGCTACTTGGAAATCTGTGACTAAAGGATAGATGAGACAAGCCCGCATCTACTCTGTTGCTCATTTAGTTCAGGCTCTTGAAAATTATGTCTATGAGCCTGTTACTGGGACAAGAGAGCAAGATTTAACAAGGTAACTGCAGGGAGCTGGTTTATTGAACTGAAACAAAACAAGAATAAAAGCAAAATACTGCGGATGCTGGAAATCTAAAATAAAAACAGAAAATTGAAACATTAACTCTGTTTCTCTCTCCACAGATGCTGAGTTTTTTCACCATTTTCTGTATTTATTTCAAAGAAAACAAGTACCATTATATATACATATAAAACTGCATCCCTAATGGTATAAGTGGCGTGTTTGCACTGCTGAATCTCGATTGTGGGTCTTGGGCATTTTCAGCGGCAACCCTACTACTGGGTACCTATTCTTTCACTAGATTCAGCTGCCAAGAAGAACAGATAAAAGCAAAATGGAAAGAAAATCTTGAATGGACCTTCACCTGCAATTTCCTCACACACATCCTGTTTGCATGGAGCTCTGCTGGGTGTGTTGAAATATATCTCATTAAATACTGAATGTGTACAAATGATAAAAGTTTATATGTTATATACTCCTTTCACCATAATTCTTAATGATTTATCAAATAATAATTTTAATAATTCTTTCTCAGAATATGTCATTGCTAGTATGGTCAGCATTTATTGCTCATCCCTAATTGAGAAGATGGGGGTGGAGCTGCTTTCTTGCAATACTGTGGTGTAGGTACTCCCACAGAGCTGTTAGGTAGACAGTTCCAAAAATTTGACACAATGACAATGAAAGCATAGCAACACGGTTCCAAGTCAGGATGGCCTCTAACTTGTAGGGGATCCCTCGCACTTGTTATCCTTGTCCTTCTATATGGAGTAGGTGACATGTCCATACACAGGTTGCACAGACATTGGGGCAGCAGTGGCAGAATTATTGGGCCAGTGGAATTATAAGTAGATGGAGCAGTGGCAGCAAAGGAGGCAAGCTCCGCATAATGCCTTCTGCTAAGTTGGTGCCAGACTTTTCCATGCTCCAGTGACAGGTGGCTGTCTTGCAGCCAAGTCAATGCATCCAACATCTCGGTGTGCACGCTCATTCAGCAATCCCCTGTTTGCGGTTCCACTGAGGTCCTTATCTAAATTCTCTGAAGCAGAACTTGTCTGCCTCCTTGCCCTCCGTTAGACTGGAAAATGAGCCATCCATTACTTCAGTCAGCCCACTTGTGCCCAATGACTCACCATATGTTAATCCCAACTTTATACCAACCTCCAAGTTACGGGCAGTGTCAGTGTCTGAGCTGGTGGCTGCGAGTGTCAGATTAAGTGACAGGGCTCTTTGTCAGACCTGTGCTGTTGCTCTCTTTTAAAGAGGCCTATAGTTACACCACCTGCAGCTTGCTCGTCATACTAGATGCAAGGAACCATCTCCTCTATCGTGCTTAGAGATGCTGGTGTCCTTGTTCCCCACCTGTTCTGCTCTGCTACCTTCTATGGTAGCCACCTTGTTGTGCAGGAGAAAGGGAGAGAGGGCAGAATGCCAGTGGTTATGTTGCACGGTGTTTGGGTGATGTGCCTACCACAGCTGAATAGCTGGAGGTATGTGAAAGCAGCAAGAAATGGATGTGAGGCTGGCACCATTGGTACGTGTGTGAGGGTGAGATGTTAGGCGTGAGCCTTGAGTGTCAAGGAGTGCTGCTGGGTGAATGATAGGGTTGAGGTACATTGAGCAGCATGAGAGGCTAGTGTTGTGGTGAGAGAGAGATATCCTGCGAAGATGCATTCACTTATCTTAAGAAGCAGCATGAGGTCATTGAACTTTTTCTGGTACTCTTGCCAGGTGCTCAGGTCCGGACTCTGGGAGTTGATTGATCTCTAGTCACATGTTCCCTCTCCAATCTGAGGGTGGTCCTTGAAAGTCTCCCGGCCTCCAGCGGAGAGGCGTCATGAGCCACCCTTTGAGGGGATATCCCTTGTTAACCAGCAGCCATCCATCTAGCCGAGCCAGAGCACTGAAGAGCCCCGGCACCTGGGAGTGTCTGAGGATGTAGACATCGTGAGACACTAGCCGATGTTACATTCCCCACCGATGTGGTAGTTGTTGTGCTGGTGCCTGGCTCGCTGAAATGGTGTGATGCTCGTGACAATTGACGCCCCTTTCGTGTGGAAGGGGGGCTCTGGACATCCTCATTGCGGCCATGCTGTGGTGATGCTGAAATTAACAACAAGGACAGTGGATCAGTTAGCGTTCAGTCAGTAACACCTTTCATCTCTTTCCTCCCAGGCTCATAATGCGCTCAACCTTCAAGAATCTAAGGACACGAACATTGGTGGGGTGGTAAGTAGTCAAGAGGAGGCCCAAACATTATAGGCGCATACAGACAGGCTGGTCAGATGGCCTAAGGAATGCCACATGGAATGTTACGTGGATAAGTGTGTGGTTAAGCACTTGGGCGAGACAAACAAAGTACGGGAATTTCAGGAGAAATAGTAGGACCGTGGAAAGTAAGGACGATTACAGCGACCTTGCTGGGCATGTCCACAGGCCCGTTAAGGTAGCAGAACAGGAACATAAGGCGTTTAACAAGGTAAAAGCCAAACTTGCCTTTATTAGCCGAGGAATAGAATGTAGGAAAAGGGAAATCATGTTGCAAGTGCAGAAAATGCTGTCGAGGCCACATCTACACTTCTGCGTTCAGGTGTGACCTGCGCTTCATGGGAGGGATGGCATTGGAGTGGGGATAGTGCAGAGGTACCTGACCAGGATGCATGCCGGCCTGGAGAGTTGGATTGATGAGGAAACATCGCAAACACTTGCGACATTTGCCGTGGAGCACAGGAGATTGACAGGTCACATTATTGACCTTCATACCGTTATGAGGGGCATAGAACAAGCGGACAGAAGGCAACATTTCCCCTTGGCGCAGGGATGACTAACGTGGTGGCATTTATTTAAGTTGAGTGCCATGAGGTTCACAGGTGAGGTGCTGAGGACCTTTTGGACAGAATAATGTGGGACGCACTGGCTGAAAGGGTGGTGGAGGTACAAACCCTCCTAAGATGCTATAAGTCTTTGGATGTGCATCAACGATGCCATGGCATGTTAGGCCATGGGGTTAGTGGTCACAAATGGAATAAGGCAACTTTGGAAGGTGCTAGAGATGCGCATCCTCAAGGGGCCGAGGGACCTTTGTGTATGACCCACATGTCTGACTGTATCAGTCTGTGAATGAGCAGTGTTGCTGCGTTAACGATTGCAGCAGCCATCAGTGCTTTGGATGGTGGGGAGACAGAGTGGATGGGACTATGGGCCTCAAATACTCAGCTGCTGCACCCCAGCCTCATCAACACCTGCCAACCTGGCCGCATGGCGCCTTTCCAACTCCACGGCCTGTTCTTCAAATTGGGTGAGTGTGTGGAGCATGGGCTGGCCACCACCAGTGTGTGAACGCTCATGCTGTCATGCGCAGTTTTCGCCTGCAGAACAGAGAACACCATTTATTGGGGCTGATCGCTCATGTACTCTGCACACGCACGCTGCACCCCAACCACAGTGGCCCATCTGAGGACTCCAGCAGCTCCTGTCCACACTAATGATGATCGGTCACCAAAAGATAGTACGGCTGCTCCCAACCCCCTCCCCCAACGGCCACCTTGGACACATTCGGCGTCCATCACTTTCAACAACTCACGGGTCTTAGCTCCCATGGCAAGGAGGCGCAATTAGGTGCGGTGCCAAGGCCAGCAGATGGCTGTTGGCCACAACACCTTGAGGCTCCCCTTCTACCATCTCATCACCATCAATAAAACATGTGTTGGAGTTCTGAGTATGTGTCTGGCTGCCTCCCCTGCAGGTTTCCCCCAGACTACTCAAATGCGACAAACACCAACATATGCTGCGGGGAGAACCCATCTTCTCCTCAACCACCAAGGCTGATGTAAGCATGGTCACTATCTGCTTGACCACCCAGCGTGCGCCAAGTGCCCAATGCAGTAATGTCACTACGACATGGGGGGGGGACCTCAAAGGCAAAGGCTACCTGCTGGGTTAAATGGCCAAGGCCAACATGGTACTCACCCTTCCAGAGCTCAAAAAATCATTGAAGCGCTTGCGGCACTGGATCCATGTTCGCTGCACAACATCCCTGGAGCTGACCAGCTCCGCCACCTCTTGCCAGGCCCGCTTCGTCACGTGGGGGTCCCTCCCCCTCCCATCCTGGGGAAACAGGACCTCTCGCCGTGCTGCCACCTCCTCAACAAGGGCAGCAAGGCAGTCATCAGAGAAGTGAGGGACACATTGGCCCCCCGCTGGCCTACCCTGCAGCCTGCCCTGCTCCTGGCCCACACCCTACAGCTTGCCCTCCGCCTCTGGCCTTCCCTCTACCAGAGCCTGCTGTGCAGACCCCCTGCAGTGCAACCTGGAGCTGGCCATGGTGATCAGCCTAAAGGAGGCTGCCTGGCCTTTCTTTATACAGACTGCCGGTTCCCCATTGGAACCGGCGGTCTGTACACGCCTGCCGCAATTTTAAAAGTCCCGGTCTCCACGGGAGTGTGAAATGCACTGGGCAGGCCTTAATTGGCCCGCCCACGCAAAATGGTGGTGCGGCCCGTGATTGGTTCAGCTCCGTCCGCCCGCTGAACGGAAAATTCAGCCCTAAGTTTAAGTGTTGCTCACCTCGATCTAAATAGGCGTGGATAGACTGCAAATTGCAACACAATCATGCCCAAAAAACAGGACTGTCCAATTCCTAGCCCAATCAGCCTGAGTGGAAGAGCTGAATTAATAGCAGTAGAGAAACAAACATTCCTGCAATGGCTGGATTTCCGTATAATGCTACTCTTTCGATGGAGGTTTGAAATCACAAATGCTCTTCAAAGAGTCCATAGGTCCACTTTAAGCAATTTTCAGAGGAATTACCAATTTAACTTCAAAATTGTCGTTTCTTTTTGGTGGGGGAGGGTGTGTTGGTTAATCTGCTGTGCGTTTACAATATTTTTTGTTTAAATTTCAGATATTCTGCAATTGTACTTTTGCTTTCCGCACTTCCTCAATTTATTGCGTTTCTTTAAAACCTTTTTTTTTGTATTGTTGGCATATGGGTGCTGAGGATGACAAATTCTAGCATGTGGATCATTCACAGCCAGCTGCAACCTCAGAGTCGTTTTGATGGGTCCAGTGGGTTTGCTGTAAAGTTGCAGCCAGGATTCATCCATTGGGACCAACAGTTCTGGCACCATTCTCGGGCCCAATATTAGAGTAGCTTCTGTGTAAATTTTTCCAATGTCTCTACCTTGTTTCGTCCTCCCCCACCATTTTTTTGGTTATGTTTTGATGCCTTTTCATTGCCTCACTAACATGAATTTCATATGCTAATTATTTTATATTTGACCTCTTCCAAGCTTTTCAAAAAACTGCCTGTTGAACATTCAACCCTTATCTCCTCTCCAACAGAAGTCGACATTCTTGATTTATGACTCCAGCTTGTTGTTCTCTCCTCCTATGCTTGTGTTTTGTTCAGTCTCATATAGGGCCCTGCTCACTTCCCAAATGTCAGCTTTGACAAAGAGCCTTCACCGGAATAGTTAACCTGCCTATCTCTTTACAAGAGTTGATCGACTCGCTGTGTATTTCTGGGACTTTCTGTTTACATTTTGGATACCCAGTCTCCTCAATGACCCTCCCCTTTTAATTCAGAAAGCAACACCAATAAATTTATAAAGCACCTTTAACATAGTAAAAAGTGCCAGCAACATTCTCAGGCAAAATTTGACACTGAGCTACATAAGGAGATATTAGGACTGCAGGTGGTCAAAAGCTGGTCAAAGAGATAGATTTTAAGGAGCATCTTAAAGGAGAAGAGGAACATAGAGAGGTGGAGAGCCTTAGGGATGGAATTCCAGAATTTAGGGCCTAGGCAGCTGAAGACACGGCAGAATCGCCAATGGTGGAGTGATTCAAATTGAGGGTACTCAAAAGGTCAGTATTGGAGGTGCACAGATATCCCAGAGGGATGTAGGACTGGAAGAGATTTCAGAGATAGGGAGGGGCAAAGCCATGGAGGAATTTGAAAACAGCCCAGAAGGAAAGAAACAGTAAAAACTGGGAAATAAGAATACTGGTTCGAACTGGTCATGCATACCTTAAAATGCAACACCAGTTAGAACTGGGAAATAAGTCCGAACTATTTTATCCTTCTGGGAAAGATACAAATTTTAAATCAAGATAATGATGGACTTGGAGCCAGTGGTCAGGGGAGCTCAGTGTGATAGGGTGAGCTGGAGTTGGTGCTAGTTATTACACAGATAGCAAAGTTTTGACTGAGCTGAAGTTTATAGAGGGAGACTGACCAGGAGAGCATACTGAAGGAAGCCAAACTTATCGGATCATACCAAAGTATATTTTCTTTTTCAGGCACGTGCATATGATTGAAAGCTCCAGTTGTGCAGAAAAGAATAAGACTTTTTGAATTGATGCTGAGAAGTGGCTCTATTATTTACCGTAAGACCACAAGGCCATAAGATGTAGGAGCAGAAGTTGGCCATTCAGCCCATCGAGTCTGCTCTGCCATTCAATGAGATCATGGCTGTTCTGATAATCCTCAACTCCACTTTCCTGCCTTTTCCCCATGACCCTTGATTCTCTTACGGATTAAAAATGTCTATCTCAGCCTTGAATATGCCTAACGACCTAGCGTCTACAGAACTCTGTGGTAACGAATTCCACAGATTGACTACCCTCTGAGAGAAGAAATTCCTCCTCATCTCTGTCTAAAATGGGCGCCCCCTGACTATGAGATTATGCCCTCTGGACCTAGAATCTCCCACAAGGGGAAACAACCTCTCAGCATCTACCCTGTCAAGTCCCCTAAGAATCTTATATGTTTCAGTAAAGTCGCCTTCTAAACTCCAATGAGTACAGGCCTAACCTTCTCAACATCTCCTCATAAGAAAATCCCTCTATCCCCGGGATTAACCTAGTGAACCTTCTCTGGACTGCCTCCAATGCCAGTGTATCTTTCCTTAGATAAGGGGACCAAAACTGTTCACAGTATTCTAGGTGTGGTCTAACTAGTGCCTTGTATAGTTTTAGCAAGACTTCCCTATTTTTATACTCCATTCCCTTTGAAATAAAGGCCAACATTCCATTTGCCTTACCTATTACTTGCTGAACTTGTATCCCAGCCTTTTGGGATTCATGCATGAGGACCTCAAATCCCTCTGTGCTGCAGCTTTCTTCAGTTTTTCTCCATTTAAATAATATTTAACTCCTCTATTCTTCCTGCCAAAGTGCATAATCTCACACTTTCCCACATTATATTCCATTTACCACATTTTTGCCCACTCACTTAACCTGTCTATATCCTTCTGTAGATTCTTTGTGTAATCCTCACCACTTGCCTTCCCATCTATTTTTGATGTCATCTGCAAACGTGGTGACAGTACATTCATTTCCCTCTTCTAAGTCATTAATATATATTGCAAATAATTGTGGCCCCAGCACTGGTCCCTGTGGTACTCCACTAGTTTTACAGGTTGCCATCCTGAAAATGTATCCCGTATCCCAACTCTGTGTCTTCTATTAGTTAGCCAACCTTCTAATATACTACCTCCAACACCAGGGGCTCTTATCTTATTAAGTAGCCTTTTGTGCAGTACCTTACTGAACGCCTCTTGAAATCCACATATATTACATCTACTGGTTCCTCTTTATCTATCCTGCTTGTTACATCTTCAGAGTACAATTAAATTTGTCAGGCATGATTTCCCCTTCATGAAAGATTATGTCAGCTCAGTTTGTCATGGCCTTACTGGACACAGCTTCCTTCCCCAATGCAATGACTGGTGATGTTGCCAAATCTGGTTGGTGGCATTGCTGGAAGCTTTGTCACATGATGTTTCGACCACATGATATCTAATCACATCAGTCAATGTTATGGATTTACTTCATCGAAGTTGAGTCTCCTTGAGTTGTATATCTTCGCTTTGTGGTTTTGTGCCATTAGCTGTGTGCAAGAACTTCAAAGAACATCGAGGCTACATGTGAGCAGGTAAAGAAGTGAAACTGAGGTTGAGGAAGAGGGAAAAAAGAGACAGGAGAAGGGGAGAAACAGAGGGCGAGAAAGAGGAAAGCAGATGGAGAGGAGAAGGGGAAACTGAGCGAATGAAAGAGAGGAAACAGAGGGAAGGAACAGAGGGAGGAGAAGTGGGAAACTGAGGGCAGTGAGGGAAGAAAATCAAGGGGAGGGGAAAAGGGGAAACTGGAGATGGAGGAACGACTTGCAGAGAAGAAATCGGAATTGGGACAACACTGATTTTGCCAGTACCTGACGGTAACTCACAGAAATTTCACCATAAATTAATTGTAATTCTGATAACACTTAGGGAAGAAATTTACAGCCCCTACCACCAGCAGGATCTTCAGGTCCCGCCGAAGTCAATGGAGTTTTGAATGGCTCGTCGCTTTTTCTGGCCCCACTGCCCCAGTGACATGGCTATAAAATTCCACCCTTAGATCCCCCAATAACTCAATACATTCACTGGTAATAATAGATGTTACTTCCCGATATAATACCTGTAATTAGTAGTAATACTATACTCTGTTGATATACACTCTATACAGCCAGAATCCCTCCGCACTTCACAAGGACCAGAGTTTTTAGCTTGGCGTGTGGGCACGCGCCCAACACACTCAAGCATGAAATAAAACGTGTTGACGTCGGCCAAGCGTGCCAACGTCAATGTGCAGTCGCATGATAGTTTGGATGGTCACTGCATGTTCAACCTAACGATTAGGGGGCAGGCAAAAAGACCAAGCTGCCTTTGCATTTTTTTGGAAACCTCATCCATGGGCGGGATACAAATAAAATAAAAACTTTATTTTTTAATTAAAAACATGTCCCTGCTCATGTGACAGAGCCACATGAGGGGACATGTTTTATTAAATTTTTCTGGTGTTCAATAATTTGTTCAATATATTCTTCATCTCCCTGTGGCAGTTCCGTGCCTCAGGGAGATTATTCAGCGCTCTTTTGTGCACATACGTGAACTGCGCGCTAGGCCTGCTTGCCTGCGCGCTAGGCCTGCTGCCACTCACGTATCATGCTGGGCTGGCCTTAATTGGCCCGGCTGCGTAAAATCATGGTGCGCTGCCAATCGGCTTCTCGACCTCCCTGCCCGCCCCCGCCGAGCCCGCATGTCAAGGGCAAAATTCTGCCCAAGATGTGGGCAGGCTTCCCAGTTGATGCAAATTTTAATAGGTTCAATCTCTCTCCCTATCTCCTTGGACAATAGTTTCGACTCATGGTCTGTATGAAGTTGCCAACTCTGAACTGAGAACATCAGAGAGGTGATCTATACTTAGACGTTACATGTCAGATTACGTGGCACAGACCAAACTGAACCAAATTGAGAGATAGCACAAAAGGCATTCGGCTCAATGTTAGTGGCACCTCTCACAAGGCACATCTTCCTAAATTCAGCTTAGCTCCAATGTTTCTAAACCACTCCCTCAGTTCAGTCTCAATAAAGGAGAGTTTTCACAGAATGATAGAAACTACAGCACAGGGGGAGATCATTTGGCCACAGGTACCTGTGCCAGAACTGGCACACTCTCTCCTGTGAGCCCCATACCCATTAAATTGGTTTATATTTTTCTTTTTCAGTTATATGTATCATTCTATTTTAAATGATGTTCGAGTCTGCAGCTCAATAGCCACTTGTTAGGCAGCATTCCATTGTTTAACAGCCCCCAGTTCTGAAACATTCCTTCCTCGTGGGTTCTTAAACAACAACAGCTTATATTTATACCACCTTCAATGTTATAAAACATCCCAAGGTGCTCCACAGATGTGTAATCAAGCAAAATTAGACACCAAGCTACAAAGGAGATATTAGGTCAAAGAGGTAGGTTTTAAGGAGCATCTTAAAAGAGAAAAATGAGGTGGATGGTATGGAGAAGTTTAGGAAGGGAGTTCCAAAGCTTAGGGTCTTGACAGCTGAAGACATGGTCACCAATGGTGGAGTGATTAAAAGCAGGAATGCTCAAGTTGCCAGCATTGGAGGAGTGCAGATCTCTCAGATGATTGTAGTGCTGGAGGAGATCACAGAGATAGGGAGGGTTGAGGCCATGGACAGATTAGAAAACAAAGATGTGTTTTTTTTTAAATTGACACTTGGCTTAACCAGGAGCCACTGTAAGTTAATGTGCACAAGAGGTAATGGTGAATGGGACTTGGTGCAAGTTAGGCTACAGGCAGCATAGTTTTGGATGACTTCAAGTTTATGAAGGGCAGAATGTGAGAGACCAGGCAGCAGTGCTTTGAAATAGTCATGTCTAGAGTGAACAAAGACATGGATGAGGGCTTGAGCTGTAGATGAGTTGAGGCAGAAGTGGATTCAGATGACATTGGAAATTGGTGATGGTGTGAGCATGTAGTCGAAAACTCATATCAATGTCAATATGACACCAAATTTATGAACAGTCTAGTTCAGCCTCAGACTGATGCCAGGGAGAAGGATGGAGTTGGTAGCTAGGGAATGAAGTTTATGGTGGGACTGAAAACAATGGCACTTGTCTTCCCAATATTTAGTTGGAGCACATTTCTGCTCATCTACTGCTGGATGTCAGATAAGCAATATGACAAGTTAGAAACAGTGGAGGAGTTGAGAGAGGTGGTGGTGAGGTAGAGTTCAGTGTCATCAGCATACATGTGAAAACTAATACTTCTGATGACATTGCTGACGGGGAGCGTTTAGATGAGAAATCAGTCTCTGTTCCCTTTGTCTCCATTGGTCCATCAGTGGAAACAATCTTTCATGATTAACACACAGTAAAGAGCCCAGGTTTCACTCCCTAATTTACTGACTGCTCCTCGTGCAGCATTGCTCTGCCACAGCACCCTGCTCCTGCTGCACCCAGCTCAGTAGGATTTTCTAGACCCCGTGATCACCTGATTCTCCAGTTTCCTCCGCTCCCCACTTTAGCCCCAATTCCCCCAACTTCATTCTGCAGTCACCTCCCTCTGAGACTTCCAAGCACCAATTACTCCACCTCCACGCTCTCTCCTGTGTAGCAACTGTGTACTGAGTGTTCTGCAGGGGAGGAGTGAGATGACAGAATGGGAAGAGCCAGGCTAGCTGCTACAGTAGGAAGTTTAAAGTGTGAAATGTTGCAGCAAGCTCCCAGGAGATCCACACCACGTTCCATGAGCCTCCTGGGTACTGTGGGAGGGTTGGCAACACTAACTACAGAGGTGCTGGGTTCATTCCAGGCCATGCACAAATCAAATACCATTTTTGCAGCACAGCTGCAAGTCAAGTAAAGACACGCCTGAATTTGTGCCAGCCTTGTACATCAGAATCCTGTCTTATTTCCATTAACCGTGGAGGTTTCTGTAGGTTATTGAATAATGGAAGAGTTTTTGATTTCTGTCCTCTTTCTTGAATTTGCATGTTGCTTTAAACTGTTAACATAGTTTTCTTTATTGTCAATTTACATCAACTGTAACTTACAACAATAAATTTACATTTATATGACATCCTTCGAAAAAAAGAATGTCTCAGCGAGTTTCACAGGGGGAGAGGAAAACACTGCACAAGAAATGGTAAGGTTGGGGTGGAAGAATTAATGACAGTTCAGAGTTTTAAGGAGCATTTTGAATGAGGAGAAAGGGAATCAAAGCGATTTTTGGAGAAATACAAATATCAAGGGTGCAGTTGGTGGAAGATAAGACATGAGGAATGATTGAGCGCAGAATAAGCATTAGCTTGAGTCAGGCAACTCGGGCATGTAGGTTGGGATGTTTTGCCAAACAAATCACGAAGGGGTGGTGGGGCAAGACCATAAAGAGATTTGAAAGTGAGGAGGTGACCTTGAAATTGATATACTGAGGGATGGGGAACCAATGGAGCTTAGTGAGGGTAGGGGGATGAGCATATATGTCTTGATAAGGTGGAGGCTGGGGTATCAGAGTCCTGGATTAATTGGACACCGTGAAGGATGCAGGAAGTATGTAAGCCAGTGATGGGGCAACTGAGAAATTCATTTTGTCATATCAGTGCATTATTTTTATTATAAATAAAATGCTGTTTAATGTAACTGGAAGGAAAGTTGTAACAATAGTGAAAAACAACATGAACATCCAAGTAAGAAGACACCAGTTAAAAACTCTGAGTCAGAAATATAAAAGATTCAAGCAGAGGGCAGGAGAAACTTCTGTATACATTTATGAGCCTGTGAAATTCACCTCAGGGTAAGTGCTTGGAGCATAAACAATGTCAACATTCACGATTTAATTGAATGAAAGAAAAGGGATTGCAGAGATAATGGGAGCAGGATGGGTAAATGTGATTGAGACTATCTGTTTACATAAGAAAGGCAAATGTTGACATGCATTGGCTGGAGTGAATGGATTGAATAGACTGAATGGTCTCCTCCTGTGTTGTAAGTTCTGATACTCCTGTGTGCTCAATAACCTAGGAGCTCAACATGTTAAAATGCAATTGAGGTTCTGGAGATGAAGATTATGATGTCAACATTGGAGAGAGAGATGCATAAACAAGCAATTGTATAGTGGTGGGAAACTGTTATCCTGGTGACTGACTGAGCGTAGAATCATAGAATGATGCAACACAGATGGAGGCCATTCAGTTCATTGTGTCTGTGCCAACACTTTGGTAGAACAATCCAATTAATCCCATTTCCTGCTCTTTTCCTTCAAGTGCTAATCCATTTTTTAATGGCAATAATTAATGTTAAACCTGCTTCCATCACCCTTTTAGATCACAACAATACATAAAAATGAATTTCTACATGTCACCTCTGGCTCTTTTACCTCTGTCCTCTGGTTATTGACCCATCACTCAGTCAGTGGGCCTTTCCTCCTTATTTTCTCAATCAAAACCATTCAAGATTTTTAACACCTCTATCAAATCTCCTTTTAACCTTCACTGCTAAAAAGACTTGCATTTATATAGTGGTAACTGCTGTGGGAAACAGGGCAGCCAGTTTGTGCATAGCAAAATCCCACAAACAGCAATGTGATAATGACCAGATGATCTGCTTTGGTGATGTTAAAAGAGGGTTAAATATTGACCAGGACACTGGGAATAACTTCCCTGTTCTTCTCCAAAATTATGCTAAGCAATCTTTTACACCCAGCTGAGAGAGCAGAAGGGGCCTCGCTTTAACATCTCCACTGAAAAACAGCCCCTCCGACACTCTATGCAAGAGTGTGTCACCATTGATTTTCGTGTTCAAAACTCTGGAGTGGGACTTGAACCCACAACCCTCTAATTCAGAGGAAAGCATGCGACCAACCAGACTATGGCTGTGCACTGTCACTACTCTAAAAAGAACAACTCCACCTTCTCCAGTCTCTCCACATTTTGTTAAGAAGCGTGGCCATAGCACCCAAAGATAATACTCAGTAATTGCATCAAACGCATTTAGTAGTCTGGTACGAACTTAATTAATGATAACTGGCTAAATTTCCCATACCTTGATACCTTGCTAAAATGTTTCATTTTACTGCAATGATAAAAAATGTTTTCTGTGAGACTAGGCTAGTTGAGCACTTGATTGTCAATCCAAGGGTTGTGAACTTGACTCTGATGGGCTTCTACTGCCTGTTTTCCATTGGTGGAATGACCTTGTGTAAGGTGGCAGTAACCTATTGCCTGTAACTCCGGGTGGTAAAGCTGGCAGAAAAAGGCTCCTCCTTCTGTATTTTTATGACATCCAGCTTTGATTGCCCCAATGCTCCCTTGACCAGCCTCCCATTTTCCACCCTCTGTAAACTTTTGCTCATCCAAAACTCTGCTGTCCGTATACTAACACGCATCAATTCACCCATCACCCAACACCCTTGCGCTCACTGACTAACATTAGCTGCTGATCCATCAGTGCTTCGAATTTAAAGTCCTCATCCTTGTGTCTCTCCATGGCTTGTCCTTCCATATTTCTGTAATCTCCCCCAGTCTTTCAATCCTCTGGCAAATTTGTATTCCTCTAGACCTGGTCTCTTTCAGGCTGATTTCCTTCAGCTCATTGGAATTTCCTCCCTAAGCCTGTCTGCCTCTGCACCTTTCATTCCTTCTTTCAGATTCTCTTTAAAACTCCTGTCCAAGCCTTTCGTCACCTGTTCACCTATCTCCTTATAGGTGGCTGGGTGTTAGATTTTATCTTGCAATGTGCCTTGGGACATTGTACAATGTCAAAGGTATTAAGTAAATGCAAACTGCTGTTGTGTAGTTATAACTCCTGTTACAAACTGATAGTTAAGGCAGATGTGATAATACTTGTCACATTGTTCTTCTGCCAATGAAAGATGCCTCAGGATGACTGGCCATGAAGAAGAATGTGCTTTTTTTAAACAAAATGTGAAAATACTCAATTTCTCTGTACTGGCTCCCATTGCTATTATGATTTCAATGTAGATAAAAATATCGTAGAATACTTTACAGGATGGAGAGAAGAAAAAGGTGGACAGCAAGCAGGAACAAAAATGGAGATGAACAGTAATGTGGAGGGGGTGAAAGCATGAACAGGGCAGATGGTTTTAAGAAAATAATTATATTGAAAGCAGGGAAGGAGTTAGTGAAATAGAGGAATGCAGAATTCACGAGGGCAAGTGGCAGAAAATCTGATCACAGGTATTGAAGGATAGGGAGGGAGAATGAGGAGTAATTCAATGTAAAAAAGGCAGAAGATGTGTGAAGGAAGAACAGTTTCTTCTGAAATGTTTGTATTGCTCACCAGTCCAGTGTTAAACTAGACAGCAGCTGTTTTGAGCACTGTCAAAAATGTCAGAAATATAAACCAGGTATCCGAGGTTTGATTTGAGCTCTATTCCAATGTCTGTTGTGATGTGGAGGCTTTAGTTATATAAGTAACTAAGATTTAACCTTGTTCTGCCCCTATCCTGCCCCAACCCAGTTTTTGGATTGGCAAAATGTGGAAATCTAACCCGCAGGATTTATATGAGGGTAATTTTCTCAATAAGAAGCAATGGTATTGACGGAATGATGTATTTGGTTATGGAATAGTGCACTCAAAGATGTAGACATGGAAATCAACAACACAAATTCCAGATCAATACTAAACTTGGTTTCAATTTGAAAAATTAATGCTGTCAGTTTAACAAAATCAGTTGAAAAGCGTTTTGCAGCAAGTGAGGATGTCTGCTTAGACAAGGCTGCCCTCTAGAGGGTGTACATTTACTATCACATAATTGTTTCACAGTTTGATTAACCCTTGAGCTATTTTAGCAGCAGTGAGGTGTCTTTGCCGTTTGTTGTGGGGACAATGTGAATTAAATTTGTTGTCTACATTTGCTGACATGACAACAGTCACTACACCTCAAAAGTAACTCATTCTGTGAAGTATAATTTGAAATGTTTTAAAGTGGTAAAGGGTAACATCGATATTGCTATGTGGTATCACTTAAAATAAAGCATTTTAATTTTAACAAAGTCGACCATTAAAAGTAATTTGTATTATGGATTATTGAACCACAGGACTAAAAACTCCATTTAGTTGCATTCTCGATAGCTCGAACCAATAAGAATATGTTAATTATTTTAAATTTAAAAAATTTCTCTACAACAGAAGGTTTGATTTGCTATAAAACACTGTTGGACACCTGCAACTCATGAAAGGTGCTAGAAAAATATAAGTTATTTATCTTTCTTCTTATTTTCTCTCATCTCTCCTGAAGATGTTGTGGTGTGGGTCCATGGCTCCTGACAGTACTTGGTTACCTCCCATAAGTAACCATTCTTCATATGCAATCTTTGTGTTGGCAGTGAGTATTGGTAGTCCAGATTAAGCTGTTTAAAATGAGGAGATAAGGAAAAGTTTTCACTCAGAGGATTGTGAGTCTTTGAAACTTGCTTTCTCAAAAGGTGGTGGAAGCAGAGTCTTTGAATTTTTTTAAGGCAGAGGTAGATAGATTCTTGAATAAGCAAGGGGGTGAAAGGTTATTGGAGGTAGGTGGGAATGTGGAGTTGAGATTAAAATCAGATCAGCCATGATCTTATTGAATGGCAGAGCAGGCTCGAGGAGCCGAGTGGCCTACTCCTGCTCCTAATTTGTATGTTTGGAAAAAAGCAAAATACTGTGGGTGCTGGAAATCTGAAACAAAAACAAACATAGCTGGAAAAACTCAGCAGGTCTGACTGCATCAGCAGAGAGGAACACAGTTAACGTTTCGAGTCCGTATGACTTAAGAGTCATATGGACTCGAAATGTTAAAAGTTTTCCTCTCCGCAGATACTGTCAGACCTGCTAAGTTTTTCCAGCTATTTTGTTTTTGTTTTGTATGTTTGGATGTTGTTCATATGTAAACTGGGGTTGGGGGCGTGGTTATGGGTGTGGGTGGGTAGGTTGAGTCTGATCCAGCCTTGGTTGTGTCCATTAGTGTGCAACTCCAGGCAATCATTGGAAAAAGAACCAGAATGTGTTCCATGAGCCTCCCAAAGTTTGGAACAGTGGACTCTCAGGTTCCTCTGCTGAGATTAGTTAACTAGGAACAGGCTGTGGCCTTGCTGGACTGTATTGGGTGATAAAGCTATCCACTGGGAATGACCACGAAGCTACAATGTTACATTTCAAGAAAAGGTTATTTAATCTATGTAGATAATTGGAAACACCCTCACACAGAAATAATTGTGTGGTTGTTTACTTAAAGTATTCAGTATAAGTGGAGCAATCATTAGTTAGTTTGCATGCATTCAGTACTTGGGAGCCTGGTTTAGAGCAAGGTCTCAACATAAACAAAGCATTATAGACATTCCTATTAGCTGGTTTGGTGTTGGATTGCATTGATGAAAAAAAAACATTTTTTTAACCAGCAAAGCAAAGATGTGACATCTGCAGAAAGGAAGATATTTCTCACCCTCATTTAGTTAATGAATGTAGCAGTGGCCAAAAAGCCAATGACAAGGAATTAATAGGAGCTTGTCTATAATTCCTGCAGTTTGCTTCATATATCAGTCCCATCCACAAAATCAGGAGGTTGAACAAAATGCTGATAGCAGGTTTCCAGGCTGCACGTGTGCCAGGACACGTGGGCACTAGTTCTACAGAAAAGGCAATTGATATTTGGCTGGTATCTCCGTAACAAATGGTGCAAATGTGGCGTGAACATTTTAGAGTAGAGCTGTGAACAGAATGTCAAATCTGAATCAATTCTGCCTGTTCATTTGAGAAAGTAATATTGCACACACGTTGTGGATATTTTTCCCATCTTTGCATGCTCTCTGCGGGTGCCAAACATTTCCACGCACATCTTTCACAGGCTTCTATGTTTTTATTTGCAGGTGCCAGGAGAACGATTAGCATGTTTTCATTTTTTATTCCTTTATAAAGAGATCAAGGTAGATGTGTTTGCTTGGTCCATCTGATTCATCCTATTTCCCTAATGCTCTTGTGGTAATACGTCAATGGGTCCTCTGGGACTCTCATTGAGGTGACGAGGATGGGAGAATTTGCCCCAGTGCCCTAATTCCTTGAAGGTTTTTGTTCAATGCTAAGATTTCATTTCAAATATTGAAATGTCTGCATCTGAAATTTTGATACTTCAAGTTTGAACCCAGAGTCAACTAGAACTGAATATTCATTCACATCAATATCTATTTGGAAATTATCAATGTATGGACAGGAATATATGGCTAGCCCTCCATGTCTTGTAATGCAACATTTCTGCTCTCTTCCCCTCCATATAGTTTATAGGCTAGTAGCCAAATGATTGAATACAGGCACTTTCTATACCAATGCCCATCTGTCTGATCACATATTACAGAGAAGAACAAGAGGCATTGAAAAAACTACAGATACAGACCCAGAGGGCTAATCAGAAATCTTCAATGCCAAAGTGAAACAAAGGGATATGGCTAAGGGAAGTAATTTGAAATGACAAACAATTGCTGAAAATTATGGGTGAGTTGCAAAGGAAATAGCTCAATGGCAAACAGTTGTGGGGGCATTCTTTCCTTACATTGCCAATCAGCTTTAACCTTCAGGTATTACCCTTGGCTAACTGGTAGCACTCTTGCCTCAGAGTCAAATGTTGGGGGTTTAAGTCCCACTGCAGAGATTCTATGCAGTACTGAAGGATTGGAGTTCATTGCTGAAGGGAGTGAGAGTCAAAGATAATACTACAAAAGTATAGCGCCAGGTGTTTTGACAAGCACCTGTTTTGAAATCTATACAATACACCCTACCCCCCACGGAGTGAGGTACCTGTGGATTGACCCAATAGTTTATGGGAGTGATGGTCAGCTCCATGAAGCAATCAGGCTGAAGGTGGATGCTTGGAAGAACAATATGGGACTTGCCTGATTTTTGTGCCTGGCCCTCATTACAATGCAGTCAATGAGTTGCCAAAAAGACATGACCTCCTAACACACAGCTCACCAAGTGGAAACAGGGAGTTGGGCAATGTGACTAATTCTTAAAGGAAGCACCACTTTAAAGGGGAGGTGTGTTTTTTCATGTGGGACTGAGTCAAGCAATACTGTGAAGCAATGGGAAACATGATTTTCAGCAGAGCCCCCGGTTTTCTGTTGCAACTTTAGGCATAGTGATAGGCAAGTCTTCATCAGGAAGGAGGTCCTCTTCCTCACATATAGTCAATGGATACCAAGGCAAAATAGTAAACAGCCATGGAGAGATGTGGCATATAACTTAAGGAGGGGTATCAGCCTGCATGACAGACACTTTTTGCCAAGCTATCAGTACCAGCAGTCACACCTTTAAAGATAAATATATCTTACCATGGTAGATGACTACTGCAGGTGTAGATTTTTCTTCCCAACAGAAGCTGGGATGGCAGGCTGAATGGCATCATTAAGATACACAAATGCCTGAATACAACTATAATGCTGAATACTTTCTAACATCTGACTGTTCACAGTATGTCAGGATCTATGATTCTATGGAAGCTTACGTCATTGTACAGAAGGAAGCTATTCGGCCCTTCATGTCTGAGCCAGCTTTCTCTGCAAAATCAACTCATCTGATTCCACTTCCCCATCCTATCCCCATAGCCCTGAAAATCTTTCCTCTTCAGGTATTTATCCAGCTCCCTTTTGAAAACCACAATGGAATCTGCCACACTCTCATGCAGTGCATTTCAGGCCCTAACCACCTCAGTGTGTAAAAAAACTTTTCCTTGTGTCACCATTGCTTCTATTGCCAGTCACCTTAAATTAGTGTCCTCTGGTTCGTGGGCTTTCGAGCCAATGGGAACAGTTTCTCTCTATCTACTCTATCCAGACCCCTCATGATTTTGAACACCCCTATCAAATTTCCTCAACCTTCTCAGCTCTAAGGAGAACACCACCACCTTTTTAATCCATCCATGAAACTGAAGTCTGTCATCCCTGGAGCTATTTTCATAAATTTGTTTACATCCTCTCTAAAACCTTCATGCCCTTCCAAAAGTGTGGTGCCCCAAATTGGACACAATCCTTCAGTTGAGGTCAAGCCAGAGCCTTATAGAGGTCCATCATAACCTTCTTGCTTTGGTACACTATACCTCTATGTATTGGGGGTCAGTTAGCTCAGTTGGCTAGATGAATCGAGTGTTATACAGAATAATACCAATGGTGTGGGTTCAATTTCTGTACTAGCTGTGGTGTTTCATGGAGACTTTGCCCCAAGGTTGTGGAATGGTACCTCTCAACCTACAAGTTGCAAATATTGTCTCTGTCAAATAGAGAGAGGTGCCTATAGCCCTTTGAGACTATGGCTGCGATGAGCTCTATTTATAAAATCCAGGATCTCATATGCCTTTTTAACCACTTTCTCAACCGGCCTTGTCACCTTTAATCACTTATGCATACATTGTTACAAATGTGAGGTTTTATAAGGTGGTTATGTTTCAGGACTGTGACTTTAATTTAAGGGTAAAATGGAGGAATGAATGGGTCATGTAATCTGTTCTGCATTTCGCTGATATCAAGCCTGGGTGGCTTGGATGTTAAAGGATAAAGGGAGGTTCAGGTTGTTTTACTGGGAAGAAGGTACAGGTGTTCATGCCTGTAATCAATGATTAAAGCATTTGTTCTGGCAGTGGATAGATTGTTGGTCTCCACAATTCCAGGAAGGCATTAAGAATGTCAGGTTTTGTAAATGATTATACTTTAAACTATCTATTTTGCTTCATGATAGAATGAAGTTGTGAGTTTAAAGGTAACAAAGTAGCGTTTCTACCTGGATACAAGACCTATGTGATTCATGTTGCCATGGAGATGGCTTTGAGAGGGAAAGCATCCACAGGAAGCCATTGTAGGATTGGCTTACAGGGTGTTTTCCTAAAATATCTCTGAACATCACAGACAGCTTCAGTTTGTAAGGAATTAAGAGGAGGAGGAGGAGGGGATGGAGAGAGAGCGAGAGAGAGAGACAGAGATGGGGCAGCAAGTGTCTGTGGTTCATTATGCAAGAATGCGGGTGGAAGCTCAAGCTTGGAATAGAGAAACCGATCTCTTAAGGATTTAAACGAGACTGGAAGATTGGCTGAAGGGAGGAATCTCCAGGGTAACTCTAACCTTAAAAGGTAGTTTGTGGATTAGTTATCCAGCTGGAAAAGGAAAAGAAGGGAAGCAAGCCTTCAGGAGCTAACAATCACTTTGGGCTGGTTCTGGGAGAATAAATGTCCACTTAAGGGACAGAGTAAAGTATAATGGTGGAGGGGGATTTTCAGTTGTTTTAAATGCTATGCGGGGGAATCCTTTCTGTATTTTTGAGTATAAGTTGCCTACTGAAATATTGTTTAGTCAACATTCTGTAACAGTAGAAGTCTTTGAACTTGAAATCTTGGCATGCAGTTCCTTTAAGTTGGTCACTGAGAATTCATTTTTTAAAAATAAGTTATTAGTTTCTACTAGGATTGCAACAATATACCCTCACATCTCTCTGTTCCTGCAACCCATCAGGATTCTGTCACTCATTTTATATTGCCTCTGCTCATTCTTCCTCCCAAAATGCATCACACCACACATATGTCTGCCCATTCTTCCAGCCTGTCTATGTCTTCCAGAAATCTATCAGTTCACAGCTAACAATACTTCCAAGTTTTGTGTCATCTGTAAATTTTAAAATTGTGCCCTGCACACACAAGTCTAGGTCATTAAGTGTCTTGGTTGTACTGGTGATGGTGGTGTAGTGGTAATGACACTGGACTGGTAGTCCAGACTAATGCTCTATAGACATGGGTTCAAACCCTACTGTGGCAGCTGGTGGTGTTTAAATTTAATTAATAATTAGGTAATTGAAAGGCAGTCTTAGCGATGGTGACCATAAAATGATTGTCTGGTTTATTAATGCCCCTTTAGGAAGGAAATCTGCTATCCTTACCTGGTCTAGCGTACATGTGACTCCAGACCCACAGCAATGTGGTTGACTCTTAATTGCCCTCTGTAGAGGCATAATAAGTGACTTAGTTCAAGGGCAATTAAGGTTGGGCAACAAGTGCTGGCCTTGCCAGTGATGCCCACATTCCATGAGAAGAATAATAAAAAATGAATACATATAAAGAAAAGCAGTGGTCCTAGAACAAACTCTTGGAGAATCTCCCTGTATACTTTCCTCCAGTCTGAAAGATAACCTTTTACCACTGTTCTCTGTTTCCTATCAGTCAGCCAACTTTGTACCCATTCTAACACTTTCTTTGTTTAATTTCATGGGCTTCAAATTGTTGGCAAGCCTGTCATATGGCACTTTAGCAAACACATTTTCAGAAGTTCGTGTACACTATATAGACTGCATTATCCTCATCAGCCTCATCAAACAAAAATCAATCAAGTCAGTTAAACAGGATTTGAAAATGACAAATCCATGCTGACTTTCCCTCATTAATCCACACTTGCCCAAGCAACTGTTAATTTGTTCTAGATTATCAAATCTCAAAGCTTTCCCACCACCAAGGTACGATTGGCTACATGTAGTTGCTAAGTTTAATCTTACAGTCTTTTTTGCATAACGTTCCAACATTTGCAATTCTCCAGTCCCTGGCACCACCCCTGTATCTAATGAGGATTGGAAGATTATGGCCAGAACCGCCCCAATTTCCACCCTTACTTTCTTCAGCATTCTCAGATGCATCCCATCTGGTCCTGGTAACTTATTAGCTTTAAGTACAACTTTTTCAGTTCAGTGACACTACATAAATGACAGCATGATAGTCTGATCACAATCCAGTGTTGCTTGACTGGCCATATCCAGCAAGAGACAACCAACTATTTCTCAACGTTCTTATCAGCTTGGCTCAGTGGTGGCACTCTCACTATACTCTCAGTATGGAATGAGAAGGTCATGCTTTTTAGACCCAATATAAGACTTGAACACACAGTCTCAGATGACATTTCCATGTGGCACTCAGGGAGCACTGCACTATCAGATATACCACAGTTTGGATGAAGCAATAACAAAGGCCCTGTCTGCCAGCTCAGGTGAATGTAAAAGATCACCTTGCATTATTCAGAGAAAAGTAAGGGAGTTCTCCCACTGCCTTCACCAACATTTATCCTTCAGCCAAAAGCACAAAACAGATCACTCATTTCAAATTTCTAGACTTTGCTGTGCATAAATTGGCTGCTGAATTTGTCCAACTGACAACAATAACTAAACATTAAAAAGCAATCCCTTGTGTAAGGTACTTGATTGAAAATAATAATTTCTGTTTGATTGAATCTTGCTCCACTCAAAGTCTTAAGTAATAGTCATACAGAGAGATAAACAATATTACTTACTTTCACTCTGGATAGCGAATATAACCTTAATCATTTTTATACACACTTGCCTCTCTCTCTATGAATTTTGAAGGAAAGCTTAAATTCTATAAAGGGCTCAAGTCACACATGGCCATCCCTTACAAAAGAATTGTCTCCTAACTGCTCTGTTGATCATTATCTTGTTTGTGATATAGGCTACCCTCTTATCTGGGAGACCACTGATCCTTATTCAGTATTTCTTGCTGACAAAACGACTTTCTTTGCTGACAAAGCTTTTTCTCGCTAAATGTTACCATCCTCTGGTAAATTTTGAGAATAACCAACTTGACCATTTAATTATTTCTAGATATAGAGCAATGGAACAAATTATTTACAAGTGAAAAGAAAGAAAACAATTCAATCATATGAGATTAAACCCAAATCCTATGTATTGAAAAATAAAGCATCTTACACTTGGCTGTAGAGAAATTTGGGATATCCCGTGGTCATCAAAATTGAGATATGAATGCAAGTTCTTTCCCTCTTGCAAATTGCCTGACAATCATCAAATGCAGATTTTCCCCATCTGCTCCTGGGAAACTTGCAACAACCGTGCAGCACAGAACTGACACCAGTCAGTGACAGTGGTGATCAGGTGTGGCCTGAAACTTTGCTCCATCTCCTTGTAATTATTCCGGAATACATAGTTTTGTGGGGCTAGCAGTGGAAGGACATAAAGGCCACCCTCCACATACACATGCAATACTACATCCAGTTCAACAGCTTCACACAGGAATAGCGGGAAGATGGGTCAGGTGTGGAGCTCTGTCACTTTCCTCTACGCTGATGTCAGCTCTTCAGATTTACTGTCCCTTTGTGTTTGCCCATCTCTCCTTAGTATGTTGCTCCTTCAGCCTTGAAAATGGTTGATAATGGTTTTGAGACTTATTTTAAAGCTATCCAAATGCTTTTAGAACTTTTGACATCATATTGTGGGCTTTCTTTTTATCTGTCGCTATGCCTTTACATTCCATTTGTGATGCAGTCTCTGCTGCCTGCACTATTGTGCTCTCTGCACCCTTCCAACTCTTCAGTTAAAGCTTACTAATGAGCTGGCGGCTGAATAATGGTCTCAAACAGCAAGAATTTCAGTTATATCTGTTTAATCTGACCATGAACCATTCCTAACAATCTTATTATTATTAATATTATCAAAGGTTTATATATTTAAAAATTAACTTCCATCACGGCCAAGAGCCAGATTGAGGTAAATTTTATAATAAATCATTCCAAATAAAATATAACAATACAAGTAATGAAATAAAGAACAGAGTAAAATAACATGAAAGCAAAATACTGCAGCTGCTGGAAATCTGAAATAAAAACAGAAAATTCTGGTAAAACTCAGCAGGTCTAGCAGCATTTGTGGAGAGAGAAACAGAGTTAACGTTTTGAGTCCATCTGACTCTCCTTCAGAGCTCTGAAGGAGGTTACATGGACTCGAAATATTAACTCTGTTTCTCTCTCCACAAATGCTGCCAGACCTGCTGAGATTTTCCAGAATAAAATAACATTTTGATCTTAGGTTAGGGTCTTTACGTTATATGGGTTCTAACAGTCATTAGAGTAAGTTCAATGTGAGGAAGAGATGTGGCAGTGGACTATTCTTAAATCTTGTCATTTTATACCTTAATTCAGTTCATTGTTTTGAAATCCATAGCTTTTAGTCGCTGGGAGACCTGTCTGCAGGTAACAAGTAGTGAAGTTTGGACTTTGGCAACAGTCTTGCAAAAGAGTCGATCACACCTGCTCTCGAGTGTCCCCAGGCTACAATTGTACATGACATCTGAGCAACTAGAGTAATTAGGGCCATAAATGACTTTGCAAGCCCTTTTCTGAACACTTTCAATGGTTTTACATTGCTACTTTGTGATTCTGCTCAACCACACAGGTGCCCTGTATTCCAATATAGGGCAAACAAAAGATGTGAAAATGGTTACAAGATCACCGCTTGAGGGGGAATGGTATTTCAGCCTCCAAAGCTTGTATAAATGGTTGTTAGTTCATTTAACAATAGAATTGGTGAGTACATCGCATTTTAGATATGCCTGGATAATTAAGCCCAGCAGTTTGACAGACTAATGATGTTGGATTGTGACATGTTTCAAGTGAGACAGTTGTAAACAATGGCGCGCTTAGATATATAAAGATATACTGGTATTGGAGGCAGTCCAGAGAAGGTTCACTAGATTGATCTCGGGTATGGATGGATTTTCTTATGATGAGAGGTTGAGTTGGTTGGGCCTGTACTCATTAGAGTTTAGAAGAATGAGAGGCGACCTTATTGAAACATATAAGATTCTTAAGGGGCTTGACAGGGGCTTGATGCTGAGAGGTTGTTTTCCCTTGTGGGAGAGTCTAGGACCAGGGGGCATAGTCTCAGAGTAATGGGTCACCCATTTAAGACAGAGGTGAGGAGGAATTTCTTCTCTCAGAAGGTAGTGAATCTGTTGAATTCTTTACCGCAGAGGGCTGTAGAGGCTGGATCGTTAAGTATATTCAAGGCTGAGATAGACAGATTTTTAATCAATAAGGGAATCAAGGGTTATGAGGAAAAGGCAGGAAAGTGGAGTTGAAGATTATCAGATCAGCCATGATTTAAATGAATGCGGAACAGACTCAATGGGCTGAATGGCATGCTTCTGCTCCTACATCTTATGGTCTTATCTGCACCAAATGTCGAAAATCTAGACTATGAAACCTCAGTAAACTTATACAGAGCACTTCTGTTTGATCCTTGGTCTATACTGAGTTAGCTGAAGTCAGCAAGGTCAGACAGAGAGCTGTTCAGAATAGACTCCTGGGTTAGAAACGGGAACATTTTCTGAAGTTTCTGCTTTGAACAACCATCCAGGAAGCCTTGCGGAAAATGAACATGTGTGATCATCAGGTGGGGACAGGATTATACTCAGTTGTGATGTGCCCTATCATCAAATAACCTATTGATATTCACTCTCAAGGCTCACACATGTATCATGGCTAGTTGGGCAAAGCAACAGAAAGCAATAGTGGAATAAAGGGGAGGAAACAAGGGGACAAAACATGGGGAGGAAACTGAGGGGGATAATTAGTAAGGAAAAAATGTATTTATAAAGAAAAATTCACAGCTAGTTAGTTCCAGATAGCAAAAATAATATTTTAAATTTTAGTCTTTCCTTTTTCTTGTGGTTTCATAAGAATTTACATTCACAGTTAATTATGTGGCTATGCATATAGGTATACATTCATTTATATTTTATAAAGCCATTGTATGATTAAGGGTACAGGCATAGATATTTTATGAGGTCATTGTATCTTTAGGTGTATAATTACACATACGTTTTATGAGAGTGTACGTGCTCATACATAGTTTATGGAGTCAGTGTGCATCTCCTGCCTGCATGATGGCTACAACAGAAACGTATTGTTAGATCAGGCTGTTTGCATTTAAAGCAATGCTGTTCAAGAGACCGAGAGGAGGAATAGCCCAGTAAAAGAGAATATATAAACTGCATAGTAAAGAAAGAGGTTAGCATAATAAAAGGGCATAAAATAAACCTAAACTTAAAAGCTCATCCAAAATTCTGCTGCTTGTATTCCAACACACACCTGCCTAGCTGCCACCACTACACTTGCTGAAACTATTCCCTGATGACTCAATTTTTAAATTCTCAAACTCATATTCAAACCACTAAGTGCAGCCTTGCTTTTGCCTATGCCTGTAACTTCCTCCAACTCTTCAACCCTCTGAAAGACCTGCACTCTCCAACTCCTGACGATTTCCATCAGGTTACCGTTGGCAGCCATGCCTTCAATTGTCTATGTCCAAAGCTTTGGAATTCTTTCAGTAAATCTTCCTCCCTCTCTTCTACTCTCGCCTCCTTTAAGACCCTCCTTAAAACTTAACTCATGAACAAAGCTTTTAATTATCTGTTCCAGGATCTCCTTCTTTGGTTTGGTGTTAATTTTTTTGTTATGTCATGCTCCAGTGAAATCACTCAGGATGTTTTCCTACATTAAATAAGTGCAAGTTGATGCAGGGAGACAAAGAAAGTGAAGAGCACTGTACAATAACCATTTTTAGCAGAGAGAAAAGGCAGCATAATAAAAGGACATAAGAGAGGGAGGATGGGAGCATAGGACTGTAAATGGGCAGATAATAACTTTTGATGACAGGGAGAGTGTAAGATAAGGTAGTGTAGTGTAGAAAACAATTGTAACATGGAAAGAAGGTGATAATGAAAAGGCATACATAGGAGGAGAGAGAAGGTAACAGAGTAAAATAACCATCAGTTTCAGAATGAGAGGGTAGCACAGGAAACGTGTATACAACAAGCATGTACAGCAGAGAGGAGTGGGAGAGAATTGCACAATATAACAATTATAAGTATCAGGGAGAATAACTAGCATAGAGAGTAACCCAAGTGTGACAAAAATACAGACAACACAGTAAAATAGCACGGTAGCCATGTAGAAGACAGAAAGAGAGAAAAGAGCACTGTAAAGGTGCATTCAATGCTGTGTCTGTCAGAGAGGACAGCACAGTAAAAGGGCATGATGTTACTCTAAGCAGCAGAAATGGAGAATAGTACAGTAACCATTCAAAAGTCATATCTAGCTGGAATGAGACATCACAGTAAAATGGTAATTGTGGGCAAAATTTTACAGTCATGTCGCGGTAAAATGCAGTGAGCCGTTCAAAAGCCCGTTGACTTCAATGGGACCGGAAAGTCCAGCTGGTGGCAGGGGCTGTAAAATTCCGCCCTGTGCTTAGCAGAGAGGACATCGGAGTGAAACTAGTGGAGAGTGAGAGGATGGCACACTAAAAGGAGTTGTGCCAGCCATCCACAATAAAGGTAAGTAGGAGTGAACGGAAGGAAAAGAAGAATTGAAGCTGCCAAACTAGAGGATACCACAGGCTGCAGTGTTGCTTTAGGTGGCATTGTCTTCAATGGAAAACAGCTGAGCTGCCAAGACAGAGCAAGGAAATCAATCAAGGGCTTACAGAAAAAAAGCAGCCATCCACTGCCTTGAATGAGCCCTATCGCAAATACATTTGGGGTGTGACATCACTGATTTCAGGCATGCAGCACTGTCAAAAAGGATCTATCAGAGATTCCTTGTCTGACAATGTACTGACTATCTGTAACAAATTGAAGAAAATCACTCACTACAAGTCTGTCACCATGAAGATAATTACATTCTGTTACAATATCCAAGTTGAAGGACTGTTGCTAATTGTATTTCTTAAATAAATAGATTGATACTTGCTAATTATTCCTTATTTATTATCAACTTTGGCATGCTGCTGCTAGTGTGACAACTTTAACATGATAGAGTGTGAGGTCTATGTCTATGCACATAGTGCCCAGAGTTTTAGGCGGGTGTGAGGTGGGAAGCCGGGCTCGGGGAGATGGTGCTGTAAAATTGGTTGGGATGGCGTGGGCGGGTGGGGTGGGGGGGGTGGGTGTAGGTTTGGTGTGGGGTAGTTGTAGTGCCCATTGCCTTCCTGCCTCTGTTGGTATTTTAAAAGTGGTGGGGAGGTTGCATTTTGCCATCTGGTGAGGCGACACAGTAAACATGGATTTGGGGGAGGTTGGGGGAGGCTTGCACTGCTGGATGGGCACCCGGTCTACCCCAGTGGTACAGGCTACCCTCCATGGGAAAACTACCCTGACCTTGCCAGCGACCCACCCATCCCCTCCCTCACTAGACCAATCCCTAACCCCAATTAGCTGCACTTTGGGCCTGCTTTGGGCTGGCTGATTTGGGGGTTGTTGGAGTCCCAGGAGTGGCCACCACTCCCAGTAGCAATGCTGTGACTGAATTGCTGCCAGCCCCCTGATTGGTTGAAGGCTATTGGAGGTGGGACATCCTGCAGAAGAGGGGCGGAAACTGCAACTTCAGGCGATTATTTGCTTGGATCACGTAAAATAGAGTTGTGGCTTCCAGGGCAGGCAGAGACAGCTTGCCCCCAACTTTCCAGCCCCAATTTGAAATCACGGCCAGCATTTCTGGAGTATAAAACAAATTGAGATTTTATCTATTATGATGTCCTTTTGTTATCCTATTCCTTCGGCTAGTCTGGATTATCCGAATCTATTGGGTCCGGAACAGCTTGCTTCCTGCATTAGCCAGTAACTTATTCACTGGATGGAGAGCTGGAACATTGGGCAGAATTTTTCCCTCGTCGGGCAGGCATGGGTGTAAAATAGTGTGCGATGACGTCGGGCGAGTGTCCCGACGCCATTGCGCACTCTCGCAGTATTTCACTTGACAGTCGCATGTGAGAGGTGGCAGCGCGCCCACCGAAAATTAAGAGGCCTATTAAGGCCATTAATCAATTAATTAAATTGAATTTTTCGCTGCCTGTCCAATCATTGGGTTGGCGGGTGGGCGAATAGGCCAAGCAGCCTTTGCATCCATGGGCGGGATGAGGTTTCAACCAGTGATTAAACACTCATTGTTAACATGTCCCTGATCGTGTGGCAGAGTCACATGAGGGGACATGGTTTCCTTATTTTTTAAATCTTTATTCTTAATGTGGAAAATCTTAAGCTCCCTGAGGCAGCTTTGTGCCTTCAAGAAACTTTCTGTGAGCGCACCGATGTGCATGCACTGACTTCCGCGCTCACTCTCCTCTCACCCCCCCCCTGCCGACCAAGGCAGTGCTGAGCATTTCAGTGCACGATTCACTCTGGCATGCTGTTAATTGGCTTGGCCAGGGCCTGATCGCGGGTGGTAGACGATTGCGCGGCCGCCTCTGGGCCCACCCGCTGCGCTCGCCCGATGAGGGGAAAAAGCTCCCCATTATTTCATAAAAACATCTTTTTTTTAAATTCATTCATGGGATGTGGGCATTGCTGGCTAGAATAGCATATATTGCTCATCTGTAATTGCACTTGAGAAGGTGGTGGTGAACTGCCTTCTTGAACCACTGCTGTCCAAGTGGTGTAGGTACACCCACAGTGCTGTTAGGGAGGGAGTTCCAGGATTTTTACCCAGCAACAGTGAAGGAACGGCGATATATTTCCAAGTCAGAGTGGTGAGTAACTTGGAGGGGAACTTGTAGGTGGTGATGTTCCCATCTACCTGCTGCCCTTGTCCTTCTAGATGGTACTGGTCGTGGATTTGGAAGGTGCTGCCTCAGGAGGCTTGTTAAGTTCCTGCAGTGCACCTTGTAGATGGTACATACTGCTGTCACTGTGCCTCCGAGGTGCAGGGAGTGAATATTTGTAGATGGAGTGCCAATCAAGTGGGCTGCTTTGTCCTGGATGGTGTCAAGCTTCTTGAGTGTTGTTGGAGCTGCACTCATCCAGACAAATGGGGAGTGTTCCATCACACTCCTGACTTGTTCCTTGTAGATGGTGGACAGGATTTGGGGAGTCAGGAGGTAAGTTACTCGGAACAGAGTTCCCAGCATCTGAACTGCCCTTGTAGCCACATTATTTATATGGCTGGTCTAGTTCAGTTTCTGGTCAATGGTAATCCCCAGGATGTTGGTAGTGGGGGATTCAGCAATAGTAATGCCATTGAATGTCAAGGGGCGATGGTTAGATTCTCTCTTGTTGGAGATGGTCATTGCCTGGCACTTACGTGGCGTGAATGTTACTTGCCACATGTCAGCCCAAGCCTGGATATTGTTCAGGTCTTGCTGCATTTAGACATGGACTGTTTCAGTATCTGAGGAGTCGCGAGCGATGCTGAACATTATGCAATCATCAGTGAATATTCCCATTTCTGACCTTACGATGGAAGGAAGGTCATTAATGAAGCAGTTAAAGATGGTTGGGCCTAGGACACTGCCTTGAGGAACTCCTGCAGTGATGTCCTAGAACTAAAATGATTGACCTCCAACAACCACAACCATCTTCCTTTGTGCTCGGTATGACTCCAACAAGAGGAGAGTTTCTCCCTGATTCCCATTAACCCCTGTTTTGCTAGGGCTCCTTGATGCCACACTTGGTCAAATGCTGCCTTGATGTCAAGGGCAGTCACTTTCACCTCATCTCTGGAATTCAGCTCTTTTGTCCATGTTTGAACCAAAGCTGTAATGAGGTCAGGAGCTGAGTGACCCTGGCAGAACCCAAACTGAGGGTCATTAAGCAGGTTATTGCTAAGCAAGTGCTGCTTGATAACACTGTTGATGACCCCTCCCATCACTTTACTGATGATTGAGAGTAGATTGATGGGGTGGTAATTGCCCAGGTTGGATTTGTCCTGCTTTTTGTGTACAGGACATACCTGGGCAAGTTTGCACATTGCCAGGTAGATGTCACTGTTGTAGCTGTACTGGAACAGCTTGGCTAGGGGTGTGGCAAGTTCTGAGCACAAGCCTTCAGTACTATTGCTGGAATAATGTCAGGGCCCATAGCTTTTTCAGTGTCCAGTGCCTTCAGCTGTTTCTTGATATCAGGTAGAGTGAATCGAATTGGCTGAAGACTGTCATCTGTCATGCTGGGTCTCTGGAGAAGGCCAAGATAGATCATCCGCTTGGTACTTCCAGCTGAAGATTGTTGCAAATGCTTCAGCCTTATCTTTTGCACTGATGTGCTGGGCTCCCCATCACAGACGATGGGGATATTTGTAGAGCCTCCTCCTCCACTGAGTTGTTTAATTGTCCACCACCATTCATATTTGGATGTGGCAGGACTGCAGAGCTTAGATCTGATCCGTTGGTTGTGGAATCCCTTAGCTTTGTCTATCTAAGTTTGCTACTTATGCAGTTTGGCATGTAGGTAGTCCTGTGTTGTAGCTTCACCAGATTGACACCTCGTTTTTAGGTATGCCTGGTGCTGCTCCTGACATGCCCTCCTGCACTCTTCATTGAACCAGGGTTGATCCCCTGGCTTGATGGTAATGGTAGAGTGGGTACTATGCTGGGCCATGAGGTTACATATTATGGTTGAGTATAATTCTGCTGCTGCTGATGGCCCACAGCATCTCATGGATGCCCAGTTGTGAGTTGCTAGATCTGTTCGAAATCTATCCCATTTAGCACAGTGTTAGTACCACACAACATGGAGGGTGTCCTCAGTGTGAAGGCAGGACATTGACTCCACAAGGACTGTGCCGTGGTCACTCCTGCCGATACTGTCTTGGACAGATACATCTGCTCCAGGCAGTTTGATGAGAATGAGGTCAAGTATGTTTTTCCCTCTTGCTGGTTACCTCACCACCTGCTGCAGACCTTAGTGGTGCTACCGAGCCATTATTGGTGATGGACATTGAAGCCCTCCCACCCAGAGTACATTCCATGCCCTTGCCACATTCAGTGCTTCCTCCAAGTTGTGTTCAACACGGAGGAGTACTGATTCATCAGCTGAAAAGGGGTGGGGTGGGTCTGAGTGGTGTGGTACATGGTAATCAGCAGGGTGTTTTCTTGCCCATGTTTGACCTGATGCTGTGAGACTTCATGGGGTCTGGAGTTGATGTTGAGGACTCCCAGGGCAATTCCCTCACAACTGTATACCGCTGTGCCGCCACCTCTGCTGTGTCTGTCCTGCCTGTGAGTCAGCACATACCCAGGGATGGTGATGTCTGGGACATTATCTGTAAGGCATGATTCCCTGAAAATGACTATGTCAGGCTGTTGCTTAACTCATCTTTGAGACAACTCTCTCAATTTTGGCACAAGGCCCCAAATGTTCGTAAGAAGGACTTTACAGGGTCGACAGGGCTGAGTTTCTGGTGCCTAGGTTGATGCTGGGTTGTCTCTCTGGTTTAATTCCTTATAGGGGTTATTAATGTAGCAGTTTGATACAACTGAGTGGCTTGCTAGGCCATTTCAGAGGGCATTTAAGAGTCAACCACATTGCTGTGGATCTGGAGTCACACATAAGCCAGACCAGGCAAGGACACTGTGAACCAGATGGGTTTTAATGGCAATCAATGGTTGATTTCACAGTCATCATTAGACTTTTAGTTTCAGACCTTTATTGATTTGAATTCAAATTCATGGAGAGAATTTTCTCACCGTCAGGCGAGATGGGCGGGAGCAGGCACTGGCGGGCGCGCAGCTGATCGCCGCCTGTGATCGGCTGCATGCCGCCATTTTACGTGGGCGGGCCAATTAAGGCCCACCCAGTGTGATGCACACCCGGAAGCGCTCAGCACCACCTGTGCAGACGGGGGAGGAGGGAGAGTCGGGGCCTATGCTCTTTAGCGCACATGTGCCCGAAAGAGCACCAAAATCTCCGCATTGCGAAAAAGAAAAAAAAAATACTCAGACACGTGCCCTCATGTGACAGTATCATGTGAGCTGGGACATGTTTATGTATTACAATAATATTTTTTATTTAATTTATAGAGCCTTCATGAAACCTCATCCCGCCCATGGGTGAGGTTTCATGAGAAATGCGAAGGCTGCGTGGTCTCTTTGCCTGCCCGCCAACCTTGAGATTGGACGGCCAGCCCAGACAATCAGCTCAATTAGTTGATAAATGGTCTTAATAGACCTTTGACAGTTTGGTGGTTGCGCAGCTAATTCCAGTGAGCACCCGCCAAATTGAAAATCGGAATGATGCACAGTGACGTTAGAACGCACGCCTGACATCACCGTGTGTCAGTGTGCAGGGCCCAACCCTGCACACTGACCAGAAGATTCAGGCCTATATTCAAATTCTACCATCTGTCGTGGTGGGAATTCAAACCCAGGTCCCCACAGCATTACTCTGGGCCTCTGGATTACTAGTCCAGTGACAATACCACTACACCATCACCTCCCTCCTGAATCCTCTCAAAACTGACTGAAGAAACACCAAAGAGAAATAAGTACCAGCCTCATCAATTCTGGCTTTATATTGTGTATTCAGTTCAAGCCAAGTGAAGATTTCCAGTGAAAGACGGCTGAAAATAATTAAAGCAGGGCACATAAATCAGGATCTATTTACAAATCATACATTCTGTAAATTGTTTATATACTTTAATTTTATATTATTTAAAGTTAAATAATAAAACTTTTTGAAAGCTAGGAAGCAGACTTGTTTGAAGTATCGGAGTTTCTCTACTGTACTGGGGAACTGAGGGATGCAAAACTGAGGTGTTATAGTGTTACCAGTGGTGGGGGGTAGTAATGGCGAGTTTACACGGACAATTTCCATTATAAACGTGGACATGGTGGTGTGTTACAATTCACTTGGGGTGTTCGGATGATTTGGAACTCACAATGGGTACAAAACTGTGACAACTGGGAGTAAGGCTTTGTAGACAAAAAAGTACACAACTAAATTTCAAAAGCTGGCTAGAAATAACAGCAGGATACAGCAGCAAGAGGATATGAAGAGACAGATAGATTTAGAGTTAGATAGGGAGATGGACAATACTGAAATAGAACAATCAAGCATGAGGAAAGAAAATCAAACATAAAAAAAAACAAGGGCTTGTTTTCCCTGATCTTTTTGATTTATTCTTTGTACTCTTATAGCTGACAGTAAGGTGCAGGAAAATGCTGGAAATTACGTAATTAAACAATGCCACTCTACATTTTCACATAAGGGTTAAAAATTTATAGAAAGTCAATATTTACTAGCTGAATCACCTCTTTTTAAAGTGATTGACAATAATAGATTTATTTTCTACAATTGGTCAGTAGTGATGCTCAATTGCAGCAAGACAAGATGCATTAGATGACACATTGTTCACTTAAATAATATGATTCCAGAGAAGCTTTGAAGGACAGAGATTATAGAAACATTCAGAACATAAAGGAAACAAAAGAGTAAAACACCAATAAGGAAGCCGATGATTTGTTGAAACTTAAAGAAATGCGTTATCAAAATTGACTGAATTGTTCAACATTCCAGCTAAAGTATAATATATGAAAAAGGTACCTTTGACAAATTGAACATCAAAGTTAAGCAAAAGCATGTTACCTTGGACTGTGAACTGTGCGCCAAAGCCATGCTCTAATCTTGAAAATTAAATATAAATTTTTCAGCGGCAGATGAAATTTAGCTCATGCTAAAATATTGTAACCATGTTTGCTATTGTGCTGACAATTATTTCGACTCTGCTTATTTATGCTAATTCCACAGGTCCAGCAACCGTGTTTAAATGATGTGCAGGTTGAAAATAGAGCTGCAAGATGGTAGCCCAGTTTCTCCAACCTATTATCTTTACAAATGTAGGTTACTGATGGGAGCAGACATTATGAAATGATGAGTAGAAGCATCTGTTATTTTTACTGTGGTTACACATACTGAATCTTGTAGTGTTAATCATAGTGCTGCTGAAGCGGTCAAATACAATAGTTGTTAATAAGCAAATGGAATGTTCTGTCCAGACCCAGGGCAGGGTTTTCGGGCTCAGCTCGCCACTGGGATTGTCCAGTCCCACCGAAAGACTTTTGGCTGGGCCGCCGAATGTCCTGCGGCGGGTCACACCATGACAGGGCCACAAAAACCCAGCTTCAGAGTGTGTTAGGAATGAATATTTAATCTTCGCCATAATAATGAATTGTGCTTAGAGGCAGAATTTTTCCCTCGTCAGGCAGGTGCGACGGGAGGGTCTGGGAGCAGCCGCGCAATGGCCTGCCACCCGCGATCAAGCCCCGACCGGGACTTCACGCTGGCTGGCCAATTAACGGCCAGGGGAGCGCGAGCGCTGGAGTGTGCGCATGCGCGCGAGTGCGCTCAGTGAAAGCTCCCTGAAGGCACAGGGCTGCCTCAGGGAGCTGAAGATTTTTAACATTAAAGATAAAGATTTCAAAAATAAGGAACACACGTCCCCTCATGTGACTCTGTTAAGAAATCCGCCGTGGATGAGGTTTCACAAAAAATGCAGAGGCTGCTTGGCCTATTTGCCCGCCCGCCAACCGTAAGGTTGGACAGGCGGGGTAAATTTCACTTTAATTAGTATATAAATGGGCTTAACAGCCCTCTTAATTGTCAGCGGATGTGCTGCCGACTCCCGCGCATGGCTGCCAACCGAAATATTGCGCGAGTGTGCGATAATGTCGGGACACTCGTCCGACGTCATTGCGCGCTATTTCACGCTCGTGAGTGTCAGACGCGCGCCTGCACACTGAGCTGAAAATCCTGCCCCATGCTAACCCCGCTGAATGCGTCACTTTTGTTCACTGCGCTGTGTCTCTGTGGGAGGTATGGTGCTGATTTAAGATTGGGAAACCCAGGAAATCGGGTTTCCCTCATGTCCTTCTACAATTTAATAGCTGGACCTGATCTGCATCTTTTGTCTCTATTTCCTGACTGCTGCCAACCAGATTGAAAGGCTGTCACATTGTTGGTTGGGTATTCTTTCAATATCAGTCTGAAAGAGGGGGCGACAAAGAACTGGGGAAATCAAGGTAGGCCAGCATTCTAGGGGACATTGGGGTGTGGGTGGTGAGTGGTGGGTAGGAATTTCAGGGTCATAAGCTGGGGAAGATTGAGAAGACTGGACAGTGTGGGATAGGTGGTGGCGGTGTTGTTGGTGGGAGGAAGTTTGGAATGCAGAGTTGGGAAGATCGGGGAGTCCAAGGTATGAGGGGTGGTGTGGGCAGGAAGATCAGTGATTGGAGCTGGGTAAGATCAGGGAGACAGGAGCAGGGGATTATCAAAAGCCAGAGGCAGATTGGAGTCTGGGATCAGGAGAGATTGGAGGCCAAAGGCAAATTGAAGGCTTTTTATAAAGGAGATGGGATGGAGGGGGATGTCCAATTGGTGTGGTGAAGCCATATAAACTGGATCCATCAGTAAGCGGAATTGCACTTACATCCTAAATCTCCAGTTCTCATCTCCTTTCAGCTAACAGGTTCCCTGAGGCTCAGAAAACCTGGTTGTCTAGGGTTCAATTTAAAATAGGAGGTTACTGGTTCAGGTCACACAGCCTTATTGTAATATTTAAATTCCCAACCAACTTCTTATGAGCCAGTTCATTGCCTAACCCTGTCCCACCTCCAGGAACTCAGCACAAAATATTGCAAATCAGCTGACTATGATCAACAGTCATAAAGTCAAAAATCAGTCATTTCTAGAACAGATTTCACTTCCTGAGGACATGACAAAGTATTTCATAGCCAATCACTTACTTTTGGATTGTAGTTACTATTGGTTTACAGGTATCTTGAGCAGTTCCAACACCTCTCTCAAAAGCCACCATTGTTGGGGAGATCCAAACGTCAGATCAGCTGTACAAATTACGGCAGCGAGTGATTGACAAAAACCTCCCCAAGTCAACGGAAGTCCTAGTGCACAGAGCAGTTGTTGTCACCACACTCCTGTACTGCAGTGAGACCTGGGCCTTCATTTTACCTTTGGCCAGCATACACGATCGACGGGTTGGGGAGCAGTCGGGAAACAGGCCCTCAGCCGCGATCCGCCCCCAACTATGTTTCACCCTGGCTGGCTAATTAACGGCCAGCCAGTGTGAAATGCGTGCTGGAAAGCTCAGCGCTGCCGGGTTGGGGGCGGGAAGAGGATGGGTGATGATGTTTCTGTGGGTGGGCGCTGCGAGAAAGCTCCCTGAATGCAGACAGCTGCCTCAGGGAGCTGCAGACCTGAAAATGCTAAATTAAAGGTTTAAAAAGCTGCAAAAAACTGGCCATGGGGAGAATTTTCAGCTTGGCGAGTGGGATGAGGTTCTCACTCACGGGTGGGATGAGGTTTCATGAAGGGTTTATAAATTAAATAATTTTTTCATTAAAGTTCATTGACATGTCCCAGCTCACGTGACACTGTCACATGAGGGGACATGTCTTCAATTTTTTTTTCTCTATTAAAATTTTTAAAACTTAAAACTAATCTCCCTGAGGCACCTCTGTGCCTCAGGGAGATTTCTGCGCCCTTTTGCATGCATTCCTGACTCAGGGAACACTGCCCCCACTGACCACACAGGGAGTGCACAGCGCTTCCGGTCACATGTCGTGCTGGGTGGGCCTTAATTGGCCTGCCCACGTAAAATGGTGGCACAGACCCGATCAGGGGCACCGATCGGGTCCGCACCCACCCCCACCCGCCCCCGCACAACTCCTCCCGACGGGGGGAAAATTCTCTCCCACATATCGTAATCGATCACCTGAAAATATAGCTGATAAAAGTGTTGTCCACAGATATTTCTTTTTATTTTATTTCCTAATGGAAATTTCATCCCGCTCTTGGATGAGGTTTGATGAAAAATGCAAAGGCCGGCTGGCTGATTCACCCGTCTGCCAACTGTAAGGTTGGATGGGCCATGAAAAATCGGAGACAATTGCGCCGTTAATGGCTTAATTTCCCTCTTGATTGTCGGCAGGCACACTTGCAACTTTTGCCTGCGCCCGCCAAGCGACATATCACACGAGTGCACGATGGCGTCAGGACACTCGCCCGATGTCTTCTCGTACGATTTTACGCCCGATCGGGTCAGGCACGTGCCCACCTGCAGGATGTAAAATTCAGCCTCTTGACTTTGTATAGGGACACATATGAGCGCTAGAGAAATTCCATCATTAATGCCTCTGCCACATCCCTCAGATTCAATGGGAGAACAAATGCTCATGTCCTTCTTGAAGCCAGCTCCACAAGCATTCAGTCAAAACTCCTGCAAAACCAACTTTGATGAAATGGACATGAGTCCAGATGGCCGAAAAGTATCTCCCCCACCAGGGATTGTTTTCTGAACTCCCAAATGGCCAGCGTTCCGGTGAAGGACAAAGACAATGCTTCAAAGATATTCTGAAGCTCTCCTTGAAGGGCGGCTGCATTGACATTAATGACTGGGAGAAGCTTGCTACCAATCGCTCAAAATGGCAAGAACTTGTCCATCAAGCTGCATCACTCTTTGAGTCACAACGTGTTAATGATGAAGCAGAGCAGTGACAGAGAAGAAAGGAAAAAGAAGCAAATCCCACACTACCTTGTGGGACATCCCCATGCTCAAAGGTCCGTGGGTCAAGAATCAACCTGTTCAGTCACATGAAGACCCATGTCAGAAACTCATAGACCTGAGTAGATGTTGCCCTCAAATCAAGGGACAGCTGATGATCAGATTAACGGGATATGAGCCAATTTGAGCAGAGCAAGATCCACAGTAAAAAGCTGAAGTAAACAACTAGTTTTGGTTGTATTGACTGTGAGATGAGAGTTGGCCAGAATGCCAGCAAAATTCCCTTGTCTTCCTTTGACTGGAATCATGTATCTTTTGCATCTAAAGGAACAGGCAGAATCACGCGTAATGTCTCATTTGAAAGACAGCATGTGTGACATTGTTATATTCCCTCATTGCTGTGCTGAAGTATCAGTCTAGACTATATGCTCAAGTCCATACTTGAAATGGACATCTGAATGAGAAGTGGAAATGTTACCATTAAGCCAAGTTGACATTTAAAGGAGAAAATTTGGTGATACAAGGGGACCGAAAGACATTGACATATGTACAGCTAATTCCCATTGGAACATTATTACATGACAATTCAGCAGGATGCGTTTGGAATTTAATGAACAGGTTCTAAATCAGAATGATTAAAAATAAAAATATTTTCTTTTAAAAGGTTTTTAAAAGCCTTTATAATGTCCTATTATTGAATGCAGATTTCAATATTCCAATATAATATTTTTTAATAAAAATCTATTTCTGTTCAGTGACTGAGGTTGTAAAATCATTTTAAGTTTGGGATATTTGACTGTTCACTGTTGTTGAACCTATCTAATTCAAAAGACAAAAAGTAACACCACCATTTTAAGGATAGCCACTTTTGAAGTGATTGGCTAGTACAGTACATCAAAAAACACTGTGAAGTACAATACTGTCCTTTGGGGCCTGTGTTTTCTGCCACTTTAGAGGGAAGCACATTAAGAAATACAAATAAAAGAAGATCCAGCAGCCACAAGTGACAGCAAGCTTTTTATTAAGATAATTACCACTGTAACAACCTGACAGTAGACTCAACCAACAGCTGAGTGACTTTACTCAGGGAATTGATAATCAGTATAGACTAGGAAAATCCCAGAACCGATTGCTGCTTTCCCAGCTGAGTCAGCTAATCTCAGCGAGGGTGTTGGTAAAAGAGTTATAATTGGTTCACATCCTTAGATTGGGGCAGTATAATCAGATAAGGAATCCCACTCTCGGTCACTGCTTAACATCATGGACAGAATTTTCTGCCTTCCGGGCGGGCGGGCCAGACCCAATCTCTGGCAGGCGGGGAGCTGATCCCCGCCGGAGAAGCGAGCCCCACCGCCATTTTACGTGGGCGGGCCAATTAAGGCCCGCCCAGCGTGACGCCCGGCGGGAAGCGCTATGCGCTTCCTGTGCAGGTGGGGGGTGGATTCCCCAAAAGCAAGAGTGCACTCTTTCCCGCATGCCTCAGGGAGATCTCTGACCATTTAAAAAACATTAAAAATAGAAAAAAAATCCTTAACATGCCCCCCTCATGTGACAATGTCACATGAGATGGGACATGTTCATAATCTACACTAAAACTTTATTAAACTTTTTAAATCCCATCATGAAACCTCATCCCGCCAGTGGATGAGGTTTCATGTTTTTTCTATTCCCCACCGGGGCTCCTGGCCTGCCCACCAACCTTAAGGTTGGACGGGCAGGTCCTTTAATTGTTTAAATGATCCTTTCAATGGACTCAATTGGCCATTGACAGGTCGGTGGGCAGACATGTGATTTGGCTGTACCCCTGCCTTCCTGAAAATTTAAATGGGGCGGGATGATGTCGGGGGTTCCCCCAACGTCATCCCGCGTCATTTTGCGCGTCGATGAGCGGGCCCCGCCCCCTGCTCGCCGACGGCAAAATTCAGCCCTATGTGTTGATAGGATTGGGCTCATCAACTACAATGCCCCACCAAACATTCCACCAAAGCTCACTGTCAAGACGCATACACATGAGTTGTGAGACATACTGAAGTACCACAGCAAGCATCAAATACCTTCTGGGTGGGGGAAGGGAGGGGAGGGGAGGGGTGCGGGGGTGGTGTCAGGGAGGAGGGCTGTGGAGAGTGTGTGGTTAAATACGAGAGTGACATAAGGAAGAAAATTTGCAAGAAAAAGAAATTACGCGACCAGTTTTACCCTATCAACCAAAGAATGGCAATTAACGTTTAATGCTAAAAAGAAGGCTGAAGTGTGAAACATTCAAAAGTACTGTGAATATCTTAATTTATTTCAAGCATATGGATCCTTCTCTTAAGTTAGAGAACAGAACTCCTACCAAGCCATATTTTAAAAATAATTTTAATGTTTAATTTTATAGAGTTCTGAAAAATGGATCATCTATCTATTTTGCATCCCAAGACCACTGGTCTTTTAGATTAAGTGTCTCAGAGATGAATAGCATTAACAAGCTCTCACATGCTTTGAGAACCTTTTCTTTCTGAGTTTTCCTCTGCTGCTTGTACGTGTGTTTTGACTGGTCACTGTGGTTTGGAACATTTTTTCCAGGATTTCCTATGTTTGCTATTTCATTTTTAAGAAGAACCTTCCCTCTTGCATGCTTCTTCAGCAGATCAGGCAGAATCCTTTAGGTTGTGAACTTCCCCATGAATTTTAGAGTTATAGGGCTGCATCTTCCGGTTGGTGAGAGGTCGGGGGGGGGGGGGGGGGGGGGGGGGGGGCGGGGGGGGGTTGTGGGTGGGGCCTGCTTGCCGACGCGTAAAATGACGCAGGGTGACGTCGGGCGGGTGTCCCGATGTCACCCCGCGTCATTTGCATTTTCAGGTCGGCGGGCAGGTAGCCGAGTCAGCTGCACGCCCGCCGACCTGTCAACGGCCTATCAAGGCCATTAAAAAAGTAATTGAAATCACTAACAGACCTACCCGTCCAACCTTAAGGTTGGCAGGCAGGCCGGGAGCCCTGGCGGGCTTCTGAAAACACATGAAATCTCATCTACCGGCGGGATGAGTTTTCATAAGGGATTTAAAAATTTCAGAATATTTTAAAATATAAGTTATCGACATGTCCGCAGTGACATTTTTTCTATTGTTAAAACTGCTTTTCACATTTGAGCCGATCTCTCTGAGGCAGCATAGCGCTTCCTATCGGACATCACACTGGGCGGGCCTTAATTGGCTTGCCCATGTAAAATGGCGGCCCGTCCCTGACCAGGGGCGCCAATAAGGAACCTGCCCACCCGCACCTGCTCCCGCACATCCCCCCCGACGAGGGGAAAATGTTGCCCATAGAGTCATGTAGTTACACAGCACAGAAACAGGCCCTTCAGCCCTTCGTGTCCATGCCAGCCATCAAGCCCCAACCTATTCTAATCCCATTTTCCAGCACTTGGTCTGTAGCCCTGTATGCTATGGCGTTTCAAGTGCTCATCTAAGTACTTCTTAAATGTTGTGAGGGTTCCTGCCTCTACCACCCCCTCAGGCAGTGTGTTCCAGATTCCAACCACCCTCTGGGTGAAAAAAAATTTCCTTAAATCCTCTCTAAACCCCCTGCTCCTTACCTTAAATCTATGCCCCCTGGTTATTGACACCTCCGGTAAGGGGAAAAGTTTCTTCCTATCTACACGACCCTCATAATTTTGTATATCTCTCTCAGGTCCCCCCTCAGCCTTCTCTGCTCAAAGGAAAACAACCCTAATCTATACAGTCTCTCTTCATAGCTGAAACGTTCCAGCCCAGGAAACATCCTGGTGAATCTCCTCTGTACCCTCTCCAGTGCAATCACACACTGCCTATAGTGTGGCGACCAGAACTGCACACTACTCCAGCTGTGGCCCAACTAGAGTTTTATACAGCTGCAACATAACCCCCCTGCTCTGATATTTTATGCCTCAGCTAATAAAGGAAAGGATCCCATATGTCTTCTTAACCACCTTTTCTACCTGTGCTGCTGCCTCAGGGACCTATGGACATGTACACCAAGGTTCCTCTGATCCTCTACACTTCCTAGGGTACCTACCATTCATTGTGTATTCCCTTGCCGTGTTAGTCCTCCCAAAATGCATCACCTCACACTTCTCAGGATTAAATTCCATTTGCCACTACTTTGCCCATCTTACCAGCCCATCTATATCGCCCTGTAATCTAAGGCTTTCCTCCTCACTATTTACGACACCACCAATTTTCGTGTCATCTGCGAACTTACTGATTTTCCAGTGTCCAGATCATGGGGAATGGGATGCAAGTTGGGAAATGCTCATCAGAACCCCGTGGAAGTCCTGACACTGTCATGTGCTGTAACTGCCCAGGAAGATTAAACTTCCAATGAGATGATTTCCACTGCCCGGGGCTCTCTGTGAGTATCTCCGAGTTCAGAGCAGAGACTTGGGCCAGATACGCAGGACTTACCTGGATACTTACCCAGGAAATGTTACATAGTTTAATGACCTAACTCAGTGATCGGCCAGCATAACTTAACTAAGCACTACAACCGACACCCGCAAACAACCCCTTTATCTGACCTGACTACCTCAGACCACCTAACTTGCCCCTACCCACCTGACTGCCTCCAACCACCTGACTACCCCAGACCACCTAACTACCGCCGAATCACCCAACTACCCCCTAACCACCCGACTACCCATCCCAACCACCTGACTATTCCCGACCACCCGACTACCCCCCAAACAACCGACTACTCACAGACCTAACCCGACTACACCCACAACCACTCGACTACCCCTGACCACTGACTAACCATCTCAATCACCCGACTACCCCCATGACACCCAGCTATGAACCTCACTGCCTGACTGCCCATCCAGATCACCTGAGTAACCTCTGACCACCCGATTACCCTCCAACTTGACCCAACTACCCCCCCAACCCGATCTGGCTATACTCCCAACCAGCTGACTACCCTCCACCCAACTACCCCCTTGAACAGCCGACTACCCAACTAATCCCCGACTACCCAACTACTGCCGACCTGATTAGCCCCTCATCCACTCACCTTCCTATCCACCTACCCATCTCATCTACTTACCCGTCTATCCACTTTAGCCACTCACCCATTCAAACTCACCCACTCACTCACCCACTTACTCATTCGCCCACTCACGCATTCGCTCACTCACCTAATCACCCATTCACTCACTCACCCACCCATTCACTTATCACCCATTCACCCACTCACCAACTCACCCATTCACTCCTCACTCACTTACTGAAAGACTTGGACATTTAAACATTTACCTGAATACAGCAAGCTACTGTTATGAAAAGGGAGCATGTCCTCCGTCCTTTCATCTCTTCTTGTGCCCAGCAATTCCTCTGGGGATTGATGTGCTGACCCTTTGATGCCTCAGCCAGGATTGGAAGATAGGGCCAAAAAATCATAAAAGGGTCAGGTTGCAGAAACCTTCACGGGCAGCATCAATGCACTCAGCATTGACACTGACCGGACAACCTGGGCCAAAATACCATGGTCAGTCCTTCTGAAAATACAAATGATTTTCTTTTAGAAGAAAGGGTATGTTTGAAGCTCATTACAATCTTTCAGAATTTGAACACTATTGTGAAGTTTTCACATTTCTTGTGTGGGAAATAATCTAAACAATAGCTTCTCTTTCTTTCTACTTGTTTTTTCTTTCTCTCTTTGCATTTTTTTCTTTTTTCATCTGTAGTATTTATTTTTGGTGGCAGCAAACTGCTTGCATGTTTGCACTTTATTTACATTGCAGGTATATTAAAATCAATAAATCAGTTTACAACTGTGTTAAACTAACACACACAGGGTTTATACAATGGGTCTCTAAGGTGTACTGTCTAAGAAATAAAGAACCTCCCAAATATCATATCATTCTATTTGCCTTCTACTTACTGGGAAGATCCTTTTCTAGTTTGACAAGGAATCATCATGTATCTGAAAAACGTCAGCTCTATTTAGAAAACACAATCCTCACAAGGTGTTTTAAACATTCAATGTTACGAGTTTCATGTACCTCACATTCTTTAGGGGATGACAACAGCAGAAGTGGTCAATTTAAAATTGCTAAATAAAAGTGTTAAATTATTTCATAAAGTATACAAAATAATGAAATAACTGAGAAACACACAATATAATCCCTGTGAGTTATTTTAACATGGTTGTTAACTGGTTTATTGAATTTAGGATAAGGTAAATAAAATGTAAACATGTCAGCAGCATGCTACCACCAAATATTAAAACCGCAGGAGTACTAAGAAAAGAGCAAAGAGAGAAAAAGCAAGTAAAAAAAAAAGAAAAGTCACTGTTGAGATAATTTTCTGCATGAAAAATGTGAATGCTTCATAAAATTATTCAAATTCTGAGAGACTTTATAGTATCGAGCCTGTAACGTACTTTATTTCCAAAGGAAAACAATTTTTTTGGCCCCATGATGGCAGACTTAATTGACTGGCAGCTCTCAGCAGCAGGAGTTCCTCCCAAGATGGGGGCAGAATTCTTGCCTTAAACCAATTAATGTCCCATGTGGAGTCGGGCTCTCCCCTGAGATTTTCAATAGGGTGGGTCAGGGACAACAACAGGAAAATCTGGGCCAATGTTTCCGATCAATGACTTTTCATCAGATTCTGATCACTCCACAGAAATACTGCTTGAACTGTTGAGTATTTCCAACATTTTTTGTTTTCATTGCAGATTTCCAGCATTTACATTACTGACTTGTTAAAGACATTTTTGAATCTTTTTTGAAGCTGTCTACAAAAAGCAGGACAAATCCAAACTGGCCAATTACGGCTCCATCCTTCATCATCAGAAAAATGATGTAAGGTGTCATTGACAGTGCTATCAAGTGGCATTTACACAGCAATAACTTGTTCACTGATACTCTGTTTGGGTTCTGCCAGAGCTACTTGGCTCCAGGCCTCATTACTGCCTTGGTCCAAACATGGACAAAAGAATTGAATTCAAGAGGTCAGATGAGAGCAAGATGGTTCTCTCAGCTTCCTGCCCCTTTTGCAGGAGCTAAGATGGCTGCTGCTATCATGTGACCTGTAGAAAATGCCAACTCATCTCAAAAGGTGTTTCCTTTTGTGGGAGAATCTAGAACTAGGGTTCACTTTTCAAAAATAAGGATCACCCATTTAAGACAGAGATGAGGAGAAAGCTTTTCTCTCAGAAGGTTGTGAGTCTTTGGAATTCTCATCCTCAAAAGGTGGTGGAAGCAGAGCCTTTGAATATTTTTAAGGCAGAGCTAGACAGATTCTTGATAAGCAAGGGGGAATGTGGAGTTGAGGATACAATTAGATCAGCCATGATCATTTTGAATGGCAGTGCAGGCTCAAGGGCCAAGTGGCCTACACCTGCACCTAACTTGTATGTTTGTATCTCCCAAATAAGGCACCAACACTTCAGAAGGCCCTTCTCCCACTTGTGGTTCTTAGCTTTTGCCTTGGCCAATTACATTCTTACAATGAAACTTTGTCACCTCCTGGATGAGACATTAGTGAACCATAACTAAATTAAGGATTGTCTTTTGTCCTCTCAGAAGAGGAGGCCCAGTCTGAAATCCACAATTCTGTCTGATAGCCTGGAGCCATCTTGAAACAGTCTTTAAACTCAGTCCAAGCTAGGGTTTAAAACAGTTTTTCTAAAATTTGTATCATGAGAACTGTGCACCATAACATTAGTTTTAAAAAATAAGTAAGGGCCACCTGCTTTGTAACTATTATAAAATTTGCTTGAGCCTAGAAGCTTGGAAAGGCTTTGAAAATTATGGGGAGTGTAGGTCTTTAGCTTCCAGTTCAACTCTGAAACTGAAAAATGTTGAGTCTGGGGGATTTCTCCCATTGTGCATCCTTAACATAGGGGAGAATTTTCCCCCTGTTGGGGGGATTGTGTGGGGGCGGGCGGAGGCAGCCATTGGCGCGGACCCGATCAGCACCCCTGATTGGATCCGCTCCGCCATTTTATATGGGTGGGCCAATTAAGACCCGCCCATGTAAAGCCGAGCCAAAAATTCTCCCAATAGAGTAATAGCTATCCAATTCTAGCATTATCTATAGGGGATGGCTGAGCAGAATTGTACCATAGGTTCCAGCAAAAAACTGTCTTTCTTGTGCAGTAGATCTAGATGTTCTGGAGAATAAATCTCTAATGTGAGGCACATTGTAACTGCTTTCAGTCATCACAGCAGATTATCCTCTTATTGTATTTGGGTTTAAAGGATTACTTGGGCATGACACAAAGGAAAACCAGGTGAGTAAGTTTACATGCATATAACAGAGTCTTCCCAATATTACATCCGTCTTTATTAATGGATAGAAAATATATAGACTCCATTGCCCACTTAAACTTTCTCCCCAACTGATTTCCCTCTACGTACTGTACAAAATGACTCTTTTGCACATAAGAGCAGCAAGAGGAAATACTGACCTATAATTTTCAACACTCTCACCACAATATGTAACTAGATGGTAGTTTTAATTATTCCATTTACCATTTAGTTACATATACTGACCATAGGAATTCTTCATGAATGCATCTACAGACTGATGACGCATGGTACCCAGAGTGGAGAGAATTTTGTTTTTTTTAATTCATTCACGGGATATGGGCTTTGCTGGCTGGGCCAGCATTTATTGCCCATCCCTAGTTGCTTTTGAGAAGGTGATGGTGAGCTGCCTTCTTGAACCGCTGTAGTCTATGTGGCGTAGGTACACCCACAGTGCTGTTAGGAAGAGAGTTCCCGGATTTTGACCCAGCAACAGTGAAGGAACGGCGATATATTTCCAAGTCAGGATAGTGAATGACTTGGAGGGGAGCTTCCACGTGATGGTGTTCCCGTCTATTTGCTGCCTTTGTCCTTCTAGATGGTTATGGTCATGGGCTTGGAAGGTATTGTTGAAAGAGCCTTGGTGAATTCCTGCAGTGCATTTTATAGAAGGTACACACTGCTGCCACTGTGTGTCGGTGGTGGAGGGAGTGAAAGTTTGCAGACGTGGTGCCAATCGAGCGGGCTGCTTTGTCCTGGATGATGTCAAGCATTCCATCACACTCCTGACTTGTGCCTTTTAGATGGTGGACAGGCTTTGGGGAGTCAGGAGGTGAGTTATTCGTTGCAGGATTCCTAGGGCTGAATCTTCCGATTGGCGTGTGGGCACAGGCCCGACATGCCGACGCGTAAAATGATGCGTGATGATTTTTGGCGTGCGTCCCGACATCATTGTGCATCATCTCAATATTTCGTTCAGCGGGTACGCACCGCCAAAATGTCAATGGCCTATTAAGGCCATTAAGAATGTAATTAAACTAGTGAAGAACGCTGCCTGTCCAACCAAACGGCCTTCGTGTTTTTCAGGAAACCTTATCCACCGGCGGAATGAGGTTTCCTGAAGCTTTTATAAAATCAATAAAATAATTTCCCCACCTCTAAAAACATGTCCCAACTCATGTGACGCTGTCACATGAGGGGGCATGTCTAAATAAATTTTAACATCATTTATTAAAGCTTTCTATTGTCTATTCAATCTCCCTGAGGTAGCGCCGGGCCTCAGGGAGATTGCTGCGCTCTTTTGTGCATTACGCTGGGCAGGCCTTAATTGGCCCGCCTGTGTAAAATGGTGGCACGCAGCCGATTGCGGGCAGTGATTGGCTCCACGCCCACCCCTGCCTGTTCCTGCCCAGCTCACCCACCATAGAAAAAATTCACCCCCTAGCCTCTGACCTGCTCTTGTAGCCAGAGTATTTACATGGCTAGTTCAGTTCAGTTTGTATCCATCAACTGAGGAGGGAGAAACAGAAAGGAAATTGGAAAAATATTGTGGAGCAATATTACTGTTCAGATGGTCGAAACTGTATTTCTCTCTCAGTTTTGGATTAAGTAAACTTTGAATGTATTATGCAGTCCATGGCTTGCACATTTCAACCAAACGGTCATTTTCACTATAATGTTATTGGGAGGTGAATGTGATACCAGGTCAAAAAGATAAATTCAATCAAACTCTGTTGATTTGATTGATCAAGGCTTTGCATAGGCTGCAGTTGGTTCAACTTGGAGTTGGATTAAACCTTACTGTTAAATTACAGATATCTGCATTCTTCTAGAAATTAGCTTGCCACTGCACCAGGCCTCTTCCATGATGTTGAAAACTTCAAACCAGTTCATTTGTTTCTGTTGTTACTTTGAACAGCCACAATAACATTTGTAAATAAAGTTGGCTTGGATTATGTTGCCTCTAAGAACATTGATGTGGATTTCTGAGGCTATGGTGTAAACATGTCACAGGCAGACAGGTTATCTTTAACAGCGAATTGCAGCGATATTCAATGCATATACTATAATGAGATGATTTTATCTGTTGCTAGTCTCAGTGTCAGGAATCCAAAAGCATTTTATTACTTGACTGACTAGTTACTGAGAGAAAGAGAGAGGGAAATGGAGATGATTCAGTTGGCATAGCTGGGGTTTTCACTGGAGGCCGTTGTGCTGTGGTTGCTGGAGCATTCCGTAGGAGCCAGCAATCCATATCCATGGCATAGCCAATTTGGCAGCAAACCTTGTGCTGTCACTGGGACAGGTGACAAAGTACTCTCCCTCATACTGTTATCTTTCATCTTGATAGGCCTGGATAAAGTATGAAACACACCATTCTGTTACCTTTAACAAATTAAACTGCTATAATTCTTCATCTTATTTGCACAGAAAATCATAACAAGATTGGCTGCTTCTCAAACTGGTCCCAATGGTTCTGTTTGACACATACTAAATAACATTACTTATACTGCTAATGTCTGCCAAAGAACATGAGTAATTGTCAGGCAGCGATTATTTTTGATAAGGTCTGCAAAGCTGAAGAGGTTTACTCCCTGGAGGTTAGGACAAGATAAGCAAACGTGGAATAATTTGGTAGTTTTGGCTACCAACCCATTTCAAAGTAATTGTATAAAACCATATGTGATGTGCCAATTTATCATGTGCAATAAGCATTAAAACAAGGTTACAAATTTATAATAAAAGTATTGAAGCAGCAAATAAATTTCTGACATCATTAATTTAACAGCAATGCCAGTCATTGTCATAATTTTGTTCATGTTTTGCCTCACAGATAAGTATTAGTTTGCACTTTCTGTATCCCTGAAGAAAAAGGAAAAATATAATGTTTCTTCTGAGATCTTGCTGCATTTTGTGAAAGCAACATTTCATTGAAAGTGTACATTTCAGTGTACGATTTATTATTGCACATTTATAATTCACCACAAGGCTATATTTCTCTTGGTCGACTCATAGGTCTCTAAACAAGTTATTCTTTGCAGCCCATATGCAATTTTTTTGTCTAATTAAATTGTAACACCACAAACTGAAGGTTTGCATTCACTTTGCATCTCACGGCTTGCAAACAGGACAATACACAGAAAAACAGACCATTATTATTAAACAAACGCATAGGGGAATCTAAAGATGATTCACTCACACGTGATAAGATTTAAATCTAAAAAACTTATAATTGGATGGCTAGCAGTCATTAGTTCTGGTAAAGATATCTGTACTGCACTCTATGTTCTAAATTATTAAGGGGACAACATAGCAACAGAGCAAAGATGAACCTTTTGTGCCCAGCTTCTGAAATCTCCAATTATTAACTGGAAGAAGTACAAGAATAGTAACAGACTGGACACAAACTGTAAAAACAGAAACAGACAACAAATTATTTACCTGGAATAACTCAAAACTGGCTCATGCAATAGAGATTAATGGCTACACATAGGCTGGTACATGATAGTTCCAATGCTGAAGCACTTCAAGGATTAAAATGACAATGTACATCCCTAGAATGAAATTTAGTCAATGCCAGCTTCAACGCTGAGATGTCAACACACACACACACACACACACGTAGAAAAATAAATTCTTCCCAATTTTAAATTTACTTTTCCCTACTTTAAACTTATCACTCTAGTCCTTTCAGCTTGCCTTACTTTGAAGGTGTATCCTGATAGCTTGGCATTTTCTGTTTGACATTTCTGATTCCTGCTGAATGAAAGGGGTAAGCTGTGGGGTTATCACTTTAGATAGCAGCAGATAGCAAGTACCCATAATTAAAAGATGCAATTTGATAGGCAGTAATATTTTCACAGCATTTTTTTGACAAGTTGTGATATTAGAATTGATCTAACTGAATGATAAATGAAGGATAAAATTACTTGTATGTTATGGTGGTGAATGACCCAGAAAGCTTTATGCTGGAGCAGAATTCTGCTTCCTCCCCTTGTGCTTCAATTAGTTCTGTTCTCTGTTTCTTCATAAAAGCTGCTGAGTCATTCACTGAAAGTCATTACCGTGATTCATCTTTCCATTTATTTTCTCCTTACCAATCAGAACAAAGCAACAGACAATTTTGTAAAAGGTGCATAATGGCTGTGGAGTTATGCTCTGGGAGAATAATGCACAAATCTTTACTGCATTTGTTTGAAACTCATTTCTTTGATATCTAGATAGATATGATTTTATATGTATGGGTGTTTTGGTGAAGGCACAGGTTCTTCTAGTTTTCCTTCTGAGTTTCTCCCTTTATTCTCCCTTCTCCTTTCCTAAAGGTAGTGACTTTGTGTAATGACATGCATGGAAGTCCTCCAGCACCTCTTTATGAGGTCACTGTGTGAGGGATAAAACTGATTGCCAATAAGCAAGTTGACTGCAGATATATCACTGCGGATCTCCAGGCTTGAATTCACCTGACTTCCATGTACATGCACCTCTACAGAGGTCAATGCATAGTGATCAAAAGTGAGATTGAGCCCCATTCTATTTTTCCAATATCTGGGGAGGCTAAAGCCAATTGTGACACCACTAACCCATTGAAATCAACTAGTGTGACACAGATTAAGGATTAAATCTTGCTGCCCAGTGTAACTCAATACCACACCAAGTAGTTTTTCCATTTTAAAAGCATCTCACTAATCTAAGCCATTGTGAAAAGCACTGGCAACATGCTGTGTCATGGCAACCACATAAGAAACATACTGACTTCAATGATGAGGAAATCAGGCACAATTGTTTGAGTTACATAAACCACTTTTTACTGGAAACCAATAGTTCTGTTCTTCTTGATTCCTTTTCTCTAATCCTTGGGCTATTGAAGAAGATCAAAGCAAAGAAAGAGAAATTTTTTTTGTCAACATCACAGTTGTTGTTCTTTGACATCCTTGTGTTGAATAGCATTTGGTCTTGTTATGCCATGAGAGACTGTTAGCTAGATTCTACGTTTGAGCCCGGTGCACTTTCAGTTGGCTGTTTGTATAAGAAGAAAAAAAATCACACCAAGCTGAGCAGTTATCAGTAGTGGAGAAAATTGTCTTCCTGAAAATCATTTATTGACTAGATATTTCTGAACGGAAGGAATTTCCTTTTTTATCAATTATTTAGCTATCAAAATGTAATATCCATTCTTATATCGCCTGATGCTAAAATGCAGTTTATTGTGCTGGTGGCTGCCATCTTACTTTTGATTCCTCTTCCTCTGGTTTCATTACAGAGAACGTTCTCTGATGTCTTGGTTGGCAAGATTTGTTTGGAATTTGAATCCATATCTAGTACTGAACTCTGCCCGCTCTTAAATCTCTTTCTCTTAGCACTGGTGATTTGAAATGTCTGTCTTAGAAAACTGGCATTGTTGGTACTGGTTTCCGTCGTGAGATCTAGTTGCTGGATATCAATTGGCCTTACCTGATTTGTTCATATAGTGGGTTACTTAAGCATAGCCAACAGTTCTTGCCAAAGTTTGCATCACCTTTTGGATCAAAACATAGTCTTCATTTTTATCCTCAAATCAGGTAATAAATGTACTCAAAGGTAATAAACCCATCATTAAAATAAGACTTGGCTGGTAGTTTGTCAGAAATGCAAAGCCTTAGATAAAATGCCATTCATATCTTTTCTGGTTGCTATCTGAAACACCCTAATGTCTATAAATATATATAAAGCTACTGCCTGGAATAACCACATGGTTTCATTAAATGTTTGGAACCTGTGGAAGATGTTTTCTTAACTTTTCATCGCTAATGCTTGGAATTTTTATCCAAAAGAACTTCATTTGTGCTTGTTCTGAGTAATGCTTGATTAATGTTCACTGATATTTGGAGAAAGACTAGATATATGAATTTTGTTCTTTTGGGGTGCATCCTACATATTTTAGAATCCTAACTGAACTATAGTCTTGGGTCTTCAGAAAATGGGTAGATTTGGAGCAAAGATAAATTGGTGCTCCAGGTGAGGCTTTGTATGATGCACAGCAGTTGGTTCCCTGAAGACACAAGACATCTTAAGAAAGATCGTCCCTTGATGTGATGTGATTTCCCTCACCAAAACATGCTGTGGTGCTAGATCATTTCAGCCTGTGTCTAAGATGCTGCCTAGAAGAATGAAGACTTGCGATGTAGATAATGTTACTTTCTGAATATCCTTTAAGTTCCTTTTCTGTGCCTTTATTAAATTTTCATAATCATATTGTGCTTGTGAAGTTGGTGTTTAACTTTCACCAGCGTATTGACTGATTTATAGTGATTTTAGTGTAAAGAAATGTGAATTTATTGTTATGAACATCACTTATAATTAGGATTGGTATTGTGTTGACCTCTCTTTGGGGACCTGGATGCTCTTCAACATTATTAGTTGCTATAACATTGAAGAAATTGTGTGTAATTGCTGAATAATTGTATCTTTTCATTATGATACTTCTAGGAATATAGGAGTAGGCCATTCTGCCCATTGAGCATGATCTGCCATTCAATTAGATCATAGCTGATCATCTACCTCAACACCACTTTCCTGCACTATACCCATATCCCTTGATGTCATTAGTATCCAGAAATCTTATAAATTTTTGCCTTGAACATGCTCAATGATTGAGCTTCCACAGCCTTCTGTGGTAGTGAAATTCAAAGATTCAGAGAATAGAAATAGCAAACTATTACTTAAAAAGATCTATGGTTTAATTGGGTATATTCGCTGAATTGCTTAGTAATGATTCCCAGTCCACAAATTTGTCTTTACTTTTCACTTCCCTTCACCCCCCTACTCCCACCCACTTCAGATTTGTTCTTAATTGAAGCCTAATAGCCTCAATCCAAAATGAAATTGTCTATTGACATTTGATATCTTTTGAGGATTCTGGGTTATAAAATGACTTCTAAGAGGCACATCATTTGGCTGGTGATGTGGGTAGTTCCTGCCCATATAGCTGGAAGTTTAAAGAGCTCCTTGAAATACCTTTTTTGCATAAAGCTTTTCATTGAGGACATGTGGCCTAAGTTACAGAAGTTACTGCTAAAGTAAAAGAGAACTGCTAAAATGCAAGGCTTATTGTTATGTAATTGTTAGAATTAATTATCAGCTTTGATTATATGGCTTACTGTTGATGCTGTTTTCTACTGGTTTTAGAGCGATGAGTTACAAGGATAACCCACATACTTGCCAACATTAAAAGTCTTTTTTGGCCTATTTTAGATATTTTCTAGAATACTATTCTAGAGACACCCTAGCTACTTGTCCTATAAGCTCAAGTTTCTCATCAAAGCAAGCAGGGGTTGACTTTAGTTTGTATATATCAAGATAAAGCTGAATTCATAACTCTGCAAGTTATTATTGAAGTAATTTCATATTTGTTTATTGGGAGATGTCAAGTTATTCAATTTGTTGGTCTACTCTGGTGATATCTGCTTCAAATCCTAATTAAAGCTTCATCCCGCTTTTAAAAATGTCTTTTTTGTAGGTGACCTGTATTATACATGCAACAGTCTTCAATTAAACTGAAAAGCAAAAACTGGGAAACATTGTGCAATTTTGTGTAAATTTCCTGACAGCTTTGAGTCCAATACATTTTATTCAGCTTTGATATTTGGAAATTAATTGCTGGAAATCAGGAGTCCATTTGATTACTTTAAAATCTGAAATATTAGTTGTAGCATTTGTCCAAATATATTGAAATTAACTCTTGTTAAAGGTTTTTATCAGTCTATAAATTACCTGTTTTGGAAGAGTGATCAGGAAAGCAGGAAAAAAGTGTTCAGCAACATTGAAAATCCGGTGATTTGTCCCGGCAATAGAGAAAACTGATGTATGTTCGTGTTATATATGTGGATATGTGGAGTACCAAATCAATAAGGTGATGGTGGTGGGGTGGGGGGTGGGGGGGGGAGGTGGGGTGGGTGGGGGGTGGGGGTGGGGGGGGTGGGGGGGGGGGGTGTTGGGGGGGGGGTGGGGGGGGGGTTTGGGGGGGGGTGGGGGGGGGTTGGGGGGGGGGTGGGGGGGGGTGGGGGGGGTTGGGGGGGGGGTGGGGGGGGTTGGGGGGGGGTGGGGGGGGGGTGGGGGGGGGTGGGGCTGGTGCACTCACACATCCTGGGCATCAATGTCCTGCTCAACATTCACCCTGGATTCAGAACCGTAGCTAATGGGCAGCTGATTTGATATTGCCCATTTTACACCATCATCAAAAGTTAGTATTGCTCCTACTGGGGGGAGTGTGTTTGTTAAGAATGTTTATTATCAAATGACTTAGTGCTTGGAGTAACTTTAGTGCTAATATTTCTGTCTCCGAAGGACAGGTACAGTGTTCGAACCTTGCTCCAGACAGCTCTGGCTCTGATTTCTGGGTGAACATGCAGTAGGATACCTGCACATAGTGGGTATGAGTGCCCACCTCATCCCCCAGCCCCCCTGCACCCCACCCCCCTACTTCTCTCCCCCCATTGTATATTTTCAGAGGGACTGTAAAAACCTCTTGCTGTTTTGGACTAGTCACCCTATCAACTGGTATAAACGCTACGGTAGTGGCTATGGAAGGAGCATGGCGTGCAGCCTGTCAGGCTGTTAATCAGTCCACTAGTCCAGCGGAAGAGTGTGAAAATAAGAGAGCAACTTAATGCCACACACAGATTTCACTAACCCTATTTACTTTGCTATGCTCCTTCTGATAGAAATTGCAGCATCACCATCAGTGACAATATTGGAAACAAGGTGGCACTGCTGTCACTTGAGCCTCCAACACCCACTTTAAAAGATGGTATTGCCAGTATCCCTGAGGCAATGCTGCTCTCAATGATAATGGAAGATTTACCATTAAAGAAAGAAATTACTGTTTTATTTTGACTGTCTCAGGCTGACTGGCTCAGTTGGCCTGTGCAGGCCTGGAGAATGTATTTTTCTCACTCTTAAGAACACGTTTCCCAACTGGATGAGAGGTGCAAAGGCCAGGAAAACAAAGTAACAAATTAGCATTTTTCTTTCCCACAGCATAAACAGGAGAATTTCCACAGAACCAGTTTTTTTGTGCAAATATAAATAGGTCATTATCAAAAAAGCAAATCAGTATTTCATGGCACTGAACAAATACTCAAGAGCTTATTAAGCTCATTTTCCACCATCTTTTTTCACAAACATGTTAATATTTTGCAAGGGTGATAGGCTGGTAATGACTTTAAATGGCACATAGAAACTGCGTAGGCCATTTTCAACTTGTCATATTGGTAAACTTTAATTACAAGGTGCCACAGGCACTCTTTCCTCTTTTAAACATTTCCAACTGCAGTGATCATGGAGAGGATATTACCTAAGTGCTAATTCACTATGTTAAGGCTTCAGGGATTCCTCAGCTGCAATCTCATACTATATGGTCCACTGGCCATAAAATACAACGTGGTGAATGAGAGGGGGCAGAACAGAATTAGAACCTTACATTAAGAAGTAAGCCTTTGCATCACACACAGATTTTTTTGCTGCACTAAAAGCAAATGTCACTTTGTCCATTGAGTGGAGATTTGGATCTTTACATCCAGTAACCATGGCAATAAGTGTCCATTATTTGTATCCACACTAAGGCACATTTTCCAGGAAACTTTTAATAATGAAATAATCCTCATTTTGTATTTATCTTTCAGCTCTTCTTGTGGCTCGATTCAGGCAAAACAAACATTCCCACTTTGGATGGGGTATATTGCTCAAACTGATCCTCCAAGCTTTGGTAATTCTTTCCGACTCTCTTTAGTGCGACTCACTGCTCAATCTATCGCCTGATGGTATGGCTATATATAGAAACTTATCTCTACATTTTAGTGTTTTCTTTCAACTCTATTTGCACATTATTTAACTGCTGAACCTTCACTTCACAGTGTTGTAGGTCATCTCCCTGGAAGTAAACAACAAGCAATGCAGATGTTGTACTCTATGACAGTGGTTATCAAAGTGTGGCTTGTGGGCCACAGTGACCCACATGGGTCCTCCCAGTGATCTTTAGCCTAATCCAAAATATTGAAGTTGGTATTTGGTGAGAACATTTTGATGGACTTGTGGCTCAAGGTACGATCCAAATATCCTGGACTCACCAAGGCAACTCTGATTCCCAACAACATACAACTGTGAGATTGTATTTTCAACACTTGTGGGGCTGAAAACATAGAAGAAGAACCAGTTGAACAAGGAGCCTGACATGAGACTGAAGGTCTCTAGGTTGGAATCAAATATCATTTCATTAGTTTCTCGTCAAAAGCTACAGTATTCTTCCTATTAATTCTGATGAGTTTTTCTTTGTGGTGGCCAGTGAGATAGGACCTGTAGTTGGTTCTGGGGTCCTTTGCCCCACCTAATGCTCAGCAGACTAATATTTGAACACTGCTGCTATATCACAACCACTAGCACTACATCCTTGCTGGCAATACTGCAGTCTAAGAACTCCACTCTCCTAAATTTACAATTACACTTGCACCACCAGCATCCCATTGAAATAGTGGTATAATGTGTTCTGGGCAGTCTGATAAATAGAGCATTATACATGTACTATGTCCAAAGGTGAGACCACATCTGGAGTACTGTGTATAGCTTTGGTCTCCTTATTTAAGAAAGGATACAAGTACGTTAGAAACAGTTCAGAGAAGGTTCACTCGACTGATACCTGGGATGGGGAGGGCGCCTTTTTTATGCGTAAAGGTTGAATAGGCTTGCCCTGTATCCGTTGGTGGTTAAAAGAATGAGAGGTGATCTTATTGAAACATATAAGATCCTGAGGGGACTTGACGGGGTGGATGCTGAAAGGATGTTTCCCCTTGTGGGAGAGACAAGAACTAGGGGGCCACCGTTTAAAAGTGAGGCGTCTTCCATTTAAGACAGAGATGAGAAGAATTTTTTTCTCTTAGAGGGTCATGAATCTAAGGAACTCTCTTCCCCGGAGAGTGGTGCAGGCAGGGTCATTGAATATTTTTAAGGCAGAGGTAGATAGATTCTTGACTAACAAAGGAGTCAAAGTTATCAGGGTTAGGCAGAACGTGGAGTTGAAGCCACAATAAGATCAGCCATGACCTTATTGAATGGTGGATCAGGTTCAGGGGCCAAATAGCCTACTCCTGTTCCAAATTCATATGTTGTAAAACATCGAATAGAATAAAATGAGTTGTGTTACAACATCGAAAATGCTTCCAGATCATTCTCTTATTGATGCAGCACTTTTACTAGTGAGAATTGGACTGGCACCAACTAATAAAATTTCGCAATCACTAGTCCAAGAACAGCTTTACTGTAAATTGGATGCCAACTTCAGGGCCTGAATTGTTCAGTCGGCGTGCGGGGGTGGGTCCGGCATGCTGACATGTAAAATGCGTCCCGATGTCATTGCGCTGTCTCGTGATGTTTTATTCGGCGGGTGCACGCTGGAGTTGGCTGCGCGCCCACCAATGACTGATGGACATATTAAGGCCATTAACAAATTAATTAATATAATTGTTTACGCTGCCCGTCCAACCCTAAGGTGGGCAGGCGAAAAGGCCAAACAGCCTTCATGTTTTTTAGGAAACCTCATCTGTGAGCAGGATGAGGTTTCCTAAAGCTTTTATTCATTAAATAAAAAATTTCTCTGAAATATAAAAACATTTCCCATCTCATGTGACACAGTCCCGAATCTCCCTCCTCCCCACCGCCCGCACAGGTAGCACTGAGCGCTACGGCTCACGCCTTACGCTGGGCGGGCCTTCTTAATTGGACCGCCCACGTAAAATGGCGGCATGGAGCTGATCACAGGTGGCGGTCGGCTCCGCGACTGCCCCAGCTTGCTCTCGCCGAGCCCGCCCGCCGACTGAAAAATCCAGGCTCTGGAGACAAGGGCTACAGCTACAGGGTTTGGTGGTTATGACCCTGAACTTGTAACCCAGGGGTTATGCATTAATAACCCCACCATGGAAAATTGTGATTCAGAATGAGTTAACCTGACAATTTATAGGTTAGCAAGAATAGTCACCATGTAATGGAGGAGAAAACCTTAGAAGCACTTAATAAATAACCAGGTGCTACAGTAGGTTGAGAATGGACGGATATATTAAGATGAGCCAGGTAGTGTCTTATATCTATAAATGTATTATGACCTTATGAATTAATATATGATCTGTACCCGCAATACATTTGGAGATAAAAACAGAAAATCAGGCTCAACCAACCTCTACAGAGAGACAAATTCCATGGCCAAACTTGTGGGGTGTGATTCTACAGGAAGTCTAGTTAAGAGCTGGGATCCCAATTTCTGAAAGTCAATTTCAGCCAGTCCTCCTGCTGCAGTGTACAAAGCATATCATTCAAGGACGTGTTTAAGATGTTTGTAGCCTGTGTAGGGGTCAGTGAGAATGTTAATTATATTTCTGTGCATTCAGCCTCAGTCAAAGCCAGGACTTTTGAAAAAAAAATTAAGAACATTAAGAGCAATCATAGAAATGCAAGGCTGGCAATGTTTTAAACAACATACATTGGATTAAGGTTGTTCTTATCTTTTACAATCAAAAAACTCTTCACTATCTTGTCCTACAGTTGCAATGATTCTCTGTGTTTCATCTGTTACAATGGAATTGACAGTCAAATTGTTGAAAGGGCTACACAAGATCTGATTAATAGTTGTTCAGCTTCACAGTATCTGTAATTCCAAAGCTAAATTACTGGATTAGAAATAAATAAAGCAGCTCCTGTGCATCTCATTAAAATGAAATTGGCAATCCTAATCTGCATGTTAATTAGAGACTCTCTCAACAAACCGACATAGAGCACCAATGTCAACAAATATTTTAAGTCATGTTTCTTTTCAAGCTTATCATCATTGCATTTCCCAATTTAGAGTTAAACTGGCCCCTCCCCTGCTCCCATTCTTAATATGGGCACAACCTCCAGCTGCCATTCCTGCCATTGGTCAGCCTTCTCATCTTGGGGTGAAGCCACAATCCACGTCCTTTGCAATTGCTGGGTTTGGCCACAGCCAATCACATCACATTTTCCGATGGAGAAGCTCTTGTCCATTTAACATCTAGGCACCTCGAAGTGCCCATGTTTGTTGTTTCCAGGTGTGACTGATGTCCAGGTTCTATAGAAGGACACTTCTTCTGAATAAGGAATGAAATAAGGAGAGAGACGAATTGATAGATATAATGAAAAAGGCACTGCAGAGAAGGCAAACTCCCTAAAGGAAAGGAACATGACAGACATACAAAATGGATATCAGATGTCAGAGGTAAAAGTGTAAGATTTACAGAGAATTTGCTTCAGCAATGAAAGGGGCTTGAATAAAGCAGAACATAAGATTTAGGATGTCAAACTTTGGAGTTTTTGATTTACACTATTTGTTTTAAATTTCAAGTAACAGAAAAATTGGCAACCCAAGAAGAATGTGCGTAGTTTAAAAAAAATCATGATATGTCTCTTAAGAAAAAATGATTTCAAACTAGGGAAGAGAAAATTCAACCAGAAACTTAATATATTTTAAAATAATTTCTTCTCTACTTTAGGCTGTGTCTGGTCAGCGATTCACTCTTTACTTCTCGATAAATATCTGCAAGAGTGACACATTCTCCAGTTCACTCAACCTGACAACTGGGGAATCTATATATGTTTCTATCTGCCAGATATGGATTACATAATTTCTCTTTGTGAGGCCCTCCACATACATCAGCCTAAAGTGTTTAGGTACAAGTTGGCAAGTACCAAGGCTCATGTACCACACAGGTCTGCAAGGCCACTATTAGAGTTCAGCCATATACCAGACTGCTTACCAGCACAGGGCCTAAATTTTTCATGCATCGGGCAGGCTCGGTGGGAGCGGGTGGTGGTGGTCGCAGAGCTGATTGCCGCCTGCGATTGGCTCCGCGCCGCCATTTTACGTGGGTGGGCCAACTAAGGCCCGCCCAGCGTAAGGCACGAGCCATAGCACTCAGCGTTACCTGTGCGGGAGGAGGGAGAGTTGGGGCCAGCACCCTTTCGCACATGTGTGCGAAAGAGCACTTCAATCTCCCTAAGTCACGGAGCTGCTTCAGGGCGATTGAAGGGCTTTTGAAATTGTTAAATAAATAGATTTAAAATTCAATTAAACATGTCCCCTCATGTCACTGTGTCACATGAGATTATTTATTTAATTAATAAAAGCTTTAAGAAACCTCATCCCGTTCATGGATGAGGGTTCCTAAAAAACTTGAACGTCACTTGGCCTTTTTGCCTGCCTGCTAACCTTAAAGTTGGACGGGCAGCGTAAAAAATGACATTAATTAATTCCTTAATGGCCTTAATAGGCTGTTTAAATAGCGGCCGGTGTGCAGCCGAGTCCAGCACGCGCCCACTGAACGAAACATTGCAAGACAGTGCGATAATGTCGGGACGCATGCCTGACGTCATCGCGCATCATTTTATGCGTCGTCATGTTGGGCCCGCCCCGCACGCCGATTGAAAAATCCTGCCCCGGGAGTTTTTCCTTCTGTGATCATCTTAGCTTTTTGGGCATCAGCTTGGTGGTTTATCTGGTGTCAAACAGGATGAACAGGCATAGCCCTAGAGACATGCCTATCTCCTGGTAGTGAGCTCAGCTGTCTAGTCAATCATCATTAGCCTCCTTTAGTATGGTAGATTTGGGTATTCAGGTATCAGATCATTGAGTTTGCCACAGGGAGTTGACTGAATTCCAACTGACAAAGCCAGGTTGAAATCTCCAGGAACTCCTCATGAATGGAGCAAAACCCACCATAAACATACGGCTGCATTGCCTCTATCTGATCACAATATGGAAATACTTTACCTCATGAAATAGAGAAAACTTGCACAATTTCAGCAATAGCTGCTTACTCTTTCTTAAAAGCACCACCTCTAGAGGCCCAGTCAGGTTCCGGTCTTTAACTTGCTGGAAATCCACTTCTCTTCCAGGAATGCCCATGTTGAAGAAGTTCTGCTTTTCTCTTTGATGGGAATTCAATTTGTCTTGTCAAGGACAATTTTGAGGTATTATCTTTCATTGCCTGTGATCAAATATATTTATATGTGGATGTGTATATTTCTTACCCTCGGAGTAATTGATTCAATTTGAATAATCCAGCAGCAAGCTTTTGTATTTTAAAGGTGAAAGCAGTTTGTTTATTTCTCACCAGATGTTCATGCAAAAGTAACATTTCACCCACATGACTCACCTACACTGTCACACACACACAAAAACTAGATACAGTTGAAGGTAAAACAGTAATTACAAAAAATGGAATTTAACTCAGTCTCTATTTTGGTGCGGGCCTGATGTTTTGTAGTCCAGTTGTTACTTTAGCTGAAGTGAAGGCCTCAAAAATGCAGAGGTTTCTTGGGAGTTGTGATGGTTCCTAGAGTTGATATGCCTGGAAGTTGTTTTCTCAGGTAGGCTTGAAGTGAAACAGGTTAGAAGAGAGAGAGAGAGAGAGAGAAACTTAGTTAATCTCCCAAGATATTGTAGGAAGTTACTTTGCTGCATAACTGGCTGCAGCAGTTGATGTCGGACCTTCTCTCTCTAATGGAATTCTGTCTGAATCTCTGAAGATGTCTGTCAAAAGCAGTTTGAATTTTCTGCTACATCTGTAGTAGGGAGCCAAGATGGCTGCTGTATTATGAAACCTCACATTAGTGTTGAGCCATGATCCCAAATAAGGGATTGTGTTAATTTAATTAACAGTCTGAAGTCTTCTCCCACCTGTGGTTTGCTTTGGTGGCCAAAGTCTTTAGATTTGACAAGGCGAGTTTGAATTTTTACAATGAACATATCAATAGGGTTTTGCTCGTTTCCTGTCCGAACCCACAGTGAGTCAATATCAGAAAGGTATCTTTGTCCTCTTGAGAGATAAGATGGTTTAATCCACATAACTGTCCGGTAGCTCTGAGAAGCCATCTTCAGTTTGTTTTATTTATTTTTAAAATGTAGTTTTAAAAATATGGGGGGAAATTTACAGCCCCTCAAGCCGACGGGATTTTCCAGTCCTGTCAAAGTTAATGGACGTTTGAATGGTTCACCGCATTTTAGAGGCGGGGCCGTAAAATTCTGTACAATGTCCTTAAAGATTTATGATCTTTATGCAGGCACTGTATCATGACAGTCTCTTCTCATTTATGTCTTCACGTTGCATTTGGGCAGCCATTCACGCCTCATCTGGATACCTCTTTTGTTTCTTTACCGTATCCAAATAGTCATTTGGCAGTACAGAACTTGAGTACTGCTGAAAAAAGATATTTTATCAAAGCTTTTTGAAATGGTCTGATCAGGGTAGCCAAAATCCGGCAGGGTGTCTTTGATGCACCCTATTTCAGCATCAAGCTGCATGGTGAGCAAATGTAAAAGCAAAATACTGCGGATGCTGGAAACCTGAAACATAAACAAAAATTGTTGAAAAACTCAGCAGGTCCAACAGCATCTGTAGAGAGAAAGACAGAGTTAACGTTTCGAGTCCATATGACTCTTACGGACTCGAAACGTTAACTCTGTTTTTCTCTCCACAGATGCTGTCAAACCTGCTGAGCTTTTCCAGCAATTTTTGTTTTTGGTGACCAAATGTCTTGGGTCCTATTTATGAGGCTGACGATATGGCCAATTTTGTACTGTAAGAATCCCAACGCATGTATTGACCAGTGAAGGCAGGCTTGTGGTAGACCATCGCAGAGAAGTCCCTGGCAGATTTCTCAACTAGTACATCAAGGAAGGCGAGTTCATTTGACTGCTCCATTTCGAAGGTGAATTTAAGTGCAGGATGGAGCCCATTAAGACATGCAAGGAAATTATTAAATATGGATTTAAATATAGCAAATGTATCATCTACATATTGGAACTTTGCAAGTGGTCAGAGGTTAGGTGTCATTCCATCGAAGACATGTTTCTCATGGAACCCAACAAAGATGTTTGCAAGAGCTGCACCTAGGGGGGATCCCATGGCAACACCATCTGTTTGGGCATATGTGGTATTGTTGAAGCTGAACTCAACTGCGTGAGTTACCGAGTTCATAAGCTCAGTGAGTACTGATTCATGCAATGGTGGCGGGCATAGATCACCATGATGTAGTGCTGAAGCATTGTATATCATGTAAGCTCATGAACGGGCCTAAGGCCATCACTTTCGGCCCTGAAAAGTGCCCCGTCTACCTCAGATTACCCCGGAAGGGCAAGGTATCTCAAAAAATTGAGCAACAGATGAAGCTAGCTGCTTCATGCTGCTACTATATAGTAACAACATGAGTGGTATTTGCCACTGACCGGATGCTGCCATGAAGCCAAAAAGACATTCTGCCTATCACATAAATGAGTAATGTGGTATATGAATTTCAGTGCCAGTGTCATGTTAGGTATGTAGGCCATACGTCCAAAAGACTGGCAGATCCTATCAAACTGCATGTCCCAGCCACAGTTTGCAATGGGCAAGGTACAGCCCATGCTTAACCAGTCCGGGCTTGCAAAACTCAAAAAACAATGTTGAATATTATATGTGATTCAGCGATTGGACAAAGTTTGCTAAATAATTCTCAGTGTGCTAAAAGTTACACTGACAACTAATTTAAAATTGTCAGTCCAGTTCACAGTGTGGCACATTTATGTGCTCTGGAAGCTACATATATTAATACAAAGGGCCCTGTTCTTTGCAGACAGAGAGAACAAATACATACATTGCGCTTGTTTCAGCTAAACAAAATAAGTGCTTGCTATTCGCTGGTTCATTCCACAAGGCAATGCCTTGACCAATCAGAGTCAAGCTGCCTGGTTTAAAATTTCAAACAATGCTTGGCAGTTAACTGTCAGTCACTATTAAAAGGTGCATTCTCCATGGCAAGGGCTCTACCAATCAGAGTCCACTTACCAACCAATCAGCTCTCTCTTCTCATACAATATAAAGTTGTTGTTTCTGCTGACATTGGTATTCTTGCGATTGTCCTGACAAGTGCAAGATGAAAAACTTCGACAAAATGCCTTTTTACCAAATCCATTATCACTCCCTTTGGTTTTGTACCATGAATCCTTTTGTAATTTAATCTCTCCTGTCCCCTGCCCAATTACAGACCTGCCAATTTGTTCTCTCTCCCCTCCTTCCCACCTTCCACTTGTTCAAAACCTTATTGCATTTCTATCTTTCCTCAGTCCTCATGAAGGGTCATTAACCTGAAATGTTAACTCTGTTTCTCTCCACAGATGCTGCCTGGACCCGCTGAGCATTTCCAGCATTTTCTGATTTTATCTCACATCTTACCACTCTGACATTGTATATCAGGTCATAAATATACTCTCCTACTTTATATTCATTATTAAAGATCACACAGTAAGCAGCTTATGATGAAAAAGGAATAACTTTATTAAAGTTTTAAGATGACAAATTATGTAGTTTATTTTCAGGTTCTCCAAACAAAAATCCATCTTAGTGCATTGGCTGGATCAGCTCCCTCAAACAGGTTGTCTAATTGACTTCACTGTTGTGTATAGAATGCTATGCAGTCGCTAAATTATGTATTCAAACTGATATAAAACACTCCCATTTACTTGACTAAGTATCCAGAAAAGCTCACACTCGATCATTCCATCTCCCTTTAGTAAATGTGTTATGTTTTCATTTATTTACATCCAAATTATTTTGGTGTCATTTTTCTGTTGCATGCACTTTAGAGAGCTTAAAATAACAGTGTTTGAATCTAACAATCATGTATACACAATTCTATTTGAAAGCTTTAGTGTTCTTAACTTATCTCCATGGAGAGAATTTTCTGGCTGGCGGGTGGGTGGAGCAGGAGCAGGCATGGACCCGATTGCCGCCCACGATCGGGTCTGTGCCGCCATTTTATGCGGGCAGGCCAACTAAGGCCCGCCCAGCATGAATCGCAGCTCCCAAGGACAGCGGGAGTGGGCGGGCGGTGATGGGACTGCAATTACCGCAGGGTCCAATGGCAACCCAGCGGCTTGTTTAAAAAAGTTGCTGCAGCCTTTCAAAGGCTGTCAAACATGGCTACTAGAAGGGCTCCCCAGAGCGCTGCTGGTGAGCAGACCAGGCAGGAGGATAGGGTAGTGACTGCATTGAATCATTGACGGCATGTGTCCTTCACTGGGTGGGCCAACAGATATTGCCCATGCCTAGGTCACCCTAAGAAGGTCGTGATGAGATGGGTTCTGCCCCCGCAGCATGTGGTACACTGAGACCCACATGACTGTTTTGCGGGCAACCCGGAGGAGCTGTACCCAGGCGCAGTGCTAGAACTCTAGGACATGTCAAAGTCAGGGTGATGACATGCTGGGAGGGGAGCTTCAAGGTGACGTGGTACCGATTGATCTGCTGCCCTCTGCACTCCATGTTCTTGTGCCTCCTTGCTATGGAACGTTAGACCATGTGGTGCCAAATGTGATGTAGGCAGCATTTGGCCAAGGAGGGATGGGGACAGGCCTGGCATCTTTGTGTGAGTGTTCGGCAGCAGCGGGGTGAGGAGGCACTGGAGCCCTGCAATGTCCCACTCTGGTTGGGATGGGCTGTCCACGAAGAGAGTCCCAGGTACAAGTAGCACTAATCAATGCTCTTCTCTCCTTTTCAGGAGAAGAATACACATAATGCCACCGAGCAGGTGAGGACTGGCGGAGAGCCGGCCCAGGTGGTGATGCTTAGCCGGTTCGAGCAGGAGGCCCTAGATCTGGAGAGGCACCATGTGCCCAGGTCCACTGGTGTCGGTGAAGCTGGGGTGCCATGGGCATGTATGTTTGCCCAGCACTGAGGTCACCATTGTTCTCCCAACAGCCATGGTAGTGCTGAATGTTCAGTGACTGATGTTTGCAACATGGCTTGACCATTGCTTATGGAAGGATAAGCGCATAATGATCCGGGGGACAGGGATGCACATTGACATTGTCTCCGTGTTAACTAATCAAATGTCCTTGTTCTTCCTTTCAGCATCAGCGGAGCAGGACCGGGAGGAGGAGCAGCAGGGGCCCCCTCTCACACCTGAGAGCCCTGAAGTCTCTGACCCACCAGCATCACACCATCTCTGCCAGGCAGAGCCAGCACAGATACTAGCACCTTGGTGGGAATTAGATCATTGACTATTGTCCCAGGGCACAGCGGTGAGGGCACTTCAAAGTCGCTGGAGGAGCTGGTGGAGACAGAGAGTGCTCATAGCGCCAGCAGTCGGAGGACTACAGGGGACCAGGCACATGCTCAGTCGGTGGCTGATGATGTGCCTCTGGAGTTGTCCGCAATGCAGCAAACGCAGAAATGTGGCAGGGTGTGTGGGTGCATCTGGTGGAGATACATGGGTCTATGCTTGGCTTGGTATCCCTGGCGGAGGAGTCAATGCGGACCATCGCCAATGCAATGAGCCTCATGGCCAAGCGCCATGCATCCTCCATGGAGAGAGTGGCGACTCTCATGGAGAGCCTCCTCCAGGAGACCAATCAAGGCTTCCTGGGGATGCGCTCGGACCTGCAAGTCCTCACATCGGCATTGACCTTAGCTGGTCAGTGCCAGTGTGGGAGATAGCCTGGGCACCAAGTTTCTCAGCTCGGTGCCCATTCATCCATGGTGGCCAGGGAGGTCTGAACCGACCTCACGTCGGCACAGCAGCTGCCTGTCGTCTCCGCGGGCTCCACTCAGGGCACTCCGGATGAGGGCAGCAGCTCCTCGGCCCCTCTGCCAGTGACTGTTGCATCCGAAGAGGCTGCAATGACTGGGGGGATGCCAGCTGTGGAACTGGCAGCTTCCTCCCAGGTGGGGACAGCACAGGCTCCACGGACCAGAGGATGGCCGCCAATGTCATCGAGGCCAACAGGACAGCAGAGTGAGCAGGCTGTCTCAGGTTCCAGTCCCAGTGAGGGGGCAGCACCAAGACGTAGCACCTGGAAACGTAAACATAAGGCACCTTAGGCACACCACGGATTTATCACTGGAGCTTTTGTGATGGCCCAAAATGAGGTCTTTATGAGTTGGTGTGATGTTAAACACCTTTGTCATTTTGTTCTCTTAAGTTCATTTGTTATACCATTAAATTCAGACATGTCACCATGGCTGAGGGTGCCTTTTTTTTTCTGTAGGTGGACGGTTACCAATAATGTTATGAGTGATTTGTGGGACATTCAGCTTTATTGACAAGGCCCTTAGTTAATGTTCCTATCCAGGTAGATTTTGCGTTCAGGTATCGAGTATGGAGCCTGCAGCCCAGGCTTGTCCGGGCGGTCCAAATGTGGTGTGCTAGCTGAAGGTTCATTGGATCAAAGCCTCCCGGGTGTCCTTGCCTTCCTGGAGTATGCCCAGGTCAGTGTCTACCCCCTCAACATTTCCCTGTGCATTCTCATCCTCGGACTCGCTGCTGGACTTACCGTGTACAGCCGCAGCCACTGCGTCTGCATCTTCATCGTCCACCTCGTCCCCCCTTTCCAGCATAAGATTATGGAGAGAGCAGCATGCAACCACTATCAGTGACACACGATCTGGGGGGTACTGGAGTGAGCCCCCTGAACAGTCCAGGCATTGGAAGCACATTTTGAGAAGACTGATGGCTCTCTCCACCACAGCCCTTGTGGAGGCGTGGCTCCTATTACACCGCTGCTCAGCTTCTGTTCTTGGATGGCAGAGAGGCATCATGAGCCACCTTCTGAGGGGATAGCCGTTATCACCCACCAGTCATCCATTCAGCTGGTTTGGAGCACTGAAGAGCCCCGGTATCTGGGAGTGTCTGAGGATGTAGGCTTCGTGGGAGCTGCCTGGGTACCTTGCACAAACTTGTAGAATCTGTATCCTGTGATCACACACTATCTGCACGTTCATGGAGTGGAAGCCCTTCCTGTTGACGAAGGCACCGGGCTCACCTGCTGGCGCCTTGATGGCCACGTTTGTGCAGCCTATTGCACCCTGGACGCAGGGGAAGCCAGCAATCGCTGCGAAGCCTCTGGCTCGCTCTGTTTGGCTTGCCTGGTAGTGGGTGAAGGTCAATGCATGCCTAAAGAGAGCATCTGTAACCTGCATGGCAAAAGTGTGCACAGCTGATTGGGAGACACCGCAAAGATCACCCACCAACCCCTGGAAGGAGCCAGAAGCATAGAAGTTGAGGGCAGCTGTGACCTTCATAGCCATTGGCATGCGGAGATCTCAGGCCCAATCATCTGACAAATATAGCTGACTGTCTCCCTTGAAAGATGGAGCCTCTTTCGGCACTGCACCTCAGACATATTAAGGTAGCTGCTTCACCACCTGTATCCCCTGGCAGCAGGATAGTGACATTTTCAGTGGCACCTTCCGTCTTGGACTACCTCTTGGCCCTGCACCCCTTGTGCCTGTGCCTCTCCTCTTAAAGGTGGCTCCCCTGGAGGCTGAATGTGCACTCCTGGCTTCCTTCCCTTTCTAGCCCTCCCTTCCTCCTCAGAGGAGGTGCCTCCAGTGGAGAGTTCAACTTCCATTCCCAGGCAAAGGGAAGGCTTCCTGAAACCTGCAGGCCCGAAAACGATTATTCACTGCAGAGTGCTGACCTGAAGGTTTTGAGTCCAGTCCAAGCAGCTGGTGTGCATTTTGAAGTATTGCAGCTCACACAGACGTGTATCAGTTACTTTGCAAATTAAATATTTGACAGAGCATACTTGTGACACCACTGAGCCCTCTTATCCCGCCTGTGGATGAGGCTTATACAAATATCTCCTACCCGCTTGCCCATTGTGCCCGTGCGACGATCTGAAGATCACATGAGTGCCGAAAAATCGCCATCATTTGGCGCCTCAAGGGCCTTAAGTGGGCCATTAATTAATGGCGGGCGCGCATCGGAGATCATCACGCACCCGCCAACCAAAATAATGCAATGGCACGCGGTGACATCGGGATGCTAGCCTGACCTCACCATGTGTCGGTTTACCCGTCGGTGTGCAGGTCCCTCCCCACATGCCAATGGGAAAATTCTGCCCCATAAGTTTTATAATAGGTGATAATTTTTCCAAAGCATTTATTCTGGATTTCCTCAGGGCATTGAGCATATCTGCTATTCACTACACATATGTTGTTGCATTGTGGTTATTTAACTGAGACTTTGATCTCAAAGAAAAACTTGTGTTTACATATCTTCAATACTGATGATACCACTGACAAATGTCGACAATTACAACAACAAGGATACACTTTTAGCACAGAAAAATGGCCCAAGGTCCTCTACCAGTCAAGATAGAAACACAGAAACAGTCACACAAGTGGTCAGACCTAGCAAAGGCTGTGGGAAGTTTAGAATGCAGAACAGTGGTTTGAAGTTATTTTGATTTGGTAGAGCAAGGTGACCTACTGATGTGGCCAAGTGTAGCATGTTCATTATTTTGCATCATTACATGAAGGCAGGTTGTACTCCTGAACTAAGTGAATCCGACTAGACATTCTGTAGGCTTACTTGCTGTGAATTAAAGCAGCTTATTGATTCACAAGCAGCTTTGTTTGACCTGGTGTTCTCACAGTCCATGTTTGAACAGATTAAAGAAGCAATTGTGTATAAGATGTGAATGTCCTGTTTGAATAATACAGGGGCAAAAATGGTTATATTCATAGGTTATACTATTATATAGTTAGATAATGGACAGTAGTGACACACCTTAAACACATGATGCCCAGACTGCATACGCAAGTGACTAGTGGCCACATACCTGACAGAATATCTAAGAAAGACTAGACTTGTACCAATGCATATTATTTCTTTCTAAACAAATTTGAAATTAATTACAGTGATTTGATTATTATTCCAACAGTCTTCCTGGGTATCTGTTTTATTTAATAATAATGTACTGCAGATAGGATCCACCTGAACCAGAAGGGGACCGGTGTCCTAATGGAAAGGATAAATAGGGCTGTCAATAGGACATTAAGCTAATAGGACACAGACAAAAATGGTGAAAATAACATGTAAGAAATAGGAGATGAGAGTAAAGGTCAGACCAAGGTACTGAACAATGGCAGCATAAACAACCAGGGGAAAAAAACAATTACAAAACAGAAGTATAATTAAAGGTCTGTTAAAAATGATGTAAACGGGATAATTATTAAATTTGGATTAAACTACCTGTACAGAAATATACAAAACATCCAAAATAAAATATGGGAACCAGAGACAATAATCTGCTATGAGGAACTGGTAGTAGTAGGAATAACTGAAGCATGGCTACATAAAGAGTTGGACTGGCAACTAAATTTTGAAGTTATAAGATAAGCTGAAAGGATAGGGAAGGAAGGAGAGGATGAAGTGGTTGTATTAATTATAGATAACAATGGAGGAGGAGATGTACATAACCAACAGACAATGAGAAGCCAAACCAATATGGATCGAGATATAAGAGGATGGATTGGACATGCTAATCTTCATAACTACAGACCGTCTAACAGCAGAAAGGAGGCAGAGGAAACATTATGTAAGCAAGTATGACAATGAGTAAAGGTCATAGAAAAAATATTGAGAATCTGAGAACCCCCAAATAAACTGGCAAAAGAGGTAGTGAAGTTGACACAGGGAATGGTATTACCATGTGTACAGGACTCCTTTATTACCCAGCATGCAAAAAGATCAACAAGAGAGGGAAAGCTGCCACGTCTAGTGATGGAAAATGAATCAGAACAGATAAAAGTAATAGATGCTGGGGAACATCTAGGCAATAAAGTCAACCTATTAAGCTAAGGGTAAAGAATGAGAAGGACATAAGTCAATGTGATAAATATCTAATTTAAGGTTCACTTTAATATTTTGGAGGTAATATTTAGTCCTGGGGAAATTAAAGTTTAACTGTAGAAAATGTGATAAATGCAACTAATGCAGCTTAGAGTCTATGATACTTATAAGCTTGGGACCATGTTGGCTTAAGGGGTTAATAGCTAGAAAGGTACAAGCCATAAAAGAGCAGATGAGCTTACTTAGCTGGGGAGCTGGAGATGTGACGTTTACAGTACTTGCAAAGAAGTGCAGTCCAGGGATATGTTTTGTTCTGGGAGGTAAAGTGAAATGAGTTTAAAAGCATACAGTGAACCCTGAAAGGCTACATTGACATGGAGGTGGGTGAAGCTTAAGAAGATTCTCTGGTTTCAATTTATCTGAGTGTTCTGAAGCAGGGGAGGAGGCTATACTGAAAGGGTGCTGCTGTTGGCAAGATCCTGGCTGTTAGGGCTTGAAGACACCCTGGGAACCCATGGTGCAGCAGTTGGTTGCAGATGGCCTCATGTAGCTGGCAGCTACAGAGAAATCCTGGGAGCTGTTAGCAGGCTCCAGTCAGTTAGGGCTTGGTGAGGTCCTGGAGAGCTGAGAAGATGGTGGAAGGTTACCGGTTCCCTGCTGCTGACAGTTAATACACAGAGAAGTCTTGGGAGCCATTTATAGGTTGGTACAGCCAGGAGACTGGAGTTCAGAGAAACCCAGGGACAGTGCCAATTTAGTGAAACTAGCAGTCTGAGAAAGAGTTGGAAGGGTACCAGTAATTAGAGGCAGGAGTGCAGCTTTGTGAATCCCATGGAATGCAGTCTCAGGAGGTGAGATTGAACATTCAAGAGGTGAGCAGTCATTGAGGCAGTCAGAGTCAGAGCACCCTTCGAGGGAATTCAGAGGCTAGATCTTCAAAAGTGAAGAGTTGAAATCTTTGTAGGGGGAAAGAGTTTTCATGAGATTTTGTGACTCACAGTGGTTACTGACATCTGGGTGGGTTGCTGGGAAATCTGTGGGATCTGTCTTGCTAACATCTGTCTTTAATTTGAAGTATGGTGTGTTTGACCACAATTTGCCCATTAATTCATATTTACCTCACGTTAATTGTGAATGTTAGCGTATAAGACAGATATTGTAAATTGTTTTACTGTTCTGACTTTGTACAGTAAAGTTTATCTTGTTTGTTTAAAACTTTTAAATCTTGTGGCTTTATTCTCCTAATGAGTAACTGGGATTTAAAACCTTGTCTACTTTAAACAAAAAGTTACTGGCCCCTTAACAGATCGTAACAAAGATAAAGACCAAAGTAATACATTGGTAAAAAGCAGTTTCTAAGGGGATGATAATGGAACAAAGGAGAACAAAATGTAAAGATTTACTGGTAACAAAGATATAGAACAATAGTAAGAAACATTTAAAATAGTTATTAATAGAGTCCAAGAGAAATATATCCTATTAAAAGCAAAAAAAAGTGATAGCACACCATTGATGAATAAAGGGGAAGAATTTTAGGGACCCCATCGGTGGGTTTGCCAGGTGGCCTTTCTGATGCCTACCCACCTGCCCCTGAACTGTCAGAAAATTTACAGGGGGCTGGTGAGGCCTAGGGCAGCCCAGTTGAGGCCCTTCAGTGGCTGATCATGGACTACAATTTTGAGGCCAGCAGAAGTAAGTCAGGGATGGAAGGGGTGGGGGGGTAAGCCTGGCTTATTAGCCTGGGACACCTCCCTTTCCTGATCAAGGTACCCCCCCCCACCACAACCCGCACAAGTCTGCCCCTCCAGATACCGCCTCCCTCTAGCCTTTGCAACTTGACCCCCACTCCCCCAGGGCCTCTCCTCCTGTCCCCGCAGTGAGCCCCCCTGGACTTACCTTTGTCCTGGGCTCCCAACACTTAGACTTGTGGGATTAGGCATTGTCCCTGCATTGGCCACCATTTTTGGTGGAAGGGCACGAAACCCCACCATCTAAACAGTCCTGCCCAAAAAATAAGGGCAAAACTGAGACTGAAAAATAAGTTATACATCAATTACATGGACAACAAAGGAAAAGATGACAACAAGAGTACAAAAATGTGAGAAAAGAAGGCAGAAAAACAATTAGGACGACAAAGAAAAACAACAAAGCTAAATTATCAAGGAACATAAAAGGAAGCAAAGTATTCTACAGAGCGGTAAATAGTAGAAGGAAAATCAGGATAGCAATATGTGACTAAGGGATCTATATGATAAACTCAAAGATAATGATACCAAAATGACAGTAAAATAAAGAAGGGTTCAAAACAGATGAAAAGATATTTAAGATAGATAGGGGATGCAATAATTGGTAAATTGATCAAATTTAGAGAGGGAGGATTACCACATCCCACCCCTCCCTCACCATTCCTTCACCCAAGATTGCCTCTGCATATAATAAACGATAGGGACTCAATAACAGAGACAATATCACATATGGAAAAAGTATTGCTCCAGAAAACTATCAGACCCTAATGCAATTGTGAATTTTAAAAAACAAAATTATAATAAGTCCAGGGAACTATAGCTCTATTAGCTTTCCTCTGTTAGGATAGATAATGGAATCCTTCTTCAACTATGCAATAAAAAAAATTTATAAACAAAAGATGTGATAAAGAGTTATCAACATGAATTTCAACGGGGAAGATTTTGCTTGACCAACCTTATTGAATTATTTGAAAGAGTAACAAAAAGGATAGCTAAGGGTAATGTAGTAGATGTAGTATATTTAGTTTTTCAAAAGATCTTTAATGCGATACTACATGGTAGACTCATGACTAAGGTAAGAACATATGGAGTCAGGGAACAAATAGTGCAATGGAGAACAGGCTGGTTGGAAATCAGAAAATAGAGAGTAGGGGTTAGGGGTAGTTACTCAGACTGCAGAAAGTGGAAATACAGAAGGGTTATTGTTGGGATCAAAGCTGTTAACCAGTTAAATAAACAATTTTTACTGGGGAATTGGAAGAACAATTTAAAAATCTGTGGATGACACCAGTTTGGGTAGTATAGTTAATGCTAAGGAGGACTGCAGCAAAACACAGGATAATATTAATTAACTTGCAGAATGGGCATGTAGATAGCAAATTAACTTCAACATAGATAAATGTGAGGTGGTACATTTTGGTAGGAAAAATGAGGCCACATACTCCTTGGAAAATAAGTGTCCAAATGGGGCAAAGGTAAAGAGGAATGTGGGGATAGAGATGGGAAAATCACTATAAATAGTGGCATGGGATACCAAAGTCACAAACAAAGAAAACAGGGCATTGTGGTTTATTTCTAACATCATAGAAATGTTAAACTTATATAGAACCTTAGTCAGTTCACACTTGAAGTACCACAGACAGTTCTGGTGTTTCTATTCTATATATATATAAAATATATTGGCAGCGGGGAAGATGCAAAAAGATTTACTAGGAGGTTAAGAGGTTATACTTATCAGGAAAGATTGAACAACTGTGGAGCTTTTCTCTGGAAAAGAGAAGACTGAGAAGTGACCTTATAGAGGTCTTTGAGATTATGAAATGATTTAATTGAGTAGACAGAGAAAATATTTCCACCTGTGAGGGAGACCAGAAGCAGGGGTTATAAATGGAAGATAGTCACTAATAAATCCAATCAGGAATTTAGGAAAAAATAATTTACCCAGAAAGCAATTAGAATATGGAACTCAGTATCACAGGGGTAGTTGATGTGAATGTTTCAGTTCTGTGACCTTTCATCAGAATTAGTGAAATACCACAGGCTTGAAATGTTAATTCTCTCTCTCCATAGATGCTGCCAGACTTGCTGACTATTTCGAGTGTTTTCTATTTTTATTTCAGTTTTTCAGCACCTGCAGCATTTTGCTTTTCTGTTTTAGTAGTTGAGGGAACTAACGTTAATGCATTTAAGAGTCCAGGGAAACATATGAGGAGAAAGGAGGAGAAGAATTTATTGATAGGCTTAGCTGAAGAAGACTGAGCAGATTCTTGTGTGGACCAAAAACATCAGTATGGCCCTGTTGCTCCAAATGACCTCTTTCTGTGCTGTAAACACTAGGAATAATAAATGCGGCAACATTTTATCAACTGTTCCCAAATTTGTGTCCTCTATATTGCTTTTGTATGATAACATATACTTGGAATTATAGTTAAGTTATTCTAAATTTATCAAGAAATAATTCTTAGATTATCCTAGATAAAATTATTCCCTGTATGATTATTATTTACTCAATAATAAAGGCTGATTTTAACTCCTGAAATGGTGAGGGTAGCAGCCCAAAATGGGTGTTCCGTTACTTATCGCCATGCTTAAGCTGCTACACCAGCCACTGACATCTTGGTTATGTTACTGAGATGGCGAGTTGGAGTGCCTGCCAATTTCAGGTGGCAGGCTATTTATATTCTGCAGTTTGGTGTCCTATTATTTGCTTAGAAATCCTACTGAATGTTGAAGCACATATGGGTGGAATAGTTCACTGCTAGTATGAGGTGCTCCCGCCCACCACCCCCATCTATAGTTGCTATTGCCAGCTGGCTCAAGTTGGGAGCTAACTAATTTCCTGCCTTCTCAGAATGAGTAAGCTACAGCTATGGGTTCTATCTGCTGTCTGCTGGTTTTTTTGCCTAGCTAAAATCAGCCTATGGTCTTCCAAATTATATTTTTTGGGTTTAAATGCATTTTGAAAATTTTGACAGCAATGGTTAGCTAGCATGGCAAACACCAAGAGCCAAGGTGCTTGGAGCTCCTGCAACATGACATGTCTGCTGAAGAAAATTACTGATTGTAATGATGACAAAATTGCAGTGATAATCAATGTCTGATTGTTCTCAAATATTACTAATATTAAAGATAAAGATAAAATTAATGAGACCGTTTTAATTAGCTCTGAGTGTTTATTATTCGAGGAAGATCATGGATAGCTCTGCAGTAATCTCTTGCCTGTGTGGTAAGGTCAGAAACAAATAAAGGACAGCCTGACATTATTTCGATGTTACCTAATGAAAAAGAGGAGTCTCTACCAATTGAATTATAAAATGGATTTGGAGAGTACTACTGCAGGATAGATAGAGATAGGATTGTAAACTCCCTATCTCATTCACACATTAATGAAGTAGGGTCAAAACCTCCTTCGAAACCGTCATTAAAAGTGAAATATCATCCACGGACCAGCGGATTTAACAATCTGGTAGTCTAAAGTTTCACCAACAGTATGATTGGTGTGGCAGCTCCTCATGTAGTTTCTTTTTGTGAGATTGTTCTGTTGTAAGGATTCTGACCAGTATAAACAATTCATGCTCTCAGGAAAGTTCCAAAGTTTGTTTAGAAGGTTCTTGTTGGGACTGCTCATTTGCTACTAATGAGGGCACCAGCATTCCCAGCTGTCCATCACAGGCCTTTGTCGTGCTGTAAATATTGAGGACAAGCTGAACATGCTGACCGATAATGTATCAGCAAGTATAATGTGAGAACAGTATAGCACAGAATCACATAATTTTAATAGAAGGAGGCCTTTCGGCCCATCGTGTCTGCATCGGCTCTCCAAATGAGTATTATGACATAATGCTATTGCCCTGCCTTTTGCCCGTACCACTGCACATTGTTTATATACAAATAATCATCTAATGCCCACTTGAATGCCCTGATTGAACCTGCCTCCACCATACTTCCAGGCAGTGCATTCCAGACACGAACCACTCGTTGAGTGAAAAAGATTTTCCTCAGGTCACATTTGCTTCTTTTGCAAATTACTTTAAATCTGCGCCCTCTCGTTCTTGATCCTTTTATGAGTGGCAACAGCTTTTCCTTATCTATTCTGTCCAGCCCCCTCATGATTTTGAACATCTCTATCAAATCTCCTCTTAACCTTCTTCTCTCCAAGGAGAACAGTCCAAAACTTGCAAATCTTCGTCGTAATTGAAGTTTCTCATCCCTGGAACCATTCTTATAAACCTCTTCTGCATTTTCTCCAGTGTGTTCACATCCTTCCTATAATGTGGCACCCAGAACTCTACACAATACTCCAGCTGAGGTCTAACGAGTGTCTTATATAAATTCAGTGTAACCTCCTTGCTCTTGTACTCTATGCCCCTATTAATGAAGCCCAGGATACTATGCACTTTATTAACTGTTCTCTCCACCTGTCCTGCCATCTTCAATGATCTATGCACATGTACACCCAGGTCTTTCTGCTCCTGCACCCCTTTCAAAATTCCACCCATTATTTTATATTGTCAGTCCATGTTCTTCCTACCAAAATGCATCACCTCACACCTCTCCACATTGAACTTCATCTGCCACCTATCTGTTCATTCCACCAGCTTGTTTATGTCCTTTTAAAGTTCTACACTGTTCTCTCAGTTTACAACACTCCCAAGCTACGTATCATCTGCAAACTTTGACATTGTCTCCTGCACACCAAGATCTAGATCGTTAATATATATCAGGAAAAGCAAGAGTCAGAATACCAACCCCTGGGGAACCCCACTACAAACCTTCCTCCAGCCCAAAAACTATCCATTGACCATTACTCTCTGCTTCCTATTTTTCAGCCAATTTTGTACCCACATTGCTACTGTCCCTTTTATTCCATAAGTAATAACTTTTCTCACAAGTCTGTTGTGTGGCACTGTATCAAATGCATTTTGAAAGCCCATATACACCACATCAACAGCATTTTCACAGTTTAAAATAGCGAGAGGATAGCAGGAGTTTCACAGTTTAAAACAGCGAGAGGAGAGCCGGGAGTTTCACAGTTTAAAACAGCGAGAAGAGAGCCGGGAGTTTCACAGTTTAAAACAGCAAGCGGAGAACTGGGAGCACACGAAGAGTGGACATCTGTGAGAAGGGCAGGGGCGGTGGAAGATAAAAACCAGTGGCAGAGAGCCCCTTCAACTTGTTTCTACCTTTCAGGGCTGAAGCGTGACATCACAGGAAAACAGGTAGGTAATTGGTGGGTATATCTTGTCTGTCTCTTTCGATTGGCCAAGTGGTTTAAATCAGGAGACGTTATTACAGCTGAAAGAGTACAGTTAAGAAATTCACTTTTAAAATATTTAACATCCAAATTAATTAATTAAATGGAATAGAGATGGCTGGGCAGGCGATGTGTTGCAGCTGTGGTATGTGGGAGCTGGTGGATGCTGGTACAATCCACAGTGACCACATCTGCAGTAAGTGTTGGCTCCTCGAGAAACTTCGGCTCAGAGTTGGTGAATTGGAGTCTGAGCTGCGGACACTGCGACACATCAGGGAGGGGGAGAGTTACCTGGACACAGTGTTTCAGGAGACAGTCACACCCCTTAGATTAATTACATCAAATTTAGTCCATGGTCAGGGACTGGAGGGTGTGACTACGAATGAGGCAGGTATGGGAATCCAGAATTCAGCTTTGGAGGAGCCTCAGCCAGTGCCTTTGTCCAATAGGCACAAGGTTCTTGCTCCCAGTGTGGATGAGGGCACAGACTGCAGGGAGAATGAGCAAACTGACCAGAGCACCATGGTACAGAGCATCATTCAAGTGGGGGAAGAAAAGAGAAATGTAGTAGTAATAGGGTTGGCATAGTTAGGGGAATAGATACTGTTCTCTGCAGCAAAGACAGAGAGTCCCAAAGGCTTTGTTGCCTACCTGGTGCCAAGGTTAACATCTCTTCTGAGCTGGACAGAAACTTGGAGTGGGAGGAGAAGGAACCAATCGTTGTGGTCCACATAGGTACCAATGACATAAGTAGGACTAAGAAAGAGGTTCTGCTGAGGGACTACGAGCAGTTCGGGGCTAAATTAAAAAGCAGAACCACAAAGGTAATAATCTCTGGATTACTACCTGACCCACATGCAAATTGGCATAGGGTAAATAAGATTAGAGAGGTAATTGCATTAGTGTGGGAGAAATGGGTTCCATTTCATGGGACACTGGCACCAGTGCTGAGGAAGGAGAGAGCTGTTCCATTGGGGCAGGCTTCATTTGAGCCATGCTGGGGCCAATGTTCTGGTGAACCATACAACTAGAGTTGTAGATAGGACTTTAAACTAACTAGTGGGGAGGAGGTTTCAATTGAGGGGAAGTCTAGAAAATCAAAAATAATCGAGAAAGCAGAGGTGCAGGGTAGTGAAGAGGCAAACGCTAATCAAAGTGTGACTAGAGGGGCAAAAAATATAAGCAGAATAGTGCAGCAGAAATTAGAACCAGAATGAGTAATAATGGTAAAACGTCAAAGCTTAAGGCTCTTTATCTGAAAGCACGCAGCATTTGTAACAAGATAGATGAGTAGACAGCACAAATAGAAATAAATTAATGTGACTTGATAGCTATTACAGAGACATGGTTGCAGGATAACCAAGACTGGGTACTTAATATTCAAGGGTAATTGATGTTCCATAAAAATAGGCAAAAAGGAAAAGGTGGTGGGGTAGCTTTGTTAATAAAGGAAGGTATCAGTGTGGTGGTAAGTAGCGATATAGGTGCAATAGATCATGATGTGGAATCAGTTTGGGTGGAAATAAGGAATAGCAAGGGGAAGAAGTCAAGGGTGGAAGTCTTCTATAGGCCCATGAAGAGTTGCCTCACTGTAGGACAAAGTATAAATTAGGAAATAATGGAGGCACGTAAGAAGGGTGCTACAATTGTCATGGGTGATTTTAATCTGCATATTGTCTATATAAATTAGATTGGCAGGGGTAACATGGAAGACAAATTTGTAGAGTGCATCGTGAATTGTTTCTTAGAGCAATACATTGCAGAACCTATGCAGGGATAGGCTATTTTAGATCTAGTAATGTGTAATGAGGTAGGATTGATAAGAGATCTCATAGTTAAGGATTCTCTAGGGGGTAGCGATCACAACAGGATAGAATTTCGAATTCAGTTTGAGGGCGAGCAACTCGGATCTCAAATCAGTGTCCTCAACTTAAATAAGGGCAATTACAGAGGTATGAAAAAAAGTTGTCTAAAGCGGGCTGGGAAAATAGAATAAGAGGAAGGTCAGTGGATGAGCAGCGGCAGATATTTAAGCAGATATTTTATAACACTCAGCAAAAATTTATCCCGGTCAAAAAGAAGGACTCAATGAGAAGGATGAACCACCCCTGGTTAACAAAGGCGGTCAAAGAGAGTATCCAATCAAAAACTAAGGCATTCAAAGTGGCAAAAACTAGTGGTAGGCCAGAGGATTGGGATTTTTTTTAGGAACCAGCAGTGGATAACTAAAAAACTAATAAAGAGGGAGAAAATTGATTATGAAAGTAAATTGGCAAGAAATATAAAAACTAACAGCAAGAGCTTCTATGGGTATATAAAAAGAGAGTAGCTAAAGTAAGCATGGGACCCTTGAAGGATGCAACTGGAGAACTGATAACAGGGAACAGGAAAGGGTAGATAATTTAAATCAATATTGTGCATCGGTCTTCACGGTGGAGGACACTATAAACCTTTCAAAGGTATCAGATAAACAAGGAGCTAATGAGAGGAAATATCTTGTAACAGTCTCTATCACGAGGGACAAAGTATTTGAGAAACTAATGGGACAAGTTGCCAGGACCTGATGGCCTGCATCCAAGGGTTTTAAACGAAGTGGCTACAGAGATAGTAGAGGCATTGGTTGAAATATTCTAGAACTCACTGGATTCCTGGAGGGTCCCAGCGGATTGTAAACCACTAATATGATTCCCCTGTTCAAGAAGGGAAGGAGGAAAAAAGCAGGAAACTATAGGCCATTCAGCCTAACATCTGTCGTTGAGAAAATGCTAGAGTCCATTTATAAGGAAGAACTAGCAGGACATTTAGAAAAGCTTAACACAATCAAACAGAATCAACATAGTTTTGTGAAAGGGAAATCATGTTTGACAAATTTGCTAGAGTTCTTTGAGGATATAACAAGCAGAGTTGATAAAGGGGAAACGGTAGATGTATTTGGATTTCCAGAAGGCATTCGATAAGGTGCCACATAAAAGGTTATTGCACAAGATAAGAGCTCATGGTATTGAGGGTAATGTATTAGCATGGATTGAGGATTGGTTAACACACAGAAGACAGAGAGTCAGGGTTAATTGGTCTTTTTCAGGTTGGAAAAATGTGACTAATGGTGTGCCACAAGGATCAGTCCTAGGGCCTCAATTATTTACCATCTATATTAATGACCTGGAGGAGGGGGCAGAGTGTAATGTATCCAAATTTGCTGATGATACAAAAATAGGCGGGAGGGCATGTTGTCATGAGGACATAAGGATATAGATAGGTTGAGTGAGTGGGCAAAAACTTGGCAGATGGAGTTTAATGTAGGAAAGTGTGAGGTCATGCACTTTGGTAGGAAAAATCAAAAGGCAGACTATTATTTAAATGGCGAGAGACTCCAAAAAGTGCAGTACAGAGGGATCTGGGTGTTCTTGGGCATGAGACACAAAAAGTTAGCATGCAGGTGTAGCAAGTAATTAAGAAGGCAAATGGAATTTTGGCCTGTATCTAGGGGGTTGGAGTTTAAAAATTAGGGAAGTCTGGTTGCAACTGTACAGGATGTTGGTGAGGCCGCACCTAGAGTACTGTGTACAGTTTTGGTCCCCGTATTTAAGAAGGGATATACTGGCATTGGAGACAGTTCAAAAGAGATTCACTAGGCTGATTCCTGGGATGAAGGGGTTGACTTATCAAGAACGGCTAAACAGGTTAGGCCTTTGTTCATTAAAGTTTAAAAGAATGAGGGGTGATCCTATTGGAACATATAAGATTCTGAGGGGTCTTGACAGGGTAGATGTTGAGAAGATGTTTCCACTAGTGGGGGAATCTCGAACTAGGGGACATAGTTATAGAATGAGGGGACACTCATTTAAAACTGAGATGCAAAGGAATTTCTTCTCTCAGAGGGTAGTGAATGTCTATAATTCTCTACCTCAGAGCTTTGTGGAGGTTAGATCACTCAAAGTATTTAAAGAGGAGGTGGATAGATTTTTGAAATATCGGGGAGAGGGGGGTTATGAGGATCTGGCACAAAAAAGGAGTTGAGGCCTGGGCATATCAGCTATGATCTTATTGAATGGTGGGGCAGGTTTGAGGGGCCAAATGGCCTACTCCTGCTCCTATTTCTTATGTTCTTATGTTCTTATCACTCTCATTGACCTTTTCTGTTACCTCTTCAAAAAACTCCAGCAAGTTAGTTAAACATGATTTCCCTTTAGTATATAATTAGATTGTGTGGATCAGATTTGCTTTTGAACACTTTGACCTTTACCTTTAGGATTTTTTTTCTGTCAGCAACAACAAAAACCATTTGTATAGCACTTTTAACATACTAACACATCCCAAGAGAGATAGAATTATATAGAATTTACAGCACAGAAACAGGCTTGTGCTACATATGGGTCTTCGCCTATTCTACCTACTTCATTGCACTCTATCAACATAATGTTTTATTTCTTTCTCCCTCACATACATATCTAGCTTCCCGTTAACTGCAGCCATTTAACTATTTGCTTCAGCCACTCCACGTGGTAGTACATTCTTCATTTTCACTACTGATTAAAGGAGGTTCTCCTGAATTCCTATTGCATTATCAGACAAATACTGATGCTGAGCCTAAGGATGAGATATTAGATTAGGCAATGAAAAGCTTGGTCAGGTAGGTACATTTAAGGGGCTCCACAAAGAAGGGCAGAGAAAAGTAAAGTAGCTTAGGAAGGGAAATCCTAAGCTTAGGGTCTAGGCAGTTGAAGGAATGGCCACCAATGATGGGGTGAAGGAAGTGAGGGTTGGACAAGAAGTTAGAAGTTGGAGGAATGCAGAGTTAGAATCATAGGGCAGAATTTTCGGAGCACGCTGGCAGCGGGTGTGAGAGGTAGCGGGCGTGGAAGATATGGCGCAACCTGCTTCATGACGGCATGAGGGCAGGTCGCGATCGTCCGCTCAGCCCACTGACAGCGGGCTCCATTTCCTGTCATTGGTCGACGGGGATCTAATTGTAACACATCAGCATATAATTAAAAGGCCATCCTACCAGGCTCTTGGAACCCCGCCGTATCGTCCGTCTATATTGGCGGGAAAGCATGTCGACATGTTTCACAACAGCATGCAGGCGATGTGCACTTGGCAGCTTTCACTTTGGCGGAACTGAGGTGAGTGAGCAGCAGCGTTCTCCACAGCTCGCCTGTTGTTTAGAGGCCTCAAGGGCACCGGGGGGGCGGAGCAACTGATGCCTGGCCACGGAGACAACTGCTGGCAGCAGGGATGGGGGGTGTTGTCCGGTGGCAACTGCTGGCCAGCCTCGGAGGCAACAGTTGTTGTGGGGGGGTGTCAACTGCTGCTCTGGCGCTGGATCCCAAGCACAGGCAATCAAGGTGGGGGGCAGGGTAGGCGAGGGAAGTGGCCATGCATTAGGGACACCTGTATAAACTGACCATGCCTCTGCAACTGAGACAGATCAGCGCAGCCACAGTGATACGATTGGGATCTGGCTCCTAGCCTGCCTGCCCATGCAAGCAATGCGGTGGCACCAAAGGGCAACAAAGCGCTCCATAGCTTACCCCCACCCCAACCTGCCCCACCACCTTTCCCCGGCACAGACTCCGAGTCCACCACCACTTTATTGGACTGCGGAGCAGTTGGACTGCACATGCTGTACAATCTCCTCGCCAACGCTGGCCATGTATCAGTCACTGCTGGAGGCACTGCTCACAGCCCCTTGCAATCTCAGCATCCCGGTTTGGTCCAGTGTCCCCCATGTCACAGATTGACAGGGCAGCCTTGCAGCGCACTCATCTCTGGCCATTTGAGGAGTGACCAGCACTCTCCAGGAAGCGTTAAGGGATGGTCATACAGGGCCAGGAAAGGTGCTAAGTACAGCCATGATAACCACGTCTCTCTCTCTTTCATGCTGCAGGAGGACCACGTTAGAAGCATGGATCCTGGTGACCAAGCTGCCTGCCTGATGGCCTACAGAGACTGTAGAAGACTGAGGAGAGAGCGACTGAGGCTCCTGGCTGCATAAAAGCAGGAGCAGCAACCTCATGAAGAAAGAGCAGCAGGGGCTCCCGCACACGCTGCCCAGGAGTGATAGCGAATCGTGGCTGGTCGGCACCTGGCGACACCCAGGGTCTATAGATGCCACCTGCCATTCCTGCAGATGACTGAGAACCAGTGTCACCGCCGATGACTGCCCATGTCTAAGGACCTGGTGGCTCACATCTGCCATTTACTGCAGGACTTGACACCAAGTGGCTGTGAAAGTAACCATGGCACTCAATCTCTATGCCAGTGCCTCCTTTCAGGACTCCAAAGGTGACCTCTGTGGGATTTCACAATCCGCCACCCACAAATACATCCATGAGGTCATGGATGCCATCTTCTCCATAGCACACAACTTTGTGCATTTCGCCCCAGACTGGGACAACCAGGATGCAAGGGCCATTGGATTCGCCCTGATCTCGGGATTCCCACATGTGCAGGGTACGATTGAGTGCACTCATGTGGCGCCCAGGTCTCCATCGCTACACTCGGTGGACTTCATCAACCGCAAGGGCTTCCATTCACTGAACATGCAGCTGGTATGTGACCACTAGAAACGCATCCTGCAGGTGTGCGCATTGTTTCCAGGGAATGTGCATGATGCCTACATCCTGAGTCACTCGCAAATCCCTGCAGTCTTCCAGGGTCCACAGAAGCTTCAGGGTTGGCTCCTCAGGGACAAGGGCTACCCGCAGAGGCTATGGCTGATGATACCCGTGCGGTGGTCTCAGACTGCAGAAGAGTGACACTGTAATGAGGCTTATGCAGCAGCTCGCAACTTGGTGGAGCAGACCTTTGAGATGCTGAAGATGAGGTTCTGGTGCCTGGACCAGTCTGGTGGAGCCCTGCAATACAGTCCACAAAGGGTGTCATGCATCATTGTTGTCTGCTGCGCCCTTTACAACATGGTGCTGCAACGGGGAGAGGAGCTGGTTGAGGAGAAGATGGAGGAGCCACATGTCTCCTCCGATGAGGAGGACGCTGATGGGGATGAGGGTGCTCGATGGTGGGGATGAGGCTCTCACACTGCCAGATTTGTGGAGGATGATGACGACATGCAGTGAGGTGTCCCCATGGATCCTCACATCGCAGTTGTGAACATTTGCCTCCAGCATGGCTTATGGCAGTGGTTATACCCTCTGTGAGAATGCTCCTGTCATGGAGATGCAGTGGAAGCCCTAATAGTCACTCGATCACAGGAGGATGATGACAACATGCAGTGAGGACACTCCATAAATCTTCACATAGCCTCTGAGAATGTCTGACTCCTGTCTGGCTGAGGGCAGCTCGCTTGCGCTCCATGATCAGGGCCATCTCAGACATGCAGCCATGAAACTTTGGATGCAAAGATAAAGGCAAAATACTGTGGATGCTGGAAACCGGAAACAAAAACAAAAAATGCTAGAAAAGCTCAGCAGGTCTGACAGCATCTGTGGAGAGAAAGATAGAGTTAATGTTAACTCTGTCTTTCTCTCCACAGATGCTGTCAGAGCTGCTGAGTTTTTCCAGCATTTTTTGTTTTTGTTTCAAACTTTAGTTGCATCTGATGCTGTGTCTGCCTTCAGTACCTCAGTCCTTCAGGAGCTGGTGCACATCATCACTGGTCACAGATGCTGGTGTAATGGGGGCCAGCTCCGCCTTAAAGGTGCTGAGAGCACACAGAGTGTATGAGAGTACTCTGTGACGCCTGCCCACTACATTCTGGCAGCAATGACCAGCACTGCTGAGGCGCTGGCATCAGTAATGTTTCCAGGGAGTGTGAGGCCGGGCCATCACTTTGGTCTGAAGGCTGCACAAAGCACAGGGTAGAGGCTCTGGACTGAGACACCTGCCTTTATCTTGTGCAGGAAGGTTTCACATCTGAGTGACAAGAACACTGCTCATCAGAGCAAGGAGCCATAGGCAGGGAGACATTCTTAGGAATTTATTGACAATAGTGTACACTATGTACAAGCGATCAACACTCATGCCCAAACTGTGCAACTACTTTTACCCAACTTTCCTAACCTTTCCGCTACATCTTGGTCCTCCCTGGAGGAGGTAAAGGCAGCCTGCTGACTGTGACGCCCTGTCTGTGGTGATTTTGGCAGGTGTCCTCTGGGGGGCTGAGACTTGGTGGGCCCCGGCCTGCTTTCGGGGTCCTGCTGTGTGGTAGTGGCACCCTCCTCGGCCTGTGAAGCTGGGTCTCTGGAGGTCACAGGAAGACGAGATTCAGATGGGCTGGTCACTCACAGAGTCACCTGGGTGGATGGCCCTGGAGCATGCACTTGCAGATCCTCCTCTCTATGGGTGCCCGAGGGCCCCTGGCTGACTCTGTGAGCGGAAGGGGTGGCTAGAGTGAGATCGAGCTGCCCAGCAACCCTCTCGAGTAGACACTGTTGGAGGCCAACTAAGGCACCAACGATGGAGTTAAGCCCGAGCAGCAGTGCAGGAGTGATGTCCTGGACCAAGGCCACCCTGCCAGTGTTGACCTCGGTGCATTGCAATGCCAGTGCTGTCAGCTCAGCCTGAAGACGGATGGACTCCTCATCGTGCCTTGCAATCTGAGGAGTGTAGTGGACATCCCTTCCTGTTGTTCCCAAACTTGCCTTTGCAGCTCCAGCAACTGTGACATGACCGAGTCCAGAGGCTCATCACCTGACCCAGACTCAGCAACATTCTGGCCTCCAGTAATCCTCCAAGTACCGGGGACCTGGGAAGTTTTTGCTTCCACCTGCTGTGGATCAGAAAGTGTGATGTGCTCACCAGATTGTGATCCCGAGGCTACTCTAAAGTTAGGTCCCACCTAGGTGTGTCTCTCTGCGCTGGTGGAGGGTGTGGGTGAGCGCTGTGATGGGACTTCAGTGAGGGTGCCTCCAGATTCCTCTTCAGAGGTTTCTTTGGGTCTTAATTGGGGGCCTTGGGTTATGGACTCTGCCAGCTGTTTGGCAGATGTGCCTGTGAAAGCAAGGGGAGATAATTAGAGCCTGGCAGTGGCCTGTGAAACAGGACACATCACTCAAGGCATGGTTGTCTGATGGATGTTGTACTGCTGGATCCTCACGTGGTAGAGCAGCGTCGACCTCACCGTCAGCACAGGACCAGTCCCAGTCATCGCCGGCCAGCTGGATGGCTCTGTTTCCGAATTCTGTCAGAGCTTTGATCTCCGGTATCCCTTCATCTGTCTGCGGCCTTTCTCTCCTATTGTGAGCCAGTTTGTCCTGCATGGATAGAGATGGGGAGAGTGTATCCAGATGTCTGCCGGGCCGGGTGATAGGTATGTCTGGTCTGTGTGGATGGTAAGTGGTCCCATGAACAGGATGAGGACAATAACGATGTGTGCAAAAGAGTAAATGGTGATGTCCCTTGCACTGGCAGTGAGCGTGGGCCCTGTGGATGTGTGATTGGTTTGTGAGTGTGTGAGTTGGGAGTGATGAAAAGAGTGACTTACCCTGGCTGAACGGAGGAGATCATTCATCCTCTTGCGGCACTTGGTGGCTGTCCTCGTCTGCAGGGAATTTGCGCTGACCACCGCTGCCACCCCCTCCCAAGCCGATTGGTCACGTTGCTGCCCATCCTGTGGCCTGAGTTGGGCTAGAGCACATCCTGGTGGGCCTCCACGGTATCCAGCAGTCGCTCAAGGGACCCGTCATCGGAGTGGGGGGCTGTAGTCTTTTTCTCCTTTGCTGGTCATGACTCCCAGGCAGCGGCGGTGAACTGGTGGCGATGAGCGCTTTGCTGGCAGCTGCCTTTTAAAGATGGTGGCCAGTGTGATGCAACAGTGGGGTGATGGCGAACGGGCAAATGAGAGCCCGGCCGCCATGGAAACGGCATGTTTCCTGGGAGTGAACAATAAACAATGAAGCAGGCTCGGGATGATACAGCGTGAAAACCTGCCATTTTCATTGGCCGGTAGAGCTCCATTTTTCCCGCCCGCTACTGCACTTAGTGCAATTCTGGGAAAACTCCCCCCATAGAATCAAATAGCAGTAAATTTGACCCACCGTGCCCGTGTCAGCTCTTTGAAAGAGTTATCCAATTACTCTCACATCCCTGCTCTTTCCTTGGAGCCCTGTCACCTTTTTCCCTTCAAGTGTTTATCCAATTCATTTTTGAATTTTACTGTTTCAGACAGTGCATTCCAGGCCACAACTCATTGTGTAAAAGGTGTTTCCTCTCATTCCAGCAAGAAGATGCTCAGAGAGAGTTCAATTAGGCAACAATCAAACCAGCTGCCAGTCAACTAAGCAACCAAGGCAATAAACAGCTATACCTTGAAAATGGCAGGAGGACTCTCCCCAACCTGTTGTAACTTCAAGTTCACTTGAGAACCAATCTGGAATTTTGACTGCAGAGGCTTCATAGCTTATTGAAAATCCTCTGCTTTACAAGACCCTCACTTCTACCAAAGCATCAACTCAGTTAAGAAATTACAGTCCTGCCATGAAAGAATATTCATGAAAGAGACTCAAACAACCATACATTGTAATTGTATTTTTTTTTCTCCGTATTTAATTTTGTATGAGTGATAGTATGGGTGGGCCAAGTGAGTGAGACGTTACTTTTTTAAACCACCAGGACAATTGTGTGATACTAAATAACTTTCCTTATTTTTAAATTCACAAAACTCTTGCTGCTGGAATTATTTAAAATGGGATTATCCTGAGGGCAAGAAAACACACAAACCTCACAATTGAGACACGCTGATCACAGGCAGTAAGAAAGCACAAATTCTGTCCATGACATTCTAGTCACATACAAGTTGAATATTTCTATTGCGAAATGGTGGAGGTTTGTGATGAGAATTATGCAAAAGTATGTGCATGAAATCTATGCTGGCCTGCACTATGGAAATCTAAGTTCTAATTCCTAATGCTTCTTGCTTGCCAACTTCCGTAATCAGTAAATGAATTGTTGTCAGCTTGTAAACAGTGCATCAAATACTGCTGGATCTCCTGATTGACTGATGTTCCCAATGTTAGCAAAAACATTTTGGAAGCAGTCAGAGGTATAAACATTAAGGGCAGAATTTTACGGTCGTCGGTCGGGTGGGCCCGACCGACTCGGCGGCGGGCGGGCGGCCAATTGCCGCTGAAGAAACGGGCTGCACCGCCATTTTCCGCAGGCGGGCCAGTTAAGACCCGCCCCGCGGGTAAGCGACTCCCGTGGAGAACGGGAAAATAGTCGCGGGGGCGGGCGGCCTCAGACTGCCAGTTCCAATGGGGAGCTGGCAGCCTGTTTAAAGACTGGCCAGGCAGCCTGCTTGAAGCAGTGCACCATGGCCACTTGTGCAGAGAGGGAGGGAGGTCCAAGTGGACAGCAACATGAGCAGGAGGAGGGGGGCAGGCTGCAGGAGAGGCCAGCGGGGGGCCAATGTGCTCCCCGATTTTTCGATGCATGCCTTGCTGTCCTCCTGCAACAGCTGGGCACCCGTTGGCACCTTCTGTATCCGGAGAATGGGAGGAGGAGGGCCCCCCATGTCATCAGCCAGGCGTGGGAGGAGGTGGGTGACGCTGTAAGCGCCCATGATGATGTGCGGCACACAGTACAGGAAACGATTCAATGATTTGCTGCACTCTGGAAGGGTGAGTACCATGTCTGTCTTGGCCATTTGACCCAGAAGGCAGCTTAGCCTTTGACCCCCCGCCTCCACCATGTCTTGCTGTCGTTACTGCATAGGGCATCTGGCGCACGCTGGGTGGGCAAATGGGTACTGACCATGCTTACACTAGCCTTAGTGGTTGAGGAGAAGAAGGGTTCTCCCCGCAGCATATGTTGGTCTTTGTGGCATTTGAGTAGTTTGGGGGCAACCTGCAGGGGAGGCCGCACGACACATACTCAGAACTCTAACACATGTCATATTGATGGTAATGAGATGGTGCAAGGGGTGCCTCAAGGTGTTTTGGGCAAGTGCCATCTGCTGGTATCGGCGCCGCACCTAGTTGCGCCTCCTTGCCATGGGCGCTAAGACCCGTGTGCTATTCAAAGTGACGAATGCCGAATGTGTCCAAGGTGGCCATTGGGGGTGGGGGTTGGGAGCAGCCGTGCTATCTTCTGGGGACTGATCAGAGGAGCCGCTGGAGGCCTCAGATGGGCCACTGTGGTTGGGGTGTGGCGTGCACGTGCAGACTACATGAGCGAGCAGCCCCAATAAATCCTCTTCTCTGTTTTGCAGGCAAAAACTCACCACAATGCCCGGGAGCGCCAGAGGACTGGAGGTGGGCGCGCCCTCCTGCAGCGCCTCACGCCTTTTGGAGAGCAGGCCATGGAGCTGGGCAGGAGGCAGGAGGCCAGGGCGGCCGGGGGCGGCGAGGCTGGGGTCTGGCGGGCAGGTATTTGAGGTCCACAGTCCCATCCACTCCGTCTGCCCACCATCCAAACCACTAATCGGTGGGGCCATCACAGGCTCCAATCGTTAATGCTGAAACAATGCTTATTCACAGACTGAGACATTCTGATGTGTGGGTCATACAGAAGGGACCCTCGTCCCCTTGAGGAATCGCATCTCCTCCACCTTCCAAAGTCACCTTATCCCATTTGTGACCACTATCACCATGGTCTAACATGCTATTGGATCGCTGCTGCACAGCCAAAGACTTATTTCATCTGAGGGGGTTTGGGACCTCCAGCATCCTTTCAGCCAGTGCGTCCCACATTACTTTGTCCAGAAGGTCCTCAGCACCTCAGCTGTGAACATCATGGCACTCAACTTAGATGAATACCACTACGTTGCTCATCCCTGTGCCAAGGGGAAATGTTGCCTTCTGCCCACCCAGTCTATGTCCCACCTAACGGAATGAAGGCCAATAATGTGACCTCTCAATCTCCTGTGATCAATGGCAAATGTCGCTACTGTTTGTAATGTTTCCTCAGCCCCGCAACTATCCAGGCCACAATGCATCCAGGTCAGGTACCTCTGCACTCTCCCCACTCCTATGGTTCATAACATGCCATGTGGCATTCCTGCGGCCATCTGACCAGCCTGTCTGCATGTGCGTTTAATGTTTGGGGCTCGTCTTGACTCTTTTTCACCTCACCAAAGTTCTTCTCCTTAGGGTCTTGAAGGGTGAGCTACTTATGAGGCTGGGGGGGAAAGGGATGAAAGGTAGAAGCAAATGTGCGCTAACTGATGCACTGTCCTTGTTGTTAATTTCAGCATCACCACCAGAGCGACCCGCACGTCCTCACCGCAGCCCCCCCTCCACACCTGAGGGCCAACAAGTGCAACTTGCGGCACATCATTTCAGTCAGCCAGGCACCAGCGCAGACACACACACCTCGGTGGGGACTTTACCGTCGGCTAGTGTCCCGGGTCACAGTGGAGAGGGCGCATCACGATCGCTGGAGGAGATGGTAGGGGCAGAGAGTGCCAGTTCTGGAACTGGCCACTCCCTCCCAGGTGAGGCTATCTCAGACTCCACGGCCCAGAGGACGCCCTCCAAGGTCATTGAGGCCAATAGGACAGCAGAGTCAGCAGGCTGTCTCACAAGCCATTCCGAGCGATGGGGCGGCACCTAGACGTAGCACCCGGAACCGTAAGCATAAGGCACCTTAGGCACTCCACAGGTATGCCACTGGTGATTTTGTGTTGGCCTTAGAATAGGGACTCATATTTTTGTGATTGCTAACAAGTGGTGTGTGTTTTTGTTTTGGACAAAATAAAGTCCACCTTTGTAACCATGGCTGAGCATCTTTTGTTTGTGCTGCATTTTTCTTTTTCACATATTTATCATGAGTGTTTGAGTGGACATTGATGTTTCTGTACTAAGCCCTTATTTGCAGCTGATGAGGTGGAAGATGTGGCACCTAAGTGCCACGTGTGGAAGTGCTGGGAAATGCTGTTCCTGCTGATCCATGTGTGTGGAGCTAGCTGAAGGTTCTTTGGATTAAATTGTCCCGGGTGTCCCTGCCTCCTTGGTGTAATAGCGGGTCGGTGTGCTACCCCTCATCATCGCCCTGTGCTTCCTCATCCTCTGAGGTATTGCTGGATTCATCATGTGCAGCCTCATCCAGGGAGTCAAGGTCTAATTGGCCAGCCAGCATGAAATCATGGTTGGGGGCTTATTGGGGGTGGTGGTCCATTCCCCGGCTGCTCCCGAGCCCGCCAATTGCACCCGCATGCTGACCTAAAAATCCTGCCCTTGGTGACAATCACTGGCACAGGCAGTGTAATGCGTGTACTGCTGTTGGGGGCCAGTTCTTGCTCCAAAAGGTGGCAGAGGTAAGTGACTGTCTCCCTGTTAGGTTCGACAATGATGTTTTGTTTCTGAGACTCCCTTGCTGTAATGCCTCTTGCACCCCTGCACCCTTCACACTCATGCAGCTTGTGATTGTCTGCTGCTTTCCTTGTTGTTGCTGCTCATTTGAAAGCTTCAAGGAAAAGCCTAGCTCCACTCCCCTGTTTAGCAATTGAAAATACCAAACACTATGGCCCCCACTAACTCTCTCTTCCAAAATATTTCACAGAAAATACTGGTTAAGATAACAGAAATGGTCCCAAAGCACCTTAGCAGCCTAAAACAACCAATGAGATATTTACCACAATGGAGGTGAGGATCCCTTTAAATACTATTCGTGATGGCGGCTTGCTGACTGTCCTACCTTGATTTTCTGGACAGATTTAGGAAGTGACTTTTCAGGCATTCATGGCACCAAATTCATGAAAAGGTTCTGATCCAGATGCTGGACCCTTATTAATGCATGTGAATGAGGTTGGCATTTGTTTCAGGCAGGCCACGAGGTCTGCCAATCAAGTGCTCCAACCAATATGGTGTTGGATTGCACTTCTGACACAAGAGGTTGCAATGAGAAATTCGACTTCATGGTGTCCATTTTAGACCCATAAAACATATGAAACGTATTCCAATTTTGATCCCATTCTGCTTTCATTGGTTATTTTTGAGCAAAATGCTGGCAGCCAACCACTAATTGGCCTCATTACCTGAAGCTCATATTAGAGGTGCATAAACAACAAATTCCGGTGGGCCTCAGGCATTCAAATACAAGTCATTATCCTGCTGGATTAAGAACACGGATCTGTGAAAAATTCTATTTTTAATTTCTATCAATTGAGCTTTAGCTTCATAAAGCAAAACTAAGCCCTGACTCCCATGGAAATGTTTCGAGAGATATTGGGCTGGATTTTCAAGGAGTTGGAGAGACTATGCAGATCTTTAAAAATGGCATCAGGGACCCAATTCTGGGAGTCCCGGCCCCATTCCTGCTGCCCCCAGTTTTCGTCAGCATGGGATAAGGGTGCAGGCTGGTATGGGTTGCAAGCCTGCAATATGCCTACCCCCCCCCCCCCCCCCCGCCCCCAACCTGGCTGGCTCCATTGCATGTATAGGCATCTCCTAGCCCTCTGCAATTTTCGTGGAGTTGGGCCAGCTTTTAAAGGAGCCGTGGTTCATGGTCCCTTAGAGGGGTCATGAACCATTGACTAAATGAGGCAACCTTTTGAAAGCTGTAAATCAAGCAATACTTTCTCTTGCATGCAGCTGTTTCAACAGACTAATGGATGCCTAGGCTCTCAGCCAAGCCTCATTATGCATTCTTGGCTGAGAGTCTGCGTCCCAAGTGGAGAAGTTTCCCAACTCCTGCTATCCGCCTCGATGACGAAAATCCATTGTGAGGCCAGAGAAGCAAGTTACCAATGTACTTGAATAACATTTGGAAAGGTGTTAGGGTTGTGCTTTCTTCTATGATTTGAAATAAGAACAATAAGAAAAGATGAGAAAATAAATGTGGCCTTCCTAAAAGAAATAGTAAAAATGACAGGGGTGTGGGTCAAAGATTTTAACAGAAATCTCCTCATGATCTGATGGCCTCTGCTAATCTCAGCCAATTCCATTTGGATGATCAACAGTAGGCATTAGTGTCCCTGGGTTTCATAAAGGAAATAGCAGCCAGGATTTCTGCTCATGTAGGGTTGACTTCTTCTGTTCATTATGCATAGCAGCATCAGAAAAAAAGCAGGAAGATTTCCTATGTTCATTATTTCCAGACAAGTCAAACACATTCAGAAATAATAGTGGAAATAGCAAACATCAGAAATATTCTTGATACTTTATTTATGTTACTAAACAGAGAAAGTGTGGAAAACAATACTCAATAGTTGAATCAAAAAATTATAGGGTCTGCACCGTTCCAGTCATTGCATCTATGGTATTCCTAACTCTTTAACTCAAGAGGTCTACTATAATATAATTTGCTACCGCTTTCCCCTAACATCTTTCCTTTCAAATAATTATCGAATTATTTCAGTTAAGGTAGTAATTATGGTTTTACTTGGTGTGCAAGGTACCTTTAAGAATAATACTTGTTAAGGAAGATCACATGATCTGTAGTAACCAATAGGAGAGTAGCACAGGCTACCTCAGCAGTCAGTGCAGAGGTAGAGTTGGGGTTGAAAGCACACGTATGGTTGCTGCTGAGTATATTGTAAATAAACTTAAAGTTTCCATCCACGAAGTTTCTGCTGATCAACTCGATCATTAGTACTACAACATGGCCACCCTACAACAAACTGGCAACAAGGATAAAACCAGGTTGAACAGAAGAAGTCAAGTTAAAAAATAAATCAGCACTGTACCTCGCCCAGTGATTATAAGTAGCAAGCTCCATTAGAATTGAAGGGTTTTTTTAGCTTTTATATCTAATGCCTCCATGTATAAAACCCAATTTCTCATTGTCCTTTTCTGGCCTTTTCTAATTACAAACTGACTTTTAAATATCTCTGTCCTATTAAGAGTCTTACCTTAAGTGCATTTCTTATAACTGTTCTTTCCTCCAAAATGCACTTTGGATTAAACTGTATCTGCCATTTATCTGCCCACTTCACCAATCCTTCTATGTCTTCCTGTAATCTCTTACATTCTTCCTCACAGTTTGCCATGTTCTCAAATTTGATATAATGACCCAACTTCAATGTCACTTCTCTTGTGCCTAGCTCCAAGTTATTTATATAAATGAGAAGGACAGAACCCTGGGAACACACCACTATCAACAACCGGCTAATCATTTTGTTCTCTAGTTACCTCAGTATCCATTTTGCCACATTCCATTTAAGCCCATGGAAATAATTTCCAACTTCACTGATGGAGCTATAATCTCACAGAACAGGTTGCCCACCCATTGTAAAAAAAGACACTGCTTTTTCACTCCCATTATCTGCTTAACATGATTACTGTTTAGGTAGTGAAGATTAATAGTCTGTTCATATGCCTTGATTCTCATAACATGCTTCTTATGTGGTGTAATATCAAACATTTTATTCAAAATCCACACATGCAAAGTCTATACAAAGAACTGCTATAACTGCATCGCATAATTGGAAATGTATCCAACAAGCTAGTCACAAAATGCTCTTGAAGCAAGTTATCCATGGCTACTCTGATACACCTCTCCAAGTTGCTTTATGTCAATGGGGTCAAAATGATGTATCAGCTGCATGTGCTAAAGTTGCCTTTAACATTAATCTTAATGCTTCATCCTGTTGTTCTCTTATCTAATGTCGACAATAAAAGCAATTATGATTACAATTGTTACAGAATCTGTTTCAAACTGTGCAGTAAGTAAATGACTATCACATGTTGATTAAAGGTGCAACAAAGTCTGGTCAAAGATTTGTCAAAGACTTGGTAAACGTTTGACACAATGTGGCCAGCTCTTAACTAACCTGAAATGGCATAGCAAGTCACCCAGTTGTATTCAAGAAGGTGGCTCACCACTGACTTTTCAAGAGCAATTTGGAGTAGTCTATAAATGCTGTCTTTGCCAGAGACTCCACACCCATGAATTATTAAGAAAAAAGTCAAACAGATTGCTGATCCTTTCTGAGCTGTTCATTGAAAAGGAGCTTTGCAGTAATTATGGTTTTATTTAGTGTGTATTGTACCTTTCAGAATAATACTTGTTAAGGAAGATCACATGATCTGTGGTAACCAATAGGAGAGTAGCGCGGGATACCTCAGCAGTCAGTGCAGAGATAGAGTTGGAGTAGAATGCACACGTGTAGTTGTTGCTGAGTATATTAGAACCATAGAACAATAGAAAAGTTACAGCACTGAAGGAGGCCATTTGGCCCATCTTGTCCGTGCCAGCCCGAGGACACCCAGGTACACTTTCTAATCCCACCTTCCTGCACCTGGCCCATAGCCCTGCAGCTTACAGCACTTAAGGCGCAGATCCAGGTACTTTTTAAAAGAGTTTAGAGTTTCTGCCTCTACCACCAACTTGGGCAGCGAATTCCAGATACCCACTACCCTCTGCGTAAAAAAGTTCTTCCTCATGTCCCCCCTACACCTTCTGCCACTTATCTTGAATCTATGTCCCCTGGTTCTAGAATTCTCCACCAAGGGAAACAATTATATCCTGTCCACTCTATCTATTCCCTTCATAATTTTGTATACCTCAATCAAGTCACCTCTCAGCCTTCTTTGTTCTAAGGAAAATAACCCCAACCTATCCAATCTCTCCTCATAGCTACTCTTTTCTAACCCTGGCAACATTCTTGTAAACCTCCTCTCCACTCTCTCCAGAGCTATTACCTGTAACGTGGTGACCAGAACTGCACACAATACTCTAGTTGTGGCCTCACCAGTGTTTTATACAATTCCAACATTATATCCTTACTTTTATATTCTATACCTCTGCCAATGAAGGAGAGCATTCCATATGCCTTCCTTACAACCTTATCTACTTGAACTGCTGCCTTCAGGGACCTGTGTACTTGTACGCTAAGATCTCTCATTTCCTCTACCCCTCTTAGTATATTCCCATTTATTGTGTAATCCCTGTAACTGTTTGACCTCCCTAAATGTATGACCTCACACTTCTCTTTGTTAAAATCCATCTGCCACTTTACCACCCACTCCACCAACCCATCCATATCGTTTTGGGGATTATGGCTATCCTCTACACTATCCACTACTCGGCCAATCTTTGTGTCGTCTGTAAATTTCCCAGTCGTGCTCTCCACATTCATGTCCAAATCGTTAATACATAACACAAACAGCAAGCGTCCCAACACCGAGCCCTGTGACAACTGGAGACAACTTTCCATTCGCAAGGGCATCCATTGACCATTACCCTTTGTTTTCTGTTACAAAGCCAACCTTTTATCCAGCTTGCCACATTACCCTGAATCCTATGGGCTTTTACTTTCCTGACCAATCTGCCATGTGGGACATTGTCAAATGCCTTGCTAAAATCCATGTACACAACATCCACTGCACTACCTTCATCAACCCTTCTTGTCACTTCCTCAAAGAATTCAATCAAATTTGTGAGGCAAGACCTTCCTTTAACAAATTCATGCTGACCATCCCTGACTAGTCCATGCCTTTCCACATAACAGTTAATCCTACCTCTCAGGATTGATTCTACTAATTTGCTCACCACCGATGTAAGACTAACTGGCCTATAATTGTTTGGCATTTCCTTTGATCCCTTTTTAAACAATGAAACTACGTTTGCATTTCTCCAGTCCTCCGGTACCTCCATTGTACCTAGTGAAGATTGGAAAATCATCCTCAGAGCATCTGCTATCTCCTCCCTGACTTCCTTCAGCAGCCTTGGAAACAATCCATCTGGCCCTGGTGACTTATCAACCTTCAAGGATTTCAACCCTTCGAGTACTTCCTCTCTCTTTACGACTATCCCATCCAATATCTCGCAGTGTTCCTCTTGGACTACTATATCGACATCCTCCCTTTCCTTTGTAAACATGGAGACAAAATATTCATTCAAAACCCTTCTCACAGCCTCTGCATCTACACACAAGTTTCCATCTTCATCTCTGATAGGTCTCACTTTTTCCTTAACTAACCTTTTAGCATTAATGTAAATAAACTTTGGGTAGAATTTTTCAGTTGGCAGGCGGGCTTGGCAGGAGCAGGCAGGGGTGGTCATCATTTTATGCGGGCGGCCAATGAAGGCCCATCCAGCAAAAGACGTGACCAGTGGCGCTCCACTGCCTGTGCGGGCGGAAGAAGGAGGGAGAGTCGGGGCCAATGCTCTTTCACGCATGCCTCAATCTCCCTGAGGCATGGAGCTGCCTCAGGGAGAATGAAGGGCTTCTGAAATTATGAAATAATAATAAAAACCTCATAGATGAGATTCCCTAAAAAACGCGAAGGCCGCTTGGCCTTTTTGCCTGCCCACTAACCTTAAGGCTGGACAGGCAGCAATTACAACAACCTAAATTAGATCCTTAATGGCCTTAACAGGCTGCTTACATATTGACGGGCATGCAGCCGACTCCAGCACGCACCCCTGCCCCCCCCCGAACGAAACATCGCAACTCAGCGCGATGACATCGGGATGCCTGCCTGATGTCATCGTGCATCATTTTACGCGTCAGTGCATTGGACACACCCCCGCACGCTGACTGAAAAATTCTGCCCTTCAAGTTTCCACCCAAGTGGTGTCTGTTGATCAACTCTATCATTAAAGTACACCTCGGCTACCAACGAGCATGAGATCAGATCCAGCGCTGTCCCTTTCCCGGCAATTGTGAGTGTTCAGGATAATTAGAAAGAAAGGAAGATATACTCACCAGGTAAGTTAAAGAAATAATGGGCCCTGATCCAAGTGGCCGAGAAATCTCCCAGAGCCCTTCTGACATTTAAAAAATAATACCAAAATTGCAAGACCCTCGAGTGAGAATCCGCAAGGCGGGTGAGCAAAATAACAAAAAAAAAGAATCTCTACTTTAATTGTAAAATAGACAGCAGCCCTGCAGACTCAGTAGGTTAGAGAAGCTGGCACATAGCTTGCAAGTTAAAAAAGGGCAATCAGAGCAGAAAGCAGTGCTGCAGTTTTAAATTTTAAGAAACCTTGCAGGATCACCCAGAAAAGGGAGAAGAAATCTCTAATGTGTTTTTTCTGAGCAGGAATGAAGTTTAACAAATTTAAAACAGAAGGCCCACGACCGCGGGGGTACCGCCAAAACTTGAAAAGCATGGGAAACACAGCACAGAAAGACTGACAGCTGCAGAGACAGCCCAAGTTAAAAAAAACAAAGACTGCTCTTAAAGCGACAATAAATTTAAAGTAGTAGATACAGGAAAAATGGCTATGGATGGAAAATTAGAAGAGATCCCAGGGGGTGGGCAACTCTGCCGAAGGGAACAAGATACCCCACAGAGAGAGAGAAACTCTGCCAAAGGCATTAAGAGACCTCAGAGAGAGGTCAACTGTGCAGAAGGCAACAAGAGACCAAGAGAGAGGGCAACTCTGCCAAGGGAAACAGGAGACCCCAGAGGGAAGGCAACAAGAAATTAAACAGCTGAAAGAACAGTTGATTGTCCTTCAAGATCAAATGCAAAAAGAATGCGTAACCATTCAGCAACATGAAGAAATGAAGGCTAGCTCAAACACTAGAATGGATGCACAGCAGAAGAAACATGAAGACGGCTCAGGGGAAGCCCTGGTGATTGAACAGGACTCAGGGGAAGTCCTGGTAATCAGAGAGGGCTCAGGAGAAGCACTGGTAATCGGATTGGGCTCACAAGTAGCCCTGGGAGTCGTGTATAGCTGGATACAGCCAGGAGACAGGAGTTCAGATAAACTCCAAGGCAGTTCCATCTCAGTGAAGCTAGCTGTCTAGCAAAGAGCCGAAGAATCAGCTAAATGAAGCCAAAGAGGCTTTGGAAGCAAAAGTCACAGAATTTCCCAAGAAACAGACAGATAATGAAATTTTGGAAGACTCAGCCACTGAGCTTAGACAAGTTGAGCTTGCATCTGAGAGAAGCCTGGCCAATAGTGAAGTCAAAAAAAAGGCTGAGATTTAAGTCTGTGCTATAAAGGAGAAGGCATGTAGAAGGAAGATACATAAATACTAATAGGGCCTCCACCTGGAAGAGGAGAATGTGAGAACCAAGAGAGAGGCACTTGCACCAAAGAATGCCTCAGAGCTCAATTATTCCTAGGAATGATCAACTATTATGGGTGGTTCTTACCCAATTTGTCTACAGTGCTGGCCCCCCTGCGTTCTCTACTCAAAAAGAAGCAATGTTGGTCTTGGGAGGTGCCCCAGAAAGAAGCTTTCACAAAGCTGAAACAATTGTTGCACTTGTCCAATCTATTTGTGCAATATGACCAGATGAAAGAATTGGTGCTAACATGTGATGCTTCTCCCTATGGAGTGGGAGCAGTGCTCTCTCATCGGATGGACAACGGCACGGAACAGCTAAGAGGTTACATATCAAGAACGCTCACCACAGGGGAAAAGGGATACTCAGATAGAAAATGAAGGCTTGTCCATCAACTTTGGTGTCAACAAATTTCACCAGTACGTACACGGCCGCCATTTTGCAATCATTTCAGCCCACAAACCATTGCTAGGATCATTTAGTGAGGACAAGGCTATACCACCCATAGCCTCAGCAAGAATACAACAATGAGCTTTAATTCTGGCAGCATACAAATACACTTTTGTACACGTTCTTAGTTGTTTGCCTTTACAACAAAATGATGAGCACATCCCAGTTCCACAGGATTTTCTTAGAATCCTCGCTGGTATGTGCTCGACAGATCAGAGGCTGACAAGTCGGGACTCATTCCTATCTCAGGTACGAGAACGAGTGCTATATGGTTGGTCACAGGAGCCCGTAGGTGACAAAATGAAACCGTACTTCAACAGAAGACATGAAATAGCCAGCCAGGATGGCATCTTATTGTTGTGAGCATGAGTGATAGTTCCTGCAAAGGGGAGGGAGCCTCTTTTAATTGATCTACACAGTGCCTATCCAGGAATTTCCCGAATAAAGACCATAGTATGCAGTTATTTATGGTGGCCTGGGATGGATGGTGAAGTAGAGAGTTTAGTAAAGCACTGTGTGGAATGTCAGCAACTGAAAAAGTTGCCGGTGACAGCTCCATTACACCCATAGGAGTGGCCAGGTAGATCCTGGGTGTGCTTACACATTGACTATGTTGGACCTCTCCTGGGAACAATGTTTCTGCTCATTTTTGATACCCATTCAAAGCGGTTGGACATATGTGAGTTGAAGCCACTAATGGCGGCCGCTACAATTGAGAAACTATGTCAGAGTTTTGCCACTTAGGGACTACAGAAGTAGTTGTTTCCAATAACGGTACGTCATTTACGAGTGCTGAATTTCAGCGGTTTATCAGCCTCAACGGTATCACTCATGTGAAAACTGCACCGTACCACACTTTCTCAAATGGATTGGCTGAAAGGGCGGTTCAAATGTTCAAGGCAGGCATGAGAAAGCTAACTGGCGATTCCTTGACAACCAAGCTAGCACGCTTTCTTTTTCATTACAGGACTACCCCTCATACAACAACAGGTGTCACACCTGTGGAGTTATTGTCTCAGGACAGATTGAGCCTAATAATGCCGAATTTAGAGGGGAACGTGGAAAGGAGTCAGGGAAGCCAGAAAACTATACACAACTGGCATAGTCACGAGAGGAAATTTACCGTGGGAGAGCTGGTATACGTGAAAAATTTCAGGGAAGGACCAAAGTGGTTACCTGATGAAATAAGTGCGGTGACTGGGCTCTATCTCACCATGTGGAGGTGGAATGTCGGATCATTTGTAAACATGTGGATAAACTAAGGAAGAGAGACAAATCACCAAGATTTGGTTCCACCAGTGATCATGACCGGGTCTGCATTTCCTGCTGAGGATACTCAACCCAGGACTGACAGGTTTGTGTTCCTGTAAGAGTTGAGGATACAGAACTGCAAATGCCCACCGAAGCACCTGATGTTCAGGCAACTCCGGAAAAGGAGATTCCTGACAAAGAATCTGAAGTTGTAAAGCTGTGATGTTCCACATGTACCAGGAAACCATGTGAACTTGTAAATTCCTTACCCAGTATAAATATTATGTTGTGTTGTAATACAAGATGTATTTGTAAATATAATATGTATAGATGAGTTAAAGAGGGAGGAATGTAGTAATTATGGTCTTATTTAGTGTGTAATGTACCTTTAAGAATAATACTTGTTAAGGAAGATCTCATGATCTGTAACAACCAATAGGAGAGTAGCGCGGGCTACTTCAGCAGTCAGTGTAGAGATAGAGTTGGAGTTGAAAGCACATGTGTATATTGCTGAGTATATTGTAAATAAGCTTTAAGTTTCCACCCAAGAAGTGCTTGCTCATCAGCTCTATCATTAATGGCACAACTCGGCCACCCTTCAATAAGGTTTGATTTTTAAAAAATTCTTGCTATGGGCAATATAGACCTTAGTTGTGCAGGTCCCATTGTTTTCAAAACCATTATGAATCCAGCCTTCACATGTCTTGAGCCAGAAGAAATGTATCAGCCATTTACATGGGAACTATTATCCAAAAATATAAAATTACAGGCAGAGCTGCAGGAATTAGCTAATATCACATTGCAGTATAAGGAACCGTATATTTAGATGAACCATTGCTAAGAAAGGACACAAATACAGGAATTAATAGAGTACTTTGAATAAATTGTTTACACAGGGTAATGGGCAACCTGAGCAAGCTATGTACTTTGTTAAACATTTAAAACATAGCTGCAGAATCTTTGTATATTTTGTAAAAAGTTTAAAACCAATTAGCATATTATTGTATTATTGTCTGCTTACCTATGTGAGTCGTGAATGTAATACACTGCTGGCAGTGTGCTAAATGGTTGTCATTCCGTCACACGGTTTGGACAATGCCAATCGCAAGTATAAAATTTGAGCCAGCTGTGCATTTGAGCAGAATCTTAAAATTGAGCTGCTGCCTTAAACATAGTGCCAGGCAATTGGTTCCCTTATCATTTTTAATCTATAGTTTAACTGAGAAGACAATTTTAGAAACCAGTTGACAATCTCAGCAGGACACAGGAGGTATGACATAGGTGGTAGAGATGGTTATGATGAAGGAACTGAATGTATATGGCATCATGAAATTGCAATGTAAGGAATTTTGTCTTTACTAACCAGCATATGTTACAATATTTGCACACTACATACATATAAAACAACAACATTTATTTAGGCCAAAATTAACAATACCATAAATTCCACTGCAAATATATTCTACATTTAATTATTGTCATTCGATAGGCATTATACAAATGTTTTCAGCAGTATTTAGTTTACTGAGCCAGTCGGTTTTCCATGGCATTTTAAGTCAAAGAATAAGGTCACCTTTCCTTTTCTCTGATAGCCTTGTATCATCATTTCTCTTTCTTCTGCTTTTATTTTTCTCTTGTCGTGCTGTTTTTTTTTTCCAGTTTTCTCTATTCTCTTTCCTTGTAGCTAAGAAGTGATGGCAATGAAGCATCACCAATAGTTGCAGGTTGCATTTGGGGTGTGGGTTGTGGTCAAAAAGAGGCCCTTAATGGCTCCCTTCCCACTCCTTCACTTGTGTTTATCCTGCCTTCTAACTCTCATTGCTTTTTCTATCCATTCATCTTCCCATTACCCAGTCCCTTTCCTATCACCCTCTCACTCCTGTCACTATCCCTACCCTTTCCCTTTTAAAGTAGTTAACTTGACATATGCACTGCTACCTGCACAGCCTGTGCCTCAATGATATCACTGAAGATTATCACATGAGCTGTGCAGGTAGTGGCTCAAGGCACTTAGTTGTCTGCTCTGGGGAATTGATGCAAGTCTACAAAGCACCGCTGTGTCAACCAATCTCTCACACAATATTGATTTTACCATAGTAAAGCTTTTGAGATTTGCCCTCTTTTTAAAAAATTCATTTGGCGAAAGACCACTGGGCAGAAATGGCAAGAAACAAAAAAATCCCATCAATAGAGTTGACCTTACAGTAAATGCATCCTGGAAATTAAATATGCAGTACAGGCTCATACTGCACAATCTAAATTCAGTTCACAAAGCCACAGATCCAGAAAAAAATAATCAGTCTAAGCCTATGCTTTTGGGATCATTAATTAAAAATATTAATGAAGGCTTTAAAAGACACAAAACAAAGTTGATAAATGTGCTCATTTACTATGAAATATGTAACTTGTTCAAATAACGTATTATATAATACATTGAAAGGATATAATTCAATATTTTAATTTTGGATCTAAGATAACATATTAACCAAGTTTTGTTCTTGTAGTTTGTGAAGTCATACATAAAAATAACATTTGCCTAGCAACAGTGACTCCGCTTCAAAAATCATTAATTGGTTGTGAAGCACTTTAAGAGGTCCTGAGGATGTGATAAGCCACTGTATGAATGCAAGTTCTTTCTTTCTCTATAAACCGCTCGTTGATATGATTTCCTACTCAGTATTCCCTATGTCACTGACATTACTTTGATCTTGTTCAGATCTCAGACTCTTGGTTGCTGTACAGGCTTTTCATTCCTTTCCCTTTGCTGCACTCCCTTTCTGTCATTTTTTCAATTATAGAAAACATTGAGAGGAATCAAATTTCCTTTCATCAGCATTTTTCCTTTAGTAAACAACAGCAGCTCAACAAATATTGAGTTAAATGTAGGGTAAGGTAATTAGCCATAGTCCACAAGGGACTATAGGCGTGTCTTTCTGTTAGAGAGAGGCAAGTGGACATATAGCTTGAGAGGCACTACTCCGTAACAGGCATGGAGCAAGTTAAGGAGGTACACCTCCATGAACTACCACAGCTGGCAAGGGGATTGAATCTATGCTGCTGGCATCATATTCTCGGTGTGGAAGCTGCATGCATTGTCCTTCCTTCCTGTCAATTGCGGGTCATGTGATGTATTACAGGGGCTTCGAACAGTGAGCTCTTAGAGCGGGCAGTCCGGGTGGGCGGAGTCTTTTGGACGAGGGTTTGGCTCTAAGTGTAAGCACACCTAGATGTCACTGTAATAAAGTTTACTGTTTCGTTACGAAACCTGTCTGCTCCACTGAGTCATCATATTTGGCGATGAGTATGGGATTAACTTCGACTGTGCACCTTGCCCTGTAACTGTGAGTAAATCAAATTTTAAAAACTACACACAGCCATGCTGCTGTTTGGAAGAATCGATCCATATGATGCTAATATTGAAGCTTGGAGCCAGTATGTCAAATGTCTCGGATTTTACTTTATAACAAATTAAATAACCGTCAAAGAAAAGAGGAAAGCGATCCTTTTAAGTCTATGTGGCAGTAAAACATACTACCTGATTCGCAACCTGGCAGCCCCAAGTGCACCTGATTCCAAGTCGTATAGTGAGTTAGTGAACCTAGTGAAAGCACACTTCCAGCCAAAGCCATCCGTGATAATGCAATATTTTAAATTTAATTCAAGAGTTCATGCCCCGGGAGAGTCCATCGCAACATAGGTGGTGAACCTCAAGCAGTTAACGGAATACTATGACTTTGGGCACGCATTAAACAAAATGCTGCGGGACCAACTGCTATATGGAGTGAAAGACAATGCCATACAGCGCTGCTTGCTTGCCGAAATCGATATTGTCTTTAAGTGCACCCGAGAAATCTCCCTCACCATGGAAAGCACTGCAAAAGACTTGCAGGCTTTGCAACACATGGATAATGTCACCATACTTAATGTGGGCGGGAACCTGCCACCGAGCGTGGTGCAAAAATCAGACCTGCAGAATTAAAGTGTAATTCAATGTCCACTGTAAGAAACATTAAGATGCCCAACAGAAACGCTTCATCAACGACTTCAAGAGCAAATTGCTATAGATGTGGAGGTGACCACGGAGCAGATACTTGTAAATTCAGGGAGGCACAATGTCATTATTGTCATAAGAAGGGACACATGGTTAGGCAATGCTGGATAAAGATGAGGCAGCCTGTGAGACAGCAAACAAACATGATCGAGTTAATGGGTACAGCAAAGGCCAAAGCTGCTGATACTGACGTGTGCTTCCTGTATAATGTAACTGATGTGAAAACCGAGTCTATCACGGTGACAATACAGGTGAATGAGAATCCATTTCGTATGGATGTGGATACTGGTGCCTCAACTATGGTGGTTGGAGAACACATTTTTAGATATCTTACTGAAGGAAGACAACCAATAAATTTGGAGCCAACAACCACTAAGTTAAGAACTCACATGGGAGAATCTATTCAAGTCAAGGGAATTGCCACAGTCCCAGTCTGTTACAAGCAACAAACAGCCCAACTGCCTGTGATAATCTTAAAAGGAGAGGGACCCAGTCTTTTAGGTCGAGATTGGCTGCAGAAGATAAAACTCGACTGGTCTGAGGCATTACACTAATACTCCCGTTCCACAAGAATTAGTGCTATTACTGAATTTCTTAGATTCTTCACCTGTGTATGCGATACAAACTAGAAATTGGATGAACAGAGATCCAATATTGTCAAAAGTCAGAGACATTGTTTTGCAAGGATGACAAACTCGCCTGTATCTGAAGAATTGAGACCATTCCATGTCAGAAACACATAATTAAGTTGTCAAGACGGAATTGTGTTGTGGGGTTCAAGAGTTGTCATCCCATCACAAGGAAGAGAACCACTCTTGACAGAGCCCCGCATTGCACATCCAGGCATATCAAAGATGAAATTGCTTGCGCGAAGCCATGCCTGGTGGCCAGGCATTGACAGTGACATTGAAAGCATTGTCAAGCATTGGCTCCGCTGTCAGCAACAACAGAAGTTGCCTGTTTCAGTTCCCCTGCATCCGTGGGAGTGGCCTGGTGGACCCTGGGTTCGACTAAGTATCGATTATGTAGGACCATTCATAGATACCATGTTCTTGTTCATTGTAGATGCACATTCAAAATAGATGGATGTATACAAAGTCAAATCGCCAATGTCGAACGCAACTGTCGAGAAGCTGCAAGGCTATTTCAGCATACATGGCCTACCTGAAATTGTAATTTCTGATAATGGTACAGCCTTTACTAGCATTGAGTTTCAGAAATTTACGGATCTGAATGGAATCCACCATATAAAGACAGCTCCTTGGCATCCCTCATCAAATGGTCTAGCCAAGAGGGCTGTACAAATTTTTAAGTCTAGTATGAAAAAGTTATTGGAAGGCACTCTGGAATCTCGATTTTCCAGTTTCTCTTAAGTTAACATACAACATCATATTCGACTGTGGGTTCAACACCATCAGAGTTATTAAAGAAGCTTCATCTGTGTACACGTTTAAATTTGGTGTTTCCAAATTTAGAGGGGAAGGTAGAGGGAAACCAGAGTAATCAGAAATTTAACCATGACATACAAAGTAAAGCTTGTACATTCAGTGTATGTGACAAGGTATAGGTGTGAAATTTTAGCAGTGGACCCTGTTGTGGTCCGGGAGCCATTGTTTCAGAGACTGGTCCATTATCTTTCCAAGTACAAGTGGGAGATAGAATCATCTGTAAGTATGTAGGTCACATCCATGTCAGAGAGGCATTCCAACAATTAACTGATCAACCTGTGATTAATGTTGAACTGCTGACTTCTGAGGTGTGTGACTGACCTAGAACAGACATTCCAGATGTTTCAGAGGAGTTTCCAAATCCTGACCTGCCCAGTTCCAATGATGTGTCTCATAGTACAGCTCCAGATCCTGTCGATCCTGTTCAAGAACCCCCAGTGGTGGAGCTACGCCACTCTAGCCGTATACGAAGAGCACCTCAAAGACTTGATTTATAAGCACCTGAAATTGTATATATATTTGTTGGATGTTCAAATGTGTTTTGTAGAGAGTAATTGTAAAAAAAAACTTAAGGGGGGGGAAATGTGGTAACTGCATGCATTGTCCCTCCCTCCTGTCAAGTGTGGGACATGTGATGTCCTCTAGGGCTTCGACCAGTGAGCTCGTAGCGTGGGCAATCCGAGGGGTGCTGGTGTGCGGAGTCTTTTGGACGAGGGATTGGGTCTAGGTGTAAGCACTCCTAGAGGTCTCCATATTAAAGTTTTACTGTTTTTTTATGAAACATGTCTGCTCCATTGAGTCAACACGCTTGGCTTCTAGCCAACTGAGCTAACCGAGCCCCATTAAGTTAAAAAGATCAGTCTGCCAGAGCCACTATGATCTGAGCACTGAATATCAGAGTTGTTTGTGACATTGTGGGTTTATTTTTATTTGCAGATTCATCATTCTCAGTAGACCACCCCTAGAAATGGTGAGGACTGTGAAAAAGTTAAAGCACCACACAGTTCACAATGTTCTCCCAATGTTTTTTTTTTACCACGCTTATATTCTGTTGAATTACTGGATTCAAGTTTTTAAGCTCTGGACAGTTGTGGCATGTAACAGGACAGCTCACTGGAGTGCAGACAATTTGGATGGCTGATTTAACTGGCTGCAAACACTGAAAGTAGGCCACCACATGGCAAGGATTAGCATTGAGCCCACCCAGCAGAGACAAAGGCCCTTGTACTGGAGGTGCATCACATTCTAAACATGAATATTGTCCCAATATTAAAGTTTAGAATGTGATGCTCCTCTAAATTAATGAGGCGTGGACCTGCCCAAGCCATGTCTCCTGCTTCAAACCTGCTATTTTGGGCGTTTGCCAAAACTATGAGAAAAAAAAAGATCTTTTATATGTTTAATGACTGTTGGAATAACCTTGCCTAATAGCACTCCCTTGCCTTTTTTCTAATGTAAACTTTTCTTGAATTGTAGTTCATTCAGCATCCATGGACAGACCATGGACAAGTGCCACATGTAAGGGAAGCTGGGTCAAATTGTGAGGACTATTGCTGTGCATTGTGTGTTAGAAGTGGTACATTTTACATTAAATATTACAGGCAACGATGCAGTGCAGTACATCTAGTCATAAAATATCTGGTCATATTCTACCGTAGTACAACCTTATTGTTGCCGTATTAGGGTATCTGGCATTGTAAGGGTTATGTGGGACTGGGAAACACAGTGTGACGTAAAGATACACGTGATTCAAGGCTAGGGTCAGTTGTGGACTGGACAGAGACCTGTGTAGAAGCAAGTATGGAGTTATATCATAGCTTGGGTTATACCCTGTAAAGATGTACATAGTTATGTGTTATCAATAAACACTTAATGTTCAAGCACACACAAAACTCAGAACCATTTCATGAGACCTACTGAACATACAATGTACAACAAGTGTAATGTTAATAATTGCACTGAGGAATCAAACCAAGCCCTCACAGGATAGCAGAGCTGAGAGATGTAGAGTAAGATCAAACAGAATGTTTGAACTTGCAACTTCAGGCAATACAAGTTAGTTTGGAAATTTCAGCGATCATTCAAGGCGGCTGGGTGTATCTGAGCTCAGCGAGGGTAGTTGCAGGGATGCCTGGTGAGATTCTTCCTATTGCATGACATAAGTGTCAGCAAGAAAGATACAACATGCTGAATATCAGCGTGGCCAAACCAAGGCTGTAAGCAGGTGGGTCCTGGCACAAACTGGGAATTAAGATATAGCAAGCCTGTTTTCCTAGCCGCTGACCCAAAAGGAAATGTAAAAGTGTCAAGCTTGTTTAATGTGTTTATTGTGATTTTATGTTGCTATGGCTTATGTTGTTGCTATTGTTTATGTTGTTACACAGTAGGAAAGGGTTAAAAAAATTCAGAACTACTACTTTTGTTGCGATTGCAAAATAAACCTGCTTCCTGGTTGGTTACTGGTCTTGTATGTCCTGTTCTACCATCAAGCATTTGGAGATGCACTCATTTGGCACTGTCTCCTTGGTGTTAATGCTACTAACATTAATATAGACCTTGAAAGGTATGATCAAAATATTGTTAAGACATACAGTGAAGGAAATGAATGTGAAATTAGATGTCAATGAAGTGAGAGAGCCAAACATTAAAAAAAAATATTTTCTGGGTGTCCCCTGTCTGCAGGCTGAGGCATTTTGAAGACTGCACACTTTCCCTCCAGTTCAACCACTTACACTCATTGTATAGCAATGCCTATTCCACTAGGTATGCAAATGAGTAGATCTATTAACCCACACGTAAATCCCTCTGCAGCCCTCTGGTTAAACTTTTTTTGAAGGTGAATCAGCATTATAGCTCACTGAGGTAATTACCCTCCTGTATACTTCTTTATTATTTTTCAAATAAAACCTTTATTATTTTCATGTATTCAAACCCAGCTCTGGAAATGATTATGCTAACCTTTCTCTGGACCCAACAATATAGGTAGAAAGAATGAATCTCATCTTAAAATTGATAGCAAGAAATAAATGCATAACTACAAACATTTAGTTCTCATGCAGCTTTAGCTACATTACATGGGTTTGCAATGGAGAATAGTCATATCTACCATTTCACTAAATATAATCAATGGAACAAAGTATACATTGTAGTCTTACTTCCATTATTCCTGTGCTAAAACTAGTGACCAGCAGGCAGGTAATTTCAACTGGCCTCCATCAGGGCTGCTTCGTAATAGTGCTGTAGGAGGTTCCATTGCTGCTTCTCCCTCTAAACCCCCAACTAATCACTACCTCCCACCTTCCTCACACAACAGTCAAAGTGACAACATTTCTGCACAATGGTAGCACCCTTGGTTGAGTGGCAGGCAGCTTCAGAATTCAAACTGTGACCATATGCTTGAGTGGCAGGTGTTTCCATCACTTGTGCTGCTTTCATAATGTTTTGAGTATATAAATATCCATAAATAGCTTGACAAAAAGAACACTGGAAATTTACCTTGTCAGAGGTTAGTGGTTCTGTTTTAAATTCTGTCCAATAGTGGTTCATTTTACAATCTGTATAAATAGCTAAGAGTAACAGTCCCAATAGACCTTACCATATAAAAATATACATCACATAATTTATAACCTACTTATCCTCCCAACCTATCTCTTTCTAGGTTGCTACCAGAATTCCTGCTTCAATTTTTCTTTCCAATTTTCCGTGTAGCAATCTTTCTACAATCTGTTGAAGAAACCAACATGAAATATTGCTGTTAATTTCATGTCCTTTTATCAACCACTTCAATTACCACCGTATTGCTTTATTTATCCACAGCTGTCAAGGTGTCTGTATACCCTGATTGTGATGACAGACCTCCCCAGCTACCTGCTATTTACAAAGCAAAGCACAGCACTCAGCAAGGCGAAAACCTGTAAACAGAATTCTGGCTATATTATTTTAAGAACTCTAAAGTTGAAGTATTAAGTAAAATAAATGTGTGGGAATTACTATTGTGTTTTGCTATTTCTCTCTTATGTGTAATCTAACACTTGGAAATAGTTCTTCAGACTCGCTCGTTCATTTTCAGAAGCATTATTTCTATCTGGCTCTCTGTAAGGGCTGTTTGAGAAAAAACTGAAATTGAATCCACCTGTACGGTGTACCACATCGTCTCCATTGCTTTAATAAGGCTTATATTGCTTCCTTGCCCCTGCCTGATTTGATGTTCAGGCACCAGGTTGTTAAAGGGAGATAGATGAAACCAAGGCTCCTTTTACATGTACCAGACTGATGATGAAGTTGAAGCTGGTGTATAAACATGAGGCAGTGATTGGACTCCTCATTGCACTGTGACCTTGAAAATGAAATCTTCAATGCCAGTGTTTCAACCCAAACTGTAGATTCCTCAGCACAGCTCAGGTTTCAAGCTCATATGTAACCTTGCAGCATCCCAACATCAGGGCAATATTGGAAGGGGCAAGATGTGCAAAACAGCTTTCCAATAGGGAAGTGATTATGTATGTAGCAAAGCCACAGTAAACTGGTTGTCTATCTCCATAGTAAACTTGAATGATCTGCTATAAGTTTGTTGTGTGTTGTTTAAATTCAGCCTAAGTAAGTACAGAAGCATTGACTTTAGGATAAAACTACAAAATTTATTGTTTGTATATTATTTATTCATATTTTTCTGTAAAACATGCATCCCAAGGAACCACTTTGCCTGCAATGCCTGACACATCTTAATGTTACCTTAAGGTTCAATGAAAAGTTTGCTTCTGTCAAGCTATATTACTGCTGGTGCTAGGAAATACATGTAGAAAATGTTCCTTAATATTACAATGCTGTGTTAACAACAGTTGTCCTGTTGTTAACAGTTTATTGATTTTGTACTATTGCTCTCAGCGCATGTTCACAAGAATAAAATGGAGATGCTCTCTCTCTCTTATGGCTATGAATCACTTGTGTTACCACAATAGTGTAAGGTGTTCATGAAAACCATGGGCAGAATTTTTCCATTTGCGAGCTGGGGGTGGGGCCCGCTCGCCGACGCAAAAATGACTTGGGATGACATCGGGGGGAACCCATTTAAATATTCAGGAAGGCGGGCGGACAGCGCGATCAGCTGTCCGCCCACCGACCTGTCAATGGCCAATTGAGGCCATTGACAGGGTAGTTAAACCAATTAAAGACTCTGCCCATCCAACCTTAAGGCTGGTGGGCAGGCCAGGAGCCCCAGCGGGCTTCTGAAAAAACATGAAACCTCATCCACCGGCGGGATGAGGTTTCATGTCTGTTTTTAAAAAGTTTAATAAAGCTTTTGTGATATTTATTAACATGTCCCATCTCGTGTGACATTGTCACATGAGGGGGACATGTTAATGATTTTTTATTTTTCTATTTTTAATGTTTCAAACACTGTCAGCGCTATCCCTGAGGCAGCACTTAGTCTCAGGGAGATGTGCGCTCTTTCGCGCGCATGCACGAAAGAGCACACTCTGGCAGTTGGGGAATCCCTCCCCGCCCCCTCACAGGAAGCGTATAGCACTTCCCTTCAGGCAGCCGCCCACTTAAAATGGCGGCGGGGCCCATTTTGGTGGCAGCGATTGGCTGCCTGCCCGTCCGCCCATCAAGGGCAAAATTCTGCCAATGAGTATTGTCAATATAGCCTAATGTGGTTAGGATTTTATCACACTGACTTCGCATTGAAATATGATGTTGCCATAATCAGCACCAATTCAATGCTAAATTCTTATTGTAAATAGATTTTATTTTCTCCATTTCTTCAGGCATTTGGAAATAGCAAATTGTCACAAGTTTAGGGTCTTATCTTTAATCCTCGCTCAAGTACATAAGTGCTAGTGACATCTGTGAGCTTTTGGGCCTTCAGATTGGGCTCATGCCTCCGGGCCGGTGCTATGGAAACAGTGAAAGCTTAAAATGGCACAGTCCTAGCTGCTGACCATTTCCAGTACGTCCCACATAGTACCCCGAACTGGGGAGGTTGACTTTACGCCTGACTTTCAAACTTAGTCTGTGCAGACCCATTTCACATTTATGCTATAATCACTCTTGGCTGTAAATGTATTCAGCTGGACAAGGGTTCCCTCCTCACTTGTGAATTTAAAGCAACAGACATCCAAGTTGCAGGTGAAGTGCTTTTGACTTGCTTCTGCTGTGCAGAAGTTTGTGGAATTACTGTGGCATATTGTTGGAGGTGTGTTGGTCAGCATTTCTCATATGTCCATCTGAGCCAGGTGTATTGCCCAAGGTGATTCAGGTTCTCCAAAAGGGTTGTTGCAGAGCTGTGCCACCTCTGTCAATACAACCTGGAGTCTTACACTAGGATGAGACCAGCTCTGGCAGTAGCTGTAAAGGTCACAGTGGCATTAAACTTTTATCTGACTTGTTCCTTCCAGATTGGGGCCAGCAACATGACCAAAGCTTCCCAATATGCTATCCACCTATGCATCTGGAAGTTTTGTGGAGGTCATATATGCAAAGGGAGGGGATTACATTGTGTTTTCCCTAAGGAGGGAGAAGCAGAATGAGTGGGCATCTAGATTTGCCAAGATAGCAGGAATCTCAATGGTGCTGGGTGCCATCGGCTAGATGGGAGTGGCTCTTTGAATATGCAGTGTCAACAGAGAGAGGTATAGTATCCAGAAGGGCTACAATTCCATCAATGTTCAGTTGGCATGCAACCATGTACAGTACATCATATGAATGTCTGCTATCCTGGCAGCAAACCACAATGTCTTCATTATGTAATAGTCTGCCATTCTGCTGTGTTCACATCTCCAAGAACAAACAGAGGGTGGCTGCTTGGGGACAATGGCTACTCCCTGCACACATAGCTGATGACCCCCTCTGCCAACTGACCAACTGGGGACAGAGAGTGCATAGCAAGAATCATGGGGACAGAAGAAACATTGTGGAGTTGCCATTGACATGTTGAAGTATCTCTTCCAATGCCTGGGTCGATTGGTAGGGAATTGGTTGGGTGGGGGGCATTGCCATCATCAGCACACAACCATTGGCATAAGGAATCTGGAGGCCACTTTGGGTGGTGAAGGAGGAGAAGGAAGCAGAAAAGGAGGAACAGGAGGAAGAAAAGGAGGATGAGGAGGCAGGGAGGGGATGTCTGGGACATCTTTGATCCTGATTGTCTGTCCAAGAGTGCCTGTTCAGACCCTTTCCCATCATGTAACAGTTTTAACACCATGGCTTCCTTATCTTCACTTCATGATCCATCTGGGATGCTCCAATATGGCATCCTCTTCGCCAAGATCTGACCATCTTTTCCATAGCATTTAAAAAGACATCCACTTATACCATTTATCCTTGTATGTTCCCTTAGTAGCATTCTTGTGGGTGTCCTAGAGCTTCTATGCAGTGCTACCCCAATTGATGCAGCATGGCTGGTGGAAGGCTGCTGACTTTCACTGGGGCTTAGCCTTGAAGGATGCCCTCAAGCAGCTCGGGCCTTGAATGCTCAGCTTTGGACTGCTGCACTTCGGCATGGGCAGCTTAGCTGTCTTCTATGGTAGACAACCTTGTCCTGAAAGAGAGAGTGGAGAATGTCAGTAATTGTGTTGCACTGCCTTAAGATGATGTGCCTGTCATATCTGGAGATATGTGGAGGCATGTGGAGCCAAGGCGAGTGGGCATGGGGCTGTCGTCATTGGGAGGCATGTGGGGGTGATGTGGAGCCTCTAAATGCTGGGCCTGAGTCCTGAGTATAATGGACTACTGATGGGTGAGGGATGGGTCTGTGATGCATTGAGCAGCATGAGAGGCTGATGGTGAGGTGGGTAGGAGATGTCCGTTGAAGGTGCATTCATTGACATTGATCATTCATGTGAGGTCATGAAACTTCTTCCGACATTCTGCCAGGTCCTTGGGGCCAAACTCCAGGTATTGATCTCCTTGGCTGCCCACGCCCATTCCCTTCAGAGAGTGGTCCTTGAAGGCTTCCTGGTTTCCCACGGAAACTTGTTGTCTCTTCCCTGCTTACCTCCATTACTAAGACCTCCAACGTCACACAGCATCAAAATTGTGAACCGCAGAACCCCCCTCTCTGCCCTGGGTGCTCCTTTTCCATTCTCTCCAATTGCAGCAATGACAGTCAACAGCAGCCACCTTTCATTTAGTGCAGCTTCCCTCTAAGAGAGAGACAGGTTGTCTTCAAGAACTGGAAACTAGCTGGAACACCTGCTAGCCTCACAGGCTAATAGGCCCCCTGTTGATAATGCCAGTAGCTTGGTTGTGCCTGCTGATGTCAATCAGAAGGCAGCATGAAGTTTGTGTCCTGCCTGCTTCAATGGGAAATGGATGTGAGCTGATCACAAACTATGATCCCAAATAAAATTTTAGCTCTTTATATCTAGTGGTGCGCCTGGACTAGCCTAAATCTAATCTGCATAACCCACAGGTGACAATAATATTCCTTTCTGATCTGGACTGGATATTTGTGCTTTTCATAAGTGCTTCTTGAACCATTTCAAAGGAAGGCCAAGAAAACGTTTGATCTGAATCATGAAATTGCTCTGTTTCTCAGCAGGCAAACATAAATAACAACGGTTATGATTAGATTTATTTAGTTTCAACAGTACAGCTCGTCTTTGCATAATAATTCAAAGTAATGAACATGTTATGCTTCCCCACATGAGTGAACCATCTTAATTAACTTAAATAATGAGCCTCCTATATTTTCCTTCTAAGCCTGGCTAAAGGTTGACCTTGCAGCTTTCTGTTTGTAAACCTGACTGATGCTCATGTCTTGGTTGCTCATCTGTTTTTAAATCTCCTGCTGTTCACAGCCAGAAAGAAACAGAGACTTCCCAACACAATGGGTGTGAGGTGTTTAGCAATTGCAGATTATTTATAGTTTATCAGGAGGCAACAACAAAACTAGATTTTTTATTCTGTTCTGTTGAAGGGTCATGGGGACTCGAAACGTCAACTGTGCTCTTCTCCGCCGATGCTGCCAGACCTGCTGAGTTTTTCCAGGTATTTCTGTTTCTGTTTTTGTTTTAGATTTTTTATTGTTTTTCTTGGGATGTGTGTATGTGGCAATACCAGCATTTATTGCCCATCCCTAATTGCCTTTGAGAAGGTGGTGATGAGCTGCCTTCCTAAACTGCTGCAGTTCATGTAATGCAGATACACCTACAGTGCTAAGTTAATTAGCACTTTAATTCCCTATTGTATCAGTTTTCCTTTTTAAAAACGTATTTGTGTAATTATTTTAAAGGACTACATTTCAAAATAAGTTTCTCTCCAAATCTCTTCTATGGGAAAAAAAATCAAAATATCCTAAGACAAAACACTAGTCAACGTTGGAAGTTATACATTCCTTCCAAGTCATTTGCATATTGAAAATATGAGTAAGATATACACATGCATCATTTATTCTATTACATAATCCATTCCATTTACAATGAGCACACAAACACATAAGAAATAGAAGCAGGAGTAGGCCACATTATTTTTTTAAAAATTCATTCATGGGATGTGGGCTTTGCTGGCTAGGCCAGCACTTATTGTCCATCCCTAGTTGCCCTTGGAAGGTGGTGGTGAGCTGCCTTCTTGAACCGCTGCAGTCCATGTGGTGTAGGTCCATCCACAGTGCTGTTAGGAAGGGAGTTCCAGGATTTTGACCCAACGATCCACCGAGGCTGAACTTCGACATTCATCCCACTTACCCACCCTATCTCTTTATCCCTTGATTCCTTTAATAGCCAAAATTCTATCAATCTCAGTCTTGAATTTGTTCATTGACTCAGTATCCACAGACCTCCATGTTAGAGAATTTCATTGATTCACTGCTCTCTGAGTGAAGTAATTTCTCCTCATTTCAGTCCTAAGTGGCCAAACCTTTATGAGACTATGACTCCTAGTTCTAGACTGTCCAGCCATCTAAGAGTTTTATATGTTTCAGTGCGATAACCTCTCATTCTTCTAAACTCCAGAGAATATAGGCCCACTTCACTCAATCAATCCTCACGGTCCACTCTAGTTGAATCCAGTGAATGTTCTTTGCACCTCCTCTAAGGCAAGTATACCCTTCCTTAAATAAGGAAACAAAACAGTACTCCAGGTGTGACCTCATCAAAGCCCTGTACAATTGCAATGAGACTGCATAATCCTTACACTCGAAACTCCTTGCAATAAAGGCTAGCCATTTACCTTGCTAATTTCTTGCTGTACTTGCATGTTAACTCCTGTTACTCATGTACATAGACTCCACAATCCTTCTGAATACCAAGAGCTGCTAGTCTTTCACTTAAAAAAAATTCCACTGTTCCATTCTTCCTACCAAAGTGGATAACTTTATATTTTCCCATATTATGCTCTATCACCTTCTTGACCAATTGCCTAATCTGTCTACATCATTTGCAGATCCTCCTCCTCACAGTTTACTCTACCACCTAGCTTTGTAATAGCAGCACTCAATCCCGATACAGATTGCAAATAGCTGAGACCCAAGCATTGATCCTTGTGGCACTGATAGTTACAGGAAACCTGAAAATGACCCATTTTCTCCCTTTTTCTCTCTCAACCAATCTTCAAACCATGCTAATACATAACCACCAATTCCCTGAGCCCTAATTTTGTGTAACATCCTCTGTGTGGTACTTAATTGAATGCCTGCTAAAAATCCAAATATACTGCATCCACTGCTTTCATTGTATTTACCCTGCTAGTTACACCCACAAAGCAAGGTAATACACTCTTCAAACATGATTTCCCTTCCATAAACCTGTGCTGATGCTGCCAAATTTTCATGTGAATTCCCAAGTGCCCCATTACCACATCCTTAATAGATTATATTATTTTCCATACTAGCGATGTTAGGCTAGCCAGCATATTATTCCCTGTTTTCTCTCTTTCTCCTTTCTTGAACAGTGGGCCTACATTTTTCACTTTGCAATCCACGCTCTAGAATCTGGGGAATTATGGAAGATCAAAACCAATGCACGCAGTTTATCTGCAACTACCTCTTTTAAAACCTTAGATTGTAGGCCATCAGGTACAGGGGATCTGTTGGCTTTTAGTCCTGTTAATATATGAGTATTGGCAATAATTAGAGTAAAAGGTAACTCCAGTCATGCTGAGGGTATGGGAATCTCCTTAATTTGTCCATTTTTCACAAACATGCTTAAAATTAATGAATATTTGAACTCTAACTTAGGACTACAGTTGAATAAAGGTTTAATGTTGTTTGAATTTAACCACTAATTTTTAATTGTGTCAGCACTGTGTCTGTGTTTCAGTTCTTTACAAGAATAAAGACAAGTTTCCCCCAAGCAGCTCTTCCTTAGTGATGAACACTGCTGGTGTCTCATACTCACTTGTGAAGAATAAGAGTTGAATCTCTCTTTTTCATTTCATTTCTCCTGTGAGGGGACTAAGACCTCACTGTATATTTCTATAAAGTGTATATAGATATCCCCATGGCTATTTTTTAAATTTAAAAACTGGACAAAGACCTTTAAAGATGGCTGAATCAATGGCCATGATTTGCTAGCACTGTTTGTGGCGGGTGTGTTCAGTGGCAAGATCAGAGAACCATGTGAAAAGGCCCTAGTCACGTTTCCCGATGACGTAAATCCAGGGCGCAATTGTCCCCTCCCCCCATCAATGGCAGGCCATGTTTCCTGCCGTTGAACATCGGGAACTTAATTGTAATGAATTTGCATCTAATATTGTTCTAACACGACAGAATCATTCCCACATCAAATTTAAATCCCACGATGGCCTGATTTCACGACGACATGATTTATGGCTGACTTTAAAAGGCATGAACTTAGCAACCTCAACGTCAAGGAGAACTCGGAGGTGAGTGCACACAACTTTGCGCAGCGCTCATGATGATCCAAGTGGCTCCACGGATTCGGGGGGGGGGGGGGGGGGGGTGGGGGTGGGGGGCGGTGGTGGTGGTCACAGGCAAGTCTCCGCAACAGCTTCTTCATGACTCGCTTGTGGTGCTGGGGGCAAACTCGGGACAAAGGTGACAGTGCAAGCGGGGAAGAGAGAGAAGGCAACCTCAGGACAAGGTGCAAATGGGTTTAAGGCAGCACAGACTGAAGTTTGAGCACAAGCACATACGGGAGGGTGGGGTGGGGTGGGGGGGAAGAAAATGGCCGGGCTAATGGCAAAACATGTCAAAGATGAGCACTCCAATGCAGCTGAGAGTGTTTAGCTTGAGCTCAATTGACATACTTGGAGTCAGCCTAGTTAAGCAATTGTGCCCAATCAAGCAGCACTAATTCCTCACAGTGCCAATGACTGCTCCTTTAGAATATTCATCCCTAGGATATTAAAGGAAGTAACTACAGAGATAGTGGATGCACTGGTAATAATCTTCCAAAAATCTTTATATTCTGGAAAAGTCCCCAAGGATTGGAAAACTGCCAATGTAACACACTTATTCAAAAAGGGAGGGAGACAAAAAACAGGTAACTATAGGCCAGTTAGCTTAACATCTTTCATTGGGAAAATGCTAGAGTCTATTATATTTGTCATGCCTGACAAATTTATTAGAATTCTTTGAGAAGGTGACCTAGCAGGATAGATAAAGGGGAGCCAGCAGATATAATATATTTGGATTTCCAAAAGGTGTTCGATAAGGTAACGCACGTAAGGCTACTTAATAAGATCAGAGCCCATGATGTTGGGGATAGTATATGAGCATGGATAGAGGATTGGCTAACTAATAGAAGACAGAGAGTCATTTTCAGGATGGCAGCCTGTAACTAGTGGAGTACCACAGGGATCAGTGCTGGGGCCTCAATTATTTACAATATATATTAATGACTTAGGTGAGGGAAGTGAGTATACTATCACCAAATTGGGGATGATACAAAAATAGGTGGGAAGGCAAGAGGTGGGGATGACACAAGGGGCTGAATTTTGCCCTTGACGGCGGACGGGCTCGACCAACTCGGCGGCGGGCGGGTAGCTGATCGCCGCCGCCGAAACAGGGCTGCGCCGCCATTTTGCACGGGTGGGCCAGTTAAGGCCTGCCCAGTGAGTTTGCGACTCCCGTGCACAATGGGAAAATCGAATCGGTGGCAGCGTGTTCAGACCGCCGGTTCCAATGGGGAACCAGCAGTCTGTATAAAGAGTGGCCAGGCAGCCTGCTTGAGGCAGTGCACCATGGCCACTCATAGAGAAGGACATGGTGGTTTGAGGGTAGAGGAGGAGGAGGGGGGCAGGCTGCAGGATAGGCCAGCGGGGGGCTACTGTGCCCCTCGGTTCTCCGATGCCTGCCTTGCTGTCCTCCTCCAAGAGGTGTCCAGCCATCTGGATATTTTGTTTCCAGAGGATGGGAGGAGGAGGGCCCCCACGTCACCAGGCAGGCGTGGCAGGAGGTGGCGGTGGCTGTAAGCGCCCATGACGATGTGCGGTGCACAGGGACCCAGTGCTGCAAGCGCTTCAATGATTTACTGTGCTCTAGAAGGGTGAGTACCATGTCGGTGTTGGCCATTTGACCCAGTGGGTCAGAACTCCAACACATGTCTTATTGATGGTGATGAGATGGTGGAAGGGGAGCCTCAAGGTATCGTGGCCAAGAGCTATCGCTGGCTTCGGCGCCGCAGCTAGTTGGGCCTCCTTGCCATGGGCGCTAAGACCCGTGTGTTATTCAAAGTGATGAATGCCGAATGTGTCCAGCGTGTCCATTGAGGGAGGGTGTTGGGAGCAGCCGTACTATCTTCTGGTGACTGATCACCAGTAGTGTGGACAGGAGCTGCTGGAGGCCTCAGATGGGCCACTGTGGTTGGGGTGCTGCGTGCGTGTGCAGAGTACATGAGCGATCAGCCCCAATAAATGCTCTTCTCTGTTCTGCAGGCAAAAAGAGAGCATAATATGAGGGAGTGCCAGCGGACTGGTGGTGGGCACGCCCTGTTGCAGTGCCTCACCACCTATGAGGAGCAGGCCATGGAGCTGGGGAGGAGGCAGGCGGCCAGGTCGGCAGGTGTCGGCGAGGCTGGGGTGCAGCGACGAGGTATTTGAGGGCCACAGTCCCATCCACTCCTTCTCCCCACCATCCAAAGCACTGATGATTGATGCAATCGTTAATGCTGCAACACTGCTCATTCACAGACTGATACAGTCAGACGTGTGGGTCATACACAAAGGTCCCTCAGCCCCTTGAGGATGTGCGTCTCTAGCACCTTCCAAAGTCGCCTTACCCCGTTTGTGACCACTATCCCCATGGCCTATTATGCCATGGCATCGCTGCTGCACATCCAAAGATGTTTTGCACCTTAGGAAGGTTTGTACCTCCACCACCCTTTCAGCCAGTGCGCCCCACATTACTCTGTCCAAAAGGTCCTCAGCACCTCACCTGTCAACCTCATAGCACTCAACTTAAATAAATGCCACCACGTTAGTCATCCCTGCACCAAGGGGAAATGTTGCCTTCTGTCCACCCTTTCTAAGCATCTCATAACATTATGAAGGTTAATAATGTGACCTGTCAATCTCCTGTGCTCCACGGCAAATGTCGCAAGTGTTTGCAATGTTTCCTCATCACTCCAACTCTCCAGGCCAGCATGCATCCTGTTCAGGAACCTCTGCACCCTCTCCACTCCAGTGCCATCCCTCCCATGAAGCGCACATCACAACTAGACCCAGAAGTGTAGATGTGGCCTCGACAGCGTTTTCTGCACTTGCAACATGGCTTCCCTTTTCCTACGTTCTATTCCTCGGCTAATAAAGGCAAGTTAAGCTTCGACCTTGTTAAACGCCTTATGTTCCTGTTCTGCTACCTTAACGGGTCTGCCCAGCAAGGTCCCTGTAATTGTCGTGACTTCCCACGGTCCTACCATTACTCATGTATTCCCGTACCTTGCTTGTCTTGCCCAAGTGCTTAACCGAACACTTATCCACATAACATTCCATGTGGCATTCCTTAGGCCATCTGACCAGCCTGTCTGTATGTGCGTGTAATGTTTGGGCCTCCTTTTGACTATTTACCGCCCCACCAATGTTCGTCTCCTTAGATTCTTGAAGGGTGAGCGACTTATGAGGCTGGGGGGGAAAGGGATGAAAGGTGTTACTGACTGAACGCTAAATGATGCACTGTCCTTGTTGTTAATTTCAGCATCATCACCGCATGGCCGCCCCCAACATATCTGGAGCCCCCCCCTCCACACCTGAGGGCCAAGACTCGCAACTTGCGGTACATCATTTCAACCAGCCAGGCTCCAGCGCAGCGACAAACACTTTGGTGGGGAATATAACGTCGGCTAGTGTCCCGGGGCACAGTGGAGAGGGCATTTCACAATCACTGGAGGAGATGACACGGACAGAGAGTGGTGATGGTGCCAGCAGCTGGAGGATTGCAGGGGACCAGGCACATGCTGAGTCAGGCAGTGATGATGTGCCTCTGGAGATGTCACCAATGCAGCAGCTGCAGGACAAGCGGCAGGAATCGCGGGAGCATCTGGCAGGGTTACATGAGGGTGTGCTTCACTTGGGCTCTGTGGTGGAGGAGTCCAGGCAGAGTGTCAGTGAAGGCATGAACCTCAGGACAGAGCTTCAGGCTTCCTCCATTGAGAGATTGGCGACTCTCATGGAGAGGGGCTTCAATCGGATTGAGACTCTTCTGATTGGGAAACGCTCTGACCTGCAAGCTCTCACAGCGGTAATGGCCACAGGTGGTCATTCACAATGTGGGAGATGTTCTGGGCACCAAGTGTCGGCTCTCGGTGCCCATCCATCTGCAGTGAGCAGGGAGTCCAATGTGACCTCACGTCGGCGCAGCAGCTGCCTGTTGTCGCTGCGAGCTCCTCTCAGGGCGCTCCGGATGAGGGCAGCAGCTCCTCCACCCCTCGGTCAGTGACCATTGCATCCGTTGAGGCTGCAAGAACTGGGGAGGTGCCAGTTCTGGAACAGACTCCATGGGCCAGAGGACGCCCGCCAAGGTCATCGAGGCTAACAGGACAGCAGAGTCAGCGGGCTGTCTCACAAGCCACTCTGGGCGATGGGGCGGCACCTAGACATAGCACCCCAAATGAAAGCAGAAGGCACGTTAGGCACTTCATGGGTATGTCACTGGTGATTTTGCGTTGGCCCTAGATTAGGGAAAATATAATTATGTACGTCTGAGCGAAGTTTGTGTTTTATTTTGGACTGAATAAAGTCCACTTTTCTGACCATGACTGAGGGTGTTTCCTTTGTGCTGTATTTGTATGTTTCACAGACATTTCATGATTGTTTGAGTGGACATTGATGTTTCTGTACTAAGCCCTTAGATGCAGCTGATGAGGTGGAAGATGTAGCACTTAAGTGCCACGTGTGGAAGCACCAGGCAATGCTGGTCCTGCAGATCCATGTGTGTGGAGCCTGCTGAAGGTTCGTTGGATTGAATTGTCCTGGGTGTCCCTGCCTCCTTGGTGTAGTAGCGGGTCGGTGTGCTGCCTCTCGTCATCGCCCTGTGCTTCCTCATCCTCTGAGCCACTGCTAGATTCATCAGGTGCAGCCTCATCCACTATGTCAAGGTCTTCATCTTCAACTGCATCCCCCCTTTCCAGCGCAAGATTGTGCAGAGCGCATCATGCTACCACTATCACAGAGACGTGATCTGGGGGGTACTGGAGTGCGCCCCCTGAGCGGTCCAGGCAACGGAAGCACATCTTGAGAAGACCGATGGCTCTCTCCACCATAGCCCTTGTGGTGCCGTGGCTCCCATTGTAGCGATCCTCAGCTTCTGTTCTTGGACAGCGGAGTGGCGTCATGAGCCACCTTCACAGGGGATAGCCCTTGTCACCCAGCCGCCAACCATCTAGCTGAGCCTAAGCACTGAAGAGCCCCGGCATCTGAGAGTGTCTGAGGATGTAGGCGTCATGGGAGCTGCCTGGGTACCTTGCACAGACTTATAGAATCTGCATCCTGTGATCACACACTATCTGCACGTTCATGGAGTGGAAGCCCTTCCTGTTGACGAAGGCACGGGGCTCACCTGCTGGCGCCTTGATGGCCACATGTGTGCAGTCTATTGCACCCTGGACGCGGGGGAAGCCAGCAATGGCCGCGAAGCCTCTGGCTCACTGTGCCTGACTTGCCTGGTTGCAGCGGAAGTGGATGAAGGTCACTGCCCATCTGAACAGAGCATCTGTAAACTGTTTGACACAAGTGTGGACAGCTGATTGGGAGACACCGCAAAGATCAGCCACCGAGCCCTGGAAGGAGCCAGAGGCATAGAAGTGGAGGGCAACTATAACCTTGAGAGCTGCTGGCATGGGGTGTCCATCCACACAGCCGAGCCGATGTTCGCACGGGCTCCTCAAAATCAGCATCAATTGCTGAGCTAAGGGCCTTTACAAGGCCTTTAATTAATGGCGGGCACGCGTTGTATTGCATCGCGCGCCCACCCACCTAAATATCACGATGCTGCGCGCTGATGTCAGGACGCTTGCGCGACGTCAGCGCGCAACATTTTAAGCGCTGATGTGCAGGCTCCGCCACCCACGCGTCAGCCAGAAAATTCAGCCCAAGCAGCCTACAGAGGGATGCAAACAGGTTAAGTGAGTGGGCAAAAAGGTGGCAAATGGAATATAATGTTGGAAAATGTGAGGTTATGCACATTGGCAGGAAGAATAGAGGAGCTAAATATTATTGAAATGGAGAAAGACTGCAGAAGGCTTCAGCACAGAGGGATTTGGGAGTCCTTGGGCATGAATTCCAAAAAGCTAACATACAAGTTCAACAGGTAATAGGGAAGGCAAATTGAATGTTGGCCTTTATTTCAAAGGGAATGGACTATAAAAATAGGGAAGTCTTGCTAAAACTATACAGGGCACTAGTTAGACCACACCTGGAATACTGTGGACAGTTTTGGTCCCCTTACCTAAGGGAAGATATACTGGCATTGGAGGCTGTCCAAAGAAGGTTCATTAGATTGATCCCGGGTATGGAGGGATTTTCTTATGAGGAGAGGTTGAGTAGGTTGGGCCTATACTCATTGCAGTTTAGAAGAACAAGGGACGACCTTATTGAAACATATTAGATTCTTAGGGGGCTTGACAGGGTGGATGCTGATAGGTTGTTTCCCCTTGTGGGAGAGATTAGGACCAGAGGGCGTAATCTCAGAGTAAGGGGTCACCTGTTTAAAACAGAGATGTAGAGGAATTTCTTCTCTCAGGGGGTAGTTAACAGTAGAATTCTTTACCACAGAGTGCTGTAGAAGTTGGGTCGTTAAGTATATTCAAGGTGGAGATAGACAGGTTTTTAATCAGTAAGGAAATCAAGGGTTATGAAGAACAGGCAGGAAAGTGGAGTTGAGGATTATCAGATCAGCCATGATCTCATTGAATGGCGGAGCAGACTCAATGGACTGAATGGCCTACTTCTGCTCCTACGCCTTGTGGTCTTATGGTCTACTGTTAACCCTTTCTGTGTACACTTCAAACTCAAGTGAGTGCTATGGTGCTGCAGAACCATTGCAGGGCTGGGCAAGCCTGAGGATCCTGATGGGAAAGGTGGCCATCGATCACTAATGGGTACGCTCCTAGTCCCTTGCGTTATGTATCAGTTGACATTGAAAAGTCACCCTCATGGTACAAGCAAACCACGAAGACTTGGAGTCCAGGTTAGGACAATACCTGCGCCCAAGGTGAGAGTTCAGGATGCAGTTTAGTGGCAGAAGCTGCCACCACTCAGCCATGTGGTGTGGGACGGTGCTGGGTGTGGGCCTGGTGAGCCATCATGTGCACTAAACACTGGGCATCCATGTGGTGGCTTGGGCTCTCTGGAATGCGTTAAGAGGCCTTGAGAGGCAGTCGCAGGCGATGACTTGACCAAGAGTGGTCCTTAGGAGGATGACTTGACCCAGAGTGGTCCTTAGGAGACAATTGCTGAACCTCGCATCTCTTTGGTACTGTAGTGAGGAGAACATCAGGGACATGGAGCCTGGTGACCTCGCTGCCTGCATCATTGCTTATAGGCAGGAGAAAAGAAGGAGAAGAATGCGATGGAGGCACTTGTCTCACCAATGAGAGGAGCAGAGCCCTGAAGACCAAGGGAGAGCTCAGCCTCCTCCACACGCAGAGGATGAACCCCACAGAGCCGTCGATCGTAGGTGCCCCACTAGACCCAAGGCCTATAGATGGTGCATGTGCTACCTGCAGATGAACGAGAACGAGTGTCGCTGACACCTGCGCACGTCAAGGGGACTGGTTACACACATATGCCACCTTCTGCTGGATCTGGCACCAAAGAGACTCAGAGGACACCCACTGCCATTGGCAGTTAAAGTAAACGCCCTGCTCAATTTCTACAGCAGTGGCTCCTTCCAGGGCTCCACTGGGGACCTTTACGGGATCTTACAAGCCACTACCCACAAATGTATCCAGGAGGTCACGGATGCCCCTTTTTGCCAAGGCACAACCTTTGCCAATTTCAACAGGGTCCAGGCAAGCCAAGAAGCAAGAGCACTGGGCTTTGCTAAGATTTCTGGATTACCATAGGTGCAGGGTGTCATCAACTGCACCCATGTGGCTTTTAAATCTCCCTGGCAACAAACAGCCCAGTAGTGAACCACAAAGGCTTCCACTTTCTCAATGTTCAGCTGGTCTGTAACCATAACAAATGGATCGTGCAAGCTTCTCCGGAAGCATCCATGACTCGTGCATCCTCAGCAGGTCTCAGATCACTGACATCTTTCAGGGATCACACAGGATGCAGGGTTGACTCCTCAGGGACAAGGGCTACCCTCAAAGAATGTGGCTGATGACGCCCATGCAGCAGCCTCAGACTGCTGCTGAGAGAAGGCGCTATGAGACTCATGCTGCAACACGGAGTTTGGTCGAGCACACCATCGGCATCCTGAAAATGAGCTTCTGGTGCCTGGACAGATCTGGTGCAGCACTGCAGTACACTCCCCAGAGGGTGTGGCACATCATCATGGCTTACTGCATGTTACGCAACCTGGCGATGCAAAGCGCGGAGGACCTGGATGATGAGATGCAAGAACTGCACATCTCCTCCAATGAGGAGGAAGTTGAAGGGGATGAGGGTGATGAGTTTCTGGAAGGTGAGGGTGCAGGCAATGAGGCCACTGCACTGGCCAGATGAGGCAGGCGTAGCCGTAAGGCCCTCATTTCCCTAGGATTCCATGAGGATGATGACGAGATGCAGTGAGATTACTCCTGAGATCTTCACATTGCATCTGCAAACGTCTCTCAACTGTCTAGCTGAGGGCAGTGCACATACACACTGTGAAGAGGTTCATATCATGGAGACGCTGGTGAGAAACAGCTGCCACATGGACTTAAGGACAATTTGATCCTTTGGCAGGCTTCATCTCCTGTTCCCCTCTGCAGCACGCCTTCACCCGTCAGGAATGGTGTAGACATGGGGTGGGGGGGTGGTGCGAGAGGAGGCAGCCCTACCTCAAAGATGCTGAGAGCACACAGAGAACATCACGGAACCCAGTGATGCTTGGGTACGAAACTCTTGCAACTAACACATGCCACATGGAGGTGCATACATCACTAATCTGAAGAGTGACTTTGAAGCCGGCAATCACTGTGCTCGAAAGGTTACACACTGCACAAGGGAGAGGCCTTGGACTGTGACAGTAACCTTCATTTTATGCAGGAAACAAGGTTACACATCTGATTGATACAAACACTGCTCAACATAACAAGGAACCATAGACAAGGAGACGTCCTTGGACGTGTACTTACAATGGTCAGCATTAAGTACAAGTAATTAACACCTGTGCCCACATTTCTATGTATTTATTTATTTATTTTTATTCATTCACAGGATGTGGACTATGCTGGCTGAACCAGCATTTATTGCCCATCCCTAATTGCACTTGAGAAGGTGGTGGTGAGCTACCTTCTTGAACCACTGCAGTCCATGTCGTGTAGGTACACCCACAGTGCACGTTAGGGGGCGAGTTTCAGAATTTTGACCCAGCGACAGTGAAGGAACGGCAATATATTTCCAAGTCAAGATGGTGAGTGACTTGGAGGGGAACTTCCAAGCGGTGGTGTTCCCATCTATCTGCTGCCCTGGTCCTTTTAGATGGTATTGGCTGTGGATTTGGAAGGTGCTGTCGAAGGAGCCTTGGTAAATTCCTGCAGTGCATCTTGTAGATGGTACACACTGCTGCTACTGTGCATCGGTGGTGGAGGAAGTGAATGTTTGTGGATGTGGTGCCAATCAAGTGGGCTGCTTTGTCCTGGACGATGTCAAGCTTCTTGAGCGTTGTGGGAGCTGCACTCAGCCAGCCAAGTGGGGCGTATTCCATCACACTCCATCACACGCTGTGCAACTAAACCTTCTTGATCTTTTTAACCCTGCCGCTATGTCTTGGTGCTCCCCCAACATCCACAGCGGAGGCGGAGGCAAACTGCTAACTATTACACCCTGTCTGTGATTACCTTGGCTGGTGTGCCCTGGAGGGTCGAGACCTGGAAGGCCCCAGCCTGCTTTTGGGGTCCTGCCCTGTGACAGTGGCACTCTCCTCGGCCTGTGGAGCTGGAGCTGCTGGGGTCACATGAACAGGGGATTCGGATGGGCCAGACACTCCTGGAGTCACCTGGGTCGACGGCCCCGGGGTGTGCACCTGCTGATCCTCCTCCCTATGGGTGCCTGAGTGCCCCTGGCTGACTCCTCGAAAAGAAGGGGAAGCTGGAGTGAGATTGAGCTGCCTGGGCCGTGCCTTGCAATCTGAGGAGTGCAGCGGATACCCCTTCCTGATGTTCCCGAGCTTGCCTTTGCAGTTCCAGCAACTGAGGTATGACCGAGTCCAGAGGCTCCTCATCAGATTTCTGGTCTCCAGAAGTCCTCCGAGTGCTAGAAATCTGCGAAGTCCCTGCCGCCATATGGTATGGATCAGACAGTGCGATGTGCTCACCAGATTGTGACCCTGAAGCTACTCTAGGACAAGGTCCCACCGAGATGTGTGTCTCTGCGCTGGTGGAGGATATGGGTGAGCGCTGTGTCGGGTCTTTGATTAGGATATCATCAGGTTCTTCTTCCGAGGTGCCTTTGGGACTGGAGTTGAGGACCTGGCTCATGGACCCCCTCGGCTGCTTCCCAGATCAGCCTGCGAAAGCAAGGAGAGATAATTAGTGCATGGCTTGGCACTGCGGAACTGACTTACAGCATGGATGTCTTGTGGATGTTGTACTGCTTGATCCTCACTTGGCTGAGCACTCACCGTCAGGACAGGAATGTTCCAGATCATTGTTGGCCAGCTGGGTGGCTCTATTTTTAAAGCCTGTGAGGACCTTGATGTCAAACATTCCTCCACCTGTCTGCGGCCTCTCCCTTTTGTAGTGTGCCAGCTTGTCCTGCATGAATAGAGATGGAAAGAGTGCAAGCAAGACGCCTGCCAGGTGGTGCCATGGACAGGTTGAGGACATGATCTGCAGGGCACATGAAAGTGTATGTGTGAGAGATTCAATGGTGTTGTCCCTTGAACTGGCAATGAGTGAAATCCCTGTGGGAGTGTGATGGATTTGTGAATGTGTGAGTTGAGAGTGATGAGAAGGGTGACTTGCCCTGGCAGAACAGAAGAGATCATTCAACTTCCTTTGGCACTGATGGCTGTCTTTTTTTGCAGGACATTGGCGCTGACCACAATTGCCACCAACTGCCATGTTGGATTGGTAACCTTACTTGCTGGTCTTCGGCCAGAACGTAGGTAGAGGACGTCATGGCAGGCCTCCATTTCATCCAGTAGGTGCTCGAGGGAGGTGTCACTATATTTGAGGGCTGCATGTTTCGTCCCTTTGGCAGCCATGTCTTCCCAACAGCTTTCGATCTCTTAGAGAGTGCTAGCGCTGTGCATGGGCACACTTTAAATATGGTGCCCAGGTTACTGAAGGTCTGAGGTGAAGCGGGGCGGGCAAATCAGAGACTGCTCTACCAGAGGTCCGATGTGAAAGTGCTGCTTGTAGAACAGAAAAAGCCACCATTGCCATCAGCAAGTCAAATGCTGTATTCCATGCCTGATATCGGACTTTGCCTGGGATAATTCCACCCTCTGTCTGTCTGTGACCACTGAACAAAAGAAGCTACCTGGCAGTATCGGGGAAACTCACATATCATTATCTCTGGGGATCCACTACTGACCCCCTGTGGCCTGCACAGGCCAAGTTCAAAGAGAGCTATACAAAGACCGTCTGCATTCCATAACCCAGGCTGACCAACTGGAGTCTGCTCGCCTGCTAAGACCAAAGGCCCTGCAATCTTCCCTTCAATTCCTGATGATTGAGACATTTAACAATCTTGAGAACCCAGGTGAGGGATACAGATCCTTTATCAAAGACACTGTAGAGAGGTAGAAGTCATGTGACATGGGCCTCTGGCTTGTGGAACCAGTAATAATGCCTTGCTGACATGCAAAGCTCATCTGCTGTTTAACGTCTGACTAATAGGCCATACCGAAGCAGCTCTGGCTAGCTTCAACACCTGGCCCTGTCTACAATGCTTCTGCTGGAAATTCTGCGCCATCACCTACAAGACTGATTCATTCCTGCATTCCTATCTCATCTTGTGAAGTCAACTCTACTGGAAAGGTAAATTATCCAGCATTGGTTTTAGCCCAAAGACCTCCGTGAAGGATTACCTCACTGGACTTTGATATTGGACTCTGGAATCCACGGGATTCGATATTTATTTTCTCTGAGGTCTCTATACTGTAAATCCTTCTTTTCTCTATCCCTCTCTTTCCTGTCAGAATGTGGAAATGACATTGCAACCCCCCTTCCACATTTTGAGTGTGTACAAATAAACTAATCCTTTTAGTTAATCCTATCTTGAGTTTTCTGTTGGGTTATTAATAGAAAATTTGATCACACAAAAGCCAAGAGGCTGGGAAATATGCCACCGCTTATAAAGAGGGAAACAAATCAAAACACCTTTCTGCCTATGGAAGGGCGGTGAGAGGAGAAATTAACTCCCCTCCTGTCCGTAACACTCCTCAATAAAACTGTCTGACCAGTTCAGATCTGTAACTAGCCATCACTGAATATAAGTCCAACCATTACACGTGAATAAAACTGGTGGACTGGAAAAGACTAGCTGATCCACCAAGCCTGCCCCACATCATAATGCATGCAGCATTATGGATAACATTTCTTCAAGATGGGTGTTCCTGGAAGAAAGCGGCTATGAATTAAACACCAACACAAATGCAAAATACTGGAGATGCTGGAAATCTGAAATGAAAAACAGAAACACTCAGCAGGTCAGGCAGCATCTGTGAGGAGAGAAACAGAGTTAGTGTTTCAGGTCAATGACACTTCTCTTCCAGGAAAGCTCACATTGAAGATGTTCTGCTCTTCTTCAGAGTTTCCATTCGTCTCTTTTATCTTGTTCATCCTCATGGCTTTCTATTTCTCTTCTCACGTTTGGACAGGTTTACCAAAACTTGAATTTCTCCTGCCTTCCACGCTATCTGAGAACTACCTTTTTGTTCTTACCCCCTCCACCCCCGTCTCCCTTTCCTGCATTTGTACTGGTTTGAAACTTGTTACATCTCTAACTTTTTCCAGTTTTGATAAAAGGAATAACCTGAAACATTGGCCAGGATTTTTGGTTCGGTGAGCAAGGATGGGGCGTAAAATGGCGTGAGGTGACGTCGGATGTGTGTCCCGACGTCACTGCGCGTCATTTACATTTTCAGCTCGGCGGGTGCGGAGCTGACTCGGCTGCGCGTTCACCGAACTGTCAAAGGCCTATTAAGGCCATTTAAATATCAATTAAAGTAATAAACCGAGCTGCTCGTCCAACCTTAAGGTTGACGGGCAGGCGAAGAGCCTAGGTGGCCTTTGCATTTTTCATGGAACCTCATCCACGAGCGGGATGAAGTTTCATGAAGGGTTTGTAAATTTAATAATTTTTTTACATTAATGTTCCTTGACATGTCCCAGCTCACGTGACACTGTCAAACGAGGGGACATGTCTTAAAATATTTTCTTTTCTTTAATAAAATGTTTAAACCTTAAACTAAACTCCCTGAGGCACCTCTGTACCTCAGGGAGATTTCTGTGCTCTTTCGTGCGCATGCGACTCAGGGAATCCCCACCCCCGCCCGCACAAGGAGCACACAGCACTTCTGGGTGCACATCACGCTGGGTGGGCCTTAATTGGTCCACCCACGTCAAATGGCAGCATGGACCCGATCGGGTTCGCGCCCGCCCCTGCACAGCCCCCTCAATAGAGGGAAATTCTCCCCTTTAACTTAGTTTCCCTCCCTCCCCTACAAATGCTGCCTGACCTACTGAGTAGTTCCAACATTCTCTGTTTTTATTTCATTTTTGCAGCACCTGCAGTATTTTGCTTTTGTATTCAATTGCTTCCACTGTCTTGCTCTTTCCTCACAACTCTGGAAATTTTACATTTTCAAGTTCTCCAATTCTCTTTTTAATATTACAATTGAATCTGTGTTTACCATGCTTTCAGGCAATGCATTTCATGCCACAACAAATCGCTGCTTGATTTTTTTTTTGCATTTTTCTCATGACTCTCGCCTGAAGGAACAAAACGATGGAGCTGTAAAATCTGTAAATCTGTAAATTAGTAGCAGCCCTGAATATACAAGTGGCACTTCAAAGACTATGGTGGGCCAAGTTATCAATTGCTACCACATACATTCTTTTCTTTATAAAACAGGGCCTCGATTATCTCCATGTGAACAATGCAGTGAGAAATCCATTTGTATTTAAAGATTGTATTTCAGCCTGGACAAGCACAGGATACCAGAATGTCATGACTCCTAACTTTAATTAGACAATATCAGAAAGCGTGTAAAGTGCTTGGCCTCACTATAAAAGCTTATTTGATCTGCATCACATTATTTTAACTCTGAAAAGAGAAGCAGATAAACAGAAACAAAAGAGCATCCTGAGATCATTAACAATTAAACAATATATGGAATGTAAAAGCACAATGTCAAGACATTTAAGGTTACAGAATACTGTTAGTAAAGTTAAAAAAAAATGTCCACTGACTCTATGATCACTATGGGGAAGGCCAACAGTTTACAGGTGTCAGTCGAAGGGTGCATTGGCAAAAAGAAAAGAAATTCTATATTGTGCTGTGTACCCTCGATTGTTGTTTCCTGCTTACGTGCTGATTTACTACATTAAAGCAATCAGATCATCACAAGAAGGATGTCAAGGAAAACACATGGAGAGCAGAAGCTGACACCGGGCATGACAAGATCATCATACTTCTCCACAGGTTGCCCTCCTTGTGCACTTAATCAGCAAAGCTGCAACACCACAATAGAATTCATCATAACCAGTCTCACAGACTACTGCCTCACTATATCAACAGTCGATTCCTTCTCTTTGAAGTCTGACGTTTCCACTCCAGTTTATGGACAAAGATCCCAAATATTAACATTCCTTTATTTATTGGCATCGTCCTGATTTTTGTACTGGGAGGATTTGATCTATTTCCATTTCCACCAAAAGCAGAACAAATCAAATCCAACCGATTATGATCCCATCTGTCTCCTCTCTATCATCTGCAAAGTGATGGAAAGGATTGTCGACAGGGCTATCACGCAGCAGTTACTCAGCAATAACCTGCTCAGTGATGCTCGATTTGGATTCCACCAGGGCCACGCAGCTCCTGACCTCATTACAGCCTCGGTCTGAAACATGGACAATAAAGCTGAACCCAAGAGATGAGGTGAGAGTGACTGCCCTTCACATCAAGTCAGCATCTGACAAATTGTGGCATCAAGGAGCCCTAGCAAAACTGGAGCCAATGGGAATTGGAGGAAACGCTTTTCTGGTTGGAGTCATACCTGGCACAAAGGAAGATGGTTGTAGTTGTTGGAGGGCAATCTTCTCAGTTCCAGGGCATCACTGCAGGAGTTCCTCAGTGTAGTGACCTTGGCCCAGCCATCTTCAGCTGTTATACAGTAAATGGCAGAAACCTTAAGTGCATTGACAGGCAGAGGGATCTGGGTGTACAGGTCCACAGGTCACTGAAAGTGGCAATGCAGGAGGATAAGGTAATCAGGAAGGCATATGGCATGCTTGCCTTCATTGGCAGAGGTATTGAGTATAAAAGCTGGGAAGTCATGCTGTAGCTGTATAGAACCTTGGTTAGGCCACACTTGGAATATCGCGTGCAATTCTGGTCGCCACATTACCAGAACAATATGGAGGCGTTGGAGAGGGTGCAGAGGAGGTTTTCCAGGATGCTGCCTGGTCTGGAGGTTATTAGCTATGAGGAGAGGTTGGAGAAACTCGGATTGTTCTCACTAGAGCGACGGAGATTGAGGGGCGACTTGATAGAAGTTTACAAAATTATGAGTGGTATGGACAGAGTAGATAGTCAGAAGCTTTTTCCCAGGGTGGAAGAGTCAATTACTAGGGGACATAGAGTTAAGGTGAGAGGAGAAAACTATGGAGGAGATGTGCGGGGCAAGTTTTTTACGCAGAGGGTAGTGTGTCTGGAATTTGCTGCCAGAGGAGGTGGTGGAAGCAGGTATGATAGTGGTGTTTAAGAGGCAGCTTGACAAATACATGAATAGGATGGGAATAGAGGGATACAGACACCGGAAGTGCAAAATGTTGGGCAATATGATCGGCACAGGCTTGGAGGGCTGAAGGGCCTGTTCCTGTGCTGTACTTTTCTTTGTTCTTCTTTGTTCTTTTGTTCTTATCAGAAAACTGCAGAGCAGATATTTTTTCATTCCAAACAGAAATACCCAAAGGACAGGGAAAATTGTCAAGGTTCTCTAACCAAGGCAGAACTCTGATCTCGCTCACAGCAGCCGGATTTTCCCCATTCCCTAGCCACTGAGCTTCCTCCTAATCTGCAATTGGTCCAGATTTTGCTGCAACTTCAGGCGACAGGCAGATGTCTGCTCAAATGCTGATATCCAAAAGTTGCAGTCTAAGCTGTGCTGCTCTGCTATTAGCTTAACAAAATTGGCATTTCCACTCCCTATCTCACCATTGAAGTGCATTGAATGGCATGAGGTTGCTGTTGTTGCCCAGTCAATATGAAAGAGTCAAACTCACCAGAGAAAGTTAAGTCTTGTTATTTCAAGCCCAAGTACCCTTTTACTGATGTGATAAGTATTAACTACTGCCAATCATTGTTCTTGGCACTGAAAATTACGGAAACCCATTTCTTCAGGTTTGAATTGTTGTTGGAGAAAAAGGTTATCACGACTCACTGGGGATAGCGCGCTGTAATATCGAGCTCCACTGTTTCCCGAACCATGACAAATGTGAAAAGTTTGACCAAACCACCAGATTGCCCTAATTCTACCTAACCATTTAACTTAGGTTAACAGGATGAGAGCACCAAGTTTGTAAACTTATGAGTAAATAACTGATTATTGAACAAACTATCGTTAACGAGTGGCAAAAGAAAGAAATATGAACTGCTAATCTCTAACTCTATAACCTAAACTCTACCCCTTCTTAAATCTCTACACACACAAACGAGACACATAGAGTAGGATTTCCCCCCCTGTCGAGGGTGAAGTTGAATTGCGGGTGCACACAGGCGCGCCTCCGATTGGCACCCCCGACTGGGGCCATGCTGCCATTTTACGTGGGTGGGCCAATTAAGGCCCGCCCAGTGTGACGTCTGCATGGAAGCGCTATGCGCTCCTTGTGCGGGTGGGGGGTGGAATCCCTAAATCCGAGAGTACACTTTTTTGCGCGTGCGCACGAAAGAACGCACTCATCTCCCTGGGGGAGATTGGCTGTTCTGTCACAAATATTAAAAATAGAAAAAAAAAATTCCTGACATGTCCCCTCATGTGACACTATCACATGAGTTGGGACATGTCCATAATTTAAAAAAAACTTTAATAAAATTTTTAAAAACCTACATGAAACCTCATCCCGCCCGTGGATGAGGTTTCATGTTTTCTCTAATTCCCGCCGGGGCTCCTGGCCTGCCCGCCGGCCTTAAGGTTGGAGGGGCAGGTCCATTAATTAGTTAAATGACTCTGTCAAATTGACAGGTTGGTGGGCGCACAGCTGATTTTACTGTGCCCCCGCCTACTGAAAAATTTAAATGGGGTGTGATGACGTCAGGAGTTCCGCCTGACGTCACCGCGCATCACTTTACGTTTCGACGAGCGGGCCCCACCCCCCCACTTGCTGACAGGAAAATCCTGCCCATATGACACACAAAAAAACATGGATTTTAATGGTGGGATAAAACAGGTCAGTAGCAACAATTCCAGAGTGCAGGATTCGATGGGTTGATTTTGATCGATCTCTTCCAAATTCCTTTCAGTTCTTGTTGATGACACGAGGTGGTCTCCCAGAGTATTTAGTTCACTGGTTGAGCACTTGCTTTTCAATGCCTCTAACAGTGATTTTCCCCTTTGCCTCTTGACAGGGGTTTTCAGAGAGAGAATACATTAAAAAGATATGAGGAGAAAAAGCTAGCGAGCTATTATTGTGGAATTACTGCAATCTTCCACACAGAGGAGCAAGATGTTTCAGGTCTTTTTCCTTTCAGGCTAGGAGCTATTCTGCTGCACTCACGCAAAAACCTGGTCACCTGGCCAGAGTTGTTGCCAGGCAGCTCCCTTGGTCCAGGAGTCCTTTCCAGGACCATCCCTGTCTTTCATGGTATACCCTGTTCCAGGACTGCAACATTGGGCAGAATTTTGCCTTTGATGGGCAGGCAGGCGGGCCTGGCCGGGTCGGTGGCAGCCGAAATGAGTCCCACCGCCATTTTAAGTAGCCGGGCCAATTAAGACCTGCCCAGCGTGTTGCCCGACAGGAAGCACTATGCGCTTCCTGTGCGGGCAGGGGTGGGGGATTCCCCAACTGCCAGAGTGCACTCTTTCGCGCATGCACGCAAAAGAGCGCACATCTCCCTGAGGCAAAGTGCTGCCTCAGGGAGATCGCTGAAACTCTGTGAAAGTCTAAAAATAGAAAAATTTAAAATGAGATGGGACATGTTAGTGAAGAACACAAACACATTATGAAAAGTTTTTAAACCCGATATCAAACCTCATCCTGCCACTGGATGAGGTTTGTAAAAAAATCACTTATCCGCCGGCCCGTTGGGCCCGTGTGCTGACCCGAAGTTTGCACGGGTCCCTCAAAACTCCTAGTCGATTGGAGAGTTAATGGCCTTAACAAGGACTTTAATTAATGGTGGGCGTGCGTGCCGCTGCATAGCACGCCAGCCGACTGAAATATTGCGATGCCGCGTGCTGACGTCAGGATACTTGCGCAACGTCAGCGCGCGACACTTTAAGCACTGGCATGTGGACTCTGCCACCTGCACACCAGCCAGAAGATTCTGCCCATTGTATATATTTCTCATCCTGTTCCAGTGGACATGTCTTTCAAATTCTAACCATTGTAATTTTAATCCATTGTCCAACGGAAAATAAAAAAGATATGTTCTTTACAATAGTCCAACAGAAATGAAAAGATATGTTCTTTACAATAGTCCAACAGAAATGAAAAGATATGTTCCTTACAAAGTCAAATTTACAACTTAAAATATCATTTAAAATTTTTCCTTTTTGCCATTTTTTTCTATCTCTCTTCATCTAATCTCCCTTTCCCTCTCTTTATTTCTTTTTTGCGCCTGATTTGGCATTGAATTCACCCACTCTAATTTGTACTTCCTTTTCAGACCTTGCACTGTTTATTTTTCCCAACCTTTTAATTCGATTTATGTAGGAGATAGGGAGTGGCTTGCCTGTTCACTCATGTCCCAAATTCCTGTTTTCCTCTCTGTGGCATGATCAGTTTGTAATTTCAGCAACTTGACAAACAAAAATTTTAGAAACCAGATGAGCAAGGGCAAATTTAATCAATGACATGCTATTTTTGCCCTGCTTCAGCAAGACGTAGACCATTCTGGCTGTACCTTCATTTATGAGATTCTTTAAGCTATGGGAGATAAATTGACCCATCACATCCTCTTTACAGGTGCAATTTCCAGACATGATCCTGGAAAGTGTCAGTTGATAACTTTGAGTGTCCAATACCAACATTTAACACAGGCATTTGGCTCTTTAAATATGCTAAACAGGGGACCAGTTGGCAATTTCGGCTGAAATTTTGGAGGCGGCCAAAGTAAAGGCAAACATTTTTCTTTATCTTACATTCATGTGAAGTAAGGAAGAGCAGGATTGCTCCTCCTGCCTCTACAGCAATACTGTCGGTCCACACTGACTCCCATCTCCCATGACTTATTTACTGTCTGAAGCGGTTCATGTCCAAATACAGCAAGACCTGGACAATCCCTGAATTGGGCTGACAAGTTTTGCACCACACAAGTGCCAAGCAATGAACATCTCCAACAAGAGAGAATCTAACTATCGCCTCTTGATATTCAATGGTATTACCATCGCTGAATCCCCCACCTCCATCCCCCACTAGGATGGTCTAAGGGCTCTCCGCTTCTTCCTTGAACAGAGGCCTGAACAATCCCCATCCACCACCGCTCTCCTCCGTCTGGCTGAATTTGTTCTCTCACTGAACAATTTTTCCTTAAACTCGTCTCACTTCCTCCAAATAAAAGGTGTGGCTATTGGTACCCGCATGGGCCCCAGTTATGTCTCTTTATGGGGTATGTGGAACATTCCTTGTTCCAGTCCTACTCAGGCCCCCTCCCACAACTCTTTCTCCAGTACATCAGTGACTGTTTCGGTGCTGCTTCATGCTCTCGTCTGGGCCTGGAAAAATTTATTAATTTTGCTTCCAATTTTCACTTTCACATGGTCCATCACTGACACTTTCCTTCTCTTCCTTGACTTCTCTGTCTCAATTTCTGGTGATAGACTATCCACCAATATTCACTACAAGCCCACCGACTCCCACAGCTACCTCGATTACAACTCCTCACACCCTGCTTCCTGTAAGGACTCCATCCTATTCTCTCAGTTCCTTCACCTCCGTTGCAGCAGTTCCAGATATGCCACTTTCTAAAACAATGCTTCTGACATGTCTTCCTTTTTCCTTAACCGAGGTTTCCCGCCCATGGTTGTTGACAGGGCCCTCAACCGTGTCCGACCCATTTCCCATGCCTCTGCCCTCGCACCTTCCTCTCCCTCCCAGAGCCACGATAGGGGCCCCCTTGTCCTCACTTTTCACCCCACCAGCCTCCGCATTCAAAGGATCATCCTCCGCCATTTCTGCCAGCTCCAGCATGATGCCACCACCAAACACATCTTCCCTTCACCTCCCCCCCCCCCCCCCCCCCACCGCCAACGGCATTCTGTAGGGATCGTTCCCTCCGGGACACCCTGGTCCAGTCCTCCATCACCCCCTTCACCTCAACCCCCTCCCACTGCACCTTCCCATGCAATCACAGAAGGTGCAACACCTACTCCTTTACTTCCTCCCTCCTCACCATCTTAGGGCCCAAACACTCCTTTCAAGTGAAGCTGCATTTCACTTGCACTTCGCTCAATTTGGTCTACTGCATTCGCTGCTCCCAATGCGGTTTCCTCTACATTGGAGAGACCAAATGCAGACTGGGTGACCACATTGAGGAACACCTTCAGTCTGTCTGTAAGCATGACCCAGACCTTCCTGTCACTTGCCATTTCAACACACCATCCTGCCCTCATGCTCACATGTCCGTCCTTGGCCTGCTGCAATGTTCCAGTGAAGTTCAACGCAAACTGGAGGAACAGCACCTCATCTTCCGATTAGGCACTTTACAGCCCTCAGGACTTAACATTGAGTTCAACAACTTCAGATCATAAACTCTCTCCTCCCTCCTCACCCCTTTTTGATCCCCTTTTTCCAACATTTATTTTTTAATTTTAATTTTTATATATACATTTTTTCCCACCCATTTCTATTATTATTTTAAAAACTTATTTCCATTCATTGTTTTATCCCCAACTTTTAGCCTATTTTGATCTTTTCTCCCACACCATCCCCTCCCCCCACCCCACCCCCACTAGGGCCATCTGTCACTTGCTCATCCTGCTTTCTACTCTTAATGTCACCATTAGCACCTCCTTTAGCCAGTATCACCACCATCAACACCCCTTCAACCTTTTGTTTATGACATCCTTTGCAATCTCTTCTTTGCCTCCACCTATCACTGAACTTCTATCCAGCTTCATCTGTCCCATCCTCCTTGAACAGTATATATTTCACCACATTTCTACTCCTTAGTTCCGAAGAAGAGTCACCTGGACTCGAAACGTTAACTCTGTCCTTCTCTCCATAGATGTCAGACCTGCTGAGTTTTTCCAGCAATTTTTGCTTTTGCCTGTAGCTTGATATCAGACCAACCTCAGGCCTCCATCTTCAGTTGTCTGTTTCAGATGTGCATCAATTTTCACTGCAAAAGCAATTTCCTGGCCATTAACTTTAATTAAAGCTCCTAATTCCTCCTGAAATCTCAGTTTGAAGTTTTATTTGTTTAATTCAAAACATTGTAAGTGCCTACAAAATCTGATTTGAAATCATAACTTGGGCTGGCAAACAGGTATGATTTTCCTTGAGGTCAAAGTTAATAATAAAAATGTCCTCTGCATAGAAAAGTTCCTGTGATTATTATAAACATCATTTGCAAACCTGACCAATTTATAGGTTACCTTCTAACTCCACAAAGAAAAAGGCAGCCTCATTAGAGTTTGAGAAAAGCCCTGCAAAATAAAATATGAAAGCAAGATCACATCAGTCTCTCCCCCTTTATCTTGCAGGAGAGTAATGTCTTTATCTTGAAATAATCTCCAGTATGTCCAACAGCCTCTGGGGTTGAGGTAATTCTTCATTAGATTAGAGTTGGTGGAAATTTCTACACGAGATTCTGCGATCCCCTTGGCCTTTTTTTGTATTGTTCTTGTTTTTGCAATATGGGCTAAAATATTTTAACAAGTCTGTGGGAAAATGAAAGCAAATCCAATTAAATGGAAATCAGTTAAAAAAAAAGTAATCAGTGCACAGGAAATATTGTGAAAGCTATTAAGAAAGGAAGATGCACTGAAAGCCTGTCAACTTATAGAGTGGGGCAGAATTATCTAGTGAACTCTAAGGTCAATGGCTAACTCTAGCTTGCTGTCTTGATACACTCTGTTGGCTTCATAGCAGATTTTGACTTATAATTCATAAAATTGCTTGATATCACATTTGACCTGTAACTGAGGAAAATCAAGAACAAAAATACATTGCATGTGGCGTGTCAATTAAGACATACATAACAGTTTCAGTATAATATTCTGCAAAATCAGAATGATGTATGTTACAAAGCAGATAGAGAGAATCAAGTACAGGACATATATAAGATTATATTATCCAATTATATTTCAGACTTGAGGCAATGTAAGACCTTAGCGGCAATGCTAACAAGTTTTATATTCTTCTAATAGCTCCTTTGACTTTAAATTCAAGATTAAATGAGTTCCACTGCACCTGCAGATAGTTACATTATGGCAGATATTAGTCTTTGAAGTATTAATAGAGATACAAAAGATATACGTCGTACTTGCAGGATAAGACTAAATGAATCTTTTCTCCAAAATGAAATATGCAAAAGGCCTTAGAGTTTTCTTTTCAGCTTTTACCCTCTGCTTTCATGGAGGCACTGACTCTTGCTGAGGTACAGTTGAAAAGCCTCTGGAACTTCACCAATTGGCAATTACATGCAGTGCTAAACAGTGAATATTGGCAGGCCCAGCTCAATCCAATCCATACTTGTCACACACATGCCACTATTTTTCAGCAGGGACCTTGGCAGTAATCTGAAGCAGAAACCTAGCTAATATTTTCCCATTTGCCTGGATGAGTGCAGCTCCCACAACACTAAAGAAGCTTGACACCATCCAGGACAAAGCAGCCTGCTTGATTGGCACTGCATTCACAAACATGCACGCCCTCCACTACCGACGCACAGTAGCAGCGGTGTGTACCATCTACAAGATGCATTGCAGGAATTTCCCAAGGTTCCTTCGACAGCACCTTCCAAACCCATGACCAATATCATCTAGAAGGACAAGGGCAGCAGACACATGGGAACACCATCACCTGGAAGTTCCCCTCCAAGCCACACACCATCCTGACTTGGAAATATATCGCCATTCCTTCACTGTCACTGGGTCAAAATCCTGGAACTCCCTTCCTAACTGCACTGCGGGTGTATTTATGCCACATGGACTGCAGCAGTTCAAGAAGGCAGCTCACCATCACCTTCTCAAGGGCAATTAGGGATAGGCAATAAATGCTGACCTTTCCAGTGAAGCCCACATCGCATGAATTAATTTTTTAAAAACTCCCTATCCCAGGGACAAAAGGCCAATTGTACACAGTCTTAGCATAGATCAGGGAATGAAGGTGATGGAACATTTCTAGTTCTTATAGGATGGTAAATGAAACAGGAGCTGTCAGAAGTTGACTGTTCCTGATCTTAACCTACTCAACTGATCAGATGGCAAGAATAACCACCCACAATCTGTCAGATACTTTTTTTAAACAAATATACCTCTGGACCCAATGATGCCATTGTGCTTTTCTGGATCACACAAGGAAAGCTTTGGCCTCCCTTCCTATAGATTCACTACAATTCTCTTCTGGATCACACCACCACTACAGAAGTTCCCAGTAGCCAATCCCACCACCATCCTGATGTTGTTGGGGGGTCTTTGACCATGCTAATTTCCTCAGCTTCTGACCCACAGTGAAGTTGCTTGTCAGTTTTAAATGATGCCTGGGAGTTTAAAACACTGGACATCAATCTGGAGCGTTGGTGGAGTTTCTAACTGCCCTGTTACTCACCTGCCTAAAACCTGCTCAGAGTCACAATTGAGCCTATGATTTCAGTAAGAAAATGCAGTAATGTGTTTTGCTATTGTGTATACCTTGAAAACATAATAAAACACTTCAATTGCTGTATAACACAGAATTAGAAAATCAGTTTCAAAAATCAGTTCATTTTTGCAGAATAAAATTTATGAATTAAAGTATAGGAAACACAGACTAGTACACAGAGAATTAATTTCTAAGAATAACAGCCAAAGTAAAATAAATGTTTTATGTGCTTTAGTCAATGATACACGAAAGCTGCAGAAGCTAATCTTTAGTATATTGCAGTCTGCAGCCTGAATATTTTTGATATATATGTATCATAATGTAGAAAGAGAAACATATCTTGAAGGATCACTAGTATAAGTAAGTATCAAATTTAGAGCAGTGGGCTTATTATTTCTGATATCTATATTTCTAAATTAAAATAGTTTGCACAGGCAAAATCGGCTCATCAATGGAAAAGTTGGCTTGTTCTGATCTAATGGTTACTAGTTAAGTCAATCATTTGTATTTTTGCATAGAACCAGACTAATATAAAGTTGAATCATCAAGTCAAAGTCTATGCGCATTCACCTTTGGAAACTGGAGGTGTCATTCTCCCCTTTTTGATGTGCTAATTTGCAGTTCAGCAAGCGTTATTTTGGACTGGGGAACAGGGAGCTAATTAAAGCACCAAGTGCAGCCAAGTGTTTCAATCAGCTTAAGATCCTCTATTCCTGTATGAAAAATGCTGAACTGCTTTTATTACCATTAGCGAAGTGCAGTCATTTAAGGCATGTGAACTTCTAACAGGCATTAACAATTACCGTCTCAACTAGTCTCATTACTCATTTAGTTAATGATTGTTAAACTATCTCACTTGGGTAAAATCTTTGGGCGGAAGCCCCAAATCACATTCAAATTATATATCAGTGCTAAATTTCTTGAGGAATTATAGATAAATAAATGCTATTTTGGCATGTGCATATGGGTGAGAGGGAAGAAAAAATAGCTATGGTTCCCATTCTCCCACTACCAATGACATGTGGTTAGATATAATGGCCCTGTGGTTGAACGACCTGTTATAATTTATTGTTTAGGCGGATATCCTTGTCAACATTTATTCCTCACTCAACATAACAAAAACAGATTATCAGGTTGGTTGTCTCATTGCTGTTTGTGAGCCTTAGCTATCCGAGAATGGCCTGCTGTGTTGCTGTTCTTTGCAACAGTCACTACGCTTTAAAAGCACTTCATTAGCCGTGATGTGCTCTGGGACATCCTGAGGTTGTGTAAGGTGCAATAGAAGTACAATTTCTTTCTTTGTCCTTTTGTTTAGGCTAACTCATGAACAGCTTGCACTAAGGTGACATAATGGAGGACGAGTGTCTGCTGTCGAATTGTGCTTGGTATGAATTGCACTGATTGAACTGGAAGAGAGAAGATGGGTAGCAAATTAGAAGATAAATATTGTTTTTGGTACAGTTGTAAGTGTTCATCTGAATTTGCGAATGAAGTAGCTCAACGAGCACAATTATATTTTGGCATGGTGCTGTACAAATACTTAATCATCATCTTTACTGTTAGACTATTCATTGAACAGTGCTGTCTGGTGCAAAAAAAGAATGAATATCTCGTACATATTGTTAACAACTAGTTATTGAGTAACATGATTTCAACCATTTCTTATCCATCTCTCTAAATCTTTTACAACTTAAAATTCAGTTTTATTTAAAGACACTCAGGAGGATATGTTAACAGATGCATAAACCTTTCCTCTCTGTTTAACTCAATGACCACCTGCAAAAGTCGGTGTGGGCCAAAAAACATTTTAAATTATTCTGACTAAGGGATGCCTAATTGGTGGACCAGTATAAATTCAACTCCAAGGGCTTTTATCTGTCCCTGAACCTGTTGTAACACAAAATTTAATAAGCTTAATTTCAAACTAGTTTAGTACAATAGCCATGGGAAGAGTATTGCTTCCCCAGGTAGAAATCAAAGTGCAATGTTCAAGGAATAGCCTAACAGTAAAGACATGATCAAATTTTTATACAGAATTAAGCTACATAAAACTTTTAATTTATGGAAAAATAACTTAGCTTTTTAAAATCATTAAAATCAAATCAACTATTACAGCATTAGTCTCCTGTTTACTTTTGTGCAAGACTTATGAACAGACAATTGGTAATGCTTCATATCACATTTAAGCAGTCAGATGATAACAGCAATGACATCCTTGAAGGAAACCCAATACCGACTACAAAATAAATAGGTCAATTTAGACCGGTAGCAATTTACCACACAGAAGGAAGTGTTCCATCACTGTGAAGGCTTTTAATAGAGTTAAATGTTTTAGTTATTGTTCATTTATGCAGCTTCCTCTTCTAGGTTGGATCTTCTGATATTCACCCAAGTGGGCAGCACATAGTCTTATACATTAAATATTTCAAGTTCTTCAAGCCCACTCTTTCCTGCTGACATTATTGGATGGTTCCAAGAAACAGGCATTCTGGAAGATTTTCCGCTTTTCAGTTCAGAAATGCTGAGACTAATTGTAGCTGACATTTGCTAAGTCAACAGGGCTCAAATTGAATCAGAAGACTTTCTGATCTTCTTACACTGCAGTGTTCCTCTCCACAAGGTCATCATGAAGCTCAAATAATATGGCTCAAACAAAGTAGATTAAGTGCCGCTTCAAGAACTCAAAATACACCAGAATAAAATAATAGACATGGATGAAATAAAGCATGTCTCTTTTGGCATAGATATTTTAGGCCAATTTTCTTCCAGTGCATCAGCACTTGTCAGGTGGAATACCTTCAAAGCAAATTATCCTACTCCCAACAGAAGCCTTGGCAAGGCCTCAAGTATTGAAACAGAAGATAAAATTGAAGTGCTGTGATACACCTGAGAAACCTACAGAAACAGTATTGGCTGGTTGCTTCAGGTGTTTCTGACTGCTTCAGTTTGTTTTACCATGTCAGCACCACTACCACAGGGGATATAACAAACATGCCACTTCGCCATCAAATTGGAGATTAAAAATAATTCACTGGAATAACCTGCATGGCCAGAATTTTTCCGTCGGTGAGCCAGGGGCGGGGCCCGCTCACCGACATGAAAATGATGCGGGATGACGTCGGGGGTAACCCCCAACATCATCCCGCCCCATTTTAATATTCAGGAAGGCAGGCGGACAGCATGATCAGCTGTCCGCCCGCCGACCTGTCAATGACCAATTGAGTCCATTGACAGGATAATTAAGCCAATTAAAGGCCCTGCCCGTCCAACCTTAAGGCTGGCGGGCAGGCCAGGAGCCCCAGCGGGCTTCTGAAAAAACATGAAACCTCATCCACTGGCGGGATGAGGTTTCATGTCTGTTTTAAAAAACTTTAATAAACTTTATGTGATACTTATTAACATGTCCCATCTCGTGTGACATTGTCACATGAGGGGGACATGTTAATATTTTTTTTATTTTTCTATTTTTTAAGTTTATAAAACTGTCAGCGCTCTCCCTGAGACAGCAATTACTCTCAGGGAGCTGTGTGCTCTTTCGTGCACATGCGTGAAAGAGCGCACTTTGACAGTTGGGGAAGCCCTCCGCCCCCCCGCACAGGAAGTGCATAGCGCTTCCCGTTGGGTGGCCCACTGGGAGGGCCTTAATTGGGCCGCCCACTCAAAATGGTGGCGGGGCCCGTTTCGGCGGCGGCAATCGGCTGCCTGCCCGCTGCTGAGCCGGTGGGGCCCGCCCGCCCATCAAGGGCAAAATTCTGCCCCATGACTCTGCAGGCCCAAAATCTGTAATTTTTACACTGCCTTTTTAAATAGTTGCATTTATTTTCTATAATCAAAAAAGATAAAGATGGTTCCATTAATGACAGTTTCATTTAGAATCAAGCTCATGTGCACTTCTCTTTTACTTTCAGTAAATGGATTGGAGGACACTGAATAAACAATTTTGTGAAACTATGCTTTATATAAAAACATGGGGCAGAATTTCACCCTTGTTGGGCGGGCTCGGTGGGTCAGACGAGGCCAGTCGGCACCAGCGATCGGGGCCGGAAGGCGATTTCACGGTGGCGCTCGGCACTGGCTGTGCAGGTGGGGGGAGGAGATGCGAGCTCGAACTTCACGCACAGAGCTGCTTCAGGGCGATGAACAGGTTTAAAAAAAAAGATTTTATAAATGTTATAAAACATGTCCCCTCATGTGACTCTGTCACATGAGCAGGGACATATTATTAATTAAATTTTAATTTTATTTATACTTGCTTTTGGAAACCTCATCCCACTCAGGGATGAGGTTTCCAAAAAAGTGCAATGGCCGCTTGGCCTTTTCGCCTGCCCACCTAACGTAAGGTTGGACGGGCAGCAAAAAATTTATTTTAATTAGCTTTTTAATGGCCTTAATAGACCTTTTAATTGTCAGCAGGCGTGCTGCCAATTCCAGCATGTGCCTGCCGACCGAAATATCGTGTGAGTATGCGATGAAGTTCAGAAACTCGCCTGACGCCATCGCGCGTCATTTTAAGCTTGGTGGGTCGGCGCACGTCTGCCTGCCAAACTAAAAATTTTTGCCATGATTTTTGAATTAACTGTCTGGCAACCCTTAATGATTTTTTCTTTAAAGACCAAAACCACATTCTAGTGATTCGGGATCACAGTCAAAGATAGCTGCAGATTTACATCGCTGTACTTTCAGCATTCCAAAGCTATTGAAGTCAAGACAACATTTCTGAAAAGCCATACCAGGAACAATTTCCATGAAAGACATAAATGGGGGCCATCTCCCACCCCATTAGCAAAGTGCCCAGACAATCGCCTGGGTACACAACTAGGTGGAGACAAAACCATTAGAAATGATCAGTTGGACAATAGAACCCTGAATGAGAGAGGCATTCCGAGCCATGACATCATCAAGGTAACTGGAATATACCAGCCATGACCATATTTGGGTTACCATATAGTTGGCGAGAGAAGGTTATGTGATCTTCTCTCACTCTCTCGAACATACCTAAGAATACTTAGAAGGGACATATCCATTAAAAAGACTATTACAAACTCAGGGTGTCCCAAAGTGTTTTACAACTAATGAAGTACCTTTGAAGTATAATCACTGTTGTAATGTATCTGCCTATCTTCCCAATGAGCCACTACATAGAAAAACCACACAACACCTGTAGAAAGGGAAAATCACAGGAGCAAAATAATTCACTCTCTTAGCATTGCTTCAGATTTTATGGAGTAGTATTACAAGTAATTCTGTATGACTGGACCCACAAGGAGGTGACTTGACACGTAACAATTCATCCTGCAATTTTTGCAGCTACCAAATGATTGGAGTTAATTGGGTGTGAAAAAGTGAGCTGACTGCCCTGATCCCAGACAGTTAGTAATTGTGACTAAGTCACAGCCATTTACTGGGTGGTGGGGAGGTGGTCAAGGGTAGGGGGAGAGAAGGGGCACTGTGTTCATGGTGTTTGAACCCCCTCCAAAATGCCTTTTAATCTGACCATTCCTCCCTTTGAATAAACGTGCCTTACATCACTTGCTAGGCAACAATTAAAACGGATTTAATTCTACGGTGAGTTCTGCAATGCAACCAATCAGTTCGGTTTGCACTTGTGAATGATCACCGGTGTCTTGCAATGAACAGTAGCAAACTAACTAATAGGCTAATCTATCAATTATTAAGTGACTCGTAATACGTATCTGGCCTTTGAACTTCATGCTTTATGTTTGGCAAACTGTTTTCTCATTGCCAATTGCTTTATTGGAATTGTTAGATTAATGAAAACATTTTAATTTAATCTTATTGTGAAATGCATATTTGAAAAATAGACCTTTTGTAGTTATTTTGTTTGGTCTGGCAAGATTGTATTCAAACATGTCCCCAAAGAAGTCCTCCCCATTGGTGGTCTTGTAAGTATTAACATATTAAAGAAGAGGCAGTAATCACCAGTGTTAATGATTTAGTTATAAATTAGTAATTAGGTTTGACAAAAAGGCAATATAATTCAGCAGCCTAGACCTTATCGGCAGGACTATATAATAAAGATAGCACTGCTGCATTCAAATTCACCAACAACAACAACTTGCAATTATTTGGTCTTTCACCATAGCAAGACATCCCAGGGTGTTTCACAAGAGCAATTAACAAACATACTATGGGCAGAATCTTGCCCTTGGATGGCAGGTGGGCCCCACTCGCTTGGCGGCGGGCGGGCAGCCGACCCCCAACACTGAAACGGGGCCTGCCGCCATTTTGAGTGGGCGGGCCAATTAAGGCCCACCCAGCGGCATCCTTGACGGGAAGCGCTATGCGCTCCCTGTGCGGGGAGGGGGGTAGGGGGGAGGGAATCCTCAACTGTCAAAGAGCTGCGAAAGAGCGCACTGCTCCCTGAGACAAAGTCCCGTCTCAGGGAGATCAGTGCCAGTCCGAAAAACTTTAAAAATCCAAAAATTAAAAAATTCTTAACATGTCCCCCTCATGTGACAATGTCACACGAGATGGGACATGTTAATAAAGACCACATAAATTTTATTAATTTTTTAAAATACGGACATGAAACTTCATCCCGCCAGTGGATGAAGTTTCATCAATAATCTGGAGCCCGCTGGGGCTCCTGGCCTGCCCACCAGCCTTAAGGTTGGACAGGCAGGTCTTTAATTAGGTCTTAAGGTCGGCAGGCAGACAGCTGATTTCGCTGTCTGCCCACCTTCCTAAAAATTTAAATGGACCGGGATGACGTCGGGGATTCCTCCCGACGTCATCCCGCATCATTTTCCCCTCAGCGACTGGGCCCCGCCCCCAAATCGCCAAGGGCAAAATCCTGGCCACTATGAAAACAAGCCACAGAAAGACATATTATGGCAGGTAACCAAAAGCTTGGTCAAAGATGTGGGTTTTAAGGAGGGTCCCAAAGAAGGTGTGAGAGAGAGATAGAAAAGCAGCGAGGGAATTGCAGAATTTGGGGCACAGGTAGATGAAGTCTCGGCCACCAGTGGGGAATGATTAACATTGGTGTGCAGCTACCTGATGAGATGCATTCCAAATTAACTGTTAGATCTGGAGACTATGACTGACAACTGACAGTTAAATAGCTAAGCCTCTCCTAGTAGGCCAACATTTCTTCTAAAACTCACTGCTCTTTCTGTAACACATAACTTCTTCACCCATGGGAAAGTGATGATGACCAGAAACAAAATAAGAAAGCACAATTTTAAAACAACAGTTCATGGGCACCATTGTATCTCTCCAATTGTTCTATGGAATCAATTCCATAATATTACTAGGAAAAAACCCAAAGCAATGGCAACCTCAGGCAGTACTTTGAAATCATTTCATAAGTAGAGCATGACTTGACTATTCAATATGCATATGCATCAAAATTACTTTCTATTCTCATAGATGATTATGTATTGGGTAAAACACTCAAGCAAGTGGAAAAATAGGAGGGAATTAATAGCAGTGTACAACATCATGAAAGACATGAGCTGTCAATTGAAATAATGCAGTGAGGGGACTAGTCAGTGATCAAATGGAAGAAGGAGAAAAAGAAGACAGGAATAAAAAAAGACAAAGGTAAAGAAAAAGAAGAAAATGTAGGAAGAAATAAATGGAAGGACTTGCATCTTTCAGAACTTCAGGGCTCTCCAAAACACTTTACAGTCAATGAAAGAGTTTTGAAGTTTAGTCAGCATAGTAACGTAGGGAATTCAGTAGCTAATTTGTGCACAGGAATGAGATTAAAGAGCAGATAATCTATTTTAGTGATGTTGGTTGTGAGATAAATATTGGCCAGGACACCAGGAGAACTCTCCTGTTCTTAATCGTGTACCATATGATCCTTTAAGCCCACCTTTAAGGGCAGATGGTGCCTTAGCTTAAAGTATCATCCAAAAGACAACACATTCAGCATACAGCACTCCCTCAGCACTGCACGGAAGTGTCAGCCTAGGTAAATGCTGAAGTCTCTGTTTGGGGCTTGAACCTATGGGAAGAATTTTCCGGTCGGCGAGCGGGAGCGGGGCCTATTCGCTGACGCGTAAAATGACGCAAGGTGACGTCGGGCGGGTGTCACGATGTCACCACGCATCATTTAGATTTTCAGTTTGATGCACACGCAGCCGAGTTGGCTGCACATCCGCCAAACTGTCAAAGTCCTATTAAGGCCTGTTAAAAACTAATTAAAACAGTTAAATGAGCTGCCCATCCAACCTTAAGGTTGGTGGGCAGGCTAAGAGCCCAGGCGGCCTTCACGTTTTTCATGAAATCTCATTCACGGGTGGGATGAGGTTTTGCGAAGTGTTTTAAAATTCAATAAAAATTATTTTAAAAATTCATTGACATGTCCCAGCTCATGTGGCACTGTCACATGAGGGGACATGTTTTTTTCCTTTATTTAAATTTTAAAACCTTAAACTGATCTCCCTGAGGCACCTCTGTGCCCTGACTCAGGGAATCCCACCCCCCTGCCCAGACAGGGAGCGCTCAGCACTTCCGGACGAGTGTCATGCTGGGCAGGCCTTAATTGGCCTGTCCACGTAAAATGGCGGCGCGGACCTGATCGGGTTCGCGCTCGCTCCCGCCCGCCCCCTCACAACCCCCCCGACATAAATTTGTGAACTTCGAACACAGAGGTGAAAGTGCTGTCACAGCGCCAAGTTAACACCCAATAGGGCAACAAGGAAGAAACATGCAGCAAATGTATTAGTCAGGTCTGATTAAGAACTGCTGACTTATTGAGGCAAATTAGCAGATACGTTCTCCATACTTATCCTTAAAATAATGAGAAAAAAAGTAGGACATCAAATATATTAACTCCACAGTCTATCTGGGAATTCAGTTAACTCCAGGATTACTACCAACATGATGCTGCAGGTAGGACAACAATTAGAATATATAAATTACATGAAGCCAATACAAAAATGTACAAACATGGTTCAGTTAGCAAGTAAGAAAAATTACAGATGAAATTTATATACATTCTTACTGCAGACTGCGACTCTAAGGGAAAGACACACTATCCGTGGCTAACTAAAGTTAAAGATAGTGTCAAATTGAAAGGAAAAGTATATAATTCTGCAAAGATGAGTGGCAGGTCAGAAGATTGGACAGAATATAAAAAGCAACAAAGAATGACAAAGATTAATAAGGAGGGAAAAATTAAAGCATGAGAGAGAGCTAGCTAGAAATATTTTTAAAAAGATAGTAAGCGTTTCCACAGGAATTAGGAAGTTATAGTGGGGTGCTTGGAAAATCTTAATATAATCAAGTAGTGTCAACATGGTTTTGTGAAAGGGAAGTCACAGGTTAAATTTTTTGCTGAGCGGGTGGGCGCATACCCGACCAACTGGAGAGTAAAATGAAGCATGCTGACGTCGGGCGAGCTGCGCACTCACGTGCATGCGCGAAGTTCGCACTCGTTCTCCTCCACCCCACACAGGCAACGCTGAGCACTGCCGCTCGCGTTTCATGCGGAGCAGGCCTTTATTGGCCCGCCAGCGTGAAATCGCTGTCCGGCCCCAATCGCGGGCGGCAGATGGCTTTTCAACTGCCCCCTGCTGAGCCCCAGGGAAAAATCCTCCTGAATGTTTGAGTAATTTATTGCAGTTCTTTGAAGAAGTAACAAGCAACATGGTTAAAGGGAATCCTGTGGATGTTCTGTACTTAGATTTTCAGAAGGCATTTGACAAGGTGCTGCAGCAAAGGTTACTACACAAAGTAAGATCTCATGGTGTAAGAGGATAGAGGATTCGTTAGCTAACAGGAGGCAGAGAATAGGGCTAAATGGGTCTTTTCCAGGTTGGCAAAATATGAGAAGTGGAGTGCCACAGGGATCAGTGCAGGCGCTCAACTCTTTACAATTTATATCAATGACTTGGATGAAGGGACCAAATGTATGGTTGCTAAATTTGCTGATGACACAAAGCTAGGTAGGAAAATAAGCTGTGAAGAGGACATAAGGAGTCTGCAAAGGGACATAGATAGGCTACGTAATTGGGCAAAAATTTGACAGATGCAGTATAATGTCGGAAAATGTGAACTTGCCTACGTTGGCAAGAAGAATAGAAAAACAGCATCTTATTTAAATGGAGAGAGATTTCAGAACTCTGAGGTACAGAGGGATCTGGGTGTCCTGGTACATGAATCAGGAAAAGTTAGTATGTAGGTACAGCAAGTGAATATGAAGGCAAATGGATGTCATTTATTGCAAGCAGAGTGGGATATAAAAGTAGAGATGCTTTGCAACAGTTGTACAGGGTGTCGGTGTGTCCACATCTAGAGTATTGTGTACACATCTAGAGTATTGTGTACAGTTTTTGTCTCCTTATTTAAGAAAAGATACAAATGTGTTAGAAGCAGTTCAGAGAAGGATCATTCAACTGATACCTGGGGGGGGATGGGTGTTACCTTATGAGGAAAGGTTGAGTGGGCTGGGCCTGTATCCATTGGAGTTTAGAAGATTGAGAACTGAGCTTATTGAAACATATAAGATCCTGAGGGAACCTAACATGGAGGATGCTGAAAGGACGTTTCTCTTGTGAGAGAGACTAGAACGAGGGGACACAATTTAAAAGCAAGGAGTCTCCAATTTAAGATGGGGATGAGAAGAAATTTTTTCTCTCAGAAGGTTGTGAATCTTTGGAACTCTCTTCCTCAGAGAGCAGTGGAAGCAGAGTCAATGAACATTTTTAAGGCAGAGGTAGATAGATTCTTAACTAACAAGGGAGTCAAAGGTTATCAGGGGGCTGGCAGAATGTTGAGGCCACATTCAGATCAGCCATGATCTCACTGAATGGCGGAGAAGGCTCGAGGGGCTGAGTGGCCAACTCCTGCTCTTAATTTATATGTTTGCATGCAGCTGTTCAAATATTTCTGTACTGCAACTGCAGTTGTTACAGCAGTGAAATACATGTTTTAGTTGGTGCCTAACTTTTTGAGCTATTATTTATTTTACTTTTATAACCATTTATAGCCATCAGAACCTTGTTGTAAATGAAGTCTAAGGTAGCTAGTTTTAGAACACTGTAAGTAGACAGGCTAAATTGTGTCCAGTTGATGCTTACAATTCAAGTGTCACTTGTGACTTCCATTACCAAAAAAAACTCATCTTTCAATTTTAAAAGGTTGCAGGAGGCTCAAATGCACTTAGTGAGGAAGGAGATTCTATATAACGCACAGGCTCACAGAAGACAAAATAAGTAGATATTTTATGGTATTGTACCAACTGCTTTGTTCACAGCAGGGCTTCAACTTTAGTATGTTGCACCAGAAAGACAGCGTAAAGGATGAGTATAACAAAACTCCTATTATTAACACAATTCAGTTAACTTGGCAGATCCTGCACTTAATCATTCTGCTAGAATCCGATTGAGAGCCTTGTCCTATGCAGAAAGCACCGGTGAATTTTCTATTATAAGGTGGCTTAGTGGTTGTCTCATATAGTTTAATGCTCAAAGGCAAAAAATAGAAAACCTCATAATATTTTCCTTTTTCCTCACTTTTTCAAAAGTGGTCCTATATTCATGTTAAGCGTTTGAAAACTTTGATTTTATGCAAACAACCAAAATGGAATGAGTTGCATCACACCTAAGTGCTTCATTCCACCATTTTTGTGTTGTTATGAAACTCAAATTTACCTTGATGTTGAGCTTGGAGGTTGGGAACTTCAACTGCTGATGGGCCTCAGAACTTTTGTGCATGTCCAGACCGAGAGTGGGCTGCACATATGCAGATTACATTCTTTGGGGCCCAGTGAGCTTGTGCATGGAAAAAAGAAGAATGGTGGGAAAAAGCCAAGTCAGGTGACCAGGAGAGAAGCGCCATGGAAGACGAGTGGTCCAGACAGGGAGAGGGGGCAGGGAGAGGTCCAAAAAGGAAGTCCCAGATAGGGGACAAAGACAGGGGACAGAAACTGCTCCCAGTTAAGTTAAGTAAAAGAGGAGGAAAGAAGCAAGCTCCAAACAGGAAAAGGGCTGCAAGGAGCAGACTTTAAGGCCAGGATTTTTCCCTTGTTGGGCAGGCTCGATGGGGGCAAGCAGGAACGATCGGGAAGCTGACCGCCACCCATGATCGGGGCCAGGCTGCGATTTCATGCTGACGGGCCAATTAAGGCCCACCCAGTGTGAAACATGCACGGCAGCACTGCCTGTGCAGGCAGGGGGAGGAGGGCAAGTGGGGAGCATCGTGCATGCGCACAGGTGTGCGCCGGAAAAGCTCCCTGAGGCGCAGAGCTGGCAACCATAAGGTTGGACGGGCAGCAAAAAATTTAATTCCATCAGTAAGTTAATGGCCTTAATAGGCCTGTTAACTGTCAGCGGGCGCGTGCCTACTCCCGCGCGCGCCTGCTGATTGAAATAGCGCACGAGTGCGCGATGATGTTGGGATGCTCTCCCGATGTTATCGTGCGTCATTTTACGCTTGTTTGGGTCAGGTGCGCGCCCGCCCGACGAGCGTAATATTCTGGCCTAAGTTTTTTTTTATTATTCATTTATGGGAAGTGAGCATCGCTGGCTAGACCAGCATTTAATGACCGTCCCTCATTGCCCTTGAGAAGGTGGTGGTGAGCTGCCTCCTTGAACTGCTGCAGTCCCTGTGAAGTGAAGAAGGCAGCTGAATGTCAGTGCTATGTGCTGTTGAGGTAAAGGTACCCCTCTGGAGCAGTAGTGTTTGCTGGGCGCGGCTGATGACTTGAAGTTATGCCTGTAATTTGGTGCTTGGGTACATACGCGGGACTCCAGGGGAATGGAATCTCAGGAGATGAGATTGAAGCCCTGTGAGGTGGGCCGTTGCTGAAGCCGTCGGAGTCTGGAAATTGAACAGGGCTCAGGAGTAGCCCTGAAGATCCAAGAAGGAAGCCGAATGTTGGTGACTACATGCTGTGGGTTGTTAGGGTAAAGGTATCTCCTTGGAGCAGTAATGTTCTGCTTGGTGCAGCTGAAGAGCTGAAATTGTGCTTGTGAGTTGGTGCTTGAGTGGGTACTCGGAAATGCAGGGGAGCGGAATCTCGGGAGATGAGATTGAAACCCTGCGAGGTGGACCGTTGTTGAAGCTGTCTGAGTTGGAGCGGCATTTGGAGAGAGTCCCTCGGAAGGGTCTTCGAAGGTCAAGGTTGAAATCCCTCATGAGAGAGACAGAGGGCAGAATCTTGCCCTCAGATGGCGTGCGGGCCCCACCGGCTTGGCGATGGGCGGCCAGCCGACCCCCGCCACTGAAACGGGGCCCGCCGCCATTTTAAGCGGGTGGGCCAGCGGCATCCCCGACGGGAAGTGCTATACGCTTCCTGTTCCGGGGAGGGGAGGGATTCCCCATTTGTCAAAGTCCTGTCTCAGGGAGATTACTGACAGTGGAAAAAACTTTAAAAATAGAAACATTAAAAAATTATTAACATGTCCGCCTCATGTGACAATGTCACACGAGATGGGACATGTTAATAAAGAACACATAAAATTTATTAATTTTGTCCAAAACAGACATGAAACTTCATCCTGCCAGTGGATGAAGTTTCATGAATAATCTGGAGCCCACTGGGGCTCCTGGCCTGCCCGCCAGCCTTAAGGTTGGCCAGGCAGATCTTTAATTACTTTAATTAGCCTGTCAATGGCCTCAATTGGCCATTGACAGGTCGGCGGGCGGACAGCTGATTTCGCTGTCCGCCCGCCTTCCTAAAAATTTAAATGGACTGGGATGACGTTGGGGATTCCTCCCGACGTCATCCCATGTCATTTTCCCCTCGGTGAGCGGGCCCTGCCCCCAAATCGCCGAGGGGAAAATCCTGGCCAGAGTTTCAGTGAGATTGGTTAACTCACATTGTTACTGACATCTGGTGGGTTGTTGAGAAACCCATAGAATCTGATTTGATCGCATCAGACATTTATTGTGTACTGTGGTGTGTTCGACCACAGTTTTCCTTTAAATTCACATGTACCTCATATTTACCCTAAATGCTAAAGTATAATACAGACTTCATACATTGTTTTATCTTTCTTACCTTGTAGAGTAGAGTTTATTTTTGTTTGTTCAAAACTCATGGAATCTTGTGGCTTTCTTCACTGAGCAAGTGTCTTGAATCTCAAACTTTGCCTACTTTAAACAAAACGCTATTCATCCCTACCTGAATCTTACCAAAGACTTGGGGGTCTGCCCTAGGATCATAACAGCGTGACATGACTGTGAGGAAAATGATGTTGGCTCTTCTTGCTGCTCTAGCTATAAAAGATTGCCATGCTTATTTTTTGTACTAAAAAAAAATGGTGAATTTTGTTATAGTAAGCAACATTTAGTACCCGATCACACCTCTCAGAAATGTTTCAAAGTACTTCAAATGAATAATAGGCTGGTGCAGCAATGGTGGACTAGAATATAATGGGAATATCAGAAACACAGCTGAATACAGAGAATGGGAGTAAATGTAATTTTCAGGAGCACAGGGTGTTCAAAAGGAGAAGGGACAAATGGAGATGGTGTGGCCCTCTATAAAATAAACAATTTATACCTTGTGGAAGGCAAAAAGCTACAGTATGAACAATTCTGTGTGGAGGTCTGGAACGCAAAAAAAAAAATCAAGCTATGACAAGAATTATGCTATAGACCACCCTGTCAGAATAAGAAGAATGACAATTCACTTTCTGAACAATTATATGAAAAGAGAAATGTTTTGTTAGTGAGAGACTTCAATAAACGTAATATAAATTGGAAAAAAACAAGTGGTTTAGAATCAGAGCTGGTAAATATAATGCATGGCTGTTTCATGACTCAGCCTATTAAGGAAGCAACAAGCAGCAGTGCTCACATTGAGCTTGTACTTGTAAACAATCCAGATAATGTACAGGGAATGGAGTTATAATACTTTGTTGGAAATGACAGAGAATAATAGTGTTTAATTTCATCTGAGAGTCCGAAATATCCAAGACAAGGAGCTAGTTATGCAACTTTAAAATAAATAAATTCAAATTCAGAAGGCAAGAAATAAAATAATTTTGGTATTTCATGACTGGGTGATCAAAATCAAAATCAAACTCCTACTGCCAATTCTTTCATCTCTCTCTCTCTTAATCCCATCTTTCCTTGCCCCTCTTTATTTTACTGTCTGTATGATTTTACATTGAATTAAATATTCTAATTGATACTTCTTAAGACAGACTCTGACTGAGAAAGGACTCCTAATCCGATTGGTTGAAGATGAACACTGCTGCTGGCCCTGTTCCCACAGATTCCTGATCCCATGTCAAGAATGCTGAACAAAAATAAAAATACCTGGAAAAACTCAGCAGGTTTGGCAGCATCTGCGGAGAGGAGCACAGTTAACGTTTCGAGTCCGAATGACCCTTCAACAGAACTAAGTAAAAATAGAAGAGAGGTGAAATATAAGCTGGTTTAAGGGGGGGGGTGGGACAAGTAGAGCTGGATAGAGGGCCAGTGATAGGTGGAGATAACCAAAAGATGTCACAGACAAAAGGATAAAGAGGTGTTGAAGGTGGTGATATTATCTAAGGAATGTGCTAATTAAGGGTAGAAAGCAGGACAAGCAAGGTACAGATAGCCCTAGTGGGGGTGGGGTGGGGTGAAGGAATCAAAAAAGGCTAAAAGGTAGAGATAAAACAATGGATGGAAATACATTTAAAAATAATGGAAGTAGGTGGGAAAAGAAAAATCTATATAAATTATTGGAAAAAAAAGGGGCGGGGGGGGGGAATCGGAAAGGGGGTGGGGATGGAGGAGAGAGTTCATGATTTAAAATTGTTGAACTCAATATTCAGTCCGGAAGGCTGTAAAGTGCCTAGTCGGAAGATGAGGTGCTGTTCCTCCAGTTTGCGTTGAGCTTCACTGGAACAATGCAGCAAGCCAAGGGCGGACATGTGGGCATGAGAGCAGGGTGGAGTGTTGAAATGGCAAGCGACAGGGAGGTCTGGGTCATGCTTGCGGATAGACCGAAGGTGTTCTGCAAAGCGGTCACCCAGTCTGCGTTTGGTCTCTCCAATGTAGAGGAAACCGCATTGGGAGCAGCGAATACAGTAGACAAGGATGTTGCACTGTTTCAGCTCCCTGATTACCACAAATTACAGTGCAAAAGCCTATCAAAAGCCTTTGGGAATGTATAAGTACAATGAACCGCAGGCGTCATTTGTTCACCACTGAAAGCAAAATTCATGCTATTACCAAGGACGCAAAACATGTTTAGATTTTCTTTAATCCACAAAAGAATCAATAAGATGCCAGCAGCTTTTGTAATAATCATGGTTTTGAAGAGTTTCTTCCCACCTACCTGAAAACTGCCAGTGCAGCCCTTAAAGGTGGGAGAAGGAGGATCCCACGGAATATCATCACTCTGGCCTTGCTGGTGAATATTAAGAACTCTATTAAGGCTGAAGCAGGGGAAATTCTTATAAATCTGATCCCCATACCTGACAGCCACTGAGTGGAAGGCACACCAACAACAACCATTACTTATATTGCACACTAAGCACTTTGGAGCATGTTATGCTACGATTCAGGCTTCCAGTAACCACTTTATCTATTCATATAAGCACACTGTTGTACCAAAACTTGTGCCTTTTAGGTGCTATGAATAGGATAATGTGTCCTAGGGCTAACAATAACCCTTTTATGGTTTAAAAAAAAATCACCAGAAATCATGTGAGCCCCCACCATTCTTCAATTTAGTCTCAAACCCGTTGTGTTTAGGTTAAAGCTAACAGTCAAGTTCACAAGTAAGAAAATTGCATAGAAGCAGAACAATACAACAATAAGTGATGGTACAAGAGCTTAGAAAGCAATATAAAACATAAATCTATAAGTTCCTAATGTATTTCTTACACAGAGCGATAATCTGTAGTCTTCAGGAGGAACCAATCTTTGTAGAATTCCTAAGGTGATGATTGTGTGATTGAGGTGATATTCCAGTCCACTGAATGAAATTTAACTGTAATCTAGAGACTTAAACTGAATTGAACTTTATAATCAACTTGAAATGAAAATACTGACAGATGACTGCAATGCATATTCCAAGAGCAGCAAACCTTTGAATAAACAGCTGTCCACCATATTGAAAAAGCAATGGTTTCACCTAATGAATTAAAGACCAAAGCAGCCAATAGAGTTCACCACCGCCTACTCAATGGCAATTAGAGATGGACAATAAATTTTGGCCTAGCAAGCAAGACCCATACCCAAGGAAAGAATAAACAAGAGCACCTGAAAGATCAATGGTGAAGACAATAGATCTATGGTCGCAATAGTAAAAATCTTTTTAGCCATGTTAAGAGTCAAAAGGCCATAAAATGTTTCAAAGGGCTAGTCAAATATTCATTACGACAGAACCAAGATATGGCAGAAGTCTTAAATGATTAATTTGCATCAGATTTTACTTCTGTGAATGATGCTCAATTACCAGTAATGCATTATAATGTTGGTGCAAAAAGTTTGAAAAGATAATTAGATCATCTAATCATCTAAAAGAAAAAAGTATGAGAAATCTGAAAACAGATCACGTTGCTGATCCTGATGGCATTCATTGAAAGTAATTAAAGAAATGGGGCATGTGCTTTGTGAGCCTCCTGTCTGTACATTTAACAGTTTCCTGGAATTGAGGATTGTTTCCTTGGACCGGACAGAGGCTCAAGTAACTGGTCAGAATCAGGAAAACATAGGCCCATTAGATTAACTCCAATCATAGATTAGGTGCTAGAAGGGATTATAAGAGGTATTACGTGTCATCATTTAGATAAAGAACTATTCAGCTAATAATATGGTTTCTAGAAAAGGAGGCTGTGTTTTATTAATCTGTGTTTTATTAATCTGATTGTGTATTTTGCAGATGTAAAGAGATTGGTGGGTGAAGATAGGCCACTAGATATCTTATACTTGGATTTTCAGAATGCTTTTGTGAAACTGCCTACACAATAAGCTGCACCATAGAATATGAATGTGTAGCATGGGCGGGTTGCCCATAATGGTTGTGGATCAACTTGGAGACCACTCACCAGTGGTATCCAGCAGTGTTATCACCGTTTCTTTTTTACTATATTTATTAATGACCTGGATAGAAATGTTGGGGGAATAGTTCTTAGGTTTACATATGATAGAACTAGTTAAATGACTTATTGTTATGAGGATGTGCTTTTTAAAAAAAAAATGCAATTTCTAATACTTCTTTTTCTAAACTGAAATCCTCTTAAGGCAATGGAGATTCCCAGATGGCTACATTATACAAGCATGCATTCCACCAAGTGGGATGAAAAAGAAAAGACACTCAACCCCCTGGGGAGCATGAAATACCCATCTTCTGTTGGCTTTACACTACTCTGAAACTTTTCAAACGTTTCTCAGATAAATGCAATTACTTGCTCGAAAAACAACGACTGCAGCAGATATGGACTAATGCAATTTCCCTGGAATATACAGCCAGCAGGGTACTTTAAAGGGCTGTGTAACCAAGCAGAGAGAGGTCAGAATGTTGTACTGAAAACAGGCTGAAGCCCTTTGCCGTCTCCGTCCTCTCTCTCTCTCTCTCGAAAGTATTATGACTGGAATTGCAAAGTAACTATCCTGAGAAGATAAATCTACTGTAATCCAAAATATTTTTGGAAAATAAAACATGGAAATCTGCTCCATACAACTACGCCCGAGAAGATAACTGAACAAAATGGCTGAAATGTCGAATCAGTGCACCAAGACGAGCCAAAGGACAGCTAACTGCACACCCCTTTGTTTTTATCTTTTTCACGAACTGTAAAAAAAACTCCTTAACACTATCCTCTTATTCTACCATTTGTACTGGTGTGTGTGGGCCCAGGTGAGCGTGTGTGTGTGTGTGATATATGTATGGTGGTTGCAATTTACCTAGCAGTTTTGTTTTTAATTTGGGAAATAGTTTTAATAAACTTACCATGTTTTTTTTTAACATAAGAAAACCTGTCTGACTAATTCTTTGCAATCTGAAAATGTAAATAGTTGGACTCATGCTCTCTAAATTCACAAAAAATACCTATTATTGTTACACCTGGAGTGGTAGAATAGGGGAGTCATTCATCCCTTCTCATGTGGTTATAAGACTGTGCATAAGAATACATTTCTGCAAATTTATTTTGATAGTTGGGGAAAGGGCCAACATTTGGATAATAGCACTTACAGTAAAAAATGTACCTGGGCAGAGCCTATACCACATAGGCCATCAGCTAATTGGAAAGATATAGCCTGGAATTTAGCCATCTCAGAGCTGGTCCTGCAGGCAGACCTGAAAGTGGACAGCAGGAATGGCTGACCAACCATGATTATGCTGCAGCCAACCAATAAACACAGTACAGGGATGGAGCCTGACTAATTATACAGCGAGGATGAGAAGGAAGCCTCAGAACTTGCCATCAGCAGATGGAATTGGAGGACTGGGCACCATTTTTAAATGTGACCTGTATATGCCTGCAGTGACTACAAGGTAAGCAGCTTCAATGTTGCAGAGGCAGTTTGGAATCCAACTCCTGAACAGATCTCCAGACTCAGCCTCCTCCCCTGCCAACGAACCCCTACCTCGTCACACAGATGTCCAGACTTCAGTCTCATTTTTCCTGATCTCTGACCGACATCGAGAAGAGAGCGTCCATCTGGTACATGGCTCAGAGCAGACAAAGGATGGCCCCATGATTCAGCAGTGCCTCCCTGCAAATTCTCCTCCAGTCTGCCCGGAGAAGGCAGGAGGTTCTCTTCCCCACCAATGACGTCAGGAGGCTATGCCCCCAACCAAGTAAGCTTGGGCGGTGATTTCAATGGATGTTAGCAGCTGTGGGTCTACAGGCGCACCTGGGTCCAACGTAGAAAGAGGGGCAATGACCTCCTCCACATTGCAACAGTGAGTAGAATGGAATTATTCCAACAATGTGGCTCTCAGGGGAGCAACATCTAATGTGCCTGAGCAAGGGGACGGAGCTGGCAGACAGGCAAACAAAGTATAAGCCTCAGGAGCAGAAACATTATGAGGCTTGGATGCATGTGGACAAGAAGTTACAAGCTCATACTGCCATCATTGTACAAGTGCCGTGAGAACAGAGGTGTGGACGTGACAGCCAGCAGGCCCCATTGTCAGAGGAATGCATGTTAATAAGGGGGTTCATTGTCCATTGAACAGACACATTCTCTCCTTCTGTCTACAGGAGAAAATGGCACACAACACCAGAGAAAGGTCAAAGACAGGAGGAGAAGTGCCTGACATTCAGATGTTCACACCTGCAGAAGAGGAGACTTTGGAAATGGCTGGAGAGCAGGGCGGCCAGGCAATTGAGGATGGTGAAGTAGGAATGCAGAGAGAAGAAAGTGAGGAGGCCTTGTCTTTGATGTGAACCACTGGGCAGAAAGGAGATATGTGCCAGAGAGGGATGGGAAGAAGGATTGTGAGTAGTGTGATCCTAATTCCTTGTGTTTTCCAAAGCAGGTCTTTGCATTCTGGAGGGATGGTCTGCCCCATTGTTTGTAAGTCTGCAGCCAACCTCTGAGAAGGGGGGTGTCAAGCCTCAGAGAGTGCGCTGTTATATCGACCCCTATTCCCCTCCCACATCCGCATCCTCCACCAGCACAGAAACAGTCATCTCGGCGGGGATGTGATCGTGTTTAGAATTGGGGTCGCTTTCTGGTGAGCACGTCTCAGACATGTCAAAGCAGCTACTAGAGAATGTGATATCCAAAGGCCCTGACAGTCAGAGGACTGTTGGAGGCCAGGCCCATGCTGAGCCCCCGGCTGATGATAGGCCTCTGGTCACGGCCAGGGGTAACCTTCTGCAGAGTTAACAAAAAGCAGTGGAACATCTGGTAGAACTACCTGAGGCCATGAGCAGTCATGCGTGCATGATGGAGGAGTCCATTCAGGCTACAGGTTCTGCCAGGTTTCAGGTATGTGAGCACCTGGCTTCCTCTTGACTACCATCATAGAGAGCCAGATAAAGCAGACCGCCAGATATATACTCAGACCTGCAAGCCATCACTCTGAATTGTCCTCGGGTATGCCTCACTGTTGCATCTTTGTATGCAATGACTTCATAGGACCTTGGTTTTATGATCCTTGTAACCTCAGCTGGTTGTCATGTACCTTCTGTGGGATCCTGGATGCAAACTTACTGTTCCAAATGTAAACCTGGAAATCCTGTATCTGCATTTTTTTCAGTGCATGTTGGTCATCTTCTCTTGCAGTTTTAAAAGTTGCTCTCTAGTTTCTGAGGAAGTAGAATGGGTAAAAGTAGGTAAATTCATATGCACTGGTCTGCTGAACATGAGCTCTGCCAGTAATGGAATAGTTGCAATTAAAGGTGTCGCTCTCAGATGTAACATTGCAATGTATGGATCTTGCTTGATCTGTCTATATTTGAAAATTAAGTATTTTGCTGCGCAAATCATTCATTCAGCTAGGTCATTTGATCTAGGGTAACGAGGAGAAGACACCCTGTGATCCATATTCCATTTCTCACACCTATCCTGAAATGGTTTACCAATAAATTGTGAACTGTTATCCATAATGATCTCTCTAGACACACCAAATAAACTGAAAATAGCATTTGGAGTGAGCATGACAGTTGTGCTTCACACATTGTGCAATTGTTGAATAATGGCGTACTTGGAAAGTAGTTGACGATGACAATGAAATTAGTGCTATGAACATGAAAGAGGTTGGATGTGAATTTGTGTCACGGCTGGGTCTGAACTTCATGTGGGATCAATGATTCTTTGGGCTGACTTGGCATATGGTCTTGACATACCTTGATGACGACTTCATTACCACTGTTCATACCAGCCAATAGACTGTCTTTCTTGTGAGTCTTCTCATCTGAATTATGCACATGTGTGAGTGATGAGTTTGTTGAAGAATATCAGGTCACAAAATTTCCAGTATGGCGACCTACCTGCCTTTAATAATGACTCCCTGGGAGATGCCTAGCCTGTCCTGGTAAAACCAAAATGGTCTCACGTGTTTGTGGACATGCTGAATTGAATCAGGCCATCATGCAATGATGGTTTTTCATGGTTTTTGTAGCATAGAATCTTCTGCCATTTCTTCTTTAGAAGCTGGCATTTGCATTGCGCTAAATGTACCTGATCAGTTGAGAGACTTGCATTTTCCTGCAAGCATGACATTGCAGCTCCCTTGAAACTGCCAATTTTGTTGAAACACTCTGCTTAGTTTGATGCTAGATTGTGAGCTGAGGCAATTGAAGTGGTTTCTGAAGTTGATCGGCTGTATGAGGTCTGACTGATTCCATGGGTTGTAACTCATGTGAGGTAATTGCATGCTGGTGGGCCTACAATCGCTGGCCCTTTAGTTTCCATGATGTAGGACATCTGTGACATCCAGGAGGATTGATTGTACTTGCACCCCAGGACTATGGATCCTGCACATGGAATTATTGAACTGCTGTATCCCAAAAGTTTCACAGTATTAGGTTTCGCTGTGGGTGTCTGTGGATACATGTCTTTTAGAATCCATAGAGGTAGTATTTTGGCAATTGCCCTCATGTCAATTTTGGCCAATAACAAGTAGTTACCAACTTTCTTAGGGCAGATAACTTGAATTTTAGCAAACACCTTGGATGGTGTGACAGTATCTATATTTTCCATGAGATTGATGATGTGAAACGTGTTCACCGCTTTTCATCTCATCATTCACATCATCGTTGTTTTGTGGTTTGACAATCACTTCATGTATATATCCTTCTGACGCGGTACCAGATTGTCATTTTTACTGCTTGAAGCACCCATTGTGTACGGTCCATTTGGATCAGTGCATCGCTCTTTGTAGCTGCATCCGCCTTTGCTTTAGTGCACTGCTGCTGCCAATGGCTTTTTCTGCCACATGCTTTGCAGAATTGCTGCAAAGCTGGGCATTTCCTTGGTGCATGCAGAAGGTCAGACCTTCCACATTTCCTGCTAGATGTGGATGTTCTAGTAAGTGCATCAACATTTAGGGTAGTACTTAGGACCTGTAAGCTTCGTCAACCTGCAAGGATCACTTTGTACTTTCATCCATCCTTGATTAGCTCTTTGATGCTATACGTTTTGGACTTATCAAGCGGATGTTTCTAGAATGCTTCCATGGGAGGGGATGTGATCATCAACTCAACAATTTTGCCTGACAAAGTGGTCAGTGGATTCTGTAGGCTGTTGCTGTAATAACATGAACTCGTTGATGAATACGGAAGTTTAACTTGATACTGAACTGATCTTCCAATGAAGTCCATATCCTTTGGGGGCCCTTTAGCTCTTCTGCTGTTAACCTTGACGTGTTCAATCTATCAAGATCTTCATTCCCAATTGCTAGGTGAAATTATGTGGCTTGCCTGCCTGGGTTAGACACACCTGAATCAAAAAACCATTGCTCTGTACATTGTTTAATCATTTTGAATTTGGATAGTAGGTCAGCTGCATCACAATTCATATTGGGGAATTATGTGGACATTCTGACAATATCCCTTTGGCCTTTCTTCTCTTACAGTATCTGGGATGAGTGTCACTGTAGCCGCTTTCCTGCATGCTTTTCTGAAGTTCCACCCATTACAATCACAACTTTCTCTGGTCCGATTTTTATGGCAGTTTTGTTTGTTTTTTTTTTCATTTGACTCTCCCTTGCGCACTATCAATCCGGCCCACACCCTACTCACTGACCTCTCCCAACTGAGCTAACCTGGTGCTGGTCCTCTTGACACACTGTCCTGCTCACAGATCTGACAGGCTATGAGCTGCAATCTAACCACAAGGGATCCATCTGTTCACCAGCTCTTTATTTGAGCACTATCCCTGTGTCTTCAAAGCATTTCCGTGCAGTCACCACACTGCCATTTCAACACTCTCCAACACTGCGACTCTGTTATGGTCTAAACAGAATGTCAGTCTCGTGCCATGTAGCATGATCTAAGGCTGTTCACGATGTCATACCTGTACTTAATCTTACTGCCAGCTGTTGGCTACCACCGAGCACCATGTCACAGTGTTATAATGATATAGGCACCACTCATTCATAAGGGATTGTGTAAACATGTTGTGGGTTCATTTATTTAAAATAGGCACATGAGAACTTATATACATGGATAGAAAAGTTGAAGACAACAACAGCAGAGCTGTGTGTGTGTGTGTGCTTTGCTCACAGGCAAAAGTGAAACTAAGACTGGATTACATGACACACTTCGCCTCTAGCGATATCATGCTGCTATCCCATAAAGTCATATTACAATGGGAAAAATATCCCATAAATTGCTTGAAAGGTGCCTTCCAAATTTGTTGGACAAATTCCCTCTTACATACCTTCTCAAAATGGTGTTTTAGCTTGAAAGCTGCCCAAAATATGGAATCAGTAGTTGATCTGAGTTCTGGGAAGAAGCTGAGAAGCAAAAGCTAAAAGTCATTGAGGCTTCTAAGGTAATTAAGTTCTAAAGCTTCTAAGCTAATTACGATCATGAAGGCTTATGTATACAAACATGACATTCCTTGTTAGCAGCAGAATGCCATTCGGAAGACTGAGCACAGGGAAAAGCCCAAGGGGAGTCACCATGCTTCATCAGCTCCAATGTCAGAGCTTGTATTAAGGGAGAGGTGCTAATAGTAAATAGTGAGACAGAAAGACGATGCATCTCTTCATATTTTTGTAAGGCACTTTGACAGTTAGACAAGGCGGGTTGTTAAAGGAAGCCACAATCTCTTGCAGCTTCAGTAACTCAAGGCAGTCCACAATGGAGGAAAATAATTGAGCAAGATGTAAAATAGCTGTTCAACCCAACACACCCCATTCTGACTGGACAGGTTAGTTTAAAATTGAGACTTTGTCTTCCAAGATAGAATCTCTTTAGATAAGCAAAAACAGTTAAGTTCCTAACATGGTGAGAAAATACATCTATGATTCCATAAAAAATTATTAATAATTACTTTGGAAGTCTTATAGAATAAAGCATTAGGTATAATTTGGTGTTCAATGAATTTTAGTTATTTCAATTTAAATGTATGAAGTAGCTTTTTAAAAACCTGCTGTCATTTATTTAGCTTTCATTGGAGATCTCGTAGTAAAGTTAATCAGAAAGGGTATCAAGTATGTTAAAAAATTTAAAGATCTTTGTCCTTTCCATTCACTGATTATAGATCTGGTCAGCAGTTCAGGAGCTGGGCTTGGCTATCCATCAATGCCAGCTGTAACTAATGCAAAGTAATAGCTTCATTAATTGTTGCAAGCTGTCAATGTGCAAAACCAAGCATTCTCGTGCTTTTTAAAAAATATTTTTAATTTTATATGGAAAATGTGGAGAGATTCATCATATTGTAAATTATATTGCTACTTTTTAATGTAAAATACAAGCTGTGCATTTTTGGATTACAAAATGATGTGCTAAACAATGGGAATGTATTACCTGTGCAATTGGTAACTGATGGACATAGAAAGTTCCAGGATTCAATTACTAGGGACAGTTAGCACAATTTCCTATTCAGTCACCTAGCATTATTCATTGACCCTGTAACTGGTTCCTAATGTGGAGTTTAACCTGCTTGACCAATTCCTCAGTCTTCCACCTCACTTTTACATTTAATGTTTCAGTCATTTTATGCAATATTAGCTGGGCTATAACACTAGGACTATTTTTTGAAAAGTCAAGTGAGAATAAAATGTTACAAATAAAGAAAAAACATTTATAAAGAAAAATATGGAGAAAAATAAACTTGTAAATTGTTATAGGTTATGTTTGAAGCAATACTAGATTAACTGATAGGCCTCTTCATGAATTGGTGTATAGACCAGTGTGGAAAGGTTTGTGCTGCACTTTCCTGACTGCACAGCCACTTATATCAGTGCTGTAATGTTGAGTGTACTGATATGGAGTATCATCTCATGAGGTAGTTTTATTCCCATGTCACTAGTGACAATGTGGTAAATATCACCAAATAAATGAAATTTGTAATATTCAATTTTCATCAGTTCTCATGTTTTTATAATGATATAAAGGCACCAATCACTCATAAGGCATTATGTATACAAGGTTTGGTTTATTTATTTAAACTAGGCACATGAGAACATAAATATATGGATAGAAAACTTGAAGGCATCAGCAGCAGAGCTGTATGTGCTGTGTTCAGCTCACAGGCCAATGTGAAACTGAGACTGGATCACATGACACAGTTCCCTTCGAGTGATGGCATGCTGCTATCCCTTAAAGGCACATTAGAACATCAGTTACCAAGGCCTGAATTTTCACAGAGGCAGGCGGACTCCGCACCTGAGCAAAAATGCCACTGGAGCCCTGAATCTGGAAGCCCCACCTCCATATCTGACACCCAACATTTTCACCAGGAAGACAGTGGGGGGAGGAATGGTGGTGGGATGTATTTCACACATGTGCAGTTCACGGAGGCAGCAGCACATTTAAAAGTGCAGCTGCCTTCACTTAGAAGTTCCACCCAAGTTTCTGAAATACAATTTGTGCACCTGGGTTTTCATCCTCAAGGCAGGTAGTGAGAGTTGGGAAAATTCCCGACTTGGCCCTCCCAAGTTGGGAGAAAGTGCCCTCAAGGATGGGATTTTCATTGTGGGTGTGGGGTTGAGGTGGGGGGGGGGGGGGGGGGGGGTGAGTGTAGGCTGCAGCCAGGCCAGCTGACCCAGGAAAAAGTTTGGAGGCAGCCACAGGAGCTACTGGGGGTGCTGAGGCTAGCAGTTTGAAAGGCCCGCCTTGGTGCATTGAGACTTTGTCGCTGTTATAATAAAGACAGAGAGACCCCACCAGCCCTCAAGCCTCACACCCCATCATCCCCCACAGACTGCCCATGCCCCATCCATGCCACCTCATGCCCCTGACACTCCCTATGGTCCTCATGCCCCCTATGCCAAGCGACATTCCCCAAACAATCCCTATGGCCCCTCATACCCCCTATGCCAAGTTATGGCACTTACATACCCATTCAACCACTATGCACTGTATGGAAGCAATGAACCCTTTTGAGAGAGTAGGATGTGTAAAAGGATGTTTAAAAAAAGTCATTCATTCATAGAAATAGGTTTTACTACAGCCCAATAAATGTGTCAATTGCCCAGATCCTTTAAAATTTCAATAGCAGAACCTGCAAGCACTTGAAAATTCTTTATCTTATATAAATAAACATTGTGAAATTTACAGAACAAATCAGAGAACCAGATCTGTCAATCAAGCAATGTTTTCTCTGGGACTGGGGCATTTTAGTAGTCTAATTGATTTCTGGGCTCTCAGCCAAGAATACTTAATGAGGTTTGGCAGAGAGCCTTGGATTACATTAGCCAGTTGAAACACCTGAGCCCCTGATTGAAGAGTTCAGGTAGCCTTTTGGAGAGCTCAGGAACCCCTTTGGGATATTTCAGGGTAGACGTTAATGTGTGTAAAAGGTGAATAAGATCTGTGGAACTGTCAGCTGTCAAGTCATTTAAACCCCCTGCTCTTTAAATTTTGAGAAAGAGAAAATGCCCTGCTGTGTCTCTCAGTTGAAAAAAATGGTGCTTCCAATTTCAAAGCTTTCTGTTGACATAAGCATGTGAGTTATCATTATGGTATTAGTACTGCATGACTGTTTCCACAATTTATATATTCACAGTGGGTGAGGGGGTGGGGTGGCGTGGGGGTGGGCAGCTTCCAAATTCATAGTTTGATTGACAGTTCCAAGTGGTTATTAAAGGATTAGCTGTATTTGATGTGGGGCTATCAATACAAATGTTTGATTTTATAAAGGATTTAGTACTTGAAGGGATTTACATGTATTGAATGCTTTTCAAACAGCCTGCCTCAGTGCTTGGCAGTCCCTATGGCTGCCTCTGAACTATTTCCAGTTCAGGTATCGGGCCCGACTCCAACACTCACCACCACCCCTCCCCCAAAATGAAAACCTGGCAGTCTGGGGCAGTTTTGCCCGAGTAGGGTTTGGTGAGTCTGGAATTTTCCTATCTGCGCACCTGACTCGGTTACACAAATTTGGGCCCAAGTGCATACGCCCTAGGTAAGCTTTAACTTCCTACAGCTCAGTATTGACAAATGTGAACTCAGGAACAAGTTTTCTACCTCATGCTTCATTGGCAAAGCAGCCTTCTTCCAATTCCAGAAAATGGCGCAGTTAAACCCTGGGGCAGAATTTTGCCCTTGGCGGGGGTGCTCAGCAGGGGCGGGCGGGCATGTTCAGGAAGCCACATTACGATTTCACACTGGCAGGCCAATTAAGGCCCGCCCAGCGTGAAACGCGAACAACAGTGCTGAGTGCTGCCTTTTGCAGGCGGGGAAGGAGAGCGGGTTGGCCGAGTGCGAACTTCACACATGCACGTCAGTAAGCGCTGCATAATCTCCTTGAGACACAGAGCTGCCTCAGGGAGATGAAGAGGTATTTTAAAAATTAATAAAAATAATAAAACTGTAATGAAACATGTGCCCTCATGTGACTCTGTCACATGAGCAGGGACATGCTATTAATTAAATTTTAAAACTTTTATTTTATTATTATTTGCTTTTGGAAACCTCAACCCGAACGTGGATGAGGTTTCCAAAAAAGTGCAAAGGCCGCTTGGCCTTTTCGTTTTTAGCTTTTGCTTCTCAGCTTCTTCCCAGCACTCAAATCAATTACTGACTCCATAACTGATTATTTAATGGCCTTAAGAGGTCTTTCAATTGTCAGCGGGCTCGCTGCCGACTCTAGCTATCTCCGAACTAACACATGACTGCGCGTTGATGTCAGCATGCTTGGCTGACGTCAATACGTGCCATTTCACCCTCGAGCAGGTCACGTGCGCTTCTGCTGAGTGAAAATTTTTATCCCTGGTTTTACACTCTTCACTGCTGAAACCCTAATCAATGCTTCCAGCATCTCAATTGCGCCTCATTGCTTGCCCCATTCAAAAATTTCTCAAAGTTCAGTTAATCAGAGCTGCATAGTGCAAAGCCTTTTCCCTAAAACTTAAATGAAAAGTCACTTTTTTAACTACATCTGCAGAATAAGGCGAAGCTTTGTGAAGTCGTCCTCTAGCTATTTGATTTTTGCCACTCTAATTAAACACAATCGGTGCTCTTGTCTTATTTTTGGATTAGCTCAGTCCAGTAATGAAAGCAAAGCCTTTACAAAATACTGACACATTAATTTTTAAACAGAACTCAAATTTTAAGCCCAATTTCAAACATGGCTGTAAGATCAAAATCTCAATGAACCTTATTCGGAGACTCCAAGGTTTGAAAACTTACTCCTGGGGTCTGTTCTCTTAATAATCATTGGTCCCTGTATCATTTTGTGATTGTGAATGCAATTTACAAATATGAAATTTAAATTGTGCTTCTTTCCTTCTTTTGTTGCTTTTCACTAATTTACAGTCATTTTATTCCTTCTATTAATTCTTTCCTCTTTTTCTCTTACTTCTTCATTTTTAAAAACTTTTGCTTCTCCTTCGAAGGGAACCAGGAGTCAAGTTCCACTGAATGAACTATCAAACTAACCCAAACTTTAGATCCATCGCAAATGAGTACAGGCTGTTTTGGATATTTCGTGAACTATTTCAGATTTGTGTGATACGTAACAAGTTAACACAGAGCAAAAACATTGATATCCTCGGCTTGACTGAAAACTGGATCGTCAAGACGATTCCTTCTGCCTCATCAAGGCTGTGCCAGCTGAGCGCATATTCCACCACATCTCTTAGCCAAGCCAGTTTGGAGGTGAATAACCTTCTTATCTGAATGGCACTCTTCCTCATGACTTGTTTCTTTCCTGCATTAGAATGCTTCACTCTCTCCTTCCCTTCACATCTCTTCAATGTTTTCACCCTCGATCACTGCCCAACCGTAGGTCCTCCCTTCTGTCCTCATTCAGCCTTGCATTGAATAAACTAACCTTTGTCTCCACAGAGCTCTCTGACTTATTTTCCTCCTTTGGTTCCCCATGCTGTTACCCTCTGCACAAACTTTCTCACCCACACTCAGAGCCACTCTTGAACCTTGCATTCACGTAAGACTTCACTAATTCCAAGGTATGAATCGCTAATACAGTCATCACTAATTATTTCTTCATCCTGTTTTCCTTATACATGACTCCACCTCCAAATCCACTTCACCTTCTGTCCTTAGGGGAAAAAAACTAACCCTCAGTTCCCTTATCAGCACCTTTGCCAACTCTCACTTCCCTGACCTGACAGCCCCTGAAATCAATGTTTAATTCAATTAGTACAATAATTGCTTACATATGAACGTACAAACATATAATTTTTTTATTAATTCACAGGATGTAGGCATTGCAGACTAGGCCAGCATTCATTGCCCATCCCTAATTGCTCCTGAGAAGGTGCTGGTGTGCTGGAGTAGGCCACTTGGCCACTCGAGCCTGCTGCACTATTCAATAAAATCGGATTGATCTGATTGTAACCTCAACTCCACATTCTCATCAATCCCCAATAACCTTTCACCCCCTTTCTTGTCAAGAATCTATCTACTCTGCCTTAAAAATATTCAAAGGCTCTACTTCTACCACTTTTTGAGGAAGATAGTTTTAAAGACTCACAACCTTCTGAGAGAAAAAAATTCTACCCATCTTTGTTTTAAATGAGCAACCTTTTATTTTTAAACAGTGACCCCTAGTTCTAGATTCTCCCATGAGATTCTCCCTAGGGTAATGCTCTGGGGACCCAGTTTCAAATCCCACCATGGCAGATGGTATAATTTGAATTCAATAAAAATCTGGAATTTAAAGTCTGATGATGACCATGAAACCATTGCCGATTGTCAAAAAAACCCATCTGGTTCACTAATGTCCTTTAGGGAAGGAAATCTGCCCACATTACCTGGTCTGACCTACATGTGACTCCAGACCCATAGCAAAGTGGTTGACTCTTAAATGCCCTCTGACCAGGGCAGTTAGGGATAGGCAATACATGCTGGCCTAGTCAGTGACACCCACATCCCATGAATGAATAATAAAAAAAAAAGAGGAAACATCCTTTCCACATCCACCCTGTCAAGACTCCACAGACTTATATGTTTCGATCAAGTTCTGTCTTACTCTTCTCAACTCCAGCGGATACAAGCCTAGCCTCTCCAACCTTTTCTCATAAGACAAACCCTCCTATTCCAGGTATTAGTCTAGTAAACCCTCACTGAACTGCTTCCAATGTATTTACATCCTTCCTTAAATAAGGAGACCAATACAGTACACAGTATTCCAGCTGTAGTCTCACTAAGGCCCTTTATAACTGAAGCATAACCTCCCTACCTATGTTTCAATTCCCCTCTCAATAAATTATAACATTCTATTAGCTTTCCTAATTACTTGCTACCTGTATACTAACCTTTTGCCATTCATGCACTGGGATACCCAGATCCCTCTGCATCTCAGAATCCTGCAATCTCTCACCATTTAGATAATATGCTTCTTTTTTACTCTTCTTGCCAAAATAGATAATTTCACATTTTCCCACATTATACTCCATTTGCTAGATCTTTGCCTACTCACTTGACCTATCTATTTCCCTTTGTAGCCTCCTTATGTCCTTTTCACAACCTACTTTCCTATCTATCTTTGTGTCAGCAGCAAATTTAGCAATCATGCCTTCAGTCCTTTCATCCAAGTCATTTATATAAATTGTAAAAAGTTGAAGCCCCAGCGCTGATCCCTGTGGCACATGACTTGTTACATCTTGCTAACCGGAAAATGATCTATTTATGCCAACACTCTGTTTCCTGTTAGCTAGCCAATCTTCTATCCATGCCAATATGTTACCCCTCCACCATGAGCTCTTTATTTTCTGCAATAATTTTTGATGTGGCACCTTATGAAATGCCTTCTGGAAATCTAAGTACAGTACATCCACCAGTTACCCTTTATCGACAACACATGTTATTCCTTCAAATAACTCCAATAAATTGGTTACAGATGATGTTGCTCTCACAAAACCATGTTGACTCTGCCTGATTACCTTAAATTTATCTAAGTGCCCTGCTACAATGTCTTTAATAATAGCTTTAACATGACACATGTTAGCTAACTGGCCTGTAGTTTCCTGCTTTCTGCCTCCCTCCCCTTTTGAATAAAGGAGTAACATTCACTACTTTCCAATCTAATGGAACCTTCCCTGAATTTAGGGAATTTTGGAAAATTAAAACCAATGCATCAATTATCTCACTAACTACTTATTTTAAGATCCTAGGTTGAAGTCTATCAGGACCCGGGGACTTGTCAGCCTGCAGCTCCAACAATTTTCTCAGTACCACTTCCCTGGTGATTTCAATTTTCTTGAGTTCCTCCCTCCCTTCCTATTCCTGATTTATAGCTATTTCTGGGATGTTACTTATATAATCTGTAGCGAAGAATGATGCAAAATACCTGTTCAATTCATCTGCCATCTCCTTATTTTCCATCGTTAATTCCCCAGACTCACCTTATATAGGACAAAAGCCCCCTTTGTTAACTATTTTCTTTTTAAAATATCTATAGAAATTCTTACTCTCTGTCTTTATATTTCTAGCTAGCCTTTTTGCATATTCTAATTTTTCCCTCCTTATTAATCTTTGTGTCATTCTTTGCTGTTTTTAATAGTCTGTCCAATCTTCTGACCTGTCCATCTTTGTGCAAGTAATTGCTTTTTCTTTAAATTTGATACCATCTTTAATGTTTTAGCTAACCACTGATGGGGAGTGCTCCCCCTGGATTTTTTTTTCTTGTTGGAATGTATCTATTCTGTGTATTCCCTTAAATGTCTGCCATTGCCTCCCTTTTGACCTATCCATTAAACTAATTTGCTAGTTCACTTTAGCTAGTTCTGCTTTCATGCCCTCATAATTGCCCTTATTTAAGTTTAAAATACTAGTTTTAGACCTACTCTTCTCTCCCTCAAACTGAAGGTAAAACCCAATAATATTATGATAGCCAATATCTAGGGGTGCCTTCACTATAAGGCTATTAATTAATCCTATCTCATTGCAAAATACCAGGCCTAGATTCACCTGCTCTCTGGTTGGCACCAGAATGTGCTATTCTAAGAAACTATCCTGAAAACATTCTATGAATTCGTCCTGTAGGCTACCTTTGTCAATCTGATTTTTCCAGTCTACATGTAGATTAAAGTCCCCCATGATTATCACCATACCTTACTAACAAGCTCCCATTATTTCTTTCTTTATACCCCATCCTACCATGTAATTACTACTAGGGGATCTGTGCACCACTCCCGCAAGTGACTTCTTGCCTTTATCATTTCTCATCTCTACCCAAACTGCTTCTACAGCCTGGTTTCCTGAACTTAGGTCATCCCTCGCTATTGTGCTAATACCATAATTAATTAACAGAGCCACCCCTCCACCTTTTCCTAGCTTTCTGTCCTTCCTAAATGTCATGTACCCTTCAATATTCCGGTCCCAATCGGTGTCATCCTGCAGCCATGTCTCTGTAATGGCTATCAGATTGTACATATTTTTATTTCTATTTGCGCTACCTGTTCATCTGTTTTGTTTTGAATGCTACGTGTTTTCAGATACATAGCCTTTAGTTTTCTCCTTTTATTATTTTTGTAACTTCTAGCTTTATTTTCTGATTTACTCTTAGATTTGTACTCTCTGTCCCTTCCTGTCACAGTCTGTTTATCATTTCTCAGATTAGTACTTTTGTTTCTTGCCTTGTCTCTACTCTTGATTTACCACATCTCCCCAAATTTGATCCCTTGCCCCCGCTATTTAGTTTTAAACACTCTCTACTTCCCTAGTTATGCTGCTCCCTAGATACTGGTCCCAGCAGGGCTCAGGTGTAAACTGTCCCAATGGTACAGCCCCCACTTTCCCTGGTACTGGTACCAGTGCCCCATGAACCACAACCTACTTCTCCCTCACCAGCCTTTGAGCCACATATTCATCTCTCTATATTTTTATTTTTGTCTCCACGTTTAATATCCTTATCCCAATCAGCTCCTTTATGGCATCTCACCCAACTACTCTCTTTAATGCAGCATCTACCTCTTTAATCTTGGGCCTTTTGGCTGTTTTTGTTGGCAAAGGGGAGTTTTTGGATTGTCCACCTCAACTTTCAACCTGCCACCCCTGCTTCTCAGCCCAATGTTTGCTGACATTGTTGATCTTTCAATTTAATTTGGCATTGTTTCTGCCTTGTTAAAAATCATTATTCCTGGCATCAAGTCTCACTGCTCCTCCTCTCTCCTGGAGGTTTACCCCATCTGTATTTTGTTTGTACAAAGTTTAGCTAATCATACCTCACAGCTTGAGGATTCTCCTGCACAAAGTTCAGTGCACAAATCACTCTCTACCTCACTCAGTTCCTCCATGTACTCCAATGCCATCAGTACAGTTGACCACTTCATTAAACTCCTTCATGCATTTTGGGCAAGTGTTAGGATCTGGAATGTGCTGCCTGAGAAGGGGTTGGAGGCAGGTTCAATCATGGCTTTCAAAAAAGGATTAGACAATTATCTGAAGAGAAAACAATTTGCAGGGTTACAAGGTAGAGGCAGGGGTATGGGACTAAATGGGTTGCTCCTGCTGAGACCTGGCATGGACACAACAGGACAAATAGCCAGCTTCTGTGTTGTAATCACTCAACACTATGCTGTTGTTAGTCCATTTTTACTCTTCCAAATGCAGTTGATTGTTCTCCAAAAAATTGATACCTCTCCATTGACTCTTTAAGCATTGCTGTAGCCCATAAATACATCTTTGTTATTTATATTTTTCAATTTCATACCATTACATTTGCTCAAACAAAGCTTCATGGTGTGTTACCCTCAAATTCAATTTCATCTTAAATTGCGAGCTGTTTTCTTCCCTACATGCAGTCGGTTGCTAAAATTCTCTTCATTTAACTCCAAAATTGCAGACATAAACCCCTGCCTTGTACTCCCCATTAGTGAAATTCACATTCAGACACATTGAAATCCCTCCATGGTCTCTGTAGCTAGTGCTTTAGCAAAAACACTTTCAATTTAAAAGGAGTCAACATTTAGGGCTGAATTTTCCCCCCATCGGGGGAGAAATTGATGGGCGGGTGCGTACAGGCGCTTCCGATCGGCACCCCCGATCGGAGGCGCACCGCTATTTTATGTGGGTTGGCCCGCCCAGCGTGTCATCCACACAGAAGTGCTATGCACTCCCTGTGTGGGCAGGGGGTGTGATCGCAAAATCGGGAGTGCGCTCTTTCGCGCATGCACACGAAAGAGCGCATTCATCTCCCTGAGGCTAAGTGCTGCCTCAGGGAGATCAGCTGTACATGTAAAAAAGACAAAAATAGAAAAATAAAATTTTCCTTACAAAATTTGTGACAATGTCACATGAGTTGAGACATGTCCATAATTTTTACAAAATCTTTATTAAAATTTTTTAAAACCTACATGAAACCTCATCCCGCCTGTGGATGAGGTTTCAGGTTTTTTCTAGTTCCCGCCGGGGCTCCTGGCCTGCCCACCAACCTTAAGATTGGACGGGCAGGTCCTTTAATTACTTAATTGACCCTGTCAATGGCCTCAATTTGCCATTGATAGGTCGGCGGGCGCGCAGCTGATTTGGCTGCGCTCTCGACTTCCTGAAAGTTTAAATGTCACCGGGCATCATTTTACGTGTCGGCGAGCGGGTCCCACCCCCGCTCGCCGACTCCTAAAATTCTGCCCCTAAAGTTCAAGTTTGCCTCCACCTATCACTGGCCCTCTATCCAGCTCCACCTGTCCCACCCCACCTTAAACAGCTTATATTTCACCACATTTCTATTTCTCTTTAGTTCTGATGAAGAGTCATAAGGACTCAAAACATTAACTCTGTCTTCCTCTCCACAGATGCTGTCAGACCTGCTGAGTTTTTCCAGCAATTTTTGTTTTTGTTTCAGATTTCCAGCATCCGCAGTATTTTGCTTTTACTTTAAAGTTGAAGTGATGGTCTGATAAATAGGCCATTTATAATGGACAATTGGCTACATTTTGCATCGCAGGATTCCATGAGGCTTTGGAACTGGGCTTTGAAAAAACCTTGAAGTGAAACACAGACACAATGAAGTGACTTTTCAAATATACTAGTTAACAGATGGCAGAGGCCATCAGGCCAGATATACAGTCCAAGATTTAAATGATTTGTCTCAACCATTGAAATCCTGTAGCTAAATTGTAAAACTGTAAAGAGCACTTGTAAACTAACAAGTCTTGGGTTCCAGTATGTCTGGATGGACATCTGCACCCCATGGAAATGATACTCCCAAAAACTGTTTCATTGGAACAAAACTCATTCAAAACTCTGATGTTGCTGGTAAGCCCGAAGCTTCCCCATTGAAACACATTCACGGGCAGAATTTTCTGTTTGCACGCCGACGCGTAAAATGATGCGCGGTGACGTCAGGCGTGCTTCCTGACGTCACCTCATATCATTTCGATCTTTTATTCGGTAGGCATGCAGCGGAGTTGGCTGCGCGCCGACTGATCTGTCAAAGGCCTGTTAAGGCCATTAATAAACTAATCAACCAATTTGACAGGGCTTTTTTGACAACCTTAAGGTTGGCGGGCAGGTGAAGAGCCCAGGCGGCCTTCGCATTTTTAATGAAACCTCATCCACGGGCGGGATGAGGTTTCATGAAGGGCTTATTAAATAAATAAATGTTTTTTAAACATTTGAAAAACATGCCCCAGCTCATGTGACGCTGTCACATGAGGGGACATGTGTAAATGATTTTTAACGATTTCTATTTTGAAGTTTGAAATTGAACTCAATCTCCCCGAGGCAGCTACGTGCCACAGGAAGATTGCTGCGCTCTTTTGCGTGCATGCGCGAAAGAGTGCAGGCCCCGAGTTTCCCTCCTTCCCCCGCCTTAATTGGCCTGCCCACGTAAAATGGCTGCGCGCAGCCGATCGCTGCCCGCGATCGGCTCCGTGCCCGCCCATGCCTGCTCCCGACCGGCCTGCTCGACAGGGAGAAGATTCTCTCCCATATGTCAATGGGGTACTCACAAACCCAGGATGTGGGATTGTTGCAAGATTTAATGAGGTACAATTTAAAGCGGGAGGTGTTTGTGTCATTCATTGTCACGGGTATGATTTTTGCACTATAATAAATGTTTGCTTAGGGACAGGGACATTGACTTGCAAGATTAACAGTGGGTGGGATTGATCATCCACACACGTGGCAATGAACTATTCTGAGTGATCAATGTGAAGGGGTGACAGATGGGTCTGCATTTTGGAAGTTAAGGGAACAGCATTTGTAAATGTTGATTTAACTTGAAGGGAGCAGGGTACTGACGTTTCTAAGTTGTTGGAGAATACTGATGTTTGTAAGTTACTGTTGGTACAATAAACTGTTAAAAGAACACTGTGCTGAGATGTGAGTCTGGACCAGTTTCTCCACTCAGACATGTTTAGGTCAGATTTTCGAGTTAAGAGTGTAAGAGGGGAAGTGCAGATTCACCTACCTACGTTTCAGCCCTCCCAACCTCCAACCCCACACCTCTCTAAGATAACTGCACTCCTCCAATTCTGGTCTCTTATGAGAGCCTGATTTTAATTACTCCATCATTGACAACTCTGCCTTCAGCTGTCGAGGCATTAAGCTCTGAAATTCCCTCCCTAAACCTCTCTGTCTCCTACCCTCCTTTAAGATGCTACTTAGGACTTTCCTCTCATCTGTCCTAACATCCTCTTATGTGGGTCAGTGTCAAATTGTGTTTGATAATGCCTCTTTGGATCATTTTGACAGGTTAAAGGCATCATATTAATGCAAATGGTTGTTTATTACCTTGAGGATTACTCCATTAATCAGACTTCAAACAGCCTGAGGTTTCTCTGCACAAACTTCAACACAACTATCCAGGTCTTCATTGTTCTTTGCTGGTTTTATTTTCATTTCCTTCTTCTAACTTTCTAATATTTCACTGCACCTTTTTTGGGAACTCTTTTTTTATTCATTCACGGGATGTGGGCTTCACTGGCTGGGCCAGCATTTATTGCCCATCCCTAATTGCCCTTGAGAAGGTGGTGGTGAGCTGCCTTCTTGAACCGCTGCAGTCCATGTGGTGTACATACACCCATAGTGCTGTTAGGGAGGGAGATCCAGGATTTTGACCCAGTGACAGCGAAGGAATGCCAATATATTCCTAAGTCAGGATGGTGAGTGACTTGGAGGGGGATTTCCAGGTGGCGGTGTTGCCATGTGTTGGCTGCTCTTGTCCTTCTAGATGGTAGCGGTCATGGGGTTGAAGGGTGCTGTCTAAGGAACTATGGAGAGTCCCGCAGTGCATCTTGTAAATGTCGGTGGTGGAGGGAATGAATGTTTGAGGATGGGGTGCCAATCAAGCAGACTGCTTTGTTCTGGATGATGTCGAACTTCTTGAGTGTTGTGGGAGCTGCACTCATCCTGACAAGTGGAGAGTATTCACCACACTCCTGACTCATGCCTTGTAGATGGTGGACAGGCTTTGAGGAGTCAGGAGGTGAGTTACGTGTTGCAGGGTGCCTAGCCTCTGACCTGCCCTTATAGCCATAGTATTTATATAGCTAGTCCAGTTCAGTTCCTCTATGTTCCTATCCTGCTCCTTTCCATTTGACTCTTGATCATTGCTTGTCCTTCACTTGCTCTGCTGCAGATGATCTTTCAGTGATATGTCACTTCTCTCTCAAACTCTATTTCAATGCTGACTTCTATTCCTACCTTTTAAAAGCTTCATAACTGCCACATCACCACTCTTCTAGTTTTTGTCTCCTTCTTGTTACTCATCTGTCTCTGTTGTGAGTAGATTCTTCACGTGTTAACTGTGATATAAATGCAGAGTGAAGGTTTTGGTTGCTTAT